>NC_060067.1:25975000-28475000 GCF_922984935.1 Meles meles
ATGTAATCTTTCCCTTGGTTTCATCAAGGTTTTGAAGAATACTTGAGAAAATGTTAACAGCAGTTTTCTTTTTTGCTCATCTGTAATTTAGTCTTAAATGAACACAAATGAAAATTCTAATTTCAAATTATATTACATTTCAAATTATGCTTTCTTTCTCTAAACTGCTTGTTTAATAGGGAACTTTCCTTAGGCACCCTCTTTGCTGCTGGGAGAGGCACAGAAACTTCTGCTTCCTTCCTGTGGTGGCCCTACAAATCTCTTAGGAAGATAGAACCAAAATACCTATTTACTCTGCCCAGAGAGGCTTCTGATTTGGGTGTTCATGGTGGGATATTCGTGCCTGGCTCCCCTTGGGTTTGAGGGAGCCCCTAGATCAGCAATAAACAAGTCTGGCCAACACAGAAGGCTTTTGAACATTACGCCTAGACAAGCAAGTCCAAGGCTTAGCTAAGACTTGTTCACCATGCCAATGTGAAGAAGGAGAGAGGCCTTTTCACATATACTTGGGTGAGTTTTTCTTTTATTTTGGAAATATAATGTCTCTTGAATTCCCCACTGCCTTTGCACACAGATACCTATCAGCTTTTCCCAAAGAAGAAAAATGGAAGGAGAGACAAAGGGAATTCAGTTGGTTCAACTTGTCTCCAGATCCTATCTTGTGTATATTTTAAGTCTGCTGCTTCCTATCTCCTTCTGGATTCTAAAACCCCTTGATAAGATTCCCCTTTGGTATCTCTATGCTTTTCAGGGAAAGAGGCTCAGAGCTGGTTAGACCCTTTCATCTCTGGCTGATAAAGCTCTCTGTTTATTTAGATCCAGCCATATTGAATCCATTTCAATAATTACATATTACCACTCCCCGACCCCGGACAATGGATGCTCCCTTTCCCCCTCCCCTTAGGCCCACTCCTGGACTTCCAAGGCATGTAAGAGAAGAAAATCAGAGCTCTGGGATGGAGTGGTAGGAAAAAGAATTTCTAGGGTCGAGGAGTGTAATGAATTGGCGTGCAGTATTTTCAAATGTTGATGCTCTTCCAAGCTCCTCCTCCCACGTCATCTCATCTCACTTGATTTCATTTGGTTTTGTTTCATTTTTCAATGTAGACCCTTCATTGTTCTGATCCCGTCTCATCTGGATGGAATTGCAGTGTTATCCTCTCCCACCTGATGGATAATTTCCTGCATGTACTTTGCAGGACAATCTGGTGAACACTCCTTCCTCCTGCTGAGCCAAAATGTTTCATAATTCTTCAGTCTTTCCCAAGAGGATCTATCTCAGAAGCTGCAGTGACTCAGAGAGGATGAATGTTTCCTCTGGTCTTATCTTTTTTTTTCTTTTTTCTTTTTAGTTTCTTAGTACATGTCTTGAGTTTTACTTGGGACTGTTGGGTCTTGTGGGTTGAGTCTTGCTTCAGAACTCGGGGGACGACATCTTCATGGCCATCCACCTCACTGGTGACTTTTTCAGTGACTCCAAAAAGGCCAGGGGGAGGCAACGTACTTTCTTTCCCATCTGTTTATAATAAGACCTCAGAGATCCCCATCGGGCTGGATAAGCCTAGTTCATGGAGTGCTTAGAAATCCCTCAAGGATAACCCATTCTTCCCCAAAGTCTTTTCATAGTTAGCAGACTTGTAGCTAGGAAGCAGATACACCACATAATGGGGTAACCTGTTCCTCTTCTGGCTCTAAAAGCCAGTTGGTAATGGAGTTGTCCCAACTCCAGCTTCTAAGTTCCCATATGCATTAAAATCTTTGCTTCTAATGATAAGTAAATAATGTTTTTCTTTACCTTGGGAAAAAAATGGACACACTTTAGAAGTAAGGAAGAGACATCCAAACTCCATAGGGAATCTCTGGGGGTGATCTCTGGCGGTATTTTTCTTGATTGTGGTGACGGCTTCACAAATATATATATATATATATATATATATATATATATATATATACACACACACACATACTTATAAATATATAATATATTTAATATAAATATATATATACTTATCAAAGTATATATATATAAATATATATATACTTATCAAAGCTGACACTTTATTTTTGTATTTTTATTTTTAGAGAAAGAGAGAAAGGGAGAGAGAAAGGGTGTGTGCAGAGGGTGGAGGGACACAGGGAGATAATTTTTTTTTTTTGAGAGAGAGACTCTTAAGCAGGCTCCCTGCTCAGCGTGGAGCCTGATGTGGGGCTCGATCTTACGACCCTGAGATCATGATCTGAACTGAAATCTAGAGTCAGATGCTTCATGAACTGAGTCACCCAGCAGCCCATCTAAGTTGACAGTTCAAATGTGTGTAGTTCATCATGTGTCAATTATGCATCCAGCATTCCCCATTTCCGGGGCTGAGTCTGCTACATTGCCTTGCACGGTTACTGGTAAAGAGGTGTCTGTTAAGAACAAACTCCACGAGGAAATAAGGTGGGCACAGGCAAAACCCTTTGAAGTGGCCCAGTGCCTCACTTCATCCAACTGTCTTGCCTGCTTTCAGAATCTAAGAGAAAAAAAAAATCCAAGATTCTATTTCTGGAAAGAGTTTGAAGGGTAAGATGCCATCAGAAGGAAGAAAAAGTGGTGAAGTTCTACCAGAAATTATTTAGGACAAAGCTGGATACAGGAGACAGCTGGGAATCCACTCTTAAACAACCTTTAACATTTCTAGCCGTAGCAAAGGTGATCTTAATTGTTATCATATGGCTAACTTCTCGCCCTTCTCGTCGACTGTGATTTTGGCAGTATTTATTGGTCATTTTTAAGGCTAATGTTTCAAACAAGGCTTTGTGGATGGGAACAGGAAGCATGAGGCAGGAAAAGAGAAGAATGTACTGTCATCTAAATGGTGAGAAATTGCCTTTTCTCTTTCTCTGTCAAAAGTACATTGATTTTGCTCATTTACTTGGATCAAATGTTAAAACTGTTCGTCAACAGAGGAAAAACAAACAAACAAACAAACAAACAAACCCTATTTGTTGACAGGGAGCAGACCAAGGGGGCACAGACCAGCAAGGCACTCAGAGTGACTTTTCAAGAGTGACATTGGATTATACTCACTGGGAGGGCGATCAACAGCAAGGCTCGGCTCTATCACCCGGTGATGGTTTTCTCTCTCCATGGTGAGAGCGCACGAGAGGGGTCAGGGGTTGTAAAGCGAGTCCATTTCCCACCTGATGATGGCCGGGTTGGTTTGTTTGCAATGGTTTATACATTGCAAACGATATTTGTTTGCAATACATTGTTGCAAACAATGTATCGATTGCAATACATTGCTTTATATGTATATATATATAAAGCATGTTTATATGCATATATTTAAAGCATGCTTTGTATATATATATATATATATACATATATATGCAAATGAGCAAAAATCAATGCTTTATACATGGCATTTTTACCTAAACCTCACACTTTGAAATAGATGTATCGTTCCCATTTGATAAAAGGGCGTCCTAAAGCACAGAGATGTGAAGCAAGGTGTGTCATGTAATTCTAATAGGAATGTGAATGTTACTGCTGTACCCAACAAGCGCCTGTATAGCATTTATTATGAGCCAGGGACGACTGGTTGTTTTACATATATTAACATATTTTTCCTCCCAATAACCTTAGGAGCAATTGAATATTGCTATTTCCACTAAAGATAAGGAAATTGAAGTAAGAAGAGCAAGAGCAACGTGTCCAAAGTTACACATTTGATAAGGGGCACTGTGTTTCATTAAATACAACATTGTGCATCTTTCTAGTGTGTGATAGGCACTCAATGAAGTGTGTGTGTGCGACCGTGAGTATGTCATTGGGACAGTAGGTTCTCACAATATAATAAAGTTATTCTATTTCTAACCTGAATCCCCTTTTTAGCTCAAGTGATTAAGGCTGGATGGGTTTTAACTCTGCTCTAGGTTTATGATAGCTGGAGACACAGAATGACCCATAGGACACTGAAGTCACTTTCCACTGATAGTTTCCAGCTCCGTTTGGGGAACGTGCCTACTCCCACTCCTGGTGGTTCTAGGAGGGCTGCTAATCACAGCGTTCACGCTTTGACCACAGAAGTGAGCATGTGTTCTATGCCTGGCCAGTCTGAAACCTCTCCAGGGGCTTCAGCGACAATGGGCCCAGCATTAAACATCTCACCAGACAAGAACCACTGAGGGTCCTTCCTGGGGATTGTATGTTTATATGCTTAGAGAACAAATCTCTGCTTTCCTCTGGAAATTTTCACGAGGAGTGGTTATGCTTGAAGCTGTGCAAGGCCATGTTTCTCTTCATCCCGTCCCTGCCCAAGGTGGAGGTTCAACCATAATGAGAGGAACTGAGGTCCAAATACAGCAAAAGCAGAGATTGGCCATGGGGACAGAAAAGGACAGAGGGAGAAAGCGAGGGCAAATAACATCATTTGAGTCTCAGGTTTTCAGGCCCTCTTGACCTCTGCCTTTCCTAGTTATGTGAACAAATAAATTTCCTCTATTATTTAGGGTGGTTTGATTCAAGTTTTTTTCATTTGTCACCTACAAATACTGACATATACAGGAGTCTGTTTCTCCTTCTGCCCCTCCTCCCAACTCATGAGCATGGGAGCATGCGGGCTCCCTCTTCCACAAAAATAAATACGTAAAATAAAAAAAAAAAATACTGGCACATACATGAAATAGTCCTTTTCCTTTTTCTTAAAATGATAAAATTATATCCACTACAAATTTACTTTTAATAATAGTATGCATCATACCTATAATACTGAGTTAAAATAATTGTGATTATATACTCATAGTGAGAATATTGTTCTATGTATTTTTTAAAGATTTTATTTATTTGTCAGAGAGAGAGAGATAAAGAGTACAAGCAGAGGAAGTAGTAGGCAGAGGGAGAGGGAGAAGCAGGTTCCCTGCTGAGCAAGGAGCCTGATAGGAGACTCCATCCCAGGACCCTGAGATCATGACCATGAGCCATAGGCAGATGTTTAACTGACTGAGCCACCCAGGCATCTCTGTTCTATGTATTTTTAAATAAGCTGTACTATGGAATATGGTGTCATTAGAGAGAAAAGTAGGAATTAAAAAAGTCAGCGTTATACTCTCTATTGTAATCAAAACAGAACCAGAAGAGCAGAGAGATGACTTGCACAGGACTAGTGAAATCCACTAGGTCTGAGGATAAAAATACACGCTTATTAAAGATGGCTCCCTTGGGCAACACAAAACATTAACCAGGATTGGTAAAAACGTGGTCAACATTCTAGAATTTCCCTTTAAACCAGAATGCATTTGAGTATTTTCTTATAAAATCTATCCTATCAAATAGATTTTATAGACTAAGGGCTCTGGGGCAGGGAAATTCCCATAGAGTCCTATTCACCCCCATAGGTTTTCTTTGGCTCCCTAATGCCCAAAAGTACACCTTCGGGGAGTTAAACTTTTGGATTAAGCATTCTGTCTTTCTCTGGTTTTTCTTGAAAAAGCTTCTTTGCAGAATAAAATAGTACACGGCTTTCATCTTAAGATAGTAATTTTATAGCAGTTAACTGTATGAATTGAAGCCTGAAAGCTTGGGGTCAAATCTTGGCTTCGCCATTCAGAAGCTATGTGCCTTTATCTCTGTTTACTTGACTTCTCTCTTTCTGTACTTTATTACCTCCCCACCCCATGTAAATGGGGATAATAGTAATAGCAACCTGGGAGGTTTGTCGTGGGATTAAAGAAGATAACACCTATAGGGCTCTTCACACGGTGCCTGGCACATAGGATGTACTCAGTAAATGTCAGCTGTTATCCCGAGAGGGCGGCATCCTGGTTTTGTGCAAAGAGCACTGAGAAACCAGCCCGGAGTCCTGACACTAAGCCTGCTTCTCCGAATGCTGTCTGAGGGGCATTGACTAAGAGTGATTTTATTTCCTCGTCTGATAAATGACAGCACTAATGTCCCTCACGCCAAATTCCCAGTGGTGCCAAGCCTGAGATGAGTGTTTTGAGGATAAAATGAGCTAATAGCAATGAAAAAGAGGCTTGGAATGAGTCTATGGACTTTACAAATAATCACCACTAGTATGGGATGGGAGTTTCTTCATTCAACTACTTTTTACCAAACATTTACTGCATGCAAGGACCAAAATACAGTTCTATGTTCCAGTAGGCGGGGAATCCTTCTTTGTGAGGGAACAAATTCAGAAGAGGGCACAGAAGCCACATAAAATTAGGGGAAAAATTAGAAATGGCAGATGAAGGAAAGACCAACCTCACCTTCTTTACATTTTTGCAACAGGCTAATTCCACACACTTTTTCTGAACCTTTTCTCAGTGTGGCCAACCCAGAGTCTGCCAGAATGCCGTCTAGTCTTCAAGGCAGTCCCCACGGAAGGTAAGTTGGGCACAAGTTTCTAAACAGCCAGGGAGAGAGGTCATTTCCACATGTCATGCCCAGGGCTTGGAATTAATGCAAGTCACTCCCCAAGGAGCAGGACATACATATATTTAATTATGGCAAAATACATGTGACGTGAATTTACCATCTTAATCACTTTTAAATGTCCAGTTCGGTGGTGTTAAGCCCACTCATTACACTGTACTACCATCACCACCTTCTAGTTCCAGAACTCTTTCCATCGTGTAGAACTGAGACTCTGTGCCCACCAAAAACACTCACTCCCCGTTCCCCTCCCCCAACCCTGGCCACAGGCATTCTACTCATGAGCTCTATGATTTTGACTACTCTAACTTCTTCACACAGAGATAATCATATAGCTCTCTTTTCGTGATGGACTTATTCCTCACACAGCTTTTTTGGAAAAGGTCTAAAATCATTGTCCCTAGAAATTTGGGATTTGTCTCCCCTCTCCTTTTTTTTTAAACATGTCCCATCCCACTAATTTGTGGCAGGTTCTCTTCTTCTAGATTTTAATGCACCCAGGCCTCAGTAAAATGGCAAAAGGTGCCACTCTGTGTTTCTTATGGCTTCTAATCAAAGCAGCAGTGTCTGGTTCCTTGAATTTCACATTTTGGGGGGCTGCTCTCCATTTCCCTCTACTTTTCACATAAATAAGGCCTTCAGGGGCATGGGGGTGGGTGGCATGTGAGCTGTGGCCCCTTGGACACTTGAGTCCAAGGGGTTTAATGGAAGCTTCTGAAGTCTGCAAAGAAGTATGAGAAACAACGTCTGCTCATCCCCTCTGAGCCTCCATTAACAATGAGATGTGCATTTTTCATAAAATAAACAAACTCTGAAATGGAAACATCACAAGGATGGCCCCAAGAGAGGCTTACCGGCAGAGGGGGAGGCCAAAGGTACAGAATCTCGGGGCCAGCTGACAGAGGTGTAATGCCCGTTGTCTTAGGAACAGGCCTCCACTCCCCAAACCTAGAAGAACATGGGGTCTGTGTGTCCTCATCAGCTACATCTGGATTCCCTACCTGTGTTCTCAGCTAAGCAAAGCCCACCTCCTTTGTACAGCTGACTCTTTTTTTTTTTTTAAAGATTCTATTTATTTATTTGACACAGAGAGAGAGAGATCACAAGTAGGCAGAGAGGCAAGCAGAGTGAGAGGAAAGGAAGCAGGGCAGGGCTCGATCCCAGGACCCTGAGATCATGACCTGAGCCGAAGGCAGAGGCTTTAGCCCACTGAGCCACCCAGGTTCCCCTGTACAGCTGACTCTTTAAAAGGCATGCATTACAGAATTAAAAACACACAGTTCCAAATGGTGGTTGCCTTCCTCGAAGTTGCCATGCCAGGGGATGTTACCTTGCTCATCAGGGTCTCCCGGGAACGCTGCTTTGAACAGGCCTACAAACAGAGACAAAGTCTCGTGAGCTTTCTTATTGGCGGCAGGTCAAGCTTTGGCTTAGATTTTGAGACAGATGCTGAAATCTGATAAACGTAGTGTGTGACCAACCCAGTTATGTGGTGTGGAAAAACCAGGCACGAGTTTGTATTAAGTGATAGCTGATGTTTACCGAGGCAGGCTATATAGTATTCTGAGTGTTCTGGAGAGTATACCTTATTTATTTATTTATTAAAGATTTTAATCATTTATTTGACAGGCAGAGATCACAAGCAGGCAGAGAGGCAGGCAGAGAGAGAGGGGGAAGCAGGTTCCCCGCTGAGCAGAGAGCCTGATGTAGGGCTCGATCCCAGGACCCTGGGATCATGACCTGAGCCAAAGGCAGAGGCTTTAACCCACTGAGCCACCCAGGTGCCCCTAGCATACCTTATTTAATTGTCACAATAAACTCATGGCTTGGAGAGTTCATCTCAGTTTTACAGAGCAGGAAACTGAGGTAGGCAGACACAAAGTAATGTGGCCAATATTACAGAGCTACTGAGGGGAGAGTTGGAGTCCAGCTCCGTGAAGTCTGATTCCAGAAGCCTTGCTCTTAACCATTCACTACTCTGGCTCCCTGATTGACTCGAGTGGCCTAGAAGCTGCTGAACTGAGAGGTGCCATAGGGACTTACAGTCTCAATCTTATTTTTTCCCAGGTCCATGAGGCCTGGAGTCTGACCATTACAGGTGTTTCTTAGGCATTTTGTTTTCACAAAGGTTCCTGTTAAAATGCATGTGTGTTGCTGTGGAGAACATTCAGAAGTGTTTAATAAGTTAAAAAGAATCAGCAGAGAGATGGAAGGCAGGACAGCGCATTTTGATGAAGTGAGAAGTAGTAAGAGATCCTAATCCTAGAATTTCATGGGATGAGAGTAGTCTGGGTACCCTATCCAACCATCCATCCATCCATCCACCCAACCATGCATCTGTCCATCCATCCAACCACCCAAACTCCCATCCATTTTTCTTTAACATCCATCTTTAACAGATATTTATCGAAGACCTGTGATAGTCTACGCATCATGCCAAAGCTGGGGTAGAGTGTTGAGCAGGAGCAGAAATAGAGCAAGCTCTTCTGAGGGTGCAGTCTAGATGGGGCAAAGCAAAATTTGAACTATGATGAGACCTGGGAGAGAGAAGGACAAAACGCTATGAGAACAGATAACGTAAAGCTGGACTAGAATCATCTGAGGGCACTGTCTGTTTGGAGGGGAGGGGGAAGAGATGCCAAAAGAGGCAGGGAAGGGGTTCAGCATGGCAATGCTGCTGAATGCTCCCCAATATTCAGCATGATCTCTAAGTTAATGCCCCCTTGACATTTGGAGATAGACAAGTACATACGTGTGCTCTAGCCCTGTGAGGAAGTTATTATGGTCATACAATGTGCTGTTATGCAGAAGGAAAGAAATAATGACCAAGAATGCATTCAGCCTTGACTCTTTTCTCCCTAACTTTATTGCTAAGGCACTTCAAGAACATTAACTTTAGTTACCTCATAGAGAAAATGATAAGGCCAAACACTGTCTCTAATCTCTCTTGAGAGTCTGTGTGGCCATGGCAGGAGCCCAGAGGGATGCCTCCCTTGTCTGTCTTTCACTTTCTTGGAGTCTCCGTGGAACCTGAGTGACATGGGAGACATCTGGAAGGCAACGGCGGCAAAGGCATTTAGCCCCAGGATGTCCAAGATGGGGGAAAGGGAGAGCAGAGAGGATTTCCTTCACTCAGTTCTTGGAGGGAGGAGAATCAGAGAGAAAAGTCTCAACACTTTGTATATTACAATCTGAAAGCTGGGTTCATTTAATGGGGATCGAATCAACTCATTTTGGAAATATCCCGCTAGACAGGATTTGCTTGGCAAATTCATAAAGAGTGCAATTCAAGCTACTTCTAAGAGCACATGTTTTAAGCAGTTATTTATCTATTAATACTGTTAATAGTAATAACAACATTTAACATTCATAGAGCATTTACTATGTGCTAATTGCTTCACGTTTATTTTCTCATTTACTTCTCACATTAATCCTAAGAAATAGATACTGCACTATTTTTAAAAATATTTTATTAATTTGACAGAGAGAAATCACAACTAGGCAGAGAGGCAGGCAGAGAGAGGAGGAAGCAGACTCCCTGTGGAGCAGAGAGCCCGATGTGGGGCTTGATCCCAGGACCCTGGGATCATGACCTGAGCCGAAGGCAGAGGCTTTAACCCACTGAGCCACCCAGGTGCCCCGATACTGCACTATTATCCCCATTTTACAGATGAGGAAACAGAGGTCTGGAGATGTTATGTGACTTGACCCAGGTCTCACCACTGTCAGTGGTACAGCCAAGGTTGAAATTGAGGTCTGCTTCATCACACAGCCCATGCTCTTAAACACTTCTCTCTATTCCCTCCTGATATCCAAATATTTACCAACCTCTTACTTCTTCATTAAGAAAGGCAGGTCTCTAAAGACCATGAGCCCAGTGTTGCTAGATTTTACAGATGAATAACATTTTTAAAATATTTGAGCATTTGACAAAGGGGTGTCAAATATTTGCTTTGTTAAATAAGTAATTTCTTTTTTTAAAGCCTCTTTCATCGTCTCATTAGAGAAAGAATAATTTAAAAATCAAAAAATTAAGAATTAACTAATCTCAGAATATAGAGGCTAAATAAATTTAACCCCACTAACAAATCACTGCATGGTTCTTGCTTATTCCATTTTGTTCCAAACCAGTGAAAACAGGGACCCCACCCTGCTGACTGGCACCAGTAAGAGAATGGATACTGCGAGAGTAGCTATCTAGATACTAGCACTTTATTAACAACACATTGAATTTGAATCTAACTTGGATTAAAAAAAATAGGATGGTGTTTCTTATAATCTTTTGAAACTCAGACTTCCCACTAACTTCATCTGGTTTCTATCCTTTTCCACCACACAATTAGTCTGAATATTTGAGGTTTCCCTATTGTCTCCAGTAAGGTTCTTGGAGACAAGGTCAAATTAAGGGTAAGTCTCACAGGTCAGAGTATCCTGTTTGGAGCCATATAAATGTGTCTTTAAATAACTCTTTGAAATCACTGTGTTACTGAAGTTATTTGGCTTTCAAACCAAATAGGTGAGTCATGGGTTCCAACCAAAGACCATTATTTGAAAGATGACCAATGATTTTAAAATGATAATCCATCACTGTACAAATGGACAAGAATTCACTGCAGCTATAAGGAAGGCAAGGCTCTAATCAGTGTTTGGGTGGGTCTGATTTGTTTGGGGCCAGTGACCTTGCCCTGCTCTGGCATTTTTTCAGACTTTTTTTTGACCATTCAACAATCACAGTTCTTAGTTTATGAGTCCCAGGTCATCTTGAGGGCAACGTCTCCTTTTCTTGGGGGTCTGTATGAAAATCCAACCATGTAAGCTGAGTGCCATCATCTTACTATTCCTTTCTTTGACATTTCAGGGACAATCTGTCAAAAGTATATGAAACATCGTAACATCTTCTTTTTTAAATAAAGTAAAGCTCACCGTGAGGAAAGACTACTCAGTGAATTATTTAATGTTAAAAATAAAATACTGTGCTCGATACTTGTAAGATCAGTGAGAATATCATCAGTCTTAAACCAAGTCTCCATACCCTCAAGTCACTCAAATAGTTCAAACGGTGTAGACAGTTATTCAAATCTTTCTGGATTTTGACCTCTCATTTCCCCCTCAATTTTCACAGTGATTGAGAAGACAAATAAAAAGAAAGATAAGGGCTTTGAGATTTTTAGTAAAAAATATTCCATTAGCATAACCTAGTGGCTATGGACTTCTGGTGATAGACATTCCTGAATCCCCATGTGGGTTCTGCCACACTTGGACAACTTAACCTCTATAAGTCTCATTTTCCACTTGTATAAAAAAGGAATGCAGCAAAACACTATATGTAGAGTTCCTAGCACTATGGCTCATGCATGATAAAAGTTCAGAAAAATGTGACAGAGACCATCTGAGTTCACCAAATATTCTATCTGCTCCCCTATATCTCCAAACTTTCCTTGCTTATTAGTTGGAACAAATGGACCTTGAACATTTGTGTCCTATTGGGTTGAGGTCGCGAAAAGCTGATGTGCATCCTCTCTGTGTCTCCCCCCACCATACTGATTGTGAACATTCTATGTTGAGATGGTAGTGTCACAGGACAGAGGGATCCTGGATCCTGTGTCACCACTTGGAGGAGAACTTCTGCTGAGCCACATCGAATTTTCTTGTAAAGACACATCAAACTTTTTCATACAAATGCCCTGAGATTTTAAGGATTGTCTGTGTGGTAGCTTATGTTAATTAGCAGAACACAGCTAGGGACTGAGATACAAATGCACTTTCATTCAAATCTTCAAACCCCCTTACTTCTACTGGGAGACCATGTTCATGGAGCTACCTCAGTTCCGCTTTGTAGGACATTCAGGGAAGCCTTTCTAGTTCATGACTAATTTTTCTCCTCCTGACTCCTAGGAGGAGAAGCTCATTTGGAGATATGACTTCCAACCATCCAGTTTCAAGTCACTGGGAAGAAACTGCTTACCTGATAGCTATGAGTTTGCTCTGTGGTCTGCTGGGATTTCCAACTTCTTTGCTCAGATTACTTCTACTCACTATAAGCATATATAACTTTCCATGGTCACATGTATTATTATTATTTTTTTAGCTTAAATAGTAAATTTAAGACCTGAATCAAAGCTGGGATATGAGTTTCCTATACCTGTTACAACAAAGTACAATAGACTGGGTGACTTAAAGAACAAAAATTAATTTTCTCACAGTTGTGCAGGCTGGAAGTCCAAGCTCAAGGTGTCAGTAGGGTTGGTTTCTCCTGAGGCCTCTCTCCTTGGCTTGTAGATGGCCACCTTCTCCTTGTGTCTTTCCATGGCCATCCCTCTGTATATGTCTGTGTCCAAAATTCATCTTCTTTTAACACTAGTCATGTTGGATTAGGGATCATGCTAATGACTTCATTTTAACATAATTACCTCTTTAGAGACTGTCTCTTGAAATATAGTCACATTTTGGGGTACTAGGTGTGAGGACTGCAACATATTAATTCGGGGGGAACATAATTCAGCCCATCACACTGGACAACCAGGATATCAATAAGAGATGAAACCAAAACACTGGAGTCCCTTGACTTCTGACCTCACTGCCTGCCTTTGAGACAAAGGGCTTTGATGAGCATGTGGTGGACCAGAGGGTGGTGAGATTACTGGGACCAAGCTCAAGGCAATAGCGGTCAGTCTACATGCTTCTTCATGTAGCCACTTTGAATGATCTCAGCATTGATAGTTGATCTACCTAGAGCTGGCTCAAAGAATGCATTGGGTAAAATGCCACATAAGATAGAAACATGAGGGTGCCTGGGTGGCTCGGTTGGTTAAGTGCCTGCCTTCGGCTTGGGTCATGATCCTAGAGTCCCAGGATCAAGTCCACATGAGGGTCCTTCTCAGCAGGGTGTCTGTTTCTCCCTTTGACCTTCCCCTTCTCATGTTGTCTCTCTCTCTCTTGTTCTCTCTCAGATAAATAAATAAATATTTATATCCATGCAGATATATAGATATATATAAATATAAATAAATATCTCTCTCAGATAAATAAATAAAATCTTAAAAAAAAGATAGAAACATGAGTGAGCTTTTCAATGGTTTCTCTTCCCCAAGTTAGCAAACGATACCGGAAGATACAAAAGCAAGAGGCTATTCAGTTTCCAATTTGTTCTTTAGCTTTCATGACTTTGTTTAGTTTGTGTTTATCAGTCGGCTGGAACTGGAAAGCTGGATTGGCCTATTTACTGAGTTAGTGTGAGTGGAGAGGCAGGTTAGTGTGCCTTACTCCGGGGCCCACAGCCAGTCTTGCTGAGAAAAGACTGGATCCAAATAAATAAGGCTTGGGCCATCATCTTTTCTAATTAGATGAAAACATTTCCTCTTAAATTGGTTTTGCTGTAATTTTTGAACATGTGAAAGACCGATTTGGGGTTTCATTTGTACTTGAGGGTCATTCCACTGTTTCAAACTCATGCATAAGTGTAAAAACATAAAAGGAAATTCAATCAAGACTATTTGAGCAGGGATATGTGATTAATTACTGGTCTTTTTAAGGCAAGCCACTGCACCAAGTCGAGTAATAAATTCATAATGCCTCAGATCATGAGTTAATGAAGATGGCTTGCCTAAAAGGTAGATGAGAATTTGTAAAGTCCTGCGCAGGCAAAATGTTTCAGACAGCCCTAAGGAGATAAAACAATTGCGAATAACATTCACCATGACAGCCCCCACGTATTACTGTAAGAAATTTAACAAATCAATCTCAGATCCCAGAGCTAATTTCAGTTTGGTTGATAAGGAAGACTATTTCTTTTGACCTGCACAGACTTTGGGCAGGGATGGCGGGGGTGGAGGGGCTAGTTCATGGTGACGTTGGGGAGATGGTAGGGAAGAGTTCCAACAAAAACCTTCACGATCTGGGCTAACATACCATATGTTCACGGGTGTCCCAGAAGTCTGCAAATGAGCATCATGGGAAATAAAGCAGGTAGGAGTCTGTCAGGCTAGGAAGTCGGTTATGGCAAAGGGGTTGGCGGCTGTCCTTCCAGTGGCAGAGGGGGGCGATCTCCAGGCTCCATCTCACTGACTTCTCCTCCCTGGGGAGCATCCATTCTGTGCACCCAGCCCCCCTCCCAGCCGTCCAGCCCTCGTCTAAGAGGCCCCTCTTGGAGACAGGTGGCTGGGTCAGCAAGGCTGGTGAGAGCCTGAGACCAACCCAGAGGAGGCCAGGTTCAATCATTAAATCTGCCCCTTTCCCTGCATGTACCTGCATTTGGCACCAAAGGAAAAAAAAAAATCCTGTTCTGATGGGGGAGGGGGAGCCCAGGTGCCCATCCCTTTCTTATTGCTGCTCACGGCCTGAGGTTGATTTGTGCTTATCACAAACTCTTAACCTTTCTGTGCCCTGTCACTCATCCGGTTGTTATGACATTTAATGAGGTAATATTTAAAAAATGCATAGCACATGCCTGGCACATGGTAAGCGCTATCTTTTTTTTTTTTTTCCATTTTATTTATTTTTTCAGCGTAACAGTATTCATTCTTTTTGCACAACACCCAGTGCTCCATGCAAAACGTGCCCTCCCCATTACCCACCACCTGTTCCCCCAACCTCCCACCCCTGACCCTTCAAAACCCTCAGGTTGTTTTTCAGAGTCCATAGTCTCTTATGGTTCGCCTCCCCTTCCAAATTTTTTTTTTTAATAAACATATAATGTATTTTTATCCCCAGGGGTACAGGTCTGTGAATCGCCAGGTTTACACACTTCACAGCACTCACCATAGCACTTACCCTCCCCAATGTCCATAGCCCCCTCCCCCTCTCCCAATCCCACCTCCCCCCAGCAACCCCCAGTTTGTTTTGTGAGATTAAGAGTCATTTATGGTTTGTCTCCCTCCCAATCCCATCTTGTTTCATTTATTCTTCTCCTATCCCCCTAACCCCCCATGTTGCTTCTCCATGTCCTCATATCAGGGAGATCATATGATAGTTATCTTTCTCCGATTGACTTATTTCACTAAGCATGATACCCTCTAGTTCCATCCACGTCATCACAAATGGCAAGATTTCATTTCTTTTGATGGCTGCATAGTATTCCATTGTGTATATATACCACATCTTCTTGATCCATTCATCTGTTGATGGACATCTAGGTTCTTTCCATAGTCTGGCTATTGTAGACATTGCTGCTATAAACATTCGGGTACACGTGCCCCTTCGGATCACTATGTTTGTATCTTTAGGGTAAATACCCAGTAGTGCAATTGCTGGGTCATAGGGTAGTTCTATTTTCAACATTTTGAGGAACCTCCATGCTGTTTTCCAGAGTGGTTGGACCAGCTTGCATTCCCACCAACAGTGGAGGAGGGTTCCCCTTTCTCCACATCCTCTCCAGCATCTGTCATTTCCTGACTTGTTAATTTTAGCCATTCTGACTGGTGTGAGGTGATATCTCATTGTGGTTTTGATTTGTATTTCCCTGATGCCGAGTGACGTGGAGCACTTTTTCATGTGTCTGTTGGCCATCTGGATGTCTTCTTTGCAGAAATGTCTGTTCATGTCCTCTGCCCATTTCTTGATTGGATTGTTTGTTCTTTGGGTGTTGAGTTTGCTAAGTTCCTTATAGATTTTGGATACTAGCCCTTCATCTGATATGTCATTTGCAAATATCTTCTCCCATTCTGTCAGTTGTCTTTTGGTTTTGTTAACTGTTTCCTTTGCTGTGCAAAAGCTTTTGATCTTGATGAAATCCCAAGAGTTCATTTTTGCCCTTGCTTCCCTTGCCTTTGCCGTTGTTCCTAGGAAGATGTTGCTACGGCTGAGGTCGAAGAGGTTGCTGCCTGCATTCTCCTCAAGGATTTTGATGGATTCCTTTCTCACATTGAGGTCCTTCATCCATTTGGAGTCTATTTTCGTGTGTGGTGTAAGGAAGTGGTCCAATTTCATTTTTCTGCATGTGGCTGTCCAATTTTCCCAGCACCATTTATTGAAGAGGCTGTCTTTTTTCCATTGGACATTCTTTCCTGCTTTGTCGAAGATTAGTTGACCATAGAGTTGAGGGTCGATTTCTGGGCTCTCTATTCTGTTCCACTGATCTATGTGTCTGTTTTTGTGCCAGTACCATGCTGTCTTGATGATGACAGCTTTGTAATAGAGCTTGAAGTCCGGAATTGTGATGCCACCAACTTTGGCTTTCTTTTTCAATATTCCTTTGGCTATTCAAGGTCTTTTCTGGTTCCATATAAATTTGAGGATTATTTGTTCCATTTCTTTGAAAAAAATGGATGGTATTTTGATAGGGATTGCATTAAATGTGTAGATTGCTTTAGGTAGCATAGACATTTTCACAATATTTATTCTTCCAATCCAGGAGCATGGAACATTTTTCCATTTTTTTGTGTCTTCCTCAATTTCTTTCATGAGTACTTTATAATTTTCTGTGTATAGATTCTTAGTCTCTTTGGTTAGGTTTATTCCTAGGTATCTTATAGTTTTGGGTACAATTGTAAATGGGATTGACTCCTTAATTTCTCTTTCTTCAGTCTTGTTGTTGGTGTACAGAAATGCAACTGATTTCTGTGCATTGATTTTATATCCTGACACTTTACTGAATTCCTGGACAAGTTCTAGCAGTTTTGGAGTGGAGTCTTTTGGGTTTTCCACATATAGTATCATATCATCTGCGAAGAGTGATAGTTTGACTTCTTCTTTACCAATTTGGATGCCTTTAATTTCTTTTTGTTGTCTGATTGCTGAGGCTAGGACTTCTAGTACTATGTTGAATAGCAGTGGTGATAATGGACATCCCTGCCGTGTTCCTGACCTTAACGGAAAAGCTTTCAGTTTTTCTCCATTGAGAATGATATTTGCGGTGGGTTTTTCATAGATGGCTTTGATAATATTGAGGTATGTGCCCTCTATCCCCACACTTTGAAAAGTTTTGATCAGGAAGGGATGCTGTACTTTGTCAAATGCTTTTTCAGCATCTATTGAGAGTATCATATGGTTCTTGTTCTTTCTTTTATTAATGTGTTCTATCACATTGATTGATTTGCGGATGTTGAACCAACCCTGCAGCCCTGGAATAAATCCCACTTGATCGTGGTGAATAATCCTTTTAATGTCCTGTTGAATCCTATTGGCTAGTATTTTGGCGAGAATTTTTGCGTCTGTGTTCATCAAGGATATTGGTCTGTAGTTCTCTTTTTTGGTGGGATCCTTGTCTGGTTTTGGGATCAAGGTGATGCTGGCCTCATAGAATGAGTTTGGAAGTTTTCCTTCCATTTCTATTTTTTGGAACAGTTTCAGGAGAATAGGAATCAGTTCTTCTTTAAATGTTTGGTAGAATTCCCCTGGGAAGCCGTCTGGCCCTGGGCTTTTGTTTGTTTGGAGATTTTTTTTTCTTTTTTCTTTTTTCATTTTATTTATTTTTTCAGTGTAACAGTATTCATTCTTTTTGCACAACACCCAGTGCTCCATGCAAAACGTGCCCTCCCCATTACCCACCACCTGTTCCCCCAACCTCCCACCCCTGACCCTTCAAAACCCTCAGGTTGCCCCAACCTCCCACCCCTGACCCTTCAAAACCCTCAGGTTGTTTTTCAGATTTTTGATGACTGTTTCAATCTCCTTACTGGTTATGGGCCTGTTCAGGTTTTCTATTTCTTCCTGGTTCAGTTGTGGTAGTTTATATGTCTCTAGGAATGCATCATTTCTTCCAGATTGTCCAATTTGTTGGCGTAGAGTTGCTCATAGTATGTTCTTATAATTGTCTGTATTTCTTTGGTGTTAGTTGTGATCTCTCCTCTTTCATTCATGATTTTATTGATTTGGGTCCTTACTCTTTTCTTTTTGATGAGTCTGGCCAGGGGTTTATCAATCTTATTGATTCTTTCAAAGAACCAGCTCCTAGTTTCATTGATTTTTTCTATTGTTTTTGGTTTCTATTTCATTGATTTCTGCTCTGATCTTTATGATTTCTCTTCTTCTGCTGGGTTTAGGGTTTCTTTCTTGTTCTTTCTCCAGCTCCTTTACGTGTAGGGTTAGGTTGTGTACTTGAGACCTTTCTTGTTTCTTGAGAAAGGCTTGTACCGCTATATATTTTCCTCTCAGGACTGCCTTTGCTGTGTCCCACAGATTTTGAACTGTTGTGTTTTCATTATCATTTGTTTCCATGAATTTTTTCAATTCTTCTTTAATTTCCTGGTTAACCCATTCATTCTTTAGAAGGATGCTGTTTAGTCTCCATGTATTTGGGTTCTTTCGAGCTTTCCTCTTGTGATTGAGTTCTAGCTTCAGAGCATTGTGGTCTGAAAATATGCAGGGAATAATCCCAATCTTTTGATACCGGTTGAGACCTGATTTGTGACCCAGGATGTGATCTATTCTGGAGAAGGTTCCATGTGCACTAGAGAAGAATGTGTATTCTGTTGCTTTGGGATGAAATGTTCTGAATATATCTGTGATGTCCATCTGGTCCAGTGTGTCATTTAAGGCCTTTATTTCCTTGTTGATCTTTGGCTTGGATGATCTGTCCATTTCAGTGAGGGGAGTGTTCAAGTCCCCTACTATTATTGTATTATTATTGATGTGTTTCTTTGATTTTGTTATTAATTGGTTGATATAGTTGGCTGCTCCCACGTTAGGGGCATAGATATTTAAAATGGTTAGATCTTCTTGTTGGACAGACCCTTTGAGTAGGATATAGTGTCCTTCCTCATCTCTTATTATAGTCTTTGGCTTAAAATCTAATTGATCTGATATAAGGATTGCCACCCCAGCTTTCTTCTGATGCCCATTAGCATGGTAAATTGTTTTCTACCCCCTCACTTTAAATCTGGAGGTGTCTTCACGTCTAAAATGAGTTTCTTGTAGGCAACATACTGATGGGTTTTGTTTTTTTATCCATTCTGATACCCTGTGTCTTTTGATTGGGGCATTTAGCCCATTAACATTCAGGGTAACTATTGAGAGATATGAATTTAGTGCCATTATTAGCCTGTAAGGTGACTGTTACTGTATATTGTCTCTGTACCTTTCTGATCTGCTACTTTTAGGCTCTCTCTTTGCTTAGAGGACCCCTTTCAATATTTCCTGTAGAGCTGGTTTGGTGTTTGCAAATTCTTTCAGTTTTTGTTTGTCCTGGAAGCTTTTGATCTCTCCTTCTATTTTCAATGATAGCCTAGCTGGATAGAGTATTCTTGGCTGCATGTTTTTCTCGTTGAGTGCTCTGAATATATCATGCCAGCTCTTTCTGGCCTGCCAGGTCTCTGTGGATAAGTCTGCTGCCAATCTAATATTTTTACCCTTGTATGTTACAGACTTCTTTTCTCGGGCTGCTTTCAGGATTTTCTCTTTGTCACTAAGACTTGTAAATTTTACTATTAGGTGACGGGGTGTGGACCTATTCTTGTTGACTTTGAGGGGGGTTCTCTGCATCTCCTGGATTTTGATGCTTGTTCCCTTTGCCATATTAGGGAAATTCTCTCCAATGATTCTCTCCAATAGACCTTCTGCTCCCCTCTCTGTTTCTTCTTCTTCTGGAATCCCAATTATTCTAATGTTGTTTCGTCTTATGGTGTCACTTATCTCTCGAATTCTCCCCTCATGGTCCAGTAGCTGTTTGTCCCTCTTTTGCTCGGCTTCCTTATTCTCTGTCATTTGGTCTTCTATATCACTAATTCTTTCTTCTGCCTCATTTATCCTAGCAGTGAGAGCCTCCATTTTTGATTGCACCTCATTAATAGCTTTTTTGATTTCAACTTGGTTAGATTTTAGTTCTTTAATTTCTCCAGAAAGGGCTTTAATATCTCCAGAGAGGGTTTCTCTAATATCTTCCATGCCTTTTTCGAGCCCGGCTAGGATGTTCAGAATCGTCATTCTGAACTCTTGATCTGACATATTACCCATGTCTGTGTTGATTAGGTCCCTAGCCTTCGGTACTGTCTCTTGTTCTTTTGTTTGTGGTGATTTTTTCCGCCTTGTCATTTTGTCCAGATAAGAGGATATGAAGGAGCAAATAAACTACTAAAAGGGTGGCAAAGACCCCAGAAAAATGCGCTGTAACCAAATCAGAAGAGACCCCTAATTGTGGGGGGGAGAAAGGGGATAAAAACAGGTTCTGGAAAAAAAAAAAAGGAATAAAAAAGAAAAAAATTTAAAAAATAAAAAAATATAAAAAAGAAAGAAAAAATATATATATTTAGATGAACTAGTCAAAAAACGTTAAAAAAGAAAAGGGTAAAAGTTTTAAAAAATTTAGCAGAAGAAGAAAAAAGAAAAAAAAATTGAAAAAAGAAAAAAGAAAAAAAAATTGAAAAAAGAAAAAAAAAATTGAAGTAGCCGCAAGACTAAAGAATCATGGGGAGAAAGCCATGAGTTCCGTGCTTTGCTTTCTCCTCCTCTGGAATTGCTCTGCTGTCTTAGGAGCTGAACCTGCTTTCTCCTTGATAGATGAACTTCGTCCTGGCTGGATATTTTGTTGATCTTCTGGGGGAGGGGCCTGTTGTAGTGACTCTCAAGTGTCTTTGCCGGAGGCGGGAATGCACCGCCCTTACCGGTGGCCGGACTAAGTAATCGGCTCGGGTTCGCTTTTGGGAGCTTCTGTTCCCTGAACGCTTTCCGTAGAGTTCCGGAGGACGGGAATGAAAATGGCGGCCTCCCAGTCTCCGGCCCGGAGGAGCCGAGAGCCTGGGGCCCCACTCCTCAGTGTGCCCCCAGAGGACAGCACCCAATCACTCCCGTATCCCCAGCCTCTAGCCGCGCTCCGAGCTCACCCAGCCCGCGACCAGTTCAAGGTAACCCCGAGCTGAGAGTTCAGTCCTCGGCTCTGTCTCTGCAGCGGGCTTCTCCATTCTAATACCTGCGAGCTCTCCGACACTCTGACACCCCCGATCCTTCTGTGACCCTGCGGAGCCTGGGGCACGCTGACCCCGCGTGGGCTTCACCCTGGTTTAGCCTCTGGAGCAATGTCCCTCAGTGGAAAAGACTTTTAAAAGTCCTGATTTTGTGCTCCGTTGCTCCGCCGCTTGCCAGGAGCCGGCCCCTCTCCCCGCGGTCTATCTTCCCGTCGTTTTAGATTCACTTCTCCGCCAGTCCTACCTTTCAGAAAGTGGTTGATTTTCTGTTTCTAGAGTTGCTGTTCTTCTTCTCTTCGCTCTCCCGTTGGATTTGTAGGTGTTTGCAATGTTTAGATAAGCTATCGAGCTGATCTCCTGCTACCTGATGTAGTCTCAGGCTGCTACTTCTCCGCCATCTTGACTCCTCCCCCCTATAGAGGATTTTCTTAAAGAAAGAAGTCAGAGACTGATAAAATCTACCGGTAGTGCTATGGAGTGAGCTCACTCACGGCCCTCACAAGTCCTGGACGGAGGCCATTCAAGATCTGTTCTTTCTGCTCTGGACAGCATTAGTCCTGGGACGCATCTCTCTTGAATCCCCATAGTCAGGCCTTTCTTTGGGGAGGCGGATGCATGAAAGCTTGGGGAGATGGGGGAGCGGCTGGACCAGAGCTTCTGGGAGGACCCAAACCACACCTGACCTGCTTCTTTCAGGCCCATTCAGAGGTCCCCGTAAGGAGCAACCACAGGGCCTTTGAAAGCCCGACAGAGGGTGTGGCAGAAATCTCAGGATGGGGACAAATGGGACACACCCTTCAGGGGGCTGAGTCGGAGGCTAGTTCAGCTGCTCCTACAAGCCTGGAGCTGCTCAGAGCAGCCTCCCCACCTCCCTGCCCTCTTTCTTGCCCCCTCCTCCACTCCCGTCGTCCTCCACCCCCCTCCACTGGCATCTTCATAATGGTATGCAAAGGGCCTTGTAACCTGGTGAGTTAGGGAAGGTGGGCCTGGAAGAGGACCAGAAAGAAGGTGGGGACCAGCGATGCTCAGCACCCACTGTTCCCCCGCTGCTCAACAAGAGTGAGGTCATGTGTTCTAACCCCGTTCTCCAGCTGAAGAGATCGAAGCTTTTCACTGGTGAAGTGACTTAGTCAATAAGCCCCAGTCAGTAAGTTGGGGGGAGGTGGGGTGGGCGTGTTAGTACCGGTTAAGCACCTCAGTGCTGAAGTCACTGTCTCAATATCGTGGCTCACGTCCCGCCCTGGGGGGAGAAAGCGGTGGACTGTTGGCAAAAAGGGACCAAGTGCTTATTACTGGGAGAAATAGAAAAAAGTCAATCTCTGATCTCAGAGCTGACTCCAGATTAGGTTAGAGGGACTGTTCCCTTTGACCCACATGGAGTTTGGGCTGGGGGGACAGTTTCATGCTTCCGACAAAATCCAACAAAATCCGTAGTGGTCGGGGCCAACGTACTAGGCACGCACACGTGGCCAGAATCCGTGATGAGCACTACAGAAAGCAAAGCAAGTTCGAGTCTGCAGGCGGGGGGTAGGTTCGGTGGCAGGGGTCTGCTGCCTGGTTCCCAGCATGGACTGGGGGCTGGCTGGGGTTTGTGGGTGCTCAGGGACAGCGGTAACCATCTCGTCCAGGCTCAGAGGGGCTGGCGGGGAGCACTGTGCTCAGGGTCGGGAGTGTGGATTTGAGTCCTGACCGTCTTCCCTGTATCCTGTGCATGTGGCAAGTCACGTCACCTCCAGGACCTCTGTTTCTTCCCTGGGAGACTGAGAATTGGAGAGGGCTTCCCAGCTGTTTGTAGCTGTCTACCTCTTTGTTCAGTCCCAAGCTTAAGTGGAAGCTCCAGGAGCTGAACCCTCGGGTTGAAACAAACATGAAGTGGCTTCCTCTCCAGGGCCTGTCCGACCCGAGAGACTTCCTCAGAGAGCACAGCTTAAACACCACAGTTTAAAGCAGTGCTTCTCGGGGCACCTGGGTGGCTCAGTGGGTTAAGCCTCTGCCTTCGGCTCAGGTCATGATCTCAGGGTCCAGGGGATCGAGCCTTGCATCTGGCTCTCTGCTCAGCAGGGAGCCTGCTTCCTCCTCTCTGCCTACTTGTGATCTCTGTCTGTCAAATAAATAAATAAAATCTTAAAAAAAATAATAAAGCAGCGCTTTTCACATTTCATGTGCATTAGCATCACCTGGATCCTGTTAAAATAGATTCTGATTCACAAGTTCCGGAGGGGGGCGGTGTGCAGAGTGTGGGGGGTTGGGTGGGTGGGAACTGATTATCGGTATTTGGATCAGTCCCCCAGGGTGAGCTGCTACGTTTGGTCAACGAACCATACTTGGAGAAGTGAGATGCTCTGTTTAGCTCTAAAAGCCAACACATGCTTTCGACCCCTGACTCGGTGCACATCACTACCTGGGGTCCCCTCCAGTGATGGTTCTCGATGGAGTGGGGGAGATACCAAACACGACTTGCTCTGCCTGTCTGTCTGTCTGTCTGTGTGTCTGTGTCTATAGACGTTGTATGGGCAGTTTTGGACCTCCCAGTGAGTAAGCGCAGTGTTGGTAGAAGCTCAGAAAGTGCTAGATGTTCTGGGAAGTATGAGGCTGCCCCACATGGCGAAGAACTGGCCGGTATTCTGCATAGCTTTTTCTTATGTAAGCTCTGCAGCTAACAAAAACCTTGTTCCCTCTTCCTGAACTTCTTATTTTGGAAAATATTCGCCCTTACAGAAAAGATGCAAGAATAGTCCAAGGAGCACAGAGTCCCTTTCACCTATATTCTCCAAGTGGCAATATTTTGGCACATTTGCCATATTATTTTCTCTGTCTTCCGTACTTCTGTGTTCTTAGGTCATCCTCTTAACGGCTTTATTTTTTTTAATTTATTTTTTTTCTTACTGCATCTAATTATCTGTTTATAATTCTTCTTTTGTGTCAGACTCGGAATTTCTCAGGACGAGATGGTGTTCTATCTCTACTTCAGCAGAACCTAGAGAAAAATTGACACCTAGTAGGTATGTAATGAATACCAGATCAGCTGAACTGAAACATTCTAGCAAATGGGTCTCACTGCCTTCCATTGTTCCCGGCCTCCCTATTTCTGAAATAAGAATTCTTTTGGGGTTGCTTTTCCCTGTTGTCTTTAGGAACTGGAAATTATCTTTGAGGTCTCCCTGCGCCTTTAAAAGGCCATCTTCCGGGAGTGTCTCTGTAGGCTGCAAGGCTGGGAGCGAAGGGGGCTTGTCTCCTATTTCTGCCTACTGTGACCCTAGCTCATTGGGCTTTTCTGTCCATACCGTGACTGTGAACTGAAAGGACCCTGTACTTTCACTTGCCTTTCCTCTGTCCCTCTCTGAAGTCCACTTGGGATTACTTTTCTATGGATGTCTGGTCCAAGTTTGCCAGAATGTCTAATTTCTCTCTATTAGATCCTGCTGTATGTCCCACGGGGACTTTCCCACCAGCACCGACTCCAATGACACTGACAGGTGATGTTTTTCTGTTTCTCAGGTCATTACCAGTGAAACAGTTGCAAACACTGGCCAACCCCCCCCCCCCCCGGGGGGGAGCTCCTGCTGAACATTTTCCTTCCCTTCCTTGGAGCTTTAGGCTGGAGGCAACACTATTTATCACTTCTTTGGCTGAAAATTGTGCAGGAAGATGGATTCCATTTCCAGAAAATGGAATACAAATAAAATGGCATCTTCTCTCTCCCTTTCTCTCCGTCTCCCTTCTCCTCCCCCTACCTCCATTTTCCTCTCTCTCTCTCCCTCCCCCTCTCTCAGCATTTCTTCTGTGTCTCCCCAGATTAGTGTTTAAGTGCCCGAACTCTGGAGCTAGGTGACCTGGTTTTGGATGCTTGTTCCTTCACTTAAGAGCTACATGAACTTGGGGGAGAAACGTCACCCTTTTATACTCAATTCCCTCATCTCATGAGTGCTGATAATGATGCTACACCTATCCCTATGGGATTGTTTGGAGCAATAAAGGTAGCAGGGAAGGGGTTTAAGGATATGCAGTACTTAAGCAAGTACACCAAGGTTTAAGTCCCGGGGGGTTTAGGGTTCTCTTACTACCACTTCTACTACTCCCACCACCACGGACACTACTGCAGGCTACCATCTTTGAGCATACACTGTTTGTTTTTTTTTTTTAAGATTTAATGTATTCATTTGTCAGAGAGAAAGAGGGTGTGAGAGAGCACAAGAAGGGGGGAGCAACAGGTGGACAGAGAAGCAGGCTCCCCGCTGAGCAGAGAGCTGAGTGCGGGGCTTGATCCCAGGACCTTGGGATCATAACCTGAGAAGAAAGCAGACACTTAACCAACTGAGCCACCCAGGCGCCCCAAGTATATACTGTTTTTTTTTTTGGTTTTTTTTTTTAAGGTTTAATTTATTTATTTTGGAGAGAGCGCGAGCAGGATTGGGGGGAGGGGCAGAGGGAGAGGAAGAGAGAGTTGCAAACAGACCCCCCACTGAGAGAGGAGCCCAACATGGGGCTCCATCTCACAACCCTGAGATCATGATCTAAGCAGAATCAAGAGTCAAGGGCTTCCCTGAGTGAACCACCCAGGAGCCCCAAGCACAGACTCTTTATTACATGCCTGCTGTTTGCTGTACTAAACTCTAAAAACCTTAGTCCTTTTCATCCCCATTACAGCCTTAAGAGATAGTTGAAAAGCTAAGTTTTTAAGCGCTCTGTGGCAGGCTCTTTCATACATTCTGTATACCTATTTTGTTACTTAATTTTCACAACAAGCCTGTATGGTAGCTTCCACCGAGGTCCCACTGACACAGAGGAGAAGACTGAGTGTCTTGCCAAAGTCACCCCAGTTATAAGTGGAGGAGTCGAGACTGGAATTCAAGTTTGTCTAAACCTGTGATTCTCAAACACTAGTAGGCATCACATCACCTGGGGGGGCTTATTAAAACAGATTCCTGGACCCCACACAGCCTATACCCAGCAAGTCTCTGATTCTGGGTGAGTCTGGGGTAGGGTCTGAGAATTAGCATTTGAAGTAAATTTCCAGGTGATGAGAACACTGCCAGTCTGTGGTTGTATTTTGAGGTCCCCTATTAGTGGCAGCACTGGTTTATGCTTAGAAGACTTAATTCTTTAGTGGATGTCTTGATTTTGTAAAAAAATTTTAAGTAAAGTCTTATTTTTTAATCAGCAGAATAGAGGGAACATTTTGCATTTATCACTCCACTGATAATGTTCCAGGGGACTTCAGCTCGAAATCTTACTTATGAGCTAGTGGTTCAAGCTAGTGCTTAAGGAAACAGACTCTCACCTACATCCCATGCTCTGGGTAGGCTCCTCTCCTTCTTTAGGTGTGTATTATTTTATTAGTTGCTGTCTTTTCCCATGAAGATCATTTTTTTTTTCAGAGATTTTCCTGCAAAGGAATCATGAGTCTGAGCACTAGAGATGTTGATGTAGATTTCAAGTGGCGACATGTGGAGAGGCACAGGAGACAATCAGGCATCAGGCTGGTAAAGGGGATGTGACAGGTAATTTTATGGGTTAATTTGATGGGGCTTGGGACTCTCAGATTCAATGTTATTTTTGGGTGTGTCTGTGAGTGTTTCTGGATGAGATTAGCATTTGAGTTGGTGGACTCTTGGCCTTCCCAGTGTGAGTGGGTGTCATCCAATCAATTGAGAACCCAAATAAATAAGAGATATAGAAAGAAAAAAAAAAACTCACCCATCTTCTCCTTGCCAAGCTGCTTGAATGGGACATATCTTACCTTCTTTGGCCATCAGACGCAGACTTATAGTTTTTGAGTTATACGGCGCAGCTTTCCAGGATCTCTAGCTTGCAGACAATCATGGGATTTCTCAGCCTCTCTGCTCACACGAGCCAATGCCTCATAATCACTCTCTTTTTCTACACACATAGACACACACACACACACATCCATACATCCATGCACACATGCTTGAGCGCAGTGAGGAGCTTCTTGCCAGTGGGAAAGAGATGCCAATCACAGCATCCAGTGGCTAAGATGACTGGTGAAGAATGAGCTGGAGCGAGGCATGTTGGATGGGTCCTCCTAGGTGCAGCAGAGCATTTAGAGAAAGCAAATGACAAACTAAGGTCTCTCAAGCCATGCTCTGAGAACCAGAAGGTTGCCACAGCAGACCTGAAAGAATCTTTTGTTCATTGTAGTCACAGACTCATCTTGCTAAACATCAAACACAAAATGTGATTGGGAGGGATGCAAAATTACAAGGTCAGTTAAATTCACAACCTTCCCAAGTTTCTCATGTAAAAGAGAGTTGATTGAGAAGGAAGGGGATGCTGAACTATGAAGGGGGGTGTGGCCAAGTCACCCTGGGCCTCCCTTGCCACTGGATGTGCATTCCCCCTGTGTCTAAGCAGATTAGCCTTTCTTTGATTGAAAACCCCGTGGTGACTTCACCCAAGACAGAAGCCTTGCAAGGGACATTCATTCTCTTCCAGACACACCGCAGCTTCCCTTTTTTGCTACTAGACCAATAACTAAGGTCAAATCTCAACATGCCCCAGGGTCAGAAACACCTGAGGAGGAAGTAGCTAATACGCGTTGTAAGATTTTACTTAGATATAACGGCAGAAGCATAAAGAATGTGTGTGGGAGTGGATTTTGTAAAATATAATACTATGTCTTTTCTTTGGAGCATAATCAAGAGAAACAAACAAACATTTTATGAAAGAGTTATGGGAAGATTAGCCTCCATAGAAACTGAAAACATGTCATAAAGCCATAGTATTTGAAGCAGAATGATGTTAATACACGAACAAACAGAACAATCAGTTGAATGGAGTCCAGAGAAATACCTAAGTATGAATAGTAATTTGATTTATGGAAACAGTGGTATTTCATAGAAATTATCAAAGAACAAATCAACCAACCAATCAGTCAATTAGTGTTCAGACAAGAGACTAGTTATGGCGGGGGGGGGGGGGGGGTAGGGGGAATGAGAGGAGAAAGGGAGAGAAAGAGGAATCTGAGTTCCTACACTATTACTTGCCCAAGGGAAATTCCATTTTGGTCTATTGTTTGTAATATATAAGAAAATCCATAAAAACTTTAGAGTAAAGGTAGAATAATATCCCCTTGGAGTAGCGACGATCTTTTAAAGCATGACATAAGACCCAGGAGGTATAAAGAATAGATTTATAAATGTGGCCACACGCAGATTTTAAACAGCAATACACACAAAGCCAAGAGACAGACAACAAACTGGAAAATAAAGCAGCTCCCCATTTTGCAGACTAAGATTCACTTGTTTGATCTGCAGAGAACTTCTGTAATTCAAGAAGAAAAAAAGGTGAAAGCCAAACAGGAAAAAAGAATGGAAAAAATAAAAAACCTGACCATTTCACATTAAAATAAATACAAATAACTATTCACAATGCAAATGGGTGTCTAACTGTACTCAGAATTCAAGAATATAGGTGAACATGACACAAAGAAGCAGCACAAAGATTGATGAGACCCAGTGTTGATGAAGATATAGATGAAGGGGAACTCGCCAACGCTCTTGGTGGAAATACAAATGGATTCAGTCTGAAAGTGTAACTAGTGAAAGCTATCAAAATTTAATATGTATATGTCCTTTGACCCAACTCTAAAATATTTAGGAGAGAGACGCTCACACAGGTGCACAAGATTCTTATCACGGGCTTGTTTGTATTAGTGAGGAGAATGCTGGAAACAGTCCGAATGCCCGTCGTTAGAGAGCTGGTCAAGTAAATCATGATCCATCAAATGATAAAACACTGCAGGGCTGTTTAAAACAATGAGGTAGACCTATAAGCATTGACGCAGAAAGACCTGCATAATATATTATTAAGTTAAAAAAAAAAAAAGCAAATTGCCAAACCAGGTGCCAAACCATTGTATAATCTCACTTATGTTAAAAAAAAAAAAAAGTACATACATATACATGCATAGAAAAAAATCTGGAAGACACGCTGAAAATTGTGAACAGTTTTGACCTGTGGAGAATGAGACGGGGAGGCTGTACCTGACAAGGAGCAAGAGATTTTCCCATTTTATTTCATACGGTTGTCATTTTAGTGAACATATATCGATTTTGTATTTGAAAAACATTCCTTTCTCTTCTCCCTCTCCCCCTTTTTATTTTATTTATTTATTTTTTAGATCTTATTTATTTGACACAGAGAGAGAGAGATCAGAAGTAGGCAGAGCAGCAGGCAGAGAGAGGGGGAGAAGCAGGCTTCCTGCTGAGCAGAGAACCGATGTGAGGTTCTATCCCACCCCGAGATCATGACCTGAGCCGAAGGCAGAGGCTTAACCCACTGAGCCACCCATGTACCCCTCCCCCTTTTAAAAAAAGCACCTTCCTTTCCCTTTCTTCCTTGGTGCTCCCTTGCTTCATGGAAGCTTTTTCTCCAACATTCTGGCTGACGCCTGGAACAATCACACCCAAGCTCCATCTAGGTAGGGTGACCCGGAAACCTCTGGGAAGGCACCAGCTGGGCTGGGTGGCAGGAGACCCAGGTCCTTCTCCATTCTGCCCGAGCCTGATAGTATGACCTCAGGTAACTCCTGTAAGCTCTTAGAGCATCTTAGAGTTTCTTTTGGGAGATGAGGCTGGAGGGAAGGTTTCTTCTAAGGTCTATGTCATATCAAGGGCCTGAGCAATGACCTTCTCCAACCGGCAGGTTGCCAACCCCTCCCTTGTCTCCGGAGGACCCCTCTCCTGCCTTATATGGGAAGCTCGCAGTGCTCTGATTCCACAGCGCCCACCTTTCACACGGAGGTGCCGCTGACACTGATGGGCAACAGAGGGCTTTTATTCCCACTCACATCGGCTCTATTTTGGGGTTGCTATCAGCCATTTCACATCTCAGACTTGCCTTTGTTATCTAAATGGCCTATTTGGGCAGAAAGGGGCTAGGGACAGAGGATTGAGCCATCAAGGAGCGCTGTCTTTCTCTGGGTTTGAAGAGAGTTTCTCTGAACATGCTGCCACTCCAACACCGGGGCGGCTCCTCTGTTGAGGCGGAGTCACTGGAGGTTGGATCACCTGTATGTGGAAGGACAGAACATGCCAGGCCTAACATGCCAGGCACAACTCCATAAACATGACATTGGGCTTGTGCGTGCATGACTGTGTCTTACAGGGCACTCCCTCTGCCTGCAGGTACTTTCCATAGGAACACCCACTGACTCCCCCCAACCCTCTAGGAGTCCATGTTGGTAACCCCATTTCACAGATGAGGAAGACTGAGACTCAGAGAGACAAAGTAATTGGTAGACACATTTTTAAGAGACCAGTGTTTTAAGAACTTGAGTCAAAGGGTAGACCCCAAAACTGTCTCCACCTAGATCCAGACCATCCTTTTGTTTTGCTTTTGGCAAGAACATACCAGGTTACCCAAAACACTCTAGTGAATAGGGGAGGAAAAGGAAATTCCTTACTGGTCTTTTCTCAATTCTTCCCCCACCCTCACTGCCCGCCCCCAAACACCACCAAAATATGATTATTTCCATTCTCTTTCTTCACCAGATATTTGTTTAAATAAATAAAAACCTTATGGCCAGCAGTATCTGCCAAGTCGTGGTGGCTGGGTGGCAGTGGGGGGAGGCTATACTGAGGAGAAGGGGTGCACAGCAAATTGTTTCTGTGTCACTTAAAATACAGCCTGTGCCTCTGTCAGCAGCTTGCGCAGAGCTCTGAATCAGTGCGTTGACTCGGGCACATTTTGGAGGATAATCAACGTCTCCTGAAATGTGGGCAAGGAAGCAACTTTACTGGAGTTCCTTTCTTGGTGACAAATTCCACCTTATCTCAAGTAGCTCCATTCCTAAAACTGTAAGCATATGTCCTGTGACGATTGAAAATAAATTTGTTGGGACAACACACTGCCATGATGGGGGACAGCGGGCAAAACAGGAAACCACTGACGTGTTTTCATGCTTCTTCCGGAGACAAATTACTTTGCCATTTTCACTAGCAGCAACCACAGAAGTTAGTGTTTTATTTCCTGGACCTATAAAACCTAATTGGTGCCCATATGTCAGATTAATACTTCTTCCAGCTCTTTTTATACTCTGCTGCAAGTTTAGCATGGGAGGGCAGGAGCAAGAATACTTGCGTTCTTTGGAGAACCAGATGACTTCTCCCCAAAATGCCCAGACTCCACCTATGAACTGTTTGGATATTACCTTTAGTTTTCTTGGTTCCTCTCTTTGTCCCTTTCTCACAAGGAAAACCCCACCCAGCCCTTTGCATCTTCCCCATAACGGGAAAGTCCCAAACTGTTTTTTTATGAACCTAGAGATTATTCTAGAGCCCCCTAGCGAGTTTGGTAATATCCCAGAGGAAGATACGCATAAGCTTTTCAAGAGGACACAAGAACCTGCTTCATCATTATTGAATGTGAAGGACCTTTTGGGAGGACACGGTATTTGTCTGTTTTCCTCACTCCACATCCCCATCTTCTGTGACAAGGCCGGGAACATTCTTGGTGTTTTGATAAACATTTGTGAATCAAGAAATAAATTATAGTGGACATCAGCACTTGTCACCTCTTCGCAGTCATTCCTTATGTTCTGGTAAGAGCACACGGACGCTTCTCTGGAGACCCTTCTGTTACCCACTGTCCATGCACCTGGCTCAGGTAGAGCTGAACTATCTCCAGCTCCAGGGGTGGGTTCAGGTCCCAGGCCTGAACCATGGTTCTCAGTGATTGGCTCAGTTGGTCACATGATCCAATGAGGGTCCAATGAGACAGTCTTGAGGATTTTATGGGAAGTCTAGGGATAAGAAGTTTTTCCCCACTGTAACTTCTATCTCTAAGGAGAATGTGAGCCAGGAGCTTTCAGCCTTCATTTCACAGAGAGGTCCTGCCTGAGAGTTAACCCAATAGAGAGAAAAGCAGAGCCAAGAGATAGAGAAAGATTGACTTCTATGAACATTGTTTAACCCCTGGATCTAACTATACCTGGGACCCAATCTCCTCGAGGTATTAACCACACGACCCAGTAAATTCCCTTAAGTCAACTGAGTTTCTAGAAATCTAATATTAAGATAAAATAAAAGAACTAATTAAGGAAAAGTCAATGATTTAACCATCCTGGCAACTATGGTTTCTACTAGAATGTGTCTGTACTTGACTAACACCAGTCAAGAATCAGTCTGTTATTTTTTTATTAAGATTTTATTTATTTATTTGACTGAGAGAGATCACAAGTAGGCAGAGAGGTAGGCAGAGAAAGAGGGAGAAGCAGGCTCCCCACCGAGCAGAGAGCCTGATGTGGGGCTCGATCCCAGGACCCTGGAATCATGACCTGAGCTGAAGGCAGAGGCTTTAACCCACTGAGCCACCCAGGTGCCCCCAGTCTGCTATTTTTAAGAGACACCCCCCCCAAACCCCCGCAAATACAGCGACTTAAACAAGATACATTATTTTTTTTCTCCCATGCAGGAGGCTGGAGGGCAGTACAGGGCTGTAACTGTAGCTTAATTACGATTCTGTCTTGTTACTTTGTCACCCTCAAACTGTGGCTTCATGCTCTTATGGTCCCAGACAGCCTATGAGCTCCTGTCTTCATGCGTCTTCCTGCCAACAGGAAGAGGAAAGGAAGAAGAGGAAAAAATGTATGTCCCTTTAAAGGCGTCATCAGCTTGGAGAAAGGGGCAGGTGGGTGGATCAGAAGTAGAGTGGAAAATAATCCCTCTCTCCCTTTCTCTGTTCCTCCCTCCCTCCTTCTCTCCTTCCTTCCTCTTCTCCTTCATTCTTTCCATCTTTCCTTCTTTCCCTCATTGAGTACTGTGTACCAGGTACTGTGCTGAGTGCTGGGGATACAACATTGAATGAGATAGACTCAGTTTTCAACTTCCTGGAGCTTATGCTTCTGAGTTGTTTATTAAAAATGACAGAAGTTCAATTTTAGGTGGTGGTAGCTCTGAGAGTGATCTGGGGTTTCATTTTTATAAGGTCAAGAAAGCCTAGTCAGCCCTAGCTTCCCCAAACCCCAAGACTTGCAATCTTCTCATCCCATGTCCACTAAACCAGGACGAGATCTGCTACCTTTATGTCCATTTTGAGTGAGATCACTCACGTGAACATATTATTTTTCTCCACCATGTGTGGTATGAACGGTTGATCTTTAATATGCTCTTACAGACGTTGTCTCTTTTCAAGGGAATTTCAGGCAATTGCAGAAAGATGAAAAAGATACTTCTTTCTCTACAAAATGCAGATGTTAATGTTCCCTGCTTCATAGATGGGTTGTGGAAATTAAATGAGATAATACATGTAAACTGCTTAGCTTAGTAAAGATGCTAACTATTTCTAAAATCATGTTAATTATATTTTCTGATCAGAGAACTTTCTTTCTCTTTCTAATTCTGTTTGGGGCAGCTGGTAGAGAAACTGGACTTTTTTTTAATTTTTGTTTTTTTTACAATGAGTAATACTGTTTTTATGTTTGACAATTTAATATTCAAGAAGGATGACTTCTTATATTTGTAAAAATAAGACATGCTTATTACAAAGTAGTTAGACAATGGAAAAATGTATATTTTTAATAATAACTGCAAATGATTGTCACTGGGTAAATGATATTTCACAATTTTGTAAATAGATGTTTCAGAGATTATTTATGTGGTTTGTGACGATGTTTTTGTCTTCAGTTTCAAAATATATAAAGTCCGGTTCTAGTTGGTTTAACACTCATGGAAATGTGTTGATTTCTGTAATTGACATTCAGAGACAAGGTGGGCTGCCCTGGCTTCATTTCTCTGTGATTCTGCCCTCTGTGGGTGGGTGTGTAAGTCTCAGGGTGGCTTTACTTGTGATAAAACCGGCTGTAACCGCAGCAGGCTGTGCACCTTACCCCACCAAGTCCAGAGGGAGAGAGGGAGCCTCCTGTGGTCAGCATTCTCTTCAAGCTAGGAAGCCTCTTTCCTCAGAAATCCCTGGTGAGGGTGCCTGGGTGGCTCAGTGGGTTAAAGCCTCTGCCTTCGGCTCAGGTCATGATCCCAGGGTCCTGGGATCGAGCCCCACATCAGGCTGTCTGCTCAGCAGGAAGCCTGCTTCCTCCTCTCTCTGCCTGCTTCTCTGCCTACTTGTGAACTCTGTCTGTCAAATAAATAAATAAAATCTTAAAAAAAAAAAATCCCTGGTGAAACTTTCTTCCCTCTAGTGGCAGGAATATCCCAGACTGCGCTTGGTCTTTGCCCCAAGTTGAATGGGGTGAGGAGAACTGGGATTATCCCGAGACCAATCACAACCCCCCTGGGTGCTGAGTTCCTCAGAGCCCACAGCTGGCCTGGCCGAGAGACGGGTATCTGACTAAAAATCCAAGTCCTGTATGGAAGGAAGAAGAGGAGGAAGGGGAATGTAATCTACAGATGGGCTGAAAGAGAAGCAAAGGCAGATCTATTTTTTACAAAAATACGAGTATATTATGCACACTATCTTAAAATAAAATAATAGATGTAATATCATTCGAATTTAGCCTTAGAAAAGTAAAGCTAAAGTGAAACAACGAATTGCTGCCCTTTTGTTAAATGCATCTTTACCACAAGAGATATTATTTCCTTCTCAGCTCCTCTTGGGGAAAGAAGGTTAAGAAAAGCAATGAAAAATGTTAAGAGGTTGGAGTCATTATTTTTTTGGCCATAGGTTTCCATTTCAGGCAGTATTGAATGACTCGCAGATATGAAAGATGAGTAAGTCTTCAGACACGTGCTTCCCCCCATCCCCCTGCCCCTCACCTCCCAGTGTCGGCTCCGTTACCATGGGTGCAATATCCTAGTTGGTGTTACGCACATTCTGTTGAAAGTCCACTGCCACGATCGCTTCGTATCACTGGTTCTATGTTCAAATGAATTGTATGTTCATGACAAATCCTTTCCACCCCAGCCTGTCCTTCCTCAAACACTGTATTCTGACTCATCTCTAAATTGGCCAGGGTTCATCGCTAAGTAATTTCTTCAAAGAAGACCCATGGGCGCGTATTCTCGGAGTCCCTTCATGTGTCGCGAGGTGTATGTCTGTGGACTTCCTGCTGGAACTTATCTCGGATGGATGAGATTGTCTTGAGTCACAATTTTCCTTGGAAATTCCAGATGGCACTTCATTATATTCTGGCATTGAAGATAGATTATCAAAGATAGAGGCCAATCTAATTGACTTCCCTTACTTTTTATGTCAGTATGCCAGAAGAATTTTGTTTTTCTTAAGTCCTTGAAGTTCAGCAAGTTAAGAAGGCTATGTCATTCACTATCTGTTTTCCTGGGTCTTCGTGTGCTCTTTCAATCTTTTTTTTTTTTTTTTCATTCATCAGAGCAATTTTCTCATTTCATCTCTTTGTATATTTAGTCTGTCCTATTTGTGGATTCTCTGCTTGAGGGACAATGAGGTTTGAATGGTTTATGCTTTTTATATGCGTTCATTATGTTTATCTCAAGTGTTTTTGTCTGAATCTGTAATTTTATTTTGAGCTGTGTCTATTTAGTTTTTTGTTATTTTTATTTATTTACTGGTTCCATGGTAATGTTTTGGTTTTTTAATTGTTTAATTGTTTCACTGGAACTAAAATCTCCTTTTTTTCCCCCCACCCAGATCATTCTCTTGTTGTATCATTTTCTCTCTGTGCCCCAGTATGTTGAATTCATAGTCGTATCCACCTGTTCTCTAACTCGGAATACTCAGGGGAAATGATACACTCTGCTAGTTTGCTTCTTTGATTTGGAGCTTATGATGAAATTCCTAAGAGTTTTAATAATGCAAGGTTCTAGGGTGAACACAGCGTTAGAAGCTGCACTGTCTGAAAATCTCCCTTTTCTTTCTTGTCCTTCACTTTTTGCAGGACAAGACGTTAGGTTGTCCACCTGACCTTGTTTTGCTTGCTGCCGACGGTTTTCTTTTTTTGCTGGTTTTCATTATTTCTGTTCGTATTTTAGATATGGAGGGAGGAGCATCTCTATTTTGTTTTCATTCTGTTCATCTTCCTTTGAAAGTCTACATTGTTGATACTTACGCTCACTCTAAAGTCAGAAAAAGTCATTTCCATTTAAAAAAATCAATGAGATGGTGAGGTTTGTTAAAAACTTTGAAATACCATATGCAAACGTTATCAGGTGAAATCACTGACTCTTAAGGTTGGCATAGACCTAGGGTCTTGTGCTTTAATCCCACACCCGATTCAGACACCCGCCAGCAGCATTCCTGGTGATGGCTTCCCTTGTGTTCTGTGAGGAAACTTACTTCTTGGCTTTCGCTGAGGATGGGCAGTTCTCAGAATTTGTAATTATCTCCATGTCTTCAAGTGAAGTGTGCTTTCCTGAACTTCAACCTCTAGCTTCTAGCTCTGTTCTATTTTTTAAAAAAGATTTTATTTATTTATTTGACAGAGAGAGAGATCACAAGTAGGCAGAGAGGCAGGCAGAGAGAGAGGAGGAAGAAGGCTCCCCGCTGAGCAGAGAGCCCGATGCAGGGCTCGATCCCAGGACCCTGAGATCACGACCTGAGCTGAAGACAGAGGCTTAACCCACTGAGCCACCCAGGTGTGCCTAGCTCTGTTCTATTTAGCAGGAGGCACCCTGGACAGGATTTGAAGTTGTGACAACGTAGAGACACCAGCATACGGAAAAGAAAAAGTAACAATGAAAAAATTTATGTGCTTATAGGGGAACAACACAGACAGAAAATTTGTGTGCATTATTTTCTATTTGTACCCCAATATATAGCAGAAAAATGCCAGATGAACTTTGTAGCAAATTTTTATCTGGATTTAACTGAAACCTACAAAATGTTGGACCAAGTTCATGGAGAGTTGCTCTTACCACCTAAAGAAAAAAAGAAAAGAAAAGGAGTGTTGCTGCTCTCTGGCCCCTCTTGCTTCTCTCTGCCTCTCAGGCGGCTGACTGAGCCCGTGCTGAGTGAGAAGCACGTTTCCCAGCGCTCAGTCCACTTCTCAGGAGGAAACAACGGAGGACCGCTTCCTTATCGACACACTTCTACGTGGCAGTGCCAAACGACCCATTTGAAAAGTTGTTTGGATGAATGACTGTTCCTGAGCCAACTGTTGTAAAAATACTTAAAGAAAAACCTTTCGACGATGCCGATTCTAGTCTAGGGCAGAAATGCATTTCTATTTTACACCCTTGCTTGCATTTTCTACAGCTTCAGTTTCCCTGGAGAAAGCTTAGGAGTTTCTGGTGGTCTGTTGTTCTCCTTTTGAGAGTAAATGTTCCTCAGGAATTTGCATGGCACTTCCCTTGTGATGACTTAGGGGTTAGATGAGAAGCAGATGGAGGTGAGGGCTGGCGGTGGGGGTGGGTGGGTGGGGAGGGGGCATGTAGAGACCCAAGTGGCAAAGGTCAGGAGACCCCTGGCTCTCTCCAGCCTCATCCCTGCCTGCATGAAGGCAGACAGGCTTTGCTCTTTCTTCCCACAGCCTCCGTAACAAAGGGTGACATCTCTGGGACTAGAGAAGCTCCGGAGACCCTTCTGTGGAGTTTCATTTTTAGATCAGTGTACGCAAACTAGGGAAGCCTCATCCAGTTCCACATTTTCAAAGAGCATTTCTTTCTTTCTTTTTTTTTTTTTTAAGATTTTATTTATTTATTTTACAGACAGAGACCACAAGTAGGCAGAGAGGTAGGCAGAGAGGCAGGCAGAGAGAGGGGAAGGGGAGAAGCAGGCTCCCCACCGAGCAAAGAGCCGGATGCCCAATGCTCGATCCCAGGACTCTGGGATCATGACCTGAGCCGAAGACAGAGGCTTTAACCCACTGAGCCACCCAGGCCCCTCTCAAAGAGCATTTCTTACCATCTTCTTTTCTTTTATTTTTTTCCCTGAGCACTGGGTCAAATTCTCTTCAGTTACAAAGGTGATGACTTCGGGCTTTTCCCACATCCTTCCCTTTCTTATTTCTGGGAAGGGGCAGGTCTCTCCTATGAGCTCTTGTCCCTCCATCACTGACCTCATGGGTGAGAGAGCTCAGACAAGACGGGTGTCTCTCCCAGCACAGGAGCTCCCCCTTAACCTAACAGAGACTCACCTTCCCTTGCTGGAGAGGATGCCAGGTGCCGGTCCCTTGGCTCCCAGTAGGTCACTGAACGCTCTTAGCAACCTCCTGAAGAAGGTTCTATCTTATTTCTCCTTCACATGCTGGGACATGAAGGTGCAGAGAGGTTAAACAATGTGCTCAAGGTTACCCATCTTGGAAGGAGAACTCAGATTTAAATCTAGACTGTCTGATTCTAGAGCTCATCCTCTTCAACCCAACACAAGGCTTCTGCTCTACTCATGAGCTGAAGAGGTCTACGCATGAAGTCCATTGTGGGTGGCTTTGCTCCTCCCTCTGGTCACTCACTCAGGAGATCCCCTCCTGGAAGCCTCTGGAGAGCACCTCCCCAGGTGCTATTCGAGTGATCAAAGTGGCAGAGGAAGGTATTTGCAGGTGGCATATGCCGCTGGCATGGGCTCACGCAGGCTCACAGGCCTAGTGGGATTTCATTTCCGGCAAGGTGTTGGGTTGCATTACATAAAACCCTCCTGCTATGAAACACCTGGAAATGCAGTATAAAATAGAGCTAGCATCGCTTTAAATGTCCAACTGGGCTCAAAAGAAAGGAAAGGAAATCCCAGGAACCAAAAATGAAATGGAAACTAAAAACCAGAGTACAGTCTGCGCACTAAACCTGGGGCTGCCTGGGGGGTATGTGATGATCTCAGAAACCAGGGAGCTCGGGATTTAATGGTTACTCCGGGACAGAAGGAAAAATTGATAGCCCACATAAAGCTGCTACCCTTAGTAGAAGGGTAAAGAGAAAAAAGACCCCCAAAAGACCAAAGGAAATGACAGGCATGCTTGCATTTCTTGGAGCAAGTTTTGGCAAGGTGGAGGGAGGCAGGGATTTGAAACCCCAGGCCTGCCCTCACTAGCTTTGGGGTTCAAAGGTGTTCTTGCTATAGGGTGCTGGGGACCTCTGGATGTTATGTTGCCATAGAAACAGTTCTTAGATGCTCCCAAAGTTCCTGGCAAAAGCCAAGGTGCTCACTGGAGAGACACCCCCAAACCCGGAGCTCCAGGATTCCCGAGGATCAGACACCACTTAAGATGAATTCGCAATCCAAGATTTTAAAAACCTCAAACACATGAACCCATGCCAGCAGGCATATGAATAGAAGATGTAAATCTTTCCAAAACTCAGATCTCAGATACAGACTATAAAATAAGAAACTCTGAAGTGATTAAAGGTAAGAAGGGAGTAACGAGAGCAAAAAGAAACCATCAAAAAGACCAGCAGATTGTGTTACATAAAAATTTGAGAAATGGACAGAGTTACAAACGCAAGGGCTCCAGAGAAAATCAGCGGAGCCCTCCATCCAGCTCTGTCTGACATCGGAGACAGGCATGAGAAAACTGCCCGCAAGGCAGTGCAGGAAAATGAGCTGGTCCCAGCAAGGCCGTCTGGGGTCTTTTACTAGAAGCGATGGACAAGAATGGTTCTTTTTGTAGTGGAGCTGCTCTGCTGGCAAATGCTTTCTGTAAAGAGCCAGATAATAATTATTTTGGTTTTGGCAGCTCTGCCATATGTGTCTGTCATGTAGATTTCTTTGCATTTTTTACAGCCCTTTAAAAACGTAAAAGCTTTCCTTAGCTCACAGGCCATACAAAAGCAGGCATCGGGCGGGACTTGGCCGTGGGACTAGAGTCGTGGACCCCTGTCCTTAGCCATAAATCTGGAGCTGCTCGTGGGCATTTTCCATTGCACAGGGAGAGGCTGCCCGAGAGTGAAATTGCTCAGAAGAAGGCCTCGCCAGGGGGAGAGACAGAACCCAGATTCTCGATGACATGTTTTAGGATCTGGACCCACCATGCACAAAGATACAGCCCAGAAATTTTTAGTTATGTGAACCAATAAACGTTCCTTTTTAAAAAGTCGCTTTGCCTTGGTGTGGGGCCACTTAGAAACGAAAGAACAACATGAAAGGAAAATCACATTTAGCAATGCCCTTGAAGCTCACTTTAAAACCACCCCTAACTCCTTTTGTGTGTGATAATCTCCCTGCCCTCCTATTATCTACGCTGCAAGCACTTTTGTTCAGGAATGACTTAAAACCAAATGAATGCAATAGTGTTTTATAATCAGTTGCTGTGTGGAGGGAAAAAGAGGAAAGAAGGCAGATAGTGTTTTTGTGTGTGTTGAGCACTGTACTGAGTGTTTGAGGTATTGGTTCGCTGAAGAGATACAACAGCTCGTTTTGTAAGTGAGAAAACTAGCCTCAGAGGTGAAGTCACTAGCCCAACGCCACCCAGAAAGCGACAGGCTTGCTGCTTGGATCTAAGACTATTTGGCTCCAAGGTCTGTGCTCTGTTACAACCCCACATTGCAAATGTCCTAGATCAGGGGTCAGCAAACTTTTTCTGTAGAGAGCCAGATAGTAAATATTTTCAGCTTTGTGGGCTGTAGTCTGTCAAAACAACATTGAATGCGGAGGGAAAGCAGCTGGAGACACTACGGAAATGAAGGGGCGTGGCTGTCCCTTAGCCGTTTATTTACAAAAACAGGTGATTGGGCAGGATTTGGCCTTGGGGGCTATAGATTGTTGACCCCTGTGTTAGATGACGCTGTTCTCTCAGCAAACGAGCCTGTCTGCAAGGAGCTCTTCCTCTCCAGCACTACCCAGAAGTTACCCGGGCTTCATGCACTATTGCATTCAGAACTTCATTAAAATGTCCACTTGGATGACCTCAACCATTGCTCTGGAATTTATCATTTACTATCTTTTAAAAATATCAGTGATCTTTTCCCATTTCTGTCCTGATTCCCAGACTTGATTGGGCGCTTTGTGAGAATGGGGGTGGTTCATTCATTCTCCAGATGCGGGGTTAGGGACTATCTCTCTGAGTCAGATCCTGCCCATCCGCAAACTGGGGCCTGGGGGCCTCCCCCGCCCCCTCCCCAGTTCTTATAAATAAAGTTTTATTGAAACATAGCCCAACTCATTCATCTATGTATCAGCTGCTTTTGTGCCACAGTGGCTGAAGTGAGTAATTATGGCAGAGATCCTATGGCCTAGAAAGCCCAAATTATTTGCCATGTGGACCTTTCCAGAAAAGGTTTGCCAGCACTTTCTCTAGGCTGAAGTTATTATTTCCTTCACTGTTGTCTGAGATTTTTCTTAAGAGGGTACTGCCTTTGCCGGGGAAAATACATTGTTAAGGCTTTGGGTTGGAAAATGGCCAATATGTAGGTATTTGAAAGAGCCCAAGCAGAAGGGAAAAGAGGTACCATTCTATGTGAGAAAATGAGAGGGATTTTGGGTTTTGGCTCCTAAAAAAAAAAAAAAAAAAAAAAAAAATTGGAGGGTGAAGCTGAGTGGGTGGCAGAAAAAGATTGGAGAGAGGGGCTGGGAAATGTTTGAGAAGTGGGAATGTAATAGTCCTGGGGTTGGGGGGTGAGGGTAAACAGCCAGGTTGCTGGAAGAACTAATACATGGTTTGGAGGTTTTTGCCCTGTTGTATGCCACATCACCCCTCTCTGTGCTCATTTGGTCTTCAGTAAGATGCCTTATTTACATGGTTTTGTGGTTGCTTTGCGGGTGGGGAGAGGAGAAGAGAGAAGCTGTATGTTGTATGGAGGCTGATGTCAGAGCAGAATTGAAGACATAACTACGAGACATACAGCAGAGTGATTCTGGCAAAGTCAGGACATAAAAAGAGAATTAACCATAAGACTGTAAGAATCATCTTCCCAGATGGAGAGAATCCTAAGAAAGGGCTTTAGGTTTCCCTAGTCTATAGGATCGGAACTTGAATCAATCTGACCTAGAATTTAGGGACCAGGAAACCCTAGCAGATAGCTTAGTAAGATACTTACTCAACAAGTGTCTTCTTGCTTCCAGGAGCTCACCCTCCGGGAAAAGCCTCAGAAACAAATGCGTAGTAAGTGCTCAGATAGAAAGATGCTGTGAACCTATGAAGGACAAAGTGATTTACTCTGCCAGCAGCATCAGGGAGGACTTCCTGTAGGAAGTGACATTCTAGCCAGATCTTGAGGGATGAGAAGGAGTTAATCGCTCAGACTGGAGAAGGGAGAATCCTCCACCTTAGTAAAGAGGAGATGCGCAAATGAGAGTCAGGAAAAAGCATGTCAAGAAATAGGAAATTTCTGGGTGCCTGGATGGCTCAGTGGGTTAAGCCTCTGCCTTCGACTCAGGTCATGATCTCGGGGTCCTGGGATTGAGTCCTGCATTGGGCTGTCTGCTCAGCAGGGAGCCTGCTTCCCACTCTCTCTCTCTGCCTCTTTTCCTACTTGTGATCTCTGGCTGTCAAATAAATAAAATCTTAAAAAAAAAAAAAGAAATAGGAAATTTCCTGTGAGAGAAAGTGAGGAGGGCAGAGGGCACGGGGCTGGGGCAGAGCCAGCTCATTCCGTCTACTTCTTTTTTTCCCCCATAGTGCCTGTTACAGAGGAAAGTGCTCAGGGGGCCCGGCTGGCTCAGTGGCAGGAGCATGTGACTCTTGATCTCAGGGTTGTAAATTTCATCCCGGCATTAGGTGTACAGATTACTTAAAGATAAAATCTTTGAAACAAAAAACAAAATCAAGGAAGGTGCTCTGTAAGATTTGTTCTCAGATGCATTAACATCTGTTACTGAGTAAGAATTGGGATTCGATGGGGTGCCCCTTTCCTGTCCTGTTGCTCTCCTGAGTGGTTAATATTCAGTGGCTTTAGAACTGTGCTGCTTACTGCGAACGTGTGTCGTGTGTCTTGGGTGAATATCATGATTCTATCAAAGACTCGGGGACTTTGATGGACTCTATGGCCAAATTAAAAGCACGGGCTTGACTTTAAAACCTGAGCCTGAGACTTAGCAGAGCACAGTTTATTTAACTGCTCTGAGCCTCCGTCTCCCCTCCAGAGAGAGAAGATGATGATATCTATGCGGCAGAATCATGGTGAGGAGTACACAACGCAGCATATATGAAATTGTCAGCCCCGTGGCTGCACGTACTAGGTGCTCAGTAAATAGGAGTTGCCTATTTTTTGATTAGATGGATTCTTTTGTACATGGTCCTGTGATGATTGTTTAGAATAGGGTTCGCTAATAAGGTAGCCTCTGGTCACACTATCAAGCCCGTGAAATGTAGTTGGTTAGAACTGGGATGTGCTGTGTTAGATACATAGCAGGTTTCAAAGACTTATTATGAACTAAGGAAAAAAATATTCCAATAACGTATGTGTATATTAAGTACATATTTAAATGACAATATTTGCATATGTTAAGATAAATAAAATACAGTTTTAAGAAATCTCACATGTTTCTTTTTAATTTTATGACATGGCTACTATAAAATTTACACTTAGGATTGTGGCTGCCCTTAAACAGCCATGGGACAGTGACGGGTCCAGAAAAATGCTGAAACTAAATGACAAGGCCTCTCTAAAGCCCAGGTGATCAATGAAATATTCCTTTTTTTTTTCATCTTTTGTCATAAAGATCTAGTTGCCTAAAATTCAATGGCGCTTTGAAAGTAGGGTTAGGTACTCAATCATTAGAGATTAGGTTAAATGTCTTTGATGGGAAAGAAGTTCAGCTGTCAACATTTACTTTTTTTTTTTGCATTTCACCACCATCTGTGAGATCTGAATCCTCTGTCCTCTGATGTTACGAGTCAGTGTGAAGGTTCAAGAGCTGTCTCTGTCTCACCTCTGAGGGATGGAATCTGGAAGCCAGCCACATGCTGTGCTCTTTGCCCCTCCCGGATCGCACAGCGAATTTGTTTTCTCTTTGTCAGTATCAGCACCTTCACTTTGGAAACTCCTTCTCCTCCTTACAAACCACACAGGGATGTTCTAGACTATAGGAGAGATTCTTTTGAACTCTAAATCAGCAGTAGACCTTGGGTTGATATTAAAATCATTTAAACACACATACAAATGAGGAAACTCAATACAGGATATATGGCCTCTATCAAAAAAAAAAAAAAAAACCCAATGCACTACCTATCTTTGGGATTCAGGAAAGGGCTGAGGCATTTATCTGTCCATTGTATCTCCTCTTCCTTGCTACCCTCTATGGTTCCATCTTCTGGGGGAGGCAGAGGGGTAAATGAGGTTTTTGGTAAGCACTTAGGCAGGTAGAGACAGAGAGACAAAGGAGGGCAAAGCCAGTTTTCATTATGAGGGCTCATCGTTTTTATATTCTCCATTTCCTTCTCTTCCAATCCCCAACCCTGTCTCCCAACCCTAACATTCCCCTACCATGGCTGTCTCTCTCCCAGGACACCCATGAACTCCATATTGCTAGATCCACTGGATATTTTAAGTCATATCCCGGGGATGTTCTTGATGCCCACATCACGTAATCCACATTGACCCAGGGTGCCACAACTCTGCTCACTATCTCTCTTGACTCATCTCCCAACCAATACTCTTCAGTAGGCTTCCTCCCACCAGGTCCAGCACTCTTCCAAAGGCTCCTTCTGAGGTCACCTGAGACATAAATGGTGCTACATTAATGAGCACTTTTCCAGTTCTCATCTTTCTTCATGTATCTTTCACCAATGTATCACTTCTTCCATTTTGAGACTCTCTTCCTTGGCTTTCCAATGCAATCCCTACCTGATTGGCTTCTAGGTCTTTGGACAAGCTCCTCTATCTCTTTGGTAGGCTCAGTTTCTTTGGTCTGGATATTAAGTGTCAGCTTCCTAAGAATTGGCCATGAGCCCTATTCTCTTCTTGTATCCTACCTCCCTCAGCATTTAGCAACCATAACCATATCCAGAGTTTCAACAGCTGATACTTCTGATAATTTTCAAATTTATATCCTGAGCCCAGAATACTTTTCTGACGTCCGAACCCATATATCTAACCTCTTAGTTGACATCTTAAGTTGAATTTCTCAAAGATCTTCAAAATCAACAAGGCCAAACTAGACGCCAAGGCCTGGTTCTCTCTAAGTATTTTATTTTTCAGGGAATGATAGTACTATTCATTTCTTACATGAACCAGCAATCAAAGAGTCACCTTTGAAACCTTCTCCTTCCTTTGCCTTTACTATCTTTTCATTATACTGTCGAGTCCTGACATTCTAATGTGCTGAGAATCTCTCAGATCTACTCAATTCTTTCTTCATTTCTGCCAATTCTCCAGCCCAAGCTCCCATCGTGCCTTGCTTAGACTACTGAAGTAGCCTCCTATCTTTTTTTCTCTCTCACGGTTCCAAACCCAGCCACCAGAGGCATATAATGTCTCATGTAATCAGGCATATAACTTCTCAGGCCTGTTGAGTCTTCTCCAACCTGGTTTCCTTCCAGAGTATGGAAGCCTTGGGCACTTTGGGATATGTCCTGGGAGCTCCATGATTCCTAAAGCACTAGGACTTTGTAGACATTCAGAGAAGTTATTGCCAACACATGTGTAGGAGGAGTCTTCACAAAGGAGGGGTGTTTGATTTTGAAGGATGTTTGAGCTCCTTTCATGTGGATATGAGAGAAGGTCATTTGAAGGAGTCAAACCATGACTATAAACAGGGAGGTGACAAAATACAAGTGTTGATTCATCGAACAATTAACTATTGAACATTCCTTATGAGCTAGGCACTATGGTGGGTGCTGGGAATCAACTGATGAGCAAAACAGACATGGTCTCTGCCTTCATGGAGCTTACAGTCAAGAGGTGTCCTGTGGGGGGTGTTTGGAGCAGACAGAATAAGAAGAGAACAGTTGGAAGAGTGAGTTAGGGCAAGATCATGGAAGGGTCTCGAAGAGAAGAAAAGGCATTTCTGTTTTCACCCTTTCAGACAAGATTCATAAACTCAAATGCTTTTAGGAGATAGTCAGAAAGTGTAAATTGGGGAAGGGTCTGGGTATGGTCTGGGAAGAAGCAAGAGGAAGAGCCAGGATTGGAGCAAACTGGAAATCCCAAACGCTATCCAAAGCAGGGAGTGATTACTCAACCATAGCTAATCATTGCTATTCAGGGATGTGGGCCCAGAACCTCTGCTATCAAATGAAGGAAATGCAGGATTTTAGAAAGAATTTTGGTTTGTTAAAATTTGGTTGTCTGGTGTCCATCTCCCTGCCACCCTATCCCTCTTCTCCACCCCCCAACATCCTTCAGTTTGTTTCCTGAGATTAAGAGTCTCTTATGGTTTGCCTCCCCCCCATCCCATCTTGTTTCCTTTTATCCCTCCCTACCCCCCCACGACCCTCCACCCTGACTCTCAAATTCCTCATATCAGGGAGATCATATGATAATTGTCTTTCTCTGATTGACTTATTTTGCTTAGTGTAATACCCTCTAGTTCCACACATCATTGCAAATGGCAAGATTTCGTTTCTTTGATGGCTACATAGTATTCCATTGTGTATATATACCACCTCTTCTTTATCATTCATCTGTTGATGAATATCTAGGTTCTTTCCATAGTTTGGCTATTGTGGACATGGCTTCTTTAAACATCGGGGTACACGTGCCCCTTCGAATCACTACATTTGTATCTTTAGGTAAATACCCAGTAGTATGATTGCTGGGTCATAGGATAGCTCTATTTTCAATTTTTAAGGAACCTCCATACTGCAGGAATAGTTTTTTTTTTTTTAAAGGAGTATGCCTTTTTATCTTCTCTTCTTCCACCTTTAAAAAAAAAGATTTTTATTTATTTATTTGAGAGAGGAAGAGAGAGCACAGGTGGTGGGGGGGTAAAGCGAGAGGGAGATGTAGACTCCTGCTCAGCACAGGACTGGATGTGGGGGTAGGGGTGGGTGCTGAACGTGGGCTCGAACTCAGGACCCTGAGATCATGACCCAAAAGCCAAAGTCAGATACTTGGCTGACAGAGCGACCCAGTGCCCCCTCCTTCCACCTTTTATCTTTCTGGCACATGGACATGATGATGGCTGAAATCCCAGCAAGTATCCGAAGCCAAGGTCAAGGATGATGATAGAGAATAAAGATGCAAGGACTAAGGTGTCAAATAGCCACAGAGCCACCGTCTCAGCCTGGGCTTATCTACCTCAAGATTTCTGCTTGAAGGAAAAAGAAGTTTTCTGTGTCTACTCTGCTTTGTATTGTAGTCAATCCTAATTCCAACTGAGAAAGCAGCTAATTGAACTAGAGAGCAGGAGGGCAGGAGGGGCATGGGTTTGGTTATAAAGTGTCGGAAAAATGGGAGTAGCAGGAAGCTAGCCATACCCTGGAAAGAGCAGGTGTGTAGGTGTGTAGGACCTTTCGGGTGCTCCCGGTGATTTAGAACTGTGAGAAATAAATTTCTGTTGTTTAAACCACTCTAACAACCCCTCTATAAAGATTCTGTTCTATGACTGTCTTAAAGATGGGAAAGCCACGGCACAGAGAGACTGAGTCTCTTATCAAGGTCTCACAGCTAGTAAGTGGCAGAACCTTGGGCTGTCCAAACAGTCTGCTCCAGGGCCCATACCGGTCACCTCCATGGTGTACCACTTCACCCGCATGGGGTCTGTTCCTGCCTTTGCTGCCCCGACAGCTCTTCCCACTCTCCCTCTATGTGTTGCCTTCCTACCACACTGCTTCCTCTTGTTCTCGAAAATGCCAAATCCCTTCTTGCCTCAACTCGAGGCTTCTGTCCTAGCTAAACTCTCCGCCTAGAAGATTCTTCCCTCTGACTGTTGCACAACTAGCTTCTTCTCCTAATTCTGCTCTCAGTTCAAATATCATCTCTTCCAAGAGGCCTTTGTGTCAGTCGTTGGGTTGCAAAGCATGTTCCCTGTATGAGATTAGGCCTATGTCTACATTCTCAGACATTTATGACTGTTTCTTTTTTTTTCTTTTTTTAAATTTTATTTATTTATTTGACAGACAGAGATCACAAGTAGGCAGAGAGGCAGGAAGAGAGAGTGGGGGAAGCAGCCTCCCTGCTGAGCAGAGAGCATGATGCGGGGCTTGATCCCAGGACCCTGAGATCATGACCTGAGCCAAAGGCAGAGGCTTAACCCACTGAGCCACCCAGGCACCGCTGTGGCTGTGTTTCTACATTTAAGCTAAATCAAATGGTCTATTGAAAGAAAAAAAAACAAAAACCAAAAACCTGGAACTTGAGTTTCAGTCACACATGTCCTCAAGGAACTCTCAACTAATGGAGAGACACACAAGAAAATCCATGTATAAAGTCTATTATGCAAATAGTTGAGAGTGAAAATATACAAGTCTTTTTTTTTTTTTTTTTGCTGGACATATGACCACCCAAAACAATGACCCCATTTCCCAATCTCTTTTGCAGCTAATGTGGCCATGTGACAGATTTATGTGAGACCTAACTGGCAGTTCCTAAGTGGAATTTCTTGGAAGGGGCTATCAAGGGAAGGGCACGACTGTCTTTGGTCCTTCTTCCTTTTCGTGGGCTGAAATGTGGAGCTGAGCGCAGGATCCCAAGCTGCCATCTTGGCCAGTGCCATGGAAGCTACATGATCAGGAAAGCGGAATAGGAACGTTGGAAGAACTTAAACACACCTGCTTTGGATAGTTTATATCACTGTTATTTTTGGTTTTCTGTCACTTGCAACCAAATATAGTCCTGGTCCAGGGAGTATTATATGCTAAACGAGGCTGGAATGATACAGCCAAAACAGTGAAGTCATGATAAGGAATATTAGGAAATTTGAACTTCTTTCTGAAGCAATGAAAATTGACTGTTTCTAATAGTAGATGGATAAGGTTGGATTCATAATTTTTGAAAAATTACTCTGTGGAGCGGTTAACATCCTCGGAAAGCATGGACTAGAGGGGAGAAGACAAGAGTCAGGGATGGCAAGTAGGAGGCTGTTGTAAGTTACGCAATGAAATGGTGAATTTCTGAACCACAGGAACAGATGTAGCATTAGAGAAGATAGACTGCCAGCAAAGAGAAGGCATAGAACCTCCAGAACTCAATATATGGATGGGCTGAGGGAGGAGAAGGAAGCACCTTCCTCACTTTCAGGTTTCTGCCTCAGGTAACATCATCACTCAGGAGTGGAAGGCAACAGAAGGAATTGTTTACAGGGTTGCAAAAGGGAGACCAGCCCCCAGGGAATGGAAAGTAGGCAGTTGCAGATTCTGGAAACGGAGTGTAAACCCAGTTTTAAGATTGCAGCTCATCTGTCAAGTTTTTTGGCAGTCAAAACCTGCACCAAACAGATTTGATTCAAATTTTGGATTTAGACCACACCCATGCTGCTTATCCACGGTTTACTTAACCTCCGGGACCTTCAGTTCCCTTGTTTATAAAAGGGACACGATCATAAAGACCTCACTGGATTTTGTGAAGAACAAGTGAAATTCCTGGTAGAGTCCCCAGTCTATATGTGGTCACTGTTCTTACTTCCTGCCTGTTAAATACTCGGGTCATTCATGTGGGAACATTTTTCCTTCCCCCACGTTATTGTGTTCCTCCCACATTCATGGGTCCACAAGACAGTATTTGGAGGTACAGGTTTTTTGTTTTTTGTTTTTTTTTTTTTTAATTCTATTTATTTGACACAGAGAGAGAACAAGTAGGCAGAGCAGCACGCAGAGGGAGCGGGAGAAACGGGCTCTCCATAGAACAGGGAGCCTGATGCGGGCCTCGATCCCAATACCCTGGGACCATGACCTGAGCCGAAGGCAGCTGCTTAACTGACTTAGCCCCCCAGGCACCCCAGAGGTGGAGTTTTGAAGGTAGTTAGGTTCCGATGGAATTATGAGGGTCGAGTCCCATGATGGGATTAATGCCCTTATGAGAAAGGGAGCAGACTTGAGCACAGTGCTCTCTCTCTCTCTCTCCATTTCTCTCCATCCCTCTTCATCCCTCTCCATCTCTCTCCATCCCTCTCCATCCTGTGGCAATACAATGAGAACATGGCCATCTGCAAACCAGGAAGAGGGCTCTCACCAGGAACCCAGTTGGCTGGCACCTTGGACTTGGACTTCCCAGTCTCCAGAACTGTGAAAATTTTCTGTTGTTTAAACCACACTTAAAGTGTTATTTAAGTTTATCATGTTTTGTTACAGTAGCCTGAGATGACTACCATACCGTATTTAGAGTCTTAAAGGTTGTTAGTACATAGCACAGAGTGGGGGAACTTTCGTTTCAACAAAGCCTCAATACACAGTACAAAGGAAATAAAAGAGCCCACTGTGTCCATGTTAGTCCAAGAAGAACCTATTTAAGTTTATCCTCACTTGATTCTCTTCCTGCCTTGAGATCTCTCTTTCTGCTTCTCCCACTGGCTGTATACAACCCCTAGAAGTTTTGGGAAAAGATTTAAAAAATTAAATGTCCATGACAGATTTTGTAGATTTCTTAATGCCTTAATGTAGTATAAAAAATAATTCCTGGGGCACCAGGGTGGTTCAGTCTTTAAGCATCTGCCTTTGGCTCAGGTCATGATCCCAGGGTCCTGGGATCGAGGCCCACATCGGGCTCCTTGCTCAGCAGGAAGCCTGCTCCTCCCTCTCCCTCTCCCCCTGCTTGTGTTCCCTCTCTTGCTGTGTCTCTCTCTATCAAATAAATATATAAATAATCTTTAAAATAAATTTTAAAAAATAAGAAATAATTCCTTTTCCTTTGTAAACTTTTTTTTCTTTTTGAAGGAATCTCACTTGACATTAAGAACCAAAAAATAAAAAATAAATAAAAAGCGGCAGGACATATATAATATTAACCAGCTATAAATCTGGAAGAAATTCAAAAACTAGACAGAAGTCTTTGATTTTTAAAGCATATTTAATCATCTTTTAAAGCAAAATGAAAGACCACAAATTTATTCAGACATTCCAAACAGTAAAGAAATAATTTTTATCAAAATCTTGTAACCTACTTATGCCAAAAGAAAATTGTCCCTAAGCAGCGCTGACAGCCCTGTCTGAGGCATAAATCTGAAAACACTGTGTATTTTTAAAATTATACTTTGGAAGCATTGAATGTACTCAATGAAATTCCAGAATTAATCCACTCCAGTTTTGCAGTTGGCACTGACTCATCCAAAACTCCTCCCCTCTTTCCTTTTGGCAAAGTCTGTCCTTCCCCTCCACCCATCCAGCACACAACCACACACACATACACATTTACAGTAAGAACCAATGACCATAATACATCAAAATATTTACAGTTAATCCAATAGACTTTCATTTCTGTTTCCTGCCTCTGTTTTCCCATCCCAGATGGATGGAAAAAAAAATCTAATTTACCACCTGGAATATCTCCCAGATGAACTGAGCTGCAGAGACTCTCCCAGCCCAAGGTGCTAGGTTGGCTCTTTGTGCCCATAAATCCAGGCAGCTCAGCAGTCTCTCACGGAAGGCTAAGAGAACTGTGTTTTCCTAATCGCACCAAATGCCCAAATTGCAGTGGGCTGGCATTTATTGTGCAGTCATCAGAGGACAATGATTTACCTGGAAAGAGACACGGTCTTCCGGTGAGATGACCTGTTCATTTTACTTCCGGCGCTAAAGAGGTAGGGAGAGTTCCTGAAACAAATGGGCTTCAAAGTCCACAGTTTTAGACCATAACGGTTCTTTTTAAAAAGTTTAGCTACTTTTGAGATCCAATTTACATCCTTAAAATTCACCCCTGTAAAGTGTACAATCCAGTGTATGTTAGTATAGTCACACATTTCCACAACGATCACTACTATTTCTAGAACATTTTATTACCCCCAAAAGACCCCTTCTCCCCAACAGTTAATCCCGATTCCTCCAACCCCTCAGCTTTACTTTCTGCTTCTGTAGATTTACCTGTGCTTGACTTTGCGAGTACACGGCATCGTGCAACACGTGGCCTTTTCTGTCTGGTTTCTTTCAATTACTACTCTCAAGATTCCGGATGAGAGTTTTTGAGGGTAATTTGAATTTCTCTTCTCATACTTGGTGTGTTTCTGTGTTGAAGTGCTTTACATTCATGATCTCACTTCATCTTTGCAACAGTGGAATGAGGCATGTGCAATTATATCCACTCACAGATGAGGAATGGGGGCCTGTCGAGAAGCCAAGTAACTTGTCCAAGGTCAGACAGCTAATAAGCCATACATCAGGGTTTCGATCCACAGCCTTTTGGTTCCAAAGCCAGTGATCTTAACCTCCAGACTCTGCTGCCAGAGTCCTTATGGATGAGTTCTGATATTGCTATCCCGTCCAGTCTCTTAAATAGGAAAAAGTACATTGCAAAGACATTTTAATAGTAAGATACTTCTTTAAGGGCTGGACTTGGGTGAGATGGGTCTGTGAAATGCAGGATAACTCATCTGTGAGCTGAGTCGCAGTGAGTGCTGGCTGGACATGTCGGGCTCCAGGAATCCCCGGGTCTTCGAGGAGGGTGACCCCAGAACTTCCAACATACCAGATGGGCAAATAGGTTGGGTGTCTGGTTGAAGCTTGGAATGTCACTAAGTCCCTTTTGGGGTCTCTAATTGGTGGGCTAATAAATCAGAGTATTCACCAATGGAAACTGCTCTTCTTGCTGAATCTGGGAGAAACATAAAAGAATTATCTTGCCCATCGCTGGGTCTCCCTAGCAAGGTTCAACCCTAAGAATCTAGGGATGAGATTCACTTGTTTCTGAAGACTCTCCAAAAAGTGCCAAAGCAGCCAAACTGCAATCTGTTGAAGGCTGTAGATTTCCCCGTTTTTCCCCAGAAGAAATGACATAAATTATGGCTGAAATCCACAGTCAAGCCTTCAACTTCATTTCAACTATTTCACCTCTGAACCTGATATTTCAAGAAGCCAAATGGTCAGGGGTTCGCAGGCTCATTTCCCCTGGTTTCGAGAGACCTCGCTATCCATGGACTGCGGTGCAGTTTAGAGGTGGCTGGGTGGGCTAGGAAGCCAAAGAGAGGGTCTGAGTAATTCCTCCCTGAAATACCAGAGCCTGGATCCATCCTGGATGCAGGTGCAGAGGAAATGGTCTTCGGATGATGAGGAATGATTAGGCACATGGTTGAAATGAAGCCAGCCAAACTCAAATGCTCAGATCTTCCTCCTGCTTCCATTTCAGGCTTGAGTTGATTTTTTTCAAGGTAAGAAGAGAACATCATTCTCCCCCTCATTGCAAAAGGGATGGGCTGTCTTTCTGCCTGGCTTCTGCTCTGTTTCTGTCAGGTCTCAGACCAAGCTGAGTTCTCTCTGACGTTACACCGGAGAGAGTTTCTGTAGCTCTGTCTGCAGACGAAAGCATGTCTGAAACCTCGTGCTGCCAACTCCCAGGTGCAAGACAAACGAGCCTCCCCCAGCCTTGTTCAATGGGAATATTAATGCCAACGTCTCAGGATGGTTAGAAGGATGCATTGAGATAAAATACAGGAAGTGCTCAGCAGAGTGTTGGACGCGTAGCGAGTCCCAATAAACGCGGGCTATTGTTTTCATAAACGTCTCTGCGATATTTGGACGCAGATCCCAGGGAGCTATTACACGGTTTACTTTCAGCCTGCTGAGCCCGTGTGTCCCTGAGAGAGGCTGGAAGGGGATAAAACTGTGAGCTAGCTCTCCTAGCATTGAGCACTGCATCTCAAAGGGAAAAGCTTTCAGGAGGCTTAGAAAATGACATGTTTTTGTCTTTGGCTCATCGGATCTCCTCCTCTTGGCCGAGCACTGGATTAGAGGTTGGGTCCAAGTCAGAAGTCCAAAGAATGGCAGATAAGCTGGCCAGAGGGGAAGGCCTCACTTCAGAGAGGGGGAGTGGGGTAAGGGCGTAAGATGGATGGGGGGACGGCCTTGGCCACTGCTAGCCACAGGCCTCTTGGGAGCCAGTTAGGAAGAGGGTCCCCTTCTCCCAAACCAACAGGACCCATGGCTTGGTGGGGGTAGGGGTAGGGTGAAGTGGGGGGGTATTGGGGGAGGTGGCAGGGTGCGGGGGTGGAACCCAAGCTGCATTTCAATCCCCCACCCTCCCCACTCGTGGCCTCTAATGCATGCCCAAGCAGGACTCAGACTTCACGGACATAAGCACTGTCCCCGGGCTGGGGGTGGGTGCCGGTGTCTGGGTACGGACCAAGCATCTAGAACCCGCAAGGGAAGAGCAGGCAGGCGGGTATCTGCGGAGGCCCGGAGAGGAAGAAGGAGGGATCTCAGAAGAGCATTTCTCTCCTTTGCCCTCTTTGGGAAGTGGCACAGCAGGTTGGGGGGTCCTCAGAAACAAGCGGGATGAAGGCTGGCCTGGGAAGGGGGCAGAAGCAGGACCCTGCGGAGGGAGAGGCCGGGTGCACTGAGAACTTGACAAAGCCTCGGCCGGCGTTGGGGGTGGGGATGGAATTCAGGGCTTGGAGCAGGTGTTGCCCATCAGAGGGTCTCTACCCCCACCAAACCTGGGCGATGGGGAATAGGGCATGACCTTGGGCGGTGGGCGGCTACCTCCATGTGGGGCGGGTCCTGAAGGAGCTACCAACTGCAGGCCCTCTGTGGGCCACACTCCCCAGGGCTGGTGGCAAGCAATCCCATCGCGGTAGGACGCCGTCTTATGTGTGTCTTTCATTTATTTATTTATTTATTTATTTATTTTGACAGACAGAGATCACAGGTAGGCAGAGAGAGAAAGGGAAGCAGGCTCCGCGCTGAGCAGAGAGCCAGATATGGGGCTCGATCCCAGGACCCCAGGATCATGACCTGAGCCAGAGGCAGAGGCTTTAACCCACTGAGTGACCCAGGCGCCCCTTATGTGTGTCTTTTAAAGACAGCTTTCAGAATAGGTGCTGTTGATTCACTAACGCCCAGCTCGTGGCGCAAGAAGCTACCGCGTGCACCTGAAGGCAGCTGACCTAAAGCTGGGCTTTGCTATGTAAGGCCCCCCGGGGGTCTTCTTCCAACGCCATGCCTGGGCCGTTTTTATTTTTTATTTATTTATTTATTTATTTTTAAAAATATTTTATTTATTTGACAGAGAGAAATCACAACTAGGCAGAGAGAGAGAGGAGGAAGTAGGCTCCCCGCTGAGCAGAGAGCCCGATGCGTGGCTCATCCCAGGACCCTGGGATCATGACCTGAGCCAAGGCAGAGGCTTTAACCCACTGAGCCACCCAGGCGCCCTTGCCTGGGGCCGTTTTTAGCAGCAAGTAAGCAAAAAGCACAAAAATGCCAAAAATGTGGCACTAAATAGACCACGGAAAGGACGCTTGTTGTAAGTTTGGAAGCTGAAGACAGACCGCGGAGCCGCCACCATGTTCAACCTTCGCCGGGAACGTGTGCTGCGGGGCGACCCCAATTTGTTTTTGCTCCCCACGTCCTCACGTGACCCGGACTCACTGCAAAAGCCCTGTGAGTATCGGCTTGGGGGTGGCAGGTGCATTTTAGCAAGGAGGCAAGTTCCCAAATTCAGAATCCATGAATATTGAGGAAATCATGGTTTCACTGGGCAGGATGTATTTTTTTCTAGCAGACGTTAATTTCAATACTTGACTGTTAAAATGCAATGGTTGCTTTATGGCTCCCCAGATCACCTCAGCACCCCCAGGGGTGCACAGACCTCAGGGGTGGGTGATCATTGGAAGCTGGCTTTTGTGGACGTCAGGGGTTAGCTATGTGGATGGTTTGGCCTGACTAGATCCCAGGAACGCCTGCTCTCTTTAGGTTTCTGCTGGAATCATTCATTTGTTCCAGGATCACTGGGCTCTGAGGGACTTCTCTTCCCTATTCCACTCAGCATAGACTATGTTTATCCTTTACTTACTAATAAAGAGACAGCTCATGTTTAATGTGGATTGATCCAAAAAAGAGAATTCAGCAACTTTCCAAATCCGCCAACTTCTTCCTGTGTGGTTAAATGTTCCCATATTGGATGAACATGGAGACAGGAAATGACAAATGATTTGGATATTACCCTGAAAGCAAGTTGTTCGCTTAAAAGAAAAAAAATCTTAATAAAAGTTTTCTCCAATTTATTTTTCATGACTTTGTGGAAAGCAAGAATAATTTCCGTGAAAGAGCTGGTTTTTAGGCAAAAGCACCGTGTAATCTTAAAGCACTCTGTAAATCAGTTTTAAGTGCTACCTGGCATTTGTATTTTGAGATGTCCAGGGTTGAAAACATTGCAAAGATTTTTTGATGGAACAATAATCACAAGGATGCAAATTGATTTCCTTCAGTGGGGCGTCCCTGAAAAGCCCATGAGCTTTTAAACTGGCCTCCAGCCTCTCTTTAAGGTTGTGATCTGACTATATTTTCCCGTAGTTTGTAGACATTAGCGGAATTTTTTAACAGATAAAGCTAGATATGTGTTCGTTGAAAGTGGAGATGATTTAAACCAAACCAAAGACCATATGTGTAAACTTAATTAACATTTAAATTATGTTCAGTGTTCAGGAATCTGTGTTCTGTTTTCTTCTCTTTTGTTGTGTCCCCTTTATCCCCCACAAACACCTTATTTTAAAAATTCCAGCTTTATTGAGGTATAATTGACAAAATTCTGAGATCTTAAAAGCATAATATTTAAAGTGTATTTCAAGATAATGAAATTATCTGGTCAATCTAGTCAACACATCCATCACCTCACAGATTTATGTTTGTGTGTGTGTGAGAGAACATTTAAGTTCTATTCTAATAGCCAGTTTCAATTATGCCATACAGTGTTGTCAACTAGAGTCACCATGTCTTACACCAGATCCTCAGACCTTACTCATCTTAGAGGTGAAAATTTGTACCCTTTTACCAATCTCTTACTATTTCCCCCACCAGCCCTTGGCAACCTCTTTTTTATTCTGTTTCCATGGGTTTAACTTTTCTTTCTTTCTTTCTTTCTTTTAAGATTTTATTTATTTATTTGACAGTGAGAGATCACAAGTAGGCAGAGAGGCAGGCAGAGAGGGAACGGGAGGCAGACTCCCTGCTGAGCAGAAAGCCCGTTGCGGAGCTCGATCCCAGGACCTCGAGATCATGACCTGAGCCAGAGGCAGAGGTTTAACCCACTGAGCCACCCAGGCACCCGACTTTTCTTTTTAGATTCTGCATGTACATGATAACATGTAGCAAGGTGGTATTTGTCTTTCTCGGTCTGGCTTATTTCACGTAGCATAATGCTCTCAAGGTCATCCATATTGTTCAAGTAGCTTAATATTCCATTGTGTATGTATATATATGTATATATATACATATATATCTATATATCTATATATCTATCTATATATATATATACCATCTCATCTTTATTCTTTCAGCCATTGATGGACAGAGTTGTTTCCATATCTTGGCTACTGTGCATAAGGCTGCAGTGAACATGGGAGGGTAGATATGTCTTCGATGTCCCGTTTTCCTTTGGATATATACCCAGAACTGGAATTGCAGGATCATATGATAATCCTGTTTTAACATTTTTGAGGAACCTCTACACTATTTCCACAGTGGCTGTGCCATTTTACCTTCCCACTGACAATACATGAGTGTTGCCTTTTCCCCCACATTTCCCCAACACTTGTTATTTCTTTCTTTTTGATGATAGCCATTCTGGCGGGTGTGAAGTGGCATCTCACTGTGGATTTGATTTAAATTTCCCTGATGATTCATGAAGTTGAGCACTGTTTCATGTGTCTGTTGGCCATCTATATGTCTTCCTTGGAAAAATGTCTGATTGGTGTCTCTGCCAATGTTTTATGGGATTTTTTGTTGTCGCTATTGAGTTGTATGAGTTCTATATATTTTGGGTATTAATCCAGTATCAGATAAATGATGTGCAAATTTTTTTTTCTCATGTAACAGGTTGCCTTTTCATTTCACTGTGCACAGACTTTTTAGTTTGCTTTGGTCCCACTTGTTTAGTTTTGCTTTTGTTGCCTTTGCTTTAGGTGTTAAATTAAAAAAAAAAATCATCAGTTAAGACCAATGTCAAGGATCTTAGCCTCTATGTTTTCTTTTAGGAGTTTCGTGGTTTCAGGTTTTACACTGAATTCTTTAATCCACTTCGAATTGATTTTTGTGTATGGTATAAGATAGGGGTCCAGTTGTGTACTTTTGCATGTGGCTCTCAGGTTTTCTACCACCATTAATTGAAGAGACTGTCTTTTCCCCACTGTATATTACTGGTTTATTGTAAATTAATTGACTACATATGGCTGGGTTTATTTCTGAGCTCTCTACCTTGTTCCATTGTCCTTTGGATGGGGATTAATGTCCATATTTGGATTTCATTTGTAATGTTCCCCTACTTAATTACTTCGGGAGAGGGAAAGAAAAGTTGCTATAAATAGAACATAATTGATAGTCCAACTCACCAGCTCTCCTCACCAGGAGGGACCCTCCTGCTCTGACTGTGGATTCCAGATGAAGGGATAGTCTCTGGTCCCGGCACTTGATCATCCCACAGAGTCTTCCAGGATAATTCTGCTTTCCCTGGCTTTGACAGCACCTGGCTTCACTCTCTGGTTTTATCCTGTAACAGTGATGGTAGTTTCAGGCTTCATAGAATCCACATTCTGACGTACATTTTACCTGCTTTGTTCTCTAAACCACAACAACTGCCAACCCCCTGTACCCCAACCCGGGGAAGGCACAGCACACTGCTGTGTTGCAGACAGGTGACCGGTGTATGACCCTCAGACATCATGATGGCCACATGGCCTCCTGGAGTGGCTGGAGCCTCCTGAAGTTCTGACTTGAATAGCCTCACCCATCGTCTAATACAGAGTGTAAGAATCCTCTCTCTGTGCATCATGACATGAAAACGCTGGGGAGACCCACTCTGGACCAAGAGTCATGATAGCCTTGGGGACCTCAAGGGGTCCTTTAGTACTTATATCCTCAGGCGCGTTTGCTTGGCTCTCTGGTACCTGGTGACCGGTCCCCAACACAACTGGCCCATCTCTAGACTTCAGACTTGTTTTTTCCTGAGGCAGTGACTGACTAAGTGCTCACCCAGCTCACTCCCAGGACAGCTTGGATGAAAACCACTTTTCTCAGGCCTCTTTCACCTGGGTGGGGTGTAAGACCAGTCCTTGCTGGTGAAATGTCAGTGGAAATGGTGTGTCACTTCTGGGTCAAGTCCACTAAGAGCCACGTGTCTCTTCCCACTTTGCTCCTGTCTTCTCTCCCAGAAGTGTCCTTGGACACAGCACGCGCTGAAGATGGCAGCTAGATCCCAAATGACCACCTGTTGTCTAGTCCTCCCACAGCCTCTGAAATGAACTCTGATATGACTGAGAGATAAATGTTTTGTGTCAAACCTTCAGACTTCATTCAGATTTATCTATTATAACAACTAGCATTATTTATGGTAATCAGTACAGTTTCTTTGTCATAGACGTTCATGGTGTTATGAGCTATGTACCCGCCCCCGCACCTCCCAAATGTATGTGTTGAAGTCCCAAAACCCAGTACCTCAGACTATAACCGTGTTTGCAGGTAAGGTCTTTAAAAAGGTGACTCAGGTTAAAATGGGCCCTAATCTAACAGGACGTGTGCTCTTTTACAAGGAGCAATACACGAGGGGTACAGTCCACAAAGGGATGACCATGTAGAGATGGTCACAGGGTGGTCCTCTGCCAGCCAAGGCAAGAGGTCTCTGAGGAGGCCAACCCTGCCAACACCTTGACCTTGGACTTGCAATTTCCAGAATTATGACACAATATATTTTTTAATCGTGTTTTTTCATTTTTTTTAAAGATTTTGTTTATTTGACAGAGAGATTGAGCACAAGCAGGGGTGTGTGGCAGGCAGAGGGAGAGGGAGAAGCAGGCTCCCCGGTGAGTGCCCAATGTGGGGCTGAATCCCAGGAGCCTGGGATCATGACCTGAACCCAAGGCAGACACCTAATGATGGAGCCACCCAGGTGCCCCTATTTTTTTTTTAAATTATTTTTATTTTAAATAAATTTCTGTTTGTTTTAAACCACCCAGCCTGTAGTGGCCCTAGTAAACCAACACACATGGTCACATCTTCTCATGTAGAGCCCTCCTGTATTACCCAGTTTCCTTCTTATTTCCCGCAAGATTTGTTTGTATTTGACCCTGTGAGCAACCGTGAGTCCTCAAAGATGCCAGTTTCCCCAGCTTTGTCTCTGCTGCAGGTATCCTTCATGACCTGCAGTCAACTTTGGTAATTCTCATGTGAATCCAAATCCACACATAACGGCTTTTGTGCAATGTTTCCCACACTTCCCAGTCGTCTTGGTCGTGGAGGTTTCTCTAAAAGTCTTCACCAAGCACTGCCACAGATTTGAATTTAGCCTCCTCCCAGGACCCGCAGGGAGCGAGGTGGGTCGAGTGAACACAAGCTCCAAACACTTTTGCAAGATTCTCCCGTTACCACGTTGCTCGCTTCTCAGCCTCTGCCCTCGAAGCCTGTCACTAATAAAACTGCTACATTATAGGTCCTCTGACAAATATGTCTCTGGAGGCTGTGAGCATGAGTAGCTCTGCCTGGTGTCTGAGCCCAGGATGAGCAGAACTGTGCCTCTCCCTTACCACGCTGGAACCAGGCCGGGTCTGCCTATGGAATCTACAAGCCTGTCTGATTGCGGCAACTGTCATGTTGAGCCAAAGCCACGTTCTGCTGATGAAAGCAAGATGCTAGCCCCCAGGTAGCCCAGAAAACCCAAGATACCGCCTTGCAAAGGTTTTGCTCTGGTTCCAAGCTTTTTGAATAGGTGACCACTCCACGGATAAATGGAGTTTCCGAAGGATACAGGAGGCCACCTGCTTGGCTGATGGCAAGTATTTTACTCTGGAGCTTGGAGAATTCGTTTAACACAGCGCCCTCTACTGGGCTGTTGGCAGCTCTGGCATTTTCAGTGTGCTAAAACGAGGAGAAAAGAATCCACCCAGCCACCAGCTGAAAAACGGGCTAATAGAATCCAGAAGGAACCAGCACTGTTCTGAAGTGAGAATACTGAGGGGGCATCCGTGGGACCCTCTGGGATTCTGCCAGTCCTTTCGCAGTGGTCGGACACTTAGATCCTTCTCTGCATTTCAGTAACTTGTCATCTGAGAAAGAAGGGGCGGTGATTCTGACTGGCCTTCCAAGGGGCAAGGGATAATATGGTCACAGCATTTTCTTCTAGGGACAAGTAGGATCCCGAGTTCAGTTCCACAGGAGGGAGACAAGAAGGAGGAACAACAGGGCAAAGGTGTTCCAGAAAGGCAGGCCAGAACGCATTCACAAAAGCGGCCCTTCGAGAACAAAGACCGAAGGGAAAGCAGGCAGCTAGGCTGAGAGTCTCATCTGGGACCTCAGCGGGAGCTAAGGGCTTGGACCGAAGGCTGTGTGTGACCGTTGCAGAACTGCCACATACTCGTAATAAAGGACAGTCCGGATTTCATCCTGTGTGCGCTGCTTCTTCGTCTCTGGCTGCAGATGTGGGTCGACAGGAAGCTGTAAAGCAGGGGTGAGATGGTGAAAATCCCGGAAAAAGAGCCTCCTCTCTCTGCAGAGCTCAGGGTCATCCTGGCCCCGGGTCAGCACATGGAGGGACAAGTACCCTCCGCTGGGCCACAGTGACGAGCCCATCCTGTCGCACATCTCTTTCTGTCCACTTCTGAGTATCAGTCGTCCGTGTTAGGGTTTGAGGGAATTTAATAAATAGCCTCTTTCTTCTCTGTCCCAGGAGTCAGGCAGATGGAGGTCAACATGATATTAGTAATAGAAGCTGAGCTGGAGAGTGTGGCTTTACGTATGTAAGCCAAGCAGACTTTCCAATTTCTCCTCCCGTGCCGAACTTACTCACCCGTCGACAAACAGCACCTTCCCGGCAGAGGCCTGCTTCCCTAAAGTTTATGGCACGGAGGAGCAGAACGGAAGGGTCCCTACCAGGAAATGACTGCGTCACGCTGTCATAATTCCCTCTCCTGAACTCAGTGATCAGATAAGTCATCCCGCCTCCCCTGGGGAGACAATTAAAGGACTGGCCAGAGCCCAGGACTGGTATTCCAGTTGAGGGTCTCCCCAGGGAGAAAACCATCGAGAGAAAGAAAGTGTCTCCCTCCACTCCGCTCTGGAAGCCTCTGTAAATCCTTATCCACCTTCCCTCTGGGCAGGCCCCTGGGCACACTTGGGCATGCTCACCCACACTGCCAGGACCTCCCACAAGGGAGTCAGGAGATCCTACCCCCCGGGGGGGGGGTGCTTTTGAAGCTTGTGGTTACCTCTGTGAATTCCCTTATCATGCTATACCACAATTATTTTTGTTTTCATCTCCTGCTTTTGAGCTTGAACTCCCAAAAGGCCGGACTGTGTTGCATTATTTCTCAATGCATCTCTGTGTCCCTAGTGCCTCGCACATAGTAGATACTCAAGAAAATGCTTCTGGGGTGGATGGATGGATTAAAAAAAAATGAATAGTGAATAAAATTGTGGGAGTGCAGAGATGGAGAGGTTGTTTTTTTTTTGTTTTTTTTTTAAAGATTTTATTTATTTATTTGACAGAGAGAGAGATCACAAGTAGGCAGAGAGGCAGGCAGAGAGAGAAGAGGAAGCAGGCTCCCTGCGGAGCAGAGAGCCCGACGCGGGGCTCGATCCCAGGACCCTGAGATCATGACCTGAGCCGAAGGCAGCGGTGTAATCCACTGAGCCACCCAGGCGCCCCCTTTTTTTTTTTTTTTTTCTAGAAATAAATTAAGGCTCTGACTTGGTCCATGCACGAGGCTGCCTTAGGCCTGGGGTTATCTTAAGCAACCCCACAACTGACCAGCCTCACAGAGGCCACCGGAGTGAAGGGAATTGGATCAGAACCAAATTCCTCAAGGTGTTTTGCAGGTTCACTCCCACGGGACCTCCACAGCCTGGCTTGGGGCCCCTCAGCCCGAGTGCAGACTTCTCCCATACCGTCTCTCTCAGCTCTCCATATGCCCTCCCACCCTGGCTTCCCAACCTCACTCCTCTACACTGCAGACCTTCTAGATTCTGGCTGGAGACCTGGTTTGGGGATCTCCAACCTGGGAAAGTGTAACACTCTCCCGAGACTGCAGTACCACTGTTAATAAACTAAGAGCTAAATATTCACCTATTACATAGCATACTTTTTTGGGTGTGGGTCAGGTCTAGACTTAAATAGCATCTGGTCTGGAAAATACTGGTTGGAGAAGAATCGACCCGTATCTTCTGTTTAATTACATCAATAACAGGCATAATCGCTTAGACTTTGAAGGGAGGAAGACAGTGGAAAAGAGGTATCATAAGACAGACTTTTTTTTCCTGGGATGTGTGACGTAGACGGTAAGATAAGACAGGGGCCTGTGTTCCCCTCTGCCACATCTTTGACTGGTCCTCTGACTTCTCTAGGCTGTAGTTTACTGTTCTGTAATCTGGAGATATTACTTGTATCCCGCTCATAGGACTGTTCAACGGGAATTAGATAAAATAGAACATAAAATGCTTAGCATGCTCTCAGGCACATAGTAAATTTTTAACATAAATATTTTTCTAAATTTTACATGTTGTTTGTTATTTTTATGAGTGAAGATTCTGGGCAGTGCAGGCCGCCGGAGGTAGGGAGGGGATGGAGATAGATTATAATAGGTTTTCCGGGGCCTGTGTGTGTGTGTGGGGGGGGGGACAACCCAGGCAGGGTGGCTCCATGCAGTGTTACAGATCTGTGAACCTCCAGATGTTCGTAAGTGGAATGGATTTCTCCAAAAGGAAGATGAGGTATAAATGGGGGGAGGGCAGGGTCAAGGAAACTCACAGGGCCTCACAGAAAGAGTTAGAAGCGGGTTGTTCCATCACCAAATCCAGCTCAAAAATAAACCCTGACCCAGGAAACGTGCTCTCTCCAGGGAAGCTGGCTCTCAGGATCTCACTCAAACTCCATCCTACACAGAGTAAGAGAGAAAGAGACAGCCAGCCGGCCCCTCTCATACCTCCTTGTGGCGTGCCTCGCGGCCCTCAGAACCTGCTTCCTGCCTGGCTGGTGAGAGAAGACGTGTCCTTTGGCCCCTGAGCCATCAAAAGATCCTAGAGGGATGCCTTGTGCATGGCCTGTCAGGGCAAGTAAGGCCTAGGGGGAGAGTCCTGGGGACGCAGCCATGTGGAGTCCACAGGTATGGTCAGGAGGGACACAGCTCACCCACAGGAGGGACCATGGGGTAGCAGAGAATCTGGAGTAGAGGGGTGAGGGGAGCGCGGGTGTGGGGGGGGAAGCCTGTGGGCTAGCTTAGGCCGGGCCCAGAACTGGAGTCAATGGAGGTTTTGTTTATGTAACATGTGCACAAGGCCCTTTGGAGAAAATAACCCCGGGTCTGCAGGCCAGGCTGCGGCGAGCAGGGGTGCGGCTGCGAGCTTCCTGTTGTTCTTGGCCAGGCTGCCCAGCTGTTTGCTCGGCTCCTCTCTCTGAGCCCTTGGCTTCCGTGTTGCCTGCGCCTTCCAGTGTCTTGGGCTCCCTTCCTACAGGGCAGCGCTGCGGGATTGCTCCCCAGGGGCCAGAGGCGGTGACGCGGGCTCTGAGCCCAGAGGATAGCCGCCCCCCACCCCTCTCAGGGCGTCCTTCGTGCACACTCCCCTAGCTGAGTGGGTTCCCTTCCAGACCTCCAGATCTCGTGTGGTTAGGGAAAGGCGCAGGGCCTGACGTCCTCCGGGCATGGGTCTGAATCCGGGGTGACCATTTGATCGTTGCTTGGCCTGGGCAACTTGCAAAATTCCCGGAGTTGTTGATGACGTTGCAAACATGGATATAAATACATGAGAGATGAAGAATGTGTGTCCATTCCCCTCATACCAGCCTTGCTCCAAGGTGTGAAGTCTATATGGTTACCTTTTTGAAACACGGATTCCCTTGATGCTATGGTGTCGATGTTTATGTTCCTTTAAAATTCCTGTGTTGAAATCCTCCCCCCCTAAAGGTGAGGGTACTGGGAGGTGCGGCCTTCGGGAGGGGCGTCAGTCAGAGGCAGGGGACAGTGCTTATGAGTGGGATTGGTGCCCTTGCACAAGAGGCTCCCGGGAGATCCTGGCCTCTTCCGCTATGCGACGATGCAGCTGAAGAGGGCCCTGGCGGGACCTGGTCTCAGACTTCCGGTCCCCAGAACTGTGAGAATTGCTCTTGTTGTCTCTTCTCTCTCTCTTTCTTTTTTAAAGATTTTTTTAAAAATTTTATTTATTTATTTGACAGGCAGAGATCACAAGTAGGCAGAGAGAGAGAGAGGTAGAAGCAGGCTCCTCACTGAGCAGAGAGCCCGATGCGGTGCTCGATCCCAGGACCCTGAGACCACGACCCGAGCCAAGGCAGAGGCTTAACCCACTGAGCCATCCAGGAGCCCCTCCTGTTTCTCTTCTTATGGGAGCTCTAGTTCTACCAAGTCAGGGCCCCACCCTTATGAACTCATTTGACCTTAATGACTTCAGTAAAGGCTCTGTCTCCAAATGCAGCCACATTGGAGGTTAGGGCTTTAAACCTATGAATTTGGGAGAATGCTGTTCAGTCCATGGCACGACCACCACACCCTGGCTTGTAGCTACTGTTTCACTTATCATACCTTAAAACCGGAAGCAACCCATATACATAAGATCCCTTCTGAGCATTCCTCTGAGCAAGTCATGCATGAAGCAAAACAACAAAGCATCTTGAAACTTGGGGCTCCCAATCTTTGCCTGGTCTTTTCCCAAAGGTTGTTTCATTCAGACTAAGTTTAATGATCCCCTCATGTTTGGAAGCAAAATCGCATATCTTTCAGGACTTTGCTTAAACACAGACAATTCTCCCACTTTGGGGTAGTGATGGAGACCCCAGCTCACAGGAAAGCCTATATGGTTTCCAGCGGAGCCTTATTAATATGAAACATAGTTTTCTTGGGGGAAAAATTGACTTTGAATTTGGATTTTCTGTTGTTTTCATTGAAGAACACTAAGTTAGCCAGTTGGCTAAGGAAAAAGCAGTTGTTTCAAATTAGTTGTAATTTTGCATTAAGCCAATGTTGGCTTAACAGGTTTTACCCAAGATGTTTTTCTATACATAGGATGTCTCCCTAAGTCCTAGAAAGATTGTGGTAGATTTCCACATCCATTATTATTTGGCCTTGTGTTTTGTAAAGCAGCAGAGTAAGTTTATTTTTAACAGTCGTGCTGCCAGTTTGGGTTAAACTGATAGGTGAAAGGGTTTTTACAAAAATTATCTCTTTTTAGGCAAGGATTCTTAATTCACTCAAATAATAGATTCTGATTCAGTTAGGACCTGAGTTAGGACCTGAGATCTGAGATAACAAACCACACAGCTCACAATTCTGTAAAAAGCAGGGGCTCCCAGGCCGCAAGTGGTTTTTTAAAATTTTTGCTCCCAGAGGTTTTTTTGTTTTGTTTTGCCTTTTTTTTTTAAAAGACTTATTTATTTGAGAGAGAGTGAGAGCAAGCGGTGGGGGAAGGGCAGAAAGAGAGAGAGAGAGTCTTTTTTTTTTTTAAGATTTTATTTATTTATTTGACAGAGAGATCACAAGTAGGCAGAGAGGCAGGCAGAGAGAGAGGAGGAAGCAGGCTCCCTGCCGAGCAGAGAGCCTGATGTGGGACTTGATCCCAGGACCCTGGGATCATGACCTGAGCCAAAGGCAGAGGCTTTAACTCGCTGAGCCACCCAGGCACCCCGAGAGAGATCCTTTTTATTTTTTTATTTTTATTTTTTTTTTAAAGATTTTATTTATTTATTTGACAGGTAGAGATCACAAGTAGGCAGAGAGGCAGAGAGAGAGAAGGAAGCAGGCTCCCCGCTGAGCAGAGAACCCGATGCGGGACTTGATCCCAGGACACTGAGATCATGACCTGAGCTGAAGGCAGAGGCTTAACCCACTGAGCCACCCAGGCACCCGAGAGATCCTTTTTAAAAACAGATTTTATTTATCTATTTGAGAGAGAGAGAGAGAAAGAAAGAAACAGCACAAGCAGGAGGAGTAGCAGGGAGAGAGGGAGAAGCAGACTGCCTCCCTCCCAGAGCAGGAAGCAGGATGCTGGGCTCGATTCTGGGACTCTGGGATCACGACCCAAGCCAAAGAGGCACACACTTAACTGACTGAGCCACCCAGGCACCGAGAGAGAGGGAGAGGGAGAGAGAGAGAGAGAATCTTTTTTTTTATACATAAAGATTTTATTTATTTACTTGAAAGACAGAGATCACAAGTAGGCAAAGAGGCAGGCAGAGAGAGAGGGGTAAGCAGGCTCCCTGCTGAGCAGAGAGCCCGATGCGGGGCTCGATCCCAGGACCCTGGAATCAGGACCCGAGCCGAAGGCAGAGGCTTTAACCCACTGAGCCACCCAGGTGCCCGAGAGAGAGAATCTTAATAAGACGCCACAATGAGCACAGAGTCCAACATGGGGCTCAATCCCATGACCCTGAGATCATAAGCACCAAGAATCAGATGCTCAACCGTTTGTACCACCCAGGTGCCCTGTTCCTGGAGGTTTCATTCTGGTTTCTGTGAGTCTGGTTTTTACCCACAGGTCTTGCTTGCCCGATGTTCCAATTTGCCTCTGTCTTTTTTATACTAGAAGGATATTAAAATGGACAAAAATAGAAAGACCAGTGAAGTGAAGAAGAAGGGTCTGCCTGTTAACAAAGGCAGATTTGAGTTCCTGTGTCCTCCCTGCCAGGCAGCTTACTGAACCTTTCCAAATCTAAGTTTCATCATCCATAAAATGGGGATGATGATGCCTTCCTCTGAACACTGATAAGAATTGGGAAATAATATCTGCAGAGTGCCTGAAACATCATAGTTTACTCATTCAAAAAAAATTTTTTTGCATGAACTATTTATTGACCATGGATCAGAAACTTTAACAGTGGGAACAAAATGGTGAACACAACAATCTCTGCCCTCCCAGAGCTCAAAGTCGTTCAGTAAATAGCCACTATTCCAACTGGCACATGAAAAGACGCTCGGTATCATGAATCGTCAAGGAAATGCACATCAAAGCCATAATGAGTTATCCACGCACGCCTGTTGGTAAGAATGTGCAGAAACTGGGACTCCTGTACACCGCTGGTGGGAATGTAAACTGGCGCAGCCACTACGGAAGACAGTATGGCGGGTCCTCCGAAAATTAACAGTAGAACTACCTCATGAGCGAGCAAACTCACTTCCGGACATTCATTAAGAAGTGTTGAAATCAGGGACTTGGAGAGATATTTGTACTCCCATGTCCACTGCAGCATTAGTGACAATAGCCAAAATGTGGAAAAATCCAAATATTCATTGATGGAGGAGTAGGTAGAGAAAATGTGCTTTGTACATGCGATGGAATATTACTGAGGCTTAAAAAAGAAGGCAGTCCTACAATATGCAACAACACAGACGAACCTTGAGGACAGGACGCTAAGTGAAATAAGCCAGCCACAGAAGGACAGATACCGAATGATACCGTGAACGTGAAGTGTCGGAGAGCAGAGTAGTCACGCTCATAGAGAGAGGAGAATGATGATTGCCAGGGATTGAGGAGAGGTGGAAACAGGGAGTTGCTATTTAATAAATATAAAATTTCACTGACTCCAAGATAAAGAAGTTGTGGAGATTTGCTATACAACAAGGTACCTATGGTTAACAATACTGTACGGTACATTTGAAAATTGTTAAGGGGGTAAATCTCCTCCTGAGGGTTCCTACCACAAAGAAAAAAGAAAAAAAAGAGAGAAATATGGGGTATAGTAATGTGTGCATAACTCTCTAAATTTACATCTATTAAAATTCATTGCATTTTATGGTATGGAAATGATGGCTCGATAAAGCTGTTCTCAAGAAAACTGCTTGTGGAATATTATTCAGTGTTAAAAAGAAATGGAGCTGTCAAGCCATGAAAACATAGGGAGGAAACATAAATGCATGTGACTAAGTGAAGACAATCTGAAAAGGCTACATGCACCTATCTGATTTCAACGATATGACTTTCTAGAAAAGGCAAAATGATGGTGGTTGCCAGCGGTGGGACAGAGAGTAGGGATAAATAAAGGAGCACAGGGGATTTCTAGGGCAGTGAAACTACTCTGTATGATAATGGTGGGTATGTGCCATTCTACATTTGTCAAAACCCCCAGAATTACAACACTGAGAGTGAGCTCTACGGTAAATGATAAATTTTGGGCAATTATGACCTATCAATGTAGGCTCATCCTTGGAACAAACGTACCGGTCTGGTGAGTGACGCTGGTAACTGGGGAGTTCTGCCTGTGTGGAGTCAGGAGGTACAGGGGAAATCTCTGTACCTTCCTCTCAATTCTTTTGTAAACCTGAAATTACTACGAAAAATGAGGTCTTCAAAAAAAAAACGCAAGGACCTCATCTCTTTCAAGTCTGTTCCGTGTCGCTACTCTCCTCCTAAACTTCCTTTGCCTGTTCCCATTTTTTCCCTCATACTCACCTTGTGATACACTATATAATTTATTTTCCATATCTAATCTAAGTTGTGTGATTTTTTTTTCACACTTTAACATACAGGAAATCGGGAAGCATTTTGTGATTGATTGCAATTAATAGGATTCTTTCTACCTCTGTCTAACTGTGCGTGGAATCATGGGGCATCTTCTCTGGTAGCTATCTTAGGGATGATAAGCTACAGTGTTATGTTATTGTCTCTTGTCTGTTCCCCCTCTAAACGCCAGCTCCGGGAGGGGAGGAGTCTTTATTTTGTTTGCCGCCATATTTTAATCGCCTAGTATAGTACCCGGTATGGAGCCAGTCCTCAGTGAACATTTGTTGAATGAGTGAATGAATGTGTTGGGTCTGCTCGTAATAAACTGACAAAACAAAGAAGCTGATATTAAAAGACAAGATGAGTTATTAGAACAACCTAGTTTCATTATTTCTTCACTGTTCCATCCCCAGACACTGGGAAAAGAGCTTAGTTAAGAAGAATTTTTGCGGGTCACGTAGCTCATCCTGCAGGGTAATAAGAGGCCCATAGAGACTTTTGGGAGGGTTGCTATGGCTGGCTCAGTCCCAGAACCTTCTGTGTAAATTGTCTCTCCACCAAAGCACTCACTGATGATATTCTCTGGAGATGTTGAGAGCAGCTCAGACTTACAGAAAAAGTGGGTAGAAGGTCCCCTACTTCCCCTCCCCGCTTGGTCCATTAATCCCTTTTCCACACTCCCCAGTGGGCCAGGAATCACCTGTCCCCAAAAGCAGGCTGGATCTTTTAGTTCCGTTTGCCAATCTTGGCGTTGGCCCTCATGAGCAGTGACCTAGAGCCCCCTGAATTGGGGCTGGGGGTAAGTGGTTTCCTGGCCACTTGGAGAGGCTGCTCCGCATTCATTATTGCTGGCCTGGGGGCACGACTTACTCCGGGCCTGGGCATGCGTGCCTGGGAGTGGTTAATTTCCTTGTTAGACTGAGCCCGTGCTCTGGTTCACATTAGCTGACGTTTACCGACGCTGTCACAGGCTGCCTCTTTGTTTCCTGTCAGTTTCAAGGGACAGATCTTATATTGTCCTTTCTCTTGCCAGCCCTTGGGAAGGGATTGAAGGGTCAGGGAGCTGAGGAAACCCATTTGGGCGACGAGTAAACTTCCCATAGAATGGGAAGCCCCATTTTCTCTCTGGACAACTCATCCATTAGGCACAGCACCTGGGGCCCGTAATCCTTTTCAGGGCCCACAAAATGTTTTCATTACTTTTAAAATCAGAAAGAAGAAAATGGATTTTTATGGTTAAAAGTGCTTTTATTTTTTTACCTCACAGTAGAAAATAAACCCCCAGGAAATTCTAAGGTCTAGGAATATCAATTATATTCTGCCTAAACTAACAAATGAAGAAAAGTATTTACGGTGATACCAAAAATAATGTTTCATTGGGTTATTATACAAGAAAGAGGCCCACAAAAGTCATATTGCCACCCTGCCTATTACCAGACTAGAAAAACGATCTTGTCATTCACGAGGTTTCTGGCAGATGAGGAATATTCGAGCTATGGCACACGAGCCAGGGGAATTTTGAAGGAAACAGGCAGGCTGGGAAAAACATTTCTTAAGTGCCACTCTGGGGTAGGCTTGGCGCTGGATGTTTTTGTTACATTTTCTCACTGAGGCCTTCCCACTCTGGAAGGTCAAATAATCACCCGATTTTGCAGTGAGCTTAAGTCACTACTCACTACTGGCCCCCAATGTCTCATTGTGTCTTTCCCTTTCTTAAATTAATTCACGTATTCACAAATCCTTCTCAATTAGCTTATCTAAATATTGTTTTGGGATCCTTTTTAAAAAGCCTTTCCCCTTTTTGATCTTTAAATTAAAACCAGAAAAATGGGTTTTGACAGTCAGAGGCGTAACTGAGATTCCGAACAAGCATTGGCTATATTCTGAGATGCAGCTAGGTTCTGGGGGTTCTTGATGACCTGGGACAGCCTGCCTTGAGACTGTATAGTTTTTATGTATTTTTTTTTTAATGAAACATGTTTCAAATGCCAAAACATAATTTAAAAAACAATTTCACAATCAGATTTCGATTGCGTTGGCCCCCATGCAAACACCCACGCTGTCTTCAAAATGTGGCTTTTGGGGCATTTAATTAGGAAAAACAGAGAAACAAAGCTTGCCCACTGGAAACAAAATCCTGCAAAATCTGGCCCTGGAGAACAAACAGTGCTGACTTCAGAAGCTCTCGTATCTTGATTGGACAACTTGGTTAATTCATTTATTCCTGCCTTTGAGGGCCTGCTCTGTTATGTGTTGGGCACTGTGCTAGCAGCTGGGGATTAAAGCATACGTGGGAGTCAGTCCCAGCTCTCAAGTCACTCCCAGTCTAGTGGATATAACTGTTCTGGGCCAAGCTACCACAGCCTTTCATTCGGAAGTTTCCAGATGCTTCCTAACTGGTCTCCAGGCATCCAGCCTTGTCCTCTGTTTTGCACATACCAGACAGAGGAATCCCTTCAGACACATGTCAGATGGTGCTCTCTGGGGAGCACTCTGTTGCTCCTCTCTGACCTGTCTCCTCCTTCTCTTCCCATTGGGGATGGTGTTGTGAACATACTGGATTTCTTGCTTTTTCTAAAGTAGGCCAAGCCCACTGCCATGTTCATGGTCTTCACTTGCTATTCTGTGGGCTGGGAACGCTCATCCACCAGAGATCCACATGGCTCACTCCCCCATCAAGCCTTTATTCAGATGTCATTTTAGTGATGCCCCCACCCCCAGTTGCCCCATTTGAGATCGCAACCCATTTGCTTCTTCCCAGAATTATTTTATTCCATTGCACTTCCCATAATCTAACCATACTGTGTGTTTTACTTACTTTCATTGTCTGTCTTCCCTTTGCTCCTTAAGAGCAAGTATTTTGTCTGTCTTATGCCCAACTGCATCCCTAGTCCTTGGAATAATGCCTAGCATGTAATAGTTGCTCAATAAGAATTCGTTTATTTTTTGACAAAATGAGACATTCATTGAAAGCAAAAAAACAAATGCTACACAGGTGTGGTGTTTTGAAAGCATTAAAGAAAATCCTATCTGCATATAGAAATCGGAAGACTCATTCAAAGAGTAGGCTTCATCTCAAAGGATAACTAGCACATACCTAGGTGAAGGAAAAGGGATGGTACTCAAGCAGATGGAACAATGTAACAAAAAGAATGTGCCTATTTGGCAACTGCAAGTAGATTTGATACAACAAGAGCAAAAGATGCGTAAGGAAAGGGTGCTGGCATGAAATAAAGTTGAGAATATGAACCAACTCCAGCTCATGTCTAGCTAAGGACTGTTGACTTCCCTCTTCGGGTGATGGGAGCCATTGAAGACTATTAAGCAGAAGAGAGACATGATTAGATTTATTTATTTATTTATTTATTTATTTATTTATATTTGAGAGAAGACACGAATTGGGGGGGAGGGGCAGAGGGATAAACAACCTCCCTGTTGCGCAGAGAACCCAGACGTGAGGATCAATCCCAGGACCCTGGGATCATGACCTGAGCCAAAGGCAGCTGCTTAACCCACTGAGCCAACCGGGATTTATGTTTTCAAAAGACATCTCAGGAAATCCTATGGGGAAAGAACTAGGGGAAATCTGGGAAGAAGGCCTCAGAGGTTGCTTCAGCAGAGGTGCTGAAGATGGCTGAGCTGTGCGGCAGTGACTGGGTGCAGCAAGAGGAGGGATTTAAGAGATATATCAAGTAGATATTTGCAAATATCTTCTCCCATTCTATCGGTTGCCTTTTAGTTTTGTCGATTGTTTCCTTTGCTGTGCAGAAGCCTTTTCTCTTGATGAAGTCCCAATAGTTCATTTTTGTTTTTGTTTCCATTCCTCTGGAGACGTGTCTAGCGAGAAGTTGCTGCAGCCTGTGTTCTCCTCTATGATTTTGATGGATTCTGTCTCACTTTTAGGTCTGTCTTCTATTTTAAGTTTATTTTTGTGTATGGTATAAGAACGTGGTCCAGTTTCATTCTTTTGCTTGTGGCTGTCCAAATTTCCCAATACCTTTTGTTGAAAAGACTGTCTTTTTTCCACTGCATATTCTTTCTTGTTTTGTGGAATCAGTTGACCAAAGAGTTGAGGGTCTATTTCTGGGCTCTCTGTTCTGTTCCATTGACCTTTATTTCTGTTTTTGTGCCAGTGCCATACTCTCTTGATGACAACAGCTTTGTAATAGCGCTTGAAGTCTGGAATTGTGATCCCTCTAGTGTCAGTTTTCTTTTTCAACATTCCTTTGGTTAGTCAGGGTCTTTTCTGATTCCATACAAATTTTAGGGTCCTTTAAAATTGCAGCTCTGAAAAATGCTGATATTTTGATAGGGACTGCATTGAATGTGTAGATTGCTTTGAGTAGCATAGACATTTTAACAATATTTGATCTTTCCATCCATGAGCATGGAATGTTTTTCCATTTCTTTGTGTCATCTTTAATTTCTTTCTTAAGTGTTCTATAGTTTTCAGAGTACAGATCCTTTAGCTTTTTGGTGAGGTTTATTCCTAGGGATCTTATGGGTTTTGGTGCAATTATAAATGGGATCAATTCCTTGATTTCACTTTCTTCTGCTTCATTGTTGGTATATAGAAATGCAACTGACTTCTGTGTATTAATTTTATATCTTGTGACTTTGCTGAATTTCTGTATTAGTTCTAGGAATTTTAAGGACTAGTATCCAATATCTATAAAAATTTATCAAACTCAACACCCCCCCCCCAAAAAAAACAAGAAATTCAGTCAAGAAGGCAGAAGACACGAATGGACATTTCCCGAAAGAAGACATATAAATGGCCAACAGACACATGAGAAAATGCTCAGTGTCACTCAGCATCAGGGAAATACAAATCAAAACCACAATGAGGTACCACCTCCCACTGGTCAGAATGGCTAAAATTAAGCAATTCAGGAAACAAAAGATATTGGTTAGGATGCAGAAAAAGGGGAACCTTCTTATGCTATTGGTGGGAATGCAAACTGGTGCAGTTGCTCTGGAAAAGAGTATAGAAATTCCTTTAAAAAGTTAGAAATAGAACTACCTTATGACCCAGCAATTGCACTGCTATTTACTCAAAGGTTATAAACATAGTGATTCAAAGGGATACATGCACCCCAGTGTTTATAGCAGCAATGTCCACAATAGCCAAAATACGGGAAGAGCCCAGATGTCCATTGACAGATGAATGGATAAAAAAGATGTCTCTCTCTCTCTCTCTCTCTCTCACACACACACACACTGATAGATAGATAGATAGACAGACAGACAATGGAATATTGCTCAGCCATCAAAAAGAATGAAATCTTGTCATTTGCAACAATATGGATTGAACTAGAGGGTATTATGCTAAGCAAAGTAAGTCAATCAGGAAAAGACAAATACCATGTGATCTCACTCATATGTGGAATTTAAGAAACAAAACAGATGAACACCTGGGAAGGGAGGAAAAATAAAATAAGATAAAACCATAGAGGAAGGCAAACCACAAGAGATGCTGAACTCTAGGAGGCTGAGAGTTGCTGAGATTCAGAGAATTGGGTGATGGGCATTAATGGGAGCACTTGATGTAAGGAGCACTGGGTGTTAAATGAACTAATGAGTCACTAAATTCTACCCCTGAAACTAATACTACAGTATATGTTAACTACATTGAATTAAATAAGGAATTTTAAAAAGAAAGATACCAACTAATAGATTCTAGAGGACTTAGCAACCTGCAATCAAGAAGGAGAGGGGTTCTGGCTTGAGCAGAAAGGGACTAAAATAACTCCCCCAGGGCACCTGGGTGGCTCAGTGGGTTAAGCCTCTGCCTTCGGCTCAGGTCATGATCCTAGGGTCCTGGGATCGAGTTGCTTCCTCCTCTCTCTCTGCCTACTTGTGATCTGTCAAATAATAAATAAAATCTTTAAAAAAATAACTCCCCCAAATGTCTTTCGGGCAATTGAGGTAAAATAAGTTCATTCAACAAATATTTATTAAGAACCTACTATGTCTAGGCATGAATCTAGGCACTGGGAATAGGGCTTTGAGCAAAACAGAGAAAGTCCAAGTTGAAGAGACTGTAAGTAAACAAAGAATATAGTTTCAGATTGTAATAAGCCTTATGACAAAACATAAAAGGTGGGCACAATGTTAATTTTATGCAAGAGTGAGTCAGGGGACAACTCCCTGAAGAGGTGACGTTAGAACCCAGCAAAGCTATGTAGACTCAGAGGGAAAGATACCCTCTGGTAGAGGGAATAATGAGCATAAAGAAGCTGTGACTGAAACAAGGGATGCTTGTTTGGCAAACAAGGGGAAGGTCAGTGTGGCTGAAGATCAGTAAGTTAATTAATGGGATAAGGGGTGGGGTAGGCAGGGACTAGATTCTTATAGCTTCTGCCATGATGGTGAGTGTGGATTTCATCCAAAGTGTGGTGGAAAGCCATGGGATGACTTTGCACAATGGGGGAGACACAGTTCGACCATTGCTGATGTTGTCATTGAAATCATTCTGGTTGCAGAGTACAGAATGAATTTTGGAGATGCAAGAATGAGAGCAGTAGTTTGAGCAAAAAACAAACAAACAAAAAACAAACAATGGTGGGAAGTCGGGTTGCAGGTGTGAAAGTGTTGAGAAGTAGAAGTTAGCCTCTCCAGAACCTATGAAATTTTTGTTAACTGGTAGGTAATTTCTTATAGAAATGAAAATAATTCCTGTCATACTGAAAAGATAATCCTCAATTCTATGTCATTATTGCCCTTTAGGAGAGTAAGTAGTTTTATATTCGATCTAGACCTATAATATCGTCATTTCTTTCAAAGCCCATGTATACTCACCCTCTCAAGTTCTTCTTTGAAACAATTTTGTCTTGCTTTTATTAATGTGCTCAATTAGCATGTTAGCCCATGTTTGTTCTATGCTTATATGTAAATCATGTCTTTATACTTTTTTGAAAATAATATTTTAACATGCTTAATATTAAAGAGTTTATCATTTGTTGGGGAGCTTGATGAATAAATAAATGGATTGTGAAAAAAAGAAGTATATAGCTTCTTGTTCTGTTTGAGGATAGAAAAAATTTGATCGGTATTTCCTCATGAAAATCAAGAATCACTCCTAGGTTCGTTTTTTTTTTTAAGATTTTATTGATTTATTTGACAGGTGAAGATCACAAATAGGCAGAGAGGCAGGCAGAGAGAGAGGAGGAAGCAGGCTCCCCGCTGAGCAGAGAGTCGGATGTGGGACTTGATATAAGGACCCTGGGATCATGACCTGAGCCGAAGGCAGAGGCTTTAACCCACTGAGCCACTCAGGCGCCCCACTCCTAGGTTCTTAATCTGAGGAAATATGTGAATATAGCGCTCTTTACTGAGGTAGAGAAGTGTTGGGCAGGATTAGGTTTTAAGGCAATTGAGGAGGGAATCAAAGGTTTTGTTTCGGGCATATTTCACTTAGAAAGCCTATTCAATATCTAAGAGGAAATATGGGAAGACAGCTAGATACACAGGTCCAGAGCTCATAGGGAAGTTTTGGATTGAGATAAATGGATAAAAATTTCAAGGTGTTTGATGTCGTGACTTTGAATGAGCTCAGCACTCCAGGGAGTTGAATGTCGATAGGAAAGAGAAGGTGGTCCGGGATTGATCCTTGTTCACTCAAGATCATAGTGGTTGAATGGAGGAGGAGGAGTAGCCAATGAAAAGAAAAAGAAATCTTGGTGAGATCTATTTGAGAGGATGGCATTCCAAATGCCAACTGAAGAAATTATTTCAAGAAGAAGTGATCTTGCAACCCCAGTGCTGCTGAGAAGTCCTAAGTTGAGACCTGAGAACTGACTGTATTGGACACAGCAAGATGGAGATCATTGGCAACCTTGACAAGGGTTGTTTTGGCAAAAGTCACACAAGGAGACTGGGACTTGAGAAAGGGCGCATAAAGACTATAGATGACTCTTACAAGAATCTTTGCTTTAAAAGGATATGGAGAGGGCACCTGGGTGGCTCAGTGGGTTAAGCAGCTGCCTTCAGCTCAGGTCATGATCTCGGGGTCCTGGGATCGAATCCCGCATCAGGATCTCTGCTCAGCAGAGGCTCTCTGCTCTGTCAAATAAATAAATAAAATCTTAAAAAAAAAAAAGGATATGGAGAGATGAAATAAAAGCTGGATGGAGACAGGAGACCAAGGGGATTTATTTTGTTTTGTTTCTGCAGCATATTTATGTACAGATGGAAATTATTCAATAGGGAAAGGAAAGCTAACAATATAGGAGAGAGAGAGAGAAGTGAATTGTAGGAGTGGAGCCTTGCCTAGGCAGGAGGGATGAAATACAGTGTTAAGTGAAGGGGGTGGTCTTACGAACAGGCTCATCCCACCTGCTGGAAGAGGAGGAATGGAAGAACATAGGGGCACAAGGGCTTGGTCTTCCCAGGAGTCCTATCTAGTCATTTTTATGTTCTCGGGAAAATATTCAGCTGAGAGTGAGGAAGTGGGAGGAATGTTGGAATTTTGAGAAGCCACAAGGTCAGGAGAGCAAGTTGGATGGCAGATGTAATAGGATTGCCAGACCATGCTGAGTGCTCACCGAAGATATTTTTATCTTTATCTTTAAATTTTATCCAGCTCTATTCAACTATAACTGGCATTTAATATTGTAAAAGTTCAAAGTGTACGATGGGTTGATTTGATATACTCATCTATTGTGATTATCCAGGAGTGTTAGTTAACACCACCATCGTATCATATAATTACCATTTCTTTATTGTGATGAAAGCATCTCTCTTAGCAACTTGCAAGTATATGACAGAATTGTTAACTATAGTTACCAAGCTATGCAATAGATTGCCAGAACTTACTCATCTTGTGACTGGCAATTTGTACTCTTTGACGGACATCTCCCTATGTCCCCCGCCCCCAGCACTGGCAACCACCATCCTACTCTCTGTTTCTTTTCTTTCCTTTTTTTAATGAAACATTTTATGATGCGACTTGCAAACTCATAGTTCCAAATTACCTCCAAAATGTTTATTGTCACTATCAACAATAAAATAAGTGGATAATGTAACAAGACAACTATGGGGAAGGGCTACTTAAACTAGATACATTCCAGTTTCCTTAAAAAAAAAAAAAAAGATTGTTATTCCATACTCACATGGCCCTATATACCTTTCTACTCTTTTTCCATTTCAGATCATCTTCCACAAATTGCAGAGTATGCAAAATTAAGAGCCAAAAGATACTGACAAGTGTTTTTTTAATTTTTTAATTTAAATTCAATTAGCCAACATATAGTGCATAATTAGTTTCAGATGTAGAGTTCAGTAATTCATCAGTTGCATCTAACACCCAATGTTCATCATACTCTCCCCGCCAAGAGCTCTCCAGAGCTCTGCACTCTTTTTATGAGATTAGCTCTTTTTGGTTCCACATACAATAAGTGAGACCATACAGCATTTGTCTTTCTCTGACTGTCTCACTTAGCACAGTGCCCTCGAGATCCATCCTTGTTGTTGCAAATGGCAGCATTTCCTTCTTTCTCATGGGTGAATAGCATGGTACTTAATTTATAAGTGTGATCAGACAGCCTGGTTTTGTGTTTAACGTCAGCCAGTTTAGCCACAGGAGGGCAGGTGTGAAGTAGGTAGAGATGAGCAAATGAAATTGCTTTGGGAGGTGGAGAAACGTGTTGTAGGGTAGGAAGACAGAGAGCTCAGCTTGGCACGTGCTCGGTTTCAAATATCTAAGGAGAGACAGGTAGAGGGTAGATGGAGATGAGGAGTCATGCTGTAAATAAAGGTTTGGGAATCACTCACTGATATTTACACATAGTGTGTCCTGTGTGACAGACAAACTTATTGTGTGTAGCTCAGAGGGGAATACACAGCTCAGAGATGTGCAAGACAATCCTTGGGTACGTGGGCGAGAAATATTTCAACTGCCACTTACCTCTTTCTTATGCTCTTTAATATCCATCTTATCATAGGTGTCTTATTAATTTTATAATATGTTAACATAGTAGCACATATATTATTACATAACAAATATGTATACATTTATTATTTATTTACTGATGGAGATGCTTGATGGAAAACATTTGGAAACGACTAGCCTCATGTGAGATAGCAGAGGAAGAGAGATTGTGTTTAAGTACCCGTAATGCTGACTCTGTTGAGGTCATGTATCAGGAGTTAGAAGAGTTTTCTGAAGGGCACAGCCCCTGAGTTATCCCATCCTGTGTTGGGAGTGAAAATTCCTAGGTGATGAGCCTTCTGTAAATGGGACAGGACAAGAACATCAAGGAGAGCTTTCTCATGATTGTGCTGTTGAAAAACAGAACAAGCTGCCATTTGGCAGAGGCAAGGCTAGGCTGCTAGGCAGGGTGTGGACAAGCATGGTCCTTGTAGGACCCCTCTGATTTGACAGAGAAGCTCGAACCGCATGACCCTCAAGTGAGTTGGAACTGCAAGCATTAATGGGTGTGCGAAGAATGAGCTGTGAAGTTGGAATTATAATAATATCTTTATGCAAGGAGTTGGAGAGAGGAAAGGTGAATCATAGCCTTGCAGCTACAAAGAGAGGGGTGATGGTCTGCCCAGACTGTAACACAGGGAGAGCTGGAGAATGTGTCAGCATTTCCAGCTCACATCGTGGGAGAGGGTGCCTGAGGAGCAGATGTGAGCATTTTGGTTTTTGTGGTTGGTATTTTCCTATAGTGGAGACGAGTGACTCACAGGGTCTCCATGATGAAAATCATGCTAGAGAGGCAGCTCAGAGTAGTAGTGGAAAGTTACTCCCTGTATCATTAGCACCAGTGTTTTCCAGTGAGGACTCTGAAGCTCAGAGAGGCTAAGTCAGTAGCTCAGAGTCACCCAGCTGGTAAGTGGAGGAGCTGTGATTCAAAGACAGCTTTATCTCACTGAAAATCCCATGTTTTCTATATGATTTCACTCATGTGGAATTTAATAAAGAAAACAAATGAGCAAAGGGAACAAAGAGAGAGAGAGAGAGAGAGAGAGAGAGAAGCCAAAAGACAGACCCTTAACTCTAGAGAACAAACTGATGGTTACCAGAGGGCAGGTGGGTGGGAGATGGGTGAAATAGGGGATGGGGATTAAGGTGTGCACTTGTCGTGATGCGCACAAGGTGATGTATGGAAGTGTTGAATCATTGTGTTGTACACCTGCAACTACTATGACACTGTATGTTAACTAACTGGAATTAAAATAGAAACTTAATTTTAAAAAGCCAGTATTTTGTCTGTTGTGTAGTAAATTGAAGAAACCCTTTAGAGAAAACAAAAAGGGCCATAGGCAGTCAAAGAAGCAAGAATGCATTCCCAAGGATACAGGTAGGCTGCTGTAACAAAGAGAACCAAGAATTACCAAAACCAATCAGTGGTTTAAACAAGGTGGAAATATTTCTGTCTCTCACATAGTGGCCTGAGTGTAGGCCATTGATGTGATAGCTCCACTGTGTCGGGGACCAGAATCCTTCCAGCTCTTGGCTCTGCCGTCACTGGAAGTGTTGCCTTTATCTCCACCATTGGAGATGGCATCACTTCCCACACCTCCCCTGGGTCTGTGTTCCCTGCAGGAGGAAGCGAGAGAGGGAGAAGGGAGCCCCCGGGCCCTCTAGGTGTGACCCATCGTTGCACCCCCGGCTTCTGTTCACAGACCCTTGCCCGGAACGAATCACATGGCCACACCAGGTCATGAGGGGAGCTGGGGTATGTCTTCCTTCCAGGGAGCCACGTGGCTAGCTAAAACTCAGAGATTTTATTTCTAAAAGAAGAAAGAGGGGAATGGATATTGAGAGACAACCTGCAGCCTCTGGCATTGAAAATTACAACCGTTAGAACAAGAAAAAAATGCACAGAGAGGCAAGATTTGGGCTGTACTAAAGCAAAGTTGGGGAGGGCAGTCAAGGCACAGACAACAGTTTTGGCAAGGGCAGGACAGACAGGCCTCTTCTAGAGAAGAGCTTGGAGCCATTGGCTGAAGTGTCTAGGAATACACACGAAGGAAGTCTAAAAGACAAGATCAAAAACTTTTGTTGTGTGAACAGAGTAAGGCAAGGTCGAAAGTGGGCTGGGGCAGTGGAAAACCACTGGATTGGGTTCAGGGGGCCCGGCCACAAGCCCCAGCTCTGCCTTGAAGCAGAAACTGCGTAGTGGTTAAGAGTTTGGCTCTGGAGTCATGGTCCCTGCTTTCCTGTCTCAGCTCCAATACTTCCTAGCCATGCAGAAAAGCCAGATAATATTCCCTGGGCACGTGCCTGGCACGTGGTGAGTATTAACTTAGCCGGTTCCTCAAGGAAACCTTCTCTTAGCTAAATGTAAAGCTTCCGTAGTTAAATGGGTTGGTTTCCAAAGACGTCTTTAGTCTTAAGATTCTCTGACTCTGAGTATGATACAAATGTTTCAAGCTGGCTGAAGAAATCTGAAAGTATTTTAGAACGGCTTTCTTTCCATTAGCTAACGTATTGCTCTATGATATTGTTAAATTCACCTCTATTCCCCCAGACCAAATTGTAATGATTTGTCTGTTAAAGAAAAAGGGAGGGGTGCCTAGTTGGCTCAGCTGGTTAAGGATCCAACACTTGATTTTGGTTCAGGTCATGGGTCTCCGGGTTATGAGATCGAGCCCCATGTGGGGCTCTGCACTGGGCCATGGAGCCAGCTTAAGATTCTCTCTCTCCCTCTCTCTTAAAAAAAAAAAAAAAGGAAACAATGAAAAGGAGAGTTATATTCAAATTCTATGTTACTTCATGCCAAAAAAAAAAAAAAAAATGATGCTGGCTTAGGGCTTTGAGGCAATACTGCTACGTGCTTCTGTCTTCTTAGAAAAGGGATGGAGGCTCTGTGCAACCCATATGCTTTCTGGGTCAAATGGGGAAGTAGGTTCTTTCTCACATCTTTTTTTTTTTTTTAAGACTTTTATTTATTTGTCAGAGAGAGAGAGAGAGAGAGCCAGCCCAAGCAGGAGAAGCGGCAGGCATAGGGAGAAGCAGGCTCCCCGCTGAGCAAGGAGCCCCCTGCAGGACCCAATCCCAGGCCCCAGGGATCATGACCTGAGCTGAAGGTAGACACCCAGCCAACTGAGCCACCCAGCATCTCATTTCTTATGTTCTTTTAAGGAGGCTACTATAGGGAGCTCTAGGTCCAAATGCAGCTCCTAGACCGATTTTCTGCTCCCTGAAACATTACTGGGGATGCTTGGATCCCAGGTTCGAGCTACACCTCTGTAGCTACAGGGATGGATACAAGAGGCCTTAGCCATAGATTTGAGAGGGTTCAGTCTATGCAACGGGTTAAATTTTGTCCCCTCTCCCAAATCCATGTCTTTAAGTGCCTCAGAATGTGACCTTGGTCAGAGATAGGGTCTTTACAGAGGTGATCAAGTTAAAATGCAGCCATCAACCCAGGCCTTCATCCAATTCACCTCGTGTCCTTCTAGAAAGGGGAAATTTGGAAGCAGACACACATGTGGGGAGAGGTCAGGGTAATGAACCAAAAGACTCCAGAAACAGCTCCAGAAACCAAGAGACACATGGAACACAGCTGGCAGGAGGCCAGACCTGCCAGTGCCTGGATCTCAGCCTTCCAGCATCCCGGCTCTGGACGCTGGGAGGCAACTCATCTCGGTGACTGAAGCCGCCCAGTCGCTGGTATATTTGTTACTTCGGCCCCAGCAGACTGATGCCGTCGGTATCACACACATGAAACGACCAGCTCTTAGAAACAATGAACATTTGCTGGATGAGTACGCGCATGCACGGAGACGCCATCTTGAATGAATGAATGACCTCTACCCTGCTCTCTCCAGGAATTCTCCGTCATCAGCTGCACAGGTCACACTCTACTGGAGAACAAAAGAGGGGAGAGAGGGGTCCAAGAGCAGGAGGAGGAATTCGCCAGCAACAACCTGCAGTTCCAGAAATTCTCCCCAGGCTGCGGTGTCCAGGGCTTGGCCAGACTTGCTATGTTGGGGACAATTTACCTGGGAGTGGGAGGGGTGAACCACGACCATTTACTATTATTTGTTATTAGAGTTAAGAACTTATTCATGTCTAGAGATTGACTTAGTTTTTAAAAATCAGCAAAATAGTTTAAAATATATTTAGAAGGTTTGAGAACCTGGGGTAACCTCTGGTGTGTATTTTCCGAGCAGTTTTCCACTTCATTGTGGAAGACATCCGAGTTTCTGGGGAAATAGAATCCATATGTCTCTGGCCCATTTATCCTGAAAACCCAGGAAAACCTGCTTTGTAAGCAGCACGTGAGAGAGAAGAAATGCTGGAGAGCTGTCAACCCATGCTCCTCCAACCAGTTGATTTCCTTTTGCCAGCTTCACTCGCGATGTCCTTGGATTCTGTCCTAACCTGTTTCTCAACCGACCAGAGCTGTTCACCAATGACTTTTCTGGTGGTTTCTGTTTCAGAGCACAGACGTCTACCAGTCCCCAGACACTCCTGGAATGAGGCTTCCATGGGTTGCACAGCTCCAGATGCTGGCCACACTGTGATTGCCTTATTCCCCCTTAACCCCTCTCTGGAATCATCTCTTCATGGAAGGGGGTAGGTCATTTCTTTTAGAGTTTGGGGTATATTTAAAAAAATCATGTAAAACCTGTGCTTACACCTAAGTGTTGGACAAGGTAAGGACTTCCTCAGTTTTATTAGGAACAAAATGTTGGTCTCATGCAGGTCAGAATAGGAGAGTTTCATAATAAATGCATATGTGTCTCTGGTTCAGAGAAGTGTGATGCTCTAGGAAAATTCCAGAATGTATGAGCCATATGGGACTGAGCCCCTTCTGTTCAATGCTGCTTACAACTGGCCTCTTTAAGATTTGTTTAAGTCCATTGTTTATTGCTGTATGTAGATAGGTAACTTCATAAACAAAAAATACATTATTATTAAACAGCAAGAAAAAAAATTAAAGGAGAACTTGTCCTTGAAAACATTCTGGTAGAAGATATAAAAGGGAGAGAACAGCTAATGCTAGGGACAGGAAATCTAACAGTTTTGGGAAAAGAAGTTGAAGACATAAATTATAGAGCTGGCTGACAGCTACATCTCTGGGCTGTCAGTCACTTACAGACGAGTGACATCATACCACTTAAAGAGGCACCAATCACTGCAGTCTTAGAGCTCAGTCTTTTTTTTTTTTAAATTAACATATAATGTATTATTTGCCCCAAGGGTATAGGTCTGTGAATCACCAGGTTTACACATTTCATAGCACATACTCTCCCCCATGTCCATAACTCAGCCACCTTATCTCTCTCCTCCCTACCCCCCAGCAACCCTCAGTTTGTTTCTTGAGATTAAGAGTCTCTTATGGTTTGTCTTCCTCTGGATCCCATCTTGTTTCATCCCCCCGCCCAATGACCCCTTCCGCCCTGCCTCTCAAATTCCTCATATCAGAGAGATCTTATGATAATTGTCTTTCTCTGATTGACTCATTTTGCTCAGCATAATACCCTCTAGTTCCATCCATGTTGTTGCTAATGGCAAGATTTCATTTCTTTTAATGGCTGCATAGTGTTCCATTGTATATATATACCACATCTTCTTTATCCATTCATCTGTTGATGGGCATCTAGGTTCTTTCCATTGTTTGGCTATTGTGGACATTGCTGCTATAAACATTCGGGCACATGTGCTCCTTCGGATCATTACATTTGTAATTAGATATTCTCAGTCTTAACTCCTCCATCATTTACTCACCTGAACCACAGGTTCCCCAACCGAGAAGTGAAATCACAGTAAATAAGCACTTTCTGTTCTGATTCATGGAGGGGAAGAACAGTTTCAGTTAGTAAAAGTGTTAAAGTCCATTTTTTTTCTTTTTTTTTTTATTGTGTTAAGTGCCCTCCTTAATCCCCATCATCTATTTTCCCCATCCTCTCACACACCTCCCCTCTGGTAACCGTTAGTGTGCTCTCTATAGTTAAGAGTGTGTTTTCTTGATTTCTCTCTCTCTTTTTTTTCCCTTTGCTTATTTGTTTTGTTTCTTAGATGCCATATATGAGTTAAAGCCCATGGCATTTGTCTTTCTCTGACTGATTTATTTCACTTAGTGTTATACCCTGTAGATCCATCCATATTGTTGTAAATGGCAAGATTTTGTTTTTTTTATGGCTGAATTACATTCTTTTGTGTATATACACCACATCTTCTTTATCCATTCATCTATCGATGGGCATTTAGATGGCTTCCGTAGTTTGGCTATTATAAATAATGCTACGATAAATATAGGTGGGCATATATCTATTTGAATTAGTGTTTTTGTGTTTTTTGGGTAAATATCCAGTATTGTTATTACTGGGTTATGGGATAATTACATTTTTAACTTTTTGAGGAATCTACATATTGTTTTCCACAGTGGCTGCACCAGTTTGCATTCCCACTAATAATGCAAGAGAATTCCTTTTTCTCCAGACTCCTGCCAATACCTGTTGTTTCTTGTGTTTTTCATTTAACCATTCTGACAGGTGTGTGGTGGTACTTCATTGTGGTTTTGATTTGCATTTCCCTGATGATGAGTGATGATGAGCATCTTTTCATCTATCTGTTGGCCATCTGTACATCTTCTTCAGTGAAATGTCTGTTCAGATTCTCTGCCCATTTTTAAATTGGATTATTTGTTTTTTGGATATTAAGTTGTATCAGTTCTTTATATATTTTGGATACTAACCCATTATCAGATATGTCAGTTGCAAATATCTTCTCCCATTCTGTAGGTTGTCTTTTACTTTTGCTGATTGTTTCCTTTGCTGTGCAGAAGCTTTTTATGTTGATGTAGTCCCAACAGTTTATTTTTGCTTTTGTTTACTTTGCTTCAGGAGACATAGCTAGAAAACTGTTGCTATGGCTGGAGTCAGAGAGATTACTGCCTGTGGTCTCTTCTAGGATTTTTATGGTTTCAGGACTCACATTTAAGTCTTTAATCCATTTTGAGTTTACTTTTGTGTATGGCAAAAGAAAGTGATCCATTTTCTTTTGCATGTGGCTGTCCAGTTTTCCCAATACCATTTGTTAAAGAGAGTGAACTTTTCCCATTGTATATTCATTCCTCCTTTGTTAAAGATTAATTGACCATTAAATTGTGGATTTATTTCTGGGTTTTCTATTCTATTCCATTGATGTGTCTATTTTTAACTGGGCACCATACTGTTTTAATTACTACCGCTTTGTAATATAACTTGAAATCTGAAATTGTGATGCCTCCAGTTTTGTTTTCCTTTTTCAAGGTTGCTTTGGTTATTGAAAGTCTTTTGTGGTTCCATACAAGTTTTAAGATTATTTGTTCTAGTTCTGTGAAAAATATTGTTGGTATTTTGATAAAGATTGCATTAGATGTGTAGATTGCTTTGGGTAGTATAGACATTTTAATAGTATTTGTTCTTCCAATCCAGGAGCATGGAATGTCTTTCCATTTCTTTGCATCATGTTGAATTTCTTTAATCAGTATTTCATAGTTCACAGTACAGGTCTTTCACCTCTTGGGTTAAGTTTATGCCTAGATATTTTATTGTTTTGGTGAGTTGTAAATGGGATTTTTTTTTCTTTTCTTTTTTTTACAATTTGATTTCAACTTTTGTTAATGGCAATTATAGTATTGGAAATCCATGCGTGACTGTAATTGCGGATTTCTCAATGGGGCCAAGCATCACAAGTATCCTGAACCCTTTTTTACTTTTTACCTTTTATTTTATCTTTAAAATTTTTTATTTAAATTCAATGTAGTTAACATTATTAATTTCAGAGCTAGACCTTAGTAATTCATCAGTTGCATATAACACCCAGTGCTCATTACATCATGTCCCTCCTTAATGCCCATCACCCATTTACCCCATCCTCCCACCCACCTTCCCTCCAGCAGCCCGCTTTCCTAGAGTTAAGAGTCCATTTTGGCTTGCCTCCCTCTCTGTTTTTATCTAATTTCTTTCATAAGTATTCTATAGTTTTACAGATATATAATTATTATTATATTATTATTAGATATAATAATATGTAATTATTATCAATTAATTCATTAATTGAATTGAATAATATATAATTATTATCAATTAATTCGTTCATGTTTGTTATTCACTATTTTATGTATTTGGGTGCTCCATGTTAGGCACATAAATATTTACAGTAAATAAACCCTCTCTGTTCTGATTCATGGAAGGGAAGACCAATTTGAGTTAGTAAAAGTACTGAAATGCATTTTTTTAACCTCACATACTAGTGTTGAATTAATTCACATTCCTCATTTCACAATACGTTTTTATAATTGGTCCTTGGGAGAGTCTTTCAATTCTTTTCTCTCCTTCTTTCCATTTTTCTTTCTTTCTTCTTATCTCCCTTCAACACCAACGCCCATTCTAGTATGTTTAATATGTATTTTGTGTATATGAGTGCTTACAAATGAATCATGTGCTCTTAGGCAACTACACTCTACTTTTTGCGTACTGTGCTGTGTCCTAGATCTTACGATTCACAACCTCAGCATGGAGTCATCAACAGTGGCTGTGGTGGGTGTGCAGAGCTCCCTCAACATTCCTATCCATAATATCCTGCTGCCATGAATTCACTTATTCAGCAAATATTTATATAAGCAACTACTACCTTCTAGGTATGGCCTTAGCTACCTAGAATGTGTCAGAAGACAAAAAGATAAAAATTCTGCCTACTTTGGTGTTAGTAAGCTGGCAGAGAAAGACAGAAAATAAACAATAAGATAACAAATAAGTTACATAGCATGTTAGAACATGAGATATGGAGTAAGAAGGAAGCCAGGGTTAGCAAGATTAGCCTTGTGGGGAGAGGAGCGGAGGCAATTTAAATAGGTTGTCGAGGTAGTGATTTGAGCAGAGACTTGAAGGAGTCAAGGGGATGATCATGGAGATAACTTGGGTTGGCGGAGAGATTTAAGGAGAGGGAACAGCCACTGCAAAGACTTAAGGCTAATACATGTCTGACATGTTCAAAGTACAGCAAGCTGTCCAAAGTGACTGGAGCAGAATGAGCAAGGGAGAGGGCAGTAGGAAATGAGGACATATCATGCAAGGCCTTGGAGGGCATTTTAAGAACTTTGATTTTCATTTTAGGTATAGAACCTTTGGAGACATTTGGGCAAATAAGTGCCATGATCTGATTTAAGGCTTCAAAAGATCACCTTGGATGGCACATTGAGAAAAGACTGTATGTCAAGCAAGGGCAAAAGAAGGGATTCTGGTTAGCTTTTGTAATAATATGAGTGAGAGCTGACAATAGATGAAACCAAAGTGGAAACAGTAAAATGGTGAGAAGTGGTCAGATTTGGGACAAATTTTAAACTTAAAACTGATGCAGTTCTTTAAAATTCTGCTTTTACTTCAAATGTAGAAAACCACAAGAGTACATTGTTCCCATGCTAACAATGAGAAAAATCTGGATAATCTGTAAAATTATAACTTTTCATAAGTTCATCAGAGAGCTGAGGTCTCAAGGCAACCAAAGAAATGGAACTCAAAAAAAAAAAGCGACAAGATTCCCCCAGGACAAAGGAGATACACAGGTTGTTTTGCTTTTGGCAAAGCCCAGAGAGAAGAGGTTGCTGCCAAAGAAGTAAGAAGAAGCAAGCTAAAATTTTAGCAAATGTAAAGACCTAGTATCCGCTGATGTACCAGTATAGTTTGACAGCAAGCTACAGACACAAGGGGAGTTCTTACTCTCAAGCTCTTCTCCCTGGGTACTCTCTCACAGGTGTTCACAAAGATTGGGGCAGAGTGAAAGACCAGAGAGAGCACCCCTCAGTGGCCCAGGTGTGTAAGAGATATTAAGATGTTATTGTAGAACAGGCAAAAATCACTGCCAACCTTTCTGTCATACGATGCAGAGTCTTAAACTGCTGGGGAAAATGCAGTACAAACATCTTACCCTCAGAGCTCCTGGGAGAGAGATAAAAAGAAAACCCCTCTGACTTTGGATGGGTTTATAAGCTTTCTTCTTGCCTGCCCTGCAGTCCCCTATTGAAGGAACCAGGCCAAAATCCATTTCTTCTGGAGGAAGGATAAAGGCAAAAGCCATCTCCCCAGAGGAGGAGCAAGAAAACCTTTTGGGTGCCCAGCTCTTGCACCAATACAGAGCAGAGGTCTGTTCCTGCTGCTGTAGGGACAGAAACATGTCTCCTGCTGGACCAGTTACACCATTTGTAGCCGTGAGGGGTGGGAGGAGGTGGAAAAGCAGGAATCTGAATGGGCCCTAACTCTAAGGTTAAGTGCATTGTCCCTGCCTGAAACTGAAGCTGGGCCAGGAGAACTGAAAAGCCCCTCCTGCTGCCCAGTCAGGACCAAGCAACAAGCACCAATAATCTACTATAGGAGGAGGAACAGGGACAGGGAAGGAGAGCCCTTGGTGGTGTCAGCATGTAGGGACAGCTGAAATCAGTAGGTGGAGCAGAAACACAGACACCATTATTCTAGAATTCGAGGCCCTCCACGAAGCAAAACGTAGACAGGGTACCATCAGAGGAGTTTGAAGTCCGTAGTGCATTGAGGGTAATGAGAGCGGTAACGAAACTCAACCTAGCTCGGCTACAGGGTAGATTGACTCAGTTCCCCCACACTACTGGCCAGACAGAGGAAGAGCCAGGCCCATTTCTGGGAGTGAATATCACTTACCTCAGTCGCTACTGTTCTTCAAACACAATCCTGGCAATCCCTGAAAAATAACGAGACACGAAAATGCAAAGGGAAAAAAAAAAGAGACCCATGGTTTTTTAAAATTTTGTTTTCCCCAGTTTTATTGGGATATAATTGACATATAACCTTGTATAAAGCATAACAACATAATGATTTGAAAATGTATAGATTATGAAATGATAACCACATAGCTCAGTTAACATCTTCTTGTCACAGATATTTTTTCTTACTATGAGAACTTTAAGATTTACTCTCTTAGCAACTTTCAAATATAAAAGACAGTATTGTTAACTAAAATCAGCATTCTGTACATCACATCCTCAGTCCTTATTAGTCTTATAACTGGAAGTTTGTACCATTTAACCACCTTCACCTACTTTTCCCATCCCTCCATCCCCAGCCTCTGGCAACCAGTCGGTTCTCTAGTTCTATGAGACCCATTGTTGAAAGATAAAGGAATCCACAGAACCAGCTCAGAGATGCTGGAATACCACAAAGTTAAAGACACTAATGGAAAACCTGGACCGTGCATGAACAGATGGGAACTGACCATTCACAGGCAAGGGGGAATGGAATTAGGATGACCCTTTGAACAGTTTCAGGTCGTGAGGAGGGTTTCTATATTCTGTAAGTGTGAAAATAGCCCTTCCTATAAACTGAAAAATATCAAGGTTATGCTAGCAAGGAAGAATGAGGAAATGATCATGATGTAGGCAATCAGCAGCAACAATGCAAAGGCACTTACAGGGCAAAGAGATCACTACTCTTTACAGGACACCTAAGACCTAAGGCAAACTATATGTTTTCACAGCCTTCAAGGGGTCTGTGTGTGTGCATGTGTGTGTTTGTGTATGTGTTTGTGTGTGTGTGTAGGTTAGGGTTATGTAAGTAGGGATGGTCACAGTGATACCAAAGCCGAGCATTACCTTTTTCCTGCACTGAATCACACTTCATTGTATAGCAGATAGCCCTTCCCACTCCAGGAAGAATTAGCAGTGGAAGAAAAAAGCCAAAAAGGAAATAAAGTCAAGCAGAAACCCTGGATGGGAAAAGGATCAGGATAAAGAGCTAGAAGGAAAAACACATGGACTGAAAATACAGTAAAAATGAAGAAAAGGAAAAAAAAACAACAGAATTGAAAGCAACTTCAGTATCATCATAAGCTGTGTCAGTTAAGATTACATTACTGCAAACAACTGAAGACTTGAGTGTAGTGGCTAAGACAAGGAATTGTTTGTTTTTTTCTCATAGAATACGAAATCTGAAAGTCAACCGTTGGCTAACATAGGTTCAGCAGCTCAGTAATGTTAGGTCCAACGTCTTCACCACTGCAAGATAGTTGCCAAAACTCCAGCCATCACATCTGAGTTTCAGGCAGAAAGAAGATGGAAGATGGTGGAGTAATGCCAGCTGTCTCTGTGCTACAGTTCTAGAACCATCTCTCCTCCTTAGCATACTTACATCATTGGCCAGCTAGTCACATGGTCACCACTAGTGGCCGGGGAATGTGGGAAAGCAAGTTTTGTCTGGGTCTATTTCCTCTGCAAACAAAATCCCGGTTCTGTTAGCAAGGAAGAAAAGAGTATGTGCTATTATACAGACGATACCAACAGTCTCTCTATGAGTATTCATTGCAACCGTGTATACGGAAGAAGCCAATATGACATCTGGCACATAATACATGCTCAATAAGTGTATGCTGGGTTTTTTTTTTTTTCTTTTTTTAAAGCTGGAGAAAGGGAACTTTTTTTGAGATGGAAGGATGGAAGCTGGCCTGTATTTCAGAGGTCAGGTTCCCACACTGCAAGATTGACAAATTGAAAGTTTATACTTGATCTCATGAATCCTTAACATACTCAGCAAAGACACTGCCCTCCATTTTAAGAGTAGTATTAACATGTTAAGAGCGCTGTATCAACAGTGAGGGGGGGAGGCTGTCCTTCTAGCTTTAGCGGGTGGGATGGTTATTGTAAACTGAGAGGAAAGAAATCGGGCCAAATACAGAGAAATAGCAAATGTAGCAGGAAATAAGCCAACGCAGAGGTAGCCTCAATTCTGAAGAGGACTTTTGAGAGGTAGAAGACAAAGAGCATACGGAGTCTGTAAGTGTGTTGTATATACAGACATGTGCCCTGTGTAAATAGCTCACAGGCTATCAGCCAGTCCTCAGAATCATGATACAGGAGAAGTTTCCATACGCCAAAACAAATGATCTCAACATATCCCTTCTATCTGCTTTGCAAAGTTATTTCGAGAATATTAACCTTGCTGCTTTTAAGAAATTCTAGGGATAAGTTTTAAGGACTGTGAATGCACAGTCTAATCAAAGAGAGGAACTGATTTAAGCTCTGGGCTCTTTAAAAATAATAACCCACCAGTGTACTAAATTTATGTTCACCGTAAAACCATTTCCATAATAATAAATTCTTGTTCTGACATTTCTGATGGCAACTGTTGCAGAATGTCATTTTCATCTCTCTGCCCCTTCTTTGAGGGCGCCTGAGACTACACGTCAGAAGTCTCACAGGTACAGTGAGTACCTGTCCTTTTTTGCTGAATCCCCTGTGCCACCTGCTTTTGTATCTAATGGAAAGTGGCAGAGCAGGGCAGCTACTAAGAAGTACCAGAGCATCCCTATAGGGATAGCAGTTTGCGGAACAACCATTTAGTGGAGATGGTCTTTGTTCAAATAATTGTCTTCAATCAATATTCTGTTAAGGGGTCCCTGGGAGGTTCAGTTGGTTAAGTGTTCAACTCTTGAATTCCAGTCATGATCTCAGGGTCATGAGATCAAGTCCTGCATCTGGCTCCAAGCTCACAGGGGGAGTCTGCTTGAGAGTCTCCCCCTGTCCCTCTGCCCCCACCCATTCTCCTTCTTAAATAATGAATGAATGAATGAATGAATAAATAAATAAATAAATACCGTTAGGGATTATAATCAGGTTGTGAGACAAAAGAATACATTTGAGAATGATTTTTTTCACTATGAGTGACTTTTTTTAAAAAAGATTTTATTTATTCATTTTTTTGACAGAAAGAGATCACAAGTAGGCAGAGAGGCAGGCAGAGAGAGAGAGAGAGAGGAGGAAGCAGGCTCCCTGCCAAGCAGAGAGCCCGATGCGGGACTCCATCCCAGGTCTCCGAGATCACGACCTGAGCCGAACATAGAGGCTTAACCCACTGAGCCACCCAGGTGCCCTATGAATGACTTTTTAACTGACATAACCATACAGTTATGATAAACATTATAACTAATTACAATCATGCAATATAGGAATGTTTCTCTTGGACTATCAATCCTTCTTTACCTCAGAGAGTTGCTTATATGAGTTTGGGAACAAACTTTGATGCTTTAACATAGACCCCCAAATTAGAGTGATTTCACAGAAGTTCGTGCTCTCATGACCTATGTTAGTCAGCCAGGGCTGCTATAACAAAATATCACAGACTTGGCGGGGTGGGGGTGGGGCTTAAACTAGAGAAATTTATTTTCTCACAGTTTTGGAAGCTGGAAATCCAAGATTAAGGTGCCAGGATGTTGATTTCTCTTGAGGACTCTCCTCCTGAGTTGCAGATAACTTGCCTTCACACTATGTCCTTACATAAACGTTGTTCTGGGGGGTATAGCTCAGGGGTAGAGCATTTGACTGCATAAACGTTGTTCTGTGTATGCCTGCCCTTGGCATCTCCTCTTCTTTTAAGGACGCCAGTCCTGGGTCACCTGGGTGGCTCAGTGGGTTAAGCCTCTGCCTTCAGCTCAGGTTGTGGTTTCAGGGTCCTGGGATTGAGCCCCGCATCGGGCTCTCTGCTCAGCAGGGAGCTTGCTTCCCCCTCTCTCTCTCTGCCTGCCTCTCTGCCTACTCGTGATATGTCTGTCAAATAAATAAATAAAAAACAAACAAATAAATAAATAAATAAATAAAATCTTAAAAAAAAAAAAGAACACCAGTCCTGTTGGATTAAGGCCCCACCCTATGACCTCACTTTCCCTTAATTACCTCCTTAAAGACCTTATCTTCAAATATGGTCACATTGGGACTTAAGACTTCAACATATGAATTTGAGGAGGACAGAATTCAGGCTGCAACATGGCCCAAGATAGCTGCTCTAGCTCCCACCTTAATACCCATATTCCAGCCAAAGAGTGAAGGGAAATAAAAGGGAGGACACAATTCATCCCTTGAAGACACGGCAAGAAAGCTATCCACGTCACTTCCACTCAGACTCCACCAGCCAGATCCTAGTCATATGGCCACAGCCAACTGTGAAGCAGGCTGAGAAATCAATTCTTTAATGGAACTCCCACGTGCCTGGCTTTAATTTCTATTCTGAATGGGAGAAGAGAGGTTACGAGACAGCAAGCAGTGTCAGCCCCTGTTAGAAATGTCTTGTTGTCTGGTATAATCATATAAGTTTCTCCATTTTGTGGTGCCTCCTCTCTCTGAACACTTCTCTTTTGTATCTCAGTTTCCCCTCAGGACTGTTGATACCCCTCAATGAAACCTGAGAGGAGCACAGTGCACCCTTATAGCAGAAGGCTTCTTTACAGCATCCATTGGAAACTTGGATGCATTGTTATATCAAAGGATTCCTTTTCCCTCAGGGATAAGGAGATAAAAATGGGAGGGGGGAGGGATGAGGCAACTAGTCATGTGAGGGCAGTTAAAGGAAAATGAAGGGTCAAGGGAGAGACCTGAAGTGGGAACATTAGAACACTTTGTCTGCTGGTGGGAGTGATAATGCTTTGACTTATTTTTAAATATCTCTAATAAGAGCAGACCTTTTGTGGGGGAGAGGACCTTTAGAGCCGTTTGACTTCCCACGTTATTTTGCTCTGACCAACAAATGGATCTTGCCTCCTGCTTCATGTCTTTTGAAAGTGGAATGCCTCCTTCCGTTAGCATTTTTAATCTGGTTCCTCCAAAATTGTGCAATTTCCTGCAATTTCTCCTATGGTAATCCAGCCAAGTTATGTTTGGGGGACTCTCCCCTGTTGCTTGAAGGTTTCCCAAAAACCTTCCATTAGTCTCTTACTCTTCCACACCCTTGCGGGAACACTTTGTTCTGGCACTCACGGGAGAACAGCTTTTAAAAAGTGCATCTTGTTACCTTGGCCCCATTTCAATCAGAAAGCATTTATTGAGTGTCGTCTTTGCTCCCGTGCCATTCTAGATCCTATAGAATATAGACAGAACTGACTCTGACGTCTGGAAAGCACGTCACAGATAACCGCTCATTTTCCACATGAGGAAACCGAGGGCCAGATAACGAGCAACTTTCCCCCAGGGTCATGAGGCTGTTTGGAAAAATAACCTACCAAATCTTTCCATTTCCTGTTCTCATTAGAATTTACACTTTGATTGGGAAGATGAAGGGGAAACACATGAACTAATATGGCGCCTCCTCTGAGCCTCGCATCGCAGGTTCAGAATGTTATGCAAATTGTATTATACCTCAGAGGACTTAATAAGATTACTCTGTGAGAATTCCACCAAAAATATTTTAGACATATGAATTAAATTATGCACAACAGCTCCTCCCACCCCCAGGTCCCTATATGAATGAGCTAATCATCCAAATTCTAGACCTATAAAGCGAAGGGCCAGATCCTGGAACATGAGGGCACTGCTCCTTTGCAGGGACTCTTGGAGAACCATCCACCAGATCTCTAGGGCTCTCTCTTCCTGTTGGCCTTATTTAAACTTCTCCGTGTAGCTCATTTTATCTTCGCAACAATCCCGTGAGGTACATATCACTGTCGGCACTGGACGGTTGAAAACATCCAGGCTTCAAGAGGACAACCCAGGGCAGGAATTTGGCTGGACTGCGGAGAGATCATGATGGAATTATATTTTATTGATGCTTCTTCCTATCCTCAGAGTACTACACTACATCACGCTCCCTTCTTTGTAGAGCTTCCCAAAACAGAATGGTACAAGTGTGTGAGGCAGGGGATTTAGGTGGACAAGATGAACTTGGTGGAGAGTGTTGGCCCTCATAGCTGATGTCTCTGTGCAGCTTGGAGGCCTGTGTTCCTTCCTGTACAAGAAGAAGTGCTCTTGGGGGCGCCTGGGTGGCTCAGTGGGTTAAAGCCTCTGCCTTCGGCTCAGGTCATGATCCCAGGGTCCTGGGATCGAGCCCCACATCGGGCTCTCTGCTCCGCAGGGAGCCTGCTTCTTCCTCTCTCTCTGCCTGCCTCTCTGCCTACTTGTGATTTCTCTCTATCAAATAAATAAAAAAATAAAATAAAATTTAAAAAAAAGAAGAAGAGCTCTTTAGGGATGAGGCAGGACAGAATGGAGCTGGTTCCTCTGGGAGCAAGCAGAGGCTAGGAAAGACTGTGGGGATTATATGGGGATGGAGAGAAGGGAGAGGCAGATTAGAGAAGGTGCTCAGACCAGGTACCCACCTAGTTGGCTGTTCGGCCTGAAACAGGATTTCAGGGGAAACACATTTTGTTCCCTTGTCTAATTGTTTTCTTGATGGAAATGGGTTTTGCCATCACAGCCTCCCCGATGCTGCTAGCCTTAGAATGGAGTAATATATTTGTGCATACTTGCAGGAAAAAAATGTCTGAAATAATATTCACCAAAAAAGTTACCAGTTGTGATCTTTGGGTGGAAGGGTTAGGTGGTTTTTATTTCTCCTTTCTCCTTTCTGTCCTCTAAAAAATAACTAAAATTAGTTTTTCATCAGGAAAAAATGAGATTTCTTCCCCCACGTTTCACAGTCATTTGGGAAACAAAGAAACTAGCACATGTATCCACTAACTCCCAATATGAGTGCAGCCTCAAGCATGCTTGGAAGTTTCAAAATGACCCTATGTGCAAAATAATATCCTCTGGCTACACAAACAAGTTGAGAAGACATAGAAGAAAATAAGGTACACACCCAGGTTTGAATGGGAGAATGCATCTGTGTTATACCAGTCACAGATCATACCCTTCCTGGTTCCAACAGCAGGCTGTGTGATATCACATGTCTCCATGAAGTGGCACCTTCACACTTCACAGCTATTTGCTCACTGCCCTTAAGACAAAGGTTGCTGTTTACAACTTATTACCATTACCCAGGATCTAGTAGGAGAAGCTTACAAAACAAATGGGGAAACTGAGTGAGGTTTTACTACATTGGAATCCAAGAAGAAAGATGATGATAGCCACAGTGACTATCAGGAAGCAGATGAGAATCAAAGTAGACAAGAATCAAAATGCCCTCCCTGAGTATTTTAGAGTGAGGCCAACTAAATATTGGCCTGGGGTACTGAGGCAGGCTGGGGATTTCCTTCTTTGGAGGCTTCTTAGCAATTAATATGTGAACCTCTAACAAGATTTGTGTACGTGATCGTCCTCATAAAGGCACGGAAATTGACTCCATTGATTTCCTAACCTATGATTATGGAGAGTTCATATTTTCCTTTGTTCCAAAAGGCAAACAGCAACTGGTGAACAAACCAATTCTTCCTCTCCATTCTCACTTCCAGTGAGTACAGCAGTTCCAAAATTTATCACCTGTATCTAAAGGTTCTAGTTTTCAGAGCCCGAGTTATAAATGGGTCAGGGTTGGAGCACTGAAAAGGAGCCCAGAAAGAGTGAGCAGGGGGACATGGTCAGATTCCTTCCGTTTGGGGGAGTTGGATCTTCTTTGGGGAAGGCTTCCTTTCTGTAGACCTGCGCTGTCTGATACGGTAGCCCCCAGCCACATGTGACTGTGTAAATCTCAGTAAGTTAAACTAAGTATGGAAGACTCCGGAGAATTCACGGACACAAACGGAGTCCTGAGTCCAGGACCATCTGCTACCTTGCATTTCTCTGAGAGGTTCGAGAATGGGAACAGACGTATTAGTCACCTCAGGAACGTGTGGCAGTGGATTTCCTTTTAAAATAGTTTATTTTCTGTTCATGTGCACGGAAAAAAGTTCAGAAGGATACATAGCAAATGACTAACAGTGAACCTAAGTCAGCGGGAGGGAGGAGAGCTATCCCTCTACAACCGAGACAGAAGGGCCACAGGCAGAAGGGGAAGACAGAGGTGGGAAGGAAAGGCCAAGAGGCTTTCAATTGTTCCTTTATCCACTTCTGGGTTGTTGAGATTTTTTTTCTTTGCTGAGGATGCTTTCATTTTTAATGTGAGAAAACTTAATAAAGAGACTTAAAAATCAATAAGCAAGCAAAAAACCACATGGATCCAAAATTGTAGCCAATCTCATATTTCTTCTCTAAGAACAAAGATTGTAAAGAATAATAAACAAATGTTTGGAAGGAAATCTTATCCGCTTTCACCTGCCATATGTTTGGCCTGGTCCAGAGAGGCTGGCATGGCACTCTTTACCCATAATGTTTGTGTGACTTTGGTTGGCTTATGTCCTGAGCTCTGTGATTCTAAAATTAGTACAAAGCTAGCTGGGAACTTTCCCTTTCCTCATCCTCAAATGCTGGAGGACAGAGATTTGAGTTCTTTGCTTTGTCTGGTGACCTCCCCTGCATTCAAAGACTAACTCTTGGTTTTATTTAGAAATCAAAATCACTGAGATGCTGATTTTTTTAAATCACAAAGGTCAACAGACATTGCAATGGTCTACCCTGGGAGTTTTTGCTTGTGCATTTTGCAGCATAGAAGTACTTAACACTACTTTCTAGCAATATGCCAACAGGTTTTATCATTCTCTTGGTCAGCTGGTCAATTTTCTTTTTTTTTTTTTATTTAAAGGAAATCTGTGGTGTCATTAAGCTCAGAAAAATGTTTTGAAATGTTTTCTCAACTAGGTGTCAATTTCCATTTGCATTTAGCTTTGGATGAATTATAATGTTCCATACACATTAGCTGGGAAACTTAGATTTATTTATTAGTAAAAAGACTTTGATAGTGAAGGATGGATAGAGAGAGAGAGAGTATGCCTATATTATGTGTATAAAACATGTCATGTACATCAAGAGGGAAGAAAGGGAGAGGTTACGGGGGAAGGTGGAAAGAGCCTCAGCAGGATTACAGAGGAAAACCTGTGAAGGGAGAGCTGCAGGGAAGAAACATTGGGTAGGAAGAACTTTGACCTACGGTGCAGCTTTGAGAACATCTCTGCCATGTCAATGGGGAGTCTTTGAGCAAAGACAACCCCTCAGGAAGGCCCAGCTCTAGTACTCCACCCTCCTCCCCTGCACTCAGTCATCAGGAGAGAGCAGCCCAGGGGAGCGTGGCCCAGATGTGAATGCCTCATCAGTCATTGGTGCTCCCTTTCTTGAGGGAGATCTGAGTGGTGTGGGGTATTAGTCTGCTAGGGCCGTTGTAACAAATACCACAGCCTGGTTGGCTTGCACAACAGAAATTTATTTCCTGCTGGCTCTGGAGGCTCAAGTTCAAGATCAAGGTGTCAACAGGATTGATTTCCTCTGAGAGTCATGAGGGAAGGATTTATTGCTGGCCTTTTTCCTTGGCTTATAATGGCCTTCTTCTCCAATTTCTCACATCATCTTCCTTCTGTATGTGTCTGTGTCCATATTTCCCTTTTTAATAAGGACACTGGTCTTATTGGATTAGAACCCGTTTTGGATAATGACATCATTTTAAATTGGTGGCCTCTGTAAAGATCCTGTTTCCAAATACGCAGGCACTGAAGGTCAGCATGTGAATTTGGGGGAGGAAACAATGCAATCTGTAACAGGCAGCTCTATGGCCACCACAGTCCATCCCTCACACCACAGAGCTCGACTTTTCCATCTGGTTCAGGCAGCATTTCCTCCATAGTTCCCATTGGCCTCTCTTCCTGAGGAGAAACTGAGAAGAGGGAAGTTAGCAGGACTAACTACAGCTCATTTGTCTGCAGTGAGTTTCAGGGCCATCACAGATACTCCCCTCTCCCTCCACCACCTTCCGTTCCAAACTTCCCCTCTCCCACCACCTACAACAATCCCCTCAGCAGGTCTTGGTGGCTTACCTGGCGGGGTGAAATTGGCCAGTTCAGTATAACCTGAAGTATAATCTGAAGCAAAACTGTTTTTGCTCTCCACCAAAACTGCTTTCAAGATTTCGTTTCCTTGAATTACATCCTTTCATGCAACGTCAGAGAACAAAGATCTGGTTTTCCAGTGAGGACACGCAGAAATTGGAGCCTTTTGAACTTTGCAACTTTCAAAGTATAGCTAAGTGACCATTTCTTGGTGAATGATGATAGAAAGTTTTGAAAACTAGTCATGGCAAAAGGGCAGGGTAGAGTAAAAGTTTTCTGGTCCACAGTGACATCCAAGTGGGGAGCCCTTCCAGTTCATATTTCTAATTCCCCCTTACTTCAACAATTAGTACTAGGGCCTTTGCACACAGTCAGTGAAATTGGAGAGCACTTTCTAAAACCAGGGTCCCCATTACTTTAAAAAATGAATTAACTTTTGTGTTTTTCTTTTAATATGAGTCAGTTAAAAAGGATGAAACGTATTATTAATATTGAATGTTATTAAAAACCATGTTTTCTGTAAGAGTAGACTCAAGCAGGAGTTTGATTATTATATATATGAACTGGTGCTCTGGATTCTTCTTTTAGGATTTCTCAGTCCTGTTTAAAATACAATTCCAATGTACTCAGGTTACAAATAATTAAATTCTCTGAGAGGGGTTGTAGCATTGCTTTCAGCTACAAGTAACAGAATACCTCCATTAAAAGTGGTTTTAAGCAGAAACGAATTTAGTAATGTCACAAAATGAGAATTTGAGAGGTAAGCAGACAAGGCCAGGGTTGGATCAGCCAACGAACAGCATCATCAAGGGTATAGGCTCTCTCTACTTTTCACCTCTCTACTTTGCCATCTTCAGTGTTGGCTGCATCAGTACAAAAAGGCTGCTATGTTTATCCCCCACCTTTAGGCAACACATTTATAGGAAACACATTTATACCCCAAAATATCTAGAACAGAGGTGGGGGGAGAGAGTTGACTTTCCACAATCTTCTTTTAAAAGGGGGAAAGCCTTCCCCAGAGGTCTCCCAGTTGACTTTTTCTAAGGTCCCTTCGGCCAACATTGGGTAATGTGTTCTAGCTGCAAGGGAAGCTGGGAAGGGAACACGTCTCCGGCGTCTTCCAGGAAGGAGAGATGGTGGTTCTAGGCAGCTACCACTTCTACCATGCAGAAGTTGACATATCAGAGCCTCTGGAATCAGACTGATTAGAATGCCATCTTCTCTACTTATTACCACCACAAACTTGAATAAGTCACTTATGTACCCGGTGCCTTAGTTTCTTCCTCTTCTGCATGAATTAAATGTAACAATATATGTAAATCCCTTTTAATAGTCTTGGTCACATGCTATATGTAAAACATTGTTGATTGTGTAGCCAGAATCACAGAGAATCTCCTGGGACCTGGGGTTCATCCAAAAGCTATGTCTAAAAATTTGACGAGTTGGATTTAAGTTGCACGAATGTTAAACTTTTATAGGACTCTAGCCGCTATTGTTATCTTTAATACTTCAGACCTAGTGCCTATTATTGTCATAATTTTTTTAAAAAGCTTTTATTTGGCAGCCTTCTGTATTTAAATTTGTTTCCAAAAAAGCTTTCAGAGATAGAAAAGTATCTTTGGGCCCCGTGGGAGGAGCCAGTTGCCCGCCAAGGGTCCATCTACTTCTCTCTCACATACCTTCAGAAATTTCATATTATGTTCTTTTGTCTGTTCTCAGTACAGTTTGAGAGAAATTATTAGTTCCACATGGTTCTATATCTTACCTCAGCTCTGTTTCCCAATCCCCTGGCTTTGAATTTAAGCAACTTTAGGAAGAGGGCACAAATTAGCTATGAGGACTGTCCTTTATAATTTGATACACTGTTAGTTGGATGGAAAGTGGCACAACCATTCTGAAGTACAATTTGGCCCATCAAAAATTTAAGCACATAATTTCCTTGACCCAGCCATTCCCCTTCTATGAATATAAGCAGTAAACAAAGTTCATAAAGTATTGTATGCATTAGCAAAAATGTTTTCAACAACCTGAATGTCCACTAATAGTATGTTAGATCATGATGGCATTTCTATATTATGAAATTTCCCTATTGGAACAGTTTAAAACAGGAGGCAGTTGGGGCGCCTGGGTGGCTCAGTGGGTTAAAGTCTCTGCCTTCAGCTCGGGTTGTGATCCCAGGGTCCTGGGATCAAGCCCCACATCAGGCTCTCTGCTCAGTGGGGAGCCTGCTTCCCTTCCTCTCTCTCTGCCTGCTTCTCTGCCTACTTGTGATCTCTGTCTGTCAAATAAATAAATAAAATCTTTAAAAAAAATAATAAAATACACCGCATGTGGTGCAAAAACAATGAATTCTGTTACGCTGAAAAGAAATTTAAAAAAATAATAATAAAATAAAATAAAACAGGAGGCAGGTCTGTGCCTACTTAGATGAACAGATGTCTATTATATATATATATGTATATATATATATATATATTTAAGATTTTATTTATTTGCTTGACAGATCACAAACAGGCAGAGAGGCAGGCAGAGAGAGAAGGAGAAGCAGGCTTCCCGCGGAGCATAGAGCCTGATGTGGGGCTCCCAGGACGCTGAGATCATAACCAAAGCTGAAGACAGAGGCTTAACCCACTGAGCCACCCAGGAGCCCCTATAATATATTCTTGAATTCACAAATGAGAAAATATAGACCTGTTTATCATCTTGTATCAGTTTCCTATTGCTGCATAACAAACCATCCCCAAAGCTTTAGTGCCTTCAGACAGCAACCATTTATTTGTTCACGATTTGGTTTGGCAGTTTGGGCTGGGCTCCATGGGGACAGCGCGTCTTTGCTGTATGTCAAGTGCCGGCTGGACTCACTCGTACATCTGAAGTAGAAACAAGGGTGCCGGGGCCAGCCAGGTGCTGTCCCGTCACCCTCAGGGAGGGCTAGTGCAGGCTGTTCACACAGCAGTGGCATTCCAAGAGGATGACACCCAAAAAGGCAGATCTTGCGGCTGTGGCTTGGCGTCCCCATGAGCTCATTTCTCTCACTTTCCATTGGTCAAATCAAATTGTGATGCTAGGTCAGAATCAAGGAGTGGGGGGATCGACTCCTCCTCTTAATGGGAGTTCCTGGCTCATAAACATCCTCCAGAATGCCCCCCCATCGTGCTCACTTCCTGGGGTTCATGCCTGCATGTAGTCCATTTTGAGCCTTGGCTACTCTCCAGTGTGTGGTGGTGTGTGACTTCTGAGGCCAGATTGTGGGCGTGACGTCTTCTGCTCTCTCTTGGACCTCTCCCCATGGGAGAAGTGTGGTGCCATTCTCTGAGGAAACCCAAGCAGCATGTGGAGAGTCCACATGAAGAGGGACAGAGGCCTCCTGCCGACAGCCGGCATCAATATGCCATGGGAGTGAGTGACCTTGAGAGTGGGCCCTCCAGCCCCAGGCAAATCTTCAAATGACTGCAGCCCCAGCCAGTCTCTGGCTGCAACCTCATGACAGCCCTCAACACTCCCAGAACCACTCAGTCAAGCTGCTCCCTCTTTCCTGATGCATAGAAACTGAGAACGAAGAAACGACTCATGTTATTTTAAGCCACAAAGTTTAGTGATTTGTTATGTAACATTAGATAATTAATAAGAGATGCAACTAACTTACGGCATGTGTGTACACATACACACAGACAACACCTACACACGCCCACACAGATCTCTCTCAAAGTCCATATATATAGATATATTGATTATCCCTTGAGACTGGGAATAAGTGTGTGTCTGTGTGTGTGTGTATGCGTGTGTGTGTGTGCTGTTGATGATGAGGGCCAAAGGGCAGGCAGACTTAACACTTTTTACTCAAGGCCCTTTTCTTTTTGTAGTTGTTTGAGTTTTTTTCACACAGAATGTTGACTTCTGTAGTTTTCTTTTTTTTAATTTCAAAGCATTTTTATGCACACATGTGTATGAGCAACTAGGGTGAAGAAGGAGGGCACCAATCCATTCGAGAGCATTCAGAGGCCATCTGGCATGATTGCTCTGGACATTTAAGGTCTGGTAGCCACACAGCATGACCCCAAACATGAGCTCAGACCTAGGGTACCAAGATGAAAGCGCTCCAACAAAGTGGAGCATAGAGACTCCAGTAATAAAGAGACTACAAGGGGTGCCTGGATGGCTCAGTGGGTTAAGCCTCTGCCTTAGGCTCAGGTCATGATCCCAGGGTCCTGGGATTGAGCCCTGAATTGGGCTCTCTGCTCAGCCAGGAGCCTGCTTCCCCCCCTCTCTCTGCCTGCCTCTCTTGCCTACTTGTGATCTCTCTCTCTCTCTGTCAAATAAATAAGTAAAATCTTTAAAAAAAAAAAAAAAGAAAAAGAAAGAAACTACAATGGGATTTAAGCATCCGTGTTTCTTCTAAATGAGATTTCCCAAAAAGACAACATCCAACCTAGTCAGTGGAATGCAATTAGTACGTACAGATGGATCTAGTTTAGAACACTGAGAATCTGTTTGAAAAACAAACACGAAATGGGGTCCAGCTGTCTGGACCAGTTTAGAGAAATCCGCATTTCAAAACAAATGCTCCTATATGTTTTCCGATTGCCTTTTCATTTGCAGTGTGGTTTAAAAAATCAAACACCCCAATCAGTTAGTGCACCTAACCAGCCCTTTTCAAAATCAGGAATCTAAAGGCTTTTGTCCCCTGAAAATAGACGTTAAGTGTCATAGAATCTTGGGATTTTTCCCACGTCTAAGATAAGTCCTTAAATTTCTTCCTGGGTTGTAAGAAATCGGAGTGCACCTCACATTGTTATTTCCACTCCTAATATTTATTATTGCTATTTTCATTTATTTATTAGGTGTTGACAGTATCCGCAGGGCTGGAAACAAAATCCTTGAGGAGACTGGAGTCCTTGCCTAATCATGACAGTTTGGTTTTCTTCTTCCGGACAGTCCCAGAATGTACAATATTTAGTCTTGCGGCATTTCAGAGCCCTTGAAAGAGATAGTTTCACCTCAAAGGGAAATATCCCCAATTTCAAAAACAGCATCAAATAAAGAAATATATGTGTAAAGATGATATCTTCCTAATCTCTGGGGATCATAAGCAGATCGCTCAGAATTTCAAATATCTGTGATTTAGTGGAAGAGTCTGAACTTACGTGTTTTCCCAACTCTGATTGAAAACTCACATTCTTTGTAAATGAAATTTTGTTTTTCTTGATGTCACAACTCTTTTTGTTTATCCTGACAGCTTCTAGTCCAACCTCTGTCCCCAAGTCCCCTTCAAGACAGTAATCTGGGGCACCTAATGTGTATAAATGTGAAAAGACAGCGTTTCCCAGAGATTGCAAACTGATTTTTCGTGGGAAGCAGTTAAGAAGGACTACAGCCTCTGCCAAGTAATTTGGAATTTACAGTGTGCAGGTTTGGGAGCTGGACATCTGATCCGTCTGCCCAGCTCCAAGACTCGCTGTGGTTTCAAGCAAGCCCTCTGCGTCCTTCGAGGCCTATACCCTTCCATGATGTGATGGCTATTGGTGAGCAAAGCCTTGCAAAACTATTTATGGATGGCATAAGTGTGGGAGAGAGATCCTAGATAGGGAGATAGGGAGGTGTGGATGTGCATTCGATTGGGTTGACTCAAGGGCAAAGCCACTTAATATACAATTCCTCAGGGAGTTGGCCTAGGTTTTGCGAAAAATCTAGGATGTAGAAAGACTGGTTTTGTAGACAAGGAGAATGCTTGACTTACACACTTTCCCATCCCAGTGCAAGGTTTGTTTCCACATGCATTTTAAGCCCAGGTCTAAAAAAGTTGTTTATAAAAGGAACAGATTTAAAAATTGCTGATCCTGGGGGAAATGGGTGTCCCCTTTTCATTGAGGACAGAAATAAAGAGCCAAAAGGAGATCTTATTACCATATCTACCTTCTGAGAAGCTAGACCAGGAAGAGGGCAGAACTTCATGCTGCCTTCCCTGAACTGTGAGGGCCGCGACAGTCCTACTCTTCCAACCCTAGCCGGGGAGAGGGGAGAAAGTGAGGCAGGAAAGCAGACACCTGTGTCAGGTGGCCTGGCACACCCATATGGCCTGCCTAAAGCAGGGTGACCAGGTGCTACATGGGCAGCCCCTCCATTTATCCAGGTCTCACCAAACAAAATCCAAGAGGCAAAGGGAAAGAGGCCCTTGTTTTCAAAGGAACAGCCCAAACCCTTTGAATAAGGGGGCCCTGGGAAAGACGTGCTCTCCTGTCTCACCGATCAGATTGGTCATTGCTTCTCCTCTGGGGAGGGGGAAGACAGGAGCTGGGGAGGCCCCTGGAGGCACCATATTGCTCCTTTCTGGGAATGAATGGGAAATTCCTTCCAAGGTATGGACAGGAGCAGAAATGTTTCCTGGCTCTGCCTCAACAGAAATACGTACATCCCCTGGCTGAACAAATTCTCTCATAGGCATTCCCACTGTTGTCCAGCGCATGCTCACCAGGACCCAAGAGGAGAAGTCAGGGAAGGCGTGGCTGGTGATGAGTCACCATATATTTGAATTCATATAAAACACAAAACGGGCAACTCTCACTTAGAACGTTTTTGTTCCGAGAGAGATTTTTTGTTGTTGTTGTTTCCTTTGTTTGTTTGGTATATTGGTTGTTAGAATTCGGAGCACGTTTCCCCCCATAAATTGATGTTCTTAACATCAGTTTTTTAAAGGTTTTATTTATTTATTAGGGAGAGAGAGGGAGAGGGAACAGAGGCAGAGGGAGAGGGAGATGGAGAAGCAGGCTCTCCGCTGAGCAGGGAGCCGGATGTCGGGCTCCATCCCAGGCCCCTGGGATCACTACCTGAGTCGAAGGCAGATGCTTAACTGATTGAGCCACCCAGGTGTCCCAAAATATGAGCATTTTTAAAGGTACCTCTACAACACCGCTTCATCGAAAACAAAAGAAAATTTGTGGCCAATTTCAGAAGTGATTTCCATCCAGGAGCTCCCTGATATTCTAAATCTGAACGGCATTTGGTTTCCCAAAGCTGGCCCCCAAACGTTTTTATAACAGAACAGTTTCCACTCTATCCTCTGTTTCCACGGGGAATGAATTACAAAATCTAACACAGGAAGCGAGATACACATTAGTCCCGGCTCCACCGCCGTCTGCCACCCCACGTCCCCTCCCGCTTCCCAGGGCTATGGGCCTGCCATCCTAGAACCACTAGGAAGGGCTTCTGCATAAGGGAGAACCCAGTTAGAGGCTCTAGAACCACAGTTATTTGCTCGTTGTCTGTATACAGGGAAAACTGTATCTGCTTCTGAAAAGAACAAGCAAGGGCTGCTCAGTAGCTATTTAAGAGACTCTTCCTTAGGTGATCTGAATTGAGGAAAAAAATTTTTTTAATTGTATTTTTATTAGGTTTTTATCTTAATTCCAGTATAGTTAACATGCAGTGTTCTATTCGTTTCAGGTGCACAATCTAGTGACATTTCTAGACATTACTCAGTGCCCATCGTAAGTGTCCTCGTAATCCCCATCCCCTATTTCACACCCCCCACCCCAGTGACCATCTGTTTGTTCTCTAGAATTAAGGGAGAAAATATTTTCTTAGTCAATCACTCGTTGCTTCATTCAGCTGGACGTGTAACTGCAAACAGCACAGACACAGTTGCTGCTTTCATGGGAGGAAATGGAGTTGTAGGTGAGGGGGTGGATATAGGAAGGTAAGTAATACACCGCAAAGAAAATGGTGCGTGTGCGTGTGTATGTGTGTGAGTGTGTGCACGCGTGCGCGTGCATGTGTTGGGGGTTTCACTTAAGAACGGACACTTGAGGGGCGCCTGGGTGGCTCAGTGGGTTAAAGCCTCTGCCTTCAACTCAGGTCGTGATCCCAGGGTCCTGGGATCGAGCCCCGCATTGGGCTCTCTGCTCGGTGGGGAGCCTGCTCCCCCCCGCACCTGCCTCTCTGCCTGCTTGTGATCTCTGTCAAATTAATAAATAAAATCTTTAAAGAAAAAAGAAAAAAAAAAGAACAGACCCTTGAGCTGAAATATGAAAGATTGAGAAAGAGGCCGGGAGAGACAGGGAGTTGGCATGGATATTATTTTGGAGGGAAGGGTGGCAGGGGAAATCTGCAGGTCAGTCCGAGCCAGTCCAAAAACAACAACGCTGTGAGGTGGAGAAAATCTTGGAATGTTCAAGAGACTGACAGCATGCTAGTGTGACTGGAGTGTGCCAAAGAAGGGGTACCTCGGGGTCACACTGGAGAGGTGAACAGGGACCAGATGTGCCAAACCCAGCTGGCCAGGGCAAGGATTCTGTATTTCCCCCCTCAGTACACAGAAAAGCCTTGAGGCCTTTAGGTAGGCTAATGGCATAATCGGAATTAGATTTTTCAAAGTCACTGCCAGGTGTGTGCTGAGAGGAGGAGAAGGAAAATGACCAAGTCCCTCATGGTTCAGAGAAGCCATTTTCTCCCTCCAGTTAACGAGAAATCCACATTCGGCCTGACCATCTTGTAAAAGCGAAGTAGGCCTAAGGGAAAGGTAGCTCAGGTTCTGACTTCTTTGCCACACGATATGGAAAAAGTTCCTCTCCAATTTACATTTCTCAGATGTCCTATCTCTCCCTCCAAATGCACCAAAAAGGAAGACATTTTGTCTGTGGATAACTGGACAGGTTCCTTCTTGGGGACACTCTAAAAATGGGCCATTTTCCTCACGTGGTACAGTTATGTTTGCCTTCCGATGACGATCAGGATTCTAACCACATCTGGACATTTCTGCTGAGTTGGATCCTGTCACTCAGCTGGAATGTCCCACACCAAATGGAAAGGCCACTAAAGCCATGGGGTTTGAGCAGACCCAGGGCTCCGCACTGTGAGCTGCCAGGGAGTGAGTAATTCTGGCTTTGGAAAGGGCATATTTGTAAAGCTAAGTTAATATGTCCTGTTTTTCATCCGTGACTTCTCTCCATCTCCAATTTGAAACAGTGAGCTCTCTTGGTTACATGACCATGCAAAAAAAAAAAAAAAAAAATGATTTGGCGTAATGTGTGTTTATTGTTAATCCCAGAACAGACTTAACTATTGGAAAGCATTCAGTCAGTGCTGACCCAGATGCTCACAGGAGAGGAAGGTGAAATAAAATCTGTCTACTTCACTTCTCAAAATGGAAAGCCCCAAAGCTTCTCATAGTCCCCAAATCGCTTGTCTTTATTCCCTGGTGGGGAAAAGCTGGCAAGCAGATGAGGAACATGAAAGCCTCTCTTACATCAGCGCCTTCCCAACATTCTGGTTTGTTTGTTTGTTTGTTTGTTTCATACAATAAGGTTGAAAAGGCCCATTGGACTGGTATAAATTGCCTTCCCTCATCAAAGAACTCCAAGATCAGGGGCGCCTGGGTGGCTCAGTGGGTTAAGCCTCTGCCTTCAGCTCAGGTCATGATCTCAGGGTCCTGGGATCGAGCCCCGTATCGGGCTCTCTGCTTGGCAGGGAGCCTGCTTCCTCCCCTCTCTGGCTGCTGCTCTGCCGACTTGTAATCTCTCTCTCTCTCTCTCTCTCTGTAAAAAAGAAAAAAAAAAAAAGAACTCCAAGATCAGAGTCTATAAACATATCTGGCACGTGTTTGGTTGTAAAGCACTGGGAAAGATGCAGGAAACGATATCTAAAATCAAGGCCCAGCCCCTTTCCAGTTTTCTTTATTACCATAACTCTAATAAATAGATCTTTCGTCTTTGCTGAGAACGAAAAGCTGACCAACCTCAAGTGCCAAGGCCTACGTGGTCCCAGAGCAAAACAGCCCAAAGCTCCACCCAACCAAATCCAAGGGTAAAAAGGTTGAACAACGGCCCTCATGTCGCAACTGCTATATTTACAAGAACGGACAACTTGGCCCCCGCTGGGAGGCATCTCCTTGTCTCCTAATTAACAGTTTTAATTTCCTCTGACCTGTGGCCAGCTGCCCCGGGTAACTGCCATGGCACAGGAGAGCTAAATGCTAACAAAGGGAGGTAAAGAGGAGGCCAAGAAAACCAAAACACGTTGCCGTGTGACCTGAGGACTGGGAGCACATGTGCTGGGTTTTTTTCTCACCAAGCGGAAGATTCCAGGCTGTGAACTTCTTGTCATTCATCCCATGGAGTATGGATTAAAAGAAGTTCGTAACTGTTAGGCTCCTCAAATCAAAAGGACAAGCTCGCAGTCAGACCGTGATCAAAGCCCGCAGAGGGACCAAGAGATTTGTAGGACACTTTCTTGTTGGTGATTCGGAATCCCAGTGAAGAGCCAAGGCTACATCAGCCGCCAGACTGTGGATGAGAGAAGAGAGGGTGCCCAGCCCATGTGTGTCCTATACGGGTTATATAAAGATGGCGCCAAACTCTCAGCCCCGGGGAGATACCACTTAACTAACCGATGCTCTGTGTTTCTGTTTAGAATTCCATCCCCAGGGCTAAGGGTTTATTCAAGCAAGCTCATCACCAGAGATGTCAGTCCACAGAAGGGCTCAAGTGGTTGGGGAAGAAAAATGAGACCCAGAAAAGCACGCTTCCGGAAAGGCAATTTTTATTTTATTTTATTTTTTTTTTCCTTTTTTTTTTCCCTTTTTATTAATTTTTTCAGCGTAACAGTATTCATTCTTTTTGCACAACACCCAGTGCTCCATGCAAAACGTGCCCTCCCCATCACCCACCACCTGTTCCCCCAACCTCCCACCCCTGACCCTTCAAAACCCTCAGGTTGTTTTTCAGAGTCCATAGTCTCTTATGGTTCGCCTCCCCTCCCCAATGTCCATAGCCTGCTCCCCCTCTCCCAATCCCACCTCCCCCCAGCAACCCCCAGTTTGTTTTGTGAGATTAAGAGTCATTTATGGTTTGTCTCCCTCCCAATCCCATCTTGTTTCATTTATTCTTCTCCTATCCCCCTACCCCCCCATGTTGCTTCTCCATGTCCTCATATCAGGGAGATCATATGATAGTTGTCTTTCTCCGATTGACTTATTTCACTAAGCATGATACGCTCTAGTTCCATCCACGTCGTCGCAAATGGCAAGATTTCATTTCTTTTGATGGCTGCATAGTATTCCATTGTGTATATATACCACATCTTCTTGATCCATTCATCTGTTGATGGACATCTAGGTTCTTTCCATAGTCTGGCTATTGTAGACATTGCTGCTATAAACATTCGGGTACACGTGCCCCTTCGGATCACTATGTTTGTATCTTTAGGGTAAATACCCAGTAGTGCAATTGCTGGGTCATAGGGTAGTTCTATTTTCAACATTTTGAGGAACCTCCATGCTGTTTTCCAGAGTGGTTGCACCAGCTTGCATTCCCACCAACAGTGGAGGAGGGTTCCCCTTTCTCCACATCCTCTCCAGCATCTGTCATTTCCTGACTTGTTCATTTTAGCCATTCTGACTGGTGTGAAGTGATATCTCATTGTGGTTTTGATTTGTATTTCCCTGATGCCGAGTGACGTGGAGCACTTTTTCATGTGTCTGTTGGCCATCTGGATGTCTTCTTTGCAGAAATGTCTGTTCATGTCCTCTGCCCATTTCTTGATTGGATTGTTTGTTCTTTGGGTGTTGAGTTTGCTAAGTTCCTTATAGATTTTGGATACTAGCCCGGAAAGGCAATTTTTACATTCATAACGATCTGGAGCACTTTGTAGGAGCACTTTGCTCTCTAATCCTCAGTTTCTTCATCTCTAAAATGGGAATGATAACTGTAGGATTATGTTAATGATTAAATGAAATAGTGCAGGTCAGCTCATTTGCACAGGACCCCGCTCATGGTAAGGCCTCCAAAGATGTTAGCAAAGACGCTACAGCTACCACCGTTGACCGTGTTGTTGAAGAGTTAAGTAGAAGAAATCTTTATTTAAACAATCGTCCTGAATCTTTAGAGTTAGAGGTTTGAACTAGTATCAGGCATAAACTTGCTCATTTTTTTTTCTTTGTCTACAAACATTAGTCAGTGTTCAGCTATGAGAGACACTGCCTATGGAAATCTTTGTAAGTTTTGGCAAGGCACTGAAACAGGTCAGGAGTTCTTGATGTGTCTGATAGCAATTTCAGCACCGGATCCTCTGCAAAAGTAAAAATAAAAAGATGCCCAGGGTTCTGCGGCCTGTCTGGGCAGTAGCCCTGCCTGTTTAGGAACTGGCCCCAGCATGATGATATCCCAGGCCTAGTGATGACCCAAAGGTGCTGTGACCCCGTGTTTACTTCCTTGTTGATTTCCCTTCCCTGGCTCCGAGCTCATTTTCCCATTGCCTGCAGGAAAACAACATCCAGGGGTGTGGTAGGACTGACTTGGCAGGCCTAAAGGTGAACAAAAGGATCCTGGCTTTAGCCAGAGCAGAAGGAAGTTCAAGGGGACCTGGGTTGCGTCCAGACCAGAACAGATTTGTCATTGATGCTAACGAGTGCTGCTCCGTGGGGCGCTGCTCTCCTTGGAAGCTCCTCAGAGACCCATCTCAGGTTTATGGATCAGCATGATGCAAAGCCTCGAAAAGGGGGCAGGAGGTGAGCTGATCAACTTCAAGGCTGAATGGTTTGCAGGCATGTCTAGAAGAGGAGACATGGGAAAGAGTGAGAGAATTTCCCTGGGCTACTACTGAGTCAGAAAAGCTCAGCTCTCAAACGGACTATTTCCTGAGGCCTCACACAACTGGGAACAGATTCACAATGCAGCGGAGGTAAGAGGCCTGGTTCTTCCCACCAGGTAGCATCTTGTACGATTTGAGAAACCTTGCTTCTGACTATCCCACCCCAGTCTCGCACCCCTAGCCCTACCCCACCCACCCACCCACCTACATACACAAGTACACACACACACACAGACACACACACACACACACCCCAAGTTGTTGAAGAGAGCCTAGAAGACAGAAATGCCTAATTTTGTCTTTTTCAAGACACCCCAGAAGGACCCTCAGGATATTTACACTTTTAATGTCTGATCTCTTTTTCTTTTTCTTTTCTTTCTTTTTTTTTTTCTGTACTAGTCTTCATGAGAAACTTCTTCCTTCACTTGCATAAATAATACTGTTTTTTTATTTTATTTTTTCCTGTCCAAACAGGACAGTAAAAACATAAACAGCCCCACTACTGGTGACTGGGTATATATAACATTATTCTTCATCAGTATTCAGAACACATTCACATATCTTGTTTCATTTCTGCAGTAGAAATAGGCATTGCCATTGCAATTGGACTCACGAAGAGACTTGGGTCCAGAGAGATTTGATTTGCCTGATAGCATGTGGGTAGGTAAGTAATAGAGAGAACATCTTATCTCTATTCCTGCCTCTTTAGAGTAAAATGGTGAATCTACCTTTTAAAAAAATTGATTGATTGATTGATTGATTTAGAGAGCATGAGCAGGGGGAAGAGAGAGAAGGAGGGAATCCTCCCTGCTGAGTGCAGAGCCAGACGCAGGGTTCAATCCCAGGACCCCGAGATCACAACCCGAGCTGGAATCAAGAGTTGGACGCCCAACTGACTGAGCCACCCAGGTGCCCCAGTGACTCTACTTTTTAAACCAAATACCAGACTGTATTCTCTACTACATATTCTGGCAAACGATCTGATGAAACGATAGGATTTTAGAAATCAGAACTCTCCAATAAAATCCAGGGATAGATAGCATATCCAGTATCATATGCCACCTTGTTATTTATCACTTTTTACATCCATTCCTGGGCAGTAAATCCAGTTAAGCAAATGTTGGCAAACTATATCCTTGCTGCCAGCTCTGGGTCACTGGGGAGGGCATGGTGAAAACTACGTGCCAAGGAAGGCTAAAGGAGTACGGTGTGGGGGCTGAGGGTGGAGGTTGTATGTGAGAAGACTCCACAGGACATGAGTTTCACCCTTGAACTTGGCATAAAGGCGGGGGCTTTGACTGAGGGAGAGCCTTTCAGATTGGTACAACTCCTCACAGTAGGAATTTGCTCAGGGAACATTTACAGCAAGATGGCAGCAACAGCGCTGGCGGTGAAGGGCACATTCTGGGAATTAGACTTGAATCCTGGTTTTGCTATCTACTCACTGGGCGCCCTGGGATAATTCAGTTGACCCATGTGACTTCAGTTTTGTGATATGTGAAATGGGAATAATTGTAATACCTAGTTCATGGAGTTGTCTTAAGGTTTAAATGAGATAATACATGTAAAGCCTTTGCTGGCACATAGTAAGGGCTCAATAAGTAATATTATAACTACCCTATGCCTGGTTCCATGGGAGATGCCAGGAATGTGGATAAGAGGAACTCTACTCTCAGTTTGATCAAATATTTTGAGTTAGTTGTGTGCAACCAACTATCTTCAGGCCAGTAAGTGCTCGGGGACTGTGGGTGGAAGGATCTGTGAGGTTTGGGTAGGTGTTCTGGGCAGCCTGTTGGGGGAGGCAGGAAGAGGCTTCACAGTAGAGGCCCTGTGCATACGGAGGTAGCCAAAGATAGTGAAAAGAGCTGCACGGATGTGATTTTGAATCCAGCTTCGTCTTTCAACTACATGCAGAGCGTTGTCTTCATGTGCTAGGGCTTCTGTAACAAAACACCACAGCCTAGGTCGCTCACACACAACAAATTTATTTCCTCACAGTTCAGGAGGCTGGGGGTCTGAGATCAAGGTGTTGATAGGCATGGTTCCTTTTAGACCACTCCCCTTGGCTTGCAGATGGCCATCTTCTTGCTGGGTCCTCATGTGGTCACCCTCTTGGTCTCTCCCTGTGTGTGTTCAAATTTCCTCTGCCTGTATGGACACCTATCAGACTGGATTAGGCCCCACCCTTACAGCCTTGTTTTAGCTTAAAAACGTCTAGAGGCTCTATCTGCAAATGCAGTCAGGGTCTGAGATGCTGGGGATTAGGATTTCAACATGTGAATTTGGGAGGACACAATTCAACCCATAGCAAGGGTCAAGTTACTAAACCTCTCTGATTCTGTCTTACCTCATCTATCAAATAGGGACAGTACTTATCAAGGAGAACCATTGTGAAGGTTATAAACAGGACACATAAAAGGATACACATCCCAGTCTCGGGCCCACAGGAAGTGCCTGAGAGGCCGTGGTTGTCATTATTAGCACTTTGTGCCAAACCTCAAATGACTGAGTCCCCTGCACAATCCAAATTCCAGATAAACACTGAAGAACTGACCTTTAGTTATCCCATGGACTCTCTAAGAGGACAAAGGAGCCCTCAGTGTTTCTACTTCTTGGTTCTGTCAGATGAGCCTATCATAAGATAAGTGGCTGGTGTGATCAGGTCTACAAATGTCTCTAGTTATTCAGGAATCTCTCCATTTTTCACTAAGTAAGCAGAATGAGAACACTTCTTTCTGCACTTCGCCAGAGAACCAACATGTCAGACAGACCCTCATCCTGCTTCTGGAGAAGCTACTCTAATCTCTGTCCATGCAAAGCAGCCTCTGGGTGCCCATGCTCTGGAAAGTCTGGAAAACATTGTAATTCCAACCTAACATGTTCATTATAGGTAGATATGGATACAGATACAGATGTCAAGTAGATGTATGCATGTATGTGTCTAGAAAAACCTCAGACTTCTAGAAAAGTCACAGATATGGTACAATATGAAGAATTTTGCTCTGTATTTTCCCTGAATCCTTTGCGAGTACGTTGCCAAAACAATGTCTTCTCTTCCTCATGTACTTTAGTGTGTGCTTTCTTTTCTTTTTTTTTAAAAGATTTTATTTATTTATTTGACAGAGATCACAAGTAGGCAGAGAGGCAGGCAGAGAGAGAGGGGGAAGCAGGCTCCCTGCTGAGCAGAGAGCCTGATGTGGGGCTCGATCCCTGGACCCCAAGATCATGACCTGAGCGGAAGACAGAGGCTTAACCCACTGAGGCACCCAGGCTCCCCTAGTGTGTGCTTTCTATACACAAGGACCTTCTCTCACATAACCACAAAGTCAGGAAATCAATGTTGATACATTCCTGTTATCTAATCCTCAGACCCAGGAAGTTTTCATCAGTTGCCGTTTTTGTTAATAATTTTTTGAAAATATTTATTTATTTGAGAGAGAGAGAGCATGCACACTAGCATGAGCAAGGGAAAGGGCAGAAGGAGAGGGAGAGAATTTCAAGCAGACTCCATGCTGAGCACAGAGCCCAGTGTAGGGCTCCATCCCATGACCCATGAGATCACAACCTGAGCTGAAACCAAGAGTTGGACACCCAACCGACTGAGCCACCCAGGTGCTCCTGTCAGTTGTCACTTAATCCTTAGACCAACTATTTTCAGAATCAAGCATCGTATTTAGCCATCACTGTCTTCTTTGCTATTAGAGCAAGCCTTTTTCAAGATTTCCTTCACTTTCATGACCTTGACACTTTTTAAAAAGGCAGGCCAGTTATTCTGCAGAATGTTCCTCAATCTGGGTTTGTCAGAGTCTCCTTATGCTTTGATTCATTTTACAGTCTTGGCAAAGAACATCACAGAAATGATGCTGTGTTCCTCTCATCATGTCCTATCAGGTGGCAGGTGATTTTAAGCCTCACTGAGATTACTTTATGAGAGTTGGGTCTGTCGGGGCTCTCCACTGTAAGGTTACTCTTCTTTCCTCTTTAATTCGTAAGTGTTCTGCAGAGTGCTTAAAGTTGTGTCTGTGTCTCATTCTTAATCCAGCGTTCCCTGTGCCCTTCCGTCGTGTTCCCATCATTCTTTGAGCACTTCCTGTCTCCCTGGTACAATGAGATGTTCCAGCCTTAAAATCAACAATTGCTCCTAGGAGCTCTTGTTCCTTTTAGTAGAGATTTAGAATCCGAAGCCCGACTGCTAGATGTGTTTGTTGCGAATTAGAATATTACTGTTCTCAGACTATCTCAGTGGACAGAGCTAGGACCCATGTGTGTGTTTCTATATTGGTCTACATGTACCGAAATTTGTAAATTCATGTGGCGGCTTCCAATCCTAATCAGCACCACTGGGTTTATGCCTGTTTTCTCCCTTTCATGATGTGTAAGTCTCTTCTCTAACACTGGTCTGAGCTGGCTCCCATCACCCTTATACATCTGATCAGTCCGCTTGCTATCAGTCCAACTGCTGTCATGACCACTGCCCCTTTCCCCGTGCAGCTGCCCTCTTGCTTGGGTTCCAATGCTCTGTTCTAGGCTGGCCTCCGCAAGGATACTTCCTCTGCTCGCCCAGACTCTGGCACCTGTACTAGGTGGCCCTTCTAGGTGCTAACTCCTCACCCTGTTTAGGCTCTGACACCCTGTCTGGGCCACCATATCTCCCCATGCAGGGCCCCCCTGCATGAGTGACTACCTTACTTGGCCCCATAGCATAGCTTGAAAGACTTAATTATTTAGGAGCACAATGGAAGGGAAAGAGGACATTTATTCAACTTCGACATTTTTGAGAAACTCAGAAGTCACTCTGTGTCCCGTGACGTGCATTAGTGCACATATATTTGTTGTTCCTCTTTGATTTGTGGGGAGCAGAGCAGCCTCCTCCACGCAGATAGGGCCCATGTCTCCATTATCAGGCCCAAGAGACTAAGGTTCCCACCATTCATTCTATTCCATTTCTATTTGGGCAATCATGGCTCCTTTTCCTAGTGTGTATTGTAGTATTGTACTACTTACGACTACTTACTACTCTAAGCCCAGTCCAGGCTCTTTCTCATTTATTTCCTCCAAATCAAATTCCAGGGAATTTGATCAAATCTTTAAACACTTTCTAGGTACCAGGTATTTGGCTATGGAGCTTTGAACCTTGTGTCCACCTTCAAGAAACACTCAGTCCACCATGGGAAGAAGACAAGGGTCAGACAGTTACATTCCCACGTGACTAAGTGCAGTGTTAGCTGTCTCGACAGCCTGTCGGGGTAGGGCAACCAACAGGACAGAAGAAAGCAGATCCCGAGGGGAATCCTGATGGGCAGAGTCAGCAAGGTGAGGAGGGCTGGTGGGAGGCACAGGGAGCCCTGCATCAAGGGCCAGAGGCAAGGGCAGGGCTGGAAACGCAGGCGCAGGCCGGCGGAGGGAGCACCCTCAGCACGACCTGTATAGCTGGATTTTAGACTAGAGGACAGGAGGCTCTGGAGCCGGGTTTTCTGGGTTCACACCCTGGCTCTGCCACTTACTAGCTGTGTGATCTTAGGCAAGTTACTGCTTTAGTTGTCTTGACTGTAAAACTGGAGATTATAGTAGTACTTACCCCATGAGGCTGGGGTAATTGTTGAATTAGTTCTTTTATATAGTACATAGGAAAACGCACAGTGTATATAAAGCATCTAATAGATATTAGATGTTCTTTTTATTTCCCAATGGGTAGGTCAAAAGGAGGTTAAGGCACCAGCAAAGCAGAGGCACTAAAAAACATTGTTAATTGAAACAGATAAATTTAAAAGAATGGATTTGAGCATTTCAACAGAAACTCTGAAGTCCGGATAAAACCCCAAACTTTGGTGCACTTCTGTAAGCTTATTTAATGGTTTACTGTTGTTTTCTTCTGACATATTTTGAGGGATGGGAGTCCACTGGAATCTTTTCGTTGTTTTGGTCTCGGAAGTTCCCAGAGTGACAAAAGAGACACTCTGTGGAGACCTCTGTTCTATCTCTTTCCCAGTCACAGAGATCCATTAGGAATGGCCGTTATACATACTCATTGAGTCCCGGGACAATAGGATTGGTTGATTGTTCTGACACCAGCACCAACCAAGGCTCCCCCAAAGCTGAAGACAGATCACCTTAAAATTCAATTATTGCCAAAGCACTTCGGCACCCCGATTGCTCACAGTCTGAGAGTGGGGGCATTCTTGAAAACCACCCTAGAGTCTTCTTGAAATAGGAGTTGGCAGTCTTTCAGCAGTGGCCTTCTAGCCCCTGCCATTGGAGCTGTGGGGCAGGCCTCCTTTCCCATAGCCACGTGCCCTGGGAGGCAGGGGAACCAGAAACCGAAGCTCAAATGTGCACATGGTGCATCAAAATTAAAAACTTTGATGCACCAGACACAATCTAGTTGTAACCATGTATCGGATAAGGGACTTATATCCAAAGTATATGAAGAACTCCTACAACTCAACAATCAAAGACAAACAACCCAGTTTAAAAATGAGCAAAATAGACGTTTCTCCAAGGAAGATACACAAATGGCAAATAAGCGTGTGAAATAAGCTCAGTGTCACTAATCATCAGGGAAATGCAGATCAAAACCACAATGAAACACTACCTCATACCCATTACGGTGGCTGCTATCAAAAAAAAATATCAAAGAAAAAAGCCAAACCCACAAAATAACTTACCAAGGGTTGCTAAGAACCCTTGTGCACCATTGGCAGACATGTAGAATGGTGCAGCTGCTAGGGAAAACAGTATGGAAGTTCCTCAAAAAATTAAAAATAGAACTACCCTATGATCCAGCAATTCCACTTCTGGGTACTTACCCCAAAGAATTAAAAGCGGGGACTCAAATAGAAATACATCCATAGTCATAGCAGCTTTATTCACAACAGCAACGGGATGGAAGAAACTCAAAAGTGCATGAACAGATGAACATAGGGGAAGGGAAGGAAAGAGAAAATAAGATAAAAACAGAGAGGGAGACAAACCATAAGAGACTCTTAACTCTAGGAAACAAACTGAGCGTTGCTGGAGGAGAGGTGGGTGGGGGGATCAGGTAACTGGGTGACAGGCATTAAGGAGGACATGTGATGAAATGAGCACCGGGTGTTATATGCAACTGGTGAATCACTAAACTCTATTCCCAAAACTAACAATACATTAAAATAGTAAATTTTCTCTTGTGGGTACTGACCACAGTTAGAAATAGTAATAATAATTAAGCAATGCCAACCAGACTGGGCTTTTTTGCCTTAGCAAGGCGATTTTAGAAAAAAATGGTTAGGAGAACCATAGAAAGAAAATAATTCTATAATTTATAAAGAAATTTTCCAGGGTGCCTGGGTGGCTCAGTGGGTTAAGCCGCTGCCTTCGGCTCAGGTCATGATCTCAGGGTCCTGGGATCGAGTCCCGCATCGGGCTCTCTGCTCAGCAGGGAGCCTCCTTCCCTCTCTCTCTCTCTGCCTGCCTCTCTATTTACTTGTGATCTCTGTCTGTCAAATAAATAAATAAAATATTTAAAAAAAAAGAAATTTTCCACTCTTAGGGTTCCCTAAAAAATGTCAGAGACCTAAACTTCAATACTCAAATTTTATTTTAAAGGACTTCTCTAGGAAAAGAGGTAAGAAAATAAATCCTAGTCAGAACTTGGTTAAATTCAAAGACCTGGTGAGATGGTCTCTGCATTATCACAACCTACTGGTCTTCCTGTGACATAAGGAGATCACCTCCTAAATCAAATAAGATCAGCATCACTTTGAATCTACAGATATGAAACAGGCACGATTCAATATATTGACTGTTCGATCATGTGTGCGCGGCTTAAACATTTAAAGCTTGCAGTTCTCGGCTGGGGGCAGGTGAGCCACAGGTGCTACGTGAGAGGGTTTTGAAAGACATCCATCCTGATGTGTCTCGTGCTGGTTCCTTCTGGACTGAAAGGTGCAGAAACAGACCCAGCGTGAGGCCGAATCTGAATTTGAGGTCATAGCCTGTGTCAGGCGAAACATCTGCCTAACCTCTGGGTCTGGGTCACCAAGAAGAGAGGAAATAGAGCAAACGGGACATTTCCTCCCTCTTTCCTGAATACCTGACCAGGAGGCCAGCTCTGCCTCCCTGGGTCGTGCCTTTTATTGCTTCCTCCACTTCTAATCTTACAGGCTCACTTCCCCTCTGTGGGCCCTTAATTTCCTCACAGGTAAAATTGGAACAATAATGTGATACTAGCAGGCAACAGGGCTTTGTGAGCCATAAAAAGGATGTGCATTTTGTTTATTTGTATACTACTTCATCCTACAAAGAAACTATGGGGCCAATAAGCAGATAATCAGAAGTAGAACAGTATCCCATGTTAGCCTGTTTCTGGCCAGCATGGTGTTTTTAGTTTTTCACATTAGCCACCAGCATCAAAAAACCAGATGATTTCATACAAAAATCTAAATTTCAAATTCTGTTAAAATACAGGAACATCTGGCCACATGAGTCCCATGTTTATCTACTAATTCACTCACTTAGCCAATGCGGACAGACTGGGTGAGAATTCTGTGTCAGGCAATCTTCTGGGTGCTGGGACGTAGAGGTGAGGCAGGCTATAATTAAGTAAACAGATAAATAATTACAGAAAATGATAAATGCTACCAAAAAAGTAGGGTCAGAGGATAGAGATTGAGAGCAGGCTAAAGGAAACGTGCTATTTTAGTAGAGTGGCCAGAGAACTTTTCCAGTCTGCCGCAGTCCACACCATGCCCTATAGCCCTACTCACTTCAGTCACTTACTGCTGCCTGCTTCGCAGCTGGAGGCATCAGAGGTTGTGAGCTCTGCAGTAAAATGATAGAAAATATAATCAAGAATTTTAAATTAGGAACAGGGGAAATATAAATAAAACAAGAATGACAAGAGCAGAAGAAATAAGAACCAAGGACGGATGTCATGAGAGCTTACATGAGCGGTAGAGTTGAGCATCAGATTTAACTCTGGGCTTCCTGGGACTCAGATCCAAGGGAGATATGTCCAATGACAGCATTCTCAGTTTTGGAGAGACAGAAATAAAGCCATTCTTTTATGGTTACAGACCTTTCATCACCTGAACTTGGAGTAGAAATTGATCACATTAGACTTTCTAAAGGAACTCTAGGTGATAAAGTAATCAATGGTCTCACCAACAAAGTCACAGATGTATTTTCCACTATGTCAGTCTTTCATTCAAAAGACCATGACTGAGGGGCGCCTGGGTGACTCAGTAGGTTAAAAGCCTCTGCCTTCGGCTCAGGTCATGATCTCAGGGTCCTGGGATCGAGCCCCGCATTGGGCTCTCTGCTCAGCAGGGAGCCTGCTTCTTCCCTCTCTCTCTGTCTGCCTCTCTGCCTGCTTGTGATATCTCTCTCTATCAAATAAATAAAATATTTTTAAAAAAGACCATGACTGAGGCACCAACAGAAGTACTAGAGATGAAAAAGTCCTGCTGTTTTCTTTTCTTTTCCCCTAGTGTCCATAGATCATGGATGAGGACATAGTTCATCCAAACTAAACTCAGTGAAGGTCAAGATAATGCCACACAGACCCCTCGTTCCTGCTAATCTCAATGCACAGAGTAGTCAACAAAATAGAGAGAAGGCCTATCTCTCAAACTATCTTCCTTCCATAAATCCGTCTTCTCTCAGTTGGTTATTAAAACAGAGTAGGATTAACTGCTGTTTGTGACATTGCCCAGTGACAGCCATCCTTATTGCTAAAAGGCCATTTCTGTGGCATTGGACCTTTTGATGTAAATAGGTAAATCTCCTTCCCTTTTCTGCAATAGTCTGGTGGGGGAAATACAGATGGTTATACACACTGACCCCTTAATGAGGAGAACAGCCCACCTGAGGGGAGGAAATTCCTACATCCATTCACCCTTGGCACGAGAAGATTCTGCCACATTCCTGGGCTAGCAGGAGATCGGGCCTGTCTTCTAGAATTTTCCTAGGGAGCTTTTTCATGGCTCTAGTGTCCAGAGTGTCATAAGAGTTCCCTTGCCCAAGAAGCCCAAAGGCTTCTTAATTTGGGTTAGCTCCACCGTGAATTCCCAAGCACAGAGCATATCTAAACTTCTAACTGTGCCTCCTGCCCCACGAGGAAGCACATTGGCAAAAATGCAGCCGAGCCAAATTTTCTGTCATTTTTTGGCCGAGATGCTGCCCAGCTGAGTCCTTATCACCTGGATTCTCTCTTGGCTCACTGGTGATTTTGTGGGCTCACTCTCCTGCACTTGGCAAGAATAGAGGCATTATCTGAGGGCCAGAACCAAAACATTGCTTCTCCCTCACTCTTTTTGAAAACCGAGAAGAGCATTTTGACTGCCGGTGTAATCCTTACCCAGACTTTCTCCCCTCCGTTACCACACCTCTCTGTTACTCCGACTAAATATCCCCTTTGAGCCAATCTTACAGAACTGGTTCTCTGGGTTTGCAACAATGACCTTCCAGAAACACTCTGAGTCCAGTCTGGCACCAGCCTCACAGTCTCTGCTTGGCCATCTGGCAACGACACCCTTCTGGGGCTGAAGTAGCCGACGCTACCTGAGATGTTATCCAAGTCACTTGACATGGAGCCCTGCTCTGTCCTGGAATGGGACAGCCCTCGAGTTCCCCAGGACTTGCCACGAGAGTCCCAGCTAGTGCTGTGTTTTCCAACAAAGCACATCATGTATGTTTCTTTCCATGAGCTGTAAACAAATACGTTAGGTATATAACGACACACATTCACCAACACCTCCATATATAACACACTGTTTTAACGTAAATCCCTTTTTATTCATTTCTTTCATCACTAAACCGAAATACAAAACATAGTGAATTCAACATATCCATCAGGCTTTGTTTCTGAGGGGCAAGGGCTGCTGTTAAGGCTTTTCAAGTAAAGGTCTTTCCGTAGACTAACAAAACTTTGTCGCCAACTGGCACTGAGTAGCTAGGAAACACACCTGGCAAGGTGCTTTGTGTTCAGCAGGGGCTCAATTCGTGAAATAATAATAATCACAGCCACCCACTGGGGTCTTCTGTGCCAAACCCTATGTGGCTTGGCTTATTTTGTTTCATAATTCTAAAAAGTACTCTATGGTGACTAACATAACATAATAAAAAATAATAATAATTTTTAAAAATACAAAAAGCAAACAAAAATACTGAGATCATTCGGTTTTTCAGAGGCTTAGAGAGATTAAGTAACTTGCCCAGAGTCACCGAGCAGCAGGACTGGGTTGGAAAGCACGTCCGCGGTCCTCCAGAGCTCCTGGAGGGAGAAGGGATAGGGAGGAAGGCTGGGAGAGCAGGAGAGCCTTGGGCAGCCAGCTCTTCACATCCCCTAAAGCTTCTGGACTTTTCTACATCAGTACTGCCGTGCTCATCTGCTTAATGAACAAAGAACCTCTCTCCCAGAGCCTGCGACAATCTTATCCCCTGTCCGTTCTGGTCAACACCTGGTCAAATCATCAAGACCAGGTGTTCTCAGCCTCACCAACACTGGCATTTGGGGCTGGATAATTCTTGGTTGTGGGGAGCCGTCTTGTGCCTTGTCTTGTGAAGCATCCCTGCCTTCAACTCACCAGATGCCAGTTTTCATACTCAAAGTATCAAAGTTTTGATACTCAAAGATGTCTCTAGATGATGCTGGATGTCCACCAGAGGGCAAAACGGCCCCATATGGAGAGCCACTGCACTGGATACAACCAGAGGTGAAAGGAGACTGAGGTCACACAGAAGTGATGGTGAACAAGCCCAGGGGGTGAGAGCTTCTGTGTGCATGTCGGGGAGGACTCTGGGATCCTTCGAGTGAAACTAACCCTCTCATAGTTACAACACCAGTAGGACTCAAACAAAGTGGAGAAGGCCAAGGCTCTACCCACCCCAAAGGAAGCCTCAGGCCCGCAGGCTCTCAGGTGGGTGGAGCAAGGGGTCCCTCCAAAGGGCCCTAAAGGACCATGACCAGCCTTCCCCATGCCACCACTGTGGCAAAAAATTTGTGTATATCTGGGAGATGGTCCTTTTTTGTACAGTCATCTCTATAGCACACATTTGACCCCAAGCATAAATAGTTAGAGGAACCAGGCTACATGTGACTTCAAGGGTATACGGAATACGTCAGAAGTGCCCCAAGCTGGTGCGGGTCTCTTGTGGTCTATCACAAGATGGCCAGTGGCCAGGAGAACCCTTTGTCTCAGGCCCCATATTGGGCCTCAAATTAAAAATCTTGACATCATCTCCAATGTTATATACATGTTGAATTTTTTGCATTCGGTCAAAAGCCCCAATGTGTTCAACATATACATTTAAAATATATCATGTTTTTCATATGTCTCTTTCGAAATTTCTTTCATGTTTAACATCCCAAGAGCCTCCAAAAGTGGATGTGGTCTTGGCCTGTCTGGACTTCTGGCAAGGACTGCTTTCATCATCATAATGGCACATATGGACGGTTATCTCCAGGTGCTAGAAGGCTCTGGGTGCCCAAATCATTCCCCACATGCTCTGATTAGTGCTGAAAATCCTATTGAACTTTTCTTTGCAGTGTCTTATATTCCAGGATAATTCTTGAAATAAAAAATATCCCTGGGAGAAATAGTTCACTGATTTCCCCAAACTCAATCATGAGAAAATAGACGAGCCAATTTAAGAAAGGCTCAAAAGATTTGAACAGTCACTTTGCCAAAAGAAGACACACAGATAACAAGTAAACACATGGAAATGATGCTCAACCTCATTAGTCATTAGGAAAAAGCAAATTGAAGCCAGGATGAGATATCACATATCTATTAAAATGGCTAAACTGAAAAAGACTGACCGTACCAAATGTGGGTAAGGATATGGAGGAATTGGAACTGCTGGTGGCAAGGCAAAATGGTACAACCACTTTGGAGAACACTCACTTTGGCAGCTTCATAAAAAATTAAATGTACACCTACTATATGATCCAGCCATTGTACCCTTAAGCATTTACCCAAGAGACAAGAAAGACTATATCCATACAAAGACTTGCACACATATATTCCTAGTAGTTTTATTTGTAATCATCCAGAACTAGAAACAACCCAATGCCCTCAACAGGTGAATGAAAGTAGGACATTCATTCAGTGGTACACTATTCAGCAGTAAGAAGGAATGAACTGTTGATACATGTTGAATATTCACTCAACACAAATGACTCTCAAAATTCTTTATGCTGAGTGGAAAAAGCCGAACAAAACAGAATACATCCTATCTGATTCCACTTACATAGAATTCTAGAAAATGCAAATAATCGATGGTTACAGAAAGCAGATCAAGGTTTGCCTGGGGGTGGTGGTGCAGGGGGAAGGGGAGGGAGAGATTACTGATGCGCATTAGGAACCGGCTGGGGTGACAGACACGTTCATTATCTCCGTGGTGGTGGTGATTGCATGGCCACATCCAGATGCCAAAGTTGATCAGATTATCCACATGGAACATGCGCCTTAGGAAGGAGCTTTGGAGCTAGGATGCCATGAGGGAGAGAGAGGCACAGTTCTTCAGGAGACCCACTGGGGTGACTTCTCCATTGCCCTCTCACCAGGCTGAGCACAGAGGTTGTAGTCATTGCCTGGGTCGTGTTAGTGGAGTCAAGTGTGAGAAACTCGTAAAAAATGCAGCAACTCACGGTTGGGGGAGAACCCTGCCTCCGCACCTCTCAAACAACCTGAAGGCCCCCTTCATCTGGGTGAGGCCTCTTAGAGCCAGAAGAGATTAGGTCAAAGCACGCTGGATAGATTTGCATGGCAAAATCCCTTCTTAGGAGAGAAAAGAGAGGGCCTCCCCACCCGGAACAGAGAAAGTGACTGAGCGGCTTGGATCCCCTCCAGCATATTCAAGCCAAAACACTGAGCAGTGTCCCAGCGTTCATTGAGGAAATCAAATGCGCGCGCGGGCACACACACACACGCACACACAGCACCAGAGCGAGCTGCTCCGAGGCTGGGGTCTGCAGGTGCAGGCTCCAGTGAGAGCAGCCAGCTTTCCAATACCTTTTCATCCCGAACAACAGCTGGTCCTCAGCCCCCGCCAGGGATTGAGGAAGGCCCCCGGAAGGACGGCCGCCCAGACCCGGGGAAAAAAAGACTGTCCGAATAAAGGCAGCTCATGGGAGTCGAACCTGAAACCCCGGCTTCAATTTTAAAACCTCCTGTGAGAATTAGCCACTGCACAATTTTGTGGAAAATCGGCCGCTGGCCACAAGGCGACAAACTGCCTTCCAAGACCCTCCACTCGACTTCCTCCTTAAGTGAACTCGGGGAGTTCTCCCTTGGTGACCACGGAGGCGCAGTATTTCCATAACGGCACAGTCTCGTTGGCTGTTTATGCTGTTGACAGCAGCTCCCCTACGCGGACATGTTTTCAAGATTACAGATGTAGGGCCGTCCCTCCTTAACGGGGGACTCTTTATCATTTACAGCCCATCAAGACATTCAGCAATAGACTTGGGCCCTCATTTTTAGCAAAGAGGTGTGTGTTTGATGTGCTTGCCAGTGCTCTGTCCTCCGCAGAAAAACACGAAGATCACAGCCTCATTTTCTCCAACCTCCGCCACCCTCCTCCTCCTCTTCCTCGCCCTCCTTGGGTTTTTTTTACTGACTTTTTAAAAGAAAAATCTAGAAAGTTCAAGGAGCCTATACAGAGTTCCTTGCTTCCTCTATAATCAAGGCTTCTTATTCCACAGCCAAGGAGGCCCTCCAAAGGAGAAGGACGTCTCAGCAGGCACCACCTCCCGGTGCTGCCTTCTGGGCTGCCTCACTGCTCGGACCACCAGGCTCTGTTTGGGGCTGCTGCTTCCCCTTCCTGAGAGTCTGTATTGTTTTTAATACTTCCAAAGAAGTGTCAACCATTAGAAAAGTTAACAAAAGAATGTTTAAAAACCTATATTCCCACCATGTCATACTACCATTCTGTGTTTCCTTCCAGATCTTGCCATTGGGCATACTTTTTTGTTTACTTCCTGTGTGTGTGTGTGTATGTGTGTGTGTGTGTATTTATATATATGTGTGTACCGTGTGTGTGTCTATGTATATATATAGTATACACGTGAGTAGGTGAATTTGCAAATTCAAGAATCCAAGAAGAGTGAGAGTGACCATACCTCCACTATATTAATGCCAGATACTGTGTAGACGGAAGGTGGCTGGCCACTCATCCTTCCCTTGGGAAAATAATTGTCACTACTTGTTAAAAATGCTGCCATGATGGCTGCCGGCTAGCATGGGAGATCCTTTCCTTCTAAAGTGGCACGTTCAGGAGTACCCCGTAGGAACCTTCCATCTTGCTACCAAGAGCATCTTCAGAACCATAGGTGTGTTTGCGTGGAGCCCATTCAGGCTGAAGTCAGGAGTTCTGAGTTTGAGTGGGGCTTCAGGCTTCGAGGTCAGCAGCCTGACCTCCAGCAAGGCATGCGTTCCCTCATCTATAGAAGGGAAAGTCCATAGTTCATCAGGTCCAAGACGCTCGTTCTTCCGCGTCTTAACATATCTCAGATGGTCTCTTTATCAGTGATGATGTGTTGTGATTTAATTGGCAGCTTTCTGTTTTCTTTCTGGGTGGTACATCAAATAAAGGTGCAGATGCCACCCTTTGGTTGCCGTCTGAGAAATGATGAAATACAGCAATAACAGCACCTGCTTCCTGGTTTTCTGGGGATTGAGCAATGCTCAATCAAGTTGAGCACTGACCGAGCTCAATCAATGCTCGAGTGTGGCAGGCTTGTTGTGAAAAAGCGTGTGTGACAGGACATGCATGGGGCCATCACTTCCAAATTCGGGAATGATTATCACGCCTTGCTCCTGGAATCGATCAGTCTTCTTACTTCTACAGTTCCTCAGGAAATTTCATAAAAGTTGTACCATGACTCCTACAACTCAGATTATATTTTTCAGGCACTGATGGTGCAGACATCTTGGTTTAGGGAGTCATTAATTTTTTTTTTTTTTTGCTGTTGGAAAGAGCTTCCAAAAAGAGTTTGAGAATTATTGCTTTGAGGAAAGCAAAACGCAAGTTTTGTGGGGGCTAGAGCAGTCCTTGTTCTATATTTACGAGGTTGCAGCTGTGAGGGTTCAGAGGATCCAATTATTGGGATTCTCTTATTTGCAGCATGAGGTACATTGACAGTATGAGTGGGGCTTCCTCTCACTTAACTGCTTTTGCATATGTTGTGTCCTCGCAGTAATGAAAGTGAAAACATCGAGGCAATCATTCAGTCCTAAATTATTAATATAACCCTTGGGGCACCTGGGTGGCTCAGTGGGTTAAGCCGCTGCCTTCGGCTCAGGTCATGATCTCAGGGTCCTGGGATCGAGTCCCACATCGGGCTCTCTGCTCCGCGGGGAGCCTGCTTCCCTCTCTCTCTCTCTGCCTGCCTCTCTGCCTACTTGTGATCTCCTGTCTCTCGCTGTCAAATAAATAAATAAAAAAAAAAATCTTTAAATTATTAATATAACCCAAGGTTCTTCTGTCTGAGTCATCCACATTATCATTCCAATTGCTCTTTTTTGGTTGGGGGGGGAGAAGGTTATGAAAGATTCTGTGTACGAGAGAAAGCTTATAATACCTTCACTTCAAACAGACGTTTTAAATATAGACTTTGACCATGTTTCTTTGTATACATTTGTTTGTTCCTCGATGCAAAGGGCCAATATTAAATCCAAGAAATAGTTCTGGAGTCTGAATATGGACATGAGATGGGAACAGCTAATCGGGCATATAGGGCCACATGCTCGCCTTGCTGAGAGCAAAATATGGAGGTTGCTTTACCTGCTGTCTTACTGGCAAATTAGTAGCAAAGTAAGTGAGTAAATGGGAGAGGGGAGAAAACTGGGATTCATTAGGCTGCTTCTAGGTGCCATTTTGTAGGTGCTTGTGTCTAAGTGTTTCAACACACCTGCATATAGGCATTATCATTTCTGTTTTCCTATTATCAAGCACGAGGTGAAATAATTCATTTAAGGGCCCAAGAGTAAGGAACAGAATCACCTTCACACCCAAGTCCTGCCTTCAAGCCCTGCTCATTGTAAATCTAAGGGGCAAGGGGGAACCAGTCAATGTCTCCGAGATGCTGTTAAAATCGCTCTGCCGTCCACTTTTCCTGTGATCTTTGAGAGGAATTTCCAACTGGGCTGCTTTATTCACACCCTTGTCTTCTTACCATGGTGACAGGTATAAACAGGTGCTTGCTAATATTTTTTTTTCGACAATAAAGTTTTGTTTTCCCCCAAGCCAGGCAAGGATACCTCCCTTCTGCTCCAACATGCCTCCTCCCTTACAGAAATAAAAAGAGAGAAAAGAGAAAAGGTCATAGATGTGCGATCTCAATGAGATTAGTCTTTGATTTCCATTCTGAATAGCAGGTATTGTCCTCAGTAATTATCGCTTTTGGCTGGCCAATAACGATTAACATCTCCTTTTCTTAAATGTCACACTGGAACACAGAGATTTTAATGGACCTGCCCAAACTCACCCAGAAATTAGCAATGGAGCCAGAAGTGGGGCTGAATACTCTAGTTACCCTGCTGGCCCACACTGCTGTCTTATGCACACTTAGTAAATATCGACAGTTTTTAAATGTCTTCCCAGCCACGGTTAGGACAAGAAGTACATAGACATGCATGTAAAACAGATGTGAGGAACGTGAACTTGAATGCAATGGACAAAACACCCCTGAGAGTTAAAGTGCTAGACTAAAACTGGGAGACCCAAGACTTAAGACTTCTACTTTGTTTTTTCAGTCTCTTGGTTGTTCTTTAATGTTCTGGGCAGAGAGTATAACCCAGACTAAAGGACTTAAGGTCTGTGGCCACTTAGAAATGCACTGGTGAGGGAGAACGAGGACAACACTCACCGTGATGGTTTTCCCAAGGTTGTGATGCTCTGAAACACTGTGTAGGAAAAGCCTGTTACAAGAAGGCTTGTTTTTATTTATTTGTTTATTTTTTAAGATTTTATTTATTTATTTGACGGAGAGATCACAAGTGGGCAGAGAGGCAGACAGAGAGAGAGAGGGAAGCAGGCTCCCCGCTGAGCAGAGAGCCTGATGCGGGGCTCAATCCCAGAACCCTGAGATCGTGACCTGAGCCAAAGGCAGAGGCTTACCCTGCTGAGCCACCCAGGCGCCCCAAGAAAGCTTGTTTTTAATGCGTTGGATAGACTACTGGTCAAATCATGCCCTTACTTCCCAATAGACATGTTTTATATTAAATCATCTCTGACATCTGCTGAGATATTCTTTTTCTCTTTATGATAATATTTTAATAATTACAATATATGTACACTGAATGGACTCAATCTACTCTAATCACACATATTCTTTACTATAAGATATTGAGGAAGGAAAGCATTTGCACTTATCTAAGTGGAAATTTATATTTCTTAATCAATTAAATTCTCTTAAATGCGGTAGTGAGTTCCATAAAATAACCCCAACTCAAACTTACTAGAGAAAAAGAGGGATCTCAGTGGCTCACAAAACGGAGACATCCAGAATGGGCATCCTGCTCAAACAATGTCAGCACCCTGTTGCTCTCCCCACAGCTACCTCTGCACTCCCTGCCTCCATAGTGTAGTGCCAGCATTCTCTCCTCCCCAACCCCAAGGGACAAGAAAAGATGGATGGCAGGTCTCAAACTAAATACTTGTTTTCAGAACAGGGGAGGGTGCTACCGTTCTGCCCCATTTCCAATCCCAAATGCTGGAGAAAGAGTCTGATTGACCTGATGAATCAGCCATCCTCTTGGACCAATACTTGTGACCAAAGAAGAGTGGACTACAGCCAGCAAGGCTGGGTCATGTGTCCACCCTTCCTGAAATGTGTAGTAGTGAATCGATTAGGCAATGACAGGCTAAGATTGCAGCCCCACTAGGACCAGGAGTGGAGAAGGAACTCCCCAGAGGGAAGGACATACCAATGCCAGAAGAAGGATGGAAAAATGAACTGGGCGGACAAAAAAGTATTAATTAGTTCAGCCTGTTCCACGAGGCTTATGATAATAATTATTATTATAAAAATCCAGTTGACCAGATAATAGTGGGTGCTCAAGGCTAATAAATGACTTTCAGATTTCCCACCATCTTCCACGTAGACTGTTATCGTGACACACGTGATTTACAATAGACTCCATGCCCTACTGAGTTGATTTGCAATGGTGTCAGTGTTATTAGCAAGAATATTAACAACAAAATACATTGTTCTCAATCAGTTTCTGCACAGGGTTCCAGTGTTTCCCACATAATATATTATGAATTCTAGGAGGTCCCATGTGAAGGAGCTGGCACATATTTTGCTGTATAACCTTTCTGGTGATGGAGAAACTGGGCCCTAAGGAGGTTATGCAATCTCCCCACAGTCCCACCACCAGGCTGTGGCTGAGCCAGCAAACTCTTGTCTTATGTCCCAACTGCAGGGATCAGCTCCCTTCTGGTCCACCCTTTGGCCCAGAGGAGGAAGATTGATGGTGATGAGGGCTCTTATGTCAAGCACTAGTGTGATTGGTTTTTAATGGTCTTTATTTTCATCTTAGAAGGAAAAGAACATATCCTTCTCTGGTTAAATACTATTTCAGGAAAAGCCACAAAGCAGCCCCCTGGGTCCTGTTTACAAAACTAAGCCCAGCCTAACTCTGCTGAGCTGGCAAAAACTGATAACCTCACTTCAGCTTCCCTGGCTATGGTCCATAGAACAAGGATCTGTATTTCTTGATATTGCCATGTATCTTTCTTCATTTGTCATGGCTGGGGAAAGTGAAAAGTGCTGCAAAAAATAAGAGGTGAAGATCCTGGGGAAAGGATATTGTAAAAGAAAGATATAAAAGGGGAGAAAGAGAAAAAGGAAAGGCTAAGAAAACCATATGCACGGGTGACCAAAGAGGATAGCGGAGAATCAAGTCTGGAGGAAGGTGGTGCCAAATTTCCGGGAGGGAAGGGAAACTGACATTACCAAATCCCTCCTATGTGCCAGGGACATTCACATCCACTCTCCTGTACTTAATGCCATAACTGTGACCTTCTTGCAAGCAACGTATGACCATCTGTGGTCTATAGAGAAGGAGACAGGATCATAGTGTCTAGGTAATTTGTTGGATTCATGCAACTAAGAAGTGTGGAAGTTGGGGCTGAAACCAGACATATCTGACCCCCAAGTTGAGATTCTTTCCACCCCTCTTTCCCCATCATCCATATACTATCTAATCACTACTTGTCTTAGGACAGGTTATCTAGAAGCAGAGCCTGAGACAAGGATTCTTGTACAAAGAATTTCCTGAGGAAGTGTTCTCAGGAGGAGGGCTGTGAGGGAAGTGGGAAAGGACAGGGGAAAACTCTAAACAAAGATATAATTCAATTAGTCTCGTTTTAGCTGATCCAGCAGGGAACATGAATTGCCTTTCAGAATTCATCCTACCATGAGACAAAGGAGTCAGACTTTGGTACCTGTGCCGATCAGTCATTATCTGTGGCCATCTCTCTTGGTGAGGGGGGATGTAAGAGGGGTAACATCTCAGGGGAGTGACTATTTAGATAAAGATGGGTCTCTGGAGAAGGAGGTGGCTGTATCGTTAGCAGCTGTGTTCGTTGCAGTTGGAGGATGGGTAGACCAGCACAGGGAAGGTGATCTGCACCAGGCAACAGCATCTTCTCTACATTCTGCTAGCAGTCTCTTGACTGTGCAAGGAAAGGGAGAAGGGGAGTCCAGAAAAGAAGTAGCCACTTTCCCCATGGTCACTGAAGAGGCCATTCTGAGTGTCATGTCAGTTCTGAAGGCCTGGCCACTGTGGCAGTTGATCTCTCAGTCAATCTACAGGCAGCAGACCTCACACTAGGGCAGTTTCTGTGATATGTAGCCCCATATGGCCCCAAACCATACTGCTCCCTTCAATGGGTCCCTTACTCCCTTCCAGGACAAAATTCAATGGTTTCAAAGAATCAGAGGACCTGGGTCTTTGACTTGCCCTTCACCACATTCATATATTTATCATTAATTCTCTCTCCACTCTCCTGTTTGCTCTTCTTTCTCCAGCAGATTTTATTTTAAAATTTCTAACACATAACTGCAGAATCTCATTAAGCCAAGGATTCTCAAGGACTTTTAAAAATTACATATACCAATGCCTAGGCTCCCTCTGCCTCCACAGAGATTCTGAATCTATATTAACCTGGGATTTCTTTTAAGTCCCTGGGTGATTCTAATTGCAGGATTGAGAATCACTATAGCAGACATTCCTCAGTCACTTTGGGCCTATATATTGGAATCACCTAGAGCATTAAAAAAAAAAAAATACCCATGCTCAAATCCTGTCGCCCAGAAATTCTGATTTGATGGGTCATAGAGGGGGTCTGATGCTGGGGTTTTTTAAAGATCCCCAAATGTTTTCATGTGCAGCCAAGGAAGCTTGGGGATGTTTAAAAATTGATCCCTGGAGACACATGTCGAATAGGGAAATTTGGAACTGTGTTGGGATCAGAGTCCTAACAAGAGGACAAGGAGCCTCCATGGACAGTAACAGAAGAGGTAGAAAAAGAGATTCTCACTATTACTTTGACACAGAAGAGCCAGCGTGATCACATTTCCCATTAAATATAAATGGAACTAGATTTTTCAGGAATGTTCTTGTTTCTTCAGGTGTTCTTCAGACGCTCTCTGTTGGAGATTTACTAAAAGGCTTCTCCCAAAACTGGTGGGTGGAAAGAAGATAACTGTACCAGAGATTAAACCCAGAATTAATATACCCAATTAAGACAGCTCAGGCATCATCCCACCCCATTCCTGATCCTTCCCTTTACCGGGTACATAGGTCCCATGAGTAACAGCCACTGAAATTAATTGTTTCCCAGTAGTTACACTCCTTGCATTCTTGGTCCTCTGCCTTTCTCCCCTCACATCTCTCTCTCTCTCTCTCTCTCTCTCTCTCTCTCTCATACATACACACATGCATGCATGTGTGTGCACACAACCACTACCCCTGTGGTTGGGAACCCCAACCCTTTGGGCTGCACCTCTAGCCCTGTGGACCTTATTACAAAGTTCTCATATTTCCCCTTGATGGCTCACCTGGACTAGTTTGCCCAAAGTATGCGGCCAGGAGGGCCCTGACCCATCCTAGTGGTTAGTTCCCATACCTTGTCCTGATGCCCCCTTCCAAAATCTAAAAGCTGATCCAGTTGATTCTTGGTATTACTGGCAATTGTGTCCTATAAAGTCACTGCAACACTAAATTAGCAAATACTGAACCATTGCTCCTCTGGAAAATATAGGGTCAGTTTCCTGCTAGGTTCTGGTCACATTTTCAGCCAACAATCAATAAACAGCCTTGTTTTGTGTTTCAGACATGTTATTTGATATATATTATTGATTCATTAACATTGGGCTCACAGCAAATGCACTATCACTCATGCCAGAACAAAGTTCATCTGAGAAACCTATGTTCTTTGTAAGACACACGACAGCTTCCTTATACTAAGGGACACTAGACAGCACTTCACAATGCTTAGGTACCAGTTTAGACAGCAGAATTACCCACAGAAAGCACAAAAACTATGGCACTTAAATAGACCATGAAAAGTCTGCTTTTTGAGCTGAAACAGGAAGGAAGATGTAGCAGAGTATGTGCATGAGAGAGTATATGCAGGTACCACAAATATGGAGTTTGGGTCACAAGTAAATACTAGCGGGTAGGGAAATTCACAATGGAGAATCCACAAATAAGGAGAGTTGACTGTATAGGCATCCAGTTCTGAGTGACAAGATGTTTTGATGTCTTGCTATTTATTCAAAAGCCTCTCTTTTAAGCTAGCTCTCCCAAAATACTATATAGCTGAAGTACAGTGTTGTTAGCCCTTCTTTTTTAAGCCAAGTAACTATTTTCATAGGAAAATATTCACGTTTCCAAAGATATTTGAAGATTTTTTGGTTTGTTTTATTTCCTGGACCAGTGGAACCTAACAGACAACATGAGACAAGGTGCACTGTGTAGATTCTGGCTTTTCAATTGAACAGTATTTCGGAAGAACGAGAAAAACAGATGTATTTGTGGTCTTGATGTGGGATATATAAAGAGGATTTTTTTCCTTTTTTTTCAAAAATGGCATCATGCATTTAAAAAATTGAGGTGTGCCCATAATATAAAACTAAATAAAAAGCTCTAACTAAGCCAGGGGTGTAGCCTCAGGTTGTCGAGCTGAAATCGCTGGGAAGAGGCAGAGACTAAGTACTACCAATCAGATCACCCCACAGATTGAGCAAACATGGAGAATGGGTGTCTTTTTTCCCAGCTCCCAGGTCTGAGCCTGTCTCTTACCTACTGTCTAGCTTTACTGTGACATCCCTAAGGCAAATGACTTTGTAGTTGGTTCAGAGTAGCCGTGGGTAGGGCTACAGTCCACGCGCTGACAAACCATTGGGAAGGCAGACTTTGTCTTTGACAACACACTTTCTTTCCAGGTCTTGGAGGGAGCCCATGCTTTGGCACTGCCTGAGACATTTTTGAAAGGATGGGTCAAAGCAAGGGCAGAAGGAGCCAGAGTGAGCTCTCAGCACCGAAACTGCTAGAGTTAGCATGAATTTCATCTTTTTCTTGGTGAGGAAGACCTTGTAGTCATTATTCTAGCTTCTGCTAAGGAATAGTTTCTGGTCCTGTTTCTATTTGTGGATATACCGAGGGAAGGTTAGAGGCAAGAAGGGACCTTGGTCCAGTCTCCCATTTCAGGTACCCCGCATAGTCAGCCCAAACAAACATTCTCTACCTGTGTGCTTGCCATATGGACACAACTTCCAGAAAAGTCTTCTGTTACCCCATTCTTCCTGTTATATGGCTGCCTTCAGGATTTGCCTAACAAGAAGTCCTGGAGATGATCCTATGTCCAGTGAGTTTAATTTTTCCTTCCACTTGAAAACTTGAAGAGGTGCTGAAGAACACCTTCAAGTTGGAGAGCCGTCAACTGATCCTCACGATCTGGCTTCACTGCTTCCTAAATGCAGTTTTCCTCAGAGCCTTGTGGATTCAGGATGAAGTAAACCACAGAGCTGTTGACCAGAGCTGAGCACACCCACTGAACACCCATCCTGGCATCATCAAATGGGAAGTGGAGGAAGGGGACTGGCTCATGAAGAGGGTACAGGACTTCTCAACGAAGCACCTTCAGATCCTTGAGAGAAGCAGCAATGGCAACAGAGCCGTAACAGATTCTGGTTCAGTTCAGAGCATTAAATGTGAACAGATTGTGGCAGCCATCTTCAGAGATGCTCGAACTCAAGACTGACCTCACCATAAACACATATGGAGAAGAGAAAAAAATTACTTCACTTCCATGAATTCATTCATGGAATTATTTGGCTTTTTTAATTTGAATTTTATTTTCTTTAGCATGGGGGGATTTAATTTGGGATTATTTCATTCATTAGAGTCAGGGGGCATCAAGTCAAAGCAGGAAATCTTGTTTTATGTGATTGTTACTTTCAACAAAAGCATTCACCATTAGAAGGAATTCTCATGGAAATGTTAATATGAGAGTCAACCCAAGTTATCTGGGAGGGAATTAAACTTTTTTTTTTTTTTTTTTTGTAACATCAAGGACCACAGTAAGAGAATCAAGAAGATGGGAAACTTCTAGGTAATCAAAAACTCCAATCTGGTCTTCAGAGCATTTGGGGGATCCTTATCACTCTAACAAAGTTTTCCTCCTCCCTGAAGACACCCCTGGCCTATAATACAAAGGCCGGGTGCAAAGCTTAAACTGTCCAAGGCCAAAGCCCTCTTAAAACCCAGTGTGTGCATGTGGGACAAATGTAGCTGATTTGTAGGGCTCCTGTTGGAGTTTGTGGTGCTCCTACCCACCACTCCGGTCCAACCAAACTGGCTTTATATCCTTGGCTGATCTTTTTATAGTGTTTCTTTGTCAAAGACGTCTGAAGAATGAAGGTTCAGTCTGCTAGACTACTTGCTGCACATCTAGCTTCACTTTCCATTTCAGACTCTTGGCAAAGGTGGAAATATGATATGTTTTTCATTAGATTTCAAAAGTAGAATTAATACTCAAGTCTTTGGCTTTTATGATTGTAAAGCTCTTTTCTGAAGCCCTTAAGAAACCTCGGAGCTTTCTTTGGATCACAAATGAGCTAAGGAGAGTTTGTCTCCTTTCTTTGGTTTGCCTATTTTTGGGGAAAAGAATGTAAAGAAAAGACTTTTAACTGAAAAGAGATAGGGTTCTCTCTATTGGCTAGCTCCCAGTTTTGTCCACATGGCTTCTGGTGTCTTTCCAATCTGGTTTCTACACCAACGTTGGGGGATCTTTTCAAAATGTTGTTATGCCCAGCACCTAATACTGTCCCTGGCTAGAAGCATGTTCCACAAAGGGTGAATAAATGAATGAGGAAGTGAATACTAGCTTTCAGGTAGCTAATTTCTACTTATTTTTTTCAAAGATTTTATTTATTTATTTGACAGAGAGAAATCACAAGAGAGGCAGGCAGAGAGAGAGGAAGGGAAGCAAGCTCTCCGCTGAGCAGAGAGCCGGACGCGGGACTCGATCCCAGGACCCTGAGATCATGACCCGAGCCGAAGGCAGCGGCTTAACCCACTGAGCCACCCAGGCGCCCCTCTACTTATTTTTTATAAGCTTTATTGAGAACACCTGGGTGGCTCAGTTGGTTATGCAACTGCCTTCGGCTCAGGTCATGATCCTGGAGTCCGGGAATAGAGTCCCGCATCAGGCTTCCTGCTTGGCAGGGAGTCTGCTTCTCCCTCTGACCCTCCCCCTTCTCATGCTGTCTCTCTCACACTCTCTCTCAAATAAATAAATAAAAATTTTTTTAAAAAAAGCTTTATTGAGTTATAATTCACATGCCATAACATTCACCTTCTAAAAAGTGTAATTCAATGGGTTTTAGCATATATATATTTTTCTTTTTTTTCTTTTTTTTTTTTAAGAGGGAGATCACAAGTAGGCAGAGAGGCAGGCAGAGAAAGAGGGGGAAGTAGGCTCCCCACTGAGCAGAGAGCCCATGCGGGGCTCGATCCCAGGACCCTGAGATCATGACCTGAGTCAAAGACAGAGGCTTAACCCACTGAGCCACCCAGGCGCCCCATGGTTTTAGCATATTTACAAGGTTGTGCAACCATCACCACCATCAAATTGCAGAACATCTTCACCACCCCAATGAGCCAGTCGAAGTCCCTCTCTACTGCCTTCTCTGCTCAGCCCCTGAAAACTACTAAGCTGTTCTTCTATCTCTAAAGATGGCCTATCCTGGACACATTTTTTAAATGGATCATACAATATGTGGCCTTTTGTGTCACACATCTTTCACTTAGCATTGTGTTTTCAAGGTCCATCCATTTTGTAGCACAGATCAGTACTTCATCCTTTTTTATTGGCAAATAATATTCCATTTTGTGGATATACACTGCACTGTTTATACATTCATCAGTTCATGGAAATTTGAGCTATTTCCATTTTTTGGCTATTAATTAAAATGCTCTATGAACATCTGTGCAAAGTTTTATATAGACATATATTTTCAGTTCTCTTGGGGATATGTATACCTAGGAGCAGAATTGCTAAGTCATATGGTAACTCTATTTCACATTTTGAGGAACTGCCAAACTCAAAAATGCTGCACTATTTTATAAACTTGGTAAATATAAGGGTTCTAATTTCTCTATATCCTCAGCAACATTTTGTTAGTTTGCTTGATTGTTTTTTTGTATTTATTTGTTTGTTTGTTTATTTTTAAGATCTTATTTATTTATTTGAGAGAGAGAAAGTGAACACACATGTGCACATGCATGAATTGGGGGAGAGACAGAGGGAGAAACAGACTCCCCACTGAGCAGGGAGACTGGTGCAGGGCTCCATCCCAGGACCCTGACCCAAAGGCAGATGCCTAACTGACTGAGCCATACAAGCACCCCTGTTTATTTTTTCTTACCATTTATAAGTGTACAGTTCAGTGGCATTAAGTACATCAACTAGTTGTGCAACCAAGACATCAACTAGTTGTGTAACCATCACCACTATACCTGTATGGAATATTTTCATCTCCCCAAACAGAAATGTTTTACTCATTAAATGATACTTTCCCATTCGTCCCTCCCTTAGCCCCTGGAAACCACTATCTTACATTCTACCTCTATGAATTTGACTCCTCTAGAGACCTCAATAAGTAGAACCACACAGGATTTGCGTTTTTGTGACTGGCTTATTTCACTTAGCATAATGTCTTCAAGGTTTATCCATGTTATAGTATGTGTCAGAATGGCCTTCCTTTTCAGGAGTGAGTAATATTCCATTGCACAGCTATACAACATTTTGTTTATCCATTCATCCACTGATGGACTCTGGGGTTGTTCCCACCTTTTGGTGATTGTGAATAATGCTGCTATGAACATGGGTGTACAAATAACTGTTTGAGTCCCTGATTTCAATTCTTTTAAAAATATACCCAGAAATGGATTTCCTGGATTCTATGGTAATTCGATGTTTAATCTTTTGGAGACACTGCTGTGTTCCACTGCAGCTGCACCATTTTATGGGTCCATCAGCAATGCACAAGGGTTCTTGCCACATCCTAGGAAGTACTAGTTACTTTCTGTTTTTTTTTTTCAATTATAACCATCTTAATTGATGTGAAGTGATATCTCATTGTGGACCAACATTTGTATTGTCTTTTATTTTAGCTACCCTGGTGGGTGTGAAGTGGTTTATCATGGTTTTGATTTGAATTTCTCTAACAATAATGTTGAACATCTTTTCATGTGCTGGTGACCATTTATATATTTTCTTTAGAGAAATTTTGGTTCAAATCATTTACCCAGTTTTTAGTTGGCTTGCTTGTATTTTTATTGTTGAGTTATAAGTATTCCTTGTATATTCTGAATACAAGTCCCCCATCTAATATGTGATTTACCAACATTATCTTACATGGATGGCTTTTCATTTTCCTGATGGTGTCCTATGAAGCATAAAAGTTTTTAATTTTGGTGAAGACCAATTTATTTTTTTCTTTTGTTGCTTTTACTTTTGTCATTTCTAAGGAACTATTGCCTAATTCAAGATTGTGAAGATTGACTGTTATGTTTTCTTCTAAGAGTTTTTATAGTTTTTTTTTTCTTGCATTTAGGCCAATTATCCTTTTTTAATTGAATTATAATTAATATATAACAGTACTTCAATTTTAGGTATATAAATAATGATTTGATATGAGTATGTATTTCAAAATGATTACCAGAATAAGTTTCATTAACATTTATCACCACTCATAGTTACAACTTTTTTTTCTTGTGATGAGTACTTTTAGGATCTACTCTTAGCAACTTTCAAGTATAGAATACAGTATTATTAACTATAGTCATGCCAATGATCCATTTTGAGTTAATTTTTATATATGCTATGCCTATAATTTTTTTAAAAATTAGCCTAAAAATACATTGCTCTTTCTAAAAACAATTGAATACATTCATTATTCTGCAAAAGAAGGCTGTTGCTGCCGTGTTGGGCAGTTTCCTTAACTAAAGTTATTTTCTTATGACTCTTTAAAAATATACAAGAATATTATATGTAAAAAATGTTCTGGTCTTTAGCCACATATACATTGCATTTAGAAATTCAGACAATGTTTGAGTATTTTATTTAACCAATCATTTAGTAAATTTTTGTGTCTAATGTGCACATGCATATCTCAAAAAAGTGGATGGTCTGCAGGGTCAAAAGCTGCAGAAAGGTCAAGGTGAAGGACAACTAAGAAAACCCATTGGGCTTGGTGATTAGCAAAGTGAGCGAGCCGACTTGGAGGGTGGCAGGAGGGGTGTAGTCACAGCTCAGAGGTTATTTGTTATGGAAAGGAGAGAAATAGGTTAATCATTAAAAGGTACAAAAGAAGAACAAATTACCCAATATAAGGGAGGCAGAGCCTGTGTGTACTGAGAAGAGATAACAGAAGCAGAGCCTGGAGGAGCCGAGAAAAGGAGGAACTGAACCAGGTTCTCCAAGGTGAGCAGAAAGGATGACGTTAAGAGCCCAGGTTACACAAGGAACTTGGAAATCAGAAAAACCCATATTCCTTTAAGGAATAATTACCTACATAGAGATCTTTCAATGCAAGACTGTAGTTGAAACTAAAAGAAGTTCAAAACCTAGAACTTGAGCTCCAGGTGCAGGTAGACTGGGGTTTAAATTCCAGCCTTGCTTCTCGGGAGCTATGCAACATTGGGCAAGCTATTTAACTCCTCTGTCCTTCACAGTCCTCTTCTATAAAGTGGCAACAGTAACAGACCTGCCTCATCAGTTGTCTGAGTGAGGATTATATGAGAACTACATATAAATCTCTTGGTAGTTATAAATTCTCAGTAGCTCTAACAAAAATAAAACACATCCATAGTCCTACAACTGAGAACTCAGTTAGTTAAAACTACATTGTGTTCCACCATAACCCTCTCCGTACCACTTTTTCACAATGCTCTTGACAAATATCTGAGAAACAAGATACGGTTTGTGTAAGAATTGTTTGTGACTCATCTTCATGTTACGTGGAGTTAAATCTCTTTCCCCTTCCGTCCTCTGGTGTAACTGAGATGAAGTTACCATGGATTTTGGTCCAGCCACTCACACCGCTTGACTTGGATGTACATACGAGGTACACAGCCCCGTGTCCTCTGTTGAGGATGACGGATCCTCGGGGATGACATCAGTACACCATTTTGAAATCTCCAGCTCTGAGCTAGGATAAGTGATTAAAGGAATATCTCCACACAATATTGTCCTAATCTGCAGGTCATAAAAACACAAGCTCTTATGCAACCGAAATTAGGCAAAACTCATTAACACTCCCCTCCCAAAGAATAATATTTTACATCTAAGAGGGCCAAAATTGTGAAAGAACATGCTACTGACTTCAGTTTCAAGCCCTGTGGCACGGACAACGATGAGCCATCTTCCTGGCGACCGATGTGTGAGCCTCACTGCCTTACGCTACTCTCCGCAGCAATGCTGGGTTTTCCCCAGTAAATACAAGTAACGACGACTACGGTATCTTGTGTTCCTCAGAATATTTTTTCATTTACACTTAAACCTTTTCCCTCTCATGAGCTTCCTTTTTTATTTTCTTTACTGTATCCTGTTGTAATAAGAGGATTTTGTTTTTACATAGATTTGGAAAACTTCCTTCCTGGCATTCAGATTCTCGCCTCAGATGTCAGACAGAGAGATAATGGTCCATTGCTGGCCCTGGGGAAGGAGATGACGGAGAAACAAGGAGAGCTGTAGTCTCCACAGGCCGGTCAGGTTGACATACTTCGTGCGTGAGAGGGGCCCAGTGTGCACCAACAGTGCTTTACTGTTCACTCTCACGACACCGGGGCATTAACATGCAAGGCTAGTGTTTTTGAAAATTGTCAGTATTTTCTAATCGATGCACTCTTTGAAATGTCAGTGGGTTTCCTAAGGAACTTAACCACTCCGAACAAGGTTGGATTTATTACAGATGCCAATTTTTGCGATCAAAATCCGCTCTTCCTGCGTTACGACATACCTACCTCTTTCTGAAGCCGATTGCGTTCAGTAGCTGCCTTCTCGTGGAAAACTAAATACACCATAAATAACATTTTTAAAAATATCTAGGGAAAGAGGAGAAACATGTAACTGAGTGGAACTTGCCTGTAAAAGAGATTTTGAAAACATTATTACCCTCCAGAGCCCTGTTTGACTGAAATCCCAATTTACAAAATGCCTACATACCCACAAATAGTGGAATTCTAGTGCTTAAAAAGATCTATGGTAGGGCTGGGGGGAGACCTATGGGATGGCTTTGTCCAACTCCCTCATTTGTTAATGAGGAGGCAGAGCCCAGAAGGTGAAATGTGAGGTCCAAAGCAAGGTAGCAAGAAACGGATTCAACACCCAGCTCCTAACCCAGTGCTCATCATTTCAGTTCATGTCCCTGCCTCAGTCTTCTGAGGTGGGATCTGGGAAAGAAAAAGATAATGAGAAATCACAATGGAAACCTTTTAAAAGTAGAAACTGGGTTTCCTTTTTTTTTTTTTTTAAGATTTTATTTATTTGACAGACAGAGATAACAAGTTGGCAGAGAGGCAGGCAGAGAGAGAGGAGAAAGCAGGCTTCCCGCGGAGCAGAGAGCCCGATGCAGGGCTCAATCCCAGGACCCTGAGATCATGACCTGAGCTGAAGGCAGAGGCTTTAACCCACTGAGCCACCCAGGCACCCCACTAGGTTTCCTTTTTAACCACTGGCCACTTCCCTACCTCCTCTTCCCTAACTTTGTCTGATTCTCTCCAACACCAGTGAGCCTCCCAACTGACTAGAATTGTGCAATGGGGTATCTACCCTGAGTAATTGGCCCATCTCCTTCTTCAGCACGATGTTGTCTCAGATGAACATCGACTGACAACAAGTAGGTCCCGAATCCCTGCAAATTATATAGAAAAATAAAACAGTCTCCCTGTCCTTAAGAAGTTAACAAAGTAGTCCTGAAAACCAGTAGGGCATTAAACAACTCATAGCCAGCATGCTGGCTTGGAAGGGTCCCAGCTTATTGGGGGGGGGGGGGCGGGGGGCAGAGAAGGCAAGGAGGGAAGGGCATTCTGGCAGAGAGAATATAATTTGACAGTTTGGGAGAATTGCTAGGTCCTTCACAATAGCTGAAGCCTGTGCTTCTGAAATTTTAATATGCATGCAAGCCACTAGGGCTCTTGTTAAGAGGCAAAATTCTGATTCTGCAGGTCACGAGTGAGCTCTGAAATTCTGCATTGCTAGCGAGCTCCCTGATGATGTCGATGTACTCAGTGGCCCCACGTTGAGTAGCAAGGAGCTAGAGAGAAGAGGAAGGTAGGGTCATAAGCAGAAGCTGGTTAATAAAGTGTTTTGAAGGTCATGCTATCAAATTTGGATTTTTTCCAAAAAATAACAAGAGTAACAAATAAACTTGGATAACTTGAAACGGATGTTGGCTTTGTAAGTTTGCTGGAAGCTTGAAAGTCATTTCCACCAGACAGCTTTCTCACCATCCCTGGGTGGAGCATCACATGCATGCCTTAATTTAGAGCCTTGTCGCACTGTAAGGTAATGCTGATTCCCCCATCTGTCAAATTCACTTGAAGCCCTGGAAGGACAGTTCCGTCTTTGTCAGCACTGAATCCACAAACTGCGTGTACCCAGCACCTACCACCGTATCTGACCTATGGAGTTTTTCCGTGGACTTTGGTCACAGGATGTGTTTGCTCTAGATTCGTGATTTTCAAATGTTAGCCTGTGTCAGAATCGCCTGGACGGCTTTTGAGGCAGATAGCTGGATCCCACTCCCAGAGTTTGTGATTCACTAAGTCTGGGATGGAGACGGAGAGAGTTGATGATTCCAACGCGCTCACAGGTGACACAGTTGCCACCAACCTGGGGACCACACCTTGAGAACCACTGGTTTAGGGTAGATCATTGATTACTTCCTACCAAATGGTGCTAACAAATAAGATAAAGTAAGGTAATGACTAAAAGCCTGCCCTCGAAGTTGTAAAATCGTGGGTAAATGAGTTAACCTCTCCAGGCCTCATGATGAAGATGATGATGGTGCCCACCTACTAGGGCCAACGTGAGGGTTCACACTGAGCAAATAAGTAGAAAACACTCAGTGGATGTAATGAGCACTGGGTGTTACATACAACGGATGAATCACTGAAACTAATAATACACTATATGTTAATTAATTGAATTTAAATAAAATGTAAAAAAAGAAAGAAAGCACTCAGGAATTGCAAATATGTATTAAATGTTCCTGCTAAAGGAACTCCTCTCACTTGCTGATGGCACAGAGAGAAGAAAACAGCTTCTTAACCAAGCCACAGTGTGTTAATCTTTACAGGGAAACGTGGCAAATGTAAACTTAATCCCTAATCTTTTAAATCTGTAGGAACATTCCAGCCCCTGTTGCATTTTTGTGACCACAGTTTTTATATTTTCTTTATTGGTAAAAACATTAGCTGACTCCTGTGTTTGGTAAAAAGTTTTGCACTTCACACCCCTTGGGAAGGCTATAGCCAAAAAGACAACGATAGCAAATGTTGGAGAGATTGGACACTTCGTGTATTGCTGGTGGGAGTGTAAAATGGTGCAGCCACTTGAGAAAGCAGTTGGGCAGTTCCTTAAAAAAGGTTAAACACGGAGTTACCATCTGACCTGGCAATCCCACTTCCAGGTGGGATCCCCAGGAGAATCGAAAATGTGTGTTCTTACAAAAACTTTTGCATGAATGTTCATAGCAGCCCTGCTCATAGTAGCCAAGATGTGGAAAGAACCCAAAGGCGCATCGGTTGGTGAATAGCTCAACCAACTTGGTATCTATCTGCACAATGGAATGACACCCAACCCTAAGAAGGAAGGAGTGATACATGCTACGACATGGCTGGAACTTGAAAACATTTTGCTGAGTGGAAGTTGTCTGATACAAAGGCCACATATTATATGACTCCATTTATATGAAATGTCCAAAATAGGCAAATCCATAGGGACAGTGCTTAAAAAGATCTGTGGTGGGGTTGGGGCAGGTTAGATGTTGCCAAGGCTGGGGAAAGGAGAGACTAGAGAGTGACTGATGGAGATACGGGATTTCTTTTGGGGATGATGACGTGTTCCAGAATTATATAGTAGTGACAATAATATAGTCTTGTGAATACACTAAACATTACTGCACTGTACACTTTAAAAGTTTCATACTATGAATTTCATAGTATGTAAATGATCTCAATGTTAAACAAAATTTAAGGGCGCTTGGGTAACTCAGTGGGTCGAGCCTCTGCCTTCGGCTCAGGTCATGGTCTCAGGGTCCGGGGATCGAGGCCTGCATCAGGCTCAGCGGGGAGCCTGCTTCCCCATCTCTCTCTGCCTGCTTCTCTGTTTACTTGTGATCTCTCTGAGTCAAATAAATAAATAAATAAATCTTTAAAAAAAATTTAAGACACTAGAATCCTACTTGGTGAGAATATCATTTTCATTTTAGAGTTACACGGTGTAATGGCAGCCAATAGGCACATGTGGCTCTTGAGCTCTTGAAATGCGGTTAGTTAGTCCAAAGTGAGCTTTGCTGTAAGTGAAAATACAGACTGGAACTTGAAGACCTAGTTAAAAAAAAAAAGAAGAATATATATTACCTAGATACATTCTTGATATTGAGGTGATACTCTTTAGGATATATATAGGTAAATAAAATATAATGTTAAAATGAACTTACCTATTTATTTTTACTTTTTCTAAAATGTGGCCGCTAGAAAACTTTAAATTCTGTCTGTGGCTCCCATTTTCTATCTAACGGCCAGCTCTGCCTTCGAGGTCACCCACAGCAGGTTGGTGTCTTTGCAGAGGCCCATGTAAGTGTTTGCATCTGGAAGTTAGTGAATCTGAGGCTGGTCCTTTCCTCCGTGAACATAAAGGGCTTTGTACCCTGGGCTTGATTAGCTCTGTTCCATTAGCATGACTCAACACATGTAAACAGGGCAATTCAATGGGTGCTTCCAGTTTTTGTTCTTTGAGTAGAAGGCCACCTGCAAAAACAGAGCCTTGTTATCTCAAAGAGCAAGGTTCTGGGTCATTATTATTTTAGAAAGTACTTTTTGTGTCTCTTGCTAATGAATTACACAGCAAGTCCTCTGAAAAAAGGAATTTTTAAGATATTTCTTTCCTGCTCAGAGTGACTTCTTTCCAAGACTCAAGTTCTGTCTCAAAATATTCTTAGCCTTGACATGCATTTCTGGATTTCACTGAAAATGGGTCATAGGAATTCTCCTGGAAGGGAATTTTTTTCTAAATGCACTGAACACAAGGGTTTATTTTGTAGGTGCAATAGTTAAGGGCAAATTATGTAAATAGGGTAGGAATGTCCACCAGTGAAGAAGTTAACTAGGTTGATTGCTTTTTAAAAAAAAATCGTAGTATCTTTTTATTATGAAAACAGTGTATGTTATTTTGAAAAAATCTCAGAAACACCAAAAAACAGAAATAAATAACCCACACTCTTAGTCTCACAGCTGGAGATAATCATTGTTAATATACAAATATCTATCCTTCTATTGGAAAAAAGGTCTTGATAAGTCAAAATTATTCTACATAGAGAAGACTGGAGCAAATACTGTTGTTGACTGTTGAATGACAATTAGTAGGCCACTTATTTTTTGACCAATTAAAAATAATTCCCTTGGCGCTCTAAATTTTCAGAAGAAAAATCCAGTCTGTATAGGTTTAGTATACAACATCCCTGTGTTACTATTTAGTGGCTGGGCTGGATGTACTCCTTCAGTCCTTCCTTCCATAAAACAAGAAAGATATTTACATTACACACATAGGAGATGTGGGTGGGCATATCTCTATACATTTTTTTTCTATTCGCCAGCAAGTTTGTATAAAAATATTTACTGCTTTCCTATAGGTTCACTTGCGTGCTGTAGTGTCCACGTCATGAGGCAGAAGGATGGATTATTCACTGGAGTTTTTATGGACCTACATTCAAGTGTTTCCCCAGCTGTGTTTACAGCTTTGGGTTTCTAAGCCTCTTGAGAAGTAATCAGTTTTGATTATCTTAAATCCCAAAGTAAATTTTCTTTTTTGGAGATTATTCTAGTTGTTAACACAGGTTAGTCTGGCCCTATTAAACCATCTTTTAGTGCTGTGACATCCAAAAAAAAAGCTGTGGTTTTGCTTCGAGGAGAGAGGACGATTTGAAATATGAATCAGATCCTTCCTGGTAAGAGGCAAAGTCTCAGAACTCCTTTGTGCTCTCTTTCTCTCTCTCTATCTCTTTTTTTAAATCTTGTCCTACTCTTTGGTCATTTCATTGAATCAGTCTGGTCTCTTAGCACAAGTCAAGATTCTTATATGATTTTTTTTCTATTGGTTCTATTGGTTCATAGTTTTATAACTTTCCATGTACAAACACAGACATTTATTATGCTCTCAGTAATATTTGTTTCTTTCTTCTTTTTTTTTTAGTAATATTTGTTTCTTGACTAATGAGAAGAACACGAGATATTTAAAAGCTTGGGAGATTATAACTATAGGTGATTTCTTGTTAGGTAACTTTTATAAATGACTGTGTTTAATAGTCCTTCATTTAAACCTTAAGTATTCCTTAGCTATAACTATACATTTAGCCACATTTAGAGCCAGAGTGTTTGTTAAGAGTGAAGGTTCTGCATGTTTGTTGTTAGCTTGGGCGGATCAATGAGTACATTTGTGTCCCAGTTTCCTTATGGAGATGATAACTAACCAATTGACTAAATTAGTTAACTCATGGAAAATGAATGGCATAATGACTGGCATATTGATAAGGTGTCAGTAGATGTTAGCTGCTGCTCCAGCCCACCCCCCAATTTCCTGTGATTAATACATCTACAACCACTACCTTCTTGACCAATGTATCCAGTCTTCCACCCACTGGACAGATACTCTCTACTTCCAGGCTGGGATCTTTGAGAACTATTATATGGAAAAGTGGGGCAACAGAGGAACATCTGCAGAGCTGGCCAGGTAAGCCAAACCAACCAACCATTTGTTTTGTGACAAATGAAATGAAAGCAGCAACAGGTGTCCCATGAGACCCTTAATTTGGTCAACATATGCTGACCTCCCACTGTATGGGACATACAGGACAGCTGTATGGTGCTGTCCTGACTGCAGGGTACTGAAGAGGAGACGTAAGATTCAGTGCCTGTCTTTGCCGTCTTGTCTCTTGCGAAGTTTTTAAAGTGTGTACTACTTAGGAATTACTTGTGTCCGTATAGGGAATGTGTTTTCCTAGATTTCTAGGAGGGCAGAAAAAAAAAAAAAGAAAAGGGCTCTCACTATACACAGAATGCTAGAAAAGAGAAAGGATAGATACTGAATTAAAATGTCCAAGCTTCTATATTTATCAATTATTGCTAGATGATGAATCACTTCAAAACCCAGTGACTGAAACAACAACCATTTATTATTTCTCATATTCTTGGGGGTTGGCTGAGCCATTCCTCTGCAGGCTTTGTCTGGAATCACTAATGAGACTGTCCTTAGCTGGAAGGGCCAAGGTAGCCTCACTCACGTGTGTGGAAGTTGGTGCCAGCTATTGGCAAGAGCCTCTTCTCTTCCCAAGAACTCTCCTTCTCCAGTAGGCTGGCCTGAGCTCCTTTGCGGCATGGCCATCTCAATGTTCCAAGACAGCAAGAGGGAAAGCTGCAAAGCATCTCATTGCCTAGGCTCTGGGACTCCCACAGAGTCTGTGGCCAGCACAGGCAAGTTCACAGGGGGTGGAGAAATGGCCCCAACTTCATGTTGGGAGAAGTATATCACATTGAACAGCATCAGTTAACTACTGCTGAATTTAAAATAACAATAGTAATAATAATAATAATAGATTAAAACAATGATTTTTAAATTTCTCCATAATTCATTGGAGGCCATCATCATAGTAATCTTACCACAACCCACTTACCACTCTTTAAATTGTGGCCATTTCTCTGTAGAGGCATGTAGATCTCCTGTTTCTCCCTGCAGTTAATCAGTTTGAAGTATCATTACAAAATTGGGTCAGTGATTTGAGGAAAAAGGAGAACTTCATTTCTGTCTCACTCTCAGAGTCCAAAACAGATGAATGAATTTAGGAATGGCTCCCAAAGTCAACTTGGGATAAAATGAAGAGAGTACATGTTTTAGTAGAGAAAAGGAGCCAGATTCTGAGGTGGGGCCATGCCCCTAGAGTCCTCCCTGCACCTGGGGCTTCCTTTGAAGTGAAGGAAATTGCTCTACCACAAGGAGGCTCAAAGAGGCAGACAGATGTGAGGGTGGAATGTAAAACTAGTAAACATTTTATAAACACAAGGAGACAAGGGACTCATGAGCAGTAAACAGCATGGGCTGACTAAAGCTATCTCAAGTTAGTTGTTGGCTTCTTGTGTCTTACTTCATATTGGATCCTGAGGAAGTTCACAATTTAGACAAGTCCATAATTCTAAGATGTATGACCTAAAGGACTGGCCATTTCCATGGTGGAACTCTTCACCTTCTGTCCAGAATCATGTGACCCCTTTACCTAGAAAGGTTAACCTGGCAGTCAAGAAAGGAAATTATGGACAAGAAAGAATAGAGGTAGAGACACCAAAGGATATCCATTTCTAGAAGGTTGTTAGAGACATTCTGAGTGCTATTTCTGAGACAAAAGATTACGTGATAGTAGGGGAAGTCTTAGAATTAAATATGGAAATCCCAGAATCAGAAACTCTTGCCTGGAGAATGTGTTGGTGCAGGAATATTAGTGGAATAGCGGATTTTCCTGGACAGGAGGAAGTTATCTGCGAGGCAGAGTCCCTCAGATGGGCCAGGTGAGTTCTTTGTATCTGAACAGCACACATGTAACATTTTCACAAATGCACATATGTGATTCAGTTCACGCATAGGTACAAGTGTGTGATCATGTGTGGGTGGTCTTTTAGTTTTCTGCTTATTGGCTTGACACCTCCTTTTCTCTTCCACACATACCAATTCCCAACCCACCTGCCTACCCAGATAACCCATATTAATAGTCTAATATGTATCTTTCCTATTTTTACCAATGACTATATAATAATGTACCCATGGACACACACACATACAAGTGCTTTCTGATCATTGTTTATTTTACAAATCTAGAGCCACAGTACACATAGTCCACATTTTCCCCTGCATTGTGCTTTACTCTGTCAACAACACCTTCTGAAGTTCTTCTTGTCAACCAGCATAGCTCTGGATCATTCTTCTCAATGTCTACATGGTTCCATTGTATGGCTACTCCACAGTTTTTTCTATCATTCCCCTATTCCTAGAAACACATTGTAGCTTTTACAAATAATTTGAAGGGAAAAAAAAGAACTCCTCACCCTCCAAAAAACACCTTTATATGAATCTTTCTGTTCCAGTGACTTCATTTCTCCTTGAGAGGTTCTCAGGGAAAGGACGGCTGGTCTGAAGAATATATGTATTGTAAATTTTAATACAGATGACCATACTTCTTCCCCAAGAGGCTGTATCATCTCTTTAATTAATTTTTAAAGAGGGGGTGGACAGAGGGGCACAAAGAGAGGGAGAGAGAGAATCTCAAGCAGGCTCCATGCCCAGCACAGAGCCTTGATCCCACAACCCCAAGATCACAACCTAAGCTAAAATCAGGAGTAGGATGCTGAACTGACTGAGCCACCCAGGTGTCCTGGCTATATGATTTCTCATTCCATTCACACTGCGTGAAAGACTCCATTTCCTATACCCCTGCCAGTGATAAGTGTTACAGATCTTTTAAATTTTAGACAATCTGACTTCTCATTTTAGTTTACTTTGCAGTCCCTTCCCTTGTGATGAATTAGAGGCTATTTGCATGTTTCTTGGCCTTTGGGTTTGCTTTTCTGAGTATTACTTATTCATATTCTTTACCTGTTTTCCTATTGGTTTGTTCTTGTTTCACTTGTCAAATTCTAATCTTTGTGTATTATAAAAATTAAATATATTATCTGCATTATATATATATTTCTGCAAATCTGTTACAGTCAATGATATTTTATACTTTTGCCTTAAAAATTATAATTATTATAGTTAAATACATCTGTCTTTTCTCTTATAGCTTTTGACTTCTCAATTTTCCTCAGAAAAGTTTTCCTGCACAATATAGTATATATAATCTACTAGATTTTCTTGCAAGAGTTTTGTTTTATCTTTATATTTTTCATTTGTATTTTTGTACCATATCCTTGAATGTGCCATAAAATTGCGATCCAATAAATTTCTGGTTTGAGCATAATGGCTTCATAGAGGGTTTAATTAACTGATAAGGAAGTCCCGTGTCCCATCTCTATTTTTCCAAAATTACTTGTTTTGTCTTTGGTATTTACTTTTCTCTAGAAACTTTAGCATCACTTTACCCAATTACCAAAAACAAACACAAAAAATACCACATTGTTGAAATTTGGGGGAATTTTTATGGCATTGAGTCTTCTCAGCCAAGAATTTGGTACGCCTTTCCATTTCTTCATTTCTCCTTTTACATATTTTAGTATGATTTTGTTGTTTATTTCCTTTTTTTTGGTATATCTATTACTAAATATTTCACAATATTCTTCTTCACTGTTTTAAATGGATTTCTTCCATTCCTATTCTTATTGCCAGAATAAAGAAAAGCTACTGATGTTTTGTTTTGTTTGTAGTTTTGAATCCATCTACTTTACCAAATTCTCTTCTTAATTCTGGGAGATTTTTACTAGATTCCTTTGGGTTTTCTAGGTTTACAGTCATGTCATCTGTAAAAAAAAAGATACTTTTTCCTTTTCTTTTCCAATGTTTTTTCCAGTTTTAAAATTTGCTGACATAAAATTTCATATTATATGCTCTTTTAATACTTGTAGTCATTTTAATGTGTTCTTTCTACTTCCCAAACTTTTATAATATTGCTCTTTCTTCTTTTTAAAAAACCAAGCCTATTTAGTAAATGTATATATTTTTAATATAACATTGAATTTATTTACATATTTACTTTTTTCTTTCTACTTCATTAATTTAAGATTTTATTTTATTATTCCCTTGTTTTTTTGATAATTTCTTAGAATGTGGCTTTAGTTTCTTTATCTCTTATCTTCATTCTTTCACAAGAACAACATTTTAAAAAATTTTTATTTATTTATTTATTTATTTTCAGCGTAACAGTACTCATTGTTTTTGCACCACACCCAGTGCTCCATGCAATATGTGCCCTCTCTATTACCCACCACCTGGTTCCCCATCCTCCCACCCCCACCCCCAAGGACAGCATTTTGACTAAAAAATTTTTATACGATCTTCTAGAGCCTTAGAGTATACAATAAAGTTCCCTTTTGTGTAGCTTTCAAGATTGTCGGTGATTTCCCTTTGATTTCTTTAAGCCAATCATCATCTAAGTGTTTTTTAATTTCCAAAAAGTCAAATTTTGGGTCATTTTTAAATATTTCTTTTCTTAGTGAATTAGGATCAGACCACACAACCTATAATATTTTTACTCTTTGAATTTGCTCAAGTTTTCTTTGTAGCCATGTTTAAGTGTTTATAAATGTTTCACAGACATACAAACATTTTCTGTATCAGGAATGTAGGGTTTTGCCTAAAGATAGTGTTAGGAGGCAGCATGGCATAGAGTTTAGAGAAAGCAAAGACTTTAGAGAATATATGTCTACCTTCCAATCTTCACTTTACCATATGACTGTGAGCACATCTGTAAGATATGAATGATAATGGTGTCTACTTCATAGAGTTCTTATGAGGATTAGATTATTTAATATTTGTAAAGTATTTAGAAATTAGCACATAGCAAATGCTATGTTACTTGTTGTTATATAAATAAAAATAATCAGTTCATCTATGTCCTTTCTGCATTCTTTCTGCAGAATTTTCCAATACAGTCCAAAGAGACGTATCAAGTTAATATAAACTTTTGGTGCTTTTGAGGATGGCTTGTGGGTTAAAACAGTATTCTGGTGCTGTTTTCTTTTTAATTGAATTTTAAATTTTTAAAGTGATAAGTTTTAAAATACTTCCTTCACTTTTTAAAAATATATATACTTTTTTTTGGATTTTTTAAAAAAATTTTATTTTTAAAAATTTTTCTCAGCATTCCAGAATTCATTGTTTATGTAGCACACCCAGTGCTCCACACAATACGTGCTATATATATTCTTTTTTAAAAAAAAAATTTTTTTTCCATTTTATTTATTTTTTCAGCGTAACAGTATTCATTCTTTTTGCACAACACCCAGTGCTCCATGCAAAACGTGCCCTCCCCATTACCCACCACCTGTTCCCCCAACCTCCCACCCCTGACCCTTCAAAACCCTCAGGTTGTTTTTCAGAGTCCATAGTCTCTTATGGTTCGCCTCCCCTCCCCAATGTCCATAGCCCGCTCCCCCTCTCCCAATCCCACCTCCCTCCAGCAACCCCCAGTTTGTTTTGTGAGATTAAGAGTCATTTATGGTTTGTCTCCCTCCCAATCCCATCTTGTTTCATTTATTCTTCTCCTATCCCCCTACCCCCCCCATGTTGCTTCTCCATGTCCTCATATCAGGGAGATCATATGATAGTTGTCTTTCTCCAATTGACTTATTTCTCTGTGAACGTTATGGCTTTTGGGGGGATGGAAAAGTTTCTTTTCCATATGGATTTGTCTGCCACTCAGCTGAACATTTTTTATTCTTTCAGAGTTGGTGTTTCTTCCTTCATACAGTTGTTTGCAGAAGGATCAGAATGTAAATGCACAGTGTGCCTTCTGTTCCCTTCACAGAAGAGACAACAGGAAAAAGGGATGGGGTTGCCTTTGGTACAACTCAACAAAGATTTTACATGAGGTTCATCAAAACCGCGCCGTTGTTCTCATAGCCTGACTTCACAAAGATTTGCTGTAGTAACACTGAACTTACCAAATAAACTCATCCTAAGAAAAAAAAAAAATTTTAACTTTTAAAGATTTTATTTATTTATTTATTTATTTGAGAGAGAGAACAAGAGAGCTGGGAGTGGTGGGTTGGCAGAGGGAGAGAGAATCTGAAGTAGACTCAGCACTGAACCTAGAGCCCAATGCAGGCCTTGATCCCAGGACCTCATGATCATAATGTGAGCCAAAACCAAAGGTTGAACATTTAACCAACTGTGCCACCCAGGTGCCCCTAACTGTATACTTTCAAATTGCATCTTTTTGGATTTTTCTTATCCTCACTTATTCTAGAAGGGGAGTTACTTTTTATTTTTATTTTAAAGATTGATTGATTGATTTCTTAGAGAGAGAGAGAGGGAGACAGGGGGGAGGGGAAAAGGGAGATGGAGAGAGAATATCTCAAGCAGAGACCCTGCTGACCATACAGCCCCCTCCCTACCCAAGAAGTTCAACCCTATCCAGGACATGAACACATATCCTTAGTCTAGGGGAATTTACTTTCTAGTTCATTATATGAAAAACAAGTTACTCTGTCTCAGTCTTTGAACTGATAGTCATAATTCACTTTTGGTTTCAAAAAACAAACCAATCCAGCGAGTCTAAGTGTATTCCAGATATCAGATGTTCTTTGGAGATCTAGTTAAACTTGGACTGAACCCCAATACCACTGCCTGTGAGAATTCAGCCCTCACCAATCTCTGTGAACTCTTGGGTCACTTTCTCTCGCTTCTTCCCACCTCCACACTCCCATATTGGATGGGCTCTGCTAGTTCTGCCTCTTGTCTACCAGCCTTGTAAGTCTAGAAATTTCATCCGTTTTCCCTCATTAGTTCAGCATTTTGTGAGTGTAAAAACTTTAATGACCAGTCACTTTTCATGGTCTCAGTTCATTTTTTCTTCAAATATTTTCCTATTTAAGGAAGGGATACTGTGCTTATGATAAAAGAATAAATAAGGAATGTACAAGCTGTAGTTGCTAGTAGATTTTTAGTGGGCCGATGAGAAAAGAGTAATATACATTCCTTCCCAGGAAGAACAGAATAAAAACTAACAGCCCATTGCCAACCCTGAATGGACATACCATCCATCTGATAAACTACCCTCCAACAAATTCAGAGAACAACAAATGAGTTTTGGCAGTTCCCTTTGTTTCTCAACCACCACCATCTGTATGAATTGTTAATATGTATGATAGCCCTATGTTGTAGTGGAAAGGCCATCAGAAATAAATTTTCCATTTGTGAAACCATTGCCAGATATTCCAGGCAGTATGATAACCCATGTAACTGGAGATCATTTTCAAAATATTAAAGATCAGTACACCACAGGCATCAATCAATAATAGACCAGACCAGTCAGACAAAGTATCAGGAGTAAATACCTGGTACAGCCACATGGTGGACACCAGCTGAGTATCTCCCTTACCTATAACCTAAGAGTAACTTTGGAAATTCACATCATTTTGTGACCAAATGTTTCTTTTCTCTTTCCCTTTCCAAACTGAACCTTGTTCATCATGCATTCATTCAACAAAGACATCCTTATACTTCTTCATGTGCTCTCCCAGCCTTTCTCCAGCTCCCATCTCATTGTCACCCACATAGGTATTATACCTAATAAAGTCTTTGCATGTTTCATCATATCTTGGCATCTGTTTCTCTCAGGATCCAGACAAACTCCCTAATGGCTGTATCAGAATCACAGACAGCAGAACACACTTGTTACATTTGGATTTATCCCTGGATCACTTCTGAGGTTAATTTCATTTCCATTACTTCTGGCATGTACTTTGGCAAACCCTGATTTTTATTTCTCATTCTGTCCCTCTTTCCATCGACTATCAGAATCTTAAGACTTCCTGATGAGGATCCACTTTTGCTTTTCTATGAAATCTCTTGTCATTTCCAGGGGAGGAAGATGGTACTAACAGAAGCTAGCCATTTAAGCAAGGGTAAAGAGGGTAGGTGGTGTACAGATTCTATAGAATGGGGAGATTTGTGGGAGAGGAGGTGGGGTACGGGGAGAAAGAATGGCAATCAGTTTAAAGAGTTTGGCTTTGAGATGACTGGCATTTGGGACTGACCCTTCAGCGACTCCTGGTGTGTGGTTCGTGGTTCCTTTATCCTGGAGAAGATACCTTGCTACACTGAAATGAGTTAAGGTAGACCAGGAACATCACAGAGCTTCTTTCATCTTCAAGTTCAAATCAGCTGGTGCATGCAGCAGGCCCTAGGGGCAGAGATGAAGAAGGTACACCCTAGCACCACAGCTCTCCCTCTGCCAAAATTTCGCAGCTACATGACATTGAAGAATGAGCCTCTCACAGTACACCTGACTTGCTGCCACACTCACACTGTAGTCAGAGCTGCAAGTTTAATGGGCAGATGGAACATGAACAGTGTTGATCCAGGTGCAGCCAAGTCACCTAGAAGGACTGGCCACCCTGGAGAGACACCTTAGTGAGAGTCATCTAACCTGGGGGTGTGAGTATGCCTGTGACAGGACATGTCAAAGCTGCACTTCCAGTCCACCTCCTGGGGCAACTCAGAGAAAGTGGGATTGGACAGGAAGGGTGGCCTCTCCTCTTGCCAAATGGACCGCACCACTTCAGGGGGACAACCTGAACCAGAAGAACCAGCCTGGCCACCCTGAGGTGATAGCCGGCACTGATATTGACAAAGCCTCAAATTAAGACAGTACAAACAAGGAACTTGGACATCTAGGGCCTCTATTACCCAGATTTGTTAATAACACTGCTCCTGGCCCTTAACTCTCCATAAATTCTCAGTGAACTGGGCTGAATGGATTTGAATGTGAAATGCAGACCTCTTCTCAGACATTCTCACATCCTAGGGGGATTGATTTCCTGCTCTCTTACCTATACTCTGGCCCCTCAGCTGCAGCTGAAGTCAACATTTCCAACTCAGGATTAGTTGAGCTACTCAGTAATGGGGGACTCCACGAAAGCTCCATGACCATAGCAACTCCACAGTCCCATAATTGTCAAAGGACAGTAGGTAAAGTATTCATTACTCTGTGATTATCTGAACTTCGAACTGTAAGTGCAGCTTTCAAGCTGACTTTGGGAGGAGATGGCAGCTCCTGGGGCAGAGTTCCCAGAACTGGACATGGGGAAGACCTCCCTCCTCATCAACCAAGCCCAGGTCCACTGCTCCACCTCATTATGGCTTCATGACCACCTCAAGAAGTCTACCCTTGTTTACTGCAGGCGCCTTGTCATGAGGGAGTGACAGGGAGCCATGGAAATCAGCTCTAAGAAAGGCCTGAAAAGGCACCCATCCAGGTTCGTCATCCAAGTTGAAAAGGAGCATCTTCACCTGTTCATGATTCGAGAAAAGTCAAATGAACTTTCCTTTGCTGAGACTTTGTTAGTCAGAATCTGACCAAGAGGCCATCTCCTCATGAATGGTGAGTGGTGTTCATGATATTCTCTTTCTTATATTCTTTGACTTAGGAGAACTAAAGGACAGGCTTCTTGGCAATGATCCCCATTTTTGAGGACCTGCTCTTTCTTGGACAGAAGTGGAAGTTCATTAGGAAGGAAAACATTTCCCCACCAAGAAAGTTGGCTTCCTCTGTGTTTATCACACCTGACAAGGCCAGCAGCACGACTCCCCTCTTGATTTTGCTTTTCCACTCCATCTCACTGGGACACTTTGTGTGTGTGTATATGTAAGTTACTTTATGTTACTAGTTATTATGAATTTTCAACTCCCTCAGGAAAAAGTTTGAAGAGGTCAGTCTCTTGGACCTGGACTCTATAAGACAGCAGAAAAGACAGCAAATATATTGGAGGGTTGTGGTGAGGAAATGGTAATTCGTTCTCCACTGAGGATTGACAGCACAAAAAAATGGAATTAAATTACACCAGAGGCTTAAAAAGTTTATGAAGTTTGAGATGAGGATCTTTAAGAATGGTGTACAGAAGTAGACTGACTCCACCTTAAAGGAATTTCAATCCTACAGATACAAATATCTACAGATGTTTCTGTCACTTTCAGAGAATAGATGTTCTTCAGATTCTTTCCAAGGTGCCAGCAGTTCTGACTGTGGTCATGAAACTCTGAGACCACGTATGAGAAGTAATTAGCCTTTCTACCTTCTCAGAGAACCCACCCCTACAATGTGAAGATTGTAAAGCTGTAAAAGGCCACAGATTCTCTGGGGTGAAACACTTAGATTCTAGAAGCAGGTTAGGATCCTGTTCTCAGGGGCCCTCTACACAGCTAAGGGCCTGGATAAGGCTGTGTGGGCACCAGGGAAGATGATGAGCCCTAAATTCAAGAACTACACTCCAATATTGGCTCTGCCATTTACTAGCTGGGCAAACTCGGGCAAGTACTTTTTAACAACTCGGAGCCTTCAAACAAGAAGAAACAAGTCCATCCCCTCCTTCATGCAATTGCTCCTGTGGCCACTCCTCTATTATGACAATTTCCACTTTTGATTGTTTAATCATTGGTCTTGAAATCTCTTTGTCCTTTGTCTATGAGTTCCTGAAAATAGTTTCTTCTTACCCTTGCCATCGACTCGTATGTTAGTGGTATTTAATAAATTTGTTGAATAAGCGAGTGGAAAGAATGAATGAGTGAATAATGAGTGTCTAGATTGTGGTAGGACTACTATAACATTTCAATGGGTTAAAATCTGCTCCCTTTCCGAAGTCAACAGGCCTAGACTGCTGGGAGAAGGAAGGGCATCCTCAAGATTTAACTTGATGTGAGTTTCTCCATCCACCCCCACAACCTGCCCCAACGCCTCCCTTTGTCTTATATTCATCTTTAGTTCTTTTAACCAATATTTATCACAGGGATTGGGCTAAGTTCCCTCCCAGCCCTGGTTGAGTCCTGAGGGTCAATGAAAAGCTGTGTTGTTCCTTACCTGGCTGTCTCGAGAGGAGACGGTCTTTTAAAAGTGGCAATCCGTGAAACACTTGCTGAAGTAGTGTGGCCAGCACGGGGCAGGCACAGAACTTGCGGAGGTCACAGAAGGTTCTGTAAAGAAGATGGCATTTGAGCTGAGCCCTGCAGGTGGAGAAGGAGTTTCCCAGGCTGAGGGAGGAGTTTACCTGAGTCTCAGGTCTAGCTGTAATCAGCTGGGCATGTCAGACAAGTTACATCACCTCTCAGAGACAGTTTCTTCATCTGTTAAGTAGAGTTCCTAGGATTTCTGCCAGGATCTGGTAAGAGAACACAGATAAAGTGCATATCGTCAATCTGGGCAATAGTAAATGCACAATAAATATTGGGGTATCACGTGGGTAAAAGCCTGGAAGTGAGAGATGCAGATTACTATGGGAACCACAAACAAGATTTGGGATAGCTAAGGAGAACCGTGGTAAACAGTGCCTCTTCCCCATCTGGGTTTGGGATAATTTGAGAAAATTCAAAAGAGTAATTATGGAGGCAAAAATAGGAGACCACTAACCTGGAGACCAGCACCTGGAACAAGGGAAAACAGGACTTGAAGACCCCAGGACAAAGCAGAACTGGCAGTGGCAATTTCTCGAAAGGAAGCATGCCCAGAGAGGACTCAGAGCATGGCATGGCTCACTCCCAAGACAGGAAAGGGAGGAGCAAAAGTGAGCTTACCTGGTTGTTCTTTCCCATTTCCCCAGTCAGGGACTCCCAGAATTGGAGTGTGGAGCTGGTCGGGGTTTGCTTTGGAAACCACTTTCCTGTGGAAATGGTGGGTGGGAGGCAGCACTCCTCTCTGACACAGGGTGACTTGGGCAAGGTGGAAGGTGGATGGTGTTCTGTGGATGGGAAAGATAAGATGTTGATGAGTTTTGATGGGCAAGCAGAGGCCAGATCCTGAAAAGCCTGGGGGGTCAGTCAAGGAGAATGAACTGAAGGTGGGGGTGACCACCGAGAGGGAAGGAAGAGACCCTAACCAGGAGTACCAAGAAGAGCGACGAGTACAGCAGGCACCGTAGGACATCCCTAAATGTTGGCGCCAGGCTTCAGGCTTATGGGAAGAGAGAAGGCAAGCCCCATGGCCCCACCAGGTCACTAGGAAACTGAAGATGCTGGCGCAGAAGTGGAATCTGGGCCAGATAAGCTGGAAGTGAAAACAGTACAGAGCAGATATCCGTGGACCCCCTCCAGGCACCAGGGACCACAGTCAATGCAGAAAAGAAGGCAAAGATTGAGGAAGGGAGTAAAAACCTGAATGATTGAGAGTATGGCAGAAAACAGCATTCTCAGATTTTCTGAAATGGAAAATTTGGAGGTGATAACAAGATCCAAGGGGTGGCCCTAAGAATCAGCAGCTTAGGAGGACCTGGGTGACTCAAATGGTTAAGCTTCTGCCTTCAGCTCAGGTCATGATCTCCAGGTCCTGGGATGAGCCCCAGGTCCCGCTCCCTGCTCAGTGAGGAGTCTGCTTCTCCCTCTCTCTCTCTCCTCCCCCCTGCTTGTGCTCTCTCTCTCTAATGAATCAATAAAATCTTAAAAAAAAAAAAAAAAAAAGAACTGGCAGTTTAAGAGGAGCAAAGGTAAATGTCCTCATAGTTGAGGAGGTCGAGGATGCTTGAGGGGTCATCTATGAGGACATGGAAACCCTTAGAATGAGGCCAAAGTTAACAAGGAGAAGAGATATATTTTATATCTTTGATATATGGCATTGGGTCAATCAATATAACTGTAAAAGAAGGAACCAATAAAGAAACAAAGACATGACAACCTCCAAAACAGTGACAGCCATCACCAAAACATAGACTAACCCACCTGGTTTACACAGGAGTGGAGTCATAGAAACATAAAGATATTTACAGGTGTGGAATATAGGCCTCGTGATAATTACAGAGACCGCAACAACGAAGTCCTTCTGTGTATGTGTGCTAGAGCAGAGGGTGCTGGCCACAAATATGTGCCAACTTCACAAACTAGGTGCCAAGTCCAATAGCTGATGTACTCCCTCCTCCCCAAATAGCACATAAAGCGGAAAGTGTCTGCTCCTAAACTGTAGATCCGTAGAATGTTCTAGAAGCTCATCTGCACAGCAGGCAATACCCAGGCCATGAGTTTCTTGAGAGAACCAGATTCTCCTCCACATACACAGAACCAAACAACATCTATCACAGCCACTGATTGCTGTGATTATTACTATTATTTTCTATAATTGCCTTTGTGGGATCTGCTTATTTGCATCATGCTAAGCACTTGTAATTAGCCAATGAAAGATTTGGGGCTAAGCTAGTTTCAAAAAAAAACAAAACAAAACAAAACAAAAAAACCTGAGGCCAAGATGATGGAATATATCCAGCCAATTCCATCTCATAATGCCAGGTACTTGCAGCCAAAGTGGCTTTTTCTTGAGATGTGTATATTAAAATCACATGGACTGTGTTTTGTTGTGGCATTTAGTCATCTGAGACAACTCTACAAATATGCCATAAAAAAAAAAAAAGAAGCAAACAGGGGCAAAGTAATTCTGACGAATCACGAGGCATGCTCTTAGCAATAGGTTCATTGCCAGAAGGAATCCTTGAGAATGCCAACCTTCATTGTGTTGATTGAGAAGGAAAGAGCTTTGAAACCAGACCTCTTTTCCCCCCGTAGATTTCCCTGTCAGGATACATAAAAGAATTCAAGCTAATCAAAAAGCCCAAGTGAGCTGGCTGGTTAACTAGGACAGGCCCAACCTTGAGTTCAGAGAGATTTCTAATGCATTCCACCTGTCCCTCCAGACGACCATGTTTATGGGATATAAGAACAGCAGAGAAGGCATGTCTCTGAAGAGAACGATGATCATAAGGTAGCCAAAATGGCATCTCCTGGAGACTTACCTCTGCACTGAAGACATGGTCATTCTTTATTTTTCCTAGAGAAGTGTACTCTTGATCCCCTTTTTCTGTTTCACACCCATCCCCCTCCCACACCTCCCCTCTGGCAACCACCTGTTGCCAAGCCATCAGACTTCTCCATGAAGTCTTCCCCGATGGCACCAGCCAACACCACTCTTTTCCTTTCCTGATTATCCCTCCACCTTCTGTGAAACGAGACCTAGAAGTTACACCGTCTTTGGACTTTCATTTTGACGATTCTGAGGTTGCCTCTCAGCTAAAGGGAGCCATGGCCCTTCAGCAAGGACTAGTGGCTCCCCTGACTGGTGTGTGGGGGCAAGAATGGAACATTGTGCATTTAGTACTTGCCAAGACAGTCTCAACCAGTCATCATGGCTGTGGTTTGTACTGGAACTTAACTTTACATGGTCTCATATTATCCAGTTGGTAGTTCTGTGTTCTTAAGGCTGTTCTGATGAGACGTTCCAATTTTAAAGGTATAGACTGTTGGATTTATACAGAGAAATCACCCTAAAATATATCATTGACATTTACAACCGATCATTCTGACGAGGCCCCCCAAGTTGATCTTCCATTCCTGGGGTGGGTTTGACAGGTTTCCAAACAGTGATGTCAAGTAATGTTTCCTCATAACTATATGCATAAATATATGCATCTGTTATGTATGCATATATTTGCATATGTATATATGTTCTGTACACATATAGTCTACGTAGAAACCAGATTAATAACTCATTTGCAACTGAAGACACTCCTTCCCAGAAACTTACACACCCCCAGGGCTACTTCCACAAGATACTTCCTTCTGAATAGAGGAAGGGTCAGAAGTTCCGTTAGTGTCCAAGAGTTTGCCCGGTGAGCATGAAATCAGAAACTCTCCTCCCTTTCTTTCCACTGGCTAAAACTGCTCTGGGCCAGCTGCTTGCTGGCTGGGCTGCCTGTAAGATCTCAGCCTTCCTGTGCCGTGGTTTTCCCAGCTTTAAATGCAAACAGTACCTAACATCCAGGACGGTTGTAAAACGTGCTTAGAACTGTAAGTAGCTCCCAGTAAGCACTTATCCAATGTCAGTTTTTTATGTTTATTACTTAAATCTCTTCACCAATCGTTTAGAAATCTCATTTCAAAAAAAAAAAAAAAGAAATCTCATTTCCTTTTCCTTCATAAGGTAACAGCCCTAATGGAATAAGGAAGCCCATACTGATTTTTTTTTAACCTTTAGAGATTGTTCTAAATCTAGGAATAGCAAGATGCATCTCATTGAGGATGGCTGATTGGGGAAAATGTATCTACTTTTTTCTCTTTTTCTTCATTTAATACAACACCAGGAAGTGAATTCCCCTCCTGCTTCAACTCTTGTTCTTAATTTTTATTCATCAGGCCCTACTTACAGAAGGCCAAGTGTATGTGAACCCAGCAATCGAAGCCCCATAGCCAGGAGGACTTTGGATAAAGCTTCATGCACTGTCACTTCCTACAAATCCCCCCCCCCACAAAACACACAGCTCCCCCATCAAAAAAACAAAAACAAAAACAAAAACACAAAAAAATCTGTGATTCCATTCTCCGGGGACAGACTCAGAGGCCCTAGAAAAAGCTAAGGCATGATTGACACACAGGGAAGGCAGGTAGACCCAAGAGTGCCAGAGGTTGGGCCTTCTAGATGATTCATCAGGTTGGTGGCTCGCCCTGCCCTTCTCAGGGCGCAGGGGACACCCTGGCCAAGTGAAGAAGAAGCCTGTGTTTTGCTTTTGTTTCTCAGTTGAGAATAAGCTGAGGGACTGGTACTTTTCCTGAATGACCCACATGGAAAAGGGTTTGCCTCTTCTTGTTGTTAACACTGAAGGAGAGGCCACAGCAACCTTAGTTCTATTGGAGAAAAAGGTGCATGGGATTTTTTTTTTTTTTTTAAAGATTATCCTTCTGTTCACAGTGCACCCAGGTCCCAGGTGGGGAAGGTGGTGTGCCGTCTGGGATGGCTGGGGGAGAGGAGCCCACTCTCCTCCTGGTGAAGTACGCAGAGCTCCCCCTGCAGCCTGTGCCCTTGACCAGTTTTGCTCTTTCTTCCCTCCCTGGTCATTTCACAAGGTATTGGATGATTGGCTGAGCCCCAAGTTGAGACCAAGAGAACAGAATCAAGACTTCCTTCCTTTCCTCTTCTGCCCCTCCCCCTCTCACTGATTCCTCTTCCTCCATCCCTCCCCCAGCCAAGCCACCAACCTACTCACCCAACCACCGACCATAACCCACTGAAGCAGTACAATGTTAGAACCCATGGAACAAAAGGGTTTCTGGTATCAGAAGAGAAGGGACACAGAATAAGGGGGCGGGGAATAGGAGTTTCTACTTTTTTTTTTTCTTCAAGGGGAAAAAAAAAAGTCTCTCTGGACCAGCAGACCATCTCCTGGGAGGGAGAAGCCACAACTTCCCCAGGTAGCACATTCCAGAGAATGAATGAATGGTCGGGAGATGCTGGGGGGGGGGGGTGGGGGCAGAAATACACAGCGTTTAATACAAGGCAGGGAGTTGTTTACAATCGTCTGGAAGATGCCAAAGGGCTTAACAGTCAGTCATAATAGCTCCCAGCTGGTGCAGTGCGCAGGCAGAGCTGAGCTTGGCGTTACTGTCCTCGCCTGCTGGAAGAGCTGAAGCAACACCATGACTTGCCCAGGGTCACACAGCACGCTTGGGACAGGAATAATTCTGACTCCTTCTTCCTGGCTGTAATTCAGCAGACAAAGCCACCTTATTACTGTATGATCATTCAAATCTGAATCATTTAAATGGCTCCTAATTGCAGGCTTAGAGGGAACGGTCAGCTCCATGTGACTAACAGCCCGGGAAGCCGCGGTAGGAAAGACCCAAGTTTTACAAACTCCTGAGTATGGAATTAAAATGCTGTCCTCCCGCCGGGGTGGGAGTAGGAGAAGAAGCATTTGAAAACGCGACATTGAAACTGCCAACCAGTAGCCTGTTTAGATTTTTTTTTTAAATGAATTTGAAGCATCACCTCCAATTTTTAATATCGGAACAGAGAAGCACTTCGGATTCAAAGGGATGCTATTCAGAAAGGCTTTTGAGGGCAATTCTCAAATATTTTCCAAGCAGTCGATGGATCTTCACACTCATCTTTCTTATGCCCCTCAAAACACTGTCTCTGTGTTTAAATTTCCTTTTGAACTCTTTTATAGGTAGCTATTTGGGAAAGGGGAGGGAGGAGGGGGCCGCGGAAGCCACCGGGCTTGTAAATTCAGATCTGTCCACGGGGCCGGGCACGTGCTGTGCTCAGAAAGAAAGTAAATTCCAGCAGGCCAATTGCTCTAACTGATTCATCTGTCGGCACAGAGACGCCACCTACCTGCTCGCAGGTATTCAGGTAAATGACAGGTGGGCGGGACCTATACTGACTGTTTCAATAGCTAAGGGCCCAGCAATGCTTTATCTGTGAGGCTCCCGTGATGTCACACGTTTCCTGCTCTCGACCAACCAATGCCCGCCTCCTTCCTTAGGCACCTGTGCACCAAGGTTGAGCCTGGTCACTGCTCCGGGAGCCCCAGGAACTGCCAGATTCACCCACAAGGCATGGGAACTTCGGGGCTGCGGCTGCCTTGAGTGCCCGGGACACGCACTGGAAAAGGTGAGTTGAGACCCTCCATGTTTCTCTTCTGGCATTGAGACCCCTGGCCCCTGAGGGATCTCTCTGAATGAGGAAACTGAATGAAAAAATAAAAGCTGAATGACTTAGCCCGGGTGTTTGTCCCGCAGGGAGAAGCCCTTTTGAGAGGGAAGAGCGGAGAGATGCCTTTGACATTTGGGTTGTACAGGAAAATTCTCCCAGGCCAGATATTTAATCCTTTTTGTTTCTCTTAATCATTAAGCCAGGCTCTGCTTGTCTGGGAAGTTGATCTGATTTTTTTTTTTTAACCCTGGAGTGGAGTGCAGTGGAGACTTTTTTTGAAACTGAACTCAAAGACTCAGACCTGTTCAGCCCGTTTTAAGGGAGGGTTGGGAGGCCAGAGCCAAATGAATTCAGAGTTGCCTTATTTTTGCCTCATTTGCCTTATTTGGTCTTACTTCTCTGCGTTTGTCTCACCAGAGGCACTTTCCATCTGAACCTGTGAGATGACCTTACATTTGTTTCCCCCACCAGAAACCCGGTCCTCAGATGGGTAACTTTTGCTGCCCTTCTCAGAGGCCAACACTCATCTTCCTCCCTCTTTCTTCTCTAAAAAAGTCTACTGGGTTTTATTTTTTGTTCTTTGTTGATGTTCTTAAAAACCACTTTGCAGTCCGGATAAGAGCTGTTTACGTCCAGACCTGGACTGGCTGCCTGCTGACCTTTGGTTAAAGTAAGGATTACTTCCTCTACGCTTAACAAGAATGAGTGTAACTTCAGGTCGGATTTTTAATTTTTTTTTTCAATTCTTCCACTTTCTTTTTTCTCTTTTAATAGCAAATCTACCAAAAAGATTGTTCTGCCAGGACCTTTTTTTTTTTAAGTAATTCTACCTCTAGGATCCATTTTTGTTTCCTTAATCCTGGTCTCCCAGCCTGTCTTACTTCTGTTCTTGACAGCCCAAGAGCCACACTCCGCAGCTAGCACTGTCCTTAGAGAAAGGAAAATAAACCCAGTCCCTTGCCGGGATGAGCCGGAAACTGTAGAGGGAGAAATGAACCAGCCAGGGGACATTTCATTCTAGATTCCTTCATCAGTGACTTTTCTGAGATCTGTTTGCAAAGATCTTTGCAAAGGAATAACCTGTTAGAAGTTACACTCCTTTTCATCCCCACCCCCCTGGAAATTCAAGGTGCTTGTCAACTCTCCAGAAGGAAAAATGGAAATAAGCTGAGCAAAGTTTGGTCTCAGACCCTCGCTTCTCACCACTGAGAATCTGCCTGGGGCCTTGTTGCCAATTTCTCTCTCCCTCCTTGGAAGTTCGTAATGTTCTCTCACTGACTTTTGTCTGTTCTTCTCCCCTCCTCCCCCACCCCAGTGGTGTGTTTGGATGGTGGCTACAAGGTTGTCCCTTAGCAGTCTTCTCACTTGATTCAGAGCTTTGTCAGCAGAAGAAAGGAAAGGATCTCCTCGATCCTGACTCTTTCTGGAGAGGAATGTGTCTTTAAAGTCACAGACCTCTCCATGAGACGCATTCCTCCGGATTACCATGGACTGTTAGCTCTTTGCACAGCAGTGATGTTATGATTAAGTACATCCTTTCATCACTGTATGTCAAGGTCCTTCCCCACTAAAGGAACACAGCTCAGGATGCCATGCCTCCAGATAGAAGAAAGGAAAGAAAATATGGAGGCTGGAATCCAGAGTCACGTTATCTCAAAGGCACTTGGTCTCTTGGATAATTTACACACAAGTATTGTCCAAAGGGGTGAAGGACCCACAGTGGCTTCCTGCCTGTAGTAATTCCACCTCTTGATTCAAGTGGTGATAGGTCTGATTGGAAAATACACAGTGTCTTCCATGTACACTCATGAGCAGGTTTCTCGACTTCTCAGACCGTCAGTTTCTTCGTCAGTAAAACAGGAGAGAAGCCTTATGATCGAAGTGCTCATGAGAAGCAAATAGGGTAACACGATGAGGGCGTCCAGTGACCAGTGTCTGGCCCTACATGGGGACCAAATAGAGGTGTGGGCCGTTCTTGAAGGAATTTTCCTGGGTGCTCGGCAGAGATAGTCTGACCCTACCAAGATAAAAGATCTTCTGCGGTTGCCATCATTAGGAACCCTGATAGTTCTTGTTATGGTATTAATTGTACATAATTAACTCTGATGTTAACAGTTCAGAGAAAGAACATAGGCAGGAGGCAGGAGAACGCTTAAACTACATCACACGAGCCAGGCCGATTGGTCTCTGCCAACTCCCAGAAATGCTTAGGAGCTGCGGCCACTGCTGTCCTCCTGCCTTGCCCGCCACAAAGCTCTCACACCCCAACAGACACACCGAATGTGGTCCTCCGCAGGCCTACAGGGAAAATGTTCCTGTTGTCATTGGCTGTAATCTGACTTGGCAGGTGGCCCGTTTCTGCTTTCAGCTATGCTCTCTCTCCTGGGCAGAGTGGGTGCTTGGTTTCCTCCAATCTTGCAGGTAAACACCCTTAGCCAGAACCTGGTGTTCTGCCATGCCAAGTAACCTGGACGAGGGGGAGACGGCCAGTTGGGAGCCTGCCTGCACTGGGGAAGGGAGCTTGTAGCTCCCTTGGAGACGATCACCTCACTCCTGGAATATCCCATGCCATTGGATGACCTTGAGGCATAGCGTAAGAGCAGAGGTGTTCCCAGGCTCCTCTAAGTCTCACCCTATCCTGAAAAGCTAAGGCAAGTTTTCATCATTCACCAGCCGATCAAGGACGAGGGTTCATGACCTCGAGCCTACTCCTGGCATGCTTAGGGGGTCCTGGGGAGGAACCTCAGCCTCCCTGCTCAGCAGTATCCATGTTTATTTACCTTCTGTTAGCATCAGATTGCCAGGTTCCAAAGCCAGCACTCCCTTATGCTAACAGTGTGACCTGTGGTGGTGATTGGACCCCTTTACCCCAGCTATTAAACAGGCTTGTTATGAGGAAGAAATGAACACAGTGTCTAAAGTGCTTAGAATATTACCTGGCACAATGTGAGCTCTTGCTACTATTATTTTTCTAAAGGAAGGTGGAATGCGACAGATCTGGGTTCGAGACTTGGTTCCACCATGTAATGGACATAAGCCCCTTCGTGCCTCTTGGTCGCACATGGCCTCATCCGGAAAATGGAATACTTCCCAAAGCCAGTGCTGTGGTAAGGAACAAACAGGAGATGGTTTCGTGCGAAGTGCCTGGTCCATGATAGAGTAGGGGCTCAATCAATTAACCCTCGTTGGATTAGTACAGGCACAGTGTTGGGTACACACAGTACATACATGGCTGGATTGCAGTTTGCAAATACTGCATTTTTTTTTTTAACGAGTGGAAGAGTTGTGGCAAGCCTCCCTCCAGCACACCCATCATTGCCATTTTCCCAACAGCATTTGCTCCTTTGTGTCGCCGTGTCACATTTTGGTAATTCTCACCACATTTCCAACTTTTCATTACTATTATATGTGTTATGGTGACTTGTGTCCAGTGATTGCGACTCACTACATGCTCAGATGATGGTTAACATTTTTTAGCAGGAAAGGATTTTTAAATTAAAGTCCACACATCGCTTTTTTAGACATAATGCGACGGCACGTGTAATAGACTATGATAGAGTTTAAACTTTTATATGCACTGGGAAACCAAAATATTCCCTTGACTCGCTCTATTATGCTATCTGCTTTGTTGTGAACTCGCTTTATTGTGGTGGTCTGGAACTGAACCCCATCTGTCTCCGAGGTGAGCCTGTCGAGGAAACAATGATTGTTATCGGTTAAAGTTCGCCTTCTCAGGTCATGCTACAGTTTGGACATAGCAATGTTGGAAAGAGTAGTCAGCAAAGGGCCAAAGACTCTTTGAGAATAACAGATTTCCCAAAAGGTCCGCAAAGGTTTAGACAGAAAACCGTTAACAAAGATGATCTTGTTTATCTTGGAGCTCCAGGGTAGGGGAGCTGCCCGTCGAAAGGCCTGGTCTTCTGCAGACCTGTGACGGAGGATTCCGTGAGGTCCATAAACAGTGGGTTCTCCCAGAGCAGGGATTCCCAGCTCCCTGGTTTCCAGCATCTCCCTTTGGGTGTGAATTCCATAGTTGAGTGGCGAAAAGAGGGTCTGCTGCTGGGATTCTGACCACTTGAAAGGCCATTCTTGTAAGACGCTGCCAAGAGAGGACACACGAGGGTGGCTCTGAAATGTGTCCTCCTCATCACTTCAGTATTCATGGACCTCCTGCAGGTGACACATAACTATTCCTGATATTTATGGGTTGGCATCACGCAGACTCGCTTTTATGTGGGTGGCATATTTCTGGTCCTCTGACAGTGCCTCCAAGCTATCAAGGGCTTTTCAAAACTATTTGCAAGGAAGACTACATCTCTCTTTTTGGGTTAATGGGATTTGGCCATCTGTGATCCCCAAAGAATAAGGGTTAACATGAAAACCAGACATGCTGTTAAGTACAGAAACTGCACTTAGCTGAAATCAGAAACCAAAAATGTCAATTGCCTCCTGTAAACCCCTTACCCTCACCATGTCCTCTTACCTCCTTTTGTTCTAAGTGAACAAAGACACCACAGTGACCTATTGCTTAGTTACATGGAGACGCCTCTCAGATCAATATAAGAAAGAACTTTCTAAGAATGAGAGCTGTCCAAAAATCCAGTAGGTTGCCTTTTTGTGGTACTGACTCCCCTGACACTGAAGGTTATTATTTCTTGATATGTTTGGTATATTTGTTTATTTGCTGTGTTTACATGTGCCCAGTATGTATTGAAAAATGAGTGAATGCCAGAGAGAATTTGTGTTTTCTTAGCGACACATGTATTCGTCTATAAAATGGGGGTTATATTGATCTCAGAGCAATAGTCTCATGATTAAATGAGAAAATACACGTAGAGTACCCAGCACTGTGTCTTTCACCTCGTGAATTACTCATTAAATAGTAATCATTATTATGTTTTATTTTCTACTATATTCTAAAAAGGTGGAGGAAAGTGGTGCCTGGGTGGCTCAGTGGGTTAAAGCCTCTGCCTTCGGCTCAGGTCATGGTCCCAGGGTCCTGGGATTGAGTCCCGCATCGGGCTTTCTGCTCAGCAGGGAGCCTGCTTCCCCCTCTATCTCTGCCTGCCTCTCTGCCTACTTGTGATCTCTGTCTGTCAGATAAATAAATAAAATCTAAAAAAAAAGGAGGGAGAAGAGATTTCTGCCTCAGGTAAGGAGTAGACAAAATGACTTCCAAATTTAAGATTTACAGTTTTTACGAGAATCTCTTCATTTCTATTCTTTTCATCCCTGCCCTTCTTCCTCTGCCTTTCTGAAGGAACCTCTTCCCCTTGCTGTTGGGAACCATGCTCTTTGACGGGGTAGATTGACTCTACCCTAGTACAACCATCGCAGTAGCTTCTGGCCCAATTCACCGGGCACGTTGTTGTTATTGGTGGTGTTGTTTTTTATATCACTCGTTTGTGCCTTGGAATGTGTGGATTTAAATTCCACCATTATTTTCCAGTGACTCTTATTTGCTTCTTGTGTTTGGTGCATTTGTCACAGGCACACAAAAGGCTTCACCAACAGCAGAGTGGGAAACTCTCCAAGAATTTTCTTTAATAGCCTCTTGGCACAGTGCATGGCAGCAGCACATGCATGATGGTGAGGCGTAAATATGTCATTGCCATCTGGGAGATGATTTGCATAACTTGCCTATGACTGCTTTTGGCAGTCACGTGGCCGTCTTTGAATAGAACGCTGCACGGTTAGGTTCCTACGTACTCACATTAATACATGAGTCACCCAGTGTTTTCAAACTCCTCATTCAGTATCCTCGTTAGATGTGCATTATGTTCTCTACAACACACACACACTCAGCTGGTGTCTCTGTAGTCTTTTTCCCCTGGGGGCTCTAGCAAACTTGGCTTACCAGTCATCGTGGAAACATCTGCATTCTAACTTAGTAATGAATTAAAAGAAAATGATTACAATTTTTTACGAGGGGAGCACTGCCTCCGTAAAAATGGAGCAGTCTAAGTGGCTGTCATTTCCAGCCTACTTTCCATATCCCTAAACCATGGAGGGAAGTGTTGGTGTGGATCCCTGGGGATGTTTGCCCCCATTCTGGGAGGGAATGCCCCAGGAAATACAGAACTTTCTGTGTTAGTTTCCTCAGGCTGCCATAACAGGTCGCCATAAACCTGGTGGCTTAAACCAACAAAAGTTATTCTCTCACATTTCTGAGGCCAGAAGTTTGAAATCAAGGTGTTAGCATGACCTCGCTTCCTCAAAAGGCCCCAGGAGAGTCCTTCCTTGCCTCTTCCCTCTTCTGGTGCCTCCCGGCATTTGTAGCCTTGTGGGCTACATGTGTGTGTTCTTCTCCTACATGTGCATGTTCTCTTCTTCTGTGTCTAATGAAGACAATTGTCATAGGATTTGAGATAAATTAGATAATCCAGGATGCTCTCATCTCAAGATCCTTAACTCAATTCATCTTCAAGGACCTTTTTTTTTCTGATAAGGTTCTGGGGATTAGGACAGGGCAAGATGTTTTAGGGAGGCTGCTAGCACATTCCACCCCAACTGACATTCAAGACACAGGTTCTCCCACGACTTATCTAGAATGATTCCTTGTCCATGCAGAGGCTGAAATATTGGTCAAAAAATAGGTAACAAGAGTTATCATTGGCGGCCTTCACCACTACCATCATGTATTTCTTTTTTTTTTTTCCATGTATTTCTGTGTTCAAGGCACAGTAGTGTTTTATGATCTAAAGATCTGCTGAGTTTTTTCAGTCAATAGTGTGATGTATCTGCAAAAGCAAATCAGTAAAGGCCATCTTATGTCGCTTTGAAGGACAAGTAGTACCTTGGTTAAGGAAGCAACCCCTCCACTGAACCATCAGACCACAACTGGGGAGGTGTCCACGTCTGGGTGCCATGTTTTCAAAGGGACCTCATCAAACTAGAAAGCATCCTGGGTGGACCCTTTACTACCACCTCAACTATCAAGGAAGACAACTGGAAGAACCAGAGACAAAAAGAAAAGACAAGAGAGAAACCACCAATTCTCTCTTTAGTTGGGGGTGGGGGGAGGGGTTTGCCATGTTTTGAGGGAGTGAATGTGATCTATGTCACACTGAAACATCGAAGTAACAAAAGGAAAGGGTTTAGCTGTAGGAAAACTAATGAGCTCCTCATCATTGTAGGTGTTTCAAGCAGAAGCGGACAGATCATCCTATAGGGCTGTTGTAAAGAGGATTCTTATACTTGGGGAGAATCTAAGATTCTTACCCGACTCAAAGTCCTATGATTTCTTTTTTTTTTTAAGATTTTATTTATTTATTTGACAGAGAGAGAGATCACAAGTAGGCAGAGAGGCAGGCAGAGAGAGAGGAGGAAGCAGGCTCCCTGCCGAGCAGAGAGCCCGATGCGGGGCTCGATCCCAGGACCCTGAGATCATGACCTGAGCCGAAGGCAGCAGCTTAATCCACTGAGCCACCCAGGCACCCCAAAGTCCTATGATTTCTTAATAAATAATTTTAAAATCTCAAATACAGGTCATCATGTGACCAAACACCAACATGTCTATTTCTCTTCCTTGACTGGGGGATTTGCTCAGGCTCTTCCTCTACCTTAATTTCTTCCCACTTGTCCAAACACCATTAATCTTTGATGATCTGCCCTGAGACCCAGCTATTCCATGAGCTGTCCTAACTATTCTGGGTCACATTATACTGTTTTCTTACCTCTTTTCCTCCACAACTTGTCCCTGTCTCCTATGGGGGACAGGGAGTGGTATACAGATCATACTCCTTGCCATACTCATTGTGTTTTTTTTCTTTTTCAGGGCTTTAACATTTTTTTCTATAGGTAAGCTCCTTTTTTCTAATTAGACTTAGACTTACTGAAGATAAAATTGAATTCCTTATGGGAGGTCCCACAGAATTCAAGGCATGGCATAGGTGATCAATGAACATATGCAGAATTAAAACACAGAAGAAACAATGTTGAGAATTCAAATATCTTCCTTCACCTTGTCTTCCCCTCTATAAAATTTGGTTATCTGTTTAAAAAAAAAAAAAAGCATTTCCTGAATATGTTTTTCAGCCTTGGGTGGAAGAACGTCAGCCTGCTTTTCCATGCCTCTCCTCTAACATTAGTGCTTCCCAAGATCCTACGGCGAGTATTTGCACGAACAGAGTCCTTGGTCAAGCCAAAATAGTCTGTCTTCATTCTTGTCATTGGCAGAGGGTCAGCTCCATTCCATCATGTTGGTGGACCATGAGATGGAAAGACGTATTTTCTCTGGGACAGAGTTCTTACAAACAAACCCAGGTAGGAAAAGGGACACCATGATACCCAGGTGAGAGGCAGTAAATCTTCAGTGAAGAGAGGCAAAACTCCTCTCCAGGCAGCTTGTAAAAGATCTTCCCGGGGCTACTAAAACTTGTATCTGATCCACTTACCCCCTGGGACTCTTTTCACCTGAACACTTCTCTTGTTCTTCCCACTTTCTGGCTCTCTGTGTTCTCGGCTGTGGACCCTAGACATTGTCTCCTCTCAGTTTGAGTCTCCTTTAATTTCTTGAGGATATTTTGACATCTTTAAAGACCATTTAGATTTATTTTTTCTGTCCCTTCTAGTGTCGGCAACACTATGCAGGCTGGTGTCGCTCATAGATGCAAGGAATGAATTGCTTGCTCTCTCTTGGAGATCATGGATTTTGATAAGAAGTAGGATCAGACCTAACCCTGATCTTCACAACAGTCCATAAGCACCTGCCTTCTTTGTGTTCTCTCCTTTTTCTGGAAATGTATATGGTGCCCCTGCTCCCTCAGCCCCCACTTCAACCCCTCTTGGTTCAAAGACAGTTTTTAGCCCATGTGTGACCATTTCTATTCAGGTCCCTAAAGCATTTAATTCCTCCCTATTACTGATGTATCTAGAAGCTAAGGAAGAGCCCCCAGAGCATTTGTTCACCCTCTTATGTCCCTTAGTTCACCGTTGGTATTTCTTAAAAATTGATGGTACCTCCAAGTTTTACACAGTCTATCTATAATTTAAAATGTAATTATAAATTTACTTTATTTGCTAGAGAAAGATAGAGCTTGTGCTAACTTTGGCGATCACTCCCACTCACCCCCACCAATAATCTAATTTAGGAGTTACAGGCAGGGTCACGGCAGGCCTTGGTTAGACAAACATGCCAGCTGAGAATTAATTTAGAAAGAGAAACGAGGCCACCGATGTGAAGAATTTCCCAGCACTCTTCCATTCGATTCCTGCATGAGTGTATTTCTGGTCTTCACGGTCCAACATGGTGTTCCTGACTGGCTGGGATCTCTGCACTAAGGTGTGGCCTCCATGACCAGTTTGAACCCTGTCCTGCAACCCTTCTGCCCTGCATAGCTTCATCCAAAGTTCAAAGCATCCCCAATGATTAAAAAAACCTCCAGCTCTGTTTCTTCAAGCTCGGAAATCCTCTAGCATAGGGGTTCTTAGTCATTATGGGTTTATGTAAAACACTGGGGTTGGTGGAAGGGATTAAGAGATTTTGAACAACATTAAAGAAGTCAGCAGAACCCAGGAAGCAGCCCCTCCAAAGGAGGGCAGAGCCCCACACTGTTGACAGGCTCAGAGTCCCTGCTGGAGAGGATGCTTGTCACTTAACAACACACTCTCAAAACAAAGCTCTTTTGGGATCCAATCATCTGGTGATCATTTCGGGGCCTGGCTTAGATGACGTTTCTTTCCTCTCATGGGAAGCAAATTCTTCCTCTGGCTTATGAGCCCTTTGGTGAAGGGCTTACCTCATGGGGGCCCATGTGTCCAGGACACCTCCTTAGACACTTTCTTTTCCAGTCCGAAAAGCTTTTTGTCTTTGTCTTTTCTTTCCTTTCCTTTTCTTTTTTTTCCTTTCTTTTTTTCCTCTCCTTTTCTTTTCTTTTCTTTTCTTTCCTTCTCTTCTCTTCTCTTCTCTTCTCTTCTCTTCTCTTCTCTTCTTTCTCCTTTCTCTCCCTCTTCTTTTCTTTTTTTTTCTTGAGGAGCGTCCAGAGCTGTGGAACTTTTGGTTCCTGTCACTGGCCTTCCATCTGCTGCCCATGGCCTCACTTCTTTAACTTTTTCATTTTCACTTATTGGGGGTGTCAGTGAGTGTTCATGGAGGTTAGCCCTCTGGATGAAACAGTGCTCTCTGACTTGCCATGCTTTTAAATGGTTTCCATTTCTCTTTGCTCCTGTTCAGGTTGTCAGTACATTTGAGAACAAGATGTATCAAAATATAAGCACGCTTGCAGACAAATGGGAGAGTCCAGAGCCCCAAATACCACTCATTCTTGGGATCGGGTTATACGCCGCGGATTCCGATACTCGAGTGTTTAGCCACTGAGGAATTTCTGTTTAAATAAATCCACCTAATTCCGCTAAATATCTTTGCGTTTTCTAAACTGTGTTCCCAGCCACTGCTTTTCCACTTTATTGCCCTGGATTTTGTTTTCCCCTCTGGGCTCAGGAATTGCTGATAGCTCTCTCCAGGCCTCACGGCAGTGTCTGGCTTGGAGCAGGCCAGGACTACAGTGACCCGCAGTGGCCCAAGAAAGCAGAAGCCGTCCTAGGCTCTGCACACAGTTAGTCTGTTTCACACTGTCCTGGAGTTTCAGGGTTCATTCTACCCATACACTGTAGGAGGGACCCTGAACCATCAGGGAGTTTCTGGAAGAGAGTGGCCAGCCTCACAGAGTCTAGGGAAACTAGAAGGAGTGCCAGAAAGGCTAAGGCTTCTGGACCTGGAGGGGTGGGTCTGGGAAATGGGATGTCTTCCAATAATTAAGAGACTTCAGAAATTTGACATATTCTTTTGTTTTATTGTTGTTGTTTTTGTTGTTTTGAATGTAACATGTTCTAAACAGCTCCTAAGAGAAATACTGGCACCCATGGAGGGGGTAGGTGAGCTCTAGAGAAACAAATTTTTGTTCTGTCTACAGACTGTTCCTCCTAGAAGTTCGAGCTCTCCAATGCAGGACGATCTATTTTAGAAGGTAGGAAAGGGCTGTTTCATGTAGGGACCTTCTCTCAAGGTCCCTTTCAACACAAAGAGCCTATGGCTATCAATGTTTCATCTTTGTCGAAGTCAAAGTCCCCAATGCGGCACACATTGCCTTTGACTGTTAGGATGAATTCTTTTTAATAATATGACATCCCACCACTGTTGTTGTAAAGCTGTGACTCATATAGCCATTCAGGAGGAGCTATGGAGTCAAGTCTTGTCCTTTCAGGAGGAGGAAAATGTGAAATTGTCAGTTCAGCCTGCCAAATGTCTCTCCAGCACAGTGTATGATTTTCCCTCGGGTTACCATTTTCTGCAAAGCTAGGGTGCATTTAAAGGAGAATTAGCAGGACACCAGCACACCAAGGACCCCATTATTCAGGTCGGTTCTGTCATGTGGACATTTTCCCTCTCCCAAACAGTTTGTATCCCCAAGGCTGTTCTTAAGACTATTGGATTTTAACGTCCAGGTGACAGGATACAAATGACCTCTCACAAGCTCGCAGACAGTGCTGACTCACGTTGGCTCTGGAATGTGGCTTTGTTGTCTGCCAGAGAAGTTCAGAATTTGTAAGTTAGGTGGAAGAAGCTTCTGTACAAATTCCAGGTGTGACCATACCCCAGCGAGAAAGGAGGCAGGGGCGGGGATTTTTACTTTTCCTGGTACTTCTCACCACTATGCTGGCGAACTCCGCGTACCTCTCAAAGTCTCCCTGGGCTTCTGCTGCACATTGAGTCACAGGAGAGACGGAAAACATCATTCCTAAACCACACGAGGGTTCTACTAAGGAAGGGCACAATTTTCACCCCCCTGCCCCATACACACACCCAAGGAGGGAGTCAACTTCCCTTCTCTTTCTCCAAACTGCAAGAAAGCCATATTGCAGCTCCGTCCTCTTACCTCAGCCAGGGCCAGAAGTGCTGAGGACCCGCACACTGAGAGTCGTGAATGGACTCCAAGCTGAGGGGCCCTCTCACTTACTTTTAGAAGAAAAAATAGCTTACCTTTAAGCCATAATGATTTTAGATAATTTCTTATCAATTCAGCAAGGCACATACATGTCTTAAAAACACGATAGGTCATATGTGTTTAGGAGATGTAAACTGGAAAGAAGACACCTCAAATAATATTAATCATATTTTTAAAAAAGATTTTATTTATTTAATTGACAGAGAGATAGAGATCACAAGTAGGCAGAGGCAGGCAGAGGGAGAGAGAGAAGCAGGCTCTCTGCCAAGCAGGGAGCCTGGTGCGGGGCTTGATCCCAGGACCCTGAGATCATGACCTGAGCCGAAGGCAGAGGCTTTAACCACTGAGCCACCCAGGAGCCCCTATAAATCATATTTTTTAAAGTCTACCTACTTCTTTCTTTAGAGCCCGAACTGCTTTTTTTTTTCTTTTCTGGCCAATTCTCTCATAACCTGTGTCTATTCATTTAGGTTTTATTTAGTCTAAAACAAAGTTGGAAAATATATGCAGGAGTGTTAACATTAATATTATGTCAGGAATCTGATTAGGAATCACATGGGCAAGCACCAGGGAAGTCAAATTTCCCTTCAAAAAACAAAAAGGAAAGAAAAAAGAATTGGGGTTGGAGCTAGAACCCGCCATTTTTGCTTGCCCGTTCCATCCATTTGATCTTGGGCATTCTAGAGGTCAGTAAAGGCAAAGAATACTTTTAATCAGAGGCTTGGAAAAACCTATTAGCAATGGGCCTACAAAGATTTTAAACCTCATTTCCTGGGACTGTTATAGTCGGCCGGTTACATTCCGACCAGTCATGATCAGGAAAGGTGTTGGGATACAGCACAGCGAAACGGTTAGGAACAGAAGCTGAAGTCATCATCACTTTTTTGGTGAAACTGGCAAGTTAATTCCAAGTCACACTTCAACTTCTTCATCTGTTAAATGAAAACAAACAAAACCCAGCAACCCTGGGGTTCTGCATGGATTAAAGAGCACGGTCTATACACGGCCCCCAGGACAGCGCTGCACACAGGGTAAATGCTCAGAAACTGTTAGAAAGCAAAGAAAAAAAGATTTTCCCAAAAGCTGACCACCCAGAACAAAGGAAAACCCTCTGCGTTATTAGCACAGAATCCTAGAACTCTGTTGCTGAAAGGGACTTTATGGAATTGGTCTGGTGGCTTGCCTTTTTTTTTTCTTTTTTTAAACTAGGGTTCTTCCAACAGAATAGTATAAGGAAACTGATGTGTCAGAGACATAAAAATGGAGTTGGAACTGGGTGGGGTGGGCACAGCTCTGCCCAAACTGCCTTCCCATCTTCCTTCCCCTGGAAGATCCTGAGGCATCTGGCACGTTCCAGAACACCATCTGCAAAACCAAAAATCTGGTCCAGCTCCATAGTTTCACCCATAAGGCCCAGAAATGTGAAGTTGGCTTTTTGGTGGCACAACCAGAGTTGCAACTGCGTTCCTGTCGCTTTCCAGTACAGCACAATGAGAAAGAATGGACAGGACCCAAACACATGAGAGTGTTTGACCGAACTCTTGTCAGAGTTCCAGATGTGTGCACTTTTTTCCCTGTAGTGGATGATCATCTTTTGGGTGGCCCATTTCCGTTTTCTTGTTGACTTTTGGACTGTTTTTCATGCCACTTAAAGCATTTCCTGTGTGGTTCCAGTACCTTCTATCAGCCTTGAGGACACATAGCAGCTGTGTATGTTTCCATGAAATTTGACTAGAGAACAACTTCACCCCCTTCTGCACTCTCTACCTTAGCCTTCTGTGGTCTCTTTCGACACCAAATAAAACGCTGTGATTTTTGAATGTTTTCGCATTCGGGACATTTTTCTTCAGCCCCTTGACCAGAGTGTTCTTTCAGGCGTACTTTAAGTCCAGAAGTGTAAACATGACGTTGACCCGGCGAGAGCCTGAAGTCAATGTCTTTTCTTTTTGAGATAAGGCTGCGCTCCTACAAACAACCTTGGACTTCATCTGGCAGAGAAAAAAGATGGAACATGGTTGAGGAATGCCATGGCATGTCCAGATGCGGCAGGGTCCTGTTACGTTCTTCATGTGTCTTTATGTTCTGGGGGAATGCCTAAGGTCTTTTTGTTTACTTTCCAAAATGAAGAAAGCTGAGGGGGCTGGTGGATGAGGGAGGTTGCAGGATTCTTAATCCTCATGACAGTCTGCCTAGAGTCACGTAGTGCATGCTTCTGTCCGCACTAGTCACGCGGGCTGCCAGGTACCCGTGCTCACGCCTGCCTCCCCTGCACTGGGGACTCCACAGGAGCAAGGGCATGTCCTTGAAAGCTTCCCTGAAGGTCTCCTACCTCAGGTTACTGCCTAGCTCAGAGCAGGTGCTCAAAACATATTGAGTGATGCCAAGATGCTTCTAGGTATTAATCAGGAATGTTAAAATCTCCATTATTTGGACTCCTATCCCAAAGGAAAATACGTAGTGTGATAGTATTCCACTGGTTTTAAATGTGTGTGTGTGTGTGTGTGTATTATTTTTTTTCTTTTTTTTTTCTTTTTTTTTCTTTTTTTTTTCATTTTATGTGTGTGTGTATTATTAAAAGAAAGCAAAAAAGGCCAGTTATAGGAACTATAGCTTTCAGTTTCTAGCTCAATGGAGCTCAATGGCAGACCAGATAAATTCGGTGACAAATGCGTGTAAAAATGGTAGCTGGTAACTGCCTGAGCACTTACTGTGCTCCAGCTACGACTGTAAGAGCTCTACGTCTCATATCTCATTTCATCCTCACAGCAACCCTAGGAGGTAGGCCGTTGCTATTTTCCTCCCACAGATATGGATTAAATCACTGGCCCACAGCAGCGGTGGGATTCGAACCCTGGCAGTGCGGGCCCAGAGCCCAAGTAACCACTAAGTGACTGACTGAGTGGATGAAGTGCCTTAGGAAGAGATCGTTCCCTCAGCACAGTGAAAACACAATGGACCCGGCAGCTCTCATTTCATCTCAGATGATTTAGTTGAAGGTTCTGATGTCCTACATTTTCTGAGTTTTAGAGAAAGTTGGGAAGAAAGATAAGAAAAAGTCATTAGATTATTAACTGTTTTTCTTCTTGTCCCAATCTGACAGAGCATTTTATTTTTTTAAAAGGTTTTATTTATTTGATAGAATGAGAGAGAGAGAGAGAAAGAGAGAGAGAGAGAGCACATGCAGGGGGAGCAGTAGACAGAGGGAGAGGGAGAAGCAGGCTCCCCACTGAGCAGGGAGCCTGATGCAGGGCTCGTTCACAGGACCCGGGATCATGACCTGAGCTGAAGGCAGCAGCTTAACCAACTGAGCCACCCAGGTGTCCCCCGACAGAGCATTTTCTGAATCACTGGTCTAACTGAATTTTATTAACCATTTATATTTCTTAGGGCACATTTCTTTTGACTTTCTCTGGGCATTTCCCACATAGTACCCAATGGTTTTTCCTACCCCAAAGTGAGGATGTTAAAGGTAAACATTATCGCCACTAGGATGGATGGTAAACTGAGGCCTAAGGAGGCAAGTTCCCTTGCCCAAGGTCATGTCGGTCACCAGGTGGGCAGTGAGCCCTGGCTTTTTGAATCACAGCTCAGTTCCCTTCCCTCTGGTGGCAGAATTTCACGACCATCGCAAGGCAAGTCTTCAGGTGGCCATGAAAACGAAGATGAGCTGTTTTGTTCTCTTTCAGGTCTGTGGATGGCTCCTAGAAGATCTTGACTTTCTCCTGAGGACACCCTGTTTTCCTGGGTTACTTCCCTGACAGAGCATCTCCCCAGCTGACCATGAGCCAGCCAGACCCCTCCTGTCACTCAGATCCCAGCCCTGCACCCCTGTGTGCGGTCTGTGGCCAAGCCCACTCCCCCGAGGAAAACCACTTCTACACCTACACTGAAGATGTGGACGATGACCTCATATGCAACATCTGCCTGCAAGCTTTGCTGGACCCTCTGGACACGCCCTGTGGACACACGTACTGCACCACGTGCCTCACCAACTTCCTGGTGGAGAAGGACTTCTGCCCTGTGGACCGCAAGCCGCTGGTGCTGCAGCATTGCAAACGGTCCAGCATCCTGGTTAACAAGCTCGTCAATAAGCTGCTGGTGACCTGCCCGTTCTCGGACCACTGCACTGAGGTCCTGCAGCGCTGCGACCTGGAGCAGCACTTTCAGACAAGGTAGGGTCTCCTCGTGGGCCCGCCCCACGCAGCTCCATCCTCTCCAGGTGGGACAGCTGGGCTCATCTGCCCCCTGGAGCAGTGCTGTCCTTGGCGACAAGGGCTCCGTGACATGCCTGTTCTCTGCCTTCTTCTATGCAGCTGGTAAATACAAAGGGAACCTTCTAGGTGTTGATTGCTAGGGTTCAGTGTGAGAACACAGCACGGGATAGAGCTGTGGCATGTGTAGGGGTGAGGGGGAGTGGATTATTTTGTGGCGGTAACATATACATAACATAAAATTTGCCGCTTGAACCATTTTTAAGAGTACGGTTGAACCCCCTTAAGTCCATTCACATTGTCATGCAGCCGTTACCACCATCCTTTCTTCAGAACTTTCTTCACCTTCTGGAATTGAAACCATACCTATAAAGCCAAAACTCGCCATTCCCTCCTGTCCGGCCCCTGGTAACCACCATGCTACTTTCTGCCTCTATGAACTTGACTGCTCTAGGAACCTAACAGAAGAGGAATCGTACCGTATCTGTCCTTCTGTGACTGGCTTATTTCATATGTGTGCATTCTGAAATGTCAGAATCCTGGAAAGATCTGATGAGCGGCTTTCTCTGGGGGTCATGGCCCCCAAAAGATTTCCTGATGGGCGTTGCTTATCTTTTCTTCAGGGAGACTTCAGAAAAAAGAAGTCTCCCAATTTGATTCATGATTATTAAATTCCCTCTGTAGGGGAATTGACAAAACCCAACTCTTCTTTGAGGAGATGCGAGGTATTGTCAACCAAGTTTTCAATGGAGAAATGTAGACAAGTTTTGTCTTCCAGGGAATTTTCTGCTAGGTTTTTGGGCAAGGTACACACAGAGGGCAGAGAGATGGAGTGACCACCCCTGCTGGTGGCCAGCACCATGCCCTCCACCTGTCTGCCCCTTATGTTGTCCACTTACATCGTCATGTTCCTGGGCATTCCCATGTGGATGGCCTCTGGACAGCCCTGATCTCATTGCCCATGAGAAACTCTCTTAGAACATTTAAGGCGGGTAAGAGAGGGTGAACAATAATACCATAATTATTTGTAAGAGGAAATGTGGAAACTAGTGTCTACCTTGGTCCCTGTCATGACAAGGGCAAGAGGTAGGTGCAGGTATTTCTTTCTAAAGGTCACATACCTTACGTTGTGAATCTGAGTCTTTGTTTGTTAGGACAGGCAGATTCTCTGACATGGGAGTTTGCATCCAGGCCAGTGGCCAGCTGTAAGGCGTAGCACTTATTTTCCATGCTAATTATGTCCGTGAACTTGCTTTTCGCCTCCAGGACATTGAATGAAAGGCATCTAACTCCGGTTTGTGGGTTGCCTCTGACTCTCTGTTGTTGGCATCTAAACTAGGGTACCTCTCTTCTCATTGCCCAGAAGGATGTGTGGCCAGAGGAAAAGGGGGTGAGGGAGTCCCTTTGTGACCTTTGTTGGAAGTATGGCCCAGCATGGGGAGGCATTGTCTACAGGGAAGTAGATCTGGGGCAGATCAGAGGGCCAAGGCAGGGGCCTCACTGGCTAGGCCTCACTGGCTAGGGGGGTGAGGAGCGGTGGAGGACGAAGGCCCTGGTAGAGCTCCCTGCACCCAACACAGTCCCTGCTCCCAACATTTGAATCCTCTACCTTTGTTTTGGGAGCTGTATGAGTTTCCTATTGTTGCTGTAGCAAGTGATCACAACTCAGGGGCTGCAAACCACACAAATGGGTTATTTTATAGTCAAGAGGGTTAGAAGTTCCATCAAGGCTTTGGGAGGGCTGACTCCCTCTGGCTCTAGGAGAGAATCCCCTTCTTTGCCTTACCTAGCTTCTGGAGGCTGCCTGCCTTCCCTGGCTTGTGGCCCCATTCCCCATCTTCCAAGCCAGCACCATACGATCTTCCAGTCTCTCTGCCTGCCTGTCTGTCTGTCTCTTTCTCTCTGGGTCTCTCTCTTTCTGTTTGTCAATCTCTTTGTTTCTCTCTATCTCTCTTTTTTTAAGAGATTTTATTTATTATTTGAGAGAGAGAGCACGAGTTGGGTAAGAGGGAGAAGCAGACTCCACACCAAGCAGAGAGCCCAACTTGAGGCTGGATCCCGAGACTCTGGGATCATGACCTGAGCCGAAGGCAGATGCCCAACCAACTGAGCCACCCAGGTGCCCCTTTCTCTTTCTGTTTGTCTCTGTCTCTCTCTCATTCTCTCCTCTCTGTTTCCATCATCACATCTCTCTCTGTGATTCTGGCCTTCCTGCCGCCCACTTGGTAATTACATTGGACCCAGCCAGATAACCTATATCATTTCTTCATCTGAAGATCCTTGATTTAGTCACATCTGCAAAGTCCCTTTTGCCCTGAAAGGTGACATGTGCACAGGCTCTTGGGATTAGGAGGTGGCCGTCTGTTGGGGCAGGCGTTGTTCTGCCTGCTACAGGAACTCCACAGGGGAGGGATGAGAGAAGGGAGAGCAAAGGAAAGAAATGGGGGTGGTCTCTGGAGACAACATGAACATAGCAGCTCTTCCTCATCTCCTCGTCAAGACTGATTGGAGCCAAGATTATCAAAACGTAGGGATAAGATGGCATATGGATCAGAGGGCAAGTTCACAACAGAAGTGGTGCAAGAAAAGGGCCAGGAAGAAGCAATTGGGGGTCCTTGGGGGGGGTCTCCACGAGAGAGAGGACACTGGCTCCCCTCAGCTGCCCAGAGTGGGAAGGTCATTCACCCGCCCACACAGGCGCGATGGCCCACACACCTCAAGGAAGCCCAGGGAAAAGTCTGGATGAATCCTCAGCTGATAATGATATGCACAATTGAAAAACAGCAGTGAGGAAAGAACCCAAAACTAATTGAAATCACCTCTTCACACCGAGGCCTCAGAGTTTTTCACAGGCATCCAGCAGCAGCTCCCTGTGGAGGGGAAAACTCCCACGTAAGGGAGCTGTGGGCCTCAACACCCGCTCCTGGTCTGCCCCACACATCAGCTTCCTAAGTAGGTTGAAACCAACATTTCCAAAAATATGTTGTATATATTAGTCATCAAATGCTTAATATACCCTCTCTTCCCTTCTGCCCTGTGGGCATTTGACTGGCAACAATTTGAAACTTGGAGCTCATCCAGGACCTGACTCTGGAGCCCTGTTAGGTGTTGGGCCAACAACTGGGCCAGTGGACCATCTCTTTCCCTATCCCTCAGAATGGGTATAAATATTAAATTCTCAGGACTTTGGAGTCCCTTTAACTGGAAACCACCAAGAGGTAACCAGGAAGCAAGTATTTTCCTTATATTTCTGTAAGAGACCTTCAGGTTGGTAGCCACAAGTACCAGAGCGTGGTCACGCATTTGTACTAGAAGATAGCTTTTTCTGAAAATTTTGCATCTCAGTTTCAGGATTTAAAATGGAATGGACTTTGGGACGCCTGGGTGGCTCAGTTGGTTAAGCGGCTGCCTTCGGCTCAGGTCATGATCCCAGCGTTCTGGGATCGAGTCCCACGTCGGGCTCCTTGCTCGGCAGGGAGCCTGCTTCTCCCTCTGCCTCTGCCTGCCTCTCTGTCTGCCTGTGCTTGCTCTCTCTCTCTCTTTCTGACAAATAAAGAAATAAAATCTAAAAAAAAAATGGAATGGACTTTTAAAAATATTATTTGGCTTGTGACATTGGAATGAATAGAAACTAGGCAGGCTCAGGGTCGCTTAACTACCATTCCGGTTAAAGATCACCGTGTGACCCATGTGGATCCACACGCTCTTCCAGTGGGTCCCAGTATCCAAACAGTCCCAGACTTCCTGGGGAACTGCAGATGTAGGTTTCTCCACCTGGAGAATGGGAACTTATTTCAGTTGGGTTCTTTGAAAACAAAGCTCTTCAGAAGTGAGTCACATTCAGAATGTTACCATTGTCCCTCTAGGTAAGATGTGGTGGAGAAACAACTTTCCCCTCCGCCGAGGTCTCTGTTTATGACTTGTCCATAGGTCCATGCTCAGCCTAAACTTTGCCTTGAGCCTGAGAGGCAGGCAGCATCACGTCTTTAAACAAACGGTGCCTGTTTTCTCCAGAATTCATGTCGTTCGTAAACATTGTTGTAAACATTGTTATCTGGCCACTTGAGACCCTGAGTTGAATGTAAATCCTGAGGACAACTGCTTTCCTGACTTCAGATGAGCGGGTTCTTCCAGGAGAGTAAGCCTGAGCACATGAGCTAATGTTTGGAATCTTCTGGCTACTTCCATGGACCTTTGTCCTCTTAGATGCCTGTGGACTCCCATCGCATGGGTCTCCTGCAAAGAACTCCCATGTGGGCGATAGGCTTGTTGAGTCGAGAGACAGGCAGCCTTCTTATCCAAAGGTCATTGCCAGGAGACGAGGCAGAGCTTCTGTAGGGGTCGGTCCCATGCATCTCTCTTGGCCCAGAGCAGGGAGAGGGTTGTGTGGGAGGAAAGTCTTCACTTTCTTGCTCCTCGGTGGGAGCTGTCTGAGGCTCAAGGCTACATGAGTCTTGTGTAATAGCATCATCCGCGTGTATAATATTTATCAAGGATCTACGGTAGGCCCGGCCCAGAAAGAAAGAAGCATCTATAAACGCTATGATTTCTACCCCTGAAAAAATGACGTTTGAAGTGGAGAAGTTGACATCCCACATTGAATTGTTTCATAGGGTAAGTCCCTTTGCCCTTCAGTTTCTATCTTATGGAAGATAATAACTAGGGGAGATAATAAAGCTGACATTTAAGTTACTCTTGAGCAGGAATAAAGAGATCACGGTTTGGTGTTTTGAAAACAGCCCTGAATGAAAATGTGTATAATTGGCCAAAGACACACCTGACCGAAGGCTCCTTGGGTTTGGTTTGGTTTGGTTTGGTTTCATTTTCGCACCCCAATTCCTGGGAGTTTCTTCTCCAAAGACCTGCTCCAGACCTTTCTTGACCTTTATTCCCAGGAGGTGGCCCCTTTCGTTAGTGTGTTTGATACAGCACAGACTCAGTAATCGCCTGCAGTGTAGGGAGGATTCTGCTGCCAGAGGAAGGGTCTAGGGGAACATTGCCCTCTAGAAAGACAGGTAGGTTACAAGTCTTGTTGGTCACATTAGCCAGGCTCCACATTTTCCATATAACTTTTCGACATACATTCTTCAAGTGACATTCCAATCCTGAACTCAACTCTTTCCTGGTTCCTACCTGGCTGAGAGCTGCTCTTGGCACTCTCCTGGGCACAGAAGAAATGAGGCAGTTGTCCTGCCTTGCCTTCTGGAAGAACCTTAGAATTTCTACCATGCTCCAAGCAATTTGCTAAAGAAACAGCATTCTTTGGGGCACTCATGCCCTGAAATCTTCCATACCTTTTTCCTTTCTTCTTGGACATTTGTTACCCATCTGTGTGAATGCTTGACCCCTGCCGTGGCTCTTGGCCCATTTGAAGTCCTGAAGTCCTTTTGTTTTGTTTTGTTTTGTTTTGCTAATTTGCTTCTGATCAAGAAGGATTCATCCAAAGTTGACTTGTGAACCAAATTGAATTCTAGTTCCTTCAACAAATACTTATTGAGCATCTACGGTGTTCTAGGCACTGTGGGGAGGATACAGTGCAGAACAAGATCAGTAGAACTCCTGCCTTCAAGGAGGTCCCTGTTTAGTGAAAAGAGACAAGAAAACAGGAGGTTATGGGTGATATCTGAGATGACATTTAAGGTTAGATAGAAGTTAGGCAAAGGGTACAAGGTTTAGGGTTAGGGCAATTTACTGGCAATGTTGCTACAGAATATTACCATTTGAAAGTGGGATTCTATCCCCAAGGGATTGTATTAGGATTACATCTGATGGCAGATATTAAAAAATTCAAATTATATTGGTTTAACTTTGCAAAAGTTTCATTTTTCTTATATAACAGAATGTATAGGGGTAGGAAGTCCATGACTAGTATGATGTTATCATGATGCCATCGGGAGGAACCCAGGCTCTTTCTGCTTTGCAGATTAGCTTTCGTCCTCAATTTTGTCACCTATTGGTCCCAAAATGGCTGCTCAAACTCCAGTATCACATCTAAGTTCCAGGCAGAAATAAGTTCCGGGTAGGAAGAACAGGTAGGAAGAGCAAATTGACACTGTGCAAATTGAGACTTTTGCTTTAAAAAGCTTTCTGGGAGGCCTTACCCACTAATTCCTGCTTATACCTCATTGTCCAGTATTGTGTTATATGGCCACCCATCTGTGAGAGAGGCTAAAGTGCATTACCATCGTGAACTAAACCTAGTTTCTGTTCAAAGGAAGAAGAGAAGATCAGATGTTGGGTGGGTAACCAGCAGTTTTTGCAGGAGTGACATTAGCAACAACAACAAAACAATTCCTTCATTTTTATGTTGCATTCATATCCCTTAACGAATTTTATGCAAGGAGATAAAAGGGCAAGCATCCTTTTTTGTCATTGAGACTTGGAGAGGCACTCTGACATACCCAACATTATCAGAAATACAATCTAGCACACTGTGAAACCCACAGCCTTTTTTTAGACACCATGCTCTTCCTGAGCCATGATCTATCCAGCAGATCCTGGACCCTGGAGAAGAGCATGTCCCAGGACTCCGTGAAACTCCGTACTCAGGAAGAGGCTGTAACATTTCATGTCCCGAACAGCGCAGAAGGAAAGAAGAGAATAACAAAGCCTCCTGGAGATTGGAGCTGAGCTGCCGGCTGGGCTCATTCACTGTTGCGAGTGGTTATTATTCATTATTATCATTAATAATAACAATTTTTATAACAATAGCTAACACTTGTGGAGCCTTATGCTCTTAATAGGCATCATCTCTTTCCACCTTCCTAACAATGCTGTGAGTAAGTGCTATTAGTATTGTCTTTTTCCCCACAGAGGAAGAGACAGCGGTTCAGAGAGGTTAAACAACACTCCCAGCGTCACACAGCTAGTACGCAGAAGAACTAGGGGTCAAAGTCGCGTGTTTGACTCCAGCAACTAAATACCCAACCTCACTTCCTTCGTACTGTTCCTTCAGGGTACTTCCTTTCCACCCGCCCCCACTCACTCTTGCATACCAGGCTTACAGGGAATGGAATTCAAACAAGAGCCTCAACAAGACTATAAATGAATACATGTCATGCTCTATCAGGATGGCTTATCTCTGACCAAAATCATGGCAGTTAAACCCGGACGTTCTGAGGTTCTACTGTGCTTCTCCGCTCTGAGGCCAAATTCCTATCTGTTTCCGCTCACCATGGCGCGTCTCACCTCCCCGACTTCTTCTGGTCTTCATCCCGACCAGTCGAATTTGCTGGAATTGCTTGGGTATGTTAGTGGAGCTATCCCTTTAAGCCTCTTTTGTTAAGATTGAGGCCTTGAGCCAGAAAGACCAAAATGGATTCTAGCCCTCTTTTTTTTTTTTTTTTTAAAGATTTTATTTATTTTTTTGTCAGAGGGAGAGCGAGAGTGCACAAGCAGGGGGAGCAGGGCACAGAAGGAAAAGCAGGCTCTCTGCTGAGTAAGGAGCCCGATGTGGGACCCAATCCCAGGACCCTGGGATCATGACCTGAGCCGAAGGCAGATGCTTAACCGACTGAGCCATCCAGGCGCCCCAGATCCTAGTTCTCTTGAAGATGGAGGAAAAGAAGGGGGAGTCCCGGGAGCTTCTGGGGTATCACAGAGCTTAGGCATGCAAAGAAGTCCTGATGGGACAAAGACTGAGTGTCTCAATAAAGGGAGATGTCTTCTCTCAACTAGAAAGGCACGACAGGGGCTGCAGATTTGTGTCGAACGGGTCAGGCATGAAGAGAGCTCCGCTTCAGAGAGGAGGCAGCTAGGCTCGGGGGATTACATCGACTGCCCAGCATCCTACAGCTGGTACCAGAGCTCAGTTCAGCGTCTCAGGGAAGGAAGAGGAACAGAGAGACTTCCCTTCATGCAGAACCGGAACCTGAACCTGAACCTGAACCTGGTTCCGACAGAAGTCCAGGTGTGTCTATCACGGCTCTCCGCTATTCTCAAAGAGAGCAACTCAGCCATAACCTTGTAAAGGGCCGGTTGCCCAAGTGAATAGAGAAGCTGACACTTCTCTTAAGGACTGCCAGTGTCATCAGGACAGGGACAGGTAAAACATCCTAAAGGCATGTTCTAAATATACACTCGGACGCGGAGTCGGTTCACGTTTAACCCTCCTCTGTCGCAATATCTGGAGACTCACTTCGAGCTCCCATCTCCAGGCTGGGTGCCAGGATGCTAATTTCTTACAGTGTCTTCCTCTAGCAAAGCAGGGGACAGCTTTTGATGCTTTGCCTAGCCACACTGTGGGGTGTGAACGTGTCATGCCCATGCCCTCTCCCCACGCAGCTCAGCTTCCAGTCCATCTGCTCCCGGCCGGTGATGTCAATGTACCAGCTGCTTCCCAAGAACCAGTCGGCATCCTGCAGGAGGGGCAGGTCCCTTTCCCGGGTATCAGCCTGCTTGCTCTCAGCCGAGCCCTCTTGCCAACCATGGTGGGTCCCTCGGGGCTCCTGTCTCCCCATCTGAGAAGCAAAGGGCACAACCCTCTTCCAGGCCTGTGATTTTTCAGCGTGGCTCCATCCCAGGGTTCCACATAACATGCCTTCTCTCTGCTGACTGTGGGGAGATGGCCAGGCTTGTTTCAGGGAACTGAGCTGGGCTGGGCCCCTACAGCTGACAGAGCGAAGGTGGCTGGGAAGAAAGCAGCCTCCTGGTCGGAAAAATGAAGGCGCTTCTGCTGCTGGTCCTGCCCTGGCTCAGCCCTGCCAACTACATTGACAATGTGGGCAACCTGCATTTCCTGTGCTCAGAACTGTGAGTCCCGCGATCACGCTGCCTGCCTGTGTGTGTGTGTCGGGTGTGTTGGGGGTAGAACCGGACTCCGTTCCCTGGCTGGTGTGTCTGTTTAAAGGAATCAATCCCACATGATCTAGATGCACTTGACAAAGCACCCAGCAGCCAGCAGTCTCAAGCGGCATGCTTAGGTCTGTAACTTACCAAAGGGAAAAAAAACAAAAACAAAACCAAAAAACAAAAACCACCATCTTATGGATGCCCTGCTTTCCCAGCGAGGCATTTTCTTCCTGCTTCTGTGCCAATGCTGCGTTTGTTCGGTTTGTTGTTGTTGTTGTTGTTTTTCTTTTTTGGTACCCGACTTTTTCTCAATAGATGTGTCTTCTCTTCCTTCCATAAATAGAACCAAAGAGCAATTAAGAACCGGGCTTGCAGACACAGATCTGCAGCCCCTGTCGTGCATTTCTAGTTCAGAGAAGACAACTCCCTTTATGGAGACACTCAGTCTTTGTACCTGAAAACACGGACAGCATCAGCGCAGCAGAGCGATCGCCCTGCGTGTAAAAAAATAAATAAATAAATAATAGATGTCCGCCGGAGTTTGGGGTTTGACCATTTGTAAACGTATGGACGAGCCGAGAAAACGGCGCGGCGAGCCCCCACACCCCATCACTTCGGTCGCACCATGACTGCTTGCCACGTTTGCTTCGTGTCTTTTATTCAGGTAGTTGGGAGTAAATGGCAGTCACGACCTTTTGCCCCCAAATACTTCACTGTGCCCCCAAATACTTCACTGGGCCTCTCGAAGAAAATACAGACATTTTCCTACATGACCGATGTCCATTTTATAAGAGGAAATGACTCACCCACCCAAACTCCACCGTGATGTTTTTGACTCCTTTTGTTAGTGAGCCTGACAAGAGGATTGCAGGTGAATGTGAACCGTTTCCGGCCAAGGGCTGAGATGTGAGAAGCTCGGTGGATGGGATATAGATAGAGGTAACCTCACCCCCACCCCACGCCCCTGAGCGTGTGGTGATAACCAGGACCTCTTTTGTAATTAGCCAGACTAGCCAATGTGTATAGCATAGTAGATGCTCAATAAATTCTTGATAAACAGAGGAGAGAACAAAGGTCCTTGGAGACACACGATTCCTTCTGAAGACCCTGCACTTTAGGATTAGATGGTCCCATCTTTTTGGACTGGAACCCCAGTCCTCAGATAAGAAGCCTCAAAAGGGAAGTATGTGGGTTAAGCCCAGATGGTGAGCGTCTCTGGGGTAATAATGGCATATGGAAGCTTTTCTGGAGAAATATACAAGGGCAAGATCCTTGGGATTATGGCAAGTCTCCTTCTTCTCCTTTGAGGGTGTCTCTGAAGTCAGGTGCCACAGTGCCCCTCCTCGGTACCCTTGCCCCACCTGTTGTCCTTCTTGGCCGCTGCGCTCCTTTCCTAGGGGCTGCTGTAGTGGTGACCGCATGTTTGGTAGGTTAATGCATCCGAAATCTCTTCTCTCTCGGTTCTGGAAGCCAGGGCCTTGAAATCAAGGTGCAGGCAGGGCCACACTCCCCCGGAAGTCTATCAGAGAGAATCCTCCCGTTCCTGGTGGCTGCAGGCACGTCTTGGCTCCTGGCCGCATTGCTCCAATCTCTGCTTTTGTCGCCGTGTGACCTTCCACTTGTGTCTTTCCCATTCTGTCTTTTCCTCTGCTTATAAGGACACTTGGCATTGGGTTTAGGGTCTACCTGCATCATCCAGGATGATTTCCTCTTGAGATCTTTAACTTAATTACATCTTTTTCTAAGTAAGGTCATGTTCACAAGTTCCAGGTGGACATCTTTTGGGGGACCACCACTCAACCCACTGCAGGCGCTCCTGAGCCTCTCCATTAAGTTACTTTCAGTTTTACAGCCTCATTAAAGGAAGGCTCTTCACACTGGTCTATCAGGTTTCTTTGCTACAAGTGCGTGAATCAAGGAAACTTTTATATTGACTGACTGGACCCAAGCAGGCCATTCTTTCCAAGATGTGATGTAATCCAAGAAGCCTAATGCCCGGAAATTGCCAGGATGGTGTTCCCAGACTAATTTGCCAGAACTTTCTGGAAGCTTCCAGTCCCTGGCATGACTGATGAGAGAATTCTGTGTACCTATTACCTGAAGCTACTAGTGTGATAATGAACTAATCGGTAAATTAATGACAAGTTTCAGGTACTGTGGTGGTGCTTTGAGAAATACAGACTGTAAAAAAATTGGTATGGTACCAACCCTCAAGGAGCTGACAATCTAACTGAGAAGATGAAATTTATATACTTCAGAAATATAAGCAGTGAGCCAAGGCATAAGGGGAAATAATACATCATATGTTAATAAAAGTAATTAAAAAGGAAAAGTAGGATAGGCAATAAGTTGAGAGGAAGTAGAGTTTGCCCATTTCCATGAAATTGGTCAGGGAATGCTTCTAGGGAAGTTGGCAGTTTGAGCTAGATTTTTAAGTCATTAGGGAAAGAGTGGGTAGAATCACAGATGGGAAAAGAAAGCACTTCAGGCAGGGTAAAGGGCACTCACAGAGGTTGCCAGGTGGCTGTGGTTGTCACCAAAGCTTTGAGAAACGACAATGGAGAGAAGTAAATGGGACTGCTGGATCCCTTCACTGTTCTTGGAAGTTAGGGCCATGGGATGGTGGCTGCATGTTCCTGAGATGAAAAGACACTTCTCTCACTACCCTAGGCCACTGGGATCTTGAAAGCAGGCAGAGCTGTGTGGAATCACTGGAAAGCGCTGGGAAGCCACGTTTCCTCCTGCCCCGCCCCCCCTTCATCTGAGCTTTGGCACCTTGGCCTTGGGTGAGGTTGACCTGTGTCTGCCATGCTCCCAGCTGCAGAGACCCTCCTGGATTTTCTTTCCTCTTTAAGGCAAAGGTTCTCTCAGTCTGGGTCCTGTTCCTCAGAGCCCAGCTGGAAAATTGGAACTAATCCCGTAAAAAGCGTCAGTTATAGCGTGGGGTCTGGGGGGCCACAAACCCGAATGCCTACAGGAACCAGGAAGGAGTTATTTAAGTATGTGAATCATTCAGGTGTAAGACAAAAGGAACTGGTGATGCCTCTGAACAACAGTTGTGTGCATGTGTGCAATTCAAATGTTTTTAGACATTACATACAGTTTAATATATATTATTATATATGTATATGATCTGTATAATACGTATTATAGAAGATACATATAGTGTCTCAAAGCATTCAAATTCAATTTAAAACAAAGCAGCAACGCTCCAGCAGATCACTTCTGCCTGCCCAAGTTGGGCCTCAGAGTCAACCGTTTATGACCATGGGCGTCTCTGTCTTTAAACACGTCCATGACCACCTAGTGCCTTGACACAGACAGTGAATTCCACAGAAGCAGCCAAAACCCAGAGCATTTGATGTGGAATCCCAGTACCTAGGTTAGAGACAGGGCATTTAGGATTGCTCTCAGGACCCACAAAGAGCACCCCATGACCACGAAGGACCATGCTCTCTCCCCCCATGAACCCTCACCCCCACTCTTCCACAAACTCTCCAAATTTCCTAGACCCCAAAGTGAATGTAAGAAATGGACTCTAGTCTCATAAGCATGAGCACGGGTAGGGCCTTCTCACCCTTCTGGGCTGCAGTACACCTGAGGAGACTTACAGGTGAAGTCTTGAGAGCAGCGTGGGTTCTGAGGACCCCTCAGGTGAGAACTAAGGGCTGGGTTTGTTTTTCTCAATGCAGATATTTGGGCTCTAAAACCTGCTAAATCAAAAATATTTGGCAGAGCGCATCTGTTTCCCTTCTGAAGTACCCAGGTGATCCTCATGGGCCACCATCTTCATGCTCACCAAGCTCCCCAGGTGATTCTTTTGGGCCCTGCCGCAAAAGAACTCTTGGCTCTAGCTCGCATGTTCGCTCACCCTGACTTTCCCCTGCAGAGAACAAGCCCTCCGCTCTCCAGGTCTGCTCTGTCTCCTCCCCGGTCCGTCTCCTCTACCTGGTGAGTCCTGAGAGAGAGCCTGGGGAATGTTCCCCTCTGCACACCCAGCTTCTACACCCTTCTTGCTTCCATGAAACCAGGCGACAGGAATTTGGCTCCTATCTTGGCCAACTGCTACATATACTGCAAGGTCTTCTGAAGAAGACCCTAGTTTGGTTTCTGTGGAAGGGAGCTTGTTGATCCTGCTCTAAGGATTCGAGCCAGCCTCGTCTCTGGGGTTGCAGAAAGCAATGGCTTTGATCTCCTTTAGCTTGGGTAATGTCTCTCTGTGTACTTTGTTGAGCTAGAACGCCAGGGAAAAACCTTTGAGTCTGGTCGCTGGTGAGATGCGTTCTATGGTACACACCCAACTCTTAAGAGCCATTTACAGAAAACTGAAAAGTTTTGTGTCCCCCCCACCTTACCATTTTTAGCTCCTGTCACACTCCCAGCACTTCTCACTTCCACTTCCCGTGTGGCTGGGTGCTGCGTTCACGCCCATGGTGGAAGTCTGAGTGCGTCCTAGGTCCCGCTTTGCAAAGCACGAAGACAGGGAGGCACAGTCACCGCAGGATGGCCAGTCTCCAAAGCCAATGCCGCTGCCATTGTGACTTCTCAGGAAGTCAGGAAATGGATGTCATTACAGTGTGTAGCCAAATATTTTTGGTTTGTAAGTGGCCTATCTGTGAACAGTGTTCGTGCCAGTATCTGGAGGGAGAAATTCCCCTCTGACCCCTGTAGAGACAGCAGTTTCAAGCAGGGAAGTTTTATTCCCCCTGGAATTCTGTGTGCGGGGAAATTAAGATGAGTGACTCCAATTTCATAATTGGAACCATTGAGGGCTATGGACAGATGAGGTCTCTTGTAGGAGCTGCCAAGAGCAGCAGGAGCTCTGTGACAGCCTTGTGTGTGTCCTCCCTGGGAGGTGGGGTAGGGCCCAGGCTTCAGAGATGCAGAACACCCACCGAGTGTCTTAGGTCCAAGGACTCCAACCACCCACCGTCTCCCTAGCGGAACTTTCTCCAACCAACCTGCAAAACACACTTTCTGACAAACTGCACCATCTTCCTGCAGCAGAAACATTCACTTTGGGGCTTGCAGGCCAAAGAGCATCTTAAATCACTCCTAGCTCAACCTTCCAGGCACTCCAGTGAAGATCACTGGCCTTTGTGTTGTGTGGCACTCATTTGGCCCTGGTCCAGCTTCTCAGGTTCCCATTCTCTAGGTCAAGGCTCTGCAGCGACATAGGCCCTAGTAACTTCTCTGTTCCCTGATGACTTCAGCTAGCCATGGGCTGGGTATTGGGTTCGGAGCCACATAGCCTGGGAGAATGTCATCTTCAAAAGCTTTGTACCATGTGGAGCTCTGCATGAGGTTGCTCTAGATGGTTGCATTTGGGCTCTTTCTGGCCTGAGAGAGGAGGGGAGGGAGCATAGTGGTATTACCTCAGTCCCCATTTCCTCTGCCCTTCACTGTGTTAACTACTCCCAGCACCTCCCAAGTGTAAACCAACAGGGTGAGCTTTATGGATTTGCCAGTAAACACTTTCCAAGTTGGGTCTCCAAGAATTTGCTTCTTTCTCATCAAAACAGAGGAGGAAAAAAAAAGTTGCTGATCTCTGGATTTTTCTTGTCCTATGTTTTGAGAATCTGAAGTCAAGTTTGGATTAGACCCGGAAGGAAGGAGGTAGAGTTTACAGAGGAAATGGGGTGAGGTGGAGAAATCCTTTTCCAAAGGAGAGGAACATGCTCCAATCTGGGGGACCAGAGCCAGGGCCCACTTGGGTTCAGTGACTCTATTAATGTCTTTCGAAGCATTGCAGTTTAGCACGTGTTTAATAGAGCATTTGTCCTTAAATCTACAAACGTGTATATTTGGAAGGAAATTGAAGCCGCATGTTCCCGGTTCATCTGTACTTAACTCATCAAAATGTTGCTTTGCAATCATTCTTTGATGTCCAAATTTCACAGGGATCTAACTTAATGGTTTTATTTATTTATTTATTTATCTATTTATTCATTCCATTAGGAATCAGCAAGTTCTCTTTTGCAAGCAGTAAAGCAACTCCAGTCCCAAACCATTCCCTTTCTGGTCTAAAATGCAAACTCTGAAAGTTTCAAGATCCCACCCATATGCTTAGCCAATCGCATTTGCCTTTCTTTGGGTCACATGACTCAGGTGCATGACTGACAAAGTGAGGGTTTCTTTCACAGCAGGACTCTCTCACTGATTGCTTCATGTTTGGTTGACTTTATTTTCTTTTTAACTTCTTAAAATGAAATCTCAATGTACACGTAGAAAAGTGTAATAAATCCCCAGGTACCCTGTCTCCCATCTTAAATAACATTTCATGGATATCTTGTTTCATCTAGATCCTTGAGTTGTTTTCAAGGAAACTTCAAACCCTGTATTTGATTGGTAGACCTTTTAGTATTTATCTCTAAAGGGTAAAGATTCTTAACCATAACACTACAATCACACCAGAAACAATTAATTATAATTCTTTTATATCAAATATCCAGTCAGTTCAAATTTTCCCCATTTGTCTATCTTTTCTTCTTACAGATTATTTGAATCATGAGCTAAATAAGGTCTACACTTTGCAGTTGGTTGCCATATCTCTTAATTATACCTTCTCTCCACCCCCCTCATCATCAATGCAAAATAAACAGGAATTCTTAAGGTAAATTTTGAGGAATGTAGCTTTGGCAAACTCCAACTACTAGGCTAGTAGCTGGACAAAGAGAAAAAATAATTGTATTTATTTACTACCAAGTTGAGGGAAATGTAAAGGCAAGATCCAAAACAATTCTGTGACTGTATCCAGAATGAGTGGGGTTTTTTTTTTTTTATCTTGTCTTCCAGAGCTTTGAGGGGAACTTAAAGAGAATGGGGTTATAGTCTTCTCCTGAAGGTGATAGTCTTCCAACTTTTTGGTCACAGACCCGTATCGATAAGGAAATTGGTCCGTATGCCTATCCAATGTATAGCTATCTGCTTACACCTGTATTACTATATTCTACCCATTAGAAAACCTAGCACAAATACTGGAAAAGGACAAAGTCTACATTAAGAGTTCTGTTGCCTCCTCCCCATATTCCTCATGGGTGTCTGCACTTTGGAGACCACCACAGAGTTACGGACTCTAAGGACTCCTCTTGCATTGGAACACTGCCCTTTCAAAGTAAACAGTAGATTTCCCACTGCCTGTCTGTGGGATTGGCCTTGGAAGGCATAGGGCAGGAAATGGCCCATTTTTGCAGGCCAAAGAAAACTGTGGGCCAAAGAACCAGACATCTTTCCTTAGTCATCCCCCCCACTCCTTTTTTGGACCATCACTTCTTCATGTGGCCCAAGTGTACCCTACTCTCCCAGTTTCCTCTACTCAACCATACCTATTTTCATAAACCTCCCTCGTTGCCCCCCTGCCCCAGGAGTGGGGCTGGAGAGGAACCTGGGTTGTGAAACCTTTAGGATTTAGAGTTTGAGGAGTCCTCTTTTTAAGACACAAACATGAATTCATACTTTCCAGGTCCCCAGGCAAATCCTTGGAAGGCTCCTGCATGCTTCGAGGCATAATCATCAGTCTTACAGTAACCCCCTCTGTGTGAGCAATGACCTACAGTCTGTGTGTCCCCCACCTTCCCCTCACTACTCTCTATTTCCGTGTAGAGACAGCTTTGGGAATTCTGCTGCCTACTTCTTTTGTGTTTTAACTCTTGCATATCCAAAGCTAAGAAGAGTTTTCCCAATTCCCCATGGGCCAAGGAGATACCTGTGGTGCCTTCTCCATCCTCTTCATTAGCATTCCTACCTAGAGTAAGAGAAGGGAAAGCCAGGGCCCCAAGACAATGACTAAGTCCCTTTGTCATCCCAAGGACCATAATGGACCACCACTGTGAAAGCTGGTGATGAGAGAACTTGATGACTAAAGGCACATGCTCTGGAGTCAGACTGACTCAGGTTCCTATTTGGTCTCTGCCAGCTGGGCAACCTTGGGCAAATTACTTAGCCTCTCTGAGCTTTTTTCCTCTATAAATGGGGATAACAACACCTACCTCACAGGTTGTGGTAAGTGCTGAATGAGATTATGTAAAGCACATAATACAGTTCCTGGTACATGGCAAACCCTTTAAGTATAGGTTTTAATTATAGCAATAAATACAAGAATGCATTTCATCAATTCTAAAATAGTTAATATCTCTGAAAGCCAGTTGCATCTTATCAATGACACTGTACAACGATAAGGGGCAGTATTTTTCTTTCTTGGTAACCTGTAAAATAATGGCACATCCTACAATAGTTGGGAGTCTTTGCTGTCATGAAATTTGACCATAACGCTCCATCCACAATGAGCACAGATGGCCTGAAATCAAGAAAAAGGGATTGCTGAAACCATACGGTCCCTTTTTTCTTCCCTCCCTCACTGAAGAGGCAGGTAAGTGGCTGAGCTGAGAGAGCGTGCCCAGTATTTCAGGGTGAAGCCCAGAGAGGATAGAGCCATTTGCCGGTGGGCAAGGGCCACGCTTCCCATGCGGCTCCACTCCCATGGGTGGCTCCTTTCCCACACCCCCTTCTCTTCCCAGAGTCCCCCTCAGCCACTTAGTTCTCTTCCTTGTTACCATCACACTGAAACTCCTACTTCCTTCCTCTTTCCTATCCATCTTCCCCCTTCCCCAATTTGAAGAGGAAAGCCTGATCCAGTATGTTACTTGGCTGGTGGAGTCTGTGGCCCAGAACCATCCTTTTTTAGAGCCAAAGGAGGCCATGGAGATGATCTGGTCCAATCTTCCCATTTATATAGAAGAAACTGAGGCATAGTAATTTACCGGAAAGATTCAGCCCTGTCAGCACCAAATCATGTGACCTCAAGCACATCATGACACTTTTGGGGGGAAAATGCATCATTATTTTAATGTAGCCTCAGGAACCATAAGGCTGGAGCTAGTTATTAAAATTTTAAATAGCTTCGGGCAAAGCAAGGACATAGATGTGCAACTGACCCATCACCTGTTAGGAACTGAGTGTCCTCTGAGGGGATCTGACCAGATGTGCACGCTCAGAATGTTCTCAGGAATTCCTTGACCCATTTGCAAAAACTGGGGCCCTTTGACAGTAATAAGGCTTTCCATTTGAACATGACATTCCAAGGGTTTCACGTACAATGGAAGGCAGCAGAGCAGCAGGGCTGAACCCAATCATGAAACACTTATAAGCTTCAGCTTCTAGTAATTAAAAATATAGTCTCTGAAGCCACTCAGATCTGAGTCCAAATGCTGGTGCATCACTTACCAGCTATGTAACCTTGGAGAGATTAATTCACCCCAGTGGGGCCAGAAGTTCCCCTTCCTTCAATCAGAGCTCTTAGTGGTAGCACCTACTTCATGGGGTAAGAATGAAATACATGCATGAGACACTTAGTGGACACCTGGAATATCGTAAGTGTGCTGCAAACGTTAGCTGTGGTAATGGTAGATAAATTACCTCCCTTGAAACTCATGGCAAACGCAGGGAATCCCCATCTTCCTGATGAGAGAGATAAGAGTCCTTGAGGTTAGGAAAGCTCCCCTAGATGAGCCAGGCAGCCTGGAACACAGGCATCCTGATTCTAGGATGTGGACTTCCCCCCACGTCCCCCAACCCCACTACCACATCTCCCTTTGTTGCTGTGAAGATGGCATTACTGGGTTGGGTGTCAAGTTGCTGTAGGTCTTTATAATTTACTAGGGCCAGGTTGGGGGACCGCAATGGATTCTGAACCAGAAAAGCAAATTCCTTTATAGATGAAATTTTTCTGGGCAAAATATTTCTATAGGTTCTCTCTCAGTTAAAATTGTGCTGAAGATGGATCCTTCCAGCAGGTATCCTTATTTTTTTTTTCCACTGAAATAGACATAAGAGGGCTCAGCCAAAAAAAAAAAACCCTCTTTGGTCTCATGAGCTTCCTGATGAATGAAGAGACTATCAGAGGGTTTCTGTTGTGAATCCATCTGCAATAGCCCTTTTCTTCAAAATGCTGCAGTTTTTGTAGAAAAACATCTGGGGGACCATCAGAAGCCCAAGCCCCTTCCCCCGTGACACAAATCCTGTGAGGATCTGAGGGGTCATCAGGTGGATGCAGGTCACGTAGCTTGGTGATCATGAGCATGGACTCCAGAGCCATCCAGACCTTGGCTCTGTACTTACTAGATGCAGGCCTTTGGGCAGCCACCTTGACATCTCCGAGCTCAGCCTTGTGATCTTTGTAAGGGCTACGTGAGCTCCTGCATATACAGCCCACATACCACGCCTGTGCATGAGCATTAGAGACCAATGGTAGCTACTTTTGCTTCCCCCTTTGCTGCTCTACAAGCCAACTTCCTTTCTCTGTCCCCCTCATACTTTTTCTCTGTAGAAAAGAGATCCCTGTGGTATCGGCAGTGGTGGTAGTGGTGTCTGATGACTGGAGGCTCTTTCCAGAGGTATCCCCCCTTTGGGCCGGCTCTGGTTCAACTCAGGACAGTGCCCAGCTGCATCAGAGAATTCTAATTCCTTTAACATCTTAAAGAATGATTAAACACCTGAGAGATGCTGACTTTCCATAAAAAGCCCCCAAACACTTCTGACCTGCTTCAGAGAATTTAAAACTCTAAATGGCAGCTAGACAAGAATTGTGTGTCTAGGGCTCAAAAGTAGAACAGGGCAGGGTCAATGGGACAAAGAAAAGAGTGTTCAAACTTCAGCTTTGTTTCTCCAATGACAAAATAACCAGACAACTTAGGTTATTCTGTGAGAAATGTGGTCAATTTGGTTTTTCTCTTCAATTCCTCATCAGTTGCTTAGCATCGTTAAGAAAGCGTCGGGGTGACAAGTAACTTTTCAGTTGGTTTCTTTGTATGGATATCCATATCCTATTACTTTTTTGGTGTGGTGGATGGGGTTGGATTGAGACACAAAGGAGTCCAGTTGCTTGGTTCCCCTTCAGATTCCTTGTCTACTATTCAACAAAGACAGGGCATTTCTATTCATAAAATCAGTACCTTACAGAAACATATTGACTGCTTTGTTCAGTAGAGGTAAATCAATGCTCTGAAAAAAAATCTAGCAAGATCTCTCCCACTTCTTAAAATTATTCTCCTCTAAGTGCTTTGTTTTACAAGTGTTTTTTGTTTTTTGTTTTTTGTTTTCCCAAACTAGGCAACCTGCCGGTAGATGAATTAGTAAAAGCAAAGCACTCATTCCTGGGAAGTAATAATTTAATATAATGTATTTATCAAGCACCTGTAAAACCTCAGACATGTTCTAGGGCTCTGAAAATCCTGCACTAAACATATGTTCCAACAAGAGGGCAGTGAACAAACATCTGGCACATCAGATGGAAATAAGTGGTATGAAGTAAGACAGCATCTCCTGACCCAGGCTTAATTATATAAGAAGGCCTCTGAGAAAGTGAGGTCTGCCCAGAAACCTGAAGGGAGGGAAGGCTGTGAGTGCATCTGATATGGAAGAGCCTGACTTTGGAGTCGGGCTGATCTGTTTGCACACCCTAGGTCTGACAGTCTTAGTCCATGTCTTCTGATGTGGCCTCTCTCCTCCATTGTCTCATCTGTAGAGCGTGAAAGAGGATTCCTACACACCAGGATTCCCATGGGAAAAGGAGCCAGTTTCTGGGCAGGCTGGCTGAACGGAAGTTCCTGCTACTTCCTCTTTCACCTTGGCTGGATTATTACTGAAGGAGGTTGGGTGGAACTTTCACCTGATTAAATATCACTCTGGATCACATGCTCCCAGTGTAGTTCTAAATGAGTCTCTGATACCAATGGCCTCCCTTTCTGCACAATGCCTCCTGCCCTTGTTCCACTGTGAGTTCATGTTTACTTTCTTCATCTCTAATTTGTGTCGCCTTCTAGGTTTCTCCAGCCTGTTCATACCTGGTTTGGGTGGATTCTGTTTGCAGGTGTACCTGTCTGCCCCGGTTTTCTCCTTTCCTCCCATCTCCAATCTTCTGCGGTACTCCCCCACCTGAGTGTCCTCTATAAGTTGCATGACACCCTGTCCTGGGTCCTCCATCAGGGCAGGGACTCAGGGTATGATGTGTTGGCAGATTAAGAGCCCCCTCTGAAAAACCTCTCCATGACTGGGCTTAATACCTTGTCTACTTGGGATTTCCATCCATTTTCAAGCCTCCATTTTGAACCTTTGGACCGGCAGAGAAACTCTTTCCCAAGACTCCACATCGGCTCAACGCCCTCCTCCCCATTCCTTTACATTCTTAACTACCACAAGAGCAGTCTTACAGTCTTCAAGATAATCCATGAACTTGCCCATGGTACTTCAAATGCAGATTGCTCTCGGTATTCTGACCCTTCTACATTTCGCTCCCCTAATACTTACTCCACAACCAACAACTGCATGTATCCTATGCTAATTTCTCACTACCCTTTGTTTTCCTTCTATATCACTATCACATGCTGTTGGTCTTTTTCCAATCTTCTGACATCTCCCTGTGTGCAAGGTAATTTTTCAGAAATAATTATTCATCTTTACTGCACCATTGTTCAGTAAGCACGTTAGTCAAATTCTCTCATCCCCTGAGGATGCGTGTCATCTGGAGCAGCTGATTTATGTATGTGTGCGCTTGCCAAATAGTCCTGTTCCTAGTTTTTTTGTCCGAACTGATCCATGTGAGTTTATAACTCTCAATTTCACTTATTTATGCTTACATTTTTAAAGGAGTTTAGCATTTCGTGTCTTAACATTTTTATTTCGCTGTTGGCCTCTTTTAAAAACCTAGCAGATCTGTGTTCTTTTAAGCTTCTTGGCCTGTTCTTTAGGACTCAGGGTGAGCTTACAGATTCTAAAGCTATTGCTAAGTGCTAAGTTCTTCTCTTTCAACTTGTATATTTTTTTCTCTGAGCTGAATTGATGCAGTCCATTGTCTGGGCATCTTACTCTTAAGTATTCAGGACAGTTTGGTGCCCTTAAGTCTCTGACATGTCTAAATAGGTGTTCACTTTTTCCATTTGATCTAGAGACTGGAATTAAAGAATTATGAACTATAAATTTCAGGGAAAAAAGAACAATGGAATATGCTGATCTGTTTTTTAGAAACCACCAAGTCGCTCAACCTCCCAAAGTGTAGAACTTTCCATTCCGTGAATAGCTTGGCACTAATTATTCACGTTTTTCCCCCAGGAAATAATTTTATTCAACCCAACCTATCTTTGTAAGATAACCTTGCCAAATCAACATGATTTTAGAGAGCATTTTTCTGAATTCGTTCCATTGTTATCTGTATCCTGACTTGGGTTGATCCCTCCACCCACCGGCTAGAGAATCCTGAAGTCCCAGCACACATTCCTGCCATTTATTTTTAGAACAAAACCCAACGCCCTTACTTTACTAAAGACAAATGTTTGACCCCAAAAAGCAAGGACACGTAAATCTGCAACGACTCTCTGCCCATGACGACTCCAACAGAAATCTGTTTTTAATGCAATAACCCTTACTCTTAACAAGCTTTACAAGCAATAACCCTCATTCTTAACAAACTTTACAAGCTGGTGTGCCACTTGGCTTTGAAGTTGGTACCAAAATACATTCAAGTGAAGCCCCATTGTCATTTAGAGCTCTTAGCAAGAACCGTGTAGTTGCGGTGCCAATTTTATTTTAGTCAAATGACATTAGACTTGGGATTGATTAGTGACCTGAGCAAAAATAACGGGAGCATCTGAAAACTAAATTTCCAGTCTTAACCACGTAGCCAGGTGAACCTTTGTCATGGATGCCCCACGCAAGGATGGCACAAGTTAAATACTATTGGCACTCGTTACAAAGAGGGAGCAGCTTGCAGTATGGCCTACCCCCACAGCTTACAAGGCTCTGTTGTTGCAGTTTTCTGAAAGCCTACTTTTATTTATTTATTTATTTATTTATTTGACAGAGATTACAAGTAGTCAGAGAGGCAGGCAGGGAGGAAGCAGGCTCCCTGCTGAGCAGAGAGCCCGATGCGGGGCTCCATCCCAGGACCCTGAGACCATGACTTGAGCCGAAGGGAGAGGCTTTAACCCACTGAGCCACCCAGGCACCCCTGAATGCCCACTTTTAATCTTAAAACCTGCCCTGAGCAGTGTTTTTGATAGTGTCTATTTAGGTAACAGCCGACCTGGTATTTGGTGACTTATGTATACGTTTACTCTGAAGAGCTCAGAGCAGAAGTTAAACCAGCTGGAAAGGAATCACTTTCTACAAGTGAAAGAATGTTTGTGTGAGTCCTGTACAACAGGAAGAGAAATTCTAAAGTTCTCAAATCTTAAGACCCATTGGAAGAGAAGGGACTAGGAAACATTGGAGTATTTTGTCAGCCCAGACTCCTCAGTAGGTAAATACCCATATACTCTACGCCTGTCCCCAGAGGAGAAAATGACTTCCCTACTAGTTGAGATTCTGCAGGATTAGAGGACCAAAAGGGGTGGAAATATGGCTGGGGACCTTCTGGGAAGGGAACAATGGACATTTCTCTAGTCCAGACCTGGCCTCAGGCATCTGGCAGCTCTTCTTGGTGGAAGGCTCTTGTGGTCCTGTTTGTGCCAGAGGGAGCCCTTGGTTTCTGTAAAGCACCAAGACCTCCTTTGATTGAGTAGGATGGTTATGGGGCTGGTCCGATATTAGTTAGGAAATCTACCTTAAAGTGTGGTATAAAAAAAGACCCTTCAACTCTGAAAAACAACCTGAGGGTTTTGAAGGGTCGGGGGTGGGAGGTTGGGGGAACCAGGTGGTGGGTAATAGGGAGGGCACATATTGCATGGAGCACTGGGTGTTGTGCAAAAACAATGAATACTGTTACGCTGAAAAAAATAAATAAATTATTCTTCTCCTATCTCCTACCCCCCCATGTTGCTTCTCCATGTCCTCATATCAGGGAGATCATATGATAGTTGTCTTTCTCCGATTGACTTATTTCACTAAGCATGATACGCTCTAGTTCCATCCACATCGTCGCAAATGGCAAGATTTCATTTCTTTTGATGGCTGCATAGTATTCCATTGTGTATATATACCACATCTTCTTTATCCATTCATCTGTTGATGGGATTGGGAGGGAGACAAACCATAAATGACTCTTAATCTCACAAAACAAACTGGGGGTTGCTGCGGGGAGGTGGGATTGGGGGAGGGGGAGCGGGCTATGGACATTGGGGAGGGGAAGCGAACCATAAGAGACTATGGACTCTGAAAAACAACCTGAGGGTTTTGAAGGGTCAGGGGTGGGAGGTTGGGGCAACCTGAGGGTTTTGAAGGGTCAGGGGTGGGAGGTTGGGGGAACAGGTGGTGGGTAATGGGGAGGGCACGTTTTGCATGGAGCACTGGGTGTTGTGCAAAAGAATGAATACTGTTACGCTGAAAAAATAAATAAAATGAGAAAAAAAAAAAAATTGTATACCGCAGATTGAGGCATGGATTCCATGAAGGAACAACACCTAAGCCCAAGAGGGCAGCTGTTGCAGCATCCAGTTCATCATAAGGATTTCAGCGATGAGTCACAATAAACATCATGGTTTTAAAAATAAAATAAAAAAATCATTTGTGAAAAAAATAAATAAATAAATAAATAAATAAATAAATAAATTAAAACATAAAAAAAAAAGACCCTTCAAGGCCAATTCAGTCCTTGGCCTGACCCCACTTTCAGTGGGACCGAGTTGATTTAGTCCCCTTTCTGGACCCCCTTCAACCACTTGGCTGTCCTGGACTTGGCCAGGTAGAACTGTCTGTGCACAATTGTTAATGGGCTGTTTGGCTTTGCTCTCCCTGATTACTTCCAGAAGTTGCAGAACATCTTGTCCCTGTTGAGGGTCTTCAGTTACCTTTCTTCCCCCTCCTTCCCGCTCTACCCCAAAAAGGCCCCCGTGTCCGTGCATTCATGTTCAGCCTTTCCTGGCTATGAAAGTAACGAGACTGGACACTAATGGCTGCTGCATTTTAAATTTGTGTGTAGCGTCCCCAGTGAGCTGCACACCTGCGAGTTTGAAGGCTCTTTCAATCACAGCCTTTGAATCCCAGATGCACCACGTAAAATGCCGGTGATGTGGGGGAGAGTTTTAACCAAACACATGCCGGGATACTAGGCTTAAGCCATCTGGCATAGCAAGCAGATTGATGGACGTTTCTAAAAGGGAAGACTTACTCAGATCGATTGGACCTGAGCTGCAATTTAGTGGTATTCCCGGGAAGAATCCTAATTGGTTCAGAAAAGAAGCGTAGGGGTTCTGATCTCTTACTCCCAGCTCCAGGTATATGTGTGCTTCCTCCCTGCATTCCCCTGGAGTTGGTGGGAGCCCCCCAAAATAGCAGAACTATAAGGAAAAGCCGTTGTAGGTAACAAGAGACAGGGCTGGCAGAAGTGTTTTCCTGTCAGTGCTGATCTTGGTCCTTAGGCTTAAAGACAAGGTCCCACTCATCCCAGTGGTTTTGTGGGCAGTCTAGTAGAAAGGGGTACAGATAAAACACAGGCACAGTGGTGTCCCACCCAGGGGCGATCCAGACACCCACCCTTCAGGCTTGAGTGTTAAGTGCGGTCTCTTACTGTGTGTTCTTTGTGCCAGGCTTGGAAGTGTGTTCTTGATGGGATTTTTGCGGTAGTGGAGGGGGTGGGGGTGGTTTTTTGGGAGATATTTATATTTAGCCAATGGCTGATTGAAACCAATTGCTATGCAAATTTCTTTACATACTTTGCCGTCCTAATCCTTCACATTCCAAGCGAGAGTCTGCAGAGAAGCAGTTTCTAACACCACCTGTTTTAAGGCCAATTCCCTTTGACAGGAAAGTCTCTATACTTTCCCGGTCACCGTCTTAAAATGCAAAGAAAATAAGCCTGGAGGTGAGTTTCTTCATCTAATGGCTTGCCAAGATAATGACTGGCTTGGCTATGAATAAAGCAGTAAACAGAAAGGTGGAGTTTCCTAGGAAAAGGTCACTGCTAAAACCATGTCCGAGATAGTGGTATTTGGCTACCACCAGTGAAAGGAACGATCCCGGATGGGAGCCGCTATTGTGTCGATGCTATTTCTATCCTAGTGTAATAAATGCAATGTACCACACTGTTTGTGGTGGTGGTTTTTAACCAAGTCAAAGCAACGTTAGGTGTAGAAGCAAGAAGGGGAAGAGAACCAGCTACTTTACATATGAACAAAGGAGTGATTTCTCACGAGCACCTTGTGATCCATGTAATCCAAGGATCTTGAGGATCATTTTGAGCGTTCATTCAAGGAATCTGTCCTATCAGTGGCTGCGGAACTCTTCGTAAATAATGTGGTGATACTGGGAATGGAGTGGCTGAGAGTAAGCCAGAGTTGGTAGATCAGTCCTGCTGAACAAGTTTTTATAAGGCACGTTTGTAGGATATGCTGTGCCACCAAAGGCGTAGGAGAACAGGAAAACCTGAGATCAGGATCTGCTTGTGGTCTGGGCACCATGCCACTCAGTAGCATTTCTAGACACTTTACTATCATGATTTGGGGGCTTATCTTCCGCAGAAGGAGTTCCTCAGGGGACACATTCTATGGCTGTGTCCTTTGTGTTAGGACCATGCTCCAAAGGAGACAAGCTGACCCTCTCCTCCCCCAGGTGATGGAGAGCTTCAGTTACTCGAGGAAATCCTGTTAGGCATTTCCCTTGAGACTCCCATGATTTGGGACTTGAACCTGAACATAGGAGATGCATTCACAGATGAAGGGCTTTGCATTTATGTAGTTATCCCTCCCCATTTCTTCACGGTTAAATAAGGAAAAGCATGCAAACTTGTTATGTAGAATACCAAAGAAAACAATGATAAGATGGTTCACGGTGTTGTAAAATGTGTGTTTATGAATCGGTGGAAAGACTTCATTCAGGTCAGGGTCAAGTGATTAACCCACAAGGCTTCCATTGGTGCAGTCCCTGAAAACCTCTCAGAAGTAGTGACCTTTTTTTTTTTCAAGAGAATATTAAATCGTTTATTGATTACACATGATAATGGATGATACACAAGCTTTAATCCCATCTATAATTTTATCTGATACCATAATTCAATTTAGATATATTGCATAGGATGTGCCAACAATCATATTAATAACCAAATAAACTCCAGGACTTTGCTTGGGTGACCTTTTAATGGTGAACTCCAGGTCACAACACATTAACTGTCAGTTCAACTACACCAAGGTTTGCGGAGACAATGGCTTCTGTGCCCAAGCAGGTTGCAATAAAGAGGAAGTCCAATACTTTGGCATTGGAGCTCCAATACTTCCCCATCTGTAAAATGAGGGTGATGGTGCCTTTGTCAACAGTAACTAGAAGCTATACTAAATGTAGGAGGTGAGATAGTTCCAGCCCCTTGTGCTCATGAACTTGGCCAATCGATGAAGAAGGAATAATGGAGAAAATGAAAGAGAGAGAGAGAATGAAAGACAGAGAGAGAGAGAGAGCATAAAGAGAGGACGTTGACTGAGGAGTCCTGGCATCCTTACAGCACCAGGTATGAGGAGCTGATTCAGGATCTAAGACTGATTATTGAGTCTACTCCTACCTTCTTGACTCTTGTCCTCCCCCTCCAATCTCTATCAGGAGTCTTTGATGGGTTTTGTTTGTTATAACTGATAACATTTACCACCGAGATCATTAAAATGGTGTTTTAAGGTATTTGTGAATAGAATAGCAACACTAATCAAGAAAAATTACTGTTCAGTTTTATTTACAATGCAGTGGGCCAGTTTGTTTCATTGGCTGAATTTCTCATCCATTGCTGCAGGTGATCAGAATTAAAGTTTGCTGTTCTGGATGGAGGGGGGTGGAAAATATTTCACTTGTGGCTACATCAAGATGCAGAGTTTTTGTCATGGGAATAGTATTTCAGGAGAAAGACAATGATTACAGTAGAATTTGCAAAAAAAAAAAAAGGACAAAAAGAATCCTGCCTTAACCAAACAACAAAGCTTGGTCTCTTGTTTATGGTGTCTAAATAACCTAATGAAACAAGATTAGTTTATAATGGAAACCACAACATTGATGGGGCTCCTATGACTTGAAATCTATCTTTTGTGTTCCTTAAAGTCTAAACCTTTAAGTTACGCAAAAAAAAAAAAAAAATCTTTCTCTTCTGATTCAGCCACAAGGATTCATAATTATTCCAAGATTGCCAAACACCCTTTCCATCCATTCCAGGGCCTAACAGAAAAACGCTGTCACTTACAACAGCTCAACACTACTGGTTTCTTACCTTTCCACACTCAAGCACGGTCATTTTTTCCTACAGTAACTTTTTAAAAGGCCACGGCTCGGTCATTCACTTAGCAGTCCCTATAGCACTGCAGCCATCGTCCTGGGCAAGGACACTGAGGCCCCACAGATGACAGCCTGGCCAGAAGGCTGTGGCAGCTGAGTAGAGAGACAAAAAGAGCGCGAATCATTTGACTCTTGATACGTTTTTCTTTTGAGCTCTAGAAGACCGTCAAGCTGTTTCTCCTGAACTTCTTCCCATCTTTCCCTAAAGACAGGTTCCCTTAGCCTTCTGTTGTACACCATGTGACCAAAATCCAAGACCTGTTCTCCCCTTTTGCCAACTTCTGACTCTTCAGGTTGAAGACAGGACCTTACCCAGAAGCACAGGACACTCAGGAAAGGACTGGCAAATGCTCTCGGACAATCAGCAAAGGCATGAAGGAAATCATGGGGCAACTGGCAGTGGGGTTGATAATTTCAGAGACACAACTTCTCCTCATACCCTTGCCTTCCTGCTTGGGGTTGCTGGACTTACTCTTAGAGACTACGGTCCCATTACAAGTCTTATGGTGAAGGCTTCCATGGGTCTATCTTACAAAAAATTCATAGAGTAGGCTGTGGTTGTCTTCAGTGCTACTGATGAGGTCATATTCCGTGGACTCCCATATCTACCTCCCGCCCCCCAACCCCCCACCCTCACTGCCCTGGCAACCTGAGGTCATTGGCTGCTTCCAAGGTGTGGACAGAGTCTCAAACCTCAGCGTGCATTGGAATCACCTGGCGAGCTTGTTTAAATCCGTAGGTGCTTGGCACCCCCTAACCAATACAGTAAGGGGCAGTCTCTGCACTATTGATATTTTGCATGAGATCATTCTTGTTGCGGCGAGCTATCCTATGCATTGTAGAATGTTCAGTAGCATTGCTGGCTCCTTCCCACCAGATGCCAGGAGCAGCCTCCCCAGCTGTGCCAATCAGAAATGCCTTTAGATATTGCCAGATGTCTCTTGGTGCATAAAGTGGCCCCTGGCTGAAAATTACTCTTAGAGACTTGAATTCCTCAGGGGAGAGTGAGGCCCAGGTTCTTTCTTTAATAAGCTCCTCGGGCAGATCTATTTCCTCTGTGTGGTCTCTGGGGCCCTCTCTTCCCCTTCAAGACCCCATGCCCTTCAGCCCCTGACCTCCATGGCCACCGAGAGGAGGAAAAGGTAAAGCTCGGACCTTTCTTTGCCAGGCTGACTGTGCTACCCAGAAGGCAATGCGCTAAGTAAACAAAATCCTGCTCTCTGCTCTTGAGTGGCCCTCTTCGCATCTAGGGAGCAAATGTGCTTAATAACAGAGTCTTTGGGCGAGAATGTCCCTGCTGTTCCTCTGTCACCCCAGAAGGCAATCCTTGAGCTCCCCTAATGGGACCTTCGGACCCAAAAGGGAGAAGAGAACATCCGTGTAGCAGGTTCCCAGAGGGGGAAAGCTTTGGAGCAGAGGATGCCTGGCAGCAACTTCCAGGGCAGCCTGGAGCCTTCCCTGAGGGGAGGCTGGACCTCAACTTGCCTGCAGGAAAGGCCTCCTCAGCAGAGACCCATCAGCTGGGCCCACAGTCCGGCACAAGCTGGGGCACCCCCAAGGCTGACCCCAGTACCTTTGCATGAACGATGTGGGTGCTTTCAAGAATTCTGTTTGTTCTGTCTCCTGTGGTTGGAACTTCCTCCCTAAATGGTCTTATTGGGGATATTATTCCCCCAACTAGCATGAGGAGAATTTCCTATGGGAACCGCCAGAGAGCCGGGCTCTGGAAAGAGCGGGCCCTTCTGCAGGGATCTTTATGGAAAGCAATGGCTTTGTTTAAAAAGAAGGCCGGTTGCCATCTGGCTGTTCCAAGGACCTCTAGTCTGTGAGTTTCCTGGGATTTTCAGAGCTTGAAGCTGATGGCCTGGTGTCAGCAGATGCTTTCTTGAAGGGGACCTGAAAGTGTTCAAGGGATTCGTATCCTTCATCCCTTTCATAAGCCATTCGTTGCACAGTTACTTCTAGCAATAACCTTGCCTTTGTTTCTCTCGGGATGCCCTCCCTCGCAGGTGGGGGCATCCGCTCCTGCCTTGTCTCTTTCCTCCAAGAGCGGCAGTGCTCTTTATCTCCTGTGCAGCAAAAAAGAACAACTGAGACAGAAAGTGGTATCCAGTCTCCCCAGCGAAGGCTGCACTGGGTCCCCCTAAACATTCCTGGAGAGAGAGAGAGAGAGAGAGAGATACATCACCAGGATGTTGTTGGGACGGAACAAAGAGCAGTAACACCCGGGGCTGGGACGACTGGCCCTAAGATCTCTCTTAACTCCAGGCCTTCATTCTGGTCCAACCCCAAGAAAAATGAAGTGCAGAAATGCTGGTTTACCCGCAGTGTGGTTCAAACGTATGACAAATGTGGGGCATCTCAGCCTCACGTTTAACCCTTGCTCGCAGTTGACACGACAATTAGGAGTTCATTCACCTCCTGTACATTCTCGCCCCGCTTATATGTTTACATGGCGGGGAAACATCAGAGCAGGCAAAACTAAACAACGAGATTCGAGCTGAAATAATTTATACTAAAAAAAAAAATTGAGAACTAAATATTATCCCGACCCCTGTCTGTTTCTGTGTGCCTTATCCAGAGAGCTACGGGTGTAGAATGTGGGAGGGAGGCCGTGTCTGAGCTCAAGCTCGAGACACAGAATTTTAGGATAAGGGGCCTTCAAGATGGGCCCATTGAAGCCTCTCCCTGTGTAGAGGAGGAGACGCCCTGCACAGTTAAGAGGTTTGCGTAGGAGAAGTCAACGACCTGGGGCAGGAAAAGGACAGGTGGCATATTTTAATTTCTGACCCAGTCTTCTGCAAACGACAGAATGCTGTTGCCCATAAAGCATTCCCTACCTCGTGCCCACAGCACTTCCTTGCTGGACAGAGTAGAGAAATTCTTGACTAGTGCCTGTGCAGTTTCACTTACTGGAAGAAAGTGTGAGAAGGCTGAAAGCTCTGTGAGCGGGGTGTAGGCAGCGAGCTGGCCATAACCTAGTACCACAGACTAAGGGGAGTAAATAACAGAAATGTACTTCCTCGCAGTTGGGGGCTAGAAGTCCATGATCAAGATGTTGGCAAGCTTGGTTTCTTCTGAGGGTTAGGAGGAAAGGATTTATTCCAGGTTTCTCTCCTTGGCTTGCGGATGGGCCATCTCCTTTCTGGAGCTTTGCACGGTCTTCTCTCTGTCCCCTCCGATGTCCCAAGTTTCCCTTCTTATAAGGACACCAGTCAAATTGGATTAGAGACACCTGACTGACCTCCTTTAACTTTCTCTCTTTAGAGGCCCTATCTCCACATAGTCATACTCTGAGGTACTGGGGGTTAGAAGTTTTATATGAATATGGGGGCTGGGGGGACACAATTTAGCCCCCCATAGGGTGTGTGTGCTTGCACATTTTTGTGCAAAATAGAATATGAGAGCAACAGATAGAGAGAGAGAGAAAACATGAACACCAACAAGAGTCCCTCAGAGGCCTGCTGAGGAGGCATAATCCTTTCATGCCAAGACGTTGACAGGAGATTGGAGAAAGAAGAAGAAGAAACGAGAATGGAGAAGAAGCTGGAGCTTCCCACTGGCCAGGCCCCTGGACCCTCAGAACTTCCTGTCATCATCTGACAGGGCCTGCTGTCTTGAGCTTGGTGCTGTCTGTCTTCCGAGAGAGCAGGCTTTGTGTGAGCCAGTGTGTTTGGTCTGAAACTAGACTGCCCAGGAGTCCACTCCAGAAGCAGAGGGGTCTCAAAGGGCTAACTCTGCACCGTCTGTCCGTCATGGTAGCCACTAGCCTCGTGTGGCTGCTAAGCCCACAAGACATGCTGCTTCTAGATCGCCATGTGCCGCACACGCGTGACGCACAGTAGATTTCAAGGACAGGATTAAAAAAAGAATGAACTATCTCAACTTTTGCTTAGGGGTGGAAATGGTAATATTTTTATCTACTGGGTTAAATAAAGCATATTAAAATATACCTGCTTTTAAAATTTTACTTTATATAGTATGGTTGGTTACTAGAAAGCTGTACTTAGGTGGCTTTCCAGTTTCCAGGCTTTTCCATACAGCTGTATGCTCAAAACTATGTGTGGAATTAGGCTTGCACTATTTTGAAAGGTTAGAGGGGCGCCTGGTGACTCAATCATTAAGCGCCTGCCTTCAGCTCAGGTCATGATGCCAGGGTCCTGGGGTCGAGCCCCGCATCGGGCTCTCTGCTCAGAGGGAGGCCTTCTTCTCCCACTCCCCCTACTGCTGTTCCCTTTCCTCCTGTCTCTCTATCAAATAAATAGTACCTTCAAAAAAAAAAAAAAAAGAAAAAGAAAAAGTTAGAAACTATACAAATATGTGTATGTGTAGTATATACACGGTTTTCTGTCTTGCATTTATGTAATATTCATAATCCTGTTTCTCTTTTATTATTCTTTACAAATATGATCTTCAACATATAGGGTAGCATTTTTGAACGTACACAGTAGAGAGGATAGTAAAATAACTCTCCTGGGGGCAGCTCCCAATTTTAACAATTACATTTTATAGTTTTACTCCTATCTCCAACCTCTCCTCCCCTTCCCTTTTTTTGCTGGAATATTTTAAAATAAATTCTAGACATTATGTAATTTTACTCCAGGACCTCCACAAAATGTTTTTCATGAGCTGCACAGTATCACATAATACAGTATCACATAACACTGTGCAGCTCATGAGAAATACTTTGTGATGGTACTGGAGAACCTCCATATTTGTGGCCTATCCTAGTTGATGAAAATATTCTCTAAGCATAGGGACTTTTTTTTTTCAATGTAAATTTTCAAATTTTCTCTATCCTAGGTCATCGGTGATGAATATTCTTTCACATAAATATTTTTCTATTTTAAGAATTTATTTATTTATTTGACAGACAGAGATCACAAGTAGGCAGAGTCGCAGGCAGAGAGAGAGGGGGAAGCAGGCTCCCTGCTGAGCAGAGAGCCCGATGTGGGGCTCCATCCCAGGACCCCGGAATCATGACCTGAGCCGAAGGCAGAGGCCCCAACCCACTGAGCCACCCAGGCGCCCCTCACATAAATCTTTTTGAGGCAGAATTCTTAGATTTGGAATTTCTTATTCAAAGTAGATTTTTTAAAAATATTGGACACATAAGCCAAATTGCTTTCTAAAACATGCGCATCGTTGTCTTTTATCGCCACGTTTCACTGTAAACACGTCTACCAGCACTGGGTGTAATCCGTGTTACTTGCAGACATCAAATACTGTCTCATGTTCTTTTTTTTTTCTTCAAAGGTTTTACTCATTTACTTGACAGAGAGAGAGGTAGAGAGCGAGAGCACAAGCAGGGGGAGTGGCAGGCAGAGGGAAAAGCAGGCTTCCGGCTAAGCAGAGAGCCCAACACAGGGCTTGATCCCAGGACCCCAAGATCTTTACCTGAGCTTAAGCAGGTGCTTAACCAACTGAAACACCCACGCACCCCTCGATGTTGTTTATTTTTTTTTAAGATTTTATTTATTTCTTTGACAGACAGAGATCACAAGTAGGCAGAGAGGGGGAGAGGGGGAAGCAGGCTCACTGCCAAGCAGAGAGCTCGATGCGGGGCTCTATCCCAGCACCCTGGGATCATGACCTGAGCCGAAGGCAGAGGCTTAACCCACTGAGCCACCCAGGTGCCCCTCGATGTTGTTTCTTTAATTGTAATGTTTTTCTTCTTTTATTACAGCAGAGGCTTAAATTTTTCTTATGTTTCATTTGCCATGTACATTTCAATATTTCTTAGCCCTTTTTGGTGGAGTTTTTGGTGATTTTACTATACTCTCTCTATATTAAAGATATCCTTTGATTATATATGTTGCAATTATTCTATTAGTTTTTGTATTTATCCTTTGAATCATGTTTACAAATACATAGAAAGACAATGGTAAAAAAAAAAACAGATGGAAAAGAGAACACAAATATTATTTATAGCCTGTTCTAACACAACCATTGTTAATTGTTTTGCATGTGAAGACAGGCATTTTGGCATGATTCTAATCAGCTTCAAATATTTGTTGACAGAGTGTTTAATTTTTACTTGTTTAAACACATCTGTCTTTACCTTTCCCATTTCTTTGCGGAGGAGAAAGTTCTTTGTATCGAGATTTGAGAAGCATTTGCATTGTCTTCTGGGCTTTGTGGTGTTTCTCACAGCCCTGTGTTAACATCTTTCCCTCTACCTGGCCTTGAATGAGGGCCTGGATGGCATCTGTCCATTACTCTTGGCTCTGGTGGCCGTGCACTTGGCAGCGAGGCGGAGGCTCCTTGAGAGGCACGGATCCTGAGACCGTTCTGCAGAGGGCCATCCCCGCCAGATAGTAAGGTCTGTCTGCAAGGATGCTCGGTTTGTGCTCTGGTGGGAGCCTGTGCAACGGCCACCCCGGACCTCTCGCATCCTGGCAGCCCACCACGTACACAGGCCTGTCAAATGCCACCTTGCTCTGTCCCCCGGCTCTCCCTGCAACCATCTCTGCCTGGAGCTTCGTGCTCTACTGAGTGAACGGTCCCTCCCAGGATGCAAAGTGCCCTTTGTCCCTTCTCCCTTGACCTTTGTTCTCTTGTTTCCTGGAAATCACAATCTCCGCGTAGATGTAGAAATACGTGAATATGATAACAGCAGCTCATTTGCCTGAAAATTTAGCAGCCACAGTACCTTACCCTCCGCGTGGGATGACCTCTCTAGGCATCTGTAGCAGAGTGGCCGGCCCTTCCCTCCTCCAAGCGGAGGTTGTGCGGGTAACCATAGGCAGGCGGTCCATTTAGCCTGGGTTTGGTTTAGGTTGGCCAGTTACCTCTTCTCACTGGTTGCTGTGGAAGCTGAACTTGTTTTCTCAATATTCTGGATCTCCTCCCTGGGTGAGTTCAGGTCACTGATCAATAGGGCCTTGCCATTTCAAAGGGAAAACGTGCTGAACAGACACTACCGGTTACGCAACAACATTTGCATTCTAAGGAATTTTAGGAGACAGAATGGAAAGACAGTTGAACATGGTACAAAGGTTTGATAAACTTAGAAAATGTAAGACTTTATTCCCAGGACCTGCACATCATGGGCTCAAAATGAATATTTCCTGGGAAAATAAGTGAATGAAGGGAAAAGTCAACTATATTGGAGCATAAGCCTCACTTAACTGCTGGTGGAATCTTGCCGGCTCGCTTGCGTAATGGGATTAGAATCCCTCTGCCTCCTCTCTTTGTTATTGGGGAAGATACTAAGGTGGGAGCTTTCACAAGGATTCTGTTTTCGGAGTCTGGTAGCTGACAGCCCTGGGGCGCCCCCTTCCCCTGCTGGGGCTCCCTGTTGCACCGTATATGGTCCATGTACCCTGGGGCTGTACCACTGATCCAGTGAGGAACCAGAACTCGGGCTTCCTGAGAGAAGGGAACGATGCTGATGGACATAAAAACAGAGGATATGTACAGAGGAGTCCAAGCACTTCCTATGTATAATGAAGTGGTGAAAAGGGAACGTGCTTATAAGACTGAGCCAAGAAATGCTCTGCAGCTAAGAAACTTTCTAACAATCGAGCCAGCACCGGACTTGTAGAAACTGATTCCGGGCGTGGGGAATTCACGCAGACCCACTGTCAAAAAGATGGTGAAGCCATCAGACAGTGAGTACCACAGCAAAGTAGGAAAACACATTTAAGTGGATGAATTCCTGAAAGAGAAGACAATTACAGTGGATAAGTAAATAAGCCATTTTTCTAAGTCTGATTATTTGTACCAGGAACCTGGGAATTAGCTAGTGTGTTGAACATACAGAACTAAAACTATATCCATTCCCCGAAATTCGAGCTCAGTTTATAAAGATAAAATGAAGTTGACCTTGGTGATGAGAATATAGAACTGGATTTTTTAAATTAAATTCCCAGTGATATATTTCAGTTGAAGCTAATGTCTAAAAACACAACCTTGGATTTTTGTGGGGGGAGGGGCAGGAAGGGGCGTCAGGACACGGAAAGAAGAGTTTGAAATCTCATTTAACCCAGCATATATTTGGCCTTTAATTCATGCATTCCCTACCCCTATTTAGCTTTTTTTTTCCTTTTTTTTTTTAGTTGACCTACAATATTAGTTTCAGGTGTACAACATAGTTTCAAGATACATATACATTATGAATTGATTACCATGATAAATTTAGCTTCCACTTGACAGCATACAAAGCTGTTACAATATTAATTACATTCCCTGTGTTGTGCATTACATCTTCATGAATTATTTATTTCGTAATTGGAACTTTATACCTTTTAATCCCCTTCCCCTATTATGCCCATCCCCCCACCCTCCTCCCCACTGTCAACTACTAGGTTGTTCTCTGAATCTATAAATCTGTTTTTGTTTTTGTTCATTTTTTTTTTAGATTTCATGTATAAATAAAAAATAAAATCGTAGGTTATTTGTCTTCTTACCTCACTTAACATAATATTCTCTAGGTCCATTCGTGTTGCCGCAATGGCAGGGTTTCCCCTATTTTTATGGCTGAGAAATATTCCTTTGTATACATACGTAGATATACCATATCTTCTTTATCCATTCGTGGACACTTAGAGTGCTTTTGTATCTTGGCTGTTGTAAATAATGTTGCATGAACAAAAGGATGCATACATTTTTTTGAACTAGTCTTTTTGTTTTGTTCAGATAAATACCTAGAAATGAAATTGCTGGATCACATAGTAGTTCTAGTTTTAATTTTTTGAAGAAGCTCCATGGTTTTCATTGTGGCTGCACCCTTTTGCCTTCCTACCAACAGTGCATGTGGGTTCCCTTTTCTCTGTATCCTCAGTAACACTTGTTTTTTCTGTTTTTGATAATAGCCATTCTGATAGGTGTGAGGTGATATTTTGTCATGGTTTTGACTTGCGTTTTCCTGATGATGAGTGAACGGACCATCTTCTCACGTGTCAGTTGGCCATCTGTATGTCTTCTTTGGAGAAATGTGTATTCGGATCCCCTGCCCCCCCCCTTGTTTTTTTTAAAGATTGCATTTATTTATTTGAGGGGAAGAGCATGCGTGAGAGCCCAGGGCGGGGAGTGGGGAGAGAAGATTCCAATCCACAAGTCTTCCAATCCATGAGCACAGATGGTCTTTCTATTTATTTGTGTCTTCTTCTATTTCTTTCATCAGTGTCTTAGAGTTTTCACAGTACAGGTCTCTTACCTCTTTGGTTAAATTTATTCCCAGGTATTTTATTCTTTTTAATGCAATTATAAATGGTATTGTTTCCTTAATTTATCTGATAGTTCATTATCAGTGTATAAAAATGCAATGGAACTATGTATGTTAATTTTGACTCCTGGAACTTTACTGAATGCTTTGATTAGTTCTAATAGTTTCTGGGTGGAATCTTTAGAGTGTTTTATATATAGTATCATATGATCTACACATAGTGACAGCTTTCCCTCTGTTCCAATTCAGATGGCTTTATTTGTTGTCTCATTGCTTTGCCTAGGATTTCCAATACTATTTTGAATAAAAGTGGTGAGAGGAGGGATACTTTTCTTATTCCTAATCTTTGAGGAAAAATATTCAGCTTTTCATCATAGAATATGTTGTTGACTATGGGTTGGTCCTATATGGCCTTTGTTATACTGAGGTATGTTACTTCTATATCCACTTTGTTGAGAGTTGTTTTCGTAAATGGATTTTGAACTTTATCAGATGCTTTCTCTATATATAATGAGATTATGTAATTAATATCCTTTTTTCTTGTTTTTAATGTGTATCATATTGATTTTTTGTGGATATTGAACTATCCTTACATCCCTGGAATAAATCACCCTTGATCATAATGTATGATCCTTCTAACATATTCTTGAATTTGGTTTGCTTATGTTTTGTAGAGGATTTTTGCATCTCTATTCATCAGGGATACTGACTTTTAATTTTCTGTTTTTTATCATGTCTTTGTCTGGTTTTGATATCAAGATAATGCTGGCTTTGTAGAGTAAGTTTGGAAGCATCCCTTCCTCTTCGATTTTTTGGAATAGTTTGAGAAGAATTGGGTATTAACTCTTTTTTAAATATTTGGTAAAATTCACCTACAAAGCTCTATGATCCTGGACTTTTGTTTGGGAGTTTGATTACTGATGTAATTTCATTAATTGTAATCTGTCTGTTCAGATTTTCTATTTCTTCCTGCTTTAGACTGGGAAAACTGTAATTTCTTACAATCCTTTGCATGTCTGTGGTATCAATTCTAATTTCTTCCCTCTTATTTCTAATTTTACTTAATTAGGCCTTTTTTTTCCTTTCATGAGTCTGCCTAAAGATTTATCAAAATTATCTTTTCAAAGAAGCAGTTCTTAGGCTCATTGATCTTTTCTGTTTTCCTTTGAATCTCTATTTTTTTATTTTTTTATTTTTTATTATTATTTTTTTAAAGATTTATTTATTTATTTATTTGAAAGACAGAAACCACAAGTAGGCAGAGAGGCAGGCAGAGAGAGAGAGGAGGGAGCAGGCTCCCTTTTGAGCAGGGAGCCAGATGTGGGACTCGATCCCAGGACCCTGGGATCATGACCCAAGCCAAAGGCAGAGGCCTTAACCCACTGAGCCACTCAGGCACCCCTGAATCTCTATTTCTGCTCTGATCTTTATCCTCTTCTAACTTTTGTCTTTGCTCCTTTTCTAGCTCCTCCAGGTGTAAGATTAGACTGTTTGAGGTCTTTCTAGTTTCCTTTAGCAGGAGCATCACTATAAACTTCTCTCTCAGACTATTTCTGCTGTGTCCCATAGATTTTGGAACATTTTCATCTGTCTGCATTTTTTTTTAATTTCTTCTTTGATTTCTTCATTTACCCAATGGTTGTTTAGTAGCATGTTTAGCCTCCATGTGTTTGGGGATTTTTTCCAGTTTTATATTAATAATCAATTTCTAATTTTATACTGTTGAGTTGGGGAAAGATGTTTGATATGATTTCAGTCTTCTTAAATTTATTGAGACTTGTTTTGTGGCCGAACATGTGATCTATCCTAGAGGATGTTCTATGTGCACCTGAGAAGAATGTGTATTCTGCTGTTTTTGGATAGAATGCTCTGTATATCTATTAAGTCCATCTGGTCTAATGTGTTAAAGGCCAGTGTTTCCTTATATTTGCTATCTAGGTGATCCTTCCATTGATATAGGGGAGTGTTATTATTTAATATTAATATTAATTATTAAACTATTATATTACTCTCAATTCTCCTTTTATATCTGTTAATATTTGCTTTATGTATTTAGGTGCCCCTATGCTGGGTATGACAATTATAAAGTCCTTTGGTTGTATTGATCCCTTTATCATCATGCAATGCCTTTGTCTCTTATTACAAGCTTTGTTTTAAAGTCTATTTCTTCTGGGGGGCACCTGAATATCTCAGTAGGTAGAGCATGTAACCCTTGGTCCAAGGGTTATGAGTTCAAGCTCCATGTTGGGTAAAGAGCCTAAAAAATAAATAAATAGTCTATTTTGTCTGATAGAAGTGTTGCTAACCCCATTTTTTGGAGTTTTGGTTTGGGTTTTTTTTGTTTTGTTTTGTTTTGCTTCCATTTGCATCGAGTATCTTTTTCCATCCCTTTAATTTCAGTCTGTATGTGTCTTTAGGTCTAAAGTGAATCTCTTTTAGGAAGCATATAGGTGGATCTTGTTTTTTTATTCATTCAGTCACCCTATGTCTTTAGACTGTAACATTTAGTCCATTTACACTTAAAGTGATTATTGCTAGGTAAGTATTTATTGCCATTTTGTTTACTGCTTTCTGGTGTTTTTGTAGTTCTTTGCTGTTCCTTTCTTCTTCTCTTGCTCTCTTCCCTTGTGACTTAGTGACTTTCCTCAGTGTTATGTTTGTATTCTTTTCTCTTTATTTTCTCTGTATCTGTTCTAAGTATTTGTTTTGATTACCATAAAATTCATAATATCCCACATATTTAACTGTTTAAGTTGATGGGTGTTTAAGTTCAAATGCATTCTAAGAGCACTATATTTTTACTATACCCCCACGAATTGTTTTTGATGCCATATTTTACATCTTATTTTGTGTATACCTGACTAATTATTGTAGGTCTAGATGATTTACCGCTTTTATCTCTAAACTTCACACTAGTTATGTAAGTGATTGATCTACTACCTTTACCATATGTTTACTTTTGCCAGTAATTTTTTTTCATAATTTTCTTATTTCTACTTGTGGCCTATTCTTTTCCATTTATAGAAGTCCCATTAACATTTCTTGTAAGGCCAATATAGTGATGAACTCCTTTGTCTTTTACCTGTCTGGATAACTTCCTGTGTCCTTCAGTTTTGAGTAATAAACTTGCTGGATAGAATATTCCTCATTGTAAGTTTTTTTTTTTCCTTTTGTCACTTTAAATACATTGTACCACTCTTTTCTGGTCTGTAAAGTTTCTGCTAAAAGTCAGCTAAGTCTTTTGGGGGATCCCTTGTATATAACTGGTTTTTCTGTTGCTGCTTTTAAAATTCTCTGTAACTGGTAACACTTGGATTATAATGTATTTGGTGTGAGTCTTTGGGGTTTATCTTATTTGGTAGACTCTGTGCTCTCAGACGTAAATGTCTGTTTCCTTTATCCAATTCGGGAAGTTTTCAATCATTATTTCTTCAAATGGGTTTTCTGTCCCTTTCCCTCCCTCTCTCTCTCTCTTCTCTTTCTGAGACCCAATGTCTCAGAAATGTTAGTATGCTTGATGTTGTCCCAGAGGTCCTTTAGACTATTTAAATTTTTTTTTCTTTTTCGGTTTTGATTATGTGAATTATATTCATTACTACTGTCTTCCAGACCACCAATCCATTCTTCATCATCTAATCTGTTGTTGATTTCCTCTAGCGTATTTTTCATTTCAGTGATTGCATTCTTCAGCTCTGGTTTTTTTTTTTTACATTTTCTATCTTTCTGTTGAAGTTCTGACTATATTTATCTGTTACAGTCCTGAGTTCAGAGAATGTTTTTTATGACCATTACTTTGAACTCTTTATCTAATAGATTGCCTATCTCTGTTGTTTTGTTCTGTTAGGAGGTGTTATCTTGTCCTTTCATTTGGAACATATGCTTCTGTCTCCTCATTTTACTGAACTGTCTGTGTTTCCAGTATTAGTTAGATCAGTTACATCTCCCAGTCTTGAAGAGGCAGCTTCCTGTAGGAAGTGTCCTGTGGGGCCCAGTAGTGCATACCCTCCTAGCCATCCAAACCAGGTGTTCCCAGGGTATCCCCTGTGCCTGCTGTGTGCACCCTTCTGCTGTGCTCTGGCCACAACTGTTACGTGTGCACTGGTGAGCTGGGCTGGCCCCCAGCCCATCTGGCTGAGAGTCCCAGCTGAGATTGCTGCATGCATGATGGTAGGCAGGACAGCCCTAGTACAGCTGGCTCTGAGTCTGGCTGTGACCATTGTAGATGCTGTAGTGATGGGGGGCTGCCCCCCATCCTCCCTACCCCTGGAAACAACTACTTGGAGGGGGCTCCAGTGATGGCTGAGACTGCATATGCAGGTAGGGTGGGGTGAGGATCACTCAGGAGGGGCTCTGGCTGGGGCAGGTGGGTTGGGCAGGACGAGTTCTCAGAGAAACACTAGGGTAGGGCAGGTGGTGCTACCATAGTAGACATAGGGCATCAGAAATGGCCCTGCCAGTGCCAGGCCAGCTAGGTAGAAGGGAAGTAAATTTAAAAAAAAAAAAAAAAAAAACAGTGATGCCCACCAGCCCTTCACTCCCCAGAGAATGTGCCAGTATTCCCTAAAATTAGTCAGTGGATTTCTATCACATGTACCCCAGGAGCTTTTCAAACTACTGACTCTGTGCTAGGACTGGAGCCAGTGAGATTGTACATGTCTGTTTCCTACTGACTTCTGGCTCTCTCAGACCTAAGTGCCACCAGTTTCTGAAGCCAAACATTATGCAGTCTCATCTTCTCAGGGTGGGGAGTCCAGCGTGGGGCCCAGACTCTTTACTCCACAGGGAAAGACTATGGTTTGACATTACCACCCGCCATCCTGCTGTGTGGCTCACTGGGTTGGGGCACGGTTCTGACTAGACTGTATCTCTCCTCCTACAAGTCTCAGGGTGGTGTTTTCTTCATATCCTTAGTTGTGTACGATCTTTTCTATTAGCCCTTTGGCCATTCTCACAGAGAGTTGCTCCAAATGTTGTTGTAGTTCTGGTTTGTCAGAGGTGAGCTCACCATCTTCCTTCTCTCCTATCTGGATCCCGCCCGCAGCTAGGTTTCATTTTCTATTACTTTAGAATGGTGAGTGTCTAGCTTATGAAAAGGAATGTACTCTGGATTTTAATTTATTCTACAAATATTGTGAATCTTCTATGGAGCCAACTGCTGGGGAGGTAAAGATTTTAATCCACACTCTCTACCATTAAGATGCTCACGACTTAACTGGGGCGACTGAGGAATTTCCAGCTGGAAAGTGCCAGAGGTTATGAAGGCTTATAAGAAAAGAATAATTTTATCCTGGGGTTTAAGAAAGCCTTTTAAGAAATGACCCTTAAGGCGGGTCTTAAACTCAGAGTAGGGTTTTGTTGGGCAGAGAAAGAGGGGAAAAGGGAATTTCAAGCAGACAGTAGAGCAGACAGAAAGGCAGTGGGTTGGTTGCAATTCCAGTCCAGAGCAGACAGTGTTTGTGAAAGTCTGGGGGTCAGTTTGTATGTATCTTTACCTGCTGCCTGCCCAGCACTTTTTTTAGGCTTTAAAAGTAGTCATTCTAGTATGAAGTCGCAACTTTTGGTTTCCCCACTTAGTGCCAAGAATTGGTGGGTTGATTGGTAATTTGGACACAAGAATTCGGGCAAATGGAAATCATTCACAAGTAGCCATTGTGTGTTATTTACATAGTAACCAGTACTCCTCATTTTACATCAACATTTATAAATTCCCCAAACTGCATTTCTGATGTAAACATGAGGATGAACACTTAAGAATGTGTCCAGTAATTAGGTTTTTTGTTTGTTCATATTACCATTGATTAGAAGAGGTTTCTTGTCCAACAGGACTTAAATTATCCAGGAATCTTTTAAATTTTTTGTTTCCTAAAAAGTCCCCAAACATACTATAATGCTTTTCCTTGAGGCAACTTCCAAACAAATGATCTGTAATTTTTTTTTAAATCAAATGTCAATAGCCAAGCAATTATTTTGATTAAACAATAATTAGATGCTGGCAGTTTGCAACATCCAATTTGCAAATTACCCCTTTACCCATTTTCTTAAATGACAGGGTACACGCTAACCCTGATCAGGTGGTATTTCCTAAAAATGTGACTGAGCTAACAAAGAACTTCATTATTTTAACCATCAGCTCAAATTACCATTGTCTTCCCCAAACATACCCCTTTCCCAGCATGCTGAGTACTTTCCCTGAGAGGGACGAGCTCTCAGCCACAGGATAATAGCATTGCCTACCATGGTTTTTTTTTAATAAATAAATAAATTATTTATATATTTATTTATTTTCAGCTTAACAGAATTCATTGTTTATGCACCACACCCAGTGCTCCATGCAATACGTGCCCTCCTTAATACCCACCACCTGGTTCCCCAGCCTCCCACCCCCCGCCCCTTCAAAACCCTCAAGTTGTTTTTCAGAGTCCATAGTCTCTCATGGTTTGTCTCCCCTTCCAATTTCCCTCAACTCCCTTCTCCTCTCCATCTCCCCATGTCCTCCATGTTATTTGTTATGCTCCACAAATAAGTGAGACCATATGATAATTGACTCTCTCTGCTTGACTTATTTCACTCAGCATAATCTCTTCCAGTCCTATCCATGTTGTTACAAAAGTTGGGTATTCATCCTTTCTGATGGAGACATAATACTCCATCGTGTATATGGACCACATCTTCCTTATCCATTCATCCGTTGAAGGGCATCTTGGTTCTTTCCACAGTTTGGCGACTGTGGCCATTGCTGCTATAAACATTGGGGTAGAGATGGCCCTTCTTTTCACTACATCTGTATCTTTGGGGTAAATACCCAGTAGTACAATTGCAGGGTCATAGGGAAGCTCTATTTTTAATTTCTTAAGGAATCTCCACATGTTCTCCAAAGTGGCTGCACCAACTTGCATTCCCATTAACAGTGTAAGAGGGTTCCCCTTTCTCCACATCCTCTCCAACACATGTTGTTTCCTGTCTTGCTAATTTTGGCCATTCTAACTGGTGTAAGGTGGTATCTCAATGTAGTTTTAATTTGAATCTCCCTGATGGCTAGTGATGATGAACATTTTTTCATGTGTCTGATAGCCGTTTGTATGTCTTCATTGGGCCTACCATGTTTTGATTCAAGAACCTTCCTCATTCTGTCTACCATTAAGTTTCCAATGCTTGAGCTGTCTCTATTTGCTAGCCTAACTGATCCTTCCCTCCCCGGGGTGCTGATGGCCAGTGAACTTTGAGGATCAGAAATACTTCTGTGATTTTTCTGAGGTCAGATTAGAGCTGAAGTTGCAGGAAACCAGCATCTTTGTGGAGGGCTGGATAAGCTAGTTTAGACTGAACACATGGAACTGCAAAAACAGGAGATTCAAAAGTTCAGTTTGAATCTTCTTGGTTTACCGGCTGTATGGTTTGGGGCAAGAGACAGAGCCTTTAATTTGTTTTCTTAAATGTGTGACAAAAGGGACTGTAGCCCACACTGCATGGCTTTGGGAGTTCTAAATGAGAGTGGAAGAAGAGTGAGGGCATGTGAGGCAAGTGAAGGCCCTGTGGCTGCAGACAGCTATAAAATGTAGATTACTATTTGTGCAACACTTGCATGCTTTCTGGAAGTTCCCAAATCCAGCACAAAGTCCCACCTGTACATTCTGAGTCCCTCCACATGAGACCTTCAGATCATGTGTAAATTAGAAGAAAGCACCCCCCTTGACAAGTGGACAGGTTTCTTTTTTTTATTATTTCCTTTCTTTCTTTCTTCCTTCCTTCCTTTCTCTCTCTCTCTCTCTCTCTCCTCCCTTTGTCCCCCTCCCTCCCTTTCTTCCCCAAAGAAAGGTCCCCTTCCTATGGGCAGATGCATCCTCTCTTAGCATTTGGCTGGAAAAGCAGAGCACTAACCAAATGTCAGCCCCCTGAAGCCATCAGTTGGCCCCCTTTGTGCAGGAGCCAAACTGTCCAACTATGTTTATTTCCCCCTAAACCTTATAATCTCAGAAATGCAATTAACTTTCCGGGAATTGGATGGGTTCTAGAAGTAAGATTTCCTACCAGAAAGACATGGGCTTAAAGTCAGACAGACACATTTTAAGTTTTTTTTTTTTAAAGATTTTATTTTATTTATTTGACAGTGAGAGAGAGAGAGATCACAAGTAGGCAGAGAGGCAGGCAGAGAGAGAGGAGGAAGCAGGATCCCTGCGGAGCAGAGAGCCCGATGCGGGGCTCGATCCCAGGACCCTGAGATCATGACCCGAGCCGAAGGCAGCGGCTTAATCCACTGAGCCACCCAGGCGCCCCACATTTTAAGTTTTGATCTGCCATTTACTAATTGCGTTAGAATGAATAACTTCAAGGAAAAGCATCTTGGAGGTCTTGTTATGTGAGTGACTTACCATCTCTAGATCTGTTTCTGTATCTGTACAATGAAGAGCAGCAACACGTTCATCCCGAGTTGGTGGTATTAATTGTGGGATACACAACTGAAAGGTAGTACAGAACTCAGTAAGCGTTCATTTCCTCGAGTGCCATTTCTGCCACCTCCAAACCTGGCTCTTTGGTTTTCCCTGGTACAGGAAGCCTCACTCTTCATAACTAGTTCTTCAAATCACAATTTCAACAAGATAATGTTTTTAGCACTAACAAGGTCCAAGGAAAGCCTTGTTGACTATAACTTCAAAATGGGTGAGGTGGGGACACAGTTTAAAAACCGTAAGACTGTTTCTTATCAAACAAATCAACACTACTAACATTAAGAGAGTAGACATCAGGGGCGCCTGGGTGGCTCAGTGGGTTAAAGCTTCTGCCTTCGGCTCAGGTCATGATCCCAGGGTCCTGGGATTGAGCCCCACATTGGGCTCTCTGCTCAGCAGGGAGCCTGCTTCCTCCTCTCTCTCTCTGCCTCCTCTGCCTACTTGAGATCTCTGTCTGTCAAATAAATAAATAAAATCTTAAAAAAAAAAAGAGAGAGTAGACATCAGCTAAATCTTCTGGTTTTTGGTGGAACAAAGGCCCTTATCCAAAAACATCAGTTTTATATAATCTGACTGATGGTCAATTTAAAAATAGGCTGGCCAGCCAGATTACAATTAAGCTAAGAGACAAAGTTGTGCTCTGAACATCAGTTCTCAGTATCCTACTTTTCAAAATCCTCTACAATAATTAACCGAATCCTCTATCATTGACAGGCAAACAGGAGAATGGGGGAGACTGTGAATGAAGCCGTCACAGGGTATTTCGGGACCATTGGCAGAGTAAATAGAGCTACTAACTGTTTTAAGAGTCTGAAGATACACCTGAATCCACAGTCATTTCTATAATGTATTTGGGTCTATCTTTACTCGAAGAGGCCAAAATTAAACTTCCAAGTTCACTTATAAAGCAGAAAATTGATGGTCTCCTTCTAGTAATCCACTGACTGATTTTATGAGATGTATTATTTATATTTGAAAACTCACTGTACACAGCTTGAGATAATTTTCTAAGTTCAAAACATAATGGTCTTTTTTCAATTTATTTTATTTTTTAATTAAAAAATTTTTTATTGTGTTGTTACCATACAATACATCATTAATTTTTGACGGTGTTCCAAGTTTCATTGTTCTGCACCACACCCAGTGCTCCATGCAATACGTGCCCTCCTTAGTACCCACCACCAGGCTCACCCAACCCCCCACCACCCTCTCCTCCAAAACCCTCAGCTTGTTTCTCAGAGTCCATAGTCTCTCATAGTGGTCATTCTCTGTAACAATACTGAAACATAAACCCATGCTCAGCTAGGTATTTCCTTGGAAGTTTTCTAGAGGGTCCTGTTGTTCAATCCAGATGGAGGTTTACTTGATTATTTATCTGTATTTATATTATAAACAATTCACAAATGAAATACTTAGCATCTTAATACAAATGTAAAATTTTAGAACTATGCAGATCCAAAGGTTGTTAGCCCCAAAGTCCATCATATGAAGATGGGGGTCTTTGCCCTCTGTGGTAATGCTCTGCAGCTTTACTTCCCAGTCTCTTGTTTCTATTTTTGGCAGGGCACGAGCTTGATTTGAACAACCTGAAGTCCACATTGCTCTAATAATTCTAGGGACTATGTTCCATTCCCTTGGGAATAATTGGACAGATTAAAATGTTTGCCCCAGTGATTTCAGTGTGGTTCTCTGATGATAGATTTTAGTCATGAATAGTTTGAGTGATAAATTGGATGGTTGGCAAGTGGCCAAAGTTTAAGTTTCACTTTTTTTTTTTTTTTTTTCCTATTCCCTTTCTTGGTTTTCTCTTCCCGAGGGACTGTTGAATTTCTAGAGAAGTAAAATGAATAAGAGTCAAATGGATTGAAACCTAAAAGGCAACCTTAGAGCCCACAAGTGATAGAGAGTAGGAGCCCGGGCCAGGTTCCGGATTCAGCCAGGGTAATAGGAGTCAAAACTAAACAGTGAAGTTTGGAAGGGTCAATAGTAAAGACAGAGCCTTTAACATGCAGTCAAACCCTAAACTCAGTTGAAAATCATTAAGAGCACGTGGTGGGCAAGTAGTAATTTAAGACATTGACGCACATCAAGGATCTTGTGTGTGTGAGTGGGGGGGGTGGGTGAGGGAGAAGCAGGTGTGGAAATGGATGTTAGTTTTAATAGCGCCCCTTTACTTTATTTCAATTTTTTTGTATAAGAGAATCAAGCCAAAATGTATTCATCTAGCTTTATTGAAGATACTTTTCATAAACAATCATGGTATTTCAGGCAAGACATGATCAGAGAATCATTAACAGTATACAAATTTCGAACTTCTTTCTTCAATGAACCAACAAAATCAGAAAGACTATAAAACCCAGGGAATAGGGTTTTTTTTTTTTTTTTCTATAGGTAATTAGAATCAAGAACTTAATTATTGAGGGGCTCCTGGGTGGCTCAGGTGTTAAGCGTCTGCCTTCATCTCAGGTCATGATCTCAGGGTCCTGGGATCGAGTCCCCCTTCAGGCTTCCTGCTGTGTGGGAAGCCTGCTTCTCCCTCTCCCACATCCCTGCTTGTGTTCTCTCTCACTCACTCTCTCTCTCTGTCAAATAAATGATTAGAATCGTTTTCAAAAATAAAAGAAATTTTCAAAAAAATTTCAAATTTCAAGTTTGAAATTAAATTTCAAAATTTAATTATTGAAATATTCCTGCAGTATCATTGACGTGTTCATTAAGAGCCTCCTATATACCAAACGCTCAGCATGGCTCCCAGTAGGAATTTATCATTTTAAGCACAGACTTAGAGCTAAAAGAGAATTCAGTAGGTTCTATTTAAAGATTTTAACCAGTTAAAGTAATAGGGGGAAAAAAAAAACCCTTTAATATGGCTTATTATAAGCCACAGGAAACCATCACTGTGTTTACTGAGGCAGTGTTTCAATTTACCCCTTGACCTATATATGAGTTTTGGGAATATTTCGTGATCATGTTGGCTGCCGTTTGATGGGTTGTTTGCCTGGTTATATCTTCATTATAGTATGCCAGTAAACAAAACTAAGAATTCAATTGCTAGCATTTTAGATGAAATGGATTCGTGCAGCACATTAAAGCCTCCCACACACACGCTGTGGAAGATCTGGATAAGTGGATACTGTCCAGTGGAGGAAATGACAATGCATCTTAACTTCTCCCCGTATGCAAGTCCAAATGTTTTCCACAGAGAAAGAAACCTTATTCCACCTCTTTCCCTTGGGGATTGGGATAACCAGGTTCTACTACCCCAGACTTTATCCCAGACCATTCTCTGCGCAGCATTTAAGGAAGGATGGGGAAGATGACTAGCTACCCTGAAAGTAAAGACACCTGGTCACCCAGACATCAACAATGAAATGATTTCAAGAGTTTACAAGGCAATGATTGGTCAGTGGGCAGATTGTGCAAAGCAGATTGTGTAATTTGTCCAATTAAAATCTGTGAGATGGGAAGGATTAAGATAGTTCTCACACATGACCTCAATTTGGGATTGACTTGGAGAGCTTTATGAAAACCCCGATGTTTAATAGACTAACCCCAGAGATTCTGATTTAATTGGTCTGGAGTGCCTACTAGGCTGGATCTTAAAAACCTTCCCAGGTCATTCTATTTCTCAACAAAACAACTGAGAACCACCAGATAGTGTAACAAGCGTGTTGATACACTGATGGCAGTGTTATTCAACAATATAGCTCAAAAAACTTAAAAATATATATTTACTTGGTCTAGTTATAGAAAAATAACACAAAACTAAAATATATATGTATCTACATGCTCTGCATTGAAAAGAAGTTGGAAGAATAAATAGATTTGTATGGCTTTTCTTGGGGGATAGAGCTTTTATAGGTTATTTTCATTTTTCTGTATTTTCAAAAATTTCTTTCCTGAACCTCTGTTGTTTTTCCAATTTAAGAAGGCCATTTATACTGGACTCTAATAAAACTCAGAAACATTTCCTGAATACATCACATCCTCACCCCTATATGCAAGACACGGTCTTGGGGAGTTTTGATCTAGTCCAAAACACACGCCAATGCCCATCAGCACTCCATGTCTGTACGTGGTAAACACCAAGCTCTTAGGGTGAATAAGTGCAGGTCATACCGTCCTTGTTTGTCTGTCAGTCTTTCTTTTTTTTTTTTTTTAATTTTATTTATTTATTTTTATTTGTTTATTTACAGCATAACAGTGTTCATTGTTTTGGCATCACACCCAGTGCTCCATGCAGTACGTGCCCTCCCTATTACCCACCACCTGGTTCCTCAACCTCCCACCCCCCCCGCCCCTTCAAAACCCTCTGGTTGTTTTTCAGAGTCCATAGTCTCTCATGGTTCATCTCCCCTTCCAGTTTCCCTCAACTCCCTCTCCTCTCCATCTCCCCATGTCCTCCATGTTATTTGTTATGCTCCACAAATAAGTGAGACCATATGATACTTGACTCTCTCTGCTTGACTTATTTCGCTCAGCATAATCTCTTCCAGTCCCGTCCATGTTGCTACAAAAGTTGGGTATTCGTCCTTTCTGATGGAGGCATAATACTCCATTGTGTATATGGAGTCTGTCAGTCTTTCTTCTGTGCTAGATGCTAAGAGGGAAGAGTCTTAGGGCACCAGCCTTGTGCCTCACATTTGGTGGTCTGTAGCCATCACTCAAATATTTGTGGAATGAATGAGAGAAGAAAGATTCTTCTGACACTTCCAGGGAGAAAATGGGATTAGGGGCAGGACATGGGTGAATGAGTTGGATTTGTCTGGATGGTGACCACTCCAGGTGAGGAGCCAACTTGGGCAAAAACCTGGGGTGGAGGCGGGCATGGCATGAACAGGGCCAGTTTGCAGACGTGCTCAACAGCAGAGAGCCCTGTCTGGAGCAGCAGCTGTGCTAAACCACAGGACTCAGGCAGAGGGATAGGCAGGAGGTGGCCTGGTGAGAGAGATAGAGAAAGAAGAGGCTTCCAGGGATCCAAGAAGTAAATAACAGGGTCCCTCGCTTTTCTTGTGCATAGAAGCACCCCCTCCCTCCATTTGCATAACACGATTTGGGGGAAAGGAAATACGATTCACAGAAGGGGAAAGTGGTTTCCTTTCAATATAGGGAAAGGGAAGAGGAGGTTCCTTTAGCAAATAGAAATGGGCTGACGAAATGGGATTTTTGTTTGTTTCGCAGAAAGATTTGACATAGAAAAGTCAAATATCTTTGCATGACATGCTCTCGCACAGAGTGAGGAAGGGCACACTTTCTCACAATCTGGCAAGTATTTTGTCCAGGAGGGCTCCTGACACCCAGTTCAGAAAGGGCCTGGAGAAAGTCCAGCATTTCATAGTTCTCCTAAGAGCTGGAATGGAATGCACTTTGAGGAATGAAGGAAATGCTTTAAAATGTCATCTGGGAATGATTTCTACTCAAATGCTGCACCGCTGTCCTCTACCCCCACCTCCGTGCCAAGGTGTCCCCTCTGGACATGCCCTGGGGCTGTGTGGACGCTCCAGAAAAGACTCCTCCTGAGTGGACGGAGGGCTCAGCTGCTTTCAAAGCCAGCAGAAAACCTCCCCGGGCAGCCCTGGGAGATTTAAAAACCCTCACCACCACGAAATCCGCCCTTTCCCAGTTCTCCTAAAAACATTTCCTAGTCATTCCTGAAATAGAAAATACAGTTGATCCATAGCCCGGTTTCCCAAAAATGAGAAGCTAAACGTGGGTTATTCCCCAGTGTTTTAAAGGTAAAGATGACCATTCTGAGTGGAACCAAGAATTGCAGAGACCAAATGTTCACCAGAAAGACCACCTCCCTCTCCCACCCCCGCCGCCGCCACCACACACACACACCCTAAATCCATGGACAGTGGACGGAAAACTCCAGTCATCTGTGGCATGAGAATTGTCTGCACTCCCTCCCCCGGAGTGTCCAGGCAAACAACTCCATGACCCCAAAGATGCTGGAGCCTCAGAGAATGGATAAACTATTCTGACGTCTCTGTGAAGAATGGACCTGGCATCTGGACCGTGCCCGAGCCCTCAGCCATCCCTCATGAACCACCGTCAACTCCACATCTGGTTTCGGCTTTCGTCTCCTCAGCTGTCACCCCGGGGAGCAGCACTGGTATTTATCAGGCCCTCATGGCTATCAGCCGGGCTCTTCCTAACTAAACAGTGGAGTCAATTCTTCTAGTCGCTGGAAGCTTTGGAATTCCATGCGGTTTGGACCTGCAAGGCGGCGGTGCCAAGTTTGAGGGTGGCCCCTCTGGACACCCTTCTGGGAGGGTGTGGTGTGAGCACATGCTGGGAGACACCTGAAACCACCGCAGCCCCACCCAGCTTGTTTCTGTCACTGTTCCATTGTGGCAGAAGTCTATGAAAGGGACAAAGCCTGAGTAGGAGTATCGTTGTAAAAGGCAACTTATTTGGAGTCAGAACTCTGTTCTGACTTTCTATATTTTACATTCTATCTCTGCTGCTTACATGGCAACCAGCACATTCTGGTCTACCTGGGAACTGACCTGGAAATCCCTTGGGGCACCTGGGTGGCTCCGTTGGTTAAGCGTCTGACTCTGGATTTCAGCTCAGGTCATGATCTCAGGGTCATGGGACAGAGCTCTGCGATGGACTCTATTCAACGAGGAGTCTGCTTGTCCCTCGCCCTCAGCAACTCCCCTTGCTCTCCTGCTCCTCATTCTCTCACTCTCAAATCAATCTTTAAAAAAAAACTGGAAATCCTTCCTTCCAGGACCCCAGTCAGTCCCAGGCAAACTGGGATGTTTGCTCACCTTGGATGTCAACTGTGTAACCCTGGGCGTGTGACCTTTTGTACTAAGTTTCCCCATCTGCACAACATCGATGATATTATCTACCTCATTATGTTGGTGGGAGGATTCGATGAAAGAGGGTAAAGTGCTTAGACCTGCCTGACCCATGTTAAGGACTATGTGTGTGCGTGTATTATGAGCTAACTTGCCAGTGATGTGGTTTTAATTGGCCATGAAATCCCAGACTGAGGAAGTATGTTTGACTCTCAGCTCCTTTGCTTACGGCTCTGTCATCTTGGATAAGTTACTTAACTTCTCTCAACCTTGTGTGTCCCCATTTGTAAAATGGGAATACTGGAATGTGCTGGGGCAGTATTTGGTCCGACCCACTGTAATACCGTGGCTGGTGACAAAGACCGAGCACAGAACAAAGGACAGCTCAGGTGTTTACTGTTAGGACGTGCTGTCATGGTCTGTCAAGGACCATGTCAAGGACATGGTCAAGGACATGTCAAGGACAGACCATGTATCCCTAGCCAGTGTGGGACCGGTAGGTCTGCATCTTTTCTTACTCTGCTAGAATAGAATCCTCTTATCCATGCCAAGGACCATCCCAAGACCTGGAGGAGATGGCCTGAAACTGTAGATAGTACCAAACCCTCTGTGTTTGGTACATACATACCCGTGATACAGTTTAATTTATAAATTGGGCACCGTAAGATATTAACAACTAATAATACACTAGAATAATTATGATGATATACCATAGTTTACGTGAATGATCTCTCTCAAAATCTTATTGTATGGTACTCACCCTTGTTCCTCTTGTGACCGAGATGACGGAACGCCATGTGACAAGTGGGGTGAAGGACACAGGCGTGGTGTAGCGTGAGGCTACTGCTGGCCTTCTAACTGTACATCAGAAGGAGAATCATCTGCTTCCCAGTGGTTGTTGAGTGACTAACAAACCAAGGAAAGCAAGACAGTAGTTAAGAGGAGGACACTGTAAATCCCGTTTTCCACCCAAATGCTGTATATTTATACTGTATATTTGAATATGAATGCCTGGACTAAGGGGCCCCCTCTAGAAGATGATGCCCATATACCCCGAAAGGATCATTTTAAGCCTCTGCCTCTTAGGATACTTGGGGGCACACCTATTCTTGGAGATAACTAGGTTTGGGAGAAAGGAAAAATGGCAGGGAGACAGCAAGTCCAAGGGCATTTGGGGTACACTGTACCTGCCTCTCCCCGCCACCAATCCAACAACATGCTCTATAGACACGGCCCTAATGATGTGGCAAAAGTGAAGGAATGGACAACACAAAGATCACTGCTCATGCCTGTCAGCTGCAAGCCTAACTATGCCAATGGCCCCACTCGGCAGATCCTGCTGTTGGCATTCCTCATAGCACCGCTCAGTAGTGGATAGTGGGCCATATCTGTAGGAAAGCATATGAGGCTCTATGGGGTTCCTGGGTGGCTGAGTTGGTTAAGCATCCAGCTCTTGATTTCAGCTCAGGTCATGAGCTCAGGGTCATAGGATCGAGCCCTGCTCCATGGTCAGCAGAGAGTCTGCTTGAGATTCTCTCTCTCCCTCTGCCTCTGTCTTCTCCCCAACCCCCACTCTCTCTCCTCTAAAATAAATAAATCTTAAAAGTATATAAGGTTATAAATAACCTGCTTCTAAGCTTCTTTGCTCCCCCGCCACAGCCTCCTACATTGCAGTCAGCTCCAAATCCTCAACGACCAGGGTAGGTGGTATCTTATGATCCAAAAGTGCATCCCTCGGTTAAAAGTCTTGGGTTCAAATCTCCATGCCTCTACTTTTCAGCTGTGTGACCTTTGAAAGTTAACCTCTCTGGGCCTTAATTTCTCACTAACCAATGGTGATAGGGATCTTCCTCACTGAGCGGCCATGAGGACTGGATGGGTTAAGCTGTGTAAAGCAAACAGAATAATACCTGGTGTGTAGTTAAGTATACTACCCATGTTGGTTGTAATTATGTTAGTAACTCGCGAGTTGAAGTTGAAGGATAAAAAGATGTAGCCACAGATTATCTTAAGACCTAACTCTGTACACAAATAGAAAAAAATAGAAAAGGACAGCCATTCACATTAGGTTAAAGAATATCTACTTCCTTCCCACCTCCCACAAAATAGTGACACCTCACAGAGTCTAGCCAACTCTTTTTTTTTTTTTAAGATTTTATTTATTTGACAGACAGAGATCACAAGTAGGCAGAGAGGCAGGGAGAGAGAGGAGAAAGCAGACTTCCCACTGGGCAGAGAGCCAATGTGGGGTTCAATCCCAAGACCCTGGGATTGTGACCTGAGCCGAAGGCAGAGGCTTTAACCCACTGAGCCACCCAGGTGCCCCAGGCCAACTCTTTCTAAGGTGTGCACGGCAGCGGGTGATCTGTCCCATAGATCACCGTAGGAAGAGATCAGAGTCTTAGGTAAACCGAGTCCAGTGTGCTTGCTTAGGTTGTCCATCAGACCCATCCATTTCCTGAGCTGATTCTACCTTAAGATTACCCTGCACCTCTCCCCACTTCACCGAGCCTGAGTCAAGAGGCTGGCGTTCCAGCTGCCCAAATCTTGGCCTGCGTTTCCCCTGTTGCTTTCCAGTGTGTTTTTAATTTGCCCTTTCTGGTATTCATTAACAAGTGAGGCAGGGGTGGTTGGAATTGCTGGGGACATTTTCCCTGGTGGTTTGGAGGCAGAAGAAAGGGACTAATGAGAGGAAGGAGTATGTGGTCGGTGGTGATGTAAGAAGTCCATTGGCTCCCCAGGGGGAGAGCCTTTCAGGCTCAAGTACATAGTCCGGGTCTAAACGAATTCCCAGAGGGTGGGCTTGACCAACGGACGACCTCTCTTACTTATTAACTGATGTTTACTTCACTTGTGACTACACAAAAGTGCTAATGACTGTTTTCACGTATGGTTTCTAGTAGCTTCGTGAGCGACCATGTAATCCGATCCCAGGGAACATGGGTTTTAACTTAGAGGAGGAGAAAAAGCAATCCAGACAAGGAGGAATGACTTTACCTAACATTCTTCGACGGGAGAGATTACTGGAGAAGAGGCAGGTATAGTGAGTGAATTCTAGAAACTACCCGATCTGAACTCAGGAAGTTCCGTAAGGAGATCCTGTGCTGGGACCAGGCTGCCTGAGAGTCAGACGAATCCTCTTAATAGGAGTGGTGTTACTGTCACTTGAGGCTTATCCAAGTAACATGATCAGGATTAATTCGCAGGGGTGGGTCCTGCTTGAGGGTGGGCTCAGGGAGCTCAAATGGGACTGTTTTGGGAAGATGATGATTGATGCATTTATTTTTATCTTAAACACAAGAATTTCTAGTGCTGTGCATTAAAAGGATCGTGAAATACTAGTCATCATGTATTTAAAATATATAGCCTGCCTTCTTTGGAAAAAAGAATCCAGGCAGCCTGCAACAAATAAAACACATCTGGGCCAGCACAATTAAAAGTATAAACATAAAGCATCTAATAAAAGGAGTAAGGAAAAACACAGCACAGGGCATTATGCTAAGTGAAGTCAGTCAAAGACAAATACCATATGATCTCACTTAAATATGGAGTATTAAAAAAAAAAAAAAGAGTTCCTTGGGGCGCTTGGGTGGCTCCGTGGGTTAAAGCCTCTGCCTTCGGCTCAGGTCATGATCCCAGGATCCTGGGATCAAGCCCCACATCGCATCGGGCTCTGTGCTCAGCAGGGAGCCTGCTTTCTCCTCTCTCTCTGCCTGCCTCTCTGCCTATTTGTGATCTCTGTCAAATAAATAAATTAATTAAAAAAAAAAAAGAGAGATCCTAGATACAGAAAACAGACTGATGGTTGTCAGGAGGGTGGTGAGTGTGTGAAAGTGGTAAAGGGTATAAAAAGGTATACATGTCCAGTTATATAATAAGCCACGGAGATGAACGCATGGCTTGGTACTATAGTTAATAACACTGTATGGCATATTTGCAAGTTGCTAAGAGTTACTCTTAAAAGTTCTCATGCAAGGAAAACATCACTGTGCATAGGTGACGGGCATTAAGTAGACTTATTTTGATCATTTTGTAATATATACAAATATCAGATCATGCTGTCTACCTGAAACTAACAATGTTGTATATCAATATACCTCAATAAAGATCCATCAAAAGAAGACAGCACAATTAAAAGTATAAACAGAAAGCATTTAGTAAAAGGACTAAGAAAAAGCAGGTGTTTCCCAGATCTCGCAGGCTGCTGACGTGCCCACGTGCATGAGTGTGTCAGCATAGTGTTAAGAATGTCACAGTGACCCAGACAAGCTGGACTTTTAATCACACAGAAGCTATGTTCTTTTGGGGGGAGACATGTATTTGAGAGGGAAGCAAGTAAACATACAAATTAATTTCCAAAGTGAAGGGCCAGGAAATGAAACCAGGAGCCAGTGGGAGAGGAGGTCCATTTTAGATGGACAATCAGAGTCTCTGAGGTGACTTTGAACCTTCCACTCTCCACTGCATCCCTGTGGCTCCCTCCGATTCTCTCCAGTGTTGGCATCCGATTTCTCAGTGCGCAATTACCTCCTGCCCCCATGGGCATGGCTTAATCCTGCTGAACCTCAGAAGTGGATTAGCGACTGGTAGTCAGGTGTCTTGGGTTTATCCCAGCATCTGTCCTCCTCTTTGGTCTTACTTCAGGGCTTTTTCTTTTTTTTTTTTCCCCACCCCATCAATGTCACTTGGGCCAAGTCCATCCCAAGTCCGTTATCGGGACTGAGCCCAATAAAGCTGGTACCTGCAATGGACTTGAATCCTTGGGACCGTGGAATCTCACATTCGTATCTAGACTGCCAGACCAATGTCCTTCATTTTTCTAGACTCAGTTCCAATGTCATGTCCTCTGGGAGGCCTCCTCTGGTTACCTCCAAGCAGAGCGAGCGGCCCCTTCCTCTGATCTCTCAACACTTGGCTCGAGTCTCCTCTTTCAGATAATGTGGCCTGGTGATACTTTGTTTTCATGTTTGTCTCCTTGAGTGCATTCACCGCGTAGCGTGGTTTCTTTCTTTGCCTCCATAGTGTCTAACATCATGCCTGTTATACAACCATTATTCTAATTACTGCTCATCACTCCTATAGCCCAGGTGCTGTTAAGCACTTTGCGTGAATTTTTTTTTTTTTTTTTTGCACTTTGCATGAATTTTTAAACCTTACGGTAAACATTATTGTGCCCATTTTATATCAGGAAATGAGGCTCAGGGATTAAGGAATTTGTTCAGATCACAGAGCAGGAAGGTGGCAGACTTAGGATTCCCACCTAGATGTTTTAGACTTGAAAGCCTGTGCTTTTTCACTTCACTGCATAGTCTTTCCCAAGAAGCATTCCATAAGTCTATATTAAATGAAAAACCAAGTATTTTAAGATCACTTGCCCTGCTCTACCAACATAATCCATCCAAAGAAGATGTGTGGAAACTATTACTTAGTTCTACAATGTGTATACTAGTTTTGGAACCCACATCAAATAAAATCCTGTTGGGCATCAAGGAGGGATTAAAAATAAAAAGTTACTAGGGTATGTGCAAAGAGGAGAAGACATCAAAAAAAAAAAAAAAGGTCTTCCCTCTTCCCTCTCATTTTTCTCCTCTAGAGTTGGAGTGAGGGAAATTAAAAGGAACGTCATGAGCTTGCTGAGGGGAAGAAAGGAGACTGGCATCCTGTCACAATCACGATAATTGCGTTGTCAGGACCATGGGGTTGAATCTGTCCGTTCCGTGTTTGGTAATTTCAATAAAGTGAACACCAGAAGGGTGACTGTTGCTTAATTCAACTCAACAAATGTTGATTGAATGCCCGCCCTAGCAAAGGTACATGCTATTCACACCCTGTAAGAGGCACCTGGGTAAGTAAGACTTTGTCCCTTTCTAGACCCTGGAGCAAGACTTGCCCAGAGCCAACTGATTGGCTGGGGCAGAACTAATGTGCCTTGAAGGTAGGCAGGGAGTGATGTGGGAATCTGTAAGCTGACTTCCCGCAGCACCAATATCAGCCCCAATGAGGAAGTCATCGTGCTCCTAGAATGATCAAGATTTCACAGTTTGGTCTATTGGCTAAAGTATGAAATGAGACTCTTCCCAACCTCCCTTTGGAACTTGCATGCTGTACAGAAAAAATAAGTAGAATGGAGGGAATGGGGATAAGATGTGCTGGGGTGGGGGGGGGGAGTTGCTTTGGGTAGGGTGGATTTTAATCACAGACCTGAAGATGAGGGAGCAGACCCCATGGAAACCTGGAATGAGTGTTCTAGACAGGGACGACAGCAGACTGCAAAGCCCCCCAAAGCGGGGATATGCTGGCCCCTGTGAGAACCAGCAAAAGGTGCATGAGTGAGGGGTGGAGAGGAAGGCAGAAGTAATGGGACAGAGAACACAGGACCTTGTGAGCCACTGTGAGCACCGTAAGCTCTATGGAGAATGGATAGGGAAGGGAGACAAGTGTAAAAGCAGGGAAGCCTCCTTGGAAGCTATTATGATAATCCAGGCATTGCTGATGGTCGCCTGGACCAGGATGGTGGCCGTGGAAGTGATGGGAAGTAGTTGGAGTCCGGATATATCTTCTTGGTTGTATTTGGAGTGGTGAGAGAAAGAAAGGAATTGGGGATGACTCTGAGGTTTCTGGCCTAAACAACAGGAAGGAGTAAGGTGCTGTTCAATAAAGCTGGGAAGATGTGGGAAGAGCTGGTTTGGCAGGGAAGCTTAGGCTGTTTGGATATGTTAAGTTCAAGGTGCCTGTGAAATGTGGAAGTGAAGACATGAAGGAAGCAGGTTGATCGATGAGCCTGGAGTGCAGGAAAGTTCCGGGCTGGAGGCCAGGCCATGAGAGGGGAGAAAGCATGGACCCCCACGGCCTGGATTCCAATCCCAGCTCTATTCTGTGAACACAGACAAGGCTTTCTTCCCCCACATCCTCATTCATGAATTGGAGGTGGCATTGTGACTATTTCAGGACAGTCGGGATGGTTCAAGAAGACCACATATGCGGAGCATAACACAGTACATAGTAGATCAATAGGTAATAGAGATATTCTTCCCAACCCCCTTCTGGGTTGCCAGACCCTGTGTGGAGCCCATGATCCATACAGATCAGGCAAAGTCTGGAATGTCAGGAGGAGGAACTGGGAGTATCTGGTAAGCAGTGGGAAATATTTCTACAGGAAATTTTTGAGTAAATTGTGTTGGGAGTTTAGGATGGATGGGAGGGGGACACACATGTCTGAGGCCCAGTCTCCATCTGTGGGGTCACCAGCTCCTTGATAAAGCTCTCTCGGAGCCAAAGCACTATGGGTTCCTGAGAATCTCAATGGCCTGTCCCCCTGTTGCCTCGTCCAAGGACACAAACGAGAGCCCGTTGCTATCTCATGGTAACCTTGTCTCTTGCAGCAATCCCCTGGCCTGGCCCCAAGGTCCCTGAGCAAAGTTTGAGTGATTCTTTCTGTTCAGTGGAGTAGCTGAAGCCTAACAGCCAGCCATTGGCAGAGAAACTCACTTCCCTCCAGAACCCCTGATCTTGATTCTCCTTGCCTGAAAGAGCAAATACATCCTTTAGGGTTGAATGGCTCCCTTTCTCATTATGTAATCGCTTAGGGCAAGTAATTAGCTCTCTTAGCAGTGAAAGATAAACAGCTGAGAATTCAGGCTCCTGCTCTGACTTCTTTGATCAGAAATAGGGCTGGGTAGAAAATCCCAAATAAAATATTAAAATGCGAGTAGAACTTATGAGTACATTTAACAAGGTTGCAGGACACAAGGTTAACTTAAAAAAAATCAATTGCATGTCTGACTACTTGCGAAGAACAAATGGAAATTGACATTCAAATAGGTCATAGACAGTCATGTCTTCTGTGAATAGAAAGAGTTAGTTCTCCCTTTCCAGTGGTATTCTGTTTACTACTTTTTCTTGCCATAGTGCCCTGGTAAGAACCTCTAGTGCAATACTGAAAAGGAACAGTGAGAAAGGATATCTTTGTCTTGTTCGTGATTTCAGTGAAAAAACATGCACCTTTCAACATTAAAGATGTTGTTAGCTGTGGACGTTTTATAGATATTCTCAAGCTGAAGAATTTCCTTTTTATTCCTACTTTGCTGAGAGGTATAGGCATATAATGAATACTGAATTTTATTTCATTATTTTTGTACTTATAAAAAGATAGGGCTGGGGTAGATCATGAAAGGGAACCCCCTTTTGGAGCCATCTCCCCATGCATGCACACACACACCTTCACTCAAGTGGGGACAAAAGGAGATTGGGGAAAGAGTAAAAGGAGGGTAGCATTGCCTCAAGGGGGACTGAGAAGAGAGCAATGGGTCAGACCTACTCACACTGGCAGGGCTGGTTTGTTTTAATTCCCACAGGTAGAAATTGTTATCCCTTGAGATAGATCAGGCTCACAGATGTGTTTTCTTGGCGATGCCATGGGTTTTAAAATATTGAATATGTTTTTAACTTAAAAATCAAGAGGCTGCATATTAGAAACTGGATTTGATATTGTAAAATGATCAGCACAGGAAGTCTAGTTAACATCATCAATTGCATAGTTACAAATTTTTATATTGGGGAGAACTTTTAAGGTTTACTTTCCTACCAACTTTCTTTTTTCCTTTTTTTAAAGTCTTGGGTTTTTCCCCCCTTTGTTTTTTTTTTTTTTTAATTTTTAACATATAATGTATGTTTGCTTCAGGGGTACAGGTCTGGGAATCATCAGTCTTACACAATTCACAGCCCTCCCATAGTACATACCCTCCCCAGTGTCCATCACTCAGCCGCGCCATCCCTCCCACCCTCCTCCTCTCCAGCAACCCTCAGTTTGTTTCCTGAAATTAAGAGTCCCTTATGGTTTGTCTCCCTCCCCCATCCTCCCAATGTTCAACTATGCAATACAGTATTATTAACTATAGTCACCATGCTATACATTATATCCCTATGAATTTTTTATTTTATAACTGATGTTTGTAACTTTTTGATCTCCTTTACCCATTGTATCTACCCCCATATTCTCTCTGGCAACCCTCAATGTGTTTCTGTCAGCCTGGGGCTTTCTGTCTTGTTTTTGCTACTATGATTTTGGATTCCACACATAAGTGAGATCAGATGGAATTCGTCTTTTTCTGACTTACAGCACTTAGCACAGTGCTCTCAAGGTCCACCCACGTTGTCACAAATGGCAGGATTTCCTTCTTTTTTATGGTTCAATAATATTTTATCTTATAGATACCACATTTTCTTTATCCATTCCTTTATTGATGGACACTTAGATGGCTTCCATTTCTTGACTTTTGTGAATAATGGGGCAGTGAACATGGGGTGCAGATGTTTTTTTGAATTGGTATTTTTGTTTTCTTCAGATAAAGACCTAGACATGAACTGCTGGGTCATATGGTATTTTTGTTTTTAGTTTTTTTGAGGAACCTCCATACTATTTCCCAGAGTGGCTGCATCAATTTATGTTCCCACAAGCAGCGCACAGGGGTTCCCTTTTTTCCATATCCTCACCAATACTGTCTTTAGTAACAGCCATTCTAACTGGTGATATCTCAATGATAATCTCACTGTGGTTTTCATTTGCATTTCCCTGACAATTAGAGATGCTGAGCATATTTTCGTGTACCTGTTGGTCATCTGTATATGCCCATGTTCAATCTGATTGTCTCTGCTATTATATGAATTCTTTGTGTATTTTGGATATGAACCCTTTATCAGATATATGATTTGTAAGTATTTTCTTCCATTTTGTAGTCTGCCTTTTCATTTCAGTGATGGTTTCCTGTGCTGGGCAGAAGCTTATTAGTTTCATGTGACCCCACATGAAACTACGTGTCGATTTTTGCCTTTGTTGTCTTTGATTTCAGTGTCAGGTCCAAAAACATCGATGGCAAGGAGCTAACTGCTTATACTTTCTTCTAGGAGTTGTAGGGTTGCAGGTCTTTAATCCATTTTCAGATAATTTTTGGATATGGTGGGAAACAGTACTCCAATTCATTCTTTTGCATGTCCAGTTTTCCCAGCACCATTTATTGAAGACTTCCCTTTTCTTATTGCATATTCTTGCCACTTTTGTCATAAATTGATTGACCATGTATGCATGCATTTATTTCTGGACTCTATTCTGTCCCATAGATCCATATGCCTGTTTTTATAAAAAGACTATAATGTTTTGATTGCTATGGTTTTGTAAAATAGTTTGAAATCAGGCAATGCCTACAGCTTGGTTCTTTCTTAAGATCGCTTTGGCTATTGGAAGTCTCTTATGGTTTTATATAAATTTCAGGTTATTCTATTTCCGTGAAAAATAACATTGGAAGTTTGATAGGGATTGCCTTGAATCTAGGTTGCTGTCAGCACTATGGACACTTCAATAAACCAATTCTTCTAATCCACAAGCACAGGATATCTTTCCATTTATTTGTACCATCTCTAATTTCTTTCATCAATGTCTTCCAGTTTGCAGTGTACAGATCTTTCACCTCTTTGGTTAAATTTATTCTGAGATATTTTATTACTTTTGATGCAATTATAAGTGGAATTGTTTTCTTAATTATCAGAGATTATTCGTATATGGAAACACAACAAATTTTTGTATATTGATTTTATATCCTGCAACCTTACTGAATTCATTGATTGGTTCGAATAGTCTTTTGGTGGGATCTTTAGGGTTTTCTAATATCATGTCATTTGCAAATAGTGATAAGTGTACTTCTTCCTGTCCAGTCTGGATGCATTTGATTTCTCTTTCTTACCTAATTGCTCTTAGGCTGGTCTTCTGTGAAGACCAGTGAAGGTCTGTAGCAGTTGCTGGGCCTTGAAATGGAGCAGCACACCTCACCATGGTCCCCACCTGGCCTCGTCATCCTCGCTTCCTCACTTCACTAGCATATGAGCTTCTAAGACTTGGTTTAATGTTGGATCAGACAAGGCAATTAATGAACTCAATATGAAGGACAGACTTGATGTTTACCTAGTTCAGAAGTGAACAAAGAGAGAAAGAATGTGAGGGAAGTTAGATCAAAGGGAGGTTGTGTGGTTAGCCAGACTATTATGATGAGGTATTGAGGCTCTTTCATACAGACAATGTATACTCTTCTATCCTAAGTGGTTAAGGTCACTGTCAAAAGGGAGCCCTCTGCTGCAAAACAGCTCATGCTTCCTGGTTGGCTGAATTCAACAGGACACCTCATCAGAGCCTCTGTGAATTATGTTGGGGTCTATCATGCTTCAGCTCAACTCTATTAGTAGCAAACTCATGGACTTGGGAATTTTTGCAAGAACGGGGTTCATAAAAAAAAAAGAACGGGGTTCATTTCATTTTTTCTTCTTGCTCCCCATTCCCTTGCAAAAAAAGAAAAAAATTCCATGGCACATCCATTGTCCACTTCTTATATTAAGACTAATTTGCCTCTGCTAACTTTGATATAGGAGCTCAGGATCCTAACACTATTATTTTTTAAAAAAAATCATTTTCAGAGTTGCTTTGTTGAACAGATGGTATATTCAAAGTGCATAGTTTGGTTGAAAAATGTTTTTTTTTTTATGTTCCTTGTGTTCATCATTCAAGTTCATGGCCATCACCCATCACCACCTGAGAGTACTTAGTGCTAGGGATAACCAAAAGGGAGAATAAATCCTGCTTGCTTTGAACACAGCCCAGGGTTCACTGTATGTTCCTGTACTGGTCAGTCCTAATCAGCTCTTCCCCACAGCTCCCCTCTTTTGTGCTTATAAATCAAGAGGCCTCAGTATTAGTCACCACGAAAGAGATAATTAGAGAGTACAAGCTGCTACCTTCATAGATCATTCTGCCTTGGATTCAAGCTAAGCCAAGAAACTGGAGCAGGCAACATCACACAATTATGAGTGTTCTGCTTTACCAGAACATTGTTTTATACAAGGCATACGATTCTGAATGTTTAAATCTAAATTCTGTACCCCCCTGGCTGTTGTAAGGATAGCTATGATGAGTGGCTATGACCAGTGGAACAGAGTGGAGAGCCCAGATATGGACCCTCAACTCTATGGTGAAATAATCTTTGACAAAACAGGAAAAAATATTCAATGGAAAAAAGACAGTCTCTTCAATAAATGGTGCTGGGAAAACTGGACAGCTATATGTAGAAGAATGAAACTCGACCATTCTCTTACACTGTACACAAAGATAAACTTGAAATGGATAAAAGACCTCAATGTGAGACAGGAATCTATCAGAATCCTAGAGGAGAACATAGGCAGTAACCTCTTCGATATCAGCCACAGCAACTTCTTTCATGATATGCCTCCAAAGGCCAAGGAAATAAAAGCGAAAATGAACTCTTGGGACTTCATCAAGATCAAAAGCTTCTGCACAGCAAAGGAAACAGTCAACAAAACAAAAAGGCAACCCACGGAATGGGAGAAGATATTTGCAAATGACAGTACAGACAAAAGGTGGATATCCAGGATCTATAAAGAACATCTCAAACTCAACACACATAAAACAGATAATCATATCAAAAAATGGGCAGAAGATATGAACAGACACTTCTCCAATGAAGACATACAAATGGCTATCAGACACATGAAAAAATGTTCATCATCACTAGCCATCAGGGAGATTCAAATTAAAACAACATTGAGATACCACCTGACACCAGTTAGAATGGCCAAAATTAGCAAGACAGGAAACAACGTGTGTTGGAGAGGATGTGGAGAAAGGGGAACCCTCTTACACTGTTGGTGGGAATGCAAGTTAGTGCAGCCACTTTGGAGAACAGTGTGGAAATTCCTGAAGAAATTAAGAATAGAGCTTCCCTATGACCCTGCAATTGCACTGCTGGGTATTTACCCCAAAGATACAGATGTAGTGAAAAGAAGGGCCATCTGTACCCCAATGTTTATTGCAGCAATGGCTACGGTCGCCAAACTGTGGAAAGAACCAAGATGCCCTTCAACGGATGAATGGATAAGGAAGATGTGGTCCATATACACAATGGAGTACTATGCCTCCATCAGAAAGGATGAATACCCAACTTTTGTAGCAACATGGACGGGACTGGAAGAGATTATGCTGAGCGAAATAAGTCAAGCAGAGAGAGTCAATTATCATATGGTCTCACTTATTTGTGGAGCATAACAAATAACATGGAGGACATGGGGAGATGGAGAGGAGAGGGAGTTGAGGGAAATTGGAAGGGGAGATGAACCATGAGAGACTATGGACTCTGAAAAACAACCAGAGGGTTTTGAAGGGGCTGGGGGGTGGGAGGTTGAGGAACCAGGTAATAGGTAATAGGGAACCAGGTAATAGGTAATAGGGAGGGCACGTACTGCATGGAGCACTGGGTGTGATGCCAAAACAATGAACACTGTTATGCTGTAAATAAATAAACAAACAAAAAAAAAGGATAGCTATGATGAGAGGCCAAAGGGAAGGTTACTTACCCACTTTATATGGTTTTTCCTTTCCTAGACTAAAAAAAACATGACTCTGGAACCCCAAGAACTTGGAATAGCAATGGTTTCTTAGTGGCATGGTCTTCAGAGTCTGGTATTTTAAATACCTTAATCCTCCACATAAATACGGCAGCAAATACGATGTCCCTTTGTACCACCGGGATATGCTATATCCTCCCAGGAAGCTATGGCTTGTGCCCTTACCAGCCATTTGTCCAACTGGAAAATTCATTTCCTGCTCTGGCAGGGCACATGGTCAAGGGCATTGCTTCCCCAAGAAAAGAAAGCCTGTTTCCAGTCCAACGAAATAGTCTAGGAACTTCCTTCCCATGCGTTGCTAACCAAATATTGCTGGCTTGTGTGGAAGTGTTCCACTCATGTATTTATGACTTTGGAGCTGTTCAAACGCATGCTGGCTTTTATTTTTTCCATCACACAGCAGTTCTTCCAATTTTTTAGTTTCCCATATCAACCACTTCGCTATTTTTAAGCAGAATAATTTCAAGCCAAAGTAGCTAATCAGAACAGTAAAACCTTACCAATTCAAGCCAGCAGCTTGAATTCTTTCGGTGAGGAAAGACTAGCATTAACAACGGGAGGCCTGTTTTCATCTTCTATAAGCCAAGGGTATAGGATTGTATAATCAAAGTCCTTTTCTAATATTAAAACCACATCTCATCATTCATCTCATCTCATCTCATCAAATCTAAGATGCCATTGATCATACAACACATATTTTATGTGCCAACCATTTTAAATATTGCCACTGGTTACATTATTCCAAAACACCTTTAAAGATTTCCCTGCAGTGTGTGGACTGGTCGCATCAGACTCCTACGGGTTTGAAATCCATTCAGACAAATTTGGTGACCTCTCCTGCCCTCTAGTTGTATTGTTTGGCATGAAATAGTCCAGTCCTTTTGAATGATCTCAGTAACGAAATATAACACTGCTTTTTATCTCCTTGGGGGCATCTTCCTTTCTAAGCAAATAAAGCATTTGCTTGTCTCTTTGCAAGAAAATATAAAATTGCTGTCCTCCTCCTAACAATGAATATTCGCTTCATCAACCTCAAACTTACATCCCGCTGCTCTGGTTTTGAGGCTTTTAATATATACAGTAACTTTTCACTGCAGTGCTGAACCATAATGTAAGCCTTTTTCTAAGACATTGAATGGCAATGAAATTCCATGGCATAGAATCAAGAATGGACGCAACTCAATGAAAGTTACAAGATGGCCCTCGTGACTGTGTTTGTCCTGCTCAGATAATGCCAATCTGCATCATGACAGCAGTTTGGCAGTAGAAGCTGCCTGACTCCCTCCACCACCCATGCATTCTAATCTCAGAGATGTTAAGAGTATGAACAAACCAGCATCCCAGAATGGATCGATTATAGAAGTAACTACAGTCTCCTGATGACTTACTGTATCTCCGGCAGGGTACTAAAAATCTTGACTTAATATCGACCTGAACTCACAGCAGCCCCAAATGTATATGTGGATTAGGAAGTTTAACCAGGTTAACAAAATTGCCCCAGATTACACAGGCCAATCAGAGTGAGGAATCTATCCAGACAATAAACCATCCTGTCCACCAGCTCTGGGTTTCTACAAACCATGTAAATTGGGTGCATTTCAAATGTAGATGGCTGTTGGATTCCTTTTACTTTCAAGAATGTGAAGCATCTCTCCAAATAGACTATCAGAGGGTTATTTAAAATAACTGAACCATAAGATTTTCTATAATGAATTGATAAAAATAATTATCATCTGTTATAAGCAAATGGCCATTTGTTAAAGGGGATCACCCCCATGATTTCTGCCTTCACAACAACTGTGGGCGCTGCTGTGGTCATCCGCAGCTACTTGCTCACCGCAGTACGAGATCGTCAACTCATCACCATCTTCTGACCAAAACCCTACCTAAGAGCTGAAATGACTCTCTCAGTGGCACAAAACGGACAGTCACAGCAAAATATGGACCTAGATCAGCTTATACCTTGGCCTCCTGGCCCTTGGATCTGCTTCTCAACATGGAGAGTGAATGGTTATTAAAAATTTATGGTTTTCTTTTTATAGACCATGAACATAGTTTTACTTTCCCAATGTTAGAAGACATGACAATGAATGGGACTTTGGTGCACAGGAGTCCCCAGCCCCGGTTCCGGCCGGCAGCCCAGAGGCGAAGCATGGAAGCCTGCAAGTTTGTCTCTAGAGAATGCCGACACTAAGTAGCCCCTGTGGCTTTGTGGTGATGGCGATTCTGTCTCCATGGACAGTTAAATATGGAATCTGGGAGGAGCTTTGTATCTATGTTCAGTGCTTTGGGAACCAAACCCAAAAGAAAGGATCGAGTGTTACTAAGGGCTCTTGTGGTCAAAATAAACACCAACAAGAGGGAGTTACCAAGTCCAAACAGTTGAGAACTGCCTGTCTCAAGCTCTAGCCTTATAGACATCATGAGGACTGTATAAATTTGCATGCCAGTGACCAGTGTAGAGAGTGCTTTAAGAGAATGCAAAAAGAATTTTTTAAAAAAAAATTGTTTCCTCGAATCACTAAATCATTTAGTTAGTGAGTGTATATTGAGCACCTACGTGGGATTGAGGGAGGGCGGGACTTGGAGCAAACAACTCCCGTTCCCAGTGCAGCAAGCATGAGTACTTGAAGAAGCTGGGCTGAACAATGAGCAAAGCCAAAGCCTTTTCTGACCTCCCACTGTTTTTTTTTTTTTTACAGCTGTAAAGGTGCTTCCCACTATGGCCTGACCAAAGACAAGAAGAGGCGCTCTCAAGATGGCTGCCCAGACGGCTGTGTGAGCCTCACGTCAACAGCGCTCTCCCCAGAAGTCTCCGAAGCTGCCACCGTCTCCTTGGTGACCAATGAGCCTGGCTTAGACAACCCTGCCTACGTGTCCACAATGGAGGATGGTCAGCCAGCAGACAGTCCACTGGACTCTGGCCGGAGCAACCGAATGAGGGGTGAGTCAAGTGGGTGGTTGTCTGGGAATGGGCTTCTTGCCTTGAGATTGCCCTCTGTGGAATATTTACTGTAGAAAGTTCTAGAAATTTTTTTTTTTTAAGGGGAAATCATTCTGGTAGTTTCGGCAGCCATCCAATGTCCAATTGTGCAAAGTGAAATGAAACCACAAGTACCTCAGATCATTAAAAATGTGTAATCGAACTTGGTGGATGGGGCCAAGTTGGGCCTGATGATTCACCACCCCGTAGTGTCAGCACCTTCCCATCCATGCTGCTCGAGAAAAGTGCTGCTACCTTCAGTCCAGCCCAGCAAAAAAGAAAAGCAAGTTTTTAAACCATACATATTTCATTGTAGAAAATGGAGACAGAACAGAGAAGCAAATCTCATCATCCTATCACTGAGAAGTAATCACTGTTCCTGTGTTCTAGTATATACAATATGTGTATATACTGTATATACATATATTGTATATATACAGAGGATTTCTGTGAATGTGTATCTACTATTTCTTCTTTCTCTTGTCCTCAGCACGGCCCTTTGAGCGATCCACTATCAGAAGCAGGTCTTTCAAAAAAATAAACCGAGCTTTGAGTGTCCTTCGAAGGACAAAGAGTGGGAGTGCTGTTGCCAACCAAGCTGATCAGGGCAGAGAAGATTCTGAAGACACCACTGCCCCTGAAGGTAGGCGACCTCCCCATGAGTCTGGACATGGGCTGGGCTCCCAGGATGACCTCAGGGTGATGACAACCAGACCACCATCCACTTTCTAAGACACCTTTCTTCACAAGGGCATAAAATATTTTTTACCTTGATCAGCCTACTTGTTACACAGGTAACTAAAGGCAGAAATGATTGTTCTCTCTCCACAGAGGTTAAGCAAATAGGTTGTGGAGCCCTGACCTTCAGGTGCTAGCTTAACACAGAGATAATAATAATTAAGTGAAAAGCATTTAGAACATGGCTGGCATGCAGTAAATGCTATGTAGGTATTTCTTTCTTCGAACGACTATGCGTAATGTGTGGTTCTGAGTGTGCTTCTCATGCATTAACTTATTTAATGCTCACAATGAACCTATGAAGTGGCTACTATTATTATCCCTCTTTTACAGATAAGAACATTGAGACCCAGGGAGATTACTTAGCTTTGCCCCAAATTACCTTGCCCGACTTTGAATTCCAGTAATGTGGCTCTAGAATCTGGGCTCTGTTGAATCTTAGATCCTATGTGTTTATAAATGCAGCTGGGAAATACCATTTTTTTTAATTGTGTTATGTTAGTCACCATACAGTACATTGTTAGTTTTTGATGTAGTGTTCCATGATTCATTGTTTATGTATAACATCAATGCTCCATGCAGTACATGACCTCCTTAATACCCACCACCAGGATCACCCATCCCCCCACCCCCCTCCCCTCCAAAACCCTCAGTTTGTTTCTCAGAGTCCATAGTCTCTCATGCTTCATCTCCCCCTCCAGTTTTCCCCCCTTCACTTTTCCTTTCCTTCTCCTAATGTCCTCCATGTTGTTACTTATGCTCCACAAGTAAGTGAAACCATATGATAATTGACTTTCTCTGCTTGACTTATTTCACTCAGCATAATCTCTTCCAGTCCCGTCCATGTTGATGCAAAAGTTGGGTAGTGATCCTTTCTGATGGCTGAGTAATATTCCATTGTGTATATGGACCACATATTTATCCATTCATCTGTTGAAGGGCATCTCAGCTCTTTCCACAATTTGGTGACTGTGGACATTGCTGCTATGAACATCGGGGTACACAGACCCCTTCTTTTCACTACATCTGCATCTTTTTATCTTATGTTAGAACTTCAGGGCAGTAACAATAGCTTTAAAAAAAATGGAGCTTTCTTGTGTTCCAGGTAGTTTTTGTACTCAGCCATTTAGATGTCACAATGCTAAGGGATAGGGATGATGATGATTTTCATTTTATAGCTGAAGAAAGGGGACCCAGAGAGTAACTCGGCCAAAGTCACCCCGCTAGAAAATGACAGACCTAGGACTTTAGCTCAGGTTCTCCAGCTCCAGAGCCCACTGTGGTAACCACTGGGTTAAGTGCCCTCCCCTCCTAGGGGTTTGAGAGGTAGATCCCAAACCACTGTCTTTATCATGCCTTCAGAGACTCTGTGAGCAGTCCTAGAAAATCCCCCTTGCTTACTTGTCACCGCTCTTCTCTGCTCACACATACACACACTACATGCCCTCACCACTCTGAGCTCATTACGGTCCTGTGAATACTGTCTCTCTGTCTCTCTCCCTTCCAGGCTGTTGTTCAACTTTCACTCCCACACCCCTTTAGCTGCCACTCTCATTCCTCCTTCCAGGAGCCACCTAGGTTTGGCCTCCTCCTAGAAGCCCTCCCTGACTCCCTCAGTCCTCTTTCCTTTGTGTTCTTGAAGCCCCTGCATCTTTATTATAGCGGGTGTCACTTTTTACTGTCACTGCCTCTGTAAGAGCAGATGTTCTTTTGTGAATCTGGATCCTCAAGGTGAAGCGTCATATCTGGTACGTACAGTTGTTCCCTAAATGTGCCGTGAACATGGGATTACAACTTCCTTTCTGCCAGTCCTCCCTCTTATGAAAGGGTCCTGAATTCTCCTCCATGTAAAGTTTGCTTCTGCCTGCAAAAGATTTATTTGCCTGTTTCTTCCAGAAACCTTTTTAGTAAGAGATGACTGTGTGGAAGTTACTGGCCTAGGCTCTGTAACTTTATATAAAAATGATCAAATCCAGTTCCTGGCTTCAAGAGGCTCATTCATGACTAAAGGAGGATAAGATACCATGAAGAGTAAGCTACAAATAAATGGCAGTGGCAGGCCCAAGGAAAGGAGCATCACTTCCCAGCAGGCCATGTAACCCGTGTCTGTGGGGTGGTTTATGACCTGTGCACTGGGATCTTGACTCTGTTAGAAAGTAATGGGAGATGAGGCTAAGGCTAGATTAGAAGGGTCCTGGACAGCATCTGGGAGTCTTGATTCAGGTTTTTGCAGAGTGTTACTGCAGGATCCATGCTATGTTCCAGAAAGATGGCCGCTGTGTTAGATGTGCAGGTGGCTTAGAGTGGGAGAGAATGGATTTCTTCAGATGCTCCAGGACGCTGTGACTCCAGAATGGGATGAGATGTTAAGACTTGGCAAGGCTGGTCATGTTGGTCTTTTCAGGATTTGTGAGGCAACGAAGCTTTCAAAAATGGCCAAGTCTTATTACTTCAGCAGCCTATGGTTGGTCCCATGAACTCCAATGGCATAGCTTATCCATCCTTTTTACAAGGATAAAGAGGCTCCACTGTTGATTGGCTGTGTGACTCTGGCCAGGTTACTTAACTTCTCTGAGCTCCAGCATTCTGTCCTCTAAGAAACAGAGATAAAAAGAATCTACTTTAGGGTTGTTTTAAGAACTGAACCCCATGGGATGCCTGGGTGGCTCAGTGGGTTAAAGCCTCTGCCTTCAGCTCAGGTAATGATCCCAGGGTCCCGGGATCGAGCCCCGCCTTGGGCTCTTTGCTCAGTGGGGAGCCTGCTTCCTCCTCTCTCTGCTCCTGCTTCTTCTTCTCTCTGCGCCTGCTTCTTCCTCTCTCTGAGCCTGCTTCTCCTCTCTCTGTGCCTGCTTCTCTGCCTACTTGTGATCTCCGTCTGTCAAATAAATAAAATCTTTTAAGAACTGAACCCCAAAAATACACATGCAACTGGCTAGCACGTAACAAACACTCAGTAAATAAGATCTTATCCTTGGTCCTTCGGTGAGGACCCAATATTGAACAACTCTGTTTTATTCCAGACCAGTGCAAGTTTGGCAGCGGAAAAAAAAAAATGTTTTTTAGATTTATTATTTATCTGAGAGAGAGAAAGAGAGAGAGATTGTGTGTGTGTGTGTGTGTGTGTGTGTGTGTGTTGCACTGGGAGAAAAGGGAGAAGAAGAGAGAGAGAATCCCAAGGAAACTCCCTGCTGAGCACAGAGCCTGTCTCGGGGCTCCATCCCACAACCCTGAGATCACGACCTCAACCCAAATCAAAAGTGGGGTGCCCAACTGGCAGAGCCCCCAATGCACCCCCAAAATTTAACTCTTCAAGGTCACTATGGTCTCATTGGTATGGTTCTAGTTAACATTGCATACCAATGCAACTGGGTGTGTCCTTTCAGACTCTCAAATCAAACACCCTGAGTAGTTTTGGGTTGGTTATTGTAAATAACCAAATGGTTATTATAAATCTATTGGTGGGAGAGGGGGTAGACAGGCAGAGGGAGGAAAGCAAGAACCAGCAGCTTTGATTATGTCTAAATATTTCTTTGTTCAAAGTGATTTTTTTTTTTAAGTCACCATTCCCTGTCAAGGGACGTGTTCCAACAAATGCTTATGGGAAGGCCTACTTAATGCAATCAAAGTAGTTTAAACATTAATTGAACTCAATCACCCAAGTGCTGTTCGCACCAGGAACTGGCAGATTAAGGCTGCTGCCCACAGCCTTATAGCAAAGCCAGTCGCTGACGTTAAATTACATCCCAGTGGAGGTTAAAGACCCACATTTGCAAAGGCTCAGGCTTCCTCTGGCTGCTAAATTGCTTTGTTTATCATGTTCTGCAATACTTTGAAGTAATTTTAATTCTTTCTGTATTGTTCCTGGAGAGTTGAGCCCTTCTTAATGAACTCATAGTTCATTAGGGAAAATGGACTAAGGTCATGGGTTTTGCAAACAGAGTGCGTTAGGCAGAGCCAGACCTGCCGTTTTCCTCTTCCCAGATGACTTAATGAAGAGAGAATCTTAGGGCAAAGGCAGCTGTCAGCAGCTACAGAAGACGAAAGCGTCTCCGCCCTCCACATCCACACTCAAGCAAGGCGGGGGCGGGGAGCTGCTGTTGCCATCAAACCAGGTGGAGCTTGCCTGGCCTGTCACGGCGTTCCTTCTGCATGCTTCTACTCAGACTGAGGCAGAAGATGGCTCCAGCCGGCATTGCTGGCTTATAGGTGTCTAGGGCAAGTCCCCTGTGGGACTTTTGTGAATCACTGGTTTCACAGACACCCAAGGAAGGTGACAGGATGACAGGTCACCTGGAGTCCCAGGCTGTGACTGGCCCTGAGGGCTGTCTTGCTTTGCGACCCCAGCCAATCCTGTCACTTCCCCACCCGAAGCTCAAACCACCTCGCGTGTAACAGAAAGCCACTCAACAGCCCCTGTCACTATCAAACCGCACAACTAAGGAAGCTCTTCTGCATGTGGGCACAGGGGTGGCGTGGGGGCTAGTGGGGAAGGGACCCATGAACGAGCTAATGTGCAAAGAAGAGTCTCCAATTAAAAGGTAAAGTCTGAGACACCCACCTAGACCCCCGGATCTCCTGTGAGTTCTGAAGTTAGCAATGCGGCCAGATCAGGGAGAAGCTTCTGGAAGCCACTACATCTCCTTGGTCACGAAGCAGGCCGTGTGACTTCCCTTTATTGACAGCAGTGTCTGGGAGAGAGGCCTGGGAATTCCTGAAGCCTGAAAAAGCAGGGACCTCCAGGGAGAAATCTTCAAAATGGCCTGAGAAGGTTGAAGGGCAGGTTTGTTCTGTTTTGTTCTCGATAAGGAGGTGCCGAAACTGTAGTCTTCTTCTTTAACGACCCTTCCTTCTCCTTCACTGCTCTACCCTCAGGAGGCTTGGGCTGACCCGACACTTGTGGTCTGTGCACACAGCCACAGAACAGTCAGAAATGATGTCCTCAAAGATCTCAGAGTCCAGAAGCGACGGTGGATGATAACGGAAGGCTCAGTGCTGGGAGCAATGGAATCTTTGGTGGTGGGGGGTGGGGGTGGGGATTGAGATGTTTAGACAGAGCAGGGAAAGAGAGGGATCAGGGTAGAGTTTAATTGAAAGGGATCATTTCATGCAAGTCTTAAAGGAAAAATTGGGTCTAGGCCTAGAATGAAAAACATTCCAGGCAGAGAAACTGATGCTGGCACAGAGGCAGGAAAATGGAAAACATGTACGCGGAACAATGAATAGTTTAGTTTGGCTGAAGTCAAAGTTTGGCAAGAAGAAGAATGGCTGGAAATGTCCGTTGGGTGGGTGTCTTAAGTAAATACTGTCTTTGTCCATTTTAGTCTTTCCAAGGTTGTATCACCTGATTCCAGATGGTGAAATTACTAGCGTCAAGATCAATCGAGTGGATCCTAACGAAAGCCTCTCCATTAGACTTGTGGGAGGCAGCGAAACCCCACTGGTCCACATCATTATCCAGCACATTTACCGTGACGGAGTGATTGCCAGGGATGGCCGGCTACTGCCAGGAGACATCATCCTGAAGGTAGACGCCGTCGCTGTGGGGCCGTGAAAATGGGCTTAATAAACACCCCTCCAGAGCCAGTCAGTAGATGGATGGAGGAAATGCTAAATAAATGGGAAGTGGTCCCTTTCCATAGTTACTATGGTGGGAGGACTCTTCGTCAGAGACTTGTGATTTAATTGAAGATAGGTCTTTGCCCCCTTCTGTCTGTCTTGTTCTTCTGGTCTCTCCTTCTTTCTGTAGAAGAGTATTTCTGTCTCGGTATCATTTTGTCTGTCCTCCCCTCCTTTCTCATCTCCCCTCCAGCTTCTGCCCCGCTCTCCTCTCTCCTCCTCCTTCTTCTCTTCCTCTCTCCTTCTTTCTACCCCCTCCTCCTACTTTAAGTAACAATAACATAAAATAATAGAAAACCAGAGCATAGATCTTATGTTGTTTTCAGAGCAGATTAATGGAACATTCTGTGTTTTACCTAGTCAGCCCAATTCACACATCCCTCCATAGTAAACGTCCAGTGGTTTAAGGGCCCTCTGTGAGAAAAACCAAAAAGTAATCCTAAGTTCTTCCCACCAAGCCACAGACATAACAGGACAGGCGGGCTGGTGGAACAGCACACCTTGGGCATTTCTGTCCTCTGAGGCTTGGATGCGAGGAAAGAGATTTGGGCAGAATTCTGAGGAGAAGAGAAAGGAGGAAGGGAGAGTTGTTGATCAGACAGAAGTCAGACATGTGACGAGTGTGACCAGAAATCCCTCCCTGACCCTACGTTCCCTGTCTGATGCCCAGAGGCGAGCTTCATCCCGTTCCTTCTTAGTGGTTGAGGGGCTGGCTCCTGACACATCATATGCTCTTTCTCTGGCAAAGCAATTCTTTTTTGGAACAAGAGGAGAAAGACTTTAAAGCAGTTGTCCTAACCATCCTGAAACTCCCACTGGTCTCTAAGATGGAGTATAAGGCAGGGCCTGTTGAGCTCCAGAGAGCATCCGCGGTGGCCTCAGTGACACTCTGCGTGGCTTCCCCCCAGAGGGAAGGAGCTGTCCTGCCCAGGAGGGTTGCATAATAAGCTATTTTGATTCTTTGGGCCTTCAAGTGGCCCTTGCAGGCAAAGGGCTGCTAGGACTGTCTAGCATACACCCCTGGCCTTCTCCTGGCCTGGGTGTGATGGGAGAAACCAGACGCAGGATCAGTGACAGAGCAGAACAAGGGCTGTGAGCTCCCCTGGGCATGGACAAGGGCGGTGAGCTGCTCTGTGCACGAGAGCCTCCATCCTTCCTTGGCAGGCGGCAAAAGCTCAGGATGGTGGGCTGCAGGAAGACCTCTTAAAATTTCACCCCGAGCTGCATTTCGCAATTGGCTGCAAGTACAGGTACAAGAAATCCTACCCAACCAGAGAAATCCAAGCAGATTTTCTCTCCTCTACCGGGCCCCTGTCCTTCGACACTGTGCAGAGTATGGTGTTGCTGTGAAATCGCTTTCTTGCGAAGCAGTGACTGTCACTAGGGGCTGTAGCCTCCCGGCTGGTAAACAAAACCAGAAAGCCCCCTGCGGCATCAGCTCCGCAGATAATTAATGAGGCACAAATGAGCGGTCCGAGCTTGAGGACCTTTAAGTAGGCTAAAGGGATCCAGCCTTGCAGTAAGAGAGCCTGGAAACTCATTCACACCAGTTTGTTTGAAACTATACAGAAATGTTTTTTTTCCCCTTTGTTGAGATCATGGGCAAAAGATGTCATGGGCAGCAATTGCCTTAAAAACCACATACACGCACGTGCACACACACGCACGTGTGCACGCGCTGTGCTGGGCCCTGGAAATTGCGGGATGGATGACCCAGGGAGTAAAACTCACCTGGGGACTATTGGAAGGATGCTAATCTCAACAGCAGTTTGATGCAGTCATGTGAACTTAAATGGGACATTTTCTTCTTTTGCCTTTTCCTACCTTTTCTTCCTTTTTTCTACTCCCCGCCCCGCCCCTTTCTGCTGAACACTGATTTTGGCAAGCACCAGGAGTGGGGGCTGGGACTGCGGAAATAAATCTGGGGGCCCGTGCAGGGACAGGTTGAAGAGAGACGGCACCCACGGGGAGAGCTGCGTGGGCGGTGCGGGTAACAAAAAATGTAGGGCTAGGGGGAATGTTGGGAGATGGGGTTACCTGGAGATGGGGACAGAGGAGGTGACGGACCAGAGCAGTGTTTAAGGAAGGGTGCTGCTGATGCTGTGGGCTTGGGCCTTCTGGGAAGGGTTGTGGCGGCCGGAGCTGGCTGATCCGCTCTAGCTTCCGGTGCCCCCCACCCCACACCCCACGCAGGTCAACGGGATGGACATCAGCAACGTGCCTCACAACTACGCGCTGCGCCTCCTGCGGCAGCCGTGCCAGGTGCTGCGTCTCACTGTGCTGCGGGAGCAGAAGTTCCAAAGCAGGAGCGGCGGACAGGCGCTGGACGCCTACGGGCCCCGCGATGACAGTTTCCACGTGATTCTCAACAAAAGCAGCCCCGAGGAGCAGCTTGGAATAAAACTGGTGCGCAGGGTGGATGAGCCTGGCGTGTTCATCTTCAACGTGTTGAACGGTGGTGTGGCAGACCGACACGGTCAGCTGGAGGAGAACGACCGCGTGTTAGCCATCAACGGACACGACCTTCGGTACGGCAGCCCAGAAAGCGCAGCTCAGCTGATCCAGGTGAGTCCAGGGTCACTGCCAAGATCATGGCTAGAAACTGCCAGAGTGAGTGGGATGCTGGTTACCCTGCCCTACCCGCCCTGTTACTAACCCTTTCCGGGAGCCAAAATTGAAGGGGCAGCTAAGAGCATTACTCAAGCAAATGATGTGTCTCAGGGTCATGGACATTCCCTAAATGTTGTCATACAATCTGACGGCCTGTAGACCCTCAGGGTTATTATGCTGCAACCTGCCCAGGTTAAGATCACTTAAGATCCGCAGGACTGTGTCATGCCTATACCCAGTGTGTTGTTTGCAGACCCAGGGGTCATTCGGATGCATTCTGGACATATCCTAGACATCCAGATGTACTAACTCCCATAAGAAGCTGTGCCCTCTACCAATCCTGTGGACAGAGACCACTGTGGGATTGGCTAAGGCTAAGCCGCGTCTCCGTGACTGAGTTCAGCCTCCTTGGAAAGCCCATGGGAACTCAAATATGAATCTAGAACAAGGCCCCTAAAAAGAGAGGCATACAAATTATGTTCTTAATAGCCTGACATTAGTTCATATTAATTCACTTTCCTGACTGGCATAGCATCCTCAAGCCCTAGCATGTATCTTGTTGCCTTTGGCTGGGTCACCATGTTTTTCTGCTGTTTAGTGAGCTGCCATCTTTATTCTTTTTTTTTAAAAAGATTTTATTTATTTATTTGACAGAGAGAGACCACAAGTAGATAGAGAGGCAGGTAGAGAGAGAGAGAGAGAGAGAGAGAGAAGCAGGCTTGCCGCTGAGCAGAGAGCCCAATGTGGGACTCGATCCCAGGACCCTGAGATCATGACCTGAGCCGAAGGCAGTGGCTTAACCCACTGAGCCACGCAGGTGCCCCTGCCATCTTTATTCTTAGGACAGTCTTTGTTATTCACTTCATTTAGCCAAGATGTGGTAAGTTTCTGCTGCTCACCTAGCCATGTATCAGGTACAGAAAACACAGAAATGATGGCCTCTCGGCTCTTCTCTCAAAGGAGCCCACAATCTAGTACAGTGAATGGACTTTCTGTAAGTAATTGCCATATGGTGTGTTAGCATTCTAATGGAGAAATTAAGTACAGTGTTGTTTCAGATGAAGGAGAGGTTTTTGCTTGCCTGGGCTTAAGAATTCTTTACAGAGAAGATCTTGACTGGGGCTTTAAGGAATCAGTAGAAGTTCTCTAGGTAGACAAGGCAGGGAGGGCCATTTTAAGGGGACAGCCACAAAAGAACATTTCCCTGAAAGCTGATTAGGGACAACAGCATTAACGCCTGGGGCATGGTGTATATTAAGAAAAAGCTGTCATAGACAAAGCCGGATTGGGAAGGAAGTTTTACGAGCCATGCTAAGTTCAGACTTTATCCTCAAGGCCATGGGATGTCCTCAAGGCCAAGGAAGTGACATGATTTCCTAGATTTCTCTCAAAGTGCTAGAGAGCTGATAGGAGAGGGGCCAGATTTGAGGCCTTATCTCACGAAGCATTTGTGAGTTACCTGGCACGTTGCATCAGCTTGCTCTCAGTGACTCAAGTGTTCGTGCTTCAAGAGGAGACAGCAAGTCCGCCCAGTGGTTGACTGAAACTTGTACCAAGTTCCACAGAGGACGATAATCAGAACACAGAGCCTACTTTCTAGAACCTGATCGCCTAAGCGCACACAAGTCTCCCTGCCCTGGGTTCCAGCCATGGAGTTCTTCCAGGTGTGGACAACTCTTCTCACTGTCACGGGTGCGGTATCTTCTCCCTCTTCTTCAGGGAGAACCAAGAAGTGTATGATACTGTCCTTTTAGGGGTGGACAGCCTGAGGCAAAGAGTGCAAGGGGACTTACCCTACTTCCTCTGTCTCCCAGGAGAGGAAGCACGTATGGTGTCTTGCCCCTAAGCTGTGGCTCTTGGTGGCGTCCTGCTTTCAGGGTGATTCTCAAATGGTGGATGTTTAACTGAGTAACGGGCCCTGAGGCCATAGTCTGTGGAGCAGGTGGAAAAGAAGGTCAGAGTTACCGGAGGCATCTCCCCTCCGGAGTTTGTGCGGTCTATTCCCAAGTCCTCATGCCCAGCTTCAACTCCTTCTCCGAGCACCACACCTACATGACCAACTGCCAACTTAGTATCTCCACGTGGATATTTAAAAGGCAACTCAAATTTAATGTCTAAAACCAAATCCTTGACTTCTGCCTCCTCTACTCCTTGTCAAACCTGTTCTTTCCTCAGCCTTTTCCAGTATCTAGAAATGGCGCCATTCGCCCAGTGATTTGGGCCAAATTTCTTATTCTCTTCAATATGCGCTCATCGTAATCCATTTCTCACTACCTCCACGGCCTCCCTCAGCCATGCTACTGACGGCCCGGGGCTCTGTGGGAGACCTCCCACCCGGCCTCCTGGCCTCTACCCTGATTCTCTACCTCTGCGCTCTGCACAGCAGTTAGATGGCCATTGCCAAGTCAGTCCCATTGTGTCACTCCTCTGTTCAGCTTCCTGATGCTTCCTAAGACACTCAGAGTAAAATTTCCAAATCTTAACAGTAGCCTTCAGAGCCAAAAGTAATTTGGGCTTTAGTTACCTTTCTAGCTTGATTTCTTAAGCAAAGTAGAGGATTTCTAGTATTCCTACCCTTGTCTTCCCATGCTCAGCCACATCGCCTTCTTGCTACTGCTTCTCAAGAATTACAAGACCTTTTTCACCTCAAGGCTGATGTTCTCACTGTCCTTCTGACTGGAAGAGCGTTCCAAATGTCTTTCTCACTGCCACGCTTCCTTCCGGTCTCCTCAGTTCTCACCTCAGAGACGCCTTCGCTGACAATGCCACTTAAAATAGCTTCTCTCACCCCCCAGCTCTCTATCTATTATTTAATCTGCTTTATTTTTTCCTGCCAGCTAATTGCTTTATTACCAATTGGCCTAGTATAGAATAATACAGTAGAGTATTATATCTCAAGCACTTAGAGAAATGCCTGGCAAGAATGGACACTCGATAAATATTTACTGAATGAATACATTGAGTCAAGTTATAAAAATGTCAATATACAGAAGATAGCATTTATCCATGAATTCCATCTCTTAGGGATTTTTCATCACACTATTTACCAAAGAACAAACACCAGTTCTACTTTGACACGCCATTTGTCCCCAAGATGGAATTTCTACATCTTTTCCTCTTGAATTTGTTCGGTTCGTATTGGTTGAGCGCCTTTTAGGTGCTGACAGGTGTGCCGTACACAGGTAAACGAGACTGACACGGTTCCCGGCCTTGCGGAGCTTGGAATATATTCCTGTCCCTGATCTCAGATGCCATGAAGTCGGCATTTAGCAGGTGGTTTTAGCCTGTGTGTGTCAATGGTGAGAAAAGAAAATAGACATTTTTGGAAACATGAACCCATGGAACAGAATCCTTTTTCTCATCATGAGCAAACTGCACTCTAAGCATGATTGCCCCCCACCGCACCCCCACTTTGGAACTAGACTTTTAGGCCATCATCAGTTTTCTTTCTCATGTCCATTTGTCCACTCCCTCCCTAGGTCAGTCCATGCGGCTCCCGTTCTAGAGTTTATCTGCCAACTACTTACTTCGCAACAGGCACAAGAAAAACTCCCTTACTCATGCCATTTGGAAAAATTTTGATTACATGTGGCATTCTGCTTTTGTAGATTAATAACGGAAGAGGGAAAATTTTGTCCCTGAGAAAGTCAGTTTATGAAGTAAAATCTTGCCTAACAGTGGGACTTCCGAAGAGTCTTCTGCTTATTAAACAAAGCCAATGTGCTTTAAAAGCAGGGGAAAAGGGGGGCGGAAATTCTTTTAAAGGCTCGGGCAAAGCTTGTTGGGAAAGAAATGGAAAAAGCAGAGTGCTGGGAAAATCCAGTTAAGCAATCTCAAGAGTGGATTTTATTTATGTGATACTTGTAACACACACCAGGCTGGGGGAATTAAATTTAATACCCTTCAAACGTGGAGACTCAAGTTACCAACCAATCCTTGGCTGCCTGGCCTTCGTGTATCTCCTCCATGAATCATACTTGCCTTAGAAAGAAATTCCCAGACAACATGTCCTTCTGGGCATGTTTTCTCCCACAGTACCACACTTTTGCCTTCTTCTCCATTATTTCAGGGAAAAGTTATTACAGAGAAGCCACAACTGTTTTAAATTTGACCGATTTACATATGTAGAGTCCTAACCCCCACTTACTCAGCAGTCCCGGGTGTCATAGCCTAGGAGTGAGTCGGACTCCTCTAGGAGGAGAAGCCTAAGGAGACAGAAGCTTCAAATATGGAGCAATTGACTCCAATAAACTTGGCACAACTTTATTTTTCTCCATTGTCAATTTCTTAATTTTTTTAAAAAAGATTTTATTTATTTATTTATTTGACACTGAGAGATCACAAGTAGGCAGAGAGGAAGGCAGAGAGAGAGAGAGAGGGAGAAGCAGGCTGCCTACTGAGCAGAGAGCCCGATGCGGGGCTCAATCCCAGGACTCTGGGATCATGACCTGAGCAGAAGGCAGAGGCTCAACCCACTGAGCCACCCAGGCGCCCCTAATTTCTTAGTTTTTTGACCACCATGTCTAGAATCCTTGTTGGAGGGACACCTGGGTGGCTCAGGGGTTAATCATCTGCCTTTGGCTCAGGTCATGATCCCAGGGTCCTGGGATCGAGTCCTGTGTTGGGCTCCTTGCTCACTGGGAAGCCTGCCTCTCCCTCTGCCTGCCTCTCTCTCTCTCTCTCTCTCTCAGACAATTAAAAAAAAAAAAAAAAGATTGCATCTCTGCCCACTTACCAGTGTGGGAATGGTTTATGCTGACAAAACTGCCTATTCTTTACAAATTTCAAACTATTGCGAGAGGAAAGATACAGCTTAAGGCATGGGGGACCAGGTAGGCGTAATACTCTTCTAAACATACATTTTCATGTGTAGAGTGATAGTTCAGTTTTTATTAATGATAGATAATGATCCACATGGAAAAGAACTCCCAATGAGCATGAAAACCTTGGATTATTCTTTTATTACATCTTTTCTGTGTGCAGCTCATATATTATTGTATGTTCATATAATTCAGAAGATAAATGAACTATAATAAAATGAAGTAAATTAAAAAAAAACTGTGCCTATTCTGAGATGTTCTCCTCTGCAATTCTGGGGCCATGAGTTCAAATGTATTCAGGAGTTCAAATACAGACAATTAAGAAATGAAGAAAGTAATTTAGGATTTCAAATTTGAGTCTCCTTCCTGTGCCTTTTTTTTTCTAGGCAACTCCCAGACTTGAGGCAGAAGCTTAAAAAAAAACCAAAAAACAAAATTCAAAGTCGTTTGTAGAGGGGATGATAACCTCTAAGTTTTCATTAATACTTACATAGGTGTGAAGTTTTGTTTCCTTTGCATGAATTAATATTTAAATGAGAAGTTATTTTATCAATGAACAACCGAAAACCAGGCTCTTCAAACTTTTCAAAAGGACGTGAGCAGCCTCTAGACAGAGCCAGAAAGTAAATAATGAAAGACTCATATTACCTACATGTGTTCTGAGTACGTGATTCCGGCTTGCGAGTTCTGCACAACTGAAAAAAAGACAGAACTTTTGTCCCCTGGAGCCAGTAAGAATGGCCAGTGAAACAAGACCTGATAGATCAATGTGCTTTTTACATATCAGTGCTGCTAATACAGAGTCAAATTCCCATGTAAACCCATTTTCTAAACATGGCATCGTAATAAGTTTAATACAAAGGCTAAAGAATACATGAATGTAAAAACCGTCTCCTTGAGCTGAATTCTTAAAGTCCAGGTGATTTTTTTTTTTCCAGGTGATTTTTATACAGGGCTCTACATTTCATGCACTCATGATAAAGCTAGCTTGGTAAATTGTACAGCTTTTTGGCTTCAAAATTTGTGAGTGAATCCCATACACAGTTCCACACGGCAAATATTCGGGAATCTATTTTTTTTTTAATATTAAGGAATCTTGAGGCTTTGCTGCCCTTCCTCCAACTCAAAATAACCCTGCACATGCATTTTTTTTTTTTTTTTTAACACCACGGACCAGAATCAACCACAAGAGTAGCGTCTAGATACCCTAAAAGAAACGATGTTTGAGGCAAAGGACTTGAGTCATTCTGATAACTTGGCAATCAGCAGCCAAGAGAATTCCAGAACTAAATTCTTATTTTAACCTTGTCATTGATCTCTGTGTGACCCTGTGTATATCAGACTGTCATCATTAACATCTTAGCCCTTAAAAGATGTGCTTCTGGGGTGCCTGGGTGGCTCAGTGGATTAAAGCCTCTGCCTTCGGCTCAGATCATGATCCCAGGGTCCTGGGATCAAGCCCCACATCGGGCTCTCTGCTCAGCGGGGAGCCTGCTTCCCCCTCTCTCTCTTCCTACTTCTCTGCCTACTTGTGATCTCTGTCTGTCAAATAAATAAATAAAATTTAAAAAAAAAAAAGATGTGCTTCTGGGAGCAGAAGGATGAGTATGAAGCTACAGGCAAGAGGGAAAGTAGCCCAGATTTCTGTCTCTGATCTTTTCCTACCCTGATCAAATCCTAAGGTCCAATTCACCACTTTTCCTCAAAGCCTCCTGAGTTTCCTTTTCCTTTGGCCGGTCTCTGGTTGCTCTTCACTCACTGAAGTAGCTGCTGCCTCTCCAGCAGGCGATATTCTCGAATTCTTTTAAGAATGCGCCAGGTGCTATGCTGGGAACTAATGTTTCAATGGTGACCAGATCAGTGTGCCCCAGGTTTGCCTGCTCCAAGCTCATTTTCTAGAAACTCTCTGCTTACAATGCACCGTTAGCTTGTTCTGGGGTTCTGATTCCCCCAAGTTTTGGCTCAGTGAGAGGTATTTTTCTCAGTTTCTCTTGCTTGCTGGAAGAGAAGGGTAGGGCAAGGACTTTGTCTCTGAACCTCATTGTGTGGTGTGTTGCCAGGCCAACAAATGACTGCTGACTCTGGTATTTTTCTAGTCTATCACCCGGTGATGGTTCTGATGTCTTCTGTGGTCCGTACAGCCGTGTAGGGTCTATGTACCATGCATGATCCCAGAGCTAGGCTGTGCTGATGTAAAGGTGTCCCTAAGTGAGGTCCTGGGAGCCTCCCTGTCATCTTCTAATTAAACATTAATAAAAAAGACCGACATCTATGGAGCTCTTGGCTTCACAGAGCTTATCCCCTGTGAATGTATGATGTGGCAAGATGGGAACCCCATCACTGAGATCTTGGGTACAGCTGGTCCATTAGCAAAGAGACTCCTCTGTATTGGGTCCGATCCTGTACACACATACCCTGCTCAACTTTATTAGAGGGAGTCCAGAGTTTATCAAGCTTTTGAGATGACTTGAAAGCACATGAAATATTAAAGAAAGTAGAAATAGTTGACCTGGAAAGGAGAAGAGCTAATGGAGAACAGTGAGCCTTATCTTCAAATAAGATTGTCCCATGGAAATTGATTTGGGGCTTCCCAAGGGGGTATGACTGGAGCCAATGGGCAAGCAAGAAAACGGCACATTTAGCTCAGCCTAAGGACAAACTTTCTAATTAGTGCAAAGAATGGCCCACGATGCCTTGGGACAGAGTGAGTTCACGGTCATTAGAGGCATGGAAGCATGAGCTGTGTGACAACATGGCAAGGATTTTGCGGGGAAACTGAAGCCTGGGTTACAGAGAGAATGTTGGATTAGATGATGTCTGACATCTCTTCCATATATGTGGCTTTTTAATGATGTGGAACCAGTGGTCCCCAATTTCCCAGGGCATTGTGAGCTCAAGATAGATGAACTGGCAAAGATACTTGAGTGGTTGATGGAAGAGAAGCTAAGATGGGGCAACCCCGAACAGTATAGAAAAAAAAAAAAGTCCCTACGAATATGCACTGAAAATCAAAGCTAGACTGTCTGACTCTGGGATCCTGGGAAAATAAATGAGTAGAGAAAGTAGATGCAGGGTGAATTATTTTTAAAAGAAATGCTCCCTAAAACCTTTGTTGGTGGAACACTAAGGAAAGACAAGCTGTTGTCAATGCAACTGTAGCTCTCAGATGTCTTTGTAATGAGGCCTCCCAGTCAAACGTGGGTTGCCTGTGGACCCATACTGGTGTTAGAATGGTTGTGTGTTTATGGTCTTCCTGCTCTGAGCAATAGTCTGGATGCCTACCAGCTTGGAGTTTCCCTGTTTCAGGTTTAGAATGTTAAAAACTATTTAAGCACATGCATTTATATGTTTTTAAAGCAGCAAATGCTATAATGCATGTGGTTTGACCAGTCCTCCTTCACAGTGGAGAGTGGATCCCTGGGCTCGGTGGGAAGGCCACACCTTCAAGTACAGGTGCACTGTCAACTCTTGGTCTGCCCTAGTTCACCATCGCATGTCCCATGCGATGCTAGGCTAGTAGAAAGAGGCCCTCTGTTCCAGTGTACAGCTCTGCAAAATGCCTCTCCTGCCTTGTGCTGTGGCATCTTTGTTTTCCATTTCTCTGCTCTGCAAAGTTTCTGATCTGTCTGGTATCCTGACTTGTTATTAGCCACAGTGGCTTTTGTAGGGCAAAGAGCCATTCCCAGGCTGAAGGTGACCGAGACTGCCCCAGGTCACTTGCCTTGCCAGGCATAGGCACAGGCACGGCGCTTTCAGACTCCTCCTTCCAGTTACTAGAGGTGGGATTTTGTTCTTTTTAAATGGGCTACATCTAGATGAGGCCTCTGCTTAGTCCTGTCATATAAATATTATTGGCTGTGTTCATATCCCAAAAGAACAGAGAAAAATAGAACTGAAACCATACCCCAAAAGACAAGCCTTATCATGGTCAATGCTACTCAGTTTTCACCCTTCGGTTTTGTCTGAATAATTAGATTTTTCCCATTTCTTTGGCTGGGAGTACTTGGTTCCACCCTGGAGACCCTTACCATGCGTAGCGCATATCTCTTCCACAGCTCCCGACGGTCCCTGAAGTAGGACCACCGGAGGACAGGAGCTATGCCCATGGGGCTCCTGGTGCGTTGCCTGGCTCAGAGCAGCCCATGTCAGCTGTGGGGACAGAACCACTCCCAGTAAGCTAAGGTCCCCAGGGGAGAACACGAAGGCCAGCAGAAGCGCTTCCCTTCACCTACAGAAAGGAGAGAGGGAATTTAACGCTTGGGCTCTTGGAAGAGAAAGGCGAAGCAGGCGCAGCAGTTGGCCTGCGAATCTGGTTACCACCACGTCCAGAGTTTGCCTCGAAAACCGAGGATGTGTAAGGGAGAGAAGAGAGGAAAATTTACCCCAGAAAGATTGTCCTCTAGCCGGCGTCTGCTACTCAAGATAGCCACAATTGTTTAACACTCCTTTGGCCCAAATCCAGCGTTCCAAGAGACGCAAGGGAGAGGCTTCCCTACCCCTGTCTTGTAGCAGGCTCTTCCTCCGAGTGTGGTGTGGAAGCTGACCGCTCTGCTGCGCCCATCTTTCTAGCACATACGATGGTCTATGCCATAGAAAATCTGTCTCCCCCTCACCTCCCTTCTCACACCAGATTCACAGCCAAGGAAGGACAGGCTTGCTGATGCAAAGGGCTGTTGCCCAACACTGAATCGAGCTGCTCCCGAGGGCTAAAGCCAGCACAAACACATTAGCCTGTTTTCCATCTGACAACTTCAAACACCAGGAAAGAGAGTGAATCCCACAGACTCTCCCTCAGAGCAGTTCCCTCAGAGTAAGGTGGCTGGTTAGGAGGTGCAGACCCAGCCTTGAGGAGAACTCCTTTCCAAGGAAACCGACCCGGGGTTATTTACTGGAGCATTGATCCTGCCAACAACTTACTACCAAAGTCGGCATCTGAAAATCCAGTGAGAAATTTGTGTTTGAAAAATGTGAATTAAACAGCTCTTGTAAGCTGCTCCGTGGCATTCTGAATTTTGTCTGGCAAGCCGATTCGATGTGAAGTCTCAGATTTTCCTCAGTTCTTACGAGGGGCCTATGTCACGTGACAGCCCCTGAGCCAAGTGAATGGGATACCGTTCTCCGGCCAGAGACAAACCCTCCGCTGAGATCTTTCAAAACATCGGAGTTTCCCTGTAGATAAGGAGCACATTTGGGCTCAGCAGTTGGGAGTTTGGACTGGAGTGTTTGCCACTTATCTCTTAGTAATTTTTGCTTCAAGAAAGTTCCTAGCGATAACCTCATTAGGATAAGTGAGGCTTACAGTATAAAGAAAAAAACATTATTACGAAACACTGCTCTAAGAATTGAGTTTCATTGGCCCATAGCATAGTTCTTCATGTCCACTTGCTTCGTCATTGTTTCCTGAGCCTGTCATTTTTGTTCTTTGCAAGCTCTGTGGGTGATAAGAGACACTAAGGAATTCAAGATAGGCGAACAGCCAAGGGAAGGTATATAAATGACGGTCGGGTAGACCAGCAAGAGGGCTGACTGGGCTTTACGTGAAGGAACATGAGTGAAGGACTAGAACTTGCTTTCTGGGCCCTGTTCAGTAGGATTTTGTGATTACAGAGTGACAGAGACGAGTCCACTCGACTAGCCCACCGCCCACCAGCAGACACTCTTAATACTACTTAGAGGTTGTTTTTAAAATGTCATCTGATTTATGGCTACCCAGTTCATGAACCCTAAGTTTCAAGAAAGCTCTGAAAAGAAATGTTTGCTAATATTAGCAGGCAAATCTGTGAAGGTCTGGGCTGGTTATTGTTGGACAGCCGTGGGGATCTGATTTCACTGGTGCGGCTCTGATTGCTTCAGATTTTAAAAACAAGGTCATCCTTCATGACCTGATTTTTCTGAGGTCGGATAGCCAGACCTGTAAAGGAAGAAAGGCAGGCAGGCCAATGACCATGTCTGCTGCTGTGGTGAGCGGTCAGGGGATGCGATGAAGAGAGGAACCCTAGAAACTTACTCCTCTCTTCTCCACCTTGTCCCCAAATCGAGTCTTTCTTGGGGACCTTTCTTTTTTTTTTTCTTTTTCTTTTTCTTTTAATTTTTTATTTATTTCTTTTTTTATATAAACATATAATGTATTTTTATCCCCAGGGGTACAGGTCTGTGAATCGCCAGGTTTACACACTTCACAGCACTCACCATAGCACATACCCTCCCCAATGTCCGTAACCCCACTCCCCTCTCCCAACCCCCCCTCCCCCAGCATTTTCTTTATTTCTTATTTTTTTATAAACATATAAACATATAATGTATTTTTATCCTTGGGGACCTTTTCTAATCAACTCTGGGCCATCAAGGAGCTTGGTTGATATACATTTCACAGGGCCGAGGTCTCCTCTGTCTGCTTCAGTAGTCAGTAGTTCTGGAAAAATGAGAAATGCTCTTGAACAGACGTGACATTCGTCTGTGGCGGAAAGCCAATTTGTAAATTTATGGTGTGGAGTGGACCTCCCCAGTAAGCAATATATTTGCTGTAAGGAATGTTCTGTGCAAACATCAATGTATATAGCAGAGAGGAAGAGAAATCAGAATTAGTGATGGTCACAAAAAAAAAAAGGTTCAAGGCAAAGGCCTTGAATCAGGCTGCCTTGGAACCTATGACGTCATCCCTGTATCTCTCAAGCGTTCATCCTTCCCCATGCCTACGTGTCTAGCACTGTAGATGCAGGATTTCTCTTCCGGGGGTGGTGGAGCGGCTGCCGCAACTCTGGTCCTTTTTCTATACTATTTGCCTTTGGTCTGGGTTTTAGACTTTACACTGTATACTCTGTACTATCTGAAAAGTCCTGCAGACGTGGCTTGTGCCCCACGAGCCGTGCCTTAAAAATAACAATGTTTGATGAGGTCTGTTGCCTAAGTCAGACCTTTCCTAATTTTTCCCCTTGAAATGGATTTCACTCCCTGATGTAAAGACACAGGAAATAATTCTCATGTTCTTGCCAAATTACGAAACGGGGACTGCTGTGAGAAATACAAGACACCATTTTTTTCCTGTAAAAGTAGACTCTGACTCGCATCTCAGTAAGGCCCTGGTGCCAGATGTGTTGGCTGGAAGCTCTGAGAGTGGCTAATGTCTATGTCTCCTCTCCCAGGCCAGTGAAAGGCGTGTCCACCTCGTCGTGTCCCGCCAAGTTCGACTGCAGGGTCCTGACATCATTCAGGATGCTGGCTGGAGCAGCAACGGCAGCCGGTCCCCAGGGCCAGGGGACAGGAGCATCATTCCCAAGGTGAGCCCCAGCTGGGGTGTGTCTGTTCCTCCTGCAGGAAGCGATTTCTTGGGAAGGCTGCACACTTTTACCATTTCTAAGTGTAACCTCTGGACTTTGTCCGTTGAACACTGTTTGACTTGTCCTGTAAAACAGAGAGCCTGAAGTCCCATCCTCCGGACCTGGTGAGATAACAGGTGTCTCCCATCCAAGCAAGAGGGAAGAAGGTGCAGGAGAGTTTTGAAACCTGATCTTGCAGACTTCACAGGGAGACATAGTTTCAAGTCAAAGCCAAATAGATGTCATGTTTTTCCAACAGTCATTTTACTTAAGGGCCGTTTTCATTCATTTTGAAATGAAACAGGATTTGCTTGGCTTCTGACTTTTGAAGTTCCCAGTCTGCCTGAAGATTAAAGTATTTTATTAAAAATCAAATTATTTATTATAATTACATATTATATTTCATAAAATTAAATTATTTTAATTAGAAATTAAACTAATTCCTCTGCTAACTTTAATATGTTTGTTTTTGAAGAAGAACCCAAGAAGATAATATAAACACTTCAAGTTCATGTAACATTAGGGAGTGGTGGGGAATGGGGCAAATCAGAAAACAGATGTCATATCTTACAGCATTTAAATTCAGAAATATCATCAAATAATGTGGGTTAAGCAGAATGCATCTATAGATTGACTGCATCTTCAGGCTGGCAATTTGCAGCCTCTTTCAATAAGGGGACTTAGCCTAGTTTGTACTTCTGTCTTTGTCTTCTATTAGAGGCAGTGCCGTAATCTCTCCATTGGATGGCTATGTAAAGCAATACAGACCCTACTTAGTCCAAAATCAGAGTCCCAAAGCCTTGGTTGGCATCCTATCGTGATGGCAATGAGTTCCCCTACGACCTGATTCCATTAAATCACTTATAACTAAAAAACAAACAGAAAAAAACACTATAGGTAGCCCATTCATCTTGCAAGAGGGATTAAGGAAGGCCTATCATAGCAATCAGAACACATCAGGCTGAGTTTCAGTTTGGAATAACTCCCAAGTTTGGGTTTTTGCGTAATAGATGCAGAAACAAGACTCAAAATCTTGATTTTGAAACATGCCGTTAATGACACAGCCTACAAGGCCACACTCCCACCCCTTTCCCCAGCCAGCTAGCCAGCCATGTCCCATAAATCCATAAATTTCAGGCTTATTTACAGTAAGCAATCTAGACAGACCAGGTAACTCCTGCTAAAACATTTTATGGATAAGGACTCCCGGGTGTCTTTGACTAGTAAATACCATTAGTATGTTTAAATTAAACTAATGGTATTTATTAATGGAAAACTCATTTATTAGCTTCATCTACTTAATCTAATTAACTAATTATAGTTGGATTAACTAGACCATGTTGTATTCTAGCTCACTAAACCACTAAGCATGAGGCTTCCATCAGCACTGTGGGTCTACAATCCCTTCCACCTAACCACCACGGATCATGGAAAACAGCCGGAATGAGCTGTTCAAGTTTTTGCTGCAGGCTCTGCTGTATATCTAATTCCTGGAAAACGTACAGAACAAAATGGGCTGGTGGGAAATTGTAACATTTTCTTTTTAACTTATGGTTCTGCCTGCCTTCTGAGGTGCCCTCAAACACACACACACACACACACACACACACACACACACACACAGGGCCTATTTAAAATAAAACGAAGACATGTGGCTCTTTGATGATTTAGGTTTTTATGATCCTACTAAGCTTTGTTTTATCTAGGAAACAACATGGCTTTTTCAAAGTAGGACTAGCTTAAATGAGTCAGAGAAATACCAAAGAAGGCAAACCAAGACTTGTGAGACAGAGAAGTTTGTAGCCAACTGAAAAGTTAGACAAACAGGCATCAAATGTAGGTGTGTGGCTACCTCTGTGGGCGAGGAAAGGGAAAGTGACCAGAGAGAAATCCCAGGGAGACCTCAACTAGAATGGAAACTGTACTTCTGATGCTGGGTTATAAGATACAAGGGTAGGTCATTATGTTCATGTTTATACTTTTTAAAAAAATGAATCTAAAAGGTTTTATTTTAAAAATCCCAATAGTCTATGAAGTATGTATTTTTATAGCTAAGTGATAAGAAGACTGGTGTCCATGATGTTTTTGAATCAACTTGAATTAGTTCATACTAAATTGTGTTTTTGAACGTTAGGGAACATCCTGAGCTCTCCGAAGGAGGGAAGGGGGCTTGGGAGAAAAACCAGATGGAAAAGAAGATCTCTTTCGTATTTAACTCTCTTTCTGACCAGAGTCAGGCCACTCTACGTGGGAAGGGTTCGTGGTGGTACTTGGGCTTTCCATTGCTAACATGGGTCTCTCTGGTGGGGAAGGCAGACCGCTGTCATAAACACAAGACAGGGGCGCCTGGGTGGCTCAGAGGGTTAAAAGCCTCTGCCTTCGGCTCAGGTCATGATCTCAGGGTCCTGGGATCGAGTCCCGCTGAGTCTGCTCAGCGGCGAGTCTGCTTCCCTTCCTCTCTCTCTGCCTGCCTCTTTGCCTACTTGTGATCTCTATCTGATGAATAAATAAAATCTTTAAAAAAAAAAAAAAAAGAAACACAAGACAAAGGACATGTTTCCTGTTTGGGGAGCCCAGTCTTGTGTGGATCCCTCAGGTGCTTGAACCCTCTCCTTGCTCAGCACAGCAAGGCTGCTGGGTAAAGCCCTGAACAAGTGTGCAAGAAGACTCCGCTCTCCAGGAACTCACATCTACAAGCAGAACTAACCAACCTGTGCAGCCAGGAGCATGTAGGTTTCAGCCTCCGAGTCTTATTTGTCATGTATTTTATTTGGCAGAATTGGGTTTGCGTTGAGTTCTGTAGTCAGTGAGATAAACTGTTCCTGGAAAATTGAGGAACCGGTGCTATCGTGTGTTTTTCTGACAGTTGTCGGAAAATTGATAGGTTCATTTTTATCACGTGTTAAAACATGACCTCCTAGAGCAGAGTAGTGTGGTGGGAGATCACAGATTTAGTCAGATATCTGGGGTTTCAGTTGCCAATCCCACCTCCTGCTGATCCCCCCGGCCAGCTGGGGTTCACTGATCAGTTTCATTTTAATGTTGAGTGTCTGGACACATTTAAGTAGATAATGGATATTTCTTTCCCTTTCCTCAAGGAATATGTGGCCAAATTGTGCATTATTCAAGGAATATTTACTCACAACAAAATAATTAGAGGCCCACTTATTTTTATTAACTGGTGTAGTGGTGAGAAGCCATTTCTGGAATATTTCATAAGATATGTGATTTTGCTACTTTCAGATGAATTTACTGACACATTTTTTTAAACAGATTTTTGGGGGTTTTTTTGGTCTTTTTTTTTTTTTAAGATTTTAATTATTTATTTGACAGAGATCACAAATAGGCAGAGAGGCAGGCAGAGAGAGAGGGGAAAACAGGCACCCTGCTAAGCAGAGAGCCTGATGCAGAACTCGATCCCAGGACCCTGAGATCACGACCTGAGCCGAAGGCCGAGGCTTAACCCACTGAGCCACCCAGGTGCCCCACTGACACATTTTTTTTAAACAGAATATTCTCAGATCAAAGGTGTTTCTTTGGTCACAGGAGTGCCCTACGTGGGCATTCTTCCCCACTTCGTAAATGAAGCTGGGGAAGCGTTGAGTGATGATGGTATTATACGATCTCCAATGATATTACTGTTAGAGATCCAAATAACAATAATGTGTGTTTAAACTTACTACCTAGAAAGCCAGTTGAATTATTGGAATCTTCCTCTGGACAAATATGGTAAATATTGATAAAACCCAATATTGGCAGATGTGGGAAATCAGCATGTTCACAATGTATTGGTGAGATTATACGTGATCAAACTATTTCATATGTATCAAAATGTAAAATGCCCAGGCCCTTTGATTTAGCAGTTGTACTTTTAGGACATTAGCCCAAAGCAATATTTACACAAGTGCACGAGATATGTGTCTAAGGATGTTCACAGTGACACTGTTTAATTTTGCAGGAGACTTATAAACAACCAAAATGGTCATCAGCAGGGGGATAGGACAGAGCCCCGTGAAGAAGTACTAGGCAGCTGCTCAAGAATGCAATAGACCGTGTGTGCGTGTGTGCGTGCATGCGTGTGCATGTGTGTGTGTGTACACATATGTTTTTTAATGGGAAAAGGTGTCCTTGTTTTCCAGAGGATTCCATACTGTGTTTTAGACATCACCTTCCATGTGGAAATAATGGAGGAAAACAAAACCCTTCTTTGTGAGGATCAGAAGTAAATGCTTTATGAACATCCCCAGGGACGAGCTGGAGGAACAGAGCAGCCAGTAGGAGTCCCCAGGTTTAGAATTTTGCCCGGCATTGGGGGCATTTCAGAACGGCCTGCATCTTCAAGTAGGGCTGTTCTTTTTTTTTTTTTTTTTTAAAGATTTTATTTATTTATTTGACAGAGAGAGATCACAAGTAGATAGAGAGGCAGGCAGAGAGAGAGAGAGGGAAGCAGGCTCCCTGCTGAGCAGAGAGCCCGATGCGGGACTTGATCCCAGGACCCCGAGATCATGACCTGAGCCAAAGGCAGCAGCCTAACCCACTGAGCCACCCAGGCGCCCCAAGTAGGGCTGTTCTGAGAGATGTCTGTGATTATAGGCGGAGACCTGCCCTATCTAACTGCTCTGTGGAAGAAAAAAAGCACGCACTGAGAATGGACCTGGAAAGTGCCTCCAGAACTACTCTGGAGTGCTAGGACCACTGTGTTCATACTGTTACTTATTTATCTTATTTGGAAACTTTGCCCTGAAGAAGATCCATTTCAGTTTATAACTCACTTCTGATAAGGATCTCTTCGAGGTTCTGGGGTTTACAGAGACATACAATGGAGACCTTATAAGTACTAATTGTAACATATACCTTGGCCATAATAATTTGCAATTCCTGATTCAGTATTCCGTTACTACCAAAACCAATTTGTGGCAAATTGTAATTTAAGCATCCATTTATTTGACAAACACAGTTACCGTCCTTAATGTGCTAAATGTTATGTTCAGTAATAGGGTTATTGTAGTAACAGGCTATTACTGGAAACAATAAGGCCATTAAAACAGGCGTGGGTGGGGCGCCTGGGTGGCTCAGTGGTTTAAGCCTCTGCCTTCGGCTCAGGTCATGATCTCGGGGTCCTGGGATCGAGGCCCGCATCGGGCTCTCTGCTCAGTGAGGAGCCTGTTTCTCCCTGTCTCTCTGCCTGCCTCTCTGCCTACTTGTGACCTCTCCCTCTGTCAAATAAATAAATAAATAAATAAATAAATAAATAAAACAGGTGTGGGTACTTTGATACCATAAAAAATCATGAGATATAAATGAACAAAAAGCCTAGGCTTATCTTCATAATGAAGTATTAAAAATGGACTCTTGTGCATGCAGGCAATAGTTCTCTATGATGTTAACCATCAACTTTACAGAAGTTTAATTTAGTTTTTGTGTGCAAGCCCTCTTGTGAGTCGATGAGCCATGTTTGTTTTTCTATCTGTGCCTTTAGCCCCTCCATCCTGTGGTCACTTGCCAAGAGAAGGTGGTAAGTGTCCGAAAAGACCCCAGCGAATCTCTCGGCATGACCGTGGCAGGCGGGGCGTCGCATAGGGAATGGGATTTGCCTATCTACGTCATCAGTGTTGAGCCCGGGGGAGTCATAAGCAGAGATGGAAGAATAAAAACAGGTAAAAGGACACTTCAGGTACTGGGGCAGCGGGGGGTTAAAATGAGTTAGCAGCTTGCTGGGTTAGGTCACTGCTTCCAGAATTAAGGAGAGGATGAGAGGCTGAGCTGCCCAGGACCTCTGTTACCCACTGAGTATAGCTGCTGGACTGGGTTTCACCACTTAGTTTGTGGGGGTTGGTGTGGGCCGCTTGGCTTGCTAATAAGGCAAGTACCTGCAAATATGCCAAGTAATGGGGACCCTCTACAGTTCAACTAAATAGCATAATTTGGTTCCATTCTTTCTAAGTGGTTCTTGGCAGGATTGGTCCTGTGAGGAACCTATTCATGAATTGTTCCAGTGTATGGGTCAGATGGGAGAAATGCTTTCATAGAGTTTGAGCCAATGACTGTTCAGTGGAAGTACCATGCTAGGTCCTTTCCCACTGTTAAGAAGGTTCCATTAATCTTATATGTCCCAGGCTACTCTGAATGAAGGAAGGGGATGTCACATATGTGTCCTTAATGATACTGTCAGTTTCCACAACGGGTTAGTTCAGATGGCTGAGCAGCTCTGGCATATAAGGGCTCAGATACAAGAGGTATATGAAGTTTCCAAAGTACAGTTGCTCGGTGTGAAGAGACATGGGAGGGAGGGGGAGCATGGGGAGGGATTTCTTTGGCCAACCTAACAGTGCATCTTCTGGGGTCAGGCAGAACTCCAAGCCTTTCCCGTATGTCTCTTCCTATCTTTTTACTCTTGCTATGGCTATTCTGTGTGAAAAAGAGGATATTCAATGGAGGCAGAAGATCAGGAGAGAGATAAGAGAATAGAAATTGGAGGTAGGAGAGGTATGTGTTTGCGACTGCCTTGCTCTTCCTTTTCACCCCAGCACCTGGATGGGGAAGGATGAGGGTCACCAAGAAGTGACTTGTTTGCGAGGGAATGCAAGCAGAGGATTGCGTAGTAGGGTGTGCGGAGATGGCCTTGCACAAAGTGCGTGCTTGCCCGGTGGTAGGAGTACCATCTTTGCAGTGAACCACAATGTTAACTCCTTTTTCCCTCTTAAAGGGTGTAGTTTCAGCTCATTTTTCTTAACTGCTCTACACTTCTCTGCCAGCCCCTTTCAGGGGTAGTCTCTTATTCACTCATGCAATCCCTATCTCTTGGGGAACTACCATATGCCAGGATCCATGCAGGCACTGGAAGCTTTTGCCAAATGCTCTCCCTTTGTGCTGAAAACAAGAAGCAAGACATGAAGAAATAGGTTTTCTTTGATTAAATAGTAAACGAGGCTAATTTATCTTCCTTCTTTCCTTTTTTTTTTTTTTTTTTTTTTTTTTAAGCCAAGAGCCAAACACTAATGGGTATGCTTTAGAAACCTCCAAACATAACTTACCTTGAAACATGAACCTGCTAATCATTTGCTATTCAGGAATTTGGCCTCATGTCAGTGCGGGAGGCTAATGACAAGCCCCCTCACCCTGCTCACTTTCCCACATCTCACTCCATCTCTGCCCCTTGGTGCTTTTACAGAAGTTTCTGTTTGCACTCTCACTAAGGACGGCTTCTGCTTGTTTGGCCGCTAGGTGACATTTTGTTAAATGTGAACGGGATCGAACTAACAGAAGTCAGCCGGAGCGAGGCGGTTGCATTACTGAAAAGCACATCCTCCTTGGTGGTTCTTAAAGCTTTGGAAGTCAAAGAACGTGAGCCCCAGGAAGCCTGCAGCAGCCCAGCAGCTCTGGACTCCAACCACAACATGGCGCCCACCAGAGACTGGTCCCCCTCTTGGGTCATGTGGCTGGAATTACCACGGTGAGTCCCAATGTGACCTGCTTGGAGACATGTGGGAGGAAACAATAACATTTCTTAGAGCACTTTTTAGTTCTTTTGGGCTGATTCCTGGCACTAGTATCTTCATGAACCCCAGGTTGGATTGTAAGACTATTTGAAATAATTCTGTCTTCTCTTCTGTAACTGAAAATTCATGCAGAAAGCCCAGGGCAGAGTGAAAGCCTGGACTTGGAAGCTTTGTGATACACTCAGGTTGAGGACCTTGGAGCTGGCCTGTATGGTTGTGTCATGCAGCAGGGAGAGCTCAGTGGACAGGGAGAGAAAGCTAGAATCCACCGTGGAACCAGGGAAAGGATTACCTTTCCCTAATTTGCTAGTGGCGAGCCTCGGAACTTGCATGGAGGTAACCGTTCATTGGTTGGTAAAACCAACCCTTCATTGGTTTTACCTCTTAAGCATTTGTGGGACCCTGACTGAACAAATTGCAGAAGCACATTTTGCCTGTACCCAGATGTTTGAGCATGATTGAAGGTATGTCTCAGACTCACTTTCCCTAGTTCCTACTCTTGTGAAGTTCTTTTTTTTTAAAGATTTTATTTATTTATTTATTTATTTATTTATTTATTTATTTGGTAGGCAGAGATCACAAGTAGGCAGAGAGGCAGGCAGAGAGAGAGAGGGAAGCAGGCTTCCTGCCGAGCAGAGAACCCGATGTGGGGCTCGATCCCAGGACCCTGGGATCATGACCCAAGACGAAGGCAGAGGCTTTAACCCACTGGACCACCCAGGCCCCCCTCTTGTAAAGTTCTTATATAAAACTTGAGGAAGCAGCTGGGTTGTCATTTCAGTGAGATGTTAACTAGAGCTTTATGGTGAAGGCATTACATTGTATCAGACATTTCAGGAACATGTTTAAGGGAAGCCTTACTAAATGGCTAAAGGCAGAAGTTAAATATTCAAAGGACAGATAAGTTGGGGTTTGCACACCTTCAAAGGATTGCCTTACAAATTCCAAAAGCATGATTTAAATGTTAAGTATTAGAGTCACTGAAGATGAAGCACCGTAGGATTAAATGAATGAAAGTAGGATGTTTGGTTTTAGTGCATTTTTCCTGAGGGTGAAGATAGGATGATCTCTCTGTATTTTTTTTTTTTTATTTTAAAGGAGGTTTGAAAAAACATCCCTGTCTCAAATACACTGACCTAGATTCCTTTTTGAGCCTTTCCTAGTTGATAAATTATTTTTTAAAATAAGTATATTTTTAAACAGTTGAAAATTGAACACTGGAGCGGTTTGAAAACCTTCAAGCTTTTTAGAATGGAGTCTGAGAGGAAGAAGAGACTGTCACTTTAACATTAAAAAAAAAAATCTTTCTGAAACCAGCATCTATGAAAGTAGGTCATTTCTAAAAAAATGTTTTGTGCTTGAAAGCTATTCGTCATGAGTTCAGAGCTCCTCACCGTGCATTCGTGTGAGACAGGACAAATACGAGATGCTTTTTACTCCAAGTACAGCCACGTGAATGGCTTCCTCTCCCTCCACTCTTTGTCACTTGGCCTGAGGCAGCAGTTCTCAGCTCTTGCCAAAAGGAGAGTCTGGATTGGGTTCCCTTCCTCCGACGGAAGTAGACAGGAAATGTGAGATGATACCCACACAGACAACACCGGTGTTCAGTCACCCTGGCGGCCCCTGGTCTGCTCGCAGTGACATCATCACAGTAGACTAAAGGCACCAAAGCGGAGATCTACCCTCCCAGACCCACTCAACAGAGGTAATCGCGGTTACCAATTCCTTGTGCGTGTTTGCAAGGGAAGCCTAGGTCAGAGGTTGGCAGACTTTTTCTGGAAAGGGCCGGAGTTGAGGGTTTGAGGGTCACGCTCTGTGTTGCCAGTACTCAGTTCTGCTGTGTGGCGTGAAAGTAGCCGTCAGTATGCACACGAACGGGCTTGGCTGTTGAGTCACGAAGACAGGCGGTGGGCTGGGCTGTAGTTGGCTGGCCCCTGGTCTAGGTGTCTGTGTACACAAGCACACACAGTTGTAGTGCACACACTCTGTGTACCATGATTTTTTTAAGAAAGGTTTTATTACTCATTTGCCAGAGAGAGAGAGAGAGTACAAGCAGGGTGAGCAGCAGGCAGCTGGAGAAGCAGGCTCCCAGCTGAGCAAGGAGACCGATGTGGGACTTGATCCCAAATGAGCCACCCAGGCGTCCCAGAGTTTTGTTTTGTTTTGTTTTGTTTTTAAGTCTTAAGAATATACTCTGGGTATCATTTCACGTGAGTACATATCCAGCTATGTTGTTCTCTTCTGTGGCTGATAGTTTTCTGTTGTACAGCTGTACCATGATTATCGAACAGGTTCCTTTGGGCAGCAAACATTTCAGTTGTTTTCCATCTCTGCTTTCACAAACGATGCTGCAGTAAGAATTCATAAGGAACATACGGGGTAGCCATTGCATGACTGTGGGGTCCACTCGCCATAGAGCTGGTTACGGAAACCACAGGGCATCTGCCTGGCCCTGGGACAGGCTGCCTGGGTATAAAAGTATTGGATCACACCCTCGGTACAGGGTAGGTTTCGCATCGCTGTGAGCGAGCATTGAGTGGCGGTGTGGACAAATGGGAGGCCCATCTCTTTCTCTGTATGCGTGGCTTGTCCTTTTCACGTGATTATCAGACGACTGAGATTTTGGGTTCTTCTAGGGAGCCTAGATATGTATTTATCTTTTAGGTTTCACGTTTTCAACGTTTTCTGTTGAATCCTTTTCAACTCTGTGTATTTCCTGTGCTTCCTTCGGGTACTGTGGTCTGCCCTGCATAGTCCTTACTGTAGCTTATCCTTTCTGGTTTCTATGTTCATTTTGGCGGTGCTTTTATTCTTCCCTTCCATGTCTTTCCTCTGTCAGCTCATTTCTTCTCTCATCTCACATCTTCCTGGAAATCTTACGTCTCTGCATGGATCTCAGATTTACAGAGGAATTGTTTCAGCAGTATTTTAAATTCACAGTAATGTGGTTGGTTATAAATTTCATTTTCTATGGTAGCGTTTTGTTTCTGTGGCAGCATTTTTCTGGTGAGTGGTTTTTGTGTTACTGCTTTTGCTGTTACTTTTCCTCTTTTCTGTTGTCCTGCGTGTCTGCCTGCTAGTTCTTTTAAAATCTCTGACTTAGGTAAGTTTTTCCTGGACCGGCCGTTGGCTGGGGGTTCATAAGGGGAAGCAACCAGGGCCCCCTTCCAAGTGGTAGCAGTGTCTCTTTAGGACACGGGGGTGTGCTGCCTCACTGCTCTCAACCCAAGTTCAGCAGTCCACGTCTCTCCCTTCCACCTGGGCTGCTCCCTGGACGTACGGGTTATCTGTTTGTTTTCTTGTGGCCTCACGGGTGCCCTTCTCTGTCAGAGTGGGCCCAGGGAAGCTCTGCCAATGGCCAGCCTGCCCGTTTCTGGTGTTCTGCTGTGGAGTGGGTATTTTGGCCGTCTGAATGGGCTGCTCCCTGAAGAACCCCAGCTGTGGACAGCCTTGCTTCGTCTTCCCCCTCTTCCTCTCCCTTCCGCAGTCAGTTCTCCCTCGTCTGTAGTGACCCAGTTTTGTTTCAGCTGGCATTTGCATTTCTGTTTCCAAGTCTTCTAGTTACCATTAGAGTAATATTTAAAAGCAGAAGAGGAAACATAATCTTCACTCTGCCATTTTGAAATCAGAAGTATGTTCATCCCGGCATCGTTCAGACATCCTTAGTACTCCATTATACTCCTTTATCAGGCTCTTAGCTAGTTTCAGGATGTGAGCATGTAGTCGTAACACTGCTAAAATTTTTATGGATGGGAGTATCTACTCACATCTCTAATCTTGACTATAGAGAGCTTCAAAGACCCCAGTTTTTCCCCAATTGATGCAATACCATTGGCTTAAATGTCTCAAGTCATTTGGCTTGATTGATGTCCTAAGAATTTCAGGCCATTTGTCATACCGACCAAGTTATTTGTCTGAACTGCTATAGACTGAGGCTAAAAATAGATAATTTTTTTGAATTCACAAGGACATTTCCCTCCAAGTTATCTATTTACTCAAAAACATCTTCCCCTTATAATTTAACAGATTTTGAGGAAACCTATTTGCCGTAAAGTATGATTCAGTCTGTTACCCAAGATTGTTTACCAATGCAGAAAAATGGCATGTCAGCAGGTCTAGAAATAGGAAATCCTTTTCTGGGACATTGTAATCATGCCCTCAGGTACAGTCCAACACACAGAATGAATAATCATGAAGAAGATAATCATACACTGAACCAGCAGCTGCCTGTTCTGAACCAGTGGGTGTCAGGTAGGAGTAGCAGAGAGAGTAAAAGTGGGTTATACAGGACAATGCAAATACACCTCACCCTTCTCAGTGGTGCCTTGTGTGCCAGGAGTGACCCCTGGGCAGCAGCTCCAGATGGGGGCTCTAAGCTATCCCAGTGATTGATGCCATTCAACTGAAGGGGGATGCAGAAATCACTGAAGACCTCCTGCTTTATCTTCTGTTGGCTTTCAGGCCCAAACTCCACATCTGGAAGTCTTTCAGAACATGCTGTCATCTGGACTAGTATGATAGAGGAGAAATGAGTTAATATGTATTACTCTTATGCAGGCAGAGGGTGCTCTGGGAACCCAGACAAGACTTTGGAGTGAACTAGTGAGAAGAGTGGCAACATTTTTTTTTTCTTTTTACAAACCTCTTTAATGTTTGAACAAAAGATGCCAGGACTCTCACATCTACTTCTGCAGTCTGTTGCCAGATCACCTATCATGTGTCCTCTGAGCTGAAATCCTTATAAGAAAATGAGACTTTTTTAACAAAGACAAATGTCTCACTATTCTGATAAAAGTATTTTTTGACCTCTAGACTCCCTGAAAGGCACGTACATGGGAACCACACTTTGGTGTGGTATAGGGGCTCAGTGAAATTTTGAGGTCCTCTGAGATAAGGGGAATCCTTAAAGAAGACTGAGAAGGAACAGCCAGTGAAACAGAAAAATATACAACTTCTCGAGCAACCCAAGACTTCACCGTAGTCCCTAACGTGGAGTTGATTTTTTTTTAAATTTGTTTATTTTTTTCAGCGTAACAGTATTCGTTTTTGCACAACACCCAGTGCCCCATGTAATACGTGCCCTCCCTATTACCCACCACCTGTTTCCCCCAACCTCCCACCCCCGCCCCTTCAAAACCCTCAGGTTGTTTTTCAGAGTCCATAGTCTCTTATGGTTGGCCTCCCCTTCCAATTTCCCTTAACTTCCTTCGTGGAGTTGATTTTTGAAGTAACCATAGTTTTCTCATTGGGAGAAATTACTAAACTCCTTGCTATTCTTTAAACTATGCCAACTCTTCTTCATATGAGGCCTAAATTTAGAGAATGAGTTCAGAAAAGGAAAAAAAGCTCACACTGAGAATTTAAAGTCACTTAATATTTCAACGGTAAACCCTGAACATCATTGATCAAAGCCAGGCTCCATATTTCCCAATGGGGAGTGAAGTAATTCAACTTGAGAAACAAATGCCCAGTACTCATCCGTTCCAACTAACCAAGGTCTGACTGTGAAAGGGTTTAACAAACTGAGTTCTTGCTGCTACAGTGAAGTTGAAATATACCACACAAAGGAAGGAAAGTACTTAATGAAAAAAATACTAGTAATACTGCCAGCCACTTGAATGCATGGTACAGACGGCATGGTTTTTGTCTGCTCTGTTTACTAATCTCCCAGGTGCCTACAGTATGGTACACTCAATAAACGTCTCCTAAAAGATGATCTAAGCAGATCATCAATCATCAATGTTGGGTTGAAAATTTTATCCTGGACATAACTTTTAGATGCTGTGGTTTATTTATAGCTTGTCCACATGAAATAAAATACTCAATAAGAATCAATGTAAGGTACGATGTGATACTTAATGGAAAAAAAACAAAAACAAACAAACAAAAAAAACCCAGTGGTCAAAGGAGTAAGAAATACTTGTTTCAAGTATTGTCCTATGTACCCGTTTATGTTTTAAGGAAGCATGGTTGGAAAGTGTTAAGATAGCTATTTGCTCATGATGTTGGTAAGAATCACCCAATTCTTCATGTCCTTTCCCTCAAATATTGGGCACAGGAATGAATGTAACGCTCTGGTATTTGGAGAAGTGCCAATTACCTGCTTTGTATACGAGCACTGGGTGAGCCATTACATAAATGTGCTATCTGACATACCACAGCTCCTACAGGAGCTATTGATTGACATCAAGTCTGTGAAATACAGCTGATGAATATTTTACAATCAAAATATAGTTTTTATTTAATGAAAATCATTCTTCAACTATCAGTGAAAGAAACGGGTTATTGTAAATTGTATGTGACAACAGATACAAAACAAAATTGAACTGAGTTTTACCCCTACATTCTAATTTCAAGTTGGAACCAGCAACACTAGGAAAAGTCACATTATACGAATCAACAAGTCTGGTAACAAATGTTAATGACCAACTTCATCACTTAACAAAACCTTTCACAAGAGACGTTTTATTGGTTTTCCAAAAAGCAGTTAGTATTTTAAGGTACAGCTTATAAACAGAACAATCATATTTTGATTTTTACCAATACAAAAATGCTAATTTTCTTTCAAACCAGTTATTGTACTGGGAGATTTTAGTCAAATCCAGTTCCTGACAACACTAGCTGTCACAATAGCAACAGTTTACACTTCGCCTGCACCTATCTTAACTGTTCCAGCTGCCACTGGTTATTAAGAGTTTCTTCCATCTAGTCTATTTTAGGTGAGGATTCTACTCAAAGAATACCTGTGGCCTCTCCTTCTCCTATTCCTTCTATGACTTCCTATTCAGTTTACTATTTGTTTCTCCATTATGACTTATTCTTACAATCTTTATTCAATTTCCATTCACTTTATGCCTGCATGCTTCTCTATAACCTACAAAACATGTAGAACTACATTTAAAGCATGATTTTTCAAAAGTCAGAACTTTGGCAAATGCATTATTAGGGTTAGGTTTAAGTGTTTTTTTCACTGAGATTAATCATTTAGAGGATTTTTGCCTTCATTAAAATTATATTCACAACTAAATAAAAATGTAATATTGCTAAGTATGCTTGAATTTGGTTCATCAGTAAGGACTTAGGCCTATCCAGTTTGTTTAATAGAAACAGAACCTAATAGTATTTTTTTAAAAGGGCGTATAGCAATGGAAAACAATTCAACTAGAGAAAGGCCGCCAACAGCACAAAGGTCACTGGGTTTTGACAATTTTGAGTGAAACCCATCCAATGCTATTTAGCCTGAAAAAATGTCAATAAAGAGAATTGGAGATGAGTCATAATTATTCCCTAAGAGTTCAACTTAAGTGTGCAGATCTATTGCTTACACATTCTATTTCAGGTACCTGTATAACTGTAAAGATGTTATATTACGGAGAAACACAGCTGGAAGTCTGGGCTTCTGCATTGTAGGAGGTTATGAAGAATATAATGGGAGCAAACCGTTTTTTATTAAGTCCATTGTTGAAGGAACACCAGCATACAATGATGGAAGAATTAGGTAATAATGACTAGTTATTACCAATATTTTGTTTTATATATGCAAAAGGTTGGCCCCTTAGAAATAATGCATGTACTATAAACCTTGTTTTATTGGTTAAAAAAAATGTACATAGCATTCAATTTCTAAAAATTCCTTGGTCCCGTACAGCAACTTCCTGCACTTTTAGCATCCCTTCTAACAGAAGCTGACTGGAGAGTTTGCACGATTTGAGGGGGTGGGGGGAGGGGAGGAGAAAGTCTTAATTAGATATTCTTCATTAGAATTTTATGTAATTAAAATTGACAGTTGGAGCAAAAACTAGGACCACCAAATACACTTGCACTGACTTTGGCTATGGATCAAAATGTTAATCATGTGTCTTTTTATGCCTTTTAGATGTGGCGATATTCTTCTGGCTGTCAATGGTAGAAGTACATCAGGAATGATACATGCTTGCTTGGCAAGGATGCTGAAAGAACTTAAAGGAAAGATCACTCTTACTATTGTTTCTTGGCCTGGCACTTTTTTATAGAACCAATGATGGGTCATAGGAAAACAGAAAACTACAGATAAGCTATGTTGAAACAATGTATTTATCTTGTCAGTTTTTATTTAAAGGATACACTGTAAAAATGTAAACTAATGTCAGGAAAAGTATGATCTAATGAAAGCCAATTACACCTCAGAAAATGTAATTCTCAAAACAAACTCTTATTAATAGTTTTTATTCAGTGTGGAGGATTTCTCACTACTCCACAACTTTATTTTTCTATTCATTAAAAAGCTCTTAAACGGCTGAGATCATTTGTTATTCCCCCACTGAATTCAAATCCTACAATTAAAAATTTGGCATATGCTGAGGTCTGTAAAGGGTTTATTATGGGCATTAAAAAAAAAAATTTACAGCCAGAGGATTTTAAAAGTACATTGCTGAAAAATGTTCCTTTCATCAAATGAGAGATATTTTTCAAATTATAGCTGTCTTTTAGTATGTGATATTAAATTCATTTTTATTTATCACTATTTAAAGGATCCTAGTAATTCTTTCAAAACCATGTCGTTACCATCACTGACAAATACATCCCAAGGTTTATCCCTAAAAATGCTCACAGAATTATGAACTTGTATTCTTAGATCTAATGGGAAATGACTAATCTAAAGCTCTTGTCTTTTCATTCACAATTAGCTAGTAACTATATCAAAACTCCACATGCTGCTCAACCAATGAGCTTTGGAAAAAACATCAAGAAAGGCCAAACCAGCTTGACCCCAGCTCACAGACAGCCATGAGGCAATTCGAATCTGTGTCACAGTGACGAGGCTTTGTCTCACGCCTGTTACAGAAACTGCCCTCAGGGCAAGTTACTTCACAGACACCAGCCAAATGCCTTTAGATTTTATTAATTTTTTAGAATACGACAGTTGCCTGTTTAGTTATACCATGAAACCAAATTGAGAACGCTGAAAACCTATCAAAAAGTCGTGATATCAAAACTGTATATGAGTTCTTGAATATGCTAAGCAAGAGCGCCACAGCAGTACTGGCAAAATACTCAAGAGATGCCTTTTCCTTTTGCAGCGCAACCTCTTGAGACTGGTATTTGATTAGCTCCAGAAAACTATGGCCAAGGTGCAACCTTGACCTTTATCAGCTCCCCTGTATGTACACAGCTCTTTAAAATTCCCTGCTGAGTGACTCATTCACATTACTTTCTTGGATATAAAGTCATTGCTGTCTTTATTTTTTTAATTTATTTTTTTAAATATTACAAGACAAAGATTTTTAACTTAACATGAAAAATTCACTCTTTTATTTTGAGAAAAAAGTTAACTTTTCATACTAACAGAACAAGATTAAAGGTAAATTTCTTAAACATTATCCAGAAAAATAACAAGATCTATGGTACATTTCTGGCCCTAATATACACACAAGGCTAGAGCCGTGCCTATTCGGCTGGTGCGGCTTCGGTGCTCTCCTGTTCAGGGGCGGGCTCACTGCCAGCTTCTTTTCCTTCTTTGCTTCTCTTAGATTTTTTGTGCTTGTGTCTCCTGTGACTGTCTCCTTCTTCACTTTCATGGCGACGTCTACTGTTACTGAAGAAAAAAAAAAGGTTTGTTCTTACTGTTTAAGTATATACAGAGTGACAAAAATCAACCCACCCAGTCTAGGTGAATTTTCAATACAACAATGGGTGTGAAGTAATCCATTCTTTTTCTCAAACACATTTAGAGGAGTAATCAGCTTTTTATGTGACTTTTATGGTATTTACATTACAGGCTCACCTTCACTGATAGTATCCTAGCTTCTCAGAGCCCATAGACTTTATTCTGAAAAACTACTACAAATTAGAAACTGAAGCACTAAATCAGAACAGAAAGTACTTTCTAGGGTTGATTTTAGGCAAACAAATAATAAGCATACAATCTGACTATGAGGTCCTGAATTTTCTTTGATTAAGTATTAGTATTACTGGTTCATATGCTAAATCAAGCCCTCTCCCAGTAAGATAAGCAGTCCCAGTACTAACTGCAGTCTTGTTAGATTTAAAACCCTTTGTGGAGCCTATAAGGAACCAATTATTTCAACACAGTATTCTTAATCTTCCAATTAGGAACACATATGCTCTACTAATTATTTGGAAATGTTTTTACTTTCTGAGGGCCAATCAATTTCTCCCAGTTTCAAAGGAATTCACTATAAAAGAGCAAACCTTCGAGATGACTTGTGTCTGGTTTCCTCTTTCTCTCTGTGTCGTCTTTCTCTGTGTCGTTCTTCTTTCTCTCGACTTGCTCTGTGGCGCTCATAGCCTCTTTCTGCATATTCTCTGTATCTGTATCGTTCTTCGTCACTGAAATTGGAATAAAACCTCTTTATGACAATTGGACTGTTAATTCTAATGACCTCAAACTACAAGAGATGTAATCTGAGTCCAAACCAGAAGCCTAAGCCTCCGTATTATTATCAGCATCTTATACAGAATAGGTGCAAGTAAGTATTTGTTGAATTGAGAGGAAAACAATGCCATTCCCAAATTAGTACACATCTAATATAACACATAATTACATATTAAAGGTCCAGCTTTGTTTTGTGCTTTCACAGTTATTGAGTAGAAATTTTACATAACAAATTTTTTTTTTCCTTCAAGAACTGGGAGCCGTAACAGACTTAAACTTTAATCAGCTTCATTTTCTTTCCTTCCTTTTAAAATTAAAAGCATGTTTATATATCTCAGACTTCTAACCAAAATTCTTTTAGAATCTTTGTGTGCCCAAGATTTTATAAATAATAAAAATATCTGGTTCGCAATGGCTATGTAGTGGAGAGTAGATAAAGATGCTTAAGTTTTTCAATCACATAAAGAGTACACTGTGCATCCAAGGAAGAGACATTAACAGAGGGACATCAAAGCAACTTCTACAATACCCACACGAAATGTAGGCAGAACACTACCTGTGGACTGACTGACAGTCTGACATCCCAATTACTTATTGTGCTCGCTTCGGCAGCACATATACCAATTACTTATTGCTACAGCTCTGTGTGTGTATGTCTGGGATGGGGGGATTCACATGGCTGAGAGCAGCAAGTGCATACCCCCAGGCCGTACCTCCAATTTCCTGATTTTGGATAGAATGAACTGGTTAAACTGGGACTGATGACTAGAGTTAGATAGTATTTTTTTTAACCTTCCTAGACTTGTCCTCATTTTGTGTCTCCTCACTTATATTCTGCTCCCAATCTTTCAATTTTTTTTTTTTTTTTGGTTCAGCACAGAAGTCAACCTTTCTACAACCTATTGTCAGTAACTCCCTTAGATTAAAAATATTTTAGAGCACTATGTACTAAAGAGCTTTGGTTTCTAGAAATGTTTAATATAAATTAAGTCCGCAATCTGCATGACGCATCAGGCTGTTAAGGCATATGAGTAGAAGTACTGGACAAAGAATGAGGTGAAAGTACAAGCCATATAAAAGAAAAAGCTTAATTATGGTCTCCCAGCAAAAGTAATGATTCAGTAGTGCTACACCTAACAACTCCTATTGCTGACCAAGTTCTTCTTGCCTGAAATACATTCTTCATTCAACAAATTTTAAAGTATTCCCATGTATATATACGTGTGTGTGTGTGTGTGTGTGTGTGTGTGTGTCTGTGCATATACACGTTTTTTTGCATTTGGACACTGGAAGCATGTCCCCTGAAATGCAATGTGTTACGACAGGCAGCAGAGTAGACCAGGGACCACATCCTGATTCTATTAGTGACTACATGTGTGACCTGGGGTAAACTACTTAACCTTTCCTGAACCTCAGCTTTCTCACCTGTAAAACTGGCAACAATCATTTTCAAGGCTGTTTCAAGGAGAACTGGCAGTAACATTTCTAAAGTGCTTAGTACAATAGGAGGCCCTCAGTTAGTGGCAGCTAACACGCAGGCTCCCCATCTTCAGTCAAGTGAATGCTAAACTTTTTTTGGAAGTGGAACCTTTTTGTAAAGGTGACTAACTCTGTAATAATGTTTCTGAAGTAGAATTACCATGACAAATGAATATTATCATGAATAGTATCCTTTAAAAAATAAAAAAAAATACGAGGCCCTCTTGGTAACAGATTTACAAACTGGATTTACCTAAAAATAACTAAGGCTATTTTATTATCTCAACTTGTCATTTGTATCTCTCTTTTCCTTCTCAACTTAACACCAATTCTTCTTAGATATGAGGCCTTTAAGATTCTGAAGACAGCCATATGATGATAGCCATACTTGAAGGGTGGTAAAAGATTCGGCCTTATACACAGAACATGAAGGCCCGTCCTTCCATCGCCTTCTGATCGCAGCTGCAGCACAAAGGTTTCTCTGGGCCTGGAAATCATTACAGCTCATTTCAAACACCCTACAATGACCGGCCTTCTTTCTCGCCCACACTTAACAGCCTAAAAACCAGATGTTGAAACAGGTCTATGATTTTCAAAACAATGACCCTATAATTTGTAAACAACACATATGATATGCCATATTGCAAAATGTCAGTCTTTAGGAAAAATGGCCCTTACTTACAGTTCACTGGGATTTCCCAGAGAACACTATACCTGGGATAATTCCTAACAACACAAAATTCCTCTACCTTTTGCCTCCTAGGCCTTGAACTTTTAGTCAGACTTACGTAAACATTGATTCTTGATGCCCTACAGCTTAGCAATCTGGAAATCAAATATTGTTAATCATTAACACTTGTAGTTTCCATAAAAATTAAGTAGCACTTGTGTATGTGTGTTTGAAGCTGAAGAATCAGAGAACTTAGTTTCAAATATTCCATAAATATTGTATTATTTATGAACACTAGCAAAGCATTTCATTTTAGTCTTCTTTCCTATCAAGTTTACATTACATACTTTAACTTGTGAACATGTATATTCCAGAAACAGCCATGCTATCTCAAATATTTCATTTGAACTACTTTAGAAACGATTCAACTTTCTGAAAGTAATGCTCCTGCATATAACAGAATCATGCACTATGTGGCTACAGTTACCAGCACACACCCCACCACACAAACATAACACTATATGCATACACACACACTTATGTGTATATATCATACCTTTACTTATTTATAGTCAATAACATTTTATTAGGTGCCTTCAATATATAAGTCATTATTAGCAGCTATAGGAAGGAAAAACATTAATAAATCCTGATTCTTATGGCACTGTTTTTTTTTTAGGTAAAGTTTCAAACTACTAATCAGTCCTAGTCACCTTGAATAATATATGCTTAAATCGGTAATAATAGTGTATGATCATTTCTGTATCCTCAGCACACAGCTCTGCACCTGGTACATAACAAGGATCAGAAAATGTCAGTTACATGAATGAATGAACTGCCTCCCCCCACCCATAAGAAATAAACCTCATAGAGAGTAATAAAGATAATGAAAAGTAACGGAATTTTTAAACTACCTAATTTCAAGATTGGAAAGAAAATATTTTAAGTAGTATTTCAACCACCTTTTCAGTTGACAGAATTGCTCTCTACCACTGTCTTCATTTCTCTATGTGTCCATTTCCTCATGTGCCAAGTTAAAATTTAGATAATCCCTAAGGACCTTTTTGGATTAAGAAGTCTATAATTGCATGATCACATCTAACAAAACAAATGCTGCCTGAATCACGTACATGTTCATATCCGGAACTGATATATTATTCATCACATCTAGCAAAATCAAAACAGTCTAAGTACATTTCTTTATCTCATCCATTAAAATAGCTGGTATAAAAACATTCTGATGCATTTCATTCCACACAGTGATGGGACCAAGATTGATACGTTAGTGAGATGCCAAAATTATTGCTTTGATAGTCATAAAGGTTGATTTCAAAACCTGTCTAAACCAAGTTTTACTCAACAACTTTCAAAACTGTTTCTTCTCTACTATATTCATCTTCCTCCCCTGCGATGTGTTAAGTCTTTTTTTCACTGTGTGCCAGGCGTTAATGTACAAAGTGCTCAGACTACAGAATGGGAGATGCTGGTCAATGCCATTGCACAGGCTTGCTAAGAAACACAGGCTTTAAAGAAGATACATTACTTAGGGAGCATGTGAAGGAAATAATTCAACTTTCTTTTGGGTTCAGAAGAGCTCACAGAAGACAGACATGAGTTGGACCCTGAAGAATGACATTTGTGAAGCAAAGAGGAGAGGAACAACACAAACAAGGAAGTATGAAATGACAAATTTTCAAAAGAGCAACCAGCTGAACACAGCTAAAACTTGGGGTATACTGGCTTAAGAGAGAACTGGGGTTAACGTGTAGGAAGGTGTAGACTCGGCAGGGAGCCCACTTGGGATTCTCTCCCCCGCCTCCCCCACTCTCACGCTTTAAAATAAATTTAAAAATGTTTTTAAAAATGTAGGAGTATGTAGTGACCTGAACTTGTGGATCATAAGAATTCTGAATCATTCTCTAGGCCAGCAGTACATGCAGTACTATAGCAGTATATGAATTCTTTCCAGTAGCACAAGAAATTTTAGGGAATTAACCTCCAGATCCACAACTTCTGTATTCGTTCTTAAATCTAAACTGCTTAATGATACACCAGCACCTTCACTAATTTTACTATGATACACTGACTCAGGGTGTGAAAACCATCCTGGCATTAAAAATATCTAATTTAAAATATTAATGTCAGATCATTTTATTCAAGTAACAGTAAAGCTTTATAAGGCTTTAGGTCTTCCTATCTTACACATTTTTCTGTCAAGGATAAACTACAGAGTAAGAAACGGGGGTATTCTGTATCCTGGGATGTTCTAACTTCAGATAGTACAAGTAGTGTAACAATTCTCCTTGCCCTAGTTCAAACAAACAAAAAAAAAACAAAAAACCTACACAAGTCCCTTTGAAGGAAAGCAAATCAAAGTGTTGAGGGGCAGCACCTCATATTTATATACGTGAACAGAAAGATTAAGTCAGACTTCTCTGATAAAAATGGATGTGATGTAGCTGTCAGGCTCGACAAGAGCTGTCTCTTACCATCTAAGTTATAGGGTAGCTATTTTCCATAAATGGAATGGGGAAAAACTGCAATTCATGACAATAAATACTTAATACATATAAAGATGTTTCATTTTTTAAGGACTTTTTGCAAAGACGTATCAAAATTAACAATCCCTTCTGAGCATTTCAGTCAGATAAGATGCACCTAAAAGAACAGGAACAAGTTAGAAGTCTTTACACTAGTGTTGGAAAAGCTTCTGTGTTCTTCCATGGACCTGAGAAAACTAGATTTTAAGTCCTGAAGGTACTGGGTTGAACTGTATCCCCCTACGAAAGATCTGTTCAAGCCCTAACCCCCACCATCTGTGAATGGGACTTCATTGTGGATGCAGGGTCTTTGCAGCTGTAACTACGAGGAGGTCAGACTGGATTTGGCTGCACCCTAGTCTAATGACCGGTGTCCCTATAAACTGAGGGAAATTTGGACGCGGACACAGAAGGGAAGATACAATATGAAGACACACACAGACAAGGGTGACACATCTATGAACCAAGCAACACCAAGGGTTGCTAACCGCCATGAGAAGCTACGAGAAGGGCATGGAAGAGACTACCTGCCAGAGCCTAGGAGACAGAACCGTGGAGAGGAAATGCCTACAGCTCCAGGCTGCCGGTGTGTGGTGCTTGCTGACCGCGGTCCTAGGAAGCAGTCACGCTGAGTAATAAATACTTATACAAAGCAGGTTTCCAATTCTCCGCTTTCAAGAAAGTTGAGTCATGGCTGACAGGGCTGTTAACTATGTAATTGTGGCATATCCCTGAATCTAAAGGTGTTCAAATAATTAAATGACAGAGCCACAACAAAATTCCATCAATCCTCATTGAGGTATTGTATGTGAACAAGGTTTCTCAGTGTTTACATGCTATATACCTTTTTAGAAGAAATGTAATTAATGGCAAAGTCTGTTTTTTCCTAACAATAGTAATATTCACTCATGGACACATAAATTAACTGGGGAAGGTGGAAGATCCTTCATAACATTAAGGGATATAGTTCCACTAAATCATTTTCAGAAGTTGCATTATCTTCATATGTAAAAGTAAGTAATAATTAAAATCAGGGGAAAAATTTAAAATACTTCATCTTAGATTCATTTTTAGACATTTAAACTTACCACAGGTATGCTGCAGGAAAGATGGATAGAATGAGCAACTAAAAAAATACTGTTCTTATTTAAGAGCAAAACTACTTATAGTAGAAAAAATGCAAGGGAAATGGCTCAGAAATAAGAATTCAAGCACAGAGAAATGTAAAATTTCTGATTGTTAAGAGAGCCTGTTACATGCATTTTTAAAAAAATGGATGATGATGTTTAGCAAGTTACTATAATGTTCTTAATCTACTGGATATGTTTAAAAGAGTGATGATTTTATTTTAAAACTGTAATGTTTATAATGAATGGGAAATTATATCTCCATTGCCAACTATTTGAACTTAAGATGGAAAGATAAAAATATTTTCAAATTCTTTTAAGGAAGAAATAAACAAATTGAAGACTGTTGCTTTACATGAGGGAAAGCCTCTATCAATTAAATAAGCCTTGACACTTTTAAAATGATGTTATCTCCTGAGATTTTATTCAGGAAGGTAAAATTTTATCTCAGTAAAATTTTTTGAAAAAAATTTAAAAATTAAATGGTTATCTCCTAGGAACTACTCTTAGAGCAATCCTTCCCTACCTGAACTGGATCTTCCAACCTGGCACCAAATATAAACTCTCTGCACATGAAACACATGTGTACAAATTCCCACACACTCAACAAACCTGTTAAAAACACTTGGTGTAGGACTGTGATCACGCTCCCGCTCTCTCTCTCTGGTGCGTTCTCTCTCTCTGTCCCGATCACGGTCTCGCTCCCGGTCTCTGTCTCGGTCTCTATCTCGATCTTTCTCTCTTCTTGAATAATAGTCCCACTGCTTGCTGGTATCCACAAGACTAGGCCATGAAGGAGCAGAACCAGGAAGGTGGGGAAAGGCAACTAAAGAAAACAACAATTAAAAACAAAAGTTATGGCACTTAAAAAAAAAAGACAAAAAAAAAAAAAAACCTACTGAAAAGGACAAAACTCCCATCATAATTGCTTCATTAGATTATAACAGAAACCTGTTTTATAAATAGAAAAGGTAAGTAACATATGGTGAATACCCACCGTTTGGGGTAATATCCAGAAGCAAACCTTACAGACCTAATATATACTCTTCATTTGTCAAGATGAGCAGGAACCAGAATTAGATACACCACACACTTTCCAACCAAAAACATAAACCAGACATCTTCAAAGTGTTGAGAGTAAGTAATGGCCAACCTAGAAATGTGTCCTCAACAAAATTAAATCTCAAGAGCAAGAATAAAAGGCATTTTTAATAGACTTGACTGAAAGAACTTCTATGAGATATACCTAATACATTCCAAGAGTAATCATTAAAATAACAGACACAGAATGTACCATTTCAAAACAATATAAGGAAAAACAGAATTTTAAAAATCACCTGAAAAACTCAGTTCAAAAAGACTTGGAAAAGGTAAGGGTTAGAGGGGACAAGTTTGATGAGTTCAATAAACACAGTAATTCAAGAGACTCAATTCACCAGTTAAATAATAGAGCTTGTTGATTTGTACTTTTAAAAAATATAAACAAAATAACCCTCTAACTATATTCTAAATATAAGAGACATATAAACACACAAAATGGCTGAAAGTAAAAGGAAGTTTGGAGGAACAGAAAACACCAACTCCCCCCATCTCCAAAGAAGCAGCCTGATTGATGACAAAACAGACCCACACTGAAAGGCTACCTGGGACAGAAGGGCTGAGGACAGGGAATGGAAGATGCAGCTCACGAAGCAGACAGAACAAATGAAACTTCCAGGCTTTAATTTTTAGAGAGTAAAAACTAACATGAATACAGATAAAAATAGAAAAATCTACCATAATCATGGAAGATTAATATACTCTCAATTATTGCCACTTGAAGAAAACAAAAAAAATTCACTACAGATATAGAAGATTTGAGCAAAACACTTTCAACAGGGTTGATTTAATGGACATAACATAGAATACTGCCCATAACAGCTAAATAATAATCACTCTTCTCAAGCACATATGAAACACAAAAATATATTACATACTTTTATACAGTAAGTATAATAGACGTTTCAAATTAAAGACCCATTTCTGAAAACTCGGGGGCCAAAAAATAATAAATTTCAAATCACTTAGGAATAAACATAAAAATATAACATATCAAAAGTGTAGAGATGCAATCTGTTCTGGAGAGAAATTTAATCTTAAAAACACTACATTAGAAAAGATGGAAAATTAATGAGCTAAAGCTTTCAAAACTTAAGAACTTGGGCACAAACAATAATCCAACAGAAAGGAGATAATGAAGATAAAAGTAGAAGTAAACAGAAAAGAACCATACAATAAGAAAAAGTTGAAAGGTGGTTTTTAAAGATTAGACAAATAAAGCATAACAATATTCTAACAAGATTAAGAAAAAAAAGAGGCCACATAAACAATCAGAACCAAAAGGAATCCCTACGTACAGATGTTGCAGAGATGAAAGAATACAGAAAATATACTTTATACCAATGCTTTTAAAAACTTGGCTGAAACCGACTAATTCCAAATAAGCAATCGGTAACTTACCAAGAAGAGACTCAAGAATGAAAAGAAATCTTGACTACTCCCCTATGAAAGACACTCATCAGTAATTTAAACCTTCCCAAAAGACTAGATGCTTTTTACAGGTGAGTTTTGCTAACTTATAAGGTACAGACCATTCTATGAACTTCAAAGAATAGAAAAAAAAATTATTCCCTAACTTATCCCATGTGGCTTATATAACATTAATACCAAAACCAGTGAATGTGCCACACTGACAGATTAGAGAAGAAAAACAATAATTTTTATTATTATCTCAGATTATCTCAGAAAGCATTTGATAAAACTCAATATCCATTCACAGTTTAAAAGCTCTTGGAAATTTTCCTTGATCTAGGACTTTCCCTGATCTAGAACTCCACCAATAACCAAACAGTAAAAGCCTAATAATAAAATGTAAAAGGATTTTCTTTTTAAAAAAAAAAAAAAAAAGGAGTTTTCTTGATTAGCATATATACTGTATGTATAAATAAAACAAAAACTAATCCTATTTCTAAATACAAGTAAATACAAACAGAACAGGAAGTTCAAATGAATATATCACCTAAAACAGCAACAAAAACATTAGGTACGAATGACTAAATCTAAGCAAAGATATGCAAGAAATGCTTGGAGATAATTACAGTACTTAACTGAAATATATTAAAGAATATTTCCATAACTGAAGACAGTCCCTGTTCATAGATGGACTCGATGCTGTAAGATATGATTTCCATACGAACTGATCTAAGCATCGATGCCATTCCAATATGATTTAGTTAGAGCAAGGACTCTGGAGCCAGGCTGAATGGTTTCAACCCCTCATTCTGCCACTTACTGTGTGATATTGGGAAAACTACTGAATTTGGCCATTCTTCAACTACTCACAGAATAATAACAGTATGCCTACTTTATAAGGCTGTCAGGACTATATGAGTCAACAGTGTTTTGTCTAAAGTAAGCAAATATAAATGTAAGTTATTAATCAAAATTCCAATACAGTTTTTCATGGAACTTCCAAAGCTGATTTTAGAATGAGTATGTAAGAGCAATGGCCCAAGAATATTTCTGAAGCTAAATAGATAGATTTTGCTGAACCAGATAACAGATTTATTATAAAATTCATAATTAAAATCGTGTGGCATTATTTCATAGAGTTAAACTTCAACAAATAATAGTAATAGTAATAATAATAATAGTCTAGGAAGCCAAGAGTCAGACTCAGGCATACTTGGGACCCTGTTCATGAATGGATAGGACATTGTACATCCCTCAGAAAGGACAAGACTATTCAACAGATGATACTGCGACAATTATATCTTTACTTCATAACACAGGCAAAGATGAATTCCAGATGGCTTAACACATGAAAAACTATATTTGCAAACATTTTTTGGGGAAAAAAATTGGAAATGGATAAAGTCATAGTCAAATATGAACCCAATTAAAATGTAGTATGACTTTACATGGCTGATGAAGTGCAAGAAAAAAAATGGTAATTTTAAGTTTATTTGCCCTAGGGATCTTCTCCTTTCCAGGGCTCAAGTGTTAGAATTATCTCTATAGCATACAATAGTTACATAGTCACAATAACGTAAATATGGCTTATTGTTTAGCTTTTAGAATAAAAAATTTATCAGGGCACAGATAGTTTTGGTTATAGGACAGATAAAAACCTTTTTTCCTTTAGAGATTTTATTTATTTATGGGGGAAAAAGGAGGGAGCAAAGGGAGGAGCAGAGTGAGAGGGACAAGCAGACTCGGTGCTAAGCACAAAGACTGACATGGGGATGGATCTCAGGGCTCTGAGATCAAGAGCCACGTCGAAACCAAGAGTCAGATGCTTAACCAACTAAGTCACCCAGGTGCCCCAAATATAAATGTTTCTAAGCAGAAGTATGGCTGACCAAAGCTGATCAGCTTAGAGGTAAAGGCTTAGAAATTTGCACCGTAATAGGTACTGACAGTACATGAAACCAAGGGCATGTATATTTAGAAAAAAAAAAAAAAAAGGGAGGAACAAAAATAGTGATATAAAATCATTGCTAGGGAAAAGAGAGGGGTAGTGAGGGTAAGCATGCAAAATACACATCTATCAGAGGAGGAGGATAAAAGATGGTAAGCATAGTTACATAAAACAAGAAACAGGGTAACAAGGCTTATGGAAAAATGTCATGCAGACCATAAGAAGAACTAAAAGCCATCAAAAATGCTTTTCTCTTCAGTTCTTCGATAATTCGACAAAGATTACTTTTTAACTAGGTCTCATTTTATAAGCGCAATCTTAATATGCACATCAAGAAAAATCAGTATTTCCATCTACAATTACGTCACAGTGTTTGAGAATACATTTCAAAATTCTTAAATAAATTAACAAAGGTAAAACAGAATTACTAACAAAGAGGAAGCTGTATCTGTAACCTTTTTTTCTTCAAAAAAACTTTTTTAAAGATTTTATTTATTTATTTGACAGAGCAAGAGCTCATGCATACACAAGCAAGAGGAGGCAGAGGGAGAAGCAGATGCTTAACTGACTTAGCTACCCAGGCATCCCCAAAATTTTAAAAAATTGAATTCAAATTTTTTTTTTTAATATTTTATTTATTTGACAGAGAGAAATTACAACTAGGCAGAGAGGAGGAAGCAGGCTCCCTGTGGAGCAGAGAGCCCGATGCGGGGCTCGATCCCAGGACCCTGGGATCATGACCTGAGCTGAAGGCAGAGGCTTTAACCCACTGAGCCACCCAGGCGCCCCTGAACTCAATTTTTTTAGCTGAAATATATTTGACACATAATATTGTGGAAATTTAAGGTGTGCAACATGTTTACTTGTTCATTTGTAAACAATAATAATAATTATTATAATACAATTGCCATTCTAATGATAGTTAGCACCTCTACCAAGTCATATAATTATCACTTCTTTTTTGTGGTGGGAATAATTAACTTCAATTATTCAAGATACTTTAAAAAAATCATTATATAAGCAGGTGTCATGGTACTTAAAAATTCCTTATATATGGTAGAAATTATAATGACCTAATTTTTTTTTCAGTGTAGAAGAATTATTTTTTATTTAAATTCAATTAATTAACATATAGTGTATTATCAGTTTCAGAGGCACAGGTGATTCCTCAGTCTTCTATAGTAGGCAGTGCTCATTTTATCACATGCCCTTCTTAATGTCCATCATTCCATGGTTTTGTTTGATTAGGATGAAGAAAATTCCTAACTTTCTTCTCATTAATTCTTGCAATATGCTTTATAATTGTTATTACTAAAGAATTCCTTCATTTAAAAAAAATGCTTCTCTCTGAGAGAGCTGGGGTTGGTAAAGAGTGAGCAGAAAACTTAGTGATTAAAATTTGCATATATTAGAGAAAAAAATGCTTAATTAATATTTTTAAAAAATGAGATCTTCCACAAGGAAATTGTATAGGTAATCTCAAAAATGAAGTCTTATTCTTTCTGATAGGGGCTATTTGTTCATGTGTATTCAAACAAATACAGAAGGAATCTCGTGACAAAGCAGAAAATAACAAGTGACATAAAAAAGGTAAAAATAAAATTTTATAATAATTTAACAATGCTTACTTACATAATATAGGCACTTACATATTACATTTTACTGTGCTGAGCACTTTCGGCTCAAACTTTGTTTTACAGAGAGGGAAAATGATTTAGGTTAACTTATCCCAAGTTGCTAGGATAATATAGACCCAGGACACACCTCCAGGTAACGGCAGGGCCTATGCTACACTGCCTCAGAGTGCAGAAAAGGAAGAGAACTTGGAGCTTATAGGAGATGGGGAGGTATAATCACAAAAATAACAGCTAATATTTGGGTGTTTATTAAATGGCAGGTCTAAGGTGTTTTAATGTAGTCTCACTGAACCTCAACTTTATGAGGAAGAATTACGCTACAGAAGACTTATGAAAGTGACATAAATAATGAGAGGGAAAAGCAAGATTCTAACCCAAGGAGCAGGACTTTCTGGAAGCCCAGCAATAATGAATAAATAAACAACCAAATAATAAAAGATTGTTAGTATCATTGAAGTAAGTCAACCGATCACCTTTTTTTTTTTTTTTTTTTTTTTTTTTTTTTTTTTTTTTCAACCGATCACCTTTTGATGTAAATGAATGGCATTATATGTAGTTGGAATAAGGCAGGTCTGAGGGACAGTACCACACCCCAAGAGAGATGCCTAGAAGGAAAATGAGGATATGACTGGTACTTGAGCTGCCACCAAGATTTAGAACTCCTGGTGTGTAAATGCCTTTGGAGTCATTCAGTGTTCTCCATCCCCAGTGGTACTACCTGAATATAAGACACGATCGTTTCTTCCCCTGGATTATTCCAACAGCTTCTTGCTCTCCAATCAAATCAAGCATTTATGCCAGTCCTATCGTCCTACCCACCCTACAAATCCATAATTTCCTCACAGTAAGTCGCCAGAACGGACCTTTTTCAACTGTAAGTCTAGCAATTTCACAGCTCAGCATCGAACTAAATGGCTCCTCACAGCCCTCTGAATAAGGTTGAAAATCTAAATAGCATGGCTCCAACACCCTGCATAGTCTCCTGTGTCATCTCAAAACATTCAGCTCGCAACTCTACACTCCAGTCACACCACATTTCCTTCAGTTCATAAAGCCTACCAGGTTCTCTCTCACCCCTGTGTCTCGGGACATGATCTGAACCTCAAATCACATCATCTACCTCTTCACTCCTTCTGGAGTGGGAGACCCCTCCACTATGCTCCCATGACACTGTCTTCTGCCACCTGGCTATTCCTCACTAGTCTATAAATTTGGTAAGGGCAAACTTCGGTTTAGTTTACAGTATTCCTAAAACCTAGTACAGTGCATAGCATTTTTTTTAAAATGAATGAATGATCAAGAGATCTAACCAGAAAGTGGTAACAGAAGCCCTTAGAATGGATTATGTTGTCAAGAGTGAACAGGAAAGAGGACCTGGCCAAATGACCTACAAACAAAACAAAACAAAACAGCAGGGCAAAAGAGAAGGACAATGTTAGCTGGATGCCATGACTCAAGAAACAAAAAAGATTCTGAACAAAGGCTAAGATAGTTTGCTGACAAATCTTAAATCCTTTTAGGAAAAGGCAAGGTAAAACTATCCTTGCTGTACCATCATTTCTTAATTTTAAGAAGTACAGTTGATAAAAAAAAATTATTCTGTTAAGTAACCTGGAATGTAAGACCTAGTTATTCCATTAGTATTTTTAATTGCTCCGTGAGATAGTATTTTAAATGATGGAAGTATGTTTTCACTGCTTTTAAAAATATTTAAGTACTGGTTCAAATTGAATCTGGGCAAGTAAAAATAATACTTACCATTGCCATATGGAAAAGCACGTGCAGAACGACTATCATAACCAGAGGAATGTCCACTGTTGAAGAAAAATATATTTTTATGTATTGTGAGTAAGTTCTAAATTTTAATAGTTTGGTACAAATGCAAAACATCAAGGCAGAATTATGACTTTTACTTAACCATCATATATATAATGAGAAAATTTAGTTGTGTAATTTTATTTTTTAATAAAAAAAGTCTTTTAACCTCAAAACATATCAAACCTAATACCCACTTGTAAAGAAAAACATAGCTTGCTAGTACTATTTAACGTGAATAATCCAATCAATTCAGCTTGACTCCCAAAATAACAGACACTTTGAGGCTAACAGAGTACTTGAGATTTCACCAAAATTTAGTCTTAAGAGGGAAATTGGAAGGGGAGATGAACCATGAGAGACTATGGACTCTGAAAAACAACCTGAGGGTTTTGAAGGGGCGGGGGGGTGGGAGGTTGGGGAACCAGGTGGTAGGTAACAGAAAGGGCACGTATTGCATGGAGCACTGGGTGTGGTGCAAAACCAATGAATACTGTTATGCTGAAAATAAATAAATTTAAAAAAATGATTTTAATAATTCAGAAATTCAGCCCCACTGACAGGATAAATAATACTTTTTAACATTCTGATTGAGAAAAATATATATGTACAAAGACCTAATAAAATTAAATCCTTATATTCTCACAATTAAGACTGTTCTGAGTTGTATCATTTCCTTTTTGAAAATTCTGCATGGTTTGATCCCATTGATATAATGTTCTCACAACTTTTCTATTAATATAATTTGGATCACTTTCTCAGAAATACATTATTTTCATAAAAGTTTACTTGTTACTTAAAAGGAAACAGTATTGGCTCCCATTTTTTTTTAGTGAATTCCATTTGCCAAGAATTGTGCTGATGTTGTTATATTCACCAGCTGTTTTAATCTTCACAACTTTATTAACCCCATCTGGTAAAAGGAAACCGAGTCTCAAAGAGTAGTTATGAACCTTCTCTAGCAATACAAAGCTAGGGAATTCTGAAGCCAAAATTCGAGCCAAATCTGAGCCAAAGCCCTATGTTGTTAAACACTATACTGCCATCTATGAGGTAAATACTCCTTAGTACAGCATTACAACTAATATAAACCAGAAATGTGGGGTATAAAAAAGAAGGCTACTGCCATGCAGAATGGATCCAAGCTTCCTTTGTGGAAGCTGAGTTACATAGAGCAGGGCCATATGGAATAAGGCACCTTTATTATGGTTCCTGATAATAACTGTCCCTCCTTAATCCTAAAACAGACATTATTATTCATGATTACCAGTCATCTGTTTGGGTATCCCTCAAAAATTACTATAGCCAAGATTTTACCAATCTAGAGGTTTCTTTAATCAGGGTGTCAAATCAAAGCAAGATATTTCAAAATACCGTCATTCGTTTTCTCTATCCTGTTTTGTTACCAAACTGTTAAGTTCAACATCTGATAGAAAAGTAACTACCATAGATCTAGACTCATGACTTAAAAGACAGGTACTACTTAATGTTTACAAAATTAAATCTTTGAAAATACTACCAAGATATGTATTTGACTTTTCTGGCAAAAGTCTACCAATGATAAAAGTTTTACCCTATTCATCCTGATTTACCTTTCTATTGTTGGTATAAGAGATGGAGGAGGAGCGCCTGGTGGAGGAGGAAAACCTGAAACATTCAATCATAGATTAAAAAAAAAGTTAATGGAATGTACTTTTAATGTCAAATGTAAAACAAAGTTGCACTAAATTTCTCGGGGGACATAATGTGCTTCTCTATGTTATAATGGACAGAAAAAAATGGAGCTTAAACTTAATAATAGATTTTTTTTGAGCAATAAAACTTTAAATGAACAGTCTGGTCTAACACACAGAGCACAAACTGGGAATCAGGACACCCGGTCTTATTTTCAGCACCACACACAGCCCATTTTGTGAGTATGAGAAAGTTAATCTCAATGCCTTACCTTATCCATATATAAAACGGTAGTAGTACTGCCAACAGATATGTTATACTTGAAATACTTTTGAAGAAAAGCAAATAAAATAGCATTTACCTCTTTCAAAAAATATTTTGTGTTTTAGATGTATAGAAATTTCCTTACAATATGTAATTATAAATAAAATCTTACCAGTAAATATATAAATGCTTAAGGCTGAGAATATCCCTCATAAAATGTGTTTTAAATCGCACAACCCTAAAGAACTACTTTACAAAGAAGGGCATATAATATAGTTTTCGGATTAGTTTGGAGAAAATAATTTGCACCTTTATATCATGAAGTCTGTATTCTCAATAATTCATAATACCTAAATGAAAGAACACAGAATATGTCTAAAAGGGACCTTACCAGTTTATCTACTCTGCACTTTCAAATTCAGATAGGCAATAAAGCATCCCAACAAAAGACTTTAAGATTCAACTTAAATAACTTAGGATACCAATTCCTTCCCAAGTTTTAACAACCCTCACTATTAGGAAATGAATTAAATTCTGGAATTTAGATCTCTCACACTACAATTCATAGGCTGTACTGAATGAGAACCAGAAGCAATCCATTATCATATTCTCTATCGCCCTCTGCATACTTGAAAACACTTCCACTAGCCTCCTCCTTTAGTATTCTAGGTAAAAATGAATCCCAGCTCTCTAAACCCTTCTCAACGTCCATTTAAATCACTTTTTGGCACTGCTACAAGTTGTTTCAAATTCACCATGCTTATCTTCACTATACCCAATTTCAACATCTGTAACTCCTCTATTAAGCATCTCAGAACTATGAAGTTAAGCAATGACCACCATCCTGTCTTAAAACAGCTTTTCAACCACATTTCCTTTTAAACTAGACACACCAATGGTTCTTTTATGACTTGTCCTGATAAGCCTTTTCAGCCACGTTGATACACAATAAGCGACTCACTATTCCACAACTAAATATGTGTGCTGTCCCATGCTACCTAAACTCCCCTATTTTTCTTTATCGAGGCCATTTTTGAATTCAGACAAACACTTACAAGCATGGTCATCTCTTTATGTGCCTTGGCTCTGGATACTGAATTCAGTAACAAATACACTTGCTATCCTATTTGTATCACACTCTAAAAACACTGAAAAAACATAACACTGAAAAAGTGGGAAAAACCACTGTTGGTCACACATAAACTATTGATCACACCATTACAACAATCAACAATTTCAACACTCTAAGAACAACCATCTGACCAGTTGTCTATCTATCTAATTGTACGGTTCAGAATGTATTTTCTCACAATACTGAGTTTTGCCAGCAGGGTTAAAAAAAAAAAAAAATCAGAAACCATGATAAATGATCTTTCTCTTCTTTTGCAGTTGCTTATCATATAAAAAAATTCACTGGTCTGAAAAAAACTTTTTCATAAAAGTCTTATTTTATATACCATGCTGTTTTCTTGAACAAATTGATACGGTGAGAATTTTCTCAGAATCGCTGTTTCTACAGAAATGGGTAAGACAGGTATAAGAAAACTAAGTATCTTAATCAAAACTGGAATGAAGCAAAGGCAGAGCTGAAAATAGGACCTTGAAACCCCAATAGCCTATTCCATAGTCTAACCATATCGACACTGTCCCTCCTGTAACTCTAAGCTTGAAATTTCATGTTTATTAACAATGATGGAGAAAACATGAAAAAAGTTTTACCTGGAGGTGGTACAGTTATTGGAATACCTAAAAAACAAGTGATGAAATTTAATATAGTAATTGGATTTTATAACCTGTTATGTATTTATGCCATCACCAAAAAAAAAAAAAAAAAAACCTTTGAAAATAAAACCCCTCGCCTCATTTTCCTGGCTTATTCACTCAAAAGAAGCATTCTGTTTTCTTGCAGAGGACCAACAATTCCAGTATAACATCCGACTTCCTGATGAAAACCCAGTCTAACAACTTGGTAACAAGATTTCCCCTACTAGGTGTAATCACAAACAAAGTTAGACGACAGTTGAAAAAGCACACTTGTGCATTTTTAGTGCACAAATATCAAACTCCATGAAATTAACACTAAGTCTGATAATCAACATCTGATCTTATTTAATATTTTAATAGAGAAATTATCAATGGGCTCTTTATACTGAAGGTAATACAAAGTAACTCTGAAGATGATGACTTTTCAATTTAGTAACTAAATTTTGTGGGACGTTCAAATGCTGATTTGGATCATTTTACTATTGTCGACAGGACTAGGGAAAGGCTATTATTTGCTCTGATTTGTGGGAGTAGAAAAGGGGGATATAGCCAATTCATATATATATACACCCCAGGGCACATTAAATGTGGACAATTTATCTATAGGAGTCAGTAAATACTAATTTGAGTGACTCTCATTCATTTGTACACATTATAAACTTTAAGAAATACACTATGTATAAATAACATTCTTAATTTACATTGGTCAAATGTGCCCTTAAATCCTAATGTAAAAGTTATGAGACATACAAATTCTACTTTTTGTTTGGAGAAAAATTACATTTCTAAGTAGGAAAATAAAAAAAATGTTTTTTTCATGAAAAATTTTATACCATAACTTCAATGGAGAATGTTTTTACTAAATCCTATCTTAAAAACTGCATCAAAATTAGTCCAAAAGAGGAGAAAAAAGTCAAATTCATTAATTAAATGCATGGGAAAAAATAATGAAAACAATTACTTTCAAATGTTTTGTCAATGGAAACATCTGCTAATAATTTGGAATTTTTCTGTGCATGTTTTACCAGAATAAGAGGTTTATATAAAAAAATCTTGAGGCAGCCAGTGGCTTTAAAATGGAGAATGAAACACCTGATTTAACCACCCACCCATACAATAAAAGGATATGCTAAACTTACAATACCAACAATACTGAAAACAATATGTAAAAGACATGTAAAGCCATTATTTTTCAAAAATCATTAGACCTCCAAATGTCTACTAACTCAATCTATACTTAATGGCAATTATCCTCCATCCTGAAGTTACCTTGCTGCTTCCTAAATTACTGAACTAAAAGAATCCAGCAAACAATACAAGCTACCAAGCATCCTAGACACCATACCAAATGGGAAAAGTAAGAAAGGCAGAACATATTGAACTTTCTTAATATCTACTATTAACTAATTTTCTTTAAAACAGAAAAAGTCTTTTAGAGCACTGTTTAACTTCACTAGGTGACCTAGTTTTAACATTAAAACATATTTTTGTTTGTTTTTTACATGTATAGTAGTCCCTTCTTAGTCATGCTTTCCACAGTGTCAGTTATCCGCAGTTAACCACATTCTGGAAGCAGGTGATCCTCCTTCTGATGCACTGCCAGAAGGTCATCAGTGGCCTAATGCTATGTATGTCACAGTGCCTATGCCATTCACCTCATTTCATCTCAGGACATAGGCATTTTATCAACTCATGTCATCATAAGAAAGGTGAGCACAGTACAACTGAGATGTTTTCAGAGAGAGAAGGAGAGATCACATTCAAAAAACTTTTATTACAGTATATTGTTATAATTGTTCTATTTTGTTATTATTGTTAATCCCTTATTGTGTCGAATTTATAAATTAAGTTTTATCATAGGTTATGTATGAATAGGGAAAAAACACAGCATATATAAGGTTCAATGCTATCTACCATTTCAGGTACTCACTGGGGGTCCTGGGACATAGACCTTGCAGATAAAGGCAGGGGGAGGGGGGGAACTACAGTATAAGGTAACTATGAAATTCAGCAAACTACTGTATAATCCTAATAAACTACTTAAATGAACCCATGAGCAACATATATCACTCTAACTAAAATTCACTACAGCTTACTAAAATGTGAATTCATGCAAAATAACTAAGAAATTACTAGTTAGGCCTCTCAAAATTTAGTCTTCAAAAACCTCTAAGCTGTCAAATTTTCAGAAAACAAAGATAAAAAGACTTATAACCAAATTATTAAATATGCCCTGAAGGTTGTTAAAATTACAGTCTGCTTTTAATTTTAACCTCACTACAACAGTATTATAGGACAGGTTTTTAAAAAATCAACTGGAAAGAATTCACAAAAAGAAAATTCATGCTATATGTAAAGATGTCATTCTAGTCACTACCTACTCATCACAAAGTTAGCATAAGAACTAAAAAAGGCCCTTCTTGTGAGGGCTGTATTTCATCTTAGATATTTCAGTGCAAATCTTTATTAGTAAATATTAGTAAATCTTGTTCACTGAACAAGAACCACGAAGTTGATGAAACACAACACAAATCAATTCTTCAGTATTATCAGATGTACTTTCAAAATGCAATACCAAAGTTTAGTATGTGATACAGTGTTGGTTCAATGTAATTCTCATACAAAACTCACGATTTAGTATTTGACTTCTGTTAGCAAAAGAAAAAACAACACATGGAAGGAGAAAATTGGTCTCAAAAATTCCTGTCCTCGCTCTCAACACTCCCACCTTTCTGACCAACACACGTGCTGCCTACCCAACAGGCTGAAATTACACGAGGGAAGTACTGTGTTTCACTGTTTCCTTTAGCTGTAAAATGAGTAGGACAAAAATGCTGATTTCCCTGGAAAGCTTTGCATAACAGTAATAAGAGTAAGATTTCTAGTACTGTAGACCAAAGCTTTTGGAAAAGATTCACGTTCTAACAGGACTGGATAGATTACTGGTTTTGAAACTTTAGTACCATCAGAATCACCTGGAGTTGGTTAAAACACAGATTGCTGGGTCCCCTAGAATTTCTGATTCAGTAGGTCTGGAATGGAGCCCCAGAATCTGCATTCCTAACAAGGAGATGCAGATGTTGCTGAGCAGAGACCATACTTTGAGAATCAATAAATCAGATCCTAAACCTCTCTACAGACTGCACTGCTTAATAGCTCAATATTCAATACACATAAATTCCATTTCAAATTTTCATGAAACGAACAAAGCATGTGATACCCTTAAGTAAAATAATTGAGCTATGTGATAGCCTATGCGAACTATCTGGCATCCTCAAAAGAATCAGATTGACTTTTTCCAGTAATGCACACTCTTCAGTGGAAAGCATGTGGTGCTGGTGTTCGGCGGGGGGGGGGGGGGGGGGGGGGCAAAATTCTATTTGGGAACTAAAGGAACTGAAGCAAAAAAAGAGAAAGGCAGCAGCCCTGTGATATTTTTGTTTTTGTTTTAAAGATTTTATTTATTTATTTGACAGACAGAGATTACAAGTAGACAGAGCCCGATGCGGGGCTCGATCCCAGGGGATCATGACCTGAGCGGAAGGCAGAAGCTTTAACCCACTGAGCCACCCAGCGCCCCATACTTTTTGAAAGGTATTTAACTATATTTTTAAAATTTGCACAATATTAATAGAGGCTCTGCAGTCAACAATAAATAAAAATTGTGTATGAACTCTATTTCAGTGCAGCCCATCACTGTTTTTCTAAGGCAGAAAAGAGTTTATATATGCTAGGGTAGCCTCTGACACGGCCTCTAATGACCCCTGGTAGCAGACATTTATGCCTTTTTATACCTTTGGTATTTATACCCTCCCCCTGAGTATGGGCTGGATATAATGACTTATTTCTAGCAAACAAAATCCAGCAAAATGATGGGATGTCACTTCTTTGACTAGACAAAAGACAGTGACTTCTATTTTGCTGGAATCCTCTACAGTTTTTTTGGCATGCATGCTTTCCTGAAGCAAGCTGCCATGTAGGAGAGGAAGTGAATCCTGACTGTAACAAAGAGGTGAATAATCTTGAAAAAGAGTACTTCCTCAGTCAGGCCTTTGAGATGACCATCCCAAAGTCTGTGGCAGACAGAAGCACAGGACCCAGCTAAGCCTTCCCCACATTCCTAACTCACGAAAACTGTTCAATATATCTTGTTTTAAGTCACTACGTTCTGGAGTGATTTGCTACTCTGCAACAACTAACAAATATGTATAATAACTACCTACCATTTCTTTATTAAGTTCAAGTGAAAGAAAACATGGCAGAATTATGCAAATTATGCTTCCAATTTCTCACTGGTAACTTCTAAATTTCATCAGCACTATTATGTCACAAATCTAAGCTTGATCATTTTAATTCTCACTGATTTCTACTTCTAAGTCAAGCCTGTAAGTAAATTCTGCACAAAGAAATTGAGTACATAAAGTCAAGGTTTATAAAAAATCTTTAAATATTACCTTCCACTACATGCTTTTCTGTACATCAATTTTATACACACTTACACACACACACAGTCTAACATCTGCCCTTTAAAAATAACAGCCTATTTTGAGTTTACTGAGAATACTGAGAGGCTACTGGTTTTTAATATTAAAAAAAAAGAGAGAAGATAAGTACAGTTCTTAAAAATTTCAAGGAATTCGGACACCTGGGTGACTCAGTTGGTTAAGCAGCTGCCTTTGGCTCGGGTCGCGATCCCGGGGGTCCTGGGATCAAGTCCCACATCGGGCTCCTTGCTCAGCGGGGAGCCTGCTTCCCCCCCCCCCACCCCGTGCTTGTGCACACGCTCACTCTCTCTCCCCCCCAAACCTTAGAAAAATTTTTTCAAGGAATTCTTTTTTAAAAGTACTTCTGGAAAATATATTTTTGGCAAAAAGCATCAGTTAATAAGCAGATTTGTTGAGTAAGACCAAAAATCTTATAGAACTATAAAAATTAGCTTAAAAAATATTATATTCATAAAGTAACTTCTCAAAATTGTACTTTCTCAAGGGTGCGGATAATATTCATCCAGAATAGGCCAAGTTTCTGCCAAAGCAGCAGTTCTTAAAGTGCTACCTGGAGATTCCAGGCAGTCTCTAAGATCCTTTTAAGGAATATGCAAGGTTAAAACTACTTTCATAAAAATACTAAGATGTTATTTGCTATTTTCATGCTCATTCTCTTCCAAGTGTCCAATAAAGTATTCTAGAGGCTACATGACATGTAAAATCACAGAAGATTTAATGCAGGAACAAAATGGGAGAATCCATTTTTTTTTTCTCTTAAGCCACACAGTTATATATATAAAAAAAAAGTTTGCAAAAGTGTAAAACAAGACCACTCTTTACACTAAATGTTAATGCTAATATGTAATGGGTTTATTATGAGTATTTTTTACATAACATTTTAACTTCACAGTTCTCTTTCTAATACAAAAAATATATGTACTATGCATAAATAAAAGCTCTTTGGGAGACAGTAGTAATTTTTTTTTAGTGTATAAAGTGGTCTCTGACCAAAAAGCTTAAGAGTCACTGTGTTGGAACTAGACTGCTAACAGAAAACTAATCCACAACGTAGGCTTTAGAGGAAATGCAAAAAGACTACAGATGTGAGCTGCCTTTCTCCCTAACCCCATGTGTGTCAATGCTATAACCCCAAGTCATCAAGATATTTAAGGAATGAACACAATTTTTAAGTGCATATAATTCAAAGTACTACATGACTAGTGAGACACTAATGTACTTGGTAATAGTTTTTAGGAATGAATTTAGGAATTCCTTCCAAAATGCAGAATCCCACCCATTTTAAGCTCTAGATAAACAGTTAAACCCTATATCCGCCTTTAAAAGCAGGGATCATTGTTCTCTGTGGTCTGCACTAATTGGACTATAGTATCTCAGTAAGGCAAAGAGCCCTCCTCAACTTAATGGAATCCTGAGCTAGATTCTAACTGTTCTGAAGACTTACGGAACGATAGCCACATGAGCCTTGATTTTTATTAGTATAACAGGAAATGAACTAAAATAAATCTAATCTTCTCTCTTTCAATAAACTCAATTATAAAAAATGAAGATAAAATAGGATGACACTATAAAGGAAATTAACATTTGAAAATCTAAAGGTTTATATTTAGTTTGTACATAGTTTAAAAAATAGTTTACAAACATTAAATTACTTTAACAAACAATTAAGATAAGCCAGAAACAGGACAAATACTGTAATGATTTCACTTACACGAAGTACCTACAATAGGCAAATTCACAGAGAAAGAAAGAACAGAGGCCACGGGAGCTGGGGGATGGGGTAAAGGTTACTGTTTAATAAGTACAATTTCATTATGGATAATGAAAAAGTTTCAGGTATACATCATAGTGATGGTTATACAACTTTGTCAATGTATTTAATGCCAATGAACTGGAGACTTACTGATGGTTAGAATAATTAAGAATTATGTATATTTTACCACATAAAAATGTACCATAAAATCAACTGCACTATAACATGAATCTTTCTAATTTTACAATTCTTCTTCCAATAAACAAATATGTCATAACTGGTTTATTCAGTAAACAGACTTAACACAAATCAGGCAAACAGAAAAATCTCAGCTAACTGGATTAAAAAAAAAAAAATCTGGTTCCTGCTCTTTACAAGCTCCATAAATTTCTCTACCCAGAAATACAGATGCATGCACTTCAACATGAGGGGAAAAGTTAAAAGGAAAAAAACAAACAACTTTTAAAAGACACGTTATTGGGGTGAATATACACAATGCCATGATTCAATTCAAAACAGTTAACAAAACAGGCTTTTGGACAAAACCGCCTGCTAGTTCTGCTATTTTTTAGCTACTGCTTAAACTCGTTTGAGTCCTGGTTTCTCTTCTGTAAATATCAGAATATATCTATTTCAGTTGTTGTTAAGGATCATATTGCATTAATACATGAAATGTGCTCAGAACAGTACCTTCAATAATAAATAAGCATTCAATAATATTAGCTACTATTAGCTATTACAAGTGACCCTTGAACAATAGGCTTTGAACTGCACAGATCCACTTATACATGGATTTTTTTTAAAGATTTTATTTATTCATTTGAGAGAGAGAGAAAGAAAGAAGCAGAGAGAGCATGCAGGGGGAGAGCCAGAGGGAAAGGGAGAGGCAGACTCCCCGCTGAGCCAGGAGCCTGACATGGGCTCCATCCCAAGACCTGGAGACCATGACCTGAGCTGAAGGCAGATGTTTAACCATCTGAGCCACCCAGGCACCCCATATGTTGATTTTTTTTTATAGTAGAGAACTATAAATGCATTTTTTCTTCTTTATGATATTAACATTTTCTTTACTCTGCCTACCTTTATTATAAGAATACAGGCTATAATACACATAACATTAAAAATATGTGTTAACTGACTGTTTGTTATTAGTAAAGCTTCCAGTCAACAATGGGCTATCAGTAATGTAGATTTCTGACCAGGATTGGTGGCCCAAGGGTCAATTAAATTTCTACTATTACTCTACTATTACACTGAAAGCATGAAGCCCCAAACAGGGGTGTAATAGATCATTTCTGTATTTGTCTCATCATATACAGGCCTATAGCCTTGAAAGCATATGAATTTGAAACATATTTTAATGTTTAAATTCTCAAAGGATTTTTTTCCTTTTTCCATTTAGTATTTCTCAAGAAAGCAAAAAGAAAACCCAAGGTTTCTCTAAGAAAAATGGAGTACTTTTTAAGGCAAACTTATAAAAAGACTCAACCACAGCTTTCTTTCATTAGCGGCTTATGATTCTTACAGTGATCTAAATCACACTGACCTCTATAGAATATACTGTAATCACGTGGTTCTGTGGTAAATGGTCACTGAAAATATGGCTTTAATCTCAAGGCCTATAGTCCATGGGTAAGGATCTTTGCAGCCATACTGTTATAGAAAAGCTAAGAACCATTCTGATATGTGTCTGTGTGACTATAACAACTGTCAATCTGAAAGTCTCTCTGGTGTTATGGATACAGATATATGTCACCTCAATCAGCTATCCTATTTAGGGAACATCAAGTATACAAAAGATCTTTGTGATTAGCATTGTTGGGAAACATTGATGGAAATGCAAACCACCTTCTCTCCCAACAGCTCAAAATCTAGTAAAAGTAAGGAGTAATTCAGATAATCTCAATCTCCAGATACTTGGTTATTGTATGAACTGGTATCTCCCTGCCACCAGCAAATATACCACAGTTAGAGACTGCTTTTAAACCAGCATCAAAATTCATTTCAATCCTTTTAAACCAGCATGAAAATTCATTTCAATCCTTAAATGCTGATAGAACAGCATGGAAACTCTAAGAATAAGCATCAAAGGAAATGTGGATAGGTATTTAAAATATGAAAAGCATGTAGTTGAAAATTAACATTACCGGCATACCTCATTTTATTGTACCCTCTTTACTGCGTTCCGTAGTTACTGTGTTTTTAACAAACTGAAGGTTTGTGGTAACGCTATTTCATCAAGTCCACTGGAGTCATTTCCCAGAAGGGTTTGTAATTTCATGTCTTTCGGTCACATTTAAGGTAACTGTCACAGTATTTCAAACTTTTACACTATTTTATTTGTTATGGTGCTTTGTGATCAGTCATCTTTTGACGGTACTACTTAACTGTTTTGGGACACCACAAACTATAATCATATATAAGATGGCAATCAACATACGTTGTTTGTGTTCTGACAGCTTGATTAATCAGCCATTGTCTCATCTCCTTCCTTCTCCAGAGACACAATAACAAAATAAGGCCAGTTAATAACCCTACCCTGGCCTCTAAGTGTTCAAGTGAAAGGAAGAGTCACACATCTCTTTAAATCAAAAGCTAGAAATGACTAAGTTTAGGGAGAAAGGCATGTCAAAAGCAGACTGGCTAAAAGCTAGGCCTCTTGCAACATACAGTCAAATTGTGATACAAAGGAAAAGTTCTTGAAGGATATTAAAAGTGCTACTCCAGTGAACACACAACTGTTAAGAAAGCAAAATAGCCTTACTGTAGATACGGAGAAAGTCTTGAGTGGTCTGGAGAGGAGACCAAACCAGCCACAGTATTTCCTTAAGCCAACGGCTAATCCAGAGCAAGGCCCTTATAACCCTCTTCAATTCTATGAAGGCTGTCAGAGGTGAGTTAGCTGTAGAAAAATAGTGTGAAGCCATCAGAGGCTGGTGCATGAGGTCTGAGGACAGAAGCCATCTCCAGAATACAAAGTGCAGGGTGAAGCAGCACGTGCTGATGGAGAAGCTGCCTCAAGTTCCCCAGAAGACCCAGCTAAGGGAATTCATAAAGGTGGTCACACTGAACAGCAGATTTTCATGCAGACAAATCAGCCTTCTGTTGGAAGGAGATGCCATTGCGGACTTCCACAGCTGGAAAGAAGTCAAGGCCTGGCTTCAAAGTTTCAAAGGAGAGGCTGACTCTCTGGTGAGGGGCTAATGCAGCTGGTGACTTTAAGCTGAAGCAAATGCTCACCATTCTGAAAGTCCTACGGCCCTTAAGAATTAACCTAACTCCACTCTGCCTGTGCTGTAGAAACGGAACAACAAAGCCTGACGACAGCACATCTGCTGAGAACATGGTTTACGGAACATTTCAAGCCCACCATTGAGACCACTGCTCAGAAAAAAGGATTCTTTCCAAATATTACTGCCCATCGACAATGCACCCAGTCACCTAAGAGCTCTCTCTCTCTGTTGAGACATACAATAATAAGATTAATGTTTTCGTGCCTCATAACAAAATATCCATTCTGCAGCCATGGATCAAGGCCTCATTTAGACTTTCAAGTCTTATTACTGAAGAAAAACATTTCATAGGACTACAGCTGCCACAGACAGAGTGATTCCTCTGACAGATCTGGGCAAAGTAAGTTGAAAACCTTCTGGAAAGGATGCATCATCTTCATCATTCGAGATGCCATTAAGAACATTCATGATTCATGGAGAAAGATCCAAATAGCCACATGAACAGGAGTTTAGAAGAAATGGATTCCAAACCTCATGAGGACTTAGGAGTTCCAGACTTCAGCGGAGGAAGTGCAGGTGTGGTGGAAATAACGAGAGAACTAGAATGAGAAGTGGAACCTGGAGACGGACTGCACTGTTGCAGGCTCATGATAAAACTACAACAGATGAGGGGTTACTTCTCATGGGTGAGCAAAAAAAAAGTGGTTTCTTGACATGGAACCTACTCCTGGTAAAGATGCGGTGAAGATTGTTGAAATGGCTAAAGAAGGATTCAGAATATTCCCTAAACTTAGTTGATAAAACAGCAGCAGAGTTTGGGAGGACTGACTTCAATTCGGAAGGAGGGTCTACTGTGAGTAAAATGCTATCAAACAGCGTCACTGCTACAGAGAAACCAACTGTTCATTAAAGGAAGAGTCAATGGATGCGGCAAACTTCACTGTTGTCTTATAAGAAATTGCCACCCCAACCCTCAATAACCACCACCCTGATCAGTCAGCAGTCACCAACATCAAGGTTAAGGCCCTAACATCAGCAAAAAGATTATGACTCACTTAAAGCTCAAATGGTGGTTAGCATTTTTCAGCAACGAAGTTCTTTTTAATTAAGGTATTATTTTTTAGGCAAAATGCTACTGCACACTCAACAAACTACAGAAGAGTATGAACATAACTTTTATATGCACCAAGAAACCAAAATTTCATTTTGATTCTTTTTATTGTGGTGGTGTAGGACTGTAAGATCTCCGAGGTAAGCCTGTAAATAAATAACTTAAAAAAAAAAATAAGGAGTGTTACTCTACAGTATAATGCCATATATAATCTGAACATTATTAAAAGATATTATCCTTATAAACAGAAGTTACATGGCAAAGAAATGGAGTAGTCTTGTCATTTTGGAAAAAAGCGTGCTTCCAGATAATGCCAGCACCTATAAGCAATATCCTATAGAGCGTCTAAATATTTTTATACCAAAAATGTCTTTATTTTTTCATCATTTTTCATACGCTCTCTCACTCATATCACTTACTCTCTCATAACAGTGCTGCCTATACAAACTGCTAGCAATCTGGAGATATACTACGTTAGCTAGTAATAAAAAAAATTATTTTAAATCACCTTTAATACCTACTAAAGTTAAAATAAGATTACCAAGCAATCCAGCATAACACTATTATCGAATCCACTGATTATCTTTTAGTGTCATTAGATCAAATATGTTCAGAATTAACTATTTCTACATTTTATCATGTTCAGTAGACAAAGGACTAGTTTATGAATCACTAAGTTTGTATTCCATATCCTTTTCCTTTGGTTAGTTCTCATCGTATGGAAGACCCAAGAATCATGGGTCCAATTACAACTTCTGAAATGGTTTATGCTCCAGAATAATAAACTCGTTAAATTTTAGAAATAAAGTTGTCTGGAGTAAGCATCTCCAACTTATTCAGTCTTCTCTTTCTTCTGTTTCTGAGACAACACAGTCTCTAAAACCAGCCGTCTTTCATAATAATTCTTATCCATTTTGAAGATAAAATTGACAATGGAAGAGAATCAAAGGTGCTGTGGCTGTGGGGCCAATGCAACAGTTGACAGTTAGAGACCAAGGATGAAGACTAGAGGGAGATTACTCAGACCTCTTATTTGCCTAGGTACTCTGATCATAACTGGCCCCTTAAAACAAGCATGGCTCTCTCAAAATGACTATGTGGACATGGCTCTGCAGTATGAACTGATTTTACTAAAAGAAAGCAAATTTTAGCATTTCTCACATGTGTAGTTATAATTAGAAGCAGGATAGTTTTTATCATTTACTATTGGCATTATCTACAGGAGGAAAGTAGTTACTATCTCAATCAGTCTTGTTAGTTTCATTAAAAACTGGTTAAGGAGAATAAATACTGGAAGCTTATTGGGAATAAAGTAACAAAGGCCACTGGATATAAGGTTGAAAATATAAAATTTAGGGTTTACTTGTGAATTTTTCTAGTGCCACCAATAAAATAATAAATAATCAAAAGTAGCTCAAAATACGATGGAAATTTAATTTTCTATCTTGTTTAAAAACAGTAAGTACCAGGTACCTGGCACCCAGAAGCAGTCTCCTAAAAGGAAATCAGTATACAAAGATGACCAGACTGAGATTTTCACTTCACAAGATATATTTTTTTAAACCTACTCCAATTCTAACTAAAACTTTTTTCAAAACAAGTTAACATGGTTTATAATTCAATATGGATTTATACATAAAATTAGCAACTTTAGTGATCACAATCATACTCTTAGATCACAATTTCAGTATCTATCCATTCTTCTCTATTTTAGTATATTCTCTTTGCTATGCTGAAATAGCACATATAGATCTGTTTCACTGTGAATCTACTGAAGATTTAACATAGTGAATTTCCTATCAAATTTAATGCAGTATAATCAATAAAGGTTTTTCATATATTTTAATTGTTAGAATTAAAAATAAAAGAAACACTCATGATATTTTTTTTCCCCAAAATCAGATGACTTATTTACTATTTACCTGGTGGTGGAATCAGAGGTGGAGCAGTGCTGACAGTTGGAGGAGGTGGAAGAAATGGAGGAGGTGGAAGGTGGGTGGGAGGAGCTCCTGGGGGGAAAAATGGAGGTGGTTTGCTAAAATTGTTGTCTACTTCAGTAGCAGATCTTTCAGAAAGGACCTAAAATTAAACATAGTTAATTCAAAAAGTGAATAAGTGTTCTTATCTAAGATTAAAAACTCAGTAAATTCATTTTATTTAATTTAAGAAATAAAGTAAAAAGTTTTATTCATATACACATATTTTGGGGAGGCAGAAGTAATTTTTTCCATGTGTGTGTATATACAGATGTATCACATCTTTTTAAAATGTCCATATACAAAGCCTAGAAAAAAAAATGACTGAATCATTACCCAAAAGAACTAAAAACATTCTAAACAAGAGTACTTCTAAATTAACCACTTTATAAATATAATATAATGAGTATTACCTTTGTTACCCAACCAAGCTACGGTACTCAAATTAAGGCACTGTAATCATTAGTCACAAATACCAGCATTAGGAAATAAACATGGATGCAGAAATAAATATCCACTGTACTAGGGCTTCTTTTCATCAGGTTGCATGCATTGACAGGGTGCAAGTAAACAGGCAGCCAGATATATAAATAACTTTTTCATGTGAATCTTGTAACTTTAAGAACAAGAGTTTATACTTGAAAAGTACATGTGTTTACAAAATACTGATCTGTATAAACAGGTAAGGGGCAGGCAGCAAATCTACAGGAGTGATACATAGAAATCTGGATTTTTAAGGCTCCCTGAGGGATTCTGATGTGCAAACACATTTGGGAAACAGCAGAAATAGGCAACATAATGTTGTGCATTTAATTTATACTTCTAAAATCTTTGCGGGCTAAAGGTTATCATTTAAACATACAATCCCTTTTTTCATTAACTTTTCCTGCATTTATTTTACTTATTTTCTTAAAATATTTTATTTATTTGGGGTGCCTGGGTGGCTCAGTGGGTTAAGCTGCTGCCTTCGGCTCAGGTCATGATCTCAGGGTCCTGGGATCGAGTCCCGCATCGGGCTCTCTGCTCGGTGGCGAGCCTGCTTCCCTCTCCCTCTCTCTGCCTGCCTCTCTGTCTACTTGTGGTCTCTCTCTGTCAAATAAATAAATAAAAAAAAAATCTTAAAAAAAAAAAGTAAAAAAAAAACAATATATATTTTATTTATTTATCTGACAGAGAGAGAGATCACAAGTAGGCAGAGAGGCAGGCAGAGAGAGAGGAGGAAGCAGGCTCTCCATGGAGCAGAGCCTGATCTGGGGCTTGATCCCAGGACCCTGAGATCATGACCTGAGCCAAAGGCAGAGGCTTTAACCCACTGAGCCATCCAGGTGCCCCAACTTTTCCTGCATTTAAACATAGTAATTTCTGTAATGCTTATGCTGATAAGCTATTTTTCAAAGTAGGGAAGAGAATTATTTTAAGAAATCACGGCATTTTAATGGTGGGGGAAAGAAAAGAGAACTATCTTCCAGTTTAGAAATGTTTACTCTTAAACATGCTAATAAGAAAAGAAGATGAATTTACTAAAAGTAATGAGAATCAAGACACTTTGAAATTTTTTTAAGGTACTCAGGAAAAGGTAATAATAAAAAACAGTAATGATCAAACTGACAGCTGAAAGTCTCAGTCACTAAAATTCTAAGTTGAATCCAAGTTACTAGTATCGCCTTCATTCCTTCCCTTGAAAACAAAGGAAATCTACTTCCCCCCCAAAATTACATGTTAAGCTACGGTATATCCATATAATGAAACTATCATGAAGGAGTTTTCAATATTTTTAAGAATATGGACAATGCAAATGATAATTTTTAAAAAAGATACACAAAATATAATCAAAGTATATCCTAATCTTGTTTGGTGACAAGGAAGAGAAGTACCAGTGTGTTAAAAGTGGTTATCTTTATATGCTAGAATTATGGGTGGTTTTACTGTCTTCTTTACACTTTTCCCATATTTTCCCTTTTTTTTAGTCCAATTAACCTACATATTGTGTTTACAGCAAAGGAAAAGAAATCTTACCAAAAAAGATCCAAAGGCAATAAATTCTAATTGGAACAGCCTTTATAATAAAAGGGTAATTAGCTCTGCATTTTAAATCTCTTGGCAGTACCTAAAATACTGAACACATAGCATAGCACTAGAATTGTATACGGAATAAATTAAATTAGAATATGGATCTAATCCTTCAGTTTAAAAATTAATAATTTTTAAAATACAAAACCTGTATGTTGCTGTTCTCATTTGCCCGTCGCCTTCCTTCAACTCGGCTAATTGTTATAGTCTGACCAATAACATCAATTGCCCCAGGTAATCTCCTGTAACACAGAAATTAAATCAATTCAGTTTCACCTAATTAGATGTTTGAAAAATAACATAAATATTAGGTGAGAAATGAAATTTAACACCGTTTGCAATGTACTTTAAAATAAAACCAGATCACAACACACACTTAAAAAAAAAATACTTCACTAAAGTTAGATCTCATTACCTTGTACTGTCATAAAAACTAAGCTTTATTAATAAGCTGGAACCAATGTACCCAAAGATGATAATGTTGAAGTATTTTTATAGGTTTTCTTTTAAATTTACTATTTTTTAATAGTCTCCAACTAAATTTATCTTTGTGAAATTGTATCAGGTAGCAAATGCATAGCAAATGGAAATAAAATGTTTTAGCTGCTATAATTATAAAACATACTGTAGTTCTAGTACAGAAACTCCCTCCTAAAATTCCCCAAAAGACCTGAAAAGAAATAATGCTCATTTTGATACACTGTATTTTCTTAGTGATTTATTCCAAGCATTAGAAAACATAAAAGGGATCCAATATTCCATTTCTGATAACTTGCCTTTAAATAGAAAATTTTAAATATTTAAATGCCTGCCCCACTCCAATTGTATTTATAATCAATTAAAGTTTAAGTATATGAGTAGATGGAAAAATACTCTATCACAAAATAATGCTGCAAATTTCATTAGGAATGGCTAGTAAGTTAAATTTTTAAAAATACTGTTAAAAGTCAGTAGTTAAGGATTTTATTAAAGTATATATGCTTAACAAGATACAGAAGTCACTTGAAGGAAGAAGCAATGAAAAATGGATGCAAATTAGATGAATTTCTCTTCATTTCTGTTTTAGTTCTGAACAGTTCTGCCTTTAAAAACTTTAAACCAAAGTACCATGGATCCTTCCATAGTCACCACAGATAGGTTCCTAAAACAACTAGTAACAGTGACTATTTGTAGAATGTCTACACATTATACCTAAACCTCACAATAAGCCTTCACTTAACAAATAACTGTACACTTGTCAGAGATGTTAAAGCTAGGGCTCACAGTGATGTCACTGACATCAGTAATAATTAAATGGCAAAACTAACTTTCAAATCTTAAGTCTTTCTGATTCCAAAGCCTTCCCTTGAGCTACGCTCCCTCCTTGCAAGATAACTGGCTTTTGAGACATTTTAGACTTCTGAAAATCAAGGACTGGTGGAAGTTTGCCTCAAGTGAACCTCAAAAAGCCTCATAAATAATTTTATGCTCACAAAATGAAGAGAGCCCTGTAAGAAATATATAATAGCATTTGAAATGTCTTCAACTACACAGTCCACTCCTACTTACCACCTTATACACTTTCAACTTCTGTTCTATAGAATTCTAATAGAATTTTTTAAAGTTCATGTTTTTCTGATTTTATGCCCGTGTCACTGACTTTCCAGATTTCCTCATGAACTCAACGAGAAAAAGTGATTTTTAACTCATACCCTTTGATATAGGTGGAAACTATCCTAACAGTCACACATGAGAAAAATCCAAATACCTCAGACATAAAACAAATATAGCTCTAATTTTTCCCCTAAAACTTAGAAGATTAATAGCTATGACCACTGTAACTTCATATCAAAACCGATGCCATCAACTCTTGGATATCTACACACATCTCTGATTCCAACATCCTGACAGATATAGGTGTATATCCTGAGGCCACAATTTCCCTCATCTTTAATCGCTACTTAGACTTCATTATAAAAATCTTTACCTCTACTCTTTCCTTTTCCATTCTCTCCCTGATTGCTGCATTCTCCCCCTCTCCACCTTTTAAAATGTATTCCCCTCAAGAACAAATTCTCACAAATATATCTGGGTTTGCAATTTCTCCAAATTATTAAAGTAGCAAAACTTAAATCCAGATCTAACAGTCTAATGTCTGTGTCCAAATGAAAGATTTCTATATACCATGGTTTTCTAAAGACCTCTGCTTTCAAATATTCTGGGACACATGAGAGTACTCATTCCTTAAAGTTTATTTTAAGGAAGTCTAATTTTTCAGCTTTAAATGGATTAATCACTGAAGATTCAAAGTGGTAAATAATAAGCTTATAAAAATATACACATGGAAAATCAGCCTTAAAAAATGTGCACCAGTAGAAGGAATCAAGAAAATTGCAATTTCTTACATTTCCACAATAATAACACCTCTTTGTCCAGGGATTTTTACCACACAAATGGATTTACCTCAAATTAATCAGAAAGGTGAAGTTTACCATTTTCTTCAGAAATATTTTAGGACAAGACACATAAGCATATACCAAAGTAACAAGAAGTAAATAATATTTAACAGAGATGAGTAACAATCTGTGTTATTCTGATGCTACATTATGAAAATTGATTTTGAGCTGTATTATTCTGAAAAATTTTAATGAACCACTTTTTATTTCAATGCATAAAAAATATTTAGTGGAGCTTCACTATGAGGATCTACTGCACCTTGAGTTTCCACATAGGACAAGTTTACCTGGACTCGCTTACACATTTGTTCAATAAGGCAGATAGCTAATATAGTTATCAAGATTCTCTTCTCTATATTGAACAATAACAAGCTAAAGAGAGACAGAAACTAACCACAATGGATATCTGAAGTCTCACTTATCTAGAGGCTTAATACAGGCAGTGGATTTCACAAAAGCCTCTACCTTTCATGAATATAAAAATATCTCCGAAATTATAATGGGATTAAATTAAAAGGACATATTTTGGTGATTCTGATGAAAGATACAACAAAAATTTTAAAAGGGACAAAATTAGGGCCAAGGGAAGACAAAGAATTAGTTATTAATCTTTTGTCCCAAATTTATCTCTGAGCTTCTCATTTTTTTTAACAGCCAAACTAAAGGACACCATTAATAACAAGTCTTTTGATATGTGTGTAAGATAAAAACAAAGCATTAGTTCTAAAGATGGCATTTCCTGGTAATAATAACTAGTGTTTACTGAGCACCTACTATGTGCTAGGAAAGCACTGTTCTAAGCACTTTATATAAATTCATTCTTCATGACCTTATGAAGTAACAACTATCATTCCCATTTTACAGATGTAAATAAAGAAAAGAATTTCTCCTGAGTCCAGGTTAAGAGAAAATACAAAAGAGTACAATAGTTTTCAAACACTTCTGACCCCAAAATATAGTTATTGAAGAAATACATTTTGCACAGCAATCTAGTGCCCACATATAAAAAACTGAGTTTCATGAAACAATACCCACTTATACTTATTATAAAGGAAAGAGTAACATTAAAATCAAACATGATTTATTAGTATTAAACATCACACAAAAAAGCAAAACAAACAATACAAAACCACGAAATAATTGGTGGTTAAGATCATGAAACTGATTTCTTACCCATCACTAATGGACTGCCATCTTACGCTATGAAAAACACTGAAATAGGGACAAAGTCTCCAATACTACTACAATGAAAACATAAGTGAATTTCACAGAGCTGTTTCTCGAAATGCTCCTCAATACTGGGTGAAGCGTAACAACGCAAAATTCAATAAAAGCAATTTAATCAGGTGGACCAAAACAATGTTGTCTGAGTGTACATGCCCTCTTGATGAAGATTTGCTCTAAGGATTTAACTGTACTTTTTTTTTTTTTTAAAGATTTTATTTATTTGTGAGAGAGAGAGAGAGAGCATGAGTGGCGGAAGAGGTAGACGGAAAAGCAGACTCCCCAATGAGCAGGGAGCCCCACTCAAGACTCAATCCCAGGGCCCTGAGATCATGCCCTGAGATCAGAGTATGTCACTGAGCCACCAAGGCACCCAGATTTAACTGTACTTTTGACCAAGAAACCTTAACTAGCATACATGGGATACTGAGGGATCAGAAGTTCCTCAACTTAAATATATGCATGTGTATAAATGTATTTTCAGGCAGCAGAGTCCATAGTTTGCAGCAAATTTTCAAATACTGTTTCAAAGTTCAGAACCACTATTATGAAAGAATGAATGAACCACATATCCTTGAAGAAATCTTTGAATGTATTTTTCCTCATAGCAGAGCTCCTAATAAGAACTACGCAGTAACAGCAATAGTTCAAGGATTCATTTTCTAAGAAAAAAACCTAAACGTGACTATTAAATATTCCCAAGTGAAGACAGATCCACTGGTATCACTGTCTAACTCAGGTCATACAGCTAAATAGATGCCAGTAACAATTCTCCATGGAAACTGGTGCAACATCTTTTAAGCTACCTTAACAAAGAGGTAAGCCTTGAAAGACATGTAGAATGGATTTAGCCACGTAAGATGGGGAGGGAGTACATTTTAAATGGAGGAAAGAACATGAGCAGAGAAAGTATGTAAGGAAAATAATATATGTAGGATTTCAATTTCCAGTTTGATAAATATACTATCTACCAGTCTGCAACAGAAACAGCACGATACACCTTTAATACTGGCTACCAACCAAAAGCAGCAGAAAATATAAATCAAATGAGACTCACACAAAATGAGACTCTATAAAGTTGTAAAATGCTACGCAAACATCAGTTCCACCCAACTCTAAATCTTTCATTTTTACCTCACATTCCAAAGTGGTCACTAAACCTTTGATTAATAACCAATTAATAATCTTTATGCCAACCCAGAATCCCATCTCTCAATCAGTGGTTCTCAGTGCTTCCTACACATCAGAATTATCTGGGGGCTTTTAACCCAACAACCGGAGTGCACACCAGACTATTTAATTCGGTCTCTAGGGCCTAAACATCCACAATTTTTTAAAGCTCCCAGGTAATTCCAATACATAGCCGAAGTTGAGGACTACAAATAAAGGTATGCCCAAGAAAAGCAGTTAATATTGTATTTTCTTCTAAAAACGTTTAAAGTAGTTGAAAAAAATTAAAACTTAACTCCTTAATTCTCAATAAATATAAAGTCATACCTACCAAGGCCTGATAATTAAGGTAAGGCTGCCATTCGTTGCATATATATTATATATATTATACTGATATTTTGAGTTTTGTGGAGTCACATAGTACTGCCTCTATACTTTTTCTTTTAACTTCAAAAGCACAAGAATAATTTTTCTACTATGTATAGTTTATAAAGAAATCTTAACGTATTCTATTTTTCAGTGAGGATTAATCAAAAATGCTATCTTGAAAAATAATGTATGTACAAAATAAAAATCACAGAATTTAAAACTGCTTTCAGAGTATGTCAGGTATTGTCTATCACTACTACCATTAAAGAGGCTGTGCTGGGAACAGAGATCCCAAGGGAACTAACACTTATTGGGTACCCTGCAATAGGTACTTCTGCAGCATAGAAGCCATTTAATCCATGAGTACTTGGTTTAAGTCCAATTAGTTTCATTTTCACAGATATGGAAAAAGGCTCATTTGTGAAGTAAAGTGCCAGTACCAAGATTCAGGCTCAGGTCTGACTAACTCCATAGTCTACGTCTACAAAATGTTTTTGATGCTAACTTTCTGGGGTATGAATTTTTAATATGTTACTTTTATAAAATGTCCTAAAAACAAACACAAAACCCTGAAGGCTTAAAGGTGATCTACGCTAAATGGGCTCATAAATGTATTCATTAGGGAAGCCAAATTTACTCACTTTTGTGCAGAGCTTGAAATAAAGGTTTACCTGCCATATTTATGTTTAATTTCATTTTTTAAATTTGGAAAAGATACTACTCTACAGAGAATCTTTTAAAATAAAGGCCTTCAAATGTTCAACCATGTAAATTCTTAAAAGGTACGTAATGCCGCATGACTGCTCAGTCAAATGACATGAAAAGGTTCATGTTCATCTTTTCATTATATTATTTCATCAAGACATAAGTAGTACTGCAAGAACAAATGAAGAAGCCAATCTGAGACTGAATGTCCATTTAACATCCAGTTTTATTGTACAGTTTATGTCTGTTATAGGAAGTGCAAGCAGGTTTAAATACTTTAGTGATTCTACATTAAGCAATTTTTACTATTCCTTTCAAGAGTCTCAGTAAAAAAGCATTAATATTAAAAAACAAGACATTGTTAATAAGACAATTATTAGTAAGACAACCTAGAATTTGAAACTACCTGACAAAATCTGATATTATAAAATGGAAACAGAACACACAAACTGCACATTAGGATAAGATTACAGCAGTCATCCATATTGCCAATTACAATTTTCTGTGTTCATTAAAACTGCTTTATTCTTCTTACTAATTGGCTTAATGTCATAACTCTGAATTTATAAAACAAACTCATACCAATAAAATGTCCTTGCTACATACATCTAGTTAGCTTGAAGAGTCTATTAACCAAAGTTGGAAGAACACCATGTTATATAAATTAATAGGAACACACATGAGATAAGAAATCTGAGTCTCCAAATAAGTTAGAGGATCGCAACCACTGTTTAATTGCTCTTTACAAAGAGATAAAAGCCATGTTTCAAAAAAATCCCTACGTTTCTCAGTTATGTTAACTACAGGAGCCAGCATCTCAGTTTTTATTAAGGGTGTGTGTCCACATATAGACATACACATACACCACTCAAAAGAATAGCTTTTACTTAAATTTTTCTTCTTTTGAATTTTTCAAAAGCACAAAATACATACTGAAAATAGTGTCAAATTTCCTACCATGTACATTCCCTGAGACTAATCACAAAGTCAGAATGAGAGCTTTCTGTATTTCCAAAGTACCTTTTTTAAGGGGTGGGGAGTGGGGGAGTAATAGTATCAATTTTGACATGCATTATTTTCAGTTATGAGAACTAATACCTTCTCTGTAAACTAATTATCTTCAAGAAGTAAACTATAGTATCAAAAGCACAACTATTTTTTAAATATTTTAATTTATTTTTTCAGCGTAACAGTATTCATTGAAAAGCACAACTATTTTAAGTAAAAAATTCTGTCTAATGATTGATATAAAAAGGAATTTCAGATATTGAAACAGCAAAAGAAAATACACATAAAGTTTTAAATTGTATTAAAAATTAGTGATTTAAGTATTTCTATGCCTTTGCTTACGAAAATCAACCTGCTTTAACTGCAGGTACTAAAAGGCAGAAAACCGGGAATTCTAGCCCTAACTTTGCCTCTATCAGACATAAATTTGGGCAAATTCTCTACTTTCTCAGATCTCCTCTTCCATGTATACCAGGGACTAGGCAGAAAATAAAGAATTTCATGATTAAAAGGGCCTTCCTGATAACACAGTCCAGCCTATCATGTTAAAAATATAGAAAGAGAGGCCCAGAGATTTTAGGGAACTATCCTAAATTCACACAGGCACAAAACCAAACTTAATGTTCAAATCCAGGACTTGTGCCATGAAACTGCTATAAGTTTAAGAAGGTAGTTATTTTTTATCTACAGAATGGCTACTGATTCATCTCCACAATAGAACAAACAAAATGAAAGCTCTTATCGTCTGGCCCTTTTGGGATCAATAAACAGGCTGTTCAGAACTGCTGGCCAGGTTAAATGTAAATCTGAGTTTCTCTATGCACTTATGTTGTAATAACTAAGTTAAATATTATACAGAAATTATATTATTAGCACTCATGTTAAACTCTGGGGTTTCACAGAAATATTAAATGTGAAATGTGAACTATTAAATGTGAAAAGATTCACATTCACTCTCCACACTTATCAGATCTATTTAAAGTAACTCTTGAAATTTCTACTGGTACTTCAAGAGTTCTAGTTTTAAAAACCAAGGTCAATATCACGTAATACTACGAAAAATGTCAATGGGTAGGGTATATTTTTAAAATGTAAGATATGCAAATTTTCATTCTATACCCTGTTAAAGCACACATGCCATGGAGACTATTCTAGGAATATAGATAATATATTTCTCTCTGCATCAATTACTATACTTCTAGTTTGGATATTCTTTAGAAAGTCAAGATATTTTTGACTTTGAGATGAATAGCCACTTTTGAGAATGACCAAGCTTATTGTCTCCTAACAAGAGATTCTATCAGAGTCAAGCGGACTAGAAATTCTGACTATTCATGGAGAACATATAATAAAGACTCCAAAGAAAAGGAAATATAAGAAAATAAAATTCTGACAGTGTTTCCTCTCTTTGCTTTTCTTTTAGTTGTTAGGATCAAAGGTATCTGATCATAACATACATACCTAAATGAAAATATTTAAAAGAACATTAATATAGCATAAACCTGCCCAGGAAGAAAGCTTAAAATGCTATAACGAACACAAACAAAATATCACTCCCATACCATCATTGTTTAAAACTTTAAATGGCAAACTAGGGAGGTGCTTAAGTCTACATTTCCAAGTCAAGCAAACTGTTAATTGCTCAGACTCATTATTATTTGCAATGTACTGTCATATCTAACACATCTGCTTCTCACTACATCCCTTGGGGCAGAAATTATTATTCCCATGTTATAGGCTCAGAGAGTATATAGTTCCCATCCAAGGCTGCATACTTTGTAACTCTAAGATTTAGAACGCAAACCAGAATTCTGCAGAGGAGTATCAGGAGTAAAAGCACAGTAACAACAAAGGTGATGGTACCTCCCAAGACAGATGGCAGACTCAATGAAATGGCTGCTTTACGCACTGTAGTTATTATAAAACATTTGGAAAGATTCAGTGCAGTTCAATTTTATAGGTTCTAAATACCAGCTCAGAAGGCTAAATTTTATTCAATAAATAATGAGAAACACCCAGGGATTTAATAGGGTGTGATACGAGAAAGAAGAATTAAACCTGCAGTAGTAGGGAGAAAAAAAACACTTACTGAGGTCCCATTAGCATGGTTCCATGCAATTTATAATGCAGTATAAAAAGCCAGAGAGATGACAGGCAAAGAGTGAGGTGACAGGGCCTGACTCCTGATTTTTAAAACCCTCAATTTCTATAACGAAAAAGCATAATTGAGGGGGTAAAAAATATGGTACAATTTCATCAAGATTTATTATCTTATTACTAGACAAAACAACACTGATGATCTAAACATCAGGGAGTAGCCAATGTTTAAAAACAGCCTTACCTTAGGTCAGGTGATTCGGCCCTCCCATACCGGTCCTGCCACTTCCCAACGCTGGAATTGGCTTTTCTGGAGGCAGTACTTGTCTGAGACTGAGAAGAGGTGCTGTTTCTGGTGAGATAAATTTTCTATGTTTTTTCTTACATATTGTTGTCTCTGACCCCCCTTGTTCTATCTTTTTTTTCTTTTCTTTGACATGCTTTATCTAAAGTCCTTTAGCATGTTCCTACTGTAGCATTCTGTCCAAGGCTCTGTGGTACTAAAACTACTAATAGGTATTTAAAGATAAATGTGCTATCAACATTTTATTAACTCTAGAATATTTTTAGAAATATTTTTCCAAAATAACATGATGTCAAAATGCAAAATAAGAACCAAGGGCTTGTCAGGTTACAATATATTTATCAAGAAATAACTTTCTGTGCTTTTATGAATAACATTAACTTCTGTGGTTCCACAAAACCTTACTCAAAACTTTGGTTTTTCTTCCCCTATGTTCTTTCAATAACAGGTACAAATAGTGCACCAGTTAACAGTAACACTCTGATGTGTTTTATAAAAACCTACACTTTATATATTTCATAAAAATTCCATTTCAAAATAACTCAAAATAAAATCTGAAAGTTAATTTTACCCATGACATATTCCATAAAAAGTTCAGCGATTTACACTCCTGCCAGTCCTTTACACTCCTGCCAGTCCTTTAAAGGACTAATAAGACACGCTTTCAAGGAAAAATTTTCTATAGGAAAAATATGTATGTTTATGTATCTGCTTATTTATGTAAAAAGAAACACAGGAAGAATAAATCAGAAACTAGATAAAATGAAGTTAATCATTAACAGGAGTGAAAGAAATTGGGGAAAGTGACAAATCTGAGTATGCTTGGAACTCCTCAATGTTTTATATATGCAAAAAATAAATCAATAAACATGGAGGAAAAGAAAAGCTGAATACAAACAGAAACAATGGATCAAATTATACTTTAAATGATTAACACAAACACTCTGAAGGAAATTTTCTGAGTATTTTAACTATATACACTCAGCCTGGAAAAAAAAAAAAAGAAAAAGAAGAAAACAATTCCAAAGGAATCTTGAAATCTACTTAATAGATTTGGTTTTCATAATGGCAGGTGAAGTCCTAATCTATTCTGTCTGTATTTTAGGATTAAAGTAAGAATAAACCATGAAGTTGGTGGGAACTAGGTTCTCAATGCAGTAAAACAGTAAAAGCTGCAAGATGGAAAAAACAAAAGGGAAGTAGAAACCTGTGGTGTGAAATGTGAAATAAAAGACACATGATGATTGCATGATTAAAATTATACATTATTTATTCTCCCAGCTGAAAAAGTCTAGAAACCATGACAATCCAGCACCAATGAGCAAGACTTTGGTTTCTAATCATCATTTCCCACTAAAAGGCATCAAGGTGCTTTCAAGAAATGGTTACTTCCAGGGAGGGTCAGAGAAAGCACAAGATAAGCCTGGAACATCTGGTAAAGCTAGAAAGTAAAAAAATCCTCAAAAAAAAAAAAAAATGATGGGGAAAAATCAAAAGGTCACAGGAGCCACTCTGAAAAGTCTGCGACAGAGCAAGTCTGGAATAACTGGAGCATCAGTATGAATTACAGTATATGTAAGCTGTACATATAGCTTAAATACTACATATACAAATAAATCATACAAACACACTCTTACACATAAAATAAAAACTAGTGAGTCTAGTTGATAATAAGTAAGTGGAGATGGGAAAGCTCATTTTTAAAGGAGAATGCCAAGGATTAAATATAAGAAAAAATAATAGTTAGATAATCACTATTTTATAGCCATTATAGTATAATGGGAGAAAGCAAAAATCATCAATGGATACTAGAATTTGGGGGAAGTTTAAAAAGAAATAGGATAGATACGTCTCCTCACAGATTATTTACTAAATACAAAGAGCAAAAACAGTAACTTTGCAGTGCAAAATCCCAAAGAACACCATCACAATAAAATGATTAAAGCTCTCATCACTAATAATGGGGCAAAATGACATCATGTACCTCCAGGCTGATGCACTGAGGACACAACATCACTTATGTAGTTTCCTGCCTAAAAAGCAAAACCTGAATCCAATAAAGAAGAAACATCAGGCAAACTCAGACTGAGGGATGATTTACAAAACAACTGGACTGGTCTCATCAAAATCTAGTCAACGAATACAAAGAAGGTCTGAGAAACTGCCTCAGATTAAAGAATAAAGAGAAAAAAGACTTAATTATAATGGATGATCCTGGACTGAATCCTAAATCAAGATAAGAACTTCCAGAAAGACATTATTGAAATAATTAGCTAAATTTATGGTTTGCATATTAATATACTGGCTCATTATTAGATTTTCTCACTTTGATAACTATGTCCTAGGATTACATAACAGAATGTCCTTGTTCTTACATTCTGAAGTCTTTAGAGGTTGAGGGGTATGATGTTCATAATTAATAAATGGTTCAAAAAGGAAAATATTTTTGGGACATTATAAAGCAAATATGGCCAAATGTTAACAAGTGGAGAACTGGATGAACAATAAGTGAGTGTTCAGCTTGTGAAAATTTATCAAGCTGTACTTGACATATACGAAAACTTTTAAAGATTAAGCAAAACATTCTGATATATTAACATTTTACTTAAGTATGCCATTTTGCTGGGCAATACAGAATGTTAGAAACCTAGCATTTCTACCTATAAAGTACAAAGAATCAATAAAAACAGTTCTGTGCAAACATACCAACAGTCACCTACACATTAATAAGGCAATCTAAGATTTTTAACAAAGGAAATACAGTGGTAAGGTCAGTAGTACAGCTCATTACTATTTGTTGTGAAGTCTCTATTAGGTCTTAAGTGACATTCCTGTTTTCTCCCTAAAGTCAAAAAATTTCACTTTAACACATGTCTCTCCAATCTCCATAAATACAAAGACTAAAACAGAAAAAAACACAAATATTTATTTAGGGAAATACTTCACAATGAACCCAGAAAACGGCTTTCCTAATGAGCAATGGGTACTGTTCTTTCTATCAAAAAGTGACATACTGACATGTTAGGTATGTTTCTATATAGGCTGTGGTGGCAATTACCCACTTTTTTGGCACTAGTGATAGATCTGTTAATGTTTCCATCATTTCTTTACTTCCTTTTTACTGGCTCCTAGCTTCCAGTAATCTCCATCTTTCCTTTAATCCATGGTTATCCATCATTTTAATCACCTCAAGGACCCTCTCGCCTTTCTTGCTCCTTTGTCATATTTGCCTGGTATAAATGCAACCTCTGTTAAATCCAGCTCTAGCTAATCTTCACGAACATATGAACACCTGAAAGGGCGAGAGAAACACACCCAAGCAAGTTGACTGGTGTCATTTTAAACCCACAGCCATTAACCTCCAGAAAAGGTGGTAACATACTGTCTCCCTCTCTGTGTCCATTTTTCACTCTACTAATTCATTCCCATCAACATACAAAAATGCTGTAATATTTCCCATTTTGCGGGGGGGGGGGGGAGACTTCTCTTGGTGGTACATCTCCCTCCACGTGGTGCCTAGCAATCCTACTCCTTTACCTTAGTTCACTCACACACCTATAAATGACTATTTCAAAGAATTTCTCCTCTCCTCAAATAGGCAACACCCACTTCCACACGTCCTCATGTTCACCAATAAGTCTGTATCCTTTGTGCTGGGAAAAACTGAAGCCAAGAGAAGAGAGCTTTCAGTTGCTTCCATCAGTATTCTCTTACCCATCACCCTTCACCATGTCCCGTCTTCTCTCCTGTTACTATGCGTGAACCGTCCATCTCCTTCTTAAGACTAACCCCCCAGCCTTGCATATTATATCCTGCCCTCTGACTTTCTTAAAGACATTGTTCTCACAACGGTTCTTTCTTCCTTCTTGAATCATCAATACTCCCTCTAGTAATTCATTCTCCTAAGTCTACAAACATGCTGTAATTTCTAACATTTTAAAAAAACATCCCCCTGGTCGCACATTTCCCTTCAGATACTATTTCTTGGCCCCCTCAAAAGAACAAAAAAAATCCTCAAAAAAGTTGTCCATATGTTCTTATTCTAATTCCTCTCCTTCCATGCTCTCTTGAATTCATTCCAAAAAGTCTTTTTTTCAATCTTCGCCTTATCCCACTAAAAATGATCCTGGTCAGGATTACCAGCAACCTTTACATTTTAAAATCCAAAAGTCAGGGCCCCATGCTGGGTACAGAAATTACTTTAAAAAAAAAATCTTAAAAATAAATAAAATCTAAAAGTCATTCTCAGACCTCTTCTTCTTGCCTATCGGTATTATCTGGTAGTTAACTGTTCCTCTACTTTGAAACACTTCTTTTTTAAGACATACACTGGGTGTTCTTCCTATGTCAGTAGTCATTCTTCGCTATGGATATTCTCCTTCTCCTCTTCGTCCTTATTTTTCTGACCTTGAAGGAAGCACCCGAAGGCTCTGTCCCTCTTGCTACTTCTCTATCACGACTTATCTCCTTAATACTCAAATTCACTTCCACTACTTCATTTAAATACTACTTAAACACTGATCGGTCCCAAATTTCTATCCCCAGCCCATACCTTTCTCCTCAACTCCAGATCCATATATCCCCGTCCTATACAAATTTCCACTTACAGGTCTAGCAGACATCTCAATTTCATTATGTCCTAAACTGAACTCTTGGTCTTCTCCCCGCTGAAAAGCACTCCTCCTGCAGTCTCTTCTATCTCAGATGTAAAAGATCCTCACCATCTGCACCAGAAGCACTTTGGTCCAAGTGATCTCTTGCCTAAGGTAACTGTTACAACCTCCTAACTGGCCTCCCTGTTTCTGCCCCTCACCACTCTGTAGTCTGATTTTAATAAAGTAATCAAGACTTTAAAAACCTACAGTAGATTATTCCATTCCTCTACATAAACCGACAGTGACACCCCTTTTATTTCACTTACAAGAAAAGCCAAATTCCTAACAGTGGTACAGTGCCCTACATAACCTGGCCCAAGGTTGTTTTAAAAAAAAAAAAAAAAAAAAAAAAAAAGGAGGGGGCAGGCAAAATAAAAGAAAAGCTGCTACTGATTTTTAAATACTTTAATTAGCACACATCTACAGAGTATTATCTATGTACGTACTACTATTCTAAAACATTTCACATAAAGTAAATCATTTAACATACATAACTACCCTGTGAGGGATGGATGATTATTACTACATTTTACAGATCAGGAAATGAAAGAAGATGATTAGGGGATGTGCTCAAGGACACACAGCTAGTACGTAACATAGCCAGAACTGGAACCCCAGAAGTCTAACTCCAGAGCCAAAGCTCTTCCCATCATTCTATACTGCAGAACATGATAAACTGAATGAATGAAAGTGACCTCTTTTAAAATACGAAGAATAAAAAAAAGACTACATATTAAAAGGATCAGTATTCCTCTGCTATGATACTTTCTTAGCCAAACATTCGATGAGGTTTCATTTAGTTTAAATAATATATGGACATGACCATGACTAGTAATTGTTAGGATGGGAAGAGACAGGCAAAATCCAAGATGGCTTTGTGACATTTAATTTTGGCTGAAAGTTTCAAGAATCTTCATCTTAGGGCTAAACCACACGTTCCCATACTGTCTCTTCCTGCATTTGTAATATTATGAAATATTATCTTTTACAGCAATTCAAAATTGCAGAATAACAAAACCAGAAAACTGTAACATAAACTCAAGCAAATACCACAAAAGATAAATGATCTGGCTGAGAACTAGTAACAGTTGGGTTACTGACTTGTTTCTGGCCCAGAGGAATAAATGATAAGTCATCTTCATCCAACTGAAAATTAATCTGCTAACATCCAAGCTTACCCTTTACCATTTTCCTAGTAACAGGCTAACCATTTGCCAGCACATCTGCCTCTTAAAATTGGTACCTTGTGGAACTCAAAGTTAGGTATTATCAAAACCAAAGAAAGAAAAGAAAATGGCTTTAATCTGAAAGATTGCCCAGGCTCAAATCTCTATAATCTTTTATTAAAATTGGTAAAATATATTAAATTCAATAGATCTAGACTTAGAAAGTCCATTAACTCTTAATGTAAGAATAATAATAAGCACAGAAAACAGTAAGATTGTTGTCATCACCATCTCTCCTAAATGTAAGATTATCTTTTTTATATACATGTAACTATATACCATGCTTCATTTATTGCTTACCTAGATTTTTTTTTTAATGGGAAGGCACCCAGAAGAGTTTTTCACAGAGAATTCATTTTGTATTAAAACATGGAATGTTCCAGTTTTTTTGCAGAACATTAAGCACTTTTATAGCACTAATACAAGATGAAGATACCAATGCCTTCAGTAATGGGAGTTATAATTGTCTAACTAACCTGCTTGGTGGGAGTCCAGTCTTGAACAAAGAAGGAGGAGAAGTAAACTCAGCTTTTGTAGATGGAAGTGCTGCTTCCTTCTCTGAATTTCCAGTTCTTCCCTGCTGTACCTTAAAAAAAAGGGTTATTAGCTTATTTAAAAGAACACTCAAACATACTAAACATGTTAAAATAAATTTATAACATCTGATTTGAATTTAAACATGAAGAAAGTTTTGTTGCTGAATATTAAACAAAATTACCCTATTTTAGAACAGCACTAGGCGAAAGGCACCAAAGATGGATTAGGGGATCAAAATGTTCCCAACTATTAAAAAAGTTCATACTAATAATGTCACTTAAAAGTCCAATAAGCTATAACTCTTTAGTCCTTTCATAAATTCCCTTAAATTACCACAGCTAAGTCCAAGATACTTGGTTATGACTCCATGTTTCGGAGTTTAAGAAAGGCCTTGAAGAATTTTCCCCTTTTATGTTTACTACCATTCGGAAAAAACTACCAATGGCCATTTTAGCCATTCAGACCATTTTCTATTCAGACTGTGATTTGCTCCAACATGAGTATCAATAATCTATTCCTGTGCTTCCATACCATTTGTTTCCCCCTCATTATGGACAGTACCACCGTCCTGTCAGTCAGTACATCTAGAAGCTTGAAGGCAGTAATCAGTCTCCTTAATAACCTTTTCCCCCTCTTTATATTCACCTTCAAACAGTTACCTACTTACTCTATAATTTCTCCCAGATTTAGCCACCCTTTCTGCTCCTAGCAGAGCTTTTCAGAATGGTCCAGTCGCACTCGTTTACACTGGTGAAATTATTCTTCGTGCTCTTTTGCTTTTATACTCACCTTCTGATCTTAAATCATCATTAATTTATTAAATTTAAGCTAAGTTGCCCGACACTTGAATAATATCACACCATATTTTACGTCCTACTTATATTCTACTGTTCAGTCTAAATTCAGGATCATTCTCTTTCATCATGAGGCAAAGGCCAAGAAAATCTCAGACACCTTGACTCTGTTAGATTCAAATCACTGACTGAATTCCAGAAACCATCTACTTCTCACATAATCACTGTGAGAGAAAAATAATATATTTGAGCCACTGAAGTCAGATATCTCATTAGTACTGCTGAACCCAATCCCTAATGGGAGTCTTCATATAATTAAGGCTCAACATTGACATTTTAGAGCACTACCCCTTAAAAAAAAAAATCACTTAAAAGGCTCAGATCCCAGTGAGGGATAACAGAGGATCAGCACTAAGAAAATGAAGATAGAAGGTAAGAAATGGATCTGATAAACACTTGAAAGGTAAATTGACAGAATGTGATGACAGGGAAAATAAACATGGTTCACTCATCGAACATTAAATATCTATCATCTAAAAAAAACTATTAACAGAGGCTGAGACTAGAGAGAGAAATACAACAAAATCTCCGACCATGGGACAAGACACACCAACGATCAGAGCAATACGATAAATGCTAGGAAGAAAAAGTAACTGTGGGATAAAAGATGCTACAAGAACACAGAAAAAGAAATGCAGTATTCTTCCTGCAAATGTCTGGAATATCGAGAGTTGGCAGTACAGTCTCAACTGTTCTGAGCTTCAGTAATTTATATCCGATGTCTTATGTATCTAATGAGCAACTCAAACTTACCGTGGCCTAAACAAAGCTACTGATTTTCCACTGATGATCCCTCAAACTGATCCTATCCAAGTCCTCCCCATAAGTAAAGAGCACCATCATCTACTGAACTGCTTAAGGAAAAAAAAAAAAAAGAAACCCTAATAATTATCCAATAAATAACTATCCTATGTCAACTTTATCTTTATGATATATACCAAACTCAACCACTGATTATATCCACACTGAAAATCCAGTTTATACCTACTACCACTTCTCAACTGTTCTGCTAAATTTTCTGCTTTAGTCTTACCTCTGGAAAACCCATCCTCTGTATGTAGCCAAGCAATCTTACTAAAAGTGTAAATCAACTCATGTCTCTCCCCTGCTCTAAATTCCCCAATGGCTTCCTAATGCAAACCGAATAAAACCTAAATTTATCATGGCCTACAAGTATTTACACTGAACTTAGGTTTTATTCAAATCTGTATCCCAAGTACCTAAAAACAATAATTGCTCAATATATATATTTTATTTGATTGAATTTAGGACTCAGTTTAAATGTCACATCAAAGTCTTTCATAGGATTTAAGAGTTTATAGCTATGTAATTTTTTGGCCCAGTTATCTAATTAATGACTACTTTTCCTCTTAGTTCAGGAAAACTCTAAGATTACAAAGCCGAGGTCTATAATGCTCACCTCCTCTCCCTACTTAAGCCTGAGATGCTTCCTGGCATAGTCAACACTCAATTAAAAACTGGAAAAGGGAGAAGAGCTGAAGAAGAGAAGCCATAAGGGTTTAGAGAGAGAGAAGAGAGCACAAATGAAAAATTATTTTTAATAGGGGGGAAAGCAAGAAAATGCATCAGGAAAACACAGCTAAAATTTTAAACATGTAATTTCTTTTCTCCTTTATTTTTTGGTAAAATCTAATTATGAAAATCTTGCCATTTTAGCAACTCTCCTAATCAACTTGTATCCACTTGTCTTCAGATGCTACACTCAGAATTACAGACTCAAAACCTGTTTATCCAGAATGAGACTGTTTTTTTTTTTAAACATAATCTAGAATTTTGAGAAATAACTATAAGGTACCATGACGGATTTTTTTTTAAAGCATTTTATTTATTTGTCAGAGAGAGACAGCAAGCACAAGCGGGAGGAGCGGCAGGCAGAGGGAGAGGGAGAAGCAGAAGGAGGCTCTCTGCTGAACAGTGAGCCCGATGTGGGGCTCAATCCTAGGACCCCAGCATCATACCCTGAGCCAAAGGCAGATGCTTAATCGACTGAGCCACCCGGGTGCCCCACCATGACAGATTTTCTAAAAACAAAATCATGTCAGGTCTTACGTAACCAAACAAAAGCTGAATGAAGTTTGTAACCTTGAAAAACTAAATATGTACCCAAATTATGCTACCAGTGGTACCAAAACTTAATTTGTGAAATTTCCTTTAGCTGCCCTTCATAGCATTATTTATAAAAGGTTAACCTTACAAACAAAATAATGCCTAAAAAGAAATTTAAGTGTGGTACACCCAAATAATACATTCTGCAACTACTTAAAATGTTATTTATCAAAAAACTTTAATAAACTAGGAAAACAGTTGCCACATGTTAAGGTAAGAAAAGGAAAAATAGCAAACCACATAAATTATAATTTTGTTTCAACCCACAAAAACAAAAAGACTGACAAAGCAATAAAATTTGGGACTCTGAAAGCATATTAAAAAACAGCAACTGACTGAGCAAACCAAAGAAACCCGAATCATAAGTCAGCAACAAGAAACAAAGATACTATTATTTTCATGGCAGGACCCCAAAAGGTTCGGGAATTGACAACTCTAGTTCCCAGAACATTTGAATCACCCAAGTATAAATTCTCTAAGCAGGCCACTGGAATCTATTCCCTGAAAAATCAGATCGCCACAAAAAGAAAAAACAAAGTAACCCAATAATACGGATAAGTGGGACTGTTAAAAGCTTAGCTCTACAGTATCAAATTTCATTTATATTCAGAGTTTCCAATCACCTTTTTAGAAGCCCATTCCCCTATGGCCAAGGATCAACAAACATTCAAGGAGAGTCAGTCTGAAGCCAAAACAACAAACATACTATACAAGAAAATAAAACCGAAATGAAATGAACAATCTATCATTAATAAAAATATCATCTGAGAGACAGATGAGAAAAAAAAATACTCCAATACTGCATGCGTGAACAACAGGATGCTACCGTTAAATACCAAAGGAAAACCTTCTTGGATACTCACAATATAACCACAGAAATGAAAAAAATGAGTAGAAGAGTTTTAAGGCCGAAGGAATCTCCCAGGTAACAGAAGATAAACAGGTAGAAAATATGACAGAAAAGAAAATGGAAGGACTAGCATAAGAGGTCCAATATGTGAACTGGAGGTCCAGAAGACATTAAAAAGCAGAGAGAAAGTAAAAACATAATAGAGGAAAATACCCCAGAAATGGGAGGATATGTGCTCCCAGATTAAAAGAGTACAAATGAATGCTTGGTACAACAGATAACAGACCAAGACACACGGTTGTGAAATTCAAAACAGAGTGACAAAGCTTATACTCATCCACGGGGGAAAACAAAATCATCTATGCATGTGTGTGCAGGTATAGGCATAAAAATATTTTCACAGAAGGTTGTGGGTCAATTTTTTCTTACACATTACCCCTTCCCACTAGTCACTCTTTCCTTGCCCCTCCCTCCAAATTACATAATTACACAATTGTTTTTGCATCCAAATAGGTGATTTTTATTTTAAACCTATTAAACTACATCTCCTTTCCTTTCACTAAAAACAAACAAAAAACCCTCATTTATATTGAAGTATATAGAAAATTATTAGAATGTCAAAATGTAGACAATCATTGAAGCATTATAGTAAACACATAGGAGCTCATTTATACTATTTTATCTACAGGTTAGTATGTTTGAAAATTTACTTTAAAAGGGTAAAAAAAAAAGGTATTTTAAAGAGGCTGGTAGGTGGCTTGTCTCTCAGTTGATTAAGGAGTTTAAAAAGCATACTTGGAGCAGACATGACTAGAACTTAAATTACAACTCTTAAATCTGTTCCTTTTTCCATTCACTAGCTTAAGATGGGTTCCTCAATCCCTACAGTGCTGCAACAGCTCTTTATCTGGTCTTACTTCCTTTCTCTTCCTTATATTTTAAAGCCTACCCTTCTAAAGAACATTTGTCAGTTTTCTAAAAATCAAGTCTGCTCATGCCTATCCTTCTACTCAAGAACTTTCAAATGGCTTCCTACGGCCGATACAAATGTCTGTAAGCTAGTTTAAGATTAAGTCTTTCCCATCATGGGCCCACATCTACCATTTCCAGGCTTCTCTCCTCTAATATCTCTCATCTGCCCCAACTCTCCTTTCATGTTATCTGGTTTTGTTCATATTGCTCTTTCTACCTACAAAGTTCTATACTCCCCTCTCTTCTACTAATGAAAACTCACTGTCTTTCAGTTAGCATGTCTGAATCCTTCTAGACTCTGCATGTTAGGATAACCCACCCTATCTTCTGAACTCCCCACTGCACTTTAGTAACAACACTAACATAACATTTCTCAAAATATAACATGACTAGTTCATATATATACATCACTCAGATGATGAGCTCCCTGAATACAGAGATCCTGTTCTTACTACAGTATGTGGTACAGTGCCATGCACATTAGAGGTGCTCAGACGTAACAGGAAAATTGGGGAAGTCCTTTTCCTTCTTTCTGTCTGTCTCACCAATCCTAGTAACTGTAATTCAAACATTGGATTGGTAGATAAGATCTTAGACTTTTTTACACCTTACACTGATGCCAGAATTATATTACTTAAAAGCCACATCCAGAATTATGTTACTTATTCAGCACCTTCTTAGCACAAATAGGCAGTAACTCCTCCAACTTGTCCTTGTTTCTAAGGCTTTCTAATATTGAACCCTGCAAAGCCACCTCTCTTCCACTTCTTTCCAAAGAACTCTTCGGATAAGGCTAATTTCTGTTTTTTAAATTCATGGAGATATTTTTTTTTTAAAGATTTTATTTATTTATTTGACAGAGATCACAAGTAGGCAGAGAGGTAGGCAGAGAGAGAAGGGGAGCAGGCTCCCCGCTGAGCAGAGAGCCCGATGTGGGGCTCAATCCCAGGACCCTGGGATCATGACCTGAGCCGAAGGCAGAGGCTTTAACCCACTGAGCCACCCAGGCGCCCCCATGGAGATATTTTAAAGATTTATTTATTTATGAGACCGAGAGCATGTGTGTGTGAGCACAAGCAAAGGGAGCAAGGGGAGCAGCAGGCAGAGGGAGAAGCAGGTTCCTCGTGAGCAAGGAGTCCAATACGGGGCTTAATTCCAGGACACTGGGATCATGATCTGAGCCAAAGGCAGAAGCTTACCTGACTGAGCCACCCAGGCATTCCCATAAGGCTAATTTCTTAAATACTCTCATCTACTATTTACGCAATTGAGTTTCTTTCTTTGCCCAAGCTACTTCTGTAATACTGAATACAGAATACTAATTCTGTATTCTGGAATACTTTTTCTTCTGTTCTCCATACTCAAGATTCTGATTAAAATGGCATATGCTTCTCTAATATCCCATCTTTAGACTCTTATTTATTTTATTTACTTATGTGACACACAGAGAGAGCATGGGGAGTGGCAGGCAGGCACAGGGAGGAGAAGCAGGCTCCCTGCTGAGCAGGGAGCCCCACGCAGAGCTCCATCCCAGGACCCTGGGATCATGACGTGAGCCAAAGGCAGCAGCTCAACCAACTGAGCCACCCAGGTGCCCCCAACTTTAGACATCTAAAAAAATACAGAAAAAGAAAGGAACTATATATGACACTCAAAGTTATTTCTAATCCTATAGTAGTTCTTTTTGTCTTTTTTAAATTTTAAAATCAATTATCATATAATCTATTATTAGTTTCAGAGGTAGAGGTCAGTGATTCATCAGTCCTATATAATGCCCAGTGTTCATTGCATCACATGACCTCCTCAAAGTCCATCACCCAGTTACCCCATCCCCCACCCACTCCCCTCCAGAAACCCTGTTTCCTATAATTAAGTCTCTTATGGTTTGCCTCCCTCTGACTTTGCCTTGTTCTATTTTTCTCCCCCTTCCCCAGGATCCTGTTTTGTTTCTTAAATTCCATGAGTGAAATCGTAATTGTCTTTCTCTGACTTATTTTGGTCAGCATAATATCCTCTAATTCCATCCACACTATTGCAAATGGCAAGATTTCATTTCAACGGCTGAGTAATATTCCATTGTGTATATACATTCACCTCTTCTTTTTATCCAGTCATCTGTCAACGGACATCTGGGCTATTTCCACAGTTTGGCTATTGCTACATAAACATTGGGGGGCAGGTGCCCCTTCAGATCACTACATTCCTATCTTTGGGGTAAATAACCAGTAGTTATTGCTGGGTCATAGGGTAGCCCTATTTTCAACTTCTTGAGGAACCTCCATACTGTTTTCCAGAGTGGCTGCACTAGCTTGCATTCCTACCAACAGTGCACGAGGGTTCCCCTTTCTCCATATCCCTGTCAACATCTGTCATTTCCTCACTTGCTCATTTTAGCCATTCTGACCAGTGTTAAGGTGGTATCTCATTGTGGGTTTGATTTGTATTTCTCCCAGGGTAATTTCTCATCACTCAAGTCTCCAATTTCTGTAGCATTTTGTCTAAAATAAACATCTTGGTACCTAATACTACCTAAGAAATTTACCTCTGCATATTTGGGATACCCATTACATTCTTAAAGTAATTTTTGTATTCCCCAGAGTTGCAGGATAGATAGTAAGAGACAACTCGGACTTTTTAAAAGAATAATAGCCCTAGAGAAATTTGAACAAGGAAATTTTAAGGTAACAGAAGCATGTCTGTAATTTAATGTCAACAGCAACCTGAAAATGCCAAGCACTCCCATACAACCAGTAGTTGCAGATTTTGAGCAACATCAATAAACTATATCCTACAGATCACAATATACATAAAAAGTTTGAGCCTCACACATTATTAAAATATACACCCTAGGGGCATGTGGGTGGCTCAGTCGGTTAAGTGTCCAATTCACGATTTTAGTTCAGCTCATGATCTCATCAGTCAAGAGGTTAAGCATCCCGACCCAGTCGGGCTCCCAGCTCAGCAGGGAATCTGCTTGAGATTCTCCCCCTTTATTCCTTCCTGCCCCAACTCATATATACTCTCTCTAATAAGTATTAAACAAATACACTCCCTGTTTCCAAATCAGTATTTGTAACAGATGAGTAATATTTATGTGCATTATCAAGGCAAGAAAAAGCATTAGACTATACCCATTAAATTCAAATCCTTCTTCATTCAGAACCAAATAAATGAGAATGGAACAATAACCTCCTCTCATGTAGCCAAAAGAAACTTCAAAATAATTTTGATACACAGTATGCATATAAAAAATGCATTCATGGTGACCACTTTGAGTAAGAGACCAGCCCCTGGGAGTTTTTTATTCTTTAGTTTCAGAAGTCTACTGCAAAAAGACAAAATACACAGAACCTGGCAGTTTATAAGGGCACCTTGTTTTCATTTGTTAGAAGAAATAAGAAGGACCACTGCAAATGAATTATTTCATCATTAAGACAACTTTTCTACCTATTTGTTGTAATAAGTGTAACAATATATTTACTCCTTAAATAAGAAGAAAGCACCAAAAAGCACTTGATGACCATTTAAAATAAAACAGACATCATTACACATTTTCAAAAGATTGACAGCAGAACAAGAACCAAATACTTACCCACAGTAGGATGCAAATTAAACTTAAATTCTCTACCCAGAACTGTGTCCAGCAGAGCGGCTACATCTGCGGCTATAGCACACGTATTGCATAAGGCAGTATTGCGGTGGACAGGGCTGCAGTCCCAAAAGGGTCACAGGAAAAGTGCCTGCCCGCAGAAGTTCCCTGAGTACATAACCCAATCTAAAAGCCACTCCCAGTCTTCATTCCAGTGTCGTTCAATACAAGAATTAAGAACTAAGAAGTAATAAGGTAAAGGAAAAGAGTACACAATCAGGTTTTGAGAAGAGTTTGCAGGTTGCTGTGTATTGCAAAAGTATGAAAATATGACATTACTCTTTGGATTGGGCCTGTGATCGTATGGGATGGAGAAGACAGAAGTCAGACTTGATTTCCAAGTGAGATTATCAACCTGCAAGTCCCCATAAGGCCTAATTCTTTCAAGCTACGAATTTTAAAAATCAACAGCTTTATCCTCTTCTGTTGAGTCTTTCTTAGAGACTGCTAAAAATGCATAAGCTTTGTCAGACATCTTAAACTATAAGACACATTACACCAATGATTTTAGTGTCATACAGATAATAAGCAGTATGCCATCTTCTTTACCACTTTTTTAAAAGAAAATTGAGAAAAATAAATCTCCAGTTCCAGTAAGAATTATAGCATGATCTAAAATGAGAGCTTAGCCTATTGGTGTGAACATGTCCTACAAACAAACATAGACTATAATTCAAAATAAAATCACAACATATAGCAAGAATAGTTTTACTTGGCATTTGTTAGTATAATAGGCTATAAATTCACATGCTTGCAAAAGTGGAGATAAAACAACAATCAGCAAATTTGTAAGTCACCAGGAAGCTGAAGGTTTGGAAAAAAGGTAGCTATTTCCACTTTAATCTTATCCTTTGAGTAGTGGTACGGGAGCAGACTCAAGAACAAAAAATGAGAGCAACCAAGGATAATTTACTAAAATTCACCTTAAAAAGATTGAATCTGCCATCTTGGATCTCTGCACCTGGTGTAACTTCCATAGTACAGTCTTCGGCCTAAGTTAAATAACATATTCCCCATTAAGATACCACATAATTTTTAATTGATAGGCCATATAAAGAAAAACTAGCTGTGGCTAGTCTGTGACTTGAAACTAAGAACATCAGATAATCATTAATACGAAACTGAAAGGGAAGGAAGGGCAAAAAACAAACATGGTAAACAGAATGAAAATTTTAAACTATCTTAGAGCATTTAACCACTTTAACGGGGGGAAAAAGTGATTTATCTGGGGAGTAAAATTTGGGACTGTAGAAAAGCCTGGGGTATTCTGGAATATTTACTAATTACCGTAATTTTATTTGTAGTAGAGGTAACTGGTATAACTTCAAGTCCCATCCGTATCCTCTTTTGTTTTTCACAGTAAGCTTTCCAGGTATCTTCATTAAACCCATAATTAAAATAATCAGAAAGATCAGCACCTAAAGATAAAGCACAGTGTTAGTGTACAAATATTTCAATCCTATTTTTATGCAGTATATAAAAGAAACTATAATGTAAATTTAGTGTTCTATCAGTTTTATCACTCCTTCTAATTTCTCCCAATTACTGCCATAAAGGACTGGTACTATAAAAATTTTTGATCAAAAGTATTTCCTTCAAGCCAGAGTACTATGCTAAGCAAAATAAGTCAGAGAAAGACAAACACATATGATTGCACTCATGTGGAATTTAAGAAGCAAAACAAACGAACATAGGGGGTAAAAAAGTTATTTCCTTTAGAAATGGCATTACAATAAAAACAATATTCAAGTCCACTTTGGTATGATGCAGTAAGATTTAATTATACAGACTATTCTTATTCCTCATCTACTTAAAACAAGAAAAATTATATTAAAAATAATATTCTAAATGGGTGCTAAAAAAGTACTTTTCTAATGACTATCTGTACTAAAAATCTTTTCAAACAGATACAATCCACAATAATCTTACCAGGTTTACGCCATGGTTTATCTTCAAAGGAATCCAAATCTACCTCTAAGAGTGGAACTCCATTAATGCTTCCAGGTGCATCAAGGTCCACCCCTTTGACTTTTGTTCCTATTTTATAAAATTACAAAATGGTGAAGGAGGTGTTATTAGCAAAAAGCTAAGAGATATCACAGAAAACAGAAACCATTAACACCTTTTTACTACTAAATAGCACTAAATACAGCAAAGGTTCCAAACAACGCATTAGAGTTATTTTTGCCATAAATAAAGGTGAGATCAAACTTTATGGAGCAGCTATAAAATTAACTGGACTGAGAGTTTAGATGCTAGCTGCTTATAAGGAATTCCTGTACCAACAGGAAGTTGCTAACTTCCATGTTTTAAATCACTTTTTTTGTACAGCCTGTGAGCTTAGTCTTTACCTTGTCAAAGAGTTGTAAAACAAACAAGAAAGCCAACCATGTAACTGCAACCCTGTGACCCACAGAACCTAAAATATTACAGAAAATTTGTCCAGGGACACCTGGTTGGCTCAGCCAATTAAGCATCTGCTCTCAGCTCAGGTCATGATCCTAGGGTCCTGAGATTGAGCCTCACATCAAGCCCCCAGCTCAGCAGGGGTCTGCTTCTCCCTCTCTCTCTGTGTGTGCTCATACATGTGCTCTTTCTAGTAAATAAATAAAATCTTTAAAAAAAAAATTTGTCCGTCTCTGTCATGTATGGTCAAAACCACTCTTTTTAACTGAGCTGTAAGAATTCTACCTATTTATGACCTTCATATAATGCCTTATTTTCCAATTTATACAGCTACAAATACAAGTTTTACCTGTAGTTCCATAAACTCTTCCCCCTGTTTTGATGTTAAGATTTACAGGTGCTGTACCATAACTCCTAAAAACAAAATAAAAATTATACTGAGAAACTTAAAACAGCAATATATTGAATGTGTACAAATAAATTACACACCCCACATAGTAACTACATGGATTAACAATGACTCACACATTTCAGAAAATGTTCTAAACTAATTAAAAAACATATTTTTTTAAAGTCTACCATTTTTTCCATCTAAAAAACCTATCTGCTACTAAGTCAGTATCTCACTGTACCAAACTTTGTAAGAAACTTGGCTAAGAGGAAAAAAGTCTATATACCTTGTCTTCATTTTCTCACCTCCTACTTGTTCAATATGCAGCAATCCTGCAATAAAGAAATTTCTCCATCTTGTTTCCAAGTCCAGTGAAATCCCTGTAGTCCTCCCTGCATTGGTTACTATTGATAAATCCCTCTTTCAAATACCCATAGGGTATTTTCGCCCATAAAAATGAATTCATTTATATTAAATCTAAAAATAAATCTAGGGTAAAAGTAGAAAAGTGTTTGGAAGTAGTCTGTGGTTAATGACTAAAGAAATAAGAAAGAAATTCCTAGAATGCTAGTAATGTGCCATATTTTGATCTGGGTGGTGGTTATATGAATGTCCACATATGAAAAAATTATTGAGGGGCGCCTGGGTGGCTCAGTGGGTTAAAGCCTCTGCCTTTCGCTCAGGTCATGATCCCAGGGTCCTGGGATAGAGCCCTGCATCGGGCTCTCTGCTTGGCAGGGGGCCTGCTTCCTCCTCTCTCTCTGCCTGCCTGCCTCTCTCCCTACTTGTGATTTCTATCTGTCAAATAAATAAATAAAATCTTTAAAAAAAAAAAAAAAGAAAAAATTATTGAGCTATACTTTCTTAATGTAATATACACATGACAGAGGAAAAAAAATAGAAAATCTGAAGTCAGACCCAGGTTCAAATACAAGTTTCATCAATTACTACTTGTATAACCCTGGCTAAGTCACTTAAGACCTCATGGATTTTGTATAAATTTTCTGTAACATGGATTTAGAAACAGTTCTCTACTTCTGCATACAATGCATTCTCGTATATGAAGAGGAAAATCAAATACACTAACCAAAATAGACTAAAATATAGTAAGACCTCAATGTTTTCAATGATATATTTCTCACATTATATTCATGTTATTTAATTTGCTCCTTTATTCTCACAAGTTCAGGTAATTGGACTTGTAAAGATTCATTATTTCTGATCTGCCTAATAATTTCTATTTTTTATCTACAATGTACTAAAATTATGAGACTTAAGTTATTCACTTACATTAGCACCATCATTTTTCAGTTTTCTGCTTAAAAATGATACACAAAAAGTGAAAAATAAGTGTAATAAAATATTCAAATAATTGTATAAAGCTCCACTGCTATAAATGCAGAAACTATGAAATAGCCCAAATTAAACTGTCACTGTCAGGTAGTACTACCATACAATCCTGAAATGTTTAAATCGTTTCAAGGACATTAATTCATCAGTAAATGCTTAAATACCAAGAATGCATCAGACATAGTTCTAGGCTAAGGAACGAGAATGACGAACTGAACAAATATAGCTCCTGTCCCACAATGCTTACATTTCAACAATCTAAATCCAGCACAGCAAAAGCACTTTTGGATTATGTATATCTGAGTTCTAGCTGTTTAAAAGTCAAATGTATAGGGGCGCCTGGGTGGCTCAGTCAAGGTTCAGTATCTGCTTTCAGCTCAGGTCATGATCTCAGGGTCCTGGGATTGAGCCCTGGGTAGGGCTCCCTGCTCAGAGGGAAGTCTGCTTTTCCCTCTCCCTCTCTCCCTCCCCCTGCTTGCTCTTGCTCTCTCTGAAATAATAAAATTTTAAAAAAAATTTTAAAAGCCAAATGTACAAAAATCAAGTAGTCTCTAAATGGTCCTCTTACAGAATTGCTAAGGATAAAACTAAATAGTATTCATAAAAGTCTTAATGATAAGTTCAATAAATGAACCTCTTGATTCCCACCCAACTATTTTCCCTTCCATGTTTTGTCTTTAAAACACCACTTTTCAGGGGTGCCTGGGTGGCTCAGTGGGTTGGGCCACGGTCTTCTGCTTGGGTGGTGATCTCAGGGTCCTGGGATCGAGTCCCGCATCAGGCTCTCTGCTCAGCAGGGAGCCTGCTCACTCTATCGCTCTCTGCCTGCCTCTCTGTCTACTTGTGATCTTTCTGTCAAATAAATAAATAAAATCTTTTAAAAAACAAAAAAACCCAAAAACACCACTTTTCAGGGCGTCTGCGTGGCTCAGTCAGCTAAGTGTCCGACTCTTGATTTCAGCTCAGGTCATGAATCTAACATGAGCTCAAGCCCCATATAGGGCTCCATACTCAGTGCAGGCTGCTTAGGATATTCTCTCCCCCCTCCCTCTCCTGCTCCTCCCCCTGCTCACTCATTCTCTGTCTCTAATAAATAAATAAAATGTCAAAAAATAACACCATCACTTTTTTTTTTTAAAACAACTAAGGCTTTGGTATTCATATATGTAGAGAAGCTTAGCTGTTTGGAAAACTGCACTTAAGCTGATCTGATGCCTTCCATTAGACCCCCATGAGGTCTCAGGATTCTCTAGGTGCCAGACCTTACATATTTGGGTTTTTAAGAAACTTCAAAATAAATCCATCAAAAAAATGTATTTTCACCTACTCCTTCTACATTATCCATACATGCTAATATACTTTTAGGTACTCAATTAACTGCTCTAGAAAGCTTTAAGTCATTGAGTCCTTTATCTCACTCTGCATCCACAACCCATGTTACCGCTATTATGCACTCCAATGCGTCATTTTCCACCCATCCCTATACTGCTGCCACAGTCTTAGTCTGGCTTATCATCTCATGCGGACAATTCAAATGTATTAATTTCTTTCTATTCAGTCCACCTCAACTACTGCTGCAAGTTATCTTTTCAAATAAACTAACCTACTTAAAAACCTCTAAAGGTACTAACTCCCTCAAGTGGTTTCAATCACCTTTTCCCATCTTCCATATTCTCCAGCCCTGTAGTCTCTCTAAGCCAATGCTTCGACTACAGCTCAGTAGTGTCCTCTACTAAATCATCAGTCCTCTTCCTCCTGACTCAAAAATTATTCAAAGAAGTTCACACATTACCTCCTCTAGGACCTTTTCCTCAACAGGGGTAGGCTTTTAGCAACTCTTCTCTCAAAGTTTTCAATTCACTATTCTATTTCTATTCCAGCACTTAAACCCCACTGGAAGTATTTGCTCACATGCCTGTCTTCCTTACTACTTCCACTAAATAAGGACTACTTTATTATTTCTCACAGTCTCATCATCAACTAATGTAGTGTCAACAAACATTTTTAAGTGTTTTGCAATGGGTGAATCTCAAAGGTAAGAAACCATTTTTCTGCACAAGCTTAGAGATAAAATGAACTTTGTAACAAAAGTATGTTGCCTGAAAAAAAAATGTTATTTTGTACTTTCTAAACCGCTAAACCCATTTAGTATTGTTCCTGGAATACAATTTGCTCTTTAAATTTGCTTCTGAAAATTCTGTGCACAAAGTTAAATAGTCATCAAATTTTATTTTCTCATAGACTCTTTCAGTTTTCAAGAGATATATCTTGAAATATCAAGGTTAAGTTTTACACCCTTCAGAAAGACCTATAAGTTACTTTGAAATGCAAAAAAAAACAAACCATAAAAAGTAAATCAACTGAAGAGTAGAAGCATGGACAGAGATATATACATTTACATGTATATTTGGTAAAGCAAACCCAGCAAAATGTGAATTGTGTAATCTAGATGATGGGTAAAACGGGTGTTCACACAATTCTTTCAACTTTCTTAGATAATTTGAAATTTTTCAGGTTGAAATACTGAGGAAAAAATACTGAGGAAAACTGTTTAGTCAACAAACATTCACTGAGTATTTACTATATGTAAAGCACTGTGAGGAAAAGAGAAATACATAAACAATGGTTTCTACTCAAGAACTTTAGTGTCTAAAGTGATAAACATGAACTAACATAACTGCATTTCATGAAGCTGGAAATTGCTCTAAGAAATAAAGTTCAGGACTGCGGTGGCTGCAGGGATGACAAGAAATTACTAAACAACCTATGGAAGTAAAGTAGAATTTCATAAAAACCTAATGGTGGCTGTGAAGGCCCTGATTCCAGAATGTCAAATTGTTATCTTTGGATGGTCATGAACTTATTGTAAAAAGAGAACATACACTAACATCCAGAACAATAAAAGCCATGTTGGGTGGCCCAGGTCAGCTTGCTGAGAACAAAACTAATGAAGTCAGTTATAGAGAGATCTCTTCATATGTGCTACGGAAAGTATGCATGTATTTTACCTACAAGGTTCACTACACTAACCACTCCACAGATTCCTGAATTCCCAGTTGCACCTAAAATTGCAATGAAACTGCTAATGGCTGCAAACTTCCTAGATTGTTAAATAATAGAATTATAATAAACTGTTAGCTTTTTCAGTAAAAAAAAAAAAAAGATAAAGAAAAAAGAATGTTCAGAAAATGTACCATGGGAGTCTATGTACATTCAATATTTGAATGCAATTTCTACCAAAAATTTGGTCATATTAATTTAAAAAAACACTATTTAACTGTTAAATAAAATTATTTGTATTTGGGGCACCTGGGTGGCTCAGCAGGTTAAGCCTCTGCCTTCGGCTCAGGTCATGATCCCAGGGTCCTGGGATCGAGCCCCGCATTGGGCTCTCTGCTCAGCAGAGCAGAGGAGGGAGCAGGGAGCCTGCCTTCCCCTCTCTCTCTGCCTGCCTCTCTGCCTACTTGTGATCCCTCTCTGTCAAATAAATTAAAATAAAATCTTTAAAAAATAAACATAAATAAAAATAAAATTTGTATTTGCAACTACAGAAGAGTATTTACTACATGCACAATGACTACAGTGTTCCTTTTGCATAATGCAGATGGCAAAGGCCTATTAACATAAAGGTCTACTATCATTACATATAAGCCCAACACTAATTTTTTAAGTGGAGATGAGAATACTGAGAGTTATCTACCCCTAACATTACTGTCTCTTCTCAACCCTGATCTCTAGAGTTATAAAATTACAGACAGTCCTTATTACAGTGTGAAATGGACCATGACAATAACTGAGTTACCTTTAAGCTCCTAAAATAACTTTTGAAAAAAAAATTGCTCTACTATAGAAATAAAATACTCAAAAATATTTACCTATATATTGCTTGATTCCAGATAAGGCTGCATAATGAATTATAGTGCAACTGATGAATAGTTTATGCTCCCAATGCACAAGCACTATATTATGTATCTAATCTGATAAACCACAGAAAAATACTGACTCTTATTCTGCCACCATAACAAAATCACATTCTGTACTAGCCTTTCTGTAAGATCTTTATGTGCTCAATGAGCTAATGATAGTTGATTCATTAGATTCAGTTTCACAGACTATAAAACTTGAGACAACATATTGTCTTAAAATGCCAACAGAGTAATTAACAACTTCAAAAATACACTATGAAGTGTCCAAAAAAAAAAAAAAATTTGATACTGTTTTTATTGGACAAAAAAATTTTAAAAACCTAAATTCAGTTTTGGATAATACAATGGCAGAACAATGTAGATGAAATCTGTAATTTAAGGTTTTCTAACTCTAACTAAATAATGTGTACTCCTCAATTTATGAAAACATCTTAATTTCAGAAATCAAAAACAGCTGCTTCCATGGCATTTTATCTAATAAACTAACTTTATCTTTAAGAAAGAAAAATTTTCATGGTGAAATTCCTTTTTATCATGAGACAGAACTGACACAATGCTACTGATTTTAGGTGTACAACATAATGATCTGATATATGTATACACTGAAAAATGATTATAGTTACTTATCACCCATCACCACACAGTTCTGTATTTTTTCTTGTGATGAGAAATTTTAAGATCTACTCTTCCAGAAACTCACAGTGAAATTTTAAGACTTCTTTCACATCACGGTAAGACGTAAAATGTATAAACAATGGAATCAACCACCACTGGTTTGATACAAGCATGCTATCCTCTATTTAGGCACACAACTGTTAGTTAGAAATAACTTACCACCGGGGTGGCTCAGTCAGTTGAGTATCCAACTCTTGGTTTCGGCTCAGGTCATGAGGTTGAGCCCCATGTAGGGCTCCACACTCAGCAGGGAGTCTCCTTGAGACAGTCTCCCTCTCTCTCTGCCCCTTCCACCTATATGCGTGTGTATTCTCTTTCTCTTTCTCTCAAATAAATAAATCTTAAAACAAACAAAAAAACAAAAAAGCAAACTTACCCATACTGTGGTGCTCCCGTTTTAATGTCTCCTATAGTGACATGAACATCATCCTCATCATCATCACTGTCACTATCACTATCGTCTTCAGTCTCGGTCACTTTCTATACCAACATAAACAATTATAAAATACATTCAATAATTCATCTCAACATCTGAGTGAAAAAGTAATCATTTTGTGTTTTTTGAAGTACAGTTTTAGAGAAAAATTACAATTTCCTAGCACTGTTACCTCGCGTATAACTGTTACACATGATAAATAGGGATAAGAATGTAAAATAAAATCTTTTCTCAGCATCATCTTTTTGTAAGTAACACCTCACGTATTTTTTCCTATGATTTACAACTGCTTCTCTGAAAAAAAAAAATCTAAGACACTGTACTAAGATATTTAGAACATAAATTATAAAAAGTAAGTATCTGAGGAATTTTTATCAAGAATATGAAGAGGAAAACAATTAACTTTAAGAGTTATGGTTAAAAGGGGCGCCTGGGTGGCTCAGCGGGTTAAAGCCTCTGCCTTCAGCTCAGGTCATGATCCCAGGGTCCTGGGATCGAGCCCCGCATCGGGCTCTCTGCTTGGCTGGGAGCCTGCTTCCTCCTCTCTCTCTCTCTGCCTGCCTCTCTGCCTACTTGTGGTCTCTATCTGTCAAATAAATAAATCTTTAAAAAAAAAAAAAAAAAGAGTTATGGTTAAAAGACACCAAAGAGTTAAGGAGCAGTTCAGTTATTCTTGCCATTCATTTACAGTTAGAAGAGTCCCTGGATGCAAATGACTGAGGGACTACTTTGTTTCTATGAGCATAAAGTGGGACCATTTACAAAGGTTTTATTTTGGCTCTAAAAGGCAATTTTGTTGTTAGTCACAGAATAGTAAACAAAAAAGTAGTTCACCTAGGCAAACTATTTTTTTGTATACAAGTTCAAGCCTGTAGAATAATGATTTCCTTCTTTTCATAGGATCAGAATGTTAAAATATTCATAAAACCAATAATACGTGTCCCCCCCCCAACAACATTTTTAACAGGCATGACTGAAGTTAGAGAACATCACATATTTATGTAAAAACATATTGTTCCAAAATTATGATAATCAAATTTGGGCTGTGGGACTTAATGTTTTCCTTGAAAATGAGGTTCACTATGATCTCTGTAGTTGAGCTACAATCACTCAGTTCCTTGATAGCAGTCAGCTTCAAGCCTTTGCACATGCTCCACTTATTTCAATGGAAAGTCTCTTCCCACCACTGTCTCTCACCACTGTGCTTTTGATGGCACCAGATGAGGTGGAATATAAAAGCAGCCCAGATCACACCGGACACTGAAAGTCAAGTTCAATTTGTGGCTTTCTTCCTAAGTGAAGGGGAAACTACTATAAAGACTTTAAACAGAAAAGTAACTAAATTTCAAAGCCTTATGTTACCGGTTTCGGCACGCCATTTTCAGCAGTTTCGTCTTCAATTCCAGATGGAGGATTAGCACTACAAACAACAGAAATAAGCACACAAGTCTAGTATTACTTTTCAGAAGTACAGACAGAGTATACTAGTATTTTTTGAAAGCTCTGATAGTTTCCTAAAATTTCTATCTCCACTGGAAAAGAAAAAGGATGGCAAAAATTGTGTGTGCTATTCTGCTATTCCTACTGCTTTGCATAACACCCATATTCAACATTCAAAGTAGAATAGAACTGCCAAATGATGTCAAATTGCAAATCTGACAATGGGCTATAATTCGAGTTTTTTATTATTTTAAAAATATGCATCACACTTAATTTTATTTACCCTAACTCTTTATTGGATATACGTTATTTCATAAAAGATACACTTTAAGATTTAAAAAAAGTTTATCTTCATGTAAGACTGCCTTTCCATTTGATGCCAATTAGTAGCTCCAGGCCTAATTTTGATGCATTAAAAAACAAATTACTTTTTGAAGGCCAATCAATACCTGAATTTGCCATATTAAAGCAAAACTGATATAAAATAATAAACCCCTCTTTTCTCACGTGACTCAAGCATATGGTCATTAATTACCAAATAAAACTTGTAGTACTGTAGTGTAATTGACTTCTTATATTTTAATAATTATGATTTCTATAGTGGCAACTAGCTATTAACCTCACTTTATAGTAAAGAAACCCAAGGACAAAGCAACTAACTCATATTTAATAGGTTTTTAAGAAAAACCTCCAGATCTTGATATAGTTCAAACATCTTTTCATGAGATTTCTGCTTATCTCTTCTACACCCTACTTTGTGTCAAGCAGTTCTTATATACATCAATTTAATCCCTACGTGGTATTTTACAATACAATCCTCATGGAAAGCAAAAATTAAGGATTAAAAACTGAAAATTTAATCAGGTGCCTGGGTGGTTCAGTTGATGAAGCAACTGCCTTCCGCCCAAGTCATGATCCTGAAGTCCTGGGATCAAGTGCCACAATGGCTCCCTGCTCGGCAGGGAGTCTGCTTCTCCCTCTGGCCCTCTCCCCATCATGCTCTCTCATTCTCTCTCTCTCAAATAAAATCTTTAAAAAAAAAAAAAAAAAACCTTAACATGTACTAATTTGTTAAAAAAAAAAACTGAAAATTTAAGTGTTAAGTTTTACTTGTGATACTTCTTGACCCAAGAAAACAAATATACAACTATAATTCTTTAGTACACTTAGCTCTTGATTAATTAAGTTTCTAGGTAGCCAGAAACGAGTTCAGTTTGCCACGAAACAGTATATTTAGCAAAAATTTGGACAAATAAAACATGACAAAATTGGAGACAACATAATGCAATGGTTAAGATGGTTTAACAATGAACCAGACACCAAAAAGCTGGGGAGAAGTCTCATAGCAAGGACTCTGCTCAGCTGGGACTATGTGATGACGTACCAAGCTAAATACTAGAACACAGGTTCAGTGAACTTGCCTTCCCCAGTACTTTCAAAAGTTGTAATTCCCTATCACCATTAAAATGCTAGAAACACAAAATTATAAGCTTTCCCTAGAAAAATTAAGCTTTATGGGTTGAAATTTTCCACAGGATAAAATAAACTTATAAGCTCTTCAAATAAAATTTTAGTAAAGAATACAAAGACATTTGACAGTAATACTCAGGGAAGATAGAAGACTTCCCTGCAATACATTTAAATAAGCTGAATATAGAAAAACAAATGTGCAATCAGAAAATAAGCTTTAAAAATTGTAACCAAGAACTTATAACAAAATTAAGGGACTAGATTAGCTCACCAAAAAACTGCATTTAACTGTGAATCTGTAACACTACCCATTGATTTTTGAACAATTAAAAAACAGGGTATGAAAAAATTGTAATGACTTTTATAACTATAAGCTACACAAATTACAACTTTGTGAATAAGATTAGGGTTAGGAACTGGGTTGGATACACAGATTTTAATAATAAAATTTCACAATATAGCAATGAGTGAAAAAAAAACTTCCAAATTAGGGGATATTTTTAAGTGAAGAAGAATCCCTTTCAGCATCCCGTAAGTAAATTTTACTTCCATGTCTCACTTCTTCCCTCCATTTACTTTTTTAAAAATTCAGACATACCTCACGTTGTCATGCTTTGCTCTATTATACTTCCCAGTTAAGTTTTTCAAATTGAAGTTTGTAATAACAGAATATTACCTATCAGTGGCATTTTTCCAACAGTGTTTGCTCACTTTGGATCTGTCACATTTTGGTAATTCTTGCAACATTTCAAACTTTTTCAATATTGTATATGTTAAGGCGATCTGCTTGATGTTACTATTGTATCTGTTCTGGTAGCAATGAATCGCAACCATTTAAGATGGTGAACTTAATCACTAAATACTGTGTGTGTTCTGACTGCTCCACTGACCAACCATCACCTGTCTCTCTCCCTCTCCTCAGGCTCCCTAGTCCCTGAAGCACAATATTGAAATTAGTTCAATTTATAACACTCTAATGTGTCTAAGTGTTCAAGGGTAAAAGTCCACACACCTCTCACTTTAACTAAGGTTAGGGAGGAAGGCATGTGAAAGGCTGGCACCAGTTGGCAAATGTGTAAATGCAGAGAAACTTTCTTAAAGAAGATTAAAAGTGCTAAACTCTAGTGAACACATGAATGGCAAGAAAGTAAAAACACCTTACTGCTAATATGGAGAAAGTCTGAGTGGTCTGGAGAGAAGACTGAAGCACCACAATATTTCCTTAAGCCAAAGGCTAATCCAGAGCAAGGCCCTTATAACCCTCTTCAATTCTATGAAGGCTGTCAGAGGTGAGTTAGCTGTAGAAAAATAGTGTGAAGCCATCAGAGGCTGGTGCATGAGGTCTGAGGACAGAAGCCATCTCCAGAATACAAAGTGCAGGGTGAAGCAGCACGTGCTGATGGAGAAGCTGCCTCAAGTTCCCCAGAAGACCCAGCTAAGGGAATTCATAAAGGTGGTCACACTGAACAGCAGATTTTCATGCAGACAAATCAGCCTTCTGTTGGAAGGAGATGCCATTGCGGACTTCCACAGCTGGAAAGAAGTCAAGGCCTGGCTTCAAAGTTTCAAAGGAGAGGCTGACTCTCTGGTGAGGGGCTAATGCAGCTGGTGACTTTAAGCTGAAGCAAATGCTCACCATTCTGAAAGTCCTACGGCCCTTAAGAATTAACCTAACTCCACTCTGCCTGTGCTGTAGAAACGGAACAACAAAGCCTGACGACAGCACATCTGCTGAGAACATGGTTTACGGAACATTTCAAGCCCACCATTGAGACCACTGCTCAGAAAAAAGGATTCTTTCCAAATATTACTGCCCATCGACAATGCACCCAGTCACCTAAGAGCTCTCTCTCTCTGTTGAGACATACAATAATAAGATTAATGTTTTCGTGCCTCATAACAAAATATCCATTCTGCAGCCATGGATCAAGGCCTCATTTAGACTTTCAAGTCTTATTACTGAAGAAAAACATTTCATAGGACTACAGCTGCCACAGACAGAGTGATTCCTCTGACAGATCTGGGCAAAGTAAGTTGAAAACCTTCTGGAAAGGATGCATCATCTTCATCATTCGAGATGCCATTAAGAACATTCATGATTCATGGAGAAAGATCCAAATAGCCACATGAACAGGAGTTTAGAAGAAATGGATTCCAAACCTCATGAGGACTTAGGAGTTCCAGACTTCAGCGGAGGAAGTGCAGGTGTGGTGGAAATAACGAGAGAACTAGAATGAGAAGTGGAACCTGGAGACGGACTGCACTGTTGCAGGCTCATGATAAAACTACAACAGATGAGGGGTTACTTCTCATGGGTGAGCAAAAAAAAAGTGGTTTCTTGACATGGAACCTACTCCTGGTAAAGATGCGGTGAAGACTGTTGAAATGGCTAAAGAAGGATTCAGAATATTCCCTAAACTTAGTTGATAAAACAGCAGCAGAGTTTGGGAGGACTGACTTCAATTCGGAAGGAGGGTCTACTGTGAGTAAAATGCTATCAAACAGCATCACTGCTACAGAGAAACCATTGTTCATAAAAGGAAGAGTCAATGGATGCGGCAAACTTTACGGTTGTCTCATAAGAAATTGCCACCCCAACCCTCAGCAACCACCACCCTGATCATCAGCAGCGTTCAATTTCAAAGCAAGACCCTGCAACCAGCAAAAACAGGAATTGCTGAAAGCTCAGAGGATGGTTAGGATTTTTTTTTTAGTGTGAAAATACTTTTTAATTAAGGTATGTACGTTGTTTTTTTAACATAATACTATCACACTTAAGAGATTCCACTATAAACAAAACTCCGATATGCACCTGGAAACCAAAAAATTCATTTGACTCACTTTATTGCTGTGGAACTGAACCCACAGTATCTCTAAGGTATACCCCTACCAGCTCTGAAGTAGATTTCATGTACCACAAAACCCACCAATTTGAAGCATTCAACTGAATGGCTTTTCACATTTACAGAATATACAGAATAGTGCAACCATTACAACTGCCTAACTTCAGTTAACTTTTCATCACCTGAATAAGAAACCTTGTATCAGTAATCACTCCCCATTTCCCCTGACCTCAGTCCTGGCAACCACTCTGTCTCTACAGATTTACCTGTTCTGTACATTTATTTTAATTGAACCATAAAATATTTAGTTCTTTGGGACTGGCTTCTTCAGCTTAGCATGTTTTCAAGGTTCATCTACATTGTAACAGATATCAATACTTCATTTCTTTTTACTGCCACATTGTATTCCACAATAGGGATATACCATATTTTATCTATCCATTCAACATTTGATGGATGTTTATTTCCACTTTTGGCTATTATAAGCAATGCTGCTAGGAATATTCATGTATAAGTTTTTGTGTGGATATGTATCAATTCTCCAAGGCATATCCTTAGAAGTGAAATTCCTAGGTCATATAGTAACTATGTTTAACCTTTTGACGAACTGTTTTCTAAAATAGCTGCACCTTTTCACAATTCTACCATCAGCGTATGATAGTTCTAACTTCTGCATATCTTCACCAACACCTGTTACTTTCTTTTTGATGGTAGCCATCCTATTCTGATGGGTGCAGAGTGATACTTCCTCCACTATCTAAACCCAAATATTCTTTAAAAGATCTTTTTTTAACCACCCCTTCCCCATTAGGTGACATTAAGTCATTGATAGTAGATTTGATGAGTAATGTCAGCATATCCCTGTACTTGTCTGTGTGAGTTGTTCTGAAATCTAAATGTTTCAAGCTCTGTTTACATGTTCTGTAAATGATACTCAAATCTTTCTAGCAGTCTAACAAAAGGAAACAATCTTATAACAGATTCATTAATTCCACTTTGAATTTAAATACAAAATGTTGAAATTATAACCAAAGTGCACTACCACCTTACTAATAAATTGCAAAAAGTTAAAGGATTCTTTTTTTTAAACCAAAAAAATTTTTTTGAAATTTTTTTTTTATTAGTCTAATGGTTATGTTATACTCCACTACTATGCCCACTTAAGAGTACAAAGTTACTTAATAGTGAAGAATATTCAAACCCTTACTTCAAAAACTGTCCCCTAAGCTACTAGGAAATAAACAGAACTGATTAGGTCCTGAAATAGAAATAAACTCTAAAGGATTCAATGTCTTTGAACCTTCAGTCAATATGCTGTATTCAAGCTAATGATTACAATGAAATAATTCTGACAATTTGTTGACAGAACCACTGTATCATACAATCTATATAAGTATCAACAACAAATTCCACTAACCTGGCATTTTCTTCTTCTGGCCTTTCAACTTCATTTTCATCTACCAAAAAAAATACATAAATAAATAAATTAAATTAACAAACAAACCACTCTTAAAGAAACCAGTATTATGAAAATCTGAAGTGATCATCACAAGCACTAACCTAGGTCCTTTGCCAAATCACTGTGCACATGCACGTCCCATGGGCCTATAAGCACATCCAAAGTTAGATCACCTTATAATGACTTAACAAAATATGTCTTCTATGAAAAAAAAAAATCAGACTTTACTTCTATAATATCAAGCTTAATTTAAGAGGCAATAACTATTTCTAAATCTTTGTTAAGGAAACCCTGCACATTTACATTTCAAAGAATATGACTGATGTAAAATTTTGCCACCAAAAATAATGAATTTTACAAGTCTGTCAAAATCAAAGTTTGTCAAAGTCACAGCATCAAGGAGCTGCATGATGCCCAAACGTGCACTTTTACTACACTAAAGAATATACAATTTTAGGCAAGGAACACATACTAACTTTCAAATCTAGTTATCATTAACAGACAAGAAGAGACTGTGACTTAATCAAAAGTTAAAAACCAGATATCAAGTCCCTTTCAAGCGTGAAGTAACAAAGTGCACTGAACTTATTTTGGGGAAAAAAAGATACATATGAAATAACTAAAAACTATAAGCCTAAGGGACATGAAATACTTTTAATGATATGGGTTAAAGAGCACTCTCTTAAAAATGAAAAACTTCACCTTAATACAGGAGACATTCGGGGTTTTCTTTATGGGCCATAATGTATTCCATCTTTCTCTCTCTCTCTCTTAATTAATTATTTTTAAAGCACGACTTTCAGACAAGGAAGTACCCTTGCAGGTGCATTCGATACAAACTGACCATCAAGAAACAAGACGTTAGTTTTACAGCATCAACTTTATTCAGCTATTATTACAGAAAGACTGTTTCTGAAAGGGACGGGGAGGATATCCTACAGCCAAGGGGCAGGAAGAGACACACCAACAGAGCTCAGAATGGAGGTAAACAGTAGGGGAAAGAGCGCGGAGACCAGGCGGCCGGGAAGCCCGCGCGGGGAAGAGGGCGAGGCGGGGATCCGGCCCGTGCCCAGCCCCCGACCCAGCCCGACCGCCCCGGGGTGGCTGCGTTGTGGGGCGCGGGCTGCGCGGAAGGGGAGGCCGAGGAGAGGCCGGGGAACGCGCACGCCTCGCTCGGCCTAAGTCAGGCCGGACCTGGCTCCGTATGAGAGGCCCCAGCGGCGGCGTGAGGGGCCCGGGCCGCCGGCCGTTTGCGGGCCGCGAGGGAAGGCCTGAGAGAACCCGGGAGTGAGAGAAGGGACAGGAAGTTCCGTACCGCCATAGAGCCACTCTTCCTCCTCATCCCCTCCGGTCCCGCCGCTCAGCTCCGACACTAGGCGCTCGACCTCGCCGGCCGACATGGCCGCCCCGAGCACAACTTAAAGGCGGCGATCAACAGCCCCCTCCAACCCCCTCCCAGCCTCGCTGCCCAGGGGCGCGAGAGGGGGCGCGAACCCGCCGGCGAGCGAACGAAGAAAGCGCGAGACTCAAATCCCAGAAAGGCGGCCGCGGCGTTGGAGGCTGCAAACAAGACGGCTCCAGCGGCGCTCCGCCTGCGCACGCGCAGCAGCAGCCAAGCGCCGCGGCGTCTTTAGGAGGCTTCGCTTCCGCGGCGCCGTCCACCTGGGCCCGGTTGCGCTTGCGCACAGTAGTTGGCTCCGCCCCTGTGGAAGCCCGCTTTGCCTTTTCAGCGTGGTTTTCTCCCGCGGCGGCTTCCTGAGTCGGCAAGGGTTCCCTTCCCCCCAACCTTTCCTTTAATAATCCTTATTGCCTTTGCCGGCCAGTGCACCATTGTTTCCTTATTCCCTTGATGCTATCTCTCTCTTCTCAACTATTTTTCTGTTTTTTTAATCTTATGAAAGGTCTTGTTTTCGTTCTTCATGGGTTGTGTCAGCCTTAATACAGAATTGTTACCTTATCGCTCCCATCTCATTAGAGAAAGCATAATTCGTGCCTACTTTGTTGAAAATTCAATTTTAACGGCAAACGAAAGTCAAACTAATAAATGAAAAATGCATTCTCTTTGTTAAAATAAAACATTATAGTTAAGGTCAAAGACTCCCTCATCCACTACCCTCCCTTGGCAGAAGTATCCCTTGTTAGCGGTTTGGTGTGAATCCTCAAATATTCTATCCATTTACTTTATGTGTTTTTGGTGGAAGAACTTGAGATTAAAGAGTCTTAAAGGGTACAGTACTGTATATCATTCTGTGGATTGCTTTTTTTTTTTTAACAGTGTTTTGGAGAGCCTTTCCGTATTAATATATTTAAACTATATTCATTTTTAAATGCTTCTCAATATTCCTATAGCATGGCTATCACAAAATGAATATGGTTATTTCCCTAGTGTTGTACATTTAGATTGCTTTCAACTTTTCACTTTCACCAAAAAACCAAAACACTACAATGAATAACCTTGTAAATGATTTCTTGCAGGTTTGTGCAAGTATTTCTGCAAGATCATAAAGTATGTACAATTTTTATTTTAGTAGATAATGCCACATTTTCAGGCTACTTTTGAACACATTTTTCGGGGAGAAGATGATATAGATGGGTCAAAATTAGTGTTCTAGTTCTTAGCTGTGACTACCTAGTTGCACGACCTCAGGTAATTAACCTCTCTTTGCTTCGGTTTTCTCATCCTTAAATTGGAAAAGCTGAATTTGATGATCTCTAAAGTTTCTTTTGGTCCAAAAGTTTTCAAACAGGACTCTCACTTTTCAACAGAGAGAAATTCATTCTAGTTTACAAATCAATCAATGGGTTTACTTGCTTTCCGGTCATTAAATATTGTTCTTCATATAACAATTATTGAATATCTGTGTTTAAGAACTCAGAAAACAAAGAGAGGAGTAAAGCATATTCCTTGCTCTTGAAGAGCTCTCCTTTATTGAGAAAGTTGGAAGGGTCTTAATTTACTCCCCTATAAGAGTAAAAGGTGGATATGCTTTAGCAGAAACACAAAGGAAATGTTTACATCCAAGCAATGGCACATCATCTCCATTTATTTATTTATTTATTTATTTATTTATTTTCATCTCCCATTATTTAAACAAACCCTGTGGTTTTAATGCCCCCCCCACCACCACCTTCCTTTGAAAATTCAATTGCTAGGCCCAGTCTCCCTTACCTCATTAGGATAATCCTTTGCATAGTTCTAAACTCTAATGAGGTATGGCCAACATTGTGAAATCTTTCCTGAATTCCACTTTATCTCCTTCCATTTCTTTGTTCTGTAAATATTTATGAAGAGTCTACCATGTGCCAGGGACTCTTCTAGGCTATGTAGATTCAGCAGTGAGTAAATCAAAAGTCCTTCCTTTTGTGAAGCTTTCACTCTAATGAGGAAAGGCAGACGATAAACATAAATGTACAGCATCCCAGGCTGTGATAAGGATTACAAATAAGAGTAGGATAGGGGGACCTAGGAAAGAATGATAAGTAGGAATTAGGTGCAATTTCATATCAAGAGGTCAGGGGAAACTATTCGAATAAGGTGACGTAAGGGTAGAAAGCTAAATGGAGAAAAGAAGTGAGCCATCGTAGATTTCTGGGTGAAGCCCTATCAGACAGAAAGAATAGGAAGTGCAGAGGCCCTAAGGCAGAAACATACTTGGTGCATTCAAGGAATCCCAAATGAGCTGGGGTAGAAGGAGTGAGGAAAAGGATATAGAAGAGATCAGCGTGATTGGAGGGTGGGTAGGGTAGTACAGTCTTTTACACCCTGTTGCTTCTATGGCCTGTGCCTATCACGTCCTATAGTGGTTATTTGACTACATATCTGTTTCCCTAGGACTTTTCACTAGATGAAGTCCTCCTTCAAACAGGGCATCTTCTTATATGTCACTGATTTGTGATATGGCACCTAACACTCAGTAGATCTTGGCCTGTACTGACAGTAATGGAATGAGGATTTCACATTCTGCTTAGGAGCATCATAACGCAAGCTCATAGTCCTGTCTATTTGTTAATCCATGAGTCTATAATGAACGTTGGTGGTTTTGTGGGAAAGACAACTGCCTTCTGCTGAGAATCATCTTGCCCTGTTCAGCTGCCTAAAATAAGCTTGTCTTTCAAGACTCTACTTAAACGGAAGGGTTGATGAATATTTACTGAAGCATCAGAATCACCTTTATAGTGGAGGTAGCATTGCAGCTAAGCTTTGAAAATAAAGATTTTCACAAGCAGAGAAGCCCATAAATCACTAATAACCACTCTGAAAAGGCCTCTTCCTTCCTTGCTTTTAAACAGTTCTTGGGGCGCCTGGGTGGCTCAGTGGGTTAAAGCCTCCACCTTCGGCTCAGGTCATGGTCTCAGGGTCCTGGGATTGAGCACCACGTTGGGCTCTTTGCTCAGCAGGGAGCCTGCTTCCCTTCCTCTCTCTCTGCCTGCTTCTCTGCCTACTTGTGATCTCTGTCTGTCAAATAAAAAAAATCAAACTGAGTTCTTTGCCTAGATAAGCTTCCTTGGTTAAAGATGTCTTTTTCTCTCTATTCACCAGGGAAGAATTTAAAGATAGATAGTTTGAAGATATTATATAAACTTATGAACTTACCAAACTACAATATTCCATAGATTCTGACTATATTTATTTGTTTTTCATTTTATCAGTGTGTGTGTGTGTGTGTGTGTGCACACGCGCGCGCGCCTGGTTTGTTGGTTCTCAGAAAAAAGAGAAAAAAAAAAAGCAAAGGCGCCTGTGTGGCTCAGTTGTTAAGCCTCTGCCCTTAGGCTCAGGTCATGATCCCAGGATCCTGGGATAGAGCCCTGCATCAGGGTGTCAAATAAGCAAACAAAATCTTAAAAAAAAAAAAAAAAAAAGGCAAAACCAAAAACAATAAGGCATCAGTTTTAATGTATCTATCTCCAGGAAGTACCAAAAGGGGTTGCTTAATAGGTGATAATTAAAATGATGGCAAGACGTGAAGATCAAATAGAAGTGCCTTGCTCAGTAGCTAATAGATAGTGAGTACTCATAAATGTGTTTTGCATGAATGTGGCATTTGGCCCAACTATGTTCTTTACTGACAACTTTAGTTATACCACTTAAATCTCAATATTCTTCAGTTTCTTCATCAGTAAATTGACATATTAAAATTACATATTACACCTGCTTCCTGGAAGGATAACAGAGCTAAATGAGGTTTCAAATGTCAAAGCATTTAACATATTAGAGGCAAAATGGTGCTGTGCTATGGTTTAGGCCTTTTGTCCATTGAACGACCTGAACGTAGAGTTTTCCTTCCTTTCTAGATACTTCAATGGGGGAATTAAGCCCCAATTATCCATCTTCCTCTACATTCTGACATATTTTAATACAAAATCTTATCTTCCTAGTTCATTCTGGAAAATTGTGTCATCTACTTGCTTGTATACTATCACATAAAGTGCACTTTCTTTTTTCTTTTCTTTTTTTTAGATTTTATTTATTAATTTGACAGAGAGAGAGATCACAAGCAGGCAGAGAGTCAGGCAGAGAGAGGGGGGAAGCAGGCTTCCCGTCGAGCAGAGAGCCCAATGTGGGGCTGGATCCCAGGACCCTGAGATCATGACCCGAGCCAAAGGCAGTGGCTTAATCCACTGAGCCACCCAGGCGCCCCTAAACTGCACTTTCTTTAAGGGTGAGAACAAATTTATTCCTGTATTCACCAGATAAGTGCTCAGTAAATCCTTAAACCAAATATTGAATGTGAAGGACTTAGAAATTAGGTGAAGGGAGATGTGCTTGATTTTATGAGGAATGGGAAATAATTGTTATTTGTTTGAGCAAAGAAGTACAAATCACATTGAAATAAGGTAAATCTGATTATCTTAAGCTTGCAATTTCAGCAGAAATCCATTTGACCCCACCATAATGTCTGACAGCAAGAAATGGGTTTTTCCTGGATTCTCTTCTCTCTTCTCTCTACCCTGTCTGCCAGAGTCATTTCATCCAGTCCCATGACATTTTTTTTTTTAAGATTAATTTATTTATTTGGGAGAGAGAGAGAAGGAGAACGTGAGCAGAGGGAGGAACCAGTGGAGAGGGAGAGAAGGCAGACTCCCCCCTGAGCACGGATCCTGACACAGTCTCCTCATGGGGCTCGATCTTAAGACCCTGAGATCAGCGGGGTACCTGGGTGGCTCAGTGGGTTAAAGCCTCTGCCTTCGGCTCAGGTCAGGTTACCAGGGTCCTGGGATCAAGCCCTGCATTGGGCTCTCTGTTCAGCAGGGAGTCTGCTTCACCCCTTCTCTCTCTTTGCCTGCTGTTCTGCCTGCTTGTGGTCTCTGTCTGTCAAATAAATAAATACATCTTTAAAAAAAGAAAAAAGATCCTGAGATCAGGACCCTGAGATTACAGCCTGAGCTGAAATCAAGAGGCAGGTGCTTTAAGAGACTGTGCCAGCCAGACACCCCTAATCCCATGACTTTTAATACTACCTATGGGATATGTGTCATTGACAGTCAATGACTCCCAGCTTTCCAACTGCAGTCTCAACTTTTCCTTGAGTTTACTCCAATGCTTCACTGATGCCTCCCTTGGATATTTAATAGGCATGGGAAATTTATCCCCAAACAGAACTTGTGAATTGCCCTCTCAAACCTGTCCTATCCCACTCCCATACTCCCTCTTAGAATCAATAACCATCATCCAACATTGTTCCAGCCAAAACCAAGAGTGACCCTTGATCCCTCTCTTTCTCTTATGAGTCCTGCTCACACCTAAGAAAGCCTACTAGCCAAACTCATAATTCTTCTCTCCGTAAAATATAACCCAACCCTGTCTAATTCCTTCCATCTCTATTGCCTCACTGCCTTTCAAGTAACACAAATATTTCAGTGGCTTCCTGTTACACATAAAGTAAAACCCAGACTTCCTACCATGTGACCTACAAGTCCCTTCATGATCTGGTAGCCCTGGGGTTCCATGTGGCCATCCAGGTCATGCAGTACACAAACTTCTAGGGTCTTCCACATCTCCTCATTCTTAGTCACTCTTTGTCAACACTTTTAGTATCATTCCCTCACATTCTCTGTGCTTATTCCCTCCCCATGTCTTCATGCCTACATCCCAACTCTACATTCACCTCTTGGTGCCCACCTTTGTCCATTATATGTACATGTCCAATATTCTCAATATTTTAGCAGAAGGATGTCTTTACTCATTCACTGAAGCTGAAATCTAACTTCCTTCCAAGGGCCGCACTTCTCCTTCTCTTTCTATACCAGATGCCCACCATTTCCCTTCACCCTATTCTACTGTAGAACTGGGGGGCAGTATTGTCATCCCTGGTTCTTGTGGGCCACCCCTGGACCATTATGGTTCCACTTTCCTGTAAATATCCTCCTCCTTGCCAGTACTTAGCACCTTCATGTGCTACTTCTACCTTTTCCTCTTCAGGTCCCCTCATTCACAGATATAATGTTGGAGTCTGATCCACAATCTTCCTTTTCTCTACCACTTGGCATTATGAGTGACTTGCATATCCTGCTAGTCTGATATATTTTGACCTTCTAGAGTTTAACTCTTCAGTGATCTCCTTTACTCCACTTTTGTCAGTCCACATTCAAGGCTGTGCTCTGGATCTTATTATATCACAAAACTGTTCCTTCCTTGAATTTTAGGGGCCAGGCTATTTTCTTTGACCCCTGTTTCATATTCTTCCTCTCCCCCTTTTTAGATTCAATCTCATTTTTCACTTTTCTGACACTTGTCACTGTCAATTACTCTGTTCTCTTTCAAACTTGTTTCCCCCATAAGTCTACTCACTGGTTTCACTTTTTTAGCAGACCTGGAAATGTTGCTCAGAGATCTGTCCATCAATCTCTTTGTCTTTCTTTTTTGTGCTGTCTTTAAGCAATCTCAAGCACCACCATTTGCTGTTAATTCTCAAATTATCAGACTTCTCTTCTTCAATCCACAATCATACATCCAACTGCTTACTAGATGTTTCCACCTGGAGCCCCACAGTACCTTTAAAACAAAGAATTCCCACACCAGTTAGGATGGCTAGTATCAAAACAACAACAGAAAATAACAAATGTTGGTGAAAATGTAGAGAAATTAGAATCCTTGTGCCTTGTTAGTGGGAATCTAAAATGGTACAGCAGCTATGGAAAACAGAGGGTCCTCAAAAAATTAAAACCAGAATTACTATATGATCTAGCAATTCTGCTTCTGGGTACATATCTAACAGAACTGAAAGCAAGGTCTCAAAGAGTTATTTGTATACCCATGTATCCAGCGCCATTATTCACAATAGACAAAATGTGAAAGCAGTCCAAATGCTCATTGGCAGAACTCGATAAAGAAAATGTGGTACACAAAATGATATATACAATGAAATATAATTCAGCCTTAAAAAGGAAGAAAATTCTGACACCTATGTTATGTAAACCTTGCTGATATTATTCTAAGTGAAAAAGCCAACCAGTGGGAAGGGGAAATGGAGAGTTGTTGTTTAATGGACATAATGTTTCAGTTTTGCAAGATGAAAATTCTGGAGATTGGTCGTACAATGTTGTACAAATACGTTACTGAACTGTGCACTTAAAAATAGTTAAGATGGTAAATTTTACATATTTTGCCACAACTAAAAACAAAACAAAAAACCGTGTCTTAATTGAACTCAGTACATTTATTCCTCAACCTGCTTCTCTTCTGGTTTTCCACATCTCAGGGACAGCCACTTACCAGTCAACCAGGCAGCAAACTGGGTATGAACTGAAATCCTCCCTCTGCCTCATCCTTCTTTGTAAATCCAGTCACCAGGCTTTTTTGCTCCATTTTCTTAACATCTCTTTATATACTCCATGCTTTCTAGCCCCACTAAGGGTATCCTTATCTGTTCTCACCCAGAGTTGTTGTTGTGACTACTTTCTAAATAATCTCCCTGTCCTAAATCTTGCTCATTTAAGCCATTTTCCATTTTGAATACTTTCCTCCTCCAAAACCCCAGATGTGACCAAATTATATTCACTCCTAATAATACTTTAACTGTACTCCATAGGCTGCTACTACTTAGAATTAAAAATAAGACTCACTCTGATCTAGTCCCTTTTTTCTAGTTCAGAGCTCCTGTTGCAGTCTGGGCCTTTTTTCATACAACACAGTCCAGCTGTACTCAACTGTTAATAGTTCCAGAGAATGTGTTGTGTGCCTGTACACCTTTGTCCATGCTGCACCCTCTATTTGAGTTGCCAGGAATGTGCCTCCCCATCCTGTCTACCTGGCGAACACCTGGTTTTCTTGGAAGACAAGTCAAAACTCCTGTCTTATATGAAACTTCTTCTGACCACTTCCCTTTTCCTTCACTCAATCAGAATTTATTTTTCCTCCTTTGTAACTCTTATCCATTAAACAAATTATTGCTTCTGTAACATTGTATTACATTTACTTTCTTTACCTGTGTGGGTTCTTTATTTCGGATCTTTTGGGAGGCAAGACTGTGCCTGGTTTCTATTTATATTCTCAATGTCAAACACGGTGTCTATAATATTGTACATGTATATTAAAAGTTGGTTGAATATATCACTTATTATATGGACAAAAATTGAAGATTTATTGATCATTTAGTCAACAAGCATTTATTGAATACTCGTGGATTTTCTTTTTTTTTTTCCCATTTTTTTTCCATTTTATTTATTTTTTCAGCGTAACAGTATTCATTCTTTTTGCACAACACCCTGTGCTCCATGCAAAACGTGCCCTCCCCATTACCCACCACCTGTTCCCCCAACCTCCCACCCCTGACCCTTCAAAACCCTCAGGTTGCCCCAACCTCCCACCCCTGACCCTTCAAAACCCTCAGGTTGTTTTTCAGAGTCCATAGTCTCTTATGGTTCGCCTCGCCTCCCCAATGTCCATAGCCCCCTCCCCCTCTCCCAATCCCACCTCCCCCCAGCAACCCCCAGTTTGTTTTGTGAGATTAAGAGGCATTTACTCGTCGATTTTCTAGTGTTGGAGAGACCAGGCATCTAGTGCACAATCTTGTAGGAAAATAGGTATGCTAAAACTTACCTCATGATATGGCAAGCACTTAGCAGAGGTGAAAATTCTTCATGGATCAGGGAATTTATTAACCATTGTGCCTTTGGAGGCTACATCAGTGATGATACTCAGTGTTTAATAAAGAGTGCTTAAATTGAACTAAACGTGTGAAATATTGTGGGCTCAATATTGACTTAATTATTCAGGTGTATAATGTTCCAGGCAGGCAGGGAGTCGGTGGAGAGAAATTGAGAAATCCTGAAGGATTTTGGTGTCATTATAAGGATTCTGGCTGTAACCTGCAGGCAACCAGGCAAGGAGAGGCTTTTACGCAGGAAAATGGTAGGGCCAGCTTAGTTCATTAGAAAACTGAATCGGAGGGACAAGAGATGTAGACTGGGAAATGATAGGGGATCATTGCTATTGTCCAGTTGAGTGATGATGGTAGAGTAAGCCATTGACGGCAAGGATGGATGGGCCTAACGGGCTGGATTCTAGATTTTTGAAATAGATCGAGGTCTGGTGCCGATGAGATGAGGGAAGATGGAGAAAGTGAAAACGAGAGCAGTCGGTTTTTCATGAGACTTGAGCGCTATAACGTATGAGACAGCCATCTATAAAGTACGAAACATTACACATCACTTGGTTGTTTTCATCTTCTCTGGTGTTTTTTAGTTTAGATGGGCAAAGCCTCTTTTAGAGACTTTTAGAGATCCAAGGAAAATGTCAAATTTCAGATTAGCTTTTATTATTCCCGAGATCTTTCAAGATGCAGGGAAAGATAATCCGAGCATAGTAAGAGGGAAAAAAAAAACCACACAAACACGCAAACAACAGTTGACTTATTCACAGACCTTTCCTCTCAGGCCCGAGCGAAGGAGCCCCGCCCACTTCTTCCCAGCCCACTGTGCTTCCGCGGTTATCCTTCCTAGCCAATCACGCTCCGTCTACGTCATCAATATGCGCTGCCGACGCCGGACAAGTCAGAGGCAGCACCACGTGTACTGTGTTGACTGTCAAAGCGTCAAGGAAACCAATTCCCGGAAGCTGTGAGTTCTAAAAGAAGTTCCTGTACTCGAGTGTCCCGAGTCTGCGAACCCCCAATCATGAGCTCCCCGGGAGTGCTCTCCTTTACCCAGCAAGGCTGGGAGCAGGTGCTGGCCAAAGTGAAACGGGCTCTGGTCTATCTGGACGCCCTCTGCGCGGAGAGCCTGCACTGGGGCTGCGGTTCCACGCGACTTCTGGAGGCAGTGGGAGGTCCTGCGTGTCACCTGCGGGAGTTCGAGCCCGCAGCTCTCGGTGGTGGAGCCGAGCAGCCTAAGGCGGTGTTTGTGCTGAGCTGCCTGCTGAAAGGCCGGACTGTGGAGACCCTGCGGGATATCGTCTGCCGCAGTCACTTCCAGTATTGTGTGGTGGTCACAGCGGTGAACCACGCTGTCCACCTCACCGCTAATCACGTGCCGGCGGCTGCAGCGGCGGAGCTGGAAGGGCAGCCGGTGTTCGAGCAGCTGGAGGAGAAACTGTGCGAGTGGATGGGCAATATGAACTATACCGCCGAGGTGCTGCACGCCCCGTTGTTGCTCGCACCTCTTGCTCCCCACCTTGCCTTGACTCCAGCCTTTGCTTCCCTTTTTCCACTGCTACCCCAGGATGTGCATCTCCTTAACAGTGCCCGACCAGACAAGAGGAGGCTAGGAAGCCTGAGTGAGGTGGATGCCACCGTCCTGCCGCCTGAGCTGCTTCTGCAGATCAGGTGCCTGGTGTCAGGCCTCAGTTCTTTGTGTGAGCATTTAGGGGTGCGGGAGGAGTGTTTTGCTGTAGGTTCCCTCAGTCGTATCATCGCTGCAGATCTGGCTAATTATGGCCCTGCCAAGAACAGAAGGAAGACTGCCGCAGGCAGGGCATCCGTGGTCTTTGTGGACAGAACTCTGGATCTAACGGGTAAGTGAGATTGCTACGGGTCTTCCTAACCACTCTCCAAGGTTCTGGGACTTTCACTGATTCAGCATATATTTTATTAACACTAACTATATGCAAAGTTGAGGATACAGAGATGAGTTAGATGGACACAGTCCCCGATCTCACAGAGTTTGTCATCTAGAGGGGAATACAGACAAGCAAATTTGCAGTTAGAGTCAATTCGTTAAATGCTGTAGTGGGTAAATCCATCTTCAACATGCACTGTTTTGTTAAACAACAACATCTAGGGGCGCCTGGGTGGCTCAGTGGATTAAAGCCTCTGCCTTCAGCTCAGGTCATGATCTCGGGGTCCTGGGATCGAGCCCCGCATCGGGCTCTCTGCTCAGCAGGGAGCCTGCTTCCCTTCCTCTCTCTCTGGCTGCCTCTCTGCCTACCTGTGATCTCTGTCTGTCAAAAAAAAATAATAATAAACAACAACATCTAGCCAAAGATATTGGAGAAATTATGCTGACACTGAAGAGAACTGTACACCTGGGAAATTTTTAGAAATGTACAGATGCCAGTATTCACAGTAACCCTTCATAAGGGGGCTCTAATTTGTTGGAGAGGTGTTGCCATATGAACCAGTGGAAGGAAAACTCTACAACAACACATGGAATTATCATAGACAGTTTAGTTTTAGGCTTCTTTAAAAGAGGTTAATAAATGAACTTGAGGTATTACAAGAAACTGAGATTAAATACTATTGTAGAAAATATTTTCAAGGGTTCATTGATTTATTCTTCGCTGTCATTCTATGGAAGATTAGGTAGATCATCTCAGATTTTAATAATGTATCATTTATATGCATAGAGAACAAACATAACCTTTAAGATAGATGAAGAAAAAACACTTTCTGATAGTGACATGTGCGTATTTTCAAAGGTCAATTTTACAGCTCTTTAATTATGTAGATATAATGCTGCTGGGAGTATAGCCTGGCCGCGCCTAAATTCAGGGAGAATGATCAGGAAACTGACATAGGCAATCACTCTCTTTACTAGGTCAGGGAAAAAAATAGAATGAAGTTATAAAACCCACATAGCTGTATTTGAGTTTTTGACCTTATAAGATTAATTTTCAGATCATAAAATAGAAAGTAAGCAAAGTGGAATACTGTGACGTAAGCTTAATTATGTGACTGGAAAAACAGGTGTCTAGTATGTCATTGTGATTTAAGTATAAGTAAAAATTGTAACATCCCAGAACTTTTAGAGGATTAAAAATCACCTGAGTAGTTTATGCTTGCTGAATTTTTGAGTGTGTGGTATATACTGTTTATGCTTCAATTTTTTAAAATATACTTCTACTTTCTTATGCTCCAAATATTATATTGTTTAATAATTAATCAAGGTCACATAGTTTTGTGCCCTATGACTTCAGTTAGGCAGACATTAATGTCTGGGTCCTCTGGCGTCATGGTAACAGCTCTCTTAAGTCTTAGGCATGACTTCTTTGTATATGACTCTTGAAAATAAAAGTCATCAGAAAACTTTCATATCTTCCCATCACTGAATTACCAGCCTTTGTACATCTGTACCCACACTTTTTCTTTCCTTCCTTTGTATTAAAAAGGGATATACTGTCCCTGCTCTATCTAATGCCAGCTTCTTCACCTTTGCAGACTGGATCCTTGCCCTTTTCACTTCTCTTATAGATTTACCTCTGTCATATACCCTCCCCTGTTCCTAGATCATCATTTGAAAAAAAAATTTTTTACTGGATTTCCTGGTCAGCATGCAAACATAATGTAACATCTCCTTCCTTAACACCTCATGCTCCTCCAGCTTGTTTTATTTTTTCCTCCGTTTTATAGCAAACTTGAAAGAGTTGTCCATATTTGCTGTCTCTGCCATCATCTGCTCCAGTTTTCCCCCTGCCCCACTTCAGTTAGGATTTCCCCTCCGCAGTACTTCCCAGCAATTTCCTCTGTCAAGATCATGAATGACCATCATATTGCCAAGTCCAGTGTTCAGTTACCAGGATTCGTTTTGCTCAGGCTCAAAGCAGCATGTGACACAGCAGAGTAGAGGATGCAAAGAGTTAAAAAATAATAATATTAATAGATGCACAAAAGATAGACAGATACACAGTTTCTTGTGTAACCCCATCAGAATGTAAATCTGACATGTCATTTGCTTGCTCACAGCCCTCCCACAGCCTTCCATCACGCCTACTATCAAATCCAGATTCCTTACCATTGTTTTCAAAGCCATACATGACCTGCCTGTGTGTAGCTTTCCTACCTTGTCTCCCACTGATCTCCCCTCACGCATTACTTTCCCGCCACATTGCCCACCTGGCCGTCCCTCAACGTGCCAATATGTCCCAGCCTCTGAGCCTTTGGAGTTTTCTGCAGCTCACCTTGGAATGTTCTTCCTTCAGCTATCTATATGGCTTTCTTTTTCACTTCCTTTGAATCTCTGCTCAGATTTCTGGTTCTCAGACCAGCCTTCCCTGACCACCTTCTTTAGCTACTCTGTAACCCTAATTAGGATTAGTTTGTTCCTGTGGTCCTAGTAACATATAAATTGAAGTCTTTTTAATGGATACCTTTTGAATAATCACTCAAACTATCTTCAAGATGAACAGATTAATGATTAATTTATGTCAAAGATGTTTCAATGTGGTATTATCATCCCATGTTGGTAATATTCAGGGCTGATGTTCAGTTAGCTGTATTGTAAAACCTGTTTTTCAAACATTAAAATTCTTCTGTATTCAAAAGTAAAGAGAACTCCTCTTTCTTGGGACTACAAGTCACCCAATACTGTTGCCTGGTGAAGTGCTAGGGCCCGGGAGAGTATTGGGGTGGACATAGCTGGTCTTCCAGAGCTGCTGAGGGTACTGAGGCAGCGAGGGTGGGTCGTGACAGTTGTGGAGATGCAGCACTTGCCCTTTGCTCCAAGGTGGCCCCAAACTGAATCAGGTGGTAGGTAGGTGGTTTGGTGGCCTTAATTGTGGTCATGGGTGCTCTCTGTCCTTGGTCCAGACTCTGGTGTCCAGGAACATACCTGATCACCGTGCTCATTTTTTTTTTTTTCTGATCTGTCTTGAATGTAACAAGCATAAGGAGCTGGAGAGTCATAACAATGAATTTAATGGAGAAACTGTTAAAAGAGTTTGGTGTGGATTCTTTTTTTTTTTTTTTTAACAATTTTATTTATTTATTTGACAGAAACACAGCGAGAGAGAGAACACAAGCAGGGGGAGTGGGAGAGGGAGAAGCAGGCTTCCCATCGAGCAGGGAGCCTGATGTGGGGCTCCATCTCTGGGCCCTGGGATGATGACTTCAGCTAAAGGCAGATGCTTAACGTCTAAGCCACCCAGGCACCCCATTGGTGTAGATTCTTACCTCAAACTGTGACTTAGATTAGTGCATTGTTTAGCTGGTGATAACTGCAGCATACAAAAGATTATACCACCAATTTCTAAAAATTAAAAGCTGATTTGGAAATTATTGGAATGATTTGAATGGTCTGAATTTCAACTTGACAGCAGTTTTAACATAGAGATCAAAAAGAAATACATTTTTAGGTTTTGATTTAGGTGTGAATATCCATAAACACATTATTTTATTTAGTTTATTATTAGTTGTTAAATATTTTGGGTACATCCTTGATAATTTACCATTAGAAGATTTATATGCTGATATATCTTCTTAGATGTAAAATTAGCACTATGAAAAATAACCTCCAATAATTCATAAATATCCAACATTCTTAACATCCTCCTACAGTACAGATAAACTTCTTTCTCATCTTTTTGTCATCATCTTTGCAGGAAGTAATATTAATTTGTCTAATATTTGGTTTATTTTTTTCAGCAAACATTTATTGAAGTCCTGCTGTGTACCAAGTATTGTTTCAGATCGAGTGAAACAAGATAGACAATTTCCTTGCTCTCCTGAAGCAATTGATAGGCTCTCAGCACTTAAAAACATAGAAAGTTTGTTGTAATTATTTGAGAAGTAAATGGGCGCTGATGTCTGTGGCTTACTTTTACCATGTGTAGACCACCCAGAAGCTTCTCTCTCTGCAGACAGAGTACGTTAGGCATGTTTGCATAGGGGATTTAAGTACAACATTCTATGGACTGTTCTGGCTTCTGATTTGTTTCAGGAGAGAATTAAAAGGTAGATGTGATTTATGAATCTCTGAAAGGTTTGAGTCTGGTTTCCTTTCCATTCCCTTTTGGCTTTTAGGATTGACTAGAGTGCTTCAATCCAAAATGAAAAGATAGGAGACGGCAGTAACTCTGGGAATTAAATTTCTTCTCCTGGTTCAGTTCTTCTGAATTTTAGTTCCATGTAAACTTTTAAGTTAAATCAATTCAATTAAAGTGTGCCGTGAAATGTGTAAGCCGATGATTCACAGACCTGTACCCCGGGACAAATAATACATTATATGTTAATAAAAAAAAATTGACTTCAATACAAAGGGTGACTCCTATTCCTGGGATTATGATACACTGATGCATTTATATTTGTTTTAAGATGTTTATATTATTTGTTAAAGTATTGAAATTTGAGACTATTAATAATAAATGTTTGAGAGCATGTTACTTTTCTCAGCACTCTACCTAAGTTCTTTTAATTTTCACAGTGGTTCTTTGAAGTATTATAATTATCCCCATTTTACAGATGAGGAAACAGAGAAATTGAGGAGTTAAATAATTTTCCCAAGATCACGCAGCTAGTAAGTGGCAGTCAGGATTTGAACCTTGGCAGAGTACTCCGGAGCTTATGCTCTTAACCCATCTTATATACGTTACTACCGAGAAATGTTTGAGAAGCCTTGTCTTAAATAGCATAGAGGCTGCTGGTAGGGTGTCCAGAAGCTAGCAGCTTCACAGACTAAACACAGTACTTGGGCCCTGGTGCTACCGTAATGTTCAGAAAGGTGATTTATTCTTCCCCAATCTGATTTTCCACAAAATACAAAGTAAACAACTAGTGTCTTCATTTTAGAGTTCAGTGGATACTGCTTAAAGTCAACATAAGTGTGAGACATGATTTAGAAGCCCTTTAAGACTCTTATTAGATGCTGGTGTTAGATCCAGGCCAGTATAATAATTACAAGTCCTGGCTTAGTATCTTAGTTGTTGTTTAATCTTCACTGAGCCTTTTGAGGGTTGCTCATTTGTGAACAGGGTAAAATAGTGACCTTCAAGTGCTGTTGTAAGGATATGAAATCATTCGTTCATTCATTCAACATAGAACTAATATAGTGGGTAAGATTAAGAAGTGATAGAGTTTCCGTTTTGGATAGCATAGTTGGTGAAGGCCTTTCTGTGGACGTGACATTTGAACAGAGATGGAAAAAAAAAAAAAAAAGAGGAAGCAGGCCATATAGTTGTCTTGGTGCAGACCATAGAGACCCAGCAGCAGGTGCAAAGGATCTGAGGTGGGAATATGTTTGACATGTTTGAGGAACAACAGGAGGCCAGCATGGGTCCCTTCAGCTTGCCCCGGGAGGAGATGAAGTTAGAGACATAGGCAGAGGCAGTGCACTGTAGGGCCAAGTAAGGACTTATGTAAAAGCCAGAGTACGATTGACAGCTTGGGGAGTCTGGAGCTGTGATGTGACATGATCTGACTTATGTTATGTGGGATCATACATGGATAGAGTGAGGGGATTGAGGTAGATCCTGATAGTAGCTGCTGCTATTATCTAGGTTGTGTAATAGGCATGAGTGGTTAGTTATGGTAGGCTTAGCTCTGCCCCTTTCTGGTCGTAAGTCCTTGGTCAAGTGCCTACTTTAAATCAGTTTCCCGATCTGTGAAATCAAGATACCCATTCACAGGGTTATTGAGAGGATAACGTAAGTTAACACATCTAGCTTCTAAGACAGTGCCTGGTGTGTAATGGGCACTGGGAAATGTTTCTTACTTTTATTAATTAATGATATGCATTTAAAATTAAAATTATCATAGGGCTTCACTTATATGTGGAATATAAGGAATAACATAGAGGACATTAGGAGAAGGAAGGGAAAAATGAAGGTGGGGGAATCAGAGCAGGCGATGAACCATGAGAAACTGTGGACTCTGGAAACCCAACTTTCAGAGGGAGGGGAGTGGGAATTGGCTGAGCCCAGTGGTGGGTATTAAGGAGGGCACATATTGCAATGAGCACTGGGTGTTATACACAAACAATGAATCATGGAACACTACATCAAAAACTAATGAAGTACTGTATGGTGACTACCATAACATAATAAAAACATAAAATTACTTAAGTTTTATTACTTTAGATATATGTTTTCTCCCTAAGTATAAGACTAAGAGCATAAATATGAGAATGATTTGCCATGCATATAACCCATAAGAATTCTCTTATATGACCTCTTACCTGCCACTAAAGGAAATGAGAGTTGGTTAGAGTGAACCATTTGTCAGGAACTATAGTCTGTCATACCTGGAGAAAAAAAAAAAGTAGAATAAGTGAGATTCCTCCTATCTAATCCTGCAGAATCACTACAATTTTGGTTACTTAGGAAAGTGTGAAGAATTGTATGGATGATACCTGTTGATTTCATATATGTTTTTTGAGCAACTTTGATGTGCAGGTTCTGTGCTAGGTGATAGTGACATAAAACCTCACTACCAGTATGTCCTGGGGACTGTAAGTGTTAGCTCAGCTGAAGCTGATTAAAAATACAGAATCTCAGGCCTCACCACAGACTTATGAATCAGAATATGTATTTTAACAACATCTTTAGGTGATTTGCATGTACAATGAAGTTTGAGAAGTGCTGATGGAAAGAGCTGTCAAGGCTCTTGTCCATGAGGAACTCAGATTCAAATGAAGAAGCATGAAGCTCAGCAAATCAGAGTATGAATGATATGTGCCCTCATAAGGTTTAGGTACAAAATTCTCCCTAAAAATTCAACATACAGCTGATTAATTAACTGATATAATGGTATAGGGTTAAGAGAAGACATGCCAAATTTTCTACCTTGGGCAATTTCTACCTTGGGCAATGCCCTGTGATGGGGAAGATAGGAGTAGATTCAAGTTAGGAGCAATATAATGAATGTTATGTGGTTCTCTTATCTAAAATTTCTATGTAGGAAGAGGCATTTATTGAGTAAACTCATATATTTAGTGTCTTATGGTTATTCTACTCCCAGGCTTCCCCACCCCCCGCAAAGTCCTACCTGGTAAATAGCATTCTTAAGCAGGCATTTGACTAGTATGCAGTATCTGATGTATACCCTTTGTACTAGATTTAACTGATGTGAGGCAGCCATAGGTGGTTTTAGAAATAGTAGTGTTAATAGTACTAGTAAGAGTAATGTTAGAGATCTAATAACTAACACTCCTTTCCCCATCCAGAGTCTGAATCAATTGAATATAAGATAAAAAAATTTTGTCAGGTGGAGGCCAAAGTACTTGATATATTATGGATACAGTGAACATTAAGGAATGTGGCTTACATCTATGGACAAGTGAGTTTCCTAATACCGAATCCCGGAGTTGAAAGGTTTACCCACACAGCAGGGAGACTGAACCAGAGCAAATCTTTTTCCCTCTTCCCAAGGGCAGAATCTACTTTAGGAAAAGTCAGTAGAGAAGAAGCTCCAGGGAAGAAGTGATTGATTGAAGGAGGTAAAGCAATTTCAGGAGTGCTATACTAATTGTTGTCCATCTACTTAGAAGGGAACATTAGGAATAATAAATATCCTGTTCTTGCAAGATAGAAATATAATCAAATATTGAAACATCTCAAGCTAGTGAAAGACAGTCACTGATACTTGAGAAGGAGTAATGGGGAATCAGAAAGGAAGTGACGTTTTGAATATACTAATTCTAGGAGTCCAGTAGCTCTATGTCAATGCAAAGAGAATATGCACAACCCAAAAATATTGTAGAAATGTAGAAATATAGAGAATTCTGTAGTTGCATTTCTGTCTTTTTAGCCATACTACAGTGTGACTAAGCTCTTGGGAGGGCTCCTACATTCTTTTGTCGTTACAAGCCTTTTTAAAAAAGATTTTATTTACTTATTTGAGAGAGAGGAAGAGAGTACAGAGGGAGAAGCAGACTCCCCACTGAGTTGAGAACCTGACTGGGGGATCTATCCCAGGATTCTAGGATTCTAGGATCATGACCTGAGTGGAAGGCCGATGCTTAGCTGACTGAGCCACCGAGGTGCCCCTCTTTTCAAGTTTTTATTTAAATTCTAGTTAGTGGCCATATATGGTAAAATTTGCTTCAGGTGTAGAATTTAGTGATTCATCACTTATATATAATTCCCAGTGGTCATCACAACAAGTGCCCTTAATCCCTATTATCCATTTACCCCATCCCCTCCCTCCTTCCCTCCATCAACCTTCAGTTTATTCTCCATAGTTGAGTCACTTATGGTTTTCTTCCCCCCTCTCTCCTCTTTTTACCTTCATCTAAATTCAACTGTTTGTTTTTAAAATTCTGTGTATGAGTGAAATCTTACGGTATTTGTCTTTCTCTGACTGACTTATTTCACTTCGTGTGATACACTGTAGCTCCATCCACATCATTGCAAATGGCAAGATTTCATTCTTTTTGATGGCTGAGTAATATTCCACTGTATATAGAAACCACATCTTCTTTATTCATTTATCTGTCAATGGATATTTCAGATTTTCCCCTAATTTGGCTATTGTTGATAATGCTGCTATAAACATTGGGGTACATGTGCCACTTTGAATCTGTATTTTTGTATCCTTTGGGTAAATACCTAGTAGTACAGTTGCTGGATTGTAGGGTCATTCTGTTTTTACCTTTTGAGGAACCTCCATACTGTTTTCCAGAGTGGCTGTACCGGCTTGCATTCCTGCCAACAGTGTAAGATGGTTCCACTTCTTCCACATCCTCACCAACACCTGTTGTTTCCTGTATTTTTAATTCTAGCCATTCTGACAGGTCTGAGGTGATATCTCACCATGGTTTTGATCTGTATGTCCCTGATGATGAGTGATGTTGAGCATCTTTTCATGTGTCTGTTAGCCAACTATAAGTTTTCTTTGGAAAAAATGTCTGTTCATGTCCTATGACTATTTCTTAACTGGATTATTATTATTATTTTTTTTTGGTGTTGAGTTTGATAAATTCTTTATAGATTTTGGATTCTAACCCTTTATCAGATATGTCATTTGCAGATATCTTCTCCCATTCCATAGGTTGCCTTTTAGTTTTGCTGATTGTTTCCTTCCCTGTGTGAAGCATTTTATTTTGTCGAAGTCACAATAGTTCTAGTAAGAATTTGCTATAGCCAAGATCAAAGAGGTTGCTGTCTGTGTTCTCCTCTAGAATTTTTTTTTCTTTTGAGAGAGAAAGTGAGTTTGCACATGCAAGCAATGGGGAGGGGTAAAGGGAGAGAGAGAGAATCTTAAGCAGGCTCCATGCTTATCACAGAGCCCAACACGGGACTTGATCTCAGGACCCTGAGATTATGACCTGAGTGGAAATCAGGAGTCGGATGAATTGACTAAGCCACTCAGGTACCCCTTCTCAAGGATTTTGATGGATTATTGTCTCACATTTAGGTCTTTCATCCATTTTGAATTTATTTTTGTGTATGGTATAAGAAAGTAGTCCAGTTATATTCTTCTGCATGTCCCTGTCCAGTCTTCCCAACCATTTGTTGAAGAAACTGTCCTTCTCCATTGGATTTTCTTTCCTGCTTTGTTGGAGATCAGTTGACCGTATAGTTGTGGGGTTCATTTCTGGGTTTTCTGTTCTGTTCCATTGACCTATGTGTCTGTTTTTATGCCAGTATCATATTGTCTTGATGACTACCGTTTGAAGGCCAGAATTTGGTGTCTCCAGTTTTGTTTTTCTTTTTCAACATTACTTTGGCTATTTGGGGTCTTTTGTGGTTCCATATAAATTTTACATTTGTTCTAGGTCTGTGAAAAATGCTGATTATATTTTGATACATATTGCAATAAATGTGTAGATTACTTTGGGTAGTATAGACATTTTAACAGTATTTGTTCTTCCAGTCTATGAGCATGGAATGTTTTTCCATTTCTTTGTGTCTTCCTCAACTTCTTTCATAAGTGTTCTGTAGTTTTCAGAGTACAGATCTTTTACTTCTTTTTTTTTAAAAAGATTTTATTTATTTATTTGAGAGAGAGAGCAAGAGAGCACAAGCAGGGGGAGCAGCAGAGATGATGGGGAAGCAGGATCCCTGCTGAGCAAGGAGTCTGATGTAGGGCTTGATCCCAGGACGCTAAGATCATAACCCCTGCCGAAGGCAGACATTCAACAGACTGAGTCACCCAGGTGCCCCTTACCTCTTTGGCTAGGTTTACTCCTGGATATCTTATGGGTTTTGGTGCAATTGTAAATGGGATTGATTCTCTTTCTGGTGTTTCATTATTGGTGTGTAGAAATGCAGCAGGTTTCTGTACATTGATTTTGTATCCTGCAACTTTGCTGAATTCATGTACTAGGTTTAGCATTTTTTTTTTTTTTTGTAAAGTCTTTTGGGTTTTCTCCATAGAGTATCATGTCATCTGCAAATAGTGAAGTTTCACTTCTTCCTTGCCAGTTTGGATGCTGTTTATTTCTTTTTGTTGTCTGATTGGTGAGGCTAGAACTTCTAGTACTATGTTAAGTAACAGTGGTAAGAATGGTCATCCCTGTCTTGTTCCTGACTATAGAGAGAAACCTCTTAGTTTTTCCCCATTGAGGAGGATATTAGCTGTGGGTCTTTTGTGTATGGTCTTTATGATGTTGAGGTATGTTCCTTCTGTCCCTATTTGTTGAGGGTTCTTATCAAGAATGGATGCTATATTTTGTCAGATGCTTTTCCTGCATCTATTAAGAGGATCATATGGTTCTTTTGCTTTCTTTTATTAATGTGGTATATCATGTTGATTGATTTGTAGATATTGAACCACCCCTGCAACCCAGGAATAAATCCCACTTGATCGTGCTGAATATATCTTTTAATGTACTGTTGGACTTGATTTGGTACTATGTTGTTGAGAATTTTTATATCCTTGTTTAATAGGGATATTGGCCTGAAATTGTCTTCTTTAGTGGGGCCTTTGTCTGATTTTGGAATCAAGGTAATGCTGGCCTCACAGTATGTGTTTAGAAGTTTTCCTTCCATTCCTGTTTTTTGGAACAGTTTGAGAAGAATAGGTATTAACTCTTCTTTAAATGTCTGATAGAATTGCCATGGGAAGCCATCTGGCCCTACACTTTTGTTTGTTGGATGATTTTTGACTAATACAATTCTTTGCCCTTATGGGTCTGTTCGAATTATCTATTCCTTCCTATTTCAGTTTTGGCAGTTTGTATGTTTCTAGGAACTTATCTATTTCTTTCAGGTTGCTGAGATTATTTGTTGGTAGATAATTTTTCATAATATCCTCCTGTAATTTTTTGTATTTCTGTGCTGTTGGTTGTGATCTCTCCTCTTTCATTCATGGTTTTATTTTTTGGGGTTCTTTCTCTTTTCTTTATGGTAAGTCTGGCTAGGGGTTTATCAGTTTTATTAATTCTTCCAAAGAATCATCTCTTGGTTTCATTGATCTGTTCACTGTTGTTTTTTGTTTGTTTCTATATTGTTTGCTTCTGCTCTACTCTTTATTATTTCTCTTCTGTTGCTGCTTTTAGTCTTTATTTGTTGTTCCTTTTCTAGCTCCTTTAGGTGTAAGGTTAGGTTCTGTCTTTGAGACTTTTCTTCCTTCTTGAGGTAGGCCTGAATTGCTGTATACTTCTCTCTTAGGAGTGCCTTTGCTGCATCCCAAATCTTTTTTTTTTTTTAAAGATTTTATTTATTTATTTGACAGAGAGAGATCACAAGTAGACAGAGAGGCAGGCAGAGAGAGAGAGAGGGAAGCAGGCTCGCCGCTGAGCAGAGAGCCCGATGCGGGACTCGATCCCAGGACCCCGAGATCATGACCTGAGCCGAAGGCAGCGGCCCAACCCGCTGAGCCACCCAGGCGCCCCCCATCCCAAATCTTTTGAGCTGTCATGTTTTCATTTTCATTTGCTTGCATGTATTTTTTTTAAGATTTTATTTATTTATTTGTCAGAGAGAGAGAGAGCGCGCGCATGCGAGCGCACAAGCACAGGCAGACAGAGTAGCAGGCAGAGGCAGAGGGAGAAGCAGGCTCCTTGCCAAGCAAAGAGCCTGATGTGGGACTCAATCCCAGGATGCTGGGATCATGACCAGGCAGCGGCTTAACTGCTGAGCCACCCAGGCATCCCTGCTTGCATGTATTTTTAAATTTCTTCTTTGATATCTTGGTTAACCCATTCATTCTTTAGTAGGATGTTCTTTAACTCCATGTACTTGTGGTCTTTCCAAATTTTGTGTGTGTGTGTGTGTGTGTGTGTGTGTGTGTGTGTGTGTGACTTCAAGTTTCTCAGTGTTGTGGTCTAAAAATATGCATGGTATTATCTCAATCTTTTTGTACTTGTTGAGACCTGATTTGTGACCCAGTATGTGATCTATTCTGGAGCATGTTCCATGTACACTCAAGAAGAAAGTGTATTCTGCTGCTTTAGGGTGAAATGTTCTGTATGTATCTGTTAAGACCATCTGGTCCAGTGCGTCATTCAGGGCACTGGACCAGATGTTTCCCTTTTGATTTTCTGCTTAGCTGATCTGTTTATTGCTGTAAGTGGAATGTTAAAGTCCCTTACTATTCTTGCATTATTACCAGCGAGTTACTTTATGTTTGTTATTTATTGATTTGTATATTTGGGTACTCCCAAATTGGGGGTATAAATATTTACATTTGTTAGATCTTGTTGGATAGACCCCTTAATTATGATACAGTGCCCTCTTTCCTCTCTTGTAACAGTCTTTGGCTCAAAATCTAGTTTGATATTAGTGTGGCTATTCTGGCTTTCTTTTGATGCCCATTAGCATGATAGATGGTTCTCCATCTCCTAACTTACAATCTGCTGGTATCTTAAGTCTAAAATAAGCCTCTTGTAGGCAACATATGGATGGGTATTACTCTTACTATTTTTTTTATCCATTCTGATACCCTATGTCTTTTGATTGGAGCAATTAGTCCACTTAAATTCAGAGTGATTATTGGTAATATGTATTTAGTGCCATGGTGTTACCAGTAAAGTTGATGTTTCTGGTGATGTTCTTTGTTCCTTTTTCTAGTCCTTGTTGCTTTTGGTCTTTATTTCCCACTTAAAGACTACCCTTTAATATTTCTTGCAGGGTTACAAACTCCTTTAGTTTTTGTTTGTCTGGGAAACTCTGTCTTTCCTTCTATTCTGAATGACACCCTTGCTGGATAGAGTATTATTGGCTGCACATTTTTTCCCATTCAGTGCATTTGAATATATCATGTCACTCTCTTCTGGCCTGCCAAGTTTCTGTGGAGAGATCTAGTGTGAGTCTGCTTCATAGTCTCTTGTAGGGTAAGGATATTTTTCCCTTGCTGCTTTCCGGATTCTTTCCTTGCCTGTGTATTTTGTAAATTTTAATATGATATGTCTTGGTGTTGGCTGGCTGTTGTTGAATTTTGTGGGAGTTCTCTGTGCCTCTTGGACTTTGGTGTCTGTTTACTTCTGCAGATTAGGGATGTTTTCAGCTATAATTTGCTCAAATTAACCTTCTGCCCCTTTTCCCTCTTTTCTTCTTCTGGGGCTCTACAATGTGAATGTAGTTGCTGAGTTCCCAAAGACTACATTCATGATCCAGTAATTTTTCTTTCCCTCTTCTTGTCAGCTTCATTATATTCCATAATTTTATCTTCTGTATCACTGATTCATTCCTCTGCTTCATTCATTCTTGTTGTCATTGTATCTAGTCAGTTTGCATCTTGCTTATTAGAAGTCCTAGCAACGGCAATCAGACAACAAAGAGAAATAAAAGGTATCCAAATTGGCAAGGAAGAAGTCAAACTCTCTCTCTTCGCAGATGACATGATTCTTTATATGGAAAACCCCAAAGACTCCACCCCCAAACTACTAGAACTCATACAGCAATTAAGTAACGTGGCAGGATACAAAGTCAATGTACAGAAATCAGTGGCTTTCTTATACACTAACAATGAAAATACAGAAAGGCAAATTAGAGAATTGATTCCATTTACTATAGCACCAAGAACCATAAGATACCTGGGAATAAACCTAACCAAAGAGGTAAAGGACCTGTACTCGAGGAACTACAGAACACTCATGAAAGAAATTGAAGAAGACACAAAAAGATGGAAGACCATTCCATGCTCTTGGATCGGAAGAATAAACATTGTTAAAATGTCTATACTGCGTAGAGCAATCTATACTTTTAATGCCATTCCGATCAAAACTCCACCGATATTTTTCAAAGAGCTGGAGCAAATAATCCTAAAATTTGTATGGAATCAGAAGAGACCCCGAATTGCTAAGGAAATGTTGAAAAACAAAAACAAAACTGGCGGCATCACGTTACCCGATTTTAAGCTTTACTACAAAGCTGTGATCACCAAGACAGCGTGGTACTGGCATAAAAACCGACACATAGACCAGTGAAACAGAGTGGAGAGCCCAGATATGGACCCTCAACTCTATAGTCAAATAATCTTTGACAAAACAGGAAGAAATATACACTGGAAAAAAGACAGTCTCTTCAATAAATAGTGCTGGGAAAACTGGACAGCTATATGTAGAAGAATGAAACTCGACCATTCTCTTACACCATACACAAAGATAAACTCGAAATGAATAAAAGACCTCAACGTGAGACAGGAATCCATCAGAATCCTAGAGGAGAACATAGGCAGTAACCTCTTCGATATCAGCCACAGCAACTTCTTTCAAGATATGTCTCCAAAGGCAAAGGAAACAAAAGCGAAAATGAACTTTTGGGACTTCATCAAGATCAAAAGCTTTTGCACAGCAAAGGAAACAGTCAACAAAACAAAAAGGCAACCCACGGAATGGGAGAAAATATTTGCAAATGACGGCACAGACAAAAGGTTGATATCCAGGATCTACATTTTTAAATTTCAGCCTGACTAGTTTTTATTTCTTTTATCTCTAAGGGATCCTCTAGTGTCTCTCCTATGGTCTTCTCAAGGCCAGCTACCATACTTTTGATTGGTGTTTTAAAATCTGGTTCAGGGGGGCACCTGGGTGGCTCAGTGGGTTAAAGCTTCTGCCTTCAGCTCAGGTCATGATCCCAGGGTCCTGGGATCGAGCCCCACATCTGGCTCTCTGCTCAACAGGGAGCCTGCTTCCTCCTCTCTCTCTGCCTGCCTCTCTGCCTACTTGTGGTCTCTGTTTGTCAAATAAATAAATAAAATCTTTAAAAAAATAAAATCTGGTTCAGGCATATTACTTATATCTGTTTTGATTAGATCCCTGGCCATGAACTCTTCTTGTTCTTTTTTTTAGGGGTGAATTTCTCCATCTTATCATTTTTTCTAAGTCACTGTTTTGTGTGTGTGTTTTAGGAAAGCCTATTACAGTTCTGTTCCTGAGATTAATGGCTATATTAAGAGGAGGTCCTATACTGTCCAGGGCCTGGTGCTTCGGGTAGTGTTTTAAATTTTTTTTTAAGATTTTATTTATTTATTTGACAGAGAGAGATCACAAGCAGGCAGAGAGGCAGGCAGAGAGAGAGGGAGGAAGCAGTCTCCCTGCTGAGCAGAGAGCCAGATGTGGGGCTCGATCCCAGGACCCTGGGATCATGACCTGAGCCGAATGCAGAGGCTTTAACCCACTGAGCCACCCAGGCACCCCTCGGGTAGTGTTTTAAATGTGCACTCTGCTCTTGTGTTTTGGCTGCTCTTTCCCTCAGATCAGTCCTCTGGAATTTCTCCTTGCCTGCAGTGGGCAGTGTTTGGACCTGGTCCCATGTGTGGCATTTAAACTAGATGTGCTTTGGTTGGCTTGTTAAAATAAGCCTTGGTCCTACTTCCACTAGAGCTGAATTTTTGTAGCACTCTATGATTGGTGGACTTGGTGTATGTGAGGGGTTTGTGCTGGCCTTCTGGGTAGGGTGTCCTGTGCTGGTTCTCAGGCTGACTTGCCCTAGTAAAGATGCACCTGCCGAGCACAGGGGGTGGGGCTTGGTGTGAGTGGCTCCAGCCTCCCCAAAAGGGCACTGAGGTCTGTAAGTGCTGATGGGTTGGGGTCAGGGGGGAATGGTGATGCACAGCTCTTTTATCCCCAGAGCAGGGAGTTCATGGCTGCCGCTGTTCAGACAGCCCTCACAGAAAAACAAACAATCTCCACTCATGTCCTCATATTCTTTCAGATCCCTGACTTCGCCCTGCCTGTGTCTCAGCTGTCTCCCTGCTAGTCAGCGGAGTACTCCTGTGTTTTAGCTCAGGCATGCCTCTGGGTTTCAACACTCCAAATTTTAGAGACCCAGTGTGCTATGGACCCACGCTGTTCCTCTGCGGGAGGGTCTTGCTGTGCTGTAGCTGGTGCCAGTTGGTCCAGAAAAAGGATTCACATGATTGCACAGGGGCTCAGAGTTTATGATAAAGTGTAGCAAAAAGTCGGCACCAAGCTTTGCTGTTTTCAGTAGGTGTTTCTGGTCCTATGCTAATGAACCAGGCAGCATGTTAGCACCCGTCATCTCTTTTGTCTCCTGAGAAGCAGTGCCACCCCTCCCAGATCCACTCTAAAAAGGGGAACTTCATCTTCCAGTGTGATCCAGGGGATCCTCAGACCACACTGTCTGCTCCCAGGCCTCTGCCCTCCTTCCCCATAGCAGCACTGTGATACCCACGAGGGTCCACCTGGCAGTGGCACGGATTTCTAAAACTTCAGACTTTGGGCTCCACTGCTTGTAAAAACTTGCAATAATCAGCTGTAGTAGTATTCCCAGTCAGTGGTTTGGGAAGTGGTTTTTTTTGTGCAATCCCCTGCACAGTGCTTTCAATTTCTCCATCTCTCTCTCTCTCTATCTCTGAGATCAAGGCTCCCTCCCTCCACAGCACCCACGATTCTTTTCTCCCCAGAATCACATTTTTGCAGCTCTTACCTTTTATGTTGTGGCTTCTTTTCTCCCTCTAGTTCACAGTTTGTTCTCTCAGCATTCCAATCTATTTCTTGGTGTTTGGAATGTTTTGATATTTATCTAGGTATGTTTGAGGGACAAGGCAATCAGAGGGTCCCCTTCTGCTCTACCATCTTAACCCATATCCTTTTTTTCCATATATATACATATAAAATTTAATTTTAGTATAGTTAACATATGGTATTAATGAGGTCTTCTAAATTCTTGCTTCTCACTTTATTCTATGTGAGAAGAGGCAAGTGACGATGTTGCCTGCCTTATGATAATGATACTAGCATATACATTCACATATGATCCACAAAGTTATGCAGGATTGGTACTTTTCTCATGCTATTAACTAAATAAGTTTAGCCCTTGAAGCAGTTGCCTTAGGATTTCAAATCTTGAGGTTCAGAGATATTTAGGTGTCATTTGACCAACTCAGAGTTTTAACTTGGTAAGATGGGACCACATTTATGGAAGTTATCTCAGATTACAGAAGGAACTAGTGGAGGATGGGACCACTAGGACCCGCAGCTCCAATTTCTTTTTCCTACACTCCCTTGGAAAAGATGGCATTGGGAAATAAACCATTCTCTGACCATACTAGATTACATTGCTGTTGGCTAAAATAACAATTTTGGCTAACTTCCAATCTTAAGCTTTTCAAATAATATTTTAAAATTTCTGTAATGAAGGAAAAATTAAGCTCTCTGGAAATCTAAATGTGGTACAAATTTCAGCATTTTATTCATTTCATAAAAGAATCTGAAGTTGCTGTTACATTGAGAGGCCCCAAATTCTTAGTCTATGTTTGAGTCATATAAATGGCAGTAATTAAATTTTTAAAATAAATATTGAACCCTCAAAAGCCAGAGATGGGAAAAACCGTATTTAGAAGAGCAGGACACTTAGTTGAAAGCGCATATCTGCTTTATCTGTCATTATCAAACATGATAACTATACATATCCTTTTGACTAAATCTTAAGAAGTTGAATAATTGTATTCATATAAATTTGGCATTTTGTTAATTCTCTGATATAATATTAGAAATAGTTCCTGATAAAATGTTAATTATTTTTCCAATTAGGTAAGTGTCATGTACTCCTAGAAAATATTGAGAAAAAATGAAGGTTGTGTAGAGTTTATATCAACCAAAATATCCTACTATCTAAAGATAACCCTTGTTAAAATGTTGGGATATTTGTGTGTGTGTATGTATAACATTTTTTATTCTTATTACAGTAAGAATGTATGTTCATCATAGGGTGTTTAGAGACTATAAATAATTAGAAGAAAGTGAAAATCACAATATGAAAACTGCTTCAATAAATATACCATAATTCGGAAAAATTTTTGCCCTACCTTTGAACTTTTAGAATATTAGTATATAATATTTTAAGGATATGAATGATACTTTGGTTCTGCAGAAATAACTATCACGTTTAAGCCATAATAAAAAATAAGTATGCTATGTTTTGACTTCTCATATTGGGAGAGTTTCAGGAGGACTGGCTTAGTCAACAGTTTGTAGAGGGTTTAATGAACTCGAACTTAGGAAGAACCCCTGACTTTAGCATAGGGGGAGGAGTGAAAAGCAGCAAGACTTTAGGAGCTAAAGAAGTTAGGGAGGAATGGTAGCATTTATAGACCACTTGTGTGTACCATGTGTCAAAAAATAGCCATCGAAAACTAAGAATAACTTGAAGCAGCTATTCTTTGGGCACCAAGTTCAAAGAAATGTTATTTTAGTGATGAGTGGATATTTATGAAATTTTTTAGTGAGTCATAAGGGAACTGGTGGAGAGAGAAATTCATGATGCTATGAGGTAATCCCAGTATTTCCATTCCAGGCTGAAGAGTATGATTCACTTACAGACTTCTGACCCCAATTTGGATCTCAGGACACTTCCAGTCACTAGGCTTTCATTCAGCAAGTATTTAAAGAGCAGCTTATAAGTCTGAGTGCTGAGGAGACAACCATAAACCATTCATAGCAGAAATAAGATGTGGTTCCTTCCAAGCCTAACAAATGAATAATTGACTGGTGGCACATGAACTCTTTCATCTTTACCATTAGAAGTCATCTTAAAGATTTTATTTATTTATTTGACAGAGAGAAATACAGTGAGAGAGGGAACACAGGGGGAGTGGGAGAGGGAGAAGCAGACTTCCCGCCGAGCAGGGAGCTCAATGGGGGGCGTGATCCTGGGACTCTGGGATCACGACCTGAGCTGAAGGCAGACACTTAATGACTGAGCCACCCAGATGCCCCTAGAAATCATCTTAGATGCACTCATGTTGTCTCTGTCTTTTTTTTTTTTTTTGGTAATTAATTTTTAAAGATTTCATTTATTTATTTTTGCATGAGAGAGAGAGTGAGCACGAGCAGAGGAATGGGCAATGGGAGAGAGCAGAGCTAGAGAAGCAGACTCTTGACTGAGCAGGGAGCCTGATGTGGGACTTGATTTCAGGACCCTGGGATCATGAACTGAGCTAAAGGCAGGCACTTAACCGACTGAGCCATCCAGGTGCCCTTGTTGGCTCTGTCTTAAGTCACTCTAATAGGTCTGATTTTTGTTGTTGCTAATAGTGTGGTTTTGGCAGTTTCTGCTGTTTGAGTTTGAATTCTTGCTCTGTAACTTACAAAGTTATATAATACGGAGCAAGTTACTTAAACCGAATCTTCTATTCTATAAATGAGCACAATAATACCCATCTATTAGAGTTGTTGTAAGAATTAAGGTCAGGGGTGGGAGGTTGGGGGAACAGGTGGTGGGTAATGGGGAGGGCACGTTTTGCATGGAGCACTGGGTGTTGTGCAAAAACAATGAATACTGTTACGCTGAAAAAATAAATAAAATGGGAAAAAAAAAGAAAAAAAAAAGAAAACAGCAAAAAAAAAAAGAATTAAGAGGATAATAAATATGCAGTATGAAACTTAATACCTGCTTCATCACAGGCTTTCAATGTTAGCTCCTATGATGAAGATCATGGTGGTGGCGACAATGATTGCTTGGAGTCTGATTTGGTGTTTTGTCCCTAGTTCTGTCCAATTAATGTGACATGGCAAAAACAACAGAGATAGAGATAGACATCAGGAAACAAAAGGTTGATTGATTTGGAGTGGGTAGGATCAAAACAAGATGTGCCAAGTCCCACTCATTGTTGGAAGGAGGTCTCCTGAGCAATGTTGGTTTTTGGAAAGATAACTTGGTTTCATGGAAAAAATATTACACTATGTTATTATTCTTGAATTTCAGTTTGAGGTTCTAAGTCATTTGTTATTAGAAGAGTTAATACATGTGAAGTACCTAGAACAGTGCATGGTACACAGAAAGTACTCTAAATGTTTCTGTCATTATAAACTGTTATCATTCATTCGTTTAGTTTACCCATAATCTAACAAATATTTAGTGAGAGCTAGCTTCCAAGTTGCCTGCTAGACATGCTGGGTTCAGGGTGAACTAGATAAACAGTTGCCATTTTGAAGATAGGATTCTTTTTTAAAAATTTCTTTTCAGCGTAACAGTATTCATTGTTTTTGCACCACACCCAGTGCTCCATGCAATACGTGCCCTCCCTATTACCCACCACCTGGTTCCCCAACCTCCCACCTCCCGCCCCTTCAAAACCCTCAGGTTGTTTTTCAGAGTCCATAGTCTCTCATAGTTCATCTGCCCTTCCAATTTCCCTCAACCTTCTCCTCTCCATCTCCCCATGTCCTCCATATTCTCTGTTATGCTCCACAAATAAGTGAAACCATATGATACTTGACTCTCTCTGCTTGACTTATTTCACTCAGCATAATCTCTTCCAGTCCTGTCCACATTGCTACAAAAGTTGGGTATTCATCCTTTCTGATGGAGGCATAATACTCCATCGTGTATATGTACCACATCTTCCTTATCCATTCATCCATTGAAGGGCATCTTGGTTCTTTCCACAGTTTGGCGACCGTGGCCATTGCTGCAATAAACATTGGGGTACAGATGGCTCTTCTTTTCACTACATCTGTATCTTTGGGGTAAATACCCAGCAGTGCAATTGCAGGGTCATAGGGAAGCTCTATTTTTAATTTCTTGAGGAATCTCCACACTGTTCTCCAAAGTGGCTGCCCCAACTTGCATTCCCACCAAGAGTGGAAGAGGGTTCCCCTTTCTCCACATCCTCTCCAACACACATTGTTTCCTGTCTTGCTAATTTTGGCCATTCTAACTGTTGTAAGGTGATATCTCAATGTGGTTTTAATTTGAATCTCCCTGATGGCTAGTGATGATGAACATTTTTTTCATGTGTCTGATAGCCATTTGTATGTCTTCATTGGAGAAGTGTCTGTTCATATCTTCTGCCCATTTTTTGATATGATTATCTGTTTTGTGTGTGTTGAGTTTGAGGAGTTCTTTATAGATCCTGGATATCAACCTTTTGTCTGAAAGATAGGATTCTAGCAGAGGGAAGATCTGCTATTATTGGTCGGTCTCTAAGCCCTTCTGGGTCTTAATGTCTTCATCAGTAAAGTCAAGTTTGGCTGTCAAATCTTACAACAGTATCTTCCAATGACACTCTTTTCCTGGCTGAATATATGCTGATTACTTATTTATTTATAGAATGTTTATTGATACCTACCATATGTAGGCCCTGTGCTAGGTGCTAGGAATATAGTAGTAACCAGAGCACAGAGCAGACACAGCATCTGCCCTCATGGAACATTAAGTCCAACGCACAAGGCACAGGTTGATTGGTTAGTTTTACAGAGGGGAAAATGCTAGGCTTGTGTTATTGTTTGATTAGTATTACAGAGGGGAAAATGCTAGGCTTGTGTTATTGATTTATGTGACAGAAACAAAATATATATTACTCTTGATAGAAGGTCCATTATAAAACATTAATCCAGATTTTTTTCCCTCCCATTTTGTGAGTTTATATTGTCTTGTCTGCTTAAACAGGAGCCGCTGGACATCATGGAGACAACTTGGTAGAGAAGATCATCTCAGTTCTGCCCCAGCTTCCAGGCCATACCAACGATGTGATGGTTAACATGGTGGAGCTTACGGCACTCCAGAATGAGGAGAAAAATCAGAGTATGGTCGCCCCAGGCTGTCTTGCACAATCCAAGTAAGATATACAGGTTTTTTTCTTCTCTCATCCTTCTCCCTCTTCCCTTTTCTATTTCTCTGAGGCCAGCTGTTTCTGTAGGAGGGAAACAATGACGAGTTGGCCTGGTTGAAAAATTCACAGAGGATGACATTTAGAAAAAAGCATTTTTCCCCCTAACTTTGAAATAACCCATACCGATTAAACCACAATGAACCAAAAAGTATGGAATTGTCATTTATAGAGATATCATTTAGATGTAATATTAGTTTGTTCTGAGAATTGGTTAGGTGAATCAGTTTATACATCTCCATTTCTCAGATGGTTTCACATGGAATTGAATCCAGACTTACTCAATTTCTTTTTCCCAGTGGGCTTTTTCACACAAAGCTATGAACCAGCACCATCTTTCTACATGTAAAGGATATGCTCTGGGACATCAAGGAGAGGAGTTTTTATTTCTGTGTGTATTTTTCACATGCTTAGAGAAATCAGAAAAAGAAGATGGATTACTTCATGTTATGCAGAGTTTCAAAAATAGAAGAACATTTCTCCAGAAACACGGCAATAAAAAGCTAACAATAGTCACCTCCTCTACTCTGTCCTTTATCAATAACTCTTATGAGAAAAAAAAAAGTATTAGAAGGTGAAAAATTATCTGAGTATCTGTTTCCTTTATGTCTCTGTTTTTAAACAAAACAAGATATTTCACATTATAGTTTCAAATCTTAAAAGTAGCAAATTATATTTGGAATTTCCTATCATATCTGGAATTAGTTTTCAGCTCTTAAATTTTTCAGCTTTTAAAAGATTTATTTATTTTTAATTTTTTTAGGTAGTTCATAACATTTATTGGGTGCCTGAGGTGTATGGGCCAGTGTGGGATGAAAATGGAAAGTTCTGCACCCTGTCTTTTTTGTATACTTATGTACACAAGAAAAACATAGGCCATGTGCTCACTTTGGTAGTCCATATACTAAAACATAGGCCTATGAGCTCGAAGCTATACAAACCCGGGAGTAATTGTGATTGGAGATGTTTGTAGCTGTTCAGAGGGCCCGTCAGAAGTTACTTATCAAGGACTTACTATGAGCCTTCTTTGAACTAAGTAATATGAAGGACATAAAATAATAGAAAGTATTATTTTTGCCTTCACGGACTACTTTTCATATTGGGTAGTCCTTTTTACATACTGGTTCAATCAAAACACAACAGAAATTATATAAACTCAAGACCCAGGTGTCTGTTACAGATTATAAATCCTACAGGATCAGGTCCACACATGTAGATCAATGTGGACCTTGTGGAAGTGGTGATGCTTGACCTCATTATGTCTTGAAGAATTCAGGAAAAGAGAAGGGCTAACGTGAGCATAGTTATGGAAACAAAAATGGTCAGGGCCGGATAGGGTGGGGTGTGAGGAAGAAAGACTACCTCTCCAGATCCCCGGTGCCATCAGCAGTAATGTTTTTCAGGACTAACCTGGTACCAAGCGCATTTCCAGGCATTTTATATTTGGGAAGTCATTTAAGTTTTATGATAACCTAATGAGGTAGGTGTTGTTTTCCCCCCATTTTACCAGTAAGGAAACTGAGGCAAAGAGACTTTAAATAATGTAGTTAGCAGGAGATGGGGCTAGAATTTGAGCCCAGAATGTTTGGCTTCAGAGCTATGCTCTTAAACTTCTATGCTATCTCCGTAGGGCCCAGAGGGGAGCTAGGCTCATGAATAGATTTAAAGAGACAGTGAGAGACAAAAATGAAGTTACTTGATGATTTAATTTTGAGAGTCCTATTCACTCAACATAGCAGTTACACTGGCAATACAGATCAATTTTGGCTAATTTCAGCAAAAATAGAGTTTATTAAAGAGATTAGATAGCTGACACAATCAAAGGAAGAACTTTTTTTTTTTTTCTTTTAAAGGAAGGACTCTTAATCGGATTTTGGAAAGATCAACATAGTTCCAGGGGTCTAGAATTTAGGAAAAACCTCTTCAAGGCCTTGACATCTGAGAGACTGAATTTTAACTCTTTTTGGTCATGAGTCATTCTGTTTAAGCTTCAGATTCTAAGGGAAAATGTGAGATTGGCCTCACTTAGGCTTTGTGCCCACGCTCTGCCCAGGGGTGACTGGGAGCAGTTCATACTGGTTGAGAATTATGCCAAGATTGTATAGCCTGGTGAAGGGGTAGTTCGTCAAAGGAAAATGGAAACATTTATCAAAAGAAGGGAAAAGGCGGGCACCTGGGTGGCTCAGTGGGTTAAAGCCTCTGCCTTCGGCTCAGGTGATGATCCCAGAGTCCTGGGATCGAGCCCCGCGTCGGGCTCTCTGCTCAGCAGGAGGCCTGCTTCCTCCTCTCTCTCTGCCTGCCTCTCTGCCTGCTTGTGTTCTCTCTCTGTCAAATAAATAAATAAATCTTTAAAAAAAAAAAAGAAGGGGAAAGGCTGCTGGGCAGGGAGAAGCAGCAGATGCCCTTTAATAATAATAGCACACGCTTATATAGGATTTACTGTGTAACAGGCGTTGTGCTCATCACTTTTTGTATTGTGACTGGTTTAATTCTCACAACCTCTCTGTGAGGTGGGTTCTATTACCTTCCCCTTTTATAGATGAAGAAGGAGACTGAATGACATGCCTAAGGTGGCACATACAGTTAGAAGTGGTGGGACCTGTATTTGAACCCCGGTAGTTTATCTCTAAAGTCAGTGCTTACCATTACTTTATGCTGACTCCTCAGAAGCACAAGATAATTACAAAAAAACCAAGTGAGCACCCCAGAGAAGTTTGCAAGAAGAGAGAAGAGTTGAATCCAGTGTTAATGAGTGGGACCAAGCAAATTCTGACAAATGTAGTAGGACAAATGTAAAGAATCTCTTAGATCTACAAGTTGTATTGTGATTATGACCAATTTATTTAATTTTGATTCCCCAGCATTCATTCTACCCCAAGCTTAGTCCAAGGCTTGAACCAAACCAGCCTGAGAATCCCATTTCTCTTGCCAGTGATGGCTTTAGAATGGGGAGGTGATAAGAGAAAAAGTCTTCCTAGGGCTTCTTGATCAGGTTTCTTTGCTTCTGAAAAGAGACTCAAAAAAGATGCATGCTCTCCCCTCTTCCTCCCCTACCTCCCACAACAATCAGGACTCTGACTAAGTCCTGAAAGTGCTGAGGGATTCTGCTTACAATCTGAAGTTGAAGCTGACGCGTGGAAGGTGGCACGGCCACAGGCGTCACAGAGGAGAACATGGATACTGTGCCTGGCCCCCATGTTATGTAGGAGAGTATGCTTCCTTGTTGTTTAAGCCAAATCAAGTCTCTGTTTTCTATTACTGGCAACCAAAGTCTTCTTAACTGATACATTTTCTGTACCTCATTATTTCATCTATAAAATGAGGGCATTGGCCTAAATGACTTCAAAGGCTCTTGGTTTTTTAAAATAAAAAATTTCTCATATGTATATTAACCCTCCAATCTTTATTTCCATTGGGTGCCTTTTCCTCTCATTTGACTGCTAATGAATATTGTCATAAAATATGAGTTTTGAGAACCATCCAAGTATAAGGGCACGGTCATAAATGTCAAAGGCAATGATGAGTTCTAGAAGGATCCGGATAAAGAAAACTTTCATGAGAGCAGGTTTGGTGACGTAGAAGGACTAGGAGTCAGGCTGCAGAAGGTAGAGAGAGAGGTGGTGAGAAAGTGACAAATAAAGATTTAAAGCAATAAAGAGAAAAGTTAGGTAGTTTCTTGGCAATTGCTTGGAATACTGAGAGAATTGTACCTATCAATTTCGATTCCAAAAGAGGAATTGAAATGAATTACAGCTTTTGTAGTATAAACTGTACTTCCATCAAGATAATCATAACCATTACTACCTCCTACACCACCCCCGAAACTTCTCAGGGAAACGACTATGAGGATGAAAAAATTAGTACTAAAATGAAAACAGATGGGTGCTTGGCAATAAACAATCTGCCTGCAATGGGATAATCTTTAGAAAGCAAATCTCTAACTATGATATAATCCTTGATAATCAAAATTTACTAATATATTTTTTATAAAAGGCTGTGTGTAATCCTAGCAATTAAAGTTACTGCCAATGCAAATGAGAAATTGATAACTTTAAATGAATTATGTGACTTGGCTTTCCAGTCCTTGTCCATTGGTCCCTGGATTGCATGGAATCTTTTGTTCATGTAGAAGGCAGAATCTTTTCTGTTCTTACGTGTTCCTTCTGGTTGAAATTGGTTTCTGTTCTCCGCCCTAGCTCCACTCTCTCTGACCTGTTACTCTTTCAGTTCCTCAAGTACCCTACACCTGATGGCCCAGGTGCATTTGCTACTTCCGGCCCGCTGCCCCTGACTCTGGGCAAACCCATGACCCATGTCGCTGCTGGTTCTGCCTGGTCCAGTACCCACTTCTCCCAAAGCTCCCCATATGCCTTCAGGTCTTTCTTCCATCTTAGCACCTCTAGCATTTCACATTTCCCTTCTCTGTTTTACTGTTTTTCTCCTTAGCACTGTCTAATATAATTATCTATGTTGTTGTATTTTTTTTTAAATATTTTATTTATTTGAGAGAGGCAGAGTTAGTGAAAGAGAGCATGAACAGGAAGGAGGGGGAGAAGTAGATTCGGTGCTGAGCAGGGAGCCTGATGCGAGGCTCGATCCCAGGACCCTGAGATCATGACCTGAGCTGAAGGCAGATGCTTAACTTACTGAGCCATCAATGCCCCTATGTTGTATTTTTGTGTGTCTTCCTTTCCTAGAGGGCTATAGAGAAACTCCCTGCTAGGAAGTTCCCTCAGAGGAAGAAGATTTGTTTTATTCACTGTAATGTCCCCAATGCCTAGAACAATTACCTGGCACTCAAGGGATATTTGTTGAAGTGATAAGGGCAGGATCCCTGTGTTGAATGAAGCTGCTGAATTAAGAGAGGATGAAACCAAACCTGAGCATAGGAGAGATTAGTTTGGAGATGTCTAGATTCTAATTATTGGATATATGAAATGCTCTCATTGTGTTAGCAAAACATAGAAAAATTGGCCAAGCAACACTTGTGGGATTTCTTTCATGGATGTATTCTGCACACATGTACAATAACCTATTACATTCAGTCATCGCTAATTTGTAATTGCAAATCAGTTCAGTAAATTGTGTTATGCATGTGATGGAATTTCAAATATCTATGGAAATAGAATGAAGAATAAAGAAGTTGTTTATATACTGATAGGCAGCAAGTTGGATGACATATTTCAAATGAAAAAAATGAGGTATAACATGCCTATTTGTACAAAAGGGTGAAATATACATATTTGCTTCTCAATTCACTGGAAAATATATATATATCTATAAATGGAAAAATGTATAAGAAACTGATGATGTTGGCTTCCTCTGTAGAGGAATGCTGTGGTCTAGGGGCACACTGAGAAGTTAGTGAAATGAGTAAAGATGGAGGGAGGAGCCATATGTCCTACTCCATATACCAGTTTTTGTGCTTTGAATTTTCAATCCTGTGGATGTATTTTTTATTAAAAATAGAAACTAGATTTAAATAAAACCATTATTTCCTTCTTAAGCTAACTTAAGATGGGATTCTGTGCTTCAGGGAAGGAAAGTAGCTGTCTTTTATTTTGGAACCTCTGCAGTGCTTAACTTCTTAAAATGCCAAAACCTGGGGCACCTGGGTGGTTCAGTCAATTAAGTGTCTGCCTTCGGCTCAGGTCATGATCCCAGGGTACTGAGATGGAGCCCTGCCTTCTCTCTCTCCCTCTTCCTGCTGCTCTCCCTGCTTGTGCTCTATCAAATAAATAAATAAAATCTTTAAAACAAAAAAGCCAAAACGCAGCACTATAATTATTTGTTACATGTTCGTCTTCCCTAGTATATTGTAAATTCCTTGAAGGTAGTAACTGTGCCTGGAACTCTTAAGAGGTGTTAATAAATTGAATAAAAAAATGAATAAATGATTGAGTAAGTCTTGATAATAGATTGAGACCATGTTTAAAAATGATTACATCGGGGCGCCTGGGTGGCTCAGTGGGTTAAAGCCTCTGCCTTCGGCTCAGGTCATGATCCCAGGGTCCTGGGATCGAGCCCCGCATCGGGCTCTCTGCTCGGCAGGGATCCTGCTTCCTCCTCTCTCTCTGCCTGCTTCTCCGCCTACTTGTGGTTTCTGTCTTTCAAATAAATAAATAAAATCTTTAAAAAAAAATGATTACGTCAATCTATGAGAAGCCTTATCTACTTCACTTTAGCACTTAAGCCCCTGTCTAGCGTTGTTGTTTGGGATCTATCTAATCTATCTTATTTCTTCCTTTAAGTTTCTTCTTTGTACTTCAAATTTATCTCATTGTCTAGGTCAGTAAGAAGAAGGAAGGTAAGTGCCTGAATTTTGTTGGGCATTATACTAGGTATTTTAAAAAATGTGTTATTTCACTTAATTCTCTAACAAAACTTCAACTAAGTGAATTTTAAAGAGCTATTTTCTAAGAGGGAGAGGGTGTATGAGAGAGAATCTTAAGCTGCTTTCACATCCCGCACAAAGCCTGATGCAGGACTCGATCTCACAACTCCATGATCATGAGATTATGACGTGAGCTGAAATCAGGAGCTGGACTTTTTTTTTTTTTTAAGATTTTATTTATTTATTTATTTGATAGACAGAGATCACAAGTAGGAAGAGAGACAGGCAGAGAGAGAGGGGGTAAGCAGGCTCCCTGCCGAGCAGAGAGCCCGATGTAGGGCTCCATCCCAGGAACCCGGGATCATGACCTGACCTGAAGGCAGAGGCCCAACACACTGAGCCACCCAGGCGCCCCAGGAGCTGGGCTCTGAACCAATTAAACCCCTCAGGCACCCTTTAAAAAAAACATTGATTTTATTAATGGATTCATGAATTGGGCAGCATCCTCTCTAGCAAGTGGAGGGGAGCTCCAAAGGGCTGTAGAAAAGGAAAGGTTTTAAAACCTAAAAAAAGGTAGAGAGGGAGTGGAAAAAAGGAAATTATTAGCAAAGAATCCATTGTTTTAGGTGAGGTTACTCTCCTAAGGGGAACAGAAGGGATCTGTCAGTATTTCCTAGTGCTCACTAGGAAATTTTCATGTTGACTGATTAAAGGTTACCTTTCTGAGGGGTTGGAACTGTAATTAAGTTCCGTATTAAGTCTTGATTTACCGATTTAAGGCCTTAACCTAAGTGATGCCATTTTAGACCTGTAGTTTTCTTTCAACAATTTTAAAAGCAGCTCTACAAGGTGGATATTATTCTTTTCTTTATTTCAGTAGAATTTTTGAGAAAGAGACTTAAGTAATTTGCCCTAAGCCAAACTGTCCCTAAGTGATTGAATTAGGTCATTTAACAAAATTATTTTTTAATTCTAGGGCACATTTCTTTTCCACTGTATCATGCCTCTTATAGATGCTTACTTGAATAAATGTATAAATAAACCATAAATTCAAAAATAGTGGGTATCCTAGTTTATAAAAAGCAATACTTTAAGTGTAGTTTTCTTGTTTGTTTTTATTTTGGAGGTGGGGGTGTTTTTTTCCTATACTATATAGCAATGAAATAAATGGAATAGATCTTATGAAAAGAGAAAAATGCCACAGTGGTTTCAGCCTAAACAATGATGAGCCAATTTGTTGTTAACTTTCCCAAAGTCAAGTATAACCTGATAGTGATGTTTATCAAAGTCATCAACTAGACCCTTGAAGTCAAACATTGTTAAATCACCTCTTAATAGACATACATTTTTCTCCTCTTACCTTGGTTTCCAAGTACCAATTAAATATTACTATTAGAGACAACAGTTTCAGAGGGAGTAAAAGTAATTTTTCTTAGAGCAGAGACAGAGGTACTAGTCTGATTTTAAATTTACCTACAGATAGAATGACTGAACTTGTATGTGAAGGTTATGCAAAGTATATCTAATGTAGAGTTTGAGGTGGAGAGCCAGCACGCCAGAGGGTGTGTTATCACATAGCACTTTGTGAATGACCTTGGCACAGGTACAGACTATGGGCATCTCCTCAGCTTGTACCAAAAAAGTAAGCAATATTAAAACAACAACAACAACAAGAAGCTATTTTGGATGCCTGGCTGTCTCAGTTGGTAGAGAATCTGACTCTTGATGTTAGTTTTGTGAATTCAAGCCCCACATTGGGCATGGAGGCTACTTTAAAAACAAAGAAATAGCCCCTTCCCCCCCCCCCCCCAAAAGCAGAAGAAACTATTCAAGTAAACATCACAGATTGAGTAGGAGGAAGACCTACCTATTCTTAGCACAGTTTGCTATATTTAACTTTTTGGGGGAATTCTAAAGATCATCTGGTCTCAATTACAGATTTAGAAAAAAGAATCAATGAATAATTTGTGGATGATGGGGGTGAAACAAAGCAGCATTCTTTTCTGAAAATGAGGGGATAAATGTATCTTCTAAGAAATAAATAATAAGCCAGAGACAGTTAAGTTCTAGTTCTTGATAAAGAACTATGTTTGTTATATTTTTTAGAATTCTTTTTTAATGTGTATTTAAAAAAAGAAGATTGGAAGGTAGAAATTCTTTTTCTATAATTGCTTACATATGCAACTCTGTCATGGTATCTGTTAGTTAAGGAATGTACAGGCAATCCCCAGAATCTTTTCCATATTGAAAAATTTAAAGTGGCTTGCGGTCTCTGTGTTTTGAGAACACTGAACTCTGGGTCATTGTGGCTTTGGGATCCATAATTTATATGGAAACTATGGCTCCTTTAGAAAAAGCTAAGAATTCTGTGAAGGCAGCTAAAACCGAGAAGGAGGAATAGAAAGACTCATTATATTTGAATGACAAATTCCTGATTAGGTTGATGTTTACTGCCAAGCAAAAGTCAACAAGTCCACACATCTAACTCCTCATGAGTTAGCCAACCACAGCCTTCATTAGGGCTTCTAAATCTTAGGTTATGTAGACTAGAGGGTATTCAGTAGCATGGCAGGACTTTCCCACATTTCTGGCTACAGCTTCTCTATTGTGGGCTGGTATTCTTGCGTGAGGGCCCCTTTCCTTTCTTTTACTTCTGCCTTCTGAGAACCGGGTCACACTGGGATTGTGACCGGTAGTAGGGTGGCTGGGATCAACAGGGTAGGGGTAGTTGCCCTTCTTCCAGGAAGAAGAAAATAAGAATGGGATGGTTTTAGCAATAAAGAAGGCATTTTTGGGGTTCAAGTTGGGAGAGGTCTGAAATCCAGGAAGCTCATTTGGGTGAAAGTTCAGAAAGTTCATCGTGGATGAAAATATGGAAGTGAACCCTCCAAGGCATGTTAATGTATGTTGTAATTTACTTAACAATAGTTATTCATTGCCTACTGTGTGACAGGCACTTGATGGAGACAAGATCTCTGCCATCATGGAATTTTTTCTAATGGGGGAGAGACAACAAACGGATAAACAAGTGGATATAGTATCAGCCAGGGATAAGTGCTGTGAAGCAAATAAAGCAATGTAAGAAAATCAAGAGTGTGCATGGAGCACTGGGTGTGATGCCAAAACAATGAACACTGTTATGCTGTAAATAAACAAATAAAAAAAAATGAAAAAAAATCATAAAGTAAAAAAAAAAAAGAAAATCAAGAGTGACTAAGGATTTGGGGTGGTTAATAGGTGTATGGAGAGGATAGAAAAGGTCTTTAAACAGAGACTTCAGGGAAGTAAATTATAAGCCTTGTGGATATCTGGGTCTAGACCATTCCATCCTAAGGAAAGGACTACTTGTTCAAAGATAACTTTTGATGTTAATTTTCTTCCCCCAATAGCTATTTTTTTCCTGTACTTATGTTCCATCTGCATATTCTCTCTTTTTTTTTTGACAAGTAACCAAGTACTCTATTTTCCTCTCTATATTTCTATGTAGCCTATCATAGTACATATACTAGTATAATTAATTCAGAGATATGCTTTTTTTTTCTTTTCAAGTTTTTACTTAAACTCCAGTTAGTTGGGACACCTGGGTGGCTCAGTCAGTTAAGCATCTGCCTTTGGCTCAGGTCATGATCCCAGGGTCCAGGGATCGAGTCCCACATTAGACTCCTTGCTCCATGGGGAGCCTGCTTCTCTCCCTCTACCTGCTGCTCCCCCGGCTTATGCTCTCTCAGTCTCCCTGCTAGACAATTAAAGAAATAAAATCTTAAGAAAATAAATTCCAATTTGTTAACATTAATTTCAGGTATAGAATTTAGTGATTCATCACTTACATAAACCACCCAGAGCTCATCACAATAACTTCTCTCCTTACTACCCATAACCTGTTTAACCCATCCCCCAATCTCCCCTCTAGCAACCCTCAGTTTGTTCTCTATAGTTAGAAGTCTGTTTCTTCATTTGTCTCTCTTGCTATTTTTCCCCTTACATTAATTTGTTTTGTTTCTTAAATTCCACATGAGTGAAATAATATGGTATTTGTCTTTCTCTGACTAACTTATTTTGCTTAGAATAATACTCTCTAGCTGCATCCACATCATCGCAAATGTAAGATTTTGTTCTTTTTGATGGCTGAGTAATATTCCATTATGTGTGACTCTGTGTGTGTGTGTATCTTCACATCTTCTTTATCCATTCATCAGTTCATCAGTTGATGGACATTTGGGCTCTTACAATAATTGCTATTGTAGATAATACTCTTAAAAACTTCAGGGTGCATGTATCTCTTTGAATTAGTATTTTTGTATCCTTTGTATCCTTTTGTATCCTAGTAGTGCAATTGCTGGATCATAAGGTAGCTCTATTTTCAACTTTTTGAGGAACCTCCATACTATTTTCCAGAGTGGCTGCACCAGTTTGCATTTTCACCAGTAGTGCAAGAGGGTTCCCCTTTCTTCACATCCTTGCCAACACCTGCTGTTTCTTGTGTTGTTAGTTTTAGCCATTCTGACTGGTGTGAGGTGGTATCTCATTGTAGTTTTGATTTGTATTTCTGTGATGATAAGTGATGTTGAACATATTTTCATTGTCTGTTAGCCAACTGTATGTCTTTTTTTTTTTTTTTGGAAAAATATCTGTTCATGTCTTTTTGCCCATTTTTAAACTGGATTATTTGTTTTTTGGTTGTTGAATTTGATAAATTCTTTTTTTTTTAAAGATTTTATTTATTTATTTCACAGAGAGAGAGATCACAAGTAGACAGAGAGGCAGCCAGAGAGAGAGGAGGAAGCAGCCTCCTGCTGAGCAGAGAGGCCGATGCGGGGCTCGATCCCAGGACCCTGGGATGATGACCTGAGCTGAAGGCAGAGACTTTAACCCACTGAGCCACCCAGGCACCCTGATAAATCCTTTATATATTTTGGATACTAACACTTTATCAGATAAGTCATTTGCAAATATCTTCTCCCATTCTGTAGGTTACCTTTTAGTTTTGTTGATTGTTTTCTTTTACTATGCAGAAGTTTCTATTTTGATGAAGTACCAGTAGTTCATTTTTTTTTTAAGATTTTATTTATTTATTTCACAGAGAGAGAGATCACAAGTAGGCAGAGAGGCAGGAAAAGAGAGAGGAGGAAGCAGGCTCCCCGCTGAGCAGAGAACCCGATGCAGCTTGATCCCAGGATGCTGAGATCATGACCTGAGCTGAAGGCAGAGGCTTAACCCACTGAGCAACCCAGGGCCCTTGCCAGTAGTTCATTTTTTATTTTATTTCCCTTGTCTCAGGAGACATACCTAGTAAGAACTTAATATGGCAGATGTCAAAGAGGTTGCTGCCTATGTTCTTCTCTAGGATCTTAATGGTTTCCTGTCTTAACATTTAGGTTTTTAATCCATTTTGAATTTACTTTTGTGTGAGAAAGTGGTCCAGTTTCATTCTTCTGCATGTGGCTGTCCAATTTTCCCAACACCATTTATTGAAAAGACTGTCTTTTTTCCATTGCATATTCCTTCCTGTTTTATTGAAGATTATTTGACCATGTAGTTGTGGGTCCATTTCTAGGTTCTCTATTCTGTTCCATGAACTATGTGCCTGTTTTTTAGCCAGTACCATATTATCTTGATCACTATAGCTTTGTAAGATAGCCCTCAGGTTTGTTCTTCTTTTTTAAGATTTAAAGACAACTATCACATGATCTCCCTGATATGAGGAAGTGGAGATGCAACGGGGGGGTTTGGGGGGTAGGAAAGGAATAAATGAAAGAAGATGGGATTGGGAGGGAGACAAACCATAAGTGACTCTTAATCTCACAAAACAAACTGAGGGTTGCTGGGGGGAGGGGGGCCAGGAGAGGGGGGTGGGGTTATGGACATTGGGGAGGGTATGTGCTATGGTGAGTGCTGTGAAGTGTGTAAACCTGGCGATTCACCGACCTGTACCCCTGGGGATAAAAAACATTATATATATAATTAAAATAATTAATTTAAAAAATTAATTAAAAAAAGAATGGATATTGTATTTTGTCAAATGCTTTTTCTGCACCTATTGAAAGGATCACGTGGTGCTTATCCTTTCTTTTATTAATGTGATATGTCACATTGATTGATTTGCGAATATTGAATCACCCTTGCAGCCCAGGAATTAATCTCCCTTGATTGTAGTGAATGATTTTTTTCAAATTATTGTTGGATTCAATTTATTAGTAGTCTGTTGAATTTCTTTATTCATGTTCATCAAGGATATTGGCCTATAATTCTTTTTTTAGTGGAGTCTTTGTCTGGTTTTGTAATCAGGGTAATGCTGGCCTCATAGAATGAGTTTAGAAGTTTTCATTTCTATTTTTTGTAACAGTTTGAGAAGAATAGGTGTTAACTTTTCTTTAAATGTTTCTTAGAATTCATCTGGCCTTGGACTTTTGTTTGTTGGGAGATTTTTGATTACTGATTCAATTTCATTGCTAGTAACTGATCTGTTCAAATTTTCTATTTCTTCTTGATTCAGTTTTGGGAGATTATATATTTCAAGGAATTTATCCATTTCTTCTAGTTTGTTCAATTTTTTGGCCCTATAATTCTCCATAATAGAAGAATTTTAATCTTTTGTATTTATGTGGTGTTTTTCCTCCTTTTTTCACTTCTGATTTTTTTTTGAACCCTCTGTCTTTTTTTAAAATGAGTTTGACTAAAGATTCATGACATTTGATGATCTTTTTAAAGAACCACCTCCTAGTTTGGGTGATCTGTTCTAGTGTATTTTTAGTCCCTATTTTGTTTATTTTTGCTGTAATCTATTTCTTTCCTTCTGTTAGCTTTGGGCTTTGTTTGTTCTTTTTCAAGGTCCTTTAGGTGTAGAGTTTGGTTGGTTGAGTTTTTTTCCTGCTTCTGGAGGTAGGCCTGAATTGCTGTAATCTTCCCTAATAGAACAGCTTTTGCTGAATCCCAAAGATTTTGAATCATTGTGTTTCCTTTTTCTTATATCTCCATGTATTTTTTTGATATGTTTCATTTCTGGGTTGACTCACTGAATGTTTAGTAGCATGTTATTTAACCTCCATGTATTTATGTTCTTTTGATTTTTTCTTGTGACAGAGTTCTAGTTTTATATTGTTGTGGTCATAAAAGGTGCATGATATAATTTCAGTCTTTTTGCATTTGTTGACACTTGTTTTATGGTATAACATCTGGTCTGTTCTGTCGAATGTTCCATGTGCACTTGGAAAGAATGTGTATTTCACTGTTTTCTGATGGAATGTTCTGAATACACCTTTTGGATCCATCTGGTTCAATGTGTCATTCAGAGCTACTGTTTTCTTGTAGATTTCTGTCTGGATGATCTATCCATTGATGTAAGTGGGGTGTTAACGTCCCCTATTATTACTGTATACTATCAGTTTCTATCTTTATACCTGTTAATAGTATTATTAACTCCCATGTGCTCCCATGTTGGGTGCTCCCATGTTGGGTTCATATATATTTATAATCGTTATGTTTTCTTGTTGGATTGTACCCTTTATGATTTGTAGTGTGTTTCTCTGTCTCTTGTTACAGTCTTTGTTTTAAAGTCTGTTTTGTCTAAGTATTGCTACCTCAGCTTTCTTTTTGCTTCCATTTGCACGATAAATATTATTATATTGCTTTACTTTCAATCTCTCTTTGTCTTTATGTCTGAAAGGAGTTTACTGAGGCAGCAAATGGATGGGTCTTGCTTTTTAATCCATTTAGATACTGTTATGTCTTGATGATTGGAGTGTTTAGGCTGTTTATATTCAAAGAATTATTGGTATGTATTTACTTATTACGATTTTGTTTTGTTTTGTTTTTAATTTTATGTAGATTCCACACCCAACACGGGGTCTTACATTCATGACCCTGAGATTAGGAGTTGCATGCTCTATTGACTGAGTCAGCCAGACACCCCCTTACTGCCATTTTGATACTGGTTATATGGCAATTTTTGTAGTTCTTCTCTGTTCCTTTCGTCTCTTGCTATCTTCTTTTGTGGTTTGATGGCTTTCTTTAGTGATGGGCTTAGATTCTTTTCTCTTTATTTTGTGCTTATCTGTTTCTGGTTTTTTGATTTGTGGTTACCATCAGGTTTATATATAACATTTGACACATATAGCAGTCTGTATTAGGGTGGTGTTTACTTACATTTGAACCCATTCTAAAAGCACAAAATTTTTATTCCCTCTTCCCCATGTTTTATGTGTAAGATATCATATTTTACATCCTTTTATTTAGTGAACCCCCTGAATGATTTTTATTGATATAATTGATTTTATTACTTTTGTGGTTTAACATCTGTACTGTTTTCATAAACAGTACTTTCATAAATATACTTTCATTATGTTTGTATAGACCTGTGAAATTTTTTTCCCTTTCTTAATTTTCTTATTCCTGTTTATGGCCTTTCTTTCTACTCAAAGAATTCTCTTTAATGTTTTTTGTAAGGGTAGTTTAGTAGCAGTGAATTCATTTAGCTTTCGTATGTCTGGGAAACTTTATCCTATTCTGAATGATAGCCTTGCTGGATAAAGTATTCTTGGTTGTAAGATTTTTCCTTTTGGCACTTTGAATATTTCATGCCACTTTCTTCTGGCCTGCAAAGTTTCTGTTGAAAAATCAGCCTACAGCCTTACAGAGTTTTCCTTGTATGTAACTATTTTCTTTTCTCTTGCTGCTTTAAAAATTCTCTTTGAATAAAAAATAAGAAAAAATAAAATCTTCTCTTTGTCACTACTCTTTCCATTTTAATTATGTGTCTTGGTGAGTTGATTTTATTGGGATCTTTCTATGCTTGCTGGAATTGGATGTCTGTCTTCTGATTTGAGAATTTTCAAGTTATTATTTCTTTTTTAAAATATTTTATTTATTTGACAGAGAGAAATCACAACTAGGCAGAGAGGCAGGCAGAGAGAGAGGAAGAAGCAGGCTCCCTGTGGAGCAGAGAGCCCAATGCGGGGCTCGATCCCAGGACCCTGCGACCATGACCTGAGCCGAAGGAAGAGGCTTTAACCCATTGAGCCACCCAGGCGCCCCTAAGTTATTACTTCTTAAAGTCAGTGTCCTCCCTTTTCTTTCTCTTCTCTTTCTGTGATACTTACAATGCAAATGTTATTATGTTTGATAATGTCACTGAGTCCCTTACCTGTTTTCATTTTGTATTTTTTTTTCTTTTTGTTCTTCTACTTGATTATTTTCCACTACTTTGTCTTTTAGCTTGCTGATCCATGCCTCTATCTCCTTTAGTGTACTATTTATTCTCTCTAGTGTATTTTTAATTTTAGTTATTGATTTCCTCAACTCTCATTGGTTCTTTTTTACATTTTATATTTCTTTGTTGAAGATCTCTCTGTGAATGTCCACTTTTTCTCAAGTCTACTAAGTATCTTTGTGACCATTTCTATGAATTCTCTATCAGGCATCTTACTTACCTTGTTTCATTTAGCTCTTTTCCTGTTTCTTTCTTTTTTTTTTTTTTTCCTGTTCTTTCATTTGGGATATATTCCTCTATTTCCTAATTTTGTGTAACTCTCTGTGTCTACTCCTATGTGTCAGGAAAGTCAGCAACATCTCCTGATCTTGAAAGTGGTGCCTGTAGTGCAATGTCTCCTGTTCACCAGAACGTGGTACTTCAGAGATCTCTCCTATGTGTGTGTGTGTGTTGTATGCACCCACTTTCGTGGTTGAGCCATATTTGCTTTCAGTCCAGTTAGCTACAATGGCCCTTTTTGCCCATTGTGGGTAGGATTTGGTTTCTGTGCTGTTAAGGGGAATGGCTGGGGTTGCCTTAAGCTTGCCAGAACTGCAGTTACATGAAACTACAGGGTTTTCTCCCTGGATTGTCCCTTGGAAGGCTTATATTGGTTGGCAAAGCCAGCAGACTCTAAAAGGCTGCTTCTAGTCTGTTAAGGTTGCAGTGACCCCAAACTGCATGGTATTCTCTTTGTGTTACACCCGGTGAGGTTTCTGTTCATAGGTAGGGCCAGCAGTCGGATCAGATGTCTGTCCCCAGTCCATTATTGAGCTGCAGTTGAACTGGTGTATGTGGTTTTCTTCCCCTCTTCCCCAGGGAAGAGTCACATTGGAGTGGTGCTGGCCATTTTGAGGCTGCTTGCAGAATGCAACATTTCAGGTGCTGCTTTGGAGGAACTCCTGGAGAGTGGGTTGAATTGGATGGAGCAGATCCGCAGGAGAATGCCATGGCACAGTGTACAGTGTTAGCAAGCTAGGTGATGAATATTCTTGCCGGTTCCTGCAGGTGTCCAAGTATGTAGGCTGGGGGAAGAAATGGCACCTACCATCTCTTTTATTCTTGGAGAAGTCCCCCAGAAATCCCTATCCCTCCTGCATACATTCTGAGATTAGTAAATAAATCTTCCCAAATACCCCAGGTATTTTTCAAACTGCGGCTTCTATGCTATATCTCAGTGGGGTGGATTGTTATGCTGTCTTTTTAAGGGTTAGGACTCAGTTTCCTGTAGCCATCTGGCTTTCCTAGAGTCAAGTTCACTGATTTTTAAAGTTCCCAGTGTTAAGCTCCACTGATTATAAAGACTCATGATATTAACATGGAGAAGCAACATGGGGGGGTAGGGGGATAGGAGAAGAATAAATGATTTTCAAAATGTTATGGAGACTCATTTTCCAAGTGCATGTCCCTGGGTAGGGAGTGATTGGTTTGGTGTCTGTTCCTCTCCTTTTTTTGTGCTTATCTTGTCTCTGCCATCTGTGGCTAGTCTTTTTTTTTTTTTTTTTTATTTTATTTTTTTCAGTGTTCCAAGATTCATTGTTTATGCACCACACCCAGTGCTCCATGCCATATGTGCCCTCCTTAATACCTTATCACCAGGCTCACCCAACCCCCCATGCCCTCCCAAATCGTGTTTGTTTCTTAGAGTCCGCAGTCTCTCGTGGTTTGTCTCCCTTTTGATTTCCCCCAACTTACTTCTCTCCATTTCCCAATGTCCTCCATGTTATTCCTTATGCTCCACAGGTAAATGAAACCATATGATAATTGACTCTCTCTGCTTGACTTATTTCACTCAGCATAATCTCTTTCAGTCTCGTCCATGTTGATACATCCTTTCTGATGGAGGCATAGTACTCCATTGTATATATGGACAGTATCTTCTTTATCCATTTGTAGTGAAAAGAAGGGCCACCTTTACCCCAATGTTCATAGCAGCAATGGCCACAGTTGCCAAACTGTGGAAAAAGCCATCCATGGTTAGTCCATCTGGTTAGTTTGGTTCCTAACTGGGAGTCTGCCTTTTTTTTTTTTTTTTAAACCATTTTTTTCGATGTGGCCTTCTCTCTGTGTTTGACTGAGGAGAGTCTGTTCTGCCAGTTTTGCTTTGTTTTGTGGTTAGTTACACTGATGTGGCTGTTATCCAGGTATATTAATGGGATGAAATGAGCTTAGCAATCTCCTGCACCATCTTCCTCCTATCAAGTCTGTGATTTGTGTGAGTTAATTTTTTTATAAAGTATGGATGGATTGAGGTTCTTTCTTTGTTTCATCTTTTTGTTTGTTTCTGGCCTATACATGTCCACTTGTTGTAGTACCATTTATTTTCTTTCCATTGAATCACTTTTAGCACCTTAGACAAAAATCAGTTGAGCACATTTCCTTGGACCTATTTCTGGGTTCTCTATTTTGTTCCATTGATGTATTTATCTATCGCTTTACCAATACCACACAGTCTTGATAAATATAGCTATACAGTAAGTCTCAAAGTCAGGTACACTGATTCCTCTCATTTTAACTTCTTTTTCAAAATTATTTTGCTACTTTAGTTCTTTTGCCTTCTGTATAAAATTTAGAATAATCTTATTTATGTTTATAAAAATACTGGATTTTGATAGAAATTACATTAAGTTAATAATAATTTGGGGAGAAGAGACATCTTTACTATACTGAGTCTTGCACCAGTGAACTCAGTGTGTCACTCCATTTAGATTGTCTTTGATTATTTTTCATCAGTCTTTTATACTTTTCAGCATTAAAGTCTTCTGAGCATTTTGTTAGATTTATATTAAATATTTCTTTTTTGAGCGGTTGTACTATGTGATTATAATTTTATATCTATGTCCACATATTTTTGATATATAGAGAATTCAGTGATTTTTGTATGTGCATCTTAAATCCTTAAACTTTGCTGAATTTACTCATTGGTTCTAAACATTTTTCTGGTAGAGTCCTTTGAATTTTTTGTGTAGATAATCATGACATCTGCAAATAGGGATAGTTTTATTTATTACTTTATGACGTTTTATTTCCTTTTGAGCATTTTTGCTCTGGCTAGTACTTCCAACATTATTTGAAATAAGGATGGTGAAAACAGATATCCTAGCCTTGTTCTCAAACTTAGGGCAAAGACATTCAGTCTTTCACTATTAAGTATAATGCTCTCTGTATTTTTTTCTTTTTGAAGATGCTCTTTATCCACTAAGGAGATGTCTCTATCTATTTCTCAGAAAGTTTTTTTTTTTTAAATCATGAATGGTTGTTGAATTTTTTCAAAGGTTTTTCTGCATCAGTTTGATATAATTATGTAATTTTCCTTTTTTAACCTGTCAATATGCTGGATTACATTGATGGAATATTTTTTTTTTTTAGTTTTTTTCTTTAAATTTTTATTTAAATTCCATTAGTTAACGCATAGTGTAATATTAGTTTAAAGTATAGAATTTAGTTATTCAGCACTCAGATACAACACCCAGTGCTCATCACAAGTGTACTCTTTAATCTCCATTGCCTATTTAACCCATCCCCTCACCCACTGCCCCTCTGCTAACCATAAGTTTATTCTTTACAGTTAAGAATCTGTTTCTTAGTTTGCCTCTCTCTCTCTTCATTTCCCTATGTTTGTTTGTTTTGTTTCTTAAATTCCACATATGAGTGAAGTCATATGGTATTTGTTTTTCTCTGACTGGCTTACTTTGCTTAGTATCTTACGCTCTAGGTCCATCCATTGTCATTGCAAATGGCAAGATCTCATTCTTTTATGGCTTAGTAATATTCCATTGTATACATATACCACATCTTCTTTACCCATTCGTCAGTAAGTGGACCTATGGCTCTTTCCATAATTTGGCTATTTTTGATAATGTTTCCATAAACATCAGGGTACATGTGTTCCTTCAAATTAGTATTTTTGTATCCTTTGATTAAATGCCTAGTAGTGCAATTGCTGGATCATAGGGTAGTTCTATTTTTACCTTTTTGAGGAAACTCCATACTGTTTTTATGTTGGTGGGTTTTCAAATATTTTTTTTAAAGATTTTATTTATTTATTTGACAGAGAGGGAGATCACAAGTAGGCAGAGAGGCAGGCAGAGAGAGAGGAGGAAGCAGGCTCCCTGCGGAGCAGAGAGCCCGATGCGGGGCTTGATCCCAGGACCCTGAGATCATGACCTGAGCCGAAGGCAGTGGCTTAATCCACTGAGCCACCCAGGTGCCCCTAGGTTTTCAAATATTAAATCAGCTTCACACTCCTGCACTTATACAGTGTATAAGTCTTTTTACTTATTATTGAATTCCATTTGCTATTATTTTATGTATGGTGTTCTAATATTGCTAATATTTTGTTAGAGATTTTTGCATCTGTATTTATGAAGGATATTAGTTGGTCAAAAGGGTTATTTTTTTGCACTTTCTGATTTTTGTATCAGGGTGATACTAGCTTCATAAAATTATTTGAGAAGTGTTCCCTCCTCTTTTAGTTTCTGGAAGAAATTTGTGTAGTGATGATATTAATTCTTAAATCTTCAGTAGAATTCTCTAATGGAATAATCTGGGACTAGAGATTTTTATTTTGGTGGTTTTAAATTATAAATTTAACTTCTTTCATAGTTATAAGACTATTCACATTATCTATTTCATATTCGGTGAATGGTGATAATGTTTTTTTAAGGAATTGGTCTATTCATCTAAAGTATAAAATTTATATACAAAGAATTTTTCCTAATGTTCCCTTATTGCCTTTTTGATGTATGTACATTCTGTTCTTACATTTTGTTTCATTCCACATATTAGTAATTTAATGTGTTCTTTTTTCTTTATTAATCTTGCTAGAATTTGTTAATTTATTGACATTTTTCAAGGAAACAGTTGTTTCATTGATTTTATATATTTTGTTTTGATTTCAATTTCATTGATTTATGCTCTTTATTATTTCCTTTCTTCTGCTTGTTTTGAATTCATTTTGCCCCTCTTTCACTAGGTTATTGAGGTGGAAGCTTAGGTTGTTGGCTTGAGATTTTCATACTAAATATTTCTAAACACTAAAAGTATGCATTTAGTGCTATAAAATTTCCTCTCAGTAGTGCTTTAGTTGTGTTCCACAAATGTTGATATGCCATAGTTGTTTTTTTTTTTGTATTCAGTCTATTTTATGATATATCTTCATAGACTTTCTTCTTGACTGATGGATTATTTAGATTATTTCATATGTTTTTAAAAATTTCCAAAACTTTGGAGATTTTCCCATTATATTTTTGTTGTTGATTTTTGAGTTCTTTTTTTCTTTTTTTCATTGTGGGTTTCAACTATTTAATTTGTTGAGGTTTGTTTTCTGGCTTAGGATATGGTCTGTCTTTATATAGGCTTCACAGACATTTGAAAATAAAGTGTATAATGCTATTGTTGGGTGGAGTGTTCTATAAATGTTGATTATATCCTCTTGGTTGGTGATATTGAATTCTTATGTTTTTATCTGATTTTGTCTAGTTTTTCTATCAATTTTTCAGAGAAGGATGATGAAATGTATTGAACAACTGTAATTGTGAATTTGTCTATTTTTCCTTTCAGTTCTATCAGTTTTTCCTTTTCATATTTATTTCTCAGCTCTTTTGTTTAGTGCATACACTTTAGGACTGCTCTATCTTTGTGCATTTACCCTTTTATCATTATATAATGTCCTTCTTTGTCTTAGGTAATTTTCTTTGCTCTGAAGTGTCTGTTTCAAATATCAGTTTATCTGATATTAATATAGCTACTCTTGATTTCCTTTTATTAATGTTTGGATGATATATCATTATACTTCTTTAAGCTTTCTATAGTTTATATAATATAAACTTATAATATAATTTGGAACTTATAATATACTTGTAATATAATTTGTAATTATATTACAACTTGTAATATAATTTGTAATTATATTACAACTTGTTATATAATTCTATTGGAAGTTAATTTGTTATAGAAAGCATATGGTTGAGCCATTGTTTTAAATGTACTCTGTGAACTTCTGTCTTTAATTGGTATCTTTTGACCATTTACATTTAATGGAATTATTGATTTGTTAGAGCTTAAATTTACCATTTTCATTTTTTTCTGCTTGTTATCTCTATTTTTCATTTCTTTATTTCTTTTATTCAGTCTTCCTGTTAGTTATTTGAACTTTTTTCCTCACAGAATTCCATGTGATTTATCTGCATTACTTTTTTTTTTTTAAAAAGATTTTATTTATTTATTTGACAGAGAGAAATCACAAGTAGGCAGAGAGGCAGGCAGAGAGAGAGAGAGGAGGAAGCAGGCTCCGCAGTGAGTAGAAAGCCCAATGTGGGGCTCGATCCCAGGACCCTGGGACCATGACCTGAGCCGAAGGTGGAGGCTTTAGCCCACTGAGCCACCCAGGCACCCCTATCTGCATTACTTTTGATTATTTATTTATTTATTTATTTGACAGAGAGAAATCACAAGTAGGCAGAGAGGCAGGCGGTGGGGGGGGGGGGGAAGCAGGCTCTCTGCCAAGCAGAGAGTCCAATGCGGGGCTCGATCCCAGGACCCTGAGATCATGACCTGAGCCGAAGGCAGAGGTTTAACCCACTGAGCCACCCAGGTGACCCGATCATATCTTTTTGTATGTTTTTTCAGTGGTTGTACTAATTTTTTCATGTCCTATATACATAGCTTATCACAGTGCACTGATGTTGTTATTTTACCTGTTTTAAGTGAAGTGTAGAATGCTTGCCTCCCATTACTTCCCTTTACCTTTCCACACTTATGATTTGTATTTTAAAAAAGAAAAATATTTTATTTATTTATTTGGTGGACCAAGATCACAAGTAGGCAGAGAGACAGGCAGAGAGAGGGGGTGGGAAGTAGGCTCCCTGCTGAGCAGAGAGCCTGATGCGGGGCTCTATCTGAGGACCCTGGGGTCACGACCTGAGCTGAAGGCAGAGGCTTAACCCACTGAGTCACCCAGGTGCCCCATTATGATCATCTTTTAAAAAAGACTTTATTTACTTATTTGACAGAGAGAGAACAAGCAGGGGCAGTAGCAAAGGGAGAAGGAGAAGCAGGCTCTCTGCTGAGCAGAGAGCCTAATGTGGGTCTCGATCCCAGGACCCTGGGCCTAAAGTACACGTTTCACTGACTGAGCCACCCAGGCACCCCTCCACACTTATAAAATCATCTTAAACATTTCCTTATATACACTTAGAACTACATCAGACAGTGTTATACTTTTTTTTTTTTCCCCCTTTTATTAATTTTTTCAGCGTAACAGTATTCATTCTTTTTGCACAACACCCAGTGCTCCATGCAAAACGTGCCCTCCCCATCACCCACCACCTGTTCCCCCAACCTCCCACCCCTGACCCTTCAAAACCCTCAGGTTGTTTTTCAGAGTCCATAGTCTCTTATGGTTCGCCTCCCCTCCCCAATGTCCATAGCCCGCTCCCCCTCTCCCAATCCCACCTCCCCCCAGCAACCCCCAGTTTGTTTTGTGAGATTAAGAGTCATTTATGGTTTGTCTCCCTCCCAATCCCATCTTGTTTCATTTATTCTTCTCCTATCCCCCTCCCCCCCCCATGTTGCTTCTCCATGTCCTCATATCAGGGAGATCATATGATAGTTGTCTTTCTCCGATTGACTTATTTCACTAAGCATGATACGCTCTAGTTCCATCCACGTCGTCGCAAATGGCAAGATTTCATTTCTTTTGATGGCTGCATAGTATTCCATTGTGTATATATACCACATCTTCTTGATCCATTCATCTGTTGACAAGTGAAAATTAAAGTTTTTTTATGCCCGGCAAAATTAGTATCCTAAAAGAATGGCAAAAGGATATTCTCTAAAAAGAAAAAAAAATCTTGAAACATCAGGAAGGAGGAATGAACACAGTAAGCAAAAATATAGATAACTATGGTAAACATTCCTTCCTGTCTTGAGTTTTCCACACTATGTTTGATGGTAGAAACAAAAAGTATGGAAAGACAGTGTTATACTTTTTGTTTCTACCATCAAACATAGTGTGGAAAACTCAAGACAGGAAGGAATGTTTACCATAGTTATCTATATTTTTGCTTACTGTGTTCATTCCTCCTTCCTGATGTTTCAAGATTTTTTTTTCTTTTTAGAGAATATCCTTTTGCCATTCTTTTAGGATACTAATTTTGCCGGGCATAAAAAAACTTTAATTTTCACTTGTCTGAGAAGATTTTTATTTCCCCTCACAGTTGAATGATATTTTCATTGGATACAGTATTCTGGGTAAACAGTTCTTTTCTTTCAATACTTGAAAATGATGCTACTTTCTTCCGGCCTCCCTGGTTCCTAATGAGAAATCTGTGGTCATTTGAATTGTTTTTCCTCTGAAACTAAGGTATCATTTCTCCTGTACAGCTTTCAATGTGTTTCCTTTTTTTTATTCCTTAAAATTTTAATTACAGTGTGTCCTGGTATGGATTTCTTTGGGATTTTCTTGTTTGGGTTCACTCAGCTTATTTATCTGTAGGTTTGTGTCTTTAGCTATTTGGGAATTTTTCAGCCATTATTTCTTCTACTACCTTGTCAGCCCCATCCACTTTCTTCTCTTCTGGGATACCAGTGATAGGTGTATGAGTTTTCTATTGCTGCTGTAGCAGATTACCATACATACACTTAGTGGTTTAAAACCAACATGATTTTATTCTCTAGTGTTCTGGAGGTCAGAAGTCTAGAATCAGCCTTACATGTCTAAAATCAAGGTCTTAACAGGGCAGGTTCAGGTATTTTCTGTTTCTTGCCTCTTGCATCTCCAAGGATGTGCCTGTAGCCACATCATTCTAATCTTAACTTCCATTCTCACATTGCCTTTTCTCCTGACACTGACTCTTCTTGTGTCCTCTTAAAATGATGATTGTGACTACATTGGGCCCACCTGAATGGATTTTTGGAGCAAAATTTATAAAATTGTGAAATGCACAAATGGAATCATATAGTATAAACTCCTTCGTGTCAAGCTTCATTCATTAAGCATAATGATTTTAAGATTCACCACATTATTTTATCCCTTTCTAATGCTGAGTAGTATTACTCCATTGCATGAATATATCACAGTTTGTTTAGCTGTTTTCCTGGTGATGGAAACCTTGTCTGTTTTCAGTTTTTTACTATTGTGAGTAAAATTACTGTGCACATCGTCAAACAAGTGTTTTGGGGAAGATATATTGTCATTTCTTTTTCCTTTCAGTGGAATTTTTGGGTTATTCTTTCATTTCAGTAGAATTGCTATGTCTAAAGTTGGTAGATACTTAGAGTTGGTAGATACTTAGTTTAACAATGAATCTTGGAACAATGAATAAATAAAATAAAGTTTAAATAAAAAAAACCCTACTAGATGGTTTTCTAAAGTGGTTGCATTATTTTCCTCTTTTTCCGACAATGTGTATGATTTCTGGATGACCCACATTCTTGCTAACATTTGGTATTATCCATTGTTATGGACTGAATTGTGTCCACACCCCAAATTCATGTGTTTCTTTTCAAACCCCTAGTACTTCAAAATGTGCCTTTATTTGGAGATAAGGCCTTTTTGTAGGTAATTAAGTTAAAATGAGTCCCTTAGGGTAGGTCTTAATCCAATAAGAGGATTAATCTTACAAAAGGAAAAGATTAGGACTTTCTCAGAAAGATACCAGGAGATAAAATATTATTTTAATTTTAGTCATTCTTGGGGTTTGAAGTGATATCTCATTGTGCTTTGCATTTACATTTCCCTGATGACTAATACTGAACACTTTTTTGTGTACGTATTATATAGAGAAATTGGAACCCTCATACATTGATGATAGGAATATAAAATCATGTGGCAACGGTGAAAAACAGTTTGGGAGTTGCTAAAAAATTTAAACATAGACTAACATATGACTTGGCAGTTCCATAACAATTACATACCTACATAGCCACTGACTCTTGAACAAGGTGGGAATTAGGGGCAGTTAGGGGATCTGTGTGTAACTTTTGACTCTCCCAAAACTGAACTACTAATAGCCTACTGTTAACCAGAAGCCTAACTGATAACATACACAGTAGATTAACACTATTTTGTATATGTATTATACACTATATTCTTACAGTAAAGTAAGCTAGAGAAAAGAAAGTGTTACTAAGAAAATCATAAGGAAGAGAAAATACATTTATAGTACTATATAAATTTATTGAAAAAAAAGTCCTTGTATATATGATTGGATTGAGTGTTAAGAGGTAGTGTTAAGAGGTGCTCTATCTGTTTTCTCTTTGCCTCAACAACTGGCAATGCTAAGCCTGGATCCTAGGGTGGAGATGAGGCAGAGCTTAGTAAACCTGAAACATGAGTGGTAAATACATCTTTGTTGTTGTAAATCACTGAGGTTTTTTGGAACCATTTATTACCACAATATAACCTAGCCTATTTTGATAAAATCCCAGGGTGGTAAAATTTCAGGTGCCTTTCAATTTCCTTTTATTTTTATGTATTCAAATTCTTTAAAAATAACACATAGACTTCATACGTTCAAGAAAAAAATTATTTTCATTGTGAAAAAAATATTTAAAAAGTTGAAAAATAATCAGGGGCAGTATTTATTGCTAGTAATCTTCCATAAATTGTTAATGATGTTCTTACGGATAACAATGAACTTATAGAGAGTAGGAATGTTATTTTATGGATTGAATGTATTACCCTCACCACTTCTAAGTTGTTGTTTTTTTTTTTTTTAAGATTATTTATTTATCAGAGACAGAGAATACAACCAGGCAAAGTGGCAGGCAGAGATAGAGGGAGAAGCAGGCTCCCTGCTGAGCAAGGAGCCCAATGCCGGACTGGATCCCAGGACCCTGGGATAATGACCTGAACTAAAGGGAGCCATTTAAGCAACTGAGCCACCCAGGCATACCAACACTTCTAAATTTTTAATTATGATTATCTCTATTTATAATTCCAAATTGTTTTCTTCATAGTAATATCACCTTATAATATTTAAAGTTTTTCTTTTAAGTTTGTTTGTTTATTTAAGTAATCTCTAACACACAACATGGGACTTGAACTCACAACTCCAATATCAAGAGTAGCAGACTCTTTCAAATGACCCATCCAGGTGCCTCTAGAACATTTAGTTTTCTTAATGACTCAGTTTATCAAGTATTTTCCAATACTTTGATATAGCTAGGCAAGACCTTCTCTAATATTTTGCCCATTTTCATAACTGATTATTAAATTATACTCTTTGACAGAAACATTGACCTCAAAGTTTAGTTCTCTCTATATTTTTTCACAGCTTAAATACTTTGCTTTTCTACTGTGGAAGAATAAAGAATACTTTAGAAAGGTTAGTGTACATTAGGGATTAGCTACTTTACGTATGCACTTAATATAAATCACCCAAATAATCCTTAAGTTAGTATCATTATTTTTATGTTAGAAAGGAAAAAATTGAGGCTCATAGAAATTAGTTACCTTGAAGGTTATAGAATAAGTAAGAGTACTCTGTATTTGAGCCCAGAACTCATCTTTTTAAATTTTACATTAAAAGCTGTCACTGTATTTTTACTTTACTTATAGAAGGCTGACACTTTCTATGTAGAATAATATCACTTTCTTTTTCTGCCAGGATAATACTTTTTATCCTCCTGGGACCTTATCATTAAGTAATACTGTATAACTATTTCAATTATAGGTGTTCCAATATTAGAATTAAATTTGGATAATTGCTTTATGAACTATATTAATGGTGGGATGGGAAAAGGGATTTTCTGAAGGCAGCCAAAATCTGTTCACACCCAGCACCAGTCTGTGACTAAATTTCTCCTTTGCTCTGAGGAGTATGATGTCCTCTCTAAGGGCTTTCCCAATCCACAGTTTGGCTTTGTTTATAATTTAGGATTTTCTTTGTTTTAAGGATTCCCATGCTTTAAAAAATGTTAGGCGTCACATGGAAGAAGCCACAGGTTCTCACAGCCTACATTTGATACAAAGATTACCTTGAGTATTTTGAATTTAAATTGTTTCAGCAGATCGCAGAATAATTTTTAATTTAGGAAGAGGATTGTGAGCATTTAGGTGCTTGGTATTACTGATTTTCTCCTTGCATTTACTTAGAACAGTGTTTCCAAACTTTGCTAATTGGAGAGTACCATATTCACATACTGAATTTTTTAAAACGTGCTTGACATCCTTCTTTAAACTGATTGATGCCTTCTTAAATTTTTTTCAAATAATTTCAAACATCCAAAAAAGTAGCAAGAATAGTAAAAGAAACGTTTTTCCTCCTTGAACCAGTTGAGAATAATTTGCCTATGCCCATCATTTCTAAATACTTTAGCATGTATATCTTTCAAAGGGATATTCTCCAATGTATCACAATCATGAAATTAACACTGGTAAGCTACTACTATCTGACACACAAGTTTTGCCACTTATCTCCATAACTTATATAAAAACAAAGGGATTTTGGTTAGAATCATATGTTGCAATTATTTGCAGTGTCTCTTTTGTCTCTTTTAATCTATGCGGTTCCTCCATCTTTCCTTGACATTTATGACCTTAATACTTTTGAAGAGTACAGGCCAGTTATCTTGTAGAAAGCCCCTCAGTTCAGATCTACCTCTTGTTTCCTCATGATTAGATTCAGATTATACATTTTTGGCAAGAATATCAAACCAGTGAATCTGTGTTCTCTTCATTGCATCCTATCAGGTGGCACACAATTTAACCTTGTCCACTCATGATGACAGATTTATCACTTGATTCAAGGAGACATTTTGAGATTATGTAAATATGCTCTTCATCAAACTTTAACCCAATGGCTTTAGCATTTATTTGTATTTCTTGGCTGAATTATTTCCATGATGGCTCTTCCTTTTGGGTTATGTTCCAGACACTTATGCTTCTAATCCCTTCATTTTGAAGGGAGTCCTGGATTCCTTCCTTCTTTTCTAACAGGGTAATTTTGGCTGCCAAAATCTAGAAGAAAACCTGAAGATTCCTTTTTACTCTGTTCCTTAGGTGTGGAGCTTTGTGAAGCGGTTCCCAGATTTTTGGATTTCATGGAACAGAGAAATTAAGCAACCTAGAGCTTCCTACCTTTTATTAGTCAAGTGAGGTCCTCCAGTTTTGCCATACAATACACACGCGCACGTGCGCGCACACACACACACACAGATTATTCATCCTACAATATTGAAAACACTTTAAGTCAAATGATTTAGCTTTATGAGAACCTACTTCATCCTTTTAAGTAAAAATAATCTGCTTGCTGGGCAAATGCAACTTTAAAATAAGAACTCTTTTCTACTCCTAAGCAGATGGCAACCACTAAACCCTTCCTATGAAAAGAACTATTATATGTCTTGTTTTCCTCAGAGTTACATCCCTATTAACACTTCAGCACTGTTCTGTATTTCTAAGGTGTCAAGGGAGATGTTACATGGGGGTTAAGATGGTAAATAGTACCAGCTACATAAATTCACATTCCTCCTGACCCACAACTCAAAACCAGTGAAGAGTAAAATAATATGACTTTAGTAATATTAATAGATCAAGTTTTCCCAATTTATTGTCTTTGAAATTTCATACCTGTGTATGTATAGATAAAATGGTATCGCTTATGGTGGATAGAGTAATAAATTCTAGAATCACTGTATAATAATAGAATAAAAGGTTATGCTGATTTTGAAATGACCCTTCTTCATGGAGTAGAGTGAGGGAAGGGATAAAGTGACCAGATGAGTTTGCTTCTAAGAGCATCTATGAAACTGTCACTAACTCTTTATCTTAGAGTTTCTTGCCACATGAACTAATCTTTAGCTTTCCAAGTCTTGAATTCAAGCCAAAACATACAAATGTGGTCTAGCCCAACGTAGAGTTCCTTAGTTGAGCCAAGTGCTAGCCTTGGACTGTTGTGGAAGTAACCCTTCAGGAACTTGAAATTTATCCTCAGAGTCAGAAAAATGTGCATAGAGGAGGTATGTGTTTGGTTGTTAAATAATCTAATTATGTTAGTCATTTAAAATCCTCATAGTGAGGGATGCCTGGATGGCTCAGTTGGTTAAGCATCTGACTCTTGATTTAGGCTCAGGTCATGATCTCGGGTGGTGGCACTGAACCCTCTGAACCCTCTGTGACGTTCTAATAAAGCTAGAATGCTTCTGTTCTTAACACCCTTTGATCTCTTCCAAGTCATGACAACAAATTTTCTTTAATAACACGTAATTCGAGGGGCACCTGGGTGGCTCAGTGGGTTAAAGCCTCTGCCTTCGGCTCAGGTCATGATCCCAGGGTCCTGGGATCGAGCCCCACATTGGGCTCTCTGCTCTGTGGGGAGCCTGCTTCCTCCTCTCTCTCTGCCTGCCTCTCTGCCTACTTGTGATTTCTCTCTGTCAAATAAATAAAATATTAAAAAAAAATAACACGTAATTCGAGTTGGTGACTAGTGTTATAAATAAATAAGGCAGGTGGGATTTGGAATAAGAAGGGCCATATTAGCAGGGGGTACCTGGCTGGCTCAGTCAGTGGAGCAGGCAACTCTTGATCTCGGAGTTGTGAATTCGAGCCCCATATTGGATGTGGAGATTACTTAAAGATAATACCTTAAAAAAACAAAGGACTACATTAGCCAGAGTGGTCAAGGAGTGAACACTTGAGTGGTACCTAGAACAGAATTAGCAATTGATAGGTGTTTAATAAATGTCTGTTGAAATGAATGAGACCTTATTAGTAAACATCTGGAAGAAGAAGGTTGTAGGCAAAGGAATAGCAAATATAAAGGCCTGAGTTGGGATTACATTTTGACCCATTCAAGAGGCTGAAATCGGGCCAGTATTGCTGAAGCCTAATGGATGAAGCTGAGAAGGTAAGAGATGAAGTTGTACATAAATAATGAACTTGAATTTTAGTGTAATTGTAATGGGAAGCGTGGAAGGGTTTTGAGGGGGGGAATGATATGATCTGATAGTTTTAGGAAATCTCTCTAGTTCAAGCCATCCTCAGTTCTTGCTTAGACTACGTAGTAGCCTCTCATCCAGAACTGAGATCCGTTCTCCACAGTGAGTGATCTTATTAATGCAAATGTGATCAGGTCAGTCTGTTGCTGAGGACCCTTCAGTTTCCCTTGGAAGAAAGTCTACAGTCCTAATGTGGGTTCCCAGGCCTTGGGTAGGATTTGCCATAAGCCGAGGACAGTGACATATAAGATCTCTGTGCTCCATTCATATGTCTCATTTCCTTGAAAAGGTCTCAAATTCTCTTCCCATTCAGTTTTCTCTCCCTTCCCCTGTGATCCTCCACACTAGTCCTTATGTTCCACATGTGAGTGAAACCATATGATATTTGTCTTTCTCTGCTTCACTTATTTCACTTAGCATAATCCCCTCCAGTTCCATTCATGTTGATGCAAATGCTGAGTATTCATCCTTTCTGATGGCTGAGTAATATTCCATTGTATATATGAACCACATCTTCTTTATCCATTCATCTGTTGAAGGGCATCTCTTGTTCCAGTCTTTAACTAGCCAACTCCTACTCCTCTTTTGGGGCTCGTTATCACATCCTCAGCCACCCTCTGCCTGCCACCTCCACACCCAGACCTGGTTAGGTGCTGTACTCTCTTAGAGCTCCCACTCTCTGCTTTGTCACCTCTGTAGGAGAATGCTCAGTTCCAGATTCCCTGCTGGATTGCTAGCTCCATGAGGGCAGGGCCCTGGAGGCCCACTAGCAGCTGTGGTTTGCCCACAGGAAGGGCTTCTATTCTGAAAGGAAGAATGGGGGAAGACTGCTTTCCAGTGCCACGGGTCTATTTCATATATCTTTGTGTGTTTAACTGTTTTCTACTGAGATGAAGGTTAATGGACAGTTTTGTTAAATATGAGGTAATTGTTTAGAAAAGTAGTCAAGAAGAAAGATGACTGTTGAAAGCTCTGTGAATAACTTAATGAGCTAACCTACCTTCAGAGCTCATCAAGCTCAGCACTGGTGGAAGCCATTATTTCCTGCTGTGGAGAACTATGACTCAGACTGCTCTTTGTTTAAACTTATTTGATAATGGTTTGTGGTTGTTGTAGCTGTTATCATTGAATTTCTGTTGGAATACTGTGACTATTACTGCAAGTCCTGTGAGTGAGCATAACTTCCGTGAACTCCATGAAGAAGCCAGTTCTCTGTGTTTAGTCACAAGATAATTGTGTGCATTCACGTTTCATCCTCAGTCTCTTAATTGCATGCCTTCCACTTGACTGAGGTAGCACTGTGATTCAACATTCAACCATCTCTTAAAAATTAATGCTGTCCTCTTAATATTTTATTTGGTGATGAATATTTCCTGTTGGGTTCTAGCAGACTGCATTTGACATTTTATACATGCCAAACCAAGGCAGCTTCTAAGATTTCATTTACAGTTGAGTAATTCTGGTGAATAAAGAGCCAGGAATTAACTGAAAGGAACATATCTTTGTGTACAGAAGTTTCCTGACATTCAGAAAAGCTAATATGTGTATCTTGTTGGCTTACAGTCTTCAAACATGACAAATAGTTTAATTTTTAACATAATACAAGATGACAAGATTATCAGTTTATCAAAAAAGAGCATACATTTTGTAACATTTTATATAGTTACTGACAATATTGAAACTAATTAAATTGCATAGTAATAAGACAGATCTTTTCATAGGACAAATATCTTGCCTTATATTGTATATTTCAAGGAATCTATTGAAAAAAAAATTGTTTTCAAGTACCTAAAATGAAATGAAATTTTTCTCATTGGAAAAGCTGGCTTTAAAAACAGAAAGGGGTAGAAATTGTTTAATAAATTCTACAAGCTGTTTGGAATGTTCTTTTATTAACTATTATTATCACTGGATTTGGGAGGAAGAAAAGGGTTTTAATAAAAGAAATAACAGGATGGAATATTCACCCATATTTTACTTGAGTGTCACAAAGTTAATCAAATTGATGCCTGTGGGGGAACTTGGGTGGCTTAGTTGGTTAAGCAGCCGACTCTGGATTTTGGCTCAGGTCACGATCTCAGGGTCCTGAGATAGAGCCCCATGTGGGGCTCCACACTCAGTGGGGAGTCCGCTTCAGGATTTTTCTCCCTCTCCCTCTACCCCTTCCTCTCCTCTCTCTCTCTCTCTCTCTTTCTCTCTCTCTCTCACGCACTCTCTCTCTCTCTCTCAAATAAATAAACAAATCTTTTTTTTAAAAAATGATACTTTAAAAAAAAATGAACTTGAGCACCAGGGCATAATGGAAACCATATAGATAATAACTTGTTAGAAATCTAAGGAATCTCAGGAATTAGTATTCTAGTTCAAGCCTTTTATTTTACAGAATAGTGTACTAACATGGTTAGTAAATGGATTTTGGAGTTTACAAGGACCTGGGTTCAAATGTGCACTTATTGGCTATGTGATTTGGGTAAGTTATTTCATCTCTTTAAGAATCAGCTTTGTTATAAAATGAGACAGTGATACTTATTCTGGAGGGTTGCTATTCAATGAGATAATATAGTCATATTGCCTATGATATAGTGAGTTCTTAACAAATGAAAATAATAAGAAAGATTAATTTAATTACCAAGGTCACAGAAGCAGCTCATAGCCCTTTGAGTGGTGGCCCCAAACTCTAAACCTTGCCTCCTTTCTTATTTACAATGGATGTGTTAGGCAAGTGGCTTCATTTTGTCTTTTTAACCAGTGGTCAAATAGCTAGAAGCCATTTCTCCTACGATCTTTCCCAAGGATATAATGAATAGAAGATAAGAGCTAGATTACAAGTACTATGTTAAGGAAATTTAGACTTTAGTTTTTTGCCTTTTCAGTTATATAAATGATATTTATGCTGAAAGATTTAAAACTGAGCAAAGCCATGGTGGGAAACATTTAAAGAAAGCTAAATAAAATTGGAAAATGACTGCAGTTGTGTAGCAAAATGGCTGTCAATGGCTAGGGGTGACCTACAAGGGGATTATTATGATACATATTTTTTTAATTTAAAAATTTTTAATATTTCAATTTAATTAATTAAAATATAGTATATTATTAGCTTCAGAGGTAGAGTTTATTGATTAATTGGTCTTTTAAAAATTATTTTTATTTTTATTTAAATTCAGTTAACATATAATGTATTATTGATTTTAGTAGTAGAGGTCAGTGATTCATCAGTCTTATATAATACCCAGTGCTCATTACATCACATACCGTCCTTAATGCCCAACACCCAGTTACCCCATCTCTCCACCCCTCTTCCCTCCAGCAATCCTCAGCTTGTTTCCTATGCTTAAGAGTCTCTTATGGTTTGTCTCCCTCTCTGATTTGTCTTACTTTATTTTTTCTCTCTTCCCCTATGATCCTCTGTTTTGTTGCTTAAATTGCACATATCAGCGAGCTCATGTGATAATTGTCTTTCTCTGATTGACACTCTGCTTAGCATAAAACTTTCTAGTTCCAACCATGTCTTTGCAAATGGCAAGATTTCATTTTTTAAAAAAGATTTTATTTATTTATTTAAGACAGAGAAAGAGAGATCATGAGCAGGGGTAGGGGCAGAAGCAGGATCTCTGCTCAGCAGGGAGCTGCACAGGGGGCTTGATTGCAGGACCCTGGGATCATGACCTGAGCTGAAGGCAGACACTTAACCAACTGAGCCACCCTGGCTCCTCCAAGATTTCATTGATTTTTGATGGCTGACTAGTATTCCATGGTGAGTGTGTGTGTGTGTATGCACATATCATATACATAACACATTTTCTTTATCCATTCATCTGTTGAAGGACATCTGGGCTCTTCCCATAGTTTGACTATTATGGACATTGTGGCTATGAACATTGGGATGCAGGTGCCCCTTCAAATCACTACTTGAGTATCTTTGGGGTAAACCCCCAGTAGTACAATAGCTGGGTCATAGGGTAGCTCTATTTTCAACCATATGAGGAACCTCCATACTGTATTCCAGAGTGACTGCATCAGTTTGCATTCCACCAACCGTGTAAGAAGTTTCCCCTTTCTCCACATCCTCAACAACATCTGTTGTTTCCTGAGTGGTTAATTTTAGCCATTCTGACCAGTGTGAGGTGGTATCTCATTGTGGTTTTGGTTTTTATTTCCCTAATGCCAAGTGAAGTTGAGCACTTTTTCATGTGTCTGTTGGCCATTTGTATGTCTTCTTTGGAGAAATGTCTGTTCATGTCTTCTGCCCATTTTTTGACTGGATTATTTGTTCTTTGGGTGTTGAGTTTGATAAGTTCTTTATAGATTTTGGATACTAGCCCTTTATCTGATATGTCATTTGCAAATATCTTCTCTCATTCTTTTGGTAGTCTTTTGGTTTTGTTCACTGTTTCCTTTGCTGTGCAAAAGCTTTTTATCTTGATGAAGTCCTAATAGTTCATTTTGCCTTTATTTCCCTTGCCTTTGGCAAGAAGTTGCTGTGGCTGATATCGAAGAGGTTGCTGCCTGCCTTCTCCTCTAGGATTTTGATGGATCACTGTCTCACATTTAGGTCTTTCATCCATTTTGAGTCTGTTTTTGTGTATGGTGTAAGGAAATGGCCTAGTTTCATTCTTCTGCATGTGGCTGCCAATTTTCCAAACACCATTTGTTGAAGAGACTGTCTTTTTTCCATTGGATAGTCATTCCTGCTTTATCAAAGACTAGTTGACTATAGAGTTGAGGGTCTATTTCTGGGTTTTCTATTCTATTCCATTGATCTATGTGTCTGTTTCTGTGTCAGTACCATATTGTCTTGATGATTAAAGTTTTGTAATAGAGCTTCAAGTCCGGAATTGTGATGCCTCCTGCTTTGATTTTCTTTTTCAACATTACTTTGGCTATTCAGGGTCTTTTCTGGTTCCATACAAATTTTAGGATTCTTTGTTCCAGCTCTCTGAAAAAAGTTGATAGTATTTTGATAGGGATTGCATTGACCGTATAAATTGCTCTAGGTAACATAGACATCTTAATAATATTTTTTCTTACAATCCATGAGCATAAAACACTTTTCCATTTCTTTGTGTCTTCCTCAGTTTCTTTCATGAGTATTCTATAGTTTCCTGAGTATAGTTCCTTTGCCTCTTTGGTTATGTTTATGCCTAGGTATCTTATGTTTTTTGGTGCTATTTTAAATGGGATAGACTCTCTAATTTCTCTTTCTTCTGTGTCATTGTTAGTGTATAGAAATGCAACTGATTTCTGTGCATTGATTGTATATCCTGCCACTTTGCTGAATTCCTGTACGAAATCTAGCAATTTTTTTAGTCAAGTCTTTTGGGTTTTCCATAAAGTATCATATCATCTGAAGAGTGAGAGCTTGACTTCTTCTTTGCCAATTTGGATGCCTTTTATCTCTTTTTGTTGTCTGATTGCTGAGACTAGGGTTTCTAGTACTGTGTTGAACAGCAGTGGTGATAGTGGATATGCCTGCAATGTTTCTGACTTTAGGGGAAAAACTTTTAGTTTTTCTCCTAAATGATATTCACTGTGGGCTTTTTGTATATGGCTTTTATGATATTGAGTGAGGTATGTTCCCTCCATCCCTACACTATAAAGAGTTTTAGCAAGAAAGGATGCTACTTTGTCAAATGCTTTTTCTGCATCTATTGAGAGGATCATATGGTTCTTGTCCTTTCTTTTAATGATGTGGTATATCACATTGATTGATTTGTAGATGTTGAACCACTCTTGTAGCCTAGGAATAAATCCCATTTGTTCATGGCGGATCCTTTTAATGTACTTTTGGATCCTATTGACTAGTATCTTGGTGAGAATTTTTACATCCATTTTCTTCAGGGATATTGGTCTGTAATTTTCCTTTTTACTGTGGTCTTTGGTTTTGGGATCAAGGTAATTCTGGCCTCAAAGAAAGGTTAGAAGGTTTTCCTTCCATTTCTATTTTTTGAAACAGCTTCAGAGGAATAGGTATCTTTGAATATTTGGTAGAATTCCCCTGGTAAGCTATCTGCCTTGGACTATTTTTGTTGGGAGATTTTTGGTTAGTGTTTTAATTTCCTTGCTGGTTATGGGTCTATTCAGATTTTGTTTCTTCCTGTTTTAGTAGCTTTTACATTTCTAGGAATGCATTCATTTCTTACTGACTGCCTAATTTCTTGGCATGTAGTTGCTCATAATATGTTCTTATAATTGTTTATATTTCTTTGGTGTTGGTTGTGATCACTCCTCTTTCATTCATGATTTTATTTATTTGGGTCCTTTCTCTTGTCTTTTTGGTAAATCTGGCCAGGGATTTGTTGATCTTATTAATTCTTACAAAGAACCAGCTCCTAGTGCCATTGATTTACTGTTCTTTTGGTTTTTATTTCATTGATTTCTATGCTAATCTTTACTAATTCACTTCTCTGCTGCATTTAGGCTTCATTTGCTGTTCTTTCTCAAACTCTTTAACATGTAAGGTTAGGTTGTGTATTTGAAAACTTTCTTACTTCTTAAGAAAGGCTCATATTGCTATACACTTCCCTCTTAGGACTGCCTTTGCTGCCTCCCAAAGGGTTTAAACAGTTGTATTTTCATTTTAACTTGTTTCCAAGAATTTTAAAAATTCTTCTTTTATTGCCTGGTTGACCTGTTCATTTCTTAGTAGGATGCTCTTTAATTTCTATGTATTTGAGTTCTTTCCAAATTTCCTCATGTGAGTGAATTCAAGTGTCAAAGCATTGTGGTATGAACGTATACAGGGAATGATCCTAATCTTTGGTACTGGTTGAGACCTGACTTCTGACCTAGTATGTGATCTGTTCTGAGAATGTTCCATGTGCATTTGAGAAGAATGTGTATTCTATTGCTTTAGGATGGAATGCTCTGAATATATCTTTGAAGTCCATCTGGCTCATTGTTTCCTTGTTAATCTTCTGCTTAGGTATCCATTGCTGTAGGTAGAGTGTTATAGTCCCCTACTATTATTGTGTTATTATTAATGTGTTTCTTTAGTTTTGTTATTAATCAGTTCATATAATTGACTGCTCCCATGTTAGGGGCATAAATACATACAATTACTATTGTTAGATCTTTCTGCTGGACAGACCCTTTAAGTATGATATAGTGTCCTTCTTCACCTCTTTTACAGTCTTTGGTTTAAAATCTAATTTGTCTTATATAAGGATTGCCAACCCCACTTCCTTTTGATGGTAAATGGTTTTCCAACCCCTCACTTTCAATCTGGAGGTGTCTTTGGGTCTAAAATGAGTTTCTTGCAGACAGCATATTGATGAGTCTTGTTTTTTTATCCAATCTGATACCCTGTGTCTTGTGGTTGGGGCTTTTAGCCCATTTATATTCAGAGTAACTGTTGAAAGATATGAATTTAGTGTCATTGTGTTACCTGTAAAGTCACTGTTTCTTATATTGTCTTGTTCCTTTCTGGTCTGTGTTACTTTTGGGCTCTGTCTTTGCTTGAATCATCCCCTTTAATATTTTATATTTCTTGCAGAGCTGCTTTAGTGATCACAAATTCTTTTAGTTTCTGTTTGTCCTGGAAGCTCTTTATCTCTCCTTCTATTCTGAATGACAGCCTTTCTGGGTAAGGCATTTTTGACTGCATATTTTTCTCATTTAACACCCTGAGTATATCAAGCCAGTCCTTTCTGGCCTGCCTGCCTGTGTATAGGTGTGCTGCTCATCTTATGTTTCTACCCTTGTAGGTTAAGGAACTCTCCTGAGCTACTTTCAGGATTTTTTCTTTGTTTCTGAAATTTGCAAGCTTCACTATTATATGTCGAGATGTTTACCAATTTTTATTTATTTCAGGGGGGGTTCTCTTGCCTCCTGGACTTGAATGCCTGTTTCCTTCCTCAGATTAAGGAAGTTATCAGCTATAATTTGGTTCACTATACGCCCCCCCCCCCCACTCTCTTTCCTCTTCTTCTGGGACCCCAATTATTCTAATACTGTTTCATTTTATGATATCACATACCTCTCAAATTCTCCCCTTGTGATTCGGTAATTATCTCTCTCTTCCTCAGCTTCTTTATTCTCCATTTTGTCATCTATATAACTAATTCTCTCTTTTGCCTTATTTCTCCTAGCAGTTAGAGCTTCCATTTTTTTTATTGCATGTCATTAATAGCCTTTTTGAATTTGACCTGATTAGATCTTAGTTCTTTTATTTCTCCAGAAAGTGGTTCTCTAGTGCCTTCTAAGCTTATTTCAAACCCAGCTAGTATGCTTATAATCCTTAATCTGTAGTTCTGTCTTCTCATATTCATACAGGTTAGGTGTCTGGCAGTCAGTACTGCCTCTTATTTTCTTTTTAGAGGGGAGTTTTTTCCATCTTATCATTCTGTCCAGGGAAGAATGAGAGAAGAAAATAATAAAATAGCAACAGTGACCCCAGAGAATTATACACTAAACAAATTAGAAGAGACCAGAAACTGAGAAGGAAAAAATAAAAAGAATATAATCTGACAGGTGAACAAAACAAAGCAATACACTAGATACACTAGACCCTGAGTGTATTTTTGGTCTGTTTGTTAGAAAACTGGAGCCCAGAATTGTAAAGAAAAAGAAACTTGTATATATATATACAAAAATAAAATAAAATACAATGAAAAGATTGAATGTAACTGTAAAAAATGAAAATTAAAAAGGACTTAAAAAGAAACAAAAAGAGAAAGAATATTATCAGACAGATGAACAGAGCAGAGCAATAATGCACTTGATTCTGGGTGTATTTTGTCCTGTTAGGAGAAACTATATCCCAAAATTATAAAGAAAGAAAAACTTATATAAAAATAAAATTAAATACAATGAAAGAATAGAATATAATTTCAAAAACAAAAAATAAAAAAGATAAGAAAAGAGTTGGTAAAATAAGAAATTAGTTGAAAAGGAAAAAGGAAAGAAATTAAAATTGGAAGACTAAAGAATCATGAGGACCCCCCCCCCCAAATTCTATATTCTATTTTCCCCTGGTGCTGGAGTTTTGTAGTTCTCATTGAGCAGTAAACTTGGTCTTAGCCAGATGTTCCTGCTGATCTTCTTGGGGAAGGGGCCTGTGGCACTGAATTTCAGGTTTCTTTGCCCCAGGCAGAACTGCACCACCCTTGCCAGGGGGTCAGGGCTAAATAAGTGGCTCCACATTGCTCTATGTGGCTTTTGTTCCCTGAAGGTTTATGTGCTCCTTTAGAACGTAAAAATAAAAATGGCCACATCCCCAGTCTCCAGCCCCAGAGCTGAAAGATGGTGGCTTCAAGTGCCCTCAGGGAAAAGCAGCAAATCACTCCTATTTCCTTGGTTTCTGTCTGCACTGTGTTCACCCAGCCTGTGACCAAGCATTTTTATCTCAGGCACCTGACACTGTTTGGAGTCTGCAAACTTTGCAGCCTCCTGCAGCGCACACCCATGTCCCTCCTCCCTGGGGAAGGAAGGAGGGTCTCATCTCGGTTCTGCTGCTTGCTGGGCCCCTGCTCAGAGAGCAGTAACCTGACTGTTTATGGCAATACTGAGCTGAGCCCACTCCTGGGCTTGCTGACTGCAGCGAGCTTCCCTGTTCTGGTGCCTGCAAACTCTGCCATACTCACACAATCTTGTTTTTCCTGTAACCCCAGGGGTCCCGAGACCTTACTGTCCCACTAGAATTCTGCCCTGCTTCGCCACCTGAGTGGGTTTCAAGCATGGCCATGCCTCACCAGAGCAGATTTCTAAAAGTTCTGATTTTGCGTTCTGCTGCTATATCACTTTCTGGTAGCCAGCTTAAGGAGGCTCCCTCCCACTCCAGTTTATCTCCTGATATATGGCCTCTTAGAGCTCTGGTTGAGTGCACAGGTGTTCAGAGTGATTTGATAGCTCTCTAGCAGAATTCTAGGGACCAGATGAAACCAGGGTTCCCTACTCCTCCACCATCTTCCCCTTTCTCCTACAATATTGCTTAAAACAAAAAGTACCAAATCCTGAGAGCAAGCTTTTCCTGTTTCATGAGGTAATATGTATCTACTTCACTTTTTACTCTATTCCATTCTATGTTATGTGAGGCTTACGTATAAACTTACAAGGAGAATTGAAGATATATTAAGGATTATTAAAGAAAACCAATATGAAGACTTTAAAATTACTGACATTCTATGTAATCAATTCTCTTTGATGATTTGCATAATACAGGCATGACAAGGTTTAGTAGAAAGATAACAAGCTCAGAACCCAGTTGTCTGGGTGGGGGTGAGTCCTGGTTTTGTTCCTTACAGGTTAAGTGTATTTACGTAAGTCACTTGGCTTCTCTGAGATTCTTTAAATTGGGCAGCAATCATGGCTTAGCTCATGCGAAGGTCAAATGAGACATATGTTGTTTTGCAGATTCCTAAATGCTTTAATAGAGAAGGTAGTAGTGGTATTTAAAAATATTTTTAAATATTATATTTTATTTACCTTTCAGAAGTCTGTCTTAAGTTAGCCATGAAATGAAGCAACAAGCTGTTTTGGGGTGGGTCTGATGATTAAAGTGATGTTGCCCAGCTGTTCCTGAATTTAAGACAGAAGACTAAGCAAGATGAGGTAGGTTTATAGTCAAGCACAAAGGGTTTAGATTAGGTATGAGTCGGATCTAATAGCAGTTTGATTTGTTTGAAGCTGTAGTGTTTTTCTCAGGCATATTACAAAATTTTCTTTAGGTGCCTTCAAAAACCAAAAACAGATTTTCATGTGTTTGTATTGGATAAGGTAGTGTCCTGCTAAAGATATAAAGATGATTAATTTACTACCACCTTTAATGTTCCCTTCTACCCCAGAAATCATACATACACTTTGTAATTCAGTCTGGAAATATTTATGGAATCTGAACTCCTCCTATAAGTAGCAATTCTAGTTTTAAAATATCCTGTTATGTGTAGTCTGCAGAATTTCAATATAATTAATGAGGCAAGAAGCTGGCACAGAAGTCATTGCATAAAACCTTCCTTAATTTAGCCATTCTGACAGGTGTATGATGGTATCTCATCATAGTTTTGATTCATATTTGCCTGATTATGAGTGATGTTGAGCCTCTTTTCATGTGTCTCTTGGCCATCCATATGTCTTCCTTGGAAAAACATCTATTCATGTTTTCTACCTGTTTTTTAACTGGATTACTTCTTTTAAAAAAATTTGCTTACTATAGCTGTAAATCTTGAAGTAATCTATAGAAAAGATTCCTATTTATGAAAATCAAAATTCTTTATCTCAGGATGTCAAATACAGGAAGATTGCTTGAGTTGGAGTTTTTAGTATGTGTATCATGAATTGTGTGTTATGTATTGTTAACCTTTTCATATTAGAAAATGAAGCTACAGGCAGTGTTTATCCATACATGTATGCAAATATATGGAAAAGGCAATTGTATTTCCAAACAGGCTTTCTTCTATATCTCATGAGAAAATTCTGACCTTTGGTGTTTTTTTTTTTTTTCTTATTACTACCACTGCTGCTGCTACTAGTACGTTTATTGAACACTTAGTATGTGCCAGGCATTGTTCTAGGTGCTCTGGTTATATTAGTACCTTCTCATAATAATCTGCTGACTGGGTACTATTACCATCCCCAAGTTATCATAGGAGGAGACATGTACAGAGATGTTGAGTAACTCTCCTGGGTTAATGCACAGAATCAGACCCTTTATTGTTTGGTTCCAGAACTCATGCTTCTACAGAACTGCCTACCACTAGTCTATTACACTGGCTCTGTTGTGATAGTACTCTCTGTATTGTTTATTCATCATCAGGAAAACAGAATATTTGCACAGTTGGAAAGGATAAAGAATTACATCAAATGGACTAGTATGATTATCATGTGGGTTTTAATGAACTTCTCTTGACTTAACAACTTTTGACACCAAGAATTGATTTCATGTGAAAGTTGAGTGGTGTGAAATGCCTATTGGATCAATTTTTATGGGCCTATTAGAGAAAGGCAGAGATTAACTTGCACACTCAACTCAGATGCTGATGTAAGAATTCAGCGTGTAAACCATCATGCGGCAGTAAGAGAGTGACTTGGAGCAGAAGTGGGTGCAGGACACAGCAGAGCTGCCAGTAAGTACAATCTCATTCTCTTCAGTGCCAGTCGGTCAGAGAGCTAGAATTAGTTCATGCATGTAAACCTGGTAAGCCTAAAATGACCATGTATGATGTGGGGGTCAGTTCGGTGTGTTTAGGAAACTGTTTTGTTCAGAAAGAAACATTAGAAACTGTCACACGTACCTAGACAATCAAAATTGTTTATATCAGCAAAAAAAGTTTTTAGGGAGGCATAACCTGATTCTGTATCAGTGTTAGAGATCGTGGGAACCTTATGTATTTCTTGTAAAAATGTTTCAACAGAAAAGAGCCAGAGAGTACAAGCCCTACGTGACTTTAATAGATATGAACAAATCAGGATCGTATGAAAAAAATACTCAGTGTCATTAAGTGAAGTTCCTGAATATATTACAAACCCTTGAACACATTGAATTTTAAGACAATATCGTAGACAACCATCACAACAAACACATCAGCTTACATTTATTATGAATCAGGAGGTGCGTTATCAGATTTAACCCTTACATCAGCCCTCTGAGGTCGTCACTGTCGTTCCCTTTGTCTCACAGATAAAAAGATGGAGGAAAACAGAGTTAGTTACATGTGCAAGCTGAAACACCAAGAAAGCATTATTCATTCACTTATTCAGTATTTACTGAGTATACCTACCACGGGGCCTGGCACTGTTCTAGGGAGTGGGGACTTAGCAACAAGTAAAACTAAACCCCTACTTTCCCTGAAGGATCTTACCTTCTGAGAGGGAGGTAGATAACAAACAGACAAACATGGAAGCATATGCTTAGCCAGATGGTAATAAAGATTATATAAAACAGTGAGCCCCAGGAAGGGGAAGGAGTGCCAGGGTAAGGTGCCAGGTTGGGCTGTCGTCACTTCTTTATATGGGTTAGTAAGGGGGAGGGGGACCTCTCTGATAAGGCGACATTTCAGCCGACACTTTGTAAAGGAGGAGCATTCCTGGCAAAGGAGGAGAAGGGGTCCCTGTGCTCGGAGTGCCTGTGGAAGATCAGAGAGGCTGTGGAGATGTTAGGGGTAAAGGGAAGAATGGTCAGAGTTTGAACGCAGATTTTTTTCTCCTCCCAAATCCCACATTTTAACCACTCTGCTAATCCCATGGGGCAACCACAGTATTACATAACCCACTGTGATTTTAGAGACACTCTGTATTAGCAAAATGCATACTCTCATAGAAAAGAGGAGGGCAGTGGGGTTCTACTCTAGAAGTTGTGTGTCGAGTTGAAGATGCATGAGAAATCTGTGTGATTTGGGGAGAGGTGCTTTGGGAGAACAAACACAAGGAACAATTGTGGACTGTAGCTGGGGAACCTGGAAGTATACCTCCCCCACTCACAGAATACTCGAGTGGTTCTCTATTGCCTTCAGAGTTTGGGGGACGTTATATAAATTTCCCAAAGCCCCATAGAATATAGAGCTCATTTTGAATGATGATAAAGACCGTTTTCATTACTGCTAAGCTGTGCAGCTCTTTTCAGAATGTGAAATCTGTTGCACACTCCTTGGCTTCCTGTCACCCGCGGAATGATAAGCCGTGGCAGGGAATGCAGGACTGTATGTAGAGTAGCTCCTTCCTCCCCCTTTTCCCTGACTTCTCCTGCCCCCACCCCCTGCATCCGGGCATGGAGTAAAACAGTACTCTTCAGTGCCATGTATGTGGGACTTTGTATTGAAACAAAATGTCTGAAATGTCCTTCTCCCTCTTGTTTTCTTATTTTGTGATGAAGCTTTTATATCCTCCTTGAAGACTGGACCATTTTCCTTCCCAGACCGAGTTACAACTTCTTGGCGTGGCTGCTTTTCAGAGCTTATGTATCTCTGTACTTGCTCATCATTTCTAGTGGAAATCATTCTTTGAGTCCCCATCCTCCATGCCAGGATTAGAGCCCTTGCTCTGTGCTACCAGAAAAATCTTTGCAAGCATGGACCTGCTTCTTATCACATTTTGGGGAGGGGGATAATTTTTCAGCCTCATTTTGAGCTTGTGCCTCATTTTGATCTATGTTGCAACCACTGAGATGAGCACTTGGTGGGTAGTTTACTGGCTCATTTAAATTAAACTTAGAATATTGGATGCTGAGTTATAATAATGACAGTTTTGATCAGAGCAAAACAAGTAGAATATGTTGAGCAGTGATGATAGTTCAATCAGAAAAAACAGATGGTCATAAAAACAGTACTAATTAAAGAAAGAGTATTGCATGCCAGATATTAAACTCAGTGCTGGAACCCATCATTCCATTATTCTAAATGAAATTCACACTTGAAAGGTACACCTCATTAGGTATAACTTTAAAGTTAAATTAATGTCGTATTAGATATAACTTTTTAAAACTAACCTCTCAAAAATGCATTCATTTTCAAACTATTCCTCACTGGATAGTAGGAGGTGTTAGTGGGGCTTTAAGTGGAGGGGAAATGTCCTCAGAAAAGGACAGACGTCATCTTTGTTTTTTTATACTCAGTTTTTAAAGCATTACTACAAACGTGTATACTTGGCTACATGAGAGATCTTCCGGAAAGAACACTGTACTCATTTATAATTCGGGCATGGCATGGTGGGTGAGACAGAGGGCTGTTGGAAAAGTGAGCCCAGATGAGACCGTGCATAATGCATTGCTTCGTGCTGGATCAACGGTTAATTGTAAAGGCTTCCGAAGTGCCAGCCTTATAACCTAAGGCCCAAAGTGGGCTACTTAAGGCCACAGTCACTTAGCCTAATTCCTGACTTTCATTCAATACAAAACCCATTCATTAGTCTATTGAGTAGTTTTGGAACAGGAATTCTCATTGCTGGTTGCTTTGTGTTTCCCTGATGAGTATGCTATCTCAAACGGATATGCTTATAATCACTGACAAATCATTTTTAGACAGGTTGTTAGTTTTGTCTTACAAACCATTTATATGTTCCTCTAGCAATGTTGAATTATACTCTGAAATATTTTTGAATGCAAATCTCCAATTTATCGTACACTTTTCTCATACTTCTCATAGCACAGTGTAGCTTTTCTCCCCTGCCCCCAAAAGGGGGAGGATTGATTTTATTATCTCCTTAATTTCTCAATATTTTGTGCTAAGTAAAGTGGATTAGATATTCTTCATTTAATCTGAATACTTAAAGCCTATCAGTAGGAAAGGTTATATTAGTGCTCAGAAAGGATATTTAAGAAATTATTTTGCTTTCGACTCTTCTCGTTATCCAGTAGACATTTATTCTAAAGCTCTTTTGTGGGTTTATTGCAGTGACACAGCTGCCAGAGCTCTGTGGGGAGCCTTACTGAGCACCAGGCACAAAGAGGCAGTGATGGAAGTCCGGAGACATCTAGTGGAAGCAGCAAGCAGAGAAAACCTGCCAATCAAGATGAGTATGGGTAAGCACATCCACCACTGCTAGGACCCACAGTGACCATGGGCTCTGGGGAGGTTGATTTGAGCTTCTCTGAACTGTGCGCCAGGCTACCCAGCATGCAACTCAGTAGAAGTATCAAAGACATTTGTACACTGTTGAAAGAATCGGCAAGGAGTAGGGACACACTGCCCTCAGGGGTCAGCTATGACCCCCTTTTTAGTTTTAATTTTAATTTTTTAAAAAGATTTTATTTATTTATTTGACAGAGAGATCACAAGCAGGCAGAGAGAGAAGGGGGAAGCAGGCTTCCCACTGAGCAGGAAGCCCAATGTGGGGTTTGATCCCAGGACCCTGAGACCATGACCTGAGCTGAAGGCAGAGGCTTAACCCACTGAGCCACCCAGGCGCCCCTGACCCCCTTTTTTAGACTCAACTAACTAACTCACTCCTTCTCCCCCTCCCACCCTCCTCCCCTCCCTGCCACCACCCTTCTCCTCACCCACCCTCCCTCCCTTCCTTCCTTCCTTCCTCTTTCTCTTTCTTTCCACAGTTCTAGATGCACATTTATAACAAGTGTGTTTACTGTATGGAGTTCCTTATCCATGAGCATGGTAAAACAAGAACAGATTCATATTGTGAATCAAGAAAAGTAGGATTGCACAAAGGTTTTGATGATAAGGTTAATTTATATTGCAGTTCAATGATGTAGCCTTATGATGCTCTCTCACAGAGCATGAATCAATTTTTATTGTTCAGTATAGGACTCTTGAAAGATCAACACACTTTACTTTCTAGAGGATTTTTTAAAAAATATCAAAGCCGGGGCACCTGGGTGGCTCAGTGGGTTAAAGCTTCTGCCTTCGGCTCAGGTCATGATCCCAGAGTCCTGGGATGGAGCCCCGCATCAGGCTCTCTGCTCAGTGGGGAGCCTGCTTCCTCCTCTCTCTCTGCCTGCCTCTCTGCCTATGTGTTATCTCTGTCTGTCAAATAAATAAATAAAATAAAAAATATCAAAGCCAGAAATAAATTGTTCAAAAAAAGACAGGTAACCCCATGAATTCAAATTTAAATGTTTGAGTTTTCTGTTGACCAAAGGGTGGGAAAAAAAACCTCAGATGAAATGATTTGCATTCTCCCCAAACTCCAGACACGGGGAGAGGAAAACAAAAGGAAAGATATAGACAATTGTTAGTAAACTTTGGTTCTAAGAAGGACTGAAAACATTGGCCCAAATCACACCTTTCCCGTGTGCCAACTATAATTTGGTAAAAGCTTAGCAGTGCGGCTCCCTGTTTCTGCTTCCTATCACTAGTCAGAATTCCTGGCATGTCTCATTTTCATATACCAACAGATATATCACTGTGAACAGTAAGGAAAAGATCTGGAGCTTAAGCATAATGAAACCTTGGTATTTGGAAATTCCTTATCACATAGTTTATCATAAAAAAAATCATGCTCTTGTCTCTTAGATGGCTGGAATGCTTTTTTCTAGCACCATTTAAAACTATGAAATATGCTTTAAACTATGTACTATTCTCCCATCCCCTACTATAAATTCTACTGAAGTATAAATTTTTCTGTGATAGAGGCTTCTTATACTTTTGAGACATTAAGCAGAAATTTTTTTTTTAAGATTTTATTTATTTATTTGACAGAGAGAGAGATCACAAGTAGATAGAGAGGCAGGCAGAGAGAGAGAGAGGAGGAAGCAGGCTCCCTGCTGAGCAGAGAGCCCGATGTGGAACTCGATCCCAGGACCCTGAGATCATGACCTGAGCCGAAGGCAGCGGCTTAACCCACTGAGCCACCCAAGCGCCCTAAACAGAAATTTTAATTCGAGATTGAGGATTCTCTTGTATTTAAATTGAGTGAGAGGGATCCCATGATTCTAACCTCAGATTTTAAATATAAGATTTATCTGTACAAGGTAAACTCATAAAACATTATGAACACCAATAGAAAGACACATCAGACTGCAAAAGGAGAAAAGTTCAATTGCTAAGACAAAGAAAAAAATTCATTTTATCATTTCACATATAAACACATGCCATCTTTCCAAGAGCTTGTTATTAAATTGTCAGTTAGCTAAATAAATGTGTTCCAGAAAAGTGATTTTTAAAACCCTGCAAACTGAATTGATTTTTTCCCACTGGCTTTCAAGATGAAAAATGTATCCCGAAAGTACAAAAGAAATAGACTCTGAGAACCCATTCATTTGGCTGCAAGATGTCCAATTACAGAAAAAATGGGTAGAAGATGCCTGTCTCGGTTTCTTCATTTTACACAGAATCTGTCTCTCTGGAGTCCTTCTGTGGCTGGAGAATCTTTACAGTTTGTCCTCTTGCTGTCTGCAGAATCGACATACTTCCCAGAGTTTAATGGGTGGCAGGAAAATCACATTGGAGCTGAAGGAAAACAGACTCTATGACATCATTCTTTCTTTTGCAGCCAGATTTCTTGGCAAAGCGTTCTATGCTTGATTTCTCTGTTTCTTCATTATTTTCTTGCTTATTAGTCTAGTGCAGCCTGACTTCTGACACTTTGTAACAGAAAAGTCTCCCGGATCATTAAATATAGTTCGTTTTCCTCAGTCCTCATCCTTCTTGACTTCTTTGCAACATTCGCTTCTAGACTTGCTGCGGCCTTGTGCTTGTGCATGTGATGGGGTAAAAAGCCAGCTACGTCTGGTTCTGCCACCGAAGAGCCGAACCTCAGTTTCCCTGTCCATAAAAATAGGGAAAATACCTATTTCCTGGAATATTAAAGGAGAAAGAAAGCTTGGAGCAGAGTGAAGGTTCTGACTGAAGCGGACTGGGGTTGGTGTGGGAGTCTGGGAGGAGGAGTCTACATGGGAAACCCATTATACGAAGGTGGTTTGATGAGAGGGCAGTCAAAGCAAACAAACTGAGTTTGATGATTTTCCCCTTTCCTTCTGGGAAGGGAAATATGCTTACTCACTCTTTCCAATTCACGAGTCCTTCTCTAGTCTTTATGCTCAGTATCTCCCTTTTGATAATACATTCTCTCTTTATGCAGAATTCTACATAGTTTTCCCATTTCCAGCTTAGTTATGATTGCATTCTGTTACCTTGTTCCTGACTCTGTTCACCCCCGAAATCACCTTGCTTGTATTTGGAATTTACAAGCTTCTGTGGTCACTTCTAGAGAAAAATCTCTTGAGCTAACTTCCAAACGATAATCTGGTCCACTACATTGAGACATTAATTTACTCTCCGACTGCTGGGGGGCCGTAGTGTCTGCTGCATACACTCCCTGTTACATAGGATGAGCTCTTTCAACCATTTGTGAGGAGACAAGCCTCTCCTGCCTTTACCGTCACCACTGCCTCTAGTTTGGAGCCACAGAGCCCCAGTTTGTTAATGTCTCTCTGGAAATGTGACATCCAGAGTGGAAGAACGATGTCTTGGTCTTCACCTCTTTTTGGATACTATACTTCTCCTAATGAAGCTCCAAATGAGATTAGTGAATGTTGCTTCCCACCATGCCGCTATCATTTCCTCTTTTACCACTTCATACTACTGGCTTTAAAAAACAGCAGAGGGGCGCCTGGGTGGCTCAGTGGGTTCAAGCCTCTGCCTTTGGCTCAGGTCATGATCCCAGGGTCCTGGGATCCAGCCCTGCATTGGGCTCTCTGCTCAGCAGGGAGCCTGCTTCCCTTCCTCTCTCTCTGCCTGCCTCTGTGCCTACTTGTGATCTGTCAAATAAATTAATTAATTAATCTTAGAACCATGAGATACTATGGACTCTGAAAAACAACCAGAGCGTTATGAAGGGGCGGCGGGGGGCGGGGGTGCGGTGGGAGGTTGAGGAACCAGGTGGTGGGTAATAGGGAGGGCACGTACTGCATGGAGCACTGGGTGTGATGCCAAAACAATGAACACTGTTATGCTGTAAATAAACAAATAAAAAAAAATTAGAAAGTAAAAAGCAGCAATAAATCTAAGCACTCTACCATGTGCTTCCTTTCCTGGTGCTAGAGTTCATCCAGTTCTGATTGGATAACAACTACTTTTTTTTTTTTTAATTTATTTATTTATTTTTATTTGCTTATTTACAGCATAACAGTATTCATTGTTTTGGCATCACACCCAGTGCTCCATGCAGTACGTGCCCTCCCTATTACCCACCACCTGGTTCCTCAACCTCCCACCCCCCCCTCCTGCCGACAACTACGTTTTGATCACATTTATATCTTTCACCTTCATTTTGGAGAATTGTTTCTGGGACTAATGGGAGCACGTGTGCATACACATCTGTGTGTGTGTGTGTGAAATGAGTGGGGGAAATTGTCAAACTGCCAAAAGGATAGGTTAAAACCCAGTAAGACCCACATACCATGTGATATAGGGTAGTTTATAAAAGATGAGAAAATCTGGCGGCCTCATAGGACACATACACTGATTATTAACTCTCACACTTCCTTGTCTTCATATAGAAGCTGTTACCACAATTTGAGGAATGGGGAAAGGAACCGGTTTTTACTTTTTTTTTTTTTTAAAGATTTTATCTATTTATCCGACAGAGAGAGATCACAAGTAGGCAGAGAGGCAGGCAGAGAGAGAGAGAGAGAGGAGGAAGCAGGCTCCCCACCAAGGAGAGAGCCCGATGTGGGGCTTGATCCCAGCACCCTGGGATCATGACCTGAACCGAAGGCAGAGGCTTTAACCCTCTGAGCCACCCAGGTGCCCCTGGTTTTTACACAATTTGTTTCATGCAGGCCTTTCAATAATCTTATGAATTTGGTACTTTTTTTTTACTCCCATTTCACAGACAAGGAAAGCTGAGACCCAAAAAAGTGCCGTTTCTTTTCCAGGATTCCCATGCCAGTAGCGAAGTTACTGTCTCTCCCCTCGCACCTCACTCTTTGGCTTGGTAATGCTGGGACTCTGCAGACCACCGCTGTGCTCTTCCAGCTGGCTCCCTACTCAAGGGAGACGACAAGGCGGGCATGGAAAGAGCCACGTGCCCCTTCCTCTCTGCTTCCTGTGGCCTTTCCTTCTGCTTGTCAGGCACTACCGCTGGCCCGCACTGCAGTTCCGCCCCTCAGTTTTAATAATTCCAACCTCTGCCCTTCGTTTCCTCAGTGCAGTGGTGGTACCTGCTTCCAACAGTTGCCGCGGCCCCATCCCTTGGAGCTCTCTTTACCCTTTCAGTGATGCAGTTCACAGTTTTGCATGTTACATTTTCTCTGTTTGGATAACTGCCCTGTGTTCTGCCTGTCTGCACCCAGACTCATATGGTCTTATAGCAAGTAAGCCAGGATACGAACCTGGGTCTGCGGACTTCTATATCAGGCGTCTTTCTAGATAGAGGACTCAAACTACTGACACACAGAGATGACTGTGGCATTCCTGCGCTTAAAGCCCTTGGGGTGTGTCTCCACTGCCTCAAGAGAGTGTCTGAACTCCTGGGCGTGATGATTTTAAACTTCCTCTGCTTTCGGGCTGGATATTTCCCTGATCCTTTCCCACTGCCCTCCCTCCCTTCTCCCGAGACCCCAACAAAAACTCCCACATAGCCAGATCTTTCTGGTCTTTGCCGGAAATATTCCCATTTGATTGTCTCAGCAGATCCACTGCCCCATTCTGTACCTGTGCTTGTGGAGACTAACCATTTTGGACTGCCTCAACAGGCTTCCCTGTCCTTGACCTCTCAGGTAGATTCCGTCGATGGGAGGCATGGGCAGGGGTTTTAGAGGGTGAGAGGAGAATGTCCTTAGGGTATCATTTACCTGTCTTCTACCTTTTCAGGATGCAATTGATTGCATCCTTTTGCTCGTCCTTGTTGATTTCCTTAGGCTGCATTCTTGTAAAAAGTCCCATCGTGAAGCTTGCCTTCTTTTCCTCCTTTGAATGTGCCATCTCTTTCCTGCCAAGACCTTGACTAATATAACCACTTACTTTCAAGTGCACACATGCGCGCGCGTGCACACACACTCACACACACACACACACAATCTTTCTTGTCAAAGCCCATCATATTTTTTTTTCATTTTATTTATTTTTTCAGTGTAACAGTATTCTCCCCATTACCCACCACCTGTTCCCCCAACCTCCCACCCCTGACCCTTCAAAACCCTCAGGTTGTTTTTCAGAGTACATAGTCTCTTATGGTTCGCCCATCATATTTTTCAGGATCTAACGTAAAAGTCACTCTCTCTGGGAAACCATATCTAATCTCCCTATGTTCTTCTTCCTGTGCCCTTCCTCAGCAGGCTGAATTGATTGCTCTGGCTTCTGAGGACCCACACCTCTTCTTCCTGTTGCACTTACCACAGGGCACTGTAGTTAAATCTGTGCGGATCTGAAACCTTGCTACATAGTGTCCGTATCATATTCTTCCCTGGCTGTTTAGCTTGGTGCATAGAGAACGGCTTAGTGCTTGTGAATGGATTGCTTAATGAGTGTGGGTGGGTAATAGAGGGACAATGACTATTTCCACTTTCACTTACATGCATTAATATTTCTTTTTACAAAATCCCTTTCTGGTAGTTCTTGTTCCTCTTGATGTGTGTGTAACATCCAATCATGTCTTCTCCCTTCGGTTCTTTTCTTTTCGTTCTTTTCTTTTTTTTAAAGATTTTATTGATTTATTTATTTGAGAGAGTGAGAGAGTGCATGTGCATGAGTTGGGGGAGGGGCAGAGGAAGAGGGACTAGGGAGCCTGATGCAGGGCTTGATCCCAGGACCCTGAAAACATAAACCTAGCCAAAGTCAGACACTTAACTGACTGAGTCACCCAGGTGCTTGCTTGTCTTGGTTCTTTTTCCTTGGTCTTCATGTCACTCTGCTCTTCTGGTTATCTTCCTTTTTTTTTAAATTAGTGTCAGGGGTAGAAATTAGTGATTCATCCATTGCATAGAATACCCAGTGCCCATTAAATCAAAGGCCCTCCTTAATGCCCATCACCCAGTTATTGCTTCCCCCTACCCTCCTCCTCTCAAGCAACTCTGTTTTTTTCCTAGAGTTCAGCACCTCTTATGGTTTGCCTCCTTTTTAATTTTTATCTTGCTTTATTTTTCCTTCCCTTCCCCTATGTTCATCTCTTCTGTTATTTAAATTCCACATATGAGTGAAATCACATGGTATTTCTTTCAGTCAGTATTATACCTTCTAGTTCTCTCTGTGTTGTTACAAATAGCACGATTTCAATTTTTGGTGGCTGAGTAATATTCCATTGTGTGTGTGTGTACATCACATCTTCTTTATCCATTTCATCCATTCATCTGTCGGTGGACATCTGGACTCTTTCCATGTTTTGGTTATTGTGGACACTGCTGCTATAAACATTCGGGTGCACGTGCCCCTTCAGATCACTACATTTGTATCTTTACGGTAAATACCCAGTAGTGCAATTGCTGGGTCTTAGGGTAGCTCTGTTTTTAACTTTTTTTTTTTAAAGATTTTATTTATTATTTTGACAGAGAGAGATCACAGTAGGCAAAGAGGCAGACAGAGAGAGAGGAAGGGAAGCAGGCTCCCCACTGAGTAGAGAGTCCAATGCGGGGCTTGATCCCAGGACACTGGGATCATGACCTGAGCCAAAAGCAGAGGCTTTAACCCACTGAGCCCCCCAGATGCCCCTGTTTTTAACTTTTTGAGGAACCTCCATGCTGTTTGCCAGAATGGCTGCACCAGCTTGCATTCCCACAAGCACTGTAAGAGGGTTCCCCTTTCTCTGTATCCCTGCCAATATCTGTTGTTTCCTGACTTATTAATTTTAGCCATTCTGACTGGTGTGAGGTAGTATCTCATTGTGTTTCATTTGTGGATTTGTTTTAGTTTCAGAGATAGAGTTTAGGGATTCATCAGTTGCGTATAACACCCAGTGCTCTTTACATCACGTGTCCTCCTTAATGCCCATCACCCAGTTACCCCATCCCCTGACCCACCACCCCTCCAGCAAGCCTCATTTTGTTTCCTAGAGTTAAGAGTCTCTTATGGTTTCTCTCCCTCTCTGATTTTATCTTCTTTTATTTTTTTGTTTCCTTCTCCTATGTTCATCTGTTTTGTTTCCTAAATCCCATATATGTGTGAAATCATATAATTTTCTCTGATTGACTTCTTTCACTTAGTATAATACCCTGTAGTTCCATCCATGTCATCGTGAATGGTAAGATTTCATTTTTTTAGATGGTTAAGTTGTATGTATATATATACCACATCTTCTTTATCCATTTATCTGTCAACGGACATCTGGGCTCTTTCCGTAGTTTAGCTAATGTGGACATTGCTGCTATAAACATTGGGGTGCAGGTCCCCCTTTGGATCACAATGTTTGTATCCTTTGGGTAAATACCAGCAATTGCACTGCTCGGTATTTATCATTGTGGTTTTGATTTGCATTTCCCTGATGCTGAGTGAGGTGGAGCACTTTTTCATGTGTTTGTTGGCCATTTGGATGTCTTCTTTGGAGAAATGTCTGTTTGCGTATTCTGCCAATTTCTTGATTGGATTATTTGTTATTTGGGTGTTGAGTTTGACAAGTTCTTTAGAGACTGGATACTAGCCCTTTATCTGTTATGTAATTTGCAAATATCCTCTTCCATTCCCAAGGTTGCCTTTTAGCTTTATTGGCTGTTTTCTTTGCTGTGTAAAAGATTTTATCTTGATGAAATCCCAATAGTTCATTTTTCCTTTTGTTTCTCTTGCCTTTAGAGACATATCTGGCAGGAATTTGCTGCAGCTGATGTCAAAGAGGTTGCTACCTGCCTTCTTCTCTAGGATTTTGAGGGATCACTGTCTCACATTTAGATCTTTCATCCATTTGAGTCTGTTTTTGTGTATGGTGTAAGGAAATGGTCCAGTTTCATTTTTCTGCATGTGGCTGTCCAATTTTTCCAACACCATTTGTTGAAGAGACTGTCTTTTTTCCATTGGATAGTCATTCCTGCTTTGTCAAAAATTAGTTGACTATAGAGTTAAGGGTCCAATTCTGGGTCTCTATTCTATACCATTGATCTATGTGTCTGTTTCTGTGCCAGTACCATACTGTCTTGATGATTACAGCTTTGTAATAGAGCTTGAAGTTCAGAATTGTGATGCCACCAGCTTTTTTCTTTTTCTTTTTCTTTTTTCTTTTTCAATGTTCCTTTGGCCATTCAGGGTCTTTTCTGGTTCCATACAAATTTTAGGATTGTTTATTCCAGCTCTGTGAAATATGTTGATGGTATTTTGATAGGGATTGCATTAAATGTGTATGTTGCTTTGGGTAGCATAGACATTTTAATGATATTTGTTCTCCCAACCCAAGAGCATAGAACATTTTTCCGTTATTTAATACCTTCCTTAATTTCTTTCATGAGTGTTCTGTAGTTTTCAGAGTAGAGATCTTTTACCTTTTTGGTTAGGTTTATTTCTATTTCCTATGGTTTTGGGTGCAATTGCAAATGGGATCAATTTCTTGATTACTCTTTCTTTTGTCTCATTGTTAGTGTATAAAAACACAACTGACTTCCATGCATTAATTTTATATCCTGCCACTTTGCTGAATTCCTGTATGAGTTCTAGCATTTTTGGGGTAGAGTCTTTTGGGTTTTCCACATAGAATGTCATGTGAAAGTTTGACTTTGTCTTTGCTGATTGCGGATTTGGATGCCTCCCCCCCCTGCCCCCCGGCTGATTGCTGAGGCTAGGACTTCACTACTGTGTTGAACAAGAGTGGTGAGAGTTGACGTCTCTGTTGTATTCCTGACCTTAGGGGAAAAGCTCTCAATTTTTCCCCATTGAGAATGGTATTTGCTGTGGGTTTTTCATATATGGCTTTTATGATATCAAGATATGTTCCTTCTATCCTACACTGCAGATAGTTTTTTATCAAGAAAGGATGCTTTATTTTTTCAGATGCTTTTTCTGCATCTGTTGAGAGGATCATATGGTTCTTGTCCTTTCTTTTAATAATGTGATATATCACATTGATTGATTTGTGAATATTGAACCATCCTTGCAGCCCAGGAATAAATCCCACTTGGTTGTGATGAATAACCCTTTAAGTGTACTGTTGGATCCTATTAGCTAGTATCTTGGTGAGACTTTTTGCATCCATGTTCATCAGTGATATTTATATGTAATTCTCCTTTTAGGTGGGGTCTTCGGTTTTGGGATCAAGGTAATGCTAGCCTTATAGAGAGTTAGGGAGTTTTCTTTCCATTTCTGTTTTTTGAAACAGTTTCAGGGGAATAGGTATTAATTATTCTTTAAATGCTTGATAGTATTCTACTGGGAGGCTATCCCTGATTATCTTCTTTTTTTCTGAAAATTGTTTTATGCTTTCTGTTCCTTACTTCTACTTTCCAAGATGACTGTAGATATTTTTGTATCCCCTGTTGTACCTTATGCATATGTACTCAGTTAATGACTGCTGCTGATCTTAAAGCCTACTTCTATCCCTCCCTCCCCCGCAAAAAACTGGAATACACATTCAGTCTCCTGGCTTTATCTTACCAAACACATTCTTCAGCGTATCTCTTATCCCCTCCCATGCTCTCTAATGGACAGCATCTTATGTTCTTGTTGGTACTGTTTTTGTTCATATTGCTATTGCAGTAGTTGCTAGCAGACCCTGAGTAGTTGGGGCTGAGAACTCTTGCCTATGCTTCTTGGTATTATCCACACCTAACAGAAGATCTTGAACTTGCTCTATATCCCGTAAATGTTCGTGAAATTAGTAAGTACATTTTGAATTAATACTCTCAGTTGGTATGTGTTATATACTTGTTTAATGGATTGCTTTTTCTATCACTCTTTTGTGGAATCCAAGGGTGACATTGATTATGAACACTTGTCCTCAAACTTTTTGGTCTTAGAACCCCTTTACATTCTTAAAAATTATTGAGGACCCATAAGCTTTTGTTTATATGGATTATATCTATTGATTCTTTGGTAGGTAAATAATATTACATTAGAAATTCAAGCAGGGGTAATTTTTAAAGATATTTATTTATTAATATAAAAATGTGGTAAACCTATTGCATGTGAACATGAATAATGGTTTTATGAAAAATAACTGTTTCCTAAAACAAAATAATGTAGACTAGCACTGTTTACATTTTTGTGTACCTCTAATGTCTGGTTTAATAGAAGACAGCTGTTTTCTCTTATTTGCTTCTTCATTTAATCTGTTATGGTGTAGTATTTTGGATGAAGTTTATAAAAATAAATGGCCTCAGAAAGATATATAGTTGGAAAAGGGAGGACTATTTTAATACCTTTTCAGAAAATTGAAGATATTCTTCTTTGATACTACACCAGCTTTGCAAGAGGCAATTACTTATATTTAATTACATTGTGGAATATGAAATCATAACATTGGATTTTCCATACCATGTTACATAAAAAGCCATTGATCTCTTGTGCTTTAAATGGATCTTTTAAAAGATAAACTCTAAATACATGAAAGACCTAAATGTGAGACAGGAATCTACCAAAATCCTGGAGGAGAACATAGGCAGTAAACTCTTTGACATCGCCCACAGCAACTTCTTTCAAGACACATCTCCAAAGGCAAGGGAAACAAAAGTGAAAATGAACTTTTGGGACTTCATCAAGATAAAAAGCTTCTGCACATAAGGAATAGCAGGGAGGGCATTAGGAGGAGGGAAAAATGAAGAGTGAGAAATTGGAGTGGGAGACAAACCATGACAGACTATGGACTCCAGGAAACAAACTGAGGGTTTTATAAGGGAGGGGGGTGAGGGGATGGGTGAGCCTGGTGATGGGTATTAAGGAGGGTATGGATTGCATGGAGCACTGGGTGTTATATGCAAGCAATGAATCATGGAACACTACATGAAAAACTACTGATATACTGTATAGTGACTAACAGCCCAATTAAAAAAAAAAAAAACAGCTTCTGCACAGCAAAGGAAACAGTCAACAAAACAAAGAGGCAAACCATGGAATGGGAGAAGATATTTGCAAATGACACTACAGACAAAGGGCTGGTATGTAAAATCTATAAAGAACTTCTCAAACTCAATACCCCCAAAACAAATAATCAAGTCAAAAATGGGAAGAAGACATGGACACTTCTCCAAAGAAGACATACAAATGGCTAACAGACACATGAAAAAATGTTCAACAACATTAGCCATCAAGGAAATTCATATCAAAACCACATTGAGATATGACCTTACACCAGTTAGAATGGCAAAAATTGACAGGGCAAGAAACAACAAATGTTGGGGAGGATGTGGAGAAAAGGGAACCCTCTTACACTGTTGGTGGGAATGCAAGTTGGTATAGCCACTTTGGAAAATAGTATGGAGGTTCCTCAAAAAGTTAAAAATAGAGCTACCCTATGACCCAGCAATTGCACTACTAGGTATTTACCCAAAAGATATAGATGTAGTGAAATGAAGGGGCACATGCACCCCAATGTTCAAAGCAGCAATGTCCACAATAGCCAAACTGTGGAAGGAGTCAAGCATGCTCTTCAAAAGATGAATGGATAAAGAAGATGTGGTCCCTATATACAATGGAATATTACTCAGCCATCATGGATACCCATCCTTTGCATCAACATGGATGGAACTGGAGGAGACTATGCTAAATGAAATAAGTCAGGCAGAGAAAGACAATTATCATACGGTTTCCCTTATATGTGGAATGTAAAGAATTGCATGGAGGGCATTAGGAGAAGGAAGGAGAAAATGAAGGGGGAGGAAATCAGAGCGGGAGATGTACCTTGAGGGACAATGGGCTCCAGGAAAAAAACTGAGGGTTTCAGAGGGGCGGGGGGTGGGAGGAAGGGGTAGTCCCATGACTGGCATTAAGGAAGGCATGGACTGCATGGAACACTGGGTGTTATATGCAAACAGTGAATCATGGAACACTGCATCAAAAACTAATGGTGTACTGTATGGTGACTAACATAACTAACTAACTAACTAAATAAATAAATGGATCTTTTATACATTTATTTTTATATTATATTTTATATTACATTATATATATAAATATATATTTTATATTATGTATATATTTATATATTTTATAATAAATAATATTATATATTATATATTATTTATACCATGTGCGTTAGTCACTTGGAAAATATCGGTTCTCTAAATTATGCAGATCTTCTGGATGTTGACACATATTAAAAAACCATATATGTTGCTATCCCAATTAAATCATTAGAAAATAGTTATTTGGAATGTAAGGATATAGGGACAGATATAAGCTTTCCAAAATTAAAATTTTCACATGAAAACTTACTTTTGTTCTTGGCAAATCATTGTCCTTGAAGCGATAAGCCCACTTCATTCATTTTTTTTTGGAAAATGTATAAAGAATCAGAGTTTTTCATTTGTCTTTCCAGTAAAAATTGTGTGCCATGAAAACAGGGGTTAGTTCAGTTCATAACTCAAGTAATTGCCTTAATGCTTTTCCTCAAGCCAATCATTATACTTCAGTTTGTATCAGAAGCACTTTTTGTATGTTTCCCATTTCTTTACGTAGGATATTGATGTTTTCTTAAGGGTTGAGATTTGATAAAATTAACAACATTTGGGGCGCCTGGGTGACTCAGTTGGTTAAAGCCTCTGCCTTCAGCTTAGGTCGTGATCCCAGCTTCCTGGGATCGGCCCCACATCAGGCTCTCTGCTCAGCGGGGAGCCTGCTTCCCTCTCTCTCTCTGTCTGCCTCTTTGCCTACTTGTGATCTCTTTCTGTCAAATAAATAAACAAAATCTTTAAAAAATAATTAACAACATTTACAGTTTCATCATGACCATTCCGAAGTGAAACTGACTACTTGTATAATTCAGCACCACTGCCTGTATTGGTGTGATGGCCCCAACCCCTTTACCCACCAGTGTTTTTGTAGCACGGGTAAACAAGAGTAAAAAGAGTAACTTTGCAGAGTTACTTTGCAGAGTAAGAAAATCCAGTAACATCTTAGTACTATTGTGAAAATAACTTTGGCTTTTTTGACCACTTGATAGTGTCTCAGGAACCCAGAGACCTGTGGAACATCTTTGAGAACCATCATTTAAAAGAACTCCTCATTCCCTGGGGCATAAGATTGACACAGTTTCCTAGAGATTGTTGGAATTATAGTTGGGTGTCCAAATAGAAGGGGAGAAAGCTCACTGACATTTTTTTCCCTAGATATTATTCAGATCTACAGCTAATAGTCATTTTTGTTCATTTGAAAGATATTTATTATCTGCATATATTATATATTAAGTCCTTATAGGGGATAAGAAATGTATAAAATATTTTATCTTCAAAGTCATTTAACTTTTCTGAATCTGTTTCTCCATGTGCAAAATGGGGGTTTAGCAGATTATCTGGTAATCTGATAATTAGATGAGGTGATTTATGTGAAACATAGTGTTTGTGAAATTCAGGGTGTTCTGTATAAGGAGGATATAGTATGATGGAATTATTTATTGTCTCCTAGGCAGGCAAGACACGTTATAAACATAATGACCAATGGTCTCGCAACTGCATATGAAGACTGCTCTATCACATCTGAGGGTGGAATTATTCTGTCTAAAGGATTTGTTCCCTGATCATCTCAGTTGGAAAATGTGTGGCTAGAGTACTGATTTCCAGAAATGAAAATAGAGATTAGGGATTTAGTTACCTGGTGATTATGTTGAAACCTAAGTAGTGAATTTCTAAAGGAAATATAAAGTCGATCAAGTAGAGAGAGAAGGTATAATGGTTGAGAAAAAGGGCTGAGGGCAGAGTCCTAAAGAATATCTCTATTTAGGGACGCCTGGGTGGCTCAGTTGGTTAAGCGGCTGCCTTCGGCTCAGGTCATGATCCTAGCGTCCTGGGATCGAGTCCCATATTGGGCTCCTTGCTCGGCAGGGAGCCTGCTTCTCCCTCTGCCTCTGCCTACCTCTCTGCCTACTTGTGATCTTTCTCTTTCTGTCTCTCTCTCTCTGACAAATAAATAAATAAAATCTTAAAAAAAAAGAATATCTCTATTTAGGGATATGAAGATAGGGAATATACAGAAACAGAAAGAGTTTCTTTTGAATTAATAATTAATAATGCCTGAATGCTTTAAGGCCACTAAACAAATGCCTTCCCTTTGAACTCCATCACTTAAGACAAAACTCAAGTTGTCTCCACTTCTCTGTTTTCCTCATCTGCAAAAATGGGAATCTAAGTTTCTAATGTCCCTTCTTCAAGCATCTGCTCTCTGGTCCTATATTTTCAACTTAAATTGAATCTTAAATTCTTAAATTGAATTAAATCTTTTTCTCTTCTTTTTTCCTCATCCGTCTCTTCCTCTTCCTCTTCTTCCTTTTTATTTTTCTCAACATAAAAGGTATTTTCAACATGAGACTATGGGCTAGGAGTTTAAAAACCCAAGAAAATGATATGGTGAGAAGGTCTGTGGCTACAGGGTGGGATTTATTTACCTAGAGGCTCCTCTAAGAGAAGAAATTCTTTTCTGGGTCAGAGTGGTCCCACCAAGGAAATGTCCCTTCCTGGGCAGCCTTGGATACTGCCTTCTAGATAACAGGGGTAATCTATCTGTTCCCTTCCATGCTCTCTCTTGAGTTTATGAATGTTGATGCAGTGTTTAAGTTAGCCTCAGGAAGGCTACATTTCCAAGGAAAACTAAACCATAAATGCTTCTGGTGATTTTATATTTCAGTGTTTTGTATAACTTTCAGGGAGAGCTGTTTATTTTCTATTTGTGACCCCTGGTCCCTCAGCAGTTATACTTCATTCCAAGCTATCCTGAAAACATATTTTACAATAAACTTCTGAATTTTGGAACCATTTGAATTGATTTGTGTAATTAAAATGCTATTTTCACATTAGTTTTTTACTCTTTGTAATGCTGTAGAGCTCAAAATTTGTGTAACAAGAAACATACACAATTTAAAGGATATACCAGGAAACCTTCAGTATATATGGTGTTATAAAAATGGACATCAATTCCCAGCTGTACTTTGTCCAGGTTTCATTATACAGATGGCTGTATATCCTGCCCTTCAGATCCCTACGGGAGAAGATTTATAACATCTTCCTTCTTCCTCCTTTAATAACTTGTTTCAGCATCTTTAGTCATCGCCATCGTAAAGTTTGTTTCTCATTCTGACTTAAATCTCTCCACCTGCATGTTAACCATATTTCTTTACTCTTTGACCTCAACAGAGGTGGGAAGCGGGCAATTATTATTACTCTTCTATTTCTTTAATCTGTTGAAAGACAATGCTTCATCCATTGTACAAATCTGTTTATTTTACCTGAGATAAATGATTTTATTTCAGAATCAAGAGGCTATTTAAAAAGTCAGGTCATGATCCCAGGGTCTTGGGATCGAGGCCTGAATCGGGCTCTCTGCTCAGTGGGGAGCCCGCTTCCCCCTATCTCTCTGCCTGCCTCTTTGCCTACTTGTTGATCTCTCTCTGTCAAATAAATGAATAAAATCTTTAAAAAATATATACATATATATATATATAAAAGTAATACCAGCACATGCTTCTAGAAAATTCAAATCACAATGTACATAAAATAAAATATCTTCCCTTCCCACCATCTTGCTCTTCAACATAATCTTTGTTCCTAAATTAATATCTTGCTTTCCAGGCCTTTTTCTACGTAACTAGGTAAGAAGTAAGCAAATAAATATGTAAAAATATTATGAGAACAATGAAGCAAAGATGCATAGTATCCTATAGCAATGTGTTTCGCATTGTGATTCTTTTCTCTCATTTTTATTAGTGTTTTGGCTACCCAACATAAAATACCAGAAGGAAACTTAGTGATACAGACATTGCTTATATACTTTCAACATTATATTAAATTGTTAAATTTAATCAAATTTAAAATGTGTGAAAATATTGACACAACCATGGAAAAACTGTTTGACAGTATCAACTAAAGTGAAACATATACTCACCCAGCAAACATGTGGGCATATAACAGATAGAAATGAGTGCTAATGTTCACCAAAAGGCGTGTAATAGAGTGTTCATAGCATCATTATCTATAATGGCCCCAAACTGTAAAATCTAAGTGTTCTTTAAGGCAGAATAGATGAAGAAACTTGTATGGTAATACAGAGCAATAAAGCATGGTTAGAAAAAAAAAATTGAGATTCTGGATAATGTTGAAAAAAAGTTAGACATGAAAGAGTACATATGTATAACTTATATGAGGCTCAAAAGCAGAGAAAAAAAATGGTCTGTGGTAGTGGAGATAGAAGTAATGGTCTACCTTTGTGGGATTATCGGCTGGGTAAGTATACGTATACCAAGGAGTCTCCTAGAGTATTGAATATATTCTGTATGTTGATCTGGATGGTGGTTACATGGGTAGATACATATGTAAAAATTAGTTGAACTGTGTACTTAATATTTGTATACTTTGCTTTATATTATGCTCCTCCCTTTCTACCTCCGTCATACCTGAGGTTCCTGAGTCTGGAGTTGCCGGTTCCTTCTGGGGACATGGTTCCTTCCACCGTACTACCTTTTCATGTATTCTAGACCAAGCCTTTTTGGGTGGCTGGCGGTGGGAGGTTTATTTTTATTTGTTTTCCTCCATCCTTTAGTGCTCTTCCTTTCTCCTCCTTTATCTTCCAGGCATTTATACTTTAGTTACATTTTTTTTAATATGATAAAAATGACAGTAGTATTACTATATTAAAGAAGTTGGAGTTCACTTATAATTACTTGAATATTCTCATTTCTGCTTTTGTCAGTTGTAAATAAGTATAACAGCACCATTGTGTCTCCCAATGGAAAATTTCATTCAGGTTTTATTCCAACATGTAGATTTATAGCAGTATGTCTTTTTCATAACTGAGGAAATTTGGGTATGGTCTTTTTCTTGGGGTGATGAAAATGTTCTCAGTAAATGGTGGTGATAATTATACAAGTCTGTAAATAGACTATAAACCACTCAATTATATAATTTAAGGATGAACTTTATGGTATATAACAAAGCAAAATTCACCCAAAGTTTACACATAAATTGAGAAACTCTCCTAAAATGTAGAAGAAAACAGGACATTGAAATATGATAGAAAAGATAAAAGATAAAGAGAACCAACCCAGGATATCCAAGAACTATATTAGAAGTTTCAGAAAGAAAGAGAAAGCAGAGAATAAGAAATTAGCAAAGGATGAATGTGAGACTTTCGCAGATGTGAAGGACATAGTCAGATTGAATAGGCCTATTGAGATGAAATTGGAAAGAAAAGACCTCTCAATGAGACATGATCACTGTGAGTCCTTAGAGTACAAGAGAGTAAGATCCTAAAGGCCCCAAGATGGAAAAAAGAAGCTCACCTACAAAGGAACAGGAATGAGACTAGCACACACTGTTTAGCAGCAACCCTGAAAACCAGAGGATAGTGAATGATGCATTATCAGCCACCTAGAATTCCAGACTCCAATAAACTACCATGAAGCTTTGAGGGTAAGAAAATGCCTTTTTAGGGATACAAAAACTGCTTTCTTCACAGTTCCTTTTCTGAGGTTACATAAGAATGTCCAGCAAGAAAAGGCAGTATACCAAGAAAGAAAAATCAGGGATTTAATGAAACTGTTCCAACGGAGGAGAGCAATAAAAGGAGTTCCAGGCTGCTGGCTATGCAGAAAGGCCTAAGACAAAATTTGCCCATATTCAAATGGGAGAGTGAAAGGTTTGGCATTATTCAGAGAGGGAAAAAGCCCCCAGACTCCAAAGATAGGACACTGTATTTGAGGTTAGAATACTTTAAAGCTTTAGTTAAGGTAGATAATGCAAAGGAGGGGGGGAGGGGGAGGAAGGAAGAAAGGAAAGAAGGAAAAGAAAGGGAAGGAAAGGAAAGGAAAGAAAGAGGGAGGGAGGGAGGAGGGATAGAAGGAAGGAAGGAAAGGAAGGAAGGATGGAAAGAAGGAAGGAAGGAAGGAAGGAAGGAAGGAAATACACCACAGAGCATTCTGGAAGCAAAGTGTATTATATGTATAAGGAAATGTAATCATAGCGCATAATTTGGTTCTGTCGTTAATAGTTATATAGTTTATAATGTAGGCTTTATTGATTGATTTTGAACTTTTTTTAATGAAACCATGGAAAAAGCACATAATACTAAATTATGGTTACAGAACAAAATACAAATGCCAGTCATCATGACAAGGGAAAAATAAAAGTGCAGATGATTTGCAAGATGGAAGGGGGAAATAAGAAGTAAGAGGGATGTGTAAGGGGGGCTATGATTCTTGTCTTAGAACATGAAAAGCCGTAGGATACCATCTGTATTTGACAGATCAAAAAAGGAAGTTTTAGTATATAATGTAGTTTACAAAGATAACCAAGAGATGGGGGCAAAATGTTTGAAATCTCTTGTCTGCTTATAGACTATCTCACAATCTCTTTGTTGTGTGTTCCTATCCCTTTTTATTTTTTCTGTCATTCTGATGGAGTAAGGAGTGGATATACATTATATGCCTGGTCTACTCTCTGAGCCTTTTGTGGTTTTGTTTTAAGATTGTATTTATTCATTTGAAAGAGAGAGCACAGAGTGAGAGTGAGAGGGAGAAGCAGACTCCCCAGGAAGCAGGGAGCCCAGTGTGGCTCAATCCCAGGACCCTGAGATCATGACCTGAGCCGAAGGCAGACACTTAATCGACTGAACCACCCACCCAGGCGCCCCTGAGCCTTTTGTATGCTATTTACAAAACTCCTAAACCCTCTTTCATGCACAAGATTCTGGCTGTCTTATGTCAACTCTTGAATTACATTCGAAATTTTCTCTGGTGGTGCTGCCAAACAATCAAAAGCTTAACTTTAGTAAAGTTATCACCTTTGATATATATATTGTTGTGCGTGTTTTTGCTATAATGTGTATAAATCCCTGGAAAAGTTGTTTTGCAAAATCACATACTAGGACCAAAAAAAAAAAAAAAAAAATTACCATTAGCAGAGGCCCATTCAAACATCTTTGCAGATCAGTAATCAGAGCACTGACAAAACCAGTAAGAATCTTTATAAGATACCAGCACAGTTTAAAAGATAAGCTAAATTTCTAGAAATAAAGAAATGTTACAGCTTATACAGAACATTATGTGAACAAAAGCATTGAAAGTAGCTCACTGGAAGGGGTTGCGAAGAGGAGTGGAGGCTGATTCCTTGCACTGAAGATCAGGGAGAATCAAACAGGAAGCACTTCCAAGACCGGGCCCATGGCCAGGCGGAGCCACCAGGAAGCGCTAGAGACAGACACTCATGGGCACTGCCTGTGGTGCTTGGTTCCTCTTGTGGGTTGCGGTGTTCAGTTGTGTTTGTTCACTTTGTGTTCAGCTGCTGTTCTTCGGTGGCACAAAATGTTGAAGTAATGAGAAAAAAAACAACAAATGAACAGATGTGACTTTTGTGTAATACTGAAATTATTCTGTTTGCCAATTGTATGAACAAATAAACCAGAGTTTCAGCAGGACCTCTTATATTTAAATATTTTAATATCCTGCACCTTTATTATATTAGAAAAATGATTGAAAAAGAGACAAATGAAATGCTGATTTCTGGGAATGCAAGACTTTAAACACCTAAGTTTGTTTATTCCAATTTGGGTTTTCATGAAAATGATGAATAAAAAACGTGCAATGACAGTTTTTATTATTTCTCATGCCAAGAGATTTTAAAAATTTTTAGTAGCTAAATATGCTATTTTAGACAAAATTTCTGGTGGTGGTGGTTTTCTACCATTAAGACAGTTTTATGATTAAATCAAACCTGACATTGACAGAATATTCTTTTTTTTAAGCGTATCAACAAAGAATCATATATGTGTAGATATTTTAAATATATTTTAACAAGCCACAAAACAGGTTGAGAAAATTATAACTTATCAAGTATATGAGGTTAATGAAAAAATAGGATCCATGATGCATTTGAATTCAGTTGAATTCTGTATCATAAGGATCACAAATATTAAAATGTTAAATCCTTTTATTTCCCAAATGTGTCCACTTTCCCTCAAGAGATAATTATATTTTAATACGGATTTAAAATATAGAGAATTAATGGCTGATAAAGTTTTGTTTTTCTCTTAGCTAAATCTAAGTAAGAAACCTATTTCTCTTTCTTAAAACTCTAAAAAAAAAAAAAAAAGCCCATAGCTTTTCTTATTTGAAAACTATTTTTCAGGGTGCCTGGGTGGCTCAGTGGGTTAAAGCCTCTGCCTTCGGCTCAGGTCATGATCCCAGAGTCCTGGGATCGAGCCCCACATCGGGCTCTCTGCTCAGCAGGGAGCCTGCTTCCTCCTCTCTCTCTGCCTGCTTCTCTGCCTACTTGTGATCTCTGTCTGTCAAATAAATAAATAAAATCTTTAAAAAAAAAAGAAAACTATTTTTCAGATTTCAGATCATCATCTTTCAAGAAGTTGCTATATGTTATGTAGTCTTTTTCTTTTGGAGAATAATTGTTGAAAATATTTATTTAGAAAACACCTTTAGTAGGAAAATAGCAAAAACAAAAGAAATACCCTTTCATATAAGCAATAGAATGCCATGCTGAGGTTAGTTCCACAATAAAAGCCACACTAATTTGTATGTGTGGCCAGGGATAGTGATCTGGAGAAAGGAAACGAGAACTGAGATAGTGGTAGATGACAACTCTGCTTATTCCCTGCAAATCTTATTTGGAGAGGAATCTGGAAAACCATGAGTTAGGATAGTTTCAGTCTACTAGCGTGCCAGAAACGGAACCAATACAATCTCCTGAAATAAAGGATTTGTGTCATTTCTCTGGGTAGCTCCCTAAGGGGTTTGGTTCCACCAATGAATAAATTTCCTATTTCTACACTAAACTCATCCTTTGGGATGAGTTTTAATCTCATCTCCTGCAGTCTTGATATCAACCAACTTTTGTTTTTATGGCTTTAAAAATTGTATTACAAGGCCTTCTGAATGGACATCTTAAAATCACCATGTAAGTCTGGGCGATACGCTTTTGTGGTTGTTTTGTGATGTAAGCTTCGTCCTCCTATTACTTTTCAGCACCTGCTTCAGGTTGCTTGCTGTTTTAGTCGATGTGAACAGAGTAGCTTTCTCGGGTCATCAGTCTCACTGTAGCATTTTGGTAGTCAGTTAGTTGATTTCCATTTGTTTTATGTAAGGTTGTGACTAAGTTTCCAATTTTGAAAATCTCACTAGCCTGTATTTTAAAGCACCTGTATGATGTACTTTTTTACTGAATTCCACGTAGCATGTTAATGGAGTATCAAGACATGCCTAATGATGTGTTACTAGCATTTGTATGTAAGAAAAAACTATATAGGGCACCTGGGTGGCTCAGTGGGTTAAGCCTCTGCCTTCAGCTCAGGTCATGATCCCAGAGTCCTGGGATCAAGCCCCTTATTGGGCTCTCTGCCCGGCAGGGAGCCTGCTTCCTCCTCTCTCTCTCTCTCTCTCTGCCTGCCTCTCTGCCTACTTGTGATCTCTGTCTGTCAAATAAATAAATAAATAAATAAATAAATAAATAAAATATTAAAAAAAGAGAAAAAATTATATAGAGGGGAACAGAATAGGGCAGCAAAGGCAAATAATTACTAAGTTCACAATGTAGTGTGTTGTTGCATTTCCAGTTACCAAATTCTCTATACTCTTTTGTTCCTTTGGATCACATGCCTTACCTGGGCAGGCATCATTACGTAAATATGATGACTAGAGGTGGAGCTAGGAAATGCTAACTGGATAAAAAGTTCAACTATGTTTTTTTTTTCTTCCATTTTATTTATTTTTTCAGCGTAACAGTATTCATTCTTTTTGCACAACACCCAGTGCTCCATGCAAAACGTGCCCTCCCCATTACCCACCACCTGTTCCCCCAACCTCCCACCCCTGACCCTTCAAAACCCTCAGGTTGTTTTTCAGAGTCCATAGTCTCTTATGGTTCGCCTCCCCTTCCAAATTTTTTTTTTTAATAAACATATAATGTATTTTTATCCCCAGGGGTACAGGTCTGTGAATCGCCAGGTTTACACACTTCACAGCACTCACCATAGCACTTACCCTCCCCAATGTCCATAGCCCCCTCCCCCTCTCCCAATCCCACCTCCCCCCAGCAACCCCCAGTTTGTTTTGTGAGATTAAGAGTCATTTATGGTTTGTCTCCCTCCCAATCCCATCTTGTTTCATTTATTCTTCTCCTATCCCCCTACCCCCCCATGTTGCTTCTCCATGTCCTCATATCAGGGAGATCATATGATAGTTGTCTTTCTCCGATTGACTTATTTCACTAAGCATGATACGCTCTAGTTCCATCCACGTCGTCGCAAATGGCATGATTTCATTTCTTTTGATGGCTGCATAGTATTCCATTGTGTATATATACCACATCTTCTTTATCCATTCATCTGTTGATGGACATCTAGGTTCTTTCCATAGTCTGGCTATTGTAGACATTGCTGCTATAAACATTCGGGTACACATGCCCCTTCGGATCACTATGTTTGTATCTTTAGGGTAAATACCCAGTAGTGCAATTGCTGGGTCATAGGGTAGTTCTATTTTCAACATTTTGAGGAACCTCCATGCTGTTTTCCAGAGTGGTTGGACCAGCTTGCATTCCCACCAACAGTGGAGGAGGGTTCCCCTTTCTCCACATCCTCTCCAGCATCTGTCATTTCCTGACTTGTTAATTTTAGCCATTCTGACTGGTGTGAGGTGATATCTCATTGTGGTTTTGATTTGTATTTCCCTGATGCCGAGTGACGTGGAGCACTTTTTCATGTGTCTGTTGGCCATCTGGATGTCTTCTTTGCAGAAATGTCTGTTCATGTCCTCTGCCCATTTCTTGATTGGATTGTTTGTTCTTTGGGTGTTGAGTTTGCTAAGTTCCTTATAGATTTTGGACACTAGCCCTTTATCTGATATGTCATTTGCAAATATCTTCTCCCATTCTGTCAGTTGTCTTTTGGTTTTGTTAACTGTTTCCTTTGCTGTGCAAAAACTTTTGATCTTGATGAAATCCCAACAGTTCATTTTTGCCCTTGCTTCCCTTGCCTTTGCCGTTGTTCCTAGGAAGATGTTGCTACGGCTGAGGTCGAAGAGGTTGCTGCCTGCATTCTCCTCAAGGATTTTGATGGATTCCTTTCTCACATTGAGGTCCTTCATCCATTTGGAGTCTATTTTCGTGTGTGGTGTAAGGAAGTGGTCCAATTTCATTTTTCTGCATGTGGCTGTCCAATTTTCCCAGCACCATTTATTGAAGAGGCTGTCTTTTTTCCATTGGACATTCTTTCCTGCTTTGTCGAAGATTAGTTGACCATAGAGTTGAGGGTCGATTTCTGGGCTCTCTATTCTGTTCCACTGATCTATGTGTCTGTTTTTGTGCCAGTACCATGCTGTCTTGATGATGACAGCTTTGTAATAGAGCTTGAAGTCCGGAATTGTGATGCCACCCACTTTGGCTTTCTTTTTCAATATTCCTTTGGCTATTCGAGGTCTTTTCTGGTTCCATATAAATTTTAGGATTATTTGTTCCATTTCTTTGAAAAAAATGGATGGTATTTTGATAGGGATTGCATTAAATGTGTAGATTGCTTTAGGTAGCATAGACATTTTCACAATATTTATTCTTCCAATCCAGGAGCATGGAACATTTTTCCATTTTTTTGTGTCTTCCTCAATTTCTTTCATGAGTACTTTATAATTTTCTGTGTATAGATTCTTAGTCTCTTTGGTTAGGTTTATTCCTAGGTATCTTATAGTTTTGGGTACAATTGTAAATGGGATTGACTCCTTAATTTCTCTTTCTTCAGTCTTGTTGTTGGTGTACAGAAATGCAACTGATTTCTGTGCATTGATTTTATATCCTGACACTTTACTGAATTCCTGTACAAGTTCTAGGAGTTTTGGAGTGGAGTCTTTTGGGTTTTCCACATATAGTATCATATCATCTGCGAAGAGTGATAGTTTGACTTCTTCTTTACCAATTTGGATGCCTTTAATTTCTTTTTGTTGTCTGATTGCTGAGGCTAGGACTTCTAGTACTATGTTGAATAGCAGTGGTGATAATGGACATCCCTGCCGTGTTCCTGACCTTAGCGGAAAAGCTTTCAGTTTTTCTCCATTGAGAATGATATTTGCGGTGGGTTTTTCATAGATGGCTTTGATAATATTGAGGTATGTGCCCTCTATCCCCACACTTTGAAGAGTTTTGATCAGGAAGGGATGCTGTACTTTGTCAAATGCTTTTCAGCATCTATTGAGAGTATCATATGGTTCTTGTTCTTTCTTTTATTAATGTGTTTTATCACATTGATTGATTTGTGGATGTTGAACCAACCCTGCAGCCCTGGAATAAATCCCACTTGATCGTGGTGAATAATCCTTTTAATGTCCTGTTGAATCCTATTGGCTAGTATTTTGGCGAGAATTTTTGCATCTGTGTTCATCAAGGATATTGGTCTGTAGTTCTCTTTTTTGGTGGGATCCTTGTCTGGTTTTGGGATCAAGGTGATGCTGGCCTCATAAAATGAGTTTGGAAGTTTTCCTTCCATTTCTATTTTTTGGAACAGTTTCAGGAGAATAGGAATTAGTTCTTCTTTAAATGTTTGGTAGAATTCCCCTGGGAAGCCGTCTGGCTCTGGGCTTTTGTTTGTTTGGAGATTTTTGATGACTGTTTCAATCTCCTTACTGGTTATGGGCCTGTTCAGGTTTTCTATTTCTTCCTGGTTCAGTTGTGGTAGTTTATATGTCTCTAGGAATGCATCCATTTCTTCCAGATTGTCCAATTTGTTGGCGTAGAGTTGCTCATAGTATGTTCTTATAATTGTCTGTATTTCTTTGGTGTTAGTTGTGATCTCTCCTCTTTCATTCATGATTTTATTGATTTGGGTCCTTTCTCTTTTCTTTTTGATGAGTCTGGCCAGGGGTTTATCAATCTTATTGATTCTTTCAAAGAACCACCTCCTAGTTTCATTGATTTTTTCTATTGTTTTTTTGGTTTCTATTTCATTGATTTCTGCTCTGATCTTTATGATTTCTCTTCTCCTGCTGGGTTTAGGGTTTCTTTCTTGTTCTTTCTCCAGCTCCTTTACGTGTAGGGTTAGGTTGTGTACTTGAGACCTTTCTTGTTTCTTGAGAAAGGCTTGTACCGCTATATATTTTCCTCTCAGGACTGCCTTTGCTGTGTCCCACAGATTTTGAACTGTTGTGTTTTCATTATCATTTGTTTCCATGAATTTTTTCAATTCTTCTTTAATTTCCTGGTTAACCCATTCATTCTTTAGAAGGATGCTGTTTAGTCTCCATGTATTTGGGTTCTTTCGAGCTTTCCTCTTGTGATTGAGTTCTAGCTTCAGAGCATTGTGGTCTGAAAATATGCAGGGAATAATCCCAATCTTTTGATACCGGTTGAGACCTGATTTGTGACCCAGGATGTGATCTATTCTGGAGAAGGTTCCATGTGCACTAGAGAAGAATGTGTATTCTGTTGCTTTGGGATGAAATGTTCTGAATATATCTGTGATGTCCATCTGGTCCAGTGTGTCATTTAAGGCCTTTATTTCCTTGTTGATCTTTGGCTTGGATGATCTGTCCATTTCAGTGAGGGGAGTGTTCAAGTCCCCTACTATTATTGTATTATTATTGATGTGTTTCTTTGATTTTGTTATTAATTGGTTGATATAGTTGGCTGCTCCCACGTTAGGGGCATAGATATTTAAAATTGTTAGATCTTCTTGTTGGACAGACCCTTTGAGTAGGATATAGTGTCCTTCCTCATCTCTTATTATAGTCTTTGGCTTGAAATCTAATTGATCTGATATAAGGATTGCCACCCCAGCTTTCTTCTGATGCCCATTAGCATGGTAAATGGTTTTCCACCCCCTCACTTTAAATCTGGAGGTGTCTTCGTGTCTAAAATGAGTTTCTTGTAGGCAACATACTGATGGGTTTTGTTTTTTTATCCATTCTGATACCCTGCGTCTTTTGATTGGGGCATTTAGCCCATTAACATTCAGGGTAACTAGTGAGAGATATGAATTTAGTGCCATTATTAGCCTGTAAGGTGACTGTTACTGTATATTGTCTCTGTACCTTTCTGATCTACTACTTTTAGGCTCTCTCTTTGCTTAGAGGAGTAGAGCTGGTTTGGTGTTTGCAAATTCTTTCAGTTTTTGTTTGTCCTGGAAGCTTTTGATCTCTCCTTCTATTTTCAATGATAGCCTAGCTGGATAGAGTATTCTTGGCTGCATGTTTTTCTCGTTTAGTGCTCTGAATATATCATGCCAGCTCTTTCTGGCCTGCCAGGTCTCTGTGGATAAGTCTGCCGCCAATCTAATATTTTTACCATTGTATGTTACAGATTTCTTTTCTCGGGCTGCTTTCAGGATTTTCTCTTTGTCACTAAGACTTGTAAATTTTACTATTAGGTGACGGGGTGTGGACCTATTCTTGTTGACTTTGAGGGGGGTTCTCTGCATCTCCTGGATTTTGATGCTTGTTCCCTTTGCCATATTAGGGAAATTCTCTCCAATGATTCTCTCCAGTAGACCTTCTGCTCCCCTCTCTGTTTCTTCTTCTTCTGGAATCCCAATTATTCTAATGTTGTTTCGTCTTATGGTGTCACTTATCTCTCGAATTCTCCCCTCATGGTCCAGTAGCTGTTTGTCCCTCTTTTGCTCGGCTTCCTTATTCTCTGTCATTTGGTCTTCTATATCACTAATTCTTTCTTCTGCCTCATTTATCCTAGCAGTGAGAGCCTCCATTTTTGATTGCACGTCATTAATAGCTTTTTTGATTTCAACTTGGTTAGATTTTAGTTCTTTAATTTCTCCAGAAAGGGCTTTAATATCTCCAGAGAGGGTTTCTCTAATATCTTCCATGCCTTTTTCGAGCCTGGCTAGAATGTTCAGAATCGTCATTCTGAACTCTTGATCTGACATATTACCCATGTCTGTGTTGATTAGGTCCCTAGCCTTCGGTACTGTCTCTTGTTCTTTTGTTTGTGGTGATTTTTTCCGCCTTGTCATTTTGTCCAGATAAGAGGATATGAAGGAGCAAATAAACTACTAAAAGGGTGGCAAAGACCCCAGAAAAATGCGCTGTAACCAAATCAGAAGAGACCCCTAATTGTGGGGGGGGACAAAGGGGATAAAAACAGGTTCTGAAAAAAAAAAAGGAAAAAAAAAGAAAAAAATTTAAAAAATAAAACAAATTAAAAAATATAAAAAAGAAAGAAAATATATATATATTTAGATGAACTAGTCAAAAAACGTTAAAAAAGAAAAGGGTAAAAGTTTTAAAAAATTTAGCAGAAGAAGAAAAGAGAAAAAAGAAGAAAAAATTGAAAAAAGAAAAAAAAAATTGAAGTAGCCGCAAGACTAAAGAATCATGGGGAGAAAGCCATGAGTTCCGTGCTTTGCTTTCTCCTCCTCTGGAATTCTGCTGCTGTCTTAGGTATTGAACCTGCCTTCTCCTTGATAGATGACCTTCGTCCTGGCTGGATATTTTGTTGATCTTCTGGGGGAGGGGCCTGTTGTAGTGACTCTCAAGTGTCTTTGCCCGAGGCGGGATTGCACCGCCCTTACCGGCGGCCGGACTAAGTAATCGGCTCGGGTTCGCTTTTGGGAGCTTCTGTTCCCTGAACGCTTTCCGTAGAGTTCCGGAGGACGGGAATGAAAATGGCGGCCTCCCAGTCTCCGGCCCGGAGGAGCCGAGAGCCTGGGGCCCCACTCCTCAGTGCGCCCCCAGAGGACAGCACCCAATCACTCCCGTATCCCCAGCCTCTAGCCGTGCTCCGAGCTCACCCAGCCCGCGACCAGTTCAAGGTAACCCCGAGCTGAGAGTTCAGTCCTCGGCTCTGTCTCTGCAGCCGGCTTCTCTGTTCTAATACCTGCGAGCTCTCCGACACTCTGACACCCCCGATCCTTCTGTGACCCTGCGGGGCCTGGGGCCACGCTGACCCCGCGTGGGCTTCACCCTGGTTTAGCCTCTGGAGCAATGTCCCTCAGTGGAACAGACTTTTAAAAGTCCTGATTTTGTGCTCCGTTGCTCCGCCGCTTGCCGGGAGCCGGCCCCTCCCCCCGCGGTCTATCTTCCCGTCGTTTTAGATTCACTTCTCCGCCAGTCCTACCTTTCAGAAAGTGGTTGATTTTCTGTTTCTAGAGTTGCTGTTCTTCTTCTCTTCGCTCTCCCGTTGGATTTGTAGGTGTCTGCAATGTTTAGATAAGCTATCGAGCTGATCTCCTGCTACCTGATGTAGTCTCAGGCTGCTACTTCTCCGCCATCTTGACTCCTCCCCTCAACTATGTTTTTGAATCAAGGAAACTCTTATCTTTGAGTTGAACATACAGTTATTATAATAGAAATCTAAACAGACCTTCTGATGACTTTCTCTGATGATTTTCATTTCTTTTTTTTTAAATTTTTTATTTATTTGACAGAGATCACAAGTAGGCAAAGAGGAAGGCAGAGAGAGTTGAGGAAGCAGGCTCCCCGCTGAGCAGAGAGCCCGATGAGGGGCTTGATCCCAGGACCTTGAGATCATGACCTGAGCCGAAGGCAGAGGCTTAACCCACTGAGCCATCCAGGCACCCATTATTTTCCTTTCTTGTGGTCTCTCTAAACAACAGTTAAATTGCAAATGGGGTGTATGTATTTTGAACTTAATTCTGCCTCCCTAGTTAAGAAGACAAGTTTGGAGAGTTCAGCAGTTTTGAATCTTAAAGGGCCTTTCATGCTTTCAAGACATTTTGTGTTTTCCCTTAGCAGTATTACTGTGATCATGATTAAGTAATTTTTGTATAATTGTTTAATGAATATCTCTCTTGATAGACTAAGCTCTATGTGTCCAGGAACCAAATTGCCATTACCAGCAATACAATGTGTAAACAAGCGCATGGAGGTCATGGCAATCGTGAATTGAACCCATTTCACATGAAAATTTTTTTCACGTATTTAGTGTTAATATTAAATAGGCATTAGAAGATGTCATTGTGTAAACATGTTATCATCTGCACAAAAGGCCTTCATCCCTAAATCAGGATGATATGTAATAGACTGAATTCATTAGAAGGGCATCAAGGAGATATATTTGTCTTTTGTATTTGTTCACTGTAAGGACAAAGAGTTTTGTCTGATTTGTTCACAGGTTTATTTCTAACAGCAAGAGCAGTATTGTCACAAAAATATATGTTGAATCAATGACGTATAAAAGTAATGGTACAGTTTAATAACAAGAAAGTAAACAACTGGGTGCTTGGGTGGCTCAGCGGGTTAAGCCTCTGCCTTCAGCTCAGGTCATGATCTCAGTGTCCTAGGACTGTGTCCCAAATCTGGCTCTCTGCTTAGTGGGGAGCCTGCTTCCCCACTTCTCTCTCTCTGCCTGACTCTCTGCCTACTTGTAATCTCTCTGTGTCAAATAAATAAATAGAATCTTAAAAAAAAAAAGTAAACAACCTAATAAAAAGATTTGAACAGACACTTCAAAAAACATATAGGATGGCACATAAGCACATAAAAAGATGGTCAGCATTATTCATCATTAGAAAAATACAAATTAAAGCCACAAGGAGATGTTGCTACCCATGTCTTAGAATGACTAAAATAAAAATGAGTGGTAGTAGCAAGTGCTGGTGAGGACGTGAAGTAGTAGAACTCTCATAGGTTGCTGGTGGACAGGCTGCTTTGGAAATGAGTTTGTCATTTTCTTACACAGTTAAACCTACATTTAGTATATGACCCCGTAACCCCAGGTCTAGAAATTTACCCAAGAAAAATGAAACCATTTGTCCACACACACACATACTCCCATGAAAACCTGAACCTGGATATTTGTGAAGACTTTATTCATAATTTCTAAGAACTGGAAATAGTCCAAATGATCACTAACTGGTGAATGGATAAATGAATGGCTAGGTGAACTATGGCATATTTATACAATGGAATATGATTCAGCAAGAAAAAGGAGCATACTATTAATACAGGCAACAGCACGGACGAATATCAAATGCATTAAGCTAAAGTGAAAGAAGACAGAGTCAAAAGGCTCCAGACTATGTAATTCCATTTATAGAACATTCTGGAAAAGCTCAACTATGGGACAGAGATCAGATAAACACAGAGAAGTGCTCATAAGGGCTGGGGTGGAGGAGAATTGACAGCAAAGAGGGGAAGCTCTTTGGAATGATGGAAATGTTCGGTCCCTTGATTGTGATGGTGCTTACCCAACGACATGCGTTTGTCACAACCCATGGAGCTGTACGCCAAAGAAGGGTGGCTTTTACTGTATGTCAATTATACCTTAATAAACCTGACTCAAAACCAGACAAAGAAGAAGGTGATGAGGCTCTTCTCTGTCAGCAGTTAAGCCAGTAAGTAGGTCAGTAGCTTGCCACCTTGAGGATCAGGAATCTGATCAGACTTTACCACGGAACCAAAGAAATGAGTGAGACTTGCTTCTCTACTTATCATCCCACTACTCTTCTTCTTTTTGTCGCAGGCTTATAAGTTTCTTGTGGTGAGGTCTTTAGTTTTTGTGTATTGTGGTCAAAAACCGTTTATTAAGTGATACCTGATATTTAGCGTTGTGAAAGACCCCAAACTTCCAGTGCCTCAGGGGGCTCTCACAGATGGAGCCCATGCCTTGTTTGCCACCCCCTAGAGTTGCTCTGAGAATCAGAAGATGGCTTGCTTGTGCTGTGCGAACTGTAAGGTGCTCAATAAATATAGGGGATTTCATTGCCAAATACTAAACCTAGATATAATAAACAAACTTGGATTTCAGGCATTGGAGAGCAGCCCACAAGCATAGTGTGGATAAGATGTGTAGGAAAGATTTACCTGACTCGCATCTATGTTTGGCCCCATTGCTGCCTTCCTGTCCAACAGAGAAACTCTGGTGTTCTGGAGGAACTGCAGGAATGCAGTTTGACACACTGGACAATGCAAAGTGACTCAGTCAAAGGACTTCCATAGGCAAACTTCGGACTTAGAGGCTCTAAAGAGTGAACCTTCAACAGGCATTTTGTTTTTCTGTACTATCTCTAGTCTTTCATGAGATGCGGCTCTTGTTTTAGTCTAGGTGACCATTGGGGCACATGTGCTGTATCGCTCATGCCTAGCATTTTCTTCTGATGCCTCATCTTCCGGTGCTTTTGCCACCCAGTTCTCCAGACATTTTTCATTTCATACAACAGCCAGCTTTGATCGTCATGAGTTTTGTCATGAACCCACTGATCTCAGTGGTGAGGTTTGAGCCACAGTTGTAACAGATTTCTCTTCTTACTTTCTATACATACACACACCATTAGAAATTTGGCCATTTTGCTTTTTAAATTGGTACGTACTCTGCTTGGGGAGGCACGCCATGTTGAGCTCACCAGATACTTATTTGGATGACTTTGAGAACTTACTTGTGGGGCACTACCAAATTATAAAATAAGTTCTACTAGTAATATGGCCTTGGCCAGATTACTTAGTATCTGTTTCTTTCCTTGTATGTGTGTGTGTGTGTGTGTGTGTAATTTTTAAACTTTTATTTATTTACTTTTTAAATATTTACTCATTTATTTTTTGAGTAAAAGAGAGCATGAGTGGAGGGACAAAGGGAGAGAGGGTCTCACGTATTCTCCTTGCTGAGCGTGGGGCTTCAGGCGGGGCCTGATCTTATGACCCTGAGATCACGACCTGAAGTGGAACCAAGAGTCAGACACTGAACCAACTGTGTGCCACGCAGGTGCCCCAGTTTGTTTGTTTTTTTTAAGTGGACTCCATGCCCAGCGTGGAGCCCAGTGCAGGGCTTGAACACGTGCCCCTGAGATCAAGACCCGAGCTGAGATCAAGAGTCGGATGCTTAACTGACTGAGCCACTCAGGCACCCCTGTTTCTTTACCTGTGAAAGGCAGGAGATAGCTTCCCATTTGCTCCTGTCACCATGTTGTTGTACGAATCACAATAGCTTAGGAAAGCTTGCAGCCAACTCTGAAATTCTGTGCCAGTATGAAGCAGTAATGTTATTAATGGCATTCTTGTCATGAGTTTACTACTGATAGATTATTATGTTTCTCCAGGGAGAGTCACTCCGGGGCAGCTCATGTCCTATATTCAGCTCTTCAAGAACAACCTCAAAGCTTTAGTGAATCACTGTGGGCTCCTACAGCTTGGGCTGGCCACGGTTCAAACTCTGAAACACCCGCAGACCGCTAAGTGGGACAACTTTCTGGCTTTTGAAAGACTCCTCCTCCAGGTATGTTGCTACGGGAGGTTCATGGGATATTAATAATTAAAATATTGGCTTCCGGGGGGGGGGGGGACTTTGATGTTTGTTGTAGTCTTAGTAGTAAGTCTTATTGTTGACATATACTCTATATCATATTCTCTAAGAGCCTCCAAATTAAAATTACAGTAGAAATTTTCCATACCTATGTTTTTTTGTTTTTCGTTTTGTTTTGGGTTTTTTTTTTGGACAGTGACATCTTTGGCTTCTCACTCAATACCACGAATCTTTTTTGAGCATTTGACCAATCTCTTTTTAATTTTATGCCATTTGGACCTTTCTTGATCCTCATGGTATCTTTATTCAATCCTTGCTGCTCTCCTTGCTGACTATTACTACTATTTACATTTCTTCTGATACTCACTAGTTGCTAATCCTCAAACAACATATAGCACATGGCTTAAAATGATGCCTAATAAAAGATGGAGGAAGACAAACTACATTTGTGAATGTAGTGAATTTGAAGTGGTTTGTATGGGGTTAGGACCTTTTCATGATTGATGAAATATTTTCATGGAAAACTTAAAAATCCCTCTCCTTCTGCTTCTCCATTTACCTGTGCTCTGTTGCTCTCTCTCTCACATGAGTACATAAAAACTTTAAAAAAAAACTTTAAAAATGACAAAACATTTCAAACTGAGATAAAATAATATGACATATCTATTTGTACTCTCCACAGACTCAATATAATTTATCCATTTTTAATATGTATTTTATATCCTTTCTCATTAAAGAAATAAAACTAGAAATAAAGTTGAAACATCTCTGATACTTACACTCTTCCTTGCTCTGATTCTCCTTTTTCCTTTCCCAGACACGAACATGATTCCTTGTTTCTGTGTTTTTATTAAATACTTACTTATCCATAAATAATACAGACTATTGTGCTCTGGGTTTTACTTTTTATGTTAGTAATATTGTACTATATTCCTAAACACCTTGTGTTTTGCTCTCAACATTCTATTTTATAGATAATTCAAGTAGACATATATAGATCCAGCTCATTGATTTAAACCATACCATACTATTTGATTATACATGTGTGTGTGGAGAGAGAGAGAGAAAAAAAGAAAAAGAAGAAAGAATGTGGTGAATATCCTAGACCACGTGTTTTGGTGTACATGTGAAAGAGTTTTTCTAGGACACATATCATGGAAAGGATGTTAGATTATTGACCATACCTATTGTTGAATTTACTAAACATCAATAAAGTAATCACCAAAGAGGTTGACCTAGTTGACATTTCAGCTAGGCATGGATGACATTTTGTTTCCCCACATAGTGTCAGGACTCCGTCTTATCAAATTAGAACATTTTTTAATAGTGGGTCTATTAGTAATGGTGGGTCTATTAGTAATGGTGGGTCTATTAGTAATCGTGGGTCTATTATTAATAGTGCTATTTCTTTATATAAGTTTGCAATTCTTTGACTACTGATGAAGTTGAGCATCTTTTATAGTATATATGGACTCCTCAGTTTTCCTCTTCTGTCAATTGCTTATTCTTACACTGTGCCCATTTTTATCTATTGGGTAACAGAAGCACTGTCTTATGTCATGCAAATACTTCTCTGAGGCTATGGTGTGTCTTTCAACTTTAATGCCAATATATTGTACAAAAGTTTAAAAATGTAATGTAGTCTAGTGATTAATATTATCCTTTATGATTTGTGCTTATTTATGTTTTATATTAGAGGTCTATTTCTACTCCTAATTTCAAAACATATTGTTCTGTATTTTCTGCTAAAAATTAACTTTTGACATTTGACATCTTAATCCACATGGAATTTATTTTTGTTTATGGTGTTATTCAGATCTAGCTTTCCTTTCTTCTGTATGGATAGTCTAGTCTCCCCACACTATTTATGGAATACTCCACTGTATCATAAATTACTTATCTAAGAGTCATTTTCCTCTTTGTCATGTTGGCAGAACACCGGTCTTATTCCAGTGTCTACTCCTTTCCCAAATGATGCAGGCAAATCCTGGTTGCTCTCAGAGTACACCGGCATTGTCATTTCCCTACCTAATGATTAGTTTAGCAGTTCAAGCCAAAGACAGGCAAAGGGTAGTTTGCTAGAAGTGTTTCTAGGAAAGATTTTCTTTCGCCCTGACAGAATATACATAATGAAGAAACAGTCTCCTTTTTTTGCTTCTTGATGTACGTTTATGACATGAGCATTTTGTGATCATGAAGGGAACTCACTGAGATCCTGAGGAAGACAGATGGAAACTGGATCTTTGATGACTTTGAACCCTACTTCAAATATCTTATTTTGTGACATAATAATTGTTCTTCTCATTGTTTGAGCCACTTTAAAAATGTTGGTTTTCTCGGGGCACTTGGGTGGCTCAGTGGGTTAAGCCTTTGGCCTTTGGCTCACATCATGGTCCCAGGGTCCTGGGATCGAGTCCTGCATTGGTCTCCCTGCTCAGCGGGGAGCCTATTTCTCCCTTCCAGTTGCGTTCTCTCTCTCTCTTTCAAATAAACAAATACGATCTTTTTAAAAAAATGTTTTGTTTTTTTTTTGTTATTTGGAGCCAAAAGATATTCATCTTTTTCCTACTGATTTGTAAAATATTAAAATACCACATAACAGTGGGTTTATTTCTCAGTTTCTAGTCGGTTCCAGGGGCCAGTTCATCTATCACAGAATTAATACCGTGTTTTAAAATCAACATGTCCAGTTTACGCTTTTCTTTATAAGAGGGGATTATTAGATTTATTTGTGGGTAGATTTTAATACCATTGTGAACTGAATTCAGTTTTCTGACTGTCTGTTGCTGGCATATAGGGAGCTGGCATATAGGGATACTCTTCACTTCTGCCTGGTGATCACATGTCCATCAACTTCACATCAGCATTTGTATTTGTTTCTTCCTTTCTACACTTTCTTGATACCACTTTGTTTTTTAGTGCTCTGACCAGATATTTGAACACTGTTCAAAAGAGGCAGTGAAAAGAGGCTTCTTCATCTTATTCCTGACTTTAAAGAATGTTCTAAAACCATGAAATATCATGTGCTTTTTTTTTTCTAATTGGGCTGAGAATGTTCCTTCCTAAACCTAGCTTATTGAGTTGTTGTTTTGTTTTTGTTGTTTTTTCTATCTTGCATGAGTGTGAATTTCATTTCTAAAATTCATTATGAATTTTTTTAGATGACTATGTCAAGTTTTTTCTTCCTTAATTGTTACTGTGGTGAATTTATACTTTTTTTTAATTTAATTTTTTTCAGTGTTCAAGATTCATTGTTTATGCACCACACCCAGTGCTCCATGCAATATGTGCCCTCCTTAATACCACCACCAGGCTCACCTAACCCCCTACTTCCCCTCCACTCCAAAACCCTCAGTTTGTTTCTCAGAGTCCAGAGTCTCTCATGCTTCATCTCCCCCTGCGATTTCCCCAAATTCACTTTTCCTTTCCTTCTCCTAATGTCTTCCATATTATTCCTTATGTTCCACAAGTAAGTGAAACCATATGATAATTGACTTTCTCTGCCTGACTTATTTCACTCAACATAATCTCTTCCAGTCCCATCCATGTTGATACAGAAGTTGGGTATTCATCCTTTCTGATGGCTGAGTGATATTCCATCGTATATATGGACCATATCTTCTTTATCCATTAGTCTGTTGAAGGGCATCTCGACTCTTCCCACAGTTTGGCGACTGTGGCCCTTGCTGCTATGAACACTGGGGTACAGATGGCCGGTAAATACCCAGTAGTACGATTGCAGGGTCATAGGGTAGCTCTGTTTTTTTGTTTTTAAGATTTTTGTTTATTTATTTGACAGACAGAGATCACAAGTAGGCAGAGAGGCACGCAGAGAGAAAGGGAGAGGGGGAGAAGCAAGCTCTCCGCTGAGCGGAGAGCCCGATGCGGGACTTGATCCCAGGACTCTGGGATCATGACCTGAGCCAAAGGCAGCAGCTTAACCCACTGAGCCACCCTGGTGCCCCGGGTAGCTCTATTTTTAATTTCTTAAGGAACCTCCACGCTCTTTCCCAAAGTGGCTGCACCAACTTGATTTCCCACCACCAGTGTAAGATTTCCCACCACCAGTTCCCCTTTCTCCACATCCTCTCCAACACTTGGTGTTTCCTGACTTGTTAATTTTGGCCATTCTAACTGGTGTAAGGTGGTATCTCAATGTGGTTTTCATTTGAATCTCCCTGATGGCTAATGATGATGAACATTTTTTCATGTGTCTGTTAGCCATTTGTTTGTCTTCTTTGGAGAAGTGTCTGTTCATGTCTTCTGCCCATTTTTTTGATGTGATTATCTGTTTTCTTGGGTCTTGAGTTTGAGGAGTTATTTATAATTTTTTTAATGTTAAATAATTATTATTGCATTCTTGAATAAGTTCAGCTTGGTCTTACACACACACACACACACACACACACACACACAGAGCTGGATTTAGTTTGCTAATACTTTACTTAGCTATTTTCATTTATGCTCATAGGTAAGATTAACATACAATTTTTCTTTATTGTGCTTCTGTTGTCTGGTTTTGGAACAAAGGTTATGGTAGTTTTTAAAATTCAGGGTCAGTTTCATTTTTGTATTTTCTGGAGCTGTTTATCTAAGAAAGGAATCCCAGTTGCTCAACAGTGAAATATCTCTAAGGAATCATGTCAACATAGCTTTGTTGTTGTTAGATTTAGATTTTTATTGCTAATTTAATTATTTAAATGTTTCTAGACCTATTTAATTCTTCTGTTTCCTCTTGAGATTATTTTGGTAGTTTATATTAGCTTAAATCAGCTATTTATTTTTATTTTAAAATTTATTGGCATAAATTTATTCATAGAGTTTTCATAAGAATTTAAATCTCCTTTGAATACATAGTTATGTCCCATTTTTAAATGCCTGATATTTTTAAAGACAATTTTTTTTTAAGATTTTATTTATTTATTTGACAGAGAGAAATCACAAGTAGGCAGAGAGGCAGGCAAAGAGAGAGCAGGAAGCAGGCTCCACTCTGAGCGGAGAGCCCGATGCGGGGCTCGATCCCAGGACCCTGGGATCATGACCTGAACTGAAGGCAGAGGCTTTAACCCACTGAGCCACCCAGGCGCCCCTAAATGCCTGATATTTTTATTGTGCGCACTTTGGTCTTATTTTGGTCATTACTAGCAGAACTTTATGAATCATTCTAAAGATTCAGCTATCTATCTCTGCATCTGTCGATCTCCTCTATACCTCTGCCGTAACTGTTAAAGGCCAGGAAGTCATACAAATGCCCCAATTCTAACCGAATACCACAGGGTTACTGTAGTGTTCTCCCTTTCCGTATTTGTAGCTTCCCTGTCTGACAGTGAAGAACCTGTGTCCCATTGCCCTCAACATACTTAATGATGTGATAATTCCCCCCATATGTAACCCATCTTCCATTGGAGGTGCCTCCCCTCTCATGCCCTCTGCACCTCACCTGGGCTCTCTCTTTCTGCTGCACGCCATGGCCAAGTCCACGTAGATATTCTCTTTCCTTTCACACGCAGGCAGCCCTCCTGAAACCCTCACCTGGATGCCCTTCTCATGTTGCTTGAGCTCTGCCATCTTGCACTGCGCTACCCCTGCCTCCCCTTCATGCGTGGGTGCCCTCCTCACTCCTCTGAGGCTCCACGGCCCCCCAGCAGGGCCCCACTGCTGCTCCCATGACACTGATGCGTCCTCGCTCTGCAGGCTCTGGTCCTCCCACAATACTGCCGTGGCCACTTCCCTGTTTAGATGCTGTCACCTCGCGGCTCAGGCTGACAGAGTCTTGGGATATTCTTCTCCTCCAACCTCTGATGAATGCTTTTCTCACCTCCTTTGATTCTGAAAACCCATACAGGCCTGCTGCTTCATTTGCCCCCACTCCCGTGTCCCCCCTCCCACCATGCCCTCCTCACGCCCCAGGGGCCTTGATAGACTTTTTGACCATCCTCCCCCCATTCCCATCCACTTTGCTCAGGTTCTTATACCCTGCACTGGAGCCTCACTGCTTCCAGCTTCCACGTGGATGTCCTCTCTATCCTCTTGGGGTTCCAGCAGTGCTGGGTTCTGCCACCCACCATGTAAAGATGTCTTCCTTACCCTCCTTTGGTGGCGACAGCCTGCACTGTGGCTTCCCCCCTCCCCCCACCATGGATACCCTTTTCATTCCTTTGGGCTCTGATAACCTGCTCTAGGCCTCTTCTCCAACTCCTCTCCTCCTCACTACCCTACCACACAGACAAAGCCCTCACCCTTTGTTGCCCCCAGCTCCAAAATCTAACAAAAGTGTTTCAAAACAAGGCAGAGCAGTATTCTCTCAGGAACAATAATCTTTCAACTCACTAGAGGTTTCTGAAGAAACTTGACACAGTTTTAATTCTAACCCATCTTATATTTATAATTAATTTTTAGAATCCTGGTCCACATTAGACTGCCTCAGATGTGACCACAAGACTTGGTGTGGTTCTTTCAGCAAATAGAAAGGAATAAAAACACTGGGAAAAAGAAGTAAGCATTTAAAATGCCAAAACCCTACTTTTATCGTAATTGCACATTGCCCGGCAAGCCATGTGTTCTCTGTCATTTCTGGGTTCTTGCGAGTTAGTGCTTTAGCATAGGCAAACTTGCCGACGGGCCATCTTCACTGCTCCTCCTTTACAGCCGTGCTTAGTTTATATAGTGTACGCTTAGCCGTTAGTGTAACAGGTCCTAATATACGGTAAGCTGTCCCTCCTAGGGACTTCGGTTTGAAAGTAGAGCATCTAAGTCTATTTTGAACATGAGGGTGGCTCCTAGCTTTTCCCGAAGACCTTGAGAGCCACCTAGATGCAAATCTCAGCCAGCATGGAGAGTTGTTTATTTCTTTGGTGTCTCATTTCCACCACTCTCTACCAGGCCACTGTCACCAGGACCTCAATGTTGACTTTATAGCTAACATTATAGACAATCTTGGTTAAGAAAAAGAAATTGGTCCTGGAAATCTATAATCAAACACAGGTCACCGCCTTTCCTCTACACTACCATCTCTCAGTTCAGTGGTTTTGGCAATTTTGTGACAAATCAGCAACAGATCCTAGTACAACTCATAAGACTTGTGTTTGGCTGAAGCTTCTGAAAATGACAGAAAGGGAGTGTTATTTTCTCAAAAGGGAAACTGTTTTTGAGTGTTGTTGGGACAAATCTAATATTTATCAGCAGTTAATGTGCTTTTCAAAACCAAAGGAGATAAAATATCCTCTCAAATCCTTTTCCTTTTCCTTATCTCCAGGGTCTAAAATCACAGTCTGTGTTTTAGGCGTTTGGTACATGTGTGCTCATTAAGAGATAATTGTTTCTGTTTCAAGTTTAAAATGTAGAAAAGAACAAATTTAACCTGAACATGGATACAGTTTTGATTCTATTAATGAATGTATGCACTTATAAGAGTTGCTTTGCTTTTTTTTTTAAAATCAAAGTATGGATTTACTTAATTTGGGTGGTAGCCTACAAAGAATTTTTATAGTATAGCAAGAAAGTTTGATTTAGTCACCTCATCTAATTAGGATTAAATTGCTTACCTCCTGGTGTTTGGTATTGTTAGGGCTGAATGAAATTATATATGTCCATCATTAAATGCAGTGTTTGGCATGGAGTAAGTGCTTAATAAATAGTAGTTGTTATTTATTCTTTCAGCTGAACCAGAAATATTACAAATGCCAATTTATTTTATGTGAGCAATGCCTTTAACATACTCTCACCTAGACTTTGTATTTCTAACTTAAAATTTGTTCAGGAAAAATGATGTTTTTACTTAGGAAAATGCTGCTGACTTTTGTATTTACTGTTCAATAATGTTTCACAGCATTTTTCTTTATAAATCTAGATGTAAATCCAATAGTTTCTATAATGCATATCTTTATTTCCTTTTTTTATTAAGTTCAATTAACCAACTTAGAGTACATCAATAGTTTCTGATGTAGTCTTCAATAATGCGTTAGTTGCATATAATACCCACGTCTACAATGCAAATCTGATGTTTTCATGGTAATTGTCACAAAGAAAAACTTTACTGACCATAATTTATCGTGGCTATGGAACAGTAGCAAACTCTGTGTAGAAGAGGGAGCTGGGTTTATACTACCTAAAAACCAGCCTTGTACATATGTGTTATCTACCTCTAGTTAGTTCTTTAGGCATAATTTTTATTTACAAGTTAAAAAATCCAACTTGGAAAGTGATTTTTAAATAAAATACAAATGAGTTGCAAAGCCATTCAAGATAACCCAGGTACATGTTGCTTAGTTTTAAATTCTGCCTGCCTTTGCAATGAAAAGTAGGCATGCCACTGCACTAATTGTCAAAGAAATTTTTAATGGGTAGAGTGAGTTCTTTTCATGATATACTAAATTTCAGAATATCTCTGCTACAACAAATCATATTTCCGTAAGTAAGTAAGTGTCTGCCTGTGCTATAACACATTGGGGGTTTACCTTCCCGGTCCTTTAGAGCTTGCATGTTGTCCCCAGCCTTGTGGCATGGCTTGGAGGCATCATGCCTCACCTCAGCCGCACCCTGGGAGGTCCTGTTTTGTTATGATTTTTCACTTGCAAAAGTACTGGTGACATCATGTGGTTAAAGAGTGAGGTAAGAGTTAGAAAAAGATGCTCCCCAAAGTGAGACCTGAGTGTCATTTATAGATTATAGATTTTTCATAGGATTTTTCCTGAGAAGGAAAATTATGGAGCATGTTTAAAAGAAAACCTCTTGTTTCTTTTATATACTACTCTCAACAGTTCTGGCACCAAACGTGTAGAGATTTTCCTACATTGATCAGTTCTCAACTGCAGACCCCAATTGGGTGTCCTACATTTCAGGCATGATACTCACTACATGGGGCCCGTGCAGACACCCCGGGTTACAGGCTGGGTCCCACAAGACTGCCCCCCCCCTTCAAATACCAATTGCAAGTCTGGGCCTCTCATACTTCTGAGCAATCAATTATATATTGGGTCTTCTATGACCCCTTCCTTGGGTTTGATAGTTTACTGTAGTGGCTCAGAAAACCCAGGGATACATTTATTTAAGTATACCAGTTTATTATAAAGGATATTACAAAGGATAAAGATGAACATTCAGATTAAGAGGGACCTAGGGTGAGGTCTGGAAGGCTCTTTAGTGCAGGAGATTCTGTCCCCCTGCGGTTGGGATGTGCCATCCTCCCAGCACATGGGTGTGCTTACCAACCCCAAAACTTGTACTTTAGGGATTTTTATGGAGGCTTCATTGCGTAGGCATGATTGATTGACTCAGTCTCTAGCCCCTCCCCCTCTCCCTGGAGGGTGGGGTTGAGGTTGAAAGTGCCAAGCTTCTACTCACGGCTTGTTCTTTCTGGTGACCAGTCCCTGGGAGCTATCTAGAAATCCACCAAGAGTTACCTCATTAAGACAAAAGATGCTGCTATCACCCAGAAAATTCCAAGGGATTTAGGAGTTCCATGTACCAGGAGCCAGGGTCAAAGACAAATGTGAGAACAAACGATGCTCCTAGCATCGTTATTGCTCAGGAAAATACAAGGGTTTAGTAGCTGTATGCCAGGAACTGGGGGCAGAGACTAAAAACATGTTTTGTATTATGTCACAGTGCTTTTCACATATTGCATCAAAAATGACGACAGAGGCAAGTATTACAGAGCAACAAGTTTCCCCCACTCCCGATTTCCATGAGGAAGGGCTTTTCCTAGGCATGCTCCTAGTCTGTCTCTGACCCTTTACAGCCGCTTGGGAAGAGGGGTGGTTTTTCTGGTTGGCAAACTTAAGATGATTGAACGGGCTCAACTCTGCTTTTTCTCCTCTCGAGAGGGGCTTTGCCCATGGAGAGCACTGTGGTGCCCTGCTCTTTCAGGACCAGAATCTGCCACTTCTTTCTCCACTCTTCTTACTCTTTAGAGCCCACTGGCAGCAATGAGCAGGTGCTGTACCCTGGGTCTTCATGGGAGGCCTCACCTCATAACAGCTTGCCTCCGACCTGGAGAAAAGCCTGCCTGGTTCTGGCGCTCCAAAGGAACAAGGCAACTTGACTAACAGACCTAACGTTTTACCACCTAGGCTGGCCTTTATCGTCAACAAGAGAGATGTTTGGACTCGTGCCTTTACTAAGGTCTGTTTTATTTCCCAATTTGTTCAGAAAGATGGAGGAGAAGGTGGGTGCTGGGTTTCTTGGTGCCCCCCTTGGAGAGCCCCATAGTAATCAGCAGTTGTTTTGAATGAAATGTCTTCAATATTTTTGGAGAAGAGTTAGATGGGGATTTATCAGTTACCTCTTTGGACATTTGTGTTAAGCAGTTGTTACAAAGAGAGGTAGGAGGGAGATTGTGACATAATACAGAGGACAACTTTCTTTTTTGACAACTAGGTTGAAAACAGCAAAGGTAATTTTCCATTCTGAAAACAAACGGGACAGACTTGGTCAGAAGAATACTACCATTTCTCATGGATTCTAAGATGTCCATTTTTTCACATTTTAATATTTTTGAAATTGGGATGCATCCTGAAATTCATGGTATTTCTTAGTTTAGTGGCAGTATTCTGTTTCTTGCTGGAAGCATATAAAATAATGGTGTGTGTTATCATCAGGGGTATCTTTAAGTCAGTAAAAAGGGGCTTTGAATGTAGGAAGTAGATGGAAAATCCCCCAGCCCTTAGGTCTGACTTGGTGTCTTCCTGACTGCCGTGTTGCCCATTGGGTTAAAATAGTGTCATTGGAGTGGTAGTTTGCCTTCGCTGGCTGTGAGTATGACTCAAGGTTTGTCACTTGGGGTATTCATTTCACTTTAGCACCTTTTGTAAGTTGAGGAGGTAATTTTTTTTCATCAGGTCTGTATCTAGTGAACTATGCTGTGAATATATCAAAACTATTTAAGCGACACTGAACTTTTGCCTAGTCTGCTTGAGGATCAGGGGTAGATGCTTTGGGGATGACCTCTAGGGCTGGCACTGTGAGGTCTTAGGTTAAGGTTTTTCTCAGTGGATTCTTGGTAGCTCAACAATGTGTTGACTTAACTTGGGTCTCCATAGTGAAATATAACTTGTATAATATTTTAAATGTAAAAACAGTGCCTTTAAATTATTAAAAATCATGACAGATTATCTTAGTTAAAATAAGCCCATGATTAGTGTCTTCAAGCAATACTAATGTACAAGCAATACTAATGTACAAAATTTAATTATTGAATTTGCTTATTTTTTACCTGTTTTATACGTAACTCATTTTGATTAAAACATGTGAGACATTTTATTCACAACTGCTGCTCATTCATTTCGAATTAAAATTTAGTTAGAATAACAGACCTGAAATTAGTTAACTTTATTTAAGAGATATAAACACTAAGAAGCACTATTTAGAACAAGCGAAAAAATAACTTACAAATACCAAGGTTGTGTGGTCTCTCAACGTTTCTAACCATTGACTTTGTTTATCCTCCTTTCTCTGTAGATCGCTCCAACGCCTCTTCTCACGGTGTTGGGGTGCTCCATGTTATTCTCAGCTCTTAGGTATTAACTTCAATATCGAGTCCGACATCTCCTCTTCCCAGGCCACCTGCAGGCACACACGAACACGTGCACGTGTCCTCATACACATTCTCCCTCTTCCATACATAATAGGCTCAAGTAAAGAAAACCAGAGCTGAAGCAACTTTGATTCTGATAAATGGGGAACCTTGAGGCTTTAAAATATTAAGGTGGTTTTTTTCCCAGCTTTTGTCACAGCTGACCCAGATCAAAACTTAAATGCCATCTCCTCAGGGAAGCCAAGCCTTCCCTAAGTAGCTTTTTGTGTTACTTTGTTTCAATTTTTCTTCTTCTTTCCTGACATTTTTTGTTTACACATTCAATGTCTCCCTTGCTAGACTATAAGTGATCTTATCTCTGTTGACCTTGTTTGCGCGTATGTTCCAGAATGTACACTCCTCATTTACATGCTTGCCATAGAAGGCTTAACTGTCTGCCTATGGGAGTTTGAGAAGTTTGTTATAAATATGGAGTTTACTTGCCACAGATCAAGACCTGAGTATGAATGAAGACTTAAGAGCTTTACTAGAGTCAAAAATGATGCCTTATACGGACGGACATAAGACAGAGGCTTCTTTATGTTAATACCTGTTTTGACTTCTTACAGAGCACATGGCCCCCAAAATAATAAATATACTTCCCAGTCACCTTTTGCACTAGGTTCTAGTGAATGAGACACTGGAAGTGATGTGGGCCACCTTCAGGCTGTGCATGGAAAGGGGAGGTACACGCCTTTTACCCTTTTCTCCCGTGTGCTGAAATCAGCCAGGGAGGCAGGCGCAGGGGTGGCCGTCTTGGGTCACGAGAGGAAGCTGTGTGTTGGAGATGTTTGAATGAATGATGGAAGGACCATGGCTGGTTTGCTGAAGATGCTGTAAAAACCTTACCAGCCCTGGATCACCTCCCTGGACTTTACGTAACTGAGAAATACGCTCCTATCTTGCCGAAGCCACTATACTTTGGGGTCTTTGTGACCCTTGCTAAACGACATTCTGATTAACATGGACATCTTTTGCTGCCGTGTTCATCACAGCAGTTTTTTCTGTGAGCCTCATAATTCCAGTCATTTTATGACCTCATGAGAATGTAGTCAAAGTAATGAATTGTCTCGATGCCTATCCTCTTAAATATCGCCAGAGTCTAGAGTATTTGGAAGTAGTCTATGAGATTTAGCTCATTTTCATGCAACCACAAATTGTTAGAGTTTTAAAAACATCTGAGCAAATTTGCTGAAAAAAGTCCCAGATGAAAGACACTTGGAATTAAAGATCTGAATAGACCAACATGTTGGTCCCCCAGGGACTCACATGATTATAGTCTTTTATTAATGTCAAGACGTCCCCCTCCCTTTCCCTCACAATTCAGAACACCTGGTGAGACACTGTAACTAGAGTAAGCTTTTCTGGTTCTCAGAAATATAAATCATCTCTTCATCACTTTCTCTCTTCTCCCAGAGAAGCCCTGCCTTCTAGTTCTCTGCCAAGAGAAGTGTCACTTCTGAATGGTGGGGGGAAAATCAGCCGAAAAGCCTCTTTCAAAAGAAAATATTCTGTTCATTCCATGTAATAGCAATCACTGAGCACATGCTATCTGCTGGACACAACCGGACCATTTTGTGGTTTCTTGGATGTGCACACAGCTTATTTTGTGCTGTGACTGCATGAGTCCCATTTGTGCCATTTTCAAGGATCTGGGACCAGATAGGATTTTCTGGGCTGGTCTGAGTCCCTGAGTACTGCACTTGCATTGTTGCCTCTATGAAAAAAGTAAGTTCTAGATTCTCATCAACCAATTTATAAATAAACTTTCAGAACTGGTGATTCAGATTTGAGCCCCATATGGCAGAGGTTGGGCAAGTTATGAATTTGACTGTGGTCTTACGGCTCGCAAGTATTGGAGCCAGGGTGAGACCTAGATGTGTCTGATTGAAGCCATGCCCTTCACTACTCTGTAGAGCTGGAATATTTGTCCTGGAGCAAAATGGCAAGATGAATATTGGCCACTTCTGTCTCACATTCCATTTACTTTTGTTCTCAGGCATTTGGGTTCAAAAAAAAGTTTTCAAAACATTGTAGGGCCTACATAGCCTATTAATTAAATGTTCAGTTTATATGCATTTGATAACTTCATCTGTGAGTAATGATATTAAAATGATCCTTGTCCACTAATTTATTTTTCCTTGATATATCTGTAAGTTTGGCAACCAGGTTAGATTTTCATCTTGAATTTTACTCCCCAGCAAACCTTTTGTAGAAATCTTAGGAGACTTGTACATTTCTCCTTAAGGATACATTGTCCTTCTTACTGTCACAAAACAAACTGAAGGTGACCGGGGGAGGGGGATAGGGACAGGGTGGTGGGGTTATGGACATTGGGGAGGGTATGTGCTATGGTGAGTGCTGTGAAGTGTGTAAACCTGGCAATTCACAGACCTGTACCCCTGGGGCTAATAAAACATTATATGTATATATATTTTAAAAAGGATACATTGTCTTCATTTCACTTTTCTCTTGCAGGATATTTTATTTTGATGTCATTCTTCTCTATCACATTAAAGTATTGCATTTTTGAATAATAAAAGAGACAAATGGAAAACAGAAAAAAGTAACCCACCTATGAATTTCTTGTTTGTTTGTCTAGGGAGGGCACATCGCCAGGTTGGAGTTAGGTGAATTTGTGCCAACCATCTGATTAGAAAGCGAGAGTTGAATATATAGGCTAAGTAAACGATCGCTTTTAAACTGGGCTTGCCTTACAAGTAATGATATCATATGTTATTCCAGCTGGAAGCCAGAGTTAGTAATCAGGCAAAGTAAGCTTAAGGCTAACAATTTTGGTTCGTAGCGTTTTGTGGGTCTACCAAAAATGTTTCAAATATAGATTTATGCCAGTGGCCAAAGGCACATCTGGGTGGGTCTTTGGTAAAAAACAAGAGCTACAACCATTCTGGTTTGCTTGACCAAAAGCGACAACAATGATCTGTGCTTCCCTACGCTGACAGAGTCTTCTGCCCCGAGCCACTCCCTCTCTCTGTTTGTACTACGCTATAGTATCCTAGTGGTTGCTGGGACTTTTTTTTTTTTCTTTTTAAACATCTGGGCTCCTAAGAATGGAAGGAAATAACACTGTTTAATTGATTTTTTTTTTTTTTTGTAATGTTAGTTAGCCTTAGAAAAGCCAAGTCTTGTTTATGTTCACTCACAGGAAATCTTGGGTATAACTTAAGGGCAGGTCTTTCTGAAGGAAGCCTATGCCGAGGTTGGCTGAGTATTTACACGACCTTACTTACTACTTTACTTCTTTTTTTTTTTTTAATTTTTTTTTTTTAATTTATTTGACAGAGGGAGAGAGACAGCAAGAGCAGTAACACAACCAGGGGGTGTGGGAGAGGGAAAGGCTTCCCACCAAGCAGGGAGCACAATGTGAGGCGCCATCCCAGGAGGATCATGACCTAAGTCAAAGGCAGATGTTAATGACTGAGCCACCCAGGCTCCCCCCACTCTATTTCTGACCTAAGGATTCTGAGAGTGCTAGAGGTTAGCTTGACATTAGTAGGTAACTGATATTAGACAGTAGGCTTGGGCTGGGTATGGATTTCTCTTTTACCTTCTTTCTTTTTCTTTCTACTTTTTTTTTTTTTTTTTTTTTGTCCAGAGACTGCTAATCCTCAAAAGTAAGAGAAATAGGGGAGCGTATGTGCTATGGTGAGTGCTGTGAATTGTGTAAGACTGATGAATCACAGACGTGTACCCCTGAAACAAATAATACATTATATGTTAATAAAAAAAATCCATACTACCCAAAGCCATCTACACATCAGTGCAATCCCCTATCAAAATTCCAGTAGCATTTTCTACAGAAATTAAAAACAAAAACCTAAAGCTCATAGAAGTCCGCAGAAGGCCCCAAATAGCAAAAGTGAGTCTGAGAAAGAAGAAAGCTGGAGGCATCCCACTTCCTGATTTCAAACTAGATGGCACAGCTACAGTAGTCAAAACAGTGTGGTACTGCCATAAAAATAAACACAGAAGTCAGCGGACAGAACAGAGACAAACCTCCAAATACAAGGTTAAAAAAAAAGGAAGTAAGAGAAATAATTGTTCAGGATCTGAGGTTTTTTGTTTTTTTTTTTTTTTTAAAGATTTATTTATTTATTTGACAGACAGAGATCACAAGCAGGCAGAGGCAGGTAGAGAGAGAGGGGAAAGCAGGCCTCCTGCTGAGCAGAGAGCCTGACGTGGGGCTCCATCCCAGCACCCTGGGATCATCACCTGAGCCGAAGGCAGAGGCTTTAACCCACTGAGCCACCCAGGTGCCCTGGATCTGAGGTTTTTTGAGGGAGGGACAGTGTGAGGATTTGGCCAACCTAAGCTCCTTGAATATCAGTGCCTTTGTATCCTTCTCTGTTCCTCCCATTCCTTCCTTCTGAACTAAGGTACTCAAAACAGGGTGGGATAGTGCTGAACGGAAGCTGATCGGTCTGCCTGTCTCGTTTTTCTCCAGAATGTGTTAGCACTGAAAGTGATGAATGTTGAATGAGGACCGTCGCATGGTCCAAATATCCTACAGTCACACATTCCTTAGGGGTATGTGGGTCTCTTCAGCACTCTTTCCTCAGTGTTCTCCAACAGGGGCAGTGCTAGCTTATAATTTGCAGAATAGTGTTAGAGTGTCATTTTACGAATATTATGGAAATATTTCTCCTAGAGTAATTTATGTCATTTTGTGTCTGTGCAGGAAAAGAAATCTGCAGCTGGCCAATTTGACACTGGTCATACCCTAAGTTGTTGGTAGGAATATTTTCTGAACACATGCAGAAATCGTATTCTTATTTTTTTCAATTCCTTGATTTTGAGCTCTTAAAAAAGGAACAAATGAGCAAAACAGAATTGCGAAAAAGTCTATTTCAAGGGAAATATTTGTTAAAAACTGATAAATTACCACCCTGCCACATGGAGCTGTTTCTATTATTATCCACTCATGGGATTTTGTTTTTTAAATCTTTATTGTGGTTTGACAACAGTACAGAAGGTTCCTTTTTTGTACTTAGTCCATGTGAAGTTGGTATAGTTTTTTCTTTTTCTCAGTGGTTTTGTTTTGTTTAGCGCTGCTGTTTTATTTGTTTGATATATTACCAGTGTTGGAAGTTTGTTTTTCTTGTACCATTTTGGATTCAAAATTTTTAGGTAGAAAAAAATGAGATAAAATTGGAAAAATTTGGGTTTAGCATTCCTGGTTATTAACTCTACTGAAAAATATAGAATTTTTGTTCTTTTTTTTTTCCCTTAGATTTTATTTATCTGTCAGAGAGAGAGATCACAAGTAGGCAGAGATGCAGGCAGAGAGAGTGGGGGAAGCAGGCTCCCCACTGAGCAGAGAGCCTGATGCGGGGCTCAATCCCAGGACCCTGAGATCATGACCTGAGCTGAAGGCAGAGGCTTAACCCACTGAGCCACCTGGGCACCCCTCTTCTTCTTTTTTAATTTTGTATTCTTTCACTTTAGTTTTGATAGAAAAACAAAATATAAAACATTACAAAAGTTACACACGTAGGGCATATTAAGGTGGTTTGGTAGTAAAAGAAAATATATACCTCTGTTATATATACATATATATAGAGTATCGTTAGTTTTTTTTTTCTTTTTTTAGGTAACTTTTGTTTGATGGATTTGTTTTCTTTTCTCCTATAGAGATTTTTTAAAAGATCATAGTCTAAATGAGAAAAAGGTATATTAACAGTAACCCCGTAAATACAACACTGGGTGTGGTTCCTAAGCAATGAATCTTGAAACACTAGAAAAATAAAATAATATTTTAAAAAATATAACCCTTTAGAGGAAAGCTGCCCATTTAAATATGATAAATACACTAACCAAGACACATGTCGTGAGCATGCTTTACTGACTGGAATAGTTCCTAATGGCACTGACCAGATTGAAATTCTTCTTACGAGTAATTAGTATGCTAATTAGGAAATAGACTAATTCAGTGTGTTCCTTCTGAGCATGACAAAAGAATAGAGTAAAAAAAAAAACAAAAAAGGAAAATGCAGATCAAAGTTTAGAAGCAAATACTTCATTTTTGTAGGAGTACTAGTGAAACAGTCTCTAAATGGGGATTATTTCTTATGTGGTCACAATGTGAAAAGCCATCCTTCCAGCCAATAAATATTTATTGAGCATCTACCAGACACCATACACCATTCTTTGGCGCTGAGGCTGCATGAGTAAATGAGAAAAAGAAGGTCTCTGCTGTTGCGGAGTTGACATTACATAGTGAGTAGAGAAGCTCTAGATAGTTACAGGATAAGGACCGCAGTCAGCACAAATTTTGAGCACCTGTTGGGTGTGAAACAGCCAATTAATTATTAAAAAGTGCTTTTCAACTGATAGAGGATGTATGTCTTACCATGTGAATGGTTTCTTTTTTAGTGTGCCGTAGCCCTGCACCCGTGCATCCGTGATAACGTGTCGGTGGTAGCATGGCTTACGGTTCTGTGTGTCTGTCTCCCTCTGCCACAGCCGCTCCCATACTGACAGAGCAGCATCTGATCATTTATTTATCCGTGTTTTCCCTTCACTTGGCATGTTCCTAACATACAGGAAACACACAGTGTGCACTGGTTCAGTGAATGTGTAGTACCTTACAGTTAGTGAGGTATTTTCATCCGCTTTATCTCAACTTAATTTCCACCATACCCAAAAAAGGGAATAATTTTATGGCAAAAGCATAAAAAGAGGAAAAGTTTAAGAGTTTAAGTGATTATTTATGGTCAGGAGGAATATATATGTATTTTTATGCACCTATGAGACAACCATGGGTCATAGGTAAATCTACTCTAAGAACACGAATTTGACCTCAGACTTCCCTTGTTGTGAAAGGTCGTAGACAAGGGTACACCTGATCATGTCTGTAACTTGGGTTTCATCTTGTCAAATCTATGAATGCAGCCAAAAACTTTTATCATCTTTCTGTTGCCCCCCCAACATTTACTGAGTGATCTTATGGGAACTTATTAACTCATTAAGCCTTAGTTTCCTCATCTGTAAATTAGAGGGGATAATAATAGCAAACTTAGTAAGCCTTCAGAATATAAAAACTTATGTAAACTTATGTAAAAAACTTATGTAAAAACTTCAGAATATAAAACTTATGCCAATCACATAGAAAACACAATAGCCATTGTTATCACCTTTATAATTTTTACATAGGATACTAATAAATCAAATCCCTATAAAAGGCAAACAAAATAGAATATTGCCATAAAGGCATTGATACACATGGCATGTGAAGAATCCATTCATGTGGATCAGAAAAACATAATTGTTCAACAGAAATGGTTTAAAAAAAGTGTCCAGCCATTTTATAGCTGAAGAAATAGCAGTGCCTAATAAGATATGAAAAAATGATTACTTTTCCTAGTAATAAAAAATGTAAGCTCAAACTACATTGAGAAGCAATTTACCACTTCAAATTAGCAAGGCTTGACAAATGATAATTTAATGTTGGGCATAGTTTAATAGCATGGTCATCAAGAAACACTACTTTTGGGAGAATGAATTTTTTCATGGCATTTTGGCATTAATGACAAGACTCTTGAAAAGGTTTACACTTTTCCTGGTAATGAATATTTTTAGTGAGGTCAGGAAATGTCAATCCTATAATGTTGGTAGAAAAAGTTTATTTATGTGGGTATGAAAAACAAAACTGCATATATAGTGTGAACCCAGCTCTGTTACATAACAAAAAAAGAAAGATTCAGAGTAAAGGGATGTTATATACTTAGACAAGATTAGGGGGGAAAAAGTGGGAAAAGATATGAAAATGTTTATCACTGTTTCCTCTGAGTAGTGGGTTTTCCAGTTAGCTATTGCTGCACAGAAACTTACCTGAAAGCTTAGTGGCTAGGTTATAATTTTGTGTGGCAGGAGTTCAAGCAGAGCTCAGCTGGGCGGTTCTTCAGCTCTACATGGGAGGTGGGGAGGTGACTTGGTAGCATTCGGCTGGTAGAGGGGCTGATATAAAGGACCCAAGATGGAGCCGTCACATGTCTGGACCCTGTAGCATTGAGGGGGAGCAGTGGGCTCAGTTACAGTGTCTACCCATGGCCTCTCCAGCATGGCAGTCTCTGAGGCGGAGATTCAGATATCCCAAAGTGTTCCAGAGGAACTGGTAGAAGCTGCAAGACTTCTTATTCATAGAACCTAGCCTCAGAAGTCCTGGAGCATCACTTCTACTGACCAGCTGGGAAACAACAGGAAAAAAATTGGACTCCACTTCTCAAGGGCAGGAGAAGCAAATAATCTGTAACCATTTTTAGTCAGCCTCAGTTTAATTGGGTGATTTTTATTTTATGTGTTTCTGCAAATGCATTATTCTTTGTACATTTATAAGAACTCTTTATATATAAACCTTGAATTAGATAGTTTGCATCAAGTACTTAACATGATGTCTGGCATAACTAGAGCCCTGTATAAATGTCATCAGTATTATCCATCATTATATATATATATGTACATATATATATATATATATATATATATATATACTATCCAAAGATAATACTGCCATCAGTATTATATTTATTCATCTTATTAGAATAGAAATGTATTGGTGGGTTTATTTGCAGGGGCTTGCTCAAAAAGGCATTGAAGAGGCACAGTTTTGCCTGGGTAAGCCAAACAAGATTTCATAAGCAGTTGATAATTAAACTATGTTTTGGAAGGTGAAATGGAGTTTACCAAGTGGAAAAGGGCAGGAAAGGCTCTGGAAGTAGTGGGAGCTGCCTTCTCAAAGACAGGGAGTTCTGATTAATGCATGGCAGGGTTCAGATAGGAGATATACCTTTGTGGAAAAATGGCTGAAGCTTGGGGAGTAAGGATTAAATTCAAGAGTTACTCCAGGGGCACCTGGGTAGCTCAGTCGGTGAAGCTGCTGCTTTTGGCTCAGGTCATGATCCCACGGTCCTGGGATCGAGTCTCGCATGGGGCTCCTTGCTCAGCAGGGAGCCTGTTTCTCCCTCTGCCTGCTCTGCCTGCTGCTCCCCCTGCTTGTGCTCTCTCTCTCACTCTGACAAATAAATAAATAAAATCTTTTTTTTTAAAGTTACTCCAGAAACAGGATATACAGGTCTTAGTGACTGATGAGCTGTAACAATTCCTTGAGAGTTCCAGCAAGTAAAATTTATCTGTTCACTAAAGCACTCATGTTATCTGTTCCAGGCTCAGTTTCCTTTCTTTTAACTTCAACATGAATTGTATGTGAAAAGAACAAAATTCAGACTAAGTGATAAACTACAGATGGATAAATTTCCTTTCAAGCCCCAAAAATAAAGAGTTGGAGAAAATGACCAGCCACGCTCTGTCTCTAAGTTTAAAACAAAGTGGTTTATGGATCCTTGTTCAAAAAGTCAATAGAACCAAACATTTGCCCATGATCTCAGAATGGTTGCTCCTGCCTGTTGAGCTTATTAGCTCCATTCTTATTGTCCCAGGGCTGTCACGTTCATGTGCCATATGGCCTCCACATCTGGTGACCAGTCCAGGCTCTTCTGGGGGGAAAAAAAATTTCCTTCAAGGTACTTTATAAATACATTTCTATAGAATCTGCTACTGCCCTCATCTGCAAATATCTGGATCCCAAATTAAATGCATAAAACTGAAATTTTATTACTTTTCAAAGATAACAGTAATTAAATAAGACACAATACAAATTAGGGCTTTAAACTGTTTGGCACCAGTTCTTTTCTTCCAGCGTATTACTTGTGTTGATATCCCTTTGATGTTTTGACATATCTCTGAAATCACGATTAAATATGGTAACCAGAACTAGAACTGACTTATTGTACTGGGCAAGTCATTTGGAATCAATATCATAGGGGGGAAAATATGCAATTTGGAATAGCTCTTCTACTTTTAATGAATTTAATTTGTGTTGATGTTCAAGTCTTTTTTTTCTCCCTCCAGGCCTGTCATTAAAGTACTTATCTCAACAAGTTATTAAGCCAAATAAAAACTTTAAATAAAAAAGTAAGTTCAACCTGCACAGTGCTGTCATTTTCCGTCGTTTCTTCCCCCAATACTAGCTCATTTGACTCTATTTCCCAAGGATCTTGTAGCGCCAACTCTAAAAGCAAGAATCATCCTACAGGTTTAGTGCAGGATGGCCACCCTTCTTCTGAAGAGGCTAACATCCCAATCCATAAAGACTGGAAATAACCGCATCAGCAGATGTCTTGGTATATGCATCCTGCATGAGACCATCCCAGCGCAGCGGTCCCTTGGAGCTTCTGTCCCAAGACTGTCCTCCCGGATTCATGCAAAAGCTTTCAGTACTGTTGCGGACCCCCAGGACGAAAGAAAGAAGAAGAAAAAGAGCGAGCCGGCTTTTAACAGCATCGGCAGAAAAATTCACGAGCGAGTCATTCACGTGCGGGATGAGGCGGGCAATGATTTGGGAAACATGCACCGAGCGGACGTGATCAGGCTCATGAACGAGCGGGACCTGAGGCTCGTGAAACGAGACATCGGCACTGAGTCTCCCCAGTACCAGCTCCTGACGGGGGCACAGATTCACAAGGAGCAACTGAGGCTTCGGGAACTGGAAAAGGCCAACCCCAAAACTGGACCTACCCTGACAAAGGAACTCAGTTTTTCTTCCAATATTGGACAACATGACTTGGACACAAAGAGTAAACAGATTCAGCAGTGGATTGAGAAACAGTACAAAGTTCAAATTACCATAAAGAAAGGGAAGAACCTAGAGGAGCCAGAACAGAAGATGGAGGAGATCTGTCATCAAATACTCCAGACCATGCCTGGACTAGCTACCTTCTCATCCCGGCCACAACCTGTTCGGGGAGGAAAAGCTGTAATGTGTGTTCTTCGTCATTTGAGCAAAAAGGAAGAGAATGCCTGGAGAGAAGCTCAAGGAACCCAGAAAGGAGACACTTTGAACAAAGAAACCAGAAACAATCAAGAATCAGATGTTGTGCATCAATGATTTTAATAAAGAAAAATGTGCTTCTGAGCAGAAGTAAAAAAAAAAATAAGTTCAAGCTATTATTAACAAATGTTTATCATTCAATATATTAAAAATTTATTTTAGACAGATTTCCATTGTCCCATGGATCAAAAATTGACAATTAAGCTTTTTGGCAACCACTCATTTGTTCACTCAAAGCTTCAAGAAGAATGTTGGAGCGCATACATGTGCAGCGCTGTGTTAGTGACACAATCCAGATTCTGCGTTTCAACACTGAGGTTTTTCTTCTCTTCTTAACTCATTGAGTCATTGGTGCTTCTCTCACTGCTTGAGAACATATTAAAAATTTGTACCATTTTTCCTGTGTTAAAGAAACAAAGCAGGGAAGGACATAATCCACATATGATGGTAGTATAGGAACAGATTTTCAAAGTGTTAACTGATGTTGTGAAAAGCTGTTTTAGTAATAAGCCTAATGGGAAAACAATGTGGTCAGGAAACCCGGTAAAACTGAAATTTGACTCTTTCGAAGGAATGTCAGGTACCGAGAACAAAGGAACACAATGAGCAGAATTAGTCCCATGTGTTGTTAAACATAGTTTTTTGTTTTGTTTTGTTTTGTTTTGTTCCTTTGCTGCGTCTCGAAGCCTTTGATGGTGTGGCTAGTGTTCAGGGACTAGAAGTGTCGCCAGCTGCGGGAGAACTGTTGGGTTCTCCCTCTTCCTTAACTCCTAATCACCATCTTCCAGCAATAGTAATCCTGTTCTGCCTTCCTCTAATCTGTCTCCTGGCAATGCCCTTTTAATCTTAACTTAAATTTTCTTTTCTAGTGCAATAGTCTTGATTTGAAGTTAGCATGAGTAATGAGAAATAAGAAAAAAGTAAGCAACAATCCATGCAATCATATTCTAAAAATGACATTAAAAATCTGGGCAATGTCCGTCAGGTGGGAATGTGTATCATAAGTCACCATGGGAGACGGAGTCAGAGACGGAGAGGCATAAACATTCCACACTGTGGTGGTATTGTTGAGAACAGATAGCTACTAGGAGGGTCTTTTTAATTCCTAACATTTGGGTTGGATGGGGCTTTCATTTAATTTTGTAATTTTAATTTTGTAATTTAATTCATTTAATTTTGTAATTTTAATTACAAGGCATCGTCTTGACAAAACTAAGAATGCGTGGGATTAGTTTTGTCTCCACTGCCAAAGACCTGAATCAGGAGACCTGATTTTCAGCCTTTAAAATCCTTTGCTTCTCACCTTCTTCATCAGTCAAATGGGAATATTTTTTTCTCTCCCTTTCTTGAGAGTCTGTGACCGTCAGTACCTCACTCTCAAGTCTCCAAGGAGAGTTGCTTGATCTTTCTAAGGCCCCCCGTCCTTTTTTTTTTTTTTTTTCTTTTGTGTAACTGGGATGACTTTGTGGTGGTTCTGGGCGTTAGAAATAAAGTATGCATTGTACTGTGCACAGTGCCTTGCAGCTTATGGGTGCTAAAAAGATACATTTGACCATTGTAGTTACTACTGTTACTTTTGCTATCCTGCTGCTGTTACTAGTACTATGGCTACCTTCTTCTTTGCCAGTCCTTTATCAATACTAATACTTTCCTATGCTTAAACTAAGCACCAGTCTACGGCTGAGATTCATTTCTACCACTTCCGGCATTCAGAATTTGTATTGCTTTATTGAAAGGAAAGCAAAGTCAAGCTTTTTCAAATATCCCTGCATGTAATTTAAATTAGGCTTTCAAAATATTTTTATCTCAGTAAAGCATATTTATTTTCTTAGATTTGCCCTAGACTCTCAACAGCAGAAACAGTCAGAACTGGATGGAGTCTTTGGGACTCTTTTTTTTATGCAAAGGACTGAAGCTAACCTTTGAATCATCAAAGATATTAAATTATGGTTGGTAAGATGTTACTACTAACTGCTTGATTGTATCTAATGCTATAAAACTACACATGTGTGTACATTTATATAGTCTTTGAATAATTCAGTACCACGTTTAATATAAGAAATTCTTTGCATTTCTGATAAATGGTTATAATATATTAACACATAGACACACAGAAAGTACTCAGTTACTTATGTCCACAAATAATTATTGACAACTGTACTTAATAATGCTGTGTTGCATATTTGAAAGTTGCTAAGGGAATAAAGTTTAAATTTTTATCATAAGAACAAAAACTTTATGTATGGTGACAGATGTTAATTAAACTTATGGTGGTGATCATTTTACAATATATACAAATATCAAATCAGTATGTCGTACACCTGAAACTAATATAATGTATGTTAATTATGCTTCAGTAAAGAAACCAAATAATTAATACATATCCATTATATGACTAGTAGTCTTGTTGCATGTGGTAGGAATAGAAGACTGAATATTACAGAGTCCCTTCCTTCATAGAATTTACCTTCAAGTGAAGAAGACAGAGAGTCAACAAATATATGAGGCGTGTCTGGGTAGTAGCCTAGATGATAATGAGCTTAGAAACTGATCAGGTTGTCTATAAGGATCTGTTCCATTGATCAGTGCCTTTGCTGTAGTGGCTCCTAAATAATCTGAGTATCACTGCTGGTGATAAGTGTGATGACAAAAGCGAAATCTGGGTCATGGGGATAGTAAATGGAGAGAGGGGAGTGAGAGCTGCCATGTACAGTGTGGTCAAGGTTGGCCTCTTTTTAAAGATTTTATTTCTTGGGGCGCCTGGGTGGCTCAGTGGGTTAAGCCTCTGCCTTCAGCTCAGGTCATGATCTCAGGGTCTCTGGGATCGAGCCCCGTATCGGGCTCTCTGCTTGGCAGGGAGCCTGCTTCCTCCCCTCTCTGGCTGCTGCTCTGCCTACTTGTAATCTCTCTCTCTCTCTCTCTCTCTCTCTCAATCTGTAAAAAAAAAAAATAAATAAATAAAAGAAAAAAAAAGATTTTATTTCTTTATTTGAGAACGAGAGGAAGAGCATGAGTGAACATGTGAGGAGGGCAGCGGGGGAGGGAAAGACTCTTCAAGCAGACTCCACTTTGAGTGCAGAGCTCGACAGGGGGCTCAATCTCACAACTCTGAGATCCTGACCTGAACTGAATCCAAGAGTCGAGATTTAACCAACTAAGAGAGTTGGACATTTCTAAAGATGTGACATTTGAATGGAGACTTGAGTGAAGAGAAGGAGTGAACCTTGTATCATCTAGGAAGAGAGTGTTCTAGGCAGAGGCAGAGGGAAGGGCCAAAACCCTGAGGCAGGTTATGCCACTGCTGGGGTGTGAGGGTCGGGTAGTAGGGGGCAAGAGCTCAGAGAGCTGTGGTGGGGAGGGTGGTGGGCAGAGTTTGAGGCCTTATAAGCCCTGGCACTGACCATTATTATTATCATTTGGTATTTTGATCTTAGTATGTCTTATAATAATGTTAAACATTGAAAAAAACCTATGGTACTTCTATTTAAATGAATGGGAAAATTTTAAGTATGTTTTGAAGCAAAATTCCACGGGTATTCTTATATGCTGCATTATTGGTCACACCTCTTCATTTTTGAATTTTCTTTTTGCTTGAACGAGCATGCAGTTTTTGTGTATGAGCTCTTCTTAAGAGTTGTGACAAAAGAGATTTTTTTTTCTTTTGTGTACTTTTTTTTTCCATTTTATTTATTTTTTCAGCGTAACAGTATTCATTCTTTTTGCACAACACCCAGTGCTCCATGCAAAATGTGCCCTCCCCATTACCCACCACCTGTTCCCCCAACCTCCCACCCCTGACCCTTCAAAACCCTCAGGTTGCCCCAACCTCCCACCCCTGACCCTTCAAAACCCTCAGGTTGTTTTTCAGAGTCCATAGTCTCTTATGGTTCACCTCGCCTCCCCAATGTCCATAGCCCGCTCCCCCTCTCCCAATCCCACCTCCCCCCAGCAACCCCCAGTTTGTTTTGTGAGATTAAGAGTCATTTATGGTTTGTCTCCCTCCCAATCCCATCTTCTTTCATTCACTCTGGAAAACAGCATGGAGGTTCCTCAAAATGTTGAAAATAGAACTACCCTATGACCCAGCAATTGCACTACTGGGTATTTACCTTAAAGATACAAACATAGTGATCCGAAGGGGCACGTGTACCCGAATGTTTATAGCAGCAATGTCTACAATAGCCAGACTATGGAAAGAACCTAGATGTCCATCAACAGATGAATGGATAAAGAAGATGTGGTATATATACACAATGGAATACTATGCAGCCATCAAAAGAAATGAAATCTTGCCATTTGCGACAACGTGGATGGAACTAGAGCGTATCATGCTTAGTGAAATAAGTCAATCGGAGAAAGACAACTATCATATGATCTCCCTGATATGAGGACATGGAGAAGCAACATGGGGGGGTAGGGGGATAGGAGAAGACAAAAGAGATTTTTTATGGGCATGACAGAAAGTGGGTTGACTCAGGAGGAGGCCCTGCTCATTCTGTTTTTCATTTCAGCCTTCTCTTTATATCAAAAGTCATGTCCCTGAAGACAAATGAATGAAGTCAGAGACTTTTAAGTTTTTTAATTAAAATCCAATGAAGATTTTGGAGTTTTTGTTTTGGCACTGTGCATCTCCAAGAGGAGTTTTCCACCCATACATCTGTATCAATAAAATATAAAAGGATAGTGATCTTAAGTCCTTTACACATTTATGCTAGAGACTATTTTATCTAAAGTTTTCATATGCATTTGGACTGTCTTTATGCATTAAACTTTGTAAAAAAGTAGTGATTTTTACACAAAGACAACTAATTCTTGTGTAATCACCATTACTAGAAAGTATTTATATGTACCATATGTGTTTACACACACTTCATTTATCATTATTACAGAAGTGTTTCAGTATTTTAACAACTGGAATAGCCATACTGATACATACAAGTTGAATATTTTCTTTGGCCCACTGTCTACCTGCACCAAGTTATGGGTAGAATTTTTTTTATATTAACTATATTTGCTAACAAGATAGAAAAAGTAGAATATGCTGGTTAAAAAAATTAGTGATGTAGTCATTGCAAATGAGTTAAGGTTCACTTGTGAAGCAGAATTTGAATGGTCCAGTTGGTTTCCTTTTAAAAACTGGCATCATTTCAAGAAAACAAGTGTTCCCATGTAGCAGTTGTATAAAAATAACTTCTCTAAAACCCCATGTGTTATATGAACCATTCTCTATGTACCTTAATGAATATTTGTCTATAATTCACCTCCTCTCTCTCATCTCAACACTCTCTCTCCCTCCCTCCTCGTCTCCTTAATACTTTATTATGCTCTTCTCTGTTAACGTGCAAATAGCTTTATGCTTTCTTTTGATTTGGATACTCTCTTGAGCCTGTTGCAGACTGTGTTGTTGGTTTGGGAAGTGAGGTGGGCAAATAAGTTGCTGGCAAGGGAATTTCTTGCATTATGGCTACTTGGGTGCACTGACACACCAACCTAAACATTCTTCCCACATTTTGAATTTAAAAAAAAATTTTTAAGATTTTATTTATTTATTTGACAGAGAGAGAGATCACGAGTAGACAGAGAGGAGGCAGAGAGAGAGGGGGAAGCAGGCAATCCGCCGAGCAGAGAGCCTGATGTGGGGCTCGATCCCAGGACCCTGAGATCATGACCTGAGTCTAAGGCAGAGGCTTTAACCCACTGAGCCACCCAGGCACCCCGCTTTCCACGTTTTGTATTGCCTTGTCTCCTTCAAGTCTTAGTCTTTTTTAAGCTATGATATGTGGTTGACTTTACCAACTTTGGGGGGAGGAAAGGAGTATTTGGTTTTGCAGGAAGGAGCATGTCTTCCCAACAGTAAATTCTGTTGAGTTCTGGAAACTTCATCCTGGCAGGAGGAATGGAGATGCCATGCCTGATACTTTTAAATTCAGCCAGAGGAAATTTATCTTGGGAGTATACCACCCATCCAATATTATCATGGAACAGGAAGAGGAAAGGAAAATTGTGGGCGAAGTAACGATAGAAAGTAAAAAATACCCTCATTAAGCCTAAAATTCGAACCCCTTAGTTGGCAGCTTTGATTTTTTTAGCATGTAGTTTAAACCAGTGGATCTCAAACTTTTTGGTCATAGGACCCTTTCACATTCTTGAACATTATTATGGACCCCACAGAGCTTTTGTTTATGTAAGTTATGTCTGTTAATATTAGAAATTAAGCCTGCGAAATTATAAAAATACTTAATTTGTTAAAAATAACAAAATAAATTAATTGCATGTTAATATGAATAATACTTTTTTAATGAAAAAAGTTCAAAACAAACATTTAGTGAGAAGAGTGGCATTGTTTTACATTTTATGAATCTCTTTAAAATGTCTGGCTTAATAGGAGACAGCTGGACTCTCCTATCTGCTTCTGCATTCAATCTGTTGTCATATCACACATTACATAGCTTCTGGAAAACTTCACTGTATGCTCCTGAGAGAATGTGAGTAAAAAAAGGCAAATGATGTCTCAGTATTATTATGAAAATAATTTTGACCTATGAATCCCTTAAAAGTTCCCTAGGGGTCTCTTGACCACAGTTTGAGAACTGCTGGCCTAAATACATCTTTCCTGTCACACTCTTGTGTCAACCCCCATGTAGCCTTTTAGTATCAATACTTCAGCCTGTTCTTCTCTCCACCCCAACCCATCCATTTTCCTGGCTCCCCACAGATTAAAAACAGAACCTAAAGCATTAAGTAAGTCTGCCTACTACAGATGAGTATCATAGAAGTGTTCAACTCAAGGTATTAAGAAAATAATAAGAGGGTTAATTGAGAATGAGTGAACCCACTTTCTGAAATTAAAACTGTAGCTGAAGTCTTATCCATGGAACGGACCCTGACGATAATTGAGAAGGTTAATTGAAAAAGTGGCTCAAAAAGGAGTCATATACACATATCAACATTTCTTTTCACATATATAGTGTATCCATTTATCCAATTTTTTTTAAATTTATTTATTTATTTTCAGCATAACAGTACTCATTGTTTGTAGTGCCAGGTCTCTTCTTTTTTTTTTTTTTTTTTTCCATTTCATTTATTTTTTCAGCGTAACAGTATTCATTCTTTTTGCACAACACCCATTGCTCCATGCAAAACGTGCCCTCCCCATTACCCACCACCTGTTCCCCCAACCTCCCACCCCTGACCCTTCAAAACCCTCAGGTTGTTTTTCAGAGTCCATAGTCTCTTATGGTTCGCCTCCCCTCCCCAATGTCCATAGCCCGCTCCCCCTCTCCCAATCCCACCTCCCCCCAGCAACCCCCAGTTTGTTTTGTGAGATTAAGAGTCATTTATGGTTTGTCTCCCTCCCAATCCCATCTTGTTTCATTTATTCTTCTCCTATCCCCCTACCCCCCCCATGTTGCTTCTCCATGTCCTCATATCAGGGAGATCATATGATAGTTGTCTTTCTCCGATTGACTTATTTCACTAAGCATGATACGCTCTAGTTCCATCCACGTCGTCGCAAATGGCAAGATTTCATTTCTTTTGATGGCTGCATAGTATTCCATTGTGTATATATACCACATCTTCTTTATCCATTCATCTGAATGGATAAAGGTCTCTTCTTGAGTACATATTTGCTGATTAGAGTTCTCTTTTCATTTCTTCCTTTCTTTTCTTTTCTTTTTTTTTTTTTTGCATAAATCACATTCAAGATGCATCACCTTCTATTTCCAATTTTGTGTTTTTTAAAAAAATGCAGTCAGAACTTAAAGTCAACTTCAAAGGGATCCCACGGCTTTATGAGCACTGGTCTGTCACTTCTCTATAATGTAGTTTCTTAAGTACAGAGACTATTTTATCATCTTCTTCCTACTCTTAATACAGTGCCTGACAATAGTAGATACTGAATGGTTGTTAGTTGAGAACATAGTGAGGGCATGCATCCATGAATGAATGAAGTAGTAGAGAAATGTCTGTTCATGCTTTCTGACCTTTTTTTTTTTCTTCTGCCCATTTTCTTAGTTGGATTATTTGGGTTTTGGGTGTTGAGTTTTATAAGTTCTTTATATATTTTGGATACTAGCCTTTTCTGGAACATCTTCACCTCCTCATCACAACCACTTTGCTCATTTATGTGGATGTAAGTTCACCCTCACTAAGATCCTCTGGCAGTTTAAGTAGAATCTCTTGAATGGCGGCATTGTTGCATTCTTACAGTTAGATATTTCTTCTGTAATGATGTTTGCACTCTGTTTGAATTTCACCCCTACTATTCCCACTTTTTATCTGCTGCATTTTGGGGAGCTAATTTCTGTTTTTCATTTTTGTAAAATGTCCTGTGAGTTCATCACTGGGAGACAAGGAGGCAACATAACTACATATTTTGTTGTCTGCATGTGAACTGAATGACAAGTATGCAGTGACCAATCACTGACAGACATGAAGTGATTTGATTGGTCATTGGTCATGATGCACATCTGTTATTTATATAAAGTGATTTCTGGACTGAGGAGCTAACAGTGAAATTTGTACTCTGTACAGTTACAGTTAATATGCCAAGGAAATTGAAATTTGAGCTGTGTTTTGGGGAACTGGTGTTAACAATTAGTGTTAATGCCTAGATAAATATTGTTCACAGGTGAGCCTTATATTATGATTATGTTTACTTTTTGTGTTCTCGAGTTAAGAAATAACTATTTTTTTTATTAAGTTTGATTTGTACTTATTACTAATTTTTGCACATCTTTCAATACTTTTTGGGGGGTGGGCTTCTATAATTTTCCATCAGATTAATCATATCAGAGTCAGGGTTTTAAGCAGTGTATTTTTTTGTTTTTTTTTAAACCTTCATTTTCTTTCTTGCTATGCCCAGTTCTCACTCTGGGCATCATCATTCTTTGCTGTCCTCATTTTAATTTTATTTTTTTTTTTCCTGGAATGTAGTCACTTTTTCTTGGATCTCTTCTCTTTATCTCTCTTGCTTTACTTCCTTCATTTAGTAGAACACATCCTCCAGTATTTCGTCAGGTAAAAAAGGTGGTTCAGTGGCAATGGCATGTTGATGACAGCCTTCACCATGCTTGTCTCCTGAGTCATACTGCTCTAATCTGGGTGGCTTGTCATATATGGCTTAGTGCATGGTTGTGATCCTAAGTTCTTTCTATACCATCAGCAAATTCCCTTTTCTTTTTCTCTCTTTTGAATCTCTTAATTTTTTTCTATATTCCATGCCTTCCTCTCTTCCCCACCCCCACCCTGTTTTGTAGAGTACATAGTCTAGTAATTTGCGCTGAGAAAGAGGATATGAGGTATGTCTCTTCAGACCTTGGACAGCTGAAAATGCCTGTGTGTTACCCTTCTATTATAGTGTTATTTTGACTAGATGTAGAATCCCAGCTTAGAAATTATTTTCTTTTGGAATTTTGAAGGTATTGCTCTATTTTCTTGCTGCTGGTGTTGCTTTTGAGATATTTGAGTTTGTTTTGATTCCTAATTCATTATAACTCTTTTTTTCCTCTATAGAAATGTACATGGTCTTATCTTTATTATTAGTATTCTGAAATTTCACAGTTGTGTGTTATCTATTTTGTCTGGTACTCTGCTTTGCTATCCTTTAGCTCTGGGAAGTTTTCATGTTTTTGTTCCTGTTTTTTATGTTTTGGTTTCTCCATTTTTTCCATGTTTTTTTCCTGGTTATTCCTATCATTTGGATGTTGACCCTTCTTAACTAGTCTTCTCATTTTTAAGTATTTTTCCCTTGTTTTCTATTTCTTGTGTTTGTTTTCTTTTTTGCTTTTCTGGGAGATAGCCTCAACTTTATCTTCCAAGCTTTTTATTGCATTTTTACATTTTTGCTATCATATTTTTAATATTAGGAGTTTTTCTTGTGTTTATATGTATAAATATGTATATTCTGTATGTTATTATTTTAAAAAATAGCATTTTGTTCTTGCTTTATGGATACAATATATTCTCCCTGCATCGTTTTTCCAAGCTGCCTTTTTAAAAAAGTTTGTTTGTTTGTTTTTTTCCTCCATGTTCTATATTAGAAGCTTTCCTCAGATGTTGGGTAATTCCTGGTTAAAGAACTAAGAGTAGCATAAACAATGAATCTTGGAACACTGAAAACATAAAATTAAATTTAAAAAAAAGAGTAGATGTCTAAAATACTAATTGGATATGCTGAACCTAAGGTGGACTTGTAGATTTGAGGTTTACTATAGGTGATCAGATGAATTGTTTGCTGGTGAACCATCAGAATCAGTAGTGGGTCTTTGTCTTGAGCTAGAGGTAGTCCCCCAAAGAGCTCCCTTCCAATTTATTGCATAAAATGGAAAAGGTCTGGATGAGAGCCATGTAAGAGAAGGAGTGGTGCCTTAGCCTACTTGGAAGGCTTTAACAAAATGCCACATACTAGGAATCTTATAAACAACAAAAGTTTTTTCTCATAATTCTGAAGGCTGGGAAGTCCAAGATCAGGGTGCCAGCATTGTTATATTCTGGTGAAAGCTTTCTTCCTGGGTCATAGGCAGCATGTTTTATCTGTGTCTGCACACAGTAGAAAGGGCTAGGGATGTTTCTGGAGCCCTAATCCCATATGCCAAGGCTTACCCTCATGACTTAAACATCTCCCAAGGGTCTCACCTCCTAGTATCATCATCATTGGAGGTTAGAATCTCAATATAAGAGTTTTGGAGGAACACAAACATTCAGACCATAGCCAATGGGTAGTATCAGCATCCAGCTTTTGCTGTATATTCGCTTAATTCCCAGGTTTTTGCCACTCAGTCCCTAGACCATGACTCTCTGTTTTGCTCACTCACAGAATAAGCCCTTATCTGTAGCCAAGGTAAGGGAGAAGTAGTTGGTAAGTGATGTGGAGTGTTGGAGAGGACTTAGGTATCTAACTACTTCTCAAATAATTTCAACCCACTTATTACAAATGTACCCTAGTTTCCTCCCAAGTTCAGAGGAACATTTTGCTGCCATTTCCTAGGTCTTTTGTGGTTTCTGTGTTATAAATAGGGTTGTTTCTCTACTTTTCCTCCAGTTATAGGATTGGGCTTTCTTAGTTTCTCCTATGTCCCTTAACACTTAAGCATCAACTTTCAAGCTTCCAAAATTTGTTGCTATTATTTCCTCTCTAGTTTTCTTTGTATTTGTGTGTTTATTTATTTAAAAAGAAAAACTTTCTTTCCTGTTTTCTTTTCTGGGTAGTTTTAGTAGGGTTTTGGGAAAAGCATATTTACATGTATATGTTTAATCTGCCATCTTAATTCTAAATTCCTAAATCTTCAATTACTACTCCCGTTATAAGAAGAGTCAAATACAGACCAAACAATATTGACCATATTTTCTTTTTAAAAAATCTGTGTTCCTATTATTCATAAATGATATTATCAACTGTATTTTCTAGCAAATACTCAAAATTTACTAAATTTTTAAATTTTTTATTTTGAGAATGGATTTATATGTCTCTGATGAATATCAGGAAAATGTGCACAGAGATGAATGATTGAAGTGAATTCATTGAGTATGTGTTCACATGTGTGTGATGACATTAAGTTTATTAGAAGCTATAAATGTCATAGTATAGGTTAAATTTATGCCCTTATGACAAAATATACTTTTATCTTACATTTATCCCTCACTAGTAAACGTATAGTCAGAACTTGATCTGAACACATTTTGCTGAAACCAGAGACTCTTTTATGGAGGAAAATTTATTTCAGTTGTTAGCAGAACACTTATCCTATCTTTCCAAACTTTCTTATCCTAACTTTCCAAACAGGAGGACCCCCCCTCCACCATCTTCTTTCCACATATACCTTGCTAGAGAAAAAGCTTTCACTTTAAATAGAGACAAAACTCTGTAATTAGTCACAGAGGGAGAGAGAGAGAGAGAGAGTGCTTACATTTTCCTTTCAAATATTATTATTATTATGGGATTATGTGGTAATTCTTTTCATTTGTAATTCACTCCAAGAGTTCAAAGTTTTCAGGATTCATGTTCATAACACTTCTTATGTGGGGTGGTTCAAGCTGGTGTGTAGGGAGAGTCTGAACTCGCCTCCTCCCATGGACACACCAAGTCTACAGCTTCCTATGGGATAGTTCCCTCTGAAAAAGACCTGAAAACTAGCTGAACATATGTACCACAACAAAAGATAAAAAGACCACACTGAGATGAGTAACAGAGGCAGAGACATGGTCTTGCCAAAAGCCCCTGGTGTGACAGCCCACAATTAGGAGGAATCTTACAACGCAGACCTTCTTCCTGAGAAACAAGGGGTTTATGCCCCACCTCAGTGCAACCCTTGGGACTTGCACTGACTTGTGCTAGAGAGATGAGCTAAAAAGTGTCTGGCTTTGAAAACTAAAGGGGTTTACAACCAGGAGCCCCAAAGGGCTATAGGGAACATAGAAATTCTCTTCTTAAAGAACTTACACACACACTCACTCGCCCTGGGACCCAATGCAAAAGCAGCAGTTTGGAAAGCACTTAGGCTATGAAGGAGATTAATTTGCTGGAAAACCAGGGGCTACTTGGGTCTCTTTCAGGGAACAGAGGCACTGGTGGGTGCCAGTTTTGCATAGTACCTTGCTAGCACTGGTAGATGTATGCAGTCACAGCACTCTCCAGCTTTCCCACTAAACCTGGGGACATATCATCTCTATACTGTACTGCCCCCTTGCTGAAAGCATCTGGTGTGCCCCAGCCTTGCCCTCTCTTTCTGCCTTGCTAAGTCAGAGGGCACATCCATCCCTGAACTTTCCTGCCACGTTGCCAAAGCTGGCAGGTGTGTGCAGTACAAACAGAAGATACCCTTTTATCTCCTGGCTCTGGTGGCCAGAGGGGCTTATGTTTCTAGCCCCACAGGCCCGAAACATTTGGAAAAACAGTTCTTGGCAGGTCACTATCCAGATAGCAGACTGAAAAATACCCTTCGTCTTCCAGTAAAAAAGCCTATTTACTTGTCCTGGTGCTTCAGTCTGAGGGGCATGCTTCAGGTTTACTGCACATCTAGAGGTTATGGAGGTACTCTCAGGTAGTGTAGACTGGGCATGCCATCTTTGTGCTCTCCCTTGGCCTTGCTGCTGCTCACAGGAACTTCTCCAAAAAGAGCTTATAAACTTGTTTGAAGCCCTAATTTTTGCAACTGTTACTCAGGGGACATCTCCAGATTGCCAGGTCTGGAGGCCCAGAGGTTGGGACTCTAACCTACATGTGGTATAAATAGGGTTATTTCTTATAGTCCCAGAGGATTGTGTATATATTTATATTTTAAAGCTTTTGGCTGAAGATTTGACTTCCAATGAGTCTGAAACTAGGTGCTGACTGAGATCCCTTTCTTTGGAACACTGATAGGTCCTGGCACACCCTCAACATTTGGGACCTCTCAAGAATGAATCAGGTTATTTCGAGAATTACAAGGTTTAAAAGACAAATCCAGAGCTAGGGCAAGGTTGAATGATAAATTTCCTGTACACAGGTCCTCTCCTACAGGACTGGGAGAGGTACATATTATGCATAATACACAGAAACAAAGAGTGAGCCAAAATGAGGAAATAATATGTTCCAAATGAAAAAACAAGATAAAACCCCAGAAAAAAAAAACTTAATGGAATGGAGATAAGTGATTTATTTGATAAAGAGTTCAAATTAATGGTCATAAAGATGCTCACCAAACTCAGGGGAGAAATGGATGAACACAGTGAGAACTTCAACGAAGAGAAAGAACATGTTAAAAAGTACCAAACAGAAGTCACAGAGGAGAAGAATAAAATAACCGAAATGAAAAAATACATTAGAAGGGTTCAATAGCAGACTCAACGAAGGAGAAGAAAAGATCAGTGGTGTGGAAGACATGGCAGTAGAACTCACTAGAACAGATCAACAACAAGAAAAAGAATTTTAAAAAGTGAAGATAGATTAAGGAACCTACGCAACATCAAGCAGAATATCATTTACATTGTAAGGATCACAGAAGGAGAAGAGAGAGAAAGGGGCAGAAAAATTATTTGGAGAAATAATGTCTGATAACTTCCCTAACATGGGGAAGGAAACATATCCAAATCCAGGAAACTCAGAGATGTCTAAATAAGAGGAATCCAAAGAGACCCATACCAAGACACATTATAATTAAAATGTCAAATGGTAAAGAAAAAGAGAGAATTTTTTTTTTTTTTTTGAGAGAGAGAGAAAGAGAACAAGCAGGAGGCAAGGGAGAGAGAGAGAATCTTAGGTAGGTTCCACAGCCAGCATAGAACCTGACTTGGGGCTTTGATCTCATGACCCTGAGATCATGACTTGAGGCAAAATCAGGAGTTGGACACTTAACTGACTGAGCCACCCAGGCACCCCCTCAAAAAAGAATCTAAAAGCAGCAAGAGAAAAACAACTTGTTACATGTAAGGGAACCCCCATAAGAATATCAGTTGATTTTCAGCAGAAACCTTATAGGCCATAAGAGAGTGGCATGAAATATTTGAAGTGCTAAAAGGAAAAACCTTCCAATCAAGTATACTCTACCAAAAAAAATTATCATTCAGAATTAAGGAAGAGAGGAAGAGTTTTCCAGACAAAGGGAAGATAAAGGGGTTTATCACCATTAAACCAGTCTTACAAGAAAAGTTAAGGGGCCTCTTTAAGCTTAAAAGAAAAGCACTAACTAGCAATGAGAAAATATATGAAAGTAAAAGTCTCACTAGTAAAGGTAAATACGGAAAAAAGGTAGTGGATTATTTATAAGGCAAGGCTAGTATGAAAATTAAAAGACAGTGCAAAAAGAACTATAGCTACAATAATTAGTTAAGGAACACACAAAATATGAAAAAAGTGATATCAAAAACATAAAATCTGGGAGGGGTTATGGCAGGGGGAATAAAACTGTAGGGTTTTTGGATGCATTCAAGCTTAACTTGCTATCAATTTTATATATATATGTGTGTGTGTGTGTGTGCGTGTATGTGTGTGCATGTGTGTGTGTGTGTGTGTGTATATACTAGAAAAAGATGTACATTTACATTTCCATGTAAATGGAAGCTAGAAGAGAGCTGGAATAGCTATACTTATACCAGACAAACTAGACTTTAAAAGGAAAAGGCCATAATAAAGGACAAAGATGGACATTACATAATGATCAAAGTCAAGTTCAGGAAGAAAGATGCAAGATTTGTAATTGTGCACCCAATGTAGAAGCACCTAAATATGTAAACAAATATTAATAAACCTAAAGGGAGCAACTGACAGCAACACAACAATAATAGAATACTTTAATTCCCCACTTACATTAAATAATAGATTACCCAGACAGAAAATTAATAAAGAAATATCAGCCTTAATAGAAATATTAGGCCAGATGGACCTAATAGATATAGAGAGTATTCCATTCAAAAAGAACTTAATACACATTCTTCTCAAGTACACATGAACATTCTTGAGGACAGATCATGTGTTAGGCCATAAAACAAGTCTCAATAAAATTAAGAAGATTGAAATTATGTCAAGGATCCTTGCAACCAAAATAGTATGACATTAGAAATCAATTATAAGAAAAGAACTGGATAATCACAAATATGTGAACATTAAATGACATGCTACTTAAAAACCAACGGGTCAATGAAGAATCAAAAAGAAATTAAAAGTACCTTGAGGCAAATGAAAATGGAAATACAGCATACAATGGGAAATACTAAAAGTCTATGGAATATAGCAAAAACAGTTCTGAGAAGAAGTGTTCAGGCCTACCTCAATGAACAAGAAAAACCTCAAATAAAACAATCTAACCTTACATCTAAAGGAACTAGAAAAAGAACAGACAAAGCCCCAAATTAGTTGAGGGAAGGAAATAATAAAGATCAGTGTGGAAATAGATTACGTAGAGACCAACAGGACAGTAAAAAAAGATCAATGAAATTAAGAGCTGGTTCTCTGAAAAGATAAACAACTTTTACTAGACTCAATAAGAAAAAAAAAGAGAAGGTGCAGGTAAATAAAATTGGAAACAAAAGTTGGTTACAACTCATACCGCAGAAATACAAAGGATCTTAAGAGACCATGATGAACAACCATACACCAAAAATTGGACAGTCTAGAAATAATGGATATATTCCTAGAAACATACAGTCTTCCAAGACTAAATCATAAATAGAAATCTGAATAGACCATTTACAAGTAAGGAGATTGAATCACTTATATGTGGAGTCTAAAAAACAAAAGAAATGAACAAACAATAAAAGAGAACAGATTGGTATTTCAGACAAAAGGGGGCTGGGGAGGAGACTGGAAAATGGATGAAGTTAAGTCAAGAGATACAAACTTCCACTTATAAATAAGTCATGGGAATGTAATGTGCAGCATGGTGACTATTGTCAATAATATTGTATTGCATATTTGAAAGTTGCTAAGAGTAAATCTTTAAAGTTCTTTTTTTTGTTGTTGTTTATTTTTTAAGATTTTAAAAATGTATCTATTTGACAGACAGAGATCACAAGCAGGCAGAGAGGCAGGCAGAGAGAGAGGAGGAAGCAGGCTCCCTGCTGACCAGAGAGGCTGATGCAGGACTCGATCCCAGGACCCTGGGATCATGACCTGAGCCAAAGGCAGAGGCCTTAACCCACTGAGCCACCCAGGTGCCCCAAATCTTTAAAGTTCTTATAAGAAAAATATTTTATAACATATATGTATGTATATGTATATGTGTATATATATTTATGTATGTATATGTATATATAAATACTTTCTGCATCCTACAACAAGTATTTTGTTGAGGGTGAGTATGGAGTTGGAGAAGTGGAAAGAAGAACAGGAGAAATTGCTGGTAGGAATTAGATGAATCTTTATTACAATGAATCTAGAGGTGACAGAGTTTTATATCCTGGTTTAAAGGTTTTACATGCAGAATAGTCACCCACTCATACAAAGAAATATTACACAACTATAAATTGTATTTCTGATTTTGACCAACAATCTTATGTTTGAATAGGCTGAATTGTGTCCCCCTAAAATTTATATGTTAGAACCCCCAGTGTGATGGTATTTGGAGAGGGGCATTTGGGAGATAATTAACTTTAACCCACTGAGCCACCCAGGCACCCCAAAAATTCAATTTTAAAACTATGCCTTTATGTAATATAAGCTAAGAGATCCTAAAAAGCAAAACACTGTTGAGAAATCATAAGAGGCCATAAAGAACTCACGCAATGTTTAAACACTATAAATGTTTTAAAAAGTGCTATAAATTTTAAATTTCAGTACTTCAGGTTATGTTGTAGTTTATTCCTTACTCTTTCTCTACCTCTCCATTTCTGTTTAAATTGTTTTGGAGTTGGGGGTTTTTTGGTTTTATGTTGCCAGAAAGTGTGTCTGTCTGTGCGTGTGAGAGAGAGAATGTGTATGTATGAGAGGGAGTATGGGAGGGAGGGAGAGAGAGAGAGAGAGAGAGAGAGAGAGAGAGTGTGTGTGTGTGTGTGTGTGTGTGATTCTACAAGACTACTAGGTAAGCTTCCCGGAGAATGTGGTCTGTCTCTGCCTTTTCATCAAAGTCTTCTCAACTGTTCTGATAGTTTCCTTTCAAGACTTTAGATGAGATTGTGGGGGTGGGATCTCAGGATGGAATTGGTGCCCTTATAATAAGAGGAAACAGAGGGCATGCTTACTTTCTGTCTGCCACATGAAGACACAATGAGAAGGCAGCCACATTGCAAGCCAGGAACAGAGTCCTCTCCAAAACTCAACTATGCTGTCACTCTGATCTTGAATGTCCAGCCTTCATAACTGTGAGAAAATAATTTCTTTTGTTTAAGCGATCTAGTCTATGGTATTTTATTATGGAAGCCCAGGCTGGTAATACATTGGAAAATTCTGTAATTAGTCATATGGGAGATATCTGGCTTCAACTCATCCCTACTCCAGAGATATAGCTGGGGATGCTTTCTAACGCCAACCAATTCTATATTTTTTTCCTTATTTATTTTTATGTTCAGTTAGCCAGCATGTTGTACATCATAAGTTTTTGGTGTAGTGTTCAATGATTCATTAGTTGCGTATAATACCCTGTGCTCATCACAACACATGCCCTCCTTAATACCACACACAAATTAGCTGTTCAGTAATTCGGTTCATTTCTGACATTACCTGGGGTTACCAGCAAATCCCCCAACTTACAGGGGCTCAGTCCTACAGACCACCCTCACTTCAGATGCCAGTTCCAAGTTTCAGGCCAACCATACTTCTGACCAACTAGCTATAAATCAGAGTTCCCATGTCCCCTTTTCAGGTTCAGTAATTTGCTAGAAATGCTTACAGAACTTAGTGTCAGTGAGAAAAACATAGTGTCTTTCTTGGCACCAATGCAATATAGAATTAGAGACTGGCACCCAAAGTGAAAGCAAAAAGCTTTATTAAGGACAGTAGACTCTCAAGGTTGGAACCTGGGCAGATCCAGAGGTTGCAACTGCCAGATGCTACAGGGGTCCTTTCCTTTTATGTGAGCAGGGTCTTGTGTCATGGACAGGGTGGTTTCTGAAGGTGGCTGCTTCCAATCATTTGGGGGACTGCTCCCACAGCTTGGGAGAGGGAATTTTTTTTTTTGCCTTTTTAATTTTTTATAAACATATAATGTATTATTAGCCCCAGGGGTACAGTTCTGTGAATCGCCAGGTTTACACACTTCATAGCACTCACCATAGCATATAGCCTCCCCAATGTCCATAACCCCACCACCCTCTCCCTAGTTTGTTGTGTGAGATTAAGAGTCTCTTATGGTTTGTCTCCCTCCCGACCCCATCTTGTTTCATTTATTCTCTTCCTACCCCCAAGCCCCCGACATTGCATCTCCATTTCCTCATATCAGGGAGATCATGTGATAGTTGTCTTTCTCCGATTGACTTATTTCGCTAAGCATAATACCCTCTAATCCATCCACGTCGTCGCAAATGGCAAGATTTCATTTCTTTTGATGGCTGCATAGTATTCCATTGGAAGAGGGAATTTTTGACCATACAATGTTGGTAACAGAACCATCACGACAGCCTTCCTCTATTAGCGTGGGTGGGAGGAACTATAACTGCAATGCAAATGCATTATAATGAGTCTAGGGGTATCCTGAGTCAGAGGTAGAAGAGGAGAGAACCCATGCCCTGCAGCTGTAGCTCTTGGTCTGTTAGCCCCATGGTCTTAGAAGCCACAAAGTCAGGATGTTATGCCCTTGGGTTTCTAATAGTGTAACCTCCTTATCAGACTCCTTGGCTCCAGCTCAGGGATAGCTAACTGCCCTCTCTGTCATTCCCTATTCAAGGACTTGGGACTCTCTAATCGTTCAGGTCAAGGGATGAAGTTCCAGTTCCACAGGGTGTTCCTTCCACTGCTCATATCTAGCTTCTATCTAATGTTGGGAAAACCCTTTTTTACATTTACCAATTTATTATGAAGGATACAACTCAGGAACAGCCAAGTGGAAGAGCTGAGGAGGGAAAGCATGGGGGTTTGGGAGGACACAGAGCTGCTATGTCCTCTCCAGTGCACCACCCTTCCAGCAAGTGTATGTGTTCACCAACCCAGACACCCATCAAATCATCAAACCTTACTGTTGAAGAATTTTTGGTAGAACTCGTTCTCTGGCCCTCTCCCCTTTCTTTCAGCCTGGGAGTGTGGCAGAAAGTTTCAACCCTCTTATCCCTTGGTCTTTCTGATGACCAGCCCCATCCTGGACCTATCTAAGGGCCCTACGCTAAGTCACCTCATTAATATAAACTCAGGCGTGACCCTGCAAATGGGCTTGTTCTGAATAGCAAAAGACACTTTTGTCACTCAGAAAATTCCTACAGTTGTAGGAGCTCGCTGCCAGGAATCTGGGAGAGAGACCAAATACAATTCTTTATTATACTTCACATTTCAAAGGTCATATGTTTGGGGCCAGCTCCTCAGTCATTCATCAGGTATGCAAAGAAGGAAGGGAGACAAAAAAACAAGTCAGCCACTGTGGTATGTCAGGGTGACAGAGAAATGGCTTAAATAATAAGGAAAATATGCTATTAGGGCAAAAATGCTGTGCCCTCCTCTGCCACAAATGCCAGCAGTTGGAGGTAAAATAATGCTCACCTTTAGAGGAACTGAGTGGGAACATCAGCTCTGCTACAGAAGAACTTTGGCCCCGCATGCTGCTTTAAAACAACTTCAGCAGTGATATTTTTTGGCTGGTGAGAAACTAATTAGAAGATGGGACCATTTTACATACTCTTGAAATGACCAAGAGTTTCAGCAGATGTTTCGGGGAAATGCATACCTGGTGCTCTTCCATTAGCCAATTACTTTGTTGTGACTGTCACAGGCTCTTTTGTACAACAATTATGAAGAATTATGTCCCAACTGGCAACTCAAATGTACATTGTTTAGCTCAATTGGAGGGAAATTTGGTGGTAATTATAGGCTCAGTTTTTGTGTTAAGTCTTGAAAGGAAACTATCAGAACAGTTGAGAAGACTTTGATGAAAAGGCAGAGACAGACCACATTCTCCGGGAAGCTTACCTAGTAGTCTTGTAGAATCATACACACACACACACACACACACACACACACACACACACTCTCTCTCTCTCTCTCTCTCTCTCTCTCTCTCCCTCCCACACTCCCTCTCATACATACACATTCTCTCTCTCACACGCACAGACAGACACACTTTCTGGCAACATAAAACCAAAAAACCCCCAACTCCAAAACAATTTAAACAGAAATGGAGAGGTAGAGAAAGAGTAAGGAATAAACTACAACATTAACCTGAAGTACTGAAATTTAAAATTTATAGCACTTTTTTAAAACATTTATAGTGTTTAAACATTGCGTGAGTTCTTTATGGCCTCTTATGATTTCTCAACAGTGTTTTGCTTTTTAGGATCTCTTAGCTTATATTACATAAAGGCATAGTTTTAAAATTGAATTTTTGGGGCGCCTGGGTGGCTCAGTGGGTTAAAGCCTCTGCCTTCGGCTCAGGTCATGATCCCAGGGTCCTGGGATCAAGCCCCACATCGGGTTCTCTGCTCCGCGGGGAGCCTGCTTCCTCCTCTCTCTCTGCCTGCCTCTCTGCCTAATTGTGATTTCTCTGTCAAATAAATAAAATATTTAAAATAAAATAAAATAAAATTGAATTTTTCAGTAGAATTACTAGTTTGGAAAAAAATTCTTTTTTTTTTTTAAGATTTTATTTATTTATTTGACAGAGAGAGAGAGATCAGAAGCAGGCAGAGAGTCAGTCAGAAATTGAGGGGGAAGCAGGCTCTCTGCTGAGCAGAGAGCCCAATACGGGCTCCATCCCAGGACCCTGAGATCATGACCTGAGCCGAAGGCAGTGGCTTAATCCACTGAGCCACCCAGGCGCCCTGGAAAAAAATTCTTATTGTAATCCATACCAACCTCACTCTCTTAAAACAAGCAAACAAACAAACCCGAGTTGCAATTGAAAAACAAAAGTGTAAGCACTTATTAAGAATGCGTGAGGCTTAATTCTTTTAAAGTCAAATAATTAGTTTTTGTTTAGTGATGTTAAGGCTTTCCAGTATTAAAGTTTTAATCAAATTTACAGAATTTAGAGAATGTCATATGGATTATCATTATGCATGGTAAAAAAAAAAAAAATCCCATTATGTATCTATAGGCTTTTTTCTTGGAAGCTGGCGAAGAATTTGCTTTTTCCCTCGCAAACTCCCAAAGCATTGTAAGTTATTGAAAGCCAAGCATTCAGTACAAACAGTTTCAGTTTCCGTATTTCCTATCAGTCCAGCCAAGAGCCATCCTAGGCAAATGGAAAGAAAAAGTTTATTTCTGGAAAATGTGAATACATTCTTATGCTTGTAAATATTTTCTTATCCCATATTTCTTGTATTAACATCAATTAGGATGGGTCACATTGACTTGTGTTTATAAACCAGCTCTGTCATTTTAGACCAAGATGAAATATTCATTCATTTTTTTTTACCATCTCCCAATGTGATGTTATATTTAAAATAAGGAACATCTGGATATTTGAAATTGGAGAAGTCTTCATGCTTTTGAAATATGACATTCAATAAATAGTTCTCCTTTCACTGTTAAGTAGCAATCAGCACGTCTCAGACATTTGGGTAGGTTTTTTATAAAAAGCATTTGCTTTTTGTATCATTTAAAGCATTTTAGTATTATATTTAAAGCATTTTAGTATTATAGTTAGGTGATGCAAAAGCAAGTTGGATTTCAGGGGGGAAAATCTAGAAGTTTGTAATACATCAGGAAATTATGCCAACATGGTTAAACCTTAATGAAGAATAATGGTCTTTTTTCTTTGGTTAGGCCTCCAGTGGGTCAAGTGTGAGCGTGGTGTGACAATACTGCCCCCTACTGTAAGATTTTGCCTGGCCCTGCCAAAGAAACATCAAGGGAAAAATAGGAGAATCCAAGAGTCTGGGACGAGTATATCTTATTACATTTGGCATTTTAAAAGTATATTCTGATGAATAGTTCAGTCCCCTTAAATGCAGGAATCTAGTGTAATAGTACAATATATACTTCTGCTTCTCAGTTTGTTTTCTTTTGAATTAATGTCATTGCCACTCTGTTCCTTTGAGTTAAACAGAGGAAACTTCGCTCCCCTGACATACTTTGAGATGATGGATCTTATTCGGGTTTTGTGAGTGTGTTTTTGTTTTAATTAGTGCTGGTTTCAAGGAATTTTGCTTCTTTGAAAAAAGCACACAGGGTATCTTTGAGGCCACAGAAAGAATGATGCTTTTGTCCCTCTTCAGTGTAGCTTTGGTATTTTTAATAATAGGAACAAGTCTTGTGGTAAAGTATATCAACTCAACAAATCATATCTTGGAATTCATCCAGTCTTAAATCTAACTGTCTGTAAACAACTTTGTGTTCTTTTCTGTTGAGCAAATCTACAAATTCATGTGAACAAGACTTTGGCATAAAGAAGATATAGACTCCCTCTATTTTTTTTTTTTTTGAGTTAAAATCTTTTTCTCTTTTTTATGGGTATTGCTTTAACAAAATGATTTTGATGACATTTCTTTTGCCAATGCATATTTTCTGACATTAAAAAACAAATCAAAAACCACTTATCATATGAATCATTGTTAAAGTCAGCAGTAATCCGCTGTGTAAAATCTCCCTGTAAAGATGCAGAGGCTGGGGGCTTAAACCTGGAGCACATTAAATTAGTTCCAGTCTCTCGCGAATGGGCTTTGCCTGGCGTGCTTAGGCAGGCAAAACGGAAACAGGCAGTTTATAACAAGAAGTCTGCTTTAAAAACCGTGGGGTTCATTGGAGAAAGATTTATATCCCCCACTTATATAAACATTACAAATGTGGACTGCAAGTAGGAGGGAAACCTTTATCGAAATCTCTTGAAGAGCTTTTTCATTGTGAGTAAAATGGACAGCTTGCACTGTTGTTTGAAGACATGCCAGCATTTCGACAATCATCTTTTTCACTGCTTTGCCTGATTAAAATGTAGCATTGTGAAGACTAACCAGACCACCTACTTTTAATTTATTTTCATGACGAGACCATGTTGGCATCAAAAGTAGAGCCAACAAACTCTCTGCCAAGGGAGAAAATTGTCATTTCAGGATTAAGAAAAAAAAAAAAGACAATATAATTATCTAAAGTGCTGAGGTAAGGGGAATCTTAATGTCAGTTTATATCATCTCCTGATTCAAAATGATTTTTATATATGAACTCTATCTTAGATATCATGTTATCTTTAGGATTATAATAGAATACAGATGAGGCTTGAAATATTTGTTCTAATAAAATGAGAATGCCTGCAAGGAAAGATTACCATTTGCGATTAGAGTAGCTATTTATTTGATATTTCACATATGGTGATTTTAGGTCCATGAGCTAAATTTTTGTTTTCCTCTCACTTGTTTTCAACCTCATTTTTAATATCTTGAAAATTGCCATTGAAGTGTACTTTCCTTTGCCCCAAATACGCCAAACACTTACTAAGACTAAATTATCTTTTTTTCTTTAGACTTGTTAGTGATAGCTACTATTTGACCTGTCTTAGTCACAATCCAGGTTGTACTGAATCTGTTTTTCATAGGATTTCTTTAGTCTGAAAGATAGCACTTGGGTTTTTAGCATTCTTAGCTGGTTCCCAACATGAGGTTATTTCAAATGCATCTTAAGAATCAGGACTGATTGTAAGAGGTGACATGGTGAAAGCAAAGCCAAGACATGCAGGAGGGCGGGGCTTCACATCTCAGGGAGCTCTGACCAGGAAGGCCAGAAGGGGCTCTTTGCCCACCAGGACTATTAGCTATGACTGCAATTAAAGATAAAGGCAGATTTCTGAAAAGGAAAAACATTTGTTTGACTTCACCAGGTGTGCAGAAATGGGAGATGTGATTAGGTCCAACATGAAATTAGCTCTCTGGCTAACAACAGCAACAACAACAACAACAACAACAACAACAATAATAATTATAACAGAATTAAGAATAATGTTAGTGGGTCTGGTTTGTTAAGCTCTTATTATAGGTTATACACCATACTAAATGCTTTATGTGTATCATTATTTTTTATCTTGGCAACAACTTGATTTCCTTTTGGTTTTGCTTGTTTGTTTTTTGCAATAACTTGATTTCTTAAATGAGGAATCCAGGTCACAGGGCTTGGGGCACATGCTTTGGGCACAAAACTGGTCATTGGAACCAGTCATTCTGACCTAGAGCCATGCTCTTAGCCCTTTACGATGAATTTTTCTTGTTTTTAAAGGTACTTGGAATTTCCATACTTTATCTCTAACCTTTAATCCTCTTAATGCCAAACCTTGTCCAGTTTAGATGCATGGACTTTCTATCAGCAGCTGTATCTGTACCCAGAGCCGAAGTACTCAGGTCAGTGCCCCTGAGCATGACGACAGACTCTTTGGTGTTGTGACCTGGGATGGAGACAAAAGGATTCAGGATAATTTGTGCTCAAGGCTGTCAGATAGTGATGAGAAGTCTGGTCAAGGGAGCCTGGTGCCCTGTATGGAGGGATTATGATAAAGGATGATTCTTTGTAATCTGTAGCCAGTCCGTGATCTGTCCTTCCAACAACGAAGTTATTTTAACTCTGTAATATTTTCTAGTGATAGTTAGAATTCTACTGTGGAAGACCCTTAATTTCAAGGATAAATTGACCTGAAGTTAAAGGCAATATTCATAATCACTTAAAACTACTTCTTCCTTGGTTAGGTAAAGTTTTGTTGGCAGATTTAACTTACGTACCTCTGTAATATGAAGGACAGAATATATATGTTATTAGAATGGATTTTCATAATGAATAGCAACCAATCCCCAAATGTAAGGCACAAATACATCACTAACAATAACATGTAATTTTAGATCCTAAAGAAGTTGTGATAGATAATAGTGAATTTCTTCTTTACTTTGTTATTGGAGTAAGGCATTGACCTAGAGAAAGAAAAACCCAAAAGTCGTAGCTAACATAATGGTGGTAGTAGTGAGACAAAGAAGAGGAAGAAAATCCTACTCTTGCTAGGATGTTTACCTGAGAGGTAAGGATATACAGACTATAATTAATTAAAGGAGAAACAGAATTGTAGCTATTACATTTATAGTATTTAAAATGAAGAAGGTGATCAGTAAAGAAACCGAAGTTGTAATATAAAGGGATGGTGTTTATATGTGTGGGGCTGGATATGTGGGTGTGGGTGGGGATACCAGTGAGCTAAATTCTAGTCTGTCATAATAGGAAGCCAATAGATAATGTCAAAAAGCAGATTTATAAAAGAAGTGGTATTTTTATAACTCATGATTAAATTACTTGATAATGATCCCCAGATAAACTGAAACCAAAAATCGACCCAATGTGGTTTGCTTTGAGAAGCAGGAGCCAGTTTGGGTTGGGGGTGGGTGGGTGGTGTGTGAGGCAGAAGACTGTTGCTTTCTGTTCCAAACCCTTCTGTAGTATTTGAACCATGTTCATGTTTTACTTTAGTAAGAATAAACACATTTTTAAGACACTAGTGACAGAAACAAAAGAACACTCAAAGTTCTGCTTTAAAAAGAGAGAGAAGAAGAAAAATCTCTTCACGTACCCCATTGTTCTTTCCTTACCCCCCTCTAAGCAGGGATCTGAAAAATTCAGGAGAATACAGCACGGGAGTCACTGTTCTTGGTTTTGTTTAGTCTCAAGAGTTCCCTTTGTTGGTAAGGTGAAGGTTTCCAGAGAAGACATTTTTCAAAACTGTTTGGTTAATTAGGCCAGCTTTTTTGATGACTAAATAAACCTGACCAATGACCTGTGGACCGTTTGATTAATTTTGGTCCCAAATTACTGAGCTCCATAGACTTAAGTGATGGATGTAGTGCCATGATGCCTCAAGGACTTCCTAGATTATCTTTGCCTTTTCGTTACCGTTACCGGAATGTACTTATATTCTGTAGGTCTGTTTCTTTGTAACAGATAATCACAGTAACCTTGACTGTCTGGAATCTTAAAGCTGGTTAACCACTTATGAAATCCTGCTATGGTCTCTTTGGAGGTGGCTGGTAATCCCAGCTCATTACATACTTTTTCGTATCAGCATTTGTCTTAGTTTCCTTTGCCAACTATTTTTGCTCATTTCTTACCATCATCTTTCCTAGATGGACCTTTTTAAAAATCCTATATATTGTTCCTGAAAACCTTATTTGGCTGAACTTGTTTGACCTTAAACTTGTCTTTAGTTCTCAGGAAATTTAGTCATTTCCCAGTTTAGCAATCTGACAAGTTAAATGTTATTTATGCTTATAGGCTTTTAAAATGAGATGGTTTTCAGGGTGTATGTGTGTACATATGTGTGTGTAAACAAACAAATAAATCTGTGTGTATGGGTGTGTGTATATATATTCCCTGAGTATGTTGTTTTAGGCTTAATAATTTCTTTTGTTCACCATTAACCATAAATAGAAAATCAAGCTTTTCCAGGGGCGCCTGGGTGGCTCAGTTGGTTAAAGCCTCTGCCTTTCGCTCGGGTCATGATCCCAGGGTCCTGGGATCGAGCCCCGCATCGGGCTCTCTGCTTGGCAGGGAGCCTGCTTCCTCCTCTCTCTCTCTGCCTGCCTCGCTCCCTACTTGTGATCTCTATCTGCCAAATATATAAATAAAATCTTTAAAAAAAAAAAAAAAGAAAAGAAAATCAAGCTTTCTCAGTGTACCATCCTTAAAGATTCCCGTAAGGTACATAGTTCTATAATATTTTTAAAATGTACTCTCCTATCCAAAGATTAACATTTACTATATGGTGACACCCTTTTTCTGTAGAGCACTTTTACATCCTTATCCTGTTTATTATCACAGCAACCCCGTGATGTAGGCAGGGGAGGACTCATCATCCCCATCTCATAGACCAGGAGAGGAGAAGGTGAGTGACTTGCAGGCGGTCCTGCAGTGTGTGGTAGAACAACAAGTCAGCGCTCCGAACTTGACTCCTGCAACACTGCGACAGGATTTGAATCTAGTGCAGGAGCCAAGGATTTAATGAAATAAGCAGCAGAAGGCAGCAATCAGGGCTCATGCTTAAGAGCTACAAGGAGTTGTGTTGGGCTGTGCAGAGCAGGGCTTTCAAGCTCACCAGGAGCCAGGCAGCTAATATAAACGAGGTGTAAGACGATGGGAAGTTTCAGGGGCAGTAGTGATGCTGACAGCAGGTGCCCAGAGCGGGCAATGGCTCTTTAGATCTTCCTTTTATTCAGCAGTTTCTCCTCTGTAGGGCTTAACCTTGCAGATTTTTAAAAGAAGTTAGAAAGTTTGGATTTTTTTATGGGCAGTTTCCCAATTTTCTTTTTCTTTTTTTTTTTTAAAGATTTTATTTATTTATTTGACAGAGAGAGAGACCACAAGTAGGCAGAGAGGCAGGCAGAGAGAGAGAGAGGAGGAAGCAGGCTCCCTGCCAAGGAGAGAGCCCGATGCGGGGCTCGATCCCAGGACTCTGGGATCATGACCTGAGCCGAAGGCAGAGGCTTTAATCCTCTGAGCCACCCAGGCGCCCCAAGTTTCCCAATTTTCAAACACCCTTCTTGCTAAACAAAATATTTGACTCTCAGGCCTGTAACTTAGGACCCCTCACCTAAATGTTTAGGCACTTAAAGGAGCCAGTGCTGAGGCTACTTCAGGGGCTGAGCTCACCTTTCCTTGTACCAGGGGTGATCTTGCTTGGTGAGGAGAGGAGACTAGGAAAGGGGTGTTCTTCGGACAGAAGAGGTCACAGGTTGTGGACCTGGGACCTTGTTGCCTCCAGGAAAGCCTTTTCTAAGTGGTATTTTCCGATTTCCCTATGGAAAACCTAGATATTTATTTATTTCTGTTAAAAGGCCACACAACAATGATCATTTTTTATGTATCTCAGAAAAATTAATTCCTGAGTATTTTCACACTTGATTTTTCTGCTAGTAAATACTAGTCAACTTTATATTTAATATTGTCCTAAATCCAAAGCAAAGTAAATGCAAACCTTATACTTTTTGGTTATCAGCAAGTTTTTCTGTGATAACATAGTTTTGTTATTAAATAATTTTATGTGTCTATTTTTGGTATGTTGGGGACCTTTTTATAGCAACTCTGGTTTTAAAAATATTTATAGTAACTCTCCAGTCTCAACTTCTGGAAAAGTTCACAGGCATAACCTGTTATGGTTTATTGGATTGGAAAATATTCATATTTAATTTAATTTGAATCAGAGAACTTAATAGTCCAGTTGTGGTTATATTGGTTCATATGTCTTCACTCATTTATTTAGTACAGATTATTTCTCTGGCATTGGGAGTTGAACAGAGCACAACAACAACAACAACAACAACAAACAGATCTCCTGGAGTTTATCTTTTTTTTTTTTTAAGATTTTATTTATTTATTTGACAGATAGAGATCACAAGTAGGGAGAGAGGCAGGCAGAGAGAGAAGGAAGCAGGCTCCCTGCCAAGCAGAGAGCCCGATACGGGGCTCGATCCCAGGACCCTGGGATCATGACCTGAGCGAAAGGCAGAGGCTTTAACCCACTGAGCCACCCAGGCTCCCCTCCTGGAGTTTATCTTATAGCTTGGAGAGAAAGATGATAAAGAGAATAAAGAAGTTAAACATGTAGTGCATTAAAAGGTCAAATGCTACGTAATAGGAAATATTAGTGGTGAAGATGTTTATAACTGTAAAAAGAATGTTCAAGAAGGCCTCACTGAGAAGGTGACATTCGGGCAAAGAACAAAGAGAGTAAAGGGGTAAGCCATGTCAATCATCTACAGGCAGAGATTATAGCAAAAGCAAAGGTCCTGAGGTGAGAGGTGCCAGCTGTTTTCAAAGAAGAAAAAGGAGGCCTGTCTGGCTAGAGCAAAGCAGGCACGGGGAGGAGATGAGATCAGACAGAGTCTGTAGGATCTTATAGGCCATGATAAGGGATAAGCACACACACACACACACACACACACACACACACACACACACACACAATCATCTGTCTCCACTAAAATTTCAGAGCTCTTTCCTTTGTTGATTAAATGGAAAAGGCCAGTGATTAGGGGTTATTTTCCATTATTAAGGTATTCTGTGCCTATTGGACATTGGGCTAAAGAGAAGATGAAGAAATTGGTTGGCTATATTAGGAGCAATTCAGATTAATTAAGTGTTGGAATATAACTCCAGAATCTCTAGTTTCCCACGTAGAATTAGACCCCTCCTGTGTATTTTCATATCATGTTGCTGATACCTTTATTATAGCATTCATTTTATTGGTTATATTAAAAATAAGTCCCTGAAGGATTATTTAATTTGCATAGTCATTTTCCAGCAAATATTTATTGAGTTATATTATGTGTCAGGCACTGGACTAGGCTTTGGGGTAAGAAGTAGTGTGCACTTAAGGATATAGCCCACATTCTAGTGACGGATTCTAGCACAATGAAGGTTACACAGATGCGCTTGGAGGTAGCATAGAATAGTCTCCTCTGGTCTACTTTCTTGTGTGTCCAAAAGGAATTTAGGTAGCGTTATGGACCAAATGTTTATGTCCTCCCTGCCTCCATTCATATGGTAAAGACCTAAAACTCTCAAGGTGATAGCACTTAGAGATGGGGCCTCTTGAAGGTGATTAGGCTTGGATGAGATCATGATGGTGATTTCCTTATGGGATTAGTGCCCTTACCATAGGAGACCTCACACCATGTGAGAACACAGCACAAAGCCAGAAAAGTCTGCAAGTCAGGAAGAGGACCCTACTGTAACCGGAACATGTTAGCACCCTGACCTTAGTCTTCCAGCCTCTGGAACTACGAGAAATAAATGTCTGCTGTTGAGACCAGCCAGCCCATGGTATTTTGTTAAAGCAGCCCCAGCTAAAATATGTAGTTAACCATCTAACCTTTCACCTTTATTTATTTATTTATAAGATTTTATTTATTTATTTGACAGGGAGATCACAAGTAGGCAGAGAGGCAGGCAGAGAGAAAGGAGGAAGCAGGCTCCCTGCTGAGCAGAGAGCCCAACTCGGGGCTTGATCCCAGGACCCTGAGAACATGACCTAAGCCGAAGGCAGAGGTTTAACCCACTGAGACACCCAGGCACCCTCACCATATTTCTTGTCTCCTTTTGGTTTCATGTGACAGGAATTTAAATCAAATGGTGATAAATGGTTTCAGGCATGGCTGGCTCTAGCTTTTTAAAAAATAGCTTATCAGGAGACTACGTCTCTTTCTTGCTTCTTCTCCTTTCATTATTAAGGTTTAGGTAGTTTCTTCCCAAGTGATAGTGAAGATGTTGCCAACAACAATAGGCTTATAGCCTCTCCATATGGAACTAAAGAAGAAAGAATGTACTTCCTCCCCAGGAACTTAAAGAAAATTTTCAAGGCTGATGATCTTTGCCCCCAAAGAACATGACTTAGGTCAGTGGCTGCTGAATATTTGTTCTATGTAGGTGAATGAACATATTTCATGACCATTCGTGGGTTACCCTTCAGTTCCTGAAATTAGCAAATGAGGTCAACTCCGCCCATATGAGCCAAAATGTGAGCAGTAGTTCCTCAAAGGAAAACTGGGTGTTGCTAACCAGAGAAGGGGGGTGGATGCTCGGCAGGAAAAAGCAAGTGACCATATCTGGGGTTAGTTAGGCAATGGATAGCAATTTAAGCAGTTATTCACTTAGCCCTCTTTTTTGTTTTTAAGTAATTTTGTGTTTAGTATTTACTAGATGAAGTGAAGAAGCTTCAGTTGAATCTATTCTCTCATTGGTTTTAGAGTCACAAGTCAATAGGCTGCTTTCAACTCTGTAATACTATGGCTGTACTGTTAACTCCTGGGATCTTTGTTTTGTAATAGTTGTGAGAATTAATCAATGTACCATCTAGAGACACAGCGTTGGGCCTGCTCCCTCTTTTCCATGGCAGGCGGAGAGGTAGGGGTAAAAATGTTTGTGTTCAGACTGGCTTCAGTATGAGGTTGGACCTTTCTTAGATTTATTAGGAAGTGGGAAAGCCATTAAACACACGCACACACACCATTTTTGAAGCATGAGGACTTTCTCTTATTGCTGATTACAAACTGGTTGAACAGATTTCTTCCCCTTAACTGTGACCAAGCATTTGAATCGTCAGCCAAGAGGTCCCTTTAAATTTGCAGCAAGCAATGAGTTATAGCATAGATAAACACACACTGGAAGTGTTTCTAGAATTATAACCATACAGATCACTAAATCTTCCATAATTAATGTTTGTTTTTGTTTTTTCTTTTTGCTGCTGAGTAAGCATGAGATTAAGGTTTTAGCTTTATCCCGTACTGCTTAGTTTTGTTTTGTTTTTGTCCCCTCAGTGCTGTTCAACCATTAAGCATATGATGTTCCTTTGAGTTGCTTTAGTATTTAATTGAACTTCTCCACTGAGCTCCTTGAACCGCCTGCGCAGCCATAGAACCTGAGGACTGATGCTCATTATTGTACGCCTGTTCTGAGAGCACAGTGCAGCTGCCGTTGAGGATATGTTCTAGAGTCGGGGTATCCTGAACAACGGGGCAGGACTATCTCCTTCTGTTTAATTTTTTCTGTTGGAAAAAAATTATTTTCTTAATTATAAAAATATATTTATCATAAAATAGAGTATGTTGCAGCTTCCCAAAGTCATGTATAATTTAATTATCTAGAGATAAGCAATGTTAGCATTTTGTACATTTCCTTTCGGATCTTTTTACTCTATTATTATTGCTTTTTACTGAAAATGGAATCATGTAATCATGTCCTATCATTTGTGATTTTCATTCATGGCACTAAATATTTTCCATGAGATCACAGTATTCACCATGTTGTAAAGGTATTGTAATTTACTAACCATTCTTTTTGTTGAATCACTAGGTTATGTCCAGTTTTTCACTTTTATGGGCAAAACTTCTGTTAATGTATTTGTGCACAATCAAAGACTATTTTTTTGGTATAAATACCTAGATTCCCTAGGTCAAAAGTTTTGTACACTTTATGGCTTTTGTCGCATCTGGCAATACCCTCTAGGAATGTGCCAATTTAAGCTCCCCACAAAGCTCTATAACTTGCCACTGCTCTATACCAACATCAGTATTGCTGATTTAGTGTACAAGATTTTTATTTTAATAAGCACTTTCTAGCCAATTGAGGCAAACATTTCTTTATGTTTGCTCATTTCATTGTCTGTATTCATATTTTGTGAAATGTTCAATTATACTTTCCAATTTTCTGTTGGGTTTTAATCTTCTTGTCAGTTTGTCAAAGTTCTTCATGTATTTATGATATCCATCTTTTTTCATCCTATTTGTTATTTGATATTTATTTGTATTTTAAAGAATACAATGACTGTTTTTTATGCAATCAAATCTATCTTTTCCTCCTTTGTCTTGTTTTTCAACATTTATGGAAGATGCAGTATCAGACATTATTGTAAGAACTCTAGTCATTATCTCATTTGATCCACCACACAAATTGTATGAGTCGAGTATTATTATTATTACCCCCATTTTACAGTAAAGAAATTGACTCCACAAATGGTAGTTGGGAACTAGATCCATATAATCTGAGTCCAAGCTGGCTCTCTTGACCATTGATCTAATTCCTCTCTTCCTTGATTTTGGTCTTGGTGTCATGTTTAGAAATGCCTCTACTTCTCAAGATTATGTAAACATTCACCTGTATTTTCTTTCAGTATAATTGTGGTTTAATATTTACCTATTATCTAATTTAAATGCTTTTATCCCATAATCCCTAGATCTCTTTTGTTCTCTCATCTGTCAACACAAAGAATGACTGCTTATTGCTTTCTTATTCAGGTTCTCTTTGTTTTTGTTTTTTTTTTTTCCATTTTATTTATTTTTTCAGCGTAACAGTATTCATTGTTTTTGCACAACACCCAGTGCTCCATGCAAAACGTGCCCTCCCCATTACCCACCACCTGTTCCCCCAACCTCCTACCCCTGACCCTTCAAAACCCTCAGGTTGTTTTTCAGAGTCCATAGTCTCTTATGGTTCGCCTCCCCTTCCAAAATTTTTTTTTTTTTAATAAACATGGTTCTCTTTGTTTTTAAAGCTACTGCTAAATTCCCTTCTCCTTCCTTCTCTTCTTAATGCCAGTGTTAGTTCAATAAACATTTGCTGGGCATGTATTTTGTTCCAGAATCTCTTAGACAAGGTATGGATACAAAAATGGGTAAGACAGAAGCTACCTCACCAGAGCTTGTGATGTAATGATAAGAAGGAGAAACTTACATAAAGAACTTTAAGGTAACCCGGTGATGGGTATTAAGGAGGCCACATGCCACATGCTAAGCACTGGGTGTTATACGCAACTAATGAATCATTGAACACTACATCAAAAACTAATGATGTCTTATATGTTGGCTAACTGAACATTATAATAAAAATACTATGATAAGTCTTATAAAAGAGAGACAAACAAAATATTGGGAGGGGGAGAGGTAGAAAATAATTGGAATTGGTGAAGAAAGAAGGAGTAATTAAGGAAGGACTTGTGAGGAAGTGAAATTTAAATCAGACCTTGAAGAATGGGAAAGACTCAGACTATAACACGAGGCTGATCATAGAACCATTTCGTAGGGCTGTTGTAAAGATCAAATGAGTTAATACATGTAAAGTGTGTAGAACAGTGTCTAGCAGGCAATTAGCGCTGAATCAATGTTGAGCATATAGTCTTTATGATCACCCCTGGAGCAAAACCTTGGAAAATGCTGATAGTAGAATAGCCCTATCTTCTGGATGTCTATTTATATATCAGAGTAGCCCTCTTGATTTTTTTGTGTTAGTAGTTGCTGGTTTGTATGTTTCATGATTTTCTGCCTTGCTTTCTCAAACCTATTCATGTTGCATTTGGAGGAGGGCAGGCTGTTTCTAAAGAAAAATGAGTTTCATTAACTTGGCACCAGTTTTACTAACTTTTATATATCATGCTTTTGTTACAAATTAACCATAGACTTCTGTTTAATTAAGAGTCTGATGGTCTCACTTAAAGATAATAATCACAATTTGAGTATCTTCAAACAGTTGTGTGTGTGTGTGTGCATGCACGCGCGTTTATTATTTATATTACTCTTAGTAACTAATACAATAGCTTAAAATAATATACTGGAATCATTCAAGTGTAAGTCAGACAATTAATAGAGCTTTCAAAAACCGAGTTTGATACCATTGCTTTTGGGTAACTTGGGTACTTGGGGGACTCTCCTGATTGAAGTCACTTGGGTACTTGGGGGACTCTCCTGATTGGAGGTCACTTGGGTACTTGGGGGACTCTCCTGATTGGAGGTCACTCCTTGCCAGGAAGCAAAGAAGCTCCATCAGATGTTAGGAAGCAGGAAGCTCTAAGTTCAGAATGCCATCTTGGGAACAGCGCTGTATAGCAATCTGAACCCTGGGACCAGACCTAGCCCAAAGAGATGATGACTGCTAAGCCCATCTCTATCTCACCTTGAGAACAGAAGTCAGTCCCCATGGCTTGAGGACAGGCTACGGGCAGAAGTTCAATGCAGATGGACCAAGGGCTAGTTGCAGTTCTTAATGATTTTTAACATTTATGGAGCACTTGAGTGGGACCCAATGAAAACCCCAACCATATCCCTTCTTCTCTTCTTTCTGTCCATGCTCTCATCACTCCCTTCCTCACTGGAACTGTCATTGTACAAGATGTGGATTTGGGGAGAAAAACACAGAACTATCACTAGCCCATAATGGTACTTTTATAGGAGTAAGAAAAGGCTGTTCTTCCTCAAGACACTCTACTGCTTCTGCTAGAAAATTGTCATAATCAATATACAAATCTATGATGTTTATGACTTGAATTGTGGTGCCTTCAGTGTATAGTGTACAACCATGTGGTACTACTCTTAAAGTAAAGCCTGCATATTAGGAAAGAAGGGAGGAAAATGATAAAGGCCATTTGAAGATAGTTTCATCCTTGTGGTTTTTTATCTTACCATATAACCTTACCTCCTCTCTTCTCCAGTAGAGGCAGAGTTGGCATTCTGAATGGCAAAGTTCTTTGTTACACAAAACTGCCTTGCGCACTAAAGGATATTAAGTGCTGCTGGCCCCCTTTTCCGCTTCCTATACTAGATACCCGCTCTGTTCCCCTGTTACTGTGTCAACCCAAAACACCCACTCCTATTTCCAGATGCCCCTAGAGGGACATTCAGGTTGAGAACCTCTACCATGGCCTCACAACATTAACCCTTCATTCTCCAGGATGCCGTGTATAAAAGCTTACCTTTCTTGTCACCCCCTCTGTAAATATTTCCAGTTTTCTGTCTAGACAGAAATGATCTTCCACTCTGTGCTCCCACATAGCACCTTATATTAACATCTTTTAGGGAAAATAGCATACTACATTGGAGTTGGGGTTGGGGACTTATCTTTATCCCCCCATTAGACTTTGAACTGTATGAGGTTGGGGATAATGTTATCATCTTGGTATCCATAGAGTCTTAGCACAATCCCTGCATCTTCTTGGGAAGGTTCACCCCCCTTCTCTATCTGGTCAACCAAAATTTTTAAATCTCAAAAACTTATTTTGATTTATGAAAGCATTTTGCTTAATGAAGTACCTCTTGGAATCAACCAAATAAAGGCATAATGTATTATAACTTGAAGTATTTGGGAATTGCTTCTTTAGTATATGTAAAATGTTAGTTTCCTATTCAGACCAGGATTTTCAGGTCTGCTGGATTATTGGTGCTATATAAAACAACATTATTCTAGGTCAAAGTTGCCATGGTTCTCTGCCACTTCATGGAACAAGATAAGATGTTTTGTGATATGGTTCCTGTATAAGTGACTTGTCTTAAACTTAATATTGCAAAGGATTCTCATTTCCAGAGAATTTTATCACTATCCATCCTTCCCTTTGTGTTAAGAGTTCCACTGAGTCAGCCCCTGGGGCCTGAAGTAAGTGGAGAATATTTTTCTGTCTTCTCACTCTGTGATGTGTGAGACTCAATTAACTATGGGTAATGCTCACTGGCTTTGGTTTGGGGAGGGCATTTTTATATTTCATTTGATTTGTCTTAAATGCTTTTTTTTTTCCTAGCAAGACCCAGGCCAAATTCATCACAATAAATCCCTCTGTAAAAAGAATGCTTGCTTATCCGGAAAGTTAATTTCTTTTAGCTGCTATAAAGATTGTTTCATGGATGGCCAGGGTATCTTCAAGTAAGAAAAAAGTTCCCAAGCTTCTGCAAGGACTCATGATAACAATCAAAGGCTGTTCTTTCTGCTTAGCACTATTGCCATTTGACAAGAAACAAATATATAATAAATATACAAGTAAGGCATTGATGACTTGACTTCTCTGGTGCCCAAGTTTGCTTGTTTCTCTGCACCAGCCATCTGGGAAAGTCTTTGGACACGTGGGGCGGGCAGTAGTTCAGTTAGTTAAGATACACCTTAGGTTGCTATAATAAAAGAATTTAAAGTACAATGGGTACAAGCAAGATAGAAATTTCATTCATTCTCAAAAAAAAAAAAAAGAAATTTCATTCATTCTCTTGTAAAAATCCCTATCAGTGTTCAAGGGCTACTAAAGCAGCTTCTTGATGCTGGGGGCCCAGACACCCTCAATTTGGTTGTATTGCTGCACACAATTTCATTTTGCGGTCTCACATAGCTGCTCCAACTCTTGCAAGCATTTCCTTATTCCATAGATCAAAAATAGGGATAGAGAGAAAGTGATAAGTACAATATGATTCCTTTAAAATTGTGACCCTTCTGTTACCACAGCTCAACATCCCACTTGTCAGACCTTAGTTGCTTGGCCATACCTAGTTGCAAGGGAGGCTTGGAAATGTAGTCTTTTTTCTGGGTGGCTGTGTGCCAGGCTAAAGAGGTGGTCATGTAACCAAATGAAGAGGAAATTGAATACTGGGGCACAAAAAACGAGGTCTGCCAGAATGGTTCTTGCTATTAACTATAGTACTGAAAGTCAGTGAAATGAATTACATATTTCAATGAAACATTTCTTTGGAGTAGAACCCTTTTCCTGGCTCATTCCATAATCTTTTTTTAAATTTCATAATCTTTGAAAGGTATTTGTTACATCAGGTAATGCTGATGAAATTAGCCACGTCATTATCTTTGCTAGATCAACTGTGCTCAGATTAACTGCTGTGTGTGTCAGTGTTGTGTGAATGGGAAGCCAGAAGCAGGCATCCTGCCATACTCTCGGGCCACCTGTGGCTGCAGAAATGGAAGAACTTTGTTCTTATAGGCATCGTCTTCTTCCTACTCAGTCGTCTTCCCCATCCTAATAACCCAAATGCAAGGGAGATAGAAGACTTCATGAGCCCCAAAGTTTGGGTACATTCTTATTATAATTCTATTAAATGTTAGTTTTCATTTCTGAAGATTTTGTTTTGTTTTGTTTTTGCTCAATGTACTCTGACTTCCAAAAAAGAAATCTTAATCCCCTCTCCCTCTTTTAGTTCACTCTGTCTCTCCTACAGATTTTGTGTGTTCTTTACTTTTTCTGAGAAACTTTACTTGATCTCCTGATTCTGGATTGAGTACCCCAAATAGCTTCAACCATAATACCAGGAATGCCACTTACTGTCTTCAGACCAAGCCTCTGTGTTGTAATTATCTGCTCCTATGTTATTATCCCCTACCAGACTCTGAGTAGTCTGGTATGGACTTATGCAAGGGATGGACCTTGTTCGTTTAGCAATGTTTCTCCTCTGTCTAGCACACGGTGCCTAGACACATTTGTTAAATAAAGGTAAGCATGAATGGACAAAGAAAAGGAAGAAGGAGGAGGAAAAGTGAACAAAAAGGAAAGAAGAAATAGAAGAGGAGGAAATACATTTGATTTCATTTATGTTGACACGTTTGACTATAGTTTCTGTCTGATTCAACTGCTGGCAGCCTCCTCATGGAGCAGTCAGACCAGTCATCTAGAAGGCTTTGTCTGTCAGATGTCCACTCTCTTAGCATGATGGTCATTCCTTTTCCCCTTTTCAGGTCCCTCCTCTAAGCTTAAAGTAGGAAGCAGAGACAATATAGTGTGTGGTGGAAGTGAGAGCATTTCTGTGTTGGCTCACTGGCCTGCTGGCCAAGGTAAGAGTTTCATTTCCTCCCCAGGGCATCTCATCAGTTCATTCCCAGGGAGCTCCAGAAGGCTTAAGGAGTGTTTGAGTAATTCATGCAGTATTTCAACCATGTAGCATATTCTACCATTTCACAAATATAAATTTCCTTTGGCTGTTACCTGTATCTTCAAGCATCCCTAATTTAAAAACCTACCTAGTATTCACAGACTTAACACAATATAATCTTTTTAAAAATTATTTTTCATTATTATGTTCAAGTAGCCAGTATATATATATAGAATATATATATTCTAATATATATATATAAATATTAAATTAAAAATTAAATATATTCTATTTATGCTTTAAGTTGCATACCTTTTTAAAAAAATGATTTTATTTGAGAGAGACAGATAGCAACAGAGAGAATGAGAGAGAGCGAGAGTGGGGAGGAGAAGGAGAAGCAGGCTCCCCACTGAGCAGGTAGCCTGGGATGCAGGGCTCCATCCCAGGACCCTGGGATCATGAACTGAGGCAAAGGTAGATACTTAACCAACTGAGTCACCCAGACACACTGCAGACTTTTGAAAGTTTTTTGTATGTGTGCATTTATTTCTAATTTGACTGTGTTATTTAATTTAAATCTAGACATTCAATGATACATTTTATTATAGTGCATTCCATTATTATCTTCAGGATTGAGGGCTCTTTCCCAGTTTAAAATGCCTGCTCTGTAAAATAAAGTGAAAAGAATATAATTTGAATAGATAAGAATAATTGAAAGTGGGCTATTTTGTGGAGGGTAGAAAGATATGCAAAACGGAATGTGTGGAAAAACCATTGCTACGGTTATAAATTCACAGTCTTGGTGATGGATTCTTTTTTTTTTTATCAACATATAATGTATTATTTGTTCAGGGGTACAGGTCTGTGATTCATCAGTCTTACACAATTCACAGTGCTCACCCTAGCACATACCCTCCCCAATGTCCATAATCCTGGCACTCCATCCCTCCCACCCACCTCCCCTCCAGCAACCCTCAGTTTGTTTCCTGAGATTGAGTTTCTTATAGTTTGGCTCCCTCCCTGGTCATATCTTGTTTCATTCTCCCCTCCTTTCCCCCCATGACTCCCCGCCCTGCCTCTCAAATTCCTCATATCAGAGAGATCATATGATAATTGTCTTTCTCTGGTTGATTTATTTCGCTTAGCATAATACCCTCTAGTTCCATCCACGTCATTGTAAATGGGAAGATATCGGGTGTTTTGATGGCTGCATAGTATTCCATTGTATATATACACCACATCTTCTTAATCCATTCATCTGTTGATGGACATCTAGGATCTTCCCATAGTTTGTCTATTGTGGACATTGCTGCTATAAACTTGCAGGTGCACGTGCCCCTTCGGATCACTACATTTGTATCTTTAGGGTAAATATCCAGTAGTGCAATTGTTGAGTCATAGGGTAGGTCTATTTTCAACTTTTTGCAGAACCTCCATGCTGTTTTCCAGAGTGACTGCCCCGGCTTGCATCCCCACCAACAGTGTAGGAGAGTTCCCCTTTCTCAGCTTTAGTGATAGATTCTTAATAAATAATTAAGGAAGCTGGGGCTTTGTGTTGTGGGATTGTAAAGCTGGAACTAGGAACCTTGAAATCCTGTTGTGCAGTGCTCCCATTTTACAGATGAGGGGAGAGCCCAAGTCACACATTCAAAGTCACTAAAAGTGGTTGTCTTTCTTGCTTCTTATTTAAAACACTTATGGCCTGTAATCATGTGGCCTGATGAAATATTCCATGGGGGCCAACTTAAAGATGCCAAACTCTTCTAAGTCATTGCTCTTTTTTCACTTTTAATCTTTTTTTAGGGAAGAAAACTTTTTAAAGAAATACACAAACTAATAGTAAATATAATTCAGATTCATGGTAGTATTCCAGTCATCTTTGTAGTTAATTTCAATCTACAATGAATGCTAAAGAAAATGGAATGATTTCATAAGAACATAGTTATCATATAACTAACTGAACTACTTGCAGATTAAACCAATTATTTAGTCTCACTTGACATGCAAATGAAATTTTAAATTTAGTAAGATTTGGGGGGTTACATTTGAATAATTTGGAAAACATTACAAATTTTTTTCTAGTGGATTTGCACATCCAATTTCTTCATCCCTAAAAACAGGAAATTCAAAAATGCAAAGCAAGCTAAAATATATCACATTACATGGCCTTAAGAAATAAAATTCATTTATGTACTAATAATATTTGCTTTTTACTTAAGCAGAAAATAGGTTAACTCTAAAAGTGATAGGTTAACTCTAAAAGTGACTTCAAGTTTTTGCTATGTGTTAGTTACCTTATGAGTTCCCGAATTTCAGTTCAAATTCCTGTGCAATTCTTTGGGGATAGCTAAATATACACAGCCATTGTTGGGGAAGAAAGTTTGCTCTGCAGTCAGCAGAATAGGCAACCCCAAAGGCAGTTGAAATTGGATTGGACGAGGAGACTTTTTCTAGTCAGTATGGTACAATGGTCTGTCACAAACATGCAAAACAGTCCTCCGTGCTGCACAGCTTAGGCAGCAACATTTGCATGGATGATATGATCTTTATTATAAACAAAAACATTCCACGCCAGCTAGACTGAATAAAAGGCATTTCTCTTGACTGAGAACAGGGGTGAGATGTGGGGGTAGGGACTCGCTGTTTCATATTAGCAGATGTTTTTCACTTTGTGGCGAATTTATTGTATTCTCCCACCCCAGAGTTCCAACAAAATGAAGAAATAAGCCAATTTCAGATTTCTTTACCGTGAATCTTGTTTCATTCTTCCTAGTGACTAATCATTTAATTGGAGTAGAGATGGAAAATAGAATTGATTTATTAAACCAGCATTTTCTAAACACTTCAGGATGTGCTTGGCGATGTGATAGGAGCTAAGTACACAAAGATGACTGGTACTCAGGACTTTGACAATATTTTTTGTTCTACCATATCCAGCTTTTATTGTTGCCATTGAGATATCTGTAGTCACTGTGATAGAGTTCCTTGGAATATGGTCCATTTTTCTTTGGCTGCTTTTCAGATGTATGGATATGGGGGGGGGTGTATTTGTGCCCCTGTGTGTATCTTTTACAATTTCATCACAATGTTATGGTGTCCAGTTTTGGATTTCTTTTCATTTGCTCTGCTTGATATACTTTGTGTTTTCTGTGTCTGCGGATTTATGTGTTTCTACAGCTCTGGATAATTCTCATATATTATCTCTTCTAGTACAGATCTTCCTCAGCTTGGGCTACAGTTATGCCCCAACAAATCCATCATAAATTGAAAATATCATAAATCACAATGTATTTTCATACACCTAAACTACCAAGCATCAGAGCCTACGCTAGCCTATGTGCCTGGAACAATTTAATTAGCCTCTAGTTGGGCAAAACCTTCTAACACAAAGCCAATTTTATAATAAAGTATTGACTATGCCATGTAATTTATTGACTCTCATACTAAAAATAAAAAACAGAATGGTTGTAAGCATATTGATTGTTTACCCTTGTGATCGTGTGACCTACTGGGAGCTGCAGGGCACTACCCTTGCCCAGGATCTCTAGAAAGTATTTTACCTCATGTCACTAGCCCAAGAAAAGATCAAAAAGTTTCTCCTGAAGGGACATGAATTTTACATGTTTGTAAAGTAAAAAAAAAAAAAAAAAAATATTAGTAAGTTGAGCCATCATAAGCTGGGGACTGTCTGTATTATTTCTTTTCTGTGGTTTTTTTTTTTCATTCTAAGACTCCCCTTAAATATATCTTAGACTTTCTCATTCAATCTTCTTTTCATATCTTTGTCATATTTTTTGATAATATCTTCAGATCAATCGTCTGTTTCATTATTTTTTTTAAGTTTTTGTGTTTCTTTTTTTAAATTAATTAATTTATTTTTTCAGCAAAACAGTATTCATTGTTTTTGCACAACACCCAGTGCTCCATGCAATACATGCCCTCCCTACTACCCACCACCTGGTTCCCCCAATCTCCCACCCCCGCGCCTTCAAAACCCTCAGGTTGTTTTTCAGAGTCCATAGTCTCTTATGGTTCGCCTCCCCTTCCAATTTCCCTCAACTTCCTTCTCTTCTCCATCATTATTATCTTTACTATTTGAAGTCAGCATTTGAGTTTTTACTTTCAAATATTATGTTTTTCATTTTTAAAAACTCAGTTTTAGTTTTTTAAAATTTTTTTCCCTTTTTATTAATTTTTTCAGCGTAACAGTATTCATTCTTTTTGCACAACACCCAGTGCTCCATGCAAAACGTGCCCTCCCCATCACCCACCACCTGTTCCCCCAACCTCCCACCACTGACCCTTCAAAACCCTCAGGTTGTTTTTCAGAGTCCATAGTCTCTTATGGTTCGCCTCCCCTCCGCAATGTCCATAGCCCGCTCCCCCTCTCCTTTTATTTTTATTTTTTTAAGAGAGGGAGGGGGTAGAGAGGGACAGAGGAAGAGGAAGAGAGAGAATCCCAAGCATGCTGCATAATGCAGGGGGTGATCTCACAATCCTGAGATCATGACCTGAGCCGAAATTAAGAGTTGGATGCTTAACCAACTGAGCCACCCAGGTGCCCCTTATTCTTTTTTTTTTAAATAAAAGACTTCAGGTTATTTTTGATAGTTTATTATTCCCACTTTAATTTTTTCATTTTTCAATTTTGAATATTTTATGTATTATCAATTTATATTCCTTAATTTTTAATTCCACTCTTGAAGTCACTGGGATCTGAGTCTGCTATAATGTATGTCTGCTGATTCATCCATTGTCTGCTTCTTTGTATGTTTTATAGTTTTTGGTTGTGAGCTCATATCTGGCAGAATAATCTTTTGTAACTCTGCAGGTATAAATAAGGGATATGTTCTTTCAGAGATAATTTGGCTAGAGTCTTCCCCTAGAGCTAGGTGTCACTAGGGATGCTACCAATCTATGACTGGTTTAGCTCACTTCAACGTCCTGAATTACTATAGAAGTTGCAGGTTCAACTCTCCCACCTTGAAGGGTCCCCAAGGCCAAATATTTAGATTCCTACACAGAAGCCAATGCTACCCTCAAGGAAACAGCAGTTTTCTGTTGGCTTGTTATCCAAAGTCTAGTTTCAGCTCACTGGTTGATTTGTGTTCTAGTGTTTTTGTCTGTACAGGTTTTCATTGCTTTCTTATAAGCTAAGAATGAATTACAAAGAAAGTTCGTTATTATATATATGTGGTTTTATTGCATGTATGTGTTATTGTAGCAAGAGGGCTTATCATAGTATTTAGTATAATGTTACTCCGGGACATTGTAATACACCTCTGATTTTGGCCCACAAATAATCTGTATTGTTAAGAAAATAAAACAAATGACATAATTTTATATATATATATATTTATATATATATATATATATATATATATATATACAATGGAATACTATGCAGCCATCAAAAGAAATGAAATCATGCCATTTGCGATGACATGGATGGAACTAGAGCGTATCATGCTTAGTGAAATAAGTCAATCGGAGAAAGACAACTATCATATGATCTCCCTGATATGAGGACATGGAGAAGCAACATGGGGGGATAGGGGGATAGGAGAAGAATAAATGAAACAAGATGGGATTGGGAGGGAGACAAACCATAAATGACTCTTAATCTCACAAAACAAACTGTGGGTTGCTGGGGGGAGGTGGGATTGGGAGAGGGGGAGGGGGCTATGGACATTGGGGAGGGTAAGTGCTATCGTGAGTGCTGTGAAGTGTGTAAACCTGGCAATTCACAGACCTGTACCCCTGGGGATAAAAATACATTATATGTTTATTAAAAAAAAAATTTGGAAGGGGAGGCGAACCATAAGAGACTATGGACTCTGAAAAACAACCTGAGGGTTTTGAAGGGTCAGGGGTGGGAGGTTGGGGGAACAGGTGGTGGGTAATGGGGAGGGCACGTTTTGCATGGAGCACTGGGTGTTGTGCAAAAAGAATGAATACTGTTACGCTGAAAAAATAAATAAAATGGAAAAAAAATGACATAATTAATCCTGAGAAATTTAAACATTGTGGCACTTTCATGTAAGTTAGAGATTAGTCCCATGGGAAGAAAGCACTCTTCTCTCCTCTTGATTTTGTTGGACAGTATAATCAATGCAAAATCTTGGCCTCTGGCACTGTGTTTATTCTAGGTTAACAGGTATTTTTACATGACTTTTAAGCAAAATAAATGCCCAAATCAAGTGTTTTGGTTTACTTACAAGATTGCAGATATGAATTAACTTATGAAGTTACATTTAGAAATGCCTGGAGCAACTGGCCAGCTGGATATCTTGAGATGAGACTGTTTCAGGGGTGGAATTTTTTTGACCTGTTATTTATACTTTGGTCATGTCAGTGTTCCTGCTGAATATTTGATTGATACTCTCTAAGTTAGTTTTGCCTTTCCCATCATTCTTTAAGTTTTGCTGGATCAGTTATCATTAAATGGTAACCTACACATAAATGAAACCTGGGTCTTGAACATTGAAGTAGGAAAGTTGTGTACACAAATAATTATAGCGCAGTAAGGTAAGCTCTGGACTTGAAGAGGATATGAAGTTATTATGAGCATTCGTAGGAGGGAGCATCTATGCCTGTAGTGCAGAGGATCTGACCAGCCTGGGAAGACTTCACAGATGAGGACACATATAAGTTTTGGGTATTAAAGAATAAGTAGGAATTACCAGGTAGAGAAGAAAGGGAGAAGGATGAGTTCCAAGTAAAGGGGTTGTTATTAGATAGAGTAGGTTAGAAAGGTTTGTCAGATGAAGAGGAAAAGATGCTTAAGGAGACGAGTATAAACCATTTTTCTTCTTACAGGGAGTAAAAGCCATTGACTTAGTCTTTTTTTTTTAAGATTTTATTTATTTATTTGACAGAGAGAGATCACAAGTAGGCAGAGAGGCAGGCAGAGAGAGAGGAAGGGAAGCAGGCTCCCTGCCGAGCAGAGAGCCCGACTCAGGACTCAATCCCAGGACCCTGAGATCACAACCCGAGCGGAAGGCAGAGGCCTAACCCACTGAGCCACGCAGGTGCCCCATGGACTTAGTCTTTTACAACAACATAGCTCTTTTATTCCTCATGTTCATACCCTACCTCCTTTTCCCAAATGTCTCTAAATACTTCATCTTTTTATATGGACCTTTATTATAAAGTATCCACTATGTAGAGATCCTTTCTTTGTGGGCATCTTTGATCTTATAGCATTTTCCATTCCTTAGGATAGGATCTCTCATCCTTTCAGCATCTTCAAGCCAGAGCTTGATTTCAGACCGCCTTTGTTGTGAATGGGCTTCACCTTGTTTCTTGTGTTCATATACCGCTGTTTGCAGCAGGAGTGGGGGAAAGACTTTGCTTCACCGCAGGTTGCCATAATCCTTTTTTCCCTCATTTTTAGAAACTTTGCCTTTTTCAAGGTAAAGAATGACTTTATTTTTGTCTCAGTTTATTTTCTTATAACTTCAAATTTTTTCTCTTTCCATTATGTCCTCTAAGCTTTCATACCATCCTGTAGACCGTATCATAAAAGCTTGAAAGGGAAAAATATATCAGCCATTACCAATGCAAAATTAATAGTTTCTCTTCTTCAGGTGGTTTAGCTTGCTTCACGGATTGTTTTCTTTTTGCTGCTAAGGCAAAGAAAGGTATTGGCATATTGGCTTCGAAGGCCTTATCCTGTTTTACTTGCTATGAATGGTGCATCTCACACACCAGTGTTCATAGCAGCATCATTCACACTCGCCAAAAGGTGGAAACAACCCAAATGTCTATCAGCAGATGAACAGATTTTTAAATGTGATATATACATGTAATGGAAGATTACCCAGCCCCCAAAAGGAAGGAAATTCTGACACATGCTGCGGCATGGATGAGCAGGAAAGACTCCATGATAAGTGAAATAAGCCAGACACAAAAGGACACATATTGTATGGTTTCACCTATATGAGGTATGTAAAGTATAAGATTCATAAAGACAAAGTAGAATTGTGGTTTCCAGGGCTTGGGCCAGGGGACTGGAGAATTACTGTTTAAAGATTATAGTTTCAGTTGGGGAAGATGGAAAAGTTCTGGAGATGGATAGTGGTGATAGTTGCACAACAGTGTGAATGTATTTAATGTCTTTTAGCTGGACACTTAAAATGTTAATTTCACATCATGGATATTTTGTCACAATTTAAAAAAAGTACATCTGAGAAAAGGTGACTTGGAGAAAATCATATTGTGTCAGGGGTCATAATTTCAGAGACTTCGTTGATTCTGTCATTCATCCGTTCAACAAATATTGAGTTCCTACTATGTATCATGTATGTTTTAGACACCAGGGACACAGTGAACAAAACAGACAGTAATCCTAGCCTCACTGAGCATTTTAGTGAGGTGAGACAGACAGTAAAAAAAGTAAATCAATTTAAGAAAATGTAGTGAACATGTAGTAAAAAGTTCTGTGGAGAAATATAAAACTGAGAAGGATAGGGTGAGTTGTGATTAGGTGAGCACTGTTAAAATTTGTCAGGTTCGTTCTCTCTGAGAAGTGGTATTTAAGACCCGAAACCAGAGTGTGGTCGGCCATATGAGGAGAAAAGTGGTCCAGGCAGAAAGAACAACAAGGACAGAGGTCCTGAGATGAGCTTAGAGTAATAATAATAGATTTCATTTACTGGGTACTAGTTTTATATAGTTTACTGTCAAGCTCTACAAGTAGCTTATTTTCCAGATGTGACTATTGATGTTCGTTTAAGCTAACACACCTTGTACAAGTTTACTTAGCTTTTGGCAAAGCGAGAATTTGCAACCATGTCTGTCTAACTAAATATCTTTGTCTTTCTGCTTTTCCCTATAGCCTTCTATGGCACAAAGGTCACAATATTAATTGGGTGTCCCCAATGAATAATCCTCTGCATATAAAAGCATTCCCTTACAATATCATGTGGGCTCTTTTAAATTATAGTTTGTGATAAGGATAATAAAAATCATACAGACTTCTAGTTTCTGTTTTCACAAGTAAGGAACTCAGAAATTGCCACATTGTCCTAAAAAGTAAGAAGCTGAACAGACTGAAAAATCAACCCTTGGATCCACAAGAGAGGAAAGGACACAGGGCAAACTCTGTCCCCAAGATCGGAGAGACAGCGAGACAAATACAGCGAGTCCCAGCTTCTCAGAGCAGAGTCTCACAGTGGAAAATGCCACAAGAACCAGTCTAAGCAGGGAAACTTGAACTGTAATTGATGAATTGCTGGAGGCTCAGTGCAAACAACTCTGAGAGTTAAGAACTCCAGGGGGACCCAGTTTGGTTGGGGGGGTACCACAGTATTGTGAGATTCACCTCCAGGTGAACTTGACTCCATTCACACAGCAAATACAGGAGAAAAATCCCCTCAGGCTTCTGAGAGGGAAAAGGAACTATTTTGAAATATGCCAGAGCACTCTCTTCTTCTCAACAAGGCCTAACCTCAGGGGAGGCTAGTTAACCAGAGCCTAACCTGCTGGAGTATTCTCAGAACCTAACTGACCTGGGGAAGTGAAAGACACAACTCCAGCCCACTTCAGCCATCCTGTCCCAACTAAGAAGGGAGGAAAAAACCCGAGAAACACTTGTGAAATTTACAGTTCAAAGGCACGGGCTCACTAAAACCCTGAGACCTAATCCTAGGATTACAGAATACTTTTCCAAACCCCACACCTCACTATCACTTTACTAAACGTCAATTTACAGCAGTTCTTTGTACCAAGTACTTCATATTGGCTATCAAAAAAATTACAAGGTATGCTAAAATGTAAAAAACACAATTTGAAGAGACAGAGCAAGCAAGCATTAGAACCAGACGTGGCAGGGTTATTGGAATTATCAGATCAGGAATTTAAAATAACAATGATTAATATGCTAAGGGCTCTAATGGATTAAGTAGATGGCATACAAGAACAGATAGGCAGTGTAAGCAGAGAGATGGAAATTCTAAAATTTTAGAGATACAAAAATACTGTAACAAAAATAAAGAATTCCTTTGATGGGCTTCTTAGTAGACTGGATGTAATTGAGGAAAGAATCTCTGAGCTAGAGATGTATCAATAAAATCCTTGAAAACTGAAAAATGAAGAGAAAAAAGAATGAAAAAGCAACAACAACAACAAAAAAAACCACCCACCAAAAAACCAGAAGAGAATATACAAGTACTGTGGGATAACTACAAAAGTAAAACATGTGTGCAATTGGAATAGCAGAAGGAAAAGAAAAAGAGAAAAGAACAGAGGAATATTTGAAACAATAATAACTGAGAATTTCCCCCAAATTAATGTCTGATACCAACCCACAGATCCAGGAAGCTCAGAGTTCACCAAGAAGGATAAATGGGGAGGAAAAAAAAAAACAAACAAACCAAAAACCTGGGCATATCATTTTCAAATTATAGAAAATTGAAGATAAAGAAAATAAAATCCTGAAAGAAGACAGAGGAGAAAAAAACACCTTACCTGCAGAGGAATAAAGATAAGAATTATATCCAAGCTTTCCTTAGAAACGACACAAACAAGAAGTAAGTGGAATGAAATATTTAAAGCATTGAGAGAAAAGAGCCTATCAATCTAGAATTTGTAACTCTGTGAAATTTTCCTTCAAAAGTGAAGGAGAAATAAAGATTTTTTCAAACAAAAACAAAGAATTTGTTGTCTGTAGACTACCTTGCAAGAAATGATAAAAGAAGTTGTTTAGCGAGAAGGAAAATAATAAAGATCAGGTCAGTTCCATAAAGAAAAGTTTCAAAGAAGGAATAAGTTGAGGTAAAAGAAAAATTTGTATTTTTTTATTCTTAATTAATGTAAGAAGCAACAGCTTTTTCAAAATAATAGTAGCAATATATTAAATTATATATGCTTATGCATAATTATGCTTATGTATGCTTATATATAAGTGAGATGAATGATAGCAATGATACAAGTAATGGGAGGAAAAGAAAGAAGAATTTAGATTATTTTATTATCATAAGGTAACTCACACAACCTATGAAATGGTATAGTGCTACTTGAAAGTGGACTTGTATTAGTTGTAAACTTATATTGCAAATTCTAAGGCAACCACTAAAAAAGTTTTTTAAAGAAGTTTTTTCTCTGCTAATAACAGAGAAAAATTGAATCATGTAAAATGTTGAATTAAAAGCAAAAATGGGGGCACCTGGGTGGCTCAGTGGGTTAAGCCGCTGCCTTCGGCTCAGGTCATGATCTCAGGGTCCTGGGATCGAGTCCTGCATCGGGCTCTCTGCTCAGCAGCGAGCCTGCTTCCCTCTCTCTCTCTCTCTGCCTGCCTCTCTGTCTGCTTGTGATCTCTCTCTGTCAAGTAAATAAATAAAATCTTAAAAAAAAAATAAATAAATAAAAGCACAAATGGCAGAAAATATTGGAAGACAAAATAGGAAAAAAGCAGAATGTCATCAAATAGAAAGCAGTAATGAATATGGCAAATATTAATCCAGCTGTATTAAAAATCACTTTGAATGTCAATGGTCTCAGTGCACCAATTAAGAGAGGTTGTTGGAGTGAATCAAAAAGCATATGACTCAAAAAAAAAAGCATATGACTCAACTGTATGTTGTTTACAAGGAGCCCAGTTTAAATATAAAGATCCATATAGATTAAAATAAGTGGGCAGGAAAAAATAGATCATGATAACACTAATCAAAAGAAAGTAGCAATAATTATATTAATTTCAGACAAAGCAGAATTCAGAGTAAGGGGCGTTATTAAGTATAAAGATAATTACATCATGATAAGGGTGTCAGTTCTCCAAGAAAACATAACAGTTCTTAATGTGTATACACTAAAACAGGTCATTAAACTACATAAGGCAAAACTGATAGAACTAGGAGAAATACATGAATCTGCTATCATAGCTGGAGAATTCAACACCCTTTTCTCAGAAATGGGCAGATCCAGCTGGCAGAAAATCAGTATATATGTATAGCTGAACTCTACAATACCATCAATCAACAGGATATAATTGTCATCTGTAGACTACTTTATCCAAAAACAGCAAAAAACATATTTTCCCTAGCTTACATGGAAAATTCACACATGTAAGTGTTGACCACAATCTGGGCCATAAATGTATCTTAATACATTTAAAAGAATAGAAATCATATAATGTCTACTTTCAAACCACAGTGGAATGGAACTAGAAATGAATAATTGAAAGATAAATGGAAAATCCCCTAATAAATGGAGAGGAAAGAACACACTTCTAAATAACACATGGGTTAAAGAAGAAATCTCAAGAGAAATTTAAAAGTAAAGCAAAACTTATTAAAATTGGTGAGATGCAGCAAAAGCAGGGCTTAGAAGGAATTTACAGCATTGAAGGCATATACTAGAAAAGAAGAAAGATCCAAGATCAGTAATCTAAGTTTCCATTTTAGGAAACTAGAAAAAGAAAAGCAAATTAAACCCAAAGTAAGCAGAAGAAAAGAAATAATAATGAGAGCAAAAACCAATGAAATTGGAAATAGAAAAGCGATAGAGAAAAATCAATGAAACAAAAGCTGATTCTTTGAAAAGATCAATAAAAGCGATAAGGCTATAGTTAGGCTAAGAAAAAGACATAGGACACAAATTACTAATATCAGAAATGAAAGGGGAGACATCACTGCAGATTCCATGGAAATTGAAAGAATAATAAAGGAATACTATGAAAAACTTTATGCCTATAAATTTGATAACTTAGATTGAAAGGGACCAATTCCTTGAAAGATACAATCTTCCAAAATTCACACAATAAGAAATAGATGATCTGAATAGGTCTATACCTGTAAAAGAAATTGAATCAGGGATGCCTGGGTGGCTCAGTGGGTTAAAGCCTCTGCCTTCGGCTCAGGTCATGATCCCAGGGTCCTGGAATCGAGCCCCGCATTGGGTTCTCTGCTCAGTGGGGAGCCTGCTTCCCCTCCCCCCTCTGCCTGCCCCTCTGCCTACTTGTGATCTCTGCCTGTTAAATAAATAAATAAAATCTTAAAAAAAAAAAAAAGGAAATTGAATCAACAATTAATAACTTTCCAAAATAGAAAGCACCATGCCTAGATGGGTTGACTGGTGAATTCTACCAAACCCTTAAGGAAGAAATTATACCAATTCTTTACAAATTCTTTCAGAGAATAGAAACAGAAGGAATACTTTCTAACTCATTCTATAAGGCCAGCAAGAGCCTAATACCAAAACCAGACAAAGATATTACAAGAAAACTACAGAACCATATCTCTTGGGAACATAGGTGCAAAATCCTCAACAAAATATTATCAGCAAATCTAATCCAAAAATGTATAGAAAGAGTGACACACAATGACCAAGTGGGATTTGTCCTAGATTTGCAACACTGATTCAACATTTGAAAATCAATTAATGCAATCCATCATATCCACAGATTGAAAAAGCAGAAAAATTATATGACCATATCAATAAATACAGAAAATCATTTGATAAAATCTAATAGCTGTTCATGGAAAGAAAGAACTCCCACTAAACTAGGAAAAGAGAGGAACTTTCTCAACTTGGTAAAGACTATTGACCAAAAATCCTATAACTAACATCATATTTAATGGTGAGAAATTCGAGGCTTTCCCACTAAGATCAGGTATAAGGCAAAGATGTCCCCTCTCACTACTCCTTTTTAACATCATGCCAAAAGTCCATTTCTTGCAATAAGGCAAGAAAAGAAATCTAAAGGTATATGGATTGAGAAGGAAGACACAAAACTGTTATTGTTTGCAGATAACATGATTATCTATGTAGAAAATCAGAAATAATTGACAAAAACACTTCTGGAACTAATAAGCAATTATACCAAAGTTGCAAAATGCAAACTGAGTATAGAAAGGTCAGTTGATTCATGTATAGTAAAATTGATCCTGATGAAGTTCCAAAAGTTCATTTTTGCTTTTGTTCCCTTTGCCTTTGGAGACATGTCTTGAAAGAAGTTGCTGTGGCTGATATCGAAGAGGTTACTGCCTATGTTCTCCTCTAGGATTTGATAGCTTCCTGCCTCATGTTGAAGTCTTTTATCCATTTCGAGTTTATTTTTGTCTACGGTATAAGAGAATGGTCAAGTTTCATTCTTCTACACATAGCTGTCCAATTTTCCCATCACCATTTATTGAAGAGACAGTCTTTTTTCCACTGTATATTTTTTCCTGCTTTGTCAAAGATTATTTGACCATAGAGTTGAGGGTCCATATCTGGGCTCTCTATTCTGTCCCAGTGGTCTGTGTGTCTGTTTTTGTACCACTACCATGTTGTCTTGGTGATCACAGCTTTGTAGTAAAGCTTGAAATCAGGCAACGTGATGACCCCAGTTTTGTTTTTTCTTTTTCAACATTTCCTTAGCAATTTGGGGTCTCTTCTGTTTCCATGCAAATTTTAGGATCGTTTGTTCCAGCACTTTGAAAAATGCCGGTGGAATTTTGATTGGGATGGCATTGAAAGTGTAGATTTCTCTAGGCAAAATTGAACAAGTGGAGTTTGAAATTAAAAACACAATACTATTTACATTAACACCCCCCAAAATGAAGTATTTAGAGATAAATCCAATAAAATAGATATAAGACCTATATGAGGAAAACTATAAAACATTGATGAACTAAATCAAGGAATAAAGACTCAATACTGATAAGATGTCAGCTTTTCCCAAATTGATCTATAGATTCAGGGCAATTCTTTTTTTTTTTTTTTTAAAGATTTCATTTATTTATTTGACAGAGAGAGAGATCACAAGTAGGCAGAGAGGCAGGCAGAGAGAGAGGAGGAAGCAGGCTCCCTGCAGAGCAGAGAGCCCGACGCGGGGCTCGATCCCAGGACCCTGAGATCATGACCTGAGCCGAAGGCAGCGGCTTAATCCACTGAGCCACCCAGGCACCCCGATTCAGGGCAATTCTAATCAAAATCCCAGGTAGTTATTTTATGGATATTAACAAATGATTCTAAAGTGTATATGGAACTGAATAGACCGATATCTAGTAATGAGATTAAAGCAGTGATCAAAAACCTCCCAAAAAACAAGAGCCCAGGACCTGACGGATTCCCTGGGGAATTCTACCAAACTTTCAAAGAAGAAATAACACCAATTCTCCTGAAGCTGTTCCAAAAAATTGAAGCAGAAGGAAAACTTCCAGACTCTTTTTATGAAGCCAGCATTACCCTGATCCCCAAACCAGGCAAAGACCCTACCAAAAAGGAGAATTTCAGACCAATATCACTGATGAATATGGATGCAAAGATTCTCAACAAGATCCTAGCAAACAGGATCCAGCAGCACATTAAAAAGATTATCCACCATGACCAGGTGGGATTCATCCCTGGGTTGCAAGGTTGATTCAACATTCGCAAATCAATCAATGTGATAAAACAAATCAATAAGAGAAGAGAGAAGAACCGCCTGGTCCTCTCAATTGATGCAGAAAAAGCATTTGACAAAATCCAGCATCCGTTCCTGATGAAAACGCTTCAAAGTATAGGGATAGAGGGAACATTCCTGAACTTCATAAAATCTATCTATGAAAGACCCACAGCAAATATCATCCTCAATGGGAAAAAGCTTGCAGCCTTCCCGTTGAGATCAGGAACACGACAAGGATGCCCACTCTCACCACTCTTGTTCAACATAGTATTGGAAGTTCTAGCAACGGCAATCAGACAACAAAGAGAAATAAAAGGTATCCAGATTGGCAAGGAAGAAGTCAAACTCTCTCTCTTCGCAGATGACATGATTCTTTATATGGAAAACCCCAAAGACTCCACCCCCAAACTACTAGAACTCATACAGCAATTCAGTAACGTGGCAGGATACAAAGTCAATGTACAGAAATCAGTGGCTTTCTTATACACTAACAATGAAAATACAGAAAGGCAAATTAGAGAATCGATTCCATTTACTATAGCACCAAGAACCATAAGATACCTGGGCATAAACCTAACCAAAGAGGTAAAGGACCTGTACTCGAGGAACTACAGAACACTCATGAAAGAAATTGAAGAAGACACAAAAAGATGGAAGACTGTTCCATGCTCTTGGATTGGAAGAATAAACATTGTTAAAATGTCTATACTGCCTAGAGCAATCTATACTTTTAATGCCATTCCAATCAAAATTCCACCAGTATTTTTCAAAGAGCTGGAGCAAATAATCCTAAAATTTGTATGGAATCAGAAGAGACCCCGAATTGCTAAGGAAATGTTGAAAAACAAAAACCAAACTGGCGGCATCACGTTACCCGATTTCAAGCTTTACTACAAAGCTGTGATCACCAAGACAGCGTGGTACTGGCATAAAAACCGACACATAGACCAGTGGAACAGAGTGGAGAGCCCAGATATGGACCCTCAACTCTATGGTGAAATAATCTTTGACAAAACAGGAAAAAATATTCAATGGAAAAAAGACAGTCTCTTCAATAAATGGTGCTGGGAAAACTGGACAGCGATATGTAGAAGAATGAAACTCGACCATTCTCTTACACCGTACACAAAGATAAACTCGAAATGGATAAAAGACCTCAACGTGAGACAGGAATCTATCAGAATCCTAGAGGAGAACATAGGCAGTAACCTCTTCGATATCAGCTACAGCAACTTCTTTCAAGATATGTCTCCAAAGGCCAAGAAAACAAGCAAAAATGAACTTTTGGGACTTCATCAAGATCAAAAGTTTCTGCACAGCAAAGGAAACAGTCAACAAAACAAAAAGGCAACCCACGGAATGGGAGAAGATATTTGCAAATGACAGTACGGACAAAAGGTTGATATCCAGGATCTATAAAGAACTTCTCAAACTCAACACACACAAAACAGATAATCATATCGAAAAATGGGCAGAAGATATGAACAGACACTTCTCCAACGAAGACATATGAATGGCTATCAGACACATGAAAAAATGTTCATCATCACTAGCCATCAGGGAGATTCAAATTAAAACAACATTGAGATACCACCTGACACCAGTTAGAATGGCTAAAATTAGCAAGACAGGAAACAACGTGTGTTGGAGAGGATGTGGAGAAAGGGGAACCCTCTTACACTGTTGGTGGGAATGCAAGTTAGTGCAGCCACTTTGGAGAACAGTGTGGAGATTCCTGAAGAAATTAAGAATAGAGCTTCCCTATGACCCTGCAATTGCACTGCTGGGTATTTACCCCAAAGATACAGATGTAGTGAAAAGAAGGGCCATTTGTACCCCAATGTTTATTGCAGCAATGGCTACGGTCGCCAAACTGTGGAAAGAACCAAGAATCCCTTCAACGGATGAATGGGTAAGGAAGATGTGGTCCATATACACAATGGAGTATTATGCCTCCATCAGAAAGGATGAATACCCAACTTTTGTAGCAACATGGACGGGACTGGAAGAAATTATGCTGAGCGAAATAAGTCAAGCAGAGAGAGTCAAGTATCATATGGTCTCACTTATTTGTGGAGCATAACAAATAACATGGAGGACATGGGGAGATGGAGAGGAGAGGGAGTTGAGGGAAACTGGAAGGGGAGATGAACCATGAGAGACTATGGACTCTGAAAAACAACCAGAGGGTTTTGAAGGGGCGGGGGGTGGGTGGGAGGTTGAGGAACCAGGTGGTGGGTAATAGGGAGGGCACGTACTGCATGGAACACTGGGTGTGATGCCAAAACAATGAACACTGTTATGCTGTAAATAAACAAATAAACGAATAAAAAAAAATAAAGTGTATATGGAAAGACAAAAAAACTAGAATAGCTAACACAATATTGAAGAAGAACAAAGTTGGAAGACTGATGCTACCTGACTGCAAGTCTTAGTATAAAGCTACAATAATTAAGACATGTGGTATTGGTGAAAAAATAGATAGATTAATGTAACAGAAGAGAGAGCCCAGAAATAGACCCCTATTAATATAATCTCCTAATCTTTGACAAAGAAACTATGGCAACGTAGTAGAGCAAAGATAGTCTTTTCAATGAAAAGATAGTCTTTTCACACACCAAAAATTCCCAGATTAGGAATGACTTTCCAGACCACAGGACAATGGACCCCCAAAGATGTCCAGGTTCTAGTTCCCAGAATTTATGAGTATGTTAACTTACACGGCAAGAGGAACTTGAGACGGGGATTTTTGGATTATTCACGTAGGTCCAGTGTAATCACATGGGTTCTTACAAGAGGGAAGCAAAAGGGTCAAAGTTAGAGGAAACATATGACAAGAGGAGCAAAACTAGGAGTGATGTGCTTTCAAGATGGAGAAAGGGGCCATGAGCCAAGAAATGCAGGCAGCTTCTAAAAGCTTCTAAAAGCTGGAAAAGGAAACCTTCCTTTCCTGGAACCTTCAAAAAGAACACAGCTCTGCCAACATCTTCATTTTGGCTCTTCAAGACCCATTTTCAACCCCCAGAACTATAATATAATAAATTTTTGTTGTTTGAAGCCACTAATTTTGTGCTATTTTGCTATAGCAGCCATAGGAAACTGACACAGAATATAATCATTAATGTAGAGTTAGGGATTTGGAACCTGGTGAGCATGAGATTGCAACCATGGTCCAGGATAAATAGTCAAAATAATAATAATGATCATAATTATAATTATAATTTCAGTATACAAATTTATCCCCAAATCAAATGAGACTTGCCTAATGAGTGTATTTTAACATGAAAAATAAAGCATGGACATCTTTGGGGGTCCATTGTCCTGTGGTCTGGAAGGTCATTCCTATTCTGGGCAACTTGCTCCATCTCTAAACCTTAGTTTCCTTGCCAGTAAAATAAAGATAATAATATCTCATCATTAGGAATGAAATGGGATGTGAAAATGTATATTATATCTAGTTCATCAAGTATTGAATCCCTGGTGTTGGTATTGAACTTGGAGTCTGGGCAAAGTACTAACTCTAGAGCAGCACTATCCAATAAAATGTAGCATGAGCTACAATGTAAGCCACATGTACTATTTCAAATTTGTCAGTAGCTATGTTGAAAGATAAAAGGGAATGAGCAAAATACTTTTATTTTTAAAGATTTTATTTATATATTTGACAGAGAGAGATCACAAGTAGGCAGAGGGGCAGTCAGAGAGAAAGGGAAGCAGGCTCCCTGCCGAACAGAGAGCCCAAGCGGGGCTCAATCCCAGGACCCTGCAATCATGACCTGAGCCGAAGGCAGAGACTTTAACCCACTGAGCCACCCAGGTGCCCCAAGTGAAATACTTTTAACAATATATTTTATTTTATCAAATATATCCAAAATATCCAAAATACTTCCATTTCAGTAAGATGGAATGCAAATTGTCAATGAGTTATAGATTTTTTTGCAATAAGTCTTCAAAATACGTCCTATGTTATACCTGTAGAATGCAAACTTGGACTGGTCACATGTCAGGTATTCACCAGCCATGTGTGGCTAACAACTACCATATGGGTCAGTGCACATATCGTAGAACCATTGTCATTTCCTTGGTAACAAGTACTTCACAGCACTTGTCCAACACTAAGTCTTCCACTCAGAGTGTTCACAGGCAGATCTGACACTTAAAGAATCCATGTAAAGGAGTTTATTCATTTACCTAACAAGCTTATTGACCACTGTTGCCACAGATAATTAAGAAAATCTTAGCTAATGATAAAGGCTGTGAATGTAAGATAGTGGCTTAAAGAGTGACTAGGGCTAAAAATGGGACAGCAAAGAAAGTTCTGAGAAGCGGACAGGTGAAACCTGAATGATGTGACATCAATTCAATGAATTTCCACCATGGAAAGACCCCAAAAGGAGCATTTGGAGCACAAGGATTAACTCCAAGTACAAAGCCGCCCCCCCCACCCCCACCCCCCCCACCCCCACCCCACCCCCGCCATACAGAATGGCATGGAGTAATTGAGATGCTGAATGGTGATCAGTGTGGGCCGAGAGAACTGAAGGAAGGGAGGATAGAGTGGGCGTGGGGTAGGGAGGATAGAGTGGGCGTGGGGTAGGAGAGGAAGTCTCCTTGATAAAACCAGAGAGGGAGACCAGTGATCGCATAGGGCTGTGCAGGTCAGTGCAAGGCACGTGGACGTCATTGTGCCCCGCAGATCACTCGGACCAAAACTCCATCAGCTTTTGGATTCTTTTTTTTTTTTTTTTAAATCACTGCTTAGTGTTTGTTTTTCGTGGATTACATAAGCACAGGCAGAGATTTCTCCTTTCTTCAGGACTTTCGATCCCCCAAATTTTACAAGTGTATGCTTATAGTCACAGCACATACACGCTCAGACAGCTGAGTGATACTAAGACCCTTCTCCTTGCCTACTTCTTTTTTGTGGCCTCGCTAATAACTTTTGCCCTGTTTTCCTAGGAAACAGAGTTTATGGCAAAATTGACCTGGTAATTCCTTTAAAGGGCAAGGAGGTGGAATCTGAGAGCAAAGAGTGAGGGAAAGGGAAGATGGGTCAAGGAAGGAAGTAAAGCAAATCTGAGGGGACACATCACTGAGCTGGCTGTTGGCTCTTAAGAAACCCAGGTGATTTCTCAGTCATGGGAGATAACTCTGAAGACTTTATGTAACACTATTGCAACCTGAAATATTTCCTAGGCAAGAAGTGGCTAAGAATTTACCTGTCGTCTTACCAGTCTCCCTGCCTTTCATTGGCCTTAAAGTTTGTTATGAGGGGTGACATACCCTTATTTTCAGGTAGCATTCTCAAGGTCCTCTAGGTGAACATGAGAAAAGTCAGAGCCTCGATGAGACTAGTTGGTTGGACCTAGGCCTGGGGCTGGTGTGGCTTCCCCTGTGGTGGGTATGACGGAGCCATGTCAGTGTTGTCCCCAGGAAAGGCTAGAAGAGTTGGCAGTGTGGGGATGAGGCCGTGCAGCAGTGGCCTAGACCCTCCATTAAGCACGTGGCTGAGTCTCAGTGGGCAGCTGAATCTTTGGAGGTATATAAATATATCTGGTATACCAGGCCTTTTTCTAAAGAGAAGCATAGTTTTGGAGAGGAAGGTAATAAAATAGTAATAAATACATTAGAGCAAATATAGACTACTTTATAGTTTATAAAGTGATCATCTCATTATATTCCACGAAAGTCTGAAGTATGAGCTCAAAATCTGAGGTGAGGTATGTGGTATTATCCTCCTTTCTAAGAACTTGAGGCCCAGAAATGTCAAATGTCTCACTACAGTTAAGGGGTAAGGTGAGGCTAAAATTATACCCTGTCATCCTGTGCTTTAAAAGGAAGTGAGATGTTTACTTTCTGAACTATATTACTGCATTTTCAAAAGAGGAGGAAAAAAATAGTTATCTTTCAGTTAATTTCTGTAAAATGGGATCCAGAAAGGCTTTCTAGGACAAATTTCTACCTACCACTGAACCCAAAATTTAACCATAGAGTCATCTTACTTCCTCTCATCTTACTTCTCTTTTAAAATGCAGAATTCTCTTGGAAGAGTTTGGCCATTCATTCATTTCGTAGAGGAGGAGTGCCTCATTGACTGGTCTTGCAGGAGGCCAGTGAGTTCTGATACTTGGTGGGGGCAAAGGAGTGGCAAAGTCAGAGAAAGGAGAGACTACTAAAGTCAGATTTGCTGCCTTCATAATGGTGCCTTTGGGTTCCCACTCTGGCATTAGGCCTTCTTTGGAGTTTACCCAAACTTACCCTCCAGAGCAGAGAGTGTTCCAGAACTGTTTCTGAGTAAGATGGTCCAGCCTGCTGAGATTCTGGCCAGGATGGTTTAAGGACAGGGGGCTCTGGGACGTTGTCCCAGATCTACCAAGCTTGCACATTTCTGCAGGCAGGTCACAGATATCAACAATGCAACTTTGTTACTGAATAGAGTTTCCACGTTGTTGGTCACTCTTATAAGGGAGCTTGAAACCTTGGACAGCACAGCACCCTTCTTTTTTTACTTCCTATCAAGTGATATGAAATATTTTGAAACAGTACTTAAGATAATTGTTCCAGTTTTCACAGTCTTTAGGCTGACCCTTTTTACGGGTGCCTTCACCACCTTTCTCTTCCTCTTCCCCATTCAATAGTCTTTGCTTGGCTCTGTGGATCCTGAAAGTCAAATTCTATCCCAGGCTTGGAGGTGCAGTATCACATTCTGCATTAAGATAGCTAAAATTTATATTTTCATCTTCTCATATATCCCCTAATTTGCCAAAACATTATTCCTTTCCTGGAGTCAGCAAAATGACATCATTTCAGTTGTCTGCTAAGAGTTGCGAAATTGTTGCTTAGCCAAATTGAAAGGCAAGCAAGCAAGCAAGGAAGAAAAAGAAAAAAAAAAGATGGGTTCTTAGATGATATATACATTCTACAGAATATTTTGTTATTAGAGGCAGAATTTACTGAGAGCTCAAGCAAAGACTGGACACATTGAGTTGGTGCTGATTGGTGAAGCGTGAATATTTTTATATAAGCTTCAGAAAGCCCAGCGTTGACCTGTTTTTATTATTTTTATTGGCTCCCTTGATGATAGACAAACTGGCCTAACCTGGGGCCAATAGAGCCAGCAGGAAATTTAGGTCACGGATAGTTGCATTTTAAAAACTCCAGTTTTTAGAGGCTGCTCAATCATTATAATTGATTGATGATAACATGGCAAGGAGTGCTCTTAAATCACTAAAGGTGGCCCGAGAAGGACAAATGGCTGGAGATCCTGTTGGACGCACAGTTCCCAACTCCCGGTGGTGTTCTGCTCTGAACGAGTAGTTTGTCCCTCATTTCTTGCAACTTATGGCCCAGCTGGCCTGTTTACAGAAAACAGCCTTTTACACTTGGCAGTTCTGTTTGAAGCACAGTGTAACATCATTTCCCAGGAGATGGGGGGGAAAACATTACACAAAAAGTTTATAACCCTCCTAAAACACATGTGTGTTTTAAACGGAACAGCCATTGAGAATTGTTCTTTTTGTCTTTCTCTGAAATCGAGGCCTCCGCTTTCCTTCTAGCTGAAGTTAAGTGTAACTGAATTAGATGCTTTGATAACTCCTCTAAGCTTCTTAAATGTTCCTGCTCTTGCTTTGGATAAATACTAATCTGAAATAAGAACTCTAAGTAGATAGCTCTGTTCTTCCCAGGATACGGGAAACGTGGCCAAGTGTAATGGCATTTTTAAAAGATTTTATTGAAGTAAAATATAATATAGAAAAGTACAGCTCAGCGAATTTTTACTAACTGAAGACATCTGTGTAATCAGCACCCAGATCAAGAAGCAGAATATTACCAGCAACCACGGAAGCCCCACTTTTGCTGCCTCCCACCAGTTACTCTCTCCTTCCAATGGATAGGGACCTCTAAAAACATAGACTTGTTTTCCCTGGTTTTTGTATTTTGCATAAACAGGATCGATCATCTAATATGTTCTTTTTCTATGGCCTCTTTCATTCAACATTGTATTTGTGAGATTCAACCATATTACTGTTTTATGGGAGTATGGATCATTCTTTACAGTTGCTATGTAGTATTCCATTGTGTGACGACACCATGATTTTTCTCTAGTGGCATTTTTAGTGGGAGAGAATGTTTGTAGAATCTGTTTTCACTGCCACTGAGGACTTCATCATTTTTCAGTGCCAAGGAATCATTTGTCCCATAGACACAGAATGCCAGCTACTTTCAAGTGCCCCTTACATGGATAAATTTGGGGAAACACACTTATACTTTAAAGTTGGACTTTGTGGGCTACTTTACACTGCTTATTCTTTCTATTAACCCTTGCCCATACATTCTTCTTTCTCGTGTTATCACTCATGCCATTATTTCGCTTACTCCAGAATCCTTCCATTCATTCTGGTCCTGGGCTTAGACATCCTGCTTCCTGAAATACTTACATCTGTCATTCTCACATTTGCCTCCAAGCCTGTCCTCTCTGTCATCTCCTTTGAATCACCTCCTTTTACTCTGAACCTCCAAAAGCTTCCAAAGACTTCAGAATAATTCTAGATTCGTCTCTTCTCTCGCACTCTGTATCCAGTCCATCAGCAAATTGTGCTGAATTTAGCTTCAAAGTATTTCTGAATTCAGCCAATTTATTCTACCTGCAATGTGCCTACTGCAGACCTAGTTTCACGTGGGTTCCTGATTGCTTCCCAACTATCTCCCTGTATCTACCCTTATCCCTCCATAGTCTGTTCTCTTCACCATACCCTGTGTGATAGCCTTTTACAACATATATCTGATCATACCATTCCTTTGCCCCAAATCCCTTTCATTTGGGAAGGAAAGCAGAAGTTCTAACAGTGCGCCATGGGGCCCAGAATCATCTGCATTCTTCTTTGCCTCATCTTACACCTTCCTATTTCTCTCACATGGGGAACTGAGCCTGTCCAGACAACTTCCACATCATTAATCCACCACTCTCTGCTGCTTCTCATCTGCAGCCCATGCCGTAGTCCCAACCTACCGTCTTTAAATCTGCTGCTCCTGGAGACCATTTCTGCCATCTTTGATGACTTCAGCTTCTGATTCCTTTTTGTGCCTGTCTCTAAAGTGCAGCCTCTTCTTTTCTTCACATAGTTGCAGACACACATAGAAAGCTATGCTGTTTGTACAGGAGGTACTGGGTTAGCAACTACACAGAACTGGAGGCCACTTGCCCAGTTGTCTGTCTGCCCTAGGTCCTAGCCAGCTATCACTAGGGCTTGGAGTAGGAGGTAAACATGGCATGGTGACACCCTCGTTGGGAAATTCTGCCTTAACATTTGTGGCTGGAGTGACAAGTCCCTTTACCAGAGGTGTTTAACCTCAAATAAGGTTCTGGAGCCTGTTGTCTACCTCTTTGGGGGATTCTAAGGACTTGCAAGTCAGTAGATCACCTGTGATTTATCACTTTTGTTGGGTTCCCTTGATGATTTGTTCTTAGTGAGAATCCTGGTATCATATTCTGCCTCAAGGGTCTGGATTTCCCTTCCCCGTAAACTCTGGATTCCCTCTGACCAGGAAGCACTGGAGAGGAAATGCTTAGTAGCCAGATACAGGTTCTGGAGAAAGACAGTCCTGAGTCAGATCCTAGTTCAACAACTCACTAGCTGCTGTCCTTGATAGGTAACCTTTCTCATCTTCAATTTCTGCCTCTGAAATAATAATACCTGTGTTATAGGGTAATCAGGAAGATTAAATGAGATAATCTATAATTATATCTTTGTAAGTGTTCATTTCTCTTTTTCTGGTGTCAGCAGCTTCATTATGATTATTCATTATGATACTATGATACTATGTTCAAAGGAGTGAATTAGGTACTAGAGTTAGCTTTAAGAATAAGACATGATTCTTGTCACTAAGAATTTTTCAGTCTGAGAAGGGAGCTAGACATGAGTAATTCAATTCAGAGTGATAAAGCCATGGTGGGGGGAAATAGAGACTTTTCCTAGATCACATTATGCATCACACAATGTGATCACAAGGTGCATTTAACACATCTAGGGACGCTCTGAAGAGATAACACTGAGGAGATAAAACCAGGTGGAGAATGGGGAAAAGAACATTCTAGGCAGAGAGATAAGCCCAGAGACAAATGCAAGTAGTTGAGCAAAGCTGAAATATCACCCATAAGGAAATGATTTATGATGGATGAGGCTTAACAGTTATGTGGGCTATGACGGTCAAAACAAAACAAAACTGCACATGTCATATTAAAGGCTTTATCTTGAAGGCAGTAGACACCGTAAAGTAATTTTAGAGAGGTTAAATCTTTGGTTTAAAATGAGATAAATCATGATTGGAGATAATGGTAGTTACAACTTAGGGCATCAAGGAAGGAACAGAGAAGAGGAGATGGAGATAGAAAATTATGAGGACTTAGTGGCTGATTTGAGGTGGCAGGGACAGGAGAGATCTGCAGGAGAGCCCAGGGTTCCACGTTGGTCAGATGAAAGAAGAGTGGTACCACAAAGCAGTGTAGGGTACACAGGATAAAGAGCAGATTTGGCAGATTTGAAATGAAGAACACTTCATTTCAGCTTTAGATAAGTTGGATGAATTTTGCAGATGAGGGTCATTTAGGTGGTGCAGTCTGTTAACCATCTGACTCTTGGTTTCAGCTCGGGTTGTGATTTCAGGGTCGTGAGATTGAGCCCCACATCAGGCTCCACATTTGGCAGGGAGTCTGCTTAAGACTCTATCTCCTCTCTCCTTCTGCCCCTCCCACTTGTACTCTCTCCCTCTCGAAAATATATAAATAAATCCTGAAAAAATTTTCAGATGTGATATATAAATGGAGAAGTCTAATAGACATTTGACTCTCTGGGTAGGGAGCAAAGGAGAGACATTTGGCTGGAGATATGGGCTTATGAATTATATTAATTAGTATCCAGATTAAGGTGTGATACCAAAGGAATCAACAAACATAGTGATCCAAAGAGGATATTTCACTTCCCATACACACAGCTGTCTAGAAATTGTTTGGTGGTCCTGTCCAGATGCCACTCAAATGTGATCCACTGGCCAGCAGCACTGGTATCACCTGAGAACCTGAACAAACTCCGGAATCTTCAGGCCCTATCCCAAACCTAATTAATCAGCATCTGCATTCAACAGGTAATCCACAGGCACAGAACATTTCGAGAAGCTCTGATTTAAACAAGCACGTTGCTCTGCTTTCCTCTCAAAGAATATAGTTGAAGCAGTCTTGTTGCTACTTTATCAGCATTTTAGCCATAAGAAGGGGAAAAAAGATTAGAAAATAATGAGCTTTCTTTTTAGGATATGATAGATATCCTTAAATTGGTAATTATTGATATTTACTGTATTAGAAATTAAAACAGAAAATTTTAACTTATTTCTAATTTGTTTAAAAATAACAAACCTGTTACGTGCTAACATAAATATTTTTATGAAAAATCACTATACTTCCAAAACAAAAAGGAGTAAGTCAGAATGGCATTGGTTTATATTTTCACAAATCTCTTTAGTGTCTTACTGAGTAGAAAACAGCTGGATTCTCACTTTTGCCTCCTCGTTCAGTAAGCTGCCATATGTTGTTTGGGTTGAAGTCTATGAAGAAAATCTAGTCTCAGGCAAATACATAGTTGGAAAAGAGAAGAATATTTTGATAGCCTTTTCAGATATTCTTTTTTGATACATGCCTAGACTCTACAAGCAGTGATTTCTTAAGGGTGAATTGTAAATTGTGATGTGGAATCTGAAACCATATCAGTGAGCTGTTTGTACTCTTTTACATTAAAATCTACTGGTCTACCTTGTATTTTGGATAGCTCTTTTGTCTGTCCCTGATTTTCTTACATCATACATTGGTCATTTCCAAATATTGGTGCTGAGTTATACAGATCTTCCAAATGTTGACATAATTCATTATGCAATTGAAAACAATCCCATTTTTAATGTCACCATTGATCTCATCAGAAAAATGTTTAAGTACAGAGCATCTGCCAGTGGCAGATACAAGTTTTCCAAAATTTGAATTTTTCCTCAAAAGCCAAAATTTTATCATTGGCTATAAATATGTCAGTTGTTTTTCTTGAAGGAACAAGATTACTTTGTTCATTTTTGAGAAAATGTTTGCCAAATACCTGAGTTTTAATAATCACAGTTTCTCTGTCATTCTTTCAAGTAACGGTGGTTTTACATGACAGAAATAACTAGTTCAGTTCACAACGCAAATAACCGCATAGGTGTTTTTCCTTGAGATAACCATTGTGCTTTAGCGTACAGGAGAAATGCTTTATGCATAGTTCCTGCTTTGTTACACAAAATGTTAAAGAGACACTTATTTAAAGTTTGAGGTTTTATAAGATTAATGATTTTTACTGCTTCATCAATGGCATGCTTAAGTGAAACTGCCTTTTTAAAATTCCATCTGTGAATACATAGCATAGTGGTAAAGAGTACAGTGACCATTAGCATAGTTTGGAACGATTCTCCTTGTTCTGTTAAGATACCAGCAATTTTACCCACCATTATTTTTGCACTATCAGTACAAATGTCAACACAGTGAAAAAGGAGAAGAATGTCCTAGAGTCATAATAAAAATAGTTTTGACATCTTGAAAAGCTCACTGGGATCTTGGGTCTGTACACCACATTTTCCAAACCACTGTCTTATATGATTATTCTGAGATGGGTGAATATTAGCTTGTATGAGATTACATGGTTTTAGACTGACTAGTTCTAGAAAAATTTAAGTAACAAATTTAGATTCGGTGTGTCTCTGTGCTTTCTCTTTTTGTGACACCCCTGAAGACACTACCTTGTACCCTAGTGGGACAGATGGACCGACTACCATCTGAGGCACCTATTCAAGCTTGCTCTTGTTTGTTTGATTAGTCATTGGGCAAGTATTGAGAAAAACCTACCATGTACCAGGTTCTCTGTCTGGGCTCTGGGCTCTAAGGCAGAACTTGTCATGCCCTTCCTCACAAAACCACTATATTAATTTCCTGTTGCTGTTGTGGCCAATCAAAACAAACCTAGAAGTAAAAACAATATAAGTTTACTATCTTACAGCTCTGTAGTCAGAAGTCTAACACTAGTCTCATGAGACAAAAATGGAAGAGTTGGCAGGGCACCTGGGTGGCTCAGTTGGTTAAGCGTCTGCCTTTGGCTCAGGTCATGATTTCAGGGTCCTGGGATCAAGCCCCACATTGGGCTCCCTGCTCAGTGGAGCCTGTTCTGATTCTCCCTTTACCTCCTCCCCTCCCCATAACTCATATGCTGGCTTGCTCTCTTTCTCTCTTTCAAATAAATAAGATCTTTTTTAAAAATGGAGATGTTGGCAGCACTGCATTTCTTTTTGGAGGCTCAGGGAAGCATCCGTCTCTGCATCTTTTCCTGTCCAGAGGCCCCTGCGTTCCTTGGCTTGCGGCCCCTTTCTTTCCCCTTCAAAGCTGGCATCTTTGCTCATCTCTCTCTGACCACAGCCCGTAAATGTTCTCTGCTTCAGGGACTCATGTGAGTAGACTGAACCTGCCCAGATCATGCCGGCTAATCACCATCACAAGGTCTATAACATTAATCACCTTGGCAAAGTCCCTTCTGCCCTATTTGCTTATGACATGCTCTGGGGATTAGAGTGTGGGCCTTTGTCATGGGTAATGATTCTACCTACACACTCTCAGGAAGTGGGTGTTAAAATTTGCTGAGGGAATGAAGGAAGGATCTTCGCCCATTGGCCGTTGCTCAGAGCTGTGCCCCTCCTGGAGATGCTAGTCGATGGCAGAAGGCTCAGTTGAGGACCTTCCCTTCTGGGACCCAGTGCTCCTCTGCTGTCTCTCCAGAGTGGATGAGAACTTCCACTGAAGCACTTACTCACTGCATCTCCTCTACTGTTCACTCCTGCCCCCACTCGCCTGTAAGCTCCTGGACTTGTGTCTTGCCTTGTTCTTGGGATGCCCGGAGTACAACACAGTGCCCGCACTTGGTATGTACACAGTAAACATTTGTTGAAGAAGTCATGGGTGCATCAGTGAACGATTCTAACATCCCCCAAGTTCCATTTTTGCATTTTGCCTGTATACGCCTGTCCCCCAAAGAAGCAGAGTGGCTTCAATCGTGGGATTCTAAAGCCTGTGACAGGTATCAGTGCAAGGGCGTCAGTGATGTTTGGGGGCAGAAGGGCCTTTGGCACTCCTTCGGGGGTCCTCACTGGCAGCATCCTGTGAGCCTGTGGCCTGTGACCAAGCTGGACCATGGAGGAGCCCCGGAGACAGCTTCTCCTGAAGCCTGTGAGAGCGGCTTTGGGTTTCACAGAGGGACTGCTGGCCGCATCCCAGAAGAGCAGGTGCGGAGCCAGCCAACAAATGTGGCCTGTTGGCTCCTCGGGCCCACGGCCATAGCCAGCACCTCTGACTTCGCAGAGGTGTTTTAATTCATTCCCCACAAATGGCTTTTCTAAAGACAACACGTATTTTACAGAGAGCCTTTTGTATGGCGTTACTGGGGACTCATTCAAAAATAACAGGAGCTCCAGACTACAGAATTTATTTTAAAAAAAGGTTCTGTCACTCTAGACGCAGCTCTGGTTTTCCACCTCCTACCAGTTGGCGCATTTTTATCAAAATGAATGAGAAACTTAATCCCTGGTACTTTATAAAGAAGCCATTTTTTTGCCTCGGCTGTGGTTTGCTCTGCGTGCACTTTCTTAATGGCAGTGTTTAATAATGTTTATATTGCCTTTAACCTTTGACTCACTTTGCAGTGAAGTTCCCAGATGTGGCGTTACATCCAATCCTGGCAGGTTGCCCCTCCCTCCTTTGAGACCATGAACTTCTTATTCCTAGAAGGTTTCTCATTCCCTGCCAGTCCTCTTCATCACCCCTACTGGGCAGACTGGCGGTCCCCTGGGGACGTAGGCCATATCAGCAATAGGCATTTCCATCGATCAGAGGCTATGCACCAGGACCACGCTCTGTGATTTACTTCTGTTATTAGATCCTGAGAACAACATTACGGAGTGAAAGCTATTGCTGTCTGGCCTCAAATGTAAGGTCAAAGTCAACCCTCAGAAAAGAGGGTGTCCTTTTATGTTTGGGTCCTTACAAAGACTGCGCCATGGTGGGGATTACTATATTTTAAACCACAAAGTAGTTTTTTTTTTTTTTTTTTTTTTCTCATTTTATTTATTTTTTCAGCGTAACAGTATTCATTCTTTTTGCACAACACCCAGTGCTCCATGCAAAACGTGCCCTCTCCATTACCCACCACCTGTTCCCCCAACCTCCCACCCCTGACCCTTCAAAACCCTCAGGTTGCCCCAACCTCCCACCCCTGACCCTTCAAAACCCTCAGGTTGTTTTTCAGAGTCCATAGTCTCTTATGGTTCGCTTCCCCTCCCCAATGTCCATAGCCCGCTCCCCCTCCCCCAATCCCACCTCCCCGCAGCAACCCCCAGTTTGTTTTGTGAGATTAAGAGTCATTTATGGTTTGTCTCCCTCCCAATCCCATCTTGTTTCATTTATTCTTCTCCTATCTCCTACCCCCCCATGTTGCTTCTCCATGTCCTCACATCAGGGAGATCATATGATAGTTGTCTTTCTCCGATTGACTTATTTCACTAAGCATGATACGCTCTAGTTCCATCCACGTCGTCGCAAATGGCAAGATTTCATTTCTTTTGATGGCTGCATAGTATTCCATTGTGTATATATACCACATCTTCTTTATCCATTCATCTGTCGATGGACATCTAGGTTCTTTCCATAGTCTGGCTATTGTAGACATTGCTGCTATAAACATTCGGGTACACATGCCCCTTCGGATCACTATGTTTGTATCTTTAGGGTAAATACCCAGTAGTGCAATTGCTGGGTCATAGGGTAGTTCTATTTTCAACATTTTGAGGAACCTCCATGCTGTTTTCCAGAGTGGTTGCACCAGCTTGCATTCCCACCAACAGTGGAGGAGGGTTCCCCTTTCTCCACATCCTCTCCAGCATCTGTCATTTCCTGACTTGTTCATTTTAGCCATTCTGACTGGTGTGAGGTGATATCTCATTGTGGTTTTGATTTGTATTTCCCTGATGGCGAGTGACGTGGAGCACTTTTTCATGTGTCTGTTGGCCATCTGGATGTCTTCTTTGCAGAAATGTCTGTTCATGTCCTCTGCCCATTTCTTTTTTTTTTTTTTTTTTTTTTCAATATGGACACATTTATTGGAAAAGAGAGACAAAATGTAGATATATACACACGCAGCTACAGAAATAGAGCTGTGTGTGTATACGGGTGATTTACAACGTGTATGTACAGTTCTTTGCTCTATTCATCCTCTGCCCATTTCTTGATTGGATTGTTTGTTCTTTGGGTGTTGAGTTTGCTAAGTTCCTTATAGATTTTGGATACTAGCCCTTTATCTGATATGTCGTTTGCAAATATCTTCTCCCATTCTGTCAGTTGTCTTTTGGTTTTGTTAACTGTTTCCTTTGCTGTGCAAAAGCTTTTGATCTTGATGAAATCCCAATAGTTCATTTTTGCCCTTGCTTCCCTTGCCTTTGCCGTTGTTCTTAGGAAGATGTTGCTACGGCTGAGGTCGAAGAGGTTGCTGCCTGCAAATTAAAGGCATCCAAATTGGTAAAGAAGAAGTCAAACTATCACTCTTCGCAGATGATATGATACTATATGTGGAAAACCCAAAAGACTCCACTCCAAAACTGCTAGAACTTGTTCAGGAATTCAGTAAAGTGTCAGGATATAAAATCAATGCACAGAAATCAGTTGCATTTCTGTACACCAACAACAAGACTGAAGAAAGAGAAATTAAGGAGTCAATCCCATTTACAATTGTACCCAAAACTATAAGATACCTAGGAATAAACCTAACCAAAGAGACTAAGAATCTATACACAGAAAATTATAAAGTAGTCATGAAAGAAATTGAGGAAGACACAAAAAAATGGAAAAATGTTCCATGCTCCTGGATTGGAAGAATAAATATTGTGAAAATGTCTATGCTACCTAAAGCAATCTACACATTTAATGCAATCCCTATCAAAATACCATCCATTTTTTTCAAAGAAATGGAACAAATAATCCTAAAATTTATATGGAACCAGAAAAGACCTCGAATAGCCAAAGGAATATTGAAGAACAAAGCCAAAGTTGGTGGCATTACAATTCCGGACTTCAAGCTCTATTACAAAGCTGTCATCATCAAGACAGCATGGTACTGGCACAAAAACAGACACATAGATCAGTGGAACAGAATAGAGAGCCCAGAAATCGACCCTCAACTCTATGGTCAACTAATCTTCGACAAAGCAGGAAAGAATGTCCAATGGAAAAAAGACAGCCTCTTCAATAAATGGTGCTGGGAAAATTGGACAGCCACATGCAGAAAAATGAAATTGGACCACTTCCTTACACCACACACAAAAATAGACTCCAAATGGATGAAGGACCTCAATGTGAGAAAGGAATCCATCAAAATCCACAAAGTAGTTTAACTAATCAAACCAAGGGATTTGGGTGCCTGAGGAGCTGCTTAATATTCAGACATTTGTGGGGGTTTGTCCATTTTACGGGTGAGGAAACTGAGACTCGGAGAAGTTAATTTAAGTTGCCCAAGGTCACGCAGCTTGTAAGTGCTACGGCCAGTTCCCAGGCATATAATTTTACTCCGATAACCTCATTTTTAATCCTCCTCAGTTCTTTCTTTCAGCTTTAAAAAGGTTTCAATCTAGGGTCTCACTGATCTCTTCCTTCTTGTTGAGAGTTCGTTCTTAGAGCAGAGGGTATCAGAAATTGATATACCTCCAATCTGGAGTCATACTTTTATGAATAGTACTAGGAGGATCTAATTGGCCTTCTAGGCCAACGTGTGTAGGATTCCTTCTTGTTCATCTGTGCCAAACAATCTCCCTACCTCCCTTTGCCACTGATGGGAGGTTCATTGCTTCCCGAGTCAGTCCCTTACTTTGGTTCCTCTTTTTGAGGAATTCTTATAGTCAGCTGAAATTGTCTTTCCTGGAATTTTCAGTCTGACAGAATTTTGAGTCTGGAGATCCAAAAGTACCTGGACTTGTCTCTTATTATCTTCCCTTCCCTCAACTTCCCTTTCTCTCTCTTCCTCTTCCCTGCTCTCCTCTTGACAAAAAATGTTTCATCTTAGATTATTTTTAGATATGTAGAAAAGTTGTCAAGATAGTATAGAGAGTTCTATATATCCCTCACCTCATTGTGAAAATCTTACAGGACTGTAGTATATTTGTCAAAGCTAAGAAGCCAATATTGGTACATTTCTATTGACTATAAACTCTGGACTTTATTCTGATTTCACTAGTCTCCCCCTCCCCTCCCCACCCCCTTGCTCTTTCTCTGTTCCAAGATATTATCCAGGATCCTATCACATTTTGTCATTAGTTTCATCTGGTGTGTGATAGTTTTTCAGTCTTTCCCCATTTTTCATGACTTGACAGTTTTGAGGAGTACTAGTTAGCCATTTTGTAGAATGTTGCTTAATTAGGATTTATCTGTTGTTCGTTTGTTTAATTTTATTTTATTATACTCAGTTAGCCACTATATATAGTACATCGTTAGTTTTTGAGGTAGTGTTCCATGATTCATTAGTCACGTATAACCCCCAGTGCTCATCACAGCACGTGCCCTTCTTTTGTTGTGCGGTTATGGGTTTGGGAGAAAAATACTGCAAAAGCAAAGTACCATTACCATCACATCATATTAGGGACACATCATATCATTTGCCTTATCACTGGTGATGCTAACCTTGATCTTCTAAGGTAAAATTCTCCTCCCTCCTCCTTCTATACACAATTTTTTAGAAGCAAGTCATTATGTGCAGCCCACACTCAAGAGGTAGGGAGGGGGATTACCTCCTGGAGGGGGTGGTAACTACATAAGTTAATTTGGAATTCTTCTGTAAGAACACTTATCTCTTCTCCTACATTTATCTATATATCTATATATCTATTATTATTTATGCAATCACTTATGTAGATCAGTATGGAACAAAGCATATTTTTTAGTCCTCGGGGTTATAATCCATTACTACTTTATTTTCTTACCCAAATTGCCTCAGCTTTGGCCACTGGGAGGCCTTCCAGTTGTCTCCTGTGTCCTTTTGACATGCCCCATCCCTTTGTTTTTTAAGGACTTCCTTACTTTCAGGCACAACAAGATCTTCCGAGTTCTTCTTGTATTTTTGCTGCCCATCCCTAGAATCAGCCATTTCTCCGAGGATCCCTGATTTCTGTTACTTGAGAATGACATTAGAAACCACAATCTGACCATTGGGTGTGCTCACTGCTACCAGGGTGTCATTACTTCTAGATTTTCTTGGTGGCAGAACTGGGAAATAGATGTATGTGTATCAGTCCATGTCACACATGTATCTATGATATTTCTGTATCTACATTTGGTTCTTCAGTAAAGCTTGTCTTTTGAACATTTATATTTTTCTGTGTAGCCAACAATTAAATGTGATTCACTGCCTGCTATCACCAATGTAATGTGTTTTTTTTTTTTTAAAAGGAGAAGAAAGTGAAAACGGAGATGTTCACATAAATATGGCTTAAGAACTGAGCCATTTTGTAGTTGGATCATGCCATTTTAGACATAAAGAGATCCCGAGAATTTATTGGGATCCTACAAGGTTAAGGAGCTACTTACTGATATAGTCAGGTTTGGAATCTGGGTATTTGAAATGGAGTCTTTTTATTTCCACCATATCTCATGCATCTTTAAGACTGATCAGTATTCTTTGCTTTGTATTCAGCTCTATAATTAGCTTTTGGGAATGTTTTAAGCAGATTAGAAAGTAATTTCATAAATTGATGTGCACAGGCATTACCTAGCTAACAGAAGTCTGCTAGAGTATTACTGAGGGAGTTTGTTCTCCAGCAGTGGATCTTAGATCAACAACTTGAAAATGATGCTCTCATGGCCAGATGTTAGTGGTTGAATCTTTTCAAGGGATTATGATGATTATTCTACCTTGTTTTACTTTGTATAACTACCTTTTTAAAAAATCCTTTTGCTCTGGGAAGAGAATCCTAAGGCTCCGATAGGATAGATACTTGAAGCATATACCTGCTTTTCAGAAATGGGATATAATGAAGCAATGAAGGAGTCTTCTTAATGTTATCCAAAATGTTGGTGATAGGGTAAAAAGGAAAAATGAAAGCTGTGGCCCCCACAGTGCCACTTCTAACAGACTAGCCACACAGCTCCTTTATTTTAAATTGCTCTTGGCAGCTTGTAAAGCAGAGAATATGTGAATGCTTGTCTCCAGAGACTCCTGAGGCTGTAGGACAGACCTAGGATGCCTTCGAAGGTTTTAACCACTTCCTTTGAGAAGTGGGTGTGTTTACACTGGGTTAATTGCGTCTTGTCACCATGGAACAGTAACATCTTCCTGTTCTTTTCCATCTGTATCTATTCATTCCAGAGACTTGCCATTTTGTTTTTGTTTGGTGCATTGTGAACATCCAAGATTTTTAGTGGAAATAAATGGTAACAGCTGTTTTTTGTGTACCAAATAAAATAATAATGAACCTTAACCTTGAGATGATATGTCCAAATTTTTCCAGGTGTGGAACTGACTTGACTAGAAAAGTTCGTTTTGGGGTGGTCATCTCAATACAGAATCACATCCAGCTGCTTGCCATCAACTTCATTCAAAGAGAGCATTTCTATAGGCCATTTTAAAAATTCCAGGGCTCCCTTCTTAACCTAGCCTTTCCTCTTTAAAATAGTGTATTTTCATATACATAAGCATACACATACACTAAAATCCCATCTTCCTTCTTTCCTGCTTTATTCTTCTCCATAACCCTTACCACCATCTGGTATTCTGTATATTTTACTTCTTTAGCTTTTTAACTGTCTGTTTTGCTCAAGAAGAATGTAAACTCCACGACAGCAAGGGATGTGTTTAATTCACTGCTGTATACCTCAACCCAGAATAATACCTGGAACATAGTAGATACTCAACGAGCCCTTCTGAATGAATGACATGAACATTGCAAGTTGTGATCATTTGGCTCCTGATTTTAATATAAATACAAATAGTTGAGTTTTATTTTATAAGATTATTTTATAAGTGAAATAAAGTGCATTATTTAAAATAGGGATTTATGTATTCACGAAAAATCTCAGAATTTGTACAAGACATGGTATAGTTACTTAGAAGCTATGTGGTTACTCCAGAAATGCAATGCTGTTATTGCATGCAAGGAATTTTGAAATTCTCTGCTAAATATCACTGATGAAATTAGTGGAAGAGCTAAAAGGAAAAAAAAATGTTTTGTTTTAAAGTGAATTACCTTCAGATTCACCCAAAGATATTTCGAATCCTAAGTGACATTGCCCAGTTTGATCCCTTATTCTACTCACCAGGTTTAGCAGGAAATGACTGTTGATTGTTATAAAAAAAAATATCCTATGATTCTTGGGGTGCCTGGGTGCCTCATCAGTTAAGCAGCTGCCTTCAGCTCAGGTCATAATCTCAGGGTCCTGGGATTGAGTCCCACATTGGTCTTCCTGCTCAGTGGGGACACTGTTTCTCCCTCTCCCTCTGCTGCTCCTCCTGCTTGTGCTGTGTGTGTGTGTGTGTGTGTGTGTGTGTGTGTGTGTGAGAAATAAATAAATAAAATTGTTTAAAATAAAATTAAATTAAAAATCCTATGATTCAGTAATCGCACCCTGGGTATTTACCCAAAGAATGCAAAAACACTAATAGAAAGGATATATGCATGCTTATGTTTATTGCAGCATTATTTACAGCAGTTAGATTATGGAAACAGGCCAAGTGTCCATTAATAAATGAATGAATAAAGAAGTAGTATGTATATAAAAGGGAATATTACTCAACCATAAAAAAGAATCAAATCTTGCCATTTGAAACAACATGGTTGGATCTAGAGAGTATAATGCTAAGTGAAATAATTCAGTCAGAGAAAGACAAAATGCCACATGATTTTACTCATATGTGGAATTTAAGAAACAAAACAAATGAACAAAGAAAGAAAAGAGACAAAACAAAAAACAGACAGTTTACTATAGAGAACAGATGGTTACCAGAGAGGAGATGTGTCGGGTGATGGGTGAAATAGGTGGAGAGAATTAAGAGTACATTTCCCATGAGGGAAGAGTACATTTCCCAGGAGCACTGAGTAATGTATAGAATTGTTGAATCACTATATTGTACACCTGAAACTAATACAATGCTGTGTGCTAACTTTATTGGAATTAAAATAAGAAAAAAATGAAAACAAAAATAAACTTTGATTTTGGAGTAAAAAAACCTATTCTATGGGTGCCTGGGTCTCTCAGTGGGTTAAGTTGCTGCCTTCAGCTCAGGTCATGATCTCAGTGTCCTGGGATCAAGTCCTGCATCGGGCTCTCTGCTCAGCAGGGAGCCTGTTTCCCTCTCTCTCTCTCTCCCTCTGCCTGCCTCTCTGCCTACTTGTGATTCTCTCTGTCAAATAAATAAATGAAATCTTAAAAAAAAAAGACCAATTCTAATTTTTGCCAATATGGAGAATATTTTTTTTCCCTTTTTATTAATTTTTTCAGCGTAACAGTATTCATTCTTTTTGCACAACACCCAGTGCTCCCTGCAAAACGTGCCCTCCCCATCACCCACCACCTGTTCCCCCAACCTCCCACCCCTGACCCTTCAAAACCCTCAGGTTGTTTTTCAGAGTCCATAGTCTCTTATGGTTCGCCTCCCCTCCCCAATGTCCATAGCCCGCTCCCCCTCTCCCAATCCCACCTCCCCCCAGCAACCCCCAGTTTGTTTTGTGAGATTAAGAGTCATTTATGGTTTGTCTCCCTCCCAATCCCATCTTGTTTCATTTATTCTTCTCCTATCCCCCTACCCCCCCATGTTGCTTCTCCATGTCCTCATATCAGGGAGATCATATGATAGTTGTCTTTCTCCGATTGACTTATTTCACTAAGCATGATACGCTCTAGTTCCATCCATGTCATCGCAAATGGCAAGATTTCATTTCTTTTGATGGCTGCATAGTATTCCATTGTGTATATATACCACATCTTCTTGATCCATTCATCTGTTGATGGACATCTAGGTTCTTTCCATAGTCTGGCTATTGTAGACATTGCTGCTATAAACATTCGGGTACACGTGCCCCTTCGGATCACTATGTTTGTATCTTTAGGGTAAATACCCAGTAGTGCAATTGCTGGGTCATAGGGTAGTTCTATTTTCAACATTTTGAGGAACCTCCATGCTGTTTTCCAGAGTGGTTGGACCAGCTTGCATTCCCACCAACAGTGGAGGAGGGTTCCCCTTTCTCCACATCCTCTCCAGCATCTGTCATTTCCTGACTTGTTAATTTTAGCCATTCTGACTGGTGTGAGGTGATATCTCATTGTGGTTTTGATTTGTATTTCCCTGATGCCGAGTGACGTGGAGCACTTTTTCATGTGTCTGTTGGCCATCTGGATGTCTTCTTTGCAGAAATGTCTGTTCATGTCCTCTGCCCATTTCTTGATTGGATTGTTTGTTCTTTGGGTGTTGAGTTTGCTAAGTTCCTTATAGATTTTGGATACTAGCCCTTTATCTGATATGTCGTTTGCAAATATCTTCTCCCATTCTGTCAGCTGTCTTTTGGTTTTGTTAACTGTTTCCTTTGCTGTGCAAAAGCTTTTGATCTTGATGAAATCCCAATAGTTCATTTTCGCCCTTGCGAATATGGAGAATATTTTTAAAAATACTGTAAAATTCAAGGTTAATTCCTCTGAAAGAATGTCAGCATTTGTTTGGATATATAGATGTTGACATGTTTTTATTTTTAATCATATTTGCTTTAAAAATACATTTTTTAATTTAAAATTAAAAATTTTTGGTACCTGAAGTACTTAACACTTCTAAAACTAGTGGATTCTTCCTTGTATAACCAGTACATAAGATAACATAAAAGGGCCTGTAACTTCCCTAGCTGTGTTATAAGCTACATCATACCAGATCAATCTGATGCCAGATTTCTTGGAGCATTCTCTCCAGGACAAGAAACAGACAAATAAAAAGCAAATAAGCAGACAAATAAAAAGCAATCTACTCAGTGAACATCACAAACTTGTTTGCAAGCCATCTTTGGACTGATACTGGGTACTAATTGCATCTTTGTATAAGAATGACGTATTTTCATTTTCCCACCTTTTATTCCAGAGCATTGGGGAGTCAACAATGTCTGTTGTGTTAAATCAGCTGCTGCCCATGATTAAACCTTTGGGCCAGAGGACCAATGACGACTACAGCCCAGAAGAGCTGTTGGTCCTCCTGATATATATTTATTCCATCAGTGGAGAGTTCACAGTGGACAAAGACCTGGGGGAAGCTGAGGAAAATGTGAAGAAAGCATTGGCTCAGGTCTTCTGTGAAGAGTCTGAATTGTCACCTCTGCTACAAAAAATCACAGGTGAGTGTTTAATGAAAAAATACAGGACATAAACATCACTGAATGCAGAAAAGGGTTTAAAAATAAAGACATTTTAGGAAGAGGATGAAACCATCCTCATTGGAGTTGTTTGGAATTTTATGAGGCCTGGTGAATGCTAGCCAGCACTTAGGATTAGAGGTTTTCATTGCAGTATGTTTTTTCCAGCTGTAGTGAAATTGTCTTCTAATTGCCTGTCACAACTTCTATTTTTAGAGCCTCATTAAAATAGCAAGATTTTCACAGCATACAGTATCTTTAAGAAAAAATAAAACGTGCAACCTATTCAAAGGGTTTCTGTTGACATATTTTCTTGCAGATTGTCATTTCAAACTTAAAACACACACACACACACACACACACACACACTCACACACACACAACTGTTTCCCTAAGATGCTGTGCAATGTCATACAATCAAAAATTGCAATTTTCGGAAGTACTCATACTTTTTACTTCTCATATTTCATTTTGAATCTGCATTAATTGGTAGTATCCCAAATAATATCCAAACATCCTAGTAAAGGAGGCTGTGTGGAATCGGGAAAAATATATAGTTAAATATCATACACTCTAGCCATTTTTACGTTTAGTAAGAACTGTTATGTAACTCATAGAGACATTCATTTCTGTTTTTCTTATCAAACTCAGTATTACTTCTATTTTATACGAAGTCTATTTCCATTAGGATGGATGGAGCCTGGGTCTGTTTAAGAGTGGAAATTGTTAAAGCTTACACACAAAACTGAAATAGTCTAAAAACATACCTATTTCCATTCATTCATGAACGTGTGTGTGGGGGGGGAGGTATATGCAGACCTCTCCAGTCAGGAAGGCCCCACTGAGGCGCATTATGTATTTCCCAACTCCTCCTCCTGTCACCTATCGCGCCTCACTGAGAGGAGTGTCCAGACCGCTCCGAAAGAGGCTGTGTCCTGTCCTCCGCAGTGGCCTGTGCATGGAGCGGCCCTTCGTGCCCACAGCTGACCTTTCCTATGTTTGATTATGGAAAATGAAACACTGACGAGGTGGAAACCGAAGGAAGTTTCCACAAAAATGAAATATTTCCTTGCTTAGCATAGACCCTCTTTGCCAACTTAAAATCCACTTAAGGAAAACTTGTGGAATTTGCGCGCATTTCATGAAGTTACAGTGCTGTATGTGACTATGTGTGTTTGTTTGGCTATAAATGAATATTGACTTAGAAAGGTTTAATACGGTTTACGTGGCGCTCCGAACGGTAATTTGATTCAAAGTCAATTTGAATGCCAGGAGAATTTAATTGGAAGTTATTCTTAAAATGCATAATTTCAGAAACAGACAACAAAGATGGTTTGTTTTAGCTGAGGTTCTTTGGATGACTTTTCTGTAACGTTAGTGTGTTACTGTATTATTTTGGGAATTGAAGTCATGCTGGGAGAGTATTCATTTAATACTCGCTCAAGGTGTTTATTGACCCAGCATTTCACTCTTTATTACTTTCTCTATTTATGATTGCATAGGATATTGCATTTTAAATTTTAAATGTGTGATTTCACATTTAAAAACACTTCTGTACATTCATGTTGATATAAGGAAATTAGTAAGTTTAGCAAATGAAGTGTAAAAATAAGGATTTGTAGAAATGTTAGTATTTAAAATTTTTAGAGACATCTTATTTTGTAATATGAAGTATACATTCCTACCTACATTAACTTGGGATGCACAGTTTAAATAGGGTGGGTAAGAGGCGCTACTTAAATGTGGCATAAGAGAACTTAGCCAGTGGAATACCTATGTGTTGCTCCACTTCTATGGACATCACAAGGACTTTATTTCCGAAGATAGGCTTTTACTTGGCCACAGACATATCCCTACGCTGGAAAGTCAAATGTTCTGAGAAGTAGGGTTTATGTTGACATTTAGCTGCCGAGGCAACTGTTTACATCTCAGGACAAAAAGCACTAGGATGGTTTGGGGGTGGCAGTGACTCAATCTTGTAGAACAGGGTGGGCTATTCCATTATATACTGAAAGAATTGAATAGCCTTCCAAATTGCCTTCCAAATGCTTGGCCAGTCGTGAACTAGATTAACTTGGCTTTACCGTGAACTTGCACACAGTGTTGGGTTTACGTTATTCCAATTTCTAGCCTTGGCTGACTTGTTACTGGGTAGCAGAATTTCTTTTATGGCGTGCGCACAATTTGGGGCTGATGAAATTTCATTTCAAACTATTATTGAAAGCAAGCAATTAATCAGTAAAACTCCATTTTTTATATTATAATTTTATTGATCTTAATAGAATCAGGAAAACAATTTTTTTTTTCCTACTGAAAACTCAAGCATGTGATTGTCACCCAAAACTGAAAGGATCAGAATTTGAACCCAGGTGTTCTGGGTCTGGAGCCCAGGTCTTTAAGCAAGAGATTCTAAACCTGCTACCAGCTCACTTCCATCAACATTGCGTTTATTATATTTTGTAACCGATGCTTGCTACGCTTACTGTTTTATGACATACTAGCTCAGCCATTCCATCATGTTCTTATTTCACAGGCAGTGAATTAATATTTGGTTAATACTGTTGGTACCACCTGTTCTTTTTACTCTTCTGTAATAGCTACTTATACGTGTTTCCCCATGCCTTCCTATTTTCATGCATGTGTTCTCTTCGTTTCTGCATTGCTATTAAAAAATTAAAATATTATTCCTAGTCATTGAAATCTGTTGGTTATCTAGCTTTTTAAAGCAGGAATGGCAAACTTAAATTCTTCTTATTTCAATGATATCTCTTGACAATAATTTCGCTGTGTTTAAAATTCATATTTTCTTTTTATATGTTACATATGTAATTTACTTTTGGCCATTTCTTTCATTTCTCCCTGTTCTCCTTACTTTTATGGAAAGCACAATGAGAAATTGTAATTGGCAAAACATACCAAAACTTAAGCATGGTCAATGGCAGCATACTATTTTCCTTTTGATGGCTACTTTTAGGGAGAATGATGGGCAATAACTCTCTTTTCTATTCACACAAAATAACAAGGGCTGGCTCCCTGGTGTCAGGGATGGGAGTTGTAAAAAGAAAATTGGTACAGCCTAAAAATGTCATTTACTGTGCTTTCTCAGTCTTGTTAGTTCAAAGAAATGATCAGTTTCTGTATATGTTAGTGTTTGCCTAGCTTTCACAAGAGCAAACAAAGGAAAACCATTTGAACTTTCTTCAGAGAATTAAGTCAAAGTTCTAACTTTAAAGATCTGTGTAAACTTGGAACCTCATCATACAGGAAGGTGTATCAGATAAAGGATAGAGCTTAGATGTAAAAATCCTTAATTCAAAAGTCCTGGCTCTGTCATTTCCGAGCAGTGTGTGTTAGCCTATCATCCATCTTCGAACCTCAATAGTAAACCTAAGTGTCATATTGACTGCTCAATGATTTTACTAAAGATAAAATGATGTTATATGTGTGCACTCATTTCCAATCCATATACAATGTAAATAAGTAATCTTCTGGGGCTCCTGGGTGGCTCAGTGGTTTAAGCCTCTGCTTTCAGCTCAGGTCATGATCTCAGGGTCCTGGAATTGAGCCCCACATAAGGCTCTCTGCTCAGTGGGGAGCCTGCTTCCCCCTTTCTCCCTCTACCTGTCTCTCTCTGCCTATTTGTGATCTCTCTGTGTCGAATAAATAAACAAAAAAAATCTAAAAAAAAAAATAAGTAATCTTCTCCCATGAGCGTTGTTATTTTGAAAGCTTCTAGCAGTCATGTAGGGCAGTACTTCCCAACCTTACTCACATTGTTATATGCACAGACAAAGAGTATGCTTGCATAGTATACTCAGGTAAATGGACAGAAGTTTTTGGTCAGAAGCAACCAGCCCTGGGGCTTTGACCACTCCAAGACCCACCTACCTAACCTGTGAGCTGAAGAGAACCAACTCAGCACACATGTAACCTATTAGGACCAAATCAGTACTTGAAGGATATGTTGGTCAGAAGGTTCTGGAACTAGAGAAAAGGGGAAAAAAAAAAAAACTTGCGTATTGTTTTTGACACCCAAAACTATTTTGGTATGATTTCCTTTTGGTAAGCAATGTTTATGTTGCTTATTGATTTATGTCCCTGGATTTTTATAGTATCTTTAAAGGAAAGGTCAATAGGGGCTAGATCTACTGAGTTTAGTGTAAAGCTAGGGAATGAGTGATTCAAACCATCTAAGAAAAAAAAAATCTATAGCTTAAGACAGAGGCATCATAATACCATGGAAACTGTACTTATATTTATTACACTGTTATTCTTCTTCCTGTTGAATACTTGGTATTATCATTTATTGTACGATTGTGTAAGGATTACACCCGAATATATGTAGTGGGAAATTTACCAGGTTAGCTTAACAAATAGGGATTTATTTTTTTCTCAGCAGTAAGTTCAGTGACAGGCAGCAGAACTCATGTTCTTCCTGACTCCTTCTTTCCTTCCTTCCGTCCTTCCTTCCTTCCTTTCTTCGCTTTCTTTCTGGGTCTGTCATCATGGTTATGAGATGGTCACCCCTCCTTGACTTATTATGTCCTTGCGTCAACAATAAAAGAAAACAGTTGAAGGTAAGAGGCATGTATTAACAGAGGCTGTCCTTTCTCATATTAAGGAATGCAGTAACATTTCTCCTGTCCTACTTGTATCATTGGCTAGAAGTGGGTTTCATGACCTCCTCTGGCTCTTAGAGTATTTTTAACTGGGCATCAGTTTGTCATGACCAAAGTCAGTTCTGTTAGAAGAAAGAAGGTGAAATGGACAGTAAGTAAAAAAAACTTGTATTTGCTGCAGTTATCATTTCAGGTTTCCTGGATAGGGAACATTGTAAGGGAAGATAATATTCTGTGAGGTGGAGTGATGCCCAAGGTACTTTAATCCACAGTTATAATACTGAAGTTTCTTTTACAGTATGTACTGAAGTAATATGCTATTGTGTGCTAGTTATCACTGGACTTACATCACAGATATTCTCAGCCTATCAGTATTTGTTGAATATGTCTACATACCTGGCATTATTCCAAGCTCTTGAAGCACAGAACCCCTAGGGGCAGTGGTAGTGGAATATAAAGGTTCTCAGCACAGGATTAAGAGTTGTGTGATTGGGTTTTAGTTCTGACTCTAGATCTTAGTAGTTGCACCATCTTGAGTAAGTCATTTAAGTTAACTCTCTTGTGAAGATAGTATTTTTCTCTCTAGATGTATAGCTGTGCTTCCATTGCCCCGTAAAATCCCATACTTTTGTATAAAATAATGGCTGGATCCCTGTTCTTCTAACTGGAATGATCAGAACTTCACATTGATTTGGGTAAAATGCATACATTGTCTTCATGATGGACCATGATTTTTTAAATCATCTTCAACTTTGTTAAAGTTTCATTTTAAGGGATCTTGTTTCCTAAGCTTTTTTTCCCCCCTCTATCCTTTCTCACTTGTCTAATACCCTTTTTAAGATCAGTCACGTATAACAAATGAGCAAGGCAGGTCCATTGGGAAAGCACTGTTCTTAGGGACACTGGGAAGATAAACAGTCTGGTGAGCTTTCAACTAGTTCCCTTGCATCCCCCTAGAGGAAACCTAGTAGAGGAGGGTCTCTTCATCAACCCTGAATGAGGGAGCAGTTGAGAATTTGTCTTTCAGTGGGTTGTGGAAGGGACATCATGGTACTTTCAGGTCTACTTCCCAAATGGAAAGCACTTTTTTGCCCTTATCCATAGTGAAACAAAACCACATTCTACAGACAACAGTAAAAATCTTGTTGCAATGATTTATGCAAGATTTCCTCTTTTGATTTTTTTTTTAATATTTTATTTATTTGACAGAGAGAAATCACAACTAGGCAGAGAGGCAGGCAGAGAGAGAAGGGGAAGCAGGCTCCCTGCGGAGCAGAGAGCCCGATGCGGGGCTTGATCCCAGGACCCTGGGATCATGACCTGAGCCGAAGGCAGAGGCTTTAACCCACTGAGCCACCCAGGCTCCCCAAGATTTCCTCTTTTGAAAAGCTCAGGTAAACATAGACCATACAAAATTATTATTGCTATTCACGTCTGCCACTTTATTATAAACACTTTCATCTGTGTTACCACAAGGCATAGATATTTTATTATGTTAGTAGAGATATTTCTTTCAAACAAAGCATTTTTTATAGTTGGCCGAGTACTTTTCCCAGCCTTTTAGAAAATCAGTCTTCTTAGTAAAATATGAAGTACTTCCAAACAGAAAACTGTGAAAGATGAGGAGCCAATAAGAAGTTCTCCCCTTATGCTTCCTTCATTGTATCACCTCTGCATTCTTTCCTCATCTCACAGGTTTGCCTCAGTAATTAATCAGATTTCAGACTGCATTTCTGTAGATTATTACTCCTGAGGGCACTATTCCAATTGAAAAACAGTTTTCAAAATTTCAAAACTCTTTCCCTTGAGAAGTTGTTCCTTAGACCTTAAGTATCCCTCCTGGCTTGGCAATGAGTAGGCTGTTGCTGTGGTAACTGAAAGACTGCTCCTAAAAACTCATTACCAACCTTCATGTTACCCACACTTGAATGAGAATGCTAGCTCATTACAGTAGGTGACAGTGTACAAAACCATGATTACGGAATCCACCAACTCCGCTGGAGGAGTCCAGGAAGAAGGGTAAAATTTATTTTAGAAAGGATTCTACCTTATTTCTTGGTTCAGTTCTTTTCAGCTCTTGTGGCATTCCAATATTGGACTTTTTGTTAAGGAATAAACCTCCATTCCTAATGTTTCAGTTTTTTTGTTTCAGGACTGCCAAAACAAAATAAAACAAAAACTACTTGAAGACTGTTGTTTTCCATTATGGTTTGCAATAGAGTTTGGTATAATAAGGTCTTTTTTTCCCCTTGATTTCTAAGATTTCTGTTGGAAACTCTGATGAAGAACATATGTCTGCCCTAAATCTCTCCCATGAGAAATGTTGGAACTGTTACATTTAGTTTTACTGTCCAACATATTAAAATAGTTAACCACAGCACATATTACAAAACAGCTATATCAAGTGAAGTTTAAAATGTTTATTTCATATTTAAAATATATCACAAGCTATGTAGAAAGATACTTAGACCTGCTTATTAAGATAGCTAACTAGTTAAGCAGTTTTGTTAATATATTAAGGGATCACTGCAAATTACTTTCTCAAGTACTTAATTTTTCCATGTCACATCATAAAAACAATCATTCTTAACTTAGACACTGGAACAGATACTCTTGCATTGGTATTTATGTGTGCACAAATGTGTAGGACATGACATAATGTTCATATCACTGATTTTTGTGTCTGCACATGATATCAATAGTAACAATTATTAATGTTACAGGTGGGGATTAATTGTTGCTGATTCTTAATAATTGCACATTACATGAGGTATAAATTTCTCAATCATGAAAAGAAGAAATGGAATACGTGGAATACAAGAATAGTTTTCTTGAACATGTAGCTGTGGATGAAATAGGAGAGATAGGGTGATGTGGTTGAAAAGGGTGCATCTTGGGGGGGTGCTAATTTTTACTCCTAAATATGCTCACACCAAAAAGCTAGTATGAAGATTGAAAGACAAAAACAGTAAATACAAATGATAGTAAAAATAATGATCATAATGATTAGGTAAGAGATACTCAAGATAAAATCAGTTAAGGGATATTCAAGATAAAAAGATGTTATATGTGACATCAAAAACATAAAATGGAAAAGGGAAGAGTAAAAATGTTTAAATAGGATTGAACTTAAGTTGTTATCAACTTACAATAGACTGCTAAAGATATGAGTTTTTATATGCAAGCCTCATGGTAATTCCAAAGCAAAATCTATAGTAAATACATTAAAGATGATGAGAAAGGAATATAAATGTACCTCTAAAGGAGGAGATTATGCTGAGTGAAATAAGTCAAGCAGAGAGAGTCAATTAGCATATGGTTTCACTTACTTGGGGAGCATAAGGAATAACATGGAGGACATTAGGAGAAGGAAAGGAAAAGTGAATTGGGGCAAATTGGAGGGGGAGGCAAAAGATGAGAGACTGTGGATTCTGAGAAACAAACTGAGGATTATAGAGGTGAGAGAGGTGGGGTGATGGGTGAGCCTGGTATTGGGTATTAAGGAAGGCACATATTGCATGGAGCACTGGGTGTGGTGCATAAACAATGAATCTTGGAACATGAAAAAAATAAAATAAATTAAGATGTAAAAATAAATAAAAGAAAAGAAAGTCACCAAACAACAAAGGAAGACACCAAGAGAAGATGAAAGGAACAGAGAAGAGCTACAAAAATAGTCAACAAACATTGAACAAAATGGCAATAAGTAACACCTATCAATAAGTACTTTAGATGTAAATGGACTAAATTCTCCAATTAAAAGACATAGAGTAGCTGAATGGAATAAAAAAAAATAGCCATCTATATTCTGCCTGTAAGAGACTCACTTTAGATGTAAGGACACACACAGACTGGACATGAAGAGATGGAAAAAGATATTCCATGCAAATGGGAACCAAAAGAAAGCTGGAGTAACTGTATTTACACCAAACAACATAGACTTTAGAACAAACTTTAAAGACATGAAGATGGACTTACCTAATCATAAATAGGTCTGTCCAACAAGGGGATATAACATTTGTAAATATTTATGTACCTAACATAGATGCACCTAAATATATAAAGCAAATATTAACAGACCTAAATAGGGAGAAGTAGACAGCAAGACAGTAGTAGGGAATTTTAATACTCTGCTTACATCAACAGATTATCTAGACAGAAAATCAGTAATATCAGGGGCACCTGGGTCACTCAGCCAGTTAAGCATCTGCCTTTGGCTCAGGTCATGATCCCAGGTCCTGAAATTGAGCCCTGGGTCAGGCTGCCTGCTCCATGGGGAACCTGCTTCTCCCTTTTCCTCTGCCTTATCTCTCTCTCTCTTTGATCTCTCTCTCTCTCTCTGTCAAGTAAATAAAAAAAAGTCTTTAAAAAAAAAAGAAAATAATATCAGCATTAAGTGAAACTTTAGAACAGATGGACTTAACAGATATATACAGAACATTCCATCCAAAAGCAACAGAATACACATTCTTCTCAAGTGCATATGAAACACTTTTCAGGGTAGATCACATGTTAAGCCACAAAACAAGTCTTAATAAATTTAAGAGGACTAAATCATACCAAATATCTTTCCCAATCACAATGGTATGAAACAATGTATGAAATCAATTACAAGAAGAAAACTAAAAAAAAAAAAAAAAAAAATCAAAAATGAATAGAGATTAAACAACATGCTACCAACCAGTGAGTTAATGAAGAAATCAAGGGAGAAATTAAAAAAAAAAAACAAACCCAGAGTAGAAATAAAAAAATAGAGACAAATAAAAATAATATAGCATATCTAAATTTATGGGATACAGCAAAAACAGTTCTATAGGGGATATTAATTATGATATACGCTTCAAGAAGTAAGAAACGCCTCAAACAACCTAATTTCACACCTCAAAGAACTGGAGAAAGAAGAACAAATGAAATCCAAAGTTAGTAGAAGAAGGGAAATTACAAAGATTAGAGTAAAGATAAATAGAGATTAAAAAGACATTAGAGAAGAGCTTGTTCTTTAAAAAGATAAGCATTTTGACAAGCCTTTACCTAGACTCATCAAGAAAAAAGAGAGGACTCAAATAAATAAAATCAGAAATGATAGACGAGGTGTTACAACTAATACTGTAGAAATACAAAGGATTATAAGACACTACTATGAACAGCTATATGCCAAAAAATTGCAGAACCTAGAAGAAATGGATAAATTCCTAGAAACATACAATTTATCAAGACTGTTTCATGATGAAATAGAAAATTACTAGACCAATTACTAGTAAGGAGGTTGAATCAATAGTCAAAAACCTCCCCCCTAACAGAAGCCTAGAACCAACTTCACTGTTGAATTCTACCAAACATTTCAAATTAATGCAAATCCTTCTCAAACTCTTCCAAAAAAAATAGAAGTGGAAGGAACTCTTCAAAACCCATTTTTCAAGTATTACCCAGATACCAAAAGCAGACAAGGACAACACAAGAAAAGAAAATTAAAGGCCAATATCCCCAGTAAACTTAGATGTAAAGATTCTCAACAAAATGTTAGCAAACTGAATTCACAATACATTAAAAGGATCACAGGTCATTATCAGGTGAATTTATTCCAGGAATGCAAGGATGGTTCAACATCCACAAAGAGTCAAAGTGATACACTACATTAACAAAATGAAGGATAAAAATTGTTACCATCATCTCAATAGATGGAGAAAAAGTATTTGACAATATTCAACTCCCATTTATGATAAAAATTCTCACAAAATGGGTGGAGAGGGAATGTAACTCAACACAATAAAGGCTATATATGAAAAGTCTACAGCTAACATTATACTTAATAGTGAAAAGCTGAAAGCTTTCTTCTAAGATCAAGAATAAGACAAGGATGCCCACTTCACCACTTTCATTAAATATAATATTGGAAGTCTTAGCCAGAATAATTAGGTGAAAGAAAAGAAGGAAGGAAGGAAGGAAGGTAGGTAGGTAGGAAGGAAGGAAGGGACTCTACCTCTGAAACTAATGATACACTATATGTTAATTAAATGAATGTAAATAAAATGAAATATTTTTCAATAGGACAAAAAAGGGCAGAAGATCTGAATAGATGTTTTTCCAAAGAAAACACGCAGATGGCCAATAGGTTCATGAAATAATGTTCAACATCATTTATCATGTGGGAAATGCAAATCAAAACCATAATGAGATACCATCTCACACCTGTTGGGATTGGCTGTCATCAAAAAGACAAGAAATAAAAATAAAGGGAATAAGAGAATTTTTGTGCATTGTTGGTGGGTATGTAATGGGGCAGCCACTATGGAAAATAGTATGGAGTTTCCTCAAAAAATTGAAAATAGAACTATACTATAAACCAGCAATTCCACTTCTGGGCATTTACCCAAAGAAAATGAAAACACTGACTTGAAAAGGCATATGCATTATAAAGGCATATGTTCATTATAGCATTATTCAGAATATTGAGGCTATAGAACCAACTTAAGTGTTCATTGGCAGATGAATGGATAAAGACATAGTTTGTGTGTGTGTATACACACACACACACACAAAGGAATATCATTCAGCTATAAAGGAATGAAATCTTGTCATTTGTGACAACATGGACGGACATTATGCTAAGTGTAATAAGTAAGACAGAGAAAGACATACCATATGATTTCTCTTATATATGGAGCCTGAATAAACAAAGACACATGCATAAAAAGCTTATAGATCAAGAGATTGATGGTTGCCAGAGGTGGGGTTAGGAGGTGGGAGGAATGGGTGAAGGAAGTTAATAAGTCACTTATCTTGCTTTGGACTCAGGATCCTCATCATACAATGAGAGCCTTATTAGGTGAATCTAAGTTCTCTTCTTCTCTACCATTCTATGGTTCTAGCTTTATATGCTTTTTATTTTTATCTGAACCAGTATACTCCCTTCCCTACTTCTTTTTTTTTTTTTAAGATTTTTTTATTTATTTATTTGACAGACAGAAATCACAAGCAGGCAGAGAGGCAGGCAGAGAGAGAGGAAGGGAAGCAGGCTCCCTGCTAAGCAGAGAGCCCAATGCGGGGCTTGATCCCAGGACCCTGAGATCATGACCTGAGCCGAAGGCAGAAGCTTAACCCGCTGAGCCACCCCAGGTGCCCCTCCCTTCCCTACTTCTAAATCAGCTTCTCCTCAATACCATTCTGTCTTTTTCAGGATACCACTATCATCTCCGGAGGTGGGGGAGCAATGGAGTCATTGACTCAACTTCACCCCTTATAGGAATTGGCTACTCCCTGCAGCCCATCTCTATTGTCTGAAATGCTGTTTCCCTCTATCCAAAGATGCTCCCTTATCCCAGGCACATGTTGGCCATGGCGTTCTCTCTGTGTCTACCCACTCATTCATGACAACTGATGCCAAGCTAACATTCTTAAACTTCATTTTATGTTTTAATATCTTTATAGTTTTTCCTCCACAATTCCAGTCAGACTTTCTCATTGTAGGAAAAGTGCAAATGGAAAGAACAGTGTAGAGGCCACATATAAATTTCATTTTATTGAGTACTGATGGAAAACATATTTTGCCATTTGTATTTACTCTTTTGTGAATTGCCTGTTCATAGTCTTTTCCTTTTTTTCTACTGTTATTCATCTTATTCTTAATGATTTAAAAATTAGAGCATTTGGATTATTAAGGTTATTAACACTTAGTCATATGTTTTGCTAATATCTTTTCCTAGTCAGTATTTGCCTTTCATATCGGCTCATCTGGGAAGCGCAGAGATAGAACTATATTTAGCAGAGTTGTGATCAGGACTCTGCATCTTCTAAGCTTCTCTGCCTTCAAAGTACTGGCCCCATTTTTTCAAATTACAATGGCCTCTGTGGACTTCTCATCCCTCCCAGCCATTCCTGGTTGATGTCATTCCAGAATAGCAACCCAGGGGGAAAAAAAGAGAGAGGAAGAGAGAGACAGAGACAGAGATTTTCTGATCAGTCTGGGAAACAAAGCTGACATTCAGCCAGTGTTGCCAGGGGAATGGAGATTCCTCTGGCCATGCTGAGTCATGTGGCCAGTACTGTGGTGAGAAGCAGGAGGGAGGGAGGCAGGGGCAGGGATGTGGAGAAATGGACAGTGCGCTGTGATTGACAGTCCATCATTGCCTCTTAGAATGGGGGGGGTGGTGTTGGAGTGATGCTACAAAGGAAGGGGTACTGACATCCATTCCTGACATACTGATGTATGCATCTTGAGAAATTCACTAATAATCCAGTTTTGCATCTTTATAATTAGACAGATACAACTGTCTTGTCTTCCATCTCTTGAGTTTGATATTTTACCTGTAGTTGGGCCAATATGTCGTTGACACCTGAATAATGGCTTTGAAAGTAAGAATTGGTATGCCTAAAAATAATTGTCCAGAATTTTTATTAGTATCTTAGTATCAGAGCAACTGTCAGCTAAAGTCATTCTTAGAACTAAAGCTCCTTTCACCATATGATTGCCCCTTAATACTCAAGTACCAATAATTGTGCCTGTCATACGTCACTGTGTAATTACTTGTAATTCTTAGAATATAAGCTTTAGAAGGGCAGGAATTGCCATCTGGATGAATCAGAAAATCCCATTCATGTTAAATGTTCTTAAAATATCTATAATTGAATTTTTTTTCTGATTACAGGAATCATTTGTTCATAGAATACTTCAAAGAACTTGTGTACCTTAACAAACACAGAATAAAAATTTTTAAAAATCACCCATAACCCACCACTCAGAGAAAACTACTGTTAGTATTTTTTTCTTTTTTCTTTTTTTATTTGTTTATTTACAGCATAACAGTGTTCATTGTTTTTTTGATGTATGTTTGGCTAAGTAGAAATTTAGATTCCAAATATGCTTCACAAGTAAACGTATCAGGTAGGATTTTGTTTTAAATCTTTTGACAGTTTCTCCATTAAGGTCACAGTGCCTAGAATAAGGAAGGTGCAGGTATATTGTCAACATAAGGTTTTTTAAAACTAACATTAGAAAGGAAGTTGTTCAGAATATGATGCTGAATCCCTGCGCCAAGTCTTAGGAAACAGTGTCCCTCAAAAGTAAAATTACCTTTAATCACAATATAAAGGAAGACCCTGTAAGCCCAAAAGGGGGTTCTTAAAGACCTTGGGTAAAAAAAAAAAAAAAAAAACCATTTAGGTGCAAGCAGTTCAGCCTAAAGTTGCAGCAGAAGAAAATTAAAAAGAGACACAACCAGCTGTAGGCTTTGACTTATATTGGCTTATTATGTGGGAATAAAAGATTAATATTTAAAAAACCAGAGGGAGAACATATGTGTACAACCATTGTGATAGTGATTTGTATTTTGAAATTTAATTTTAAATGTAAACCAGGAATGTAATTCCCATAGAAGCCTGACTTCTTCTGCCTTCATGTGTTGCCTGTTTATTCTGTCTTTAGCACCTGGACTGAATTGGTCCCAAAAGGAATGGTAATTTTCACTGAAGTGTTTATACAATGAAACCCCCTTCTCCTTTTTTCCCTTTCATTTTAAACACGAGACATATGCCTGCACCTCTTCGTCAGGCTCTTGACTTGGTGCCAACCCGACAGAGAGCCATCTGGAACAGGAAACTGATACGACACAGTGTTCATTTACAATTTACATTTTCTAACATGCAAATGGTTTGGGGTTTTAATTTTAGAAGCTGTGGTTTGGTCCAAATGATACTCTTAATATAATTGGGTTCTTTATTTCCTCATTTTTATTGTAGTAGTGAAGAAAAACAGTTAAATCTGGTTTGCTCTTTTCATACTGTACTGTAGCACTTGGGATTTCTTCCCTATACAGATCACCAACTTGCAAAGAATTCAATCCTTGGCCAAGAAGTTTCTTCAGAGTTAAGATATGGTTGGAGACTTCCTAACTGGGAATGCAGACTTTTCTGTCAAAGTATAGAGACAATGCATGAAGTAAACAATAACACTTTAGTTATAGTTCACAGTAGTTTTGATGTTTCTTTGATGTACAAGTAGTGAAGCATATGTTTTCGTCCATTTAAAAAGCTTCGAATGCTTTCTTAGAATGCTTAAGCTTTTGTTCCCAGAAACAGATTTCAAAGCACAAATTGATTCTATAATTGTATGTTTATTATTAAACTTTAATCTTTTACTCACCATCCACCTGCTTCCTTCCTCCCTCCTAATCTTGTACTTGTAGGAGAGAAATCAGAAAACTGGTCACCTTGGGAGTCTGTACACTATATTCCCGATTATTTCACATTGTTCTCCTTGAGAATGCAGAAGGCCAGACAAAATGACATCATCTGAGATGAAGATAGCCTTTTATTTTTTAAAAGTAAATTTAATGGCTTTGACACTTCAGAGGTGCTAGCATTTCAGAGCAGCAGCCCTTCCAGATATTAGAATGCAAGTGTTGAAGCCGCTATATATCAGTGCAGCTATCTACAGAGTTTAGAATAGGACAAAAGCCACCAGGATATATTTGTTGGAACTTTTTGGTAGGGTATGTGCAAATTAACATCAAAATATCAAATCCCTATTAATGCCTTACTAATAAAATCTTTGCAGATCTTTCTTGAGCTAATCTATCCTTACATTTATTTTAAATTCAGATTCGACATGAAAAATCAGTGGTAAAAATCTGAGAGAAAGAGAGAGAGAGAGAGAGAGAGAGAGAGAGAGAGAGAGTGTGTGTGTGTGTGTGTGTGTGTGTGTGTGTTTTGATTGGCTTTCTTTTAAGGACATGGCTCTTGTTTTGTGATTTGGCAGTGAAAAAAGTCAGTATTTTGCTTTAAATAATAGAATAACGAAAAATGGACATGATCAGGCTGAAAAATATCTGGGTCATTACTCTCCAGGGTAGGGAGGAGCTAGAAATGATCACCAAATAGTGGCTACACCCACGATGTTCTCTGTGTCTGGACCAAAGAGACACGCCCTCTGCGCTGGACTTTCCAGAGGAGTAGAATTGTCATTTTTCTGTGATCACCTTCGCACTCTGGAGGCTGTTTTATTCTTTCATATCCCTTGTTCCAGCCACAGGATTTTCATTTCCTTAAGTGCATTACAATCCCTCTAGATCTGAGATCCTTGCAAGAGCAGTTCTCTCTAACTAACTCACCCCCCCAAGGCCACATGTAACGCCTTTGGAGCTTGGTTCAGACTGTAGAGTCTGGGGTCAGCCTCCTCTGACTCTCCATACTAGCCGAGCGCTCCTCTCCTCTCCTCCATCATGTGTTTAAAGTGAATAGTTTGTTATATATTTGTGTGATAATTTAATGAGTGTCCGCCTTCCCTCCCAGACAATAACCCGCATCGGTTTTGCTCACCATTGTATCTTGAGCACTGGGCATGCTTGGGTGCATGAGCAAGGCTCTTGAGTATTTAGTGAATGAATCAGGGAATAAGAAAGATGCTCTGACTCACTTGCAGTATTTTATCTGACCCTCTGCAACATGGCAAATGCGTTGCAGCTTTACCGGAAGAACTCCCCTTTGGAGAGTAGAAAAGTTGGGCTGAAGAAGAGAATGGAACATCCAAAGAAGCCCAGGACACAGAAGTGAGAGTTCTGACATCCCATTGTTTGAAATATAGTGAAGGAAATATTTCACACTGTGAAAATGGATGCTATCAACCATTAATAAGGAACTGTTTTGTGTTTCAATATCTTCACGGTACCAGATTTTAAAACATGGAGGGTTTTGGTTAAATTGTGGCTTTCCTCCATTTCTCATTATTATTATTTTTTTTCATCTTTATCACTTGGCTCTTCTTCTTTTTCATCCCCTCATCTTGTTTTCCGGTCCAGCTCCTGGTCACACCATTCAGGCCCACCTGTTGCAAAATGTTTTTAACCTTAACCTCTGGTCTCTGGGTCTCTGACAGTTCTTCTCCAACCTGAACATAAACTTCTGTGGCAGTTCTTGGCCTGTGGAAGGAACCATGAGGAGCAGGAGAGCTTCCTCTCAACATGATGTTTCTTGGGAACTCCACTTTTTCTTCCATGCAGCTTATGCTCTGTAGTCATGTGGGCAAATTATTTGTCCTACAACGTAAGGCAGCTTCAAAGGACCCATCAACAAAGGAAAGTAAATTTCATATGCGCCATCACTTGAGAACCAGTAGGAAGTAATCTAACACAGTCTGGCTTTTTAAATGGACAGTTCTTCCCATTTTACCCCCTTCTGTCTTCTTTCCTTTCTTCTTTTACCCAGCTATGAGAAGGAGTAACTGTGCATCTGAGGGGTGCTAAGTATAAGAAGGGGACAGGGTAGGCAAGCTGTGTGTTGTTCTGGGGTTTATTTTACATAGGGAGTATCTCTCTTCCATGCCACAGACACCCCTTAGTTTTGACTTAACCTCTCCAGTTTTCCTTCAGACCCCCCTCAATATGCTTCCCTTCCCTTTATCCTGAACAGTGGGAATATCTGTGGAGGGTTCCCAGTTGTATCTCTCTTAGCTAACATTTCTCAGCACCTGTCTGGCAAACCCTCCCAAGCTGGATGGAATGGTTTTTCCAGAAATGTTTTCTAAAAGAGCTTGTTTTTCCTACAACCTCTGTACCCCCAGCCCCACCACTAATCAGGACCTAAACTGTGGGAGTCCATCATGAAATCAGCATTCCTAAATCACAGCATTATATTAGGTATTCATTGATAAGGAAAAGACTTAAGAGTATATGATGGTTAATATAAAATGGAGGAGGGAGTTTGCCCACAGCCCCATGTATATGTTTGTCTCTTTATGTTTGATAACATGAGGCCTCTCTATCAGGCATGTATATCCATTGATAGAACCTTGAACTTGCATCCTGGCTTCTGAGTTCAGCTTCTAAGTCTGAGTACCACCTTTGGCTTTTTTTGTACTTACAGGACAATGTTTGATAACTTTCTATTGCCTACAATGAACTGGGAAATTACAAAATGCTAATGAGGGAGAAGGAGAAAGGTTTTAGATGCAGGTAAACAATATGTTTAAGAACCCTTCCTTTTCTCTCTTCAGGGTTTAAGTGATTTTATTTCCATCTCACAATAAAGTATTTTCCAACTGTGCTATATTTATTACCATTTCCTATATACAAAATACATCCCCCGCCCCCATTCTTACCTGTAAATCTCCCCCCTATTCTTTCATTTATAATATTTTATTTATTTGAGACAGAAAGAGTGAGTGAGAGAGGTTGGGGGGGAGGGACAGAGGGAGAAGAAGAAGCAGATTCCCCGTTGAGCAGGGAGTCCACAGGGTTCAGTTCCAGGACCCTGAGATCAGAAGCTGAGCCAAAGGCAGACACCTAATGGGCTGAGCCACCCATGTGTCCCTCCCACCTCTTCTTTAAGGTACAGCAGATGATCGCCTTTCTTATTCCTCCCCTAATCATCTAACACACAGTGACCCTTGCCCCTCACTGCTGGTTAGTGACTCTGAGGACACTTTGATTTGTATTGCTCATAGGGTTCATATTTGTACATGTGTGTTCCTCCTACCTGGTGATTTTGGATGAGTTACTGATTCTCTCTTTACCTCCCCTCCACTGCTCCATCTTTAAAATGGGGACATAATAATACCATCTCATGAGATTGCTTTCTATAGCTCTTAGCTGTATATAGGTGTTGTTGCTTGTTATCTCAGTTGCATTAAGCCCCTTTAGGGCAGAAACCATGTATTATTCACCCTTGCATTCTAACTCCCATTTAAAATCGTGCTGAGTGAAGAAAGGAATAAATACTGGGTTTTGACATTTCCATGACGCTCTCCACTTTCCTCTATTCCTATACTTGGTTCAGACTGAATGGAGACTACACTGACAGCTCACCCACTGAGGTCTAGAACTGGTTCTGAGATGTATAGGTAGTGATAGAAGTATTTCATAAGGGTTCCTATTTTTGTAAAAATCTTACTTTAAAAAATTCTATTTGCTGTATTGCAGAAAAATTTCTTTTCTATTGCTGATAAGCCAAAACTGTAAACAATATATCTTCTTCTTGGCAGTAAATCTAGATATTCTTTCCCAAAGCCAGTTTGTCTAGAAATTGACTCTTGTTTTTCTTTCACACATACATATTTGGAACTGAGATATCTTTTTTAACTTCATAAGAAAAAAAAACATTTAACCAATGCCTAGTTACAATGAACTTACTTTCTTACACTTCTTTTCTCTGAAGAAAACCTTATGGTTGGGTTATAATCACCTGACCCTTGGCTTTCCTTGGCCCAGGCAGGTGTACTTGGATTATCAGACACCAGTGCATTTGCCTACATGAGAAAAAGAGGGCTGATAGAGTTGGTGTCTCTTTCTCAAATACTTGGTCCTATGTTCCAAGCACTCCAACCAGCACTAATAGGAATTAATGTTTACTTTACACCAAAAATGTCTAGACACAACACCAAAGCTATCTTTTGGGGTGATCTAGCTAACTGGACTCACAGCCTACATAATACAGTAAGATGTTGGGCCCTCTAATAAGACAGAGCCCTACTCCAGCAATATTCCATTCCAATAGGTTTATCATTGAGGCACACAGGCCTTTGGTCACCTCCTCACTGGGATGGGAATTCTTAGATTGTTGTTACCACAGATATGCCTGTGAAGATCTATTTGAATTCTTCTCTAGAGTGGTTTCCAAGTACTCTTTGCAAATGAACTGTGCTAGAATCACCTGCGTTTTTCAACATATGGTTTTGCAGGTCCCATGCCAGACCTACTGAATCAGAAAGTTGAGGGATCAGCTCTGAGGATCTGGATGGAATTGGAGCAGTGTGTTCTATCTGGAGCCTCTCCATCAGAGATGAGGAGGGGTTTTCCCTTGAGATATCATCCTGCTCGAGATGTCTAGGACCTCACCCTCTTCTCTGGAACACTTAACATGGTTTAGGGTCACCAAATTGGGTGGGAGTTGGCTACTTGGAGTGGGCCAGTTGCCACACTCTTGGGTATAAGCAAGCATCACTTCCTCAAGCCCTCAACTTGTGGGGTCTATAAGTGTGCATCACCCAGTTGTTGAGTAAAAGAGCTAGAATTCAGACCTATGCCCCTTGGGTGGAGGCAGACATCTTTATGTCTGCCCCATGTTGCCTACCAATTCCAGACTAGGCTCCAGTCACTCCTCCCCACCTATTTATTCTGTTTCTTTCTCATTGTTTACTGTGACATAGCTGTTCCATTTTATGGCTGAAGTTCTTACCAGGATAGAGTTTGCGCTGGGACTCTTTCTTCCTGTTTATGGTGAGTGAGCTGGAGCTTGTCAGCATGTCAGGGTTCCGAAATCACAGTCCAGGATTCTTTTTCCTGCACATTTTCTTATTTGGCACCAAAGTAAGCGCATCTTGGGAACTTATTCCTTGGGTGATCCCATTAGGTCAGAACCTGGTTTAAATGGATAATATAATGTGATGATGGCAGCTGAAATATTTAAAACAGCAACACATTTTGGAAAAGAAGATAAGAAAAATGAGACCGACTTGGTAGCTACTTATATTAGTGTTCTTGATTAATGTCTGCTTTTAAAAGAATTCACGTTGCTAATGCATCTCTAATCACTGTCCCAGTCACAGCCAGTTAGTTGTGTTTATGTAATATTACACAGTACACAGGCAGGCCTGGCTGGAATGTCACTTTCTTCCATGAAGGGAGTCAAGATTACATTTCTCCTTCTCTCCATATCTCGTCTTTGCAGCCCACCATCCTGGTTGTGACCAGGTCACTGCAGAGCACTCGCTCAGTTCTGCCAGTAAGTCACAGTGGGCTCTTTTTGTGGACTTGGAAGGGACCCCAAGGAACTACCCATGACAGCATTCTTCCCAGTCAGGCTGCTTCTTTCCTGCTACACCTCAGAAGCAAACCGGACGGCAGATTCATAACCAGCAAGCTAGCTGTTCTGTGGCACTGGTTTGTTTGGCCCACTCAGTGTTTGTGAAACCTTTCAAATGAAGGCCAAATTAGAACCCTAGAGAGACTTCACATTGCTGGAGATAAATACATATGAATATATTTATTTTTTAGTTTCTCTTTGAAATTATATTTTTCTCTTTCAAAAATGTAAAGAGTGGCAGGAATTAGTTGGAACTGAGTCATGGCTGCCCCTTAGAAGAAGCCTGTGTTCTCCAGCTGCCCCTAGCATCCATCCCTTCCTTCGTTCTCTGGTATTACCTGCAGGCCCCCAGATGCAGGTCAGTTTGTGGCCTCCGCCTTTCCATCACTGCCTTGTCCTTTCTCCACCTCCCTGTTAGCAAAACAAAAGAACAGCAGTACTGATCCATTTGCGGATGGTTTGCCTATCATTGTGTCACTTTGTGAACGGAAACCCAAGAAGCTTACAATTATAAGTGTCCTTCGAGGCCTAGAGACATATCAGGCACAGACTATGGCACATAGTAGCCCCTTAGTAAACATCTGTTGAATTATTGAATTTGTAACTACAAGCCACAGGTGCTTGGGGACTCGGGGTCATTTGTTTGGCTGGAAGAGGAGACATCGTGGGGCAGCTTGGGAATATTAATGGCACTCTTTAAATACAAGCAAAGCTTGGATGACAGCTAGCAATTTTTCAGTTTCCATGAAATGCAGGACTTTATTTTTATTTTGTGATAGAATACCTTGGCTACTTTATACTTAAGCCCTTGCGGGGACATTAAACTTTATTGACCTTCTAAAATGTCAATAACTTGTCTTTCTTCTCATCCAAGCAAAAAAGTCCTCTTAGGTTCAGTTGGGTCTGACAGTCTCCCTAACCTGATACTGCCTCTCTCCCGGTACGGGCTGCATTCCTCATCTCTCTTGTCTCTGTGCTCTAGTGACATTGGGAGTTAACCATGAATTCTTGTTTCATTACTAACACACACCTCTGCCCTACCAGGCCAAATACACATTTTTAATGCCACTGTCACAGTACTTTAGGACTAGGATTCCCAAAGATTGCCTGGGGTTGGAATCCTCATTATACTATTTTATTTATTGTGTAGTCCTACAAGGTATGTCATTTCTGTGTCTTAATTTTCTCATCTGCAAAATGGGTATCCTGGTAGCACCTACATCATAGTATTACGAGAACAGTGCCTGGTCAATTATGAATGCTCAGTAAAACGAGCTGCTGTTTTGGTGGTGGTAGGGACAGTGGCAATAATATCTGTCTTAAATTATAAGAATGTAGCCACTAAGAACTTTTGTATGATTTAGTTTTGTCTTAAATGCATTTAGTACTTCAAGAATTACAAAGTTATTTTGTTGCCATACTATAGAAATATCAGATACCCCTCCCCTTAATGTATGATCAAGTTTGATTTGATAGAACAAGAACATTTCATCTACACACAGCTTCCTGATGGTCATGCAAGGCAGATGAGGCCTGTGTGAGGGAAGGTGTTTATCTTCCCATAGTCATTACTATTCTGTAAAACCCACCACTCTCTCAGCCCTCATTACTGGAGGTAAAGAAGACTCTGTTTTCCCCAGAAGCCCCTCTGGTAAAGGCTGTCTTTGGAATGTGCCATGATGTCACTGCTGATTTGCCACAGGGATGTGGGTTTCATCTATGTTGTTGGAATACCTCACTTTATCTACAGGGGATTACAGCACTCCTCAGGAGTTTGGAAAGTTCTGGAATGAAAGCATCTTTCATGGGTAAGACATGCCTATCGCAAAACTGGCAATCCTCTGAAGGTTAACAGTGTGTGTTAACCTTAAGGAACTATCTTTTTCTTAAGCCATCAAACCACAGGACTTTTAAACTGGCTTTATTTATTTATCTCTCCACCTAGTCTGCCCCCTTACTTACTCTGGACAGAAACTTGATTTCAGGGGACAGCACTGTAAAGTAAATGTTCATGTTGGGCTTTTTTTTTTCTTTCCCTTTCTACTTAACTTAAAGATTCCTTTCAGGTCTACACGAAGAGGAAGTGAATTCTATCAGTTATATTTGGTTCCCAAAGTGACGTTTGAACCCCAGGTGCTATGGATGCCACTAAAAAAAAAGCCTTCCCTTAGGGAAAAAAAAAAAAAGATGCCTAGCAGATTATAAAAAGAAATAAATATGGTATGGTGATGACAAGAGAGAGAAGGGAGGTGTGGAAGGAAGTTTTTGAGAGTCAGAACTGAGAGTGTTCCTGCCAATTAGGCCCGTGACTGTCGCTAGTTCTTCTCTGTCAGTTTCTTCCTCTGTGAAGCTGGGAGTCACAGGCACCACCCTCAGGCAGTATGGGGAGCACTCAGTAAGTAGTATGTGACCGTTACCATCATTATGATTATCATGACTTGCTCGAGACTGAACCCAAAAGGAAATTCCACTTATTCAAATTAGGAGATCTTAAGTTGTCGAAGCATTTCTAAACACTATTTTTTTCTGACTGGAAGAAATTATGCTGAGCGAAATAAGTCAAGCAGAGAGAGTCAAGTATCATATGGTCTCACTTATTTGTGGAGCATAACAAATAACATGGAGGACATGGGGAGATGGAGAGGAGAGGGAGTTGAGGGAAACTGGAAGGGGAGATGAACCATGAGAGACTATGGACTCTGAAAAACAACCAGAGGGTTATGAAGGGGTGGCGGGGGTGGGTGGGGGGGGTGGGAGGGTGAGGAACCAGGTGGTGGGTAAGAGGGAGGGCACGTACTGCATGGAGCACTGGGTGTGATGCCAAAACAATGAACACTGTTATGCTGTAAATAAACAAATAAAAATAAATAAATTAAAAAAATATATATCAATGGAAAAAAAAAAGAAATATTTGAATTAGCTCTCCCTTCACGATCATATCTCATTTCAAATTTTGGTAATCACTAAGCCTCTTGATTTAATCAGTAACTACTCACAGATGGAGAAATGCAGTCATCTATACGACTAATGTTATTTACTTCTAATTCCTCGTAGACATGAAGCTGCTTAGGCCAATCATTTTATTAGTCATCATTGTTTCCTAACTGCCTACGATACACCAGGTGGGAGTGGGTTCTGAGGACATAGTGGTGAACAAAAGAAAGCCCATGCCCTCAAAGAGCTCGTTGTTTTTTTCTCATACTATGTCCTACTCATACAACATGGCACCTGGCATATAGCAAGTACTCAGTAAATGTGAGGTTTTTGGTGAATTGAGTGTGACTTACTGAAATGGAAGTCCATGTCCTCTTTCTGGAAATGTATTTTTAAGAAAAAAAAAACAATAATCCAAGATCTTTTCTATGAAAGGACCACCTTGTCTTTATATTATTATTATTTATTAAAAATCTCCATCAATCTGGTTAGGTGGAAAAAATTGATCTAGCTGACTACTGTCTTCTTGCTATTTGAAGAAGCTCTTCGCCGTGATACTCATCTGTAAAATTACCTGTGGTGTTTTTGCATGTAAGGAAATGCATAAAGGAGGTCTAACAGAAATACAGACCAAGGAGGCAGACTCACTCTTGAATGATACCAGACTTTGCAAAACTTGACGAGCACTCTATCTCTAATCTACATGAAACTCCTAGTCTGCCTGCATACCAGCAGCACCCTCTTCTGCATTGACAAATATAGAACAAAGACAGTAGGCAGTAGGGTGAGAAGAAGGTAGCAGGGAAAGGAATGCCTCTCTGGTGCTTGGCCTTGTATAGAATGCTTTCCGTTTGCTTAAAATCACCTCTTACCCCTGAGGTAATTGCTCTCCCCACTCTGCCTGATACAGATGAGGAACCTGAGACTCAGAGGCTAAAAATCTTCCAAGGACACCCAGTGAGAGATGGCAGAGGAAGGATTTGAACCCAGGCTTGCCTACCCAAAGGTGCTACTGTCTATGACAAGGCCACATGCCTTCTCTAGCTGATTGATATTCTTGCCTAAGTCTTCCTGAAGTCAAGACTCTTTTCCTCAAAGCGGCTCTGGGGTGGGGAGGTAGGTCACAGGATGTAGTAGGTTGGAGAGTGTTTTTGTGTTCTGCTTTCCATAGGCTGGGATGTGCAGACTCAAGTTCGGCCACCATGGCCTGGAATTCTCTCAAGGTTCCATGGTTTTGGTGCCAGGGTGGGTTTAGTGCCACTCTCCTGTAGAAAATAAAAATGTTCCTCTCCTTGGTCTATATTTCAGAGTCTGTCAAAATAAGAAGCAGAAATTTTATCTAGGTGTGACAAGGGTTAATGCATCTTTGGTTTTATTTCTCTAATAGTTTTCAACTTTGATTCCATATAGAATCTGAGTTATCTCTGAAAGGGTGGTGGCACCTAGAGGCTCTGGGGTTGCTTAAAAACCTGTTGGTATTTCAGGGTTAACATCCACCTTCTACCATATCCATCAAAACCCAAAAGTACTATCTGACTCTGTTGTTTGTTGAGAAGCATGTGGCTCAGGATATTTCCATTTGTCAGCTATAGAAGAAAATCCAACTTAACTAAGCAGAAGAGGGATTTATTATTTCACACAAACTAACAATCCAAGGCCATCCTCCTTCAGGTACAGCTAGATCCAGAAACTTAAACTGTATCATTGGGACCCTGTCATTCCCTGCCTCTGCCAGTGTTCTTCACAAGCTTGGCAACTCCAGGCTTATATCCTCTGTAATTGTTTTTGTTCACCAAATATTTCCAGCTTTCCTTCATCTGGGTACATAGTAAGATTATGCTCTTCTGTCCCCTGAAGTTAGATTGCAATGTGATTTGCTTTGACCAATAAAAAGTGAACATAAGAGGCATGTGTAACTTCTGGACAGAAGCTTTTAAGAACCATTGCATTATTCACTATGTCCCTTTCTCCCTACCATGGTGATTACTGAAGCATGTGTCGAGATGGGGCCCCCATCAGCTTAGGTCCCTAAGTGACTTCAGTGAGCAGGGCTCCTCTGTTAATCCATGATATATGTGTGGGTGAGGGAGAAATTTAAAGTCACCGAGGTTTTCACATTTTACTGACATAATCTAGCCTATCCTAACTAATATACATCCCCCATGTATATATATATTCACATATAAGGAAAAGCAAAAGGTATTTCTATTCTGGTTTCTCAAATAAGAGTCTTAGTTACTTACTCTGAATAACTGTAGTTAGATGATGTACATCTCTGAATGAATCCTGTGGCCTAGAGATGCATTGCTCTCTATGATGAGCCTCTGATAAGGCCAAGCCCTCATCTTTACCCTTGAGTCAGAGAGACAGCCCACCCAGTGCTCATGAAAAGAGTAAAAGACAAAGAGATACCAGAAAATGGAAGATGATGATCTTGGGGTCCTGGGATTGAGCCCAGCCTAGTGCTCCCTGCTCAGTGGAGCGTCTGCTTCTTCCTCTGCGCCCCCTCCCCCACTTGTGCTCTCTCTTTCTCTCTCTCTCTCAAATAAATAAATAGAATCTTAAAAAAAAAAGGAAGATGAATGCTGAGTAGATTAAAAATAAGTATGTCCTCAATGAGAAGTAATAAAAAATTTCTCCAGCAAAATTTTCTTTTTATTCTAGAGCAAACATCCCAATATCTGACCTTTAGAAGGTCAGTGTCTCACAAGCCTGCTGAAGAAGCTTTTGTAGTCTTCTTTATTTCCATACTGTAAATAGATATATTAGGGAAAAAATGTAAATTAGCCAGCCTAAAGTGGAAGAACCTGTCAGACTCATATCCAGGTGCTAAAATAAAAGATTTAAATATTAATGCAATTGCCATTCCTTTCCATAAGTTCCTCCCATAGGATCCCACAACTTCAGGATTTGTCCAGGTCTAGTGCAGACACCACCGATGAGAGGATAGGTCTTGGGCTCTCTCTTGGTCTTTCTTTGTTTTCTTACAATGACTAATGATCTCTCTACCTCAATTGACATTCATTCATTCTGGACTCTGGAATTCAAGATGAAAGCAAATCTATACCACTTCCATGTATGCGGAAGCTCCTAACATGGACCTTGTGTAAAATAAAAAAACAGATTCTTACTGTAGATTTCTTAAAAATTTAAAGATACCCTGTCCCAATCTTTACTTTTTTTAAAATTGTGTGATGTTAGTCACCATGCAGTACTTCATTAGTTTTTGATGTAGTGTTCCATGATTCATTGTTTGTATCTAACACCTAGTGTTTATTGCAATACATGCCTTCCTTAATACCCATCACCAGGCTCACCCATCCGCCCTCCTCCCTCCCCTCTGAAAACTTCAGTTTGTTTCCTGGAGTCCATAGTCTCTCATGGTTCATCTTCCCCTTGATTCCCCCCCTTCATTTTCCCCTTCCTTCTCCTAATGTCCTTGATGCTATTCCTTATGTTCCCCATATGAGTGAAACCATATGATAATTATCTTTCTCTGCTTGACTTATTTCACTTAGCATAATCCCCTCCAGTTCCATCCATGTCAAGGCAAAGAATGGTTATTCATCCTTTCTGATGGCTGAGTAATATTCCTTTGTAAATATGGACCACATATTCCTTATCCATTTGTTTGTTGAAGGGCATCTTGTTTCCTTCCATCATTTGGCTATTGTGGACATATGAACATTGGGGGTGCATGTGCCCCTTCTTTTCACTACATCTGTGTCTTTGGGGTAAATACCCAGTAGTGTGATTGCTGGGTTATAGGGTAGCTCTTTAACATTTTGAGGAACCTCCATACTCTTTTCCAAAATGGCTGTACCAATTTGCATTCCCACCAACGGTGTAAGAGGGTTCCCCTTTCTCCACATCCACTCCAACATTTGTTGTTTCCTGCCTTGTTAATTTTCACCATTCTATCTGGTGTAACATAGTATCTTAATGTGGTTTTAATTTGCAGTTCCCTGATGGCTAATGATGTTGAACATTTTTTCATGTGTCTGTTATTCATATGTTTTCTTTGGAGAAGTGTTTGTTCATGTCTTCTGCCCATTTTTTTGACTTGATTATTTGTTTTTTGGTTTTTGAGTTTGAGTTCTTTATAGATCTTGAATACCAGCCCTTTATCTGTAGTGTTATTTGCAAATATCTTCTCCCCTTCCATGGGTTGCCTCTTTGTTTTACTGACTGTTTCTTCTGCTGTGCAAAAGCTTTTTATCTTCATGAAGTCCCCAAATTTCATTTTCACTTTTGTTTCCATTGCCTGTGGGGATGTGTCTTGAAAGAAGTTGCTGTGGCTGATGTTGAAAAGAGATTACTGTCTATGTTCTTCTCCAGGATCCAATCTTTACTTTTTTGAGTTACTCTTATGTGTTTTCAGTTTTTCTTTTTCTTTCTTTCTTTAAAAAAAAGGTTTATTTATTTATTTGACAGAGAGAGACACAACAAGAGAGGGAACACAAGCAGGGGGAGTGGGAGAGGGAGAAGCAGCCTTCCTACCTGGCAGGGAGCCCAATACAGGGATCGATCCCAGGATCCTGGGATCATGACTTCAGCTAAAGGCAGACACTTAATGACTGAGCCACCTAGGTGCCCCCAGTTTTTCTTTGAATGACATGCTTCTAAGTCTCCTAACTATATTGAATGTTTTCTTCTTCTTGTGTTATAATTTGTCTATGTACCTGTTTCCTTTTATTTTTTAATCTATTCTATAATCTCTTCTAATTTAGTATGTTTAAACCATTTCAATTTATTATAATTCTTGGAATTTTTACATATAGTCTACCCCTTTATTATTTGTTTTCTGTTTCTTCCTTGTATTTTTTATTCTACTGTTTTGCCTTCCCTTCCTTTTGAGTTTGAACATTTTAAAAATTTTTTATTTATTTTTTAATTTCTTTTCAGTGGTCCAGAATTCGTTGTTTATGTACCACACCCAGTGCTCCATGCAATATGTGCCCTCCATAATACCCACCGCCAGGCTCACCCAACCCCTCACCCTCATCCCCTCCAAAACCCTCAGTTTGTTTCTCGGAGTCCACAGTGTCTCATGCTTCGTCTCCCCCTCCAATTTCCCCCAACTCCCTTCTCCTCTCCATCTCCCCATGTCCTCCGTGTTATTCCTTATACTCTACAAATAAGTGAAACCATATGATAATTGACTCTCTCTTGCTTGACTTATTTCAGTCAGCATAATCTCTTCCAGTACCATCCATGTTGATACAAAAGTTGGGTATTCATCCTTTCTGATGGAGGCATAATATTCCATAGTATATATGGACCATATCTTCTTTATCCATTCATCCACTGAAGGGCATCTTGGTTCTTTCCACAATTTGGTGACTGTGGCCATTGCTGCTATAAACATTGAGGTACAGATGGCCCTTCTTTTCACTACATCTGTATCTTTGGGGTAAATACCCAGCAGTGCAATTGCAGGGTCATAGGGAAGCTCTATTTTTAATTTCTTAAGGAATTTCCACACTGTTTTCCAAAGTGGCTGCATCAACTTGCATTCCCACCAACAGTATAAGAGGGTTCCCCTTTCTCCACAACCTCTCCAACACACGTTGTTTCCTGTCTTGTTAATTTTGGCCATTCTAACAGGTGTAAAGTGGTATCTCAATGTGGTTTTCATTTGAATCTCCCTGATGGCTAGTGATGATGAACCTTTTTTCATGTGTCTGTTAGCCATTTGTATGTCTTCATTGGAGAAGTATCTGTTCATGTCTTCTGCCCATTTTTTGACATGAATATCTGTTTTGTATTTGTTGAGTTTGAGGAGTTCTTTATAGATCTTGGATATCAACCCTTTGTCTGTAGTGTCATTTGCAAATATCTTCTCCCACTTCATGGGTTGTCGCTTTGTTTTATTGACTGTTTCCTTTGCTGTGAAGAAGCTTTGGATCTTGATGAAGTCCCAACAGTTCATTTTCACTTTTGTTTCCTTTGCCTTTGGAGACATGTCTTGAAAGAGGTTGCTGTGGCTGATGTCAAAGAGGTTACTGCCTATGTTCTTCTCTAGGATTCTGATGGATTCCTGCCTCACGTTGAGGTCTTTCATCCATTTCAAGTTTTCTTTGTGTATGGTGTAAGGCCCAAAAGACTCCACCCCCAAACTACTAGAACTCATACAGCAATACAGTAATGTGGCAGGATACAAAATCAATGTACAGAAATCAGTTGCTTACTTATACACTAACAATGAAAATACAGAAAAGGAAATTAGAGAATTGATTTACTATAGCACTGAGAACCATCGGATACCTGGGAATAAACCTAACCAAAGACATAAAGGATCTGTATTCATAAAACTACAAAACACTCACGAAAGAAATTGAAGAAGACACAAAAAGATGGAAGACCATTCCATGCTCATGGACTGGAAGAATAAACATTGTTAAAATGTCTATACTGCCTAGAGCAATCTATACTTTCAATGTCATTCTGATCAAAATTCCACCGGTATTTCTCAAAGAGCTGGAGCAAACAATCCTAAAATTTGTATGGAATCAGAAGAGACCCCGAATTGCTAAGGAAATGTTTTAAGTTCATTGTCCAAGTTCACATAGCTAGTAATTGAGGGAGCCAGGATTCAGATCCCCAGGGAGTTTTGGAGTTCAAATCTTAATTATTACACTAAGTTGTCTCTAACTAAATTGTTATAATTATGTAATAAAATAATGAAAACAAGAGGAAAAGAAGAAATAATAGATCATCATTATTCAGCATTTTGTCTTTTTTCTATACTAATAATTTTATACACATTATCTCTTGAATTAATTTGTTCATTATTCCAATTTTTATTGAGAATTATGTTAGACACTATACTAGGTGCTTGGGCCCCAAAAATAAACAGTTCCCTGTCCTAGTGAAGGTTATAGAAAAGCAGGAGGAAGGTCATTAAACAAATGAATCCTGTATAATTATGTGATTGCAGTTGTGAAAAGTGTCACAGAGGAGATTGTTAGTGGGGAGAGCATTCTAGTGGGGTTTCTTTTTTTTTTTTTAAGATTTTATTTATTTGACAGACAGAGATCACAAGCAGGCAGAGAGGCAGGCAGAGAGAGAGGAAGGGAAGCAGGCTCCCTGCTGAGCAGAGAGCCCGACACGGGGCTCCATCCCAGGACCCCAGGATCATGACCTGAGCTGAAGGCAGAGGCCCCAACCCATTGAGCAACACAGGCGCCCCTCTAGTGGGATTTCTAACAAATCTACCAGTAAGGATAAGATAGATTATTTTGAAATAACAGACAGCCTCAAAATTTTAGTGGCAGAAAGCAATGAGGATTTATTTCTTGCTTATACTTTATGTCCATCAGAGGTGGGCTGAAGGCTCTGTTCTTTGTCATTATTTTTGTCTGCCTCAATCTAAGACTGACAGGATATCCACCAACAATCACATGGCCATTCTTAGAAGAAGAGGAAAATAGCATTGTGAACAGGACTGGCTATTGAATCTTTAACCAAGAAATAACACAGCAGTTTCTGCTCACATTTCACTAGTCAGATTTGTTCAAGAGTATGGGTGACTCCTAACTTATAAGAGCTAGGAGAAGCACAGTCATACCATGGACCTAGATGAAGAAAAATCCCAAATATTTGGGGAGCAGCATTAAGATCTACCAGTCTGGTCTTGAGGTCGGAAAGATTTCCTTAGGCAATGATGTTTGGGTTGAATTCTGAGGCAAAAGACAATGGGATTGGGTTTGGGAAGTCAATGGAAAGGCAAATGTGGCCAAAGTGATGAAAGGAAATAGGATTACACAGGCCTTAGAAGCTAGTTTAAGGGTTTGGGGTTTTATGTGACCCTAAGAGCTATGGGAAGCTAGCATTTTGGGTGCAGATAATAATCATATTTGTATGTTATTTTATTTTATTTTTTTAAAGATTTATTTATTTATTTATTTGACAGACAGAGATCACAAGTAGGCAGAGAGGTAGGCAGATAGAGAGAGAGAGGAGGAAGCAGGTTTCCTGCCAAGCAGAGAGCCCGATGCGGGGCTCGATCCAAGGATCCTGGGATCATGACCTGAGCTGAAGGCAGAGGCTTTAACCCACTGAGCCACCCAGGCACCCCTCATATTTGTATTTTAGATGGCATCCCATGACTGGTGTGGAGAATGGATAGAATGAGAAGAGGCAAAAGATGAATAAGGATAAACCAGTGGAGAAGCTGCTGTCCTATGGGCTAGAGAAGATGGTAACTTGCTTTAGACAGTAGCAATTGACGGCAGTGGGTGGATTGGAGAAACAGGGCTTCTAGATTAATGGGATAATCCTCCAAGATCCCCCAAGGAATCTACTATTATCTCTATTTTCTTTCTGAGGAAACTAAATCTTAGAGAAATAGCAAAACTTTGCCAGTGAGCAGCAAATCAAGAATTCAAAACCTCTCCTGATTCTAAAACTTGAACTCTTAACCACAAGGTCATACTACTTCAGGGAAATATATTGACAACATTTTATGTCCTCATAATGGAGAAAGGATGAGAGAGCCTCCAGTGCAAATGTTCAGGTTTCCCACTTGGCCCAGTGGAACTTGCAGACCATTTAAGGGCAGATGCCAGGACTCTTAATGTTCTCTACTCACCTTATAGACCTGGGGTCCTGAATCCTACTTGCTATGCAGTAAATCCCAGCTAGGTTTATTAAAGTGAAAATTTAGAATCTTATGTAAATGCTTTCATTTAAATTAAGGTACAGATTAAAGCTAGAGGTGTGATGTTTTGAAGTTGGTTAAGGTACCTTAGAGTTTTTAATATACCCTAAGTTCTACCTTTCCCTACCTCTCCTTTCTTCCATTCTGTTTTCCCTTTTTCTTTCTTTCATCGTTAATGTGGTCCTCAGTCATTTTTTGAGTGACATTTATTGCAGGCCGTACAACAAAGTGATTCATAATGTGGACCCTAAGGTCCTTCTATAAAAACCCTTTCCCTGCCTTCCATTGACATTCAGAATTCTAGGCCTAGCTCAGTATCCACCAGTCCATGAAGCCTTTCAGCCTCTGTCAACCAGTTTTGAAAGACTTTCACTTGTAGTTATTTTCAGTACAATTATCTTAGGCTAACTCTCTACTGCTCTCTGTAGTCCATTCCCCCTGAGACTGAGGAGTTCATTCTTTATACTTCTTTCACTTTCCCAAATGTACTCATCACAGTGCTAAGTACACAGTTACTTCCTAATGCCCTTGAGAATAGAAGAATGAATCATGTTTTATCTGAATCTTTATATGGGATTGACTTTTGAATATAAGCTATGAAACACAAGTGGTCTTAAAATGAAATCAGTAATAGAATTTCTTATAACACAAGTCAGAAACCAAATGAATATATTTATATAATTTTTTATTAACATATAATGTATTATTAGCCCCAGGGGTACAGGTCTATGAATCTCCAGGTTTACACACTTCACAGCACTCACCATAGCACATACCCTCCCCAATGTCCATAACCCAACCACCCTTCCCCTACCCTCCTCCCCTCGGCAACCCTCAGTTTGTTTTGTGAGATTAAGAGTCTCTTGTGGTTTGTCTCCCTCCCGATCCTGTCTTGTTCCAAATGAATATATTTAAATGTGAAAATTTTTAAGTGGTAAAATTATCAACATTGCCTAGTATCCTTTTGCTGTTCCAAGATCCCGTCAAGGATACCATATTACATTTAATCATCATATCTCCTTAGGTTTCTCTTGGCTAGGACAATTTTTCAGACTTTCAGTATTTTTGATGACCTTGACAGTCTTAAGTACTGCTGAGATATGTTGTAGTATGTACCTCAACTGAAATTTTTCTGATGCTTTGCTGATGATTACACTGGCATTATGTGTTTTGAGAAGAAAGACCACAAAGATAAAGTGCCATTTTCATCATATGGGTGCATCAAGGGTACATACTATGAACGTGATGGCTGAGATAGTATTTGTCAGGATTCTCAAGAGTGGTTACTCTTTTTCAACCCTTCACATACTGACGTCTTTGACAATAAGTCCTATATGCAGGAATGAGGAGTTATACTCCACCTCCTTGAGAGCAAAGTATCTACATAAATTAAATTCTTCTATGCAAGAGATTTTCGTTTCTCCTCCATTTGTTAATTTATTTAATTATTTATTTATATTGATATGTACTGATGAAATATTTTGTATTTGGGGCTATGATCCAATTCTACTTCATTCTTTTGTTGCTCTGATTGTTCCAGTTTGGTCTTTGGAAGCTCTTACAGTCGGTTCCTGGATACACCCTTATGAGATTTGTTTCATTTTTTTTGAGTTCTTCCTTACTTTCTGAAACTACAGGATTGTCCAGACTCATCTTTATATTTCATGCCTTAGTGCCAGATTCAGCTATTTCTTCAAAGGCCCTGGTTCTTCTTACTGGAATAATATTAGAAATCAAGAGCCCTGTTTCTTTTCACTGGAATAATGGTGGATAAGCTCATTGCTACTGGGATGCCACTGGTCTTCTCAATTGACAGAATGAAGAAATGTGTGTATGTGTACAAATCCATGTAAATATATATATTTATAAATATTTCTATTATGAGACCATCGGCGTTCAGACTAAAGTAAACTTTAGTTTACATGGATGTCTCCAGCTCTAATCCATTACCACATGGATCATTCTAGCTTCATTTCCTTGTTTATCTGTACACTTCCACACCAACGGTTAGAAACCTGGCTCCTAAGCATCCATTTATTTGTTTTGGTTCAGTTTACACACCTCTCCCTCCAACCAGAATGCTGCGTAAGTGAAGTTGTAACATTCTGAGGGTAGCATACCCAGAGCCATCCTTCTTCTTTTGTGATGTTAATTTTGATCACCATGTCTAATATTTCGGGGTCATATAGAGTGATGCGATGCATAACCCTGTGTATATGTGTTAGAGATACATTATCAGGGTAAATTCCGAGTTGTGTCACTGTAGTCATGGTATCGCTGACATAGAGACAGAGGCATCTAGCTCTTTTAGGTATTACCAAACAACCCTCCATAGGGATAGTACCCTTTGCCTTCCTACCAGCCATGTTGGAGAGGGCCTGTTTGCCTTCATCCTCACAATAGGCGGTGTTGTCAAGCTTTTGATTTTTGCTAATCTGATGAATGAGAAATTGTATTTTAATATTATTTTAATATGCATTTCTCTTTTAAGTGAAGTCGAACATCTTATTCTATTTTAATATCATTTATGTCTTATATGGGAATTTTTAACCCTTGTCTTTTACACATTCTTCTATAGTATTCTTGGATTCCTTTTCGACAATTTTTTCAAATTTCTTATAAATTAGGGGTGTTAATTCTTCATCTAAGAGATATTTGCACATGTTTTCTAATTTGTTCTCATTTGATTTTTGCATACAGTGTTTTTGCCATGCATTTTTAAAAAATTTTTATTTATTTTTTCAGTGTAACAGTATTTATTGTTTTTGCATGACACCCAGTGCTCCATGCAATACTTGCCCTCCCTATAACCCACCACCTGGATCCCCCCACCTCCCACCCCCCACCGCTTCAAAACCCTCAGGTTCTTTTTCAGAGTCCATAATCTCTCATGGTTCACCTCCCCTTCCAATTTCCTTCAACTTCCTTCTCCTCTCCATCTCCCCATGTCCTCCATGTTATTTGTTATGCTCCACAAATAAGGGAAACCATGTGATACTTGACTTTCTCTGCTTGACTTATTTCGTTCAGCATAATCTCTTCCAGTCCTGTCCATGTTGCTACAAAAGTTGGGTATTCATCCTTTCTGATGGAGGCGTAATACTCCATCATGTATATGGACCACATCTTCCTTATCCATTCATCCGTTGAAGGGCATCTTGGTTCTTTCCACAGTTTGGCGACCGTGGCCATCACTGCTATAAACATTGGGGTACAGATGGCTCGTCTTTTCATTACATCTGTCTCTTTGGGGTAAATACCCAGTAGTGCAACTGCAGGGTCATAGGGAAGCTCTATTTTCAATTTCTTGAGGAATTTCCGCACTGTTCTCCAAAGTGGCTGCACCAACTTGCATTCTCATCAACAGTGTAAGAGGGTTCCCCTTTCTCCACATCCTCTCCAACACATGTTGTTTCCTGTCTTGCCAACTTTGGCCATTCCAACTGGTGTAATGTGGTATCTCAATGTGGTTTTAATTTGAATCTCCCTGATGGCTAGTGATGATGAACATTTCTTCATGTGTCTGATAGTCATTTGTATGTCTTCATTGGAAAAGTGTCTGTTCATATCTTCTACCCATTTTTTGATAAGATTATCTGTTTTGTGTGTGTTGAGCTCAAGGAGTTCTTCATAGATCCTGGATATCAACCTTTTGTCTGTACTGTCATTTGCAAATATCTTCTCCCATTCCATGGGTTGCCTTTTTGTTTTGTTGAGTGTTTCCTTTGCTGTGCAGAAGCTTTGGATCTTGCATTTTTTAAAAATTTTTTTGAAGATTTTTTTAACTCATTTGAGACAGAGAGAGAGAAAGCATAAGACATGGGACTCAATCCCAGGACCTAGAGATCATGACCTGAGCCGAAGGCAAACGCTTAACCATTTGAACCACCGAGGTGCCCCTGCCATCATTTTTTAAAGATGATCAAATATATCCTTTTTCTGAGCATTTGGACTTTTGAGTCATAGATACAAACCCTTTTTAACCTTCAATGGAATTATAGAGGAATTTACACATTTAAAAATTGTGTAATTTTATTTTTTAAAGATCTGGTCAGTTTGGAGTCTGTGCTTATGAATACCATGAAGAATGAATCAAAATTTATTGTTTCTCAAATGACTATCCAGTCGTCCTACAGCATATATTAAATTAAAGTGGGCTTATGATGTGATGAGCACTAGGTGTTATATGCAACTAATGAATCATTGAACACTACATCAAAAACCAATGATGTACTATATGTTCACTATTGAATTTAAATAAGAAATAAAATGAAATACTCCTTTTTGGTAGGGTCTTTGCCTGGTTTGGGGATCAGGGTAATGCTGGCTTCATAAAAAGAGTCTGGAAGTTTTCCTTCTGCTTCAATTTTTTGGAATAGCTTCAGGAGAATTGGTGTTATTTCTTCTTTGAAAGTTTGGTAGAATTCCCCAGGGAATCCGTCAGGTCCTGGGCTCTTGTTTTTTGGGAGGTTTTTGATCACTGCTTCAATCTCATTACTAGATATCGGTCTATTCAGGTTGTCAATTTCTTCCTGGTTCAATTTTAGGAGTTTGTAGCTTTCCAGGAATGCATCCATTTCATTTAGGTTGCTTAGCTTATTGGCATATAACTGTTGGTAATAGTTTCTGATGATTGTTTCTATTTCCTTGGTGTTAGTTGTGATCTCTCCCTTTTCATTCATAATTTTATTAATTTGGGCTTTCTCTCTTTTCTTTTGGATTAGTGTGGCCAATGGTTTATCGATCTTATTGATTCTCTCAAAAAACCAGCTTCTAGTTTCATTGATACGTTCTACTGTATCTCTCGTTTCTACCTCATTGATCTCTGCTCTAATCTTGATTATTTCCCTTCTTGCATGTGGAGTTGGTTTGATTTGTTGTTGATTCTCCAGTTCTTTAAGGTGTAGAGACAGCTGGTGTATTCTGGATTTTTCAGTGTTTTTGAGGGAGGCTTGGATGGCTATGTATTTCCCGCTTAGAACCGCCTTTGCTGTATCCCATAGATTTTGGACCGAGGTGTCTTCATTCTCATTGGTTTCCATGAATTGTTTAAGTTCATCTTTGATCTCCTGGTTGATCCAAGCATTCTTAAGCAAGGTGGTCTTTAGCTTCCAGGTGTTTGAGTTCCTTCTGAACTTTTCCTTGTGATTGAGCTCCAGTTTCAAAGCATTGTGATCAGAGAATATGCAGGGAATAATGTCAGTCTTTTGGTATCGGTTGAGTCCTGCTTTGTGACCCAGTATGTGGTCTATTCTGGAGAAGGTTCCATGTGCACTTGAGAAGAATGAGTATTCTGTTGTTTTAGGGTGGAATGTTCTGTATATGTCTATGAGGTCCATCTGGTCCAATGTTTCATTCAATGCTCTTATTTCTTTATTAATTTTCTGCTTCGATGATCTGTCTATTTCTGAGAGAGGCGTATTAAGATCTCCTACTATTATTGTATTCATATCAATATGGCTCTTTATCTTGATTAATCGTTTTCTTACGTAATTGGGTGCTCCCATATTGGGGGCATAGATATTCACAATTGTTAGATCGTCTTGGCAGATAGTACCTTTAAGAATTATGTAGTGTCCTTCTGTATCTCTGACTACAGTCCTTAGTTTAAAATCTAATTTATCTGATATGAGAATTGCTACTCTGGCCTTCTTTTGAGGCCCATTGGCATGAAAGATGCTTCTCCATCCCTTCACTTTCAGTCTGGGTGTATCCTTAGGTTCAAAATGGGTCTCTTGTAGACAACATATGGATGGGTCCTGTCGTTTTATCCAATCTGCAACCCTGTGTCGTTTTATGGGCGCATTTAGGCCATTCACATTGAGAGTGATTATTGAGAGATAGGTTTTTATTGACATCGTGTTGCCTTTGAAGTCTTTCTGTCTATAGATTGTTTCTATATTTCTGTTCAATGATATTCTTAGGATTTTTTCTCTTTTATAGGACCCCCCTTAATATTTCCTGCAGTGTCGGCTTGGTGGTTGCATAGTCTTTTAAGCCTTGCTGGTCTTGGAAACTCTTTATCTCTCCATCCATTTTAAATGTCAGTCTTGCTAGATAGAGTATTCTTGGTTGCATGTTCTTCTCATTTAGTACTCTGAATATATTTTGCCAGCCCTTCCAGACCCTACCAAAAAGGAGAATTTCAGACCAATATCACTGATGAATATGGATGCAAAGATTCTCAACAAGATCCTAGCAAACAGGATCCAGCAGCACATTAAAAAGATTATCCACCATGACCAGGTGGGATTCATCCCTGGGTTGCAAGGTTGATTCAACATTTGCAAATCAATCAGTGTGATAGAACACATCAATAAGAGAAGAGGGAAGAACCACATGGTCCTCTCAATTGATGCAGAAAAAGCGTTTGACAAAATCCAGCATCCGTTCCTGATGAAAACGCTTCAAAGTATAGGGATAGAGGGAACATTCCTGAACTTCATAAAATCTATCTATGAAAGACCCACAGCAAATATCATCCTCAATGGGAAAAAGCTTGCAGCCTTCCCGTTGAGATCAGGAACACGACAAGGATGCCCACTCTCACCACTCTTGTTCAACATAGTATTAGAAGTTCTAGCAACGGCAATCAGACAACAAAGAGAAATAAAAGGTATCCAAATTGGCAAGGAAGAAGTCAAACTCTCTCTCTTCGCAGATGACATGATTCTTTATATGGAAAACCCCAAAGACTCCACCCCCAAACTACTAGAACTCATACAGCAATTCAGTAACGTGGCAGGATACAAAGTCAATATACAGAAATCAGTGGCTTTCTTATACACTAACAATGAAAATACAGAAAGGGAAATTAGAGAATCGATTCCATTTACTATAGCACCAAGAACCATAAGATACCTGGGCATAAACCTAACCAAAGAGGTAAAGGACCTGTACTCGAGGAACTACAGAACACTCATGAAAGAAATTGAAGAAGACACAAAAAGATGGAAGACCGTTCCATGCTCTTGGATTGGAAGAATAAACATTGTTAAAATGTCTATACTGCCTAGAGCAATCTATACTTTCAATGCCATTCCGATCAAAATTCCACCGATATTTTTCAAAGAGCTGGAGCAAATAATCCTAAAATTTGTATGGAGCCAAAAGAGACCCCGAATTGCTAAGGAAATGTTGAAAAACAAAAACAAAACTGGCGGCATCACGTTACCCGATTTCAAGCTTTACTACAAAGCTGTGATCACCAAGACAGTGTGGTACTGGCATAAAAACCGACACATAGACCAGTGGAACAGAGTAGAGAGCCCAGATATGGACCCTCAACTCTATGGTCAAATAATCTTCGACAAAACAGGAAAAAATATTCAATGGAAAAAAGACAGTCTCTTCAATAAATGGTGCTGGGAAAACTGGACAGCGATATGTAGAAGAATGAAACTCGACCATTCTCTTACACCGTTCACAAAGATAAACTCGAAATGGATAAAAGACCTCAACGTGAGACAGGAATCTATCAGAATCCTAGAGGAGAACATAGGCAGTAACCTCTTCGATATCAGCCACAGCAACTTCTTTCAAGATATGTCTCCAAAGGCCAAGGAAACAAAAGCAAAAATGAACTTTTGGGACTTCATCAAGATCAAAAGCTTCTGCACAGCAAAGGAAACAGTCAACAAAACAAAGAGGCAACCCACGGAATGGGAGAAGATATTTGTAAATGACAGTACAGACAAAAGGTTGATATCCAGGATCTACAAAGAACTTCTCAAACTCAACACACACAAAACAGATAATCATATCAAAAAATGGGCAGAAGATATGAACAGACACTTCTCCAACGAAGACATACAAATGGCTATCAGACACATGAAAAAATGTTCATCATCACTAGCCATCAGGGAGATTCAAATTAAAACCACATTGAGATACCACCTAACACCAGTTAGAATGGCCAAAATTAGCAAGACAGGAAACAACGTGTGCTGGAGAGGATGTGGAGAAAGGGGGACCCTCTCACACTGTTGGTGGGAATGCAAGTTAGTGCAGCCACTTTGGAGAACAGTGTGGAGATTCCTGAAGAAATTAAAAATAGAGCTTCCCTATGACCCTGCAATTGCACTGCTCGGTATTTACCCCAAAGATACAGATGTAGTGAAAAGAAGGGCCATTTGTACCCCAATGTTTATTGCAGCAATGGCTACGGTCACCAAACTGTGGAAAGAACCAAGATGCCCTTCAACGGATGAATGGATAAGGAATATGTGGTCCATATACACAATGGAGTATTACGCCTCCATCAGAAAGGACGAATACCCAACTTTTGTAGCAACATGGACAGGACTGGAAGAAATTATGCTGAGCGAAATAAGTCAAGCAGAGAGAGTCAAGTATCATATGGTCTCACTTATTTGTGGAGCATAACAAATAACATGGAGGACATGGGGAGATGGAGAGGAGAGGGAGTTGAGGGAAACTGGAAGGGGAGAAGAAATAAAATGAAATAAAATAAATTTTATTAATAATTTTTTTAAAAGTCCACCTTTGTCCCCATTTATTGAGAAGCACCCATATCATATGCTAGTTTCTGTCTGTGGTCAGGTCTCTTTCTGGACTTGCTGTTCTCTTTCATTGGTCTACGTGTTCATGTTCCACGATCACACTGTTTTAGTTTAAAGACTTTGTAGTGGGTTTTAATATTTTGTTTGGCTATTCCTCTCTCACAGCTCTTCCTTTACATTGTTTTCCTTAGATAATCGTCTTAATTTTTTTTGTATGAAATTTAGTATTTAGTAAGCTCAATTTCTTTATTTCCAAGGGAAAAAAAAGGTTTTTTTGGTATTTTTATTGGGATTTCACAAAATTTAGAAATTGACTTAGAGAGCATAGGCATCTTTGATGATACTGAGCTATCCTAACCAAGAACTGGCATATTTTCCCACTTACTTAAGTCTACAACTCTGTTTTACAGGAGTGTTTGAGAACAGTGTTTTTCATATAAGTTTTTTTTTTATTCGTTTATTTGTTTATTTACAGCATAACAGTGTTCATTGTTTTGGCATCACATCCAGTGCTCCATGCAGTATGTGCCCTCCCTATTACCCATCATCTGGTTCCTCAACCTCCCCCTCCCGCCCCGCCCCTTCAAAACCCTCTGGTTGTTTTTCAGAGTCCATAGTCTCTCATGGTTCATCTCCCCTTCCAGTTATAAGTTTTAAACTTTTTAAAAATATTTTATTTATTTATTTGGCAGAGAGAGAGAGATCACAAGCAGGCAGAGAGACAGGCAGAGAGGGAGGGGGAAGTAGGCTCCCTGCTGAGCAGAGAGCCAAACATGGGGCTTAATCCCAGGATCCTGAGATCATGACCTGAGCTGAAGGCAGAGGCTTAACCCACTAAGCCACCCAGGCGCCCTAGTTTTAAACTTTTTAAGTTTTTTTCTAAGTTTTGTATCTTTTTCATTGTAATTATAAATGGATTTTCTCTACCATTATACCTTTTAACTTCAACCAGTGTTTTTAAAAAGTCTGTTTAAAAGCACTAGTACTCACTTATTTGTGGAGCATGACAAATAACATGGAGGACATGGGGAGATAGAGAGGAGAAGGGAGTTGAGGGAAACTGGAAGAGGAGATGAACCATGAGAGACTATGGACTCTGAAAAACAACCAAAGGGTTTTGAAGGGGCGGGGTGGGGGGCGGTGGTGGGAGGTTGAGGAACCAGGTGGTGGGTAATAGGGAGGGCACATACTGCATGGAGCACTGGATGTGATGCCAAAACAATGAACACTGTTATGCTGTAAATAAACAAATTAAAAAAAAAAAAAGCACTGCTGGGGCGCCTGGGCGGCTCAGTGGGTTAAAGCTTCTGCCCTTGGCTTAGGTCATGATCCCAGGGTCCTGGGATCGAGCCCTGCATCGGACTCTCTGCTCAGTGGGGAGCCTGCTTCCTCCTCTCTCTCTCTGCCTACCTCTCTGCCTACTTGTGATCTGTCAAATAAATAAATAAAATCTTTAAAAAAATAATAAAATAATAAAAGCACTGCTTAACACTTTTTTTTTTCATTTTAAACAACTATCTCAGTACAGCCAGACTGTGTGCTACAGATCAAAGATAATTATTCCATGAGTAACTTCCTCTGTGTCAGTATAAAAGCTTAAAGCTTTACACATGACATGTGGACTAGAACCCCCTGGAACCATCACCATCCAGAATTTAGAAGATCCGTTGTTATCAAAGAGAGGATATAATTCTGGGAGCTCTGTGCGTTGCACTTTGGATTAGTACAACAGGAATGTTGTAACCATGACCCCCCTCCCCCCCAAAAAAGGAACAGGACCAGAGATCAGCACCAGGTCTTATTTAAACACCAGCATATGGATGTGCAGCTCTTGCACTGGGTTTTTGTACAGCAAACATAGGAGTGACTAGCACAGCCGCATGAAGCCATTCTGAGTTTCTGCAAGCCAGTCCTTTTTACAGTGCACGATGGGTGGATTGTGGGAAGTATTTTACCATGTAGAACACACTGGCAGTCTCTTGTTTGTCCTGGGAGCTGCAGGGCTTCAGTGGGATCTTTGCACCTGACATTTTTCTGTCTCCACTGAGGCATTTGAAGTCGTGCCAGAAGTGGAGCTCTGTCTTTCCGACACTTCATCTCACAGCTGTGGGTTTTCGTGATTCATTCCACGACAGTGTTTGGAGGGGGGAGGGCGGTTGGAGATTATTTATGCTGGAGTTCTGAACGTTTGCATCGTCATGAGATTTTAGTGGAAACTTACAAACCATCTTTTAAAAATTTTTTACCAATTACTTCCAACATTGATATACTTTACACTCACTGGAAAACACAGATACTAGGAAATACTTAAAGAAAAGAAAAAGCACATTTTCAGGACCCAGAATAATGCTGAAATGAAAGCAGAAGTTCAATTTCTGTAATCTCTTGGTGCTTGTGGAGTTTGGGCTGAAGCCATATATGATTCCATCGGGAAGCTTGTGCGTCTGTCCACCTACACTGTTCCTCTCTCATCCAAATCTGTTTCTCCCAGAATACTTTGTCAGAATGCCTATTGAAGCATCTTTTCAATAATAGCAATTTGTAATGTAGTCCTAATGACCTTTCAACACCAAATTTAATGAAGCCAGTTAAATTTTGCCATTTAGCAGGGATAAATAGTGGCTATTATGACCAATGAAATAATCAGATTAAGAAACCATTTCTCAGGACACCTGGGTGGCTTAGTCAGTTAAATGTCTGCCTTGGGCTCCGGTGGCTCCTTGCTCAGTGGGGAGCCTGCTTTTCCTTCGGCCTGCCACTCCCCCTGCTTGTGCACTCTCTCTCTGACAAATACCTAAATAAAATCTTAAAAAAAAGAAAGAAACCATTTCTCTCTTTTCACATATACACACGTGCATGTGCATATGTTCATTTTTATATATAATTTATTTAGTCTTTCACAAGTATGATGGAATTTCTGATCCTTGATAACCTTAGGGCCCTCACCAGAAATGCTCATCTTTTTAGAACGTAATAAATAATAATAATGGGTAATATTTGTTGTACACGTCTGTGCCAGGCACTATTCCAAACAATGTATTTATTCCTCAGAGGAGCCCTATTAAGTTGTTGCTATTATTATCCTGCACTGAACAAATGAGGAAACCGAGGCCAACTCGCCCAGGTAGTAAGTGTTCGTAATTTACCTCCGGGGTTTTTAACCATCTCAGAAATAACCACTTAGCAGAAGTGAAGGTTAAGAGTTTGGGTGTCAATCAGAAAAAAAAAAAAAAGACTGAAGTCATGCAGCTTCCTACCAGGGCCTTTCATGGTCTCTCCTCCTTGTCTTCTCAACCTATCAACAGTATCTCTTGCCCCGCTACCCTCCCTTATTCCGCTGCTCTGAATCAAGTATCCTGAGCCTGCTCCTGCCCAGGGCCTGGTTCTTCTCTCCTCTTGTCCTCCGATACCCACTCGGCTTGCTCTGATTTCCTCCAGAGCAGGCTTTCTGACCATCGTATAAAAAATAGCAATAACCCTCTCCCCCATGGGCCCTCTGCCTTATTCCTTCCCTTGCACTCATCTGACAGGGTAGAGTTTTACTTTTACCATCCCTACCTCTTGTCAGCTATTCCCCTGTTCTCCACCTCTACAATTTTATCATTTCAAGAATGTTCTATAAATGGAATCATACATTAAGTGACCTTTTGCGATTGGCTTTTTTTTTTTTTTTTACTTAAATGGCCTTGAGATCTGAGTTGTGGCATGTATCAATAGTTCATTCCATGTTGTTGCTGAGTAGTATTCTCTGGCATATATGTCTCACTGATGGATGGACAGATGGGTGGTTTCCAGTTTGGAGCTATTATAAGTTAAGGTTTTATGAATATGCATGTACAGGTTTTTCTGTGGGTGTCAATTTTCATTTCTCGAGGATCCATGCCTCCAAGTATCATTGCTAGGTTGTATGGTTTAAGTGTAGATGGAGTTTTATTTTGTTTATTTATTTGTATGTGTGTGTGTATTTAGTTTTAAAATAAATTGTCGAACTGTTTTCCAGAGTGGCTGTGTACCATCTTACATTTCCACTAGCAATGCAGCGTCATTTCCTTTTTAAGATGTAGAAAATGCATGGAAACTTTTTATTAAGCATTGTGTTATTATGTGTTTTATCAGACAAATTGTCGTGTAAGTCCATCAAAGGCTGGGACTGTGGCACTCTGTCCCTGTGTACAGGCTTGTCGCCCAAAGCCTGGCATATTGCGCGCGGCAAATATTTGTTGAATGAAATGAAGCACAGATATGGGCTGCAATTTACACAGTACATCACGTGGCAATTTCTAATTGAGCTTTTGATTCCCCGGGATTATTGCGCATTATAACATTCTGTCATGCTTTTGAGGTCTCCTTTTCTGCCACACATACTAAGAACGTGGAGTCATGTTGACTTTGACTCAAGGATTTATATTTCTTCAATTATTAAATCATCATGTTTTTTAACACTTGATATCCCCACAATATATAATGTAAACTAAAAATGCTTTTAAGAGAAAAGCTATAAATTATTAGAATTGGGGAGAAGAAAGCATGACCTACTATGTTTTAATAGCGAGGGTGCAACATTGCTACAACGGATTACAAAGTCACAGACCCCACAGCCAGATCCTGCACTGTATTTTTCCTCCCAGGAGTCCCCAGTCTGCTGTGCTCTATCACAGGTCACCTAAGCAGTACTTATGAAAGTCGTGGCCACCAGCCTCCGGAGGGAGTTTCGGTGTTCTAGATTTGAACCGTTGAAGGTTGAACTAAACTGACATTAGATGGGACAATGAATCAGAATTAGCTTTTATTTAGCAATCAGATTTCTGTAGATCTTTCTGGAGGACTATGTTAATATAAGGTATTTTCCAGAGTCTGAATTACTGAAAGACCATCAGAAATAACATATAGTTGAATAGTTTTTCAGGTTTTTTTTTAACGGCCTCAACCTCTTGTTAATAATCACTTTGTAACTTACATATCTTCCCAGCATGGATTTACCAAATTTCTTCTTTCACCTCTTTTCCCTGGGCGCTAAGGGTGAATTCTTTATCCCTAATGAGAGATAGCACTTTTCCATTTTAGAAAAACTCAGCTTTACTCCCTCTCATAGGAGCGTCTCTTTATATCTCCTAACTCCCTCTTCTCTCCTTTCAACAACCATCAGAGACACAAAGGTCACTTTTTGGAGTCTGTGGATTACAACTTTACAAATCTTTTTTTTTCTTTTCCTTTTTTTTTTATTAAAGATTTTTTATTTATTTGACAGAGAACACAAGGAGACAGAGAGGCAGGCAGAGAGGGGCGGGGGGAAGCAGGCTCCCTGGTGAGCAGAGAGCCCTATGTGGGGCTCGATCCAGGACGCTGGGATCATGCCCTGAGCCGAAGGCAGAGGCTTTAACCCACTGAGCCACCCAGGTGCCCCGAAACTCTACAAATCTTGAGGCTTTCTCTCTCATCTGTAAATGACTGTAATGCTATCATATAGGGCACATATCATATGATTGTATGATTGCCTTCCCAAATTAAGTGAACATAGCAAACTCTAAGATTGTGGTCTGAGAGTCACATGGGGAAGCTGTGATGGAGGGAAGATTCAGAGGTTCAGTGGTGAGGCAGAATTCCTTCTGAGCCCCCGGTTCCTGGTTCTCGGCAAGTCTCTTAACCTAAACGTCTAGTGTCTCATCTGTAAATGAGACGATAGGATTGCTTTGAAGGTCCAAGGAGATCATACATATGAGCTCTGAAGACAATGCTTGGCATAGTTCCATGCCTCATAAGTACTAACTTGGAGTTGTAAACTCCATGAGGGTAGGGATCTGTCCTATTTTGTCTAGCGTTATCCCCAGCACCTCAGACAATCCCCATGGTTAAGTTCTCCAGAAATAAGTGCTGAATGAATGAAGGAATGGTCATGAAAGACCTCACTCTAGAATACCACTTCCGCTGTCAGTATTCTTCCCTACTCTCTAACTCCAGACTGCAGTTGTTCCCATGTAAGCTTATTTCTCTCCTATCTGGACCAGACCATCTTTCCCTCTACCTTCTGTTAGCATACTTCACCAGCCCTAGCATTCTAAGACTACAGAGTGAAGAAGACTGTGTCTGCCCTTAAGGAAATTCTGCCCTTATGAGGAAGCACAACTGAACTGAAAAGCTGCTTGCTGAAAAGGTGTCCCCTCCTGGTTTCCTTCCATTCTTTGTCCTCTCTCTTTTGGCGCTTTTAGCGAGGTGAGCATGTGCATTTTCTAAACATTGTTGTCATGTATGATTTGAGTCCAACAGAAAATCTAGCTGTTTATGGGGAGATGTTTGTTTTGGGTTTCTTATTTTTTGTTTTGTTGCCAAAATAGTTTTCACTTGTTATCCTCTTTTGACTAGCTTCCAGTAGAATTTCAGATACAAAGCAACAGATGGCTGGAAAGAGGTTTCACAATGTCCCCTGGGCCTAGTGAAATCCCATTTGCCACCCAGGCATTGCAGTTTCTGACAAACCCTCAAAGCCTCTCCAACTTGTTTTCCATTGCAAAACTATCCAGTGCTTGGAAGTCACCATAGCATATTTTGTTATTACCCTAGTGAAATTTTGGCTATTGCTACTCTCTGTAGAAGGAGCGAATATATCATACATATTGGCACAGATGTCCTTAAAATTAATTTTTGTTTACTGATTGAGAATGTTTTGAAATGTCACAGGGGAAATATGCTTGTATAACTCCACAACTTCAGAAACGATGCCAAGCAAAGATGTTGTGTGAATTAATAAAATTAGCATGTAGTCTAGATATAGACCCCAAAACATTTAAAAAATACAGAAATGCTACAAACAGGCCATCTAGAGATGGTCCTAACCTATCCATGGTCAAAGAAGTTGCTCAGATTCATTTTGATGTCTTGTCAAGCAATTTTGCCTAACTTATGTAGATAAACCTTTTTTTTAAATTTCCATGTTTCATGAAAAAATGAATTTGATGTCTTCTGCCTATGCAGTCTTTAATTTGTCTACTTCACAGATACTGTTGTGTTTGTAACTACAGGATTAAACAGAAAAATAAACTAGAAACCTAATCATTGACAGATCTCTTAATTGAATAAATCAGCACAACTGGACCTAGTCCAAATTAAAAACTCATTTGCTTCAAATCAAGAAAGTGAAAAGACAGTCCACAGAATTGGAGAAAATGCTTGCAAATCATACATTTGATAATAGTATAGAATTCTGGATATATAAAGAACTCTTATAATTCAATAATAAAACAGACAACCTATTCAAAATATGGGCAAAGATTTTAATAGACATTTCTGCAAAGAAGATGACCAGTAAGCACATCAAAAGATGCTCAGCTTCATTAGCCTTTAGGCAAGTGCAAATCAAACCATACTGAGATCCCACTGCTTTTGTACTGAAAAAGATACAATAGCAAATGCTGAGGATGTGGAGAAATTAGAGTCTTTCGTACCTTGATGGTAGGAATGTAAAATGATTCAGTCTCTTTGGAAAAGTTAAACATAAAGTTATCATTTGACCCAGAAATTCCACACTTATACCCAAAAGAATTGAAGACATATGTTCACACCAACACTTGCATGTACCTTTTGTTAGTAATAACACTCATAATTGCCCCAAAGTAGAATCAACCCAAATGTTCACCAACTGATGATTGGTTTAACAAAATGTAATGCATCCATGCAATGAAATAGAATTCAGTCCTATAAATATTTGAAGTACTTACATACACCATAACTTGGATAAATCCTGGAAACATTATGCTAAAAGAAGGCAAACACGAAGGACCATATACTGTATGTTTCCATTTATAGGGAATATTTGGAATAGGCAAATCTTTAGAGATAGAACACAGATTAGTGGTTGCCAGGGACTGGTGGAGTAGGGAAAGGGAGGAGGGAAAGGGATAGGGAGTGACTGCTAAGGAGTCTGGATTTCTTTATGGGGTGATGAAAATGGTCTGGAATTGGATAGCGGAGACAGTTGCATAAGCTTGTGAATATGCTAAACTCCGGTGGATTGCATGCTTCAAAATGGTGCATTTTATGACATGTGAGCAAGGTCCCAACTTTTAAAAATTAGCTCGGAAAACCTGTTAAAAATCACTTACCGAATTAAAAATCATCTTGATGTGAAAATATAGACATCCGAAGTTGTGATTTTCTCTTTGAAGTCTTATTAAAAAATTGTTTATGAAAACAAAGATCGCTCCCAGGATATAAAGGATAGATTTTACAGAAATCATCTAGACTTTGTTAACCCACACACTAGGATAATTGCCTGAAATTCTGCCTTCAGTGTGTCGAGGATAGGCTTCAGCGTGTTTCATATTTACAGGGCACTAGGAGGTAGGCTGCAGTTTGCAATACTAATTGAAAAAAGATCGTGAGTAGCCCCTGAAGCAGAAGCTATCACATACTTATTGTATGTCATCTATTCTAAAATGTACATGTTTTTTTTCAAGTGTTAACATCTTCGGATGTATCTTACAGTTGATGGTGTCTTGGATTTGATGAAAGATGGCAGTTTTGGATTGTGTGTGTTTGCTTTTAATACCTCTCTAGAGTGGTTAGCCATACAAGATTAACTTTGCTCTTCCCTAAAGGCCCATTTATATTAAAATATCATTGCCAGAGTACTCCCAGTGGTATGTTTATTTTGAGGTTTTTGAAACAAGGTTGTTGACATATCTCTTAATTACACAAAAAATAGTTCTCAGAGGTTAAATGAAAGCTTCCCACACCCGCCTCGCTATCTTTTTGTATTATGAGTACTAAGAATGATTCCCTCCTTTGTTTCTTCATGGACTAGAAGGAGAAAGGCCTCTCAAGTTGCCCTGCCTTCTTATTCCCTTCTGTCACATTGGCCATTTGAAGGCAGTAAAAACTCGAATTAATAAGACATTTTAAAAATCCTATTTCTACATCTGATATTTGGATTTGAAACTTTGACAATAAGGTCTTTGAAGTTTCTACGGTTGACCATAACAACCATTTTTTAAAAATTGCTCTAACATATCCTAGTCAGACCATAATGTCCTACAATTGAAGATAGTTCAGCTTTTGCCCAGGTTATCTTCTCTAAGGCCTTTGGATCCAGTGGGTTTTGAAGTCCTGAGTGGAGATGGGGAGGACATTGTTAATCCATAGGTTATGAAATGTTTGTTTTACCCCTAAACACAAAGAGAACCTCGTAATTACAAATGGCGATACTTCTTAAAAATATGAACATGAGATGAAAACTCAGAACATACTTAGCCTCAGAAGCAGTTGTCAAAGGGAGTATAGAGGGAGGGGATATTTTCATTATTAGAACACTTGGTTCTGTGTGATAGGATCCTTTTACAAAGGCAAAGCTTTGCTGGCATTGCCTTTAAACAAATATATTAATCCTAACCATCTGTTTATATGTGTTATACAACAGGAATACCTAACTATTCCCATAGTGAAGAAAGGAATTTCTTCATGTATATATAAAAATGTATATTTATGCATATATATCTTCATGTGTGCTTTTTATATAGCATAGATATGTATCTATGTCTGCCATGTAGCCATCAAATATCCTCTGGGGTCTTAGCTCAATGGTGATTTGTAATGCAGAGAGTGACTTTCTCATGCTCTTGGTTGAGTATTTGAAATTGGATAGTAAGTCCAAGTTATAAAGCTCAATGTAGGGGGAGGAGAAACATTTATAAGAGCCTAATAATTGCTTTGCCAGGAACCATATAATAGTTATTACTGGATGCTTTGAATATTCTTTTCAGTGTGGATTCTTGTTAAAAACTCTTGGGTGCTTGGGTGAGCAAGGTACTGGACAATCTCTCCTCTCATTTTCCTTCCAGCACTGTTCAAACCCCTCTTGGTGAAAGGGAAGTAGCTTTTAGAGCGAAAGGACAACCACAAGAGGTCAATAAACTCTCAGTTCTCTGTCTACCTAGCTACCTGCCTCGGCATTAGAGCCAGTGATGGCACACGTGGCAGGATATCTTATGAAAAACTCATTTCCGACCTAAAATAAGGCAGTGTTCTTGCCTGATTTATACCTCATTCATTGTTCCATCTTTATTCGGTGAGTAAAATGAAGGAACAGATTGTAGCCACTTGAGATCTGATTGATTTATTACATTGGGCGATATAGCATTGTGGATAAGACCATGGACAATAGAATCAGATCATATGCATTCATATTCTGATTCTCCTGTTTCCTAGATATGTGAATTTGGGCAAGTTATTTAACCTCTTGGTACCTTAGGATTCTTCTCAGTAAAGTATGGCTGGCAATAGCATTGCCATATAGCAGTGTCATATTATGAAGTTTCATTATATATGAAACCACTTAGAGCATTACTAGCACACAGAGTAAATTGCTTCTTGATTTGCTATAGAAAATAAGACTTCTAATTTAGGCCTTATTGTTTAGAGAAGTACACAATATGGAGAATAAATGGAAACCTTCTTGCATTCCCACCAACAGTGTAAGAGGGTTCCCCTTTTTCCACATCCTCTCCAATACTTGTTTCCTGTCCTGTTAATTTTGGCCATTCTAACTCATGTAAGGTGGTATCTCAGTGTGGTTTTGATTAGAATTTCCCTGATGGCTAATGATGATGAACATTTTTTCATGTGTCTGTTAGCCATTTGTATGTCTTCTTTGCAAAAGTGTCTGTTCATGTATTCTACCCATTTTTTGACATGATAATCTGTTTTTTGGGTGTCAAGTTTGAGGAATTCTTTATAGATCTTGGGTATTAGCCCTTTGTCTGTAGTGTTATTTGCGAATATCTTTTTCCATTCCATGGTTGCTTCTTTGTTTTGTTGACTGTTTCCTTTGCTGTGCAGAAGCTTTGGATCTTGATGAAGTCCCAAAAGTTCATTTTCGCTTTTGTTTCCTTTGCCTTTGGAAATGTGTCTTGAAAGAAGTTGCTGTGGTCGATGTCGAAGAGGTTAGTGCCTATGTTCTCCTCCAGGATTTTGATAGATTCCTGCCCCACTTTGAGGTCTTTCATCCATTTCAAGTTTATCTTTGTGTATAGTGTGAGAGAATGGTTGAATTTCATTCAGCCACTTTGGAAAACAGTGTGTGGATTCCTTAAGAAATTAAAAATAGAGCCACCCTATGACCCTGCAATTGCAGTACTGGGTATTTACCCCAAAGATACAGATGTAGTGAAAAGAAGGGTCATCTGTACCCCAATGTTCATAGCAGCAATGGCCACAGTTGCCAAACTGTGAAGAGAGCCAAGATGCCCTTCAACAGACAAATGGATATAGAAAATATGGTCCATACTTATGGTGGAATATTACACAGAAAAGATAAAATATTACATCAGAAAAGATGAATACCCAACTTTTGTATCAACATGGATAGGACTGGAGGAGATTATGCTGAGTGAAATAAGTAAGCAGAGAGAGTCAATTATCATATGGTTTCGCTTATTGGTGGAGTATAAGGAATAACATGGAGGACATGGGGAAATGGAGTGAAGAAGGGAATTGGAGAAATAGGAGGGGGAGACAAAGCATGAGAGATTGTGGACTTTGAGAAACAAACTGAGGGTTTTAGAGGGTAAAGGGGTGGGACATTGGGTGAGCCTGGTGGTGGGTATTATGGAGGGCATGTATTACATAGAGCACTGGGTGTGGTGCATAAACAATGAATTCTGGAACTCTGAAAAGAAAAAAATAAATAAAAATTTAAAAAAAGAAGGAGAGTTGACATACAATATTATATTAGTTTCAGGTGTACAGTATAGTCATTTGACAATTACATGCATTATGAAATGCTTACCATGATAAGTGTAGTTACCATCTGTCACCATACAAAATTAATACAGTATTATTGACTATATTCCCTATGCTGTCCTTATTCCTAAGCTTATTTATTTTATAATTGGAAGTTTCTACTTAATTCCCTTCACCTATTTCACCCACATCCCCACTCCTTCCCTTCAGAAAACCACCAGTTTGTTCTCTGTATTTATAACTTTATTCCTGTTTCTGTTTGTTTTGTTTTTTAGATTCCACATTTAAGTAAAAACATATGGTATTTGGCTTTTTTTGCCTGACGTATTTCACTTAGCATAATACCTTCTAGGTTCATTTATGGTGTCACAAACGGCAAGATTCCTTTCTTTTCCATGGCTGAATAATATTCTATGGGTGTGTGTGTGTGTGTGTGTGTGTGTGTGTGTGTGTGTATGTATACACACTACATCTTCTTTTTCCATTCATTTATTGATGGACACTTAAGTTGCTTCCGTATTTTGGCTATTGTTAGTAACACTGAAATAAGCAAAGACTGCATGTAATTTTTTTTCAGATTTTTTGTTTTATTTTCTTCTAGTAAATACCCCTCAGTGGATATTTAGCCGATAATTCCAGTGGTAATGATAGTGATTTTACAATGTTCTTAAACATGCTGGTGCTTAACAGTGATCATAGTACATCTTTCATATAGAATATTGGCCTGAAAAGAGAGACAAAGTATCTCACAAAGAAAATTGGTATATTTTTTAGATGTAAACTAATAATGACTGCTAATTATATAAACTTGTGTGAGTCATTTAGTTATTCTATCCCTCATTCTTGATATGAGCTGATTGGCCTAGATGACTTTTGAGAAATAAATGTCCACAAGTTCAGGAAAGATAGAATAAGCTTTAATGACATAGAGGTGATTGAGCATTTATCACTTAACATTAAATTTATCATTTAATGAGGATGTTACTGGAGTTTGCTGTGGTGTTTTTTCAGAAAATCTGGGGGTATGAGGAAGGGAGGAGTGCAAATTAGATCTTAAAATTACATCTAAACTGTGAAACAAACACTTAAAGAAATCATATGAATAAGGTTTTAAAGCCACTGATCTAACAGTGAAATAACTACATATGGAAAAACTTCTATTTTTGTTATTTTTACTGTCATCTTGTGATATCTTAAAATTAAATGTGATCATACTTAGGATCATTACCTGCATCCATACCCGCCCAATGCTAGATTTCCTCAGAAGAACAAAGGAAGGTTCTTTCTTATAGGAAGAAAATTGGGCATAAATTCCATGATGATTCCATTGGATGCTAGAACAACATACCTCTTATGGCTGAATTGTATTCTTAGACCTTTTCTTGGCAAAGTTTGAGCAATATAGGAGATGCCTTCTGGTGCATTTAAATTAGGGCATTTACCAAGCTTATGTCTCCAGGTTCTACTCTGCTGCTGAAGGAAGAAATAATTTGTTCTAAAAAAAAAAAATGCAAATAGGGAAAATAAACCCAATTGAATAACCCCAGATGTTCCAGCAGTCTACTCTGGGCCAGCCAAGAGAAGCATTGCTGAAGAGCCCTTGTTTGTCACCATTCAAAAGTTCATCAAATTTGATGAAGAATTATATTTAAATGCTTAGAGTTGGCAGGTCCTTTTTCCTCACAGCTTTTAAAATTACTTCTTTTGCCACTGATTGGTCCATCTACCTCATTTACCTCCTAATATTTCACTAGCACCTCTGTCCCTGACAGTTATGAGGACCCAACGCCAGCCAGATATCAGCAGGCTCTCCTAGCCTGACAGCGGCTCTGGAAGGAGTCTGACCAGAGCAGGGTGCAGAGGCTTTGCATGAATAATACTGTATGCTTGTTAGTGGTTTGGGCCCTGGGAGGATGCTAACATGTTTCCATAGCAGATGGGTCAGCTCTTGCCTGCCATTCTGTCTTTGAACTTCCTGTTCAGGGTATGGTTTTCATCAACGCTGATGCTGTAGAAAACACCTACTTTATAGAATTGCATTTTTTTTTTTAGCTAAAAGAAAATAACTGAATGTTTTTGGATATAAAAGTTTCTTTAGAAAAGATTAAAAAGGGGTGGAGTAAGCAGCCCAGATGTCTAAGTGAAACATTATAACTGTGATGGAAGGGTTTTTTTTGGTTGTTTTGTTTTGTTTTGCTTTGTTTTTTTGTTTTGGTAATGCTGAAAATTGAGACTGAGAACAACCTTTTCCAGGCTCAGCTTTCATTAAATGCCATTAAGAAATTAAACTTTTTGCCACAAAACGGCTTTGCCTTATTTTTTTTGTAAATAATCCCTGCACATATATGTCATTTTGCCCTGCTCATGTCTACAAATCTTTTGGCAGGAAAAATAATGTCTTCACCTTTTCTTTTCAGCATCTTGATCTCATTTTCAGAGGAACAATCCAAGTGTGGTGTTCATAGGGTGAGCAGAATTTGGAATGCTTGGTATGCTAGCCTCATTCCAATGGTATTTACTGCTAGGGGCGAAACATGGCTCAGGTAAATTATAGGGACCAATCAGCCTTATTAGACCCATAAAGAGCACTTTATCCAAACAGTGGAAAGTGAAGAAATTTCAAAACTTTGTACATCTCCAGAGGAAAAAATAAGATATCTCTGGGATGTCCATGTCGTAGAAACACCAAGTGTGTCCTACTTTAAGGAACTCTAATCTGTAAACATGGACACAGTAAAAGCATACAGAGGAGGTGGTGATTGTATACTCTCCTACATTTACACTCAGATTATTATTACTTGACAATGGGAACACATGGCAAACTGTTAAAGAGTCCCTAGAGACAGTTCCATGTGTAAATGTTTAAGGAATGGCCGTATGATACAGTAAGAATGTGTAACACAATCAGAAAGAAATGTCTGATGTTATTGTGGTTTTTGACAGAAGTCCCTCTAAAATTTTAAGTTCAAGTAAATCTGAAGGGAAAATATAACCCCACTAATTGAAATATAATTCACATGTAATTTTTGAAACAAGATTTCTGTTTGTCTAAGGTAGTGCTCTGATGATCACCAGAAAATCCGTCCTGATTTGCTGTGCCTGACCGACTGGCCTGAAAGGGACCCCATGGTATAGATCTGACATGAAACCATTAAGGAAGGCAATGGTATTGCCCTCAGGGGTGGATTTCTGTTGCTCTTGTGTTTGAATATGTGTTTGAAGGGATGAGAAGCCTAAGTTAAGTCCTGGGTAGGCATGCATCAAACGTGTCCTATGCCATAGATACATACTAGGTGTTCTTGGATGCAAAACAGTGATGGAGAGTAGTTGTAGTAGGATTACTGCCAATCAGAGAAGAAGTAAGCATTGGTAGCAAGAAGCAAAAGCCCATCCAAACTAGATCACATGAAAAAGGGATTAATTATAAGGAAAGATGGGAAAGATGGATTCCAACTTCAGGAAGTATAGCCAACCCGAAGATGAGCTAAAGCATCTTCGAGTGTTCAAGCTTATCCAGACATATAATTTGTCTTTGAGTTTTATACAACTGATATTTTTAATTATACATGTAATATAAGATAATTAGAAATAATACTGACCTCTGCCATCCCCTTCCCCAAATTCTCACTGTTCCTACAGTTATCAGTTTATCTTTCCATACCATTATTACCATAGTCTGTGAACATTTATGTACAACATAGGCTTTGATGTGTTTTCATTTGTTTGTTGTGTTTTGTTTTACAAAATTTGGGCTATGTATTTATCACTTAATTACCTAACATATCAAGGACATCTCCCAATAAATAGGCATGGATCTAACTTATTCCTAAAAATGGCTGCAAAATATTCCATTGTCTATGTGTGAATGGGGATGTAAGTTTGATTTCCCTAATAGTGGCTTTAACTATCATAGAAACTTTTCTTTCAAATAAGAGTTCAGAAGAGCAGTAGAGTGGAGAGTAGCTCCAGCATGTTAGGGAGCTGGGCTTCTTCTGATTCATTGCTCTGCCATTTCTGGGTGTTCTCTTCGTCCTCCTGCTTCCAGATGACTCACCAGCACGTCACATTCTAAGCAGTTAGAAGGGGGACTGGGCAGAAATGACAATCATTACCTTTATTCTCCACGTAGGAGCATTTAGTCTCCACAGCATTTAGTCACATGGCCTCAGCCTTCTCTTATTGACAGATACTCGTTATTTTTGTCTGTTTTCTTGCCATCACAGACAATGCTATATTAACATGTTTGTACATAAATGCTATTTACTTGCACTGTTATTTCCATAGTATAGGTCCTCCAAAGTGGAATTGCTATAAATATGCATTTTTATACATTATGAAATAAAACCCTTAAAGTAAATTTATAGTTGGATTCATATTTTAGTTGATAAAGATCTCTAACTCTTGATGGCATTATCTCATACTGAGCAATCTTGTTTTGACAATGTCACCAGATTTGTTCAGCCATGTTTTGACAATTATTTGAATATTTTATTCTGTTTCATTATTTATAAATATTAATGAGCAATAAAAAAATGAAAGTTTTGGGGCGCCTGGGTGGCTCAGTGGGTTGGGCCGCTGCCTTCGGCTCAGGTCATGATCTCAGGGTCCTGGGATCGAGTCCCGCATCGGGCTCTCTGCTCAGCAGGGAGCCTGCTTCCCTCTCTCTCTTTCTCTGCCTGCCTCTCTATCTACTTATGATCTCTCTCTGTCAGATAAATAAATAAAATCTTTAAAAAAAATGAAAGTTTTGTTGTTAATGAGATTGCTGCTAGAATTTAATAGAATATGAAATCCTTGAGAACTGAGAAAGTCTTCTTTTTTCTCTGCTTTATTCCTGACACCTTAAAGAATATGTGACATATAATAGGCTCTCAGTACATATTTGTTGAATGAATGAAAACAGTCAGTGAATAAATAGTCATTATTTCCAATCAAATTGGAAATGATTAAGAGCACTGAAAATGGTAAATTTTAGGCTCAATTAGATACTATCCTTAGTTGATTACCGAAGTGTTCATTTGTTAAAGAAAAAAGAAAAGGAAAGGAAAGTAGAGAAAAGAAAAAAAAATACACAAAATGCTAGAAAGATGCCATTGAAGAAATGGTGGTTGAGAAGGGTCTGAATTATGGATTCACAGGTCACTTCAGTGTTTCAGTGCTGAAAGAAATTCACAGAATCATGATACGTTGATAAGGATGTGGTCCACTAAAGAATCTTCTGAAAAGAAAGGAAGGTCGTTTAACTTTTTCATGACAAAATTTTAGAGAAGCTTAAGATTATGAAATCTAGCATCACAAAATTCCCATCAGCAAGTTCCAGATCTCAATATTAAAAAAAACCTTTTTCCTTAGTTTGTGACTGTTTTTCCCTTGGAATTGTTTATTTTCATAAGGTCAGGCACTATGTCTGTTTGGCTTACTGTGGTGTCTTCGGCTTCTAGCCCAGTGCCTGGCATATAGTTGGTGCCTAATAAATGTCGAATGAGTGCAAGAAAAAACACTTGGGAATTTAACTTACAATATTATTTTTAATGTTTTTATTGGTATCCTTTTGGTGGCAAGTAATAGAAACCCAACTCAGACCAACTACATGAAGAAGACAGTCTTTTTTTTTTTTAACTGAGAACCATTTTAATTAATTTATTTTTTTCAGCATAACAGTATTCATTGTTTTTGCATAACACCCAGTGCTCCATGCAAAACGTGCCCTCCCTATTACCCACCACCTGTTCCCCCAGCCTCCCACCCCTGACCCTTCAAAACCCTCAGGTTGTTTTTCAGAGTCCATAGTCTCTTATGGTTCGCCTCCCCTTCCAATTTTTTTTTTTATAAACATATAATGTATTTTTATCCCCAGGGGTACAGTCTGTGAATCACCAGGTTTACACACTTCACAGCACTCACAATAGCACAGAAGACAGTCTTGTTAGGAGACTCAGTCCAGTCAAAGGCTACAGAAGACAGGGCAGCCTGGACATCTCAGAGACTAAAATTGGGGTTTGGATTACTGGCAGTACTCTATCTTTCTCTCTCCCTTTCCATCTCTCTCTCATTCTTTGGTCTTGGTCTGTTATATGAGGTTTTCATTAAATATCTGAGTCCGTGGACTTCTATTCTTGCAACTCCCCCACCAGAGAAGAAATTTTGTCCCAGCAGCTCCACTTTTAAAGTTGTTATGGGAGGGGCACCTGGATAGCTCAGCTAGTGAAGTATCTGACTTGATTTTTAGCTCAAGTCATGATCACAGGGTGGTGAGATCGAGGCCCGCATCGGGCTCTGAACTCAGTGTGGAGTCTGCTGGCAATTCTCTCTCTATTCCTCTCCCTCTATCCTTCCTTCCTCTATCTCTTCTCCTGCCCCCCCACCCCTGCTTGCATACACATGGTCTCTCTCTCTCTCTCCCACTAAAATGAATAAGTAAATCTTTAAAAAAATAAAAACAGTAAAGTTGTTATGGGAGCACTTGGATTGGTCTGCCTTAGGTTTTATACCATTGAGGAAGACACCTATAACCAGAAGAAAGGGGGGCAGTGGTGTTAGGGAAGCATTGTATATTAAAGACTTTCTTTTCTACTTTTTGTATTTTAAATAATAATATGCAAATTATATTACTATCTGGTACTAAAAAATGTAGAAGCAATTTTAACAGAATTAATAACTTTATGATGTCTGAAACTTTGTTTAGTTATATGAAGAGAATCAGCCTTTTAGACTATAACTCTTATGTTTAACTTCTATTTAATATAGAAGGATATCAAAAAAATTAAATATCAAATAGATACCAAAATAGAAGGATATCAAAAAAAATCTTTAAGAATGATTTTTTTTTGCAAGAGTAGGGGATGCCTGTATATATAATATAGTCACTGAAACAGTGATAAGGATGTGGGGTTTGGAAATATTCTCCTTGGTTATAGTATGTACTCTGTTATTAACTTTGAGCAAGAAACATACCCTGAGCCTTAGTTTTGTATTTGTTCTTGCTTATAAATCAGTTTTGTGGGGGTTTTGTTCTTTGTTTTTAAATCGATACACCAATGGAATTAAAAACAGTATTTACTTCACAGTATGTTATGAACATCAAGAATGATAATGGATGTGGAAAAAATAGTTAATTACAGGATATGAACATAAAGTGATTACCCTTGTATCAAATATGTTTTTTACTACTTATTGGCTAAAATCTTTTATATGAGTGTTTTATTGGATTCTTATAATAAATTTAATCTTCACCAGTCAAAGAGACTTGCATATACAAGGAATTATCAATACTTGAAGCCGCTTTTTAGGGTAATCTGAATTGTAGTCACTAATATTTTCTCCATTTATTTAGATGAGCATTGAATAATGTATAGAATTGCTAAGTATCAATATGTTGTACCCCTGAAACTATAACATTATATGTCAATTACACTTCAATAAAAAAAATTAAGCCTAAGTTTCCTATATCACTCTAAATAAATGGAGAAAATAATAGTGGAGATATATATATACATTTTTAATTTGGGATCCATGGAACTCTCACATCCCCAAAATTACGTGCAAACTTGTATGTGTTTATACCTATATCAGTAACAGAACACCATGTAGTTTGGATTAACAAAATATAAGCTTATTTCCTTCTCAAACATACAAAAACTCCAGAGATAAGCCATGCTGGATAAGTGTAGCATTTCAAAATCATTAGTGGTGCAGGCTCCTTTCCTCTTAACTCTTTTGCTTGACTAAGCTACTTCTCATAGTCCAATGTGACAGTTAAGCATTCAAGCCATCAATAAAGAAAAGGGGGGAAGGAGTGGAGGAAGGTCACAATCCCTACATTTAGGAATAGTTCCTTGAAGTTGAGCATGACATTTAACACTTGTATCTCATTGACCGGAACTTGGTCACATGACCACATCTCACTAAAAAAGCAACCAAGATATATCATCTTTATTCTGAGGTTTCCATTAATAAGCAACAAAGGAGATTGATGAGAGACTCTTGTGTATCTGCAACAGTATGGATATATACTTTATACTGGGAGAGAATCTCCAGCTTTCATCAGTATCAAAGAGATCTATTATAACGTACAAACACTAAAAAAGAGACAAAACACTGTTCCAGAGTGGAATCAGCCACTTCTGGGTAAGGGTAAACTTCGAGATAAGGGGATCATCTAGATCATCTTCTCTATCTGTGCTGTGAGCAGGGAAGTATGGAATAGTCAATCAATAAGCATAGATTTGGTGCTGTTGCCTACACGGCACTGATACCATTTCATAATGATGATTTTTTATTTTAATTTGCCCTCTTAAGTCAATCACTTTGTATATCATAAGCCAGTCACTTCTTTTTCATAAATTCTGCTTGTATTACTTAAAAGATTTTTAAACAATTTAAAATTTTATCTATACTCTTCTTCTTTCATCATTTTGAATACTAATCAAGATTCTTTTTGAGAATTAATTGACTTTTGGTTTTCATAATTAATTTAATCTCAAATTAGTAAAGCCTTTCTTAGTTTAATTGAATTTTTGCTTTTAATGCCTTTGCTTTGTACAAATCATTTAATCTTTTTATTTTTACCTCATTTTAAGTAGCATATGTTGAGCAACACATAAAATGTCAAAAATTCTGATTTAATTCATTTCAAAAGTAAACAACTGATAAAACCGACTCTAAGAAAATAAACAGTTTTTAGACATTTTAATAGTTTTATTTTTGTTTTTACTGTGCATAGTCTTTGCTTATGCAGTCATTTGTGGCTATAAATGGCTGGGTTATTTATTTTAATTAATGTCTACTAAAAAGTTTCTCTCTTTAGAAACAAGTCAGATGTCAACATTAAACACATGACCAGAAAAAGTCTTATGAGCGTAATCGTCAAAGTAAAAATACGTCAGGATTTTTTAAAGGATTAAAAATAGTTAATTATACAGCTATAAAAACATCAGTCTTGATTGACACAGAAAGTTGTACATTTATATTGCTAAAGTGGAATGGAAGCTTACAAAGCAAGTATGTCTAATATATTTTTTAGACATACTTGCTTTGTAAGCTTCCATTCCACTTTAGCAATATAAATGTAAAGTAAAATAGTCACTTAGAAGGTAAAATGATATACCCATGACTTACTACTGCAATTTTGAAACATAGAATTTGGGAAATTTCCCAGGACATTTCATACATTGCTACTTCTACTGAAGAAGCTTCTTTGCATTGCCTGTGGTGGGCTGATAGCTGCACTGAATTGCAATGAGATATAAAAATATAGTCACTCCGTGTGAATTAGAAACTCAGTCTCCTCAATATCCTTCCCTTCAGAGTCGCTGCCGCAATGTTAATGAGAATTCGTGTGTATTACTTATCTCAAGGTGTGAGATTAGCAGATGACTGCTGGGCAAATGAGTAAAGCTTTTGTGCACTGTGAAAGCAAGAATAAGCCAGCTATTTTAGCCCAAGCCCAGGCATTCCCTTCTCTGGATTCCCTAGCGGATCCTTCAGCTGAATCTGAGCCTTAAAAATAAAGCCACTTTCTATGCTTCTCTGTGCGTACTGAGAATCTTGCCAAAGCCTTCTATGAGGTATCTGTGAATTTACCCTGGGAGAACACCACACAGTGTCCTTGGCTTCCTGTCCTAAAAGATCCACTCCAATGACACACTGTAATACTACTCAAGGTAGGGAGAATGAGCTGCCAAAACCTATTTATCACTTTGCTGGCCTTGAACCGTGCACATCCGTCCAAAGTTAAACAAGGGTCATAGGAAGAGCTTTTCTTCTCTCCCGCCTTGCCAACACTAGTATCTTGTATAAAGATTAAAATAAATTGTCTAGTGTTTCACTGCATTGGCTTTCCCACCCTACAAAGTGCCATTCTTTAAAGATGTATAAGAGAGTGAATTTGGAGAAATAGATGCTGGCCATTTCTCAAATAAATACTGAATGTCCAAAACTAGGAGGCACTGATAAAATAGATGATGGTTATTCATAAAATGGAATATTATGCTACCACTAAGAATAATGTTGAATATTTTTTATTTTTTTAAATATTTTATTTATTTATTAGCACATGCGAGAGAGAGAACATGAGCAGGAGGAGAGGCAGAGAGAGGCTCATGAGGCTTGATCCCAGGACCCTGAGATCATGACCTGAGCCAAAGGCAGACACTTAACTGACTGAGCCACCCAGGTGCCCCAATGTTGAAGAACATTTAATAAAAGTGCCAATATGGCCAGGATATTCCATTGTATGGATGTGTTTAACTAGTCATATGTTTAACTAAAATATGTAGAATATTATTCCAGTTTTTTTAATTAAAAATATGTACACAGGAAAATGTATAGAAAGATATACACCAATATACTTTTTGTAATTACTATTGAGTGAAAGGATTATGTTTAAATTTTTCATTTCTTCTTCTTTTCTTTTCTTCCTTCCTTCTTTCCTTCCTTCCTTCCTTCCTTCTGTCTTTCATCAGTATTTAAATTTTCTACTGTTGAAAGAAACTAAAGAGCTGTTTAAAGTAAGTTAATTAGTGTTGATCCTTATCTAAAATAGAAACTTTGTCACTTAACATGAAACAATGGGGACAGATTTTAGAGCATTTTATTTCTGGCATTTAACTTTATAATTAAAAAAAGACACTCTAGAAACTGTAGGGGGGACGGGGTTATATACGAACTCTATACTTAGTCCTTGATTTTCCTCTAAAACTTCTCTGAAAATAAAATGTATTCGTTAAAATTCAAAAAATCCCCTTTATACTTGGACTACTTGGCCATCTTTTATTTTCTCACCTTCACAGGTTATGTCAATTAACACACGTCACGTTAGTACTTGAGTTTTCACAAGCCATGGCCAGGTTCATGAATAAGATAGTCCTAACTGGAGTCTGGAAAGCAGTGAGGGCTTACTGAGCCCTTCAAAGACTGGTAGGCCCTGATACTGTGGCTTTCTCCTTCTAACTGACTCCTGCTGGCCACTTAAACCTCAAACTCTATCAGCCTCCTCCCCATTCTCATCAAAGATCAAAGCAGACTCTTTCTCCCCTGGATCAGTGTATGAGGTAGTGATGACTCCTGTCCTTGGCCCCATCACTGATGGCTTTACTGAGAAATCAGTTCGGTGCACACAGGGGTTCCAAAGGTTGCCACAATGCCATTACAGCTCCTTTTCTGGTTATGATCTAGCCTCCAGAAAACCTCTACTGATATGAAAGTATGAATACTGGCTGTATTTGACCAAAAGCAAGGCATGAGTAGAGCATGTTTGAGATGAGTATTGGAGCAAGCAAGCCAAGATACATAGGACTAAGGACCTCCATCCCAGTCCTGTATATCTTGCTCCATGTTCCCTGTATCCTCATGCTATGGAGAGAAGCAGGAAGGAAACGGAGTAACACTGATGTGGGCGGATACTATTATCCTGTGCTTGGCTTGGAGTGGAACGCTGGTCATGATTTTTACCTAAGCAAGCAGCCTGTAGCAATGACCTTACCAACTAACGATAATTACTACATCCCTTTCACTTTCATCATTTCATAAGCATAACTTAGACATCTACTCCGCACCCAGCTCTGTGCTAGGTTCTGGGGCTAACATGGTGAGAACAAACATTTATGACTCCTTTCCCTTAATAGGCTTATAGTCTAAAGGAGGAGCACTGGCCGAATAACCACACATAAAAATGCAAAGCAGCAACTGTGACAAGCGATATGGAAGAGAGGTGCATTTATTGGGGGGGGGGTGAAGGGGGTGTATCTAGGAAGTCAGGCGAGACAGCCACAAGGAAGGAACACTTCAGCTGAGATCTGAAGGATGAGTTGAGTGAGCGTGAGGCAAGGAGAGTGGAAGGGTTTTCCAGAACGAACAGCGGGTGCTAAAGCTCTACCTAACATTGTCCTGTGGTAGGGGACTACTAGAGCTCTGAGAAAAGCCTTAGATTTTTAATGTTCTGACTCCTGAACACCCCCAAGGGACTCATTCAAGTGCAAGTGAATGTTCTTCTAAACCTATGATAGTCATCTTTGGCGTTATGCTTCAGCTATAAAATTTGTTTTTACAGCTGCACTTTCTGGTACAGAATTTGAACACATATCATCAAACGGTCACAAGGAAAGCACACACGTACTGATTGTTCGGAGTCTGATTGCTAAATGGCCGCTGTCACCCACCAGTTATTTCATCACCTTGATAACCATAAAATAAGCAAAAAAAGGTCAGGCTCTCCAATTTAGGCTGTCTTAATAACATGAGTCTCATACACTTTTTAATTTTGCTGAACATCGCAGCTTTAATTTTAGGTCCAAGTGAAGTTAGATTGAGCTTTGCCTGCAAGTTGTTTTCTTTATAATTTTTTGATAAGGTAAAGAGTTTTGTCAAGCACTGTTTTCAATGCTCAAGTTTAGAGAACTTCAAAGACAATTAGTCCTGGTCAGAACATTCATCTGTGATTACTTTCATGGTGAAATGGTGGTATTAAATCTCCTGATGTTAAAGGAATGATTTTACTTCAAAGCACAGTTCCAGAATATTCTGTCTGGTCTTGCCACAAGTTCATGTTCCTTAAGGTTTTATTCTTCTAAGAGCTGTTCAATGAATACAGTAGCAAGAAAATGGATGAAAAACATATGGTGTTCTTGTTCAAGGGCTTGGTTGGTCATTTTCTTTCTTTAAACCTTCAGTCAGTAACCTTACTCATTTCCCCAGTGCATAGGATGGTACTGTGCCTGTGTTAAAACTTTTGAAAAATGATAAAACATACAGTATGGTAGTTGGAATGGCAACAAGAAGCATTATGTGTATTTGATTTTTTGAGTTAGAAAGACACCCAACTCTGTCTTGATAAGATATGGTAACAGAAACCAAATGGAGAAAGAGAAAATTATTATAAAATATTTTAAGAGAAAATTTGGAACAGAATGGTAACATTTTTGAATAATGTTGGCCTAAAAGATAGTATGACATAATCTGAAGTATGATATTACTAATATAAATGCAGAATAACAGTTAATGTCTTTAAATATGACTAAGTATAGCTGAAGAAAAATAATGAACTCTGTTAGATGACCCAGAATATTATTGATGGTTTGCTAGGACAGTTTCTCAGCAGGATTGCAAAGATTTTCCATGCTTTCTCCACTTATGACATCTGACATTATTTGTACTGTAAGTATTCTTACAGTAGGAGTATTCATCTTCTTTCCAGACTTCCCTTTTGTATTTAGACCCAACTTTGTCTCTGTTATCCTTTTCCACAGGTTACCTCCCTGATCTATATCCTTGAATTAACTTATATGTGGTATAAATATTCCCAGAGCACTGGAGCCATATTGAATTTATCGTGCTAACTGGTATAAGCAACCTATGACCACCACCAGCTACATGGCTGTCATTTGTTTTTGTTTGTTTTAAGGGTTTTATTTATTTGAGAGAGACAGAGAGAAAGTGTGCATGAGTGTAGGGCAGAGAGAAAGTGTGCATGAGTGCAGGGCAGAGGGAAAAGGGAAGCAGGCTCTCTGGGGAGCCTGATGTTGGCACTCGATCCCAGGACCCTGGAATCAGGACCTGAGCCAAAGGCAGACACTTAAGTGACTGAGCCACCAAGGTGTCCCTGTCTTTGTTGTAATAATTATTTTACTGAGATGAGCTGCTGCTGGAAGTTTCTTGCCACTGCCATGACTAGAGTTCTTTTCTTTCCCTTTCTCTTTATTTTTTCCTTTTGCTCTTCCCCCCCTCCCCGCCTTTTTTTGCCTTACGTAACTATTGGGAAAACTAATTGGCTGCTAAAAGAGAAACATGCTTATGTAAGTAAGTTTCTAGAGACACTCATCCTAATGGAAAATTATAGATGATGCCCATGAATACATTAATAATATCCTAAATTATAAATCATAATTTATTGAGCACTTTCTATGTGCCAGGCACTAAGCTAACCACTTCACATGATTATCTAGTTGAACCTATGAAATCAGTTCCTTTTTTGTGCCTACTTTTCAGATGAGGAAATTGAAGCTCAAGTAACAAGAAACTTGCCCAAGGTCTCATAAACAGTGAATGGTAGAGCTAGAATTCAAAACTCATAGGGGCATATTTGAACGCTGTGGTCGTTTCTTTTTCCACATAATAATGTCACACTTCATTGCATTAATGTATCTTCTGAAAGTGACCTTATTCAATAACAGAGTCACCACCAACAATTATACCCCCACTGTGTCATGTCTGCTTTCAGAGATTTCAATGATCTAGGACTTTCTCCTGAATTGTCCTCAGAGTTTCCTGAGATTGGTATAGGAAGTAAATAATGTTGCTTGTGGTTTTGTAAATGAGACATAAATAGCCTCTATAATGTTTTTAAGACATCTGCCCAAGTAATAAATCCTTCCCTCCATTTATAATTTCTTTTTTTAACTTAGCAATAGCATTATTATTATTTTTTCAGTGTTCCAAGATTCATTGTTTATGCACCACAGCAGTGCTCCATACAATACGTGCCCTCCATAATACCCACCACCATGCTCACCCACCCTCCAACCCCCTCCCCTCCAAAACCCTCAGTTTGTTTCTCAGAATCCACAGTCTCTCATGCTTCATCTCCCCCTCCGATATCCCCCAACTCACTTCTCCTCTCCTTCTCCCAATGCCCTACATGTTATTCCATTTATCATTTCTGAAAGTTCATTGGTATTACCAGGATATTGGTATAGAAGTTTCTTTAAAAACAGCTTTCCCATTGCATTCAAGTGTCTGATCAAAAAAGGATGTGGGAGGTATTTCCAAAAGGAGGTAAACTAGAGATAACACTGATACTTTATACAAAAGAACAAACTTCTTTAGGAAGGAGGGAAGAGGGAGTATGTGATTGCAATTTGCCTCAAAATTAGCCACAAATGGTAGAAGATTCAAGCTAGACTGCTGATGCCTCGAGCTTAGCTAGAATAAAATCTTGATAAGCAGAGAATTTGCCACAGGCACCCTTGTCCAGGAACGAATTCTATTCATCTGGGGGTGGTCACAGAGGTTAATTTAATCAAGTAAATCTAATTTTAGTGATTTAGGAAGTCATTTGGGAAGAAAAGACCTTGAATAAATTCTGAGCACCTTCATCAATTAACAGTGAATCTTATTTAAGTTATGTAGTGTCTTTCCCTTGAGATAAGCAGTAATGTCCTAGAATCAGACATATTTGGATTTGAATCTTAACTTCCCTGTTTAATCAGGCCTGAGATTTCGGGCAAATAATTTCACCTCTCAGAATTTTACTTTTTTTTTAAAAATCTGTTCAAGGATAAGGATCATTAAATGGATTTATGAACATGAGATCAGATCCCTCTCCTTTGTTTTCTTTTTATCTCTTCATAAAATGGGAATTATTTTAAATGTATTATATAGTATCTTTTCTCTAAGGAACCATGCCTCTTTTACTAGATCTGAAGAATTGTTACACTGGGGGATAAATTGCATACAGATTAATTGCTCTGGGGCATCTGGGCAGCTCAGTCATTAAGCGTCTGCCTTTGACTCATGTCATGATCCAAGCATCCTGGGATCGAGTCCCGCATCAGGCTCACTGCTCAGTGGGAAGCCTGCTTCTCCCTCTCCCACTCCCCCTGCTTGAGTTCCCTATTTCACAGTATCTCCGTCAAGTAAATAAATAAAATCTTTAAAAAAAAAAAAAAGAATAATTACTCTGGGTTTTTATTAAATTAGGGCGTCTAATATAAAGATAGTGTAGTTTTATACTTTGGAAGTCATAAAATCAGTATTTATAAATAATGAATAAAGTCTAACAAAAACATTCCAAATACTATTTCTAATTGTCTAGAAGGTGAAATTTCTAATTCTCATTGTCTTATTATGAAGCATGCGTTAAGCGCCTATTAGTATATACAGGACTTTGTCTTAGTCTTTTAAGTATGAACATATATTTTTATAAGCAAAGCTTCCATTTTATCATTTTAATGTGAAAAGAACTAAGACTATTACTAGATGAATAGTGCTTTTTGGTAGGCCAACCTCATTTCACATTTGTGATCGTGTTTTCATATCACCACACATCTGTTATACTATGTGTGTTCCACATAATGATGAGCAGTCTTGTTACTCCAGAGACTAAGTTCCTGGAGCGTACTCAGAACCCAAGTTCCCTTGTGTCAAATCACACATGTGATATTACATTGCCTCTCACTTGAAGCAAAAAGTTTCTTTTACTGTGTGTCTCAGTTGAACCATAATTTTATCCTGCTATTACATTTATATCATGGCAGGAGAAAAGCTGAAAAATTTGAACTTTTTAAAACATAGGTAAAGGGGACACCAGAGTGGCTCTGTGGGTCAAGCGTCTGCTTTTGGCTCAGGTCATGATCTCAGATCCTGGGATGGAGCCCCATATAGGACTCCCTGCTCAGCGGGGAGTCTGCTTCTCCTGCTCTGTCTCCCCTTTCCCCCTGCTCATGCTATCTCTCAAATAAATAAATAAAATCTTAAAAAACAAGTAGGAAGAGCTTTTGACTTTGGGTATCAAATCAGAATACCATTCTTCTCATTCCTCAGTTCCCCAACTGACTAGAAATAATATTTTTGCTACTAGATATGCATGTTATAATATGCAAAAAGTACGTACCATTCTTTGTTTGGTTCTCTCTGATAACTAGGATTTGAGTTTGAGCGGAAATGCAGAGGAAAATGTCCAAATCAGCTACAGTGTACAATAGAACTAAGTGGGCTGATGGACGCCAAGATAGTTCTTTCATGAGAGACAATTACTTCTACTGCTACTGCTACTACTACTGTCATTATTATGCCGTATGTCATATCTTATCATTACAATAATAATATATATTTTTAAGTTGCCTAATAGCATACCTCCCTGGACTAAAGGCTTATACCACATCTGGATATAATAACATCAGGCAGCTGGCTCTGTCACCCGTCTGTCCCCGTGTGGGTTTGGCAAAAGGGACTGATCATTTCTCTCGTTTCCTTGTCTACTTGTATCACATTTCCTTTCCGAGTGCTGAGGAAGGGCTGTGTAAAACAATCAGATTTGCATAATGGAAATAGGGGGCCATATTGCCTTTATGAGGATGTTGTGTGGCACACCTCCCCAGGGAACAAGTCCTTAAAAACTGCCACAGCTGATCTCCCGGCCCTGAAGCACTTCACACATAGGGGTTACTTTCCAAATGAATAACACAACCGCACTGAGCAGAAGTCTGCCCTAAAGGAGCCCACAACGTGAAGGCAACAGAAGGCAGAACCACGGCCTCTCATCCACATCCCATCACCCTCTTAAAAGCCTCGCTGGTGTGTATTTCCCATTACCTCATTTGTGCTTAAAATGCTTTCTAGTCTGCGAAGTGGAGGATTCCCCAGACAGGAGCGGACTGGTATGTCCTAGTGGTTTAGAGCAGGGGCTCTGCAAACAGACGACCCGGATCCAAATCCCAGCTCTCCTACATACTGAAGCCCGACCTTGGACGAGTCATTCTGCATATCGTCGTGAGGACTTGCTCAGAGAACAAGCAGAAAACACTTAGAAATGGGTCTGGCAGAGAGAGTTCAATAAATATTAGCCGTGAGTATTGGCATAGCCATGAGTATTGGCAGTGCCGAAGTGTAGGAGTTCACCTTTGTGTTTTCCTCACTGGTGGCGATGTTCAGAGGTCGAGAAAGGCCAAACATTTTATAAGCTTTTAGCACATTTAAAATAGAGGAGTGTCAGAAAAAATTAAAAACTATGGCATGTTTTAAATATTGACATTTCTATTATAATCTGTGAAAAAGCATTTGGTTAATGCTTTTAACCAAAAATATAATGCCGTGTATTCTTGGTACTCACAAAGTAATTACAGGATAAGTTCTGAATTCATGGTTCATGGTAGGTGTTATGACCTAATAAGACAGCGATTCTTGAACTTTATGGTCTTTTGGGACCTCTTTACTTTCTTAAAAATAATTCAGAAACCCTGAAGAGCTTCATTTCTGTAAGTCTTATCTATTAAAATTAAACTGGACAATAATAAACCCATTACCTGTTAGCACATATCTTTACAAAAACTAACTGTATTTCCAATAACAAATATTTAACATATATATGTGTATATATATTTATATAAAATAAGTGGCATTATTTAAATTTTTGCAAATTTTTTTAAATTTTTAATTTATTTTTTATTTTGTTATAAACATATAATGTATTTTTATCCCAGGGGTACAGGTCTGTGAATTTCCAGGTTTACACACTTCACAGCACTCACCATAGCACATACCCTCCCAATGTCCATAACCCCCCTCCCCCTCTCCCAACCCCCCCTCTCCCCAGCAACCCTCAGTTTGTTTTGTGAGATTAAGAGTCACTTATGGTTTGTCTCCCTCCCAATCCCCTCTTGTTTCATTTATTCTTCTCCTACCTCCCTAACCCCCCATGTTGCATCTCCACGTCCTCATATCAGGGAGATCATATGATAGTTGTCTTTCTCCAATTGACTTATTTCACTAAGCATGATACCCTCTAGTTCCATCCCGCAAATTTCTTTTGATGTCTTGCTCCATAAAGGGCAAGTGGATTCTCCTATCTCCTTTTGTGTTCAGTCTGTTGCATTATCATGTCAGGTAACCAGTGTGTATTCATTAAGACAATGAAAATGGAAAAGACAAATAATGTATCATGTCACATATCCACATTCTGAAGCCCTTCCTACGTCAGAGGCTGCACCAAATGGCCATCTGAGTAGCCCTGTGACAGCTTTGGATGATATAATGCACAGTAATTTTTTCGCAGAGGAAGTGAAATTATCTGGGCTTCTTTTTCTTTATACTCTACCCTAACTATAAGTTTTTTTAAACTTAAAAAATTAAATTAATTAAAAAAATTTGTCTGGTCTTCATTAATTCACTGAGCAGGACATATTGTTTTGGTCTAAATATTATGAGAAAAAATTGGGGGCTCATTTTTTTAAAAGATCTTATTTATATGAGAGTGAGAGAGAAGTAGAGAGAGTAGGAGGGGCAGTCAGAGAGGGAGAAGCAGACTCTCCACTGAGCAGAGAGCCCAATGGGACTTGATCCCAAAACCCTGAGTACATGACCTGAGCTGAAGGCAGATGCTTAACTGACTGAGTCACCCAGGCGCCCTGGGAACTTATTTGAAATAATTATTTTTCTAGACCTCAGTGTGCCCAATGAGAAAATTGGACTAAATGAACCCAAGAATCCCTTTGGAGTAATGTTCTGTTTTTCTCACTTAAAGTGAAAGATTACCATTAGAATGGAAGAAAGAGCTTGCTTTCTCTGTGTCATTATTATAGACACAGGGATTTCATACTGCATACAATTTCAGCTTGTGAAATTGCAAGTGACCTTGCAAATTCTGAAGTGATCACACTTAGCCTTCTGCCATGTCAAGGAGTCTTGAATTGAGTTATATTGCACTGAATTAGCTTTTCAAACTCAGCTATATGGAAGAAGAGGCTTGTGGATTACCCTTCCCAGCCTGTCAGGAGAAAGAAAAGATTTTACCAAAAGGCATTTGCAAGCTGGAGATGACTAAATGAGGCTCTGCTTGGTTTATAAGTTAGTGTGTAAGTAATCAGGCAGGCCCTGAAGTCAGACACAAGCAGGACCCACGTAGACTCCCACTCTGCCACTCAGTACTCACAGGGCCCCTGAGAGTTCCCGTCTCTGACACTCTGTTTCCTCATCCCTAAAATGCCTACTTCAGGTGCTTGCCAATAAGATTGGATGAGACAAGATACTGTGGTGCTAGGCCCATGGTCGTTCCAGATGGTGGGTCTGTTCTTTACTGAGTTTCTTCATCTGTAGAATGGAACTAATGAAACCTCCTTTTCACAGCTGTGGGAGGATTTTTTTTTTTTTTTAAGATTTTACTTATTTATTTGACAGAGAAATCACAAGTAGGCAGAGAGAGAAGGGGAAGCAGGCTCCCTGCTGAGCAGAAAGCCCCATGCGGGGCTGGATCCCAGGACCCTGAGATCATGACCTGAGCTGAAGGCAGAGGCTTAATGCACTGAGCCACCCAGGCGCCCCATGTGGGAGGACTTAAGCAGCACAAGGCCTAGCATATATTAAGAATTCAATTGATAATAATAATATATAATTTATTATCATATAGTATAAATTGTATAATGGATTTTCTATTTTATTTTTATATATTTATTTCTATATAAAATATATGTTTATAATATATCTAGTATATAATTAAAATTATATAATTATATAAAAATTTCTCTGACTTACATAATATATAATAATTATATATTATTATTATTACTGTTATTTACACAAGTAAATAAGAAACATCTGTTATACTATTGTGTACCATACAAAAGACCTTTTATGAGACTGATGCGCTGCCTACTGTGTTAAGGAGGCAGGTACAAAAGACATTTTACTCACCAGTTTGTGCGTGTGTGTTAGGGCAGACAAATCCCAGACTGGGGGTAGATGAGATTCCAGACATGGACGAAGAGAAGGTGAAGCTGTAATATCGGCCGCAGGGTGGGCTAGTGGACTCTCAAAGAGGACAGCCTCCTCCAAGTATCTGTTGCTGCTCAGCTACATTACCCCAAAGGGAGTTGAGGCCAGTCTTGGATTGAGTTTGGCTTCCTTGAGTGAAAGGAACATTTGAATTTCCTGTGTGTGCCCTGCCCCCACGGCCTGCCTTCCCATGTGCTGCTCTCTTCCAGACACTACTCCCCCCCACATCCCCCCACACACTTCCCCCTCACCTCTAGAGGTACCTCACGGCTCCGCTTAGCTCCGTCTACCTCCAAGTGAATGCTCAAGAAGATAACCTAGAAATTCGTTATAATGGCAAATATTTTGCAGTTGTTACCACGTAAATGATTTATTCAATGGTAGGCGAATGACATCTAGAGACATTGGGACTCTAGACATTTTGCCAAAGCAGTATATATCCTTTCACTCTATTCTGGAAATGTTAAAACAAGTGAACAAAAAAGACCCACCAATTCAACGGATTGAACAAAATCTTTCTCAGGTTTGCTTAGGGAATTCTGTTTTCGTCCAATAAACTGTGTGTTTCTGTGGTAGCAATCTGGAAACTGGTGTCCTTTGTTCTAGGGAAACTTCTTATAGTATTTCCTTGATACTTGGAAATACTTTGATCCTTATTTTTTTGGACCTCTTATTGTTCACATATTGAACCCAGAATGAGTCTCGAAGGATGTTTTCCTTTGCTATTTCCACTTCATTTCCCTTTCCCTTTTTTTCCTAGGTGTAAGATGATTTCTGCTTTATCTTTCAACCCTTCTTTTGGTTTTCCAAATTCTTTCTATTATCATTTTGATCTCACGAGAGCTCTTTCTCACTCTCTGAATGTTTTAAGGCACCCTGTTCTTATTATGTTGATTCCGCTCTCTTCTCTCTAAAGATACTCCTTATCATTTTGGTCATCGCCTGCATCATTTGTATATCCTTTGAATTTCTTGATTCTGTTTTTTCATCTCTGTCTTTATGTTGGAGGCTTGTCTTAGCGGTCTGGTGACCTTAATTCAGCTTTAAGAGTGAGGCACTGAATGGATCTGTGCGTAGGTAGGGCCCCCGTAGCTAAGTAGCAGTATCTGGGGGCCTTTTCTCTCGGGTTGGTCCATTTCTCCAGAGAGGACTCTGCCAGCCCAAGGCCTCTGACGTCTGTAGTCTCAGGTCTACTTTTTTATAATTTTTTTTTCTTTTACCAATAGCAATTAAGGTATCTTTAATCATGTTATTGCCATCACAGGTGTCTTGAGGGATTATTTATACTCACCACTCACTTGAAATACAGCAGTTTGGGACCTAACATTAGATCTTACTATTTCATATGGTCATTAAAAAAAAAAAAAAAACACCCACATCTATCACAGTTTTGTCCATTTGGGGAATTGTATTTCAATGTAATTAGTTTTCTTAACAATCTTATGTATTTTAGTTTATGCATTCAAAAACGTCAGTCTGCACATGATTCCATAGGCTTCCCCAGGCTGCTGGAGGTGCCCGTGACACACAGACCCAGCCCAAATTGTCAAGAATGCCCTTTCAATCGCCTCACTGAAGGTTTCGCCTTAGCGCCGGCATTCCCAGAGCGGTTCAGGGAAAGTGGGGTGAGCTGAGCATCACCCTCCAGTGAGAGCCTCACCCTTGGCTATGTTTGGTGCCCTGGGTTTTGGGGGCTCTCTGTTTCATTTCATCCAAGATTAACCGCCTTCTCCTTGGAGGCAAGGGACAGATTTGTCACCTAGCTGGGGTGGATCTGCAGAAGAAAGCTGATAGTCTAACCTTTTAACCCATACCTCCACTACCACATACCTCTACTCTGCACCTGCAGCGGCTCCTGGTACCCCAGCTCCGGAGGGTTCCTGAGATGTCGTGGCCGAATGGCACGCTACTCAAAGGCTTTCTCGTCGTGTGCTTTTTGAACTTGCCTCAGGTTCATCTCCCGTCCTACTTGCTTGTCCTGGTGGGTTAGTACCTTCTTTACTGCTTTCCTGTCAGTTTTAGAAGCTTGTGGCCGAGCCGTATAAACTTGTATATTCGATGTTCCATATTTAACTGAAAGTTCTCAACAGTTGTTTCTTAAGCAACTGATAGAGAGCGCAAGCTCAGAGATCCAAGCCGAAAGATTCATGAAGGTCAGCACATGAGAGGCGATCTTGCGTTCCTTTCTGACAATAGTTTTGAACTTGGACTGCAAATCACAATCACCTGAGGAATTTTAAAACTATTGGTGCCTGATCCCGCCTTGAGAGATTCTGATGTTGGACTAAGGTGTGGCCTGGGAATAAAAAATTTTTAAAACTCTCCAGGTGACTATCATGTGCAGCCAGTCCACTGTTAATACAGGCTTTGGCCCTGAAATCCTGCAGATCTTTACAAAAGCCATTTTTCCTGGAACATTATGTGTATTTGAACTGAAGATACAGCTGTCTATGTGATTTTCTGACTCACTTAAATATCAAAAGCACACATTATTTTTGTTTTACTAAATGGAGGGGCAATTCATGTCTTTTCTTAAAATAAATGAATCTCCTCTACCCTCCAAAATTATGTGATAACATACTGAGATTACTTATAAAGAAAATAGGTCTCTATTATTTAAATCTAATCTATTTAATAGCATGGAATATTAAAACTACCATCTCTGTCTTAGCATTGCTATTTAAAGTAGACTTAAGATCAATCATACTTGTAACTAGATTTGTAGTTAACTAAGCTAGTAATAAATTCAACTACCCATTGAATGGTCAGATTTCATGTGATTGAGTTAGTGACCCTGGGCAGTTAGGTGCTGATGGTAGGGAAGAAATGCCCTTTGCTTGAATTCCAGAGATGGCTGGCAGGGAATGCTGAGTGGCGTCTCTACCCACTAAGCTGCCTCCACTCTGCACGCTGGGGTCAAGTTTCTGCTAGTCTCTGCCTTGCCCCTCAGCTGCTCTTTATTACTGCTAATGACTTTCTGGCTGCACACACAGTGCTAGGTAAATATGACATCATTTTTATGCTCTATTGGGAAACTAACAAGAGGCCTCTAGTACCGTCCCTCTCTGTCTTGAATGGCACATGCCTCGTCCCTGTTTTAACGAGCTTTCATTCTGCTTTCATTCCTCTTACCCCTTCCTCACTGTGGTCTGATATAAGCGAGGATCTAGAACTAAAGGAGACAGAGGGAAGTATCAAAACATACATTATTAGTGGCTAAGAAGAGTTCTTCACGAGAACAGCTGAACACTTAGAAACACACTGAATATTGTGGGAGATCCTCTGTCTAGGAGGGGGTTGTGCTAGTCCACACTACATGTTAGTGTTCAAACTGCATTTCATGTGGGATTGTGCAATTTAACTGAGCAAGATTCAGAAAAAAATATTAAATATCACCTCTTTTACCATGGATAAAACAGAATCAGCACTTTTCTCTAAAATCTGCTCTTTTCCCTTTACTCAAGTCCAAAGCTGTCATTTCTCTGACGGTCAAAAAATACACTTCATGTTAATATTTCAGAGATGTCCGTGGGGTCCAGTCTAAACCATGGCTGGGGCTGAATGCTCGGGATTTGCCCTAAGAATGGACATCCCCTGGGCCCTCACCTGAGGTCATGAAATTGATTTAGTCTAGGCCCACTGGTTGTATTTTAATGTAGCTTAGCTATAAAAATACAAGGGCCCTTTGTGTAATACAGGCTGCGCATTGTTATTTTTCTAGGCCTGTCAATGTAAAAAATGTGTCTGTTTGCCTTCCCTTATGACCTGAAAAAAAAATTTTTTTAGCTATATTACAGAGTAGCAGGACACCCTGGAAATGTTGGTTTTGGAAGGTGCCTTGAAGAATAACACAAAAAATCTGGCAACCTAATTCGATAAAGGTTCCAGGGACACACATGTTCATTTGGGGGTACTTTATATTACCCTTTCTTTTTAGTTAAGTACCAGGACTCAGAGTGAACCACATTACGAGTCTCTAAGAGGCTGGTGGTTCTCCTGATGGTGATCTGGTCTGGCTGGAGAAGTCATTTTCACCGTAGCCAGCCAAACAAAGGGACACATGCTCCAATCCCCCGAACCCCAGGAAGCCACACTAAATATACTGTACCCAACATTTCCCCGAAATAAAGCAGCTGGCATACGATTTGCTGGGGCATTTGGCATCGTTTTTTGTGGCTTGTTGCAGGACCCGTGTGTCTGACAGAAGATTCTGTTGAGTCATGGTGTTTTCTTTCTCCTCTTTCTCTTTTTCTCCCTCGCTTTTTCTTTTTGGCATGGAGACATTGGTAGCCATTTCTGTAGATATGTCTTCTTGTGGGTTCTTCTAGGGTGGTTCTGTTTTATCCTAGTAGGTACTGAGATGAATACCTTACGGGAAATTGCCACCCAACTTCATATGTGGTTTTGTAAGGGGCCTACTTTTAGGCTACTTTCCAGACCTCTGGGACTCCCAGGCATTCTTTCCCAACGGTTGGTCTCCAGCTGTGGACACTAATATCTTGGGCTGTCAGCTTCCTGATATATAAAATGGAGATGAGGAGCAGACCTTCAAGGGGTTGCTTCAGAGATTAAATAAGATAATGAATGCAAAGTGCCTAGTAGATAGTAAGTGTTCAATAAATGTGGCATATGGTAATTAGGTAGTATTGCTGCTATAACTCAATATCCTGACCTTAACCCATGCCCTACACCCACAAACACAAACCCCTTCATTGCCACTTGTGTCCCCTTAATCTGTTAAGTTTCACTTTTTAATGTTGATTTAAACAAAAGGTCTCATTTTTGATGACCAGGCTGTTCATTGTGATTTATGTCTCCACTCATCTCTGGCTTCTTTTACTCAAAGAGGCTTGTCCTCATGTTCTTTGCTACCCATTGGATGGATGGCCATCTATTTTTCAATTCAAGTTCAACAAATACTTACCAGGGATCTTCTGTGTGACAGGCGCCATGCCAGGAGGTAGGGACACAGAACTGATGAACACATAATTCTTGCCCTCGAGGAGCCTTCAATTTAGTGAGTCAGCAGGCACGTAAAAAGTCAACTAAAATACAAAATGATAATTTGTCAGAAATGATAGGAGATCTGAAAAATATTCAGGGGACCAAGGAGCAGACGCTTCCTACTTAGCCCTAGGAAAGCCAGAGAGAAAGGGGGAGCTATTTTCCGAGGACTAGGAGGGTACCAGGTAGACAGCCGGCTGACTCCTCTCTCGGCAAGGTAACAGCAGAGGCCGAAGCCTGGCTGTGAGCAGCCGTGTTACATTTAGGGAGTTTCAGGAGAACCATGTGGAGTACTGGGACTGAGACAAGAGCGTCTGGAGGTGGGGGAGGGCGAGACAAGAAAGATCTTTGTGTATCTACCCAAGGAATGTAGACCTGGTCCTAGAGAGGGTGGTAGAGCCGGGGTGGAGTTTTCAGCAGTCAGCTGCCTGTTTTCTTCTTCATTCAGGCACCACTTACACACACGAGTGTGCACGAGCTGGAAGTCTGTGGCCTAGTGAATTTTGCATGTGTGTGCACCTGCGGGTGTATACAGCATGTCCAGCAGCAGCCTCGTAGGTCTTTCCCTCGGTCCCCGGAGAGGTAACCACCATTCTGGCCTCGGCCACCATTCATTGGTTTGGCTGCCATAGAGCTTTGTGTAATTGGATTCACACAGTACGTGCTCTTCTGTGTCTGGCTTCTCTTATTCCACACTATGTCCGTGAGAGCCATCCAGACTGTTGCCAAAAGCAGCTGCCTGTTCCTTTTTGAATGCTGTGTAGTGTTGCACTGTATGGGAATGCCTCCGCAGTCACTAGTGACTAGTGATTTTTTTTCCACAGTTGTCCGAAAATTACCTGAAAGGGGACCAACAATGAACTCCTTCCCCGCTTCCATTTTTGCCCTTTTTACAAAATGGTCATTTACAAAAGTCTTGGTTACCCATTGGCCTTTAAATTGGTGCTGTCCCACTATGCCACCCGAAAGACCAAATATCTGTTAGTAGCTTGAACACTAAGACCTTGAACATCTCAAATGACCATTGGCTCAAAGGTGGTCTAGTTCAAAAGGTAAGGTCTTTATTTTCTTTTTATTCTTTATTTATTCCTATGACCTTCCACCTTGCCCATTAACAACTGATTATTGAGAACTTATATGTGCCAGACACTAGGACATGTGACAAGAAGTTTCTAATGAGCAATCAGTTAAGATCCTGCCCTAATATGGATGTTTGGGAAGCCCTTTCTTAAAGAAGTGACGTTGATCTAAGAACTGAAGGATGAGCAGGCATTGGCTAGGAGAAAGGAGGGGAACAGCATATGCAAAGGCCCAAGGTGGGAAGAAACCCTCAGAGTCCCAGAATCTAAGAGAAAGCTGGTATATTTGATGTGAAGAGAGAAGCAGGAAAGGACAGCAAACTTGGAGTGGGAGATATAGACAGTGACCCAATCATGTGAGAGCTTATGGTCCCTTAAGAGTCTTGGATTTTAGTATAAAGGCAATGTAAAACTTTTGAAAGGATTTAAGAAGGTGAGTGATGTGAACTCTGTTTTTGCATTTTTTAAATAATTAGAATCCCTGAGGCACTTTCATAGAAGAAAGGGGCCTACTGCCAAATATCTACCTGACCTATAGGTCCAGTCCTAATAGGAAAATTAGCTGTAACAGAGGGACCAGTCACTGTTCTTTGATGGCCTCATCTCATTTCCAACATGTTTAGGTCTCTTCTGTATGTTTTTTTCTTCCTTGAATCCTAGACTTCCCGAACTGCCTTCCTTTGACTGGACAAGAGGGGAGGTACTCAGAAGCACTAATTTTAAAATCCTTGCTCTCCTCTTTAATTGAAATCATCATTCCAAGGTGGAAAGATCAGGATCCTAACTTTAGAGGGGAGAACACTTTGATACAACACTAATCTACTGCAGGGTCGTTAGCTCTCCTCTGTATCCAGACTGAGAAACAATTTAATGACATAAGCAATTGTATTCATCAGCATAATTAACCCTTGCCACTATAATTTAAAAACAAAACAAGGAAGATGTGGTCCATATACACAATGGAGTATTATGCCTCCATCAGAAAGGACGAATACCCAACTTTTGTAGCAACATGGACAGGACTGGAAGAAATTATGCTGAGCGAAATAAGTCAAGCAGAGAGAGTCAAGTATCATATGGTCTCACTTATTTGTGGAGCATAACAAATAACATGGAGGACATGGGGAGATGGAGAGGAGAGGGAGTTGAGGGAAACTGGAAGGGGAGATGAACCATGAGAGACTATGGACTCTGAAAAACAACCAGAGGGTTATGAAGGGGCGGCGGGAGGGGGTGGGGTGGGGTGGGAGGTTGAGGAACCAGGTGGTGGGTAATAGGGAGGGCACGTACTGCATGGAGCACTGGGTGTGATGCCAAAACAATGAACACTGTTATGCTGTAAATAAGCAAATAAAAATAAATTAATTAATTAAAAAAAAAACAAAAACAAAAACAAAAAAAAAAACAAACAAGCCCAAAACCCATTCCCATGACTTATTCATTAGAGGACATTATCAGTGGTATTATAATAGCATTGTCGACGACAAGTGGTAGCTATGCCTCCAGTAAGCGAACATAACATATAAAGAAGTTGAACCACTGTGTTGTACACCTGAAGCTAATAAAACACTGTGTGTCAGCTATATGCAAGTGAAACCACTTTTTTAAAAAATTAAAAAAAAAACCCGTAAAAACCCACGTCAAAGTGACATAAGCTAAGGATTCATTTTCTCACTCAAGCCAGGCCCAGTATAGTGGTGATAACCCTCATCCAAGAAGTAACTCAGAGACATGGCCTCCTTCCCTAGATGCTTCCTCAGAGTCTCAGAGTCTTTAGCTTCCAGACACGCTGCTAGGGAAAAGAATGTTCCAGAAGATGCTGTGGGATGTGATGTTGCTAGTCCTGAAAGGGGCAGCCCATCCTGTGTGCACATGTCCAGTGGCTGGAGCATAGTCACAGGCCCCCCAGAACCTGGCTAGCAGAAAGGGAGGCTGAGAAATGTCCCTGAGTGCCAGGAATAGTCAGCATCTTAAAGCCAGTCTGCTACAGGGATATAAAATGTGCTGAAATTTTGTTGCTTTTTGTAAATTCCATTTCTTCATCCTTCAGTCACTAAGTATCATGAGCACCGCCCTGTGCCAGGCTCTAGGAATGCACTGGAGAACAGGATGGTCGGTGGTTTCTGCTCTGTGGGGGCTAGCGGTTTAACCTAGAGACAGACAGAAATAAAACAATCACACAAATGGGTATTTAATTATAACACTGTAATGAGGGCTATGACAGAAAATAGCCTGATGTCATGAGAGAGCACATACTGGAAGAGACGTGCCCTAGTCGAGGAGAGTTTGGAGAGGGCCCCTTCATTGAGGAGGCAGGTAAGGGCCCACCTGGCAGATGACAGAAAGTGGAGAGAGAGAAAAGAATGGACAGTTTTCGGAGGCAACAAGAAGTGGCACTGGCAGTTCCAGAAACTGAAGGAGGCACGGCTGAAGCCCAGAGAGAATGGGGAGATACGGGCCAGATGATTCAGGGCCTTGTGGGCCATGAAAAGAAAACAGTTGGGGAAATAAAGCAGTAGGAAGCCACTGAAGGATTTTCAGCCTCGGAATAACATGATCATATCTGCGTTTTATAAAACACCAGCCTCAGTGTGGAGAATGGACTGGAGTGAGGCCAGAGATGGTGTTGGCCATCAGGAGCATTATCTGTGCGGCTTTTTCCTGGTTTCTGTTCTTCCTTCGAGCCTCCCACCACTGCATGTAAAACTATCAGGCTCCAATGGGAGGGCTGTAATTTTCAGTTCCAGACATGGAGATGTTATCTGTATTATTGAAGTAGAATAATCTAATCCAATTCTGAGCTCTGTGTCATCTTGAAATATCCCTCATGGCCTTCAGTGTCTGGTTGATTCAGTTAATCGTGTCAGCTATTTAGCCAGACTGTTGCTGACGAGGTTTGCCGCCACTTAATCTGAGCCTGGTAGGAAGCCGGGCTGGGGACTTCTCTGTCGGCCATTTTGAAAATGTCTGAGCAACACATCATTTCTCCAGTGTTACTGGGACAAAGCTATCCCCCGCAAGATCTTGTTTCTCTTACGTACTCAGAGTTATTTTTAAGACTGAGATTCTCTGATTTCAAAGGTGAACATAGAAACATTATTAAAGACCGAGCTTTAAAGGAAAAAATTCCTTTGACCCCATCATACGACATTTTTACTTTCGCGTATCACATGAGAATATTTGTGGGCTTGTGTGCACATATCAAAATATCTTCTGGTTTTTTTTTCTTTTTTTCTTTTTTAACCTCAGAACCGTGTCTTCTGGTCGATAGCAGAAGTAAATAAATACTTGTTGGCTGAATCAAAGAACATATGAATGAATAAGTGGTAATTGAAGAAATTTTTTAAATGCTGAAAAGCTACGAGAAAAAAGTTAGAATGACCTAAAATAAACTCAACAACAACAACAAAAGAACCCATAATCCCTCCCCTGAAAAATAGATTTTGCTTGTGCATTTTTATGCAGTTTCATGGACCATTTCATATCCTGCTTTTCTAAAACATTTTAATGGCCTTTCTCCTAAACTCTTTTATGTAATTTTCTGACATGAGGTAGAGCAGATACCATTATCAGAAATTTGACAAAGATAAACTCAGACCCAGATTAGATGGCGGGGTGCAAGGGTACAACCAGGCAAGGCCCCCTGATTCCAAATGACACATTCCTTCCACTCGCCATGCCCTGTGCCTCTCTGTTTACTCTTGTATGTCATCCTGTCATTTGGGAACACGGGGGGGCTGGGTAATGGCAGCGACATGTAGTGGTTTAGAGTACCAGGAAGCCACACTGCCTGGATTTCAACCACAGTTCTCCTGCGTGAACTTGCATAAGGTACTTCACCTCTGGATACCTACCACTTCAGGCTGTCCTGAGGATTAAAAAAGTGAACACAGGGTATGAAGAATGTGTGGCACATGTGTATGCACTATGTGAGTGTTTGTTGTTATTACAACCAGTAATCTACGTCCAGGTCACTGTCCATTCCTCATCATCATCTACCTACATCACGATAATGGGGGCAGCACCTGGGTGGCTCAGTCAGTTAAACACCTGCCTTTGGCCAAGGTCATGATCCTGGGCTTCTGGGATTGAGCCCTGCCTCAGGGATTGAGCTCAGCACTCAGTAGGAAGTCTGCTTCTCCCTCTTCCTATGCCCCATCCTGCCCCCAACCCCCTCAGCCTTAGGAGATCATGGGAGCCTCATGCATGCACAAGCTCTCTCTCTCTCTCATATAAATAAAATCTTAATATATATATATATATATATATATGCACCAGACAGAGTTCTGTGGCATAAGATTTCTAATGGCAATGCTGGATAGATGTTCTTGAAAGCATGGATGTGTTTTTTGTCCTCACTGGTAAATTCCAGATTCACAAAGATTGAAATTTATCCCTTTCCACATGGAAATAAACCTGTGAAGTCTTTTGGGCTAAATAAGCTGAACTGGGATAAAAGCAGGTTCTCTACTCCTTTGGGCTCATTCTCTGGGACATGTATTCTATTATTTTTTTTTTTTTAAGTATGCTCTGTGCCCAATGTAGGACTTGAACTCACAGCCTCAAGATCAGGAGTTGCATGCTTTACTGTCTGAGCCAGCCAGGTGCCCCTGGGACATGTACTCTAATTCTCATTCAGCTGTTCATCTGGTTCACTCTGCAAGTTCAAGGTGGTCCCCAAGATTGTTATGATGGTTTATTTATTTATTTATTTTAGTTCAAGACAACACCATAAAAGTTAAAGCCACTAAGTTTTAATTAGACTATTAGAATAATATCAAGCCACCTTGTCCCCAAAGCCCTGGGTCTTGTGCACTGGCTGCATGCCTGGCCCACATTGAATAATCACCAGCCAGTGTGTACGCTTCTTTGAATGGGGCCATTCAGAACAGGAGGCCCATCAGGGCTGGACAAGCGAGCTGTCACATTTTCAGGATCAGACACCTATAAAATAGTATCAGTTTAAATCCAGGAGATTACCCATCCTGAGATGCCCATTTCAGAGAAAATTTCAACCTCATTTCTCTAAGGAAACAAAATAGCAAAACATTCCACAAAGTCCTTGGGAAGAAAGAAATGTCTCTCATGGCTTTTTTGTTGTTGTTGTTTTGTTTTTTGGATATCAATAACCGAAGTAGAGTCCCAAAGTCTAAGGGTAGGGGAAGGTTTTAGTTATTCTCAATTTCAAAATTGTGAGAAGGTGTAAATATCAACCCCGTGGTGCGACTATGTGCATATGTATAATGCATGTGTGCATTGGGGGTATGTGTATGCATGTGAACAAATGAGGGGATAGGGTGAGGAGCAGATGGTTAAGGGACCAGGCGGAAACATAACCGATAAAGAAAATGCTTGGAAGAGAGCATCGTGTTTTTACTCTTCTGAGAATAAAAGGGAAAAGGTGTAATGATATATTCATATCGGGTGGGTCTTACTTTGTAAAAAGCACTGAAAAATAAGCTCCACAGGAAACAGGAAATTTGGCTTTTTAAAAAATTTACTATCTTCAAATCCTAGAGCAATACTTGAAGTACAATGGGCATTCAACAAATATTTGCTGAATATGCAATATGACAAGAAATAAAAACTTGGGGAATAATTGCCATACACGTAATTACAGGCACACATTACATTGCTGAAGCAAGAGTGTCAGGTACCATTAAAACCAGAACTTTCTAATTTCTTTTAAAATATTATTTTGCAGGGGCACAGTCGGTTAAACATCTGACTCTTAGTTTGGACTCAGATTATGATCTCAGGGTCATGAGGTGGAGTCCTGCATCAAGCCCCACACTCAGTGAGGAATCTGTCTGACATTCTCTCCCTCACCCACTCCCTCTCCTCACACTCATGCTCTCCCCTTCTCTCTCCCAAACAAGTAAATCTTTAAGACTAAAATAAAATACTATTTTCTTATTTAGAAATTGTCTTATTTAGAAATTTTCTAGATATTACAAGAAAATTGTATGCTCTTTAAAAAATGATACATAATTTAGTATCATCTTTGCCACTGCTGACTATTATTTATAAGGAATGAAAATTTATTCTGAGAAGATTTTTCAGTATGTATTTTTCAACCATAGAATAGAAGTAAAAACTGAGTGGAAATCTGGAGAGCTGGATTCTGGTCCTTGGATAGCTAAGTGACCTCTCTGATCTTAAGTTTTCTCATCTTTATTGTTTTTATTTTATTTATTTATTTATTTATTTAGGTGCAAAAAAGGTGATTTTATTAAAGCGCGGGGACAGGACCCGTGGGCAGAAAGAGCTGCTGCCTATTTTTCTCATCTTTAAAACGGAGTGGTTAGCTAAATGATCTCTGGGAGACTTTCCAGATCTACAAGCTATGATTTTTTAAATCCATGGATAGTAAACTTTTATATTTTAAGAAGTTAAAACAATGAGCAAATTAGTTTCGGAGGAGCAGTTCAAGGTGTATTAATTTTTCTTAGTTGATAGGAACTTAAGTTGAAATAACCATAGACTATTTTTTATTTTGAAAACTACCTAAATAATTAGTAGATAGATTAATTTGTTTACTCATTCAATAAGCATCTTTGACTACCTGCCCTATGTATGCCAGATATTATCTGCAGATACACAAAGAAAAAAATAACTTATTTGGCAGAATAGGAGATATGTCCATGTATATGATGCAATCAATTTTTTTTTCAAGCTTTTTTCCATTTTATTTATTTTTTCAGCGTAACAGTATTCATTCTTTTTGCACAACACCCAGTGCTCCATGCAAAACGTGCCCTCCCCATTACCCACCACCTGTTCCCCCAACCTCCCACCCCTGACCCTTCAAAACCCTCAGGTTGTTTTTCAGAGTCCATAGTCTCTTATGGTTCGCCTCCCCTCCCCAATGTCCATAGCCCGCTCCCCCTCTCCCAATCCCACCTCCCCCCAGCAACCCCCAGTTTGTTTTGTGCGATGCAATCAATTTTACAAGGAAATTTGGGGGAAAATAAATTTCATGTATATTTAATAAAACATTCATGTTTTAATGTTTAATAAAACATTCAGAGAGTGAACAAGGATATTATTTTATTCATACATGTATATTTGCATAATGTATGAAATTATAAATTCTGGCCATAGGGTAATACCTTACCAACCCTTGAAATTGTACTTCTAGGGGCGCCTGGGTGGCTCAGTGGGTTAAAGCCTCTGCCTTCGGCTCAGGTCATGATCCCAGGGTCCTGGGATCGAGCCCCACGTCGTCGGGCTCTCTGCTCCGCAGGGAGCCTGCTTCCTCCTCTCTCTCTGCCTGCCTCTCTACCTAGTTGTGATTTCTCTCTGTCAAATAAATAAAATATTAAAAAAAAAAAGAAATTGTACTTCTAAAGCTCCATTATGTATCTAATAAATGTATCGGCCATGGGTGCTGGAACATAACAGACAAGGAAAACACAAATTGCACTGAGAAATGGAGTGCCCATATACTAATGGGGCTAGGAAAGCAGATACCAGTACCGTATGTCAATGAATACTAAGAACTAAAAAGCCACACCGTGAAACAAATACGAATGAATTCCAGGAAGGTGCATGCCGTCAAAGCAACAATATTAGTAAAATGTAATGCAAAGGAAAGAGTATCCTGCTGTAAAGGTGGCCAAATGCCTCTCAAGAAACCTGTTTGTGACACTCACCGCTCAACCCTGATGTACAGGGCCCACGCTTTGCCACCTCCTGCTACTGTCCACCAGCTTCAGATGAAAGACTTGCTAGTGAATTTTCTACTGCAGCAGATTTGGTTAGTTTTAGGAGCATGAGTTCACACTAGGGGGGCTCTAAGTTAATAGAGTTGATTCTAGACTCAAGGCAGGTTCTCCTCTGTAAGGGGAGTGGAGGTAGAAATTGGCGTGGGGAGGCAGGTGGATACAACTGATGTGCTGGCAAAAATGAAACCAAAACCTGGCCATAAGGAATATTCTGGCCTCCTAAAGGACTCCCCATCAAGGATGGGGTCAGAATTGTGAGGATATAACGTGAAATATTGCTCACTCTAACCCCAGCTACATCAAGTCTGGGACGGAACTTTGTAACGTTCAAAAGGAGTAGGAAGAAAGGGGAGGAGGGGAAAGGAAAGAAGACCTACAAAATCGCAGTTTCAGCAGGGAGGGTATTTTGAACAATTCTTCTACTGAGGCTGACGATGGCACACATGAGCCCGAATGGCCGGGCAGAAGCTACTTGGGGAACAGCCTTGTGTGCCCTGCCAGGCAGAAGAGACTTCTGTGGGGAACCAGAGAAGCTGATGATGAATGTCATCCATTTGGATCTGGGAAAAATTACTGTTGGGAAGGGCGAGACTGGAAACAAAGCCCCTGTCAGGAGGTTACTGGCCTAGTGATAAACAAGTCGTTGCTGTGAGATGGAGAAAAGGTGACAGCTTCCAGAGGTGCTGAAGGGGAAGGTCAACAGACTCTGCCATGAGTTGTAAAAAAAAAAAAAAGTCTGCATTAGACACCTAAGTGGCAAGATGCTCAACTAGGTGTTAAGAAGAAAAGAAAAGGGAAAGTAACACAGTGTAGGAAGCACATAGTGGCTAAATAGCTTTGGAATGACTGTAGAACATTTGTCTAACAGGAGTAATGGTATTGTCTCCAAACTGAGGTCTCCCTGCTCCCGCCTTTGCTCCTGTGTCATCTTTCCTTAGCACAGGGGCCAAAATTGTCTTTTAAAAACATAATTCAGACCATGTCACTCCTCTACAGAAAAGATCCTATACCTCACTAAGTAAAAGCCAGTCTCTGCATAGCCTGCAGGCCCCTGCTATGTTCTGCATGACCTCGCCTTCTAGTCTTACCTTGCTCACTTCATTTTAGCTACATAGACCCCCATATTGTCACTCAAAAGGACCAGGACTGCTCCTGCTTCACGGTCTTTGCACTTGATGTTGTTCAGGACCATGTTGAAGCCAAAAATAGGAACTGGACTTTAGTAAGTGAAAGAATGGCTCTTTGCCCTACTTGTTTCAGGTCTTTGCTGGAATGGTCCTGCCCTATTTAAAATGATAAATGCCCCTCTCCTGGTTTTCACTATACCAAAAATTTTCATATTTAAATCTCCACCCTAAATAGCTTCCTGAAAGACAAAGCCATATGTAGAATTACTATTCATTCATTCATTCATTCATTCAACAAATACTAAGGATCTACCAAGTACAGAGCACTGTTATAAGCACTGGAGATGCCGCAGTCAATAAAACCAATATCCATGCCCTGGTAGAGATACATTCTAACTGGGGGAGACAGACAATGAACAAGTAAGTTTAATATATATTGTTATAGTATGGTACTTCTGTGTCACTTGCTCAACAAACCTGGTCTAGGATCAGGAGGATAGGAAAAGGGACTTAAGTTCATATTTAGCAGGAGAAGGTGGTGACAGGAATGAGGGTGCTTGCAAGTAGAGCTAAAATACTGGATGGTGAGGCTTGGGCTGGAGAACAAAGTAAGCAAAGTCCTAGAAACTATGACCAAGTTTAAAAAGGAAAGAAAAACATATCACACTCCTTTTACCCACATGATTAAATATTTTCATTTACTTGCTTCTAAAGGCTCAAAAATACCCTTACAGTTCTTACTTATTAACTTATTCAATTCAGAAAATACTTGTTGGGCACATACCACATGCCGGACACCATCATAGTCTCCAGAGAAACCATGCTAGGCACATGATGGAATTATGGAGTTGGAAAAAGGACCTCAGCAATAAGTTAGTCTAAAAAATCACTCTATTTTTATTTTTTTTGAAGATTTTATTTATTTATTTGACAGACAGATCACAAGTAGGCAGAGACAGGCAGAGAAAGAGGAGGAAGCAGGATCCCCGCTAAGCAGAAAGCCCCATGTGGGGCTCGATCCCAAGACCCTGGGATCATGACCTGAGCCGAAGGCAGAGGCTTTAACCCACTGGGCCCCCCAGGTGTCCCAAAATCACTTTATTTTTTAAATCACAAAACCAAGCTCCAGAAATGTAAAGTGGCTTGACAAGTATCACCAAACCAGTCAGTGGCAAAACTGGAATTCAAAACTGGGTCTCCAGACTCAAAAATCAGTGTTCATTCTCCAACATCGTACTGTTCTCATTTCTTGAGATCAAAGTTCTTAAAAAAGACAAACTTGTCACTTTATGATGGAAATTACAGGGGAAATGATATTTTTTATATATACTTTTCAGCTTGCTTTTCAGGAACCTCCATAAAAAATAGTGCGCAAGTACTCTAGAAATGAGAGACCTAATTGTTGAATATACTAGTTAAGAATTATGGTTATAAGTAATGGAAATCTACTTGAGCTAGCATACACAACATAAAGGAGAAGCCAGGAAGAATTTGTTATGGGTTGCTGTAGTGACTGTTGTAACTTGGATTGTGTGTCTGCTCCTAACACCGACAATAAGGTCAAGACAAAGCTATATGGTAAAAAGGAAGCTTGGCAAGGGATTATGGGGTAGGGGTGGGGAGAGGAGTTCTTAGAAAACAGAAGAATCCTTGTAAAGTGTGTAGAACCCCAAAAGATGTCTTTGTTGAGTGGATCCTCCAGGAAATAGGTGGAGATAGAGTTAAAAGTGCAAGAACCTTATGGGGTTGGGATAATCACTTTAAAAGATAAAGAGAGGAGGGATGAAACAAATAATACATTATATGTTAATTAAAAAAAAGAATTCCCCAGGTTAAGAAAAAAAGTGGAATTTAAGAAACAAAACAAATGAGCAGGGGGGGAAATGAGAGAAGCAAACCAAGAAACAGACTCTTACATGTAGAGAACAAACTGATGGTCACCAGAGGGAAGGTGGGTCAGGAGATGGGTTAAATAGTTGATAGGGATTAAGGAAGTCACTTATTGTGATGAGCAACTTGTGTTGTATGGAATGTTGAATCACTAAATTGTACACCTGAACTAATTTTACACTACATATGAACTAACAAGAATTTAAATAAAACTTAAAAAAAAGAAAAAAGTCTTAAAAAAAGAGAGAGAGTGAGAGAGAGAGAGAAGACTCTAGCAGTTTAGAATTCCACCAATGGAATATCTGTTTCCCTTGGTTATTAGCAAGTTTTTGTGAATCAGAATAGGTAAGTGTGTGGTTGTTGAAGTCCCAGTATATGGGTGCAAATCCCAGCTTTTGACATAAGGCAAGTTATCTAACTCTTCTGTGACTCTTTATTTTCTCTTTTATAAACTAGGGAGAATTATATTACCCACTTCAGACAGTGATTCCCAAGATGAAGTGAGTTAAAATCTATAACACCTAGAACAATACCTAGGACCTAAGTAGTCAATAAGTGCTCATCACTATTACTGTCTTTATTACATTCCCACATTACTACTGAAGTAAAACATCTTTTCCAGATGCTTATATCCATTTTTATTTCCTCCTCTATGAAATGTCAATTGTTCTGTGGGATTGTTTGTATTATTGAGTGTTAAAGGATCTTTATATATTATACATATTCATACTTGAATGTTAGAATGTTACATATGGCTTGCTTATGGTGTCTTCTTATACATAAGCTTGTATTATTTACCATCATCAAGTTCATCATTCTTTTTTATGGATTTGATTTTTGTAGTCCTGCTCAGAAAACTGTTTTCTACTTCAGATTATAAGGGTTTTTTCCTTAATTTTCTTCAAAAAAAAAAAAAAAAAGGAAGGAAGGCAGGAAGGAGCAGGGAAAGTCTTTGACTACTATGTAGATCTGAAAACTGAAAAGAAAGAAGGGGAAGCGAGTCTAAGAAGGGAGAGCCTCAAACCATGATGCAGATCTATCAAAGGTGAGACCAACCCAAGGGAATGTTTCAGAGCAAAGTTGCCTGTCAGAGGAGATTTCTAGAAGGAAATGGCCAGGCCCTAGATGATCATGCCTGTACCATTCTCAGTCATTGGCTGGTACTGCCCAAGAGGAATGTGCTTGGCCTTGGCTCAGACCAAGGAGGTTGCCAATGAGATAAAAGAAGAAGGCTGCCCATTAATTGTACTCCTTGTAGCTCAAAGGGCAGTTCTTTCTTGAAGGGAGATCACAATGGACCCCAGGGTAGTGTCAGACAGTGTCTGACATTAACTGTGACATGTTTTACTTACATTATGCAGGAAGCATATAATCAGCATATCGATGTCAAAAAATAAGAGATTCCATGCTTTAAAAATATATTTGGGGAAATTTGCATTTTATATTTAATTTGGGGGGGTGCCAAAAGCTGTTTTTATTAAAGCATAGGGACAGGACCCATGGGCAGAAATGCTATTCTTTAAAGGTTTTATTTACAAAGGGTATGTTTTATTTTCTTTTAATTTAATTAATATGGAAGTGCACAAATATTCTCTCAGTTACCACTTCAAAAATCTGGCCTGTGTCCTAACAAAGTTTTTTTCTCTGCTGCGTATATTTATATATTCTGTATATAGAAAAAGGGAATAGTATTAAAAGTAATATTGTTTTACAGATTGCTTTCTTTATTCAACAAGATAATATCTCTAGTACACTTTCACATCTTTCCTCTGCCCTAACCCCTGTGTTGTTATAATTATCTAGGAATTTTCTTCCAGATAATTATCATTTTTTTCCACTTTGTATTTTCTTCAGTGTAATTAATCTTTATTTACGAATGCATGAAATTTCACACAATATGGTCAACAATTATTTAGAGTTTAAGCACGACTGGTTTCTTTTCTCAACACTATTTCTTATATGCCAAGTCGCTCTAATTCATTTATATTTGTTAGTTGACAACCACCTAAGATCTCCAGCCTAATCAGATGCTTTAATTTTCTGCCATCTGTTTTCAGCCTCTTTTTGGCTTGAAGCCATCACTTTTCCTTCCCTCCTCACTGGTGTGGGCTTCATCTGATTTCCCCACAGGACCTTTCCTGGTTCCATCTGATCTGCTCTTGGCCTCAGAACCTTGAAGCTTGAAGCAGAACTTTACAGACATGTCTTCCTAGTGCCCTTCCCTCTCAGCCCTGTTTCTTTAATAGGAAGTCAGTTGATTAATTTATAATAAAATTGGCTTTCTGCAGATAACTAAGCCCGCTGCCATGGTCAAAAATGGTGAGGAGGTATTTATTTTCAGAAGTAGTGCCTGTGGCCCCATGATGAGGTCCAGGTGCTCTTTGGTTTCTCTGTCCCAAAGGACTGGATAAGTCCCAATACCTCCAGTTGTGAAGATTCACCCCAACCTTGCTCTCTTAGCATGTGGAGAGCAATCATGTAGTCCTAAGAAGAGGCTGCAGGAAACTGCTCTAAGAAAGATGGTCAGCTCAGTTTGATTCTGGAGTTCCATTAGGTTCCTGTGTTTGGAAATCTAATATCTGCATAAATAGATGAAATTATGATAAAATGGTAATATTCAGCTTAAAAAATTGTTTGGGAAAAAATATAAAGAGGTAACTACTTTGAATATGTTTCCCCCCACCCCAAAGAATGTTTTGTCTTATACTAGAACTTTTCCATATATACTTTCCTAGATACATTATTTTATTTATTTATTGTGATATTTAGCTCATGCCTTAAAAGTTCCAATCTCTAGGAAATTCAGTACATACTGCCATTTTTTTCCTGTTGGAATGAGAACAGCAAAGTACATAATGTGTTCAGCCAAGCTGAAAAGTTTCTTTGTTTTAATTGGATATCAGTACATAAGAAGATTAATAACAGACTTACTATGTCAACAAGATGTTTCTGGTTCCTTTTAACTATATATGTTCCAGTAGAAAGTCTATTGTTTGGAGGCCAACAAAATATTCCTAAAAATTCTCCAGTGTTTTCCTTAAAATGTGACATTTCTTGAAAATCATGATTAAGGTGAACGTATTTGGAGAGACATTTCTCTTCTTACTGATAAATACAACTTGAAGAGTGTCCATTCTGCGTGTTTAGTTATGGATAAGGCTTTCCTCTTTAATGAGAGCCATGTGGTAGCCAGCCTTCAAGATGGTGCCCAGTGATTCCCACTTCCTGGTATCCACACTCTTGTGTAGTCTTCTCCCACACTGAGAAGGGCAGACCTATGTAGCTAACAGGATGCTGCAGAAATGACAGAGTGTGATTTCCGAGGCTAGGTCATAAAAAAATATGATGACGCCCACCTTGCTTTCCACTGGGGGAGAGGAAGGCAGCCATCACTTCATGAGGACAATCAGTCATGAGGGAGGTCCTCGGCACCAATTTGCCAGCTATGTGAAGATGCTGTCTTGGAAGCAGGATCTCTAGACCAGAACTTCCCAGCTAAGCCTCTCCTGAATCGTTGACCCCCAGAAACTGTGCGATAAAACATTTGTTATTATTTAAGTCTCTGAATGTTGAGGCAGTTTATTAGAAATAGATAACTAATACAGACAATATCAAAATCCTTCATGTGGAATTGAGCCGTGGAAGTGTGGCTGCATGTTCTAAATCCATGTTTCAGCCTCACACGTTATTTTGAGTCCCATTATTTCTAGCCTTGTGTTCCTTTTCTAACAACTGAAAAAAAAAAATGAATGAAAAAATAAGAGCATTTGTCCATCCTTTTAGGATTTCCTGCAGGTCCTGGGAATTCTTATCTATTATACCTGTGGGGTGGGAAATCAATGAAACTGCACGAACTTCGCAGAAATGGTTTCTGCTTCTTTGTGGCTTCAAGGCAGTGGTTTTACTTTTGTAAAAGTAAATTTTGTTGGGTCGAGGGTAATACAGAACTCGTTACTGAGTTTTATTATTTTATAGAACTTTCCATATCATCTAGTCTAGTGATTTCCCAATACTTCTAGAAATGGAATCCTTTGTATTCCACATGAATTTTGCATGGAACCCTAATATCTGAAACAGAATTGATTAGTGTCTTATTAGTACATTTTATAATTTGAAACATAAATATACCACAAAAACTATCAGTAAGAGCAATGAGGACTTTAAGAAATTATAAGTTTAATATAAGCTTAATATGATACCTGTAATGAATTAAGGCATTTTGATAACTACAAAAAATTGAAATTATGGATTGTAGATGACAGTTGCAGTCTTCTGTCAGCTTTGGCAAACAGTTTATCTATCTTGTGTTAGTTATTATATTTAAAGCTAAATTACACTATGATAACCAGTGAATCCTGAAATTGCTGTGGCTTTCTGTAACAGAAGCTTATTTCTCATCCACCCACGTCAAAATCTGACATGGTCGGGCACCTTCCTTCTAATTAATGACTTAGGAACCCAAATACTGCCATCTCGAGGCTCTGCCAACTTATACTTGAAGCAGGTAAATGAGGTAGAAGGAGTGGGGAACAAGGGAGACAGAAAGTGAAGAAGGAACACATATCCTTAACCATATTAGCTAAGAAATTACACAAATAACCTTCACTAATTTGGGTCAGAATTAGTCATGTAGCCAACCTAACTCAAGGAAGACTAGGAAATGTAGAAGAGCATATCCATACTATTGGAAAGCAACAATTTCTGCTAAAATTGCAAAAATATTGCCAAAACATTGATACAAACAGGCAAGCAAATGATATATATAAATATATACACACATATGTACTCTTCAACTAAACATTAGGACTAACTCTGTTATTTATGTGGCACATACTGGTGCTTTGGTGAACTCCAGTTAACATGCGGTACATGTAAGTATGCATCTTAGTTTTTCTGGACTAACTATCTTTTAATGGCATAAATCGGATACTTATGGACTCCTTGAAAACTGAGGCCTTGAAATGAAACTAACAGAACCAAGACAAGAAGTTGGTTTCTCAGTCTACCTTGTGCTTTTTCCTCTGCTCTATCCCCATCAGCTCTCAAACACATCTATGCATTCAGTGACATCCTAAAATTAGTCATATATCTTGGCAAAAGCCAAGTTTGGTTTCATTTATGCAAATAAGGAAGTCATAAGAGTATAAGGCCTTGTGCAACGTATCTTACCCAAAGTTCTACAGAGGTTACAAAGTCAAATGTTTGCTGAGACCAGACAGGTAATGAAATGTGATCAGGAACCCTGAGTCATGCCACAGAGACTGGGCACTCTTGCTCGCTCTAGCTGATTGTGGCCATGTGGGAATCAGAGTCCAGTGTTCACAGATCTTGGCTGTGGTGGGGGAGGGGGCGTCTTTGTTCTTGGTGTTTTGTTGTTGTTGTTATTGTTGTGTTTCAGAGAAGCCTTATACTATCTACATAGAAATAAATGTCTCTAATATCTGGTTGTTGAGACCAGAACAGTGATTTTTTGCACTTCCAGATTTGGGTTGGAGAACTGATGGCCATTCTACTTCCATGGCATCTTAGAGAACTAGAGAAAATCCTCCAACAGTCCAACCAAGACCAATTAGGAAACTGTGTCAAGGTTATCAATTACCAAAGGGCCTAGAAGCCATCAGAAGCACTACACAGTTCTGCTGAGGAAAGTCTTAATTAGACATATGAGGCAGGGATTGACTCTATGTATACTTGAGAGACATTTTATCTTTTTGACATAGTCTGTTTGTCCCTCAGCTTACCTTAGCTGAAGATAAGTGTTCTGTGCTCCGTGCTGTTATATTGAAAGAGGACAAATACAGAAAGAAGGAAACTCTTGAGGGCGGTGGATGACAGAAATGAAGAGCTGGTAAGGCCAGCGAAATAGAGCAATACTCTGGAATACTTGACAAAAATAAAAGTTAAGGAGCGCCTGGGTGGCTCAGTGGGTTAAAGCTTCTGCCTTCGGCTCAGGTCATGATCCCAGGGTCCTGGGATCGAGCCCCGTATCGGGCTCTCTGCTCCGCAGGGAGCCTGCTTCCTCCTCTCTCTCTGCCTGCCTCTCTGCCTAGTTGTGATTTCTCTCTGTCAAATAAATAAAATATAAAAAAATAAAAAATAAAAGTTAAACATTCTGGCACCACCACATCCAAATAATTTTATTACCGTGGAAATAGTGAAGCATGGTTTTTGAAGCAACAATTTGTGCATTTCTTAAGAGCTGTATAAAATCAACCCATGTACAAAGTGGCCTCTTCCATTTTCAAAGTCAGAGACAACATGTCTCATTCTCTTTTTTCCTCTCATCTTCACCCAATACTTACTACTGCAAAATGAAATTCTTATACTTCCCAAAGTGCTGACCCAAGGTGCACAAGTTACTCACTTAGTTACTTACACCAACGTCTCATCTCCTGACCTAAATGCTGTTTCACTGTGCACAAATGTTATAAATACGTAAATGTAATGTGATGTTAATATATTCTGCATAGAATTAGCGTTAAAGTAACTTGACTCCACAGAAATTCTTAAAGTTTACCAAGTTGGGTGCAATGACTGTAAATCCCTATCATGTGTGAAAACATTGCTTAAGGTCTACTAGGCTCACCAGCACTTGTGTTCCCATTGTCATCAGTGAGAATGTCAGGCATTAGTAAAACTATTAGAGAGAGCATAAGATACAGCAATGCTGAGGGTTCTAGAAACAAGCCTCTACTATGGGGGATCCCACAGATGGTTGCACAAGCCCTTTTAATTAGCATATTATTGACCCAATAATAGCTTCTTCTGAGAGACGTGTTTTATATTCCAGCCCACCAGCTGGCATGGATATGCTGCTTAAGGATCACATAATAAAAGTCTTTATGAAAATGCACACAGCATATGTCTAGTAGCAGATTTATAGATGAAATAGTCCCCCTGTGGTTCTCTCTCTCTCTTTTCAACAAATAAGGGAGATGAATAAATATGCCAAACCTGAGCAAATATTTAGGTTCAGCAAGGGTTTTAGCTCATTCAGTCATTCTCATATCAACAAGTTTAAAATCTTAACCTCTGTTTTCAAAATCAGTCATCCTCATTCTTGGTAAAGATCCTTTACAAAGCTCATCAGTAAGATATGAGCCATTTAAAAAGCACGGTGTTTGTTGGCAATGCTAGAATGTGCAAGAAGTGTACATTGGAAGGACTTAATGGAGCTGTGGTTTGCAGAAAAGGCAGGAAACTCAAAGAACAGAATATTTACCTTTGCACAATTTAGAGCGTTTTACACTTGATCTTGGCCAAAAGGCCAAGAAGCAATACAATTTAGAGCATTTTTTTTTTTAATTTCAGCCAAAGTAGTCAGAGAAAAGTATCTATACTAAACTATGTGCTTTCTGTTTTTCACACTTATAAGCTTCCATAATGAAATGTTTTAAATCTCAAATTACTTTCTTTTTATTGCATTGTAGAAAATTAAATTTTGGTTTGAATGAAACCCATATTCTGAGATTGAGGTATGATTAGAGAAAAAAGATATCAAATTCCAGTGTGGACTGTTTATAAAGGAAAATCCTAAAGATGATTTACCTAACACTGTACATTCATTCAATGCTTTATTGATTCTAGAAAATTGATATTAGAGTAAAGCTCATCTCTCTCATAATATCCTTTGTGAGTCACAATGTCTGGTAGGTACATGGGCTAAGGATTGAAAGGTATATTAATTTATTTGATAACAGTAACTCAGCAAAAGAGTGCTCTTTTTTAAAAGATTTATTTGTTTGTTTTAGAGTGCACATGCATGTGAGCAGGAAGAGGGGCAGAGGGAGACAGAGAGAGAGAATCTCAAGCAGACTCCCTGCCGAGTGTGGAGCCTGATGTGGGGCTCAATCCCATTAACTCACAAGACCACAACCCCAGCCAAAATCACAAGTCAGACATTCAACCGACTGAGCCAGGCAGGTCCCCCAGCAAAGAGTGCTATTAACAGAAATAGGAAACCAAGGGAGAATCTAGTTCAAAAGGAGTATATATGTAGGATTTCAGGTCATGCTCACCCACTATATCCTTGTTCTGTGTCCATGGCACTGTGCTAGATGCTGGTGGAGGTGGTTTGTTAGTAAGGCGAGGTCACTGTCCTCTAACAGCCACATCAGGAAGATAAGCACAAGTGAACATATAATTAACAACTCAAGACAGAATGAGATTAAGCATCAAATAAGTGATGCCAAGATAAATCTGGACAAGGTTCTGAGCAGAAAAGATAAGTAAAGGCAACATAGAGACAAGGGAAAGAGAAGTGGCTCTAGGATCAGATAGTCTTAAGAGAGAATCTTGTTTTCACCATTCTGTAACAACAACATGGTTTTAAGCCAGTATCACTGAGCTCTGATTTCCTTGTCTATCATATAGAGATCAGAATGCCTTCTTTCCAGGTTGTTATGATGACGAAATAGGTTAATGAATGGGAAGTGCAGGACTGGTGTAGGAGGCACCCCCTACATGGCAGCTGTTCTATGGTTATTGTGACCTGGAAGAGGCAAGAGTAGGATAGTCAGTCCTCAGGCACAAGATATGCTTTAACTCAAGGACAGTGAAGGATTTGCTTAGGACCTGCCATTTAAAGACGGGAATTTAAAAAAAAAAAAAAAAGACTAGAATCAGTGAGAAGGCTGGTCTACTAGAAATGTGTCTTAAAAATGGGCTAAAGTCAGCTGGAGTCAGATTACAGAGGGCCTTGAATGCCAGGAAGAGTACTTTAGACTACATTTTATGGACAGTTGGGAGCCACTGGAAAATAGTGACCAAGGCAGTTGCTGGGTGAAATTGATATTTTAAGGCTTGGTTTGTGAGGTGGAATAACGTGATGTTATGGCTTTAAGATACTATAGTAAGTTTGACAAAATGTTGATCATTGTTCATCTATGGAGTAGGTAAATAAGAACTTGTTATATGTTCTCTACTATTTTTTTTATTTCTTTTCAGCGTAACAGAATTAATTATTTTTGCACCACACCCAGTGCTCCATGCAATACGTGCCCTCCTTAATACCCACCAACTGGATCCCCCAACCTCCCACCTCCCGCCCCTTCAAAACCCTCAGATTGTTTTTCAGAGTCCATAGTCTCTCATGGTTCACCTCCCCTTCCAATTTCCCTCAACTCCCTTCTCTCCACCTCCCTATGTCCTCAATGTTATTTGTTATGCTCCACAAATAAGTGAAACCATATGATAATTGACTCTCTCTGCTTGACTTACTTCACTCAGCATAATCTCTTCCAGTCCCGTCCATGTTGCTACAAAATTTGTGTATTCATCCTTTCTGATGGAGACATAATACTCCATAGTGTATATGGACCACATCTTCCTTATCCATTTGTCCATTGAAGGGCATCTTGGTTCTTTCCACAGTTTGGCGACTGTGGCCATTGCTGCTATAAACATTGGGGTACAGATGGCCCTTCTTTTCACTACATCTGTATCTTTGGGGTAAATACCCAGTAGTACAATTGCAGGGTCATAGGGAAGCTCTATTTTTAATTTCTTGAGGAGTCTCCACACTGTTCTCCAAAGTGGCTGCACCAGCTTGCATTCCCACCAACAGTGTAAGAGGGTTCCCCTTTCTCCATATCCTCTCCAACACATGTTGTTTCCTGTCTTGCTAATTTTGGCCATTCTGACTGTGTAAGGTGGTAGCTCAATGTGGTTTTCATTTGAATCTCCCTGATGGCTAATGATGATGAACATTTTTTCATGTGTCTGATTTAAGGCTCTTATTTTGATAGATCTAGTAATTAGATATGCAATCCGGATGGGAACTGAGAGTCAAGAGCTAAAGGTGAGACAGAGAGGGAAAATGAATTGAACACCTATGGTATATGCTTTAGACGATTGCCTGAAAACAAATATCTGATCCCAAGTGGATTCTTCACCAAGGAAGCATCAATCAGTTTCTCTTCCTCTTTAATGAAATGGAAGGTGAAAGCATAGATGAGCTTTTTGTAATTCTGAGAGGAGTAGAGAGAGCAACCAAACTACCCTCTATATGGAATGAGAGAGAACCACAGTGCTTGTAGAAGGAAATTGCAGAATGCAAATTGTTGGAAGGAATATTTTTGTCAGTATTAAAATAGTATATATATATATATGTATATTCTAATAATAACTGGGTGTTTTCTATGTTCTCTTCCCCTATCCTTTTGTACTTTGAGTAAAAATCACAATGGAGAAGTTTCAGAGGCTTCAGACATAAGGCATGATTTCTCCATTCAAATCCATATTCATTAAAACCACACTGTATTAAAATGGAAGCTATTTAAAACAAGCTCTTCTGTGAACATTTGAACATCTGTAAGGAAATATACAGGAGCCCAGTTATCAATCTGAAAAGTTGTATCCAAAAAAATCCAGTTGCCTTTATAGTTGAGGGTGATCCAAGGAAAGGTGACTCCATTTTGGCAGACTCCCTGGTCAATGGAATTCTCTTCAGACTCATGAAAAGATTTGCCAGCCCTGGGAAGGGCTGGGGAAGCAAAGTTGGGAGTTGGGGGAAGCAACCACAACTGTATCTATAGAGTCCTTTTACTGGAATCCAGTGAATTTATTGGGGTAAATAGCTCTGTAAATCAGAAAGCAGGAATTTTTCTAGACTTGTATTCATTTTTCTTTTCAGAAGTATCTCTTCAACATGCTGTTCTTATTAAGGAAAATTCTGGGAACTGTGTGACTCTTAAAAAAGAGTCAATTTGTGCTTCCAATTAACATATTCAAAAAATATCGCACTGAAAGCCCAACATTGGCCAACACTCTTAAAAATTTTTTGCAGTACCACCATTTTATTTTCACTGAATGCAATCATAATAAAAAATTCCATATTCTGGCTTACATGGAAGTGGTATGTTCCAAGAAAATATCTAAGATCCCAGGGTTTGGTTGAACTGTGACACTGTGTTCATTGTCAGATTGTTCTCATGTTTATCATAGATTTTCTTGTCTTCCTTGGCCAGGGTGAGTTCTCTGGCCTGTAACAGATAGATGTGGTTTTAAAGTCATTAGACATTTTTCTGTGAAAAGACAACTTTATATCTGAGAGAACATTAAATGTTTAGAAGTCCTAAGGTTTGGAGAGTGTAAAAACCTTTGATTTTCCATGCACCAGTGCTCATAGGATATGTCTCATATTGGTTTGCCTTTTTCATTTGGTTACATAAAATGTTCTTTGAAACCTGGCAAACAGTTGCCGATTGACAACACAAATGCTAGCTCAAAGGGAACTTTCCAATCTAACCTTCAAATCTGACTCTGAAGAAATTCAGAGTAGCGCTTCCATTTCAAATACTGCTAAAACCTATTTTTATGTGCCTGGCAGAAAACTCACTTAAATTCTGTGCTTTTATGGGAAAAAACATGCATATCTTCAGCTCAAAACATCAGACTTTATATCTTTATAATTTTGCATTATGAAAATTATCTCTTTGTTTAAAAACTCCATACATTATTATAATAAATGGAAATCAGAAAATGAAAGTCTTTTATCATCCAACTTTTCAAAATATCTTTCTCTTACTTTTTTGGAGACTATTTCTCATATTTTCTTTTCTATTGAGTTACTAACATACACATGCATATGTTCATTAAAATGGATTGGATTCACTATATGCCTATACTTCTACAACTTACTTTTTTCCCTTACACATGTTTTCTTGCTATTATGTACAAAGCTTTTATTCTTTTTTAACAGAAATATTTTATTCCTTTGGGAAGTGGCCCATAATTTATTTGAATGATTCTCTGTTGATGGACATTTACATGAGATATTGTTAATTTACTTTCTAATTTACATACAGGACAATTCACTGTATATGAAAGTGTATAAAGTTCTATGAGCTTTGATGAATGAATGAGGTCATGTAACTACCACAACAATGGAAATGCAGAGTTCATCACTCTTCCACTTTCACTACACTGTTCCTTTGTGGTCAACCCCTTCCCCCACCACCAGTCCTCGGCAATCACCGAGCTATTTTCTGTTCCTATAAACTTAGTATTTCTCGAATAGCATAAAAATGGAATCAGACAGCATGTAGCCCTTTGAATATGGCTTCTTGTGCTGATCATAATGAGTCTGTATCTGTCAATGTTACTGTTTGTACCTGTAGTTCATTTATTTTTGTTGTTGAATAGTCTTCCGTTGTGTGTAGGTGCCAGTTCCTTTATCCCTTCAGCAGCTGAAGGACATTTGGGTTGTTTTCAGTTTTTGAAATTATGAAAAATCTACTATAAATACTCATGTATAGGTTTTTGTGTTAATGTAAGCTTTACTTGTATTTGGGTTAATGTCCAAGAGTAAGATTACTGGGTCACATAATAAGTGTACGTTTCACTTTATAAGAAACTGCCAGATTGTTTCCAAAGTGCCTGTACCATTTTGCATTCCCACCAGCAATGTGTGAACCTTCTGGTTTTGCATACTCTCACCAATATGTGGTATTGTCAACTCTTTTGGTTTTTGAACCATTCCTATAGGTGTGTGGTGGTATCTCATTGTGGTCTCAATTTGCATTTCCCTAGTGATATTGGGTATCTTTTCATATACTAATTTGCCATTCATGTATCTTCTTAGATAAAGTGTTCAAATCTTTTCCCATTTTCTCATTGGATTATTTTCTTATTGACTTGTAAGCATCCATTGTATTTTCTGGATCCAAGTTCTTTATCAGATGTGTTTTGCAAATATTTCTCCCAGATCATATTTGTCTTTGCAAGCTGTGTCTTTTTGCCGATCATGAACTTTACATTTTGATGATGTCCAATTTATCTTTTTAAAATGGATTTTGACTTTGTTGTCATATCTAAATCTTGGCCTAACCTAAGACCTCAATGCTTTTCTCCTTTGTTTTCTTCCAAAAGTTTTATAGTTTTATCTCTTACATTCAGATCTTTGATCCATGAAGAGTTAGTTTTCATATAAGAGGAAAGATATTGAGGTTCATCTTTTTACTTAAGAATGTCCAATAGTTTCTGCACCATTCATGGAAAAGATTAACCTTTGTCCATTGAACTGTTTTGCACATTTACCAAAATCAAGTGATCACATGTATGTGGTTATATTTTTAGATACTTTATTCTATTCCAAAGTTATGCATCTTAAAGTTCTGCCATATTGCTACTAAATCCATTCCGAGAAATGAAGCTACCAAATTCCATTTAGACTATGCATTTGCTTCTAGCTTAATGAAGTCAAAGTGAACACATCTTATAGTTAAACTCAGGTCATTAAATGCTTGCATTGTTTAAGGCACAGTTGGGCATGGGGGAGAACGAAGTTAAGGAGAAATAATGTGTGCATCCTTTGGTTTAAATATTTTTAGTGGAGTTTTTCCAAAGATGAAGATTGGTGCTAAGTTTCCAGATTCTTCCTAATAGGAAAGATGTGAAATTCCAAAGTGATTCCCCTCTGTACACAAACACACAAATGCACACACACATATACACCACACATCAGAAGAAAAATTTTATAGCTCAAAAACATTTGATATTTGTGTAAACTCAAAATAATAGAATCTTTTTATTTCTCAAATTTGACTTTCTTGTATTGGCACAGAATATTAGGAACTGACTTTTTTGTTTGTTTATTTCAACCAACGGGATCTTAAAGCAAGGTATAAAATATCCATAATATGCCTTTATCAATGAAATGGTTCAGAAAACAACATCCTCCCATCTATCTCTCCTCTTTGTATTACTAGCTTACTATATTCTGGCCTACTTAACCCTCATAAGCCCTGAGGACTTTTCATCAAGCAAGTGAACCAGCACTGTGGTAGAAAAAATTTAAAAAAAAAAAAATTTCTTTAGCTAATCACCTTATCCAAGCCTGTCAGGAAACCCATGCTGGCCAGCCTCGGTCACTGCCAGGACACTACAGAACTGGACCAGTTCTCCCCTGTGAGTAGCTGCACAAACGGTCCCACAGACAGTCTTGAAGGAGAGTATGGGCATGAATGACAGTGGAGCTGCCCTAAGGAGCAGACAAGGGCCGCCAGGAAGGTGGGAGAGGAACTGGATAGGCTGGTAATGTGTTTGCAGAGCTCTCAAGTTTGGAGCACTCCAGGCAAGCACGTCCATGGTTCTGGATGAGGCTGGCTCCCTTAGAGACAGGCCCACTCACAGCAGCTCTAGTCAATGCGAACTCAAGAGCATCTATCATGTGGGTGTATACTGATTCTGTCGGTCCTTGGAGTGATGGTCAATAATGCCACTGTTTCAAAAGAGTAAAGCGTGCACATCTCATTTGGTCAGAGTAGTTATAACTTCACACTTTTACTAGTAGGGAAAATCTGGAAGAGTTTAGTAACCATTTTCAACTTTGGAATTTGTCATTCTCCAGTCCTTGCTTTTTCCTTTTTTTTCTTTCTTCTTTTTTTTAATGGTTTAAGTCAGAAAGCTTGCATCTTATTAAGCTTCTTCTATTGCTGCAGACCACACCCTATCTCAGTGACCTTGAAGAAGCTATTGTCACTGCTCTGGTTGCTTGGACGTTATGGAGTGGTTCAGACAACCAGAAGGATTTGACTCCTAGAACGACTGCCTAAAAATGAGAGGTTAGGGAATAGCAATACAATGGGAAGCCAGTGTGGATTTGTTGGGTTCTCAATATAATTGCTCCCTGGTATCCACTACCCACAGGAGAGCAGGTGATTAATTCAGCCCTGCAGATGCCCGTCTCCATGCATGGGCCCCAATACTCCTATTTCCCACTTAGTGTATTACCACAAAACTGGGTTCGTGGCTTGGCCACGGTGCTATCAAAGCACTGGTCAGGGAACTTAGAGACGGCATCTTTAGCTCCTGTTAAGTCATCTGTTTATCCAACAAGTATCTATTGAATGTCTACTGTGTGTGCCAGGCATTGTGTGAGACGTCGGAAACACAGTGTTAGCTCCCGCCCTAATGGAACTTCAGTTATACCTCAGATTGGGAGAATTAGGCAAGTTTTCCTCTTCTGTAAATGAAGGACCTGGACTTCATGTTCTCGGAAGGTCCTTTACAATGAGAATATTCTATTCCTGAAAGCAGAGCATCCCTAGTATCTCTTAGGGGAACTGAAGTCAACTTAAGCAGTAGGGGAAAAACTCCTAGTCTAACAATTTAACACTAAGAATGGGGGGGGGGGGTGGTTGTTTTAGTGGTGATAGCTTTTGGGGAAAATTTTACGGAGCTTTTCCTGAGAAGAAGAAAGAAGAAAATGAAAAACTTTAAAAGTTTATACCCTCCTTGTTAATTCAAGTAGGTGTTGAGAACATAACTCAGTCTAAGTAAAAAAATTTCTTGAAACTTTTAATATATGAATTGTCCTTATGCAAATCAAATTCATTCTGCACTTATAGTTAACCAAGATGAAGTTTTGAAAAACCATTATTTAAAAATTAGTCCATGAACTCAATAATCATAGTCCATTGAACAAATTCTGAGTCTCCTGGGAGAGGGGGCAGCACCGCAAGCCACACTGGCCATCAGAGGGGAGTGAGAAGGCACAGTTCTTGTCTTCAAAGAGCTCACAGTGTCTAGTTTCTCCTGCAGGGACTGAGTAGCTTTTTAAAATTCTTTTTTTTTTATACTTGAGTCTTTAGCATTTATAATGGAAATATGATGACCTTGACTATATCATGAGGGGGATGAGAGGCACGATGGCTCCATACAACATGCTGTGAAGGCTTTGAAAATGCAAGCTTGTGCTTTGACTAAAACACTGAAGTTGGAAGGAGCTGTCTTCCTCCCAGAAGAATGATCTCTACATTGTACTTCCTAGGCATTTGCTATCAGCAGCCAGAGAATATTCTGTTTTCTTTGATGTATTTCTGGGTTTGGAAGTATCAATGTCATTTGGCATCAATTAAACTAAAAAATGTTTGCTCGTGGATTAACAAAAATGTTTGCTCTAGTGTTGATTTTCTAATTTTGTTTTAAAATAGATAGCCCCATCTGTATCTCATCCAGGACAGCTTGGAAATAACGGTATTTTTAAGGGTATAAATGTGATTTGAGAATTTGAAAAACTTAGCGTGGTGTTTATATGAGCAAGTATAGATTCCTGTTTCAGAGGTGGCCACCCAGAAGGGCTAAGCCACCTTCCCCACTGTTCTACCCCCTTTCTCCTTTTCATTCCATTGCTCTGATTCCTAGCTATCATAATAGAAGCTTTCAGCAGAGCAAACACAGCAGGGCAGTGGAGATGCTCACAGGATGGCTCGATCTTATGTGCCCTTTTGGGCCATGAACAGATGAGCTACAGTATAACCAGTGGACCCAATGTAGCAGATCCAGAGTGTAAGTGGATGTTCTGAGAAGAGGAAAAAACCCACAATTGTGGAAGCTATATTAATGCCTCTGGGTCACAAGGACTGCCTTTTTCAAACTTCTTGGGTTTGGGATAATCTGGGCCACTGTGTGACTATTAAAGTGGGGTCAGAACAGAGACAGAGGGATACTGGAACCTTTCTATGGTAACATAATTCCCCAGGTCAGCTAAGAGCCTTTGTTGGAGTGGCCACAGGAAAGGGAGATGGCTGTAGGCATGAAAAATCACCTCATGATAAAAATACTACCAGTGATTACTGAGGGGAAATGGAATATTTTATTTTTATGACAAAATTTATAAAATTTTGACAGAAAGTAATTGTCCCAATTTGGTAGGAGATGGCCAGTCTTCAAAAGATGCAAACAAAGAGTTTATGAAGAACTGGTAGTGTCCTAGCCCTACCATTTATTCATTTAAACTCTTATTCATCAAGTATCTATTAATTGGCTACTTTATGTCACTTTCCCTCAAACTTCTTCCCCTCCTCTGTCTTTTTCTGAGCTATAGTCTTCCAGGTCAGTCATGCTGGTTTTTTCAACAGGGCTTTAAATCCTGTTACCTGGAATATGCTGGGCAAAAAGCATTTTGCTTTTTGGTTTTCATTGTGTGTTAGCCAGTTTGAGCTGAATAAGAAAAGAACTGAGCCAGCCATCACCACGCTAGAGAACTCTTCTGGTGCCAAAATTTAGCCCAGAGTCCTTCATACTGGGGAGATTAACAAATCTTCAAATCTTCAGGTTTCCTTGTGAAGGTTAAGACTGGCCATTGTGACCATAAATGACTCTTAATCTCACAAAACAAACTGGGGGTTGCTGGGGGGAGGTGGGATTGGGAGAGGGGGAGCAGGCTATGGACATTGGGGAGGGGAGGCGAACCATAAGAGACTATGGACTCTGAAAAACAACCTGAGGGTTTTGAAGGGTCAGGGGTGGGAGGTTGGGGGAACAGGTGGTGGGTAATGGGGAGGGCACGTTTTGCATGGAGCACTGGGTGTTGTGCAAAAAGAATGAATACTGTTACGCTGAAAAAATAAATAAAATGGAAAAAAAAATAAAATAAAATAAATAAAAGTACAGGAAAAAAAAAAAAAAAAAGACTGGCCATTGTGGTCTTAGAAACACCGCCACAAGTATTTAATGAAAGCAGACATCATGAAAACAGGAGGTTTCCGTTGGTAGGTTGTTCCCACATGCCCAAGAGCAGGGCGGCTGCTGACTGTGGCGCTTACGTTCCAAGTCAGCCTCAGATTCGTGGGGGAACTGCATCTCTAGAGCTCTGACTTGTCGGCAGGGCTTCGCCCCGTGATCTGCAGCCTCCCACCCAAACAGAGAGGTTCTCCATGTTGGGGATGTGGTTTGCCGAGACTGTGCCACAGCCAGGGGTGACAGAGCACACGCACTTTGGGTTCACTCCCCTCAGCGTCACTATGGATCGGCACCCAGAGCTACATTTATTAACAGCATGCCAGAAGAGATCCAGAGTGGTTTCCAGAGAGGCAGGCTATAAAAACAGCGATGAGGCCAGGCCAAAAAAGAAAGTGAGAGTCGAAAACAAAATGAAACAGAAGGTAAGATAAAGGAAATCATTGATATAAATTTAAAACATCAGAGAAAAGCCATAGGGTCCTGTATCGTTGACCTTGGTCTAGGTTTGGTGCAGAGTTCTAGCAGCCAAAGAAGAGAGAGAACTCAGGTCAGTTAGAATTTGGACCAGGGGACTGATGTGGAAGCATTCTGCCCAACCAGACTCCACTTTCTCAGTGAGGGCTGCGTCTTATGGATTCTTACAACGGCCTGTGGCCACACCATCATTTTTAGGCCCAGGTTCACAGGGGTCTGCGATTGCTTCTCCGGAAGTGTGCTCTGGGAAGCTGGTGCCCTGATGTTCCCAAGGTACCACTGGAGTCAGGAGTTCAGTGAGCTGGAGACACGCTTCAGGTTTCAATTTCTCATCTCAGCAATACTCATCTTGGGGGAGACAGTTCAAATCAGAAAGAAGGACTGGGGGGCGCCTGGGTAGCTTAGTCCGTTAAGCGTCTGCCTTTGGCTCAGTTTGCGTTCCCAGAGTCCTGGGTTCAACCCTGTGTAGGGCTCCTAGCTCAGCAGGGAGCCTGCTTCTCCCTCTCCCTACCCCCCACCCTATTTGTGCTCTCTCTCTCTCTCTCTCTCTTCTTGCTCTCTCTCTTCTTGCTCTCTCTCTCTCTCTCTCTCTCTCTCTTCTGTCTCTCAAATAAAGAAATGGAAGGAAGGAAGGAAGGGGAAATAGGGAAGTAAACTAGCTGTTTAAAATTAGATGAGGGGCGCCCTGATGACTCAGCGGGTTAAAGCCTCTGCCTTCAGCTCAGGTCATGATCCCAGAGTCCTGGGATTGAGCCCCACATCAGGCTCTCTGCTTAGCTGGGAGCCTGCTTCCTTCTCTCTCTCTCTCTGCCTGCCTCTCTGCCTACTTGTAATCTCTATCTGTCAAATAAATAAATCTTAAAAAAAAAATGTTACTTCTCTTTACCTAAAAGATACTCATTTTTAAAAAAAAAAATTAGATGGAATATCACAGGAAAGGATTTTTCGTCCCTGGCATCTAATTCTAATTCATGTACCCATGAGTCTAAGTATTTACTGGGCTCTCTATGCACAGGGATCCCAAGAAGACACAACTACCCACATGTACCGTAATTTAAATCAGTCGCCTACGATGTGCTAAAGAAGTTTAATGTGTCTTTCTTTACCCTTTTGGGTATTATTAAGCTCTGCGTAATCTATAGATTTACCTGGCCCCGTTTTTTCACTTATGCAATAAATAATTCTTGCTCTGCAACTTCATGCCAGGCACCGTGCCAGGATAAAGCGGAGTAAAAATGTCAAAATCTCCACACACATAGTTTATAATTATTATTTTGCTGTTGGTACTTAATGTTAAGAAGAACTTGACTCTTGCATTTTTTTTCTAGCTGACCAATCAGTCTCCTAAGTATTATCTCATTTCTATTTTGATCTCTAAATTACCCTGTGAGGTAGTTTGACAGGAATTAATCCCCCCTTTAGAGATCAGGAAAAAGTTGAAACTTGCCAAAGTCACACAGAACCGGGATTCCTAAGCAGTTCTCTCTGCTCTAACGCCCAACCTTTCTCAAATATACCATTTTCCCAATGAGGCATTTTCCCTTTGCTTTCTAACCTCCACTTTGCCGGATGGAAAAAAGATAAGCAGTTCTTTATAACACTAGAGATGCAGACATGCCCATTTCTCAGAAAACCAAGCAGATTGGGAGAAATAATCAGAACACGGGACTTCTTAGATTTGCTGGCTGATTTAATGTTCGCCTCTAAGAACCTCAGAGGCCCTAGTCGGGTCAGCTCATGCATATTTTCAGGGCTGCCTTATAGGTAAAGAAGACAGAAAGATCCTGTGTTCTTCTTCCTTGTCACTATCAATTTCCAAAATTCAGGCCCCAGGAAGAGAAAATAGCATTTTTCAATGCTCGTTCCTTTTATATGCAACTCTGAATATTTAACTTACATTTGACATCATTTTGCTCCCAGCCTCCTCTTCCAGCCTTCCAGAGAGAATCTGTTTCCTACCCCCAAACTTAAAGAACAAGGAATGACAGGAGAAGGGCTTCCGAGACCACCGCAGATCACTTGACGACATCCCCAGTGGCCTTACCCATCATGCTCCGTGCTCCGTGGACCTGTGGCCCCGCCTTGTTTTTCTTGTTGGGATGTGGGCCTCCAGTCACGGGATTAGCACTGGCCCAGTAATGTTCTCCATCTGCCGGCTTGGCACCGGTCGTCACAGAGTGTCACCTGGGTTCTGTCTTACGGTCTCTAGGGCCCAGGCTGGAGGCACTACACAATGACAACTGCCTTCTTCATCTGTCAGCACTGCTGACTCTTTGAAACAAAACAAGATTTTGCTGAGGTATCTAAGAGAAATTTACTGGAAAGGAAAAGTCTAGTCAAAAAGGCCTGAAATGCGTTTCCCCACCATCTCTCTTCTTTTCCTCTCCCCCACATCTTCGAACTCCGACAGATCTCCAGCGTCACCTTCTCTGAGGAGCTTTTCCTAACACCCGCATCCCCCCCCCAAGTGGAGGACTTATTTCATCCTGCGTTGTGTCACCATTATTCATTTCTGTTTCTCTCTCTCCCACTGGACTGCAAACTCTTCAAAGGAGAATGGGCCCTGTATCCTTTAAAGTTCATACTATACAGTGTGTTTCCATTCAGGGAGTGATTAGGAAGTTTAGAAAAAAAAATGAGTATTCTCTTTTAGTTTTCAACTGAATCTGGAGAAATAAAATATGGTCAATGTTGCCATTATAAAAAATGAATTAGTTAAAACATTTTTCCCTTTTATTAAAAGTTAGGAATAGAAGTTCAGTGTTGTGGTTTTAAGATATCCATTTTTAAATTTTTTTTAAAACTGTATTTATTTCTGAGAGAGAGTGAGTGAGAGAGCATGAGTGGGGGTGCTTGGCAGGGGGCAGGGAGGGACAGAGAGAGAGGGAGAAGCAGACTCCCCATTGAGCAGGGAGTCAGACACAGGACTTGAACCCCACCCCAGGATCATGACATGAGCCTAAGGCAAATGCTTAACTGACTGAGCTACCCAGGCAGCCCAGATATCCTTTTAAAGACAAATTTTAAGAAAAACTGAAAGTTTTTATTGTCGAAAACCAACAGAATATTTGAAAGTGTTCAATAGAGTTTAAAAAATTGATCTTACATGCTTGATAGGTCCATCAATTAAATGGCCTAGTAAGTTCATGCCTGTGGCTCTAAAATGAGTTTCTCCTTTAATTGGAAGTTTCACATTATTAGTATTCCATCATCTAAGTGATACAGATGTTAGCCATGGTAGAAATTGTTCCTAAAACAATAGAACGCTTTTTTTTTTAAGATTTTATTTATTTGTCAGAGAGAGAGCACACTCACACAAGCAGGGGGAGGGGCAGGCAGAGACTGGATCCCAGGACCCTGATATCATGACCTGAGCCAAAGGCAAATGCTTAAGCACCTGAGCCCCCCAGGTGCCCCTAGAAAGCTTTTTCAATGTATCATGTTAATGGTGGCTTCAAGTTTAGGGAAAGATGATGGGATGCTGCAATTCTGGAAGGAGGAATGTCTGGGACAAAATTTCACCTCAAACATCAGCCAAACCTCCCATCCTGGCCAAAGACCCTCCACACCAACTTTTCATTGTTGAAAGGCAGAGACAGGTATTCAAGACCGGCCCTCACCTGAATAATAACCTAGACGCCCAGGCTCCATCGTCTTCAACACCTGCTTACACTGGCCACGTCCAGGAGCTCTTTATGACCCAGGCGTGGCAGCGGCCCAAACCACTTGTGCCCGGGATGAAGGGGAACAGCTCTCTTCCTCAGATCTGAATGCCTCTCTTTAGAAACCTAGACCCTGGCATAGTGTAGTGAGGGAGGATGGGGAGATCCGAACACCAGAGCGATCTGGCAGGAATCACTAGGAGTTGGTGACCTACTGGGTGGGTAGTGACAGTTTCCTAACTTCCCCCTGTGTCTGTCCTGTGCGTCTTTAGGCTCTCTGAAAATTATTTCTAAAAAGTGACTGGACAGGGCTCTGGAGAGCTTGTCTATTACTTAGTTCTGCATCAGTGACCCACTAACTCTAGAGAAGTGTAGTATAAGCTGGCTTTCCCCATCCCCTCTAGAGCATACGCATGCTTAGTGGGACCATACCCTAATTTGAAAGGGAATATAATTTAATTAATGTGAATTAACATTAGCAAGTACAGTACTGTACTTGAATGTACAAACACATTCAAGGCCTTTACAATGAAGAAGAGTCATGAAATGACAGGCTAATTTAGTGTGTGGGCTCCGGAAAAATGATCAGCTATTCAAAAATAGTTGTAAGAGAAAAGAATCAACCAGGACAAGCTGGTTGCTAATGGTTTTGGTGTGGGAGGAAAAACTGCCTTGCAGTTCTTGGCTCTGAGGTGGGGTCAGGCAGGTCAGTAGCCCAGCATTGACCTTTGTGTTTGGAATTTCTCATATTGACTCACCAGACTCTTGTAATTTGGTCAGGCAAATGGCAGAAATGTAGACAGCAGCCTCTGCGCCTGAACTTTAAACCTCTCGAGTTGCTAGTCCTTTATGATAATCATTAGCATTGCTTGGGATCCAAAGCAGGGTAGCCACCAAAGACCTACCATGTTAATCTAAATTAAATCAGTGAGTGACCACCAGAGAACCCACTAGGAAGAAGGGGGGCGGGCAGCTGATGCCAGAGCTCCCTACCTTTATATTTTATTCGTTTGGGAGCCTGTTTGGAGGTGATTTTCTACAAGAGTGATGTGTCTGAGAGAAGGAGCATTTCAGCAGCATGGACATGATCACAAGCTTTCTCGAGCACCAGGGTTCTCCCATCTCTTTAAATCCAAGTGGGATTTTTTACTCCTTATTTCTTCTCCTGGTGATGTCACTCGATTGTCAGTCCAATGGTATTTTTCACAAAATTAGGAAATATCTGTTTATGGTAGAAAGCTATGAAGCCAAACATTTTAAATCGACTTTAATCCCATCACCAGAGATAATCACTGTAAATATTTTGGTAAGTTTCTTTCAATTCACAGGCATGTGTGTATATATAAATATACATACATATACCTATATAAATAAGGCTTAAATACAAATTAACCTTGATATCAGGAATACTTACCAAGCTCTTTTCAAAAATTCCTCTTTAATAGTTGCATTATATTTTAAGAGCTACTATTATTTATTGAAGCATTTCCTATTTTTGGACACTTCAGTTGTTTCCAGATTTTGAACATCCTTGTGCATAAATCTTTGTCCCTTATCTTTGATTACTTCCTTAGGCTAAAGTCACAGAAATGGAATTACTAGGTCAAAGGGCACAATTCTTTTTAAGACTCCTGGCGAACATGAGTCACACTGCACCCCAGGAAATTTGCCGCAGTTTATTTATATCATCTGGGTATGAGAGAGTCTGTCTGACCAAAATCGTTTCTGCATTGAGTGGTATTCTTTACTCATCAAGTGAGAGCTGGAACGTTCCACAGGACTGTCATATCTGTAGCTTTATAAGCGGCTCTGCTTACTAACTGGCCATCTTGCGTACATACCGTGAGAGGCTTTACAAGCCTCAACATGGCTGCCACTAGGCTAAGCCTCTAAGAACAGACAGAGACAGTCTGAGCCACGTCCAACACGAGCACACACAATGTACAGTTCTTTTTTTTTTAAGATTTTTTATTTATTTATATGACAGAGAGAGATCACAAGCAGGCAGAGACGCAGGCAGAGAGAGAGGAAGGGAAGCAGGCTCCCCACTGAGCAGAGAGCCCGATGTGGGGCTCGATCCCAGGACCCTGAGATCATGACCTGAGCCAAAGGCAGAGGCTTTAACCCACTGAGCCACCCAGGCACCCCAACATTGCACAATTCTTAATGAGCAAACTCAGGCTGGTAGGAGTTTTGTTATATCTCCTAAGCATCCTGTGGGAGGGTTGTGTCTGGCTTGCAGAGTCAGTATGCTGGGACTCTTCCCCCAGAAATGTCTATCTAGCAAAAAAGGAGACTAGAAGCGTGAAAACTGCACTCCATGGGCCCAGTGGAGTTTTCCTGCTCACAAAGAATTGATTGACTGAATATAAATCACTCTGACTTGAGTGATTCTGCCCACTCAGGATGAATTGGGGAGAAATCACCAGAAGGAAATTGGCCTCTGAAGTGTGAGAACATTGGATTATTGCCGTCAGGAACAATGCTTGTCAGGAGCATTGCGTTTTCGCCTGATTTTGCCTCGTGTTGTTCGGAGCCCTGTCGGAGTGGAGTTAAGATTTAGATCTTTCTGTAGGTGCGCATGTCCTACTTATTTCCTTTTCCATTTTAGCCATCTATGAACCACAACGCTATAATTGTTCATTTTTCATTTTTAAGGCTTGGTTCATTCTGTAACAATATCAAAATTTCACCAGTTTTTCCTTGCATGCTTAACAGTGTCCTATAAGTCAATGAAACCATTCAATGAATGTGAGGGCCTAAACCTCTTAGACTCCCTGGGATTAGAACAGTGAATAAACCCAACCAGTCTCTGCCTGCATAGAGCTTGCATTCTGGTGTGGGAAGACGATAAGCAGATACAGAGCATGTCACATGCTGATTATAGCTTTGGAGAAAAAGAGAACAGGGAAGGGGAGCAGGGAGGGCACTGAGTAGGATCGGGGTATGCCATTGTACAGGGGATGGGCAGGAGAGGCCTCCCTGGGAAGGAGACATTTGAGCAGACCTAAAGCAAACTGGTGAGCCTTTTTGATACTGGAGGGGGATGCCGTACCAGGTAGGGGAACTTGGCAGGTGCAAAGGCCCTGAAGCAGCAGCGTGCTTGGTCCATTCCAGGCACAAGAGCCAGAAGGCTAGAATGAGCGAGTGGGGGCGGGAGGAGAGACGGCAGAGGCAGAGCAAGGAGGACCTAGTCAGCCTTCCTAGAGACTTTGGCTTTGGCTCTGCATGAGCCAGAGGGTTTCAAGTGAAGTCACACGATTCGACTTCAGTTTTTGTTGGCAGCTGAGGTGGTTTATTCACCGAAGCAGGAGGAAAGCCAGCGTTCTGTGGGCACAGGTGCTAGCTTGCAAGGTGGGAGGCGCGCACCCGCGGAAGGCCCCGCTGATGGCTTGGGCTTCTTGGTCAAGTGGGAAGTCAGGCTGCCAGCCAGCGGCGGGGCTGAGGGAGGAAGCCCTGGTGGGCTGAGGAAAGGAGAGGGTTTGAAGTTACAGTTGGGGAGGGCCGAAGACTGAATGGAAAAATGGAGGAGGAATAAGAATTGATATGGCCGTGAGCACCACGATTATTAATAACTTGAGTAAAGGACCAGGTGTATAAATTTCTTTTTGGAAATTGTTTTCAAATTTTCCTTTAGCCAGCTGCCTCTCCAGCCTTCACCCTGTGGCCTTGGCCGATTGTCTTTGCCAATGAGGGTGCATTATAATGCTGAGAGTTTGGTTAGAAGAACATTCTGGACTGATAGAGCTAGAAAGGCCCTCCGAAGTCCAGTAGTCCAAGCCCTTCATTTTACCGAGAAAACCCAGCAGCGAGATAAAGCGACCTGCTCAGGCACAGAACTCACATGCTTTGGAGCTGACTTCAAAACCTGTCTCCTGATTCCCAACACAGGACTCTTTATACTACAACACAATGCCCTGTGCTTTTCCCCAAAATTAAGTTTTAAAAGAACTAAATCTTACCACTGTCAGGTACTTCCAAGTCCTGATTCTGATGGACCCTAACTGGTTTACACAGCATGTCCTTATCGAACTAGTTTTTATCCATCTTCTCTCTCCTTGTTTTTGGTTGTTTTTTTTTTAATGTGTGATTGAAATGTTTTCCACATTTATTTCCAGTGGGTCCATGTGGTCCCATTGCATAACCACCCGTACCCCTGGATAATCGCCCTTCTTATTTTTAGGAAGCAGAAAATAGTCTATTGTGTTATAATTAGTCAATGGTGCCCACCCAAACACGAATATTACGCAAGAACTTTGCTTCTTTTCTCTTTTAGGGAATGGGGATGGAAGCAGGAGGGTGGATAAGATTTTGATCATTTTTTAATGTCCTGAAATATCATCTTGGGAAAAGTTCGTGGTTTTTCAGGTTCCCTAAGACACTTAAAAAAAAAAAATCCACACAAACCCAATTTAAAACTAAATGTTTCAAGAAGTAACAAGTATATGTTTTCATTTAACAATCTTCTAATTCGAACCTCTTACTCATTTCTAACACAACTCGTTTATTTTGTCTGGTTTAAAGAAAATTTAGAGTACTCATGGTTAAAGACCTCAGGAGTCTTTGCTAGACAAAAATTCTGTACAGTGAAGCACTAGAGTTTTGAAAATCCACATAAAGAGTAGAATGCTTTTTAAGGATTCATGTTATCACAGTAGTATACAGCTTGTCCAATATTTCTGAAACTGTTTGACCCCCAAGAAATGAAAATGTTAGCTCAGGGCAGATGGGATTTTCTTGCTCTCTGCTCCTGTATGATCCAGGATGGTAACCAAAGAGCTAAAATTTCAGCATTAATTTCCATGACAACTGACTGTAGTTATCACAAATATTGGATTATCAACTGGTTCAGGATGAAGGTTAATAAGGAAGATTCCTGTTTGAACAGGATCATCCAAAAGCAGCACCAAAGGGACTATTATCAGAGCTGCTTCCAGCCATTCGTCCTTTTCAAAAATGTTCTCCTTATCCCGAGAGCTTGGTTTTATTTTATAAGGGGTTTTGTTGTCGTTATTGTTTAACGTTTTAATTTTGTTTGTTGTGTATTTAGTCCTCTCCTCCCCCAGGGGTGACTGGGTGGAAAAACGGTTATTTCTAGTAATAGAAGCCCCCTCTCTGAAGAAGCAGGCTCCGCCTTCATTTCATTCTTCCTGCACAAATAAGACATATTTTGGCCCTGCAGTCAAAAACATCTGTACTTGGTGCTAGATGAACGTGTGCCTTCCTACCAGAGCTGCTGGTCCTCCTTGATGCTCCCTGAGCCCACGTTGCTCTCTGAAAGCCCCTCCTAGAGAAGGGAAAGAATGTGCAGTGGGAGCGAAAAGCCCCCTCATTCTTTAGCCCAGAGTGCCTCCGTGTGGCCTGAATGCGTTACTACAGGAGGAAGATGAAAGACTCCAAACTGTTTACCGCATCGCTCTTCATTTCCCCACCTCCCCCAAACTTAATGCATTTTTAAAGGCAAATTGTATTTTAATGAGTGTATTATTTGATGAAGTAGTCAGACAGCAAAGCTTCTGAGAACATGCGGAGCCGCATTACCATCTTGGGAGATAAGGCAGTGTTAGTAACTCAGACTTGAGTTATTTTTCTAGTAGTGATGGAAAACACGTGCTGATCTGTTTTCAAAGTCTTATCTGAACTGCCTGATGATTGACAACACGCGTTTGAGAGATTTAGCTTCTCCTGGGAAGCCTGCTCTGACTCTCCTGCTGGCTCCTTCAAAGGTTGTGTTACTTGTAATTTTTTAAACTTACTTTTCTGCATCCCTTACTAGGTTCTGAATTCCCTCAAGGCGGAGCTGTTATGTTCCCCACCTCTGTATTCCCAGGGCTCAGTACAGTGCCTGGCACATAGTAGGTCCTCAGTAAACACCGAATGAATGATAGGTGTTTAAGGACCAACCATAGTGGATCAGAGCCATCAAATCCATAATCCTGGTCTGCGTCCTGACCATCCGAGTATATGGTTAGTCTTTATTACTGTGTTCTTCTATACTTACTCTTTGAAAATTGCCTTAAATATAGTGAGTTTTGCTTAATGAAAAACTGAGGTAGCAAACAGTAGACCCTGTAATAATGCTGGACATTTTGACATAGTTCCTGTTCTCCCTCCCGAATTGCTGACTTTGGGTTTGTTTTGCTAAATCATTAGCTTGTAATGTCTACTTTTTATTCAAAACATCTGCTACCCGGTATGGTACTAAACCAGTAAAATTTTCTAGTGGCTGCTATAGGCTCAGAGCAAAAAACCGTGCCATGTATCCTAATGGCAGGGAGTGCTCAGTTATGCTAGTTTGCAGAGAACAGGGACCTCTAACCATTCTTTGATTGTCCACTTGCCATTTGCATTGAAACATGCTATGCAAGAAACACTTTTTTTCTTTTTTCTTATTTTGGCACACTTCACTGTATTTTGAGAACTGAACTAGGTTCCACCAAACACAGGCGTCATTCACAAATATTTGTTGATTTCCTACCCTGTGTTTGGCATTGGGCTAGGATTTCAGAGCCTGAGCTCCCTAGACCTCAAGGGAAGGCTGAGAAGCCCTATAGCAGGGCGAGCCACGCTCTGATCGGACGGTATACACACGGAGCGCAGACTAGCACCATGGGGAAAGTATTGTGTAGGAGGTGCTTGGTAAATGCTGGATGGATTGAATTTAGGGCTTTTTTTTTTTTTTTTTTTTTTTTCCTGACCCAGAAATCTTTTTTTTTTATTTATTTTTTTTCAGCGTAACAGTATTCATTCTTTTTGCACAACACCCAGTGCTCCATGCAAAACGTGCCCTCCCCATCACCCACCACCTGTTCCCCCAACCTCCCACCCCTGACCCTTCAAAACAACTGGAAACACTGCTGTGTATTGTGATCTGAACAGAGAAGAGAGTCTGGAATTATAGGGGAAATAGGCAAATAAGTTTACATGCCACACTTGAAAACACGCAACTTGGGTGAGGCAGTAAGGAACGCTTGGATTTGGGGTGTGGCTCTAACTATCGTCTCTTTCTTGCCTCCCCACCAGTGTGGACCACTAGCATCGACTCTCCAAAAACTCTTGAGCCTTTATTTTTTTTTTATTTTTTATTTATTTATTCAGAAGAGAGAGATCACAAGTAGGCAGAGAGGCAGGCAGAGAGAGAGGAGGAAGCAGGCTCCCTGCTGAGCAGAGAGCCTGATGCAGAGCTTGATCCCACCACCCTGAGATCATGACCTGAGCTGAAGGCAGAGGCTTTAACCCACTGAGCCACTCAGCTGCCCCTTTCTTTTTTAAGACTTTATTTATTTGAGAGAGAGTGTGTGAGAGGGGAGAAGGTCAGAGGGAGAAGCAAACTCCCCATGGAGCAGGGAGCCCGATGCAGGACTCGATCCCGGGACTCCGGGTTCATGATCTGAGCTGAAGGCAGTTGCTTAACCAACTTAACCAACTGAGCCACCCAGGCAGCCCTTTTCCAGGCTTTTTTAAATGTTGTTGTTTCTGCCCAGAAGAGTCGCTGCTACTGTTTTCAGAGCAACTCTCCCCTTCATTCTGGAGGATCCTCCCTGTTCTCACCATGCTCCGTACTCCTGCCTCAGAGAGCCTGCCCCACCAGAACATAAACACATTCACCTGTTTACCCACCTGCCTCCTCGCATGACCCAGAGCCACATGCAAAAGAGTGTGTGCCTTGCTTTTCTCCTACCACTTGTTAGGAACAAGGCTTGATAAAGACATATTGATCCAAACAGTTGATTGATGAATTCCCAATGGCTCTCCGGTGTTGGATCCCTGCATGTGACTTCAGAAGACCAAATGTTTTTTAGCTGACCCTTTTTGTTTTATGCTGGAAAAAGAGATAAGCCCTTCTCATATAGATGAGGGAAATATAAAATCCCTCCTGTATAGAATCCACGCAGTAATATCCTTTTCCTTCAATGGTAAACAGGGGAAGTTGCTTAAAGGATTGAAAATTATGTTTTTTTAAAAAATAAAAAGGATTTACCCTTGAGAATCTTTCTTCATCCATAAACAAGGGGTTGGGGCTGATGATCTCAGAGGACCTTCCAGCAAAAGTTGTTCTAGGAAGCCACACCATAAATACTAGAAAAACCATCTTCTTCCTGCCAAAAATCCACATAATGTTTATTAAGATTTTGTAGAGTACTCATGAGTAGTTTAGAAGAGACTCGCCCTCCAGTGGCTCCTATCTAGCACACAAGACCTAAGTGATTTTTGTTGACTAAATGAATGAGAACAAAAAATATGGGACTAAAAAAAAATGGAATAATTACATGAGAAGTATACTTACTGTTGATGGGATTTTCAAGAAGGAAAGGGGGAATTGTGTGCCAGGGCGCAAGTGGACATTTATTGTGAAAACATGTCATTTAAACAGTTCCATTATTTATTTACATGGGAAATGGCCCATGAACCTACACTGAAAAACCCTTATAGTAAGGGAATTAGGCCATGAAACTAGCCTAGCTGTATTTATAGGCCAGTACTTGATAAATGTCGTGGACTGATGACTTGGCGAAGCGTCTTCTGAAATTTAGTAATATGGAGTCCCAGGAAGGTACCAGAAGGTGTGAAGGAAGAGTGGTCTATTCTAAACACGTTTCTTTTCTCATCTCTATTAGATGGCTGTGTTTCTGGGGCTTCTAAGAGTTTCCAAGCACAGAGCCACCAATGTGTTTGTTGTCAGCGAGGACGCCTTTTGGAACAGGCCGCCTTTTGGAACTGGTCGGGAGCTCTGCAGAGTCTTTTCTACGGAACAGTCTGAGTGCGGTGCAGTTCAGTCTAGCTTGGGCCCCTTCCTGTCATAAATAAGATTACTTTCATTTCACTTGTGGAGTGTGCTAGTCCTCAGAGTAATGAATTTCCTCTGCGCCTTTGAGCACATAAACATGGTTTTCATTAGCTTTCTCTCTTTAAAACAGAAAAAAAAAAAAAAGTGAGGGATAAGGAGGTGGAAGGAGGAGAGAGAATCTGAGCAAAATTAATAGATGTCAATTAACTCCATAAATGCAGATGGGTATTGTGCTGACTGGCTGGAAACGTGCTCATGAGCAGTACTAGAAAGGCACTAGTTCGTCCCTTCTGGAAAGCTACGAAAACAAAGTTGGTACAAATTTTGTCCTACACGAACAAAGACACAAAGAGAGACAAAGAACATTCCTTTTTGACTCTTGTTTTAAGAATTGTCTCAAAAAGTCTATCAGAGTGGCCCCCAAGCCAGATGAATAGCCCTGGGTTGCTCTGGAATTATGGAGCACGTCACGGAGGACGGCACGCATGGCCAGGCTTGTAGAGAAGTCTCTGCTTCTACCCACCACACTCCACTTTTGCTCTGTGTGTGTGTGTGTGCGTGTGTGTGCGTGCACGTGCACGCGTGCGTGTGTGTGCGTGCACGTGCACGCGTGCGTGTGTGTGCATGCGTGTGCGTATTTTAGACTAATACCTTATCCCAGTCTTTCCCAATTTCAGATTTACCCCCTCGAGATTTATAAGTGATGCCATTCGTAGCACTAAAAACGCAGGCGTTCATTTTTATGGTCTGGAACCTCTTGTCAAGCGGTGACTCATAACACGGCTCTCTGCCTTTCTCATGGCTGAAGGTGCATGCTTGAGCCTGAAAGCTATTTAGGATCCGTCGACCCTTTGACTTCCACCAGGATCTTTTTTACTGTTGTTTTTGGAAATTCGGAGGCAGAGAGTTGGGGCATATGGGAGTGTTCTCAAATCATCCAGGAGGAGTTAAATCATTAAGAGGGTTTAAAAAAAAGTCTACAACTGGGTTTTCAAAATTACTTATTCTTAATGGAAATCCATAGATTTATTTTTTCAGAACCTCTTCTGTCTCTCCAAATCAATGTCTATTTCAGCCCCCAGTTCATAGTCTGTCATGTGTTTATTTGTATCTCCAGAGAGGGAGAGAGGATAATGCCCGGAAAGCATCAAGGAGATTTAGGGTGTCTTTGACAATTCACTGCGGGCAAATTCAGCTGAGATCAAGAAGCTTGATGCTTTTCACGGCGAGGGGTCTTCCAGCCCAGCATTGACCTCCTGCCTAGGTGTTTTCGGAACCGTTGAGAGCTACAGCTGGGTTTCCATTCGAAATGGAAAGGGTGGAGTCCCAGAAGGAGCCGGTGTCTCTCCTAGGTGAAGGCTGCTTCCCTGAAACGTGTACAACACACGACAAGGAACCTTAAAAACAAGTTTCCATTTCACAGGAAATTGTTTCTGGCTTGTTTTTGTTATGAACAGAGAGAGCATTGCACATTAAAAGTTCCCCATCGCTGTTTAATATTTGCTCGGTAGTCCGCTGGTCCCTGATCAGTCCTTCTCCGCCATACATCATGTCAGCTCTGTCACTGTTTTCATTGGAAGTGTGAATTGTAACGTGGAAGGTCTCCCAGGACGGTGCGCCTCTGCAGCTGTGGAAGGCTGGGGCTAGTTACTAGTATTATTAAAGGAAGCTGAGTGACTTCTTTGGGGAAAAAAAGCTAAGACGGGGTGAAATTCACAAGGTACACAGAGATTTAGAATGAAGGTTCTATTATGAAAACAGCTCCATAACAATGGCCTCATAGAAGTACATACAGAATAGTAACGACTGCTCCATGAATTGGCAAATGTAATATTTTGCTATCTTTGTGCCTTTTGTAGAGGGAAAAATAGAATCCAAATGTACAGTATAAAATTAGACATTTGTGCTGCTTTAGAACAGTTTGAATCGAATGCTTTCCTATTCTGTTCTCTAGACTCAAATGTCACCTTTGGTTTCTACAGGCATTCTGAAGGGTTTGCCGCTAATGGTTTTATAGCCTTAATTCTCCTTGGAAATTTAAAATTTTCATTATCTAAAGATGTGACTGTCGAGATCGCCTCCTTCTGTGTGGGGATCTGAGGAATGTCTCAGAGTACAAAGGGTGTGTTGGAGGGGCCGGATTTCAAGGAAGGAGAGAAAGAACAAAGGACACTGAAAACTTGTGCTTGGCTGCTGAGACCAATACCGTGCCCAAGACATTTCTTTTCCAGAGGGTTTCTTTGTTCATTTATTCCTTCCTTTATTCAATCATTTGTTCCTTTAAAATAGTTTATTGAGCATCTGCTCTGAGCCCAGAACCATGCCGGGTACTGGGAAGTCTAATTCAAAGGCAAGTTGCCCACAATGACAGGGCTTTTGGCCAAGAATGTTCTGTTCTCATCGCTCTACTGTAAGAAGTAGCTGCACTCCCCAGTTCAGCCTTGACATTCTGCAGAACTCAGTGTGTCTGCATCTAAAAGCACAAACCTGTGTTGTTTTTTTAATTCAAGTGTAATTAACATACAGTGTCATAGTAGTTTCAAGTGTAAAATATAATGATCAACGATTCTGTACCTTACTCAGTTAAAAGCATAAACCCCTTTGCTTGGGCCGTTCTTTTCATTACCAGCATCTTTGCTATTTTGTAAAAGCCATTTGTTTTAAAGCCTATCTTCCAGCTGGACATAAACCTTTGTCATATCTAGAAGAAGTAGTACAAGGCCATAAGAAACAGCTTATAGAAAGTATTTTTCATAGAAAATATTTTTAAGTCATTTAAAGAAAATAATTATAGACTCAGCATAATTCCAAAGTTAGCTGTCTGGGATAAATATCAAGAAGATCCTGCAAAGCTATAGACATGCAGTAAATGTGTTTCCTTTGGGGCCAGAGCAGAGTAATAATTAGGGAAGAAACTTCTAAAATATCAACTCAGCAAAGCAGATGAAAGACTTTGGGGGAGCCAGCGATCATGTGGGAGCCCGGACACTGTGGGAGATCTGAGATAGGATGGATGATCTCTGGCCTAATCTAGGGCAGGAAATGAAGCATAAGCCCTTGGCTTAGAAGATGGTACGCTTTGAGCTATCAGTGCAGCCCCAGAACACGGGGCTCCTGTAGGCCAGAGGGCCAAGGACATGCTGGAATGTGTATGATGTTCCTGACCTTGTTCCTCAAGAAAGATAGGTTAGGATGGGGCAGAGTTGCAGGAAATGCAATTGACATGATAAAGGGGAGCAAGAGGTGATGGCAGAAGAGGACACACGCCTTATTAGGAAAAGACAAAACGGAGGAGCAGACTTTTTCCATCTAAGTGGGGGTGAGGTGAGTTATGGCTATAAAAGAAGGCTGCGTGCTAGGTCAACACTGCCTCTTAGTATTGCTACAACCAGAAAGCCAGTTAGTGGGGAAGCCTTGAGCATGACAATTCCCTTCGCTGGTTTCTTCTTTTGTGATCCACACTCCCAGGTGTGTTCAACAGCACACCTGTCCCGCAAGCTGCCTGCTGGAGGAAAGGTGTCCTTGCATCAGGTAGGCTTGCAAATCTCTGCATACCGTCACTTCCTCCAGATTTGCCATTTGCATTTGCTACTAAAAACTCTCATGGAGCACTGGGTGTGGTGCAAAAACAATGAATACTGTTACACTGAAAAGAAAATTTTAAAAAAATTATTAAAAAAAAAAAAGCTCTCAGAGGGTTATCCTTAAGGAAGGAAAACCTATTTGTTCATTTAGTGCCTGCAGGGGCTTTTGAAAATGGGCTTTTTTTTGGGAAGACTGGATTCCAAGATTTTGGAGGTCCCCGGAAGGCCGTTGGTCCCAACCAGAGGATGAACTGCCTGGCAGTGTGACACTTGTCACCTCTTGAGCCCTTACAGGAAGAAGGTCATTTGTGAGGAGTAGGAGCTTATGGCCATTTATGGTCCATGGCGGGTTTATCAACGGGGAGGCGAGGCTCACAAAGGAAAGGCCCTGTGGTCCACGCCATGCTTTTCTGGAGCTGCTCCTGAGACTCAGGTCTCCACGTTGGGGCTTGGATTGTTCTAGCAGGACGTAATATGCACCATCACGTGAGCAAGTACATAAAGCAGCTCACTGACGTTTTGGCTGAACCAAGCAGATAATTCTGCATGATTTTTTGTTTTTTAATTATAGACAATTGAGAAACACTGCTCTGGGGCTTTTTGGCCAGTTTCCATTCTTTAAATATTGAGGTCATTCATGTCCATGAAGACAATATCATCTGCTTTCTATAGCTTGTCCCCAAAAACCTGGCTAAGCATTCAAGTTCAACTGTTTTGTAGACATGTGTGTGTGTTTTCTCTTTCTCTAGAAACCTTTCACTATTTTGAAAAGTGTTTATGCATGCCGCTTCCCATCTCCTGAACTGCTGGCCGACTTCTACTCCTCTCTCTCACTTCTCCACCCCCCCAAGCACGTGTATATAGCCGCAATGTCCTTCCAGCACTGTAAAATGTTTTCCTGTTGTTTATTGGACTTTAGGGACAGCAAAAGAAGATGACAGAAAAACTAAGGCTCGGGTAGCTTTCTTGTTCTCTAACACGTTTCAGCCTCTGCTCCTTTTACTTCATCTTTCCCATCATGCTTGCTGTTCTCACTCTTCAGTCTGTTTTGTGGGGGTGTGGGGAAGGAATTGGAGGAGGGTCAGCCCCTATGGCTTGTATGCATGGGCTCCAGAGCCACTGGCTTCTGGTCAGCACCAACTACTGAAGAAGCATCAGCTGGAGATTTTAGGAGGAGACAAGGTTTGGGTATCTATCACCTCACCTCTGGCCAGGTCAGCTTCCCGTAGCACTCCTTTCTCATGTTCTGGACTTGCTTCTTTCCCTTGGCTCTTCAAGCCTGGGCCTGGCCCTCATTGTGACCAGCCCTCGAGGCCGCTCTACCTCCACGGGTTCATTTCCTCAAGCCCCACCCACATCTCTGTAACACAATCTTTTATTAAACTCTCTTCACATTGCCCAGTGTGAGTGTTTCCTGCATAGACCCTGCCTGAAACACCCACCCGCCTGTAACCTCCTCTATCTTGTTGCTGGCCAGACAGGAGCACTGTCCGGTGGAGCCCAGCTCAGGTTCACCTTCAGGAAGACTCCCCATCCCACATGAATCTCCTCTTGCGAGGTCCCAGTTCTTACACTCTGCCCTACTTACAAGCACCTAAAAATGCTCTCTTGTATATTGACTTAAATGCACTAAGACTGATGCTCGTCTTGCTCAGAGGCGATCCTTTGTGGGTGTGCAAGAAGGCTGGTTATGCTTAGGCGGTTATCAGACTTTCACAAAGTGCTTCCAGACACTGCCGGGCAGGTTGTAGAGTTAGGAGGTGGGTGCTGTTATTATGTCCATTTTATAAACACAGATGCTGGCACAGAAGAGTTTGCCAGCATGCTCAGGACACACCCATAGTGAATTCTGAAGCTAAGATTTGCACCTCAGTGGTCTAACTCCAGAATCCATGCTCTTAACATGCCACTAGGCTACCTTTGACAGTGTTTAAAAATTTTTTTTGAATTTTCAGTTATCTAAAATTCAGATTTCCAGGCACCTGGCTCCCTCAGTGGGTAGGGTGTGTGATCTTTGATCTCAGGGTCACGAGTTTGAGCCTCCTATTGGGCATTGAGCCAACTTAAAATAAAAAATAATAATAATAACAACAAATAAAATTCAGATTTCACTTTAACATCTGCATTTCTAGTGTCTCTTAAAAAAAAAAAATGGACTGTCTGGCTCTTAGGACCGATCAGCCATTGCAAGAGTGGGCCAGGGATAAGTGGGAATGACCCTATTTGGGTAGGGCTCTCTACCCAGCCTGGTCCTGCATTTATATTCCTTCTCAATGACTGCATGAGAGCAATTTTTGTTTGTGGGCTTTTGGAAACCACTTACATACCCTTAGTCATTATCCCACACCAACTCCTGTTTCCCCAGGTAGAAAAGTTTGAGGAGGGTAGCATCTATATTTCAAGCTTCTCATATCACCTAGCACAAGGTAGGTTGTACTTGATAAAAAACTGTGAATTTGGAGAAAACAACTTGCTCAAGTCCACTAACTTAGGTAAGCAAGGTAATTCAGCAAGGACATGGCAGACATCCTTGCACGTGGATTGGGTCCAGTCCCTTAAAGCCAAACAAGTGAAATCAGTCCCATTCCTCCAGCAGAGCTGCTAATGGCAGGATGGCTAGCACTGCTGACTAAAGACTGTGGACTGCACCTCTAGGCCAACGGGGTGAAGCTCATGGGACAGAAAACAGCCCCTCCTTGAGAGAGCTCTCAGGGAGGGGAGAGCAAGAAGGCAAAGGGAGATTTCAAAGAAGTTGGGAATGTAGAGGATCTATTAGCGCTAATGCTAATGGACATGGGTTCCGGGAGGCCCAGGGACTTGGAAGTTGGTCAGGGGGGAAATGGAGGCCAAGGAGAGATCTGCAGAGCTCCCGAGAGCAAGAGTGATGGGGAGTGCCTGGGAGCCTCAGGTGACAAACGTGACAAGGAGTACAGGACATATTGAGCTTAGTCCTGATGATCTCCAAAGCAGATTGTTGTGGTGAGATTGTGCATGTTGAAGGAGAGGCAGGTGCGGGGGAAGGGAGGGGTTTTGTCAGAAGCACACAGACCTCTGGGCCCCTCTTTATTCGTCTTTCCTCCCGGAGTGGATAGTGGTGTACATGACACACAGAAGTGCTTATTCAGAGGCGGGGTCACTGTGGGGTAAGGCCTTGTGCAGGATGAAGTCTTCTACATTTGTGAATGCACACAAAATCTGGAAGGTTGCAGTAGAATTTGGTTGTTAGTATAAAACACAGCTAAAAAGCTGGCTTCGGTCATGTGTAGAGTAGGGAAGTCTTATTTTTTTCAATGTGAAACTCTCCGGGTCTCTCCGATTGCAAGTTTTATTTATTACTTCTTATTAGAGTTTGACCTGTCCTTGTGGGACCAAAGGACTTCAAGAAATAGATGCCAACTTAAGACAATGAATCCTCTTTCCGAAGACGGGGCTGGTGTACTTAAAATGGTGTAACAGACATACCGGCCAATAAGGAAACCGAAGAGCCTAACATGCTTGCAGCTGTCTCTTCAGTTTAATGTACAAGGAGAGGGGGGCCTCATGAACTCTTCCTCATGAGTAGGATAAGCCGTAGGTGGTTGGGGACCCAGAGTTGGCTAAGACTGTGGCTCTTAGTCCTCGCTGAGAGGGGTCAGATGCCTGACTTGGGCAGGCAAGCCAGGGACTTTCCCATCAGCAGAGGCCAACTGTGGGGGGTCACGCTTGTTCCCTCCCCTTGGGGCTTCATGGAAAAGTACAGAATTTGAAGATCTCTTCAACTTCTCTTGCTTTGGCCTCTATGGATTTGGGGAGTAGAGTCATAATGAAAGTTAAGAGTAGAAATCCCCAACTCCCAAGAGCAGGGAGCTTTTGGGGGGGGGGAGACACTTAAACCCTGAAAATACCCCCAACAGTGACCAGTGTCCCTGGCTCTCCACCCTTCTCACTTCCAGGAAAATTTAGGAAGCGGAATCACCCTGAAAAGTTTCCAGGATGCCCCCAAAAGTTTAAGCAAGTGTGGAACCTTCTCACCACCATGCCTGCACTTTGGCCTTCCTGTCTCCAACCACACTTGGCATATGTCCAATGCCCTCAAATGCCAGCTCTACCCCTTACTACTTAATTGTGTGACCTTGCACAAGTTACATGCCCTCTCTGTGCCTTAATCCCTCCATCTGTCAAAAGGAAGCCTAATGGTACCCATCTTGTAGGGCCATTGTAGGGATTAAATGATTTAACACCTGGCATTTAATAAGAGCTATGAGAAGTGTTAGTAATGGGACTTATTTGGATGACAAGGACAGTGGGGGTCTGGCCAGACACTAGGTCACCTGTAAGTAAGACATAACAAGGTTTAGCCTCATGCTTCTCTGTGAGCAGACCTTGGTAATTGAGGTCAGCTGACCTGGCCTCTGCACAGGGCTTGTTTACCTCTCTTTCTGCACTCTCCAATCTTCTGGTTTTCGGGGAGCTGGGATACCCACTGGCTCGGACAGCTCTAGACTGGAGCAAGTCTGAATCAGACCCCAGAGGTCTCCATCACTGACCACGTATCGTGTGTATGTTGTTATTCCGTTTCCTTTTGTGGCTAAGGAATGGACACCTAAGTACTGCTTCTTTTTATAGAAGGCTCCGACTAGCATACTTGCTGATTAGAAGGGAGGCCTCACAGAACATTCATTTGGAAGAGCATAGTAATACTTAAGAACCAGGACTATTTCAGGCATTTACTGAAAACTGTGTATTTCCTAAAATAAGGAGGCCACGCTTCTGTTTACTTCCTCCTAATGAGAATTCCTCCGGAGTTTGGAAGCTGTTATTGTGCTCCCTCTCTCTCCCCCCGCATTTCAGCCCTCCCTGTCAAGAGGGAGTTAACCAGTGCTGTCATTAAAGTAAGCATTTAGCTTGGAAAAGAATTCTTTTCCACTCTCCCATTAGAATTGTGGCAAGCCACCTTCGTTGACCAAATGTACGTCAAAACCTTTAATGTATTTCAAATCCCATTGCTGATGCCTCTGTCTTCTGGGAGGTATTTCTTGTCCCCATCCTACTCTGTAAAATCTTTCCTCCTCTACACTGTTCCTATACTGGCTCATACCTTGATTGTTGTGCTTATTGCCTTAACATGTAATGCCTATTGGATAGCACTGATTATATGCCAAGGCACGGTACTAGAGTCTAAAGATCCAGCCAAGATGGGATTCTAGAACAGTGCTATCTAATAGATTTCTTGGTGATGATGGGAATGTTCTATGTCTGCACTCTCCGCTAAGGTAGCCACTTGACCCATGTGGCTATTGTGCCTTGATGTGTGACTAGTGCAACTGAGGAACTAAATGCATAAATAGTCACATGTGACCAGTAGCTACTCTGTTGGACGGCATGGCTCTAGATCATGAGCCTCATAAGAACAGAGATCTCTCTCTTCTGCGTGTCGTTGTGCTCCCAGCACCAAGAACAATGCCTGGCATGTGGTATGAAAGAGGGAGAGATGTGAGGGAGAGAGGCAAGGCCTCTGTCCTTGTAGAGCTCAAGGTATAGTAGGGACCTATTTGTTTACAGATCTTGAAGTCCAGAAGGTAGGGATTGTCTTTTCTTTGTCTTCACCCTTAGACCCATTGTCTAGAACCATATGAAGGCCATAGGGAGTGCTCAAGAAATGTAAGGTCAGTTGAATCAGATGCTGAAAAAATGCACACGTGGAAATGGTAGTACAACCAATCATAGGAGTGCTTATTGCTAGTGACAGGAGGAAAAGTTGCACTGTCTGTCTACTAGGCAGTGTTGGTGCCGTCTGGTTTTTGTATCCCCTCCAGACCCTCTAAGCCAGCAGGCAAATCTGACTTTTCTGACAAGTCCTCCCCTTTGGTTCCCTGCTTGACTTGGCCGTCCAGCTACATACCAATTAGACCTTTACAGAGAGAAAGGGGGAGTCACTACTCGTTTAACTGCCCTCAAGCTTCACTATCTTCCCCTTAACCATGGGTTTCTTATTAATGGCCTCCCTTGGTGCCTGGCCCTGCTCCGATGTGCTTCCTTTGCCGTACCATACCATGCAGGCCTTCCTCTGCTTCTCCTTCCTTCCCTTCTTGGTAGCCAGACTGGCTGGCAGATTAGTCAGTGGTCTCATGAGCTGCAACACCACTTAATAGCAGGTAGCAGAAAGAACGCTAACTTCAGAGTTAGACCCCCTAGATTCAAGTATTAGCTTTACAGCCTACTACTTAAATGAACTTGGGCCAGTTACAAAACTCTTAGACCGTCAGTTTCCTCATCTATAAAATGGCTTAATAATGCATCTGTCATAAATTGTCAAGTATCCAGCACACTGCTTGGTGCTCAGCAACTGTTAGCTCTCTTCCCTCTGAGAATATACCTACATATATTCCTCAACATATAAATACATGGGAATTTAAAGTCAGTTGGGGTGTTCACATTTTAATTACATTTCACCCTTTTATTTTATCCTACATACCTTTTCCACTATTAAAAAAAGATTAAATTACCAAAAGAACAATCTAACTAGTTTACCCTTCATCTGGAAACTGGTTTAATTATTATAAGAAAGGTAAACCTGGTCTTAGTGCAGGATGGTAGAAACCCCACTTACAAGTAAATAAAAGTCAAATTTTCATCTTCTTTCTCCATTGCAAATCAAGCAAACCATGTAAGTAAGCCAAATAAACAGAGAAAGAGGATAAAACAATGGAAAAGTACTCAGTAAAAGGCAGGAAAGTGGATAATTAGGGTTAATTTCCATTCCACTGTGTACTGTCTTGACTGTCTTGGTAGAAGGGTCAACAATTTACTCACATAAATGATCACTGTGGAGCTGCCCTTCGAGGGAGATACCTATGGTTCTAAACAGCTACCCTGTGCTCCCTCCCCCCCAAAAGAGCACGAACACCAAATAGCCCTTCAGTAAGCTTTGTCCTTAAGGAGCAAACCACACCATACCACACCATTGCAGTTAGTTTTGATTACTGTATTCCAAGATTACATTGGAGGAGTATCAAAAATGCTAGTTGGTGGTGGTGGTGGTGGTTTTTGTTTTTGCTTTTTGTTTTTTACAGTGAAGGCAGCCAGTGTCATAGCATTTAGTGCAACATCTGAGAATTAATGACTTCTGTGCTGGAAGAACTCTAAAGCCTTCCAGATCAATGCTGGACAGGCTCAATTCAAGTCTCAGTTCTGCCTTCAGTTAGCTGTGCGACCTAGAATAGGTTCTTGAAGCTTCGGTTTCCTTATCTGTCAACCGAGGAGGCAGGGAGTGTAGCTGTTCTACTATATAATGTCTCATGTGACATATATTTGTGATACTATACCATAGCTATGCAGTAGGTGCAACTATGGTATAGATCACCTGAGGAGTCTTTTTAAAAATACGTGTAACTGAAACAGGGTAGGTTATTAGAGCACTTCAGCTTTTGGAATGAAATGCAGTTTAGGGGTTCCAGCCCACTTATAGACATAGGAAATAAGGAGATGGAGAATCTTCATCTTGGGATGGAGGATTCTTTTCATGTTGCCTTTTATCCCTTTAGAACTTTGATGACATTACGAAGTTTATTTATATAATAAATATGTGTGAAATTCCCTCTGTGGCCTAAGCAAGATGCTGAGCAGTACAGAATTTAAGAAGATTAGACCACACCTCTGTCCACCGGGGCACCAAGGCCAGAACAAGAGATGGACAAAGTGCACCGGTGCCCAGGACCACCTACCTCTTTCCTTGGAGTCAGCAATGGGTCTCCTCCTTGGGCAAGGTCCTTGATGATGGAGTGCCGTTGTCCAGGTGCACAGGGCATGGGGTTGTTGGAGGACAAGGCACGTTCTGGGCACTACATGTTGCTGAGCGGCAACATGGTCTTCCCACGCATGTGCACGTGCACGTGTATAAGAGAGAAAGAGACAGGAGGTGTGGTTGTCATAAAGGGCCTTATATATCAAAGCAAGGGCCTTATTCTGGAAGTGGTATAGAGCTGCTGAACACTTACATAAGAGGACCAGCCTGATTGGATTCTCAGGGCCTCATTAAATGTAGAACTTTTCTTTTTAGAATTTATGCACGTTGGCTTTTCATGCCCACAGCCACATAACTCAAAGAGAAGTACTGCTTCTTGGGAGATAGGGCCTCGAATTCTTCTCTGTCACCCTGTGTGCGATTTTAGTAAATCTTAGAGAGAAATGCCCCAATGCAGAAGCGTCTCTCTTATATAACACAATGAATGAGAATAGGATTCGCTGTGCATATTTGATCTATTTTAACACATGAGCAGGGATATATCATTCAAGAAAGCAATGTTGAGTGGTTACTATGTGCATATACTGTATTAGTAAAACAGCCCTACAATAACTAGGTACCCTTCCCTGAGGGGACCATTCCTTCCCTCTGCTGGCATGAATCCACCAATGCAACTCCAAGGATGCAGATGGCCAGGACCAGGTTGACCCGGAAGACAGGGCAGAATTCTGGGTGTCATAATGCTCAGTACCATATCCTGGGAACTCCAGGTCTCAGACCTCGGTTGCCAGTCCCCGCTGCCCCTCTGTGCACAATCCAGCCAGGCCTCTAAACTGGCCCACAGTAGAACAAAGCTCACTCAGATGCCTCAGAGGCCACACAGGTAGTGTGGGGAGTCAGGGACGGTGTCCCATTTGAAGGGGTCGCCACTGCTCATCTCTAGCCGATGGCCGCTAAGCCACAATTAGGCCCCATGTTGCAAGATCTAATTTCTAAAAAGAAGCTGGAAATCCCTATTTGTACATGAAATCTTTTGATTTTTTTTTAAATATTAGAGGCAAAATCTGTGACTCCTGACAGAACTCAAGTATTCATCACCTGACTGCCTAATAAGCCATCCAGGTACAGGCCTCTTCTGACCTTTCCCATCCCGAGCTCTCCTTACACTGAACAGAGGACAGAGGTGTGGTCTTATCTTCTTAAATTCTGCACTGCTCAGCATCTTGCTTAGGCCACAGAGGGAATTTCTCCACACCCTGGGATTACAGGGGGCACCCCATGAAAGCAGGTGCATTCAGAGGTCCCACCCCCAACCCCCCAGCATTCCCAGGATTCCCGGAGGCTCTACTGGATCCAAATACTGTGCAGAGGGAAAGAGCAAAGATGTGAAAAGTGCAGTCCCTAAGGAACTCCTGCTTATGCGGGACATGCAGGGAAACAGACTGTGACATGCTGATCAAAGTCAGGTGCGTGGCGTCCTGGCAGTTCAGAGGCTGCTGTGTCCTTACCACCTGGAACAGCCCAGCAGGGACCAGAGAGGACAGTGAGGAGTTCATCTTTGATACCGTTTCAGACTGCCCACGGTGACCTGACTGTCACGCTGATCCATCAGCAGCAGATGGCCCTCAGATGATTTCAGAAAGGCACTGTTAACCCAAGAGTTCTAGAAGGAGACAGGAAGTATAAAGCTGAAGGTCAAAAGGATGAGAATATGTCATGGAGACTCTTCCCATTTTAGATGGCAGTAAAATAAATCAAGAGGCCTCACTTGTATTTCTGAAACCTTCCGTAAAATCAAGTTTTCTTTTGCTGTCTGTGTAAGAGGCTTGGAGGCAAAAGCTATTGGAACATTACTTTAAGGCTCCCCTTTATCCCCCAAATGCCAAGTTCATCATCACATTTCTATTGGAGGCTTTGGCTTAGGCTTCACGCAGTGAAAACCAGATGGGATGGACAAGGGGAATCTAGCCTAACACCTGGGGCGAGGGGGACAAATGAAAACATACAAGCCAGCTGTCCTCAGCCAGATCAGTGCACAAAGTGAGACGTACTTTGCAGAGAGAAAAGGAGGCTTTTTCATTTTCCTGGCATCTGAGGATGCCAGACTTTAAAAAATAGAATCCCTTCTACTCTCTGTTGGTTGGCTTGCCTGCACTGTGAAATGTCAGTTCTCTTCTCAAGAGAAAGAATGGTATGTGGTTTCCCACACAGCCCTGGCACTTGGGGCTTCCCCCCAGAGGGAGTCAAAATCAGCAACTGGTGGTCTAAGTGGCACACCATGAATTAACAGTTGTACTTGCTTAGCCCGGTATCTATGAGAACAGTTGGTACAAACTCTGGTTAAGATCTTTCCAGGGGTTCAGCTATATTCAAAGTTTAATAAGACCTAGGGTCCATGGAAGGCTTTTGGAAGAAACAACGTTGAAACTGAACTCAGTGGGTAAGTAGGAGTTAGCCAGATGTAGAGGAGAAAGAAAAGAATGTTCTGGGTAGTAGAAATAGCATAGCAAAGTCCTTTTGAGGGGACAAAGCTCAAAGCTGGCCACGGCTTGAATGCAGGTCAGAGAGTGATGGGAGGTAAGGCTGAGTGGGTAAGCGAGGGGCAGACCATGAAGAGTTTACCCTGACGCCTCCCACCTTCCCTTTGAATAGGAACAGAGCACAAGTGCTAGTACATGGGGAGGAGTTAGTAGGGCAAATGACCTCTTCCACATTAGAGGATCATGTCCCCCTGCTTTCAGGATCCAGGACCCAGAAAAATGTTCTGGGACTATCAGACACATAGCTATATATGAAGTCAGTTGTGTTGAATATGGAATGTAAGGCTTAGTTCTATTTGTTTTTATAAATACTTCATCAAGGTAGAAACCAAAGTGAAGAAAAATAATGGCCCCATCTCCTGAAGAGACCTCCCACAATTCCTTCAGACGGGTGTCACCTCCCCTAGCCGCCATTTTATGAATGCTCTGCCTCTGGGCAGGAGGAACAGAATTATCCTGCAACTGGATGAGAATTGTTAAATAGAATGCAAACTAGTTTATTCATAATCTATTAAATTTGAGACTCTGGTAATTCTTTCTAATCATGGACTGGATTTTCCTTTGTTCTTTGAAATCTTAGGATTCAAAACAAACAGTATAAACAAAGGTTGAGGGAAGGGGTGATTGAGATGCTGATTACATGTAGTCCTTGTCAACTCAGCAGGTCCCCAGGGATTTTACTTGCCAATGTTCTTGTCAACTTAGGTCATCTGATGTTCTTGAAAGTAATAATCTTTCAATTCTTTAGAAATCAATCTCCTGATTATTATCCCTTTATTGTTAAATCAAGTTTCCATTCAAATTAAATTTCAGAGGAAAATTGTAGGAAGCATATGCATGATGTGATTTACAGAAGAGAATAAGGTACTTTTTGCCCTAGATAAGGATCTGTCCTCCAGACATCTTTTATTCCAGCTTTATGACTCAGGGACAGTTAGGATGGGTTTTAATGCCCAGAATGTGTTTTGGTTAAACAGTATTATTAACTTTCCATCACTATCATCATGATCATGATTAAGTAGTATTCAAGGACATTTCAAATAGTATTTCAAAACAGTAAATAGTCAATAATCAATTATATAATCAAGTAGTATATTTTTTAAAGATTTTATTTATTTGAGAGAGAGCATGAGTCAGGGAGAAAGGCAGAGGAAGAGGGAGAAGCGGACACCCCGCTGAGCAGGGAGCCCAATGTGGGGCTGGATCCCAGGACTCGGGAATCATGACCTGAGCTGAAGACAGACACTCAACAGACTGAGCCACCCAGGTGCCCCTCAAGTAATACTTTTAAAACATCCAGATTTTCAGTTATTGTGGAATCAAAGATAAATGCACAGCACATTTGTGACTTCCTCACTCATGTCAATGATGACCAGGCATCTATGGTCATTTTGTGGGATCCAGCCAGAAAGAGATTCCTGACTATGGAGAAGGGTGGCTCCCATCAACCATTATTTCCTTGACTGAAGATGGAGTGGTAGGGCGTAGGAAAGCTGAGCTAGCTCTTGAAAAATGGCTGTTCCCTTTGATGTTCATGAATATGGGAAGATGCATTTGCGAACAAAGGAGAGGGATTTAATCTCTGACCATGGAGAGCCTCCAGCAGCTGAGTGTGACTTCAGTCAGCCTAGAACTACAACTTTCTCATGATATAAAGTGCTCAGAGGGACACCCTGCTGATAAATTGATTCTTTCTTGAACGACAGCTAGCCTTGCTGCCATTTTCCCATTGTTCGGTAACATTTTGTTATGTTCTATCTCGGAAGTAGCAATCCTTTCTCTCTCTTGCGAGGGCAGAGGCCATGTCTGGCTGACTCCACACGGCAGCCCCACAATGCCTGGCACCACAGGAGGCCCTGACTCAGTAGTGATGAATGATTGCTAAGACTTTACCTCTTTGGTGTTCAGTGCTTTCGGATGATGCCAGCCTTTGCTCATAACCGTAGCTTTCTTTGTGCACGAGTCCCAGTTTCACTCCTGACTTAACAGTGTAACCTGGCTAGATAATCTCTCTGGATCCTAAACTGATTTATCCCTAAAATGAAGAAATTGAATTTCATCAACTCAAAAGTCTCTTGGATTTATACCAGTATTTTACCGAGAGTTTAAAAGGATTACATCATCTAAAAAGGAAGAATTTAGGAAAAATAACAGTATTTATTGCTACTCTTTTTTTAAGATTTTATTTACTTGAGAGAGAGAGAGAGAGAGCATGAGTTGGGAGAGCAAGAGAGGGAGAGAGAGAATCTCAAGCAAACTCCCTGCTGACCGTGGAGCCCAACTCGGGGCTCGATCCCACAACCCTGAGGTCATGACTTGAGCTGAAATCAAGAGTCAAACACTCAACTGACTGAGCTACCTGGGTGCCCCATTTATTGCTACTCTTGATTAATAGTCAAGCCAAGATAATTGCCTTGACTTTTAGTTACGTCTCTCTTAAAAAGAGAATTTACTACCATCCCAGATCTCAGAAGCCGAGAGCTCCCAGGAATCCAGGCATAGAAAATCCTCTAGGCAAAGGCATTCTTCTCCTGAAAGAGTTGGACTTTGGCTGCAATTTCTTATCTGACTATCTACAGTGGTGACCCTGTTATACCATATAGGAATCTCTGAGTCTCTTTCTGCTTAAGGCCTATTTCCTAGGAAAGTGAAGGGGTATCTTTTCCCCAGGCCAAAACCCTGGGCTTGGCCTTTTCTGCATTTCTCCATTCCCAAGGCCAGGAGGAAAACAAGAAAGTGACATCAGAGAGTATTTCTCTGAAAGCTATGGGACTCTTGCCTGCATGGTCCGCTCCAGACCTCCTCCTGCTGGTTCTGCTCCAATGTGGGTCCCACAGAAGCAGGAGGCTTCTCTCCACACCTGCTCATGGAAAAGACCAGAGAACGTACCACAAAAGGCTTTTTGTCTTTTTATTTTTTACCATGGAAAGTTCCAATTGCCGCTACCACCGGGGCCCACCCGTGTTTTCCCAAAGGTCTTTTATTCCTTGATCCCACTCCAAGGGGCCCCTGTCTTGGGGGTGGGGTGGGAGGCAGGGAGGCCAGAGCTCTCTTCAAAAGCTCGTCTGGAGCCAACAATAACAACCTGCTCTACACAGGCAAGGGCACGAGGGAAAAGTTCAGAGTGTGCTCAGGGGGAAACCGTCCTGAATGTCTCTGATGCTACAGCATAGAGAGGTCCTTGGTTTGGGGGAAGAAGGTCACAGTTCCCCCAGCCAAACCTAGTCAGTCCTTGGCCTGAAGTTGCGCATGACCCCAAAGCAAGATAAAGTCAAACATTTGCAATGTCCCCAGTGGCACTGCTATTCTGATGTTTTAGACACACATGCAACCCTGTGCTTGTGCGGGGTTTTGAGAAGAGATCTGACTGTGCTTCCAAAAAGTAGCTTTTCTGGTAGAAGCTCTGGAATGCAGCCTTATCTTCCCCTTCTCTTGGACCGATCCTTTGTCCTGGCCGCTGACCTTTCTCCTTCCTCACACGAGGCAGTTGCTTGATTGGGAAGAGTAACAGATGCAGACAGGACTAATTTGTTCTTGGCAAGAACCACGATCTGCATTTCTGTGGGGTCAGGAGAATCATAAATAATTCATAGGGTTCTGGTTTTCTGAGCAGAGATGGGTCAGATTAGCCAGAATTTCATTTTGTTCTCCCCAAACCCCATCTACTCCTGCAGCCGCAGATCCCCTAAACCAGCATCTCCCCTTTTATTCCTTGGAAGGAGAAGCGGGGAGAGCTCTCTCCAGAGGAACATAAAACACGTTGAGCTGGTGTGCGAAGATGCTGTGGTGCAGAAACTGGGACATCTTGAAAGCCGAAACATAAAACAGTGTTTTTAAAAAGGGAAAATCACTCCAATGTGTTTCCAGCATGGGCCGCACAGGAAATAGGAAGCAGGCCCCGGTGCCCCTCAGAGGAGTCTTCTCTCAACGCTCTGTGGCCGTCCGCGCATCAGGGCCCCAAGACCTTTTTACTCCAGCTCCAGGAGACAGTGGGTCCTAAGGAATGTCTGCATGACCCTAGGGGCCCGGTGTCTCGTTTGCACCTCAGGCAGTGTGTCGGGGGGAGCCCAGCAGCAATGGGAATCCTACTTTGGTCTACCCTTTCCACCTCGGCTCCCCTCTGGCTCACTCTTTCTGCCCATTCCCTTGGAGATGGTGTCTAAAGAGAGATGTGCGTCCCTCAGAGAAGGCAGTACAGGGCAGCTTTCAACAAACGTTTGTTGGGAAAGACTGAAGGAGATGAAAGGTTTGGGAATTATCCATGACCTTTATTTCTCTTCCATTTTACTGAGACCAGGCGTGATGCTCACTACACAAGTGCTTCTCGAACAGCAGTGACTCCATCTTGCTTCTTGCTTTTAAGAAGCACCTAGAAGGGAGACATAGGAAACCCAGTAGTCACTCTATGTGGCATCCATTTGCTTCCTGTCTTACTATAGAGATTATTTAGGGCTAAGTTAACTCCTTCTCCAGCAACAGATGTTGGTAGGATCATTAAGGCAGTAGATATCTGTAAAGGTTTTTTCAATGTTGATGACAGGATAAATATGTTTTCTGATAATATGCAGATCCTCCCATTCTTTACTAGTGTTAATGAGGTGAGTTCCTTTGCATTGTCAACAGCGAGGGCAGAAAGGATGTCAATGTACTTGGCTCTGTAGAGTCTCACAAGCAGACAGGAGGGGGGAGCATGTGTGTGGGGAGAGTGGGGCAGAGGGAGGGGGAGAGCTGTGGAGACAGAGTGCAGGCCTGGCCACCCAAGGCTCTGGGGGAGCGCGGGGCTGAGCCATGCTTACTAGGTTCTCCAGCTGGGTTCCTGGGTCTCAGGGGCCACATCATCTCTAAGTTGCTCACTGAACACTGGGCCCTGCAGCCCATCCCCCACCTCTGCCAGGTAGGGACCCTGTTGCCAGAGAGTTTCATCACCTCATCCGAGGTCACTACCAGCAGGGCCAGCAGTAGAACCCAGTTCTCTGGCTCTGAGTCCCCTGTTCTTGCCACCCCCCACCATCATTGCAGGGTGGCCAGAGGTAGTGTAAGATGGTGGTGAAATGCTAGGGCTTTGCCGAAAAGTAAAGTGGCGAAGCAATGAGAAGAGAAAGTAGGGATCCTCAGACTTTAGTCACAGCCCATCCAAAATATGTCCAGAATACCGGGCTTTCCGGTATATCCTGTGGTAATCCGCTGCCCCCCAGGTCCATTCAGGGGAGTCATCTGCCTGAGGGTGCTCCCCCTGTTCCCCCCTCCCCCTCAGGTCCCCAGGAGTGGCCTCTGAGACCGCTCACTGCAAACCAGTTGTCTTGAGTTGGGCCAACCTCAGGATAGGGAGACAGATTGGGGGATAGCGTGCCAGGCACATCGGTGCCCCCAGCTTCCCTCGCCACGGCATGGTCAGCTGACCCACAGTTTGGGCCACTTGTCATCTTTTTGACAAGCCCACTTCTCTCTCAGACTTCCTTCTGTCCCCAGCTCTGTTTCTGAGGGCATAGCTCTTCCTCAATCAAGTACAAAGCAGTCTATGAATAATTTCAATGTCAAGAAAAAAAAAAGTATCTGTCTTCGTTTAAAACAGCGTAGATTATGTTTTCACCGAACAGCCCATGGGTCCCAGCCTCTGCTGCTGTCCTTGTTCCTTCGGTGTTCTGGAAACAGTCATTTTGAGGAGAGAAACAGCATATGTAAAAAATTACATGGAGCCTACAAACACACTTAAAGCCAAAATATAGAGCTGCTTTTAGACATTGATCCTACTGAACCACTGAAAGTATTTTGATGATTTAGTCACAGCATGTAAATAAAAGATCTGATTAAGGGAAAAAAATACATAAGAAAAACACACACGTACTTTTTAAGGCTGCTTGGGGACAGACACGTACATTTTTAAAGTTTGTACCCTACCTCATTCCAAAAGGATTTAAGATAGCTTTGGGTCCCGTGTTGGCAGATAGAATGATCTGAACTCAACGTTTTAATGCCAGCCTGATTTCCTGCCTGCGCAAGGCTCCCATTTCCACAGCTACAACACCACCTCGGGTTCCAGAACCAAAGAGAATTACAGGTGCCTCCCTCACAGGGCAGCTGGGGGAGGGAGTGATGCCAAGTCACCTTGAGGCTGGTTCTGTTCAGATGTGGCGTGGTGATAAGCAGGCTCTTAGTCTGTCTCCAGTGCTCTGCTCCTTTTGCCCGACCTGAGCCCAAGTCCTATCTCCAGGACAGTGTAGTTCACCAAAGCTGAGTCCTTCCTCAAAAACCTGTGAGATTTTCCTCATTCTCCAGGCTCGGGAACCTTCCATCCTCTCCCTAGTTGTCTAGGTGGTAGGGGCTCGACCTCGAGCCCTGATCCCCAAGGGTCTCTCTTCCTAAGGCAGCAGGGCAAGAATGTGGATTTGGAACACAACAGATCTGGGAATGAATCTGGAGTCTGCCTTTTGCTATCCTTACAACCTTGACAGCTTACCTAGCCTCAATTTCCATACTTCAAAACAGGAGGGATCATAGTAGCCACCGTGGAGGTTTTTGTGGGGGTGAAATGAGAGAACACCTACAACACACAGAGCCTGACACATAAGAATTAATGAATGGCTGCCATTGTTATTAATTCGGGTCTCCCCGTGCACGGTGGACATCAGCCACCAACCTCCTGAGCCCCCAGTATTGCCGGTAAACAAGCTTCCCACAGATCTGCTCAGTCTGCCTAGATGCCCTCCCGGACCCCCTACTGAACCTTCCTCCTTCCTGCAGTCCACTCTCTGGCCCTCATCAGTATGATGTCCTGATTCTGTATACCAGGAGTCTGCCTCGCTTGGCTTACCTGCAGGCGCCTCTGCCTCATGGTCACGTGGGTGTGTCCAGGCTCTCCCATGCTCTCCCTGCACCCCCGCCCCCACCTCAGCCCTGTTTTGATGGAAGGGGAGGACAACATAATGCTTAAGGGTTAAAACAGTGGGCTTTTCCCTCAAGATCACTGTACGTCTCCCTTGTTGGAAAAACCAATTCTTTGGGTGCTTCATGACTTAATATCCTTAGTTTTTTCATTCATTCTAAAACCACCAGCCACAAGGGTGAGCACGGTAGACACGGTGCCTGCCCTCAGTTTGTTGACACTTTAGGAAGGGAATTGTCTACAGGGGACAGAGTCTACATTTGTCAAAATGACATGGTTCCTTCCCTTGCTCAAGGTGCTTCAGACCTCTGAGCCTCATTTTTCTTCATCTGAAAAATGGCATCATGAGTCTCTCCCTGTGGTTCGACAAGCAGCCTCAGCTGACCCCTCTGCGGGACCCCGTGAGACAGTACACAAGCTGCACAACCCTGTTTGCAGAGCCCTGAGTTAGACCACTCACCTGAAGTAGTTAAAATGAGGCCGGCACCTTGTAGGTGCACAAGAGCAAGTTCATTGTCACGGTAAAACAAGGCTGACAGAACACGTGGGGCATGGGGCGTGCAGGGATCCCTCCATCTGTTGGCAGCAGCTTTGTCTCCTTAGAAACATGTTTGTGGTCATCATGAAGACTGCTTTCTTCTGAACTGTTGCCAGTTCCTTCTTCAGGAGCTGCTGAATCAGGTAGGATGTTTCTCTCCGTTTTGACCCCTGCTTCAGCACTCCTTTCCAAGGGGATAATAAATGAGCATGGTAAATTCTCCTGCTGCTGGGAACTACTGTCTGTGAGCTGTGTCAAGACATTAACCGAGAGCAGCGGGATGGATGCTAGATTACTGGGAGGTTATTTATAAATGAAGCAATAATGGGGAGACGTTGAAGTAGGTATGAAGGATGCGTGGGAGGGACGGATGGGAGGTGATGCTGGAACGTTAACAGCGAGGGCAGCAGAGAGTCAGAGAAGGAGAACATGAAGGGAGGCAAACAGCTAGACCGGAAACACGCAAGCAGAGAGGGCAGGACGGGGGCTCTGGGGGATGAGGGGAAAGGAGCACACAGGGAAGGAGAGGTCATTGTCAACACACAGAAGAGGCTGAAGTTCAAAAAAACAAAATGCATCAGGCAGGTTGGGAAGAAGGTGGAATGAAAAACATGGAAAAAGAAACTCAGGGTGAAGATAATTCAGTGCAGAAATGGAAAACACACATTAGATTATGTCTATGTTATATAAGCAAAGGAGCAAAAGTTTTGCCTGACAGAAATTTCTGAGCTCCTCTGAAGTCACTACTGTAAACATCCCATGGTGGTTTGATCCGCTCCCACACTTTTTTTTTTTTTTTTGCATTATATTTGGAATGGACACACTGGGGAAACTTCTAGAATGTCTTTATTGGAAGTCAAACTTCTAAGTTATAGCATTTCAAATACAGAAGTAATAATATGATAAATACTGTAAAGGAAATTATAGTATGGATGAAGACAAAACGGAAGTCATAGTGTTACTAAGACTATTTACATCACCTATCCTTCGTATGCTTGGTCGAGAATGGCATATCTGTCTCACATCATAATCCTTTCAGCTAAATAGATGGATGTAGTGTGGTTTTTATTGCACTGAAAAAGATTGAAGGACTAACCAAATAATCCACAAGTCAGTTGCAGAACTAGTTCCCTGGTCCATTCTTACAAGTCCTGCCGGCTCTGTTCATCCTTCAGAAGCAAATGTGCCGAGGGATTAGACACGCTCAGGTGAGAGTCCGGGCTCCCTGATGTGTGAGCTTTATAAACTGGTCTCTCTGAGGTTCCATTTCCTCCTTCTGCAAAATGCAGCTACTGTTACTTTTTCACCAGGATCTTTGTAACTGCTAGAGATAGATATATAAAGCATTTGGAGCAAGTAGATGGTCAACAAATTTTAGCTATTATTTTCATGCAACAGAAGATAGCAGTATATATCTTTAGAGTCAAGAAAAGACATCATTGCATTAGCAAAAAGGGATGGGGAATAGGGTAGCAAAATTAAATCAAGGGAGAGAAGGAACTCAAGAAAAACGAGAGCAAGATCTTGAAAAGGGTTGTCTTGAAGAGGAGAACGTTTGTGAAGAAAGGGATGGCCATTGAAAGTAAGTTAGCTTATCTGTATTTTAGGAAAACACATCCTAATATAATGAAGGGAGAAAGGGAGTGATGCACTCATTAGTTTTTAAAATCACTTCAAACTCTTATGAGTTATAAAGTTATAAAGCGTTATGTATCAAGCTCTAAATTCTCACCAAGTACTAGGTTGAGCCATAGGAAATTGTGATTTTATAATTTTTTTGGATGCTCAAATGTTGACAATTTCATCAGGTTCAGACTTTTTTTTTTTTTAAAGATTTTACTTATTTATTTGACAGAGAGAGAGCACGAACAGGGAGAGTGGGAGAGGAAGAAACAGGCTCTCCGTCAAGCAGGGAGTCCAATGCAGAACTTGATCCCAGGACCCGGGGATCATGACCAGAGCTGACGGCAGTCATTTAACCAACCGAGCCACCCGTGTGCCCTGGTTCAGACTTTTCTTAACCTCTCATCACTAATACTGAATTCTAACTTGTAGTTCAGAAATTTTAAAACTTAGATTAGGGAATCTCTAATCCCACAACCAGACCCTAAGCTTCTTGCGATGAGGAATGGAGACTTCCTTATTTTGCATTCCCTGCAGTGCCCAGCATGCAACACTTGCTGAGAGAATACTCCTTAAATCATGTCACAGACTCAGAGTCCTGCTTGGACTTGAGCCATCAAATTATTAGCCACCAAATGGCAAAATTAGTTCCAATCATTCCCTTGATACACAAAGTGGAAGGTACAAGAAGGTTAAAAAACCTTACATGGGATCAGCAACTTCAAGAAAACTTTGTCATTTTTTTCCCCTCTCAACTGCCCAGGGAATGGAGAAGGACGGAAAAAGGCAGTATGTCCTCCAGGATGCAAAGAGGGTCAGCTCTGGAGGGAAGAGATTGGGTTCAGCCTCTAGCCCCAGATACCTAACCAATCCAAGGAGGCAGCCGGAGCAAGCCAGCCTCCTGGTGCTCCTCCCCTGATGTCAGGCAGGGACAAGAACACAAGCAGAATGTTGAGAGGAACCGTACGCCCCTTCTGCCCACTCAGTGTCTAGGGAGAAATTATTTCTTGGCGGTTGTTTCGGCATTTAAAAAAAATCCCAGCCCCAGCCGGCTCTCTCTGGTGTCTTTCTGATCTGACTGGAAATTCCCAAGTGTGTTTATGGCTTTGTTCTAGAATGGGAGAACATAGTTGGAATTGTGCACTGTCATCTGTTGCATATTTGACGAAAGTTTTTTATTTTTTTTTAAAGATTTTATTTATTTATTTGACAGAGATCACAGGTAGGCAAGAGAGAGGAGGAAGCAGGCTCCCCACTGAGCAGAGAGCCCAATGCGGGGCTCGATCCCAGGACCCTAGGATCATAAAACCCACTGAGCCACCCAGGCGCCCCGGCGAAACTTTTTTAAAACCTAACTCGACATTAACCTGCTAACTAACTCTGACCTAGAGTTTCAATCAGATATTTGGGTCTTCTAAAATCATAAAGTCTTCAAAAAAAAAAAAAAGTCAAAACTCACTTGATATTTGTGTTCTTACTGTTGTAGTGCAAAGCTATTTGCATCTGGCATTTTGAAATCTTCTAAAGGAAGTTTTTCAGACACTTTGGGGGTGTGATTTCTTAATAGACTGAAACTGCCACGGTTTTATAAGGCATTCGATGCCACTCCAGAACGCCCTCAAATTTATCAACACCAAAATCCCAAAGTCACAAAGCCCATATTAGCATTTCATTATAAATGCCTTTGGGATCCTCTGTAACTTGAGAGTCTTCTATTTTCATATTTCGGATGAAGCATAAGGCTTAATTAATAAAATATGGAGCTAAGTATCACGCCAAATGAAATAAATATTTATTGGAAATAACTAAAACGACTTTGCTGGAGTAGAAAGTCCTAAAACCATACTCAGAGGAATGCTAAATACGTTCCTGTGTTTTCACAAACACATGCTGAATATTACGTCCAGCTCTCCGGAGCTGGGTAGGAGCAGGGCAAGGATTACCCCTAATGCGAGGAGGCAGTCACACAGTCGAACAATATTAAATAAGCATGTTGTGATCAATACCCTTAAAACCCCAAGAGAAATTTTAAAAATCAAATTGTCTGAGGCTTAGCTGTATGGTTCCCAATTAACTGAGCAAGTTGTGTTTTTAAACACCCATGTCCTGCTGAAAATTCCCCATAGCTTTTTAAAGAAGCTATAAAAAGTGTTTCTGGCGACAGAATTCACCTTAATAAGTTTCAGAAGGTTTTGATAGTTCATTCACACTTTGGCTTATAAATGATGTAGGCAAGTAAGCAGAATCATTTTTCCCGACTTCTGCAGTGTTGGGAAGAGTACAAAATCCAGCTGCATTTCATTAAAGCGATTTTGGAAAGTCCAAGACAACACATGAGGAAAAGAGGACTCGCAAGTCAGTCCTTGGAACCCAGGGTGACCCATGGTACATGGTTCTGTGCCTCTCTCCCCCTATAGCAGAGGCTAGACCATGTTAGGCATCTGCTGACCTAAGGGTTTATCACCGATGATTCCATAGCAAGGACTACTTAGACCTGTTCAGTCATTACAAGCAATTTCCCATTCATCTGTCACATGATGGTCACTTTTAGTTCATATGTGCTCCCAAAGGACCCTGATTTCAGAACATCTTAAACCCTTGCAAGCTCTTTTATGAGGCTAGTCCCATTGGAAAGCATTTGATTCCAGTAACAATCACCTTGTGGCTCTTTTGTTTCCCTGGTAAAGAATGAAGAGTAGTTAGGATCCTCCTACCAGTGTTTGCAGGGTGCCCTTGACAACAGTGGCTTTGTGGCACAGTGCTGAGGTCATCAGTTTATAAAGCAGACCAGAAAGGTGCTCTTAGAGACAAGACAATAGTCAAATTCTTCAACTGGCCGTGTCCCTGACTTTAATTTCGTACACGTTCCTTCCTTTTATTTCAATATGAATATTTATCCTACACAGCTTCTGCCTCTCCCAAACTAAGAGTCTTACAAAAGAGCTTTGAAGTAACTCACCAACTGGGGTCAAGGTTACAATGTATTTCACTGGCTTCCTGTTTGGGGCCCCGTGAGGCAACAGTGAGTAGGCCTAAGACCTGCTTTCCAAGGGCCCCTGATTTCCCTCCCTCCTGCGCCTCTAGCCTCTTTGCAAAGCAGAGGTAAACTAATTACCCTGTTTGTGCAGTCTGTGAACTAGGTGGCATCCATACCAGGGGAGAGTTTCTCTTAGGAAAGTAGATGTTCAACAAAGGAGCCTAAATTCTCCAGGAGAGATGAGATCAGATGGACTATCATCTTAACCAGGGCTGATTAGCAGGCTAGTGTGCTAGGTTCATTCCTGAAGCAAATAGGAATGTAACAGTTTTTTTCCATGTTCCAAACACTGGAACCAAGCCAGAGAAAAGGAGAAGATTTGGGACTCCAGTTCCTCTTCATTTTCCCAGCAGAGGTCACCACTTCCACAATGTAGATGGGTTTCCAGGTGTTAGGCAGGTTAGTTCTGTAAATTACACTGGACAAATTATTGAAAGGAGCCCTAGGTTTCAGGAACGAGAACAGACCCTCTAGAAGCCACTTTGTCCTATAGAGGAAAGAAAAATTGCATTTATTCAGAAAATGTAGGTCATTCAAGCAGTTTAATATAGATGTTGGTATTTGAGATAAGTCTCTAGTAAACAGAACACACTTTTTTGGAGCATTTGTGTGCACACACTTACAACCATGATTTTAAAATTATTTTTGCTACTTTAAAATATGGCTTTTCTTCCATTTAGGGTATGTAACCCAAAAGAAGCATCATAAATATGATTTATTGCAAAATTCTGTTCTACTATGATTTTAGTTGTATCTACCTTTGAAACTAATTCCATAGGCACTGAAAATGACAAGTGCGCATATTGAACATTGGAATTTAGTTTTATAGGATATGATGCTCTTAATTTGATTTTAAAGGCTGTGATGCCCTTAAGTGGCTGGCCAGAGTTATCATGCCCTTTGGTTTCTTGTGAACTTCTTTTTTTTTTTTTAATAAAGATTTTATTTGTTTATTTGATACAGAGAGAGATCACAAGAGACAGAGAGGCAGGCAGAGAGAGGGGGGAAGCAGGCTCCCTGCTGAGCAGAGTCCGATTTGGGGCTCGATCCAAGGACCCTGAGATCATGACCTGAGCTGAAGGCAGAGGCTTAATCCACTGAGCCACCCAGGCGCCCCTCTTGTGAACTTCTGTAGACTCTTGTCTGGCAAGCATCCAGGACTTATGTGAAAGGCATTGAAAGAATACCTAGTATAGGTTGAACCATAACATTCTCAAAAGCCTTTATAATAAAGCAAGGGATCAAGGGGTTCACACTGGAACTCAATAAAAATACCTTCTTTAAGAGAGAACAGGGAACCATGATCCTAAATAGTACCCAGTGGAAATCCTTGATACTGGATTGTCTAAAAAACATTTGTTGCCCCACAATGGATCATTATTTTGACTATTTCTGGCATGTTAGTCTCCCTAAAATAAGCCGGGATGAAGTATAGGTAGAAAATAAAGGTTGCTCCTTCTGCCCCAGTGGACGTCTATGCGCGTAGTTAGCTGCTTGCTGAATCATTTTGAACAGTAGAGAGCAGTAGAGGAGTGTCGGAGCGCACAGCTGGCCAAAAATCAAGATGCTGGAAAACAAACTAAAGACATGTTCTCTTAAAATGATGTGCAGTTTCTGCTGACTAGGGAAGACATTTTTGAACTATGCTGTAAATGTATCCATTTTCGGAGAATGGGTAACGAACATCCAGACGGGAATCTATCAAACGAGAATGCCAGTATCTATACTGAGAGGCTGCTGTTACGAGTTAAAGCTCTTGACTGCAGAAGAGTGGGAGAATTCGGTAACACGTTCTGTAAAGCTTCAGATCATCATTGACAACTATAACCTAGAGTGGGTCTCAGACTAGTCATCTAGGAGAATCACCAGAGTCAATGTCGTTCCTATGAATGCCAGTTTATACTGACCATTCACGACAACTTGCGTCAGTTTGCCAATAAATGGATCTGTCACGCACTACGTGGCGAATGAGCCCGTGTACAAACTACATCATCATTTACAAGACAAATCTCTTTTCTCATTGGCCTTAGTAAGCCCACTGGTGTGGTAGTGAAAATGCCTGTGATCAATTATCACTGTCACCAGACTCCTCTGTGCCAGGCACCGTGCAATTCACAGCTGTTACACTGTTTCCATTTCAAACCTGACTTTACTACTCATCCCAAACTGAATTCCTGGTGCTCATCTCCTAAATAGAACCCCATCCACCCAAGCCAGGAACATAATGATCACCCTGGGTCCTTCCTTCTTCCTTATCTCCCACAACAAGTCCTCTCGATTCCGATCCTAAATTATACTTCGCCCCCACTTCCGTCTTTCCAGCCCCACTGACAGACCTTCACCTGGATCCTATGATCTCACACTTGCACCACAGCGAAAGCCTCCAGCTGCTCTTTATCCTTCCAGCAGAAGTTTGGTCTTTATATTAGAAAACACGGATCAGGTCTGAGCACTTCCCTGCGTGAAACCCTGCAACTGCTGCCCATTGAACTTGAACTGCGATACAAACCCCTTCTGATGGCCCACCATGTCCTGACCATCCCTGCCCCCACTCCCATCTCACGCCACACCCACTCCAAGATCTCTGACTCAGGCCCTTCCGCCTACAGGCTCTGTGACTTGGGGAAGTCATCTAACCATCCGGGCCTTGGTTTTTCTCCTCCGTAACAGAGGGAGCTTGGTCTTCTTCCAACGGGGACCTCCCTGCTTCCTTTGAAAAGACTAAAGTTCTCCTGAATTCATCTTTTAAGAAATTCTACCAAGCACTGATTCTGAAATAATACGAGAAGTTAGCCACATGCCCATTGGCAAATATTTTCCACGTATAGTACAGAATATAAACGCTTTGAAATTGAGATGTATATGTTAACCAGCAACGTTTTCAATTAATAGAGGGATGTTTATACCATGTGAGAAGCCTTAAAGCTTAAATTACAGCGGGATAGGAGACTTAATCCTTAGAAAGTAAATTCACTGCTGTCTTACTAGGTTAGGTTCTGTCTGAACGCACAGTCACATGTGGGGATGTATCTAACTGGCATTCCAACCATCCTTTATTGAGAGTGCATTTTCAAGGTTCTCAAGGTTTATATTATTCTCATCAGTAGGACAGTATTGTCAGGTTTCCAATCTCCTATTGTTGGGCACCCAAACCAGAATTTGGGGCCAAATTACCCACACACCAAGCCAATCCCACCCCAGGTCAACACAGTTCTGCAAGCTTTGTTGAGCTCCTGTGAGATGCCAGCCACCTGCCAAGCTCCAGACTGCAACAAGGAGATCTGGGGCTCAGCCCTTGGAGGCCTCCCGGTGCAGCATGCAGCCCCAGACGCAAACAGATCATGTTGGAGGGCTGTAGTCTTTGGGGTAATGAAGTGCTCTTCTTAGTATGGAGGGAGCAGTGGGATGGACCAGTTCTATTTGCTTGTCAAAGAAGAAAACAGCGTTCCAGGAAAGGGAGGTGGGGAGGCAGCAAACAGGACTGCAGCAGCAATGTCCTTTGGGGGAACAGGCAGGGCTCAAGAGGGTCTCTGGCCAGAGATGCAGCTGGAAAGAGAGGCAGGCAGTATGTTGTAAGGAAGCTGGTATGACCCACATGCTCTTGGCAAGGTTTGAACCACATCCTGACATGCTACTAATAATAGCCATATTAGGTCGCATACGGAGAGCTCACAAAGTGCCACTTTACCTGAAACAACTCGCCTAATAGTTTGTAGCTGTGATGGGGGCCATCTCTTCGGCCCTGCTGGGCACCACTGTCGAGCAAAGGAGACTTAACATTGCGTGACCCTGAGCAAACCCCTCAATCCCTCGAACTCTGCCTCGTCATCTGTAAAATGGGGATAACTGGTTTATTTCGAGAGCTAACCAAGTGAAGAAATGTAAAAGGTTTAGTGAGCACTGTGCGTAGCCCCTGGGGGGCACCTGCTGTCATGATTGTCTTCCGCTGCAGACTCGTAATCCATTTTTAAGATCAGATTGAGAAATGGAACAACTTAACCATATTTGCATGTGCAGGATGCCCAACCAGGCAGGCAGGGTTGGGGGTGGGAGTGGAGACCCGCCATATCGCCAGCTCCAGGGGACTCCTGCCTTTCCCTCTGCAGTCAATATGTGCCCCTCAGGGGCCAGCCAAGGGCTCTGAGAAGAACAAGACAGGAAGTAATCCAGAGACAAAGAAAGCTGCAGTGTGGGAGGGTGGGGGGGAGTGGCGTGGTGGGAGGTTCCTAGTGACTGGTGATGGATGGAGCAGGTGGGGACAGGAAGTACGAGTGGTCTTGATCAAGGCCAAGGGAAGACACAGCCTGCAGGGATCAACTCACATCAGTGCCTCTTTCTGAATCTGTGTCTCCAACTTTCCGAAAGGCAAAATAAACCTGATTTTGGACTAGGCACATTTTCCCTATCAAGTGTGGCTCTCCCGCTCAGGAATATAAAGGACTGGGATTGACTGTGGGCTCAGTATTACCTCCCAGGGAGGCGCCGTGCCGGGACACATGGCGGGATCTGTGACTTGCTGTTGTAGCAGTCTTCTGTCTAGTAACTCACCGTACTCTTTCTGAATTAATGATTTCGATCACCGAACGCACCCGATTTTCAGTGAAATGGGGTACATAGAGCAGAAGCCTCACAGCAGTTGCAGGAAAGTTCTTCATTTTGCTAATGTGTGTTTAAACGTACCTCATTACAGGGTGGGGGAGGGTGGAGTTTTAGGGACAAAGAAGAAAAATCTGTGTATCCTTTTGTAAAGACAACCTCAGAACATCCTGAAAATTGAGACAGAAGAGAGTTATCGTCCCCCATTCCCTACCTCACCCCTGCCTCCCACCTCAGCAACCCTGCGCTGGGTCTAATATTCACAAGTGCAGACTGGGGGTGGGGGGCGCTGGCTCCCAGAGCAGCCAGGTGGAGGGCTGCAGGGGGCTTTCCTGTGCCCCCTGTTGGGTCCCAAAATAGCTTTCCTACTTTACCTGTTAACTACTTTCAAAGAAAAACAGAGAGAGTTTAATAGCTCACGCCTAGCTGAAATGCATTTTTAGATGGATTTTATTTTTGCCCCTGCTTGACCCAAGTGCGATACCTCTCAGATATGCCCCATTTTATGGGTAGCTTCTTCACTCCTGGGGGGCCAGAACCAGAGTGCTGTCGCCACCTTGATACTCTTCTAAGGTCCCCTCTCTAAAGCACCCATTCGAGCTGAGACCGATGGCACCCTGCTTACCCTTCATCCGCTGCTCCTGCCTTTTGTTTGTTCATTTAAAAGCAAAATATTCCCTTGTATTTTTAAAAACAGTTACTCGTAATAAACATCCAATAATTAGGACAAAAAAATCTAAAAGCAAACTTTAGAGAAATAAACCATCTATACAATTTGATACATCTACAATTACAATAATAATAATAATAGCTACCATTTGTTGAGTCCTAGTCCTATCTAAATGCCATGCTATGTACATTATACGCATTGCTGTGTTTAATCCTCTCGACTACCACGGAAGACATATGACTTCTGGAGCACACTGGAGGAGGCTGGGCTATTTCAAATAGCCTGACTCCCAGACGCTGAATAGAGTGTTTGTTGGCAATGCCCATAGGCCTGAGAGTCGAAGAAACACCAGGGAGCACCGTGGCCGGCTATCCGGTGGCCCATGAGTACACTCCCTGGTTCCATGTTGCCTTGGCCTGAACCTTGATGGTTTCTGGAACCGACTGCAGTGTGTGCCCTCTTGGCCTTGAGGCTCGCGGTTCCATTTCCTCCTCAGGTCCGAGGACTGTGTGCTTGACCTTGCCACCCTCTCTGCAGTGCTCCTTTCACGCCTTCAGGTCCTCTCTATGGGTCCCCACTAGCACCTTCTATGTGGTTGGATGGACTGCAGTGAGCAGAACTGACTGTTTCCTATGGGCTCTGTTCTGTGCGTCTTAACTCTATCGGGCACAGACAGAAAATAAACAAGTGAAGAAGAAAGAAATCCCCTGCGTCTGACTTTGAAATCAAACCCCATTCTATCTCCTACATGACTGCAGGCTTCTGACCAACCACACACCAAACACCCTTCAGGAGCTTTTCCTCATCTGTAATAGGAATCTGTAATCTCTTTCTCCTTCGTAGGCTGTCAGAATTCACCAGGATAACTGTGGCCTCGGTGTGCCTTACTCACAAGCCTGAATCGTGAGCAAGGCTGTGTCAGTCTAATTCTCCCCATCAAATTCCTCTGCATTGTATGTTCAGCCTCCCAGTAGCTAGTAGAGAAACTAGCCAGTCATACTGTCTTTATTCCCGATTTAAGGATCTGCTTCAGATCTCTCCATCTTTAACTGAGTGGACTAATCTAGAAGGAAACCTGATGCCCTCTTTTTTAATCTTTCCTTGCCAGATGCCTGAATCTTTCTTCTGGCCTGGAGTCTGGCCCCTTGAGCTCAGTAGACCCCCGGGGGCCCCCTGCTGCTATTATCCCCTGATGATTCTGGATTGGCACTCTTCCCACAAAGTTCTCACCTCCTCTCAGCCTTTGGCGGGGAAAGGGGTTTGAATGCCTCTCCACCTTCGGGTGGAATACAGTAGACTCTTAATATTCTTAGGAACTAATCCAAAGCCCTTAGGCAGTGTTCAGGTTCACAAACGATGCTATAATAGCACATAATTTCTCCCATTGAGTGCAGTTAAGTGGAAAGGGCCTCTTCAGAACCTTAATGATGCTCTAAATATTGTACCAAAATATTTGAATTTCTTCTAAGAATTGTCAGATGCATACAACTCGGGCCTCTCTCCACCTCCAGCAGCAGTACGAGGAGTTAAATCCCATGGGGCAGTTGCCCCAAGTAAGATTTGCCGCCCTGAGGGAGTTTCTGCTACTGCAGGCAGAGTGAAAACAGCAGGAGGATACTAGGTACGGGCTCGGCGCTCATTGTGTGCGCGGCTCCATGCCCCAAGCCTTACAGACGCAACTCTTAAGTTTCCGACAACTTGCAAGATGGATGTGATTATTTTCCCCATTTCTCAGATGAGAAAACTAAAGCACAGAGAGGTTGAGTAACTCCCCCAAGGTTCCCCAGCTAGTAAGTAGTGGAACAAGGATACCGATCCCGGCTGCCTATCCCCAGAGTTAACGCCAAAATCTCCAGGCTGTCATCTCTCCCAGCATGAACAAGGAATAAAGCTGGGATGAGCTGTAGGTCTGGGTACTTGGCTGGGCCCCCTTACTGTGAGTGGAGCCCCCATACCTGCCACTGGTACATGGCATTCAAATCCCTGACTCCGTCAAGTGGCACATTGTCGCACGTCTTAGGCATTTGTGTCTCTAGGAAGGTGAACTCCTTCAGGGCCAGGGACCCACTTCCTCTCCGGTTCATCAAGTTTTGTGTTTCTAGTGTGTGGCAGCCCCCTTCCCCTCCACCAGACTTTTCCAGCTTTCAGGAGGAGGTTGAGCCTTGGGAGGGAGATCTGGGTTTGGAGACAATATTTCTGATTCAAGAGAAGGCTGGAGGTAAGGAAGCAACAATTTCCTATGACTTAAAAGGAGGAAATAATTTTTTACCTGTCTCTGGAAGACAAATTCCCTTTATTGAAGCTGCTAGATGAGTGTTACTTAATTTAATAACAATAACACCCCTCAGCAGAAGAGCTGAAATTTATTCCCAGGGCTTTCTTTCACAAAGTCTTTTGCTCTAAATTCAAATGTGTATGAGAATAGAATCTTAGAAACCAGCAATTGTTTCTTTCATAATTCTTGAGCTTTCTATCCTTTTTATAAGTGAAAAGAAAAAGAAACTGTATTAAAGAAGATGGTCCCTTTTAGAAAAACGAACAAGGACTTTCATTTTTGCACGTCGTCTTCCGTTCCAGGTTCAGAGTATTTATGTGTTTCTATGATGTCCCTGTCGCTCACGGTAGTAGAATAACTCCAGTAACACAGCCCTGGAAAACTCAGAGGCTTAACAGGACTCAGAGTCCCATCTCACTCACTCTGCATCTCTAACTCTGGTCAGCAGAGGGCTCTGCTCATCACTGTCACTCTGGCGCCCATGGGCAGGGTGAAGACGCACACTTCCACCATCGCTGAGACAGGGGAAGGAGAAGCAGCAGATTACAGACAGGCCCTTCACACTCTGTAAGGAAGTAGCCCCATTACCTCAGCTCCTTCCCACCAGCCAAAGAAGTCCCAGAGCCGACACAGCTTCCGGGAGGATGGGCTTATACATAGGCTGTGTGCCTGGAAGAACAGGAAATGGAATGTTTGAGAACAGCCCTCATGAACTCTGTAACTGTGTTATATTCTACCACGAACCATAATTTACTAAGCCACTTTTCTGCGACTAAATATTTAGGCCAGAAGCAATGAATTTATATTATTTTGGAATATGTATTTGAATGTGTTCTATGGTACCACCCCCGAGTGAGATCCCTTGTACGTGTGCACACTCATCCCCCGCCAACACACACAGGGGCACCCAGACACACACGTGGCAGGCTACCGACCCCCACACCAGCAACATCCTCCCCACCACTTTCCCGTCATGTTTGCAGCCAGAGAAATATAAATCAGAGGTCCTGTCATACCCACTTTCCTGCTGCTGGGTTCTTGACCACCTCTGCGCAGGCTTCCTCCTTGGTGGTAAAGAATTTATAACAGTATCAATCTTCCATGGCAGCCAGCTGCACAAATAATGAGCACACACACATGCACACACTCACATACACTCACATCTGATCACCTGTTTGCCCTGAGGCCACAAATTGGAAGATGAGACACTCAACACTTAGCTCAGCCATACACCCAAATGTACCTGCATGTTCTGATTTGTTCCCACTGACACCCGGGTTGTCGTCATAAGTACCTTGTCTCCTCCCAGCCACAGCCTTGGACTCTGTGCCTTTGCCCAAGAATGCCTGTTGGGCCCAGCATTTAAAATGTCCTTTGCAGCTGAATGACAGCAGGCCGTACCCTCAGCCGCAGCATAGTGCTGGGGAACACAATAGTCATGTCCAGAGGAGAACAGAGATGACTTGAGATGTGAAACGGGGGCCCAGGGAAGCTTGTGCGGCCCCTCGCAGGTCATGCCATTCCCCAGTGATAAAGTGTCATCCATGAATCCGGGTCACGGGACCACTGTGGCTTTGGAATTGAATTATTGTGTATTCCGGTCTTTCAGATGATAAAGTAAATGTCAGTGGGACTCTAGAGCCACCTGCCCTGTAGCTGAATACTTACGTTTAATGAAAAAATTAGTATCTGCGAGGAACTGGCTGAGGTTCCTTCGGGATTGGAAGCAACTCAGCCCCCATGAGAGTCAGATAGGGAAGGGGAGGGGACAGAGCAGCTCAGAGCATGAGGGGACAGGGGGCCTCAGCAGCTCAGACCAAGCTCAGGAAACAGTGGTCAGGCTGGCCAACAGGACACCAGAGAGTCTAAGAAAAGCCAGCAAGTGGTGTAGTGTGATGAGGACACGGTCCATCTGTGGGTGGAGCAGGGGTACAGAGAACCAAACCTTCCCCAAAGGAAGGGAAGCTGGGATTGGCAGAAAGTAAAGGACAGTAGTGGATGTTTGGGGCTGCCTAGCTTCTGATTCTGGGACTGTCATTTGTTAACTGTATCTCTATGGCAAGTTACTTAATCTCCCTATGTTTGTTTCCTAATCTGTAGAATGGAATTAATAATAATACCTACCTCATGGGGGATATTGTGAAGATTCGACAAAAGAGTATCTGTATCTTATTATTATATATATTGCATATGTATGTTATATGTATGTAATATTATACATATTATATGGTGTATATTATGTATATTGCTTAGAATAAGAGCTGAAGCATAGTAAGTACTTTAAAAATGTTAGTTTTCAAGGTACGTGGGTGGCTTAGTCAGTTAAGCATCTCTCTTTGGCTCAGGTTGTGATCTCAGTGTCCTGGGATCGAGCCCCACTTCAGGCTCCCAGCTCGGCAAGGAGTCTACTTCTCCCTCCTCCTCTCCCTCTGTGATCTCCCTCACTTTCTCTCTCAAAGAAATAAATAAAATCTTTGAAAGATAGAAGGAAAGAAGGGAAGAGAGAAATTCATTTTCACAGGGGTTCTTAGAATAAGAGCTGAAGCATAGTAAATGCTTTAAAATGTTCGTTCTCATAGGGGTTCTTGGGCCCCAAATGCTAAATAGATTTTAGGACAAAGTCCCAGAAATAGAGGCAAGCTGGGGTTCCTTGTAGAAGAAGGCCAGGTCCACACATGAGAATCAGGAGGTACATAAGCCAAGGTAGAAAAATGCAGAATGTGCAGGAACGTCCTTTTGAAGTTGGTTGAAGATGGAGATGGTGGGCAACATAGATGAGTCTTGAAGGCATTACGCTTAGTGAAATGAACCAGTCACAAAAGTACAAATACAGGATGATCGCACTTACATGACGAATCTAGCACAGTTAAATTCATAGAGATGGAAAGTAGAAGGGTAATTGTCAAGAGGGAGGGAAGAATGGAGAGCTATTGTTTAATGGGCACAGAGTTTCAGTTTCGCAAGATGGTAAGAGTTCTGGAGATGGATAGAGGTTAGAGTCGCACAACAATGTGAATGGAATATACTTAATGCTGCTCAACTGTTCACTTTAAAAATAGTTAAGATGGTAAATTATACATTATGTGTATTTTATCACATTTTTTTGAAAACTAAGGAAGTCTGCATAAAATATGGACTTTAGTAATGATAATGTATCAATTTCGGCTCGTGAATAGCAACAACTCTGTCCAATAAAGTGAGATGTCAGTATGAGGGGAAACTGGGTTCGGGGGGGTATATGAGAAATCTGTAGTATCTTCATAATTTTTTGGTAACTCTAAAACCGTTCTTTAAAATTAAGTTTGTTTTCAACAAAATAGCTATAAAAGACAGGAAGAACCAGATAAAGAGCTGCTTTGGCTAGAGTAAGAGATAACTGAGATTACAGAAATGATCATTATGAGTCTAAAAACAGATTGTAAGTGTGGTTTTGAAGGTACTGTGGTGAGAAGGAGAAGTACCTAATATGGGAAGATTGCTCACAGTGTCCGCTGGACAGATGACCATGATAATGACCAGGAAGGGATTCAGGTCATCAAATGGACTTGTGCTCACACCAAGCCTGCTTTGCACATATGAAGGGAAAAGCCGTATGAAGACACATCTAATCAGTTGAGCAGGTTTCAAATTCCAAATAAGGAAGGTCACTAAACCTGTGTTCTTGGACATTTCCATAAAACAAAACAAGTGGACAATTAGGAATGCACAGAATGGTGGGGAGCAGAGCATGAGGCATTGGTCTCAGGGTTCAGAGGGTCAGTTGGTTTAAGTAAGGTAAAGTATGTAAGCATGTCGGGACTGAACTGTCAAGTGTTGGTAGTGGGAATTAGATGTCATTTAAAAAATAAGATTTCCTGTCTTAAATTCTTGTCTCTAGAAGTTCCTAAAAAGTCTTTATGAATCAGATCCAAATTCAACACATTTTTAGCACGCATGCGGTTCTGTACGTGGCGTGTTTACCCGGGTTGTTTTAATTCTCATAACTAGTATTACCGTCGAGTGTTACATGAACAAAACTAGAATGAAATCATTCCAATAATAGTGATGAAAGAAGGAATCAAACAAAGATCTGCCCACCATAACTATGAACGAATGAATTGTGAGTTTCCAAGCTCCTCCGTAACACGGTCAAACCAAATGAAATCAAACCATGTATGGCGGTGAGGGGCTTGCCTAGAGGCCGGATCCAGCCCAACATCCCGGTGACAGGAGGTGGGGCAGGAGGCGGCACTGAAGAGCAGAAGGGGGCCTAGAAGAGCCCTTTTTACAGACCACGTGCCTGCTCCACCTCTACTGGTGCCGGAGGCTGGAACATCAGCAGCATTGGCATCATCTTGAACAACAGGACATGTACTGATTCTGACCCGTCGACATGGGAAGAGGGTGAGGAAGCTGTATAGGGTACCAAGATGCATGTCGTGGTGTGGGCAGAAGGATGGGGAAATGACGGGGGCCTGGTGTGATGGGGACAGAATGAAGGGAACGTACACGCAGCAGGAGGAAAATGAGCCTTGGGGCAGGGGTACCAGAAGGACCCAAGGGCCCGGGACCGAGCCATCAGGAAATAATGTCGTTGCTATAAATGCGGACATCTTTCCAAGTCAGTAATAAGCTGTGAAAATGTCAACATTAGACCCCTCATATTTTTGACCTTCCATAGTCCATGTCATTGATTGGGATACTTTTAATGTGGCACCAGAAAAGGGAAGACATGAAGCAGGAGGCAAGAAGAGTGCGGAAAGATTAGCATGAAACCTAGTCTTCTCCAGCTTGGCCTCTGCCACTCATGATGGCAATGGCACATAGGAGGGGCCCACTAAGTGTTTTTTGAATGGTTGCAACATGGTATAAATGGCATTAATAGCTGGTGTGTGTGTGTGTGTGTGTGTGTGTGTGTGTGTGTGTCTTTGTGCAACTTCAGTTACTATGTGCGATTTTCTTAAATGCATCTATTTACCACCATATATTTTGCCTTTGAGGTCAAGAATCATGCCGTTAATGTCATCTTTGTAAGTACTAGCAGCTTCTTTGAGGCTTTTTCCATTATAGGACAGAGTCTGAACTGACACAGTGTTCTAAATTAGAGACTGAGTTCACCTGGTATTATTCTAGTGTGCTAAAGCTAGCTCATCCTAGACCATCCTGTTTCATGCTGGCCCATCGTTAGAAGCCAGTGAAGGCTGGCCACCAACTACAGTAGTCCCCTTTTCCCTGCAGTTTTGCCTCCGTAATTCCAGTTACCCACAGGGAACTGCGGTCCAGAAGCAGATGACCCATCGTCAATAATAGCCTGACACTGTGTCACAGTGCCTACATTATTCACGTCGTTTCATCTCATCCCATAGGCATGTTATCACCTCCCATCATCCCAAGAGGAAGAAGGGTGAGTGCAATAAGACATTTTGAGAGAGAGAGAGAGACAACATTCACACAACTTTTTTACAGTATGTTGTTATAATCATTCTATTATTAGTTTTTGTTGTAATTTCTTACTATGCCTAATTTATAAATTAAACTTTATCATAGGAGTATGTGTGTGTGTGTGTGTGTTTGTGTGTGTAAACATAGTACATGTAGGGTTTGACATGATTCGTGGTTTCAGGCATCCACTGGGGATCTTGGAACAGATTCCCTGTGGATAAGGGGGATGGCTATACATCAGATAGGAGTTGGGATTGAAAGAGTCAAGGACCCCTCCTGACTCTGAGCCCATTTTTCTGTGACCCCCAAGTCTTCCAAGGTCAATGTTCTCTTTGCAATATGTAGTACTTGAATACTTTGTCTTCACATTGCAAACCAGTAGTGTTTAGCCTGAACCATTCATTTGATGACATGAAAACTCAAGCAACTCAGTTGAAACTCTTCTAGAATGTGCCTGGGAACACAGACGGAGATAAGCAGGGTTCTTTAGGGACCACTGGAAAAGCCTTTGTTTTAGGAAAGTGTAAGGCTCCTCTTAGTATAGCAAAATGTCTTTCTTTAATATTTTGGAAATGTTATTCACTTCTAATGACTTAACTCGATCAAATCCAACCTGATGGTACATACATCTCCATCCTTCTACTAACTTCCTGTGCCTTCAACCAGTCCTGAACTTAAATTTAAGAGGCAAAAAAAAAAAAAAAATCCTGACCTAGTTTTTGAATCTTTACATGATGCATAGATAAAAATAATTTCTCTGCACTAATTAACTGAAAAGGCTTGGAACCCAACAGCTTGGAAGCTTTCCATTTCTAAATTTGGTACCCAGAACATTGCTAAGTGGTTCACTTTAGGGAAAGATGTGTTAGTTTTAAATAACCCATCGTTGAGCTTTTTAATGGAAATAATAAAATCTTTGTATTATTTCTTTCTCCCAATTAATCACAAGAGAATAATGTAATTTGGTAAAAACAAATGTATGACTAATCCTTCACTCCAATGTCTAATTTTTCTTAAGCTGCTTTTGATTTCCACGTATTAGGTTAACTAATCAGATAACTACACAACATGGGACTTTAAAGTTCTATAGTTATTGCTTCTTCTCTTGTCCAACTTATAAAATCAGAAAGCAACATCTTCTCCTGACCACCACCTCTGCTCTTATCAAAAGTGTATCTGGTGTAGGACGGAGCTAAGCCTGAGAGAGAAACAGACAGCTGCTCATTGGGTTTACAGAAAAGACACCTGTCTCAAAGAAGACCCTTTCCCCTCTCCCTAAGAAAACCAAATAGACCGTCATGGCCAGAAGAGAGAGGATTTGAGTTCATCTGATGGACAGACTTTTGAACACAGTGGAGTTTGTAACTGTACCTTAGATGCTTGTATCTGAAGGAACAGATAAGGATAAGGAACAAATGGGGGGCAGGGAGGGGATGGAATCACAAAAATGAAATGTCAAGTCAAGATCATGGGTACTCTCAGAAAGACAGAGTGCCTTTTAGAACCTGGCTCTAAGAAATGAGGAGGAGAAGGCAGTTCAAGGACCTTCTAGCAAATTCTTAATGCAAAAGAATTAAGTGGATCTAAACATTTTTAAAGCAATAGGGTGAGTGACCCCAAATATTCCTGCTGCTCCTCTGACCTTATGTTGCATCAGAAGAGAACAACAATAGCAAGAATAATGCTGATGAAGAGAAATAGTTTCTTTTTTCAATCCAGAAAGCAGATGAACTCATATGATCTCAGTAGTAACCTCCCTTGTAATTTTTCTTCTTGATCAGTGACCAGGGCATTTCTGATAATAAGTTGCAAACTGAGGAAGATACATTTGTTCTTTTTAAGGGAGGGTAACTAAAATGCTTCAGCATCCAATGGCATGCTTTCGGAATTTTAAACTTGGCCAAACCCATGTTTGTTTGTAACTTTTTGATTTAAACAAAGGCAAAGTGTGTGTGTGTGTGTGTGTGTGTGTGTGTGTGTGTGTGTGCACACGCGCGCGCACGCATGCACATGCACACACAGGGTTCTGGAAGAGGAGGAAGGAAATCAATGAGGTTGTGTATAAACAAGTCACTTTTATGTGATTTTGAGGCCTGGGCCCTGCTTTTTCTTCTGTCTCCTTCTGGGATCTCGTCTAAGCTTGGGACTTCCATGGTATGTCCTCCATGGAGATAATTAATTTGGAAACGGAATGTTCACAATGACCATGATAGTAAAATATTGGATAGTCTGTCCTGGGTAAAAGGGATTAGGCTTCATTTCAGGGTGGCCCAATTCCATCATCGGGGAAGCCAGCCCGGGGAAGGGGCAAGTCTCCCACCACTGATTAAAGGAGAGAGAAGAGGAGGCAAGAATATATGACTTTTGACTCCTTTCTTGCTCTGTCTCATGGTCATGCTGGGTCCCCTCAACTGTCTTCATTAGTCCCAACACAGCCGTCATTTTAACATGTTACTTAAAAAAAGAAGCAATAGGCAAGATGATGGCCACTGTTTGGGAGAATGGCCCAGGAAGTGACCTCCGCCATGCAACTCACCAGCCCAGTGTGCTCTTCTGAGCTGCATCACCTTCAGGCGGAAATACCCCAACTTATGGATTGAATCTATGAGGAAGTTCTTTTCAGCTCACTAAAAGGAATTGTTTAATGTTAAAGCCACCTGGCAACGAAGCGGATGGCTTTAAGAGTTTGGAAGGTGCCAGGCATAAAAAGTGTTTAAGGGGAATGGCCAGCTGTCAGAATTTCCTGCTTTAGGTCAGAGCGTATGCTAGGGACTCTGAGGTGACGAAGAACCGTGAGTTTCTTTCACTGCTGCATCTGCCCTTGCAACCCTGACCTCCTCCCTGGAATCAGGGACCTGTAGAATTGTCCGTGACTTCGAAGCCTACCTTATCCAACCCCATACAGAGAGGTTATGGGGTACCACGTCCCCCCTTTGAGCTCTTGTCCCACCCCTTTGAATGCTGCCCCCTTAAGTCTCAGGGGGAGAATTCATCCCCCCTTTCAAACCAGCTCCACCCCTGCTTTCCATCCGTGGAACCACCATCCACCCAACTCAGAGGTACAGACGCACAATCTGCCTTCTCTTTCCTTTACCACCCACAGCTAGTCACCAGAGTGACTAGTCCTTTTATAGTGCTTCCAGGCCTCCTTCCCTCACCCCACCAGTACCTTGGTATCTCCCCCAGCCTGGCAATAATGGCCTTGGCAACATGCCTGATTCCAGTCGCACCCACTCTGAGCCATGCCACGGACTATGCCCAGTTACTGCCATCTACACACAAGCTCAAGGTTGGAAGAAGCCAGAGGATCCATCTTGTTCTGCCGCCTCTCTCATGCATGATCTGTCACTGAGACATTCCCTCTTTCCTCAGCCTTCCCTTTCTCAGAGGTCCCCAGTGTCTTATCTTGCCTGTAGGCCATGAAGTTCTTATGCCTTAGCTTTCTGTTCATGCCTCCCTTCCCATCTCCTGACAAGTCTGCCTGCAATTCAGCCTTCCAACTGGTGTTTCCCCAACACCAGCCAGTGAGGCTGGTCTCCCCACTCTTCCAAGAACCTCCTTACACACTCCTGCCACCAAGTTACTAATGACAGATAATCAACCATAGCTGCTTTAAAAAACAAAAACAATATCAGCTTCCCTTATATAAATAGTCCAGAGATAGAGCTGGTTTCCTCAATCTTTGTCCTCAAGAGTCTGGCTCTATCTTTGTTCTGCTTTCCTCCTTGTTGATTTCACTCCCAGGTCATCCCCTCCAGCTAGTAGTAAAATGACCATTAGCAGCTCCGGGATTATGTCCTCTGAGCAAACAACCGTGGGGGAAAAGAGAGCTTCTCTTTACCTGTGGTTCCTTTAGATCCAGCCTCGCTGGGCTGACCTGGATCATGTACCCATTCTGAACCCTCAGAGGGGCCAGGTGCCTAGTGTGCTTTGATTAGCAAGTTCAAGTTCAGTCCCACCTGACTCACAAGAGTTAAGGGTAAATTTAAAAAAATCAGAGTGCTTAAAAAGAAAAAAAGAAAATCAGGGTCCTGTTATCCAAAAAAGCAGGAATAGAGACTGCAGCCCTTCCTATCCAAAACGCTGCTTCTCCTCCCCATCCCAGCCCACGTACCACTTCTACCACTTTGTAACCAGCCTCCGTGCTATGACTCCTGAACTCCTACCATACTTGCTTTCTGGAGCATTCTAAATCTCTTTAAGGTGCTAAGGTCCTGGAAGGCTAAGACCCATCTTATGCATCTTTACATCATAGTTTTCTTCATTGCACTTAGGACTGTGCTTTGTACAATTGATGCGTAAAAGATTTTTGTTGTGCTGGAGACTTGGGCTAATATTATTATGCGTGTGTGCATGTGCATGTGTGTGTCAAAAAGTGGGCCGAAGTACATGGGAAAAGCAGATGTGCATCTCCATGGAAACGTCTCGGCAGGCAGCCCCCAGGCCTGGTAGCCACATGGTTTTGTGGGTGTTTGGCCATCTTGGAAGCCAGGGTGGAGACCTGGCTCCCGCTGACGGGATTTGCTGCGTCTCTACAGAAAGATGGTGACATGATAAGATGAGGTGAATGCAGGTGGTGTTGTCACTCTGACCTCAGTTCCAGCAGCAAAGGAGAAAAATAAATGGACCAAAAGGCAAATCGGGGGAAAGAATGAGGACAAAAGGGTAAGAGAGGCATTTTTAAGGGAAACAAGGATATAAATTAGGAGGAAAAGTTAAGACCGTGGCCAAAGGTGACAAGACCTCCTTGTTCTCAGTGAAAATAAGGACTGTTTGTTCTTACAGTCTTTGCTTACAGCCCAATTTTACCTGTTTTCTTCTGTGTGCATGATCTGAGTGTGTCTGTATTTCGATTTAGCAATGTCTGTCTCTGTCTCCGTCTCTCTTCATCCCCTCTCATTTACTGTCAGTGTTCTCTGATCCAGTGACCCTATCCTCAGTAACTAGTTCCATATGTTTAATGACTTCTATTTGTAAAATAACTTAATTAACTAAGGTCATGTCATCTTGTTCTTGCATTCCTTCTAAATGGGAGGAATTTGTTTGGTATGGTTTAAACATTTCAGAGAATGGAAAATTTGTCCGTGTCATATATGAAACAAGATCTTGTGTTGGGTAAAGCTGATATAAAGAAGATGTTCAAGATATTTGGGGGTTAACTCTGGGTCTTGAAGAGTCTCTAACAAAGGGAGAGGATGGGCCATTGTAATAGAGCTGGTGGGGACTTTGGAATCCTATACCCGGGCTTCTCGGGCTTTCGCATGCTTCAGAATCACCCAGGGTTCTTGTTCAACAGATAGATGTCAGGGCCCAACCCCAGGAATTCTGATTTTGTAGATCTGGGGTGGAACCAGGGCATTTGAGCGGGCCCCCCAGGTGATCGCCCAGAATGGACCATACACCACACTTCGGGAAATACTGACCCAGGCTGAACTCCTGCTTTTAGGGATGAATAGACTTCAGCCAGTAGTTGTGAAGTGACCTGCTGGCTGTCACACACCATTACAGGCTTGTCCTCTGTCCCTCTCAGTTCCTTACTCGGGAAAACAGGAAGAGGGGGAGTGTCTATTTCCAAGGGTTCCTGGGAGGATTACATATGCTAATACACGTAAGGCACTTGGTACAACACTTAATCGATCATAAGTTCAGGTTAATGCTTAAGTATGACGATCAGCTTGTTATTATTTATGGTACGTTATTTCCCTACTTCAACTGCGTTTAGCAGTCGAGCTTGCCAAAAGCCACAAGGGCCCTTTGGGATGGACTGCCAAGGAGTCCCTGGGGAACAAGAGAAGATCTCCAGAGCCGCACAGAGTCACTTCTCAGCTCTGGCCCCGGGTCGTCCCGCAGTTCTGACCCTGGGTAACTGACATAGGACTCAACCATCTCCAAGTTAAGACCGCCCGCCTGTGAGCTTTTCCTTTGTCCTGGGGCGGCTGTGAGGAAGGGGGTCCATCTTCAATACAGAGATTTTGGATCAGGTGGGGAGCGGATGAAAGTCAGTTGCTGGGATGAGGGTGAAACACCAGTGAAAGAAAGGTCAGTAAAGAGAACTTCTGAAGCACATTTAAAAAAGCCACTGCTTTATAGAATGTTAGTCCTGAAAGGGACCTCTGCAAGCATCTCACCCAGCCCCCTTCCCTCCTCAATTAGTAAGTGAGAAAAGGACCTGGTTGGAGACACAGCTGGGGTAAGAGCCCAGTTAATTCCCTTCCTGCCCAGAAAGAAACAAACATGTCGTACCTGCCTTATAATCTTAACAAAAGGGCCTCACAGCCCCGCCACAGTTTAATATGTAAGCCCAAGTTCATGACCTTGTAATAAAGACCAGGGTGAGGTGTCCATGCATGGGTGTATTTTCTAATTGCTCTCAGGGTGTCATTGCTTTGCTTCCCCACCTTGGGGAGCAAAAATAGCCTTTTTTAGTCTAAAGGGTCAATTTTGATGCACTAGGAGAAAATGGGCCTTTTTTCCCCCCTTTGTGTCTGACTTTATTTCACATGTACAAAGAACTTGTGTTTCGGGGAGTGCCTGGAGATGGCGACTGGAATCCTAACAATGACGTTTACTGTTCGGCCGCACAAGGAGGCCATCTGTCAGGTTTAACGGGGCTCTCTTAAAACCAGCAACGACCAGCCCGTTCATAAAAAGCAGCCCACGCTGAGTCCCGCTTGGGCTGGCTACCTTCGATCAATATTCACAAGCAAGCACACCAGTCTAAGCCTAGTCTGATGCAAGCACGTACCTCTTACGGGCCTGGGTGTCCATCTCCTCTTGGGACTGTGCCTGGAAGTCTCTTCCCTGGGGACACAATCAGACGAGGATTGGGTCAAGGATGTCTGTGAGAGGAGAATGCCTTGGCTGCACTCTCCACCCATGGCCTTCTCTCTTTTGCTCCGCCTGCATCGTGAGGCTGTGGGAGGGATGCAGCATAGCCTCGCCAGCGTGCTCGGGCAGCAGGGGCCATTGGAGCCACTTGGTACAGGGGGGCCCCGGCCTTTGCAACGGGCCAGCAGGGATTTTTGAGAACCCATAAACTGCCCTGTCAGGAAGACCCACTGCCGTGCTCAGCAGCCGAGAGCCGGCAGCAGCGGCCTACGCTGGGTTTTTTTAAACCCAGGCTCCATACTGCTGCTCCCCTGCTGATCCTTTCGGTGTTGGTCTCAGAGTGGCAGGTGGTGACAGTTCTCCAGATGTTGCAGCATTCACGTTCATCTGGTGTTTGTACAGCGTGCCCGCGTTATTTCTGTCGCTGGAATCGTGTCGCCTGAGTGCGCGGACCCAGGTGGCCCGCTTTCCCTGGCTGGCGATCGTTGTTGGGGTAGGCTCTGCACTGGGCAGGGTTGGGGGGGTTGCTGAGCCCAGATGGGGTCCCTCACATTTTCCCACCCTCCTGCCCTATGATGCCTGCATCCCGCTCCTCGGGAAGGGTGACTTTTGCCCTTGAGTCCCAGAATGGTTTCTGAAATTGTGGGGTATTTCTGGCCCTCATGCCCTTCTTCCCCCCCTTTATCTGACTTTAGTCTCCCAGGCTGTGTGAGTTCCCTAGAACAGGGAAGGTCTGAATTATGAAGGAGTATTTCATTCTGACCTCCTAGCCAATTTTTTATTTTTATTTTTATTTATTTTTTAAGTATTTTATTTATTTGTCAGAGAGAGAGCACAAGCATGGTAGGGGGAGCTGGAGAGGCAGAGGGAGACGCAGACTCCCTGCTGAGCAAGAAGCCTGATGCAGGACTCTATCCCAGGACCCTAGGATCATGACCTGATCTGAAGGCAGCTGCTTAACCGACTGAGCCACCCAGGCGTCCCCTTCCCCTGTTTTTTTCTTTTAAGTAAATCCTATCCACCACTCAGGGCTCAAACTCATGACCCTGAGATCAAGAACTATATACTCTACTGACTGAGCCAGCCAGGCATCCCTTCTCCAAGCCAGTTTTGCTAGGATTTTTGCAACTCCATCCCCTCTGTGGCCTCCCCCCTTGGCTGCCGTTTTGGCTGCACACCCCAGAGCAGCTCCCCACAGGACTGCAGAGACCTGAGGGCCCAGGGCAGCAAGATCCCTGGATGGACATGGGTGACTGCTCCCCTCCAGTGCTCCTGGGAGCCCTGCCTGAAGAACTGCTCTTCTTCTCCCTGTGTTGCTTCGGGATGGGGGGCGGGGGGGAGTCTATTACCACTTCACCCTATTGGCTGTGGAAGCAAGCCAGCTGGATGGCTTGTCTAGGAGTTCACTCACTGAAATGAGAGGATGAGCTTACCTTCTTAGCCGTAAAGCTGGGAAGATGTGCTCATGACAGCTGCTGGCAGCCACATTTCCGTGTTTCACAGAGGATGCCGGTGTGCAGGGAAAACAGCTGACCATCAGAGAGAAGAGACAGGAGACAGAAAGGGCATGGGGGCTCCAGGTCCCGGTTTCACTGTCCCAGGACCCAGCTGACCACCTTCCTTTGGCTTGGTTCCCTGAGTCAATACATTCCCCTCTTGGCCATGATAGAGTATGTTGGATTTCTGTCACTTGCGACCAAGAGTTCTAATTACTCTTGGCCCCTTGGTCTCTGTTTTAACATCATTGCAGCCTCCTCTGGCTCTTCGGCAGCATTGCCCCTTCTTAATCTCCAAGGGAAGGAGCTTTTCCTTCTAGACACGGCAGATGATTCTGACCTGCTCTTGGGGAGACAGCCACTGTTTCCAGAGATGACAGTTCTTTGAGCTTCTAAAGGTCATCTTGGGCTTCTTTTAGACTTAGAGCTGCGGCTGTGGAGACGTGTATTTCAAGACCCTCACATGATGTCTCAGAGACCCTGAGGCCAGGAAGGAGATCAGGACCCCCTACAACCTTCACCTCACCGACAAATCTGCAGTCCCCGTAGCATGGCTGACCATAGCAGCAAGTGCCAACCTATTGTGGGACACCAGACTGATCTACTCATTTATCTTCCATCCTTGGAAAGTGTTCGCACAGCCACATAGCTGCCTTTCCTTGAATACAGCATCCTGTTTCAGGCAATGTAAAGACTATTTTTCTCAGCCCCAAATCCTTATAGTGGAGCACTGCCTTTGTCCCAAAGTACTGTCATGGAAAAAGCATATGGTTTTCTACTTCTGTGTATGTAAGTGTATTATGTTTCCTGTTCCAAAGCTTGGGGTAGATGCTGTTGCCAGTCTTTTTGTAAGTACCCTACAAGGTTATGGCAAACCAGGACTGATTCTCAAATGGCATTTAGAGGAAAGCTAAGAGCAGGGGCTCTGGAGTCCAAACGCCTTGATGGGCCCCAGCTCTGTCACCTACCAGTGGCCCCTTCAGCAAATCACTTTACCCTTCTGTGGCTCAGTTCCCACATATGAAAAATGGGGATAATAATAGCATCTGTTTTATGGGACCGTGGTAAAGAGTAAATATTCTAATGTCAAAGGGCTTAGCATAAGTTCTATCCCATAGTAATCACTCAAAAATAGTAGCAGTAATAGTAATACCTTTTTCACATGGAGCCTGTGGGACTGGTTTCTTCTGTGATGACCCTGTATTCTGTTTCTGGGAACGGACTTGGCACAACCGGCAGAAAGCAGACCAGTGGGATGTAGGAAGAGAAAGATGCTGTCATGATCTCCTGTTTGTGTTGAAACCCACCACCCTAAGCCCTCCTGTCCTGTTCAAGTACAAGGGGGAAAATCCTGGAACGCCAGCTGCCAACTGTGGGAAGCCAGGCCAGGTCTCTGCTCCCTGCTTCCTCCTCAACAGGGCTGCCTCTGTGGGAGAGAGGGGATGGAAGGTGAACCTCGAGGGTGGGAGGAAAGTAGCCAGCAGATGGAGGAGGAAGGCTCCAGAAGAGGGTACAGCGTGGGAGAGGGCTTGACGTCAGGAGCAGGAGGGGTGGGCGAAGAGGGTGGGCTGAGATTCTCTTTTGTGGATCAAAAGGAGCTGGGGAGAAAAGCAGCAGATGAGAAAGGAGTGTGTGACCCTACAGAGAGGAGTTGGCTCCTCAGGGGAGGAGAGAGTCCCTTCCGTGTCTCTTTTATGGCCCTAAAAAAAAAAAAAAAAAAAAAAAATCCCTCCTCTTCCCACTTCTTAGTCAGATACGTGCATCTGCAAAGCCGCCCGCCTCTTGAGCTAATGTTTGTGCTTAAAGGACATGATTAGATCCTGGACTTAATTTATGCGTTTCTTTGATGCAGCTGTGTAAGCCGTGGTTATTTTATTTACATTTCTTCAGACTCTGCTTTTATGATTTTTTCCTGGACTGCTTCTTCCTTTCTTCTTTTTTCTCTTTCTTCTTTCTTTTTTGCTGCTTTTCTGAGCTTTGGATTTGTTTTGCCCATATGTATCAGGTTGAAATGGATGAAACTGCTGATTTCCCCCCATATTTGGCCTACAGAACAGCAGTTTCATATGGTTCAACTGAATTCTTTGAAGTTTAGGTTCTAAGTAAGTTTCCTGAGGAGCACGACCAGAGCCCCCAGCACTGGGTACCGTCGTTGAAGTATATAGCCCGACGTGACAGAAAGCTGGTTAGCTGTCAAAGACTGGCCATGAGACCAGCTCCCAATGGACAGTGACATTCGTGTGTTCGTGCTCAGAATCCTCCCATCAACCCAGACATGGGTACCTGAAACATCCCCATCAACATCTGGGAGGCAGAGGCAAAGAGAAGTTAGGGGACTTGCCCACAGTGACACAGCCAGTAGGTGGCAGAACGGGGATTCGAACCCAGACTTCCTGGCTGGCAGTCACTGATCTTAACCATCACACTACCGAACATTTGACCAGTCAGTGGGCAGCCATGCTCGTCTGGCCATTGCTGAAAAATGCTATTGTTATGATGCATCAAATTTTCCTGCCCAGCCTTTTCAGTTTGCAGAATGTCCTGGTAATGCTGTTGGCTTAAAGTCCTTTTTCTGCATTAATGCTAATATAAACCCATTAGTAATTACCTACTTGTGGATTTTGTTTTTATCTGGTATTTTACCACCACCTCCCACATCCTGTTTCATATCTTCACCTACGCAGCCCCTGAGACTTCAGAGAGCCTCTCCATATTCGTCCTCTCATTCACCCCCTCACGTCCCCGTCTCCCAGAGGAGGAAACTGATGCCCTGACAGTGGAGAGAACCTCCCTGGGTCACACGCATGACTCACCTCTGCAGACGGGCATTGGCTGTGATTCCCGGTGAGGCTGTCCCCAGAACTCACTTGGTATTGTTGAGGACATGTGAGAACCCCCACCCCATTCACTGCTTAGGACCGCGTGGGTTTGATGAGACGATCAGCCCTCCCTGAGCTTCTATTTATTTCTTTTTAGAAAGATCAGAGATATTTATACCTGGCAGGATTGGCATCCAACACTGTCAGGAATTTCTCTATGTAGTAGACATTCTAGAATATTCCTTCCTTCCTCTGTGCTCTAGTCTGGCCTCCCTGATACTGAAGACACAGTCTGTAAACCGACACCAGATCTATAGGGTATAAAACAAACCAACTTAGATGCACACTGTCTCCTACTCTGGTGTTGTAAACTATTATTACGAAATGACTGTTCTTAGAGCTTTTCATTTGCCAGAGGGGACGAGTGTAATAATAACTCCCTCGGGGATGCTTGTGAGGGTTGAAGGAGAGGGCAGATGGAGCTCAGGGTCTGGCGCTTTTGGAGCACTCAGCTGACGTAGCTGTTGTCATTGTCGCTGTGATTTGTCGTGGTGCTCCTTTTCCAACAGGCCTGTAGAGTCAGCCTAACCAGCGGGGTACGTTGCCAGGTCTGGGGGACCCTATAAAGTTGTCAACACTCTTCTGCTCTTCTGTGGCTCCCACACCAGAGACTTTTACTAGACTTCAGTATGCCAGCTGTCATTGTCTCATGGGTTCCCTGCCATCCAATGACTTTCCCAGGGAATAGTTAGGTCCCATGAAGATTTCTGTTCTCATCTGGGAAAAAGCGAGGGAGATCGTAAGTAGCATTCTAGGGAATGAAAGGATTATCATTTTCTCGGATGGACCCGTTTCCAACACGCATCCCCTTATCACTGCCAGATTGCAGAGCTGCACCCCTTCCGCGCCGCATTGCAACATGGGTTACAGGGCAGGAAAGGAAGCTTCTGTGAGCATCTGCCTGGCAGCTCCCTCATGCTCAGTCACTTGGATGGTGCCCAGATGTGCCGACGACTCACTTCAAACACTGGTTTCAGATGAACGGGTGCAGTAAGGATGGAAATATTTTCAAGTCTGCATGTCCTTCTGGGGGCGGGGGAGGAGAAGATAAACTTCATTCCAGAGTAAAACTAAAGTGGCCTTTTTTGCTGATTTTCTCTGTTTCTCTCCCTGGGTTGTTCCCCTTCAAAGACGCCAATCCTGAAGCTAGTGGACTCCAGGGGGTTGTGGACAGGAGAGCAGCTACCTTTAGTTTGCCCCCCCCCCTCCCCGGAGAGACCCCTTGACTGTGCTGTGTTGCCACAGGGCCCCACAGGGGACTGCCTGGGATTAGGAAGTGGGAGGGGGGAGGGGAGGGAGCAGCTCCTGGCCTTTGCTGGGACAGGGAGACAGAGAAGGTGGAGATGTGGCTTCCCTACCTTCCTCTGGTTTTCTGCCCCTGGCTAGGGTTTCTTTCTACCAACGTAGCCCCTGAACCCAGGTCCATGTCCTCTCCCTATGTACAGATGTCACACGGCTGCCTGTCACTCCACCATCTCTCTCAGGAGGTTGTTCTTAAAATCCTGGTGCTCTGAGAGCAGAGCACCTTGTTTTCCAAACAGCAGCAGAATCCGTTTTCATAACCCAGCTCCCCCCTCTCATCATCATCATGAGCACCAAGTCAAGATAGTCTGCTTTGCTGTAGGAACAAAACAGCCCCAAAGTTCAGAGAGTAAGTTCAGTTGGGAACCTCCTGCTCATGTCGCAAGCTCACCGTGGCTTGGTGGGGTCCCTGTCTCTGTCCCGTGCGTCTTCTCAAAGACTTCGACTGACGAATGCTCAGAGATCTTGAAGCTTCTCCACCAGGAGGAAGAGGCCTGGTGGACATGATGGCGAGGAGAGAGGAGAACGGCTGAGCTGCAGAGTCACGTAAGCTCTTGGAGTGTCCCTTGTTAGGCGTATTGTCGAAAACCAGCCATGTGGCCCCTCCTAGTGGTGAAGGGGCTAGAAAGTGAGGAAGATATCCGTATGCAGACAACGGCTCTGCCACAATCCATCCCCCAAATTTTCCAGACAAGTGAATCGATTAGAGCTTTCTGATCACAGTTTGGTTTTCCTACGGGTCCTGGTTGGAGAGAGAGGAGCTGTCAGGTTGCAAAGATGTCCCTGTCTCAGATTAGCAAGCTCTCCTCGGTGCTCCTAAACCACTTAGTATGCGGTTCCGTTGCAGCCCTCTGCACATGCCTGTGTCTCCATCTCTGCCCCTCCCCTCCCCACCCACTCCTAGCTAAATTGCCAAATCTTGACCGCAGAAAACAGGTGTTTGGGGTTTAAAGGAAAAAAAGAAAAAGCATTGCTGGTATTCAGCCAAGTACTTGGTTATATGGTGGGTCGGGGAGAGAGGGAGGAAGAGAAGAAAGGAAGGAAATGAAGTCACCTCCTAGAATGGGTTAGTCATAAACTAGACTCATCTCTTCTGGGTTGATTTTTACCAAGGTAGTGGGCACCAATCTTGGGATAAAGATTATATCAGTTATATAATACATGCAACGTCAAATTTTTTTCTCTACCTTTTAATTTGTACACTGTGCTCCCATGCCCCTGGTGGTGGAAACTTACTGTCTGGCAATTCCAGCCAGTCTTCCCCATGGTCATGTCTAAGTCCTGGGGACCAAGGCGATGAGGAGCTGGTGCCTGTTGGACAGGTACTGTCTGTCCCTGAAGGCATTCCAGCAACATCCTTCACCCCAGTGCATCTCCACGGTCAGTCCACAAGGCCCTGGTAGGTGCTGTTCTGGAGCTTTCTGCTGTCCTTGAGCAAGGGCCCGAGGAACTCTGAGAGTCTGTTGGCGGCTTCCTCTATAGCTCTGCCCCTCTGGGCCACATACAGGCTGGGCCACAGAACACTCTGTGACCTCATCTGACACATAACACGGCCATCTCTGTTCTGGATCTTCCACTTTCTTGGGCTCCATTCAAGGGGTGAAACACACGTGCCCTTTGTCCTCTAAATTACAAATGTGTCCGAGGGTTCTGTCGCTCTTTCCCAGGATATCCCTGACCCAGGGACCTTTCTTTGGTCTTGGGAGCTAGAAGACTACCTCTGCCCCTTTCAATTCCCTGAATATCCTCTGGCCTTTGAAAACTGCACACCCAGCTAACTGACAGGAGGTAGGTTGTAGGGTCGAAAGAACTGTGATATCATGGAAGGAAATGGAATCCATTCATATTTTAAAATATTATCTTGCCATGCTGATGTCACTCTTGGGGAATGCACTTCTTATGTCCCCATATGTAATCTAGGGGTGTCTTCAGTCTTGCTAGCCTCTTGGGTATACACACGTGTCTGTTGAGGCCCTCAGTCCACCACCCGCGCCAGAGAAGACTCATGGTCAACTTCACATCGGGCATTTGAGATGCACACTGCAATGCTAGGCTTCACCTGCCCAGCGGGAGACTCTCCCCCGCCACACAAGCTAGACTTCCCTCTGCTCTCCCGGACTCAGCACCATGGTTCGAAGACGTCTCTGCCCATTCTTACATTTTGGCACAGATCTGGCATACTGAGGCCCTAAATCAAAGACAAAAGATTTGTACTTGCGTTGTTTCCATCGGATACAGAGGTCTGGCCCTTACGGTTTGCCCATGTATCCCTGCATCTTCTAAGAAGTAGGAAATGTGAAGACGTCAGACAGGGTCCCAACAGACTGCTGTTCCAACAGTGGATCAGGGGAGGAATATTTCTCTGTGCTTCTCCGCCATCTTTTAAGAAAAACTCCATCTGCCTGGAACCCCGAGGGAAGGCAGCCCATCATGAAAAGAGTCTGAGAACACCTGTTGGTGAAGTCAAAGAGGAAAGTCATCGGTCTCAGATATCAAAAGGGAAAGTGGCTGATTTGGGAAGCAGCTGAAAATGCAGGTGGTGGTTAGAGATGGAGACAGTGTTCCGTAAGGAGCAGCCATGGACACTTCCGGGTTCCCGAGCTCTCGAGCCCAGAGTTTCATAATGCACATATTGGAAAAGATCCCACTGTGAAAATACCACCACATAAATGCAAGTGTTAAATATAAACATGTGTGTGTGTATAGTGAACTAGTGTTCTGAGGGTATTTCAGTGGCCTGTAAGAACTCTTCATGAGAACGTGGAGCCCCAAGGTCATGTGGCTTTGCCTCAGGTCCCATGGGGAGTTGTTGGCTCAGCAACATTGAGCAAAGTCCAGTCTTTTTTGGCTGCTTGTCCTGAATTTCTCCTCCAGAAGCCTTTATGCTCAGAATTTTAACTAAGCCTGATGATGCAAGAGAATCTTTTTAAGCTGAATCTTAAAATACCTGTTTTTAATAAATCGGTATTAAAAATGCCTTGTAGCAAGAAGAAAATAGAAGGCAGGATGTGGGAGAAAAAGAATATACATTACAACTCTGGAAATAGGCACACAGAAGGAATCAACCCGCCCATTGTTTGAAATCCAGCCTGTCCACCCCCAGGAAGCTTAAACACACTGGCAGGAGAAAGAATGGAGCCCCCATTGTCTCCTATTGGCTGCTTGGGCTGGTGGGGTCCTGACTTCCCCCTGGGGTCCTAACTTCCTCCATGTAAGCAGGAGTTGGAAAGGCTAATGCTACTTCTGTGCAGGAACCGTTGGTTACAATGAGGAGACCTGGCACGTGCCCCCCAGCAGCAGGGCATTCGTGTTGACTCACCTGTGCATGCATCGGTCTTGGGTAAGCTGGAAGCTAATGGAAGCCACTAGCTCATTGACATTGTCAAGGTCACATCAAGGTCACTATAGTTGAAGCTCTCTGCCAAAGAGGAAACAGATGGAGAGTTAAAGAAGCCGTGCAAAGTTCTACAGTGAGGCCAGGTCCCCCGACTCAAAAGCACTGCAGCTGTCTGTGTCATGGCTTTGGTCTTTTAGGGATGATCATGCTACATGAGGGTGCCAGGGAAGCTGGAGCCGTGAGGGGGCAGAGAGCACCTGCTGCATTTGGGGTGCTGATGCCCTCTGATCTCTCCATCGTGCGTACAGCACCGCACAGTGGACTGGCCCGCACCAGGCTTCTCAGTCTCTCCGTCTCCTTGCACTGATTCTGCGGAAAGTTGCATATGCGGGCGTGTTGTTCACGGTTCACACGAGTTCCTTCCGTGGTGTGCCTGTCTGGATTCTTTGCCTGTTTTCCTACTCGGTTGTTTGCTTTTTTCCTGTTGATTTTCTTACTGATTTCTTCATTTGTCTCTGTAATCCTTTGTTGGTTTTCTATGTTACACATATCTTATACTGGCTTAAGACTTGTCTTTTCACCTTGTTTTTATAGTATCTTTCAATTTTTCTAAAAATTTAAAAATTTGTTTTTTTCACATTAGGTCTTTAATACCTTGGGATTTTTTTTCCCCGCACACTTTACACTAAGGATCAAATTTTATATTGATTACATCCAAACACCACTTTGAGTAGTTCATTCTTTCTGCACTAGATTTCAGCATCACATGCACCGGGTATCAAGCATCCATACCTGTGTGGGATTATTAATGGCTCTCTGTTCTGTTTCATTTCTCTGTGTGGGTCACACTGTCTAAATCACTATTTTTGCATAATGAACCTTGGTAGTCTTCAAATTTGTCTTGGTTCTCTCAACACTTTGCTTTCCCATAGTAGTTTTAGAATCAAATTATTAAATTTCACACACACACACACACACACACACACACACACGATTTTCATTGAAAGTATACTGAATTCATAGATTAATTTGGAGAGAAGTGATCTTTTTACAGTCCTAATCCCTCTGAAACTTGAATTTGACCTGCCACAGGTCCACAAAGGCCAGAGCTCCTTCTGAATAATGAAACGACGCCTGGTTTCTGTCTGGCAGTTTCCCTGTAAATGGAGAGTCCCTGCCAAATGGCCATCCTTGCCTAAACTTCTGGTGCATTACAATAGATATTTTTCTCCATGGTGAGCAAAGGTAGGAAACGCTTAATCTAGTGCAATTTGCCAAGATTTTTTTCTAGCCATGTGATCAAGTTTATGTAATTAGGGGGAAGAGAGCACAGAAGAACCGTGCAGGGGGCCGTGTGATCGCTGAATCCCGGTGGTGGTTCACAGGAAAGCTCTCACATACACCAGAACACAGCGAACAGGCCTCACAGGCTGCAAACTCTGCCGGGGAGACAGGGATTCAGAACAGAACGCTGGGAAACAAGAAGAACGTCTTCAAGCCTGCTCAGTTTCACATGTCCCAGCCAATTTCTTTCCAAAGATTATTACCCTTTTTCCTCTGATGAGTACTATCCTGTTCCTCCCAGCCTTCCTGCCATAGATACCTAAGACACAAAGAAAAAACAGTCTGAATTCTGAAAAGGAGAAATGCCAAGCCTCTATTCTGGAAAGCTCCCATGCTATTGCATGGAGATTTTTAAAGGATGAGAGCCCATTCCTTTTTATCTTAAGATGTTCACAAAAATCAAGTAAGTAGCTGTATTATGTGAAACTACAGAAACGCATGTACTGTTTCTAACGGGGGGATAAAACCTGATTGCTCATGATTTTCATCCTAGTCCCTGTCACAGTAAATCATTTGTAGTTCCAAATACCATGAGAATTGTAATACTGCCTTCTCTTTGTTCAAGAAGGAATAACAAATTTGAGGATTGGACATCAAACGTTTTTTAGGAGAAGCAAGGGGAGGCAGATATTCCCAACTGTTTTTGAGTGGGGATACTGCAGTCTTTGCTAATTTGACACCTGGCATTCCCTTCCTTCTGAAAGTACTCAATAGAATACATTTATTTTTCAAAGATTTTATTTATTTGAGAGAGAGAGAAGGAATCTTAAGACTCCCCACTGAGCACAGAGCCCAAAGCAGGGCTCAATCCCAGGACCCTGAGATCATGACCTGAGCCGAAATCAAGAGTCAGGTGCTGAACCGACTGAGCCACCCAGGTACCCCAGAATGTATTTATTTTTAAAATGGAGAATTTTTAAATAATTTGCTATGAGATTGTGAGGGTATTTTTTGGAATCCTTCTGAGATAACCTGTGGTATCCATGGGTGATCATAACTGCTTTGGAAATTGTGTTTTATACCAAGAAAGAAAACATACCAGCTGACCATCAGAACCCACTGCAGCTCTTAAAGTGAAGCTCCCCAGGTCCCACTCCAGGACATTCTGCAGGCATGGGTAACAATTTTCTGTGTCTTTGAAGCAAGCCTCTTATTCTCCCAATTCCTTACAAGTAACATATTCCATTTTCCCACTATAATTAATCATTCCAAATCACGGGTTTTTATTTGCTTTTAAAATCCAGTTAATCCGGACGCTTGGGTGGCTCAGTGGGTTAAGCCTCTGCCTTCAGCTCACGTCATGATCTCAGGGTCCTGAGATCGAGTCCCGCATCGGGCTCTCTGCTTGACAGGGAGCCTGTTTCCTCCTCTCTCTCTCTCTCTGCCTGCCTCTCTGCCTACTTGTGATCTCTCTCTGTCAAGTAAATACATAAAATCTTTTAAAAAAATCCAGTTAATTCAACAGTAAGAGAAGAATAGACAAAAAATGTTTGATGCATAAATCCCAAAGTCATTCTTCTTTCTTGAGAAGAGAGAAAAGAATATTATAATTCTCCCGAGTCTTTCTATAAATGGAAGTTTGGAGAAAAACGAGAGAGAGAGAGAGAGAGAGAAAGAAAGAGAGTTAATTTTAAAGTCAGTAAAGGAATCACTCCATGTGAAATCGGGGTAGTCATAGGTTTCTTGGAAAGTATACCTAGGAATATGTGATTACTGAAGCCTGAAAGGCCGTGTTCTGGTGGGAGCTGTGGTTTTCTGTTGATAAAGAATTCTGTCCGCTTGGCTTTGTTTATTGGTGATGGTGTATTTGGATTCGAGATTTTTGCCCTTGACTTTAGCAGAAACACAGCTCATTTTCTCATGGATTAACACGAAGAACTGAGGGAAAAAGAAACATTTGTGAAAAGCTCAGCATTACATCCTGTATTCATCTCCATGACAAGGATCCAGGATGATTTTGCTAAGTTCCAAATGTATGTGTTGCAGAGGGTGGAGTGGGAAGAGGACGTAAGTAAGAAAATCTCAAGGGGGGGTCTCAGGCTATAGAAATAAGGAGGCAACCAGATTTTTCCGGGCTAGGCCTTTAGTTCTCTAAGGAAAGATAAGCTAAATGTAACCAAATAACATTCATAACACTATAATCTATGAATCAGTCTCACTGAACAGAAGTCAAGCAATAGAAATAAAAGTACAAGTTCTTCTTGATGACCCTTTTTCCTAATTCCACTCATCTTTCCATCAGTAGCCCTTGACATTGGTTTGGAGTCAATCTTCTACACCCTTTTCTAAGTATTCACGTACAAGTACATGCACAGTGGATAGGTTTTAGAGTACATACACTAGTATAGCGTACGTACTGTTCTACAACTTTCTCTCTCTACTTAATATGCCTTAGAGTTCTTTCCGGGTCACCACATGTACATCTTCCTCATTCCTCTTTAATGGCTGTACAGTATTCTATGTTATTAATCTACTCACCATCCACAGATGTGCATATTCAGTCATTGTTTCTAATTATTGTCCATTATAGTCTCATGCGTAATGACCACCCTTCTACCTGCTTCTTTGTACCCAAATAAGATTATTTCTAGAGTAGCTTCCTAAAAGTAGTCAGTGGGCCAAAAGGCCTGCATATTTGTAATTTTCATAGCTGTCCCTATATTGTCCTCCAAAATGACTTTACTAATCTTCATTTCCACCAACCCTGCCCATTACCATCGATGCTTGATTTCATCAAGCTTTAAAAGGTTTGGGATTCATGGTGAAGGAAAAAAAAAGTTGTATTGTATTTTGACTTAATGAGATTTAGTATTTAATGCTTTTTAAGTATTGTCACATTAATAAATTTACATACACACCCAGAGGAACTCTTTGTCTGCCCATATGCTCACGTTTAGCTTCACTGTGAATATGTCTTGGTAGAGTCTGAAGTCAGTACTCCAGAGCCCACTTTGAAGACAGAGTAAGTACCTGCTATGGAAGCCAGCTTCATGTTAGATGCTTGGAATAAGGGGTGACCATTCCGTGATGAGAGGGAAGGAAACAGTGGCCTCTAGAAAAAAAATCCTCCCACTGATGTAAATTGATGCCTGGAAATTTCTTTAGGAAAACAGGTCCCTTTAGCAATGACCCTTTGGAAAACAGAAAGGAGTTGGTTTGTAATGTGAGAGCACTGGGTGGTGGCCATGGTCCCTTTCAGCTCTGAATCTCAGTGACTCTTCTCTGAGATTGGCCAGCTGCTGGGGATAAGCAGAGCCTTGAGGGAATGGGATTCAGAGGGAGGAGGCCATCGACGATATCTACAGCTCGGGAAGATGCAAGGTTTGATGACCTTTGGGTCCCTCGAAGACAGACTAACTGCAGGGAGGGACATCAGCAGGAGAACATCTTTCCCTGTGCACTGTTGGACCAGGAGGTTCCCTCACCTTCCTATAACTCTGCTCAGAGGGATGCACGTGACCCAGCACTAGGTGACAACAGCCAGTGCATCAACTAAACTGTATCTTGAAGGAGCCAAAATAGCTCTTCCTGATGTCAGTTACAACGCATGAGAAGTGAGGCCAGAAAATTATGTCACAGAGAGCAAAGTTTAGATGAGAAATGTGTCATTAGAACAACGGATCTAGGGAATTGGACTTTCCTTTACCGAAGAGTCATAGCATCTGTTTCTTTCCAGCCGACAGGGTTCTCTGGTGTGGACTCTGGAAGCCAGGAAGAACGCAGGTTATTGGTATTCTTTTTGCTTTAGGGTCTCTTCCTTCAGAGTTGAACCCTATTCAAGGTTCTCCTCTTAAATTCCATATCTATGTGGCATGAGAGGGTGCTTAGCATTTTTAAGACATGGTTTTTATAAAGTAGGATTGTCTTCAATGGCTCCCCCACTGGCCTTCTGGGTGTTGTGTTCCAGAATACTGTTGCTGCATAGAAATCTTTTTAAAACAAGATAAATAGTAATAAATCATTTGTATTACTAAAGAGAGAAAAGAATTCTCAGTCTTGGTCTCCATTGACATAAAATAAGTATTGAGCGGTCTTATGCTTAATTATATTAATCCAGATGCAACTGAAAGAGACAGGGCATGTTTAAAATGGCAAGTGTTATCTGTCCCTCAGTAATGTCCTCTCGGAATATTTTTAGTGTGCAGTATCATTGTCAGTTTCTAGGGTTCGTCTGCTGAAAAACTGTCTGCATCATGACCTCTTAGCATCCTGGAGCTTTTATGTTTAAGCTCGTGTTTCATTATATTGTTTAGTAAATAAGTGTCCTCGGTTGGCTAAAAATAAAGGTGTACCATGTGTCTGAAGTCACCCCTCCCTTGTGGTTCTATTTTAGGCACAAGAAAGGGTTGGCAAGATCGAGGAAGCTGAGGTGGGTCAGACAGAGCCATCGCATTGTGAGCCCAGGTCCGTCTTCACCCCAGCCCTACTACCCTAGCTTTGGGCCAGTGGGTAAACCCAAAGCCTATCTTCCACGGGGACTTTTTCAAAAAAGAAAACTGCGAGTGACGAGCCTGGTTTCTTTGGTGTCAGATGTTTAGAATTCAGTACATTCCATCTGGCACACTCAAGGTCACTGCCAGAAGGCTGGGGCGGCCCCTTGCCTTCTCATGTCAGGTGCGCCATCTTAAATCATGGAGCTGCTCCCTCCCCTTTGTTTTGTTTTAATTATTTTTTACTCTGTTTGAAGGTTTTCTTTAGTAGCAGCAGGGTACTCTCAAATTCGAATAATGTCAAATTCCCCTCAGCTTCATGCTTTTCTTTTTTGGCTTTTCCCTCCCATGGTGGTTTTAGATAGGCTGTATCTTCAGCTACCCATAAGCTACCTTATATGGGCACATCTCCTTCCCATGAGGAGTAGTCTCCTGTCAAAATGCTGAGGAAAGCTACAGTATTTCCAAGGCCAAACCACTGGCCCACTTGTTTGGAGCACTAGTGAACAGAGTGAAATGCTTTCTCCCTGCCCCTTACCCGCTCCCTTCCCTACCACTCACCTTGAGGCTTCGCTCACTGAGGACCGCCTGAAGACATTGCCAATAGCCAGCCGCCTTTCCGCATCAGGCTCTGTTTCAAGACCTTCAGTATATTCCCTCATTCACTCCTCAGTAACCCTCTGCAGGAGGCACTATGATTGCCCACGCTTGACTGATGAAGCCCAGAGAAGTTAGGTCATCTGTCCAGGCCCACGCTGCTAGTGCCCAGCAGAACCAGGAATCACACCAGGCTCTCTGGCTCTGGAGCGCATGCGCCCACCGGCCACACGATCCCACCTCTCACAGCACAGCGTGTCTAGCCAAGAGGGCCCTCCCTCTCCACATCAGCTCCCAGCAACTCTCAGATAGGGTCAGCACTGGAATCCAAACTCCCACCTTCTTCCAGCTAGCACACACTTGCCAGCCTCTCCGTCAGGCTCCGCGGGCCCGCCTCCCTCCTGCCCCAGAGGGAGACAGTTCAGAAGCCAGTCGTCTTGCAAATCTGCAACGTCTTCTCTTCGCTCTCCTTTCTCTTTGGCTGCCAACCTTCTACCGTCTAGAATCAGTATTTTTTTTTTCTTTTTTAAGATTTTATTCATTTATTTGACAGACAGAAATCACAAGTAGGCAGAGAGGCAGGCAGAGAGAGAGAGGAGGAAGCAGGCTCCCCGCTGAGCAGAGAGCCCGATGCGGGGCTCGATCCCAGGACCCTGGGATCATGACCTGAGCTGAAGGCAGAGGCTTTAACCCACTGAGCCACCCAGGTGCCCCTAGAATCAATATTTTAACCATTCGCCTCCACTTCCTGTGTGGTCTAGTCCTTCTACACAGACAGTAGAAAATACTTGCTGTCATATACGATTTTCATCAAACTCTGCCCCGCCCCCAGAGAACCTGCAGCAGCTTCTCTTTAGTCTGTGTTAACATGGCCTCCTAGCCTTCACCATCCAGTGGGTGACTTGTTCTCGTGATGTGACTTTCTGAATCTCCCTCATCGCTGCTAGGGCAAGTCATCAGCTAAAGCCAGGCAGGCAGTCTCGGATGGAGCCATTTACTCAACAAGCATTTGGTGTGTGCCTTCTCTATGCCAAATAAATAAACCAGTGTGGGTGCCTGACTTCCAGAAGCTCCACGTCCAATGATGGAAGCAGTTGGGTTCAGCACAATGGGATAATATTCTGATATGGCAGTTCTGGGAGCTTTGAGCTACAGAGTGGGTTGTTTTTCTGACCCCTCTTCCAGCTTCTTTTGCTGGATTTTTCTGTCTAGTAGAGGCTGGAAAACTAAAGATTCCACTTCTCAGGCTTCTCTCCTAGTAGCTTAGATGCTCTCCCAAGGCAGCTCTGCCATGTGCTTCTTTGTTGCATTCATGGCACGTATTCTATTCTAACATCTGTTACGTGTCTGTTTGTTTATCGTCTGTCTCCTTAGCCAGAATGAAAGAACCCTCCATGAAGCAGGAGCGCGTGCTTATAGATGTATCTCCTAGAAACTATACCCGTACATAATAAGCACTTGATAAATACATATTTAATTTTGGTCAGCAGCAAGTGGCTTTCTGGATTTGTGCCAAGAAGGGGCACGAGGCCACCTCCCTCTTCTGCAGGGGAAAAAAAGCCAGGAGGAAGCAATGTCCTTTCTGGGCTTGGAGAGACGTTCTCAGCACCCAGGCTGTAAAATAGATTCCCCAGCAGTCCAGAGCCTTGGGGGGAATCAAGGGAGATTGCATGGACATGGTGACATCCGAGCCAGGACATCAAAGAAAAGATGAGTTGACCAGGTGCAGGATCCAGAAGGACATTCCTAACTGAGTTAGCAGATGCCTGAAGTTCCACGAGAATGTGCCCATCCTTACCCATGTAGTCTTTCTACCATGTAAAATGCCCTTTCCTCCCGAATTTTCTAGAAGTTTATGTTTTCTTCTCCTTAGTCTTCCGTCCTACAACAAGAAGCCTCTTGCCCATTGCCTCAGGACAGACTGCCACCCGCCCCCCAACCCTCAGAGATCATGAGGCTTGGGGACACTAAGGCGCCCTTCTGAAATGTAAACTCTCACGAGCAGAGCACCATGTTTCCTCTTCTTTCAGCTCCATGCCTCCCTCCAACGGCGGCCCATCTCCACGATGTAAGAGCACCCCAGATTCTCTTTGCTCTCCTATTCGGTGCGTGAACCCTTCTAGAGCTGGATTTCTAAGTTGCCCCAAAACAGGGACCATACTGGTAACTTCCATGGGAGGGTTCACTTCGCTCCCTAGGTCCCATGGGTGTGAACTGTGGCCTCACTGTCTCTACCCTGAGGCACATCCACCCAGGAGAGCCTGTGAGGTCTTCATTTCCAAAAGGGAGAGACCACCTTCCGATGCTCCAAATTCAGACCCGCGTTCCTGGGGTGGTCAGGAGGAGCCTGAGACGTGCCGCGGTCTGTTCCTGGTTGTCAGGTGCCTCTGACCTGTTGGTGCTCAGAGGCCTTTCAGTTTCCTTAAAGACCTTTTCATGTCCAGGGCTTCTGTTCATTCTGTCAGGTGCCCGATCAACACGGACGGGGTGGCCGTTGCCTGCCAGGCACGGTCCCAGGTCTGATGACTATGGCCGCGTGTCGTAGAGGAGCTAACTGCCCTCAGTCCGCCTGAGCTGGGCTGCCAGCCGCCCCCGGGAATGTGTGTTGCCTGTTTGGGTTTGAATTCCTGAGGCAGCTGGGTGGGGGCTGTGGCTACCAGCAAGGCAGAGCAGGATGCTTTGATGTCATCAGCCAGGGACAGCACCAGCCATAGTTGCGTGCGCCAATGCCAGGGATATGGCATGTTCTTACCAAGTGTGTGCCAATGCAGGCAGGACTAGAATTACGTTAATGACACGTCTCTATTTGGCCGTTATTCCTCGTTTGCTTTCCCTTCTCTACTGTTTCCCTCCCCCAATTTATTTTTCCTTCCACGGCTTCAAATGTCCCCCCACCCAGGCCCTACCCATCTTTACATTAGCCAAATGGCTCTTGTTCCCAAGACCCATCTGTAGCCCACACTACACTGTGAGCACCTCAGGGGCAGAGGCCAGAGCGATCTTACTCATTCCGAGGCTCCCGCTCCAGTGCTCGGCACATAGTAGGTACGCATGCTATGCGCGTTTGGTGAATGACTGAATGCCTTGCCCACCTAGTGTTCCAATGCATGGCTTGTATTTTTTTTAATCGAAGTGTAATTAACATACGGTGTTCTGTTAGTTTCAGGTGTGCAATATAATGATTCAGCAACTCTGTATATTATTCAGTGCTCATCAAGATGGACTCTTGGGGCTCCTGGGTGGCTCAGTCGGCTGAGTGGCCGACTCTTGATTTCAGCTCAGGTCATGATCTCTGGGTCATGAGATCAAGCCCCACACATGTCAGACTCCATACTGGGCGTGGATCCTACTTCACCTGCTCTCTCTCCCTCTCCCTCTACTCCTCCCCACCTCTTTAACAAAAGAGAAAAGAGAAATATACTCTTAATCCCTCTTACCTATTTCACCCATCCCCCCACCCATCTCCACCCTGGCAACCACCGGTTTGTTTTCAATATAGAGTCTGGGATTTTTGTTTGTCTCTTTTTTCTTTGTTCATTTGTTTTTTTTCATTTGTTCCACAAGTGAGTGAAATCATGGGGTATTTATCTTTCTCTGACTGATTTATTTCACTTAGCATTATACTCTCTAGGTCCATCCATGTTGCAATGGCAAGATTTCATTCTTTTTTATGGCTGAGTAATATTCCAGGGTGTGTGTGTGTCTGTGTGTGTGTGTGTCTTGTATGTGTATGTTGTGTGTATGTGTTGAGTGTGTGGTGTCTGTGTGATGTGTATGTGTTGTGTGTGTATGTTGTGTGGTGTGTGTGTGTTGTGTGTTGTGTATATCACCTCTTCTTTATACACTCATCCATGGATGGACACTTGGGCTGCTTTCAAACCTTGGCTATTTTTAAGTAGTATGACAGTAAAGATAGGGGCATATATATCTTTTTAAATTAACATTTTGCCTTTCTGGGTAAATACTAAGTAGTGAAAATACTGTATCATATGGTAATTCTATTTTTAATTATTTGAGGAACGTCCATACTGTTTTCCACAGTGGCTGTACCAGCTTGCATTCCCACCAACAGTGCACAAGTGTTCCTGTTTCTCCACATTCTCGCCAACACTTGTTATTTCTTGTGTGTTTTTTTTTTTTAATTTTAGACATTCTTAGGGTGATATAGTTGTGTATGCTTTTTATAGACAGCATAACATAATCACACCATTCAGACACACTTGAATTTGAAAACTCACCTCTGTCACTTTCTAGCCATATAACCTTGGCTAAGACCCTTCCCTCTCTGACCCTCAATTTCCATGCCTCCAAAATGAAGGCAATGCCTACTTTTCAGTGTGGCCAAGAGGATTGTCGTGGTAACATGTAAATATCTGAACTATAGTAATGGTCGGGGTTTTTTTTTCCCCTATTTATTTATTTATTTATTTATTTTCAGCATAACTATTCATTGTTTTTGCACCACACCCAGTGCTCCATGCAATTCGTGCCCTCTCTATTACCTACCACCTGGTTCCCCAACCTCCCACCTCCCGCCCCTTCAAGACCCTCAGGTTGTTTTTCAGAGTCCATAGTCTCTCATGGTTCATCTCCCCTTCCAATTTCCCTCAACTCCCTTCTCCTCTCCATCTCCCCATGTCCTCCATGTTATTTGTTATGCTCCACAAATAAGGTAAACCATATGATACTTGACTTTCTCTGCTTGACTTATTTCGCTCAGCATAATCTCTTCCAGTCCTGTCCATGTTGCTGCAAAAGTTGGGTATTCATCCTTTCTGATGGAGGCATAATACTCCATTGTGTATATGGACCACATCTTCCTTATCCATTCGTCCATTGAAGGGCATCTTGGTTCTTTCCACAGTTTGGCGACCATGGCCATTGCTGCAATAAACATTGGGGTACAGATGGCCCTTCTTTTCACTACATCTGTATCTTTGGGGTAAATACCCAGTAGTGCAATTGCAGGGTCATAGGGAAGCTCTATTTTTAATTTCTTGAGGAATCTCCACACTGTTCTCCAAAGTGGCTGCACCAACTTGCATTCCCACCAACAGTGTAAGAGGGTTCCCCTTTCTCCACAACCTCTCCAACACATGTTGTTTCCTGTCTTGCTAATTTTGGCCATTCTAACTGGTGTCAGGTGGTATCTCAATGTGGTTTTGATTTGAATCTCCCTGATGGCTAGTGATGATGAGCATTTTTTCATGTGTCTGTTAGCCATTTGTATGTCCTCATTGGAGAAGTGTCTGTTCATATCTTCTGCCCATTTTTTGAATATGATTATCTGTTTTGTGTGTGTTGAGTTTGAGGAGTTCTTTGTAGATCCTGGATATCAACCTTTTGTCTGTACTGTCATTTGCAAATACCTTCTCCCATTCCGTGGGTTGCCTTTTTGTTTTGTTGACTGTTTCCTTTGCTGTGCAGAAGCTTTTGATTTTGATGAAGTCCCAAAAGTTCATTTTCACTTTTGTTTCCTTGGCCTTTGGAGACATATCTTGAAAGAAGTTGCTGTGGCTGATATCGAAGAGGTTACTGCCTATGTTCTCCTCTAGGATTCTGATAGATTCCTGTCTCACGTTGAGGTCTTTTATCCATTTTGAGTTTATCTTTGTGCATGGTGTAAGAGAAAAGAGTTTCATTCTTCTACATATAGTGGTCCAGTTTTCCCAGCACTATTTATTGAAGAGACTGTCTTTTTTCCATTGTATATTTTTTCCTGTTTTTTTCAAAGATTATTTGACCATAGAGTTGAGGGTCCATATCTGGGCTCTCCACTCTGTTCCACTGGTCTATGTGTCTGTTTTCATGTCAGTACCATGCTGTCTTGGTGATAACAGCTTTGTAGTAAAGCTTGAAATCAGGTAACGTGATGCCGCCAGTTCTGTTTTTGTTTTTCAACATTTCCTTAGCGAATGGTCAGTTTTTTATTTCATTTCCCTTCTAATTGGCTATATAAATTATTTATTCATTTTCTTCTTTTTCACCCCAAATTTGTAAGGCTGGTATTTGAACCAGGTTGAGCTAGTTCAAGCAACAGCGGTTAGATTCTTCTTTGGGCTTTGTGTCCACTGCAGGTGTGTGGGAGCTCTGCCCAACTGCCAAAGACCTCCTCTTGACACAGCCATCCTGGATCACTGAGGAAGGGGAAGTGATAAATTACATAGTGACTTCCGAAGGCTTCTGTGTGGAAATGGCAGGTGTTGCTGCCACTCATATTCTCCTGCCCAAAGTGAAACCCATGCTCCCGTCTCACTGAGGAAAGCACGTAATCCCACCACGTGCCAGACAGAGGAGAACGCTCATGAAGACCCCCAAAATATCTAAGATGAGTTGACTTCAAAGGACAATAAAATCTGAAGTTACTTTGACTAGGTTGAGAGTAAGAACTTTTGAGCAAATGAGTAAAATCAGTAAGATTGTCATGGCGGCGGTAAGGCCTTCTTGAGAGAACACACTAGCCTTGGGATATTAAGCATTCAGTACGAGGAGGGGCAGTGAGTTGCAATCAGTCTTAAATATTCATCGGGGCAGAGAGGAAGCTCTCTTCTTGTTGTAGATGAGCAATCAGCCCTAGCGTCACTATGCACTTGTACGTAATGCAAGTACATTTCTTTCCAAATAACCTGGAATGTAAGCTTATCGTAATTTAAACTGAGTTTTCTCCTACTTATTTCCTTAACTTGGGGCTATTTCACTATGTTTATACCATATTTTTTATCATAATAGCTCAGTTGTTTATTGATTGCTTGCTCTGGTAAAAATGCCACATTGAAGAGTCTGTGCTCTGGGTCTGAACTGTGAGGGGTCAAGTTAGGGTTCCGCCATTGGCTTGTGGCGTTGGGCAAGTGACTCAACTCTCTATGCCTCGTTTTTCTCATCTGGGAACTGGGGATGATGATAGCACATACCTCATAGGATAATTCTGAGGATTAAATCAATTGATACATAGAATACTCAGACTAGCATTTGATATACACAGTAAGTACTTGGTAAATGTTAACTGTCATCCTCATTTTTAGGCACAGTAAAATGCAAAGGAAGTTCAGTGAAGCCAGAACTTTCTATGTTTTGTTTTCTACTGTATTAGCCCATGCTTAGAACAGTCACATATCAGATGCCCAGGAAATGTTCACTGACTGAATCAATGAACTGGCTCTACCCTCATGACATGGAAAAGCCAGCCTAACCCTTGATTCCTTTCTTGGATAATAAGAGAACTCCCTTTTCTTTTTAAAAAGATTTTATTTATTTATTTGACAGAGATCACAAGTAGGCAGAGAGGCAAGTAGACAGAGACAAATGCATGTGGCAGAAGCGAACCTTCAGTCAATAGCTCTTATCTCTGTTTTCTTTCTGAGCACTTACCTCTAAAGACATGTTATGATCTGTTTACTTGTGTATTTACTTAAATATCATTTGTTTCCACCATTGAAATGTAGGCTCTATGAGAACAGACACTGAGTCTGAAGTACCTAGCAAGTAGTTAGCACCCAGTAAGTATTTATTGACTGGAAGGAAGGAAGAGAGGAAAGGGAAGGGAACAGAAGGGAAGAGGAAGGGAGGGAAAGAGGGAGAAAAAAAACAAACCAAGGGGGAATACATTTATATGTAATTATAAATGTTGATAAAGTGCTTTTTTTAAAAGATTTTATTTATTTATTTGACAGACAGAGATCACAAGTAGGCAGAGAGGCAGGCAGAGAGAGAGGAGGAAGCAGGCTCCCTGCAGAGCAGAGCGCCCGACGTGGGGCTCGATCCCAGGACCCTGGTATCATGACCTGAGCCGAAGGCAGAGGCTTTAATCCACTGAGCCACTCAGGCGTCCCTGATAAAATGCTTTTAAGAGAGACCAAAAGTAAACCTAATATAGGCAGGGAGATCAGAAAAGCCTTCTTTGAGGAGATTCTATTTGAAGCTGAGACCTAATACAGGGTCAAGACCAGAGCAGGTGGAAGTAAGAGAATGTGACCCGGAGCTTGAGATCTGGTGGGGCACGAGAAGGCCAGAGTAGCTGGGACCCCACGGACAAGCGGGCCGGGGAGGCACAGACCTGATCACAGTTACATAACAAGGTGACGGCTCTCCTGAGGCTAGTTTGGAGCAAAGCAGGTTTGAAGAAAGGCACATTTGGGGGGCCAGGTGGCCATGAAGAAGACTCGGGAAAGCAGAACCAGACTGCCAGGAAGGTACCTGCCTAATGGAGTTCTGAGACCACGAGGTTCTTTCCCAGTGCCTCTGTGCTGGCTGCTCACTAAACGAGCCTTCCTCAAGCCATCACAGCTTCTGTTCCATCATCTGAACAATGAACACAACACCTACTCTGCTTGTCCTGAGCACAGTCCCCAGCACCTGGGAACCACCTCATCACCACGCCCCTAAATGTCCCGTATGCAGTGCTCAGTACAGGTGCTGTGGTGGGGAGCAGAAGGAAGAGAGCAGAAAAGAAAGAGAGGACCATGTCTCTGAGTCACACACAGGACCATGTCTCTGAGCATCTTAGGGAAGGACACGTGCTCCCAACCCCCATGAGAGGAATGTCCAAAGTATACCTGCGAGCGCCACCAGTCCAGGGCACTGTGTCCAAAGGGCGCATGCGCCCCACAGGTGGTCTGCAAAAGGAATTCAGAGCGATGCGGATGAACAGTTTTTCTCATGGTTATGTATTTTCCGATGCATGTTAAAATAAGTAAATATTCATACATCAGATCACCTTACATGGAACTGATAAATAAGTTGATATAAAGTTAATTCACAAGTGGAACGCTTGGGTGGTTCAGTAAGTTAAGCACCCGACTCTTGATTTCAGCTCAGGTCATGATCTCAGGGTCTGGATGGAGCCCCACTGGGGCTCTGGACTCAGCAGGGAGTCTGCGCGAGGATTCTCTCTCTCTCTCTCTGCCTCTGCCCCATGTTTCTTGAGCATTCTGCCTTCCACAAAGCCTGATGCAATCATGCAGCCTTCTCTGCTGCTCCTTCTATGCTCCCTCAAACATCAGTGTGACCTGAACCCTCCATTTCAGGAGGTGGGGCTCTGCCTGTCAGCTTGCCTGAGTTCTCTGCTTGTGTTTCTGGGGTCCACCCTCAAGGTTTTCCCTTGCCTCCAAGAGATAAGAAGGAAATACGGTCCTCATCCCCCTTCTCCCCCACGCCACAGGCCTGCTTAGCAGTCCTGTCTGGACTTTGTCCCATCGCTGAATCAGGCATGGCTAACCCACACCACCTCTGAAAGAAAGTACAGAGAAGTGATAGATCAGGGGCCTCATTTAGAGGGAGCTTAAATTTCAGGCATGGGGATGCTGGCTCTGTTCAATGGAGATTGACAGCGGCAGGTGCAGGGGAAGCTGAGACTGAGGCCGAGAGGGATTTTGTGTGTTGCGGGAGGGGAGAGATGGGGGTCCATCGGATCTGTCTGCTGCTGGAAGAAAAACAAACTCCATTTGCTCTGCTATTCTCTTAAGGAACAAAAGGGATGAAAGAAACTTCAGGCCAATAAGCTTCCCTTTTATTCTTCCCTTTTTCTCAAATAGATCAGAAGATGATCCCGTATTATTAACCACCTAGCCTTCCCTTAAAATATAAATTAAAAGAACACCGCTGTTCCTCCATACTTAGAAATCTCAAGATAACAAGCTCAGCGAGGCTGGAGCTCAAGAAACATAAGGGAAAAGAAAAGACTGAGGTTTTTAAAAAACCCCTCAGAATGCCGATGAGAACAAGAGGCAAGGAAGGTCAGATAGTAATTTGAAAAGCTTTTAAATGTGCCATGATTTCGACTTTTGATTTCATCCTCTCCTACAAATGGACAATTGGCCATAGCACAGGTTTGTGTAATGAGCAAGCAAGCCAAACCCTGAGCGATTTATTTCTCGTGACGTGGAGAAGAGAGCATTTCCCAGTGACATGTTGTAGCCAGAAATGACACCACATTATTCCCACACTGTCAGTTTTATTAGCATTCCTAAAACGAAGTACAACCTTCTCTCTTAAAAATGCTTCATGGGCAATGGACCTCTGATACTGTTTTAAAACCAGCAACTAGACTGGACCTGGGCTAAGATTCAGAAAGAAGTGGAAATAGTGCAGGGCAACGTGGTCTACCAGCACTTCCTTCTTGGCCTGCACCTCCAAGAAGGTTTCCAGGTCATCAGCTGCCTCTGCATGAGGTAGAACAGAGCAGCCCCTGCCCCCAACACACACACATCTCTGCACCAAAGCATAGGGAGGGACAGACTGTGGAGGGTGACAAGGGACAGGGCTGTCTGCAAGTGGTGGCCCATCCAGAATGCTTCTTGGAGGACAGATGCGCTCAGCCTGGTGTGGGGCTCCAAGAGACCATCCACAGAAGGAGCCTCTGGGCTTCTCTTCTCCTTTCTTTTGGAAATGTCAGATTGGCCCCTTGGTTCGAAACTAGGCACTTCCCTGCAAAATTAAAATCATGGCAGTCTTTTCCCAATGCAAAGAAAAATAAACAAAGCAGATAAAATTTCCCCCACCCTAAGTTTATATCCCTGTGTTTTCTTACCTTTGTTGCTGCTTCAGCTTCATAGCACTCAAAGAGAGCAAACAAGAGGCAAGCAAATATTTACCCCAAAGATGCAGATGTAGTGAAAAGAAGGGCCATATGCATGTTCATAGCAGCAATGGCCACAATCACCAAACTGTGGAAAGAGCCAAGATGCCCTTCAGCAGACGAATGGATAAGGAAGATGTGGTCCATATATACAATGGAGTATTATGCCTCCATCAGAAAAGATGAATATCCAACTTTTGCATCAACATGGACAGGACTGGAGGAGATTATGCTAAGTGAAATAAGTCAAGCAGAGAATGTCAATTATCATATGGTTTTACTTACTTGTGGGGCATAAGGAACAACACGGAGGACATTAGGAGAAGGAAGGGAAAAATGAAGTGGGGGGAATAGGAGGGGGAGATGAACCATGAGGGATTGTGGAGTCTGAGAACCAACCGAGAGTTTCAGAGGGGAGGGGGTGGGGTAGATGGGTTGGCCTGGTCGTGGTTATTAAGGAGGGCACATGTGCATGGAGCACTGGGTGTTATACATAAACAATGAATCTTGGAACACTACATCAAAAAAAAAAAAAAAAGGCAAGCAGATATTAACGTAAAAACTGCCAACTGTGCTTAACTCATGGGTATGCTTTGATGACGCCTTTGCATACATATACTGTAGCTGTGTTTTCTTCCTTGTTCAAAAAATGAAGTCAACTGTAGTCCTTTGTCACAGTGTCCTATAAGGTACACCATAGCTCCCAGGTGCTCTGTGCCACCTGATAGCTTCTAAAAACGACCACATGCAGACTGTAATCTCTTGTCCCCTTTGGGGGTCCAGCAAGCCATTTCAAGCCATTTTGAGCCATTCCAAACCACCATCAATGTCAACACATTGAAAGGGGACTGAGAGTTGAAATGGCAAGTTTACCATTCGGTAGAACAGATGCAGCAGAATAAAACCAGTGCGCCTGTTGGGAGACACTTGCCGTGAGATACGGTGTTTGAGAACTTGCCTATGATCATGGTCAGGAGCTTGACCTTGACAGACGCTCTGTCTGTGTCTGTCTGTCTGTCTGTGTGCTACCCTCCTCAGGAACGGGAAGGTTTGTGTACACAGGCTCTGGTGTAAGTGACCGTGTGGGCATCCGGTTCTCATAGCAGGTTTCACTCCTGGGAAAGGAGCCCAAAGACGAAATGCTATGAGAGAGATCTTATTTTCCGGCACTGGTAAGTCCAATCAAGAGATTATGTAACTGATCAGAAAATCGATACCTCCTGTTTTAGAGGAATAGCCCTCACGCATTAGGTATTTCCGTTACTCTGAACACTTAACTTCAGGGTCTCTTTGTCCAGGGTGATCGGGCTCCATTTAATAAGATCCCATATTCCCAGCGCATGAAACTGTGTCATTTAATTTGATGAAGCACCACCACCGTTTTTGCAAAGTCCTTCATGTCTCCCTTACGGAACCACATCATCTTAAGATGGAGAAACTGAGTAGAGTTTGGGCAGTCAGGAAAGCTGCCTTGGAGAGAGTTTTCAGAAGCATCTTAGAAGGAGTGTTTCAAAATAGAAGGGGCTGTGTCCTCATTTCAGCCAGGACCGAGCATTGTCTGTCTGCCGCCTCCTTGGCCCTTCCTGCAGTGGCTTTTACGTCCCGCGGCAAGGGCTCCTTGTTCCACGGCCTGCATCCTGCTCTCTGGGCCTCACTGCCAACTTGACCTTGCACCCTACCATTAAAAATGCAAGTTCCAAAGCGTATTCTGGACAGTTCTTCTGGCAGGCCTCCCCACCACATGCATTCTCAGGAGAGAGCCTCCTAACTCAGACTAGAATCCTGGCCAGTCACATCCTCTCCTGACTGTACAAGCCTTTCCCAGTCCGCGACACAGCCCAGACCTGCCTGAGGATCAAAGATCGCAGCTGTCACTTCTTCCTCCTGTCAACGGTTTTAGAAAACCCAGTTTGCCAGAGGCTGGAAAAGTGGTACAACGGGTTTTTGTTTTGTTAGAGTTTTTAAGATGATGGCGGATCCATTAAAGAGATTGTCTGATAGATGGTATAAAGCATAATTACATAATAACCCCATGGCCCTACCCCCTGCTTACTCACCTACCCCCCGCCTCCGCCACCCCCCCTCAGAAATCACCCCCTCTCCAAAGCTTGTATTTATCATTCTTGGTCTTTTTTTTTTTTAACAGTATTCTCTCCTCTGGGTGTAGCTCTAAACCGTGTAGAGCACAGCCTTGCTTGTTCAACATCCAGAATTTATGGAGCTCTTTGAGGTGGCTCTTCTCAAGTAGCCTTTTTGGGACTTGAGGCACTTACCTGTGCAGCCTGCAATTCCTCAAGACTGTCAGGGAGCTCTTTGTTTGACATTTCCCTCAGAGCTCGTTTTGCAGTTCCTCAGGAATCAGAGCTGTCTGTCCCTTTATGGCCCGTTTGGCCTGATTCAGCGCCCTTTCTTCCTGTCACCTTTCCATTGCCCCTGCCCCTTTAGGAACTATATGGTGGGGCCTGCTCTGCGCCAGGCACTGTGCTAGACCTCAGCGGTAGACCAGGATGAGCCCATGCCCCCAGCCTCTTCTCCTTTCCTCCTGTGCCACTTGAGTGGTAACTTAGGTCACGGGCTAGAAGATTTCAGGCCCTCGAGCAGGATTTAATGAACAGAGAAAGACTTCCAGAAAGTGGGGAGCCTCTATGGGCCCCGTCCTGGGCCCTCTGTGGCCTCACGTGGATATTTCTGACTCCAGATTTCTTTGGGAAGGCAGCTTCCCCAAATACCTTTCCAAGCATCGTTATGCCGTTAGCTCCATCCCGGCTGAGGAGGCCCTACCTGTGGTGTGGATCCAGGACTCTGCCATGAAAGAGGAAATCAGTCCTGTAGGTGTTGGGATCTGACAAGCCAGCTCATGATTTTTTTATAGTAGAAGAACCTGAAAGTCCCACAAGGTCACCAAGCATGAGATTGTTGACATAGATACACAGTGCCTGTGTATAAACATGGAACCTCAGAAATATGTTCATACATATCCTTTTTTGATTCATAGATGATATAAATATAATGAATACAAGTAATGTATGTATAATTCACGTATTCATGACCAGCTTCCACCCGACCCGTTCACCAGAATGACTGACGTTCTCCAGTCCCTCTATAAAATACGAGGCCTAATGCCAACCGCCCTGACCCCTCGTGGCTCTAGGGCGATCTCCACGTGCGGTCACATCTGCTCTTTCTGGCTGCCTGTGTGATTCCCAAGAGTCATCAGCCTGCTGATGCCAGGTGGTTATTAAATTGCATGCTTTAGTTAAATGTTCCTGCATTCTGATGAAATATGAATTCAAGAAGAAAATAGTTTTGGTAAAAGCCAAGTGGAATGCTTTTGAAAGACTCCATCAAGATGGGTCACTTTAAAAACCCTTTGGATTAGGTGTGAACGGGCTGACTCTAGAAGACTGTAGAAGATTAAAGGGAGAAAGTTAAAATCTAGAAGAATTCTGCGCTCGGACTGTGCGACAGATGTCTTTAACTTCTCGTTCTGCTTGGAATGGACTCAAGTTAGAAATTGTACATGGTACGTCATGGGGTTTTTTGAAGACAGAACTCTATTCAGAATAGCAGATAATACAGAGAAGACCTTGACCTCTCCTTGAAGATTAGTGAATACAGGGATATTTATGATTTAATTTTAAACAAAACTACATATGCATATATATGACTATATAACGTATAATGTAAATTATGTGTGTGAGAGATTGATTTTTCATGATCCCTCTCTCTGAAGGACTCACAGTCACCTATGGGTCCCTAGCACGTTTAAAAAAGAGACTTCTAGTTGCTCTTTCACACTTACTAGAATGCCCGACTCCAGGGTAGTTTATATACAGTAAACCAACCTCCCTGAAAGATTTCAGATGTGATGGTATTCGCTGAGGTTTATTTGGATTTTTATTTTGTTTGGTTTTGTTTTCATTTGCCAAACGTATTGAGAGCCATGAGAAAAGAGGCTGGTTTAAAAACAATGGTTTAGAGAGAGAGAAAGGGGCAGTGTCAGACCCCTGGATGGATGAGGGAGGTCATGACCTCCCAGAGCCCCATCCTTTCTGGCCAGTCACACTCCCAGCTAACCTTTTCTCTCACTGCCCTGGGAGCCCACAGAGCGGGGACCCCTGCTCCGGGGCTCTGCTGAGTGGTGGGGGGCCAGGGAGGCAAGCTGGGCAGTGGCCTGATGTTCCCAAACTCTTGGGGCCAGCAGAAGGATGAGGAGACTAGCCTTGGATAACTCGGGTCCAGATGAGAAAAGGGCCTCTTGACGAGGCTCAAATATTTTTGACCCTGGCTCTTCCCAGTCAGATGCGAGGGGCCTAGCGACCTGGGAGGGGGATAATAGCACTGAATGGGGAAACATTTCAAATCCTATTCTAGACACACACACATACACACACCTCATACATCCAGCCACACAATTGACGGGCTTCTGTTTAAATGAGTGTGTGTGCACAGGCATGTGCACGTGTGTGTGTGTGCGCTCACGTGTGTGTGTCGGAAGGCCTCCGATGACGGCTGCTTCGGCTCCAGTCCAGACAAAGGCCTTGAACACAGCAGCCTCCTGAAAGGAGATGCTGCCTTTTCCTTAGTCCGCAAGGAATAAAACCAAACTTATGGAAAAATAGGTCCTTTTGAAAAGGTTCCCAGTGCACAAGATTCCAGCCTGCTCCCCAAGAAAGCAAACGGCAGCAGAGAGCTAGGCAGAGGGGAGTAGGGAGGGCAGCGGCATTCCAGCCATCCCAGGAGGATGGTTAGCTGTTCAGCCTTACTCCCTTTTCTCTTTGTCGTGGCTGGAAATGTGGGTCCCTGCCGTGTACAGAGCCGCAGAAACCACCGTTCTCTCTCCCCCTGCAGAAGTTAAGGGACTTCAGTAAGTGGAGACGGGGGAGAAGGGAACAGAGGGAGGGGGAGGCACGGGCACAAGAGCCCTATTTTGTTGCTGTGAGGAGTAACTGGACCCCTGCCCGAGAGCTCCCCAAGCCCTCCAGAGAAAGAACTAGCAGGGCTATGAGTCATCCCCCATTTCAGAAGAACACAGGGGGGACCCTGGGAGGACCGGGGGCCTCCCTTATCAAGACGTAGGCAACTGAAGTTCACAGATCATGCTTGGCTAAAGGCTAGGATCGACTTCTGCTTCATTATCTATTTAACTAAGTGGATTAAATGAGAATTGACTGGAATTGTACACTTGGAGTCCCCTTACAAAACACTGTTATCTTATAAGCTGGCTTAATGGAACAGGCTGTCAGGGGCTTATTAGAGGTAACTGAATACAGTGCCTTACAGAGCAAAGATCCGAAGGAGGGTAAACAGCCAGACCCGGAGACCTCACACCTTCTGTGGCTACAGAAGACAAGCCTGGGGCATGACTGCAAACCGCAATGTTAGCATCCACCTGGAGGGCCAGGCCGAGAAGAAAGGCCTTTGCTACTCACTCCGTTTTAAAAGCATTTCTTCGATGTTAAGGCTGAATTAAGAGTTTCATTGACCTTTGATATATGTGGTCTCAGCACATTTTTAAGACAACGGACTAGAGAGGCTAACAGGACTGTCTTTGGAGTTAGACTGCAAGGCTTTGACCTTCAGCACTGCTACTTATTAGCTGAGTGGCTCCTGTGTTGCTAAACTTCTCTAGGGCTCAGTTTCCCCGTCTGTAAAGTGGGAAGGCTGTCAGTAGCTACCTCATTGTGTTTCTGTGGAGATTCAATAAGCGAAGATGTACAAACTCCCTAGCATAGCACCGGGCATGCAGATGGCCTAGGGAGCATTCAGGGATCCTGGAGACTTCTCTTGTCCCAGAAAAGTCATCTCATTTCAGAGCTTTGGTGCTCACATCATCTTTAGCTATTGATTCTAGCACAAATGTGCAGTGGGCTGCATGCCCAGAGGAGACTTGGGATGGTGGGCGGCAGTGGACATGGAGGAGCTCAGGTCTGTAATCAGCGGGACATTTGGAACCCTGACCTGGCCGGCGATGATGATGTGATCTTGCATAAGTCGCTTGTCTTCTCTGATTCAGATTTCTAAAGTGTGTGTGTGTGTGTGTGTGTGTGTGTGTGTGTGTGTGTAACTTTCATTATGGATTTTGGGTAAGTGAGTATAAATTCTGCTTTGGGTGAGGATTGATAGAAATACGAATGAGGCTCAGAGACCGGCCGGGTGTCGCAGAAACATGTACATGATGGAACACTTGGCTTTGAGGACACCAGACACACTGGACAGAGTTGATGCTTTGGAAGCTGCTTGTGTGCAGTTTATTTGAACAATGAAAAGAACTGACTGTTTTTCAGGGAAGCTTTACTTTATTTGTACATGGAGGACTTTTTCTTTTCCTTCCAACAATGTGATAGCCTTATTTTTCTGTTGGGTTCCTTGGAGTTTAATTTACCAGCAATCTGTAAATGTTTCTGTCATACAATCTGCTCCACAGTGAACCTAACTCTCTGCAATTACACATTAATTTCAATGTACAGTCCCCAACTTCCACGAATTATCCATACTTTTCAGTAATCTATAATCCGGTAGACAATCCTATTCCACTCAGCCTACTCGATGAACATCATGTTACTTTCCAAAAAATTGAAATAGACCGTATGAAAGACTGGATGAATCTTTCCATTAGATAGAAAATGAATTACTTTAAATAAAAAATTTAGCCGAGGGGCACCTGGGTGGCTGCGACAGTTAGACAGCTGACTCTTGGTTTCCAGGCACGGTCCTGAGATCAAGCCCCACCTCCCTGTCCATGCGCAGCAGGGAGTCTGTCAGAGCTTCTCTCTCTTCCTCTCCCTTTGTCCCTCCTCCTGCTCAAGCTATCGCTCTCTCTCTCTCTCTCTCAAATAAGTCTTTAAGGGAAAAAAAATATTTCCTTTCTCCCTCTGTTCCAACTCCCCCACACTGCTTATGTGCTTTTTCTCTCTCAGAAAAAAAAAAAAAAATAGCCTATTAGCTGAATTGTGTTTTAGAGAAATAGAAACATTTTGTGTGGTATTAGAACAAGTGACCCATCTTTTATTTTTAAACTTGAAAATCTGGTACAGAATGTCCAACACTTAGATACAATTGATATTATTTCCCATATTTTAAACGACTGAGAGTTTAGGGAAAGAAGCTACACGAATGAGTGAGACTCCAGAACCTTCCAGGGTTTCTCCTGGTTGCTTATTGACTAAAGCGCTAGTTGGTCTGTCTCAGCTAGGGCTGCGGTGCCAAGGGTAAGCAGGGTGTGTGGCATCAGCCAATACCCTGTACCTTTGGATCTTAACCCTTTTTGGTTATGAGCCTCTGTAAGAATCAGAAGGCGGTTATGGACATTTTCCTCAGAAAGTGACACTTTCTCCTTTCCACAAAGCTTGACATAGAGTTCTCAGGAGATCACATGAGCTCCTGACATCCCTCCACACCTCCCTCCCCCTCACCACAGTTCACTGAACATGGAGGCTTCCTCTCACTGTGCTTGACCACACTGATTTTTTTTTTCTTAATGACACAAGTTGGACATTTCTGGAAACCAGGAGTTAAAGACCGGTCAGAGAATTTTTAGGATACAAAAATAAATATATATACTGGTCTTTGTCCCCAATTCCTGGCATACAGCTATTAGAGGATCTCCAGGGTGATAAGAATGTCTTCTATGCTAGTGGGATGACTAAGGGCTTGGGGCTCCTAACAGCTTCAGGGTGGGGGGCTGTTTGCGAGAAAAATAAGGGCATGTGTAGAAAATTGGAGTTTTCAGCCCCATCCCCCCAACCTCCAGGAAAGGGAGAGGGGCTAGAAATTGGATCAATCACCAGCAGCCAGTAATTTAATCAAATATGCCTATGGAATGAAACCACCATAAAAACTCTTAAACAGTAGGGTCAGAAGAGCTTCTGGACTAGTGAACACATCAATGTGCTGGAAAGGGGGAGTGCCTGAAGGGGGCACGGAAGCTCTGAGCTCTTTCCCACTAATGTTGCACTATACATCTGTTCCCTTTGGCTGTTCCTGAGTTGTATCCCTTGCAATGAACTGGCAACAGTAGGTAAAGTTCTCTGGTAAAGTACGTGGTTTCCTGAGTTCTGTGAGCTGTTCTAGCAAAGTATTAAACCTGAGGAAGGGGTCATGGGAACCCTCAGCGGGTAGCCGATCTGTCGGGAGTGCAGGTGACCATCTGGGACCTGCAACTGACATCTGAAATGGACCTGAACCCTTAAACTGCAAAGTCTGCCCTAACGCTGTGTACTTAGTGTCCAAAGTGAACTGAATTGTTGGACATCCAGGAGGTGCCCGGAGAATTAGAGAATCGATTGACTGGTGTGGGGACATTCACACATTGTGAGATGTATTGGAGGTAAAGACAGTTCAGCATTTTGCCCTCCCTTTAAGAGTAATTACAGATGATGATCCACAGTCATTAAGAGTACAAGTTCAAGTACTCACATGACACCCGGCTGTGAGTCGGGCGCCTTTGAATGTTCCTATATACGTTAGATACACTCCATTTTAGTTTTACCTTGTTTGGATCTATCTCTGCTTCCTAAAAACCATTTCTCCCTGTCAAAATCAACAAACATCTCCTCACTTCGCACCCACTAGGATCAATCAAGAGGGTAATCATGAGTGTTGTTGAGGATGCGGAAAAATCGCAACCGTCTTATACTGCTTGTAGAGTGCCAAATGGTGGGGTCATGTTGGAAAACAGCCTGGCAGTTCCTCAGAAGGCTAAACACAGAGTTGCCAACCCTATGGCAACAATTCTACTCCCAGATATATACCCAAGGGAAATGAAAACGTATGTCTACACAAAAATGTATAAAACTTAGCAGCCTTAGTTGGAATAGCCAAAATGTGAAAATGCATTCAACTGAGGAACACGTCTATAAAATGTGGTATATCCATACAGTGAATATTAGTCAGCGATAAAAAGAAACGAAGCAGTGATGTATACTACAACTGGGATGAGACTTGAAAACATTATGCTAAGTAAAAGAAGTCAGTCCCAAAAGATCGTAGGTCCTATAGGACATTTATATGAAATGTCCAGAAATGGTAGATTCGTAGAGACAGAAAGCAGATTAGTAGTGCCAGGGACCGGGAGGAGAGTGGAAAAGGGGAGTGACAGTTCACAAGTATGGAGTTTCTTATTGAGGTGATAAAAAATATTCTAAAATGAATTGTGGTCATGATGGTCATACAACTAACTATGTGAATAGACTAACAGCTATTGGGTTGTATACTTTAATTTTATGGTATTTCATTTGTATGGTATATGAATTATAGTTCAACAAAGCTGTTCCCCCTAATAATTATAGACTCCAAAAAAAAGGATCCAGGCCATGTGTGTTTGAATGCCTGTGGAAGTCCTGGTGTCCAGTGAGAGGGATTTGGGTGCAAGTACTGTATTTGGAAAGATATTTCGGGAAGCATAATCAGGAAGTAGGGAAGTGAGCCAGGGAAGGAAGGAAAGCCAACAGAGGGGCATTAATGAGTGAGTTATCATTGTGGGCAACTGGGGCTCCATCCTTCTGGGACTGAGCAAAGGCCCTGAAGACAACAATTCAGAATTGTCTCACCAGGGAATGAGAAAGCTGGGTTGTTCCAATGAATCCCGACTTCTAGGACTTCCAGCCTGCCCCACACAAAGGCCAAGCATGCTTCTACAACCAGAGCAAGCCCACAGACAAGAAAAGAGACAGAGACAGAAACACAGAGGCAAATAGAGAGATAGGCAGGCAGCTACTTGAGGTCGGAAGCAGAGTACACAAGAACTGTCCCCCAAACCTATGGTGATGTCCAGAGTGAATGAGCAGATATGGGCAGAGCATTGCCAGCATCTGCTCATGGGAGTGTCTCCTAACCACTCTGTACCTTGCTTCCTTGCATCCCCCAAATGGGGAAAATGATAGCTCCTATCTCATAAGGATGCTATGCAGATGAATGAGTTAACGTATCTGAGTATTTGAGACCACCCAAAACCTAATCTAATCTGTTTTTTTTTTAAACTTCTGACTTATCCATAATCATTTCTCTTCTGAATGGGTTTCTAACAAGATAGAGAAGAAATCCAGCTATTATAAGTGTCAAAGAAAAATAGAATCATTGCCGAGAATAGTCTTCATATTAGACCCTCTTTGTGTGTTACCAGCTTTGAATGGCTGCATTTTGAAAGGCACCATATGCTTTGAGAGCACATTAGGCAGACACCCATCCCAGCAAGATCTGTCCCCGGAACAGCTCTAGCATCTCTCCGTCTTGCTCTTACATTTTCTGGGAACTGTTGGTGGGATTCAAGTAAGAGGGGTTCATCACAGCACTCTCTGGTACTTTTCTTGGTGTCTCTTCCTATTTTCCCAAAGCTAAGTTCTGAGGATAGTAGACCTAGGGAGCTTTCATTCTGTGAAGCTTCTATAGTGGCCACCATCCCAGAAATTCTGAGTTCTCCTTCTGTCAAAGGCATTTACACTTGGTATGTTCCATAGCTCGTGGAAGATTAAAACCACCCAGTTGGGGAACAGCCAGGGTAAAACAGGGTGAAAAAGAAAATCTAACCGTGTTACCTCGAGCTCAAGCCTCCATGATTAAAACTTAATTTAAAGATGTGTTCACCCAAGAAAATCTCTCTGGATTGTTTCAGGCTGTGACTCTTCAATGACGCTGACATTTCAGAAATCCAAAATTGCTGCGGATAAGCTCTTTGCCTCGCTTCAGGATATTGCCGGAGCTCGGAATCTCATGAAACAGTTTAAGTCTGTATATGCTCCTGGAAATCATACCCACCAGGCAAGTACATATGTCTTAAAGTAACCATCGAGTCTGTGTTGTATTTTTAGGCTTCAGGGACTGCCAAGTGGAAGTTCCATCTTAGCCTCTCTAAAACGAGGGATTTGTTCTAGATGAACACCAAGTCCCCTTCCAGTTCAGAGTTCTGGATTCCCCTGGATGTGAAAGCCTCTTGGTGCATGTGCACTTATAGGCTTGATGCGGGGAGAGGAGCCCTGGAATGGGAGCCAGCCATTGCTCTGTTGCTGTCTCATACTTATCTTGTAAGAGGCAAGTCCCTTTACTTCGTTGGGCCCAGTTGCAATGGGTGCAGGCCAGGGGCTGGCCTTCTGTGATTCCCAAGCTTCTAGATCTAAGCGCTCCCTAAACATTCTGAATGATTAGAACAAGATGACCTCATCATGCTATGGCAAGGGAAAAAAGTTTGTGACAGCAAAACCTTTGTTATTTAAAATTTCCCCACCATTTCCTAAGGGCAGTGGGGGAACTTTTAGAAAGGTATTTTGAACAGTGAGTAGGACGATAGTATGGGAATCCTAGATTATAAGCTCAGTGAGGGAGGGGCCCCAGAGGGACCCAAAAGGAAGCTTAAGGAGTGAAGAAAGGCTGGAATCACAGAGGCTAGGCAGTCTCTGTTGGACAAGGATGGAGGCACAGCTAAGGTTCCTAGTGGCCAAAGACAGCTATGAAGGAAGAACAGATGTTTCTAATGGGAAAGATCATTAGGGGAGTGTGTGCGAGCATCTTCTCCTTCATCTCCCAATGAGATCTCAGTAAAATCTACTCTGTTTGCTACAGCTGCTTGGGGAGCTGAATGTGCTGTTGGTGGGGACTCCGCTGTAGCAAGGGGTTCAGCTTCAGGATGCTGACCCTTTAAGGTGGGCATAGAGACAAGAGCTAAGGTTATCTGCGAGAGTAGCCCAGCCAAATCCAAACTCTTCCTCCCGTATATTCCTATAGTAGCTGATACTTGAAGAGTGCCCCCCCCCCATTGCACTTGTCCTTTGATCCTCACAAGAAGTAAGCCAGGGAAGCATTTTTGCCCCGAGATCCAGGAAGGCCACATGATTTGCCACAGACCCTCCGGTGGCCAGGGCCAGATGCCAGGTTGTGGCTGCCATTACGAAACCTCCTCTCCACTATACCATGGATCTCATGGAGGCTCTAGAAGTACTGATTGATGGTGCCAATGGGCATCGGAAATCACCCACCAACATATGAAAGACCTTGGAAACTGACTCTTGACTTAGTAATGTCAATGCCCGTCCTTTGTTCAATGACCTGAGAAACTACCACAACAAAATACAGATAAAGTCACTCAGATAAACTCATTCAGATCATTCATCATATGTAGTCTAGCTGTTAAAAAAAATCACCAGTCTTAAACATAGCAGTAGGGACTAGTTCTAGAAGACAGAGAACTGGTGATTTATGGTGAGATTTAGACCAAAGAATGTCAAGAAGCAAGCGACTGCTGTAATTGGCAAAGGGCAAACAAACCACCAATTAATAAGGTCTTTTCAGTTTTATGATTATCATTGTGACTAATTTAGCCAAATTCGCATAAACATGCATTATCCATAAATCTTAGGCATGATAAGGACAGTGATAAATTTTCTAGACTTTATCTCTGTGCTGCCAACTCTGCCATTTCTCCAGACCCAGAACCCTGTCCTGCAGCCATTGCCTTTGGAAAATGAACTTTCCTTTGTCATATATACTCTCCTACAGCGAGTCAATGACATTGACCCTTTCACTGAAAATCCTAAATGTCAATGAGTGGGAAGTAGGGGCAAAGTGGGGAGTTATGTGTGTATCTTAAAGGGATTTAGTAAATAATGATCCAGACACATGCTCTGAAATGTACGACCATTAAAATGAATGAGGCAAATCCAAGTGTGCTTAGCAGAACTGTATGTGAATCCTTGGCTCAGGCTCTGCTTCTTGGAGAGCTCAGACCAAAACAGAGGTTTATGATCAGTTAGGTGGGGGAAAAAACATCATTCTGTCAAGCATTTTTCTACCTTTGTTTAAAAAATAAAAAATAGAAAGTATATGGATATGTATATTTAATATGTCTTTAAAATTAAGGAAAACTTTATAACAGTTGCCTTGCAGACGGTGGGAAGGGTTAGATGGACAAGGAGAAACTCTAGCTTCTTGCTTTATGTGGATAGAGAAAGTTTTTGTTGGGATTATGGGTGGCTTTTACCTGTTTGGGTTTTTGGATAATTTTTGAATTTAAACTTTTCAATCATAGATATAGGCTCAGTGAGGATAGTAATTTTGATCTCATTTGTTCACTGCCATATCCTCAGTGTCTAAAGTGGTATTTTCCATATAGTCAGTGCTTAATTATATTTGTTGGGAGCATCGTGAATGCAATACATGTTTTTATAATATTTCAGAGGATTTGGGGGCATGCAGACTATGTACAATGAGAAAAAGACAAATGTCAAGACTAGATTCAGAGTCCAGCTGTGTCTAGTTTTGAAGGTGGGCCTTGACTGGGCAACTCTCTGTCCATCTCTTCTCCCAACTTGGTCCTCAGCCCTGAGAGTCCTGTAGGGGCAGGTGTGTGAGGGGAATGTGCTTTCTATGTAGCTCCATGCAGTTTCTACGCAGCATCTAGTTGAGATGTTCTGGGCTCTCTGGGATACCCAGGAAGGCACTAGACCTGGTGCAGCCCCAGATTCCTATTCCAGCTCTGACCAGTGCTATGAATTTAGGCTCTCTCCCCTGGATCCTGGGGCCCCTACCTGCCCCATATTCCCTCCTAGCACCCCTCTCTCCTACTCCGGAGCTCAAGATGCCTCCCAGAACCACTCCTGTTGCACCTGCTAACATCTGAGGCATCTCTTCTTTGACCTCTGTCCTTTAGCCCTTTGGGAAAGTGTATCAGCCACAGCCAGAAAGCAGACATCGCTTTCTTCATTTCAAGGAGAATGTGATTTCATGCAAGAAGTCATGTACGTATAAAGTCTCTGGGAGAGCTGGAGGAGGGGAGTCTAGACTACATCTCCAGAAATGATCCCAGAAGATCTCCGCACACCTGGCTCTCCAAAGGAATCAGCCCTGCTGCAGCCAGGAGAGTGGGCATGGTGGGGATCATGAGCTCTTGATGGAAGCTCTTGACTTGCAGAGGAGACTACCAAAGCTAGGCATGGCGTCCATGTTTGTTCACCGTGGGATTTCTGCAGAGCCTTGCTCAGTGCATGCTTCCTAGGGGTTGACTGTGTGGATGGATGGATGGATGGATGGACAGATGGACTGAAGGATTCTGAACTGTGATTCTTACCCACTATGGCATTTCTTATGCTCTTAATTCTTAGTGAGATGGAATTTAGCAACAACATGGGTTCACAGCTGAGCACAGAAGCACTGAGTTCAAAGGTCCAGAGCCCTATCTACTGTGTGACCTTAAGCAGGTGACTTTACCTCTCTGTGCCTAGTTCCTCCACTGCACAAAGGAATGAATAATAACCATACCTCTCTCAAAAAGACACTCAGATGATTAGGTGAGTTCATACCTGCAAAGCTCTTAGGACAGGAGCCGACAAAGACCACACTATGTAAGCTTTTGCTGCAACAGTTGCAGTGAAGGACAAAATAAGCCTCTTTTTTGTCCTCTTTTGTAGCATTTCACCTTTTCCTTGGCTAGGGGATGGGCCACACAGAAAGGGAGTCATTCTCAAGCCACTGCAGCGTTAGCTGCTCTGGATGGTAAGGGCTTACTGCTGACGCCTGCTGGTCTGGAAAGTTTGTATTTGTTCCTGGACTGTGTTGAGTGGAAAGCTAAGCCCCCAGTTTTGCCTGTGCAGCAAGTCTTATGGTTTTGTTTCTTACTGTGAATGTTCTAGTTTAACGGAAGGCTTAACCTCCTCCCTAAATGCCACCGTGTTTGATGTGCCGCTCATCCTCAGTTGGGGCATCAGGAGACCATTAGGCCCATGTCTCAGGGCGAAGAGCTTCTGGGACCTTTCAAGCAAAATATTGTCTGACTCTCGCATGACTTGCTTTGGCAGAAGCCTCCAAGTGCTGTGCTGGGCTTGCTGGGGGAAACTTTTCCACGGATGCCTACTGTCTTCTGGGCCTCTGGCTGGCGGAACAAGAGTATTTAGAACGAGCGGTGCCCGAGGAGGCCTGATTCATTTGGTGCCTGGTGAATTATGACTCTCGAACAGTCTGCAGGCGCAGTCTCTTTGTCAGCAATCCTTGCTTTTCTTTTCCAAGTGCTAAGCTCTCCTTCTTCTTCCTCCTGCTTCTGTCTTCCTCACTCCAGACCTGCTAGCACCCCTTTGGAAGGAAGCAACACAAAATGGGACGAAACTGGGGGCCAGGAGACTTGGCTCTGTCCCGTACCCCACTTCTAACTGCCTGTGTGAACTCAAGCAAATTAGTAAATAGCTTTGGGCTTAGTTTTTTGCCTTTTTTTTTTCTTCATATTGAAGTTGAAGGGACTACACTCAAAATTTTCCAAAGTAATCTGCTTCTGGTTTGAAGGAAGGACGGATGGGTGGATAGATGGATGAACAGATAGGCAAATGAACTGCTTTTTAATCTGCAGAGCAAACTATTTCCTTTAAGAAGATGAAAGGAGGAAAAAAATCAGTGATAGTAAAGCCAAAAATAAAAATAAATGAGCCATAGAACAACCAAAGCTCTCAGCAGTTTTGAACAGATGTTTTTCTATACCGTCATAGATTGAGACAAAATGAACCCTCTCTCTACAAGAGTATTAGAACCGATTTTGTGGGAAAGGGAGAAGAGCCTAGGATGGAGAGGGCCCATGGCCGCACCAACACCAGTCAGCAAAGCCAAGGGCAGCAGGGCGGACTGATAGGGATGTAGCTGTGGCAACAACTCGGGTTTTCTTGCAAACTGGTTATCATGGACCATATTAAAGGTGCACCAAATTCAGGAAGATGTTGGAGCTTAGACTGGTTTCTAGAAATTTTCTCTGACTTATGTATAATATCAGAAACTACTATTATCCTCAGTACCTTTGTTCAAGAACTAGAATCAGGTCAATAAAAGAATCTTCTAGACCTACTCACGTATTATATCCACCACAAGACTAACCAGAGACATAGACACAAATATTTTATTCTTCATATTTTGATTTAATATAGTATTTTTAAAAGTCTAGTTTGTTCTGGAAGAGATACTGGCCATTTAAAGGAAAAGGAGAAAGTTTTGGTATGAGATCAGTTTTTTTGAAACTTCAACTTTTTCACATTTAATGCCAATCAGGGATCTCGTTAGGCTCTACCAAACCTCTGGCTATCCTCATGAGGCTGTCATAAAGGGCCACATTATGATTTTCATAGTCCTACTCACTTTTGCCTTTATGGACCTCTTCCTCTATAAAAAAAATACTAAAAATTATATGGTACAATTGCATTGGTACAGAGACAATATTCTACATCAGAACATTATCTTTGACCTAAAAGTTCATTTGTTTCCTTCTGATTTTAAACTAGTACATTTCCACGGACCCCTAAAAGTTTTGTGGGCTCTGGGCACTGTGCCTTCTGTGCCTAATGGGTTAGTCAGCTATGGGGATAAAGCCCCACTTGGCACCAGTCTTCCTAGGACAGGAGCATAGCTAGCCATGAGGGGGTCGCATGCATGTTTCTTCCCTGGAGTGGTCCTTGTCACCCAGGATCTACCCAGTTTGGTCCCAAGATAAGAGCTTAGAAGTGAAGAAACTAGACTCACATCTAGAGAGGTTTGGGGGTGGGAGTCTCCTGGCTTAAAAACTTCATATCCTCTAGGAGCCAGTTTCCTGGAACAAGTCTGTGGACATAGCTCCCAGCGTTCCTCCAAGGGACATGCCCAGTTATACAAGAGTCATCGCGCCCAGAGAAGCCCAGAGCTCTGGCTTTCTGGCCAATATTTCAAGCTTTCTCCAATCTAATGCAATTTACTAAGCAGGGGTCATTTTTATCATAAGCCATCTTGCCTGGCTACAGTTTGACATTCTTCTCTTATCAGGTTTCCACGGAAACCGAGCTAGAAAGTTAACCAAAGGTCAAATTCTTATGCAGAAGAGGGGGGAAAGGGCTTAATAATCCTTTGCCTATAACAGGCAACTTGCCAGTTGAAGAAATAATTATATTAATGTTACAGTACAGACTTTACTGTGTGTCTGTGTCAGAGACAATGTTCCCTGAAGTCCATTTCCCTTTCCTCCTGGGCACAGTTTGACCACAATTTCCAGATTCCCTTGTGAGTAAATGTAGGTTTGCGACTAATTCTGGCCAATGAACAATGGGTAGAAGTGATACAGATCGCTTTCAGGCTGAGTGCATAAAGACTCTCTGGAAATCCTCCATGCTCGCTCTCGTGCGTCTGCTGATGAGGCACAGAGCTCCATGTGGGATTCTGGTGCCCTAGGGAATGGGGGCACCAATGGACAGAAGGCACCTGGGTAGCTGTACGATTGTGTAGGACAGAGACCCCTAGTGTTGTCAGCATACCCCGGATGTGATATAAGCAAGAAATAAATGACCAGCAACAACAGGAAAGAATGAATTTGTCAGTGTTTTTCATTCCTCTCCTCCCCACCCCCAAAGGTGAACCGACAGAGAATGTTTGACTGGGAAAATTAATTGACTCTGCCTATCTCTCTTAATGTTGGAGGAAACCTTACTACTGATCCCCAAGCCCCTGCCCAGCCGTCCCTAACATGGGGGGAGAACTTTGAGTAGAGCACCAGGGGAAGACAGCTGTCTCCCCTATCACTGCCTTCTATGTGGTCCTTTGCTGAGAGGTGAGCGGCTTCTGGCTAAATAGAAAATTCCATGACGGTCAGAGGTTTCTCATCTAAGAAGCCATTGCTGAAGCCCAGCATTCCAATCAGATTTCAGTCACATGATTTGGGACACAAAGCAATCCAACCTCTGTGGCTGAGAGGAAGGAGCGAAAGGTTCTTGTCATGAAAATCCCTAATTGGAAAAACTAAGAAATATGTTTGGGAAGAGATCATGAGGCCGGTACTGCGCTTATGCCTGAGAAAGTCCTTTCCCAAATTGTGCTCTTTAAATGGACAATGTTAGTCCGTTGTTCTGTGCTTACCTGTTTTTTTGTTTTTGTTTGGGTTTTTTTGTATTTTTTTATAAACATATAATGTATTTTTATCCCCAGGGGTACAGGTCTGTGAATCGCCAGGTTTACACACTTCACAGCACTCACCATAGCACATACCCTCCCCAATGTCCATAACCCCACCACCCTCTCCCTACCCCCCTCCCTCTAGCAACCCTCAGTTTGTTTTGTGAGATTAAGAGTCACTTATGGTTTATCTCCCTCCCAATCCCATCTTGTTTCATTTATTCTTTTCCTACCCCCAAACCCCCCATGTTGCATCTCCACTTCCTCATATCAGGGAGATCATATGATAATTGTCTTTCTCCGATTGACTTATTTCGCTATGTGCTTAGCTGTTTTAATAAAGGATTAGAGGTTTTCTATATATGTAAGTGGGAAAATCTATTGACGTCTCTTCGGTAAAGTATGTGGTTTAGTGTGCTTTTGGTTACAAATGAAAACAAAAAATGAAAGGAAAAAAGCTCAAACTGGCTTAAACCAGGAAGGTAGTTCATTGGATTCTGTGACTTAAAAGTGGAGAGAAGGGACGACGTCCAGTGGTGAGGAGCCCTTGCTGGGGTGATGCTGGTGGGAACAGCGAATTAAACGGGGAAGAGCAGGATCTCTCACTTCCCGCCGCCACTCTCCCTCTAGTGCCCCCTGTTGGCAGGCTACCCGGTCTAGCGTCTCCCAGCTAAGTACAGAAGACAGCTTGTGGAGTTGAGATACAGCAGCTTAATCACGATCACATCTCTGTAGCAGATGATTTTTCCACATTGCTGTCAAACGAAGAGATAATCCGAGAGAACCCAGCCAAGAAATCTGAGAAATGAGTATCACGGAGCTAGGTCAGGCAGTTAATTAATGAGAGCATTTATGCTATTGTTCTGGATTATGTGATGGGTTTGTTATCCGCTACTTTCTGTATGGAAGTTGTGATTTCTTTTCTCACTCTCAATAAATGTTACCTACATACTTGAAAAAAATAAAAATAAAAAGGATTTACAGCTTGCCCCGGTGGCATACAAGGATCACAAAATCCCAAGAATGAAGGTAGTAAGGGACTAGCCCTTGCAAATCTCTGCTCACCCCCACGGGGGACCCCAGCTCAGTGGGTCTTTTGTCCTGGCTGCTTCATTGCCCAGAGCTTAGCTAAAAGTGGAGCAGGGGAGAGGACAAGATCCCCAGTCCCCCCACACTTCCTTCTTTCCCCTGTCCCCCTCCCCCGAGGCTGCACTGGAGAGAACCATCACCCCCAGCCCACTGCCCCCTGCACAGAGGAGGTACTGAGTCAGAATTTTAGCTGGACGACAGAATTTTCCTGTGTCTGAGCTCCTTCTCCCATCGCAACTCTTCCTCTTCGCAGGAAACACATCCTTCGGAGAGCAACAACCTGGTTGTGTTTGTAGTAGGTTAGGGAACATACTCTCCCCTCTCTTAAACATGACAGCCTAAGTGTATTTCTCTGGCATTCCACTTCAAGCTATTCTATATATCTGCATACAGGCTAATAAATTAAATAAATGTAAGCTCCTGGAAGGAAGACATGGCCCTTTACTTACTTACTTACTCACTTACTTAACATAGCTCCATGGCCAGCATGGAGCCCAACATGGGGCGTGAACTCACCACCCTGAGATCAAGACCTGAGCTGAGCTAGAGAATTGGAGTCTGAACCAGCACCCCAGTTTCTTTATCTTCCTTTTGTACTTTGTATCAGTTAGAATTTCATTCAGTTGCAAGTCACAAAAATCTGAGAGCTAACAGCTTAAACAGAGGAGGGTTTGTATTGTCACGTCAGGTGGGCAGTCCTCATGCGTCCACGGTTAGGCTTCTGGAAGCCTCACCAGCCATCACAGCCAAGGCTGCTTCTAGCTGTGAGCTCCAGCGTCTCTGAGGGATGGCCCTGTTTCCCACCGTGGCCACTGTACTTTGGGCACTGCTTCCATGTTCCAAGCAGCAGAACAGAGAAAGGGAAAGAGCGGCCCTTTCGTTTTTGAAAAAGGAGCATTTGCGAGTCCCACTACCCTCCTGCTTACATCCCATTGATCCCATTGTCCAGAACTTTGTTACCGAGCAGTACCAGGCTGCAAGGACAAAGGAAAAAGTCAGTGAGTGTCCACGGAATGCTGATAAGGGAGCAGAATTTTGGTCAAAGGACTTCTCTTTGGAGAGCATTTTATTTTATTTATTTATTTATTTAAGATTTTATTTATTTGACAGACAGAGATCACAAGTAGGCAGAGAGGCAGGCAGAGAGGGGGGGAAGCAGGCTCCCTGGTGAGCAGAGAGCCCAATGCAGGGCTCCATCCCAGGACTCTGGGATTATGACCTGAGCCGAAGGCAGAGGCTTTAACCCAGTGAGCCACCCAGGCACCCCTGGAGAGCAGTCTAAAGAGATTAAAGTTTACGTTGAGAGTCAATGTCCAGAAAGGCTGAGATGACAGACGGGCTCTCCAGACAGTTTACTTAGAGATGATGATGTGCAAAATTCAGAGGCCATCCCACGACACCATTTTTCTTTAACATTGAAAATATTTATTGGATCATATTAAGATTCCAGAAGTATACCTGTGAACTTTAGAACATTTGGCCAAAGAAAAAATAATGTCCCCTACTCCCAGAACCTAGACATCTAGACATAGCCCTAATTAACATTCTGGTGTGCTTTATTTACTTCAGTCTCTTCCATACATAAATAATTTGTTAATTTTTAACAAGTAAAAAACAAAACAAAACAAACAAACAACAAAAAAACCACCATTCTTGCTGTTTGCAGTGGTGTTTTAACTGTTTTTGGAAAAGTGATATATTAAAAAGCCTCCCCACCAACTGTCCACCTCCCCCACCCCCCGCCCTTGTCCCTCGTCCTGCTCTCCTCTCCAGGATCACTGCTCCTGGCAGTCTCTGTAAATCCCATCACAATTTATCTTCTGTACATTTCGGCAGATATAAGCTTCCAAATCCTCTGGAACACGTCTTACAGAAATGCCAGCCCAACACACACACTGTTTCACCTTGCCTTTTCCACCCACACTTTATTCTTCTTTTTGCCAGATCAACACCAGAGCTTCTCCGTTTGCTTCCGTGCCATTTCTTCCTGTGGCTGTGACCCATTTATTACCCAGCTGCTTCTGATGGGCACTTGTTGCTTCCAGTCTCCTGCTATTACAAACAATGGCAGTGGCCTTTTATAGGTCTCATTTGCATATGATAACATATTGATAGGATAAATTCCTAGAGACATAACTGCCAGGTCAAATACACTTGTAATAGTGATAGGAGCTGCCCAGTTGCTCTCCACGCTGATTGCAACAATTTGCACGCCCACCAGCAAATCTATGAGTGTCTTAAAATCTGTCTTAATATAGCTTTAGAATGGGGAAGTTTGAATCATAGTGTTTGCTTTTTTTTCTTCTGTCTTAATGGTATTCCTTCTCAGTCTCTACCTTTCATAAGTATTTACCTGTGAGATCCCTGGGTATACGGGGGTAGGGAGTCGGTTGGACTAATGAGCATGAAGGCTGCACCTGTCCGCTGAACAGTTGCTGCTTTTCCCTGCATTTTATCCCTGATAGATGCACGTGACATTCTAGCTAAATGATAGTGTTTTCCTAAGATTTTATTTTTAAGCCATCTTTACACGCAACATGGGACTCGAACCTACAACCCCAAGATCAAGAGCCATGTGCTCTACCCACTGAGACAGCCAGGCGCCCCTAAATAATTGTTTGTTATTTTGATGGTTTGTACCCTGTTTTTTTCCTAAAATATTTTAAGGAAGAAAGTTGGAATAAAGGGAAAATAATAGTTAAAAAATGACTGTAAGGAAAGCAAGGTGAAGCCAAAGATGAAGTCAGTTCACCCAACGGCCTCAACGTTTTCACTTAACCCATGTACCAGTCATAGGTCTAGATGATGGTCTCTTGCTCTTTATTCTAGAACTTGCTAGAGGCAGGTCACAGATTTGGCCAAGGCCAAGAGCCAAAGAGTTCAAAACATCTGGCTCCATCGGAACCTGGCTCTTCCTAGGCGGTAGTGTGGAGAGGAGACAGTGCTTCTCTCGGCGTTCATGCTCCAAAGTCACATGCCCTGCGGGCTGGAGAGCGGAGACAGAGCAGGTCTGGGAGGAGGGCGGTCAGCTGGTGCGAAGGGAAAAACAGAGGATGAGAAGAGCTTGGTAGAAAGAAGAACAAGGCACGAGGAGTGGGGGACATGCCCAGAAAGTGCCCTGGTCCAAAACAGAAATACCGTCAGGACAAGCAGAGATGCACCACTGATCAGACTGTAGGAGCCGTAGCAAATCAACATCAACTTCACTCTACTGGAATTCTTACGGTACCACATGGCCTGCTTTTTCTAAGCCCTGACCTTGGCCACATTCCTGTTTGGCATCATGGCTTTGTTTTCTGGCCAAGTCCTACTTGGAGTGGAGCTCTATAGAGGAAGAAGGGATTGCGTTAGGCTTGGATCGTGGCAATACATCATATGAAAACATGCCAGTTCCTAGCAGAGGGGAGCATAACTCCAGTTCAGGAAAACTGGAGACCATCTTCATATCTGTGTCAAATGACAATACTTTGCTTTCCCGTATTCTTCATATATAAAATTGTCACTTTATTTTATTTTTGTTAAAGATTATGTATTTATTTGACAGAGAAAGAGATCACAAGTAGGCAGAGAGGCAGGCAGAGAGAGAGGGGAAAGTAGGCTCACCGCAGAGCAGAGAACTCCATGTGGGGCTCGATCTCAGGACCCTGAGATCATGGCCTGAGCTGAAGGCAGAGGGTTAACCCACTGAGCCACCCAGGTGCCCCAAAATTGTCACTTTAAACCCAGATTTTAAAAAGTAGTCCTACTAGGATTACAGCTCTGACAAGAGATATTTGCTGGTAGAAGGGGATAAGAATAAAAAATAGCATTAGGGTATTAGGGTGAAATTTACCCAAAAAAACCCCAATGTTGTTATAGTTGCCTTTTCATACACACAAAGCCATAGCCATTGCTCAGTGTCAGAATAAACGTGTTTTGCTTCATTTGGTGCAGATAAAGCTATCGTCTCTCCAGACAAACCAAACAAACCCTTTAACTTACAACACAATATTTTGTCTTTCCAAGGCATCCTACAAGCCATTGTTGAAGCAGGTTGTGGAAGAAATATTTAATCCTGAGAGGCCAGACCCAGTGGATATTGAACACATGTCTTCAGGCCTCACTGACCTCCTTAAAACTGGATTCAGCATGTTTATGAAGGTAAAGTAATCCTGATTGTCAGGCTTGCTGTCTTTGCTGGGCATGAAAATGCTGCCACCAATTCACCCTGGGGAGGACCATATAGGATAACATCTGGTGTTTGGGCTCCTCTGAAATCAGGGGCAATCTTTATTTAACTTTGGTGATAAGCAACCTGGCATTCCAGCCTTAGCCAGCTTCTTTTGACCTAAGCACTATGGTGTTTGTTTTTTTTTTTTTACTATGGTGTTTTTTCAATCGATATGTGAGGATACAAGCCCCCTAGGATAACACAAATGAGAACGTTTCTCCTCTGTGGCCCACATTTCACCTAATCCGTATACTAGTCCCAGGTCTTGGTGATGGTCTTTTGCTCTTAATTCTAGAACTTCTGTAGAATAGTGAATTACTCTGCTCAGTCTCACCCCCAAATCCATTCAAAAATGACTTTCGTTTTAGCCTGGTGGACTCCCAGTTGCCAAGGGTTAGACTTTCTCTGGCTAATATCAAGGAGAGGTCAAAATGACTGAACAGCCTTTGCCATGGGGATGAAAGGAGGAAAAGTACACAAATGAGATCTATTTTTAACTCACTATAAAGTTTCTAAATTTAAAAGGATCTAAACAAGATTACAGGCTGGCCTCCTAGTCTATGCCAGGATTTCAGTCGTAATAACTCTTGGAAATAACAGAATGTTTTGCCTACTTCAAAGTGTCTTTGAAATCATGGATTAATCTACAGAGAAGATCTGGCCTTTCAGAGTTCAATAAATGCATATGCCAGGAAAACTGGTCCACTCGAACAGCCAGAGGACAGAAACCAGACAATGAGACTCTAGACAAAGCAGTTAAGTGGGCCGGAGGGGCCACCCGGGTCTCCTTCCTGCTGCCTCGGCTTAGCACTGCCTGTTACTCCCTGTGGCAGATGGATTTCCCCCCCTCTTTGTTTGTTTGTTTGTTTGTTTGTTTTTAAAGATTTTATTTATTTAACACAGAGAGAGAGATCACAAGTAGGCAGAGAGGCAGGCAGAGAGAGAGGGAAGCAGGCTCCCTGCTGAGCAGAGAGTCCGATGTGGGGCTCCATCCCCCAACCCTGGGATCATGACCTGAGCCGAAGGCAGAGGCTTTAACCCACTGAGCCCCCCAGGCGCCCTATTTATTTATTTTTAGTAAATAATGTATTACAGATCGGCTTCTTAAAAGCGTGTTGGGGCTTCTCTGTCGAATGTAAGCCTAAGGTTGTCCAGTAGCCCTTCACGATGGCTAGTTTGTGTAGAAACTTCCAGACTAGACGTGGTCTCCAAACCCTTCTCCACTTGAGCACCCTCTTCGTTCCTTCACGGGCTTGGACTTCGCCCTGACAAGAGGCTAAAACGGCAAGTGTGGGCTTTCAGGGCCCAGGCAGGGAGATCTGAGGCCGGCTCCCTAGGCCCCGTGTGCTACCCCAGTCAGGTGGCTGCCTCCGTGGTTGGCCGGGAGCACAGTGACGGTTCCAGCCCGCATGCTCTCTGCTCACTGGACACGTTTGCAGTCGGTGGAGACAAGACGAGGCCTCCGTCTCGCTCTTGGCCAGCGATGTCCCGCAGAGACAACATTTCTTAGCAAATGGATCCTGTGACCAAATTCTTTTGGGAAACATTGGCTGAAACAAAAAATTGAATTGCTTCTGAGGGCACAGTGCCTTTCCTATGCTGATGGACTTTGCAAGTATCAGGTCAATATGGAGCCTCCCTTGTGGGAGACAGTTGGCTTGCATTTTCCGTTACTGTTTCATGAACCGTGACACATCACATTTTTAAATTCCCCTTCTACACTCTGCAGAGTGTTTTCTGCAGCTCTGTCTCTGACGAGAAGCTTTACTGTCCTAAGGAGGATTTTTGCCTAGGAAGATGCTTGGGGCCGTCGTGGGCTGCTGTGTTTCTTTGACTTCCTATCCCTGGGGTTGGGACTCATGAAGAAATGCTCTGGTCCCCTTGAGACTGATCTCACAGGGAAGTTCCCAAGTAATGCATTTCAGAAAAAGGAAGAATTTGTATTTTCCCAGGAGTTGTCAGAATCCATTCCTCAGCCCCCTGCTGCCAGGCTCTGCTCTCAGTTGTCAGGGGATGTCATCGGTCTGTAGGGGCTGGGAAGAGTCTTGGCGGGCTGGGCACAAAGCCATCCCCACCCTGCCACCCCAACGGAGAGGGGTGCTACATGGGCTTCCATGGCTGACTCTTCCCACAACACCGTGGAACTTGAAAAGGAACATTACCTCTGGCTCGTGCGTTCAAGGCTTGAACAAAACAAATGGGATAAAATGTAGAGAAGAACAGTCAGTAGGGCCTTGAGGACTAACTGCGATTTCCCAAGGAGCTCTGTCTTTGAGGTGGAGGGAAGCCATCAGGAGAGAGTGTGTTCTACTCTGCTCTAAGGCCTGTGGAGAGAAGAGCTTGCAAGACGTGTGTTTAAGAGTCTCTGCCTCAGGGGCGCCTGGGTGGCTCAGTGGTTTAAGCTGCTGCTTTCAGCTCAGGTCATGATCTCAGAGTCCTGGGATCGAGTCCCACATCGGGCTCTCTGCTCAGCAGGGAGCCTGCTTCCCTCTCACTCTCTCTGTCTGCCTCTCTGCCTACTTATGATCTCTCTGTGTCAAATAAATAAATAAAATCTTTAAAAAAAAAAAAAAAAAGAGTCTCTGCCTCAGAACCAAAGCTCTGTGCCGGAGAAGTCAAGGCCACTGCTGTTTGCCCTGACTGAAATCTGAACCTTGTCTGCGTCCTACCGCAACTTGTTACCATCTCCTTCCCGCATTGCTTTCATGTGCTTTCCTCTATAAAGGCTGTCCAGAGAAGTTCCCTGCTCTGTTCTGGTTATCTCTTGCTGCATAAGAAGCCATCCCAAAACACTGACTTAACGTACTGTTGATCACTGATTTCGTTCATGAATCTAGACTCCGGGCAGAGCTCAACAGAGAGCAATTCACCTTCAAGATGGCGCCCATGCGTGTCAGCAGGTTGATGCTGCCCATCAGCTAGTAGCCCAGCCTGGCCCGTGAGCAAAGGGACGAGGTTCCTCTCCGTCACTCTGAGCTTCCTTCACAACATGGCAGTTGTGTTCAAGGGCAAGCATCCTAACAGAGAGCCAGATAGAAACCTCAGAAGTCATGTGGTGACCCATCCACAGTCGAGGAAGTTACACGTACACAGCTGGGTTCAAGGAGAGGGGATACACTCTCTTCCTCTTGGAAAGGGAGCAGGAACATGAGAAGCAGAAATTATTGTCATGGCCACTTTTGGAAAACACAGTCTGCACTCGGCCCAAATATGCCCTTGGCTGTCTAGCCTGACAGGATAGCATGTGGCAGATTCTGAGAGTTTTCCCTCCAGGCTAGAGGATAGAAAATTCTCTGGTGCTCTTGACATTGGTTTCAAAATAAGTGCTCCCAGAAAGGTTTTGATAATGAGACACCTGCCTGTTTGCCATAATTTTTTTTAGTAATATAATCTCAAAACCAATCAACAACGAACCAACCAACCAAAACCTTCCTGCCTGATAAAACACTACAGGACTTTCCTCTGCTGGGTTCACTGTGTCAGGCCCTGGAAGGTAAAGCAGACAAGCTGGGGAGAAGAGCAAGTGTGCCCACAAGACCATTCTTTGGATGGTTCTGAGACAGTGTTCCGCGTCAGCTACGTACACTCGTCAAACAGAGGATAGACTTGTGGTTAGCCACATAAAGCTGTGGGCTTCAAAGGGCAATGCCCTGGAGGGAGGCGGCGGGACTCTCAAACTGGGGAGAGACAGCTTTGGCAGAGCCTGACATTCTTCAAACAACCAAGCATTTCTCCAAGATGCTTGTGCACAGAGCACCTTGATCTCCTTACAGGAAAGCTTGATAGCGATCTAATAAATAAATCGAAACATACCTTACCCCTCTCACTTCAACGTTAATTTAATTTAAAACTACCATGTCTAATAGGCAGCACTTTTAAAAATGCATTTCTGGAATTTGTGGTTTGGATTTCAGTCTCCTGAAAATAATAGACTTTATATCTACTCCATGTGTTTGGCCCCTAACTTGTTTTGACTAAAGGACATGATTTGCCAAGATGTTTTCTCTGCTAGAACTGGCATGAGGAGGGTAGGTTTTATCTAATGAAATTGCATGAGGCCCTTTTACCTCCTTTTATCAATGTTTTTTAAGAAGGTTTTTGTTGTTGTTGTTCCATTTCCTATGTGGCCATGCTTAATTGGAAAATATTAAAAGATTTAGGAAAAAGACTCAAAGAAGACCCAGTGCTCGCCTCTGGGCCCTTTTCTGAATTGAGATAAGAGCTCCGTCGCCTTGGGTCCACAAGGGCAGATGGAAAAGCTGCTCAGCAGGCCCTGAGAAGCTGGTAGTGAGAAGAGATCAGAATTGAAACTCTTTCAGTTGCAATGAAGATACCAACAAAATGCATGACTTCATCATTTCTTGTGAATCATTTGTGGCGAAGACTGAGGAGGGTCTCAGGAAGCTCAGGGCAGCCGTGTGATGGGCCTCAGGGAGGATGGGGACTGAGACCTGGAAAAGCCATCAGGAACCCAGACAGTTCTCTGGGACTCTCTCTGACCTGCAGAATATGGAAAGCACCACAGCCGGCATAGCACAGGTGCTCGCTAAGTATTTGTTGAGTGAATGGCTAGGTCGCGATGCCACAGCCCTTGGTTTTTCTTAAGAGCTCAGCTTTGGGGCGCCTGGGAGACTCAGTTGGTTAAGTGCCTGCCTTTGGCTCAGGCCGTGATCTTGTGGTCCAGGGATCGAGCCCCACGTTGGGCTCCCTGCTCAGTGGAGAGTCTGCTTCTCCCCCCGCCCCACCCCGCTCATGTATGCACTCTCTCTGTCTCTGTCTCTCTCTTTCTCTCCCAAATAAATAAATAAAATCTTTAAAAAAAAAAAAAAGAGTCGAGCTTTGACTGAGCCCCATCTGTCTTAGGTCAAATGTCTTGATTCCCAGGGAAGGATCTGGAATTGGCCCAACTGAGGTCCACAGCCCTTTCCCAAACCAGTCAGCTATGGCTGAAGGGGATCACATTGCAACCATATAGCTTCCAGGAGCGCACCTCACAACCATGGGGGTAAAGGAGACTGTTCATGTATGGGACGGAAGTGCCTACAGGAGGGGGTGAAGGCTGCCAGGGAGATGAAGGGCAAAAATGATGAGCCTCAGGTAACATTGGCCATCAGGTTCTTGGACTGTAAGAGCTGGACGTTCCTGTGGATCATCTTGTCCAGCTCGTCCTTGTTTTCATAAGCAAACAAGACAGAAAGGTGGGGGTGCCTGGGTGGCTCAGTGGGTTAAAGCCTCTGCTTTCAGCTCAGGTCATGATCCCAGAGTCCTGGGATCAAGCCCCACATCGGGCTCTCTGCTCAGCAGGGAGCCTGCTTCCCTCCCTCTCTGCCTACTTGTGATCTCTGTCAAAAAAAAAAAAAAAAGAGAGAGAGAGAGAGAGAGATGGACTATTGGTGTATGTGTTACACTTAATGGCATTTCTGACGAGAAGTGAACAGTTCGGCATTTAGTGTCTCTTGATTAACTCAGCGCACTTCCTGGAATTCCTGTTTGCAACACTATTTATCCTCATGGTTTTCATTTCCTTCTTCTTAACTATGCTTCCTCCTATGAGGTAAAGTTGATTTGTGTCTACCACCAGCTAAATATGACCCATCATTTCTAGTGAAATGGGTTCTCACAGTTGGAATCATTAAACCAAAGCAAAAATGGGTTTGGGCAGTTGACGAACTTCGTCTGCCTGTGAGCGATTACCGAGCCTCTTCTGCGTGCTCACGCCTGTCGTGGGCAGGGAAGTCATGGGGACGAACTAGATAGCCCACCTGCCCTGGCCCGGCTCACTTTGTATGGCCTGCAGCTGGCTCAGACGATGGATAGGAAAACGAAGGACCACGGGGAGGAGAGAGAAGTGGTGTGCCAGACGGGATGCGAGGGGAGTCAGACCGGGAGTCAGAGAGAAACTTCCAGAGGAATGGAGTACCATCAGCACCGTGGGAGTTAGAAACAAAGTGACCCATGCTGCAGTTCCCAGTGGCCGGAGCTGAGGGCAAATGTAGGGAGTGGAAGAATATGAGGACAAAGAGGGAAGCAGAAACCAGATCAGGACAGGCTAGAGGTGTGAATTTTGACCAGAACACTGAGGCGCCATTGAATGGTTGTTAGGAATCTATAATAAGTTTATAGGTTACAAAGGTGATCCCAGGAGTAGCGAGTATTGGGGGGACACGTGGCTAGACCCGCATCCGGCTGCAGAGGGATGGCAGGCCGATGAGGAGATCCCGAGCTCAAGCAGGGCAGGGGGTGTGAGGGCAGGGGTGTCATGCTGGCGGATTCCCCAGGGCAGGGTGTTGCTCGGATTCAGGAGATGAGAAGACACCGTCTGGGGTCATTGGCCCAGTGTAGGGTGACTGCAGGAACGATGTTAACATTCTCTCTGACTGAGAAGTGGAATGGAGAGCAAGAGGACTCGCGTTTGAGGGTTTAGCTTTGCAGTTCCACAGGCCCTGGGCCAACAGGAGCAATCTGGGGCAGTGGAGGCGGGTGAGCCACAGACCGTGGGCAGGGGCCAGGTCACCAGGAAGGGCGTCTGGGAGGAGAGCAGGGGCAGAGGCCCGAGCATTCGGGGACACAGCCTGTCATGGAGCAGGTCAAGCGAGCCAAACCCTCTAAGGGAGATTCCAGGGGCGCAGGAGAGAAACTGAGGGAGTGGGGGAAGTTTCCAGAAAGAGGAAGCCACCCACTGCCGCAGCTGTGGCAGGGAGGTCAAGCTGAACAACGGAGTGTTGCTGCCCGTGTGGAGACGACCTGCGACGTGCTCCAGTGAGGAAGTTTCCAGCAGGAACCTGCTAATTGGCCGAGGCTGCTAAAAAAAATGAGAAGCTTGGCCTTGAGAGATGAAAGCTATCAAGAACGCTTTAGGTTTGAAGATCTGTTTATAAATGGGGGTTGTGGAAGGTGCTTCGTTCTGCAGTGAGAGAAACTTGGATTTCAGTCTCCACTGTCCAGCTCACTGAGACTGGGAATGACTTACTCAGCCCTTCAAGCCTCCCCGTGTTGAGCTATAAAACAGAGTTTCTACCCACTTCTCAGATTCTCCGTGTCACATCGTGTCCCGCTCGCCCCACCCCCTGCTTTCTTTTCCTCCAGAGCCCTTCCCACCTTCCTTCCTCACCAGAGTGCTGGCGTACTTCGTCATCTTCTGTTTGTGTAGAAATAGAAATTCTGCACCAGCAGCTGGTCTGGTCTGCTCGTGGCCACATCCCTGACATCCCTGAGACCTGGAACTGCGTGGGGCCCCGTAGTTGCTCACTAAGTGTTTGTTGAGTGGATGGATAACTGAGTAAGCAGCACCGTGCTCAGCCCACAGTGTTGGGCAGTGGTGGTGATCACACTCGGGAGAAAAGCCATTGCCAAACCCATCTTCAGAGTCGGCACCCCTCTCCTCAGGGCCGAGTGCCCTTTAAGGCCAAAGTGCCTGTCGCACTCTCTCCCTTCTCCAAGGCTCCGCCATTGTTGGAGGATGGGGGCCTGACCCTTGCTGGGGCTGGGGGCCAAGGAGTCACACGTGCAGAGAAGCCGAGTGGAGGAGAATCAGCAGCAGGATTCCCAGGACTCCTGGAGGGAAGCGGAGGAAACCCCCGCTCACCAAAACCAATTGGGACAGCAAAGAGCTCTCAGGCTCCACAGCTGCAGAGAAGGTGCCCGAAGCCTGGACCTGCATAGGCTCAGGTGCATGGATGGTGGAGGGAAACTGTCTTCTCTGACCAGAACCCACATCCGAAATCTCAGCCAGCAAAGGCTCAGAAAGTGAAAGAACAGGGAGTCTCACTCGCTTTATTAATCTGCACATTTGCAGCAGCTTACATCTGTCCTCCTCCTTGTCCCTTATCCTGGGACTCACAGACACCCGGGACGCTGCAGTGTGGGCCTGATTATAAGGAATGTGTTATTCTGATGGAAAAGACTTCCAAAGACTCTGCCTCCCAATAGCCTGCCCACTGGGCATGTTCTAGAAGGAAAGTCTGGTATCGAAAAGTAAATCTAAACAGAAACCAAAACATTAATGGGACCCTTTTATGTGTACCAAACCCAGAGTTCGCTCAACTCGTTGGCCCCAGGGCATTGTTCTTTGTTGTTACTGTTCTTTGTCTCCCTTTCATCTTTCGATCCATCCTTCCAAGATTCTAGCAGCGGACTTCAGAGCCCAGACTGTCTGGAAAGCATATGTCTTTGGAACATACTGTCCCACTTGACGTTCTGGAGCCAGTTGTATTTCTTTCCAGGATCAAGTGAGAAACAGCTATTTGCAGGGCTGGAAGAAACCTCAGGTTAGCTTCCCAGCCAGGAAACATCACACTTGAAGCGAAGAAAGAGTTTCTTAAAGATCTCTAAGAGAAGAAGGGTACCTCCAGTGAGCCTGCTGGTCTTCGGCATTCGTCCATGCATTTATTTTATTCGTGCGACATTTGTGGGAAGTTTACCATGAGCACGGTTTGTGCTCCAAGCCCGAAATCCCAAAATCCCAAGATAAATATGATCATCCTTCCCCTCCAGGAGCTTGTGGTCTAGGAGAGGAGACAAGCAGCGGTCCAACTTGACAAGGCCACTAGGGATGTGGTCGGATTCAGGTCACGGGGCAGGAGTCGAGAGACGGGGAGAGACAACTTCTCAGAGGAGAGGATGCTTTTCAAAGAGAGTAAGAGGGAAGGAGGTACAGAAGAGAAGCAGGGGGGGTCTTTAAATACCGAGTAACCATGGGGGCACAGACAGAGACCAAAGCATACCGGTGTGGTCCCAGCCAATGCCTGGAGGCCCCAGATCTTTCCTACTGGCATGGAGAGTTTCCAGGGCCTAGAGACAAGTGGAAAAAGCAAAGTATGATGTCGAGTATCAGAAGTCAAGGTGGTAGTTACTCTTGGTGAGGTTGTGACAGGAGAGTGGAGCATGAGAGGGACTCTAGGGTACCAGCTTTCCGTGTCTTGATGGCTTCGTTTATTTTGTGGAAGCAAATCAAACCAAATGCTGTGATAAATGCAATTTTCGGTGCAAATCTTCTATCAAGCATCCTGTGTTTACCCAAATGTCCAAAAAAAAAAAAAAAAAAAAACCCAAATACTGTGCAGTCAGGTGTGGCTCAAATTCTCGTGAAGGGTTCCAGCAAACTGCGTGCATGGAAGATGGAAATAGAGACAGGAAGCAAAGCCACACTGAAAGGACCCTACGTGCTGAATGAGGGAGCTCGAGCTTCAGCCTCAAAAACTCGTGGAGAGAGCAAGCGCGCGATGGAGCCAAGGGGCGTTTCAGAGCGTGGCCTCCGGAGCGCGGTCCCTCGTGTCACAGCTGAGTTACTGGGTGTAAACTTAAAACCCCCCACCTAAAAAATGCAGCCGCGATTGTATTTTCCCCCAAAAGCTATTTTGAGGATTGACTAAGATAATGCACAAAAATGTTTAGTAGACTGCTCTCTAGGGTCAGCAATAAATGTTTGCATTTTAGAAAGCCTCCTCAGGCAGGAGGGAGGAGAACAGACGGGGTGGGGGGAAGGTGGGGGGCAGCCAGAATGGCACAAGGAGATGACCCAGAAGGCTGTGGCAGTAATCTAGGGAAGAGAGAACGATAGCCTGACCGGAATAGGGACAATGGAAGTCCAGGAGAGATCCACAAATTTGAGGGGGTACGATGAAGAGGCTTGATCTGGGAAATGAAAGAGAGCAAAGTCCCTGGTAACAGTCGGTTGTCTGGCTCAGGGGCACGGCCGATGGCCATGCTGTTAGGAAGTCAACACGAGGGGCGCCTGGGTGGCCCAGTGGGTTAAGCCTCTGCCTTCGGCTTAGATCATGATCTCAGGGTCCTGGGATCGAGCCCCACATCGGGCTTTCTGCTCAGTAGGGAGCCTGCTTCCCCCTGCCCCTGCCTGCCTCTCTGCCTACTTGTGATCTCTGTCTGTCAAATAAATAAATAAAATCTTAAAAAAAGAAAGAAAGAAAGTCAACATGAGGAAGAGACTTGGCAAGGTCAGAAATCAGGTTTGGAACCTGTTGAGTTTGGGGGTCCTGGGGGACACCCAGGTGGGCATGTCCACAGGAACTCAGTGGAGGTGTTCAAGCTGAGGACATAGATTTGGGAAGGATGTAAAAGCTTGTTGAAGGCAAATGAGTAGGTGAGCTCCTTCGGGGATGATGTACTGAGTGAGAAGAGCCAGGGGCCAAAGACAGAGCCAGAAGTAACATGGACATTCAAAGGGGCAGACCAAGGAAAGGAACCTGCAGAAAATTTTGAGAAGAAAGGATCAGAAAATGTAGAAGGAACCACCAACAGGGAGTGCTGTTAGAGTAGCCAAGCAGGGTGTCATCAACTGTGACAGTTGTCACAGAAATGACCTGTTCAGTGAAGACAAAGTATTGTTCCTTGACTCCTACATATGATGGCCGTAGGGACTTCAGGGAAATAGTGGGACACAAGCAGAATGGTCCTCGGTATGTATTACATGACTTAGAAGACAGCGGCCAACAAATGCAATCTGGGGGAAGGAGAGCTACAGGGCAAGAAGCTGGGTGGCGGGGGTGAAGAGTCAGTCTTCTCCTGCAGATTAGAGTTTCTGGAATTCACCACCACTTGTTTTGGAAGAGGTTAGACACCTCTCTCTCTCTCTTTCTCCCTCTCCGTCCCTTCCTGTCTCTTTCCTTCTCTCCCTTCCTTCCTTTTTTCCATTTTGAGTTTCTTCTCCAGAAGCCAAAGAGTAACTTACATAACTGGAAACACTGAATGTATTCCCTTTTTAAGCGCTTTTAAAATAAGATGTTGAGAAGTGGGTATATTCAGGCAAGGAAGCCGGAAGAACCCAGCTGGAAAAGGAGTTGGAGCAAGGGCTTCCTGTGGGTCTGCTGCCCACCCCGCTCCTGCTCGGGGACTACCTGCATGGGAAGGCGGTTTGGGAGTTAGTGTGAATGAGGGAGTACGTTCCCTGCCTTTGTGGACCCTCCCTTCACAGAGTCAAAGCCTGGACTGAGGGGTGCCTGGGTGGCTCAGTGGGTTAAAGCCTCTGCCTTCGGCTCAGGTCATGATCTCAGGGTCCTGGGATCGAGCCCCGCATCGGGCTCTCTGCTCAGTGGGGAGCCTGCTTCCCCCTCTCTCTCTGCCTGCTGCTCTGCCTACTTGTGATCTCTGTCTAATAAATAAATAAATAAAATCTTAAAGGGAAAAAAAAAAAAGCCTGGGCTGTGGTGGTCATGAAGGGAGCTGGCAGCATGCTTCCTGCAGTGACGAGATGTAGGCTCTGTCCTGGCCCCGCCCCCCACTCCCCCACCCCCTGCCTGTTCCACCCAGTGGGTAACCATTTGCCTCTAGAACTTGGGTCACACTTCTCGTGCCCACTTCTCTCAGAACCTGCTCTGACTTCCAGATGGGGCTCTGTCTTCAGAAACCCTCTTGTGCCCATCATTAGTCACTATGTGTGGGTCATTTTGCATTTCCTAAGGGGCCCTGTGGGTCATTCTCCTTGTGGTATGTAAGACTTGGTCTTATTGGGGAAGTCATGAGGCATCAGATAATTCTCCATGACATCCAATGAGCCATCCTCAAAGGGTAGGCGCTCAGCTAAGGTTGGCTTGCAGAAGGTAAGAGCGTGAGGTCTGTGCTAGACGAGCAGCTCCCAGGGCGGGTGGTTGGCTCACGGGTCTTTTTACTTCTCCAGCGCCAGCTCCCCAGGGCTCTGACCATGTATCCATTCCACAGATGTTTACTGAGCACCTGCTAGCTGCCAGAAATGGCACGAGGTAAGCTGAGAATTCAGCAGTGAGCAGATCCCCAGTTCTAGAAGAGGAGACGGCCGATAAGGAAACAAACCAAAGGAGCAAATCCGATAACCACAGGTTGTGGCAAGCTTTGAAGGAAATAAACAGAGCTCTGTAATGAGTAATGAGTAAGGGGCATGTTGATGCTCAGACCTGAAGGCTACAAAGGAGGGAGTTAATAAGTTGCCCCTCGGCCTTCTCTTCCTATTTAATAACCCAATACCTTAACTTTTCCTTCAATAAAATATTCGAAAGGGTACAATAAGGTGATGTGGTATGGGTTTCCCTGGTCAGTGGGTTTGAAACCCAGCAACACATCCGATCCTTAATGAAATCACCATCTCTCTAAGGGTGTGTCTGTCACCTGCACTAGGTGGTGACAGCCCTGGGGTCCCCATGGAGGGACAAGGGAGAAGGCGCCCAGCTGTGCGGCACTCTGCCCCAACACCAGCCACTCGAGCCCATGGGGGTCTGTTTTGCAGGTGAGCCGGCCTCATCCCAGCGACCACCCTCTCCTGATCCTCTTTGTCGTGGGCGGGGTCACAGTCTCAGAAGCCAAGATGATCAAAGACCTCGTGCCGTCCCTGAAGCCAGGAACCCAGGTATGGAGGCCTCTGCGAACGGTGAAGGAGGGTCCTGAGGCACAAGCGGGAAGGTGGCCGAGAGCCCTTCGTTCGGCTTCCCAGCGCCTCTCCCCAGTCTCCATCCCGCCTGTCTTCTCCCACCCACTCCTGCCCTGTCACATTCCCCCACCAGCTGCCCCTGGGCCAGCTGTCCTCCTGCTGGGGACAGAGGGAGGAGAGCTGTCCCTTACAGTCCGCGCCTGCCTCTGGGATTCAAGGGCTAAGCTGCTCTTGTCCCCAGTCCTGATTCCTGGAGGGCATTTATTCTCTTGCATCCGGTCAGCTTTTAGTTACTCAAGAGTTGTTACTCAAGGCGCGTCATCAATGCAATGACAGATGTAGTCTCTCTCTCCTCTCTCGCCTCCTGGCCGCACCTGCTCATTCTCCTTGGAAGTGGCCTGGTGGTCAAGAACACAGACCTCTTGATGATGTAGGTCTGTCTTTGAATCCTGCCTCTGTCACTCACTGGCCCGCTGATCTAGGAGAGCAAAGCCTTCCATGTTCTCATGGAGGGAACAGGGCTAGGGGGGCTGTGAGTCTTAGATCAGATAAGGGGAGAGAAGGTACTTAGCACCGTGCCTGTCCCATAGCTCTCCATAAATGGTGGCTGCCCTTCACATCAGCCGTTTCTGGGCGGTCAGCTCCCTGCTCTGTTGGAGGGTTTTAGCTGCTGGCCTGGGGCAACAGGAGCCCCGGGGAGGGACTCCGGAAGAAGGAGAGCCCCCGCCTCTGGAAGTTCTAATCTGGCTGGGGGCACAGAGCCTGTAACTCAGTAAGACTTTAAGTCCTTGCCTGCCTGGGCTCCCCCCAACCAGGCCATGTGACAAGGACATGAGAGCAGGCTGTTGACAGTGGGAGATGATCCCAAGAAGCAGAAGTGAGGGAACCGAGAAGACAGACCATAGAGAGAGAAAAGCCAGAACAGAGTGCCTTATTGTAGGCAGCCAAGGCTCTGTCCTCTGGGGGCCCAAGGAGTCTGGAAGACATGCCTCCGAATTGTCCCGCTGTGAGACAGGGAGTCCAACTCTCACCTCCCACCCACCATTTGAGACTTGCCTCTGGGAGCTTATCATCAGCTTCTGCGAGCAGCCGGGAGGCTTTCCGTAGTATGGAGAAAGCAAAAGGATGCAGGTGCTGTGCGTTGGGGGGGAACACAGGCTCACGCAGGGGACGGTCCCCCAGAGCTGCATGGCAAGCAGAGGGGAGTCCGGCCCAGGTGCGGTGCTGGGGACACTGGTGCTGTGGCTCCCACCTGTACCCACGACTTTGCACATCCGCTCGGCCACCCCAGCGGGCCTCTGTCTGCACTTCGGCCGCATCACTGCCAGAATCCAAACTCCACCCTTGGCCGTGCCACCCTGGACTGCGCACCCACCTGCTTCCTGTTCACTGCCCGGCCTCCTCGAGCAGACGTGGATTCCTTGAGGGCAAAGGCTGGGGCTCCCCAAGCCTGAGCACATGGCAGGAGCTCCGGAAGCCTGGTCTGCGGGCCTGATTGGCTACAGAGAAGGCCAAACTGCCCGGTGAGGCAGAGAAGGCCCGGGTCCTGTGGTCTCCAGACACCTAGCGAGGATGGACCTGAGCATCTCGGCAGCTGCAACAAGTCCTTGAACGGGGGGAATGACCAGTCATCGGCTGTGACCGTTTCTGCTCTTACCCCCACCTGCCTTGACCACAGCTGGTGAAATTTCTGACCAAGTGGTCAATTCTGCCTCATCTAACACCCTTTCGGCTATGTCAAGGATCTGTTTAGCGAGCAGTTGCCTTTTTGAGCGAGACATTTTTTTTTAATCAGAAAACACACTTCTCCCAACCCCTAACGAGGGGAACCAAATTCTCAGCGCTCCAGAACAGTGCTGCAGACACGTTATCCCCGCTCTAGAAGGATAAAAGGCAGCCGTTCTCAAAGCCGAGTTTGACAACCCAGACCTGGGGTCTGCAGAGGCTTTGCTACAAGCCGGCCCTGGCCTCGGTCATCCGCAGAGGGAGCTGCTCAGAGAATTCAGGGCTGAAGGAGCCGCCGTGATTGCCGTGTGTCTGTGGTGCAAGAAGTTCCCCGGAGGAGCCCCCCACCCCGGCAGGACCCAGAGGCAGCAGGGAAGAACCGGGGAGGCGTTACTGACCATAGTGCCCTTCATCTCCAAGGATGACCCGGATGTTCGCTGGAGTGATGCCTGCGGAGGCGGGGCTCCCTTCATCAGACCTCAGCTCACTCACGCTGCCGTTGGTCCGCAGCTCCCTGGGCCCAAACTTGGCACGGAGCAGCTGCCTGCCTTTACGACGTGTAGTGGAAATGGCGGCCTTGGTGCTCTAGCTGTCCACAAAATGGCGGGCTTCCTGGTGCCATTGCCGGCTCCAACTTTGACATCTGTGGAGAACCCAGGGGACCTGACTGAAAGGCAGAGGTTCTACTGAGTCTGCACACCCAGCAACCCCTCAACCGAGAAGCTGACTCGGATGTGACCGTCGATGTGAGCAGCAGGCATGTGTGTGCAAACACTCCTATTCTGTCTTGACTAGCCCGTCTACATGGGAACACCCCCAGTGATGGGGGCTCGCCCCCTGCCCCTGCAGCCTACCTGGGTCTTGGAGGGCCTTACTGTTAGGACTCTGTCCCCTAAATGAGTCCAAATCTGGTTGCTCACTCTTTAGTGCTGGTTCCAGCTCCTGGGCCCCAAGGAACTTACAGGCAAATCAGGCCTGTCCCTCAGCCGCGTGTTCTCGCCTGGGTCTGCTCTTCTCCAAAACCAGGCTTTTAAGTCCCATGACGTGTATCTGAGAGTGAAGGGGATGGTGGCTGTCCTCAGCCCCTCTCTGTCGCTCCCTCTTGTGCTCAGCTGGAACGTAGAGCCACGTCTCAGTGTGGACTGGTCAGTGCAGAGGTGGTTGGGGCCCTCTCTTCTTCTTCTCCCCCACGTCCAGCAAGGCCCAGCACACCATCCGAGGGATTCTTCCAGCTTGGTTTTCACTATTCTAGAAGTGCTGGCATCAATGGAGTCTACAGCCTTTTCTCTCTAAGTTCCTCAGTCCTGCCAACAAGACTTACGCATCCTGAGGGGCTCCCGCTCACCTTTATGCTAGCCCTCGCCTCAGCCAGGGAGGAATCTGCCGTTTTGACTCAGGAAGGAGCACGGGAGCCAGCAGTGGTGGTGGGGGATGGCAAGTCACGAGGGCGAGAGAGGGGCCTCTGCTGCCTCCCAAGAGTCAAATGCCTGCTTTTGGATCTTTTCTGCTTGCTCCCCTCCAAGCTCAGGACTCAGGCTTTTTTATTATTTTATTCCCAGCAGTTCTGGAGGCCTGGGTGGTGCGGTTGGTTAAGTGGTTGATTCTTGGTTTCCACTCAGGGAGATCGAGCCCTGCATCCGACTCTGTGCAGAGCACGGAGTCTGCTCAAGATTCTCCTTCCTGCTCTGCCCCTCCCCCACCTCTCTAAAAATAAATTTTTAAAAAAAGACCCACCTAGATCTTCAAATAGAGTCAGGATTGCTGGGTGTCATGATTGTTCATTGAATGCTGAATACTGAACATCAGAAACTTTGCTTATTGATTGTAGCATAAGATAAAAGTAGCTCTTCTGGAGAATTCACCAACCTGTTGATTCATTCCTGAGATAATGGGGGACTAAAACGAGCCTGACTTCTGTATCCATTCCTGTGGACCCACATCTTCTCTGTATCTACGTGGGTGCCTTGGGGACCCAAGTGCAGGAGCTTCCATCACATCTACTACATGGGATTTGCTGATTATTCAGTGGACATCTGTTGAATATCTACTCCCTGCCAAGCCCGTTCTTATGCTAAGGTTATAGTGAGCGAGCCAGACTCGTGCCTGCTTTCATGGAACTTACATTCTAATAGCGAATAACTGATGTGAAGCACGAGAACTCCAGCCAGAGAAAAGCGTGCCAGGGACACTGACGGTATCATGGTGGGAATAAGTGGAGGGAGACGTTCCCTCAGATGGTACAGGCTCCTCATGGAGAAGAATTTGAAAAGCATTCAGGGACCTGCTCTTCAAAGGAAACTCACAGAACCCACTTAAGGCCCATCCAGAAATGAATTCTTTTCCATGGAAGGTGACAAGGGTAGCACGAAACATGGACTCCAGAAGCCACATCCGCACCTGCTAGTGTCCTAGGACTGTTGTCGTACTCTAAAAGGGCGTGTTTCCTCCACATTCTGTCCCTGGTTGTTGGTCAAGGTGCCCATGAGAAAAAGGGGGCAGCTGGAGATGGGCCTCTGTCCCAGCTACAAAAAAAAGGGATCGAAGAGACAGCTCCCCCCACCGTACACAAGCAGCCCCAACCATGAGGCAGGAAGCTTCTGGAGTGCATATGCCTGGCACCTGCCCCCATCTCCCTTGCTGCCTGTTGTGGGGCCTCATGCCCAGAAGGCTCTGCAGGCTGAACTCTGTGGCTGGATGTGGGCCAAGAGGCCTGCAGAAGCCTGAGACTGTGGGAGGAAAATAACAGGGAGGGACCCTCCCAGAGGACACAGGGAAGGGCTAGCTCAGGAAACAGAGGAAGGCCCCGTGGGCAAGTTGGCCCTGTCGTCCACTGCTTTTCATGGCGGGTGCATGTTCCCACCCACAATTTCTAGCAGCTCTACGCTTCTGGAGCTGAATATGTAATGAGAATGTAATAGGAAAAACAAAGTAGGGCATGGGTGGCTCAGTGGGTTAAAGCCTCTGCCTTTGGCTCAGGTCATGATCTCAGGGTCCTGGGATTGAGCCCCGCATCGGGCTCTCTGCTTGGTGGGGAGTCTGCTTCCCCCTCTCTCTCTCTGCCTGCCTCTCTGCCTACTTGTGATCTCTGTCTGTAAATAAATAAATAAAATCTTTTAAAAAAAAAAAGTAGACCAAGAATATGCTCATACACACAGTTTTGCCTGGGGCTCAGGATATTTAAATCCTGGCTCTAAACCTGGCTCCAGGTTATTCTAAAATTGACTGAAAGGCCCAGGGAGAGGAGGCCGGTGATTTCCTTATTTTCTCTTTTCAGTCTAGATTTATTTTACTCTTTTTTCTTTTTACATGTATTTATTTACTTGAGAGAGAAAGAGAGAGTGAGCTGGGGAGGGGCAGAGGGGGAGATAGAGGGAGAGAATCTCAAGCAAACTCTACACTGAGTGCAGAGCCCGACGCGGGGCTCAGTCTCACGACCCTGAGATCATGGCCTGAGCAGAAATTTAGAGTCGGACGCTTACCCACTGAGCCACCCAGGCACCCCTCAATTTATTTTATTCTAAAGTATCTTACTCTGAGGAAAGCATCAAGGGGGTTTTAAACTTATCTTTGTTGCCTGAGTTAGCTTAGAACCTTATCATCCAAACCAGAGACTTCAGAGAAAACGCAGATCCAGGTACTGGGCGGTGGTACACGTGTTCCTAGAATTTTCGTCTCGTGCTGTCCTTCTCTCCTATGTGAGGACAGTGTGAGGTTTGCTTCTTCTTTCCCCTCAAGTGACTTCTTACTAAACAATCCCCCCAAAGGACAAAGGCAAGGCATCGATCTGAAATGTCCCACTGATGGTCCTTTGAGAACCCCGGCAGCACAGTGCCCTGACCACAGCAGCAGTGTGAAAGAAAGCAAGTCAGTTCGTGATGAGTTTTCCAGAAAGCTTGGTCACGTCCCTGTAATTAATCCACTATCCCACAGACTAGTGACCCAAACCTGCTACATTGAACACACGTGTGAGAGTGTTTGTACGCATGTGCAAGCGGGGGTAGGCAGTGCCTCGAATACGCTCCATGCTCCCAAAGCAGGTCACCAACGGGAGGAGTGTGCCTGTCCATGCCTATAAATAGCTACTTTTACTGGGAAGAATCTCGCAAGTTTACAAGAAAAAAGGAGAAAACCCCTTTTTATACCCTGCTCCTTTCAGTTCACAATGTTAGAAATCAGATGGATCCGGAATCTAGATCCTGGACTGCCCTGCTTCCTCCGAGTTCGGCAGAAATAGAACAGCAAGATGCTGGCACCTGTAGATGACAGGGGCGGCCCGCGGCGGCCAGGCGTGGGGAGAACGCGAGGGGCTGGCCGCTGTCGGAGCTTGCCCCGCTCCTGCAGGAGCCCCCGGGCCCGCTGACACAAGAGGCTCTGGGGAGTCCTGGGGAGCCCTGGGGAGCCGTGCCTCACAGACGGAAGTCTTCATCAGTGCCCCCGGCTGCCTGGACAAAACCCAGTTCTCTAGAAGGAATTCGCTCATGCGAAATGTGCCTGCCACCGCACATTTGATGACTGTGAAATCATCTTACATCTACCAGGCCAATCTCAGACTCTTTTGAACGTTTCCTTTCTCATTTTTGACCATGTTTTTGTCCCCCGTTTGGCTAATTTTTTAGAGTATTTAGAACAATATGCATCAAACAATGAAGAAATGCCTTGGTTGGGTGTGCTAAAAAGCTCTGCAAATGCTCAGATGAGTCTGAAGACGAAAAGATGCGTAAAATTCTCAAGGACCCTTATCTCTAACAGCGTAAATGAAGCATTAGCCGTCCTTGTGCTTCCCAGGAGGAAATTTAGACAAATCGTTGAACTGATTTGAAATAGTTTTCCCAGAGCTGTTTGAGCTATCTTTCATTAGAGCCTCCCGGTGTGAGAAACTCCCTGCTGACCATTGCTAAACTCACTGCCTCCTTCCTTGTCTGACCGTCTTTGTTCACTCATTTCATCATTCGCTGACCCACGATACCAAGGACTCTCTGTATTTCAGCCACTGGGCTCTAAGAAACAGCGGAAAGACTCAGGGAAGGCAACAAGGAGTAGAGTGTGATACCAACAGCCATGGGAAACACACTCCGTCTTTGGGAGTGGTGGTCGTGGAAGGCTTCCTGGAGATAGTGATACCTGAGCAGATTGTTGAAGGACCGGGAGGTCTTCAGGTAAAGAGTAGGGGGACTCATGTTCCTAGTAAAGAAGCATCCGTGAAACTGCAGATAGTTGAGGGAGGCCAGAGGGTGCCAGCTGCTGGTGAAGGGGGTGGGGTGGCGAGGGGCTGGGGTGTGGAGTGCTGAGCAGCCATCGGATTCTGAAGTTCTAGAATGTTCTTTGGAGGGTTGGGTTTATCCAAGGGCGGGGAGAAGGCAGCCAGGATTTTAAGCCGACGAGTTACAGTCTAATACAGTAGGATTTACACTTGGGGACGATGCTCAGGTAACTCTACCTCCCCTGCATTGTCCCCGGGGCCTGCGGTGAGCCAGACAGATGGAGCGCAGCAGGGGCAGAAAGAATCAAGGTGGGGATGATAATGAAGACCATCATACAGGTACCCCTTCCAGCCCCTCCAGAGCCTGTCAGCTGTGCTAAATATTTCATATACATGTTCACGTGTGATCTTTGTATAAATCATAGCAGGTAGAGATCATTATTCCCACTTTACAGATGAGGATAGTGAGGCCCAGCTAGGGTCCAACTCCTAAGTCTGTGCTCTTACCTGCTGCACCAATGGGCAACAGTCCTTGGGCTCAGCTTTCTGGCCTCCTCAGAGCCCCTAGCTCCTTCCACACACTGCCCTGGTTTCTCATCGGTTTCTTTTCAGCCCTCCCCACGCATGGCCTGGTCACCCCCTGGTTCAGCCCTCATGCTAGTTACCTGCCTGTTCATATCTGAGGGGCCTGGTCTTTGGATCAAGCTCAGAGGAGGTCATGGAAGCCACTGTGTCCGTCAGCCGTGGCTGGAAGCCGAGCACACCGTCTGAGGGACGGATTCTTTCCGCTCGGTTTTCGCTGCTCTAGAAGCGTCGTCATCAACTGAGTCGCCAGTCTTTTCTCTCCAAGTTCCTCAGTCCTTCCAAAAAGACTTACACATCCTGGGAGGCTCCCACTTGCCCTTATGCTTGCTTTTGCCTCAGCCAGGGGCGAATCTGCCATTTTGACTCAGGAAGAAGCACAGGGGCCAGCGGTGGTGGGGGGAGCCGGCAAGTCACGCGAGGGCCGAGAGGGGCCTCTGCTGCCTCCCAAGGGTCAACTTCTGGAGAGTGTGTGACGGACTTCTGTTTCTCTGCACACTTCTTTTATAAAACATCTGAATGAGGGTTTCCTACCTTGTGGTCTGTGATTCCTAGTTGAACACAAACCTCTTCTACAACTATCTTCAGAATCTCGTGTGTGTGAACAGACATGTATTTTTCTAGAGAGCTCTTAGCTTTTATCCCATTCAAAAGGAGACCTGTGACCCGATCACAAAACCGCGATAAAACAGCAGCTCACAATGGCTGAGTGCCTCCTGTACTGGACACACTCGACTTTATGTACTCCTCGCCACAAGGCTGCCAGCTTGGCTCTCGTTCTCCTTCTAGGACATGCAGAGAATGGCTCCCGGGGGCACGCAGCCAGTCTGCAGTGGAGCTGGTCTCTGCAGGGCTCCGGAGAGTGTGCTGGTCTGGGCGTCCCCATTCTTAGCCGACCATTAGGCTTGGCAAGGGAGATCCTCTCCGGAGCCACGTGTTCCAGTGGTCTCTATGCCTCTAGCATTAGGGGATGCTAGGGTTGACTTGCTGCCCTGCAGCTCTCGTCCCCTGGCGTTCAAGGACAACTGCGAGCACAGATTGCAGGATTTCTTTTCCTGCCAAACATACAACTTGGCTGACATGAGGCATATATTGTTTTAGATTGTTCTCTTTCAAGAAACAATAAAATAGCTGCTTGCAAGGGCTGATTTTTGTTTGAAACAAGACACTTTTTAATAGCCCTCACTTCTTTAACAGGAAGAAGAAAATTCTAAAATGCTTTCTTCTCTCTTTCCTCCCTCAACTCCGGCCCCATCTGTCTTTCCTCCACATTGGAGTGTGGACTCTTGTTTCTGACCCATGAGCTGGGAGTTGGTTACGTCCTTGGCTTGGGTGCACCTGGAACAATGTGGCGGGGGGTGGGGACAGAAGGAGGAGACGGGGAAGTGTGCACTGCCAGCAAGCAAGTCCCGGGCAATATGGCTAGGTGAAGCCAGGGTGAAGCCAGGTCGGCTGCCCGCCTTGCCATCCCCTCTGCTTGGGCGCTGGGCTGTGGAGTTCCGGCTCTAGGACCTCCTTCTCCATTCCCACCTGTGCAAAACCTCACCAGCCCCTAGCCCTTACCCAGCACATCACAGATCCAAGGAGTAAGTTGTTCCACTGCTACAAAGAGAAATCTACCCCAGAGGAAGGGTCCAGATCAAAGGAAGCAGGAGGGGTCACCACAGTGAAAGGCCAGAGAGGCCCAAAGGTCTCTGTGGACTAGAGGAGTAAAGCAGCCTTGCCTAGACCCCTTGACATGACCGAAGTGACCGGGTAGGCACTTGGATGCTAGCGTCAGCCTACCTGGGTTGGAATCCTATAGCCCAACTATCTCCTGTGTGTCCCTGGACACGTTATTTAACCTTTCTGTACTTGATTTTCCTTGTCTACAAAACAGGGATAATAAATGGGCCCATTTCATAAGGTTGTGATGACCTTTTTAAGTGAGATCATCTTCAGTGAGTGGCACACCACAGGAACCAATAGATGTTAGCCTATACCATGCTGATCCCATCATTGTTAGAGGTTGACTTGTGCCCCCTCCCAAAAGACGCTCAAGTCTGAATTCCCAGCGTCTGTGAATCTGACCTTATTGGAAATAGGTCTTTGCAGACGATCGAGTTCAGATGAAGTCATTAGGGTGAGCTCTAATCTGATATGACTGTGTCCTTATAAAAAGGGGGCATTTGGACAGAGAGACAGACATGCAGAGACACAAGGAAACTGAAAGCATGAAGCTGATTTTCCCTCACAACCAGGCCAACACCTTGATCTTGGACTGGTGGCATTCAGAACTATAAGATAATAAATTTCTCTTATTTAAGCCGCCTACAGCTCTGGGTCCTAGGAAGCTGACACAGACATCATCACTGTCACCCACAACGCCGTCTGCCCCTCTGTGTGCCTTCTCATGCTCCCCAAGGGGCAAAGGCTCCCTGGAGAAGAGTGAAACCTTCTCTCTAGTGAGGTCGAATTACTGGATCGCAAGGCTTCAGTATGATCGGATTCAGCTCAGCACCCACGTGGCGGCTGGGCGCGGCCATTCGCAGTGCCAGCTGGCCGAAGGTTCAGGAAGCAGAGCCCCGCTGTCCCACAGGCCGTCCTTCCCTGCCTGTGTACTCCTCCTTCCACCCAGGACCCTAGGATCCAGCGGCGTCCAAGCTGCCACCCTCTGCCTTTTCTCCACAGTGCCCCACTCCGTGCCTTCCCCCGGAGAAACACATTGCGTTTTATTTCTCGTCCTCCGATAACCTGGGACTGGCTTCCCTAATTGTCTGTGGTGTGTTTGTCCCCTCCTGCTGGTAGGTCATCGTGCTGTCCACGAGACTCCTGAAGCCACTTAACATTCCTGAGCTGTTGTTTGCCACTGACCGGCTGCATCCAGACCTTGGCTTCTGAGCGGCTGCTAAGAGGACACCTGCCCGAGGTGGAAATACCTGTCCTGTGGCCCGCCGCCATTCAAGACACACCTCCAAACCCCGCGTCCTCTTGCTAATTGTGGGGAGGATGGAATTCTGGCCCAGACATCTTGAGAACCGTGTAGCAAAGTGCTTTGCTTGGACTGCAAATGGGTCTTTAAAAAAAATTGTATTTTTATTCATTTTTCTAAAGGTATCTCACTGTCTCTCAGCTGGCTTCATTTGACATGATTCCCATTTCTGCTTAACCCTCTGTTTGTGATCTTCCCGATTCCAGCTACAAACTCCTGAATTCTACGTAAACGCCTGTTGGCAAGTGTTGGTAGCTTACAAGCTATTTGATCTGCAGTGGCTCAAGAAATTAAATGTGCTTTAGAATTATGAGTGTGAAGCAAGTTTGGTTTCCATTAAGATTATGTAACTGGGGAGGGAACGTTGCGAATCAGATCTGAGAGCTTGCTGAAAAGGCAAGGAAGGGAGGGGTTAGTAGCTAGGGCCCTGCTGGTAGCCTGCCTGCCTCGTAACTGAGCCTGTCATTACAAAGGGTGGCATTGTCCCCTCGAGTTCATGCAGCAGGGTCCCCCGTCTATGTGCAACAGTAGTGAGAGAGAGGTTGACTGGAGGGCTGGTTCTGCCCGTAAAAGCTTTCCTCCCCTCCCAAAGGAAGGCCCCCCCTTAAGGCATCTGGTCCACGGAGTCTAGATGAGAACCTCAACCCCTGGGACTTTTATGAGTTAGTGCTTCTATTGAAATAGAGAGCTCTCTTTTCGGTTTGTCTCACTTTTCCTTCTGGCCCTAGCAGAAAAACCTAGACCCAATTAGTGAAATTATTGAAGAACTCTGGCAAAAATGAACTGCTTGGTACCCACACATTTGTAGGTATACAGTTAGAGGGAGCTCTTAAAAAGCTGTGTAATGAAGAGAGAAACCTGAAAAACCGTTCTAGAGTGGATTAAACAGGTGGGGGAAGTAAAGTGTAAATTAAAACTCTCATGTGTCTCGGATTTTAGTTCCCTATAAAGTAATGTTATTTTAATGAAAAAACTGTGAAGTTCGAAATCATTCTGAGATGCAGAGTAGATTTTATAGATACCAATGTCCTTCTTCTCCTCCTCCCCCTCCTTCTTCTTCTCCTTCTTCTTCTCCTTCTTCTTCTTCTTCTCCTTCTTCTCCTTCTTCTTTCTTCTTTCTTCTTCTCCTTCTCCTTCTCCTTCTTCTCCTTCTTCTTCTTCTTCTCCAGGTATGTTCCCACCAGTCACACTGATAATGAGACCCCATGTTTCTTTCATTCCCCGATCTAGAAGTTCGAATCTGAGTCAGAGAGAAAATGGCGATAGCCTGAAAGAAATGCTAATTAAAGCAGAGATTTAATTTTACTTTCTAAAAATAAAATAATAGTAATAATAATACACTGTTACTTGTGTCGGTGTACATTCTTTCATTTCCACATATCAAGGGGCACGTTCCGGGCACTCTGCTGGGTTCCGGCCATGCCGGTGAAGGTGAGGGAGCCAGACGTGTCCCTGTCTCTGGGGCTCTCGAAGACGGAGCAGCTCGGGCTCCTCCCTGTCCTCTGGGCCTATGTGAGTATCTGCTCGAGGTGAATCTGTTTTTTTTTTTTTTTTTAAGATTTTTATTTATTTATCTGAGAGAGAGACAGCGAGAGAGAGCATGAGAGGTGAGAAGCAGACTCCCTGTGGAGCTGGGAGCCCGATGCGGGACTCGATCTCGAGACTCCAGGATCATGACCTGAGCCGAAGGCAGTTGCTTAACCCATTGAGCCACCCAGGCGTCCCTCGAGGGGAAGTCTTAGCACCACACGTCTGTATGCAAAGGAACCTAAAAACCAAACTGCTACCAGGTAGTGACAAGGACCCTTGTAGTGACTAGTACCGGTGGGAGGGCTCAGAAGAGCGGGTCTCACTCTCAATCCAGCGTTGCTGGAATGTTCTCCACAGCAAACCCATACATGTGTTGTACTTTTGCAGCGTTCATGTATTTTTTACAAGTTAATTTTGTCTTTTAGAAAAGAATACCGCAAAGCTTCTACTCTGGAATTACCCGGGAAGGAAGTCCCCGCCTGTGAGTGTTATCATCTAGCCGTGGCTGGGCCCCCGAAGGCAGTCTCCGCGTGCTGGGGGATAGGGCACGAGTCAGGCTCACGACCACCTTCTTCCATCTCTGCTGCTGCGAGGAACTGAGCTGGGCGGGCCGCCAAGGGCAGAAGGCGCCGGACACAAGAGAAGGTTCACGGTGGCTCGAGTTCGTTTTGAATAAGAAGGTAGGAGACGCGGGACAGAGCCCTGCTCCTTGAATTCAAAGCAGGAGCATAACGGAAACTTGGTATAAATCCTACAAAGGGCCTTCAGCAGATGGGGAAAAAGAAGGGACTCGGGAAGTGGCTCGCTGGCCCCTCGACGGGGCCTCCGAAACCCTGTCTGCGGTTGCCTCCTTCTTGGGCTCAGGGCCCAGGAGCGGGAGAGGCTGAGGGAGAAACGGATCTCGCTCCTGAGCTCCTTCGAAGGTGTGAACAGCGCTCAGACCCAGCGTGGGGCTCGTCAGGCCTCAGTGGCTCCATCTGGAAAGCACGGCTCGCTCCTGCAAGGTACCCACGTCCCGAAACATAGACGGCCACCGTCCCTGACACAGCGGCTGGCGCGTGACGCCAGTGGCTGCGGCGTCTGACTAGCCAGGACGCCAAGCGAGTCACCTCACAAAACGGTCAAGCCTCCACAGGAGAATAATGTCAAATGAAGAGAAAATCTAGAGGCATTTCCGGGGGCCACAAGGAGAGGAGAAGATAGAGAAGGGGTAACACCTCGGTCCCCCAGACTTCCAAGACAGTAGAGCCCAGAGGCCAAGCCAGCGGCCTTCGGTTCGCAGCCCGGGCTCTTCGACCCCACAGCTCGCTTCCCCTGGTCTCAGGGGACTGTGAAACGGGACAGTCACAGGGCCTGCCTCACCGGGCTGCTGTGAGAGCAGAAATGAGGACACATAAGGGCAAGCGGGCCAAGGGCACGTGAGAATCACCGTGCTCGGTAGTAACCGTCTGATGATTGCCTCACGTCCCTACGAGAAATTTCTCCGCCAGAAACGCTGACTGCGGAGTGAAAGGTTCCCCCACTAATGGGTCCGTGATTAAAGGAGCGAGACTGATACAAAGCGAAGGTCAAGCAAAGCTTTATTTCACGCCAAGCATCGAGAATCAAACTGACGGGCCAGGGCCGTCTCTTACAAAGAGGCGACCTCTCTCTGCTTCACAGACTAGCTTTTAAGGGCAAAGATGATGTGTTTGGGCCTGGCCACGCACAGGTGACCAATGAGATTGTAACACAGAGAAAGCTGCACAGTCCCGCTAGGTCACACATAAGTGACCAACTGAATTATGATTTACCCTATAGTAGCTATTTGAACTAGCCTATCGCCTTGGTCAGAATTGGCGCCCAAAGGGCAGGGCCCATACTCCTTGGTAGCTAGGGAGACAGTATGCGGGGCCACTGATTGGATACCTCCACCTGGCCTGACCCACCCTTGTATTTGGGCTCTGTTACCTGGGACTGGTTTCCCGGGCTTGCTTTTAAGTAAGTCCCCTGGGGGGGGGGGGCAGGGTCAGTTTAAGTTTTACTGCATAAACAACAAAATGATTGTTTAATCCAAGATGGAATCGCTCTGGCTAAATAGGCCCTGACAGGGAGCAGCTTGGTGGCTTCTGAGAGGAGGAGGCCTCCCAAGACGGATGCCCACGGCCACCACATGCGAGTGGGCCCGTTCTGAAGGCATCTGGGCTGCCTGGAGGTGGTGTGACAGGTGGAGCCGAGTGGCAGTGCTGGTTTCCTCTCTCGGGCCTGGCTTGGAGAGTTTTCCACCAGAACCCTGGCTGGCCACAGCCAAAACAAGCACGCGGAAATGCACACCCTCCGCCAAGGACCTCACGGCCGCTCGGTGTAAACACAGCGGACAGACGTGTAGAGACGGTGCAGCAACGGACTCTCCTGCGTTTGCAAACCCTCCTCCTGGGGCCCACTTCCCGCAAGCGCCAGGCCCAGGGGCCTGGAAGTGCTCGGGACTGGCCGATGGGAATGGCTCTGCTTACACCAGGCCCTGACCGTTGCAGTGTTTTCCCGACAACAAAGAATTCCGTCAAGCTCCCCTCCAGACCACTATTATTTATTTTACCCCGGTTACCAGAAACAGAATCTCACCAACAAATAAGCGGGTATTAGGAGCACTGTCCGCTGTCCCTGCTGGAGAAACATGAAGAAACTCCGCCTCTCTTTTGAGGGGATTTTTAAACACAAAAGCAGATGATGGAGGGTTTGGAGAAGGTAGGTGAGGTGGCTGGGGTCTGGCCACAACCAGTAATAACCCTAGTCTTGTTCTATCGCCCCCCAGATTAGTGAGCTAATGAGGATAGTGAGAACTTCTTAGAAAACGTCTCTCTTTAGGCTTTAAGGCAGAAAACGGGAGTTTTCCTGGTGTATTTATTGTAATAAATAAAGCCATCTAATGCCTTCTGGGCCATCCTCTGAGGGGGTGTTGACTTACAGGGGGAGATCCTGCAGGGCCGTCCCCATCCCCCCCTCACCCCTGCAGAGGCAGGACCCGGGGTTACTCGGTTGTTCATCTGTGAGGGCTTTGCCCACAAGCTTGTTCGCCAAACACATTTGTTTTCTCCCTCTTGGGGTGTAAAGCGAATGTCGAAATCTCCTGTGTCTCCAGAACAAGGGGCACACTGTGCACACGCCCAGCTTCCAAGCAGGCTGGGGCGGGCGGGAGCCTGGCAGGAAGGTGTCCCCACCCCTGCACACGGCGCAGCCGGGCAGGCTGCAGAGCACTCCAAATGGTTTTGATTTGCGGCAGGGAGGAAACTCAAAAGCCAGACACCAAGACAGACATGGATCCGGTTGTGGGGCTGATGGGCTGCGGGCTGAGCTGCCCCACCTCCCCCTGCCCCCGCCTCCGCCAGTGTCTTTATTACCCAGCTGGGACTGGAGGCTCTTGAGCGAGGCTGATGGCAACAGCAGATGCTGCTGGCCCTGGGGCCTGGGGCCAGGGAGGAGCCACAAACCCAGGGCTGCCACCAAGGAGGATGGAGGGAAGGGGGTGGGGGGGAAGGGCAGGCCCTCGAGGACCAGCATCTGCGAGACAGGGGAAGAGGACCCAGGGGCGCTTCGCTTGGAGGAGGGGAGCTGGGAAGCTGTGGCCAGATGCCCGGGGACTAGGCTGTGGCTTCGGACACTCCTGGGTGTGTGTTGGGGGTGGGGGGCGGCGGTTCCTGAATCTGCCTCTTAGAAGGTGGGTCAGCTCCCTAATTCTTCGCAGCCTCCCTTCTCCCTGTCTGTAGGAAGAACTAAAAATGGACTGTGGCGTTGGTGTGGAGAACATAATTATTTCAAATACCCGGTAGAGCCAGACACAGGTTTCAATACACAGAAACAGTCCCTGTTTCTCTCTGCCGTGGCCCTAAGCACAGGATGTGATCTGAGCCTCAGTGTTCTCGTCTTTAAAATGGGAGTGGTAGTATTCCCTTCCTCATAGGCTTCTTCAAAAGATTAAAGGAGATCCTTCATAATCTGGCACACTATAAATGCTCAGTAAATTCTAATTCCTTTCGTTTCTCCACCACACTCCTGTCCCTCCCTTTCCTTCCCCGGGTGGCAAAGGAGGCAATCCCCGACCTAGGCCGGAGAGGGCTGTTTCTCTGTACCATATGGTGGCAGTTCAGAAATTTTAAAACAAACACACAGGGATTAAGAAATACTAATAATGAAAAAGATGAGCAAAGGTAATGAAACATGAAGCTAAATTCGTAAGAAGAAAATATGGTAGATTCCAGAACTATAAATATTTAAGTTAGACTGAAACACTGCCCAGAACTGGGACCTGGGGCTTTCCAGCAGGTCTCTCTCTCTCTCTCTCTCTCACTCAGGCGCACACGCGCACACGCACACACACACACACACACACACACACACAACTTTATACCCCTGGATGGACGAGAACTCTGACACCCCCTACCCACCCAGACTTCTGAAGTAAAGCATGAGAGAGCGAGTGCCACCGAGTGGGAAAGTGGGGCGCAGCCATGACGTTCTAGGAGGTGAGGAAGTGAAGCTCACATGGGAGGCGAGGGCCTGCACAGAGGTCACAGGCTTGGAGAACAGACGGACCGGAGTGTGCCAGTCACTAATGGAGGTACAGCCCTGCTCAGCACCTTTCTGAGCTAAAGCCCCAAGGAAAACTCTGCATCTTCTTTAATTCCAGAACATGAGGAGAAGACCATTGTCAAGTACATAAAATTTAACCTCTTATTCACTGGACATCATTTATACAACTACATAGAAAGAATAAAACTAAAAACAAGCAGAGATGCCTGGGTGGCTCAGTCAGTTAAGCGTCTGCCTTCGGCTCAGGTCATGATCTCAGGGTCCTGGGATTGAGTCCTACATTGGGCTCCCTGCTAGGCTGGGAGCCTGCTTCTCCCTTTGCCTGCTGCTCCCCCTGCTTGTGCGCTCTCTCTCTTTCTCTCTCTCTCTCTAACAAATAAATAAAGAAAAAAAAACTAAAAACAAGCAGAAAGTAGTTGGAAAAACTTGTTAGTGCCTTTGAACTGAGAGGTTTTTCGAATCTCATATGAATACCATTTCCCTCCCTGTCCCTAACACACACACACACACACACACACACACACACACACACACACACACACACATAACCTTCTCAGAGGTTAGCTTAGGCCTAAGTGTAGAAAACTGCCCTCCACATAAGGAAGGTCTGGGACATCACCAGAAGCCCTGTCAAGAACAGGCAGCTTATGTCCCCTGTGGGAAAACGGAGTTGGAAGTCGGGCACCGTCCCACAGCAGCCATCACTAGCCGGACATTCGGACTGCTGCCCTTGGTCCCGCATCCCCGCGTATGCAGCAAGCGGTACCCTGTGTACGAAACATCAAGAAATAACATTGCAGTCAGAAGACCTTGATTCCTGTCCTTAGTTTGAACTTGAGGACCTCACTCCGAACTCAGAGCCTGTTCTCCTCCCCTGTAAATGGCAGGATTTCCTCCCCTCCCCTCCTCCCAGGGTTATCCTGAGGCCTAAAGGAGATCCAAGTGCACGAAAGCCCTCCTCTAAGGTGTCATTCTTTGCTCATGACGATGAGGACACACGTGGCCAGCGTGGAAGGATGCGAGAGGCCTGGCCACTTTGCACACACTTTGCTATGTGGGAGCAGCTCCTGAACGGGCCCCCATCAACAGCTTCCAGCTTCTACGGTGAGAATAGAGCCCATGTTTTGAAGGCCGCCTACCCCAAGAGGAGGTGAGCCGATAAACCACATGGATGGAGAGAAGCAGCCATCTTGGACAGAAGCATTATCTTCAAGGCTCAGCCAGGAGACGTCTTCACAGTGGAAGACAGAGCCAGACATCTGTCTTGGCTTTACCTGGAGGATCCTGAAGGGAGTGGACAGGAGAGGCACTACTCTTGAATATAATGCAGCAAAGTAGGGTTCACAGCGCTCACAGACGGCGCCAGGGAGGGGGGATTTGACAAGCAAGTTAGCTCATTGGTAAGCCTGTCTCCTCACCTGTGAAAGGTGAACGAGAGAACGCACCTCTTCGGTCTGCTCTGGGACTTATGAGGGAGCCCTAGGAAGTCACAGCGCCTGAGGCCGAGCGACCAAGAAGTACCGGACGCCGAGCAACACTTTGTGTGAAGGACAGAATGCGAACACTTCAGTGAAGACCAAGTCAGGCCTCTGCTCTTTTAAAATGAGGTTTATTGTACATAAAATAAATTAATTACAGTTTAAGCCAAAGCACGAGTGGCTTTTTAAAGTGCATTGTCGGGGATTTGGTGGTGGCCCCTCTATCTGTTCGCGTGCTGTAGGACCGTGTTTTCGTATTTAAGCCACGACTCAGCCAGGCCTAGGAAATGACCCAACGTCATCACTGTGAGCCTTTTACACAAATCACACCATAGCCAGTGAACACAGCTTTTTCTTTTTTTCTTGTACCTGATGCAAGAGTTAAAAAAAATAATGATACTGTCTCACAATTACCCAAAGGCTGGGGCTCAAGGGTTTGAGATGTCAACCATTTAACACGTGCTGGACTAAACATACCCAACCTGGGTCAGGAAGGACACCGCGCCTTCCTGTGGGCACTATAAGCTTACAGATGTCCGTCTGTCTACATCACATCTGGCCCATAAAACCCTACCCTTTTGGGGGGGAGGGGCCTTAAAGAAAGCTGGTTATCCTTTGGGTTAGAAAGGCATTCTGTCACAACTGGTGCTCTGGAGATGCAAATCAGACATGTAAGAGAAAAAGCAGTTCTTCTTCTTGGGGTGCGGGACAGGGGAGAAAAGGGAAAACAAAGAGAAGAAAGGAGACAGCCTTTGAGTGCCTTTGAGTTCTTTCATTCCCGCCGGCCAACACACCCAGTCCGCTGCTGAAACTACCACTGACTGTCATTTACAAGGTCAGGAACAAACTCCAGAGTGATTCTGCCGCCCTCCCCCTCTCGGAAGGAAAAGACACCCAGTCCGGGTCACGGTCTAGAGCGGCTCAGCTCTAGAGCTCAGCGGGCTCGCTCTCGAGCCCCGGCGGTTCCATCCCCTGCTCAGAACGCGGCTTTTCTGCAGCAGTTCCACGGGCCCTCCTGGCCCCTCGGCTCCGGCCCTTTCTGGAACCATGAACTCCTGCCAGCATTCAACATTCCTGCCCCGGAAGAACCTTGGGCCCCCCTTCCCGGGAAGACCAAACCCCCGTGGACGGCCCCGCTTCAGACGGAGGTGACTGTCCTCACTTTGGCCGAGAGGGCTTGCTTGAACCTCCTCTTCAGGTCCTGCATGTTGGGGGACTTGGGCCGGGGGATGAGGGAGGTGCGCCGCTTCTCGGGCGTGCTGCTGGGCTGCTGTTTGTGACTCACTTCCTTGCACAGCACATGGAAGGCGTTGTAGACGTCGTTGTAGTTCTCGCTGACGGACACCTCGTAGAAGGAGCAGCCCAGCACGCCGGCCAGCTGCAGTCCCAGCTGGGGGTCCACCTGCTTGACGTGCAGCAGGTCCGCTTTGTTGGCCACGACCACCACCGGCAGCCGGCTGCCCAGGTGCAGCTGCTGGACGTGCTGGTGGAGCTGGCCGATGAGTTCGTAGCTCTTGTAGTCGGTGACCGAGAACACGATCACCACGGCATCGGCCCAGCGAATGCACCTGTTCAGCTGTTCGCCGCAGCTCAGGCCGTTCTCGTGGACCTGCAAGAGGTGGGGGGAGGGGTGGGGGGTGGTGAGGGCACGCTGGGGTGGGGGCACGCGGAGAGACCCTGGCTCTGCCACACCGCCAGGTCCAAAGGGGCCCTTGGCGGTAATGCCGGGTCGCGGGCCATAAACCAGCTAGCTCCCTACACGCTTCGGCTTTCTGGACAGTATGTTGATCCAGCTGCACGGAGTTGGAATAAATAATAGTGCAGCTCCCCACACTCCACTGGAAAATTGACCTGCAGAAAACTCCACGCAGAGAGACTTTGTAGTTGCACAAAATGGGAAATTAACTGGCTAGACAGTACGTCTGGGGAAGCGAAGATAGGAGCTGGAAGCATTTAAACCTGGATAACCGCCCAGTTCAAGAGGGAAAAAAAACACACATATACACCAGCAGGGCTCTTTTGTCTACAGAGGAACTTTCCACAATATTAAAGTGATCCCACGGACTTCAAGACTGTACCTAAATGGCTGGTTTTTCAGGGCCAAATACATGAAGGTAAAAACTGATCGTTTTAACCAAGGCAACTGTGCCAATTCCGTGTGTGTGTGGTTTGGTCTCTCTGCCGGATAGAATTAGATTTCTTCTTAGATTTCTTCCCTCAGCCACATCCCCCAAATGAAGCCCAACCAACAGCCAAAGACAACCCAAGTGACAAGCAACGTGTACAAACCTAGTTTTGCCTCCCTCAAATTTCCCTCCTCTTCAGCAAAACGCATTATTCTGAGAATAACTGAACAATTCCATAGCCAAGTAGGGTCCCTTTGACTTAGTCACGAAACTTAGAGCTTCTTACCTGAACACCTGGAGTGTCTTGAACTTGAATAGCCAGGGTTTCACCTTCTATTTGCACTTGTCTGGTATAGAGATTACCTATAAAGGGGGGTGGGGGGGGAATATATATAAAATATATATATATATATACACACACACACACAGTTTTTCTTCCTTGTACAACTTTGAAAACATAGTGGGATTTTTTTAAGTAGGAAAAAATATATACCCTGAACCAATGCACACAAATAAGCTATAGTTTATTCTACTTAATGAGCGTATTTCAGCTGCTTTTTTTTTTTATTTTAAACAACTGCAATTCTAACCCCAGATTAGGGTATTTATTAAAACCAAGGCACGGTTTGCAAGTTTCTGGAAACTGACTTAGCTCATTTTAAATGGATCTCCCATATTTAGAGTATTTCCTTGAAGTAAATTTTCTTGTTCAGCATGCATGGCCATTTGGTTTAATTTAGTACTTCATTACTGACATCTGTTTAGTCATTAGGTATTAACGACTTGGTAGGCAAATATTGCTGGTAAATGCACAGCCGATGTCATCGGTTGGAAGAAAAATGTGACACCATGTTAGCCAGATCTACATCAAAGCCAGAGACTGTCGTGCCTTATCTCGGGATGGTTTATAGAGCACATTTCAAATAATCCCCTTAGGTACTAAATATGGTCTAAGGATTTAAGCAATTTGCTAACAGACCATAGGTAGAAAGCCCTTAAGCCTCCCTGGTGGCCATCTTTAATCAGAGATTAAAAGAGATTCAATCTTCAGTGATTGAAACAGTGTCTTCTCGTTTATTTGGGAGCTCCCCTCCTCAAATTCTACCATCTAGTTATTTTTCTCTTTGTTGAGAAAAGAGAACTTTAGGTTTACAACAGCTCTGCTCTGGCCTCTGCTTTAAAAGGTCACCTCTGAAAGGCGGCCAACAGAGAGGGAGAGGGGTGGGGGGAGGAGCTGACCATCTTTTTTTTTTTTTTTTTTTTATGACTTTTGCAGGAGTGTTTTGAAGGGAGAGGCTCTTGAGTACAAAGGGTGCTTCCAACTGGGGTCCCTATAGTTAAAACATACCAAGGAGAATACTTTCAGGCACTTGATAAAATGATGAATGGGCTTGGAATGGAATGAGGCCAGATGGCAGTTATGGGAACTGGGAAGCAGGGGAGGGGCAGGCAAAGTTGGAAGTGGCAGGATCCTGATGCTCAGACTGTCCTGTGAGGGAGGCTCCCTGGGAGACCCTGGAAAATGGTTAAGGGCAGTACTGTGCTAGCTGAGCACACTTGTCCCAAACGTGCCTCCTCACCTGCATTTCTTTCATAGTCACCAATGAACCTTTTGGTGAGGAACCGGACCACCAGAGCTGTAGGGCAGAAAAGAAAGGAAAGAGAGTTAACTCTGGCATAAGAAGTGAAATCGGTGTCCACCTCACCCCCAGCCTGGGAAACCACTGCGGCAGAGAAAGCAAGCCGGGCAGCTACCAAGTGAAATTCCTACCCTGCAGCTGCTTGACCCTTCTTCCAGACACAACGGAGAGGGGGTAGAAGGCATCCAAGGCCTCGTGAATTATGGCTCTGTCCAGCTGGAAGGGTCATTTGGCTCACCCCCCTCCTCTGAGCCTGGCTGAGCCACACCTAAGGCTTCCAGGAGACAAAGGTCTTTCTGAACCTTAAAGACCTCCAGGAGGGGTTCCATTCCCTAAGTCCCGCTTCTGTTCCAGGCACCGCCAGACAGACTCAAGAACCCCAAAGTTCTAATCCCAGTTGCGCCGGCGGTGCCCAGGAGGAGGCCTGGTCCTCCTGGGGTCCCCGTTTTCCTCATCTGTTGAAGAAGGGGCTTGGAGGCGATGCTGGCTCAGGCCCTCGCGGAGGGGCAGCGGATCAGTAGGAGGGGATGGGGGGCCAGCTGCCCTCCCACCTCTCCCCCACGCCTCGCTCACACGCAGCCCCCAGCGAGGCCGTCCACGTCCAGCCCGTCGTTCTCGCCCGAGTTCTAAGACTCACCGGTCTTGCCCACGCCGCTGGCCCCCACCACGGCGATCTTGACCAGGCGGCGGCCGGCCGCCCCCAGGCAGCAGTCGGCGGCAGCGGCGGCGCTGCCCGGGGCGGGGTACTCGGCGATGGTGCACATGTTCTGAATGAGGCGCATCGCCGCTCCAGCGGGGGCTGCACCACGCGGGACGCTACCTGCGGGGCGGGACCACTGTTGGGCTGCGCGGGAGCTGCGGGAGAACCCGGCCGGAGGGGTCCGCGGTTAAAAAAAAAAAAAGGCTCGGGAGCGCGGCTGCGCGGCAACCGAGACTAACACGGGCTCGGGCTCGGGCTCGGGACTGGGACTGCAGTCGGGCTGCGCGCGCGCTGTTTTCTCCGGGGCTGGCCCCGCCCCCTCCCCCTCGCGGCCAATCCCGAGGCGCCCCGCGAGAGGCTCCGCCCCCGGCGCCGCTCGGCGCGCACCGCGCCCCTGGGGGCACCCGGAGGCCGTGCGGGGCCCCGTGAGGCGCGGGGAAAGTGGGGCTGCCCGCTGGAGAGGGGCAGCGTGTGAGCGTGAGGCGAAAGCGCAGCCAATGGCAGGCGCGGGTGCCGCCCGGGGTCCCGCTGAGCGGGCACGCGGCCGAGGCTGTGGCCGTGAGGTCGGCGGCGCCTCGGGTTCCCGGAAGCGGGGCTCGGCCTTACGGCGCGCGTGGGAGAGGCGGCGGCGGCCGGGGCCTGGAGGGCGTGTGCCCTCGGGGTCGGGAGCGCGCGACCTGCTGCCCGGCTTACGCCCAGCTCCTTCATTTGGGACGCGACTGCAGTGACCTGAGTGCCCCCGATCATAGATTTGGCTACGAAGGCAATCAGTTACACAGACCCCATATCCACTCCTCTGAGCTGTGACAATTAACTTTGGGGCAAAATAATGTCACCCGTGTTCTAGACGCACGTCCTCTGCCTCCGGCGCGCAGGGCAGCAGATCAGTCAACCTCCGACGAGCTGGCACGAGCGCACAGAAGGTCGGGTGGGCGCACTCAGAGGCAAATCACTAGGCAGTTATAGAACAAGCTTTCTAGCGCCTCACACACAGTCACACCTCCTCTGTGAGCTGTGAAATGGAAAGAAAACAGTTACCCCAGCTGTCTCTGGATGCCGACTGGCCTGGGAGTCAGAAACCGGAAAGGGTCTGCAGCACTCAGCTTCTGGTTCCAAGAAATGGCAAGACTTAGTGAAGTGACTTGATGCTGTGGGCTCCCACTCACAAAATCCCCAAATCCTGCCCCTTAGGGTCTCCTTAGGGAAAGGCTTCAGCGGCAAGCCCCATCCAAGCAATGTTCTGTAGCTGGAACTGACTTCAGGGTATGTCACTGGACGTGGGCTAACCAACCCCCCACACCCCCATCCCAACCCCACCCTTCTAACTTGGGGCCCCCACGTGTTCCGGGGGCTTTTATCCTGGGGGGGGGGGTGGCAATCAATACTGTGGCTTTGTGTCCACACCCACATTAAAGGCTGGATATAAAAAGGTGAAATAAACCAATTCCCTTATAGATGCCTCTCAGGCATCTAGTTTGACTCCCCCTGAGGCTCCGAACTTAACTGACCAAGTAACTGACAGAATTTATGAGGCTGACCCAGTTCAGACTCTGAGATGAATCCTCTTGCCTATCAGTTTAAGGGTCTGCAGAAACTCAAGGGGGAGATAGTAGGGTTATCTCAAACTTTGTTTGAGACTTGGTAGCAAGCAACATAATTAGCAAGGCACACAAACAACCTTGGCAATAAACATAATAAAAGGTTGACTTCTAGGAAGATGGCAAATATGAAATAAACTTAGCCACTTGAGTCAGAAGGAAAAAAAGAGCATTTCCAATAGGCACCGTGTCTTTTTGTGTGGGTACAATCAAACTAGAATTTTGTTCTTCTATAAAATCAAACTTAGCAAGACTATAATTACAGGTAATCATGTTCTTTTAACCCTCCCCCCACAAAAGCCTGTAATTCCATGATGCTTACATAGTAAAATAATTTTGTAGTCTAAAGTTTTTCACTACTTTGTACACACACACACACACACACTCATACACAGACATGACAACAGTTGTCAGGGCAATTTTGCTTGGAATCATTTTTGCTTCTGGAGCTTGATTTTCATGACCATGAGCCCATACTAAGCCTATGATTTTTTCTGTCTGAAAAATCACACACACAGGCTGAATTTGGCATTCCTATTTTAGGTCTAAATTATCTGGCTGTGCTTTAAAAAACACAGAAAAGAAAGACAGGAGAGAAAGTTGGAAAAAGAAAAGGGAGCTCTTCAAATTCAAAACACCTAGCAAATGGCCCACCTCCACCCACCTGCTTCCAGCGATCACACTGAGAGTGACCCCTTCTTGGAAATGCATAGAATTAAAAAGAAGAAGGAGGAGAAGGGGGGAGGGAGGGATGGGGGAGGAGAGGAGGAAAGGAAGGACTAAAGGGAGGAGCAGGAGTAAGGGGAGGAGGGGGGAGGAGGGGGAGGAGATGGAGGAGGGAAGGAAGAGGTTGTTCTCAGTGAACCGCCACAGACCTTGGAGGCTCACAGTTCTGTGGGTTGACTGTGCTCTGCTGTGTGGTTCTCGCCTGGAGCTCATGTTGGCTGGTGGCCACGGGTGGTTGGTCTGAAGGCTCATGTGGGCTGGGCATCCAAGATGGCTGCTTCTTCGTCCACATGTCTGCCTTTCAGCTGGAATGGCTGGAACAGCCGCCACTAGCCAGAGTGTCTCTCAGTATCTGACTCCTCTCTGTGGTTAAGTCAGGCTCCCCCACAGCATGGCGGGCAGTTTCCTCTAGACAGGATATTCTAGGACAGGAAGCAGAAGCTGCCAACCTCTTAAGGCCTGTGTATGGAAATGCGCACAGCATCCCTTCTGCTATATTCCGTTGGTCAAGCAATCACAGACCCACCGAGATTAATAGTCAAGGCTCAGGGTCACAGATCCCACCCTGTGATGGGAATAGCATGAAAGGATCTGTGGTCATCTCTAAGGCCCCACACTTCCATCCTGTAAATGAGAAAACAAAGGCTTAGGTTAAAAATTCTTCCCAGGTCACAGATCCTATAAGGGACAGGGCCTAAGTCTGAGAAGGATGAAGAACATAGAAAACAGCCAGGAGGTTCACAATGAGATGGTCGCCTGTGAACCGCTCCCTCTCCCTCTTTTGTTTTGTTTTGTTGTTGTTGTTTTTGTGGTGATTTTTTTGTTTGTTTCTTTGGGGGTTTTTTGTGTGTTTTGGGGGGTTTTCTTGTTTTTGTTTTCTTTTTTTGTTGTTGTTGAGCTAAAAGAGATGAGGATGAGGATGGGGAACATGAGAAACTTGGAGAGGCAAAAAAAAGTATTTTGCCAAGTCCTGATTTTGCCTGAGCCCCTGGCATTTCTGTCACTTCCTTTGATCTTTAGAGCTCATCTTTGATCTGAGAACTTCCGGAGACAATCCAGTTTCTGGAAGCCCTTAGGGTAACCGAAGAGAAATTCAATGTTGAATGTCTGGGCCCGGGATATCACAGGCACTCTGCTAGGTCCTGGGTCTACACTGGCAAACAGGACAGACACAGTCTTCACCATTACATGTAGCATGGGAGACAGAAATGAATGAGCAATTTCAATACAGTGTGAGAAAACACTCTGATGGAGAAGATTCAGGAGCCAGAGGATTACATGATAGATGGAAAAACCTGGATTGTGGGAGTCAAGGAAGAATGTGGAAACATTCAAGTGATTGAAAAGGTTGTGTATCGCTTACAGGCATGCATGTTTGTAGAAAGGCAGAAATGACTCCCAGAGCTACAGAACTGGCCCACCCAGGAAGCTGTTCCCTCTTCCATTCTACCATCCCTCAAAACCCACAAAGTTAGAGGCAGACGTGGCGGAAAATTCCAGTATCTCCACAGTGGGCCCTACAGCAAAAAACAACCAAGCCACAGAAAGATGGAGTCATGCCTGCTTCTGCTTTGCAAATCTTATCTGAGAGCATCTAATTAATGCAATTAACCTGTATCCGTTACCCTAGCTGCAAGGGAGTCTGGGAAACGTGTTTTGCTTTCTAGTCTCCACAGAAAGGATAGAAATGAAGCTGGGAGCCCAACAGTTCCTCTCCACTTCTCCAGCATCCGAAGAACATGTAAGCCCAGAAAAGGAGAGATCAGGCCCCATCAGACATGTAATTTTCAACTACAGAAGAATATAATGAAGTTTTCAGTTGACAGCTTTGAAACCACGGTTTAAGACCACTATTTTCCTGGCTTCTGTGAAATGTGTCCACACCCAGCTCTGCTTTTTAGAACTGTTTTCCTCTCGTCTGGTACAGGGACTGTCTATTAATTTCACTTGCATATAGATCTGTTTCCACTCTTTAATAAGAAGCCCAATAGTCCCTTGGCTACCTCCCCTCCCCCACTCTCATGTTACTCAGGTAATGGTAGTGGGGGGAAACCAGCCCCTAATTGCAGGAGTGGATATTAGTAAGCCCCTGGGATTCACCCAGGGCTGGGCCAGGGAAATTCTTCCCTGAGAGTTTTGCTGGCAAAAGGATGCCTCATTTGCCCTATTGTTAATAGACCAACCCTGGAGCTCAGGGAGCCATGGTGTGGCAGCCCCGTGGGGGAGTCTGCTTCAGAATGACACCAACCCAGAAGAAAGCCGAGCTGCGAGGCAGAGAGGACCAGGCCCCCGATGGCATCTTTTCCAGCCCTGCATGAAGCCATGCCTGAAAATCCAAACTTACCCCTTGAAATTCCCAGTCACAAGAGTCAACAGGGTCATTTTTGCGATCAAGCTGGTTTGAGTGGGATCTCTGTCACTTGCACTGAACAAACCCGCACACAGCCTGTTTGTGCGGAGTCCTGGGCTCCGCCCGGCCGCGCTGAAATGGACCCGCTAGCGTCAGCAACATCCCTCATTCGGAACTCTGAAGTTCAGCGGTTCCTCCCGCAGGGAATGCCGTGGCTCTCCAGCGGCCCCTTCCTTTCCATTCCACCGGTGCGGCTGCCCTGTCAGCGCCGTCCTGCAGTCAATGGAAACACGCACACGACTGAAAAGGACGGGAGTCCATCCAGACAGTGAACAGGCAGCGCTGAAAACAAAGGAGCTATCGTGACATGAAAAGACGCGCAAGGCCTTACACGCATATTAGTAAGTGGGACAGGCCAATCTGAAATGGCTGTATTCTGTATCTTCTGACCATATGACATCGTGGAAAAGGCAAAAGCAAGGAGACAGTAAAAAGATCCGTGGCCATCAGGGGAGAGGCGCGATGGCGGGATGATCAGGCCGGGTGCTGAGGGTTTCTAAGGCGGCGTGGCTGCTCTGCGGGTTACTGCAACGGCGGGTGCAGGGCGCTGTGCCTCTGTCCAAGCCCACAGAACGGGCACCACAAGTGAACCCTGTTATAAACTTTGGGCTTTGGGTGCTAGTGATGTGTCAATACCGGTCAAAAGAAACAAATGTAACACTCCCGTGGGGGTTACTGATGGTGGGAAAGCCATGCCCCTGTGGGGGCAGGTGCTCTATTTGGGAAACCTGCGCCTTCTGCTCAGTTTCGCTGTGAATCTAAAACTGTACCTATATAAAATAGGGCATCTAGTCCAACTCCCTCTTACAATATTCCTGCTAAGAGCCTGCCCAACAGGCTCAGGAATGCTCCAAGTGTCGGGGACTGCCGCCGTTCACAGGGGCACATTTACGCTGATTTGGTGTCTTTTATCCTATAGCTTCCTAGCGGGAAGACAGAGGTTGACTCCCTCAGGAGCCCTCCCCACACCCAGTCCACTGCTCCTTTGCCCCTTGTGATGGTTTGGAAAGGACTAAAAGACGGGTAAGGGAAAAGGAAAGGTGACCGCCCGTGACATGGACTTGTAAAGGAGGAGCACACGCAGGACACGTGTCCGGCCACTGTGCTGAGGCACTGACTAGTGCTGACTAGCACTGACTAGTGCTCTCAGCATGCCCTTTTACAAGTGAAAAAGAACTGGATTCAAGGGGGGGGGGGATTAATTTTACTTATTTTTTAAAGGTTTTATTTCTATTTATTTGTTGGAAAGAGAGAGAGAACACAAGCAGGGGAAGAGGCAGGCAGAGGGAGAAGCAGTTTCCTCCATGAACAGGGAGCCTGATGCGAGACTCGATCCCAGGACCCTGGGATCCTGACCTGAACTGAAGGCAGAGGCTTAACGGACTGAGCCACCCAGGCATTTCTGGAGAAAATGAAATTTAAACTGCTCATTTCCTGAGAAATCTCAGAGTACGAGAAAAGGAATAAACAGAACTATCTGTGTCACGTGAGGTTTGCATCCAGCGGCCTCTGCAATGTGTGTTACATGTCTCTGAGACATAGAGCTACATGGTGGGGGTTCATGGCTTTTTTGTTTTTTTTAATTGTTAACTTTTGTTTTAGTTGAAGCTGAGACTGAAAGAAACAGAAAGAATCACTAGCTTCCAAACACGAAGCTGGAGGGGAGGCCAGTTGGAACGCAATTAAATCAAAAGGATACACACATACACACACACCTCTTGCCATTACAAAGATCACCTATTGACTTGAACACTTTAACTTTGACAAAAGTAAGATCTTGAAGTTCCTGGAATGGGCCTTCCCTCCCCCTCCCACATACTTCGGTTGGTTTCCATGGTAGCAAGTGGCGCACATTTCCCCCTTTCCACGCTCAGGAAAAAAGAGGCACCGGTGTTCTACAGTTCTGTCCCCACGCTGCTCCATCAGATTTTCTCTCTCTTGCTCTGGAAGGTTTCTTCCCCCTTCTCTCTTGTTTTCAATGCAATATATAAACTGAAGGTAAAAGAAAAGGGGAAAATAATTCTTTTTCATTCAGGGCAAAACCTGTTCTTTTCTTCTCCTCTCAGTGATTCAAGCCCTCGCAACCCAAGTCTTTGTTCTGGGAATAGAGATGATGAATTTGATAAACAATTTTGATGAGCAGAACTCAGAATAAATTCAAGTTTTAAACAATACTTGGAACAACGAATGAATATCCACTGTATTTTCACTGAGAGGAGGAAAGCTCACGGTGCCCGTTGTCCCCAAGAACAGGGAACAACATTAGGAACTGACATTACTGCATTATTAATAAAGCCATTGTCAAGGGCTCCCTTGGTTAAATGGAAAGTCTAAAAAACATTGCAACCTGATAGTGCTAATGTTCTTGTAGGTAATTTCCTGCTTCTTTTCTCCAGTGGGAAGACTCCTTCAAGCATGGCCATCTGTCTGCCCTTGCCCTTCCTCACTCATTGTGCAGAGCACAAAGGAACATGAGAGAGAAATAAATATCGGGCTTGGTTCCCCAGGAATGAGTGCTCTTGGGATACACGACCAGGTACTGTGATCAGGAAATATGCCCAAGCAGAAAGGTTCAGAAAGAATCAGACAATTGAGCCAATTGTTTGACAGAAGCTTGGGTTTCAAATTCCTAAGTAGATTGGACACACCTAATATTTGCCCTCTAACTTCCCCTAGGGGGTGCCTTAAAGGTCACCAGAGACACTCTAGGCATCCTTATTTGTCTATGCACAGAGAGCAAAGCATCTCCCCACAGCCTCGATCCCTTAGCATAATATACGCTAAGGAGATCAAAATTCTTCATAACTATCCACCTGTGTTATGGAGAAAGCACAAGTTTCACTGCCCTCCATTCCTCAAACCCCCTGGACAGTGGAGTTAAGAGCGATTAAGGCAAAGTCGCTGATTCTCATTGCTTTATCTAGCTCTCAGAAACTGCTGTCACCATCAAATTCTTCCTAAGCTCTAATTAGCACCACTGTATCAGGCCAGTCAGTATCACAGACCACGGTGTGAATTATAGAAGTGAAGCCCTAGTGAGCAGAAAAGTATGTAAGTTACTCTGTTCGTGAAAATACAAATGGTGATGTGCGCATTTCGTAAAGGAAGATGAAATTTGGCCGCCCCCCAAACACTTTTACCCTTCTAACTGCAGTCCAGGAAAGTTTAGGATTTTCAACACAATATCTGCATTGTTAATGCAGTTGCCTTTCGATTAAAAAAGAAAATGGAGAGCAGATGAGAAAAATTTGATGGGAAGATTTAGGAAGTGACTCATGGACTCGCTTGATGTGACAAGGTTTCTATATAAAGAAACAACTTCACCCCAGAATAGAAGCTACACACAGCAGAATGTAGCCGGTGGAAGAAATGTACATGCCAGGCACGAGGAACGTGCAGATCATCTCTGCTGGGGATGTCATGTGAGGCCCATTCATGATTCATTTGGAATGTAACGCTGTCCAATCCAGGACCTTCAGTTTTTCAAGATAGGAAAACCCCCGTGCAGTTTGAGATATTTCGTAACTGGCTTGAAAAGCAAACAACAACAAAAACGTATCATTTTTTTTCTTTTGCACAGACTGTGTACCCCCATGCTAGCTGGTAAATATATTTAGCTCAAGGGTAAATGAATTCTAACAGATGTTGTGACATACGATATGTTAACTATCCAACGAGATCAGGCATATGAAAATGCCCTGTAAATTATACAGCTTTGATGTCTTCGGCATGAGAATGAAGGGATCTATTCCTCCAGCCTGGATTGTCCCTTAATCAGTTAGGGGAAGTCACGTATTTCTAGATCAGTCCTGTCCTTTCCCAAATTCTTCCTTCCCTGGGCCTAGATGAGGAGGTTGGCTGGAAAGACGGAGCTAGAGACTTCCTGGTGTTCATTTGCCAAAACACACAGGAGAGCCAAGAGCCGGGGGCGGGGCCCTGCTTCTGGCAGTCCGCAGGCAAGAGACGGAATGATCTCTTTCCGACAGGCTCTGGCACTGCGCTATCAAGCCGCTCGCTGCTAGGCCCAGCGCCCCGTGGATGAGTGCTTCAAGCCCATTGTGTTCTTCACCATCGGACACGTTGCGTGATTTGTTGGTTTACTCTCTATCTCTTCGCACTAGAGTGTAAGCTCCGTGAGAGGAGAGATTTTGTTTTCTTCTCTGCTCTGGCTCCAGAAGCTAGAGAAATCCTCAGCACAGGGCGCATCATAGCATCTCCCAGGTGTTTGTGAAAAGAACGAATGAATGAATGTGTGCATTTCCTGTGCTTTGAGAACGGGGCAGCGGCAAGAACCTGAGGAAGCCGGAAGTGTGGAAGGGAAGGACCCGGGGGCTCGACGGCTGGGGCGGAAAACACAGGAGTGGGACAGGATCTCTGGCTGCTCCGAGCACCGGCTCACTCTTGCCTCACTCCGTCCACAGATGCCAGGAGACCGACGGAGAGGCTGGGTTTGCAGTCCGACGTGATTTGGAGCTGCAGGCGGACGGAGTGCTGCTGACAGCCGGCTGTGGTATCAGGGGAGTAGAATTAGGCCAATGGCCCAGGATGGGGGTAGGACTAGGAAGCCACAGAGTGGGAGTGGGGAAAGCTTGGAGAGAACGAAACAGGAGGGTTACGTCCACTAAAGATGCTTTGGAGAAGCAAAGCTCTAGCTGAAATGATGGGGCGGGAACATGGAGCATGCTTGAGGTACCCGCACTCTCTCTGGGACATAAAAGAGAAAGTGGGCGGTGTCTCCGAGAGCCGAGGGGGTGACTTCATCCAGGATTTGGGGGAATGGCTGATCCTGGAATCTAAGTGGGGAGGGAATCAAGGATGTCCATGGAGAGTCTGCCTGGAGGGAGAGCGCTGGGAAACCTTCCTGAAGCTTCCTGTGGCCAGCACCGCGCTCACAACAAGCAACCCGGAGCTGCGCCCTGCACTTGAAGACCGGCTGTGAATGGACCAAAAAGCTGGACTGGAAGCTCACAGGGCCGATGCTATGATTTTTTTCCAGCCCTGTATTCTCTGCATCTAGCAAGTACCTGGCGGATCCCAGCTGTCGATAAGTAGATTATGAATAAAATAGATGAACAGAGCAGATTCCATATGCGAATGGCAGGTGTGGTTTTCTATGGTTCACTGTCTCATGTGGGTCTTCTCCTGGCCCTCAGGGGACTTGCGTGCCCCCCCCACAATGATAATTAATACTAATTAAGCACAGAGCGTGTTCCAGGCACTGGTCCTAGTGCTCCGTACGTACTGACTCATTTCATCAACAGTGTCGTCCCCACTCACAGATGTGGAGCCAGACCCAGGAAAGCGAGGCAGTTAGCTCGAGACGACACAGGTGGGAAGAAGGAAAGGAAGCATTGGAACCCAGACAGTCTGGTTCCAGAGCCCCACAGCTCCCAACCCGCTGCCCACTTCTCAATCGGCTCTACTGTCTAGCTACTGGGGGCAAAGTCTCCGCTGTCCTCAGCCTTTAGCGCACCTTTTCATCTTGTAGGCAACTTGCAGGTGGAGGAGGTTTGTCCTTGGAATGGAATGTGTGAAATGCAAGGATGAAGAGGGCCTGCTGTGGGCGGGGAGGCTGGGGTCCCCAGCTGTGCGTGGAGGAAGCAGGCGGGGGGGGGGGGGGGGGGGGGTGTTGGCCGGGGTGGGGGACGGGTTGGGCTCTGGTAGTTAGATGAGGCTCTGAGAATCACCTGTCAGGGTAAGAGCCTTTCCCCCCAGGGCCGTGCGGATCACAGCTACGGGACCGTGATCTGACCATGATGTCACCTACATGGATTTGGGGTCAGAGTACGGGAAGTTTAGGACCAGTCACCCGGGAAAGCAATGGCAAAACCAAGCCAGTCAGCTTATTCCCAGTGGGGGAGGAAGAACAAGTATCCCTTCTTGCATTTAACGTAAACATTCCATCCAATCATCTCTTCGTGTTGTCCAGAAGTCTCAAGGCCTGAAAAAGCAATCACTCGGGATTGAGTCTGTGGGGTTAGGGTTTAACTGAATTCCACCCATAAACAAACTACTCTGCAAAGTGCTTTGGAAAGAAAAAAAAAAAAAGGAACGTGGCATTGGTCTATGTCTCGGTGTTTTGCTTTTCTACCCTCTGTCTATTACATAACACCAGCTCCATTGAGAGCCAGGATAATGCTTCACAATAGGCCTGACGTGGTGACCGGCAGCACATTTGCTGAACGCTGGTGGCTGGTGACAGACGCCGCAGCCCCACTTGCGCACGTAATCATCCACAAAGCCTTCGGCTGCTTCCTCTGCTCTGCCCATGTGACGGTTATGTATGGGGGACCGGTTCCAGCAGGGGTTTTGAGGAGAGGATTCTATTTCCGCCGTGGACAGAAAGTTCATTCTACTCCCCTAGCAAACGTATGTACCTTCAGTTGTCCTCATCCACGTGATGCTGAAAACGTTGAAAAAGTTGCTGCTTTTGCAAATACTAAAAAAAAAATAGAACCATGAGAGACTATGGACTCTGAAAAACAACCTGAGGGTTTTGAAGGGTCAGGGGTGGGAGGTTGGGGGAACAGGTGGTGGGTAATAGGGAGGGCACGTTTTGCATGGAGCACTGGGTGTTGTGCAAAAACAATGAATACTGTTATGCTGAAAAAAAATAAATAAAATGGGGCAAAAAAATAAATATATAAGTGGAGATCGAAAAAAAAATAATACTAATAAGGTAGTATTTCACTTTGAAGTAGGTTTAGTCGAGTTGATTTGTTTAATTGCCACATGTGGGGGAGGCCACAGGAAGGTCGCTGGAGTAATTTGACGTGATCCCTGCCTCCTGCAAGGAATGTCTAGTCTAGTTAGGAAGGCGAGATCTGCAGAGGGAGGAACAGATGGTAAATGGTGATGTGTTAGAGTCATGCCAAATTGTACTCAAGGAGAGAGAGAGAAATCAACGGGGCTGGAGTGGCCATAGGAGGCTCCTGGGAGAAGCTGGGAGTCAACATGGACCTTGAAGGAGAAGTAGGGATGGACGAGAGAGAGCATTTGATGGAGGAATTAACGTGGTGTTGGGTGAGGTCAGAAGAGGCCGCACTGACAGAATGAACTGGGTGAGGATGGGCTGGGAGCTCAGATGGGGGAGGGGGATCTCACCGGTTATGGAAGGATCAGGAAGCTGGAAAGCAGGGCATTTACACTCGAGTCTTGGTGCTTGGCACTTGGTACTTGGTACTTGGTACTTGGTAGGACCCAAACTCGATGGGAAACCCCAAGCTTTCAGCAGGCACAAGGGGCTCTCCCAGGGGCCAGCTCCCCCCTCTGGAGCCCACAGGCAAGACAGGTACATGTCAGGAGCCTGCTCAAACCAAAAGTTTTGAGGGACCAAAGGAATTAAGAAAAGAAACATTTAAAAAAAAGAAAGAAAGAAAAGAAACATTATGACCAGGCTAATGTCAGAAATGGGAACAATTCAGTGATTGACTTGAATCGTTGTCTATTTCTGACATGTGTTTTCTCCTGAGAAACAAAGAAGTTAACACTACAGAGCCTGGTGCCTGGATGTTCCAGGGGCAGACGTCCTGGCAGGATCAAGCAGGAGCAAAAGAAAAATGGGAGAGAGGAGGAGAAGAGTGGCCACAAATCTGGAGAAGGAGGACGATGAGGGCCAGGAACCTGAAAAATGAGCTGCTGAAGCAGAACTTGTCCAGAAGCTAGAATAAGCCGTGAAATTGCTTACGCGGAAAGCAGTCAGATATAGGAACAGAATTATTCCAGACGCTGATACCATGTCGCCACTATTTACAAACAGAATGTGAAGGCATGCTGGTAAAAAGGAGAGTCCTGGGGATCCAAATAGGGAGGCCAAGGCTTCGCCAGCCAGGGTTTCTTTCCTCGGTTCGTTCATTCATCCTTCTAGCCATTAACACAATAGATTAAGAGCTGTTGCTCAGTTGCCCAATCCTGGATCCCTTTCACATTGTTTTCTACATAAATGGCACCCCGTGGGGCACCCTGAAGAGGAGCCTGGAACTGTGACTCGGGCGCTGTGCTCCGGGATGGCGGGATTGCACGCCTACTATGTGCCTGGCCAGCTGAGGTCAGAGGTCAGAGGTCGGGAGGGTGCCGAAGGACAGACGAGCATGACACGGAGGCCTGAGGCCCCCTGTCCGATCCTGCCGGACCTCGGGGCTGGGCTGACTCTCCCTGTCCTCCCCCTGAGAAGAGAGACAAAGAAAGCCGAGGGCAGAGAGGTGCCCGAGCAAGAGGCGAAAATTGAAGAGTATTTATAGCCAGATTTATAAACTCTCCTCGGCAGAGCCTCCAACCTGGCAGCCTTCCTTCCCCGACGTCAGCATGTGTACAAACAGGATCGCAACCCCCAGCTCCCAAAGACAGGCCAGATGTCCTGAGACGGCTCGACTCTCCAGCCGGTGCCGTGGAACAGATCAATTTCCTGACAGCCTCTGGAAGGCTGCGGGTGGAGAGTCCTTTCAAACCCGTGATGAAACCTCTCTCTCTGCCTCATTAAACACTTAGTTGACGGAGAAAGGTGAAGTCGGTTAAAAAGTAGGGACCGGGGGCGCCTGGGTGGCTCAGTGGTTTGAGCTGCTGCCTTCGGCTCGGGTCATGATCTCAGGGTCCTGGGATCGAGTCCCACGTCCGGCTCTCTGCTCTGAAGGGAGCCTGTTACCCTCTCACTCTCTCTGCCTGCCTCTCTGCCTACTTGTGATCTCTCTCTGTCAAATGAATCAATAAAATCTTTAAAAAAAAAAAAAAAAAAAAAAAAAGTAGGGACCGCCTTGTCCTAATTTCTGCACAGTTTCAACTTTGCCTTCCCATTGGCTGCCTGATTTAGTGAGCACCAGCTAACGGTCATGAGCCGGGTACCCAGGGGGCACAGGGATGCTTTCAGGAAGGCAATATGGATGTCACGTGGACAGCTAATCCAGTAGTAAACAGGCCGCAGCGTCACGGCCGATGTCTAATTGCTTGAAACCATGAAAAGAGATTTCCACAGAAAGCCTGAGTCAGCAAAGCAACAGAGAGCCTGAGTGATTTCCACAGCGAGCCTCTGCTCACAGCTGTCTCTTACTCAAACCGAAATCCCTTGGGTCACTGTTGGAGACCGGGTTGGTCACAGTGTCAGCCTTTGGTGCCGAGGGATAAGCCTGCCGTTAGCTAAGAGAGCAGGGCTGGTCTCAGCCGGGAGCAGAGGCGTGGCAAAGCGGTTGGAGTGGTTTTCTTTTTATCTAGGGAGGCTAGGAAAAGAATCTCTCTTTGCAAATTAGTCAGGATACTTCCCGCAGCGGGGGGAAAATGACAGAAACTTAAATCCAACCTGCTAAAGGATCTAAATGGAATTTCTGGGCTTGTGTAACTGGAAAATCCAAAAGGTAGATGGGGTGATTTCAAGCATGGCTGGGTTTATAGGCTGTGACAGTATCTGTGGGCCCCCAGGTCTCTGGTCCGCTTCTCCCTTGCCTGTCTGCCTCCCCGGGCAGGCTCTGGCCAAGCATTTTTCCCTGGAAGCTCCAAGCTTCTGTCCGCCACACAGCTAGCAACTCTCAGCCAAGGGAGAAGACCTCTTTCCCAGGAACTGCAGCGAAACTTCCAGAATGGAGTCTATTTGGCCTGCCTCGGGTTATGTCCTGGAAGTCAATCATCTTGGCCGAGAGGATGGAAAATGCAGTTTGACCAGGTCTAGATCACCTGCCAGCCCCGGAGCATTGTGGGGAGGGTCAGCCCCACCAAACCGCTCACACCAGCGGGTGCAAGAACACTCTTGGTCATACGGGGTAAGGCAGGCGTCCAGGCAGGTCAAAGAGCAGATCGCCAATGTATGTTCTCCTCCGTGTATAAACAAATAATCTCTTCTGGGGTCTTGACTCATAGAGGGGCCTGGTTCATGAGGCTGAACTAGAACAGGGCCTGCCCAGGCCAGAATATGCTCCCCTCCAACCCCCACCGCCACCGAAGCCATCAGGGAGCTTTCTGCGTCTCCTTGCCTGCATTCAGCTCTGTCTCTCTGAAAGACAGAAAAATGGAATTAGTTGGCATTTCTCATGGCTGGTCCACGTGCCCTGGGCATTCAAAACCACACCCGGCAGCGAGAGAGTAGAGACAGTTGCACTTCCTGATCTAAGCTCCCCCTCTACCCCCGGGGGCCCCAGGCCATCTCCGCTTAGTCTAAGAAATTACTGTAGACTCCAGACCCCAAAGAGCGGTGAGAATGTGAACACTGGAAATTATGAGAAAGTACTTGATGGTTCATTAGTAAGAACAACAATAGCTACCATTGGCTGAGCCCCTACTATGCATCAGACAGTACGTACAGGCATTATATTCTTGCCATTTGCAGGTAGAAAACTGAGCAGCCACAGGCAGCCTGTGGAAACCAGGAGAGCTAGGATTTGAACCCAGGTCTTTTCACCCCAAAGCCTGCATTCCCTCCACCATGCTCAATGGTGTCTATGGAAGATGCTGTAAAGTTGCCTTTAGACACCATCTTCTTCCCGCACCATCCTTTCTTCCTGGCCAACAAGATCCTATTTTGTTCTGAGTAGAAATGTGCCCAGCCTGAAAGAGTGCATCATGATTCATCCACACCAACCAAAGCTATCCCATTCCCTCCGTTAGATGCTTCCTTTCCCAGGCTCCCTGGCCACAAAGAGTAGCCAATGAGAGACAACAGGAAGTCTTCTGATAGAACTTTTTGGAAATTCCTTCCAGCTAGGTAAAAGAAATAAAGTTTTGCTTCCTGCCCCCTCCCGCTCCATTCTTTTCTGCTCGAGACATTGATGTGATGACAAAATGCTTGGAGCTGTGGCAACCCTCTTGTGACCAGAAGGCAGCAAGCACCGGATAAAAAGTTAACTCAGTGGCAATGAATTAACCAGGAGTGATATAGAAAATCTAGGACCTTATAGCGCAACACTGACGGCCGTCAGCCCTGACTGAAGGGCAGCCTCCCTGTCACTTCTCCTGCCCTCTGTTCTTGCCAGAACTTGTTTCACAGCATGAATTAAAATCTCTTGCCCCCACTCTAGCTACCGCCACTGTGTGGAACCTCCAGAGCTCAACCTGGTCATGTGGTGTGCCAGAAGAAAGCTCACCACAATCAAAAGAGCCAGGGTTTCTGCCTCTAACATCCAGGCCTTTCCTGGAGGGAAAAAAATTGTGTGGAAGATTAATTGTAACTGCCAGAGACATGGAAGCCTCCGCCATCTCCATCATTTCCATGTCCACTCACCTCCTCTATCCAGTCTTCTCCACGGCTGCTGGGCAAACCACCATCGCTACTGAAACAAGCACGGGGTGATGTGTGGAAGTGTTGAATCCCTGTATTGTACACCCAAACCTAATAGTACCCTGTATGTTAACTGTACTGGAATTTAAATAAAAACTTTAAAAAATATAAAATAAAGAAGATAATAAAAACAAAAACAAAACTCACCATAACTACTGAAGCTTTTGCCTATCAATAAAGCAGGTTCCATCAAAACCAGATCACAAACACCACTGAAGAGCCCCTCTTGGGCTAGTTGGAGCATTGGCCGTCCCTCAGATAGTGCTTCGTGGCTTGGGTACTTCCGTGGCCATTCACAGTGTGTTCCTTGTGAATAATCATTGGATTGGCAGAATCATGGTCACTGAAGGTTACCACACTTGGGCGTCTCTCTCATGACTTTAATTACTTTGATCCTTTCGTACTGCTCAAAATAAACTCAAGAGAGGGGTTCTTCAGTGTCTTCCTTGACCTTTGGGACAGGTCAATGGGCCTTTGAGTTTTCTTTTGAGAAAGGCCTCTTTGGCGCACCCAGTTCTGCCCATCAACCTCTGCGCACGCATGCCTGCTGATGACCGTTCCCTACTGCTCATGATGGCTCCTCCAGCTCCCATTCATCAGCACCTACTTCAGTTCTCCAGTGAGGAGCCTCTGTGCCCCCGTGACTTTATCATGACCATAGTTAGAGTAGACTCCCCCCCATGACCCTTCTTTGGGGGTTTCCATGACAGAAAGGATCTCAAAGACTCCGATCTCAAAACTCACTTATTTTATGAACCATGTCAGTGGACTGGTGAGAGACATCTTTCATTCTTTAACAACAACCATACACTATTCCATTTCTTAGGAAGCTCAGATCTGAGATTCGGGGTTCCCTGAATGCATATTCCTTTTCCTGAATATTCCAGTGTAACTATCTCACACCATCCTTGCTAAGCCTTTGTTCTCTTATCTTTGCTTTAATCAGTTCACTGTTCAATGCATCTTGTTCTTTTTTTATAAACCAATCTAAATTCCCAACATAAATGAGGAACTGAAGGAATGGGAGGAAATGTCTACAAATTCTGAAGAAGGAAACATACACAAAACTCTACCCACACGCTCATGTTTAGGCTGTAGGAACTGAGCAATTGCTCACGTCGTAGTTAAGAGTGTCGATAAGGTTGAGGTGAGGTTGGGAAGTCAAAGGGCCTGGAGAAGCTTCATCCCTGCCCTTCTCCTGGAGAAGTTCTCTTCTGATTGCTCATTCTTGCACTGAGGTGGGAGGCAAGGCCATCGCCTGGGAGTGAGAACAGGGAAGGAGGCATGGGGGAATGGAGGAGTGGGGAGGAGGTGTGAGTCATGGGGCAGCTGGGGGAGGTCCTAGCAACACCTCCTGGGATGACTGAGCAGACTCAGGGCTGGTTAAGGTTGGCAGTCAAGAACATGCAGTGAGAGTAACTCGCGTGCATGAGGGGTTTTCTCCAGTCTTGTTCGTCGGCCTGTGCATAAACAGGGACTAGGATTTCAGTAGGGTTCCTGTTTTGTTTTGTTTTGTTTTTTTAAAGATTTTATTTATTTATTTGACAAACAGAGATCACAAGTAGGCAGAGAGAGAGGAAGGGAAGCAGGCTCCCTGCTAAGCATAGAGCCCGATGAGGGGCTTGATCTCAGGACCCTGGGACCACGAGGGACCATGACCTGAGCCGAAGGCAGAGGCCCTAACCCACTGAGCCACCCAGGCACCCCTAGGGTTCCTGTTTTGATGGGGAAAGACAGTGAAAAGAAAGATGGAAAGGGACAGATGTGTTTACAAGAAGTCCCTGAAAACGTGGACTGTGGATACTCAGCTAGAGATGAAGGGAATGAGGAGAAAGAGGTATGTGGAGGCAGTAAAGTGCGTCCAGACTTTACGGAGTCTTCTACCCCCACAGGCTGAAGAACAGTTTGAGTTGATCTATTTGAGGAAGGGAGCAGAAAAGTAGGAGTGGTCAGGCGGGGGAGAGGGGGCTTGAAATGAGGATGAAGAAGGAGGTGCCATTGTTGGTGACAAACAGATTACCATAAATGCAGTGTCCAGTGTCAAAAAATGCAGGCAAAAGACACAACACTTTCCTCGTTCCTTCAATCTCCTTAACCAGACCCGAGGCCTGAAGCCCCAAAGGTGCTGTCCTTCCATTTCCCACCAAAGGGACCCAGTTCAGCAATGAACTGGAACCTTTTCTCCATGGAGCTGATCTTCCAAACCTCTCTTCTCTCCTCCCCATCCCTGCTAGGGAACTCGCAGCAGGAGCCGGCCTCAAGGGGAACCCCATCACCAGAAAGGCCACAGGACAGGGCCTTGGGTGAGGAGGAGCTCTTGGGGGGCAGGGTGGTCCTGGTGGAAATGGAAGCTTAGTGTCAGAACAAGGGGAGGGGTCGGGAGCCAGAAGTGGGTACAAAATGAAAGGGAGAGCCAGGCCTGCTCAGCTTGAGGGGTGTTCTTCGGGGCTGTGATTCCCTCCTGTCACTCAGGCTGCGGTGCATCCTGAGTCCGAGTGGTGGTGAAAGCTGGTTGGGGTCGAGCTGAGCTGGCTGTAAAGGTTGGGACAGGTGAGGCATTGGGTTCATAAGCAGGACTCCAGAGCTGGAAGGAACTTCACGGAGCAGCCATTATGGTTAGACGTGGTTACACTGAATTCTTTTTTTTTTTTTTAAAGATTTTATTTATTTGATAGAGATCACAAGTAGGCAGAGAGATGGGCAGAGAGAGAGAGGACGAAGCAGGCTCGCCGTGGAGCAGAGAGCCCGACCTGGGGCTCGATCCCAGAGATCATGACCCGAGCGGAAGGCAGAGGCTTTAACCCACTGAGCCACCCAGGCGCCCTGGCTACACTAAATTCTTGAGGTGAATACCTCAGGGGGTCTCCACCGGACGGTCACGGTCACGCCACACTGGCCAGGGTTCTGGGGTCATATGCCGCTCACCACCTTACCTGCGGCTTCTGTCCTCCTGATGTGGTTGCTTTCTGAGGCTCCGTTTCTCCCTCTGAAGATAGAACTCGTAACAGTCTCCGTTTCACGAGACTCACAAGCGGACGATCCAAGATATTGTAAAAAGTGCTCCGAGCCAGGGCCAGTGCGATAAATCTTAACTCTGCTTATTCCCTTCAGTTACTTATACTAGCCCACGCCGTGTATGTAGTTGGAGCTCCATAACTATAAAACTCAATATGGTTTTGTGGGATCGATCGTTAATTGCAGTCACGGGCATCGTGGACTTCACGCAGGACTCACGAGCTATGTCCCGAGCCTCTCCATTGACGCAGCATCCGGGAGGGGCCTGCTTTGCCGGACTGTCCCGATTTCTGGGTGACCCGATTTCTGGGTGACCGTTGTCTGAACGGAACCAGCCCTGGGAGCATTGTCAAGGGGCGGCTGAGGGCGGGAACGGCCCGCATCTGCCCTGTGGAGCCCATGGCCAGCCACTCCAGCCAGACCAGACGCTGCTAATGTCTTTTGTCCGCCTGCCAAGTTTCCCCGACAGGCCTCCTCTGGGAATGGAGCAGACGGGAGGCCAGACTGAGTCCTGGGGAAGACAGGGCATGCCGGGGGGGGGGGTCTGGGGGGGCCAGGAAGGAGAGCGAGGAGATGGTCCCTGGAGGCACCTGCTCTCAGAGGCTCTGCACCGGCCCCTGGCTCTGCATCATACCCTTGGCCTCCCGCCGGCGTGTGCAAGCCTCCCTATAGACGGCCTGCCCTTCCCTTCTCCCCGAATCACAGAAGGATTGTGGTGTGGAAACTCGCGGAAGTCAGCCCCAATCCAGTAATATGAAAACCATATGAAACCACAGCGGGGGACCCCCCCTCCAGTCTAATGGGCTTTTCCAGACGGCCAGAGCCCACAGACATTGGCCCTTTGTGAGGTCGGGGGCCCTGGCTCCCTTGCTCTCACTCCACAAAGACATAATTAAAAAGGAAAAAGAAACCAGAGAGGCTGCCAGACTCCTTTCCCTCATCTCTGTGCCTTCCAAGGGCTTCGCCTCGGAGTGACGTCAGGGACTTTAAAGGAGGGCGGTGTATGGGCCCTGAGCTGCTGACCAGGCTCAGCCCAGGTGGTTCTCGCCCCCGCACCAGGTCCTTGTGCTACCCCTCCCTCCCGCTTCCAACTGAGGACTGTGAGAGACAGTCAACCGGAGAGACACAGCCGAGACAGGCGGGGTGGCCAACCGGGGCTCAGGCGTCGAGCTTCCCTTATTCAGAGCCGCGTCCAGACGACCTCTCGGGGGCTTCAGACACATTTACCACCATTCACAATGTTGCTTCCAGGCTTCGCTTTCAGAAAAAGATGTTTCCCAGTCCAGAGAGAAATTGAGACATAATTTTGTCTTTCGATCTTATTAACCCTTGGGTAATACTCTAACGTGCCAATTGTTATTTATACCTGAAGTTCCTGCGTCGCAAAGCCCATTGGGATGGAAGGGAGACTATTTCTTAGAGCCATCATTATGCGGTGCTAAAATTAAATGTTCTTTCAGAGCAACGGGGAGAAAAAACACAATTAAATCAGAAAGCGAGATAAACGGCTGTGTGAGTTGAATGGCTTCTGCTTCGGATTCCGAAAGACCAGACACACAGGCTTGATGGGCAAATACACAGGCAGACTGTAATCTGTCTGTAATCTACAGCCATTTCTATATCCAAATATATCTTCTTGGGATGGTGTCTTGAAAATAGCTTAAAACGATTTTAAAACTTGACGAACTTGCAGAAGACTGACAAGCCCCAGGTGTCCTGAATTTCTTTCTTATGGATTCCCAGAGGCTGCCACCTGGGAAGGAGCCTGCTGCCTGGACCATTTGGAGGGACACAAAGATCTGCTTCCATTTCTTCATGCAAAGATTCATGGGGGCGCCTGGGTGGTTCTGTCGGTTGAGCATCTGACTCTTGATCTTGGCCTGGGTCATGGTCTTGGGGTTGTGGGACTGGACTCTGCACTGGGCTCCAAGCTCAGCGGGGAGTCTGCTTGAGGATTCTCTCCCTCTGCCCCTCCCCCTTCTCACACTCTCTCTAAAATAAATAGATAAATCTTAAAAAAAAAAAATGATTCATGAAGGAGTCTCATGCTTACCTGGGAAGAGGGAAGGAAAAGAGTAGCAGGACCCAACACAGTCAAAATACAGAAGGTAGAACAACCCCAAATGTCCCCCGGCAGGAGCCCCATGAAAGGAATCCCTGCATAGCAGGCAAAGGGGCACTATTCCGCTGTTAAGAAGGAGCTAGATCTGCAAGGATGAACAAAGAACCATCTTTTGATTGTTTTTCCATTTATACTACATCTTTCCAGGGTGTGTGTGTGTGTATATATATTTTTGGGGGGGGGCAAGAGAGAATACATGCATGTAAGCAGTGGGGAGGGGCAGAGGGAGAGGGAGAGAAAAATCTCAGTCTCCACACTGAGCACAGAGCCTGGCTGGGTAGTTCAGTCTCACAACCCTGAGACCAAGACCTGAGCAAAACTGAGACTTGGATGCTTAACTGACTGAGCCTCCCAGATGCCCCCCTTTTGTACATTTTTTAAAAAGTACACACCAATATATAAGATCTATTTTTTTAATTGGAAGATGTCTATACCTATAGCTTTCTCTCTCTCCATTTGTGCATTTCTAGATTAATATCTATACACCTACACAAGCTTTGACTGTCTCTGGATTGATCGCTAGTGAGCTGGTAATGCTGATTGTCTCTAGAGAGGGAAATTAGAAGCCTGCAGATAAGAGGTCAAAAAAATTTGCTTTCACTGTATACCCACTTATAATATTTGAATTGTAAAGCTTTTCAAAAATACTTTTTCCATCTCTAACATAGATTTGGCACATATTATGTACCAGGTACTATTCTAAGCACTTCACATGTATAAACTCATTTGATCGTCACTCTACCCTAAGAGATAGGAACCGTTATTATGACCGTTTTACAGATGAGAAAACAGGTACAGAAAGGTTCTACCTCTGGTATGTGGGAGAGCTGTCATCTGACCCCAAGTAGAGGCTCCAAATGCCATATGTACCATAATTACCAAAATACTGCTTTTTTTTTTTTAAAAGATTTTATGTATTGGGGCACCTGGGTGGCTCAGTGGGTTAAAGCCTCTGCCTTCAGCTCAGGGTCCTGGGATCGAGCCCCACATCAGGCTCTCTGCTCAGCAGGGAGCCTGCTTCCTCCTCTCTCTCTGCCTGTCTCTCTGCCTACTTGTGATCTCTGTCGGTCAAATAAATAAAATCTTAAAAATAAATAAATAAATAAGTAAATAAATAAAGATTTTATTTATTAATTTCTTTGTCAGAGACAGAGAGAGCACAAGCAGAGGGAGCGGCAGGCAGAGGGAGAAGCAGGCTCCCCGCTGAGCAAGGAGCCCAATGCAGGACTCGATCCCAAAGGCAGCCTCTTAACTGACTGAGCCAATGTACTGCTTTTAAAAACTAATCAAGACACTCCTTCTGTAAATGTCAGCTGGACTTGTTGCAGCCATGTCTGATCTTGAGGGTGACCTCAGCCCTGGTCATGACCACCAGGTCCAGTTCCCACCAGGGAAGGGCTGGGTGGGTCTAGGAAGGAGGTGTGGGTGGAAAGGACTGTGAACCCAGTGGCCAGGTTCCCCCGCGCCTCAGGGAAGCAGCCGGGGATTCCGTCTCTGGACAGCCCTTGATCCCCATTATGCTTTCGCTAATTTAAAAATAAATAAATTGGGTTTTGCATTAAGCCTCAGTGGTGTTAGCATACCAAGAGGAAGAAGTGGGAGGAGAGCCTCTGGGGGTCTCAGGTGGATGGGTGGGAGTTGAAACCCACCACGGGCGGTCGTTCCCCACTGCGTTTCAGAAGCACACTGTGTCCTCTAACAGGGCCTCCGGGGGGAACGGCACTCTCCCTCAAGTCACCGCAGCGCTAAATGGAGCTGGGCCAGTGGGCTCCCTGGCCGCAAACCCCACAGAACTCTACTGAAACTTAAAGCAATACTAATTGCCTTGTTAACAGAGCTCCTCTCAAGGGAATGCCGTGTAAGCGGAGGAGTGTCAGAGCGTGATTTCAGGAGAACTGGGTTGATCCAAAGACTGATAGCATTTCCAGCAACTGCGTCTCGGAAGGCCCACAGAGCAAATAAAGAACATTTTCATGGGACTGTCAGGAGGATATGACTTGTCAAGGCAGATTTGCAAACAGGAAAGGGGGCAGGGACTGTTCGTGTCTAGACATCTGATTAGGGGGAAATTGTAGGATTATGAGGAGTGTGGAGTTTTCTGGCTGCTCTTCCTGAGAAGGTCAGGCTTTTTGTGCAAAGGGCTGGATGAGAGAAACATTTGTCTGTGGGAGAAAATGCTGACTGGTCCTCACCCTCCCTTGGGCTCCAGCAGCCGATTCGGGACAAAGAGAATGCATGAGTAGATTTAAATCTGTGGCTTGGGGTGGGTCAGCTTGGGGAGGGGGGCAGTCTGGGGCTCCGAGATGAAGACAATTGCCACCAGAATGTCACCCTGCAGTAACAGCCCGCCTTACGGCCCCCCACCAGCCCGGGATACCACAGGCACCACAGCCAGGCAGGCTGGGGGCCATGGATCATAGTGGGCAATAATTCTTGCTGGGGTAGTGATGAAGCCAGGTGACCTTGGGGTGTGTGTGTGCAATGATCACGTGAGCTTGGGTAATGGGGGGCAACGCTGGAGGTGACGAGTGTGTTCTAAAAAGAATGGACTCAGGAGTGCCTGGGTGGCTCAGTCAGTTGAACAACCGACTCTTGGTTTCGGCTCAGGTCATGATCTCAGGGTTGTGAGCTCAAGCCTCAGGTCAGGCTCCACACTCAGTGGGGAGTCTGCTGAAGATTCTCTCTCCCCTCCCACTCCAGAGCTCTCTCTTTCTCTAAAGTAAATAAATAGTCTGTCCTATCTGGAATTTTACCTTCCCCCACACCTCATCTCCCCAAAGACTTAAAGACACAAAATGCTGTCTCCCTTGCCTCAAGAGGAGGACAGTTCTGCAGTGTTATATGGTTATTTCTGAGTCTCTTATGGATGAGACCTGAGACCACATTCTTACTTGACTTTTTCCCATTCAATTCACTACCTGTTTCCTTCAATCCCTTTCATTTGAGAGAGCTCTCCTTCAAAAAAAAAAAAAAAAAAAAAAAAAAGGCACCGTGTCTGCACCAAATCCCTGTCTCAGGCTCTGCTCTGGGGAGATAACGTCAAAGCTTTTTGTTGTTTTTCTTTCTTCCTAGTGCTCACCTCACATTCTATCCATGTAACTTCACTGTCTATATCACTAACTGTCAGGCCAGGAGAGCAGTCACTGTGTCTGCTTTGTTCACTGTGATGTCCTCAGGAGCCGAAGCAGTGCCTAGTGTATAGTTGTAGCTGGTGCTCAGTAAATACGAGCTGAAAGAATGAGTGAGTCCTCATTCCTCCATGTGTCTGAGACTTGCACAAATCCCCAGCTTGTTGATCATGCTGGGGTCCTGGACTCCTGCCCACAAACTCGGCCCAATTTCTCAACTGTTTTCTTTAGCCTCGCAAAGATGGCTTCTGATCCCAGCAGTCTAGTCTTCCCCATCCAGGTAATTTCCCAGGAACCCAGATCCCTGCTTGTTTGTCCAAAGCCATCAACGGCTCCTCTTGTGACTGATGACCTCCCTCTCACAGTCAACCCGCTCCTGTCTCTGTCAAATGATAAGCAAGAGAACTCTATCCATCTGCATCCAGGTGCGATTTGAAAACTAAGTGGATGAGGAAAGGTAAGAGATGAAAGTCATGCAAGCGGGGCAGTTCTTCCTTGTTGGGGTGAGCGATCAGAATGTGTGGTACAGATGGAAATGGCCAAGGGCAAGGGGGAAAGCTCCCTTTTTTCCTGGGCTGTCACCGTGCCAAACCAAGCTGAGAGCCTTTGCCTAGCTCATTCTACAGGATCATTTGGGCACAACTTCACGGGAAGTGAAGGGGGTCCCGGGGGTGCGTTCCAGCAAGGTGCCTCTGCCATCAGCCCAGAGGGATGGCGCGGCTGACGCTGTGGAATCAGGCCATCCAGGTGGGGCTCAGATCAGGGAGGTTCTGCACTGTTGACCAGTCAATGACCTAATTACCGCCCTGGGCTTGGTTTCTGGTCAGTGTATGCTCTTTGGTTTCAATAACAGCAAATGCTTAATACTGCTGCTCATGAGGCCATTCCTGGCTCTCCATTGCCCCTGGGGCAAGTGAGGAAGGGGTACAACTTCCCACCCAGGGCCGCACCTGTGCATGAGGGCAACTCTCCAGAGAAGCAGGACACCTGGGAGCCATTGGCAGCTGGTGTTCCCAGCGGTGTGGGATGGGTGACAGGCTAGGAGAAGAATCTGGGTGAGGCAACAGTGGCATCTACCTTGGGGGGGAGGGGCAGACAAGGTGTGGGGGAAGGTAAAATTCCAGATAGGACAGACAGGGAGAGCTCACCGAGAAAGGACCCAAAGGAAGCGAGGGAGCTGGTTGTGTGGCCAAGGCAGGGAGGGGTGTATTGGGGAGAGATGCAGGCGGAGGAGAGTTTCAGTCAGTGCAGGGGCTCTGGGGTGCCGAAGGAGAACAAGGAGGTTGGCGCAGAGAAGCGTCGGGGGATGGGAGCAAAGATGAGGTCTGCCATGTCATGGGGAAGAGGGGGCAAACCGTAGGAGTGCTTGTGGGTCCTGGAAAGGGCTATGGCTCCCTTCTGAAGGTCAAGTAACTACTAGAAGTTTCTGGGCAGAGGATTGCCAAAAGTCCGCTTGCATTTTAACGAGCTCATTCTGACTAACATGTTGAGAGTAGACACAAGAGGCCAAGATGGAAGCTGGAAGGCCAGTTAGGAGGTCACGCAATAATCCAAGTGAGAGAAGAGAGGGGCGTGGACAAAGGCAGGGGCAGTGAGGGTGGCGCGAGCAGCCAGACTCTGGAATAGTTGAACCAATAGGATTTTCTGAGAGTCTGATCGTCAGTCATGACGAGCAAGGAGTCAAGGGAGGCTCCAAGGTCTTAGGCCTGAAATAATGAGAGATGGTTTCCATGGACTGCGACGGGGAAGCTGTGGGTGAAGGATTTGCGGGGGTGGGGGGGGTGGTTGGAAGTTCTATTTGGGCCTGATGAGTTCCTGGTGTCCACCGCGCACCCAAATCCAGACGCGAGTGAATGACAGTTGGGCATCAGTGTGGGAGCCGGAAGCAAAAAGACGGTACCAAGGCAGGATCATGTAGGGCGTGAATAGAAACGGAAAAGGAAAAATCATCCACTAGTGTTCGTTGAATGAAGCACGGCAGAGTTCCAGACACAGGAGCGCGTCCGTCTCGGCCCAGGCCGCGTCTCCTTCACGTCCCCGGAGCGCCTACCTGTGGTGATGTCACAGGGTGTGTGTCGCTGACCTCAGAAGCCCCCACCCTTGGAGCATCAGAAAGTGTTTCAGGATCACACACAGAGATGCTCGGCGGTAAACGATACTTCTACCCAATTCTTACATCTTCAAGAAAGAGAAAGGAGAAGATTGACGGTGGAGAGCCGGTTTTGTAAATGAGTCCCCAAGGGCCTGCTCTCAGTCAAGCTGCACCCACAGCCCTCTCGAGCATTTCCAACGGAGGCCTGTCTGTAAAAATACCACGCCAGCCTTTAGTCAGTGCACCTGACGCTGGAAGGGTCACCTGTCCCCCGGTGCAGACACTCAAAGGTCATCTGCTCACACCACCCCTGGGGAATGTCACTTGCCCAGCTGCCCGTCAAGGCCCCCTCTTCCTGGGAAGAAGATGAGGACAGAGCAGGGACGGAGAAAGCAGAGCGTTCCCTGCGGCCATCACCCTGGCTGTCCCCCGGCACCGTGCGGACTCCAGCCTGTCCCTGAAACCTCTCCCTTCCGGTCACACGCAGATGGAAACACGCCGCTGCCAGAAGACACGAAAGGAAAGAAGTTCCTTTTCCAAACCTGCTCCAATTTGGAAACCACAGCACTGTGCTGTGGTGGAAAGAACGCCGGCGCAAGCGGCCTCCCGCCCGGGGGCTGCCATGACCCAGCCAGGGGGCTCTGGGAGTGTGCTGAACCTCCTTGTATCGTGGCCCCCTCACCCATGACACGGGAATGTGAATGTTCTGTGCCATTGCTCTGAGGATTAAAGGACAAAGAAGAACATCACCAAAGGAGGTCTTGTTTTATTGTGTGTCTTGTTAACAACCTAGCCCTTAGTTATCATCACTGCTGTCCACCTTCGTCTCCTTGTTCTCAGACTGACGCTGTGCCAAATTGCTCTGTGATTCTCTTCTCCAAGCCCTGGGCCCCTGCCCTCACACAGCAGGGGGCGAAGAGCACCCCCTTCCAGGGTCTGAGGCTGGGGCAAGCCCACAGTGACACATTCGGGTAGGCCAGCGGCTGACCTGGTGTGCACGGGGGGACGGGAAGGCGCCGTCATAAGGCCAGGGACTTGGGAACTGGCACACCTCCCGCCTCTTGCTCCGTCTCCCTTTCCCGCTGAAAGAAGGGTGTCTTCTGCGTTTCGCCCACATCCCCCTTGCAGCCCGGATCCCTGGAAGAGCTGTACAAAGTGCTCTGAGCATCCTATCCTGTGTTGGTTCCTGCTATAATGCCAAGAAAGCAATCACATCTCATCAGTTTCTTCCAGGAAACAGGTTCCGTGATAAACGAAAAGGCCCAGGCTTCTGAGAGTTTCTGTGTACAACGTTTTAGGGTCTTGTTCATGGTTCAATTTCCCCGCCCCGTAACTTGGCTCCCCAGTCTCCCATTGCATGCAGACACATTACCCAAGACCGGGCGTAGCTTGCCAGGTTAGGAGGGACTCACTCATGGACAGAAACGGAACCACTGGGTGCCTAGGGCTGTGCCAACATGGGAAGAGGAAGGAGAGCTCTGGGCTAAGGGCCAGGAGAAGACCCAACTGAGGCAGACAGCAATCCAGGCAAGGTAACCATTTGGTCCCTGACTCAGTTAGAAATAGTATTTGGCTTCCAGTATCAGAGCGGGACACCTTCAGCAAGAGGTTTATTCCTCTCTCACATGACAGTCTCAACAGCTTGTATAGTGGCTCCACAAATGCATTAGGAACCCAAGCTCCTTGTAGCTTCCTGCTTCACCGTCCTCGTTCATTGCTTTTATCCTTCAAGATTGCCTCATGATCCAACAAGACTGCGGGGAGTTCCAGCCATTACACTCGCATTCCAGGCAGCAGGAAGGAGGGACCAAGGAACGGCAAGAAGAGTATGCACACCCTCTACTTTTTACAGAGCCTTCCCAGAAGTCCTGCACAGCAACTCTGCTTACATCTCAGTGATCAGAGCCCAGCCACATGGCCGCTCCTGACTGCAGAGGAGGCCATGTTACACATGAAGACACTGGGGAGGTTGCAGGAAAGGGGAGAACCAGGACTGTTAGTAGCAGCTCAGCCTCTGGTTTCCTGTTCTGAGCAATTCTTCTCCAGCCCCAAACTTGCACACCGACCTAGGAAAAGAAACACATCGTGAGACATCAGTTACTTATAACTCAAATATCGCCTAGAGAATGTCAAAAGATTATTTCCAACCCTGTTAGACTACACTCTCCTCCAGAGGAATTCTTGTAAATTGAATTTGGTCCGTGTTGTTACATTTCCAAGGATGGTTTAGCTTAACAGCAATGTTGCAACTCTCTTCGAAACCCAGTGGCCTACGTGACCTGCCAGGTGCACTCAGAAGTCAGATGTAGGTGTTAGTCTTAGCAATGGCACTGTCTGTTCAGACCCTTTGTTCATTCGCCGAATATGTGTTGAACACCAAACCTGCCCGAGACTTTGCGCTAGGTCTTGTGGACCCAAGAACCAACACATCCGATGCCACTTCCCTCACAGTGCTCACAGTCTAGTGGGGCTTCTAGAAAATTCACGGACACCTATGATGTATGGTGGGGATGTGCTGAGGCTCCAAGTGTCCTTGCTTCCGGTGGGTTCACTGACAGCATCCTTGACCCGACCTGGGGGCGTCACAGACGCTTCCACAGAGGTGACTCCCAGTCGAGAGCCAGAGGTCAAGTTTTTTCCAAGTGTGAATAATAAGGAAGTCACAAGATCAGAGGAGAGAAGAGCTTTCTAGCCAGAATCCAGAGAATGAATTGGAAAGGGGCCAGTGTAGAGGCAGGGAGAGCAGTGACGAGTCTCTGGTTTCATCCAGGAGAGCAGAAGAGAAGCAGAGACAGCTGCGTGGAGAGAACCGAAGAACCATTCTGGACGTGGCATCCAGAGAACTTGGGGACTGGCTGAGGGGAGGATCAGCTGGGGATAGGAGGAGGGATTCAAACACAGTGTGGGTTTCTGGCATCAGAAATTCCAGACGGGGAGGGGTCTTGGATCTGCAGAACCCAGGGGGCCAGGCCAGGACCTGTGGCCAAAGCCTGCACTCTGGAGGGTCAGCTGCAGCTCGAGGAACCTGGTCCACAGAGCCTGCCTCCCCCATGCCCTCCCCTGGGAATGGCTGCCCCTGCCCCAGCAGCGGAGCGTGCCTTCCACGGGACTGAACAGCACCAGAGACCTGCACGACACTGCAAGGAGCCCAGAGCTGTCTGGGCAGAGAAATCTGAGGTGCTGGAATGTAAGCGTGGTTCGGGGGTTAGCATGGGCTTTGGGTGGGCGTTTTCCTGTGGGAAAGGGCCCAGCCAGAAGACAGCGGGAGGGAAGGGCTCCAGGTGTCCCTAGGATGGGAGCCCAGGATGGTCCAAGGCAGCACCGAAGGGAATGAGTTGGGTGAGCTCCGGACAGGCTGCGTTGGAAGGACCCGTGGAGGTGACCAGAAGGCCGTCCGAGATGTAGATGTCATTCTGGGCCACAAAAAAGACTGAGATTCACAAGAATGTCTTGTCCCTTTCCGCCCTCGGTGTCATGTGTATAAAACAGGACAGAGCTAGGCTGTGTGATGTGGTCCCTGAGCCACCTCTCTGCCCCCACATTCTCTGTGCCTAACCTCCCAGACCTCACCGCCTCACCCAGGGACAGCACCCCGTGTGGGGACAAAGTGTGAGGAAGTCTGTCCCAGGGGCCTGGCCCTAGCCCGATTCACCAAATTCTTGTAATCAGTTCAGTTACAGGACAAAATTCAGATCAGAGTGAGGATTAGCCGGGGAAGTTTGCGAGGCTGCTTTGAACTTCACAGATGAAAGCCCCCCGCCCTTCACACAAAGCAATCCCGAGGTCTTAACCATGACGTAGACACATTGCCACCTCCCGGCCCCATTGCAGGGGCCCCAGGCTGGGTGACGGGTTGGCATCTCCGACTGCCGTCCCCCCCTGGCATTCCACCCAGGTCTCCCGGAGGTGGGGGAAATGGATTCTGTCCTCAGCCTGCTGCTCCTGGAATTGCAAGCATTCGGTGAACCGACCCCCCCACCAGGTCTGCCTTCTCTGAGATTCCAGAGCGCGACCCAGACTTGGGGGGGGGGCGGGGGGACAGCCACTTCCCCACCAGCACCTCCCCAGCTCCCTGGGAGCTCAGAGCAGAGGGAGAGAAGACGGGGCAGAAGCGGGGGGCCGAGCAGCCCTCCTCCTCGCCTCGGTTGCTCGCAGGTTATTGTTCCCAGACGGAGACTGTCAAACCCTGTCAGGCTTAGATACCCTCTGAGAGCCCCACATCCGCATTCCTGGAATGTGTAACCGCCGGCTTCACCTCCAGCGGCCCCCAATTCAATAACATGTCAAGTTCCTTCAGTCTCACCAGAGCTAAAACGCTCTCCCCTCCTCCCAGGCTTTGCATTCGGGGCACACGGGCCATGTGGCAGTCTCAATATTTAAGCAGGGTTAAGGGGTGCCATATTTCCTCGGAATGGATTCCACTGGGTCGTTCCAGCCCGGGGGGCTTCCCCTGTTCGTGCCTGCTTTCATGGCGAGCTGGGGAAGCCAAGGGCCACCAGCTGGGCTTGTTGGGCCTTAGGATGAATGATCACCAATGCTGTCCCCGGAGGTGGGGTGGGGGGCGCGTGTTGTCAGGCTGTGGTGCTTGGGGAAAGGAGCAGGGCCATTGGGCTCTTCAGTTGGGGGTCTGACTGCTGGAGCGACAGAGGCTCTGACAAGGTTGCTGCGCCCTTCACGCCCCATTCAACACACCCCATCTGCCATGACAGGAAGCCTGTGACCCACTACCCCGGGCCTGGCATTGCCTCGGAGTTGTGATGCTCCTTTCCACACTGGCAGACCCTGTCCTCCGTGAGAATATTCTCTGACTCACCAGGAACAAAGGAGGCTCTTGCTCAAACTACATCGAATCTGCAGGCCCAAGGGGTTCCTGGGGGACAGATGATGCCACGTGACCTGTTCAGGATCACACAGCAGTTGGTGATAAAACTGGGTCTATGATCCCAGCCCTCTGACTCTCTATCCATTACGGGTTGAATCATGTCCCCCAGAAGGTGTGCTGATGTCCTAACCCCTGGCACCTATGAATATGACCTTATTTGGAAATAGAATCTTTGCCGATGCAATCAAGTTGAGACGAGGTCATTAGGGTGGGCCTTAATTCAGCCTGACTGGTTCCCGATAAGAGGAGGGAAATGCGGACCAGCCACACAGGGAGGGAAGATGGCCGTGTGAAGAGGAGACGGGGATCAGAGGCGAGGAAACGGGGATCAGAGGCGAGCAGTCACAAGCCAAGGGACACCAGCATGAAGCCACCCCCGGTTGGAAGGGGCAGGGAAGGGTCCTCCTGGGAGGCCTGGAGACAGGAGAGCCCCACCAGCACCTCGATTTCACACTTCCAAACTCCAGGACTCTGACAGGATATATTTCTGTTGCCTTAAGTCACCCAGTTTATGGCACGCTGTCCTAGTAGCCGCAGGAGAGCAACACACCATCCAGTTGCATTTCTGATACAAGAACGGGGTGACATTCTGTGTGAAAATGCCCTTCCCTGGAAGCTAGCAAGAGATGGCTCCATGAGGGGCTTAGGACTTCATAATGCCTCGCAGGTCACGTGTCACATGTAAGGCCTTTGGGGAGGGCCCCAGACTCTGCCTTCTCTTATCCCCAGACATGCCCTCCATCAAGGCCCAATGATACGAGCTCCTTATCTATGTTTACACTTTATGAGTTGATGTAAAATCAGAGGGACTTTCCTTCTAAATCCTTCTCTAGGCTGCCCAACATATAACGTGGATCATTTGCATTTAAGTGGCTTACCCATCTGAGGAATTTCAAGGCACTTACCAAACTCTGTGACCCACAGGGAGTGGTCTATGGGGTTAGGGATTTCTGGTTTACATCTGCCCTCTGACCTCACCCTGCCCCAGTGGCTCCATTAAACTGAGTCATTTAATTCAGTGGATTCAGTGATGATAAGGGCTAGTGTAGAAAATACTGTGGTTCAGGCTTAGGACTGACTGTGGCTTGTGGGTTTGGGCAAATGGATGCTTTGCAATTAACCTGAATGTTTATCCCAGTTCTCAAGAGATGGAGATTATGAGCTGGCAATTTCCTGAGAATCCACTGGCCAGCTCCTTGAGTCTGTGATGATAACTGCTCACCAGGCATCAACTGGAGGTTTGCATCCAAGGATGGCTGTCTTCATGCCCTAAAACCCAACAAAACCGATTCAAGAGAACCCTTAAGCCTGCTGCCTTCCGCCAACCTCAGACATCGGCTGACATTGGTTACTCAAACCCAAGTCTCCTGGTTGCATAACTTTGGGAGTGACTGTCCCAATAAACATGTCCCATTGAATTGCCTCGCTGCTCTCCACTGAAGCTTCTTGTTTACTATGGAATTCCTAGGAATCTAAACATGTCAAGGGACCGTTCTCCCTGCCCCTCAAGGCATGCGTTGAACTAAGTGGAACCATACCTTTGCTTTCTTCCCAAACCAACAGGTGGAACCAATTTAAAACCACGCGATCATGCAATGCATGATCCCCCCCATGTGTTTCAGTGTTTCTCCCAAGAAGGACATAATGTTCTTGCCTGAATTTTTTTATCTACGAAAGACAAGCAAGCACCACACTCCAAGGGCAATTGGCCTAAACAATTGGCCATTGCTTAAATCAATTATGGCACCCCGGCAGCCACAGAAAGTCATGCTTTGGAAGCAAATTTAATGACATGGGAAAATGTTTATGGTCTTCTATTAAGTGAAAAAAGCTGCATACAGAACAGAATGTACCGCATGAAAACAATTACGTAAAAATTACATATCAATCCATAGAAAATCTGAAAGGCTGTACTACAAAATGTAGACATTGATGATCCATTCAGGGCTGTGAAAAGGAAACGGCCTGGTTCTGCCAGGCACAAGGGCAGCCCCCGGAGAGAACAAGCCGTGGCTGACATCTTGGCACAGGCCTGTGCCTCCTGGGAAGGTCCATCTTTTTCTAAGACTGCATGGCCCCAAACCGATTGGCCCTGGCTCCAGGGATTATGGGTGAGCCTGAATTTCCTTCTCTGTGCTTTTTCATGTTTTGCAAAAGCTCTTCCATGAGGATGTGTTGCTTTTGTGACAAGTTAAAAAAAAAAGAAGATATAGAATACAACCTATTTTTGAAAGGTAATTGGTGGAAATATGAACACAGACTGGATATATGATGATATTAAGGAATTATATTTACGTAAGCTAGTAATATTGTTGTTACACTTTTGAAAGACTCATTAGCTTTCAGAGATGCAAATTGAAACGTATGTAGATGAAATGATATGATGTCTGGATTTACTTTGACATAATACGGGAAGGAGTTAAGTGGGTAGGAGCAGAGCATTAAAAAAGGTCATGAATTATTCATTGTTAAAGCTGAGTGATAGATACATAGGGGGTTGTAATACTATTCCTTTTTGGCATAAGTTTTAAATTGCCATAATACAAGGTTAAAATAAAAACAGAAACTGGTTTAGGTCATGTGGCTGAAACTGACCTGAATTTTTCCTTATCTTTGCTTTTGATAGAATTGTGTGGGGCGCCTGGGTGGCTCAGTGGGTTAAAGCCTCTGCCTTCGGCTCAGGTCATGATCCCAGAGTCCTGCGATCGAGCCCCACATCGGACCCTCTGCTCAGCAGGGAGCCTGCCTACCCCCCTCTCTGCCTGACTCTCTGCCTACTTGTGATCTCTATCTGTCAAATAAAAATCTTAAAAAAAAAAAAAAAAAAGAATTGTGCAGACCCACAGCCTTCCAGCATGTGTCTTCCCACATGGGGGGATATGGTGGCTAGTGAGGGAATGATGCCATGAGACCAAGAAGGAAAGCAATAGGACGCCTGCCACCCACCTACTTCTGCCAAAACCACCAGGATTTGGCAGAGCGTTGACATTTTCACCATCACAGCTGAAGATAGGCAAGTAGATTCCGTTAACTGGATTGTGAGCAACTTTACAATAGCCATCCCATGTCTAACAGGCTTAATTATGCAAAGGTGGGTAACCAGCAAGTCTTTGTCTCCACTGAGACAAAATAAAAAGGGAACGGATTCATTGACAGTGAAAGAAACTGGATTTAGCTGCATGGAAAAACCAAGTACAAGGAAGAAAATGTTAAATACCCACAGGGTTATGTAATCTAAGAGTGCTTTCAGCTGTCATAAATACACTTGTCATTAGTTAACAAGTAGTCAGCAGTTGATCTCGGGGTTGGTTCTACAGCCAGTGATGATATCAAGAAGCCAGGTGCCTTATTCCTTGTTTGTGTCTTTGTTTTGTCTTTTTTAGCAGACTTTTTTTTTTTTAAACTGTGAACATGTTGTCTCATGGTTACAAGATGGCTGCAGGACCTCCAGATCATCACAGTTTCATGTGACCATGTCCAACAGCAAGGAGCTGGCAAGGGGACTTGGAGGTGGGATAAGGCTTATGTACAGCTCTTTCTTCCTTCCCTTCCTTCCTTCCTTCCTTCTTTTTTTTCTTTCACTCTCTCCTTCCTTCCTCCCTCCCTCTCTCCCTCTCTTACTCTCCTTCCTTCCCAAAAAGGAAAACTCTTGCCCAAAAACCCTTCAGCACACTTGCCTGTGTATCTTACTAGATGGTATTTTGTTGCCTGGTCCTTCCAGTGGCAAGGGGATGAGGAAAATGAGTTACTGGCTCTTTAAGACACAAGAAAGTTGAAAAGAATTGAGAGTGGTTTCTGTGCAGCTCACCAACTGCCTACTTGCACTTGGAGAAAGCAGCCGCCATGTGGAGAACTCAAGACCGTTCTGTTGGAGGGAGAGGACGCCCCAGGAGAAATGGTGGCTTCCACAGGTACAGAAGAGAGCTATATACTGTATCTTTCCTCATTACTGAATAAGTTTTTACTCATTCTAGGCAAATTGAACCAAGGAAGGAAATTACCTATAATGACATTATCCAAAGAAATGCACTGATAACGTTTTAGTCCAGAGTAGCTTTTACTGGAGGTAGATCTCCTTTATTGGGTACCTGAGGCCAAGCAGAGGCAGAGAAGGTCCTCAACCAAGGCCTTCCATGTCTGTCATAGATCTGGGAGTCAACGTACAAGGCTCTTTCTTGACCTCTTACACTCTGACAAAGAGAGGACCTGGAAAGAATTTATCAGGTATATATTGCTGTGCAACGACCCAGAACTTAGTTACTTACAACAAGTCCTCATTGTTGCTGGTGATGCTGTAGGTCGGGAGTCTGGGCAGAGCTCAGCAAGTAGACTCTCCTTCCTGTGGAGGTAGCTAGTTTATTCCTGCAGCTGTATTCAGCGGACAGTGCATCTGGGCTGGAAGGTCCAAAATGGCGCCACCCAGCTGTTTGGGACCTCAGTGCTGCCTATCAGCTGGGATGCCTTGGTTCTTCCCCCTGTGGTCTCTCTGGGTTCGTTCTGTCTGGTCCTCCAGGGCCAATCTCTCCAGGAAGCCTCTCCCTCCAGCAGAATAGCCTTGAGCTCCCCGCATGAGGGTTGCTTTCCCCAAGTGAAAGCGGAAGCTAAAAGTATTAAGGCTTGGCCTTGGAAGTTCTAGATGTTGTTTTCACTGTGTTCTAATTGGCTGGAGCAAGTTACCAAATGCAGCCCAGATTCCAAGGGAGGGAAAGGGCAGGATAGGTGGGAGATATTGTTGTAGCCATCCTGGAAACAAGTTGACACATATAGCAGAAGATTTGCTCAAGACTGAAGAAATTTAAACACACACAAATACAAGCAAACCCACAAGTACACTAAATCACAGCTGAAAACCGTTTCACCTTTGGCAGCTGTTTACATCAGCTGTGATACTCTATAATTCTTTTCACATAAAAGCTTTGAGGTTTGTTGAGGAATCTCTGTCCATCTGTCATCATCAACCCTTGATGAGAGTATAGTGCTTAATAACACCAAACTCGGAGCCAGATTCCCAGATTTGGTCCCAGCTTCCCCACATTTAGTCCTGCAGTTCAGGGTAAATTTATCTTTGCCCTGTGTGTGAATTGGGGTTAATGCTGCCTACCTCCGCGGTGGTTGTGAGGACTACGTGAGTGAACATGTAAATACTTAGACCAGTGCCTGCACAAAGTGAAGACATTGTATGTATTCCTATTATAATATCCATTTACGTCAACTGCAGGGCTCCCTCTTCGTGGTGGTAATGACTCTGGTTTTTTACGTACAGTGAAATCTGTGTTTGAAGAAGTAGCTGTCACATTTTCTCAACCTGGATTTTCAATTACGAATGATCAATATCTCCTCTTTGCTACGCACCGCACCCTCCCCAACAGCATTCAGCACAACTGATCACTCTTTTTTTGTTTACCTGCTCCCCTCTTGGCAGCCATGAACTCTCCTGGTTTTCCTCCTGTGCCTCTGACCTCTTTTACATTCTTACTGTTCCTCCTCCTTTCCCTCGCCTCTAAATATTGGCGCTCCTGGGCCCTTCTCTTCTCACTCTGAACTTTCTCCCAGAGCATATCCACTTCCATGTCTTTAGGTATCATCATCTAATATGCTGGAATTCTACAGATGGATCTCAGCCAAAACTCTCCTGAGCACTCAAATGTAATGCCACAGTAACATCACTCTATCGAGATCACAGAGATATCTCCAACCCCACATCTGTGAACTGAACCTCTACCCAAGTCCGTAACCCCAATCCCTGTCATTTTTCCAGTCTTCCCCATCTTGGTAAAGGACACTTACATGTACTCTGTTGTTAAAGCCAGAAACATGGTGGCCACTCTTGACATCTCCCTCTTCCTCTCCCTCCAAATCTAATCCATTACCAAGTCCTGTCAATGTTTTTAGACTAAGCCATATAAAATTGCCACGTTTATAAGTAAAAAACAACCAAATATTGACATTTTCACAGTTCACGCCCATACTTTCAAAATCTCTCTCGAAGGTGCTCACCTTTTCCCTCTCCACTGACATCCCACCTACTAGGCTATTATGGGCCACTGAAAACACTCCCCAGCTATTTAACTTTTTTTCCTCCCTACCCAGACCAGACCACTTTTCATGCATGGCCAATATCATCTTTTGAATGCGCCCTGAATCATGTCACTCCCTTGCATAGAAACTCTTCAATGTCCTCTCCAGAACCATCACATATCACTCTCTCCTTTACCCTCCAACATCCACCCAGCCTTCCTTCTGTTCCTCATGTTCACCTAGCTCATTCTTCCTGAGGCCTGGCATGGAGGCTCCCCCTGCCTGAAGTCCTCTCCCCATCAGCCCTGTCCTGGCTTCTTCCTACTCATCCTTCTCTGACTCTTCCTTGGGAAAGACCTGCCATGATCCCCACCCAGCCAAAAGTAGGTCTCCCTTCTTCTCTTTTGTAGCAAGATGCCTGTTGTTTTCTTCCATACCATTTATCACAAATTATCATTATATACTTATTAGTGTGTTTATTGGTTTCAAGTCTGTAGGTCATGAAGATTATACTTCAGTGTATGGGCTTCATGACCTACAGAACATGCGTCTATTTTCTTGACCATTACATATGTAGCATCTCAGATACAGGAGGGCTTGATAAATAATTGTTGGCCAATGAATGAATGAGTCTGGGTTCAAAGCCTGACTGTCAAGACTCTGCTCTTCTGGGGGATCATGTTCTCTAGTAGATCCTTCGGACAACATTTCTTCATGTGAGTCACTAATATCTTTCTTAGCATCTTTTTTTTTTCTTCCACTCCCTTTTGTCCCTCAAAAATTAAAGGAGATACTGCCTTTGTTAAATTTCCACCTTTTTAAAAATATAATTGTCAGAAAGGATGTGATTTCCAGTTCATTCTGTGACTTCATTCCACTGGAGTCTAACTTCATAGTCTTACGTTTTACATTTACATTTCTGACCATTTGGGGTTTATTTTTTTATAAGCCATGAGGGTTAGATTGAGTTTCATTTTATTTTTATTTTTGAGTGACATATAGATGTCCAATTGTCCAAACCACATTTGCTGAAAGACTACTGTTTCTCTACTAAATTAGCTTTGCAAAAAACCAATTGGCTATGTTTGTGTGGGTCTAGTTCTAGACTTTCTATTCTGTTCTTTTGATCTATGTGTCCATCACTTTGGAAAGAGACACATGGCTAATTGCTTCACTGCTTGGATGATTATAGAGTGTTAAGTGTTAAAGTTCTGTTGTATGAGTCCTCCAAATTTATTCTTTGTTTTCCAAAATTGTTTTATTTTATTCCTTCACTTTTCCATATAAAGTCTAAAATCAGCTTATCTATATATATATTTTTTAAATTCAGTTAGTATTTTGATTGGAATGGCATTAAATCAATGTGGGGAAAATTGACATCTTTACAATTGGAAAGCCTTCCAACCCATGAACATGGTATATCTCTCTGTTTATTTAGGTCTTCTTTGATTTTCTTTTTCAACTATTAGTGTTCATCAAACAAATCCTATATGTTCACCATACAATCCTATATGTCTTGTTAGATTTATAACAAGGTATTTAATTTGGGAGGTAAGTATGACAAGTGCTATGTGTTTTAAATTTTGGCTTTCAGTTGTTTATTGTTAGTATATAGAAATACAATTGAAGTTTGGTGTATTCCGTAATCTAACCAAACTCACTTCTGAGTTCTTGAATTTTTTTAAAAAAAATCAAATTCTTTGGATTTTCATGTAACCTGCAAACAGGGATTGTTTTATTTCTTCCTTTCTAATCTTTATTTCTTCATTTCTTTTTCTTGCCTTAATGTACTGGATAGGACTTCCAGTGTGCTGCTGAACAAGAATATAGAGGTTAGGGGTGAAGAGGGGAGAACATAGAGGTTGAAAAACTTTCCCTTTTTCTCAGTCCTGAGAGGAAAGTATTCAATCTTTCAGCATGAACTATGATGTTACCTGTAGTTTTTTTGTAGACATCCTTTAACAGACTGAAAATTTTTCTTTCTATTCCTTTACTGTGCTTGTAAGGCTGTGTGAAGGGATAGAAAGACTATGGGCTTCGAGGCAGAGGAGACTGGCTCTGGGGTTCGCATTGACCACTCTCTAGTTATGCAATGGTATGTGGGGAGTGCAGAGTTTTCCTTCCATGGAGCGAAGGGAGTGAAATCTTCCTCATGAGGGCCTCGTGAAGAACTGCTGAGATTGCGTACCTGAAGATCCTGCCGCATATTAGTCATGTAAAAGATGCTCAATAGAGATGTTTTTATGGTTAATTCCACATACACCATTATTCCAAAGGTTTGTTTTACAACACCCTAAGGGGCCCTACATTCTCTGTCAGCCTCCTTTGGTTTCTCTGTATTCTTTTTTTTTTTTTTTTCAGCGTAACAGTATTCATTGTTTTTGCACAACACACAGTGCTCCATGCAATACGTGCCCTCCCTATTACCCATCGCCTGGTTCCCCCAACCTCCCACCCCCGACCCTTCAAAACCCTCAGGTTGTTTTTCAGAGCCCATAGTCTCTTATGGTTCGCCTCCCCTTCCAATTTTTTTTTTTATAAACATATAATGTATTTTTATCCCCAGGGGTACAGGTCTGTGAATCGCCAGGTTTACACACTTCACAGCACTCACCATAGCACATACCCTCCCCAATGTCCATAACTCCCTCCCCCTCTCCCAACCCCACCTCCCCCCAGCAACCCCCAGTTTGTTTTGTGAGATTAAGAGTCATTTATGGTTTGTCTCCCTCCCAATCCCATCTTGTTTCATTTATTCTTCTCCTATCCCCCTAACCCCCCATGTTGCATCTCCATGTCCTCATATCAGGGAGATCATATGATAGTTGTCTTTCTCCGATTGACTTATTTCACTAAGCATGATACCCTCTAGTTCCATCCATGTCGTCGCAAATGGCAAGATTTCATTTCTTTTGATGGTTGCATAGTATTCCATTGTGGAAAACCAGACAAGGATCCCACCAAAAAAGAGAACTACAGACCAATATCCTTGATGAACAGATGCAAAAATTCTCACCAAAATACTAGCCAATAGGATTCAATAGTACATTAAAAGGATTATTCACCACAATCAAGTGGGATTTATTCCAGGGCTGCAGGGTTGGTTCAACATCGGCAAATCAATCAATGTGATAGAACACATTAATAAAAGAAAGAACAAGAACCATATGATACTCTCCATAGATGCTGAAAAAGCATTTGACAAAGTACAGCATCCCTTCCTGATCAAAACTCTTCAAAGTGTAGGGATAGAGGGCACATACCTCAATATTATCAAAGCCATCTATGAAAAACCCACCGCAAATATCAATCTCAATGGAGAAAAACTGAAAGCTTTTCTGCTAAGGTCAGGAACACGGCAGGGATGTCCATTATCACCACTGCTATTCAACATAGTACTAGAAGTCCTAGCCTCAGCAATCAGACAACAAAAAGAAATTAAAGTCATCCAAATCAGCAAAGAAGAAGTCAAACTATCACTCTTCGCAGATGGTATGATACTATATGTGGAAAACCCAAAAGACTCCACTCCAAAACTGCTAGAACTTGTACAGGAATTCAGTAAATTGTCAGGATATAAAATCAATGCACAGAAATCAGTTGCACCAACAACAAGACAGAAGAAAGAGAAATTAAGGTTTCTCTGTATTCTTTATCCTTGTCTCTCCTATTCCTTTCCCTTTCACCCTTCCTGCTTCAGCCACAGTGGCCTCCATGTCACTCCCCACACCAGGCAGCCTCCCCTGATAATGGGCCATTCCCTGTGCCCAAACAGCTCTCCCCCTCAATATTCACACAGCTGATTTCCTGTCCCCTTTAAGACTTCAAGTGCCACTTCTCCATGAAAACCTCTCTGACCATCTACATTCATTTCCTAGGACTACAAATTACCATGATCTGGGTGGTTTCAAAACAACAGACTTCTATTTTCTAATAGTTTTGGGGGCCAGAAGTCCAAAGTCAAGGCATTGACAGGTTCACACTTCCACCACAGGCTGTAGGGAAGAATCCGTCCCGTGTCTTCCAGCTTGTTGTGGCTGTAAGCGTTCCTTGGCTCAGGGCTGCCAACTTTGGCTTGTGAACTTTTTATCCGTCTGAGTATCTCATACTTTCCTCTGCATTTTCTCTTCTAAGCACATCTGTCGTTGGATTTATGGTCCACCTGAATAATTCAGGATGATCTCATCTCAGGACCTGTGATAATTAATTTTTTGCATCAACTTGATTGGGCTCAGGGCTGCTCAGAGAGCTGGTAAAACATAATTTCTGGGCATGTCCATGAAGGTGTTCTGAAAGAGAGTAGCATTTGTGTTGGTAGACTGAATAAAATAAAGGGCTCTCCCCAACACCAGTGGGCATCATCCAATCCACTGAAAGCCCAAATAGAACAAAAATGCAGAGAAAGGGCAGATTTGCTTTTTCTTTGCTTGAGCTGAGACATAGGTCGTCTGTCCTTGAACTTTGGTGCTTCTGATGCTTGGGTTTCTAGACTCACATCAGGATTTACACCATTAGCCCCTTGACTCTCAGGCCTTTGGACTTAGAACGAATTATACCACCATCTTTTCTAGTTCTCCAGCTTTCAGATAGAGATCATGGAATTTCTTGGTCGATTCCTACAATAAATCTCCTATCTATCTATTTGTCTACCTATGCATCCGTCCATCCAACCATCCATCCATCCATCCATCCTACTGATTCTGTTTCTCTGGAGAATCTTAATACAAGATCCTTAACTGAATTATATCTGCAAAGACCTCTTTACCAAATATAGTCACTTTCACAAATTCCAGAGGTTGGAACTCAGACATACCTCTTGGGGGACCATTATTCAACCCACTACCCCACTCTATTTAATAACTGCAAAATTATGTGTGTGCACACACGTGGTCCTTCTGATGCCCCTTCCTGTTCTTATTTTGAAACCTTCTAATGTACTATATCATTTGCTTATGTATAGGTTATTGTTATCCTCCCCTCCCACTAGAATGTAATCTCCCACTAGAATATAAGTTTTGTTCATTGATATAACACTTGATCATTATATTAATGTTCATTGATATAACATCACTAGAGGTAATATTCTAGAGCGAACACTAGATCACTCTGGTGATGCTTGGCATATAGATGCTCACTAAACTCTTACTGAATGAATGAATGAATGAATGCCACATGTTATGGGAAACAAGTGGCCCAACTAGCTACTGGCATATAAGCAGAAGTCAATAAATACCTGCTGAATGAATGTCCCTAGGAGAACCCTGGGAGATCCTAACTGAAGAAACAGAGTTATTCTCTTCCCAAGTTTACTTATCCAGTTTTTAATTTTTTTTTTCCCCTCATCAGATTTCCAAATCCGGAGCTGCCCCATTTAGGAGCAGTGATTCTCTATGGGTGACTCAGTGTTAAATAGTTCCTGGGCTGACTGAGCTGAAAATTACTCCCCCCCAAATCAGAAAAGGTTACCCTTCCAGAGAATAAATTCTGGTCTCTTAATAAGATGTAATTAATCACACCAATGAGCATATTGACCAAAAATAGTTTCCAAAGAACAACTTAATGCTGGATAATTAGAAATCAGAGGGTTCGATGACTTCAAGATGCTGCTAGTGGAGGCACTGATGACCCAAGAGCAAATCACATATTCCAGGGGAAGCTAGAGATGGGAGCGTGGTCTGTGCCTGGTTTCCAGATTGCTGCTACCCCCTTGGCAGCCCACTCATGCTCACCCTCATTGGCCTCTATGAGCTGCTCCGGGATATACTCATTTCTTTATTTCATGAAATAATGACCCTTAAGACAAAAATAAATTAATTAATTAAATGACTGGCTGCCAAGAATACAGTTTGAGAGCGTGGGTGTTTGGTTGCATTCTTACTTTAATTTGCTTTGGTTGTTTTCACCTTCTATAAATTTCACTGCGCAACAGGAAACTTTATTTTTTTTAAAGATTTTATTTATTTACTAGAGAGAGAGAGTGAGAAAGCACAAGGTGAGGGGAGCAGAGGCAGAGAAACAGGCTCCCCACTGGGCAGGGAGCCCGACACGGGGCTTGATCCCAGGACCCTGAGATCATGATCTGAGCTGAAGGCAGCTGCTTAACTGACTGAGCCACCCAGCAAGCCACAAATGAAGACTGTAAATGAAAGTTTCTTTCTTGTTTTTAATAAAGCAATAGAAAATATTTTGAGGGGGGGTGCCTGGGTGGCTCAGTGGGTTAAAGCTTCTGCCTTCGGGTCAGGTCGTGGTCCCAGGGTCTTGGGATCGAGCCCCACATGGGGCTCTCTGCTCAGTGGGGAGCCTGCTTCTCCCCGCACCCCCCCACCTGCCTCTCTGCCTACTTGTGATCTCTGTCTGATAAATAAATAAGATCTTTAAAAAAAGAAAAGAAAACGTTTCGAGGGATGCTGAGAAAATTTGGATGAGCAAAAGGAAAAAAGTGGGTTGGGTTTTGGGGTTTTTTGACCCCGAGATCAAGATTCGTGTGTCCTACCAACTGAGCCAGCTGGGAGCTCACCAGGAAGGAAGGGTTTTCAATTGCCTACAACCACAGTGCCCAGAGACATCTGTAAGCATCTCTCATGCTGGGTCCCACTCCATCTTCTTGCATCTCGGGACCTGCCTTACTTCCTGCCCACCTTACTCTGTGTTCAGATAGTTTAGTTGTGTTGATGGGGACTTAAAGAAGGCACATCCCGCAGTAGGCAAACAAGCCAATGACAGCCTGCTGACCCCCTGACTCTTTCCTCTCATGCTTTGTCCTCGACTCCTGGATCAACTCCTGCAGGAGAAGTCATCTTCCGCTGGCATTTGTCTTGCAAGGATTGAAGCACAAGCTTCCAGTAAGGCTGGCGCGGGCCACAGCGCCACCCCGGAAGGCATTCTGCAGAATTGCTGGGGATCCTTATCTCCAACAATGGAATAATGAAAAGAATGAAATCCGGCCATCATCCATTCACCAACTACTTTCTGACCGCCAACTCCGCGCGAGCATTGCCATGATCGATTGTTAGTTGGGAGGCTCTTGGTTCTAGACTCTTATGGTTGCCATTGGACCGTGACTGGGTTTGGAGTCATCCAAAGGCTCGTGTGGCTGAACCCCCAGTGGCTCCCTCCCACAGAAGGAGCCTTGGTGCTCCGTGGACTTTCCCTGTCTCTTCACGTAGGGTTTTACCCTCCAAGCCTTCTCCGCATGGCACGGCGTGCTGTCCGCAGGGTCCGTGCCCTTCTTACATGGCGACTGGCTTCCAAAGGTGAAAGCGGAAGGGGCTGGGCCAGGTAAGGGCCACCTTTAGGACAGGTACGGGGTCACTTCTGCCCCGTTCTGTAAGTGCAAGCTTTCACAAGACCTACCCAGATTCCAAGAGAAGAAATAGAGAAATAAAGAGAGAACAAGAGAGAAATAGACTCCACCTCTTAAAGGGTGAGTGGCAAGCCTAAGAGGGGAGGGGGATGGGCAATGTCACCAGCATCTTTGGAAAGGATGTCCTGCCACAAGTGAGCGCTGTGTACAGCCAGGGGACAGTGTTGCGGGCTCCTCGGTCCTTAGAGCTAGGCGAGGAAGACAGTAAACAAATGACCATGCAATAAAATCTATATTTCCGCAGTGAAAAGCTGTTAGGGAAAAGAACAAGGGAAAAGGGAAAGAATAAAAGGAGTTTGATCAAGGAATGTCTCTCTAAAAATGGAGCACATCGACTGAGACCCCAGGGGCAAGCAGGAGTTATCCAGGTGAGTAACGTTCGAAGCAGAAAGAGCTACATGGGAGAAATAAGAGTGGGGTTAAAGTGTAGGGATACCTCTACACCGGTTAGAATGGCAAAGATGAACAAGGCAGGAAACAACGTGTGTTGGAGAGGATGTGGAGAAAGGGGAACCCTCTTACACTGTTGGTGGGAATGCAAGCTGGTGCAGCCACTTTGGAGAACAGTGTGGACATTCCTTAAGAAATTAAAAATAGAGCTTCCCTATGACCCTGCAATTGCACTGCTGGGTATTTACCCCAAAGATACAGATGTAGTGAAAAGAAGAGCCATCTGTACCCCGATGTTCATAGCAGCAGTGGCCACAGTCGCCAAACTGTGGAAAGAACCGAGATGCCCTTCAACGGACGAATGGGTAAGGAAGATGTGGTCCATATACACGATGGAGTATTATGCCTCCATCAGAAAGGATGAATACCCAACTTTTGTAGCAACATGGATGGGACTGGAAGAGATTATGCTGAATGAAATAAGTCAAGCAGAGAGAGTCAAGTATCATATGGTTTCACTTACTTGTGGAGCATAAGGAATAACATGGAGGACATGGGGAGATGGAGAGGAGAAGGGAGTCAGGGGAAACCGGAGGGGGAGACAACCCATGAGAGACTATGGACTCTGAGAAACAAACTGAGGGTTTTGGAGGGGAAGGGAGTATGGGATGGGTGAGCCTGGTGGTGGGTATTAAGGAGGGCACGGATTGCATGGAGCACTGGGTGTGGTGCATAAACAATGAATCTTGGAACACTGTATCAGAAGCTAATGATGTATTTTATGGTGACTAACATAACACAATTTTTAAAAATTAAAAAAAAAATAAAGTGTAGGGAGCAAGAGGAAGATGTGTGCAAAATGAGGTCGAAGAGGTAAACCAGGGATGGGTCATGTAGGGCCTGGCAGCCCTCACTGAGTAATCTGGGATTTTGTTTCTTGGTACAAAAAGAAAAGACTTGTTTTGTTTATGTTAGGTTCAGCTACAGTGATGGAAGCCCCAAATAACACTCTATTAAACGAGGCAAAAATGTATCTTTCTCTCATACGTACCAAGATTTGTATAATCTGCCAGAGATGAGGATGCCTGTCCACAGTTTCAGGGACTAGCACCTTCTATCTTCCATCGGTCAGCCTCAGAACACAGTTTATCCTTAAACCTCAAGGTTCAAGATGGCTGCTTGAACTCCAGCCATCACATCCACATGGCAGTGTGGAAAGGAGGAAGGAAGAGATGTTTTTGCCCCTTTCAGGATATGCATCATTTCCACCAACACTCCCTGGCCAGAACTGAATCACTTAATCATGTAACCAGACTTGTCTGCTAGGGAGACTAGTGCACAGAATGTATCTATGTGCATAGTTAAAAACTGGATACTTTATTATAAAGGCAGACAGGGAGAATGGATGAGCACCAGGCTGCTATGCCAAGACCTCTTATAAAACAGGACACTGGTTTCATTGTCAAGGGTCCCAGGTTCTGCAGGACTCCTCCAACACACACAACTGTTCTCTGGTGACCTTGAGAATTCCTTTAACTTCTCTGGGCCTGTGATTCTTCATCTGCAAAGGGAGGTTATCCTGCCAGTCTCATAAAAGTGTTATGTTAACTAGCAAGGCTGTAGTAATAAAAGGGCTTAGCAGGGATAGAAGTAATCAGTTTTCAGGAGGATGTTCATTTTATCTAATCTGTAAACTATTTAAAGATTGGGAAATAAACAAATCTCTCTTTCCTATGTTCTTCCTGTAACCTGGCAACCAGCAAGAAGTCCTTAAGTGCACAGAACTAGGCTGATGTCATCAGCTTCCTCAGAAAGGCCGAAGTTAACCTGACCAGCTCCCTGAGCAGATGGCAGCCGCAAAGCCCTTGGTCACAGAGCTCAGATTCCTGACACAAATGACCGGAATATGGTTTCCAGTAAAGCTGGATGTGTTCATTCAAAAAAGAAAAAAAAAACACACACACAGAAAAACGGGCTGGATGTGTTCACATGTCACAGAGAAGCAGGATTTTGAATGAACTGGTCTCTAAAATCTGGATTAGAGGCAAGGTCGAGACAGAACTAGAGTCCATTTGTCCTTGTGCTGAAAAGCTCCCTCCACCAAATAATATAATCAGATTAGCTATTGTTTGTGAACTGCCCGTAAGCTAAGCAGCAGACTCCGGGCTAAGCTCTTTAAATAATTATCTCATTCAACACTCAACGGTCCAAAGAGGCGGGTGCCAGTCACCCCTCTGTTTTCCAGATGAGGAACTTGGGGTCTCAGAGGCCACAGTTATGTCAGGCTAATCGAGGGATCTGTCCCAAGACGTCTGGCTCCGTAACCCTTGAATGTAAACCACTGACGACCCCATCTCCAACTGCCTGAAGTCTCAAGATGCCTCACTTCCAACTCAGCACACAGATCTTACAGGCCTGCTATGTGCCAGTCCCTGGACTGGGTGTTGCTGTTGCAGAGACGAAAATGATACAGTCCTAGTTCTCAAGGAGTTCACAAGCTGGTGAAGAGGTACAGTGTTGCTGGGTCCGCTGAGTGGTTGCCACATGCATGGGAGGGGAGCCTAACCCACCCTGGGGGCCATGCCAGAAGCAGTCAGGGAAGGCTTCCTGGAGGAGGCAACATCTGAACTCTGTGATATTCCTCCAACTGAAATACCCTTGAATGTGTCTGAAGTAGTATATCACACACACACACACACACACACACACACACACACACAGACACACACACACACACACACTACTGCTTTAGAATTACTCCCTTTTATCCATCAGTTTGATCCTCCAAATGTGTTTACAAACAGAGCTGCCGTCCCCATTAGTCAGGATGGCTGGGTGGGCTTTCCTGAAATTCAGCCCACCTATTTTATGGCTCAGGGGTTTCATTTTAGGTTCCAGCAGATTTTAGAGCAAAAGGCGGCCTCACATAAGAATTCAGAGACTGACAGAGGCCTGGCTCACACCTGCCCCTGCCGCACCTGTCTGGAGAGCTGGGCCCCTGGCGGGATCCGGGTCAACCTTTCTTCTCCTCACACTTTCTGACCATGGTCCAGTTATGACCTTCATTCTCATCTTTTATCCCCACGAACATTATTTCCATGGAGAACATTTCATTCTGTTTGAAAAACACAAGACTTGAGTCAGGAAATAATAATAATAAAGCATGTATTCAATTTTCTATGCTTTTCTGAGCCACCCTCACGTGGAAGGGTCCAGGTCCTGCATCCACCCATCTGAATATTCTTTCTCTCTCTCTCTCTCTCTCTCTCTTTTTTTTTCCTCACAGGGGTAAGAAAAATGAAAAGCCCGGGACTCCAGCCCATTACAAGAAAGTAAGATCCAGAGAGGGTGACGCAGGAACAGTGGAGACAGCCTGGGTTCTTGGCCTTGCCCCCTGAGAGGTGTGCTATTCTGGACAATCAGTTAGTACTTTACAGAACTTGCCAGTGGGTGGCAGGGGTGCCGCGGCCGCAAGAAGGGATGTCCAAGGGGACTTGCTGGGAGGCTGCAGTTGATATTCAGGTGAACCATCTCTGGTCACTGTCCAAGATGGCAGCCTGGGCACGATGAGGAAGGAGCTTCCTTCCTTCAGGTTAGAAGAAAGACAAGATCCAGGGAGAGAGGGAGGAAAAGAATGAATGGACAAAAAGGAGAGAAAGAAAAGGAAAAGTTAAGAACCAGAGTTTCTTTCTTTCTTTTTTTTTTTTTTTTGAAGAGTTTATTTATTTATTTGACAGACAGAGATCGCAAGTAGGCAGAGAGGCAGGCAGGCAGAGAGAGAGGGGGAAGCAGGCTCCTTGCTGAGCAGAGAGCCCAATGCGGGGCTCGATCCCAGGACCCTGAGATCATTGACCTGAGCCGAAGGCAGAGGCTTAACCCACTGAGCCACCCAGGCGCCCCAGAACCAAGGTTTCTAAAACCAGTTTCTGTCAGAAATTCTTGTCACCATTTGTTAAAGGTCTAAAAGCCACATTTCATGAAAAGTTGTCAACATTCACCCTTAAGACTAGAACTCCTCTGTGCCACGATGGTGTGATTTGCAGCATTTTAGTCTTGGAGAAAAGCAAAATTGATTTTAAAACCTCACGCTACTGCTTCTTCGCCAGGTGACCTGGGATAAGCCTGTTTCCTCGCGAGCGAAATGGGTATGAAAATTCCTTCGTGGAGGTGAAAATGCCTGGGCAGGCCGGGACCCTGGTGGGCCTTTCCTTCTCTTGCAGGATTAGAAAACCTGATGGCCTGGCCGGACTGCTCCCTACAATCACCGGTGAGACAGGTCTCCGAGGAAGGCAGCTCTAGCTGCTGAAGGCGTGGGGCTTGGGGGGGCGCAGTGGCTATTGGGAGGGCATAGTGAATGGTGTTAGACCACCCTCGGGCTTCCAGCTGGCCGGCTCTGGCCGGGCATTTCACTGATGATCCCTGGTGCACTGGGTTCTCACATATTAATTACTTTTCTTATCCCTGTGCACAGCCTTGTGACACTCTGGAAAACAATGTACTTCTCCACACATTTATATCTTATATTCCTGGCACGGAGCTCTGCAGTCACTGTTCCGTTTTGGTTTTTTGTCTGTTTGGTTTTTGTTTTGTTGTTGTTGTTGTTTTTTAAGTAATCTCTATGCCCAACATGGTGCTCAAACTCATGACCGCAAAATCAAGAGTCACATGCCCTACTGAACAAGCCAGCCAGACCCTTCTGTCCCCAGCTTTGAAGTTGATGGCACTTAAGTTCCTTCTTCAGTAGCTGTCCCCTTCTCTTAGGTTATGTCGACCTGTGCTGAGCTCACTCTCTTGAGTAGGGATTTGGCTTATGTTCAAGTTCTCAGAACCGAGACCAGTTTGCTGTAGGGGCTGTGTGGATACGTGTGTGTGTGTGTGTGTGTGTGTGTGTGTGTACGTGTGTGCAGGAATGGATGTGTGTGTGTGAGTGTGTGTTCCCACCCAGTGTGGCACCTTCTGTCAGCTCTTCCTTTCTAATCCCAGCCTCTCTTTTCATAAATTCATCCCCAATCCTTTGAAACATTTCATCTTGAAACCCACAAGAATGTTAAGATTCTAGCTGAGCTTCAGGAATTATATATTTGAAAAGTTGCTTCAAATTGCATGAGCATTAATCTGGGAACATTAGCCTTTTGAATCTTTCAAGTTGTTTCATGAGCAAATCTAAGTGTGTCCTTTTGTCTCTCTGTTTAGCAAGTTCACTAACCATTCTAGCATTGCCCTTATTTTTGATGCTAAGACACCCCACAGTACTTCCTTGCATGGTGTAGATTTCTGACGGCTCCTGATATAGCTTACAATCAGAAAAAAAAAAGATATTCTCCAAGATAGACTTTAAAGAATACGATTCTCCAGGAATGGAGTTAAAAGAGAAACTTGCCTCCGTAGCAATTGCTTTGGAATGCACTTTAGTACAGTAATTTCTTAATGTGATCGCACAGTCTGAATATGTTTTCTTTGCAGGGTTCTTGAAACAACTTAGCAAGGTACTTTGTGCTGTGGAATGAGATACTTCTCTCCAAGTCAAGAGATCCAAGCCCTCCAAAGAGAAATAGAACATAATGCCTATTTGGGGGGATAGCTCCAAATGAAAAGAAAAGCTAAACCTTCCTAAAGCCAGGAAAATCCAGTGTCCTTAAATGAAGGGGTTCACCTCTTACACTGTTGGTGGGAATGCAAGCTGATGCAGCCACTTTGGAGAACAGTGTGGAGATTCCTTAAGAAATTAAAAATAGAGCTTCTCTATGACCTTGCAATTGCACTACTGGGTATTTGCCCCAAAGATACAGATGTAGTGAAAAGAAGGGCCATCTGTACCCCAATGTTTATTGCAGCAATGGCCACAGTCGCCAAACTGTGGAAAGAATCAAGATGCCCTTCAACGGACGAATGGATAAGGAAAATGTGGTCTATATACACTATGGAGTATTATGCCTCCATCAGAAAGGATGAATATGCAAATTTTGTAGCAACATGGACGGGACTGGAGGAGATTATGCTGAATGAAATAAGTCAAGCAGAGAGAGTCGATTATCATATGGTGTCACTTACTTGTGGAGCATAAGGAATAACATGGAGGACATTAGAAGAAGGAAAGGAAAAGTGAATTGGGGGAAATCAGAGGGGGAGACGAACCATGAGACACTGTGGACTCTGAGAAACAAACTGAAGGTTTTGGAGGGGAGGGGAGTGTGGGATGGGTAAGCCTGGTGGTGGGTATTGTGGAGGGCACGTATTGCATGGAGCACCGGGTATGGTGCGTAAACAATGAATGTTGGAACACTGAAAAAATTAAATTAAATTTAAAAAAGTAAATGAAGTGGTTCAGTACAGTCAATCTAGACAAAGATATCATTAATGCAGTGAAAACACTTCACTCCTGGATATATGAAATACAATTGTCAACTTCTTAGAACCCATTCAGTGTTTCACGGGGACCTCATCCGCATTTCAGCTATTCAGGTATGTTTCATTTTGTCATAAAATTTACTAACGTATCATAGAAATTGAAAGGCGCATTTTAATGTTGAGGAAGAGGTTCCTTTTAAAAAATAACTGTTTTCTGGGGGTGCCTGGGTGGCTCAGTGGGTTAAAGTCTCTGCCTTCGGCTCAGGTCATGATCCCGGGTCCTGGGATCGAGCCCCGCATCAGGCTCTCTGCTCAGCAGGGAGCCTGCTTCCTCCTCTCTCTGCCTGCCTCTCTGCCTACTTGTGATTTCCCTCTCTGTCAAATAAATAAATGAAATCTTTAAAAAAAAAAACTGTTTTCCTATTATAAAAAGTTACACACACGCACAGACATACAAAGTTACACAGTGGGGCGCCTCGGTGGCTCAGTGGGTTAAGCCTCTACCTTTGGCTCAGGCCCTAATCTCAGGGTCCTGGGATCAAGCCCCACATCGGGCTCTCTGCTCAGCAGGAAGCCTGCTTCCCCTTCTCTCTCTGCCTGTCTCTCTACCTACTTGTGATCTCTGTCTGTGAAATAAATAAATAATCTTTAAAAATTAAAAAAAAAAAAGGAAGTTACACAGAAAAGCCCAGAGAAGATAAAAATCACCCATAGTCACACCTTTAGGGAGAACCATTATTAAATTTCTGGTCAATCCTTCCAGCCATTTTCTCTGCATAAATAAAGTAGTTTTTAAAATTGAGCCATCATTGTGTGTCTACAATTGTGTGTCCTGGTATGTTGTCCTTGTGGCTTCTTCTGAATGTATGCTGGGGAGGTTTCTCCATGTCCGCATACGCCCTTCCATCAGCACTGACTACACAGTCTTCCACTGAATGAATATACCACGGTTTTGTAACCATCAGCTCCCCACGATGCGTCCCCTGGACCAACCGGCATAGAAACATCTGTAGACATATCTGAGATCCGTTCTCTGGAATAAAAGGTATGAATATTTGGGACACTGTTCCTATATAAGGCTGAGTTACCCTGCAGAAAAGCTGCACAACGTACGAGAACGAGAACACAATGTACGCTCCAGGAATGTACGAGAACAGTGGGGAAGTTGGATGCAGGACTCTGGGTTCACAGCATGGCTGGGACGCCCTCCAGTCATGGGATACTCCTCAGACTTACGAAAAGCGGAGGAGATAAATGTAAGTCATGTGGCCTTTGTGAGGATTAAACGAGATAAAGAGCTCAGACCCGCAAACGGCAGTTCATGACCATTAGCCAGATTCTTGCACGTATGATTCAGATTCACGTCTCTCAGCAAACACTTCCGAGTGTCCTCTGGCTGCCGGGCTCCACTCCCGGCCCTGGGGATGTGCAAACAGATGAAGATCACGGTCCTCTTGGAGCTCACGGTCTAGTCCAGGGAGGGAGGAGAGAGAAAATAAACAGCATAAAAGCAAACAGACGTACTAGAAAAGTCATTGTACGGTGTACTGGAAGGCAGTGAGCGCGGTATGGGGGGACAAAGCAGAGCCGAGTAAGGATTTCCAGGAATTCAGAGGGCTCAGGCTGGAATTTTAAAGAAGGGTTATCGGAACAGACGTCGGTGAGAAAGTGACAGTTGAGCAAGGACTTGAAGGGACTCTCGGGTTAGCCCAGCCAATAATGGGAGAGCGGCTCTAAGTGGGAGCACGCCTGGAGGCTCTGTTCCAAGCAAGGGGCAGCGTGGGCGGTACCAAGTGCTCCGAGGGGAGGACAGGAGACGGTGACATGAACAAGGTGGGGGTCGGGAAGCAGAACAGGCGGGGACTTTTTCTCTGTGTGGAGCCAGGAGCCATCGCAAAGTTCTGAGCAGGGGAGTGACATGATGTCTCACATTTGGTAGGAATCACTCTGGCTGCCATGGGACGGGTCACAGTGATAGTGCCACGTGACTGGTCATACTGACTCTGACCAGGGTCGGAGGAGCAAAGGTGACTAAAGTGGTCCGATTCTAGACATGTTGGGAAAGTCACACCAGTAGGACTTAGCGTAGGTTGTGACTTGAGTGTGGGGTAGGGGAGAACAGGAGTCAAGGATTCAGTCCATGGCTTTGACCGGAGCACTTGGAGGTTGGAGTTAACTTTGACTGAGAGGAGGGAAGATCGGGAGTTGAGTTTGACGGGTGCTAAGTTTGAGGAGTCTACCAGACACCCACGTGGAAATACTGAGGAGGCAGCTGGCTGGATGGCCGTCTGGGGTTCGGGCGGGAGGGCTAGCATGAAGATGTCCATTCGGGAGTCATCCGCATATGCATGGGGTTTTTAAAACTACAAGATTAAATAAAATCTCCAAGGATATGTATTTAGATAGAAAAGAGGAAAGGGTCAAGGACTGACCCCTATGGGGGGGTCCAATTTTAAAAAATGAGAAAAAAGAGAGAAAACCAGCAAAAGGGGACAGAGAAGAGGCAAGCAGCAAGGTAGGCAGAAAACTGGGTCAGTCTGATACCTTGGAAGCCATGTGCAAGAAAGAGGAGCAAGAAAGAAGGAGAGATCCCGCGTGTCAACAGCCACGGAGGGATCAAGTTAGCACAAGGACTGAGGGGCCCCTGATTGGCTCGATGGGTTAAGCGTCGGCTTTCAGCCCAGGTCGTGATCCCAGGGTCCTGGGATCGAGTCCCACATCGAGGGGAGCCTGCCTCTCCCTCTCTCTCTGCCTGCTGTTCCCCCTGCTTGTGAGCACCCACTCTCTCTGTGCGTCAAATAAATAAATGAAATCTTTAACGCAAGGACTGAGAACCCGTGGGTTCGTGTGCAGTCAGCAGCTTGGCCGGCTGAGAGCTGACTTGATGCAGTGGGTAGAACAAAAAGCCTGATGAGAGGAGGTTTAAGAAAAACGGAGAGACGACTTGGAGACAGTGACTGCGGACAAATCTTTGAGAAGTTTGGCTTCTAAAATGAATGTGGAGGTCGCTGGTTGAGGAAATATAAGGAAAAGAAGGTGGTGTGTGTATGTGAGTGTGTGTGTGTGTGTGTATGTGAGTGTGTGTGTGTTTCAGAATGGGAAAGATAATGTGTGCAAGTTAATGGAAAGGGTCCTGAAAAGGGAGAGGGAAACTTTCTGATGCAGGAGAGAGGAGAACTGCTGGAACAACATTTCGAGTAGGCAAGAGTGAATGGAAAGCGGAAAAATCCACTCAGATTGAAGCATAGGAAATTCACCTGCACTAAGACAGGGCTTTGGGCTCTGGTAACTGGTAAACGGCATCTGTGAACATTTTCTTCCCGTTGCCACATTTCTCATGTACTTACTGAGCGTCTACTAGACGTCCAACACTAGGTTCATTAGGTCGTTTGACCAGGTTCTGACAATAACTGACATGCCTTCACCTCTCTAGAACGCTCAGGAATGCTTAGAGAACTTACAGGTTTTCAGATGACGGGGTCATGATGCCCATAGAAGTCCGAAGGATAAGCATCTCCCACAGCCCTCCCCCACTACAAGGGCCCTTCCTGGGGTCAGGAATTTGAAGCAGTTACCCTATTATCCACTACCGAACACCGATAACACCTCCTGCTAAAAATAGTTGTGCTAAAAATAAAAAGTCCCAGCCCTTATCTGAAGTTTGGCAGCTTAGCAGCCAACATCTACATCGACATGTTTGGAATCATCTGGACAGACACTTAGCTATTGGGAAACCTCGGAAACCCTGGCATCATTTGGCATTTGCGAAGGTTTCACTCCTTATCTAGGTATTTTGGTTTGGGGTAGACAGAGTCCGGTGGTGTGAATCACCCATTTGAAATCAAGCCTCTGTCCACAAAGGGCTGTTACCATCCTCGTGGAAGCCCTGACTAGGGGAAGAATACGGCATTCATGGAGCGATGGGAAACAAAGTGTCTTCGCCATTTGACCTCGACATTGCCCATGAAAATAAACACTCCCTTCTATTTAGGGTCAACTCTTTCACCAATTCTTCCTTCTTGTTTCATTCCAGGCAGCTCAACTATTTGGATTACTCCTGTTAACTCAAGAAGTTACATCTTTCCCTCAGCTTCTTTAGAACGTTCGAGGAATTCTTAAACCTATTGAAACCCTTCCACACTGCGGCCAACAGGCACTATTCAGGGTCTTATCAGGCCTCGTGGTTAAGTCAGTTTTGCCTTTATTGCCTTTGGATTATGTTACTGCAATTCATTTTGGGCTGTTGGATAAGATGCTGCAGCGTAACTGACTGGAAATGAAATCCAAAATGCTGTTCAGCTTTCCAAAAAAACCCGTGATTCTCTGTAGTCGATTAGGTACCTAAATTCAGCTTCCTGTATTTATTCAAGGTATCATGATAAAAGATAGGCAGATCTTTGATCTGTTTTTCTTCGTGCTCTTAATAGCACTTTGCGGTCTATTGTCCGTGTTTATACTTACTTATTATGTATGAAAATCCCTTCGAATCAAGGTAAAGGGACTTCTCAGTAGCTAGTTTCAGATTCTTTGATACCTCTTCATCCCTCTGGTGTACTAATAATTCAAGGATGTTTCAATGACTTTCTATACATGTTCTAACTGTTCAGAGGCAGCTCGTCAATCCGCTGCCTTTTTACTCCTTCCTCGATGGTTCCTACAATATCCTTTATATGATGTGAGTTCTGAGAGTTAAAAATTGGTGAGGATGGGGGTGCCTGGGTGGCTCAGTCAGTTAAGTGGCTAGTTCTTGGTTCCGGCTCAAATCAGGGTCTCGGGGTTTTGGGATCAAGCTGTGCTGGGCGTGGAGCCTGTTTAGGATTCTTTCACTCCTACTCTCTCTGCCGCTCCCCACTCATGCTCCCTCTCTCTCGCTCTCTCTCTATAAAATAAATAAATAAATAAATAAATTTATTTTTAAAAAATCTGTGAGGCAGCTCAATGCCATAAGTATATCTTTGAATCCCAGAAAAGTTTTATTTTTCATCATGCATGTGTAAAAGGAGGAGGGTAAAATTATAATTATTGGTGAGTACATATAACTCATATTATATAGGGTAACTCTATTACTTGAATTACGTAGGATGTTGTAACAAATAAGCCCCAAATTCCTGTGACATAGCAAAACAGAACTTTATTTCTTGCTCATGTAGAAGTTCAGTATAGCTATCTTGTTCAACCTGTAGCTGTTGGTCCCTATGGTCATTCAAGGACATGGACTCCCTCCAACTTGGGGTTCAATAGCTCCTGTTCAATTTGGAGTCCTCTGACCCTGGGTACCAGATGGTGGAGGGGAGCATGAAAAACCCCCCTTTCTTCTTTTTTTTTTTTTAAAAGATTTTATTTATTTATTTGACAGACAGAGATCACAAGTAGGCAGAGAGGCAGGCAGAGAGAGAGGGGGAAGCAGGCTCCCTGACAAGGAGAGAGCCCGATGCAGGGATCAATCCCAGGACCCTGGGATTGTGACCTGAGCCAAAGGCAGAGGCTTAACCCACTGAGCCACCCCCTTTCTTAAAAGTCCCAATTTAGAAGTGACACGCCATTCTGTTCACACCCCATTGATGAGAGTTAACCATATGTCCTGATCTGGATGCAAAGGAGGCTGGGAAATGTGGGAGCTGTGTCCGGATCATAAGCTAAGGAAATGGGTAACAGGAGTGTTAGCCAGCCATCTCCACCATACTCGAGTAATGTAATTACATTAAAAAGTATATTCTGTAAAGACTCCTACTATTAACATTTTGGAATACAGCTAACAAATCCTATACATACTGTTCTATTAACCAGATTTTTTTATTAACAATATATTGAATCATACATCAGTCATCATACCTACATCATACATCACGTATTTTAGATGTACATCATTTATGGGAAGAGACCATGGTTACAGGAGCAGCCAAAGCATTTTCTTGTGTGTCTGTTTGGGAGCTAATATCACAAAGACAGGGACCAGCATGAGACTGTATAATGAGGGGGTGAGCTCAGGCTTTTGGGGTCAAGTGCTTATATTTGCTAGCTTGTAATGATGAGGAAGCACTTTCCTTAATCTGTAAAATGGGGCGAGGCACTTGTGTTTTTCTATCTGTCAAATGAGAACAGTAACCTTTTTTATTAGGTTTCTGTGAGGGTTAGCAAAATAATTTTCATAAGGCCCTCAAATACAAAAATGAATGACGACTACATTTTTTTTTTAAGATTTTATTTATTTATTTGTCAGAGAGAGAGAAAGATCACAAGTAGGCAGAGAGGCAGGCAGAGGCAGAGGGAGAAGCACGCTCCCTGCCAAGCAAGGAGCCCGATATGGGACTCGATCCCAGGACGCTAGGATCATGACCTGAGCCGAAGGCAGCCGCTTAACCAACTGGGCCACCCAGGCGTCCCGACGACTACATTTTTAACTATGATAAACGACTTTGTAAGACGTGTAAGATTTTTATTGAGATACAGTTGACATAACAGTAAGTTCCTTATATTAGTTTCGGATGCCCGATGTGATGACTTGATACTCACATAAACTGTGAAATGATCACCCCAGTAATCCACATCACACATAGTTACAATTCTTTTCCTCGTGATAAGAACTTCGATCATGACTTCTAAATATAACACAGTATTACCCATTATAGTCGCCATGCTTATGTTATAGCCCGGGGACTTACAACCGGAAGTTTGTAGCTTTTGACTCCCTTCACCTAGTATACCCACCTTCCTGCCCCCCCCCCCAGCACCACCTCTGCCAACCACTAATCTGTTCTCTGTTTCTGTGATTTGTAGGTTTTATAAGAAAACTTTTATATACTCAGCAATGTATGGCCTAGCGAGAGGGACCAGCAAGTCAAGCAAATTAGAGACGGCATATGCCTCACCTGGGGACTTTGATGCTGATTCGGCAGTTTTGAAGAGAGACCATAAATCTGAATTTTTAGCAATTCCCCTAGGGTGATTCATACTGCCCTCAGGACCAAAATTGAGAAACGCTGATATACTGGCTCTGTCTAGACAGCCAAAAGGAGGCCAGCAAATTTCAAAGAGTAAAAAAGCAGAAAATAAGATAAATAAATGAATGATGGCAGAGTCATAAAAGATAAGAGGAACATTTAGAGCAGTCATGCAAGAGGCCATCTGGGTGAGACAAATTTTCGTTGTATGGGATCCTCCCAAGTATCGTAGACATTTTGCATCCCCATCCCCCGCCTGCCAAATATCAATAGTATCTCCACAATTAATGTGATCCCAAAAAACGCCCCACATTTTCCAAATATCTATTACGGGAGCCCACCCATGGCTAAGGACCACTGATCTAGCTCAAAAGCGTCCCCTTTTCAGATGAGGAAGGTGAAGTGACTTGCTTATGGCCACACAGCCAATGGGTGGCGTGCTGGGAGTAAACCAAGTATTCTTCTCCAGGTTGAGGGTTTCTTTCCACCCTGTGGCCATCTCAGTTTAAAATGCTTTTAGGGGCACCTGGGTGGCTCAGTGTGTTAAAGCCTCTGCCTTCAGCTCAGGTCATGATCCCAGGGTCCTGGGATCGAGCCCACATTGGGCTCTCTGCTCAGCGGGGAGCCTGCTTCCACCCCCGCCAACCCCCCGCCTGCCTCTCTGCCTACTTGTGATCTCTGTCTGTCAAACAAATAAATAAAATCTTTTTAAAAAATGCTTTTAACTGCAAGTCAGAAAGTCCTATCTGATCTTGCTAAGATCACAGGGAAATAGATTAGCACACCTCCCTGGAAAGTCTAGTGGTAAAACCCATTCAGGATTATCTGAATTCAATGGCTGTGATGCCGTCTGCTTGTGACTTAAACGCCTTTGCCTTCCTCTGTGTCAGCTTCATCCTCAGCCTGTGACAAGATGCTGGCCAGTTCCCCTGGGCAAGAAGAAATAGACTCGATAGTCACAGAGGAGAGTCAATGACCCAAGCCAACAAAAGAGGGGGTCGTTCAAGTGTAGCCTGTCTGCTAGGGCTCATCCTGCCAAACTGAATATTGAACACACTCAAAGAAAAACATCTAGAAACCAGAAAGTAATTAAAAATAACTGTATGCAACTAATGAATCATTGAGCAGTACATCAAAAACTAATGATGCTCTATATGTTGGCTAATTGAACACAATAATAATGCTACTAATACTAATAATAGTAATTGTAATCACTAGTTGTATGATCAAAGGCCAGTACAGGAACCTGAGTCAGATACCACAGCAACACTTCCCTTATCATCTCAGGGCTCCTACTCGTATATATTTTTACACTGCTTCAGAATCTTGCTGTTTCTCTCTTTCCTGGAAGCTTTATTCTCTTTTCTCTTGCCTCCCTTGTCTCCTGCCCTGTCACTCATACACATTCTCTCGATGTCAAATGCCAAAGACCCAGAAATCAACAAACCCAGACAGGATTCACCTCCAAGTTGGGGGTGGGGGAGAAGTTGAGTGGACAAAGACAAAATCATGCCATAACAGGAGAAGACACCATACCAACAGACACTGCTATCTGTAGACATTTGATGCTATTTCTCATACCATTCTCTTTCTCTCTGTCATCCTTGATTCTTTCCTGATTTGCTCCAGACTTAAAATCCTAGGCAGAAGAACCCCATTGGTTGAGCCTATTGCATATTCCCATGTCCTAGGTGCTAAAGGGGAGAGGAAAGGATATGTTTGAGCATGTGAACTATTATAATGGAAGACAGGTCCTGCCTTTGGCCAAGATTCATACAACAGGGAATTCCCCAAACAGGAAGGTAGTTCCGATGCTGGGCAGGCATCTGAACTTGGCAGTGGATGGATAGATGGATGGATGCATGGGTAGATGCGTGGATGGATGCAAAGATCAATTTGGTGGTTCTGATGGGCCACGCAGAATTCCTCCCCTTTACATCCCCTGTTTTTTTCTCCTGAGGCTTTAAGGTACATTGGGACCTCCCCAGAGATTGGAGGACCATAATTTCACCTCTTTCTATGTTTAAGTTAAGGAGAGAAGTTAAATTCAGGAGAGGATAATACTTATAACAGAAAGCCAGAAGTCATCTATGTCTTTGTTACTTTGTTAATCTAACATGCAGAATCATAGTAGTTATGTGTGTGAATAAATACGTGCTCAGATTCTCTCCCAGGTCTCGTCCATATCCTTTGATGAGTCATGTCTGGCATCTTCAGCCTTCCACGGCCCGAGGAAAGCCATAAGCCAATATCACACCAAGAAGACCTGAGCAAGGAGGGCATTTAGTACATTTAAAACTAAGGCATATCCTTTGAGAAATGACTATTTTGCTCAAGATCCATATATCTGCAGTTTTGAGCCTATACTGAAATATTAGTCACCTTAGCTATGTAATTGTACTTAATCCTGACAACAGGTTAATATCCCCCTTCTGTTTAGGAGGAAGCTGGGAGGGTATAGTTCTCTAGAGGGCACACGGCTAGTAAATAACAGAGCCGGGATTCCAAGCTGAGCCCATCTAGCTCTCAAATCTCCGCCTTGTCCAGTATAGCCAGTAATCGCACTCACAGCCTAATTCCCTCCCACGCCAGCCGTACTAAAGCAAGTCCTTTCTTTGCCACTTTGATATACTCATCAGTAGTCAGTTAAACTGGTTTTTATGCAGACTTTCTTAATGGATATTAATGCTTCTTTTCTAGAACTAGCTTTCCCTCCAGAATCCCCAGGAACATTTCAAAGTCATGTTGAGCAGTAACAAATTACATTTCCCTCAACAAATTTCTCACCCGGTCATAAAATTATGGATTATGGTTGTTGCCTGCGTATGTTGGTGTTTCTGTCCTGGTTGTGGCCGTAGTGCAGGAAAACATCAAAGTTTTGTGGGTGACAAAGAATCACTTCTGATCTTCACTTCAAAGACAACCAAACAACAAAAAAAAAAACCTTCCCAGCAACACCTTTGAGGTAAACGTCAATCAGGTTTGTCTGCAACTTGTTGATACAAGTATGTGCATTATAATGAAGGAAGCGTGTTAGGAAACTATAAACCTCCTGTAAAATAGCCGTAAAAATACCCACGGGACACACACAATTTTTCCCTGATGTATTATAAGAGAATTTAGCAAATGGACACCTTTTGCCCCTTAGCCCTGATTCTCCCAACACCAGTATTAAACAGGTGCCAACGAGGCTCCATCACAGAGGCAAGGTGCTCTCTCTAAGCCAGGAATCTAGGCACCTGACATCTTCTGTACTGTGGGCAGAGTTTCCCCTCCCATCCTGCTCTCCTGAGTTGGCATGCTGCGTTTCTCAAAGCCTTTGATCTGGGTCTGGGGCGTATTTGAAATTCTCGATGCTACCTCCACTTCTTCTGGAATAAGGCAACCTGAGGAAGGAGGTCTTGTTCCTGGCCCACTTCCCAGGCTGGTTGGATGCCTCATGTCGTGTGGGTGTCTGCAGGGCCCAGGGCAACCCCAACCCCATCACTGATTCCATGGCCTCATCTCTGAGCTCTTAGAAAGCCAGGACCTGTTTGGATCATCTTTGTATCCCACACACATAGTCTGGTGCCCAAAACACAGTGAGTGGGCGTTCGGTGTCGTCCAATTAGTATAGAGCACCCTTCACACACTCAGTTGAAAATGAGTGTCCTCAGGAGTCTAGGAAAGGTGAGCAAGAATGGTGGGGAGCTGTCAGCTGGAACAAGATGCGCAGTGGGAGTATGTGATGTGGAAAAGTCCAGGGAGGGGCGTCTGGGTGGCTCAGTGGGTTAAAGCCTCTGCCTTCGGCTTAGGTCATGATCCCAGCGTCCTGGGATCGAGCCCCGCATCGGGCTCTCTGCTCGGCGAGGAGCCTGCTTCTCTCTCTCTCTCTGCCTGCCTCTCTGCCTGCTTGTCATCTCTGTCTGTCAAATAAATAAATAAAATATTTTTAAAAAAGAAAGAAAAGTCCAGGGAGACAAAGGAAGTACACTTACTAGAAAGGAATGCATTAGGCACAAGCTAAAGGTGACAGAGATGATAATACATTATGGGGGCTGGGCTAGAGCTTCAGGCCTGGAGGGCTGACATTATTTTCCCTGTAATCAGTGTCCAGATGGACTCTATTCTAACTCTTCCCATGCAGAAGGGTTTGCCTGGGATTTTGAATCTATTGTTGATGTGTTTATGTGAGGTCCAGGCTAATGTGACAGTCCCCTCATTTGTGGGGCAAACGCCGAACAGCTTCCTCAGCTCTGCATACCTACAGCCCTAACAGGAGATTGATAACACCCCCAGCCTAGAAAGACCATCGGCGGGAACCTCTGATGCTGTTGGAATTGGACTGAGGGCATTATGAGACACCTTAGAACGGTTTTTAAACATTTCCAATCAAAATACCCTGAATGTAATAATTCATTAGTCAAGAAACATGTGTAGAGTTTCACCGACATGTTAGCTATTATGTTAGGTCCAAGGATAATAGTCACAGTCGTAATTAAAATAAGAGTAGCCACGGTCAAATGTAAAAACACGACCCTTTCCATCCCTGGGCTTTCACAGCCACAGAAGAATGTGAGCAAGAGCCAAAGACAGGAAATGTGTTATTTCCAGTTTCATCTCAAATCCAGCGTAGATTAAAAGGGCACTTTCTCCTCTGAGTTACTGAAATGAGGTGAGAGTTGATTGGGGAGAATTTTTACGAATATAGCTTCTTTTTTTTTTTTTTAAGATTTTATTTATTTGACAGAGATCACAAGCAGGCAGAGGCAGGCAGAGAGAAAGAGAGGAGGAAGCAGGCTCCCTGCCGAGCAGAGAGCCTGATGTGGGGCTCGATCCCAAGACCCTGAGATCACGACCCAAGCCGAAGGCAGAGGCTTTATCCCACTGAGCCACCCAGGTGCCCCACGAATAGAGCTTCTTTTCATTTCTTATGTAAAAATTCATGCCGGAGTCCAGATAAAAAACACCAGTATCCACACAGCCAAAAGCACAAAGCAAATAGACGGATTCCGTTGCAAAAAACAGAATTCACGCTAGCTCTCACAAGTCAGGCTCGGAGGCTTGGAGGTAGAGACTGGCTGTCACTCTCTGGCTCAGGTCCTCCTTCATCAATCAGAGAAGCAGCTCCTTTGTCCCTGGGGAAGAGTGAGGAAGGGAGCAGAGACAGCCAGGCACGTTCTCCACCCGGAAATACCTCAACCTGGGATCTATAGGAGTGGGGACTCGAGCTCTTCCCACTAACCATCCTGGTATTTTGAAGTAATTGATTTCATTCCTTGTCACTCTGACCTACATTTTGTCTTTCTTACCTTTTTTTTTTTAAAGATTTTATTTATTTGACAGGCAGAGATCACAAGTAGACAGAGAGGCAGGCAGAGAGAGAGGGGGAAGCAGGCTCCCCGTTGAGCAGAGAACCCAATGTGGGGCTCGATCCCAGGACCCCGAGATCATGACCTGAGCTGAAGGCAGAGGCTTAACCCACTGAGTCGGGGGAGTCAAGATGGCGGGGAAGTAGGAGGAGGCACCATTTCAACCTGTACCCTAAAGTGAGCTGATTACCTACCAAAGAACTCCGACCACCCATGAAATCAGCCTGAGATCAGAATTATACGTCTGGATCTCTACAGGAGCAGAAGACGCCAGTGGCAGGTAAAGCAGACTGGGAACGTCCGACTGATATCCGAAGATAAACAAAAGGGGGAGGGAGCCACCAGAGGTGACCGATTGGAAAGTAACACCCCAACACGAGAGTGCTCTGCGTCTGGGGACCAGCATTAACTTGGAGTCTGGTTGAAAGCACTCAAAAAACAAACAGCAAAGGATCGCGGGGGGGTAATAGTGGGAACCTGGGCGGTTAGGGTCAGGGACCTAAGTCCCCGGACCCAGGACAGCCTCCCCTGGCGCAGAGCCAGAGAGAGTGCGGCGGAGAAATCAGGTCTCCGTCCCTGAGCCGCCAGTGCACCTGAACGCCAGCGCGCCCGAGAACGAGTGGGGTCTGGCTCCGGTGAGGGGCTGGGAGCCTGGCCAGACGGCAATCCTGAAACGCGCGCGTCCCACACCCTCCCTTGGGAAAGGTGCTCATAGGCGCTAGCCTGGAGCTCTGGCAGCCGGAAAAACCAGACATTCCCAGCCCGGGACAGCGGGAAAATCTCAGTGTGCAATCTCTGCTCGGAACCTCTCTGGAGGTCTGGAGATGCCCAGACAGCCACAGCTGCCCTGGTTTTGGGCACAACGAGGAGCTCCTGCATCCCCAGGGACAGTGACTCAGAACCGACTCTGCCAGCAGCTTTTGCAAAACAGTCTGAGGCTTCTCTCTGAGAGGGAGGTTGGGGTGCTGTTTGCTCTCCTCTAAACCTCCAAAAACCATCAAAAGCTGTCAAGGCGAGAGAAAACAGATGAAAGAACATAAAAACCCCCAGAGAACAAAAGCCTAAAAAAAACAGTTTCCTCAGAGCCCACCCCCTTGAGGGGAGCCGGAGGACCTAACTCAGGGAACATCATTGTCTGAAAACCCACGTGGCAGGCCCCTCCCCCAGAAAACCAACCAGGAAGGAAGAAAAAAAAAAAAAAAGACTACAAGAGAACAATCACCACTACTTCATAAATACAACTTTTATTTTTAACTCTTTACCAATATTCTGGTTCTTTTTTTTTTTATACATACAGATAATTTTTTAACCTATTTACCATCACACTGAGATGTCCAGTACATCAAATTCTTTAATAACCTTCTAACCTGAACTTTTTGATACATACACCCGTGTTTTCTTTTGTTTTTCTATTTTTTTAATTCTTTTTTAATTTTAACTTAGTTTAGTCTAGTTTATTCTTTTTTAATTTTTATTTTCTACTATACATATAGAGTTAAACTTCAAGGTAATCCCCTTTCCCCAATCAATGCTACCCCTATAGGCAAACCACTTTCTAATCCCCCTGTAACTTAGGAAAGTTGAGTCCCTTAACAAAAACATCAAGATACCTTCAGGAAGAATCAAAATAACCTTCCTCACCCACACTGAGAATCTATAACCATTCTCCCAATTTTTCCTTCTGTCAGTGTTTCTGTGAATTTGTGTTTGTCCTGATAATATATAAACCTTATACTTGGGGTTCTTTCTGATGAGGTTCTTCCCTTTTTTTTTTTTGCTTATATATACATATTTTTTTCTCTTGTCATATACTTTAACCCACTGAGTCACCCAGGCGCCCCTACATTTTGTCTTTCAAAAGCAAGTAAATCACATGTGTGTCTGACCTCATGGCTGCAGTGTGAACAACCCCCTCCCAAAGCATGTAGACCAGTAACGGTCGCCGAAAATGGATACAGGAATCTTCTGACCAGGTGGAGCTCTGCAAAATCCCCAAGGGTAGGAGTGTTTTCTTACTTGTACATCGACCCCAGGCCCACAGCATCAGTATTGAAATGGATGGAAAAATCTCAGAGTGGTCAGCAATCACTCTAAAGTATATTATCACAAACTTCTCAACCAGTAAACTCGTGTGGATAGCACATCCTGACATGCCAACTTACTGTTTAAAAAAAGTTTTACATTTAAATTCAATTAATTAACATACAATGTATTGTTTGCTTTGGGGATACACAGCTGTGATTTATCGGTCTTATATAATTCCCAGTGCTCATGACAACACATACCTTCCCCAATGTCCATCACTCAGTCACCCCGTCCCTCCATCCTCCTCCCTTTCAGCAGCCCTCAGTTTGTTTCCTATGATTAAGAGTCTATTACGGTTTGTATCCCTCTCTGGTTTGTCTTATTTCATTTTTTCCTCTCTTCCCTTATGTTCCTCTGCCTTGTTTCTTAAATTCCACATATGAGTGAGATCATATGATAATTGTCTTTCTCTGACTGACTTATTTCACTTAGGATAATACCCTCTAGTTCCATCCACGTCATTGCAAATGGCAAGATTTCAATTTTTGATGGCCAAGTAGTATTCCATTGTGTATATGTACCACCTCTTTATTCATTCAACTGTTGATGGACATCTGGGCTCTTTCCATAGTTTGGCTATTTTGAACATTGCTGCTATAAACATTGGGAAGCAGGTGCACCTTCAGATCACTACATTTGTATCTTTGGGGTAAATCTTCAGTGGTGCAATTGGTGAGTCATAGGATAGGTCTATTTTCAACTTCTTGAGGAACCTCCGTACTATTTTCCAGAGTGGCTGCACCACCTTGCATGCCCACCAACAGTGTAGGAGGGTTCCCCCTTCTTTCCATCCTCACCAATATCTGCTGTTTCCTGAGTGGTTAATTTTTGCCATTCTGAGCAGTGTGAGGTGGTATCTCCTTGAGGTTTTGACTTCTATTTCCCTGGTGACGAGTGACATTGAGCATTTTTTCATTTCTTTGGCCATTTGGAGGTCTTCTTTGGAGGAATGTCTGTTCATGTCTTCTGTCCATTTCTTGATTGGATTATTTGCTCCTTGGGTGTTACCTTTGATAAGTTCTTTATAGATTTTGGAGACTAACTTTTATCTGGTAAGACATTTGCAAATATCTTCTCCCATTCTGTCGGTTATCTTTTGGTTTTGTTGACTGTTTCCTTCACTGTGCAAAAGCTTTTTATCTTGATGAACTCCCAATAGTTCATTTTCACCTTTGTTTCCCTTGCCTTTGGAGACATATGTAGCAAAAATTTGCTATGGCTGAGGTCACAGAGGTTTCTGCATGTGTTCTCCTCAAGGATTTTGATGGATTCCTGTTTCACATTTAGGTCTTTCATCCATTTTGAGTATATTTTTTTGTGATATAAGGAAATGGTCCAGTTTCATTCTTCTGCATGTGGCTGTCCAATTTTCCCAACACCATTTGTTGAAGTGACTGTCTTCTTTCCATTGGGTATTCTTTCATGCTTTGTCAAAAATTAGTTGACCATAGAGTTGAGGGTCCATTTCTGGCTCTCTATTCTGTTCCATTGATCTATGTATCTTTTTTGCTACCACACTGTCTTTTTTTTTTTTCTAATTTAATTTTATTTTTTCAGTGTTCTAAGATTCATTGTTTATGTACCACACTCCGTGCTCCATGCAATACATGTCCTTCTTAATACCCACCACCAGGATCACCCAACACCCCACCCTTCTTCCCTCTAAAACCCTCAGTTTGTTTCTCAGAGTCCATGGTCTCTCATAGTTCGGCTCTTCCCCTGATTTCTCCCAATTCACTTTTTCTTTCCTTCTCCCAATGTCCTCCATGTTATTCCTTATGCTCCACAAGTAAGTGAAACCATATGATAATTGACTCTCTCTGGTTGACTTATTTCACTCAGCATAATCTCCTCCAGTCCTGTCCATGTTGATACAAAAGTTGGGTATTCATCCTTTCTGATGGCTGAGTAATATTCCATTGTATATATGGACCACATCTTCTTTATCCATTCATCTGTTGAAGGTCATCTTGGCTCTCTCCGCAGTTTGGTGATTGTGGACATTGCTGCTATGCTCATTGTGGTACATATGATCCTTCTTTTCACTGCATCTGTATCTTTGGGGTAAATACCCAGTAGTGCAATTGCAGGGTCATAGGGAAGCTCTATTTTTAATTTCTTAAGGAATCTCCACACTGTTCTCCAAAGTGGCTGCACCAACTTGCATTCCCACCAACAGTGTGAGAGGGTTCCCCTTTCTCCACATCCTCTCCAACACTTGTTGTTTCCTGTCCTGTTAATTTTGGTCATTATAACTGGTGAAAGGTGCTATCTCATTATGGTTTTGATTTGAATTTCCTTGATGGCTAATGATGATGAACATTTTTTCATGTCTGTTAGCCATTTGTATGTCTTCTTTGGAGAAGTGTCTCTTCATGTCTTCTGCCCATTTTTTGACATAATTGTCTGGTTTTTGGATGTTGAGTTTAAGGAGTTCTTTATAGATCCTGGATATCAGCCCTTCGTCTACAGCATCATTTGCGAATATCTTCTCCCATTCCATGGGTTGCCTCTTTGTTTTGTCGATTATTTCCTTTGCTGTGCAGAAGCTTTTGATCTTGATGAAGTCCCAAAAGTTCATTTTCACTTTTGTTTCCTTTGCCTTTGTAGACGTGTCTTGAAAGAATTTGCTGTGCCTGAGGACCATATGGTTTGGATGATTGCAGCTTTGTAAGAGAGTTTGAAGTCTAGAATTGTGATGCCACCAGCTTTGGCTTTTTTTTTTTTCAATATTCTTTTGGTTATTTGGGGTCTTTACTTGTTCTTTTCCTTTTTATTTTTAAAGATCTTATTTATTTATTTGTCAGAGAGAGAGAACGTGCGTGCACACAAGTGGGTACAAGCAGGGGAAGCAGCAGGTTGAGAAGCAGGCTCCCTGCTGAGCAAGGAACCCAATGTGGGACTCGATCCCAGGACTCTGGGATCATGACTTGAGCTGAAAGCAGACACTCAACTGATTGAGCCAGGCCTCCCTCTTTTCTGGTTCCATACAAATTTTAAGATTGTTTGTTCCAGCTCTATGAAAAAAAAATTGCTGTTATTTTGATAGGGATTGATAGATTGCTTTAGGTAGCATAGATATTTTACCAGTATTTGTCCTTCCAATCCATGAGCATTGAACATTTTTCCATTTGTTTGTGTCTTCCTCAAATTCTTTCATGAGTGTTCTATAGTTTTCAGACTACAAATCTTTACCCTCTTTGCTTAGGTTTATCCTAGGGATCTTTTTTTTTTTTTTTTTTTTTTTTTTGGTGCAATTGTGAATGGGATTGATGCCTTAATTTTTTCTTTTTTCTGTTTCGTTGTTAGTGTATAGAAATGCAACTGATTTCTGTGCATTGATTTTATACCCTGCCACATTGCTGAATTCCTGTATGAGTTCTAGAAATTTTGGCATGGGGTCTTTTGGGTATTCCACATAGAGTATCATGCCATCTGCAAAGAATGAGAGTTTGACTTCTTTGTTGATTTACATACCTTTTATTTCTTTTTGTCGTCTGTTTGCTGAGGCTAGGACTTCTAGTACTATGTTTAACGACAGTGGTGATAGTGAACATCCCTGCTTTGTTCCTGATCTTAGGGGCAAAGTACTTAGCTTTTCCTCAATGAGAATGATTTTCACTGTGAGCTTTTTGTATATGGCTTTCATGATATTAAGGTATGTTATCTCTATCCCTACACTGTGAAGAGTTTAATCCAGAAAGGATGCTGTACTTGTCAAGTGCTTTTTCTGCATCTATTAAGAGGATTGTATGTTTCTTGTCCTCTCTTTTATTAATGTAATGTGTCACATTTACTGATTTGTGGATGTTGAACCCTGCTCATAGCCCAGGAATAAATCCCATTTGGTTGTGGTGAATAATCTTATTAATGTACTGTTAGAGCCTATTATCTAGTATCTTGGTGAGAATTTTGGCATTCGTGTTCATCATGGATATTGGTCTGTATTTCTCCTCTCTGGTGGGGTGTTTGTCTGGTTTGGGATCAAGGTAATACCAGCCTCATAGAATGAGTTTGGAAGTTTCCCTTCCACTTCTATTTTTTTGAAACAACTTCAGAAGAATAGGTAATATTTCTTCTTTAATTGTTTGGTCAAATTCCCCTAGGAAGCCGTCTAGCCCTGGACTCTTGTTTGTTGGGAGACTTCTGAGTACTGCTTCAATTTCCTTGCTGGTTATGGGTCTCTTCAGGTTTTCTACTTCTTCCTGTTTGTTTTAGTAGTTTTTTTAAAAAAAGATTTTATTTATATAATTGACATAGAGAGAGAACACAAGTAAGGGGAATGACAGAGGGAGAGGGAGAAGCAGGCCCCCCACTGAGCAAAGAGTCTAATGTGGGGCTTGATCCCAGTACCCTGGGATCATGATCTGAGTTGAAGGCAGATGCTTAACTGATTGAACCATCCAGGACCCCAGTTTTGGTAGTTTATACATCTCTAGGAATGCATCCATTTCTTCCAGATTGCCTAATTTGTTGGCATATAGTTGCTCATAATATGCCTTATAATTGTATTTCTACAATGTTGGTTGTGATATCTTCTCTTGAACTTATGATTTTCTTTATTTCGATCCTTTCTCTTTTCTTTCTGACAAGTCTGACCAGGGGTTTATCAATCTTATTAATTCTTTCAAAGAACCAGTTCCTAGTTTCATTGATCTGTTCTACTGTTCTTTTGGTTTCTATTTCATTGAATTCTGCTCTGTTCATTATTATTTCTCTTCACCTGCTGGGTTTAGGGTTTATTTGCTGTTCATTCTCCAGCTTCTTTGGGTGTAAAGTTAGGTTGTGTATTTAAGACCTTCCTTGTTTCTTAAGAAAGGATTTTATTGCTATATACTTCCCTCTTAGGACCACCTTTGCTGCATCCCAGAGGTTTTGAATAGTTGTGTGTTTTTTTCTTCCGTTTCTGTGAACTTTTAAAATTTTTCTCTAATATCCTGGTTGACCATTCATTCTTTAGTAGGCTGCTTTTTAGCTTCCATTCTTTCCAAATTTCCTCTTATGATTTAGTTCAACTTTCAAAGCACTGTGGTCTGAAAATATGCAAGGAATGATCCCAATCTTTTGGTACTGGTTGAGACCTTGTTTATGACCCAGAATGTGAGTCTATTCTGGAGAATGTTCCATGTACACTACAGAAGAATGTGTATTCTATTGCTTTAGGATGGAATGTTCTTTTTTTAAAAAAAAGATTTTATTATTATTTTTTCTTCTTCTTCTTCTTCTTTTTTTTTTTTTTTTTTTTTTAGAGAAAGAGAGTGCAAGTGCAAGCTGGGAGTTGGGAGGCAGAGGAAGAAGCAAACACCCTGCTGGGCAGGGAGCCCAATGAGGGACTCGATCCCAGGACCCTGGGATCATGACTGGAGCTGAAGGCAGACACTTAACCAACTTAGTGACCAAAGTGCCCCTAGGATGAAATGTTCTTGATTATATCTCTGAAGTCCATTTGGTCCAACATGTCATTCAAAGCTCTTGTTTCCTTTGTTGATCTGCTGCTTAGATCATCTATCCATTGCAATGAATGGGGTGTTAAAGTCTCCTACTGTTATTGTATATTATCATTGTGCTTCTTTAATTTTGTTATGAATTAGTTTATATAAATGGCTGTTCTCATGCTGGGGGCATTAATATTTATAATTGTTAGATCTCCTTGTTGGATAGACCCTTATTTATGATATAGTGTCTTTTCTCATCTCTAGTTAGAGTCTTTGATTAAAAATCTAATTTGTCTCATATAAATATTGCCACCCTAATGTTTTGTTTTGTTTTGTTTTGTTTTTGATGTCCATTGGCATGGTAAATGGTTTCCCACCCCCTCACTTTCAGTCTGGAGGTGTCCTTGGGTCTAAAATCATTCTCTTACAGATAGCATATCAATGGGTCTTGCTTTTTTATCCAGTCTGATACCCTGTATCTTTAAATTGGGGCATTTAGCCCATTTACATTCAGAGTAACTATTGAAAGATATGAAGTTAGTGTAATTGTATTACCTATAAAGTCCCTGTTTCTGTATATTTTCTCTGTTCCTATTTCGTCTGTTACTTTTGGACTCTCTCTTTGCTTAAAAGATTCCCTTTAATATATTTTCCAGAGCTGGTTTAGTGATCACAAATTCTTTTGATTTCTGTTTGTTCTGGAAGGTTTTTATCTCTCCTATTTTGAATTACATTCTTGTAGGATAAAGTATTCTTGGCTACATATTTTTCTCATTTAGCACCCTGAATATATCATGCCAGCCCTTTTTGGCCTGCCAGGTCTCTGTGGATAAGTCTTCTGCCAACCCAGTGTTTCTATCCTTGTAGGTTACAGACCTCTTGTCCCTAGCTGTTTTCAGGATTTTCTCTTTGTCTCTGAGGTCACTATTATGTGTCAGTGTGTTAACCTATTTTTATTTATTTTGAAGGGGGTTCTCTATGCCTCCTGGACTTGCATGCCTGCTTCCTTTCCCAGATTAAAGAGCCTCCCCACTAGAATTTGCTCCAATATACCTTCTGCCTCTCTCTCTCTCCTCTTATTCTGTGGTCCCAATTAGTCTAATATTATTTTGCTTTATAGAATCACTTATCTCTTGAATTGTCCCCTTATGATCCAATAATTGTTTATCTCTCTTTTTCTCAGCCTCTTTATTCTTCATCATTTGGTCTTCTATATCATTAATTCTCTCTCTGCATCATGTATCCCAGCAGTTAGAACCTCCATTTTTTTATTGCATCTCACTAATAGCCTTTTTTATTTTGCCTTGATTAGATTTTAGGGGTTTTTTTATTTCTCCAGAAAGGAATTCTCTAGTGTCTTTTATTTTTTTTCAAGCCCAGCTGGTATCTTTATAATCGTTATTCTGAACTCTAGTTCTGACATCTTACTTATATCCATACTGATTACATCCCTGGCAGTTAATATGCTTTTGTTCTCTTTTTTGAGGTGATTTTTTCCATCTTGTCATTGTATTCAGAGAAGAAAGGATGAACAAGAGAAAGAAATACTAAAATGGCAACAATGACCCCAAAACAATATACACAAAACAAATCAGAAGAGGTCCAAAACTGAAAAAAAAATTTTTTTGAAGAAAGAGAGAATATCATCAGACAGGTGAACAGAACAGAGCAATACACTATATCCTGGGTGTATTTTGGTCTGTTTGTTAGAGGACACTGCATCCCAAAATTGTAAAGAAAGGAAAACATACATATATTCAAAAAATAAATTAAATACAATGAAAGGATACAATGTAAGTGTAAAAATGAAAATTTTAAAAAAGATTTTTTTTAAAGATTTATTTATTTATTTGACAGAGAGAGATCACAAGTAGGCAGAGAGGCAGGCAGAGAGAGGAGGAAGCAGGCTCCCCGCTGAGCAGAGAGTCCGATGCGGGGCTCGATCCCAGGACCCTGAGATCATGACCTGAGCTGAAGGCAGAGGCTTAACCCACTGAGCCACCCAGGTGCCCCTAAAAAAGATTTTTTAAAAAGAGTTGATAAAACAAGAAATTGGTTGAAAAAGGAAAGAGAAAAAAATTAACATTGAAAAACTAAAGAACCATGGGGAAAAAAACCCATGATTTCTATGTACTATCTTCCCCTAGTGCTGAAGTTGTTCAGTTCTATGTGACCTGGTAAATTTGGTCTTGGCCGGATGTTCTTGCTGATCTTCTGAGGGAGGAGCCTGTTGCTCTGATTCTCATGTGTCTTTGCCCCAGGTGGAACTACAATGCCCTTGCCAGGGGCCAGGTTGCTCTTGGGATTGCTCTCTGTAGCTTTTGTTCCCTGAAGACTTTCCTCACAGCTTTAGAGGATGAGAATGAAAATGGTGGCCTCCCAATCTCTAGCCCCAGAGCTCAGTGCTCAGGGCCCCACTCCTCAATGAACCCTCAGGGAAAAGTGTCCATCACACCTGTCTCCCTGGTCTCCATCTGCACTCCGTGCCCACCCAGCCTGTGACCAAGCATTTGTATATCAGGCAAGGGACCCCATTTAGAGTCCCCAAAGCCACTCCTCACAGGGAAGGAAGGAGGGGTTTCCCCAGGTTTTTTGCTTGCTGGGCCCCTGCTCAGAAAGTGGTCGTATATGGCAACCCTGAGCTGGGAGCCCACTCCTGAGCTCACTGATTTTAGTTGGCTTCCCGGCTTCTGATGCCTGGGACCTCTGCCACACTCAGGTACCCCGGGGGATCCCGAGACCACCCTGTCCCACCTAGGATTCTGCCCTGCTTCACTAACAGAGCACCTTTCAGACAGGGACATCCTCACCAGATCAGACTCGTACAAGGTCTGAGTTTGCACTCCACTGCATATCAGTTGCTGGTGCCGGCTTGCAGAGCCTCCCTCTCCCCGGCCCTTTATCTTCCCGTATATCACCTGGGATTCATTTCTCTGCACCTCCTACCTTGCAGAAAGAGGTCACTTTTCTATTTGTAGAAGTGCAGCTATCCTTTTCTTAGGTCTGCAGTTGAGTTTGCAGGTGTTGAGAACGATCTGATAGCTGTCTATCTAAATTCCTGGGACCAGACAAAACTAGGGTCCCCTACTCCTCCAGCATCTTGAACCAACCCCTATCTTAATGAAAATAAAGAGTGTAACTTTGAAAAAGCAAATAGACCTCCATTTACAAGACAACTCTTTCACTTCCTTTCTACTGTTTTGATTATCACTCGCAAGATTTATGTTATTCTCGTTTTGTTTAAATTTGGAAACTGGAATGTTGAGGAGCAGCTGATAAAGCACATATTCCAGATTTTAAAGTTTTAGTTTAGTATCAACTCTTCAGGACAAGAAAGAGCTGGCAGATTTTCATTTTTTGTGAAAATATGGCAATAAAAATGCATTTGCAGTTACAAAACAGGTCAAGGTCATTGGCGGTGCTCATTAGCTCTGCCACTCCCGTGAAAAAGGCTAAAAGCACTGTCTACGTTTTGCAAATGAAAAAAAAAGTTAACAGGTTTCATCTTGCCCTGGGTATAATCGCAAAGCCTGTGGTAGAGCCAGAAATAGAACCTGAACACATTCATGTTCCCTTTTTGATATAGAACAGGACTCAGCTCAAGCAGCCTCATTAAAATTGTGCTGCAGAAGAAGCGGGTCTACCTCTTCACTCAATTTTCCTTAATAGAATTAAATGGCTCATTTAGGCTGTGCTTTCAACTGGATACCTTTTGCTTATTCATTTAACCGACCCACCAAATATCATTTATACAGTAATTTCATAGACTACATTGGATGCTAAGCATAATAGGAGGCATGCAATCATTTTAAAGAATTCTTTTAAGAAAAAGCAATATTTAAAATCCAATACAATCAACCATTAGAAGACAGCAAGCACTGTTGCAAAGGGTCAGCCGGTCAACATGGGCTTTTGAATATGGCTGCCTTAATAGAATTCTGGATTTCAAAGGGTTCTAAATTAAATACTGCGCTGTGAAGGAAAAGCACCCTCAAAGCTGCAGAAATTGAGAATTCCGTGCTGCCATCCTGTGTCCACCATCCGGCCACTGCAGCTATGACTTCAGTTTCCTTCCCTAAGTTTGTACGTTGATGTACAAGCATTGGGATGGAGCTTGAGTCAGTGCTGGTACAGTGTTGCAATGTGCTTAGAAACCCTAATATGTCCACCAGCCAGCCAAACGCCTGGACTGGGAGTAGAACAGTTCTCACAAAACGTTAGCAATATGTGGATCCTCAGGGGCAAAATGAGGAATTTCACCATGCCTGCTGGACCCAGTGGGTACCTGAAAGGATTAAATGAGATCATCTCCATCGAGCAATGTAAGCATGGAACAGGTAGTAACTGCTCAATAAAGGTGAACACTTTGTATCTTTAACACACTGGCCTGACACATGCCAGCCTTGCAAACAGCAACATTTTATTGCCATGCATTTATATAACACGTTATCAATAAGCATCACTTATGGGCATGTTTAACATGGTCTTAGAGGCCTGGCATGGTCTGGCAATGACCAGCATCTCCAGCCACATCCCCCCACTGCAGCCTACTCTATATCATGCCTTAATCCTATGTCTCTCTCCCTGTCCACCCCTTGGCTTTTGTCCAAAATTCACAGCAACCTTCCTGCATTTCCATGAAAGCACCGAGCTCCTTCCTAGAATACCCACTCTGTACATGCATTCCCCTCTCCATGGAACTATACCCCAGGGTTTTCTCCTTCTCCCCATAAACTCGTCTTCAGTTTTCTGCTTCAACAGAAAGCTGAGTCTTTGATCTCCATTGTAACTCTTCTTAAGCATTAAATTTGCATTTTTGATGTGATTCTTGTATTCATGAATCTGAAGGTTCCACCAGGGACTGAAGGTTCCACCAGGGCAAGGTCCATGTTTGGGGCTTTTCCCCCCTCACTATCTATATCCCTCCAGGTCTATCACAGTGTTTGGCATATGTTAATTTCTCAATACAAACAGGTTCTATAAACATATAAGGCTGTGACTCCCAATGACTGAGCATTTCTCTTTCTGCTTTATTTCATAATCCCTGTTCTTCTCACCTCTGGCCTTAACTATAATTTGAAGATATACATATTTTATTAGGTTTAAATAGCTTGGGAAAAATAAAATGTAAATTTCAGCTTAAAAAGAGAGGGAATAAAAGAGATTTCAGTGAAATAAACATAGCTAGAAATGGGGTGGTGAGCCAACTCTAGCAAGGAGCAGTATGACTAGTGGTTAAGCCATTACTGCAGGTCCATTCCGGGGCTGGGAAGCTGAAGGGTTTGAAGACCCTTTTCCCATCCCCACTACAGTTAATCTTCTCCATAAGTTTCCTCTCACTAGTGACTTCCACTAGAACTGTGTGCCCCAGGGCAATGGGCCTTGTCCATCTTGGTTACCTCTGCGTTATCAAACATGGACCAAAATAGGACCCTACCCGTGTGCAGGGTGCCAACCAAGCATCACTCCTTAAAAAGCCGTTTATCATATTTAGTCATTTCTGCAGTGAAATGTATTTCCAAAAGAGCCCACTGCCACCAGTTATGATTTTTGTTTGTTTCTTAGGGTCAGAGGGGATGACTATTCACAGCAATGACTTTTTGCTATCTTCAGTTTTTCAAGTTGTAATAAATACCGACGTTTTCCTCCTTAGCCTAAGACATACTGGTTTACTTACGTCTTGATTTTTCTCCTCCACTAGGATGTCAGACTAAGGCCTTTGTTTCATCCATTTGAGGATTGGAAAGGTGCATGGCACATAGTAGGTCCTGAAATGTGAATAAAAATGTGGCATGGGAAAGAACAGCGCAGGACTTTAGGAGGTGTGTGACCCAGAGCGGAGCCCCCGGTGCTGAGCGGGGGGAGGTAACCGTGCAGGCTCGCCAGTAGAGTCCCCGAGGAAGGGACGTTGGCCTGAAAGAACCGGATCCAAGAGAGTCCTGAGAGATGCCATTATCCTCCGGGTCCCTCAAGCTCCGAAAACGATCGCCTGCTCCACTGGACGCGTCTTCCCGCCGAAGCAGGAGCCAAAGTCCCTGGCGCTGAGACCTTCGGGGCCAATGGCGGGTCCCGCCCCCTCCCAGCCCGCTCCCAAGGATTGGCTGCTCGCCCCGCCCCGCCCCTCCCCGGGATGGGCCGCCCTCCCAAACCACTTTGCTGCCCCGCCAGCTTGCGGGGTCTTCGGGGACCCTGGTCGCGAACCTTTTTGTCTCGCGGACCGGGCAGTGAGTGTGGCTCAGCAGTCAGGTCCCCTGTGGCGGGGAGGGCGCCCGGCCTGCGGGCCCGGCTGGGGCTGCGCTCGCCCCGCGTCCCCTCGAGCTTTGCCCGCCCGGAGCTCCGCTGCTCCCGGCGGCCAGAACGGAGGGGTAGAGCAGTCTCCTCCGAGGCCCGGGGGGCGGGCGGCCTAGTCCGTCCCGGGGCTGCGCGAGGCACAGGCGCCGCGCGGAGCCGCCCGCAGGCTTCCCCGCGCCCCGGGCCGCAGCCCTAACAACCTCGCGCTTTGCTCCCCCAGGGCGCCGCCGCGGCCACCTCCTAGCGGGTTCGGGGCCAGCCCGGCTGGACCCGGGGACCGGAGAGTTTGTCACCGACGTGTGCGGGGTTGCAGTGGGCTGAGCTCTACGCGCAGGTAGGTCCCCGTCCTGGAGAGAAATGCCAGGACCCAGGCCCGGAGCACGTGGCCCGTGGCGACCGGGGTACCCACGGGTTCGGTTCAGTGGGCCCCAGATTGACCCTTCGGGTGGGGGGAATGCGCGTTCCCGGGCTCCCCCCGCACAGCAGCTGCTTCCCGTGGGTTTTCGGACTCTTCAAGAAAGCGCTGAGATCCAGGGATAGATGAGAGGAGTGCAGGGAGCCTAGACAACCCTGTAGAAAACCCAGCGGCCCTTTCCTGTGCCCTTTTAAGGCTGACGCAGTGCCTTAAAGAGGCTAACACAGAAGGGTAAAGTAAGTCTCCATAAAACCCAGGGAAGAGATCGTAGAACTCCTCTTTGGATCCTGTCTGGAGTCACAGCTGAACCAGAGGGAAATTTTCTTTTGGTTCAAGCACCCTGGTGATATATTTTTTTTTATTTTTATTTTTTAATTTTTTATTTATTTGAGAGAGAGACAGAGTGAGAGAGCATGAGAGGGGAGGTCAGAGGGAGAAGCAGACTCCCCATGGAGCTGGGAGTCTGATGTGGGACTCGATCCCAGTATTTTGGGATCATGACCTGAGCTGAAGGCAGTCACTCAACCAACTGAGCCACCCAGGTGCCCCCACCCTGGTGATATTTTAACAGGGCTCTGAGCACAAGTGATGAAATCAAACTTAACCTTAGCGTTGATGGTACATTCAGTGAAAGTGTTGGCGTTTATCACGAAGGCAGGAACAACCTGCTAGAATGACATGAAAACTATAAATTGAGAACGTCCGAAAGCCCTGGGTGACAAAGGTCATAAAGCCTCTGGAGACAGACTTCACCTGGTAGAAACACCAGATCCAGAATACTGAAAACTGACCCATTTGGTTTTTTGGTCACCCCGTGCCTGCTGACATGTATAAACCTGCATTCCTGGATTGGGTGAGCATATGGGGCCTTGACTGAACAATTCAGTATGTAGACTAGTTATACACAAGAACTGTTGGAGCATATCATCAACAGGTGAAAAAAACATGGTCTTCACTTACTAACAAGCCTCGCCATACCTTTCTACCAGGAGATGGAGTATACACCAAAGTTTTTAGAAGAAAACTTGCATTATCAGCTCACTGGGAAAGACTTTAGGAAATGCTGTTAACCATCTACGCTGTCATCAAAATTAAAATCTTCCAGGATTCCCATGAGACACACCCAAGCTAGCTCCAGATCATCACACCGGTAACATTTAGAAGGCTGTCCCTATGAATGACCTCAAATTGAGGACCTCCAGAGCCTACTCAGACTCCAGAAGCAGATGGCACCATGAAATAAGCAGCTTTGTCCAAGATCTTGAATCAAGAATGTTCTCTTCATTTATCTTCCCTTGAAGCCTTTCTCCCTGACCTGGAAAATTCTCTGACCTAGAGATCTTTAAAAAACAAAACAAAACAAAATATAAAACCTTCCTCTTTTATTTACAGAAAGATTGGCTGGAGGTTGCTTGTCTTAAAGTAGTCTCCCTCTGTCCCTCCACTATGGATTCCCTTTCAAACTAACCCTTGGTTAGTTTGCTTCAGCTAACCCTTGGTGCTTTTTCAGTAATTCTAGCACAGCCCCATTACCCACTCCCACCACTCTTCCAAACTCCGACACCTTAGCTAATTTATCTGATTGCCAGTTTTATCAACATCTGTATAATGCACAAGAACTGAACTAGCTTTCGTTCCTGCCCACGCAAGTACCTGGTGGAACCATTCTCTATAGTGGATGTATAAAAGGGAACCGTATCCACAAACAAGAGGACAAAATGACTCTACTTGGCATTAGGAAACTTCTACAGAAGCTCAAGGTCTATCATTTACTCAGATGAAGCTTTTGGAGGGAAATTTTCCTCTTTGTATTGAAAATAAAAATGCCACTGGACCCTTCCTAGATACAGTACCAAAACAGTACTGTAATCAGACACTCTGGTTTGATTCCACAGATGGCACCTTCAGACCTTCTACAGATGTTGTAAATGAGTCCATAATGATTATTATGATGCAAGTGTTTGCCTGGCCACTGGACAGTATTCCTAGTTTGCAGGCCACACAAGTGGGACACAGAATAGCTCAGCTTTTCCCTTGGTTGGTCTGCCCAATACCCAAGACTACATATGGGTGGCCCAAAATCCTGCAAAGATTAGGATCTGGTTAGGTAAAGACATCCTGGTTAGGTAAAGACATCCATCTCTATGGCTGCCAAAAATCAAACCAAAGGTCTTCTATACCAGATATTTGCAACCCGTTTTGCTCCTACAGGCTGACAGAGGCACATGTAAGTGGACGTGTACACACGCCATCGTAAGTAAGGACAGGCCATGCTGGGCACCACATGCCAGCCTGGTAGGTCACACATTCACTCTGACCTTGTCCATGGATAAAAACAACCTTGGTGTTTTTATCTTAGGTAGTAATAAGATATATAAGGAATTGCCACCTAAATGGTCAGGCCATGTGGACTTGGCCACCTGGCGCCTGCCCTCACCCGGTACCCTATCTTAAGTCCTAGCCAAATCGCACATGCAGTCTCCTTAATAAAGTAGCACCATGTAGATCACCCAACCAGACTTCATAGACAGTCCACCCATTTTTCACAACACCAATTCAATAAGGACCCTTTCTCCAAGTTCGGGAACTTCCCATCTAGAAGAAACAATCCTAAACATTTCCAAAGTCACAGAACAAGAACTCACTGCCACAGTGTAGCCCTTGGAAGCGCACCCATCAGGAGCTAGCGGTTTGCTCTCTGCACCCCAGAATCACCATCTGGATCTACCGGCTGCTCAACAAGGAGCACGTACGATCATTGGCAAACGATGCTGCCCTCAGGTGAGCATAACTCGGAAGAAGTCCCATTTCATCTGAACCATGTGAAGGAACATGTCAATAGTCTACATCCAATGAGCAAATTATGATTTAACTGGACTGACCTATTCTCAGGTGTGAGAAAATGGTTCAGTGGCCCTTGGGGCCATGTGTTTGGATTTGTGCTTTGCTTTTTCATCCTTGCCCTGATCGGTGTTTTTGCTCACGGATCTCTTACCTCCCAAGCCTGAGCCTCCTCTTCACGGCAGTACACTGGGCTGCTTGCTCATGAAACTTCATGTCAGGTTTCAAACAAGGAACTCAGGGGGCTAGTCCTACCAGGAGGGCATAAAGACCACTTTAAACCAAGAACATCTGAACAAACAGCAGCTGTGGAAAGAGGCCTACTTTAAACTTCTCTTTGATGAGTAAAGCAGGCCTTTCTGAGAATTCAGCAGTCTTAAGCCCCTCTCTGGGGGAGCTTTTGTAAAGGAGGAGCCTGACTTGGTATCAGGACACCCGAGAACTGTGTAAATAAGTCCTATCTGCTCCTTCCATACTTTCCAACTGAAGCCTTACAAATACCCTGTCCACTATCCCATTAAGCTGGTAGATTAAATCTTATCCCTGACTGTTCCAACAGCTGCCCTGGATGGCCTACTCCTATGTACCCATATAATACACTTTCCTCCTATTATTCTGTACACTCACAGGTCCCAGCCACTTGAACCTAAAATCCGGTATGTTTAAGAACCAAAGACTCTCTTTACTTCCCTGCAGGAGAAAGCTATAAACCGTTGACGCTGGGAGGGTTTGGTGCGCTCTCCTGATCTGTGTGCTTTTAATCTCCAGCCTCACAGGGAAGTGTATCTGGTGTGAGGAGTAGCCTTCTGGTCTCCCGTGGGCAGCGGCAGGGAGGAGGATTGTAGGGACAAGGCAGTATTTCATTGTATTGAACACATCATCTACCCCAGCCCATGGTGAAGTCCTTCCATTTTTTTGTTGAATCCTCCCCCATTTGGCAGGTGAATAAACTCAAAGAGTATCATTACCAAAAATAAGAGCAAGATGCAGAACAGGGTGTCTGGTGTGCTGCCTTTCATAAAGCAGCGGAAATAACGTGTATATGTCTCCATATGTGTAGTTTCTCAGTTTTGCAAGTAGACCACTCAGGAAGGATAGATGAGCCAGAAGCTAATGGAAGTGATTATATTAAGGGGCACGGGCAGTGAGAGTCCCACCTCTCTTTTAAAAGTTGAATATCAACAACCTGATGAACATTTTCACAACCGACAACCTAGAGAATATTGTTCTTTCAAGTCATGCAAAAATAATCCATTAATTCTGGGTACATCCTTAGAGGTAGGATTATTGCTCATAGTAATGTCAAAAGATTGAAGGAACAGACTAGTCCAGTGGTACAGAGCATAATAAAACCCCCTGGGCAGGAGTCCTAATCAGTTGCTTTCCTGTGTATGTTAAAGAAAATGCAGCTGAACTCTTGACATTGAAACCAAGACGCCACTAAAGTAAGCACACAGCTTTCGGTGTCGAGCATGGTGTGTGGATCGTATGGTTGATGAGGCATGTAGGATGCTATATGAGAGGGGCAAAAGTGCAAAGCCATTGAGGGAAAGCGTTAGGAAAAGAAATCTAGATTCGCAGTCGCCTCCGTTTTCTTCCATAAAATGGAGATAAACAGGAAAGGGTGGGTCAAGCCAATAGTGCTTACCCCTCTTTTTTGGCCATAAAAATGAGTCTTGTTTATTTCATTTTAGGAGAAGGTTGATGGCCATGGATCCTTGGATTCAGTGCTCCTGGTCACTGCTAAGGAGGTTTAAGACAAAACTAGATTATCTGTTGTGTGCCTGTTGTCTGTTCCCTGCTAGACTGTAAGCTCCACAAAGACGGGTGTGTTTGTTGAATCACAGTGAAGAGGGTTGTGGTAAAGATGAACGAATGCAGGTCAAGTCCTCACAGTTGACCATGGGCATTGCTTAGTTCCATGTAAGTCGGGGTGCACGTATAGCTAATGTGAACCTCTGGCAGATTTGAACTTTTGCATTAACTCTTGTCAGATTTAAATTTGAAAACTTTTGAATAAATTTGATTATTAGATTTGGGAGTTCTTGTCCTGGCTTGCTTTGTTTCCCTTCAAGTATTCAGGTATATCAGAAACCTCACAAATACTATGCACATGTATTTATTGAGCCCATTAATTCCACAGTGTTGAGTAGGAATAAGGTTATGAGGAAAACTGAAATAAGAGTGCAGTTGTTGGAGTGTTAGGAGATGTCTGTTGGGCAGATGAAGTCTTATCAAATAGCATGAGTGGTTTTGAAATATGTTAAACCCTACAATATTGGGTTAAAGGATAAGAAGGTTTTCTGCTTCCATATGTAAAGTTTGTAGAGGATGGAAAGTCCTGGAAAAATAGTTTCAAGTTACTAATGATGGACACAAAGATATTTTTTATATTTGAAACTTATAGGAAAAATATCTGTCATTATTCAATAGAACACAATACCTTGGTTGGGAAAGGAGTTTATTATTTATTAGTTAGCTCAAGTTTTAGCAATTTGCTGGATTATTTATCAACATTTACTGAGACTCAGTGAAAGATGCCGCAAATCAAGGGCCATTTGTAATCAATTCTTTTAGGATTAAGAGTTATCCTTTGAATGATTGTTAACAATGGTGAGTGATTTGAACATCTTAACCTACAAATAGGATTAGGATGGCTCTCCAAAAAACATTGTTTTTAATGTTTTGTTTGCAAATTGTACCATTTTAGAAGTTTTGTTGTAATGAATGGAAAACATCCAATTTGAAGTATTATGCAAATGTCCTGTTTCTCCTTAAAGTTTAACCCCCAAAATTGTAGTGTTCAATAGTAGATCTTTCCTGTTGCAATTATTACCGTGGTCTTTCGATGGTGATTTTCTACTTCTACATTTATTACTTTAAATTCTACTGTATGGCAGATTTATTTCAGTCATTTTTATCAGTACAGACTCATGGATATCCACATTATTCTTTGGCTGTAATGCAATACCATCATTTCTCCTAGTGCTCAAATTGTCCCAACTTCAGCCTTTGAGTGCTCTTCAAAGTAGGTTTCTACATCCTTTTGACATACACCCATCCTGTGTTTTCAGTTAAACACTTCCATCTGGAACATCACGATGTTCTAGCCTCATCTTATGTTTCCTGCACAGCCTTAGAACCAGTCATTTTCTAAGAAACCATAGTTTCTTTTGCTGATAATGTTATTTAGAGACCAAAATCAGGGCACAAAATGTGCTCATTGCCACGGCTACAAGGATCTGTGTACGTGAACCCAGGTATATATCGGTACCTATATTTCTGTGTCTAGACATGGTAAAATAAATTAGTTCATATTGATTTCCCCAACACATTTATGATGTGGAGAAAAAAGGCAAAAGAAATATAGAAAAAAATTAAACGTCCTTAAAATTTACAGCCCATTGATAAGCACTTGGGACAGGCAGAGAGACCTTCTCCAAGGAGCTTAGCTGTTCAATATTAATACTTTGCTAGAGGTAAAAGGTAAACTTAGTTTGACTTTAGCCAGACCTCCAAGATCCTATAAAAAATCCCTTGGGAAACTTCTTTGTCTCTACCCTCCAAGATATTTTAGCAAACATTCTCCAAGCATATTGCCCTCTGATATACACCTGAAGAGTCTCATGACTAAGGTTTTACTGGACAGTAATAAATGATCTTTTCCTAACAACAGCTAGTCTGTCAAGGTCCTGGAAACCTTGCTTCCAAATTCCTTAGAGACCTAAACCATCCCTAGCCCCCTTCCATCTTGAAAGTATATAATCAGCCACTCTTCACAAGCCCATGCAGCACTTTCTGTCCAGAGATCCTGTCCCGGTGCTGTAATAAAACCACCTTTTTGCACCAAAGAAGCCTCAAGAAGTCTTTCCTGGCCAATTATTCCTAAACCCCAACTTTTCAAATCAATCTATACATTTTCCTGAAACAATAAAACTATTTTATCATATATGATATATATGGTATATATATATGGTATATATAAACCATAAATGCATAGGTATATAGATAACCTCTTTAGAAGTTGACCCATAGGGGCGCCTGGGTGGCTCAGTGGGTTGAAGCCTCTGCCTTTGGTTCAGGTCATGATCCCAGGGTCCAGGGACGGAGCCCCACATCAGGCTCTCTGCTCAGCAGGGAGACTGCTTCCCCCAATCCCCACCCCCATTCTCCACACACACCCCCACCGCCTGCCTCTCTGCCTGCTTGTGATCTCTCTGTCAAATAAATAAATAAAATCTTAAAAAAAAAAAAAAGTTGATCCATCACTGGATCTAGATAATCTAAGTACAAAATGGAAGTGATCAAGAAAACCACTTATATTACTTAAAGGAAATAAAGTCAGTTCCTCACTCAATTCTAATGTTATGTAGATGGACTACTGGGGAACAAATACTTTCTATTCTGATCATTACATTGTAACTTTATAGAAGATAGAGTATTTAAATGTAGCCATCAAACCAGAAGTCAGTACTCCTGCAAAGGAATATTTCAGGGGGAACTGTTGCATTATTACTTTGCAACAATTTTGTAGACTGTGATTTTCAAACCTAGAGATCTGCAAAAATCAAAGATTAAGAGGATGCCCATTCAACATTAAAAAAAAAAATACATAGTATATAGTAATAGCAACTGTAGGTAAACGTGTAATAAAAGTAATTGTTAAGGAAAGTATGGATGATTTTCTCAATCAACAAATCTTAGCTTATGATAAAATTCAATATTGCTCACATTCTTTTCTCTTACCTTCTTTCCCTCCATTACACTCATCTGGTCAAGTGCCAGCTCTGCTGACCCTCACCCCTTACCTTACCACTCCCCCTCCCCGACCTCCCTACCCACTCCACCCCGTGCTGCCCCAAACCATCTACCTACTCCTGGCTCACACCTGCACCAGAGCATTGCTAGAATCTAATGCCTAAATGAGTTGCCAGGTCTCACTAAGTTCACAATCACAAATCCAAAATTAACATTGCCTAGCAATTCTAGTTTCTACTTTCCTGAACACCTATATCTTACTTTCTCTTCTCCTCTTTCCTCAGAATAATCTTATACTCTCTTCCCAAACAAATACACATTCCCATTTGATGACTTTGCCTCATCCTTCATGGAGAAGTGGAAGAAATTAGACCAATGGGCTATCGTCTCACCAACCTACCCCTATAGTTACTGACACTTTGCATTCCCTCTCTTCCAGTGAAGCACCCTTGAACTTGTCACTGTCTGAGCTTCACTTTCTTCTCTCAACCCTCTCCATTGACACTTCTGTCCACCAATGAGATTAGTCACATCAAGGACACTGATGTGCACATCTTGCCAAGTCAGTGGTCCTACTACATTCTTACCAGATCTCCCAGCGCCATGCTTAATAGTTGGCCACTTTCTCTTTTCAAATACTCTCCGAGTCACCCTATGATGGTTAATTTATGTGTCAATTTGACTGGGCCATGGGGTCACCACATATTTGGTCAAACATTATTCTGAACGTTCCTGCGAGCATGTTTTGGAAAAGACTAACATTTAAACCAGTGGACTGTGTAAAGTAAATTTTTCTCCCTGATGTCAGTAGGCCTGAATAGAACAAAAGGCCTGCCTCTTCCATGAGCAAGAATTTCTCCTGCCTGGCTGCCCTCACATTGGGACATCAGCTTTTTTCTTGCCTTCAGACTTGAACTGAAATACCAGATTTTCCTGGACCTTAAGCCTGCTGGTCTTCAGATGGGAACTCCATGATCAGTTCACCTGGTTCTTCTCAAGCCTTTGGACTTGGACTGAAGCTAAACCATCAGCTGTCCTTGACCTTCAATTTTTCAACTCACTCTGCAGATGCTGGGGCTTGCTGGGCTCTAATAATGTGAGCCAATTCCTCTAATAAATGTGTGTGTGTGTGCATACGTGCGTGTGCGTTTGCATATGTGTCGTATTGGTTCATTTCTCTGTAGAACCCTAATCAAAGCATATACTCTCCTGGTTTTCTCCTCCCATTAGGTACCCCTTGGCCAGTCCTCCTGTGCTCCTTCTCTAAGTGCTAGCATGTCTTGGGTGTGGTTCTAGGCCCTCTGTCCCTCTCTATCTACATAATAACCTCAACTAGTGTCCTCTGCCTGACACTGTGGCTTTAAATAGTGTCTACGTGCCAATGATTCCCGCATCTGTATTTCATACCCTGATTTCTCCCCTCAACTCTAAACTCGTGTATCCATACTTATTGCCATCTCTTGCTGGATTCTTCATAGGCATCTCTATGGCCAAACTTAACCCCCAATTCCTTCCCCAAACATTGTTTCTTCTCCAGTTTTCTTCCTCTCCATGCACGATGACACTGTCCATCTCGCTGCTCAAGTCAGAAGTCAGAGGGTCTTCGCCCACAAGCACACTGTGGAGATATTGTGAGTTCGGTTCTATACCACCGCAATGAAGTGAATATTGCCGTAAAATAAATCAAAAGAATTGTTTGCTTTCCCAGTGCATATATAAGTTATGCTTACACTCTGCTGTGGTCTATTAATCAATTGTGTGATAAGCACTATGTCTAAAAAAGTGTACATGTCTTCATTTAAAATTACTTGTTTGCCGGGGCGCCTGGGTGGCTCAGTGGGTTAAAGCCTCTGCCTTTGTCTTGGGTCATGATCCCGGGGTCCTAGGATCGAGCCCCGCATCGGGCTCTCTGCTCAGCAGGGAGCCTGCTTCCCCCTCTCTCTGCCTGCCTCTCTGCCTACTTGTGATCTCTCTCTGTCAAATAAATAAATAAAATCTTTAAAAAAAATTACTTGTTTGCCAAAATATGTTAACCGTCATCTGAGCCCTCTTCTGTGAGTCATTGCTTCTCAGCCTTTTGGCCAAGATCGAGTGAGCTTTCAGTGAGTCATAATCACTGATCACAGATCACTGTTACAAATACAATAATAATGAAAATGTTGAAATATTGAGAGAATTGCCAAAATGTGACACAAAGACATGAGGTGAGCTGTTGGAAAGATGGTGCTGACAGACGTGTTCCACACAGGACTGCCACAAACCTTCGCTCGGTAAAAGCCACAGTAAACCGTACAGCACAATACAAGGAGGTATGCCTGAGTTCCTTCCTCCCCCTTCTCCTCTACCCAACACATGCCATTCATCAGCCCATCGGCAAGTTCTTTCAACTCTGTTGCCCTCATATAATCCCAATACCAGCCAGCATCACTCCAGTTCCAGCCATGGAGTCCTCTACCCTGGATGGCCACAACCCTCCTCACTCTCGGGGTCTAATCTTGACCCCCCCATCCCAAAATTCATTCTTTGTGCTTTAGGCAAAGGAGACTCAAGAAATAAATAAACACTATCACATAATTCCCCTGCTGCAAGTCTCCAAGAGCTCTGCCTCATAATTAGAATAAAATCCAAACTCCGCGAGTGGCCTGTAAGCCCCAGTATGATCTGTTGCGCTAATCCTCCAAGTTTGTTCTTGCCTTGGGATCTTTGCTCTAGAAGGCGGCAGAGGGCTGCCCATGCTGCCCACCCATCCTCATGTTCACGTAGCTTGAGTTCTAGTCACTGAGGTCTCAGTTTACATAGTACCTCTGAGAGGCTTCCCTTATCTGAGCCCCCAGTCTGAAGAAGCCCGAATGTCTCTCACTCCAAGGCTTTGCACTACCCAGCCCTTCCCTTTCCCTCCAGGATGAGTGGAGGAGACCCCGTGCTATAGCCATTAAAGAGCACAGCATTAAGGAAAGAGTAGGAACTTTCAGGGCGCCTGGGTGGCTCAGTGGGTTGTGCCTCTGCCTTCGGCTCGGGTCACTGTCTCAGGGTGCTGGGATTGAGCCCCACATAGGGATCTCCACTCAGCGGGGAGCCTGCTTCCCCCCCACCTGCTTCTGCCTGCCTCTCTGCCTGCTTGTGATCTCAATCTCTGTCAAATAAATAACAAAATCTTAAAAGAAAAAAAGAAAGAAGGAAAGAAAGAAAGAAAGAAAGAAAGAAAGAAAAGGAAATTTTGAATGAGAATTTTAAAATGATCCTTTTGGGGCACCCGGCTGCCTCCGTCGATTAAGCATCTGACACTTGATTTTGGCTCAGGTCATGAGATCAAGTCCCCAGTCAAGCTGTGTCAGGCTCTGCACTCAGTGGGGAGTCTGCTTGAGATTCTCCCCCTCCCTCTCTCTCTCTCCCTCTGCCCCTCACCCCCTACTCATGTGCACAGGCACTCTGTCTCAAAAAAATGTAAAAAAAAATAAAAATAAAAATGATCCTTTTGTCCTTTTGTAATCCTGTTTGTTTTCTTCATCTAGTTAAATAATTTCTTGGTTGTTTGCCTACTTACTCATCTATTCAATCAACAAACATTTGTTGAGTACAAACATTTGTGGAGTACTTACTACGCGCTAGTCGTTGTTCTTGGTCCTGGACACATGACAGTGAATAAGACAGACATAAGGCTTCCATTCCATCAAGAGAAGAAAAACAAACAAACAAACAAACAAAAAAATCACACTTCGGAAAAGTAAAACTAAAAACAGAGTGATGTGATCGCGAGCAGCTGGCAGATTACCTTATAAGCCGTAGGGCAATTAAGTGAAGTCTCTGATGAGCTACTGTCTTGTAGTTCTATCAGCATTTTGCAGACCTCTACCGGGATTCAGTTTCATTACTGTAAGATGGGAATAATGATAACAAAATCGACCTCACTGGGTCTTTGTGAGATAGTATGAGTTTTACACATCAAGTGTCAGAAACATGCCTGACATATTAAAAAAAAAAATCTATAAATGTTAGTTTTTATTACTCTAAACTGGGGTCCCAGATAAGATTTCTTGGAAGAAGAAACATTTAAACTGAGGCCTAAAGGACAAGAAGGACTCAGCCTTGTAGAGATGGGGACCAGGAAGCGTGTTCCAGGCCGAGGAAGCATCTGGTACAAAGGTTCGTTCGGGTGGGGTGGGTCAGGCACTAAAGCTGTGTGGGAGTGATCCTGCATCCTGGAAGCCAGACGAGGAATGTGAATTTCATTTCAATGCTTTGAAAAAGCAACGATCATTTAAAACAGAATCACTTGGCCTGTTTTGCAGAGAATGGAGTTTGGGGAAGGAAAGAGTGGAAGCGGAGAGACCAGCTGGAGGAAGGGCTACGTCAGAGACCGACGTGAGAGAGTCTGCCCTCAGGACAGTGAGGGTAAAGAGAAGTGATGGGTTACTTTGTGTCCTACTTGATTTTTAAACCTCCTGTTCTGTATGGTGCTTTCATTTTCCATTTTATAGATTTTTTTCTTGTTTTTTTTTATTTGTTTGTTTTGTTTTATTTTGTTTTAAAGAGACAGAAAGAGTGTGTGGATAGAGGAGGGTCAGGGAGAGGGACAAAGGGGGAGAGAGAGAGAGAATCCCAAGCAGGCTCCACACCCAGCATAGAGCCTGATGCGGGGCTTGATCTTAGGACCCTAAAGTCATGACCTGAGCTAAAAATCAAGAGTCAGATGCTTCACTGATTGAACCACCCAGGGGCCCCCATCTTGCAGATCTTTAAAGCTGTAATATATATTCCGATATTCCAGACCTTTTCTATTGAGTTCTTCAAAGCATGGAGAAATTGACTTTTCTTCCACAGAAAAATTGTTTCAAAAGTATTCACTAATTAATAATTCTCCATGAATTTAAGCTTTGAAAAATTTCTTATCTATGGACTACTCATTTTTCATATTTCTAATCAATTATCAAAACATATTCATTCATTTTCTTTATCTTTTTGATTTTGAAAAATCTTATACAGCCAAGTTTTCTGTTTCTTTTTTAAATTGCTATTGTGTCTCTTTCTGGATTCTTATTCATTGAAGTAGAGTCTTATTATCCTACTACTATTTTGAAATTGCTCCATAATAGATTGTAAAATCTGACAACAGCCCTAGTCTCCTCTTTCGGGTATTTTTTTAAATCTTCTAATCCATTTATTTTTCCATATGAATTTTAAAAAATAGTTTATCTCTATATTTATTGTTCTCTATATATTTAATTGGAATTTCAGGGAGAAAAAAAAATGCGTACCTTAAACACAAGTATGCAATTACAGATTAAATAGAGAAAACAGACATAAAAATACTTAGCATCAGGTTTTAGAACTTACTTCTTACATACCAATGTTTATTTCTTTCCTGTCTCCCTCCCTCCTTTCTGCCTGTAAACACACTCTATTTAAGAATATTCTAGAACTCTCCATCTATGTGATTCCTTTTTCAAAGGACTGCCAGTAATAAAGTTAAAAGCTAGCACTGAAATGATACTTACTATGTAGAGGGACTGTTTGAAGCACTTTACATTTTTAACTCATGTAATTTTCCCAGCTCTATGAGATAAGCATTATTATGATCCCATGTTACAGTCAGAAGAACTAAAGCAAAGAATTAAATAACTTCCTAGTTCCTACTGAGAGTGGAAGCCAGAATTAGCACCCAGCAGCTTTCTCTCTAGGCCAATCTCTGAAGCAATACCCAACATGGTTTATTACTGTACCAATAAATATATACTACATCTTTTGTTGTTTTAAGTATATCTTTGTGACATTAAAAATTAGATCTCTTATTTTTTAGCTGGCTATGACTGGTTATACAAGGATCTTATTGACTTTTTCTATATTTATTGCCATTAGCCTATTTTTATATATCCAGGATATTTTTAAGCTAAGTCCTGGATTTTCTAGAAATATCACTTGCAACATCTGCAAATAATGGTGCTTTCTCTTTTCATGTTTAATTACATTAACATGGAATTTCCAAAGCAATAGCAAATCATTGTGTCAGTGGGAATAAGACTTTAGACCTGAAGTTAAAGAGAATGTGTTTCATTATTGGATCAAATTGCTTAAGAGTGTTTTTTTTTTTTTAACATATTTGAATATAGTCATCTTGTCTCTGATAGGAACAAACATTCCCTTAATAATAATAAGTAGAGCTGAGATTTCCCTCCCACTCAAACTTAAATTACAAAGTTCAATGCTTTGGCTTAGCACATCTTGAAAATATAAAACTGACTTTAATTCAGCTAAGTTGGATTTGAATGTATAGGAAAACCCAAGTGTGATTTAGAGATTGTAGGGAAAGGAAATGAGCTTTCGATGAAAACACGTTTACTAGTGAACTGTTTAAGGCACTAATTCTCAAGCTTGGCTGCCCATTGGAATTGACTGGTAAGATTTACAAATTTACTGATTTCTGGGTCCCATTCCCAGGTAATCTGATACAATTAGTCTGGGGTACAGTATGGGCATTGGGCATTTGTTAAAGAACCCCAGGTGACTCAAATGTATGACCAAGTTTTATAACCACTAATTTGGGGGAGATTTTAAACCTATTTCTCCCACTGTACAAATTCTGGTTACTAGGTTTGTGTAGGCTACTATTAAAATATATCAGTGTGGGGACGCCTGGATGGTTCAGTCAGTTAAAACATCTGCCTTCTGCTCGGGTCATAATCCCAGGGTCCTGGAATCGAGTCCTGCCTCGGGCTCCCTGCTCAGTGGGAGCTTCTCTCACTACCCCTGCCTGCTGCTCGCCCTGCTTATGCTCTCACTCTCTGTCAAATACATAAAATCTTCTAAAAAGACTAAAAATAAATAAATAAACAAATAAAGACAAGCTTCACTGACTCTTTGAAAAAAATATATAAATAAGTACATATACAAATATATATTTATTTTAGATATATATGTGTACACACACACACCAGTGTGCACACCAACTTTCATAGCAGTGTTATTCACAGTAGTGAAAAGACGGAAACAACCCAGTGCCCATTGACGCACGTGAATGGATGAGGAAAATGTGCTGCGTACACACAATGGACTATTATTCGGCCTGAAAAAGGAATGAAAGTCTGATAGATACCATAGCGTGCGTGCACCTGGAAGACATCACGCTGAGTGAAATAAGCCAGACACAAAAGGACAAACACAGCATGATTCCGCTTTCATGAAGTCCCTAGAATAGTCTAATTCATAGAGACAGAAAGTAGAGCAGAGGTTACCAGGGGCTGGGAGGAAGGCGGGTGGGGAGTTATTATTTCACGGGTACAGAGTTTCAGTTTGGGAAGATGTAAAATTTCTGGAAACGGGTGACGGTGACGTTTGTACAGCATTGTGAATGGTCCTGATGCTGAAAAACAGTTAAAATGGCCAAATTTTGTGTTTACAACAATAATATAATTCAAACAAAAACAGTTGCCAGGAGTGGGCTGTGAACCGCCTTCTCCATCTAAGTTTAGCATGTTCTTGTGAAGGAATTGTAGTTCCGAGTGGTTTCGAAATTGCCTTAATAGACTTTGTCTGGTAGTGGTTTTTTCCTCCCCCACGCCATTTTCAAAGAAGGTTGCTCTGTTCCTTGCCTCATAGAACCTTCCCACGTGCACAGCCAGGTAGAAGCACGAAGCCGCCATTGGCGGCAGCGCAGCGCTGGGAAGCCTATCATGGGGGGCCTTTGGGAGCAAGGACCAGAAAGGTGTGCCCCCTTCACCCTCCCACCTTTGAGGGGCTCCTGCCTGGACCGCTCATGGACACACCAGACAAAACTGAGATGCCAAAAATCACCATTGTTGTGAAGTGACACTTGTCAAGAGAGGTCTAATTTTTTTCTGACTTGCTAATGCTTTGGGGGTTCTGAAGAGGAAGACGAATGGAATCATGTCTTTTGGGTATCGATTTTCATGAGGTAAATGAGGCCTTTTAAAATCTGTCTCAACTGCAAGCGATGGATCACAGTATCAGAGAAAGGCTTTGCATTACAGTCGTGATCACGTGCTTGAGCCGAAGACAAGTGAGCTTTCTTGGCTTGGTTTCCCTATGCAAAAGGGCTGTATCATGTATGCATATTGGATACAAATAGCAAGTTGCTCATATTTAGAATTTTTCTCAATTTTGGAAGATGTAGAGGCTAGGAGACTTGCCACATGTACTTTCTCCCCAAGAAGAAGTTTCTAGAACTGCACTGTCTAGAAGCATGTTCCTGAAATGTGGCCAGCACTACTGTGGGTATGAATTTCCTGGGACCACTGTCACAAATGACCACAAATTTGGTGGCTTAAAACAACTCATGTTTATTGTCTTACAGTCCGAAATCAGTTTCACTGGGATGACATTAAGGTGTCTGCAGGCCCACACTTCTTTTGTAGTGTCTAGGGAACAACCCCCTCCCCCTTTTTTTTTAAGATTTTGTTTATTTACTTGACAGAAAGGAGTGAGAGCAAGAAAGAGAGTGAGCACAGGGAGAGCCAGAGAAGCAGACTCCCCACCCAGCTGGGAGCCCGACCTGCGGCTCAAGCCTGGGGCCCTGGGATCACAACCTGAGCTGAAGGCAGACGCTTAACCGAAGGAGCCACCCAGATGCCCCAGGAACAACCCATTTCCAGAGCTTCATTCCAGGCCTCCCTCCTCTGTCTTTGAAGCCAGCAGCATAACATTAGCTGTAGCATTGCTTTCTTTGTTCTGCCATCCAATTGCTCTCAGTTTCTTTCTTTTTTTTTTTTTAAGATTTTATTTATTTGACAGAGATCACAAGTAGTCAGAGAGGCAGGCAAAGAGAGAAGGGGGGAAGCAGGCTTCCTGCCAAGCAGAAAGCCCGATGCGGGACTCAATCCCAGGACCCCGAGACCATGACCCGAGCAGAAGGCAGAGGCCCTAACCCACTGAGCCACCCAGGTGGCCCTCAGTTTCTTTCTTATGAGGACACCTGTAAGTACATTTACAGACCACTCAGATAGTCCAGGATAATTTCTCCATCTCGAGTCTTTAGCTCAATCACATCTGCAATATAAGTTGAAATTCACAGGGTCTGGAGATTAGGATGTGGTTATATTTGGAGGCCATTGTTCAAGCTACCATACTAAGGAACTGCATTTTGAATAGAATGAAATTTGAATTTAAATAACCATCTGGCTAGTGGCTACCATTTTGAATGGCAGAGACACGAAGATTTTCAAATTCACAAGAGGTTCTAAAGACCCCACTGCCTTCATGTTGTCTAAAAGCCAGTATCAGGTATAAAATAAATAAGTCAAGGAGATGGAACGTACAGCATAGGGAATAGAGCCACTCATATTGTAATAACATTAATAACATTGTGTGGTGACAGATGGTAAGTACACGTATCACGGTGAGCAGTGTGTAATCAATAGAATTGTTAGTTCCCTATATCGTGCACCTGAAACTAATACAACATTGTATGTCAATTATACTTAAATAATAAAAAAGATTTTTAAAGCTACACATGCCTAAAGGGAAAAGAAAAGGCCAAAAGCAGGTGCTTCATTTCATAGTCATCTTGTTTATTGTTGGTCTAGTCTTAAAAACAAAACAAAACAAAACAAAACAAAAACTAAACAAATTTGTTATTTAGAGAATTGAAACGCATCATCCCATAGATAGGATAAGGAAAACTCCTAGTGATTCTTCACCATCGAGCAAAGATTTACTGAGCATTTTTGAGAGCCCAGGCACTGAACTCTGAAAGTAGTTCACAATCTACAACATAATGGATACACATCGTGATGGCGGGAAGAAACTGACCCTAGTGAGGTCCAGGAAGGAATTCTGGAGGATGTAAAACCCAAGGTAAGAGATGGCCAAGGCAAGAAGGATAAGAAAGAACACGGGCAGAGAGAAAGGGGTAAGAAAGATATTATCAGGAGAGAGAGAAGTATGTGCCGAAGAAAGAGGTTAAAGGAGGGGTCTGGGAGTAGTGCTATATGACTGAATTATGTGGGGTCAGGAGGGGCAAGGCAGAAAAAAGAGGCAGGGGCTGAATCTTGATGGGCAGAATATATCACGATAAGGAGTTTGGGCTTTCCCGAGTGTCCATTCGGATTGGATTGGATGCAGTTGAGAGAAGGCCAGTATGAGTGTCTAAAACCAGGCCGACGTTTATATCTGCACCAAGGCTGATGGGGAAGCTGTGCTCCATAAGGCCTTTGGGGTGCAGATTCCTGCTACCTTATTCCTTTGCCATCGTTAGTGTATTTGCTAAGGCCGCCATAACAAAGTACCACAAACTGGGAGGCTTAAAGAACAGAAATTTAGTGTCTGACAGTTTTGGTGACTGGACATCCAAGACGAAGGAGTTGACAGGATTGGCTTCTTCTGAGGACTGTAAGGATATACTATAGAGTATTACGCCTCCATCAGAAAGGACGAATACCCAACTTTTGTATCAACATGGATGGGACTGGAGGAGATTATGCTGAGTGAAATAAATCAAGCAGAGAACGTCAATTATCATATGGTTTTGCTTATTTGTGGAGCATAAGGCATAACACGGAGGGCATGGGGAGCTGGAGAGGAGAAGGGAGTTGGGGGAAATCAGAGGGGGAGATGAACCATGAGAGTGTGGACTCTGAGAAACAAACTGAGGGTTTTGGAGGGGAGGGGAGTAAGGGGTTGGGTGAGCCTGGTGGTGGGTATTAAGGAGAGCACATATGGCATGGAGCACTGGGTGTGGTGCATAAACAGTGAATTCTGGAACACCGAAAAGAAATTAAAAAAAATAAATAAAATTTTTTGAAAAAAAGGATAAATCTGTGCCAGGCCTCTCCCACAGCTTCTGGTAGGTTTGTAGACATCTTTGGCATTTCTTGATTCATAGAAACATCTCTGCTTTCACCTTCACGTTCATATATTGTTCTCCTTGTGTGTGTGTGTGTGTGTGTGTGTGTGTGTGTGTGTGTGTGTGTCTGTGTGTCTGTGTGTCTGGGTCCGAACTTCCCCTTTTTATACGGACATCAGTCATATTAGATGAGGGCCTTCCTCGACATCAGTATGACTCATCTTAACCAATTTACTTCTGCAATGACGCTATACAATCACATTCCAGATAAGGTCATATTCTAAGATACTGGAGGTTAGGACTTCAACATATACATTTTGGGGGCAGAGGGGGGACAGAATTCAACACGTAACACCTAGGATGTGGTCCTCATCCTTAGGGCCCAAGGCAGCACTAGAGACCCAGCCGCCATATTCACATTTAGAGTTTCCTTAAAGGGCCCTTCCTTGCCGGTCCCTCTTCCACATGGACTCTGATGTTTGCTCTAGAGGTGCGAAGAGATTCTGGGTCTGAGGCGATCATTGGAACAGTGTAGTCCTAAAAAGACCACTGACCACCTGTTAGCAATGTCTCCTTCTTAGACATAGGGTCAGAGAAAAACCTGGCTGAAGAATGAGGACAGCAAGAGGGCAGGTTGTTGCTTTCCCAGATCATTCTAGAAGGACTTTGGGAAGAATAAGGGACTTCAGTGCACATTCACAAGACCAAGTTGCTGGGCAATGTGGCTCACTTCCCACAGGTTGGTTTCATGTACCTCCTTTTCCCTTTTGTAGTGTCTGTTCTCCTGTGGGTTGTGGTCACTCTGTGTTTATCTCCTTTACTAGACAAGGTGCTCCTTGAGAGGAAACAGAGCCCCTTTGAGGTCTGATGTGTCTCATGGAGGCAGAAGGAAGTTGGGGATTCAAAGCTTAAAACTCAGCTCTAGCGCTTATTAGCTGCAGAAATTTGACCTCCCCCCCCCCCAAAGAAAATTTAGCTTTGTCACTTGTAAAATAAGTTAACAATATTTACCTTGTAGGTCATTATGATCATGAACAATAACAAGTGCAAGTGTGTGGGCTACAGTAGATGCTCAATGGTAAGTATTATCTGTGATCGGTCCTAGCGTCTCTCCAGGGCCCAGCTCGGGGCACTTTGCAGACTAGGTGCTCAATAATATGTACGATTATCACATGTCTCTTTTCATGGCCCAAGACTTCAGTGTCTGATGGAATAAACAGGACAAAATGGTTGGAAGAATTCCTCACACACAGGATACAGATCCAGCCTGCGGTCAGAGGGCAAACTCTCTCGAACACAGCTAGAGAGAGCCCTGGGAAAAGGCTTCCCAGAGAGAATTCGGAGTGAACTTGGACCGGAACGGATAATAAACTCCATGTAATGGTCCTACAGCAGGAATCTTTTCCTGTGATTTGGGGCTATGTATTTTATGGTGTCTGATCATAGTAAATGTCTCTCAAAGCATTAAGCTCTCCTACACCTGCAATAATATTTTCATGGCTAACACTGCAAGGTCAAAAGAACTGGCTGTCTTACCTACATGTGGGAAGGTGTGTTCTGAATTTCTAAAATGAGATGTTTACCCAGATTTTTTTGACGAACAGCCCAGCAATTGACAGAAGCTGGCCCATGGCTGTGATTTGAAGTACCTGCTCTTGGGCTCTAGATGCCTTCTAAGGCAGTGCTCTCAGCAGACCTTCCTGTGAGGATGGAAATGTTCTGCATCTGTGCTAATTTGGTGAGCCCTAGCTACCTGGCTATTTTGATTCAAAGTGAATAAAATTAAATATTCAGTTCGGGGATGCACTCTCAAGGGTTACTATAAAACAAATGGTAATGGAGACTGATTGATGCAAAGATAGACAAAACCAATCTATCAAACAAAACGGAGGTGGGAACTAGTCTACACATATATGGCCACCTGATTTATGACAACTGCAAATGGGTGGAATGAGCTTTTATTTTTATTTATTTATTTATTTATTTATTTTTTTCATAAACATATAATGTATTTTTATCCCCAGGGGTACAGGTCTGTGAATCGCCAGGTTTACACACTTCATAGCACTCACCATAGCACATACCCTCCCCAGTGTCCATAACCCCACTCCCCCCTCTCCCAACCCCCCTCTCCCCAGCAACCTTCAGTTTGTTTTGTGAGATTAAGAGTCATTTATGGTTTGTCTCCCTCCCAATCCCATCTTGTTTCATTTATTCTTCTCCTGTCCCCCTAACCCCCCATGTTGCATCTCCACGTCCTCATATCAGGGAGATCATATGATAGTTGTCTTTCTCCGATTGACTTATTTCACTAACATGATACCCTCTAGTTCCATCCACATCATCGCAAATGACAAGATTTCATTTCTTTTGATGGCTGCATAGTATTCCATTGTGTATATATGACACATCTTCTTTATCCACGGAATGAGCTTTTAAATGAACACATTGGATTCATTGGATATCCACATGGGAAAAAAGCCATCTGGGTCCACTTCTATATCCCACCATCTACAACAATTGATTCCAAATGGATTAATGTTCTTAATGGAGCAAATTACAGTAGTCAGACTTTTAGAGGAATACAGAAGAGAAATCCTAATAACCTGGAGTAAATGCGGACTTCTTAAATCAGAAACACTCACCATGAAAATTGACACATTGGAATATTAAAATTAAGATTTTTTTTTCCTCAGAAGACTTCATTCATTAAAAGAATGAAAAGAAACCCAGAATGGGAGAAGATATTTGCCACATATAGGCCTGACACAAGATGCATATTAAAAAAAATCCTCTTGGGGCGCCTGGGTGACTCAGTGGGTTAAGCCTCTGCCTTCCACTCAGGTCATGATCCCGGTGTCCTGGAATCGAGCCCTGCATCGGGCTCTCTGCTTGGCAGGGAGCCTGCTTCCCCTCCCCGCCCCCCCCGCCTCTGCCTGCCTCTCTGCCTACTTGTGATCTCTGTCTGTCAAATAAATAAATAAAATCTTTCAAAAAATCCTCTTATAATACAGACAGACTCAGCATATCTGTCCCGGGGAATACGACTCATCAGTAAAAAGAAGTGGATTGCTGACATGCAAAAGCATGGAATCAGAAATATAGTATACACTGTATAATTCCAGGAATACGAAATTTTGAAACACATAAATCTGGACCGTGGAGAACAAATTAGAATAGGGGGAGCCCCCAGAAAAGTGGAAATGAAGATTGACTGGGAGATGGCATGGAATTCAAGACTTATGTGCTCAAAACGCAGCAGATGTACAATGAAGATCCGTGGATTTAATTTCGTTGAAGTTGTACATCAAAAGAAACCTTAGACATTGAATTTCAGTTAGTGATATGCAGACTAAGTTACTTACAGGACATGTGTTGCTATCTGTAATGTGAAATGCAACAATATTAAGGTGGATAAAAGGATAGAAATGTAACAAAGCAAGTTTTATAAAATGTTATTCATAGAATCTATATGGTAAGTTTATTGTGTTTACTATAAAATTCTTTAAACTTTGCTAAGTATTTGGGGCACCTGGGTGGCTCAGTTATTTAAGCGTTCAACTCTTGGTTTCAGCTCAGCTCGTGATCTCATGGTTTTGGGGCTCGGTTGTGGGATTGAGCCCTGGATGGAGCCCAGATTGAACCCCAAATGGAGCCCCAGATCCAGCCCCATGTCAGGCTCCACACTCAGTGTGGAGTCTGCTTCAGATTCTTTTCCCCCTCCCTCCTCTTCTCCCCTCCCTGCGCTCACACACACACACACACACACACTCTCTCTCTCTGAAATACATAAATAAAATCTTAAAAAAAAAAAAAAAAAAACTTTGCTTGGGGTGCCTGGGTGGCTCAGTGGGTTAAAGCCTCTTCTGCTCAGGTCATGATCTCGGGGTCCTGGGATCGAGCCCCGCATCGGGCTCTCTGCTCAGCGGGGAGCCTGCCTCCCCCTCTCTCTCTGCCTGCCTCTCTGCCTACTTGTGATCTCTGTCAAATAAATAAATAAAATTAAAAAAAAACTTTGCTAAATATTTGAAAATTATTATAATCAAATGTTAGGAAAAATACAGATGAAAAGAACAGCTCACAAAAATGAGCAAAATTTCAACAGATACTAAATAAAGTTATTTCTAAACAACTAATAAACATGTGAAAAAGTGCTCAACTTCATTAATCATCAAGGGAGAGGCGAATTAAAATCACACAAGACACAATTATCTCCTACCAAAATGGCCAAAATGAAAACAGATGGAAAATCCTAAGTATTGATAAGAATATGGAACAACCAGAACTGTCTTACTTTGCTAATAGGAGTCTAACTGGCAGTCTTTAGAAAACCGTATTAAGATATCCAAATTTGAACATGGCATAACGTATGACCCAACAATTCCATTTCTAGGTAAATATCCAAGAGCAAAGCATTCGTGATTCAACATGTTCATTGAAAGATCTCTATTACAGTGTTCTTCACAATATTTTTAGTAGGTCCAAGATATACACCTATTTCAGTGTTATCAACAATTGACTTGATAAATAAAATGTGGTATATTCACACGGTGGAATGCAATACAGCAATACAACAATCCTCATGAACGGGCTGTAAACGGAGTTGACATATGGATGAACTTAATGAACGTAACAGTGAGTTAAAGAAACTAGACATAAAAGAGTGCGTGCTATAATGGTCTCGTTCATCGTGTGCAAACACAAGGCTGCTTGTCTACTCACGACTTAGAATTCTAAGGATAGAGGGTAACCCTGGGGTGGGAGGGAAGTGGTTAGTGACTGGAAGGAAGCACTTTTGGGATGCTGGTTAACCATGTTCTGCTTCTTGACCTGGTTGCTGGTGTGATCCATTTGTGAAATTTCATTTATAATTTGTGTACTTATCTGTACGTATGTAATATTTCAATAAAAAGCAGCTTCTGCCAGAAGCTGTGAGCAATATGGGGCCACAGAAGGATTTGCCATTTGAGAGACTTGAGAATATTTGAGAGACAGGATTAGAGGTGCGTTAGGAAGATTAATCCCTGGCTTTGTGGAAGATAGCAAGGAGAGGAGCTAAGGAAGTGTTTGTAGAAGTAATCCAGGCAAGCGATTATGAGAGCCTGAATTAAAGTAGGGCAATGGGGCTGACAGGGACAGAGGATAGCTGATATTTAGAGAAGAAACAGAACTTAAAGTCACTAAATCCCTCTGCACCTCCCTTCCTCACTTGAAAAATGGAAGTAACGGTAGCGACTTCACTGGGGCTATTTTGATGATTTAATGATCTGTGCCACATCCAACGGACAACAAACAAAGTCACTGCTCATTGCATACTAAGCAGAGCAAGGTACGAGGTATTCAGATTAGGAAGTTTTAAGGGAAACATCTTAATTTGGCAAGGTCCAAGCAACCCTGTCTTCTTCCAAGCACACGTAAAACCACCTCCCTGCCTAAGGCTGGGTCCCGTGGGACACAGAGTAAATGGCTACGGTTAGGAACACGACAGTACATGTCAGAACCTGAGCGTGACCTGCTCCCACGGGGCCACAGGTAAGAAACAGGATAGGGCTCTTGGGGGCGGGAGTTCCAGCAACCGGAACCCAGCGCCTCCTTCCCACTCGCTCGGCTCAGAGGCGGGGCCACTGAAGGGGGCGGGGATCCAGGCCAAGCGGGTGGAGTTGGGGCCAGAAAAGATGCCAATGCGACGCGAGCTTTCTCGTGTTTAACCAATTGAATGCGCTCAGGGCCGCCCCCATTCTCTGATTGGCACAACGCGTCTGCCTGTGTTCTCGCGGTTTGTGGGAGCCTCTCCGCGGTCTCGCGAGGGTACCGGTCTTAGCCGGTGCTTGGTTCTGCGATCGGGTTCCTCTGACGCCTGGAGTCGTCCGCCGGTTGCGGTTCGCGTTGGAGCCGCTGTGCGGGAGGTGGAGGTGAGGCGCGGCCCGGGCTTTGGGTTCTCGGGCTAGACCTCGCCTTCACCCGCCTTCTCCCTGCCGGGCGGCAGAGTGGATCTACTGTCACTTGGCAGAAGGAACCTGGGGTGGGGAACCGCGACCCCATTAGGCCCTGCCGGGTACTGACGCTCACCCCACCTGGGTTGTATGCAACCTTGAAGGGGACATTTGGGTTAAAAATAGTGAACTTGTGGTTCTATTGCAAACACACTTTAGTGCATGCAGTACGTCCAGTATACCGTGCTTGTAGGGATTAACCGCCCTACTTAAGTGTGCCAGCTCCCCCCCCCCCTTTTTTTTAGCACGGGCTAATTTACGGAGAGTTCAGGTGGAGCCACACTTAGATTCTGAACTTCGTTTTTAATGCAGATCCTTAATAGCAGCCCTACTCACCTCCTAAAAAGGTAATGCAGATTTCTGCAGTAAGGGAGCATGGCAGTATGTACTGAATTCTTGCACTTGTCAAAAACCACAAAATTATCTTCAAGTGCTTTATACTTAATCGTAAAGGTCTTGAGCCTAATTCTGTTTCAGAGAAGGAAAAGCACTGCCAGAAAAGTAGGGGGCGGGGGGAGGCAAAGGAGAATCCCAAAGCATGTAGACACCTGTAGACTCCTGAATTTTCACGTAGAAAATGACAAGTGTTGGCAAGGAAATGGATGGAGAGCTTGGAACCCTTGTGCACTGCTGGTGGGCACGTAAAACGGTTTAAGTGCTGTGGGAAAGTGTGATGGGTTCTCAAAAAGTTATACACAGGGGCGCCTGGATGGCTCAGTGGGTTAAAGCCTCTGCCTTCAACTCAGGTCATGAACTCAGGGTCCTGAGATCGAGCCCCACATCGGGCTCTCTGCTCAGCGGGGAGCCTGCTTCCTCCTCTCTCTCTCTCTCTCTCTCTCTCTCTCTCTCTCTGCCTGCTTGTGATCTCTCTCTCTCTCTGTGTCAAATAAATAAATAAAATCTTTAAAAAAAAAAAAAGTTATGCACAGAGTTAGCATCTGACCCAGCAATTCCACTCTCAGCATAAACCCCAGAACATTGAAAGCAGGGACGCAAAGTTACTTGTACACCCATGTTCATAGTAACATTATTCCCAATAGCCAAAAGGTGGAAACAGCCCAAATAAATGTAGAGCTGATGGATAACAAAATGTGGTATATACATGCAATGGAGTACTTGTTGCCCTTAGAGAAGGGGTCAGTAATACCTGGTGCAACATAGGAGAACCTCGAAAACATGGTAAGTGAAATAAGTTGGAATCAAAGACGGATACGATGATTCCACTTTCATGAGGTACTTAGTGTAGTCAAACTGATCGAGACAAAAGGTAATGGGGTTACCAGGATCTAGGGAGAGGAGAGCATGGGGAATTAACTGTTTAACAGGTATAGAATTTCTGTTAGGGATGATGGAAAAGGGATGGTTGCATAACATTGTGAATGTAAGTAATGCCTCTGAATTACACACTTAAAAACTGTTCATGGGAGCACCTGTGTGGCTGTCCGTTAAGCGACCTTTGGCGCAGGTCATGTTCCCATGGTCCTGGGATCTAATCCCATATCGGGCTCCCTGCTCAGCAAGAAGCCTGCTTCTCCTTCTCCCTCAGCCTGCTGCTCCCGCTACTCATGCGCTCTCTCTCTCACTCTCCAAATAATCAAATCTTTTACAGAAATAGTTTATGGTGTATATACTTCATCACATACACAAGAAGCAAAACTCATCGATAAATACACTCTAAAGTTGCAACTAGTCATTGGAAAACCTTGTCTTAATTTTAATTCCAGAATCTGGGTTGTACAAACATAATTTGTGAAACCCTTCTCAAATTTTGATTTGAAAACTAAATGAAAAGAATTCATGTTCAGCTCTTACTTGATGCTATTTTTCAATGTATGTGTGTTTGTTTTAAACTGTCCAGAACTCCCACATACCCAAGTGCATACATTGTGTTATATAGGCTGGAGACAATAGCATCCATCCTCTTGTTATGTATTTGGAAATGAGCAATTTTGGTATCTTGCATTTGGCCTCCCTATCAATCAGTATCATTAGGAAAAATATAATTTCAAACTAGCTCTTTCTAAACAGACAGCCAAGATGGATGGCAGCTTCCATACTGTTATTAGGATGGATTTTATCTTAGGGGTGTTTTTTTGGGGGGGTGGGGTGGGGAGGGTAAATGCTCCCTGCATATAGTTCATGTATTTCAAATATCATTTTCTTAGCCATTTGACAAGTAAGAAAATGCCAACTTATTTTCTCCCCTTTTGTACATGGGAAAATAGAAGGCATTGAAGCTGAGATGGTATGATGCTGAAATCTACAGCAACTCCTCCAAAGATCATTTGTACTCTTTTGTTTTAATTTGGACTAATTTTTCACTGTGAAATGAAATTCATTTCTTGTGAAATCAGAGGAGTGATTGTTGCCCGGATAGAACACGTTTAGCTGCCCACAACCATGCTTTCAAGGTTGCCAGCTAGCTCTGAGTAGATGTGAGTAGAATTATTCTTTTTTTCCACCATAAAAATGAGTGACCATTATTTAGAGCAATGAGTTCCTATTAAGCTTTGTGTAAAGTTAAATAAGCCTGCAAGTGAGACACTTGAGATGTTAACAGTAGTTTATGGTGAAGAAGTAATGTCAAGACCAGGAGTGTTTGACTGGCACAAAAAGTTTTAAGAAGGCAGAGATGATATCCATGATGATGTGGGAAGGGCTGTTCCATTGCCCACAGAACACACGAAAACAATGAGAGGGTCAGAAATTTGGTTTGCTCACACAGCCAATTAACTGTAAGGAAAATGGCCAAAGCGTGAAATTTAGACAAAGAAACAGACTCATGCTGAAAGAAAACGTGCACATGAGGAAAGTTGCTAGGAGGATTGTATCTCATTCCATTGTGGTTGATGATCCTGCAGAGGCCAAACAAAACCAGAGCTGCACGTGAACCTGCCACTTGGGCGTATATTCAGGGCACAATCCTACAGTTTAGTTTCACTGGTCTTGGCGAAACTTCTCTCTGAATCTAAAATGAGCTGAGCTTCTTCAAACATGTTCCCTTGGCTTCATAGGTCTATGAGTTGTTGAGCTGAGTCAAGCCTGTAAAGTTGAGTATGACAAAGCAGAAAGCGTGGGGCTCAAGGTTTATTAGGAACCTAGCAAACTCACCACGGGACTTAAAATTTCTACCTTGTTTCTTCAGGGTGAGCTCATTTGAATAATCAGTATGTTACCTACAGGCTGAGCAGTTAAACTTTCAACAGGACACTAGAGATCATTGTTACTCTGTATGGAGATATTTCAAGAAAGATAAGAATGGCCATCTTTAGGCAGAGATATTCAGACTTGTAATAATGAGACTTTTTGGAGTGGGAAATTGAGCTCAGTATTCAAATCTGTCATCAAGAAAGAAAACAGAATTATGTGAAAGAGAGAGCACATAAGTAGGGGAGAGAGGGAGAAGGGAGAAGTACCTCACCCTCCCCATCCCCTCACTGAGCAGGGAGCCAGCTGTCCAACTCGATCCCAAGATCACGACCTGAGCAGAAGGAGCCCTTAGCTGATGATCCAACCAGCTGCCTCCTAAATCTCAATTTTAAGTAGATTTTTATATATAAATTCTTTGGGTCTGGAATTTGGTACAAAAGGTAGACAAATAGAGCTCCATTTTGTTGCTGACTTCCTTCACCAGGAGAATGAGATGCCATGCTTTGAGAGAGTTTTGGAAGGCATCACTGCCATTAGCAACACGTTAACAACAACAGACACAGTCATTTCATCAGTAACAAGGAGCTGAGTTTTGACCTTCTCATTTTCCATGTGTACTACTTACTGAGTGTGGTGGTCCTGTGCTAAGCATGAGCTCTAATAAGCATTCATCGAAGGGAAGGCACTACCGTGGCCACCAATAGCTTTAAGTACATTATGGTCAAGTCACTTGGTAGTTTTGCTGAAACACTAACAGAAAAAGCATTGCTAATAGACATCAGACTTGAGATACAGAAGTAATAGGTGAAACATGATTTCATATACATTTTGGCAAACCTAGAAAACAATTTCAGATATCGTTGTCCATGAACATTGGCATTTTAAGGAGCTAGTTGATCATGTGCTGTTCCTTCCCATAAGAAGAGATTTTGAGTTCAGTGAGGATGAACTTCTCATTCAGAAATCTGTGTTTGTGCCCGTTTCCTTCCCAGTCTGTGGCAGGATACTGTCATCATTCAGTATTGGTATGTTTCAATTTACACACACCGGAAATTACTGTGTAGGACTGAAGTCAGAGCCCTGTGCTGGTGTCTCTGAAAAGACTAGTTTTTTTAGTTACACTATTCGGGTTTTCTGTTGTTTTAAAAAGACCCCCAAAAATCCAAGTCTGCATTTTGTGGAACATAAGCCAAAACTAATTGAGGTTGTTATGGAAAAAATGTCTCATTTTTAATGGTCTGTATTACCTCTGGGGTCCTGCTGGCCAAAGCTGTATGGCCCATAAGGCAAAAGTTACAATTAGAGTAATGGTTTTCATATTGTATTAATTTGTTTTCATTACTAAATTTTTACAACTTGATCTTTGGAGGTGCTTTGTACTGTGTAAATGAAATTTACTGGAAGTATACATAAGTAAACCATAAGTTGACATCCTAATAAGCCCTAAATGATTTTCTTATATTAGTTTTGACCATCTGTGTTGTTTTACGGGGTATTTGCTAATCCTTGGTATTTTAGCCACATGCTCGTGTCTCGTGATTTAAATCTAAATGAAGTTTAACTTCATTGCCATACCTCTGAAATTTTTTTTTTATAAAAATTGACTAATGAATAGATAAGATCTACCCCCGCTCGCACACCCATAAGGCACTAATAAAAATCCTGTAGGAGGCAGCATGGTGGGGTTCCAGCTCCAGCTGTATTTGTGATGTTAAGCTTTCCATCTGTATTAGTTACCAGAGGCTGCTAGGCTCTATAACAAATTACTACAAACGTGGTGACTTAAAACAACAGAAATTTGTTCTCTCACAACTTTGGAGGCCAGAAATCAGATTCCTGGGGTCAAATCAAATGCGCACTCTCAAGGGGAGCCTGGGGGGTGGGGGAGAGTGTATTCCTGGAATCTTCCAGAACTTCTGGTGGCTGCCACCTATCCCTAGCCTGAAGCTGTATCGCTCCATAATCTTCAAGGCCAAAATCAGATCTTTCTGCGTGTCTTCTCATGGCCTCCTCCCTTGAGCACGGACTCTCTTTCTGCCTCCCTCTCATAAAGGCACTTGTGGGTCTCCCGGGTGACTCAGTCAGTCAAGCACCTGAGTCTCAGCTTTGAGTTCAAGCGCTGCAGTTGGGCTTCCTGCTGGGTCTGCTGAATAGATTAAATAAAGGCACTTGTGATTAGATTTCCCGCTCAGAGATTAACCAGGATAATCTTCCCATCTTGGGAACCTTGACCTAATCACACCTGGGAAGACCCTTTTCCAAATAAGCTAACACAGGTTTGAAGTTACGACCTGATTATATTTGGAAGTCATTGTTCGGGTCTACTATGCCATAGGTTTTTCTCTTCTGCAAAACCTCCGGAACAATATTACCAACGAAACTTTTTCTTTTATTTTTTTTAATATTTTATTTATTTGAGAGACAGTGAGAGAGAGCATGAGCGAGGAGAAGGTCAGAGGGAGAAGCAGACTCCCCGTGGGGCTGGGAGCCTGATTCGGGACTCCAGGATCATGACCTGAGCTGGAGGCAGTTGCTTAACCAGCTGAGTCACCCAGGCACCCCGGAAACTTTCTATAGTAATGGAGATGTCCTTTATCTGTTGTCTGTTACAGTAGCTTCTAGCCACAGGAGACCACTGAGCATTTGAAGCGTGGCTCATGCAACCGAGGAGCTGAATTTTTTCATTTTACTCAGTTTTAAAATTATTTATTTGACACAGAGAAATCACAAGTAGGCAGAGAGGCAGCCAGGACCCTGAAATCATGACCTGAGCCAAAGGCAGAGGCTTTACCCACTGAGCCACCCAGGTGCCCCTATTCAGTTTTGATTTAAACTTAAATATCCCCATGTGACGTGTGACTTGGGCATATTGGGCAGCATGGTTCTGATATCTATAGTTCTAAATTCTGAACTCTGAGGCCCCTTAGGAAAAAAAAAAAAAGTGTCCTTTTTCCTCCCCTTATCTGGCTGAAGACTGCTTCCATCTTCCACCTGCTACTGTTTAGTCTAATGGACTTAAAACTTTTTAGCACCAAAACCCTTTCTACTGGGGGGCACCCGGGTGGCTCAGTTGGTTAAGTGGTTGCCTTCCGCTCAGGTCATGATCCCAGCGTCCTGGGATCCAGTCCCACATCGGGCTCCTTGCTCGGTGGGGGAGTCTGCTTCTCCCTCTGCCTGCCACTCCCCTTGCTTGTGCTCGCTCTCTGACAAATGCGTAAGATCTTAAAAAAAGCAACAAAAAACTGGAAAACCAAAGTGTAAACTGGGCTGTACTGGTTGAGGTTTGGTAGCGGGAGAGGAGAGGGGGGAGGACCAATGACTGACCCAGGGTCTCCACCTGTTCACCTGGCCCAGGTGACTCTTCTAGGGGCAGTGGCAGTGGTTGGTGACACCAGTGGTTATTCTTGGCAAGCGTGTTCACTAGTCACACCCTGAGACAGCGGCTAGAAAACGGTGGTTCCCTTGGCCCCTTATCCCTGAACCACAGTTGATGTCATGTTTTACCAGAACTTGGGGCTGCAGCCCCAGTGGAAGCTTTAGGACTCTCCATTCTTTTTTCCCTTTTCCCACTTAGCACTTGAAGTCACCTCATACAGGCCTTTTGTTCTCCCAACCACCGGGCACCCCTCCACCGCCATCCTCCACGGCGCTGACTAGTTCCTACATTGAGCAAGGAAGCCTCACGGGTCTTTACAATGGAGGACGCCATCAGCGGATCAGTTCCACCAGCATTCACGGACTTTCGTCTGTTTTATTCACTGATGTGGTCCCAAAACCTACAGTAGTACTCGGTCCGTGAGGCATGCTCTAGTTACTGTATGGAAATCCAAGCCAGCATTTTGGTATAGAAATACTAAACACCAGCACCGTCATTTTATTACAAGGACCATACAGTATTATAGAAATGATCCTATAGTTCTACCAATGAATGACATTTACTGAGCACTTACTACTCACCAGGTAGTTACTATGTACAGACTCAACTTTAGGTGGATTAGCAAGAGACTGAACCTACGTTTAGTGTTGTGCCCCTTCTAGTGTTCTTACTGGCTGTAAGCCACTCACTCAAGTGCCATATATAATTCAACCGATATTACTGATATTAGGCTTAATTATAAATGATACTGCTCCTTGTAGTAGACTCATGATGGGCTTAGGGCTCAAATATACCAGAATCATTATTATGGCAGGAGCTTGATTAACCCCTGGGAATATGATAGAAAACAAGATGGGGGGGGCACCTGGGTGGCTCAGTGGGTTAAGCCTCTGCCTTCTCCTCAGGTCATCTTAGGGTCCTGGGATTAAGCCCCACATTGGGCTCTCTGCTCAGCGGGGAGCCTGCTTCCCTCCCCCCCCACCTGTTAAATAAATAAAACCTTAAAAAAAAAGAAACAAAGATGGACTTCAGTGAAGTAGGGGCAGGGCAGTCAGGTAACCACTGACTACACTTTTAAGTATGACTAGGCTGTTATAGGATGCTAGAGAATTCTAGAACAAGAGCACTTGGGGTGGGGGAGAGATGACAATGACCACAGAGAAGTTGGGTAAGAGCAGGAAAGAATATGGGTGCTAGGGGACATTTCTGGGAGGCCAGAAGGTATAAGATACCCATCTTAGCCTGCATACAAGTGGTCATTTCTCTGCAGTTTTACTTTGCTTCCCTCCAAAACCTTTACCCACTTCTCTCTCGGGGCCTTTTGTTTTCACTCTGCCCAAAACGTTCTTCACCCAAATACATACAGAACCACAGCATCTCCAGATCCCGGTCCTGGTCCTTCTTGGCCAGCCCTGAGCTCATGTCCTCTACTCACCATGCACATACACACATACACTCGGTTCCTCTCTCCTTTCCCTACTTTCCTCCCTTCTAGCAGTTATGGCCTTCTCACATTATTTGTTCAATAGATGACCTGAAAAATAATCCCGAGGTTGGATTTTAGTGTCATATGCAAGTGTAAATGAAGTTTAGAAGAACAGGCTGGCACGATGTTATGAAATAAGCATTAAGAGTGACTCCAAGGTGAATATTAAATATCTTTATTGAAAACTTCTGGAAAATGAGGTATTTGTAGACGTTCAGGGCTGGTCATGGCAAACAACTAACACATACTAGGCTCTGTTCATCTTGCTACACTGTCTCATTTCTTCCCACAGGAAAACTTCCCCACCACCTTCAAGATTTTCAGATTCTAACAATCTAGCACCACGGTATCCTTTAAATCCCCTCACAGCTCCTTATGCTCATTCATCAAAAACACCTAACATGCAGACAGATGCCCCTTTCTGCCAAATTCTAGGTAACTTCCGTAGGTTTGATGTAATTAAATACTAAGAAGACCTTATACTCTTAACAGCTCTAACTGTGGTCTCCCCTGACCAAACCGACCTCAGCTGTTTCAGTATTACTCTGGTACCACTAGAACATTAAATGCCAAGAGAGAGCAGTGACTTTCCAGGAGGTCACATGGCCAGAAAGTTCTATGAGGACCCTTGTTCAGGGCTACACACGTGGTGGGACCTTGGGTCAGTACCTAACCTGTCTGTTGCTTCATCTGTAAAATGAGAATAGTTCTGACCTCCCAGAGTTGTCAGAACTAAAGGACAAGATGGAAATAAAAAAAAAAAAAACCCTGCTATGCTACCCGATCACCACCAGCACTGTCCTGCTGCTAACACCTGCGAAGGCCATGCTGGACACATGGCTGCTCCAAGTGAGGAGGAATATTGACCTCATTAGAGGGGTGTGTGTACGGTAACTGCAGAATTGGTGTAAGTCAATAAAAATACCAGCATTGGAATATTCCAGCTTCGACAGCTTGTGCCTGTAGTTTTCAACCTATAAAGAAAAAATTCCAAATGACCTTTCAAACAGAAAACACCTTGTGTAGACTTTTTTCCGCGAGTTGGGCTCCCTGCTCTGCAAGGAGTCTGGTTCTCCCTCCTCCTCTGCCCCGACCCCGCCATGCTGCTGACCCGTGCTCTCCATCGCGTGCACGTGCTCTCTCTCAGATTAATAAAATCTTACAATCACCAGGGTGCTTGAACCAAAAGAAAATTTCCCTCTGGTTCAGCTGTGACTCCAGACAGGATCCAAAGAGGAGTTCTACGATCTCTTCCCTGGGTTTTATGGAGACTTACTTTACCCTTCTGTGTTAGCCTCTTAAGGCACTGCGTCAGCCTTAAAAGGGCACAGGAAAGGGCCGCTGGGTTTTCTACAGGGTTGTCTAGGCTCCCTGCACTCCTCTCATCTATCCCCTGGATCTCAGCGCTTTCTTGAAGAGTCCGAAAACCCACGGGAAGCAGCTGCTGTGCGGGGGGAGCCCGGGAACGCGCATTCCCCCCACCCGAAGGGCCAGACAATCCGGGGTCCACGGAACCGAACCCGTGGGTACCCCGGTCGCCACGGGCCACGTGCTCCGGGCCTGGGTCCTGGCATTTCTCTCCAGGACGGGGACCTACCTGCGCGTAGAGCTCAGCCCACTGCAACCCCGCACACGTCGGTGACAAACTCTCCGGTCCCCGGGCCCGGCAGGGCTGGCCCCGAACCCGCTAGGAGGTGGCCGCGGCGGCGCCCTGGGGGAGCAAAGCGCGAGGTTGTTAGGGCGGCGGTCCCGGCCGCTGGGGAGCCTGCGGGCTGCTCCGCGCGGCGCCTGTGCCTCGCGCGGCCCCGGGACGGACTAGGCCGCCCGCCCCCCGGGCCTCGGAGGAGACTGCTCTACCCCTCCGTTCTGGCCGCCGGGAGCAGCGGAGCTCCGGGCGGGCAAAGCTCGAGGGGACGCGGGGCGAGCGCAGCCCCAGCCGGGCCCGCAGGCCGGGCGCCCTCCCCACCGCACCCGCGCGCACGGCTCACCTCCGCGGGACGCGGGCGGCGCAGAGACCCTCACGGCCGCGCAGCCACGGGGATGACCGCGCGGCGAGGAGGAGGCGGAGCAGCGGGCAGCCTATCCAGGGAAGCCTCCGGCCGGGGGCGGAGCGGGGCGGGGCGGGGCGGGCCTGACCATTGGCGCCCGCGGTCCTCGGCCCGCCCAGGTCCTTCGGGCTCTTCCGCGGCTGGAGGACGAGCTAGGCCTGCGCGCAGCATCCTTCTCGGAATCCGGAGTCCTGGCGCCTCCCTTTGGCCCTCGCGGATCTGGTTCTCGCCGGCAAGGTGCCTTCCTCGGGGCCCCTCCTGGGGGAGGGGGCGGGTCCACGGTCACTCTAGGACTGTCCAGGACCAGAGACTCCCTTTCCCACAACTAGACCAGCCCGGCGTGTGTTTAGAGTCTGTCCTGCTGAGCCGTAAGCTCCAAGAGAAGCCGGACCCTGTCTCTTTGACCACGCTCACCCAGGGCCCCTCCTAAATCCGACAGGACCATTGTGCATTCAGCAGCCGAGCTCAGTAAGTCGACCGTAAAAGGCAGGGGCTTGGGGAGCACCATAAACCTTCCCTAGGTGACAGTCTCAAACTTGACAAGCAAGTGGAACAAAATCGGAGTATATGCGAAAATAAGCGAACTCCGATTCCAGTCCTAAGACTTTAACATCTGTTAACAGATTTAGCCTTCAAAGTATCTTTCTCAGGCCCACATTTTAAATGGGGAAACAGACAGGCGGAGTAGGTTTCCGAGGTGACAGAGTGGCTAACAAGTGGTGGATCTGGGATTTCAACCCCAAAAGTCTTATTAAAAAGTAGAGCCCCTCAAAACACTACCACATTGGCTCTCCCCAGGTGTGTGGAGCCGGATGGGAAACCAATAGCATTTCCATTTGACTGTCTGATCAGGATAGGCCATCTCCCGTGTGATTGGGGGTCAGGAGGCCCAAAGAACAGGAGAGCACTTGACCTTTTCAGGACCCAAAAGTATATAATTCCATATAAATGTAATTTAAGGATGTAGGAACAGAGTGGCCTGAGATGAGGCTGCATGGGGGCCAGACAAAGCCGGAGGCCCTGGTGGAGTGTGCATTTTACGCCAAGAACAATGAAAAGCTATTCAGGCAGTTTTTAGGAGGGAAAATGATAGGATCTGAGGTAGGGTGTGGTTTGGTGAGGTGCCTTTGCTGAGGTGAAGAAATGGAATAAATTTTATTTTTTTTAAGATTTTATTTATTTATTTGACACACGGATTGACAGCAAGAGGGAATACAAGCAGGGAGAGCTGGAGAGGGAGAAGCAGGCTTCCCACTGAGCAGGGAGTCAGATGCAGGGCTTGATCCCAGGACCCTAGAGTAAATTTTATTAATAAGTCCCGGCAGCCAGCCACTCCCTACTTTGTGGATATTCGTAAGATGAATGTAAAATGAGTTAAAGTGGCAGAGGGCACATCACGTTGCTGTCCCTTTAACCTTCCTTATCTCAGAGTCTTCTAATCATGTCTCTAGTTTTGAATCTGTTCTAGTTATAGTCCCTCTGGGTAGCAGAAAGCTATTACCTTTCCTTCAGTTATGGCAATGAATGTGGACAAGTTAACTGCCTGGGAAGAACTGTCAGCAAAGAGATGAACGTAGGAATTCAGCAGCCACCTAGCAGGCATGGGAGTGGTTGTGCAGAATGTCTTCCTCCCGAGCCAGGTGGTAAACACTGGATGCGGTCATGCAAGAATGACAGTAAGGTTTCACTTGAACTTGGGAGAAGTCTACCTCAGTCTGAGGACTTTACACCTCTGGCAAATGACAACTGTAGTTCATTTGAAATGGTAAAAACCATTTGTTTGGGGTAGAGGAAAAATATCTTCTCAACTATTAAAAAAACAATTAAAATTAATACAGAGATGATGGAGTGAAATTAACTCATTGTATAACTGGTTTTGGAGTTAAATTCAGGGTCGTCTTTGTTCGTTGTGAAAAATGCTTCTAATTCAGGTTAAAGAAAATGGAATCGTTTCCTTATGATTATTTGACCTGATTATTTGAGAGAAATATGTCCAGCCTGAGAGAATTTAGCTCGACCTAGAGGACCAGGGAGCCAGGTGGAAAAAAGCACAGGAGACCTGATGGGCAGGTACTGCCTTCATGCTTCCCCGACCTCCCACCTCCGTCAACCGGTACATCTCTCTTCAACCACCATTAAATAAATCCCTGCCCCTGGGCTCCCGCCTCCATTCCTTCCAGCTTCCCTCCGCCTCACAAGCTACCTGTTATTTGGGGGTCTTTTTTCCCTCCCTGTCTTGTTTCTCACTTCTCTCTGGCTCTTAGTTTCTCCATATATACACACTCTATCACTTTCAATCTGAATAAACGTTCCCTCTACCAAATATGCCCCAGTCCCCAGATGCCACACTCTCCTCCCCTCCCTAACAGACCTTCAGAAAGACCATGCTGACATAGGCCTCCATTGCCTCAGCCTTATTCAGCCCTCTAGGTCAGGATAGTCTGACTCTCTTCCTCCCCATCCCCTGAAACTGCTCTCCAAGGCCACCAGCAACCTCTCAGTGAGACCTCAGTCTCCTGCTCTTTCCTAGCCTCTCCGTGGCATCGGACATAACTGACTGCTCCCTCCTTGATTCCTCTTTCCCTCTGGTTTCTGAGTCTCCACTCATCCCTGCCTTTCCTCCTACACCCGTGGCCCTTCCTTCTTCCTCTTTGTCCTCCCTTTTCAAGTGTGGGTTCTGGGGACGTTCTTTCTTAGCTCTCTTCTCTTTTTACTCTGTATATTCTTGCTGACCAACTTCCCAGGAATGACAATAATAGAAGCCATTTCCAGAGTGTCAGTCACTTACTTAACACATGCCAGCTCTAATTCATATTCTGTGGGGCCGCTAACAAGACTGTTGTTAGTAACACTGATGAACACTTATGAACCAGTCATAGAATTCAGTCTTTTACATAAAAATACCATTAACATCAATTTAGAGATCATAAACTGAAGCCAAGAAAGGCTGAGTGACTGTCCCAGACTGCACAACGTGGCAGAGCTAGGATGCCCGTGAAGGACTCCCAGCCTGCCTGGCCTCCTCCGCCCACTGAAAGGGGCTCCCTCAGCCTAAACCTCTGTCCCTGGCTTTAAGTACCAAATACTCACAAATCCTGCACAGATCTTCATCTGGAAGACCAGAGACACCACAAAATCAGCTTCTCTCGAGCACAGTTCATTCTCTTCTTCCGACCCCGCACTTCTCTTCTGTGTCCTCTTGAAGAATAACTTCAACAGTTCCTCAGCCCAGCTGTCCAGAACTGAGCCCAAATGATGTCCTCTCTCTGCAGCCTCCTCCCATTCCCAACATCCTGCTTCCTCACGTCCTTCTAGTCAGTCAGTTCTTTCCGTAGACCATTACATGAGTCTTCCCTCTCCTACCCACTCCCTGTTGCTTTAGTTCTAGCTCACATCATCTACTTTCTGGCCCACGGCAGCGGCCTCCACTCAGCCTCCCTGCCTCCAGTCTTCCTGCCCTAGTACAACCTCCACACTGCTGTCATCCATTGGAAATCCTTAAATGGCTCCTCACTGCCACCAGGACCAAGACCAATTCCCTGTCTGTCTTCCTGCCTCCCCCCACCACACACACCTGTTACGATTCCAGCCATACTGAACTATTTGGAGCTCCCCGGATGCTCCGGCCAGCACCGTTCCATACAACTCTCTGTGATAATGGAAATGTTCTATAATGGCGCTGTCCAATATGGCGGCCACAGGTAGCTAGCTAGTCAGTATTTGACATGTGACTAGTACAACAAAGGAACTGATTTTTAGTTTTTATTTACCTTTAATTTAAATTTAAATCATCACAGGTGATGGTAGATACCATATTGCATTAGCACAGCAATTTAGCCAACAGCATGGACCTCACTGAAAGCTTGTTAGAAATAAAGAATCTCGGGCCCCACCTCTGATCTGCTGATTCGTGACCTGCATTTCAACCAACATCGCTTGTATGTACACTGAAGTTTCAAGAAGCACTGCTCTGAGAGCTCTCGCTTCTTTGCCTTTGCATGTGCTGATTTCCTTGTCTGGACTGCCTGTCACCTCTCCTCCTTTGCTCCTTAACTCCCATCTATCCCTCAAGACTCAGCATCTGCAAGCACAACATATCCTTAGTATGATTATCTGGAGGACAGAGGGTGGTGGGGAGGGGTGAGGAGGAGAGAGAAAATGTCTATGATAAAACCACATGTATCTTGTAATCCCAAGTATCTAATATCTGTATACTGTATCTATATCCATATGCACACATATTATAGTCTGTGTGTCCTCATGCAAAGATCGTTACTGTTAACGGTGGTTCTCTCAAGGTGGTGGGACTTCGTGTATTATTTTCCTTTAAATATTTCAGAATTATTCAAATTCTTTACAATGAGCCTGTACCGTTTGTAATCAGAAAATAAAATAATCATCACTTTCATTACAGAAAATAAAAGAAGCCTACTTTAGCCTTCTGTAAACACTTGTATGAACATGATACCAGAACAAAGTACGGTTGACCTTTGAACAACGTGGCGGTTGGAGGCACTGAGCCCAGCATAGTCAAAAATCCACAGATAACTTTCGACTCCCCAAAAACTAAACTACTAATAGCCTCCTGTTGACTGGAAACCTTACCAATAAACTTAACAGTCCATTAACACACATTTTATATGTTATGTGTTTAGTATTCTTTAAATTAAGCTGGAGAAAAAAATGCTATTAAGAAAATTGTAAGGAAGAGAAACTAGATTCACAGTACTGTACTATATTTATAAAAAAAAATACACATATAAGCAGACCTGGGTGGTTCAAACCTGTGTTGGTCAAGAGACAACTGGATAGCACTTTTTTTTTTTTTTTAAAGATTTTATTTATTTATTTGACAGACAAAGAATCTCAAGTAGGCAGAGAAGCAGGCACAGAGGGGGGGCAGGCAGGCTCCCTGCCAAGCAGAAAGCCTGATGTGGGGCTCAATCCCAGGACCCTGAGATCACAACCTGAGCTGAAGGCAGAGGCTTTAACCCACTGAGCCACCCAGGCGCCCTGGATAGCACTTTTCAAAAAAGGGTTGCTCATACCTCCCACAGTTAGGGACACTCACTGAATTAAAGGCCAGGAACAGCCTGGGCACCAGCTACCACTCACTGAAATCAGAGGAAGAAAACATCAGGATCTCCCTTGTGATGCCTTTGGTGCTCTCATGTCTACACTGTGTCTCAATAGACATAATCCTGCAACAGTGATGATAGTCTGCCCTCCATCCCCTGTCTGAGTACAGGGGCTGCAGACTGAAAGGGGGGTTAGGTGTACTAAGAGGGTCACCTGGACTCATCAGAGGTAACTGCAGAGACATTTGGACACCTTGGATGGCATCTTAGTTGGCCCTAAGCATCAAGGATTTGCTCTACTAAGAACTGATGTTTTTGTATATTGGCTGTTGCATTCCATTCTTTTCTAAGTTTTGGCGATTTTTTTCCTTCACCGAAGCAAGTGTGACAGTTACCTATAGAGAGGCTTTTTTAAATTTGTAGCAAAATGTGTTCTGCTGAGCTGGGGAATGCAATTTCTGCAAAGACTTAATGGGCTCAGCTCTGGGAACCCGTGGGTTCCTTATAGAGTAGGGCCACAAAAGGCCACCTGCGCAAACAGAGGGGGCAACGTAGCCCAGGGCCAAAACATTCTGTGCAACAATTCATCTGCAAAAGCAGGGAGTAGTGTGAAATTTGATTAAACAGCAAGGTGAAGAAGGCGGTTTTTTGGAGGGAGAGCTACCTTTCAGGGTAGGATGTAAGCATTCATGCCATTCTAAAGACAGATCAGAACATTTATACTCTTTCTTTTAGAGCAAGGGTGGCTCATCTCAGCAAATGACAGTGTTTTAGTTATTTTTAATTTTTTTAAAGGATTATTTACTTATTTATTTGAGAGAGATTGAGAACAAGCAGGGGGAGGGGCAGAAGGAGAGGCAGAAGCAGACTCCCTGCTTAGCAGGGAGCCAGACGTGGGGTTTGATTCCAGGATCCCGAGATCATGACGTGAGCCAAAGGCAGAGGCTTAACCGACTGAGCCACCCAGGTGCCCCAGCAAATGACAGGGTTTTAAATCAATCTTTTTAACATGTACAGTCCTATCTATAAGTCTATACCCACCTGTCAATCTCCCTGCTGTCAGCACTCATGTGGTCATGTAGTGGGGGCTCCAGAGACATAATAGGACTTGATAGGAGGTGCAGCCAGACTTTGGGAGGCCTGAACTCAGATGATTTGAATGATCGGCATCTTTGTTATCGTTGTCTTCTTCCTCTTTTCCTTTTTTTTTGAAATTCTCAAATCTGTTTTCTTTTTAAAGATTTATTTATCCGTTTTAGGAGGGGGGGGCAGAGGGAGAGGGAAAGAGAGAACCTCAAGCAGAGTCCACACCAAGCGCAAAACCTGACGTGGGGCTCGATCTCATGACCCTGAGATCAGGACCTGAACCGAAACCAAGAGTTGGAGGCTTAACCAACTGAGCCACCCAGGTGCCCCTGAAACTCTCAGATTCTTAAATGATCTTCTGTGTATTTCCTTTGGTTTCTTCATTCGTCTTTAGAGGGAAATAGTGTAGATCAAGAGTGGAGAATCTACCCTCTGAAGTCAGACCACGTGGGTTCAGACCTTGCTCTGCTATTAACTAGGTCCCTATGCATGGGTGATCTCCTCAACGTCTCCGAGCTTTGGCTCACTCAGGTACAAAATGCCATTATAGTAATGCCTACCACAAGAGTCCTCGCCTGCCTGAGGGTGATCTGTGTCTGGTGCAGAGCTGTCTTCTTAAGAAAAAGAATGCAAGAACATCTTACTTTTATGCATCGAACAAAAATACGCAACCATGTGAACATACGGTAGAACCCTACTGGGCCCGGAACCTAAACTGGGCTCCAGTAGCTGCGTTATACACCTGCCGTGAGGGAGAGGTACGCCCTGTTCTCCTTCAGTAACATCCCCAGCACAGCATAGCTAAGGAGAAAATTCCATGTTCGTACCACTGAGCCTTCTTGCTGACTCATCAGAATAATGGCCAGCTTTCACTGCACGCCTCTGATTATGGGCCAGGTGCTGTTCTACGTTTCCGACACATATTGCCTCCTTGAAGCCTCATATGAATGCTGAGAAATATGTGATGTTATGATCTCATCTTATACACGTAGAAACTGAGACCTGGGAAAGGTGCTAACTTCCCCCAGAAGATGTACCAGCGGTGTACTGAAACCCAGGGAGAGGCAGAAGCTGGTTTCCAGTGTTTTGAGTTCCTGCCACAGCGCCCTTTCTGTCCGACTCTAGGACTAGAGGAAGAGAGTGGGTCCTGAGTCACCATGCTGAGGCCCAACACGTGACTAGGAAGAGCTTGGTAAGAATGGGCGGTACTGTAAGTAACCAGTTAGGTCAGTAGAAGATGGACCCAGTTACCAGAACTGGGCAGAGGGTCTCAGCCAAGTTTGGAGGGCAGGTGTGGAGAAGCTTGGTTTTGAGCCCCAGGAATCCCCCCTATGTAAAATGAGATTGGTTCTAGAGATGGCAGAAATGATGGGGCAACCTACAGAAAGCTTCCCTGAGAGCCAAAACCTCAAACATAAAAATGGTCGATTGCCAGGGACACCTGGGTGGCTCAGTCGGTTAGGCATCTGACTCTTGATTTTGGCTCAGGTCATGATCTCAGGGTCATGAGTTCAAGCCCTGCTTTGGACTTCGTGTTCAATGAGGAGTCAGCTTGTGATTCTCTTCCTCTCCTTCTGCCCCTCCCCCTGCTCGTGCTCTCTCTCTAAATTAAATAAATAAAATCTTAAAAAAAAAAAAATCCATTGCCTGCCCTCTCCCAACAGCCACCACGCCCTCTGGATAAAAAGGCTGCTGGGAGTGGTCAGGCAACAATCTGACACTGCTTTTCTCCACCCTGTTTGGGGTGGGACACATTCCACGTGGTCTTCTTTTTCCCCACTCGCACACAAACACATTAATCGCAGACCATCTCGGAAGCCACGTTTTCGTTTTCGTGTTGCCTTTTTTTTTTTTTCCAACGTAGCTGGAAAACAATCATCCTTCAATGATGCACTGAAGCTCTCTGAGTCTTGCCCTCTTTCCTTTCCTCACGTATTGTAGTAAACCCAGCTCGCTGACAGGTGACAAATGTCCAGAATGGAGCCAGACACCCACAAGCAGAGGAAGAAGGAAGCAGTACCTGTTAAAAGGGAAACTCTTAACCAAGTACTTAAAAGCAACTCGTAATGTATTTGTAATATTTTTTGTATTTTTGTATTTGCTTATTTATAATTTATTGTTTATTTATCGTTTATGCCCCTATTTTAGTCCAAAGAGGAATTAACTGTAGTCTATAAGAATGCATTGTAACGAGTTTTAAGAAAACAGTGAGGAAATTGAAACATGGGGGCTAGTACACAAAATATTGTCCAGGAGGCTCTATACACATGCTGGAAGAAGGCCAAAAATCCTGCCCTGAGCTGCCTGGCAGCTGACGCAAAAATCAGAAAATAGAAACCAATCAGACGCTCGAGAGAAGCACACATATTCCTGAAAGAAATTCCTCCACGGATCTTCATAGAGAGGGCACTGCAGCCAACCTCCTAGAAAGAATCAGTATCAATATCCTGAAAAGACTCTCTCAAACGTTTACGGGGCCAAGATTTTTGATGTCCAGGTAGAATGTTTCCTAGTCAATGTTTTTTTCAAATCCTAATTATCCTGTGGCAGGAGGGTTCTTGGTCAGGCCAGGTGACCAAGAAGAATGTGGGATTCTGATTTTGAAGCAGATAGGTCACCCTCCCAGGTCATACTGAAATCAGTGTCTGAAGACAGATGGCAGGATCCCGTAAGAGAGATGGGATAATTGGGATGAATTCCCTGGTCAAAGATTCAGCATGAAGTTATAGGTATATAATAATATTATATGACATATATATAATATTAAGTTATGTGTGTGTGTGTGTGTGTGTACAGTCACAGATCTTTAAGGCAAGTAAATATCTCTAGTAAGATTATAAGAGTAAAATTCAGTTCTGAAGCAATAGGTTCCCATAGGAAGTGCTACACAATAAAATGTTGAGCCCGGGATATTAGACACAAATGTATTTTGATGTGAAATTAATTTGTTGCTTAATGTATCAGCTGTATATTTAGTTAACAATAATTTCATCCTCTTAGAACTTCAAAAGGCTTTTGAGGACAGACTTTCAATAGGGTTTTTCTTTTATAAAATGACCGAGGAACTTTGAGCCCAGGGCCTTTCTGTTTTGTCCATTTTATTTCTCTGAATTCAAGGAAGTATTCAAAATTCTCCCTCTGGCCTTTTCCTGCTGAAAAGCTCAAAACTAAAGACCTACCTCTAATATTTGCCCTTCAATTTCATCCTAACCCTTGGAGTATTTAAGCATACAAACTGAACTGAAATTTTTGAAATCAAAACAAATGAAGATAATTTGGAGCTCCTTTATTCTTAACTTTTATCATGAAAATATCCAACTATGCACAAAGATAAAATTCAACATATACCTGTGTATTTATTTTTCAGCCCACAACTATCAACCAAAAACACTCATTTTGTAGAATATTTTGTCAAGTCATTTTAAAGAAAACCCAAGATATCATGTTATTTCACCCCTTCGTATCTCAGTATTCATCTCAAAAGAAAAGGTATAATCATACCTAATAATGCCAGTATGATTGCTAAGAAAAGAAACAATATTTCCAATCCATGTTCAAATTATCTCATTGTCTAAAATTGTCTGTTGGATCAAGATCCAAACAAGGTCTACTCACTGTATTTGGTTATATTTCCCATTTCTTTTAAGCCTCTTTTAGTCAAAAAAAAAAAATGCCCTCTCTTTTTTATTTTTCCCAACACCTTTGTCAAATGACTAAACACAAACAATTGAGTAACAAGATTGATGTCCCCTATTCAGGGGAAAAAAGCCCATGGACTGGAGGAGTACAGTGCCTGTCGAGCAGTGGGTGTTTGTTGGGTATGTGTTGGGTGTATGCTGGGCTCAGGTGTCTTTGACAGGTGCTTCCTGCATGTACAGGTTGACCCAGGTTTTGATTCGTGATGAGGGCCAGGCTACTGGGGAGGCTTCCATTCTGTGAGTCCTGATACGGGAATTAACTTTATCAACTTCAACTTTTCTATTAATAGTGTTTGACATACAATTCAGAGGCCATAAAATTCACCCCTTTAAGGTATACAGTTCAGTGGGTTTTAGTATAATCATAGACTTGGGCAATCATCCCCGTTACCTAATTCGAGAACATTTTCATCATTCCAAAATGAAATTGGATCTGCTAGCAGTCACTCCCCGCCCTCTCTCCCCACGTGTTCTGGCAACCTCTCATCTACTTCCTGTCTCTACGGATTTGCCAATTTAAGGCATTTCACGTAAATGGAATCACACAACATGTGGTCTTTGGTGCCTGGCTTTTTTTTTTTTACTTACCATAATGTTTCCAAGGCCCAACAGACAAGAGCAGTGCTATGCAGTGCTGGACTCCTTCATTCCTTCTGATGGCTGAGTAATATGGCCTTGAAGGGATAACCGCATTTTGTAATTTATCAGTTGATGGACATGATGTTGACTCTTTGAAGGAACCAGGCCCACCTGTCTTGCAGTGTTCCACGTGCTGGCCGACTGCTTCCTCCTGCTGCTGGTTCAATTGTTGCCCTCTCCTGTTTTTCTCAGAGACTTGGGAGAAACCCCCATGCTTGAAAACTTGGCCGTCAAATGGTGTGGAAGAACCACTCTAGGCCCTATCAGCAGAGAGACTAGACTTAGCAGGCTTGAGAGGGGACCCAGGAATCTGTATTATTATTATTGTTATTTTTTTTTTAACACACCAGGCGATTCTGCTGAGGGTATTACCAGAACCCGTTCTGAGAAACTCTGCTGGGTGTCCTTCAAACTTGACTTCAGTGGCACTTGACATTTACAGGAAAGCCATAAAAGCAATGGTTGGCCATTGGCTAAGATGTTTTAAAAAAATAAAGTTGGAAATATCACAGAATTACTCAAAACAGCCTAGGTTAATATCCTAACCGATGTCTGGTGGGTTGGAGATAGGCATTCAAAGGAATCCTGGCCAAGAGAGTTGTGTTGTGAGTATTAATTAGCTACCCTCGAGTGAGGGAAGCTGCCAAATTTAGCTTTAAAGGCAGCGAGAGCCGAATTAAAGGACTGCACAGATCTTTACAGTATTGAGCTCAGAATTTACAAGGGTGCCCAGATCATTAATTAGAGTACTTTTTGATTCAGGAAATTTTAATTCCTAATCTGAAGCCATTTTTTTTCAGTGACGACGAGGAGGGTACATTGTAGATCTCTAAGAGAGCTCTCCCTGTGCTCTAGAAATATGCTACAAAAAAAGTACAACCATTTTTGCTTCAACACTTTTCATTATTTAGTGTATTTTGCACTACCAAAAACTCCTGAGTGGGAAGAGTTGTTTTCCCTTAATTTAATGATGAGTTTTCTTTCACTTAATACATGAGTGATGCTTTTAAGGGTCTTTTAATGGTTCTCAAGCAGCTAAAGCAGCAAATGGAGTTCCATTTACCCTGTGCGTCTCATTAAGCTATTATAGCAGGGAGTAATGTGGGTGAGGAAAATCCACCGCTTCTTTTTTTTGAGGCCGTGAGTGGGAAAAAAATGGATTTCTGGAGATGAAAACTGAGTTTTGACTTTCAAATGCCCTTCCCGGGGTGTTTATAGGGGAGTTAGTACTGGAAAGGAATGTTAATTCCCAAGTAATAATAACCTCAGCTTCTTGACTCCTTGGCCTAAAGAGTGAGCGCCTACAGCAAAAGGTATTTTTAAATTAATTATTTATTTATTTATAAGATTTTATTTATTTATCTGAAAGAGAGAGAGAGAGAGCATGAGAAGGGGGAGGGAGGGATCCTGATGCGGGACTGGATCCTGGAACTCCAGAATCATGACCTGAGCCGAAGGTAGTCACCTAACCAACCGAGCCACCCAGTTGCCCCAAAAGGTATTTTTTTTAAAACTTTTTATTGTGGAAAATTTCAAGCATACCTTTGACTCCAGCCAAAATCAAGAGTCGGTCACTTAACCCACTGAGCCACCCAGGAGCCCTACGGTTAGCTTCTTCCATTCAGAATCCAAACAGGGTCTATTTGGTTATGTCTTTAAATCTCTTCTGTTCTAGAACAATCCTCTTCCTCAACCTGACCACTGCTTTGTTCTAGAAACTGGGTCATTTGTCCTGGAAAATGACCTACATTCTGGATTTGCCTTCTTGCTTCCCTGTGGTGTCATTTAACTTGGTTCTTTATTTTCTGTAAACGGGCTTGATGAGATCTGAGTTGAATGTTAGGGGCAAGAAAACTTGCTACTTCCTAGAGTATCACATCATGAGGCACCTAGTAGCACAGTTGTGCCATTCTTCTAGGCTTCCTTGGTGGGTCTGGGTGGTGTCCCTGGGATTCTTCTTACAAAGTTGGCCATCATCCTTTACTGAATGTCTTCAGCTTCTGCTTCTGTCCATTACTTATATTCTCTATCCCATTAGCAGTATAAAATAGTAATTAGAAATTCTTCAGAAATAATTTCTTCTACGTTTATTAGCTAGACTTCTATGAAGAACAACTTTCCCTTGGGGCGCCTGGGTGGCTCAGTTGGTTAAGCATCTGCCTTTGGCTCAGGCCATGATCCCAGGGTCCTGGGATTGAGCCCCATGTGGGGCTCCCTGCTCAGTGGAGTGTCTGCTGCTCTCCCTGCTCTCTCTCTGTCAAATGAATAAATAAGATCTTTAAGAACAAACGAACACACATCTAGTTCCTTCAAGAAGGGCCCAGTTGATAAGAATAATGCTATACACTGTCCGCCTCCCTGCCGTGCTATTCCATGGTTGCAACAATCTAGGTTCTTTTTTTTTTTTTTTAAGATTTTATTTATTTATTTGACAGAGATCACAAGTAGGCAGAGCACAAGGCAGAGAGAGAAGGGGAAGCAGGCTCCTTGCTGAGCAGAGAACCCGATGCAGGGCTCAATCCCAGGACCCAGAGATCATGACCTGAGCTGAAGGCAGAGGCTTAACCCACTGAGCCACCCAGGCGCCCTCACAATCTAGGTTCTGACAACTCTTTGTTATTAGAATTCTGGGAAACTTTTATGGCCCTAAATCCCATCCGGTGGTTCAACGTGGCACTGAACTAATTTCTCCTGTGGATTCCCATGACCAGTGCTGCTCAGATCCACAGCCTCAGATCCCACACAGCTGCTGTGCCTGGGCCCCAGAGACTCCTACCTCGGCATCTGTGTCATCTGCTCAGGTAACATGGTTCCTTCCTCCTCAGGACATGGCACGCCATTCGTATTTTAAGTCTCAGTTAGCACTGTTCCCCTGTGTTCTATTTTTGAATCATTCATCTCCTCTAGGGAACTCACTCTCAGTATCTTACTAAAGTCTCCTAATGCCTGACATTTTAAGCCAAACATTTGTTTAATTGGTTTTCCATAAAAATGATGATCCATTTTTGTAATTTCATCGGCCTTTATTTATGGAGTTTTTTTTTAAAGATTTTATTTATTTATTTGGCAGAGAGAGATCATAAGTAGGCAGAAAGGCAGGCAGAGAGAGTGAGAGGGAAGCAGGCTCCCTGCTGAGCAGAGAGCCCGATGTGGGACTCGATCCCAGGACCCTGAGATCATGACCTGAGCCGAAGGCAGCGGCTTAAACAACTGAGCCACCCAGGCGCCCTATTTATGGAGTTTTAAATAGCACTGTCGAATGCAGGGACACATGAGAGGAAAAAATACAGATGTTGGAAAGAAGAAACAGAGTTGCCTATCTGTCAAATCTTTTTTGCACATTACAGAATGTCAAAGCCCCTCACTCTGCATTTTTCTGCCCGCGTACTTTGGAAGAAAGAATGGGGATCAGGGTCCTAGAGCATAACACAAACCCCGGATCTCTCTGGATAAAGGAAATTCCCAGTGTGTGCAGCGAAGTTCTGTGTTGTGCCAGTATCTGGCCAACGGGAAGGGCGTGGCAGAGGCCATAGTTGCGCAATCCTGCAGGGAACCAGATTCTTCTAATTGTTGCCCATGTCTGGAATTGTTGCCTCCAGGCAGAAACCTGGGCTTGAGGCCATTTGATTACGGCAGTGGTCATAAACTCCAGTGCTTACTGGGGCCAGGAAGGTAGCATAAAGGAGTGACGAGGCCAGGATAGGAGACTGGTGACTGAGGGACACAGGGCTTTACTGAAGCAGGTTACTCCATTCAGTCTCACCTGGCTGCGGCCAGGAATGTGGACCCTGAATGGCAAGAGCTTTTGGCATTTCAAGAGAAGCCAACAATCTGAATGCATACGTGAACTCTCTAGATTTCAAATGTTGGCATTAATTCGAAAGGATGTTAAACATAGTGGATAATTAGGGGCACCTGGGTGGCTCAGTGGGTTAAGCCGCTGCCTTCGGCTCAGGTCATGATCTCAGGGTCCTGGGATCGAGTCCCACATCGGGCTCTCTGCTCAGCGGAGAGCCTGCTTCCCTTCCTCTCTCTCTGCCTGCCTCTCTGTGGTTTCTCTCTGTCAAATAAATAAAATCTTAAAAAAAAAAAAAAACATAGTGGATAATTAAACTAAATATGTCTGTGGGCCACCATTTTGGGGCTTTTGATTTAGGGGATACTGTACTGTAAATGAATACCACAATGAGAACTGATATTTCCCACATCATCATCGCATCAAGATGAGTACAAGTTGGAGCCTAAAGCCAGTTTGCTGATGCCATTAGCAGAGCCTCAAATCATAAACCTTATAGGGATAAGTTAGCTCTATTCTGGTCACTGGCCAGAGGCTAGAAGTTTGCAGCTGTGTGCCATTTGTCATCTAGAAGCTCTGGATGGATGCATTCAGATCAGCGCAGAGCCATAACTCAAAAGTTCACACTCTATTGATTATGGGTCAGTGGTGACCTCTTCCTACAAGGAAGCGATCCCATTACGGAGCTAGCCCCCCTTCTCGAATCCTCATAGGAAAACAGAGCTGAGTATTGATGTGGATGGCTTTATGAAAACTCTAGGGCTTGACGTGCAGGAAGAGAAGGCAGTGGGAATTTAGACAGACTGCTTTTGTCTTTCTCAAGAGTGATAGCCAGATAACATGTCCTGCTGGGATTAGATTTCAGTGTCAAGTTGTCTTCTAATTAGTCGGAGAGAGAAAGCATGGCGATACAATTACAGTCTTTGGATGGTTCAAAAGAAACAATGGGTCCAAAATGGAGTCCCTTATGTTAAGCCCCACAAAGACTTAATACCTTAATACCTACTGCAGTTTTGGCCTCTCCTATGAGTGGAATTTTAAACTCTGTCTGGAATTTCCTGATCAGCACTAGTGAGATAATCTGCTTAAGATCCCCTGTTCTTCCTTGTAAGGGAAGGTCACCTTCCCTGAAACCCCGGGACTGTCCTTTTTATTTTGTAAATAACTCTTGTCCTGCCCCAGTTGTGCATAATACCCAAGCACTCCGTTTTCCACAGTCCCTTGGAACATTCTGTGGGATGTTGCACGGTTTGTGAAACATTGAATAAATCCAATTGGATATTTTAATTTACTCCGTTGAATTTGTTTTTTTTTTTTTTAAGATTTTATTTATTTATTTGACAGCGAGATCACAAGTAGGCAGAGAGGCAGAGAGAAGGGGAAGCGGGCTTCCTGCAGACCTTGGGGTCATGACCTGACAGGAAGGCAGAGGCTTAACCCACTGAGCCACCCAGGTGCCCCTGAATTTTGTTCTTTAACAGATTTGGTGGCAGTGGTGAATTGAAGAGAACTTCTGGCCTGGCACCCACGAACGCTTCATGTTCTCATCCTATTCCCAAGGGCTGTTGGTAAGTTCTCAGTTCGGAGCTCCTTTCTCTTTGCTTTGAGCTCCTGGTCTCACATTCCACAGTTCCCTGTTTTATCCGAAACCCCAGCCCTTGGTTCCACCCCCAGATCCCACACGGAGACCTGCTAGTGGCAGCTGTCTGGAAACAGTCTGCACTTCTTTGGGGTCTACTGATTCCAATCTTTCCCCGGTACCCAGATTCCACACGGTGTTGGTGGTTCTTACTGACCGGAGCTGGACTGGGTCCAGGGCCACACTGGGTCCAATTTGGGCTAGATGGGGTCCAGTGGAAGGCCTCAGGGGAATATTACACGAGGGCTAGTTGCTAATAGGAATCTCAGAAGTCAAAAAAGTTGGTGGGCACAGATAGCATTTAAAGGAGGTGAGAGCATGCGTCAGCCCAAGAAGATTCCCATGATAGGCCCCCTTTGGTATTAGCTGGGCTCCAGGAAATCCAAAGACCTAGCTAAATTGAGAAATGGGATCCTTTATATCCGTAGCGTTGAGCGCACCACCTTCCAGCATACCTGCTAATTTTATGTTTAAGAACTATAGTCTGGGGGTGCCTGGGTGGCTCAGTGGGTTAAAGCCTCTGCCTTTGGCTCAGGTCATGATCCCAGGGTCCTGGGATCAAGCCCCACATCAGGCTCTCTGCTCCTCAGGGAGCCTGCTTCCTCCTCTCTCTCTGCCTGCCTCTCTGCCTAGTTGTGATTTCTCTCTGTCAAGTAAATAAAATATTTATTTAAAAAAAAGGAACTATAATCTGGGGGTGCCTGGGTGGCTCAGTCGGTTAAGTGTCTGCCTTCCACTGGGGTCATGATCCCAGAGTCCTGGGACTGAGTCCCACATTAGGCTCCGTGCTCAGCAGGGAGTCTGCTTCTCCCTCTCTGCCTGCTACTCCCCCTGCTTGTTCTCTCTCTCTCTGTGTGTGTCAAATAAATAAATAAAATCATTTTTGAAAAAACTTAAAGCCACAAGAAGTACCTTAAACAAAAAATAATGGGACTGATGTGACCTCTACCACTCCCCCCCATTCTGTCCTTTTTTAGAGTACCCACATTTTACTAATGGTCTGTCTGAACTGCCCTTCCATTCTGAAGAGACCATGAGACAGTTTCCTTTTAAATAAAACTTTGAGGTCACAGTACCCAGCACACCTTAGCCAAAGACAGAACTAAGGGCCATAGTTAAAGAATGCCCTACGCCTAGGAAGGAACCCCAAATTATTAGAAGAATTTAAATTCATCATCAGGGGCTGTGACTCTGGGCTACCTGTTCTCTATCAGCTTGCACAGATGTTGGTACGATCTGGTGAAGCCCAAAACTGGATGCAGGAAGCAAGACGGCAAAACCCTAGGATGATGTTCAACATCCTTGGCCTTCAGCAGCTCAGGGACCAGCAAAAGCTCACAGAATAGCAGCCACTCGTAGACTCTTCCCTGCCCATCCTGTTTGATCTATTATGTACACTTGCAAACAACAACAACAAAAAGATAACTCTCTGGCAGACTTTAAAGCCTGTGTGTAGACCATTTTCTATGGCATTTGGGGTTCCAAGCAATAAATAAGTTCACCCAGCCTGCTCTGGCTGCCCTCTTTGTACATGGATTATCTCCTGAGATTAGTGGTTCAGTAAAAAGGCAGAAAACAGGATGGGAGGCCTCTAGGCTGACTGAACTCATGACCATAGCAGAGCATTTTGAGAGGACCCTGGAGCAAGATTGCAAGCAAAAATCTGCCAAGCTATTAGCTTTACAGCTCCAAGGGCAGACACCCAAAGCAACAGCTGGGCCTCCAGCCCTGCACCTTCCTAGGGGTTGTTATCAAAACACTGGTCCAAAGATCAAGGTCACAGCTGTCATTGACTGGGGCACTGGGAAAGAGATTGTCCTCAAAGGTCCTAGGCAAATTCTTTTCTTTTTAAAATTTTTTTAAAAAGATTTTGTTCACTTATTTGAGAGAAGGAGAACAGCGAGAGAGAGAAGCAGACTCCCCATTGAGCAGAGAGCCCAACATAGGACTCGATCCCAGGACCCCAAGATCATGACCTGAGCTGAAGGCAGACACTCGACCGACTGAGTCACCCAGGCGCCCAGGCAAATTCTTCTTAAATGCCCTCATATCAACCTGCAAAGGAGAGCCCCTCACACAGTTCAGGGGACTCTGAGGGCTTCTCTGCTAAACCATTACCAGAAACTCTCTTAAATAGCCAAGGGGAAAACTGAAGTTAAAATTAATGGGAAACCTTGGCAAATTTTGATAGATACCGGAGTTACACTTTCTACCCTAAATCCCACGCTCAAGATGACAAACCCCTCAAGGTAAAAAGGAGGTTTCCATCGTTAGGGGGTAAGGGGTGTCTGATGAAGTTCAGACAGAATCTTTATCTCTACCAGTACAAATGACTCAGGCCTTTAACTGAAAAACACTCCTTTTTGGTGTGTCAGTCCGTTCTCGACAATATATTAGGTAGGGATCTCCTTTCTGAATTAAAAGGGCTAATAGATTTTGCCTTCAATGGAGACTTCACCTTGGAATTTCCTGACCACCCTAAACCTGATATTTTATGTTCCTTGGAGTCTGTCCTTGACACAGAAGAGGAAGAATTCCAACAAAAGTCCCCGAATTGAATGGAGGAGCCCCCAAATCTGTGGGCTTCTAATATTTTCATTGGAAGAACAAGAGGTACAGAACCCATAAAGATTCAGACAATGAGAGGTAAACCTCTCCCTGCATTACATCCATGTCCCTTCGAGCCTGAGCCCATGCAAGGTCTCATACTCATACACACTAGAAGACATTCCCAGTGCTAGTTCCTGTCGATGTTGTCAATCCCGAAGCCTAATGGGCAGGGAGGGCAGTTTGCTCCAGATTTGAGAGCTCTGAGTAAGATGTTATTCCGGTTTCCCAGTCATTCCCAGCCCAAACACCCTTATGCCACGCGTTCTACCTGATGCCCAGGCCACTGCTGTGCTCCTCTGTTCAGCGGAGACATCATCAGCCAGTGTCTATTAGCCTTCACCGGAAATGACTGACACTCTATCTAGATAGTTGGTCCTCAACGAGTCATCTGTGATGTTAGAATGTTACGGAGACCAGTAGGGTTTTCTTGCATCTTCTGGGACCCCAATCAAAAATGGGCAGAAAGCAAATGATCTTCTTACTGACATTTTGCTATTCTCTTAACTTCTGAAATTGCTATTGTCAAAATTAAGGCTGACCCTGAACGCACGGAGTACCAGGGGATGTCCCGGCTGCCTCTCCTGCAAAGGCAGAGGCATAAGATTGTGGCACATTTGGACAAAGTCCATTCTGCTTCTGCAAAAAATGGCTCTCCGTTGCCAGATGTTTGCTATCCTGCTGTCCTGGTGACATGGCAACACTCTGCGCCGGAATCAGAGAAAAGAAAATGGCTATAAATGGCTATAAATGAAACAGCTGTGCCTAAACCTAAGTCCATGTTTCGGCTTCCGGGTTCCCTCCTCCACCTTAGGACATTTACGATGACCGAAATTATAAATAGATTTTGGTAGGGACGCTTCTGTAAATTTGCCAAAACAGCCTACCAGCCATGTCTGACCTACCATGGCCACAATCCTGGCAAACTCTTTTTGTCCCGAGAAGCCTCAGATCTCCTCCCTCTGGACCCTCAGAATGCCCACATCTGGACTTCATTCAACTGCCATTTGGTATGGGTGATCAATGCGTCCTTGTGACCATATGTGTTTTCCACGTGTGCTGAAGCCCTCCCCTGCCACAAGGCTGATGTCCTCATAGTGGCCAAGAAACTGCTGGAAAGTATGTTTCCCACTTTGGGTTTACCTTCTATAATCTCCGGGGATCAAGGCACCCACTTCACTGGACCAGTCATCTGAGCCTTAACCAACACCTTGCGAACCTCTTGGGATTACCACTGTCCTATCACCCTTCAATATCAGGCAAAGTTGAGAGAACTAAGGAGAACCTTAGATTTAGAATGTCCACACTTGCAGAAACCACTGGACTTCCATGGCCACAGTTTTGTCTTTGGTCTTGCTGACTAGTCACAGCACTCCCTTTGAGAAAGCTCCGCTACACACGATAGTCACTGACAGATCGATGTCTACTGGTATATAACATTCTGCAGAAGATATACAACTTTCATACATGAATGACCACCTACGGTAAGGCTTATGCTGATGTCTCCTGCTTAAGCATATCATCAACAGATTAAAGAAGCTTTTCTGGATCCCATTTCAAGGGATCCTGTTGGTCATAGTCTAGAGCCATCAGAGGACAGCCTCATTGTGCCTCATTGGAAGGGATCATCCCAAGTGCTCCTGAACACACTCTACTGCAAAACTAGAAGACCTTGAGCCCTGGGGACATGTCTTACTGATAAAGAACACTGTACCTGACATCCGGCCCGGGCAGATGATGCAGACCTACAAACTGAATTGACAAGGAAGAGAAGTGGCTGACATTGAAGCAGACTGTCTTCACCCAAGAAGCCCGATCAAGAACTCATACTTGAACTAAACATGAAAACCCTTTCTCCTTTCTCTTTTCTTTACTCTGGCATTGGCCTGGAGAGATACTTCTCATTGTATCCCTCAGGCCATTGCTAAGGGGGGCGCGGTGTGGTGTGGATAACTCTCAGATCTCTAGATTGGCTCATAATTAACCCCTCTCCCTTGGTGGGGGGGTAGTACAAAGTAAGCTATCTTGAATTGTCCTTATTTATTTATTTTTTAAAGTCCACATAGCAATGAGTGTAACGTGCCTAAAATGAAAACATCTACAGTATCATCATTACAAAGGTTCCAAGTGAACCACCATACCAACGGAACAGCATAAACCGTTTGTAACTATTTTGAATTGAGTAGTATTCTTGCAACTTTTGAAGCCATTTGCCTAGCTCGTGCAGATCTTGAAGGGCTTACTCAATGACTACAGCATTCTAAGCCAGTTGGTCGCTTACAGTCTATCTCTTTGGGGTCATCCTGATGGTGATGGATAGGGTGTGTGTAGAGCTTTACAAGGCACAGAGCGGCACGGCCTCCACCAGGAGCATGCCACTCATTGGCCTTATCAGTGGCATCCTTAATCTGGTCTCTGTTTTCTTTTTTTTAAAATATTTTATTTATTTATTTGACAGAGAGAGAGAGGTCACAAGTAGTCAGAGAGGCAGGCAGAGAGAGAGGGAGAAACAGGCTCCTCACTGAGCCGAGATCCCGATGCAGGGCTCGATCCCAGGACTCTGAGATCATGACCTGAGCCGAAGGCAGAGGCTTAAACCACTGAGCCACCCAGGCGCCCCTGGTCTCTGTTTTCTAAGAAGAAATGCAAGAGTTGAGCCTTAACCACCCCCCCCAACCCCCCAACGCTGGGCACAAAGCTGAACAGAGAGTTCGGGACAGTCGTATCTTGTTTCCAGTGGTTGCCAACTTTCTAGAAGGGCAGGACCGAAGAGGAGAATTACAGGTACTGCCCCAGGAAGGGAAAACTCCTTCCAGGGGCCACATGTGAATCCCTGCCCTCCCACCAGGTGGCAATGGGGTTTATTAAAACGATGGAGATGATCACATGTGGGCCGCTAAAGGTATGAGGGTATAATTTGGCAAAAAGACCTACATTCCCTTTATTGCAAATAGTGTTTGTGGATATGGAAGGACTGTAAACGCCCCCAAGGAGAGCCCGTTCTATTGCTGATCCAGCCATAGAAGAACTATTCACCTTACCTGGAGAGTCTCTCCTTGGAGTTCTTCCAATCTTCTTTCAAGCACTTGCAATCATATCCCCATTCAACAAGTACTTATTGAGCACCTACTATGTGTCTTACTATTCTAGGGACATAGCAGTGGACAAAGCAGTCAAAACCTCTTTGAGTGACCATGGAGCTTGTATTCCTTCCTGTCTACTTTACGGAGAAGATGGAGGCTATTTCCTGTTAATTTCCTCAACGTAAAGGATGGACTTTTTCCTTTCCAAAGCTCTAGGGCTCCTGACCTGTCCCTCCACCCTACTAATAACTACCTTCATCCAGCCTCACTGCTAGGTTCACTAGCCTCACATTCTTTGATGACAAACATACTCGGGGTCTCCCCGCACTAATAATCATGATAAAAGGGACAGATAATATGATCAAACCTTCAACTGATTATCTTGCCTCCCTTAGAGCATCTGAGACCTCTCTTTATCACCAAATCTCTCTAGAAAATCTTATTTCTTTTCTTTCTTTCTTTTTTAAGATTCTATTTGTTTGAGAGAGAGAACAAGTGGAGGGAAGAGGGAGAAGCAGGCTTCCTGCTGAGCAGGCCCCAGGACCCTGAGATCATGACCCAAGTTGAAGACAGACACTTAACTGGCTGAGCTACCCAGGGGGCCCTCTCTAGAAAATCTTTCCTAAGGGAGGCTCATTTGCTTCAACTTCCTTACAGCGCACTTCCCTTCCAAGCCCCGCCCTCCCCCTCCCCCTGAAGGCTGTCAGTTCTATAGAATTCGGATCAGCACGTGGAGAAAAGAGACAGTGAGTAAAATGGTTCTGAGCAAGTGAGCCAAGCGTTTCACTTAAAATAATTACCTGCGAAGAGAGAGCCTCTTGTTGGGTGCTTGGCATTGTGCCAGGAATTTGAGGCTTGCAGAGAAATACAAAGAGCGACCTTTGATAAAAACTTAGCAAGGGAAGATGAGACTGAGGAGGCTTCCTCGGGAAGGAAGGTTTGAGCTGAGTTTTGAGGAATGCGTGAACTTGCACTAGAAGAAGAACTGGCTGAGGGTGGGCAGAGGGGCGTCACGAGCCTGAGGACCTGGAAGCAGGACTTAAGGATAACACACTTGTTTGGTTTAAAACTTGGAAGAAGCGGGGCAGAGCCAGGTTAGCCACGACCTTGCAGACCAGGCAGAGAGCCACCCATTCAAAGTACTTTTGAGCATGTCAAGCCTCTACCACCCCGTCTCTTTCCCTTCAAAGTCAAACATCTTTACTGTCTTCTCCCTTCCCTTTCACTTACCAGCCTGTTCCAATAGGAAACGTTCCTAGCTGCCCCCTGCAAACTACCCTGGAGAGAAGTCGAAGGACTCCCGAGTAATAAGCTTTGGCTGAGAGGATATTTACAGGGATGGGGCAGATTACGTAACACTGTGAGCCTCAGTTTCCTCTGAAATGGGGATGATAATATCGCCTTCCTTAAAGGGTTGTCAGAAGGATTAAATGCATCTTAAAGCCTTGCTCAAGAACTGAACATTGTTACTGTTATTATTTCTCTTCCTTGAGCTCTTAGCTGCATCTGATGCATTTGACTGCACTCTCCACCTGGGAATTCTCTTCAGCTTTTGCAGTGTTGCACATCTGTTTGCTTTTCCTTTTCCTAGCTTTCCATTAGTTTTCTTTGGATCTTCTTCCTCCACCTGATCCTTGCATGGTGGAGCCCCTCGTGCCCTTCCCCTTGTCTATTCCCACTCTACACGCGCTCCCTAGGCAATTTCATCCATAACTGCAGGTCCTGTGCTAGCTCCTATATATTAACTAACATTAGATGTATCTCCAATCCAGGCTTCTGAGCCCCAGACTTGATATAATTCAGGTTTATCATGGTTATCTGAAACTCAACACCTATGAAAAAATCTCACTTCTTTCCAACCATCAACACCTGAACCTTCTCCTTCAGTATTCCCTATGGTAAAAAAAATAACATTCTTAGGGAGCTCGGGGAGCTCAGTGTGTTAAGCGTCAGAGTCTTGATTTTGGCTCAGGTCATGATCTCAGGGTTGTGAGATCAAGCCCCACCTGGGGCTCAGCACTGCGCATGGAGCCTGCTTAAGATTCCCTCTCTTCCTCTCCCTCTGCCCCTCCCTCCCCCACCCCCACAAAGATATTCTTTCTCATTCCAGTTGGAAACCTGGGACTCATCTTTGTCTCATCCTTGTCAACCATTTCAGCCAACTGTCTCCAAAAAGAGTCTTCAGTTTGTCCACTTCTGTTTCCCCACTGCTGCTCCTAAAGTAAACCCAGACTACTGACAACTCTGGGATTCTCTTGCCCCAGATTTCTAACTGGCCTCACAAAGAGTGCTTTTGCTCCTTCAACCTTTTTTGCCTGGTTGGTAGCCAGCTTTTTTTCAGTTAATCAAAATGTCTAAGCAAATAAGAATCTAATCATGTTCCAACCTAGCTTCAAAATCTGTCCATGGCATTTCAATTGCCACTTTAAAATAAACCAGTTGTTCCAAAGGCTTAGAGACTCTTAACTACCCCTGAATACAATCTTCAAGGTAGTGTCCCTCTTACAGGAACTCTAATTTGATGTTCACTCCCGAAGTTAGCTTAGCCTGATGTTACTAATTGCTTGCAAAAAGGAGTAAAGATAGCCATGAACAATGCTAATGAACACTGCAGTAGAAATCAACTAGTATAAAACCGGGGCTGCCGTCTATTATCCTAGGATCACCAGTGGTTCACACAGCTTTAGGCACAAGGTATGTGTTTCATAAACAGGTGTCTGATGCATGATGAAAAGGAAAAAGGCTGCCATAAAGTTCCTTACGGAATTGAAGTATTATCCACAGAAATTGCTTTGGTTGCAAACTCGACAGCCTGCAAAATATTTTCCCCCTGGCCAAATGTTTACTATAATTTGCATATCAAATGAGCTGCGACAACCTATTTGGCCATGAGGGAAAAAAAGAAAGGAAAGGATGTGCCAGGCACAATGCCTGAGACCTGGTGAGATTTTTCACAAATGCCCAAGACAAGCTTCTTTCTCTCCAGGAGCTTCCAGGCCACTTGCAGAGAGGCAAAACTGTCCAAAAATTTAATGTTCACTCTCTTGCCTCCTCCTATGGAAAAGGCAGTGTGTCTTTCTTTAGGTGTAAAATGGCGAGTGAAAACAGGGCTGGCTCTCAGTCTCGTTATGTCTGAAAAGGGCTGAGAATCATACATTAATCAAATAATCACGGGCATAATAATAGCCGCTATCCTATCTAGTGACTAGTATGTGCCAGGCATATTTTTAGTCCTTAAATAAATTAATGCAGTCACATTCTATTGAACTCTTACTATCTTCGTTTCATAGAGAAGAAATTGCAGCACAGAGAGGCTAAGAAACTTGCCCAAGGTCATACAGCTGGTCCAGGCAGTCTGGATTCAGCCTCCATACTGTAAAAAATATGGCATAGACATATTTACAAGGTCCACGAAGGGAGGATGGGTGATGCTGTAAAAACATCTAATAAGGGCATCTCAGTTTGTCTGAAGGCTGAGTAGTGTCAACCAAGCAAACAGGAGTAGTGGGAGAGGGAAAGACACGAAACTGGTAGGAACAGGAGGGGAGAGTGTGGAACCACCTGGATATAGTGGTTCATTGGTAGTGGTGGTGGGTGGAGGGAAGGAATCTGAAGACCTCATGGAGGAGGCAGATCTGAAGGAAAACCTTGAAATACTGGTTTAGTTTGTAGAGAGGATAGGAAAGGGGAACATGAACTCAGACTGAACCTAATTAATTTGGGGGAGAGGAAGACACTGGTTATGAGGATTCTTCCAATTGCCAGCAGACACTCAGCTGGAAATGACCAAAGAAAACAAGGACTTCACTGGCTTGAGCTGCGGAAGAGTCCGGAATAGAGACCTGGCAGCAGGCAGATGAATGATGTTAGGGTCGCTCTTCCATTCCTCAGTTCCATTTTTCTATGTTGGTTTGGATCTTACGTGGTGGAAATATGGAAGCTCTGGATTTTATCCTACCACTTCCGCAAACTCAGGAAGGGGGGGTGGGGGGGTGTTTGTTTCTCTAAAGGCCCTGCGTGCACCATCCCCACCCCCATTAGCTCAGCTTATACTACATTCTCCTGGCTGAGCCAATCACTGTGGCTGAGAGGTCCTCCCATTGGCCTGGCCTGGATCACGTGCCTTCCCCTGGAAGCAGCGGGCAGGGTCAGCCATACCTGAACCATAGGTTTTGAAAAAGGGCCAGCTGCCCAAAGTAGAATCTGGAAACCAGGCGAGCAAAAACCGAGAATGCCATCACTGGCTGGAGCAGTGTTCCTCACACATCGTATGCAGTCTCATCTGATAGGTCTGGGCTGGGGCCTTAGAGGCCGCACTGCTAACAGCCTCCCTGGTGAGGTCAATGCTGCAGGTTCTCAAGCCACGCTTCATGCGGCCAAGCGGCGGGCATACCACCTGTGACTGCCTCCCTCAAATTTCTTTAGGCTGTTCAGTGCTAGCCTGTATCCCAACCTTCCATTTGCCTGCTTTTCTCAGTTTTGACTCTATGCCTTTCTACTAGCTGGCCCCTACATGTGAAATACTTTTCCTTCCTGTTCTCTCATTAACTTGTCAACATTTTTATGATTTTGCCTCTTATTTTCTCCAAACGTTTCCGCGCTGAGTGAAGCTGGGGTTAGGCTTCTTCGTCTTCAGCTGATGCTTTTTCCAATTTGGACCTGTGAACACTAACCTTGTAGTAGTGTAAAAATGTATTTAATTATTCACGAGCCTGACAAGACCTGCTGTGTTCATTGATTTGTTGTGTGTGTAAGTCACTGCCTGAGTTTCAATCTGGGTGTTAGTCTATATTGAACACTTCGGTTTTAGGCTATAGGCTGTTAGAAGGTATGCAAAATACCCTTTGAACGTGCTGATGTAGCACTCAGTAATCAGGTGATGTCCAATTTTCATTGTGTCAGCGGTGTTTTCAATCTTCTGGACGTTGCAAGCCACTGTGCCGACATTGGCAGAAATACGGAACTCTATTATGGTACAAAATTTCCGTATCATTGAAGACTTTGGATTAATGCCTTTAGAAAGGAATGTCTGTGAAACTGAGGCCCGAAGCCTGAGTTTTAGATTCACGTTCGCTCCTGAACTTGTTTTGTGACTTTGTTCAAGTCTGAAAATCCCTCTAGGCCTCTTATTGGACCAGACGCTGTACTGGGTGTCCTGTTGCCCTCTACTCTCCCATGGTGCTCAGCCAACTTGGCAGACTCACTTCATTTGTAACATGTGGTGACCCCATGGAGGTAAGACACCTGACCCTGGAAGCCTTCTTTTATCCATTTGCCAAAGACAATATTAATCATTTGATGTGATCGTGGTAATGGAAGGTCACAAATGTAAAGAACATCAGGACTGCCAGTGGTAAGAAAATCAGAGTTAACTATTATCCATCAGTAAGTTTTTGGAAAGAAGGTGTTGGCTGAATGACTTAACATAAGCAGGAGTATTATTCCTTCAATCCATTGAAATATAGAGCCACCATGACCCCAGGGACTGTCACTCAGCAGTTTTCTTTTCTTTACACCCATAGTCTGGAGATAGCAGCAATCAATGGCTCACATACCCAACACAAATTAACACTTCATACAGAAGGCAGGATAGGAAGCATGATGTTTTCCCAGTATGTTAGCCGTGGTTAGGAAAAAACTACCTTCAATTAGTTTCTCTTCTCATTCAATTTGTCATTAAATGCATCTGTCGGTTTACGAATGATCACGGGTTCCACTTGTACAACCTCTGCTGAAAGCACTGAACTGCAACTTTGTAGAATTGTTTCACGTTCGGGAATGGGTTCCCCCAGTTCAGCTGAACAAATCGGCTGAACCCTGTAGATTGGCGCTTTGAGCCAGAAGCCACGACCTTTTATGCGGGAAATGCGTCTACGCCGATGGAGCACCCTTCTCAAGACCTAAAGAGGTTGGGTCCCGGAGAGGTCTGCTTTTCCTGATGCGGAAAAGTTTGGTTCTCGGTGTATCCGGATTCCAATCGCTCCTTGGACGGTCTCTACTCCTCCTCCAGGATTCAGATTCTCTTTTGTACCTGCTACTGCCACAAACTGCCCGAGCGCGCCGCGGCTGGCCTCCGCCCAGACCCAGATTCCGCTCTCCTCCCGGCGCCCTCTACCAGGCCGGCGGCCCGCTGCTGGCCAGGGCTCTCCGACAACCCCGCGTCCTGACCCCATTTACTCCTTGGGTCCCCGCCGGTGCCATCTGGCTGGAACCGCGGGGAGAAACGAAAAGTTGGACGTAGTCATCCCTGCTCTCTGCCGTCTTCACTCGCCCCCACTGAAAAGCCGGGGCTGCCGGCGGACGAGCGGCAGGAAGGAAAAAGCTTAGACGGGAAACGGCCTCTCCGCGGCGCCCGCCTCCCCCGGCCCGCGGGCCGCAGGAGCCGCGCCCGCCCCCCCGGAGTCTTCTCGCGCCCCAGGCCGTCCCCGGCTCCCGCGGGCACCTGGCGGCGGGCGCCCCCGCGTCGGGGACGGTGCGGGGGACGCGCGAGGCGCAGCTGCTGCAGCCACGCGAGCGAGGCCCCGGCCCCGCGCTCCGGCCCTAAGAGGTGAAGCAGGAAATAGGCGACGAGGGAGGCCGGGGCGGGGGAAGGGGGACCCGGGGCGCGGGCGGAGGAGCGGCGGGGGCGGGGCGGGGCGGGGGCCGGGCGCGCGGCGGGAGCTCTCGGAGCGCGGGCTGCACGCGGCGCGCTCGGGCCGCCCCTCCTCCCCGCGCCGCCGGCCGCGGCCCAGGCTCCCTCGCTCCGCCACTCCCCGCCCCTCCGCTCTCCCTCCCGCCTCCCCGCCTTCCCCGCCCTCCCCGCCTCCTCCACCGCCTCCTCCTCCTCCCGGCCTCCCTCTCCCCGCCGAACTGCCAGCCGGACCCCAGGCCGCCTCCTCGCCGCCGCCGCCGCCCCGCCGCCCCGCCGCCCCGCCGCCGCCCGGCCTCCCCGCGAGCGCTCCACCATGGACAGTCCTGTTTTCACCTTATAAAGATGGCGGTGCGGGATCGCTGCAACCTTTAGACTAATGACTGTCCGAAACATCGCCTCCATCTGTAATATGGTGAGTGGCGGCCGCCGCCGCCTCGGGGGTCGCGCCCGAGGCGCGGCGAGGCGAAGAAAGGGAAGCCGGGGCCGCCCACCCGCCGGGCGCCGGGGTGGGGGCGGGGGGCGCCGGGGTCCGCGCGGCGCGGCCAGAAGTTCCCGGCCCCCGCGCCCGGCGGGCGGGCCGCAGCCCCCCGCGGCGGCCGGGGGAGGGGCCCGATCCCCCGCCCCCCTCCCAGCCCCGGGACCCGGGAGCCCGCCCGCCGGTGCCCGGGCGCGCCGCCTTGCCTCCGCCCTCGGGCTGCGGTGGAAGCGTCCTCGGGGGAGGGGGTTGGGGGGATAAGCTGGGGATGGGGGGGGGAACCCATCCCGCCTTGCGGTAGATCAAGCCCTACGGGTCTCCCTGACCGCCCTCGTCTCATTTTGAGTTCACTCCTTAAACTATATTTAAAATTCACTTTTGCAAAGGTAGTCGGTGTATCTGGAGGAATTTTAAATGTAATAAAGCTGGAACGAAGTGCAGAATTGTGGTTGGAGAAGTGAACTTCTACCTGGTTTGGGAGGCAAGGCAATTTGTTTTGGATGCCTCAATTTCTCCACCTGTGAAAGAGGGACAAGGTTATTTGGCGGTAACATTTGGAGGCCCTGAGGGCGGGGCCGTCTTTGGGCGTGGAGGAGGTCTCCAGGGTTATCTTGCCTGATCTGCAGACCGCTCTGAGGCTGGTGAGCGTGGTCTGGTGAGCGTGGCCGCAGCAAGGGGACGTCTTCGGGCTCTGGTGGGGCTGGGTCCATGATGCGGTGCTCACTTTAACTTGGTTTTCTCCCATTGCTGCTCTCCCTTCCTTTTCAGTGTTTGCAGGAACACCCTCCAGCCCTTGGGTTCCCAGGGTGTGCCCTGCTGGCACCCCCACTTGTCAGAGCTTTGGGAAGCTCAGCTTGCCCCCCTGGAATAAGGCAGTGGCCCTCCCGCGCAGGGTGAGAGTGTGTGTGCTTAGCCTTCACTCTCCTGGGCCCCCTTCCCCTCCATCAAAGGGCCCTTCCCCCGGGCTGGAACACGTGTTCATTTAATGCCAGTTTGGGGAAAACCTCGCTTGAAGCTCTCATACAGGCCCCTGCAGGGAATCTGAGAAGGCATGATGGAGAAGCCCTGGGGTAAGGTGATCTGGTTACCCTTCCCCCATCGCACAGCTTTTTAAATCTTCTGTCCCACATTCTCCTGCAAGATTAGCACACAGGGCAAAGGAGCATTCAAGAGCCATGTGTTCGCTCAGGGGTGCAGTCAGGACCCACTGGCGCTGGCTTCAGTTCTCAGCACCGCTAGCAGAGCAAATGCTGGGGCTTCCCAGAGTGAGAGCTGCGCAGGACCAGTTAGATGTGGTGGGTGGCTCCTGGAGGAGTTCCGTTTCCTCTCCTTTCTTTCCTTCTCCGCACAAAGACAGGTCTCCTGCTCCTTCCTGTCGAGTGGCATTAACATTGGCTTGGTGCAATGAGAGGGTGATGCCTTGCTTCCCAGTTTTGCTAAGACCAGTTCGTGATGGCCACCAGGAAACCGAAGCCACTCTGATCGTCCCTCCTGTCTGCTGTGTGGCCTCAGCCTGCCAGGCCAGTGAGGCACAGTCCTAGCTCGGTGCGGTGACGCCCCTCTGTAGTGAAATAGCCTGGGAACTTAAGAGCTCACAGGTCCCAAGAGGAAGCCAGCATCTAGCCACACCCCCTCCCACCCCCGTGCGACTGGGGCTTCTTGGCACACCTGGGCAGAATGGCACAACCAGGTTCCAGCCAAACTCAGGGAGGCAGGCTGCAGGGAAGACATCAGTACTGTGTCTGCAGAGTTGACACCTCGTGTAGAGACACCAAAGTTAGGATGGTCACCTGGGTGAAGTGAGGAGCCGGTAATTCCCAAGTAGGGAGTTTTCTGTTCCTAGTTGGACACTGTGTCTTGAACAAGTACAAGTTCTGGTTGTGACATGTACCAGCTTTTTGTCCTTGAACAAGTTGCTGTCTTACTTTCCTCACCTAGAAAAAGGGGATGACCGTGGTTTCCTCCCTCACTAGGCTGTTGTATTAAATGAGCTGCTGTACTACAGGGCCTAGTACATCGCAAGCATTCAGTGAGGGCTCACTGTTATTATTAACATCTTTCTCATTATTATGTCACCTTCCAGTGTGGCTTAAAGAATAATGAACATGACGGGCTCTTGGAAGCAGCCACTGATATAAACAAGCCCACGTTCATTTATGCAAGTTCATTTATGCAAACCAAGCCAAAGGGCAGGATGCGAAGGCTGGGATGAGAATCCTTAACCCCACCCCTTATAAAAGCCTGCTCAGGTCAGCCCTGCCCCTCCCAGTCTCCCTTCCCACAGGAGAAGGCTTGGGGATGAGGAGACTGTCTCTTCACCTGATCAGATGTACATTTGCGCCAGAACCCCAGCTTAGGTTCTTCCCTGGATGATGAATTGTTTCCAGGTAGGTCTTCTCTGAATCTCTGTTGACTGGTTATAGTTTCTCTCTGGGGCTCTCCTTGGTCTTTTCCATTCCTAACATGATTAGGTCCTGGCTGGTTTGCGTAGCTGTAGAAGGAACAAGTGGCAATTGCATTTTCTTCTACGCAGCTGGTTTGGCGTGTTTTTAACCAGGCAGATGTGTCCAGAAAGGGTGTTAAGAGGTGCCATCCTCCTAGGTGAGACCTGAACAAGCCAAAACCTAGCTTGGAACAGCGGACTTGTTTCCTCTGCCAGACAAGAAAGGACCCAGCCGAGCAGAAACAAAACTTGTAGCAAATCTTTATGTGATTGAGGAATGAACCCCTTCTCTTTCCCTCATACTCCTGCCTGGTTTAAATACGGGGGTGTTGGAAAAGATCCACATTCCTCGGCTTGTCTTCTTACACACTGAGGTTTTATTGACCCTGGGAGTGTAACGCTGGCTCCTAGCAGTTTGCTTGAGTTTTACGTTTGTGTGAAATCCTGCGGCCGTGGTTCTTGATCGACTCGCCTTGTGTCAGCTTTAGCCGCACGGTGTGTCTGCTTCCGAGATAGTAAAGCTTGTTTGGCCAGTGTGTTGTAATTTTTAAAATGTACTAGCTGCTACCAAGCATGAGGAAATGTCCCTTGCTGATAATCCTCTGATTTTTGTCCAGATCAGTGGATTTAACTTCCTATTAATCACCTTGCAAATGGAAAGTTTTTTGGTTTCACCCCCTTACCACCCCCTGTAAGATTTCAGTTTGAAGAGCTTGAGAAATTTTCTCTAGAGGAAGCCTTTGCTAGGAGAAACCAAATGTGTCCTCTAGACTTGTACCAATGCAAATTGGTCTGAATCATCGAATCTTCATTTCATTTGTTAATAGTGCTGTAAGATGTACCATAGAGAAAATGCTGGGTGTCAGATCGACTGCGTTTTTGTTCCCATAAGCAACCATTTGTGTTAGCGTTGGCATGTACTACGGGCAGGCGCGCCGTAAATGAATGAGGTGAGTCCCAGCAGTTTCTCATTTTGTGGGTGTGACATTGGTAAAGACTGAACAGTTTCAGTAAGGTGCATTGACCTGCACAGCTGAAGGTGCCACAGAGTCTCAGAAGCATTACAGTGAAAAGGCTGATACACAGCAGGTGTTTCTTTAGTATAGTTTGCATTTGGTGTGAGTTTGGTTATTTTTTGTTTTATATGAGGACATGAATCTGGTCAGTGTACCTTAGAACGAGCATCTGTCCCAGTGCCTGTCTCTTTAGTTAAGCATGAGCTTAAGGTAACGTTGGACAAATTGTTGTCTTTCTTGGGACCCAAGTCTTTCTCACCTTGTAAACCTGATGTGTTTTGGGGGGGGCTGTCCAAAGCTTCTTAGTACAGTATTTCTTAGAGTCTTTATAAAAAAAAGTTCCTTCCCAAGATGGGGCAAGCATCTGAAAGATCAATTCAAGGCACTTTGTGAAAAGTCTGATGATGTGGGAGGGACCAGGTGTTCTAGAGGTCAGTGAGTTGATCCATGGTCCATCCCTGACGATGCTGCTATCAGAAGAAGCTCATGGAAGGATACAGGCTTTGGGATTTCCCAAAAGAGGGTGCACCCAGAGTTGGGGCAGAAGGGGTCTCTATGGCCTGTGGGTTCACTTTCTCTCTCAGTCGTCTTTGGGCCAGTGGCACCTACTTACCGTAGACTGATGAAAAGTTCCAGCACACAGATGGGAAGTCTTGTGGAAGGCCGAATGTCCTGTGAGGAGAGAATGGTGGCCCTTGACCTCACCAGCACTGCAAACCAAGGGAGAAGTTCCAATCCCTAGATGGCATTTCTTCATTTTGAAACTTCTCAACACACTATGTCATGAACCAAGCACTATAATTTCTTTTTTAACTGCTTTATTGACATTCACACTTGGCATATATTTAAAGTGTAAAAAAAAAAAAAAATTCCTTAATTGGCTCTAAGCCACTTAAGGACCTAGCCACCTTATTTAAAACTGTGTCGAATTTACCAGATAGTAGCAATTTAGTATTCCTTGAACAGTCCCAGGATATTATTGGAGACTACAGTGAGTGCCTTATTTGAATTGTTTTAAATAAATGAAGTTTCCCTGATATGAAGGGTAAGTAGAATTAGTAAAAATTTGAAACAAAGCTAGAGGATTTTGTAGAGATCGTTTTATCTTGCTAAGTCAATCACCTGAGGCAGTATTTTGAGACTCGTTGGAAAAAAATTTTAAGACTATTAAAAAAGTATGTACATCTTATAACTTGGGAGGAGACATCATTTGTCTCTTCCTCTAGTACTGTTACTGTTGCTTCCCATTCTTGAAGATCATTGGAGACTGTAAGCTTGGTTTAACGGATCATCTGGGAGTGGTTAAAGTCATGTGTGAGGGTCTACTGTGATAGTCATCAGATTTTAAAAATTGTAGCCTGGGGGCGCCTGGGTGGCTCAGTGGGTTAAGCCGCTGCCTTCGGCTCAGGTCATGATCTCAGGGTCCTGGGATCAAGTCCCACATCGGGCTCTCTGCTCAGCAGCGAGCCTGCTTCCTTCTCTCTCTCTCTGTCTGCCTCTCTGTCTGCTTGTGATCTCTCTCTGTCAAGTAAATAAATGAAATCTTTAAAAAAAAAAAAATTGTAGCCTGGGGTGGGGTGGGCTGATGTTTAAAGAAAAATTCTCTTCTTCTGGTCTCTTGGTGTAACATGTAGATGTTTGTGTTGGGTCAGGACCTGACAATTAGGCCTATAGCTTTTTTTGTGTGTTTTTTTTTTTTTCTTGGACTCCTAGAGGAAAACAAAGTTGAATGCCAATATTTAGTTAGCATGAAAGATTGTAATATTATTTTCTAGATATCAACTTCTTATCCAGTTCACCCATACAATAAAACCTACTTATTTTTTTGACTAATGTGGAATTTCGGTATTTTGGCTTGTCATTGAAAGTAATTTTCAGTTTGGGTCCTCCTAGCATTTAAGAGAAATTTCTGTAGTTTTCATGTCCTTTTTCCCCAGCCTGCTGTGTCTAGTTCGTTCAGATGACATGAGGCTTTATGATGGTGTAATTCTGTGGTGTCATCAGAAAGGAGTCTCCTGGTGGCTTCATCTCCAGCCTATTCATGGAGCCAGCCCAAAACAAAGGGACTGAAAGAGTTCGGTGTCTTTTAGTGGATGTCATGCTTCTGGCCTAACTACTTTAATACACATTCTTATAACGTCTTTGCTTGTGGTGAAACCAAATGCTAATCTAAGGGTTTGAAAGGCCTGATGATCTTTTAAGAGAAAAAGCCACCCCCAAATGAACGAGCAAATATTTTTTTGAGAGGAATAAATTCTGTATCAACAATCAACCCTGTCATTAAAGGCTTCTTGGAATATTTCTGTACTGAGCTTGTTGCCAAGAATTTGGGGTATGTCATAAGTCCTTGACATGCAATTTCACTACAGCTTGAAAAACGGTTGTTTGTGCTGGATGTTTCTAAGTGTGGAAGAAACCCTGTCGGTTCTCAAAGCTTCACTTTCCACCTCTTGGTCCAGTCCTCCACGCATCCAGTTCTGATGCCGCTTTCAGAGCCTAATTATGCTTAAAAGTAGTTTGGGCTTGGGACTCTTTTCCTGGGTGGTGATAGATTTCAGGCGCACAGAAGAATACGGGGAGTAAGAGAGGGAACCACCCATGTGTTTCCATCCACCGCCCAGTGAAGAAAGAAAATGCTGCAAGCACAGCGAACACTTCCTCATCTCACTCCCCCTTCCTCTGGACATGACCGCTGTTCCGAACTTGGCGTTTATAGACTTCAACTAGATGTGTATCCGTCTGTCAGCCGGACACATTGTCTTTTTCTCCTGTTCGGAACACGCTCTCTGATACCGAACAGCTCCTTCTCAGTTTGCTTTTCCTTCAGTTATGGCTTTGAGATTTACCCATTGGAATGTGTAATTCTGGGTTATTCGCTCTGTCTGACCTTCTGTCACGAATCTGCTCCCAAGTATTCATTTTATTTATTTATTTATATTTTATATCAATTCAGTTAGCCAACATATAACGCATTGTTAATTTTTTGGTATTGATTTTATTGTTGAGTAGCACTTGGGTTTACCATGTTTTGTGTTTGTCATGACATCTTTGAACTTGTCTCTCTATGCCTCTGTTTAAAGTTTTCTCTGTGGGGGGGGCGCCTGGGTGGCTCAGTGGGTTAAGCTCTGCCTTCGGCTCAGGTCATGATCCCAGGGTCCTGGGATCGAGCCCCACATCAGGCTCTCTGCTCAGCAGGGAGCCTGTTTCCCCCTCTCTCTGCCTGCTGCTCTGCCTACTTGTGATCTCTATCAAATAAATAAATAAGTAAAAATTAAAAAAAAAAAGTTTTCTCTGTGGGACCTGCCTCGAGGAGAAATTGCTAGATCCAAGGAAAGGGGCATCTTCAGCTCTTAGTACATTGCCAGGTCGCTCTCCAGAGCAGGTGTGCCCATGTGCGTCCCACCGGCGGTGCTGGGGAGCGCCAGCTGCTCCGAGGGCTTGCAGACGCCGGGTATCCTGAGTCTGACGTTTTGCCAGGCTGAGGGGTGGGAAAGGGTATCCTGGTGATTTAAAAAAATGTTTGCTTTCCCGTTTACTAACAAGGCCAGACATCTTTTCCTGTGTTTATGGGGCTGGGTGGTTTTTAATCCGGGGACTGGAGGACAGTTTTTCTGGGCTTGAGGGTCAGGATGGCAGTGTGACTTCTGTCTGAAACCAGGGAAAAGGAGGAAGCAGTGGAAAACCGGGAGGACCAAAGGACAAGTCCAGAGCAGTAGAGCAGGAATGGAAGCTAGGGGCTGAGAGAACGGAAACAAGGAAGTGAGAAGGTGCAGTGAGAAGATTTCAGACCAGAAGTGAGACGGTGTATTCACCGAGTGCTGAGAGTACATCTGGGCTGTCTTCCTGGCCTCTCTGTTCAAGGTACGTCGTTCACGCTTTGTGAACTGAAGTTGGCTTTGGTGAACATGTGTCCATTTCCGGGGCCTCCTCCGTGGAGAGCAGCAGGAGGGCTGGACTTAGGGAGTTTTCCTGTTCACCCTGTTGCTTTTTGACGTTCTTTCAGAAAGGCAGCGTGTTTCTCTGGAAACGGTGCTGCAGTGAATTACACACGTGCCTTCATTTCTCCAGGACGGAGGCCTTGAAACAGAAGAGCTGCTCCGGAGATGCGCCTGGCTGCGGCTTTCCTGGGTGTGCCCCCGACGTGGTTGCATGACACGGAGCTTTTTTGGTGTGTGGCTTCTGTGGCCCCAGTCCCAGAGCCTCTGGCTGGACAGGGTATAGGTAGCTCTAGGGTGGGTTTTAGGCACCTGTGATTTTTATTTTTTTTAAGTGCCACAGCTGATTGTGATAAGCCTCCGAAACTGAGAATCCACGGTGTTAGACAGGCAGCTCGGCAAGGACAGGACATTCGGCACAGGGCCTGGCACATCTGTGCCAGCTGCTCAACCGAGGATTACAGGAGGAGGAGTGAAGAGCTGTGGTGAGCTAGAATGGAAGAGTTGCTGTGCCGAAGGCAGTGCTTGTCAGATGTCACTGTCCGCAGGAATTACCTGGGGATCTTGTTAAAATGCAGAGTCAGATTCAGTGGGTCTGGAGTAGGGGACGAGATTCTGCATTTCTAGCACCCAGCTTCGGGAGCACACTTAGAACAGCAAGTCCCAAGGGGAAAAGAAAGAGACCAGTTTCTTTCTTCCCTACAGCTTTCAAGTGCACAGAGTTTTGGACTTGGAATCCTGCTAGGTAGATCTCGAAGCCCGTTTCCTCATCTCTTTATAACACAAAGAGGAAGGTGATAAAATACCTTTTGCACAGCATTTTTGGGGAGACTCAAAGGAGATCGTGCTGCCTGTGAAAGCATTTTATGAACTGCGATGCTCTCACACATTACGTTTTGTAGTCCTCATTCTTTTAGGGAATTAATGGTTTCCTTCAGTTTGCTCAAAGCACAAAGCTATTGTTAAAAGAAATTGAACAGATTTAGGGAAAGCTACCAATAAGTTGAGGTAGTTTATGGATACACCGAACACCGGGAAGGACAACACACCGACCTCTGAGACTCCCTGGTTTATTGGAATTCTGCTTTCGTTTTGACCGGTTGTCTGCAGTTAGTGGGCATTTTGGGAGGAGTGGGGTGGGGGTGGGGGTTGGGCACAAGCAGAGGCAAAATTCACCTTGTGGTGTGGTTCTGAGTGCAGGTGCTAGGAAGCAGGGGGGTTCCCTTCTCACTGGTTTGTGGTGGGAGAGGAATGGGGCTAGGGAGAGCCCCACAGCTCTCTCCCACTCAGCCCTGCCCTGTAGCAGATGATAGGACAGTAGGGAGGCCCTCTGATTTATTCCCCAAGTCAGACACTTCTCAGAGTGTGGAGGGATGTACTCCAGGTGGTTACTGGGTATTACTGATCTACTGTAGGTACAGGCAGAGTTATTCAGCACAGACCAGGCCTGGGGTCAGCCCAAGGTTAAGCCGCCAAAGGACACGGCCATTTAAATGCAGCATTTCAGGGTGCTTTATTTATTGGGGATACTGCCTTATCCACCTGAGAGAGGCAGTATGGTCTACAGGGGGAGGGCAAATAAAAATAAAAAAGTGACCTTCAGAACTGGTGTGTATTGAATGCTGCAGTTTCTTCCCATTCCCAATCTTCACTCTTTTTATTCACACTTTTCCCCTATGTCTTTGAATCACTTGAATGTCATAGTAGTTTTCCTTAAATCTGTTCAACTTTGTTTAATCTGGCCTCGTTTTATGCTAAGACATCTGTGAGGTAATGGGTTTGATGAGCTAGTTATATGCTTTTCTAATGCATATCAAAAACATAATTCCTAGAGATGCAAATATCAGAATCATTCTGGTGTACACCTGAAACTAATGTAGTGCTGTATGTCAATGATAAGTCAATAAAAAGACACAGAGTTGCTAGAGTTGGAAGTGTTCCTACTTGAGCTACCTAAGATGATCTCACCTTCCTCTGGGATTCGTGGTTCTAGTTTGGGGAGGCATTGGCTCAGATAAGAGGTTCTTCATGGCGGGTTCAATTAACTGGCTATTTGAGGACTCCCCCCTTTTTGGTAAGTAATCTCTTTGTCCACCGTGGGTCTCGAACTCATGACCCCAAGATCAAGAGTCTTATGCTCTACCGACTGAGCCTGCCAGGCACCCCTGGAGGACACTGTTATACCAGTTAGTAGATGACAGGTTGGTCAGCTTCCTCGAAAGGCCGGTTAGCCTGTGGAGGAGGTCTGGTTGCACGTCCCCCGCTGCTGTGGGTTGGGTGTGAGAGTTGCTGTTGTTCCCACTCCCAGAGACGCCGCTCGTCACCCGTAACATGGGGGTGACAGGAGAACTTCCCTCCCTGGGGCGTTGTGGGGCTGAAATGGAGTCATTAATGTCCGGTGCTTACCCAGGACCTGACCGTTCTTCTAGTGTTTTCTTCTAGTGACCCTGGCTTTTGCACTAGCGCTGGAGTGCAAACGAGGGAGCAGAACGTGCCGGTGTCCCCGTCTCAGGTTCCAGTGTCGACGCTGCCACTCTGCAGCTTTCCAGACACCGGCCGGTGACTCAGCCTCTCTGAGTCTGAGACGAGGAACCCCTCCTGCTGGGAGCAGCGTGAGAGGAGGAGCTCCACGGGGCAGGGTAACCCGGCTTCCAGTCGGAGACCGGACAGGGCCAGGGCGAGCGCAAAGGGGACAGAAGGAGGAAGAAGCTGTGATTTCCTACTGAAATGTCGACGGTAGACAAAGAGCTGATGGCGTGTGTTCGTCCCTTTCCTGATGATGAGGGCACATCACGTAGGCGGAGACTTTTCGCCATCTCGTAGGCATCCAACAGACTCTTGTATTACCTGGCACACACAGTTCGGTGTTCCTAGCTGAGAAGCACAAGAAGTAGCTAAGCTCCGTTTCTTTTTCTTTTTTTTTTTTAAGATTTTATTTACTTATTTATTTGAGAGAGAGGGAGAGAGAGCGTGAGTACGCGTGCACCTGCACAAGCCGAGGAGGGGGCCCAGGGAGAAGCAGACGTCCCGCACAGCAGGTGGCAGGCAGGGAGCCCTCCATGGGGCTCCATCCCAGCACCCTGGGATCATGACCTGAGCCAAAGGCAAAACGCTTCACCGACTGAGCCACATAGGTGCCCCTAAGCTCCGTTTCTTCTTTAAAAAAAAAAAACAAAAACAAAAACAAACCTTAAAGTTTTAAAAAAAATGAGTTCCCACCGTAGGAATTTCTGACTGTGCAGAAGGCTGTAGTGTTGACGATATACGCGCCATCCAGTCCTTGCCTCCGCGGTTGCTCCTCGCAGTTCCTCTGCTTCCGTTCATTGGTATCTTATGCACGTAGAAGGAGATATGTTTATTTCTCTCGTAGTTTTAAAAAAACATGGGCGTACTTTTAGCCTGTGCTGGTCTATCCTGATCTGCCCCTTGCTTTCTGTGCCTTGGAGGTGGGCGGGGCTAGTCTGGGAAGAGCGTCCTCATTCTTTTTTAATGGCTTGCGGAGTATTCAGTTCCTTGAATGTACTGCCCTGGCTTAACCAGCCCCCCACAATGGGCAGAAAGGTCGTTTTCCAGTCTCTGGCTTTTACAAACAAGGCTGTAGGGGACATCTATCCATCCATATGTCCACATGTCATTTTCCCATGTGGGGATAGAGCTGTCCCCTCATTTCTTAGAGACGGGTTTGCATTTGTAACTTGGATGTATTTCGCCCAATTGCCCTCCACCAGCAGCAATATGTGCGACTCGTTACCCACAGCCTTGCCAAAGCTGTGTGCTCTCCAGAACCTTTGTGGTCTCTGCCAGTCAGGGGGACAATGGTGTCCTCGTACACTTGTCGTTTGTGTTCCTTTCCTTAGAAGGGAGCTTGAGCAGCAATTCACACATTCAGGAAAACAAGCTCCATTTCACTTAACTGTTTTGTTGTTGGCAATTATTTTCCGAGTCTGTAGGGAAGGACCAGTTTTACTTTGCTTTTCAATCTGTCACAGGCTGGTATTTTTGTAAAATACAATAAAAAAGAATTATTAGCAAAATGGGAGTTAAAAACTCCCAAGATACATAAGCACACAAACCCCTCTTTTTTATGATTAAACTTGACAGATACAAAATTACTCTATCCATTCGTCTTACCTGTTCTTAGTTTCTGAACTTAGCTCATGGCAGTAATAATACCTTGAGTGATATTGCTGTAAAGAATTCCTGACTCATCTCTTTTCTCCCATTGCCACCCTGTTTGGGGATGAGAGAAGAGAGCACAGAATTTTCTATTTTCTTTTTTTTTTTAAAGACTTTATTTATTTGTCAGAGAGTGAGCAAGCACAGGCAGAGGGAGAAGCAGGCTCCCCGCAGAGCAAGGACCCTGATGGGGGCTCGATCCTAGGACCCTGAGATCTTGACCTGATCCGAAGGCAGACACAACTGGCAGGGCCACCGAGGTGCCCCGAATTTTATGTTTTCTCTTTCACAGTCAGTACTGGATGCTTTCATTCCATTAGGGTGAAATACGTCTGATGGTGCAGGACTGATCCAGAGGGCAGGGGTGCCACACAGACCCATCCGGCTACACTAACATTCTCCCATGCTGTGATGGGGTGCTGGTGTCCTGGTGTTTCATTGATGAAGACCTCGAGCTTGAGTAACTAGCGGGCGTTGGGTGGGTGGAGAACGCTCAAAATCCCCACGTAAGTCAAGTTTGCAGAGCTGTTCTCTTTGACCTGGGGCTTTGCTGGGAGCCCGGGCCTTCCCGTGCCGCTTTTCTGGGGACTGATGTGACAGCAGGGGCTCCGGGGTAAAGTAGGAGCTGCGGAGACCTCATAAGCAGGGTGGCGTTCTTGGTGGCTTTGTTGTAGAACGTTGGATTCGGAAGGAGTTTTTGCTTGTAGCACACTGAGTTCAGTGACTGTGGGTGAAATTTCCTTTTTCTCCCCCTCAGCCAGAAGATAGACACTGACCAGGATCTTTTGTTCTGCTTTTGAGTTGAAATTTTCTCTTTGCACGAGGACTTTTTTACGCTGTCGCTAGGCATGTGGAGAGCTGTTTTACAAACCAGGGTCTCTGGCTGCTCTTTAATGTCCCTTCCCGTGATGACTGGGGATCATTACGTATCCCAGGGTCATCTTTCTTCAGCAGCAGACGTCTTTGTTTCTGTGTTATGATCATTAAATGAAGTCATGTTGAGATTTTTTTTTTCACTTCTTTCTCCCTACCCAGTATCCTGTAAGGCATGGAAATGGCCCGCTACCATGGCGCAGGTTGGAAATGTACTTTAACTGCCGTCTTGTGGATGACGGCCCCCGGGGAAAGCCTGGAGAGGCCCGGGAGGTGGCTGAGCGCTCTCGCACCAGGAGCTGGGGTTGCAGTGTGACGGTGTTCAGATCCTGGGTTCACAGCAGACCTCTGCTTCATACGAACACCTGACCTTGGCCAGGTCCTCAACCTCCGTTAACCTCATTTCCCTTAGCTATGAAATGGGGCTGGGGGGTCCCCGGGAATGATTTTTCTGAATGGAGAGTTTTGTTCAGTGTTGCTCCCTGGGACTGGATGACCGATCTGCCGTCTGAGCAGGACCACCTTGGGCTGTCGCGCCCCCAGGGGTTAGGTGACGAGGGCATGAGTGACCGAGAGCCAGGGACCATGTGCTCAGAGGCAGCTCTGGCTCTCTGCCTAGTCCCTGGATCTGCAGCTTGGGAATTACTAAAAATATGAATGAGAAGATCCCCTCTCCTGACTGGCGGTCAGGGGCCTGGGCTAGGAAGCGGAATGGCCTACATTATTGTCGTGTCCCTGCCTTTACAGGCAGAGCGAAGGTGAGCAGGTTCTCTCCCTTTCTTCAGGCGTAGAACAGGGATAATAAGTGTAATCTGGCTTGGGCTGGACGAGAGCGGACGAGAGGAAGGGAGTGTATAGACGTGCAGTCTCTGAATGCGTGGCCCCTGCCACTTACCCCTTCCCCGCGTTGGCCACATTACTCAGTCGGCAGATTGATGTCAGCGCCTTATTACACGCCAGAGGCTCTGTTAGGTCCTGGCAAACCAACCGGACTTGATAGAGCCTGTCCTCATGGAGGTTATGGTCTCGTGTAGAGATCACCAGGCTTTTCGGTCAAGGGCTAGATGGTAAATATATTGGGCTTTTTGGGCCACAGTGTCTCTGTCACAACTACTCCACTATTGTGAAAGTAGCTGCAATAAATCAGTGGCAAATTGTGACCGTATGCCAGTACAACTTCATTTACAAAAGTAGCTGAGCCGGATTTGGTCCGTGGACCATCACTTCCCAACCTGTGGTTCAGTGGGAAGACATGTTAAATAATCACCAGGATGTTTTTACAAATCATGGTAGGTTGTATGAAGTTCCATACAGGGTTCTGTGAGAGAGAAAGGTCAAGGAAGGTAGCTTTGAAGAAGTGGCATCGAAGCAGACTGGTGAGGAGAAGGCAGCCGGAGAAGGGAAAGTGGGGGCCGTAGCTCAAGGGCCAGAGAAGTGGCCACACTAGTTCTGAGCCTGCGTTTCTGTCTTTTAGAGGTACAGTGGATATTTTGTTCAGAATTACAGCCTCCATTTCTCCTTTCTAGAGGTATGACAGATAGCTCACAGCTTCCTTTGGATTTAAAAAAAAAAAAAAAAAAGGAAAATTTCCTGATATATAATTCATACCAATTCTCTCCCCTTTCCCCACCCCTTCACCCTGTTATAATCTTAACACTGAGAATTGAGTGAGCTGTATTAATAACACATTTTGGGGTGCCTGGCTGGCTCAGCCTGGAGCGTGTGACTTTTTTTTTTGGAACAAGAGAGAGAACGAGAGTGTGCGCATGAGTGGGGGAAGGGACAAAGGGAGAAGGAGAATCCAAGCAATTCCACACTGAGCATGTTGCTTGTTGTGGGGCTCGAGCTCACAACCCTGAGATCATGACCTGAGCCAAAATCAAGAGTTGGATGCTTCACGTGCCAGGTGCCTCTGGAGCATGTGACTCTTGATCACAGGGGTTGTGGGTTGTGAGTTTGAGACCCATGTTGAGTGTAAGAGGTTACTTTAAAATTAAAAAAAAAAAAAGTCTAAAAAAATGTATTTTGTTATGGGTTCTTGTGGTAGGTTCTTTTTCTATTACATTGTTTTCCTTATGTAACTGTCAGTAACTAAAAATTTACAAGTTAGAGTAGTAAGATTGCACATTATTTCATTATTTGGTATAAAGTGTTTTACCCCCTTAGAACTCATTTCTATTTTATTTTAAAGATTTTATTTATTTTTGAGAGAGCGAGAGAGTATAGTAGAGGAGAGGGACAGAGGGGGAAGCGGGCTCTCTGGTGACCGGGAGTCTGATGCGGGGCTTGGATTGTGACCTGAGCCAAAGGTAGACACTTAACGGATTGAGCCATCCAGGTCCCCTCATTTCTACTTTTTGATGCTGTTTTCTCTTTTTACGTTGTTAAACTTAATATTATTTTCTTCTCCTGCTTGGCTAAAGGTTCACAGGGCTTAAAACCATTTGGGGCAAAAAAAAAAAAAAAAAAAAAAAAAAAAAGTCCGTTTTCCTATTGACTACATCCCAAGTTTTTCCTGACTTCCAACCTCCGTTGTACATTTGCTTTAAACAGGTTGCAGTGTCCCGTAGAGATTTTACAGAAAAGGACAGGTGTGCTGCTCACCATGGCTATTTCCTGGGGTGCCTTGGAGTTAGGAGTTTGCCTGTACAGCTTTGTGACCTCTTCAAGTTTTCCTTCTGCCATTCTGGGATTCTCCTGACCCTCCTTGAGAGTCAGAACGGTTTCATGGGCAAGGGCATCCTGGGATGAGTTCAAACCCAGTTCGCCGCACTTGGCTGTGCGAACTTGGACAAAGTTCCCTCCTGTCTCTAGGTCCCAGTCCTCTTATCTTGAAAATGGGGACAATAATGGCATTCACCTGTAGAGTTAAATGGTGAGGTGATGGTAGCAGGAGTAAAATACACATCCCGTCCTGACGGCAGTGACTGGGCGTAGTAAGGCTGACGTGTGTTATCATTCGTTGTTATGATGACTAATTATGCAACTCCTCCGTAACCATCCCGAAATTGTGGCAGGTGGCTCCTGACTCACCCTGGGCTCTTGGGCTGTGTCACCTCGTTTTGTTTCACTCTCTCTGGGAGGCTGTGAGAATGACCCTCAGTCACCAGAAGTCAGGGACCACTGGTCCTTGTGAAAACTCGTTCTTGGTGTACGTTTGTACTTTGAAAACTTTACTTGATAAGTAGAATGGCCTTTTGAACATAGACCTAAAAATGTGTTTTCAGCCAACCACATTCACTTTGTCATATATTTCAACCCTTGGCTTATTATTAAAGACTTGTTCTCTGAGTACTTAGGAAATCCTTACATGTTGTTTTTGGCCTTTTGTGTGTGTGTCCCTTCTTTGTGCAAACTCGAGCAAGGCTGCCTATCCTAGGATGCGAAGAAATGGGCTGTCCTGAGGTGATCTTGGGCAAGGAGGCGTACGTCTCTGGACCTTGGTTTTTTTGTCTGTGAAATGGGTCTAGGTGATCTCCAGGGACGCTTCCTGGTCCCTGCGGTTTTCTGCTCCGGCACTTCCATATGATGGCGATAGTCTCATCGGCTTTTATAGACCCTATAGTGTCGTTCTGATTGCATCATTCTCTGGGGCGAGAGTCTGTGTCTTTTGTATCCCCCCGTGGAAGACATTCTAATATGCTTTCCCTATAAACGACTTTTAAAATCGCTTTGAAAAGAAACGCCTTTTCTCTGTGCATCTGAGGCATCTACGATTCACCCTTCCCGGTTGTTCTTGTTGTTTATTTGCTGATTTTGTAGCCCCTCTCGGCAGTCACAGAATTGCTCTCAGAAGGGCTCTGAAGAGCTAACATTACAGTCTTCTTGTTGGAACCTGTCCCAGCCCAGATTCTATTTTTAATAAAGTGTGGCACATTGTTTGTCAAAGGCCACTGAATTTTTTACTGATGGAAATAAGATCTTTGTGCTTCTGTACCTCCAGACCCTGTGATTTACCACCACAGATTGGGTTTTTTGTTCAGCATCTGGCTTCGGAGCAATTACCCTCCGGGCCTCCCACTCCGTCTTTTGTGCTTCTTCCCGTGGCGCGAGCAGGAACGCGGGCTCCCGGCTTTGTAGGCTGCCTTGCCGTTGACATAGTGCTGATGACAGCCGGGTGCTGCTTGACTCTCCCTGCCCCCCCCACCCCCAGCGGTCAGATGGGCTGGACACCAGCCTCCCTCCCCTCTCAGCCAGGAAACCGAGGCCAAGAGAGCAGAGTGACCAACACCAAAAGCAAATTCCTACTGGGAGGAAGGAAATGGCCAGATGCCGTCTGAATTAATGCTGTGGGCTTTAGATAGCTGGTCTGCTGGATATTAGTTTGCTGATTTTTATTAAACTTTTTGTATGACAAAAATAATACATGCTCAGCGTAAAACATGTAAATGGTTGAGAAGAGAACCTGAAAAGCCCCTTGGCGATCTCCGAGCCCCACTCCTAGACCCTGGGGATGACATGAATGATTTCTGCGGTATCCTGGAAGGGGCTTCCTTTAGTGCGGGGGCAGTGAGCGTGGGCAGGCCTGGTCGGTCGTGTTCGTGCGTGGGCCTCAGGTCGAGTGCTGGGCACAAAACAGGGCTCAGCGTCTGTTAATGAAATAAGCGACATTTCCAATATCGGAAACCAGTATCGGAAAACCAGTATTGTCACTCTCTAACGTGCTTTTTAACTTACTACTGTATCTTGGACAGATTTTCATAGCAGTACCTGGGTGGCAACTTTACTTTTGTTTTGTTTTGTTTAAGATTTATTTATTAGGGAGAGAGAGTGAGCAAGCACACGTGAGGGAGCGAGCGAGCGAGAGAGAAACTGAAGCAGATTATGAGCTCAGGGCAGAGGCCGACATGGGGCTTGATCCCACAACCTTGAGATCATAACCTGAGCTGAAACCAAGAGTTGGATATTTAAGCGACTGAGCCACCCAGGTGCCCATTAACTTTACTTTTAAATAGCTGCACGGGACTCTGTCATATGGTTCACTGTAACTTTTTAACTAGTTCGGATTGTTTCCAGCTTGTTTTCTGTTACAAACCTTGCCACGAGGACCCTCTGAGATATTGTCTGCTAGTTGTTCCCTCATTATCCATCTTCCATTTCTATTTTTTTTTTAAAGATTTTATTTATTTGACAGAGAGGCAGGCAGAGAGAGAGGGGGAAGCAGGCTCCCCACTGTGCAGAGAGCCCAATGTAGGGCTCGATCCCAGGACCCTGAGATCATGACCTAAGCCGAAGGCAGACGCTTAACCCACTGAGCCCCCCCAGGCGCCCCTCCATTTTCCATTTCTAATGTTAGCTAGTCATGGCTGCTCAGGTGAAGACCACCCTTGCCAGCCTCCCTCGCAGCTAGGTAGGGATGCCGTATGGATGCCCTAGGTGGGAGGCAGGGCTTATGTGGTGGAAGTTTCCTATTGCTGCTGTGAAAAATCACCACATACTTAGTAGTTTCAAATGACACATTTATGCTCTTAGAGCTCCAGAGGTCAAAAGTCCTAAAATCAAGGTGTCAGCCAGGCTGCACACCTTCCAGAGACTCTAAGGGAGGATGTATTCCCTTGCCTTTTCCAGTGTCTGTGGCTGCCTTCGTCCCACAGCCCACGGCCCCTCCTCCATCTTCACATCCCCTCTCGGAGCTCTGCTTCTTCTGGTGCCTCTCCGCACTGACTCTTGCCTCTTGTCTCCTTCCTCGGTGGACCTTGTAGTTACACCGGGCCCACCCAGATGATCCAGGGTCATCTCCCCATCTCACGATCCTTAAATTAATCGTACCTGCACAATCCTGTTTGCCATGTGGGGTCACAGATTCACAGCTCCAGGGATGAGGGTGCAGACGTCTTTGAGGGGCCATTCTACTTTGACAGGCACTCCCGGAGCCTGGGGGTGGTCAGCGAGGAATTCCCTGAGAGCGTGATGGGGTGCAGCCTGGTGAAGAAGCTGGGGAAGAGCCTTCAGATGGGGTGGGGGGGCGGAATTTGAGGTGTGCTGAGGCGCATCAGGAAAGGAATGAAGGCTGTCGTGACAGGCCAAGTCCTGGCTGGCCAGAGCTGACCCCAGAGACAGCAGGGGGGAGTTGGTGGTTTTAGAGTAGATTTGTGTTTACAGAGAATACTCGTGCTGCCATGTTGATGTGGGGTTAGAGGTGGGCACATGGGTGTTGGCGGCCACTTAGGACGCTGTCATAACTCCGGTGAGAGGTGCTGGTGGCCTGGCCTTGCTGGCGAAGACAGGAGATTAAAGAGAAGCAAATGGCCTGAGAGATGGAAGGAGAGAGAACCCAAAGACAGGGTGGGTGGGTCAGGGAGGGCCCCCAGGCTAGATCTTGTCTCTGCCGGAAAGCAGGCAGCATTGTCATTTACTCTGTGAGGAAAGACCAGGAAAGGGTTGGATTTGCGGGGAAGGAGAGGGGAGGCTCTAGTTTGGAGTAGACTGATTGGGAGCGCCTCAAGCCATTGGAAATGTCCGGATGCATCCAGTCTGAATGAGCTCAGAAGTAAGTTTTCTGGGATGAAGATGAAGTTGGAAATGGTAGCTCCTGCTTGAGGCCTCATGAGTGGTTATTGCCTGGAGAAGAGTCCTCAGTGCCCGGGGAAGGCCGGCCACTCAAAGTGCGCCCTGGAGTTGGCAGTGTTTGGAGCACATCAGGGATGAAGTGGGGGTAGAATCCCAACGAGAGATGTGGAGGTGAGGAAAGAGAGACGAGCCTTCAAGAGTATTACGGACAGTCTCTAACAAATTGTATTCGTGTCCTATTGCTGCTATCACAAATCATATTAACTCAGGGCCTTAAACAATCCGGATTTATCATTTTGCGGTTCTGGAGGTCAGAGCTCTGACGTGGGCCTCCCTGAGCGAACATGGAGGTCATACGGGGTGAATCCTGCCTGGAGGCTCTAGAAGAGACTGTGTCTTCCCTCTTCCAGTTTCTAGAGGTTGCCTGGGTTCCTTGGCTCCTGGCCCCCTTCCTTCATCTTTGAGATTGGCAAAGGCCGATGGAGCCCTTCACACATGGCATCACTCCGATCTATCATTCTGCTTCCGTCTTCCACTTTTAAGGTTGGTTGTGATCACTTTGGACCCACCAAGAGAATCTCGGACAGTCCCGCTATCTTAAGGTCAGCCGACTGGCAAATTAATCCCATCTACAACCTGAATTTCCCTTTGCCATTAAGGAAACATAACCACAAGTTCTAGAAATTAGGACATGGACTCTTCAAAGGACCATTATCCTGCCTGTATGCGTACATTTTTTTTTTTTTTTAAGATTTTATTTATTTACTTGACAGAGATCACAAGTAGGCAGAGAGGCAGGCAGGTAGCGGGGAGGCGGGCGGGGAGGGGGGGGAAGCAGGCTCCCCGCTGAGCAGAGAGCTCGATGCGGGACTCGATCCCAGGACCCTGAGATCATGACCTGAGCTGAAGGCAGAGGCTTAACCCACGGAGCCACCCAGGCACCCCCTCTATGCATACATATTAAGGTGTAAACGGAATGGTGTAAGAAGCCCCACTACCCAGCACTCAGCTTCAACAACCAAATTGTATCCCCACATCTCCCCACCTCAGCACTGGATTTTTTTTTGTTTTTAAAGTTTTTATTTATTTATTTATGTATTTGAGAGCTTGTGCAGGCATAAGAGAGAGTGTGCAAGCTGGGTAGAGGGGCAGAGGGAGTGGGAGAAGGCGGCTCCCCGCTGAGCAGGATTCTGTCCCAGGACCCTGGGATCATGGCCTGAGCCAAAGGCAGACGCTTAACCGGCTGCGCTGTTCAGGGGCCCCTCACCACTGGATTATTTAAAACAAATCTTAGATGTTCTATCTGACTCATCTGTCATTGTTTCGGAATAGAGAGTTCTTTAAAGAAGAGCCGTGATGGGACGGTGACCCTGGGGAGGTCGCTGGGGAAGAGGTGTGGGAAGGTGTGCACGCTTGTATTTTTTAGTGAGAGAGGCACTGAGGCATGCTGAATTCTTCACGTTGACCTTCAGAATCCAGGGCAGAAATGACATGGTGTAAACACTTGCCATGAGCCTTTACAACAGGCATGTTCAATTCTGATGGGAAGGATCTAACCGTAGAGGAGACATCGGCTTGGACAAGAGAGAGGCCTCCTTCATTAACAGAGGGACATAGGTTGGAAGGTTTGGGAGTGAAATTAAGGGAGTTCCTCCCTGCTGGTTTAATTTAATTCAGTTAATTTTTTTTTTTTTTTTTTTTTTTTTTCCTGTATTGAGTTGGAGGCCAGGGAGAGGCACAGAGGAGATCTAGGGGATGTGGAAGTTTTGATGAGCTCCGGGAAGGTTGGAAATTGTCGTCGTGGCGTGGAGAATGAGTGCCCTGAAGAGACATTGTTTGAAGTGGGACATGTTCGGGGCCACTTGGGTAAATTCGGGTGAATCCAGCCAGCTTGGCTGTGTGACTCCCACTAGCGTTGCACATCTGTGTGGGGGTATGTGTTCAGAGAAGGTGGCCAGTTTGGTTCTTGCTGGGTTAGTTTCCACTAGGTGGTGTGCCCAAAGGACAGGATAAAGGTTGTTTGTAAGAGCCATGGAGGTCATGATCCTTGGGCTCTAAGCTGAGTAAGAAAAAAGGGGAGCGAGAGGTGCTGGGGAGCCCATGGAGCTGTGGTGCTGGGATGCTTCAGGAAGCCAGCAGCCAGAGCGGAGCCTGGGTCGAGGTCAGGGTAGCGAGCAGATCCGGAGGACGTCTCTGGGAGTGAGGTGCTAGAGTGGAGTGGAAAAAAAGACCGCTGGAAAACAGGACATCCAGTTACAGAGAGAGTGGACCGTGGAACTGCTCCCCCACATGGGGATGGAGACCACCCTGATGATGGCAGGAGATGGAGGGTAAGGGTAAGTCTTTTGTGAGTGGGTCAGTCAGGGGAGGAGACAGGAAGGGCCTTGCAAGCACTGGGAGGCGTGGGCCTCAGAAGGACAGGTGTTTTGAATAGGTTTTTTCTCTTAAACTCTGTCCTCCGTATGAATGATCACCTCCCCAGCTCCCCCTCCAATGGGAAAGTATTAAGATAGGTTGAAAGAAGCAGACTCGATCCAAGAATTCCTGAATAGCAAAAAGCACGGATCAACTTGAATATATGGCTGCCTCATAAAGGGAGACTTAATGAGCTCTGTCTCCGTGTGCTGTACTTTTATATCTGACATTCCTCCTGGGCTCTAAGCCATATATTCTAATGCTGCTTCCGATATGGCTGTGGGGGGTATTTAATATGCTTTATTTGTATTGATTTATGATTGAGATGGAGCTTTTTTGAATGTTTTTAGTGATTTTGTCTATGCCATAAAATCCTGCTGTAATATGCTAAACATTATTTAAAAGATTCGGCGTTGGGGCGCCTGGGTGGCTCAGTGGGTTAAGCCTCTGCCTTCGGCTCAGGTCATGATCTCAGGGTCCTCGGATCGAGCCCTATGTCAGAATCTCTGCTCAGCAGGGAGCCTGCTTCCCTCTCTCTTTCTGCCTGCCTCTAGGCCTACTTGTGATCTCTCTCTGTCAAATAAATAAATAAAATATTAAAAAAAATAAAAGATTCGGCATTATATATGGGGTTACGTTATTATGAAAGGTGGTGAAAACTACACACACACACACACACACACACACACACACACACACGACCACCAAACTCAAAGTCTCAAAAGACAGGAAAAGGAATTCAGAGTTGTGGGCCGTATAGTGGACCTAGAGGACATGGGAAAACAAAGGATATTATGACAAGGGGATGGAATTGCCATTTCTGCTGTGGTTCTCTTTTCTTAAAATTGGGTTGTTTGCCGTTTAACATTTCTTGTTGACAGGCGACATTTCGACTGGTTCTTGGCCTACCAGTTGGCCATTTCTTCCTGTGAGAGGAGATGCTGATTGTATGAATCAAAAATATGGGGCGCCTGGGTGGCTCAGTGGGTTAAAGCCTCTGTCTTCGGCTCAGGTCATGATCCCAGATCCTGGGATCGAGCCCCGCATCGGGCTCTCTGCTCAGCAGGGAGCCTGCTTCCTCCTCTCTCTCTGCCTGCCTCTCTACCTACTTGTGATCTCTGCCTGACAAATAAATAAATAAAATCTTAAAAAAAAATAAGTAGCAGCAGCAAATTTATTTATTATAAAACATAATGGTGTCTCTTCCTTTCTATAATACGTATCTCCCCATCTTTGGGATTCTGTGAGGGGAGTCTTCTATGGTAGCCTGAGGGCATGAGAAGGCTGTAGAATGATGGTGAGCCTGATCTGCTGTGCGCCCCCGCCCCCGCCCAACTGTGTAGAACTTTGGTCACTTCCTCATCCCAGCAGACTCATCTGGGCCTTTGGGGATCGGTGTGGTATCGCTGTGGCCACTTGGCTCTTAGCAGTTTGTTCCATGTGGCTGCTCTCGTAGCATTTGATCGTGGGCTCCCAACTGTGACTCCTGGGTTCAAGTCCCAGCTCTGCCACTTACAGGCTGTGGTCCTTGGGCAGATTTTCAACTTGTAAACCTTATGTTCCTGTTTGTTAAGTGGGGGTTCTGATAGTACTTACCTGTAGGATCGTTGTGAGAGTCAATAGCACAGTCCCCGGCACATAGTGGGACTACCCAGTAACTTCCCACCATCTTGTTGGAGCGTTAAACTTGACTTACTAATTTGATGCATTTGGGAAGTGTTGGGTTTTAAAGGGTATTGCTCCCTTATTCACGATATTCCTTGGACATTTCACTTTCCCAGGTAAGACCCCCCCCCCACCCCCGACCACCCCATTGAAAGCGTTAACTGTCCACACTCCACCCTGCCTCCGTACCTCTCCTCCACCCCTCCTCCCTGAGGTCCACACCCTCATTTCCGACTTTATTTTTCTTCACTGCACTCACCACTTTCCAGTATATTGCCTAGCATATTTGCTTTTCCTTTCCGGCTATCTTTATCCGCTAAAAAGTGAGCTCCGTGAGAGTGGGCTTCCTTGTCTGTTTCGTTCACTGTTGCAGTGCTACTGCCTAGAACAGTGCCTGGCACATAGTGGGTGCACAGTAAGTCTTCATCAGAACGGAGCAATGGACTTTGAGAGTGGTGATATGAATCGTTAGACCACTAAGTATTATAAAAGCTGTCGAGCTTAAATATGTTTTATTCACGAGTTCTTAAGGATAGTTTGCTTCTTTGCCTATTTCAGATGAACTGTCCTGTTAGAAGATCATCGAAGCCAAGTAGAACAGGTTTGAGGGATGATTAGGTTGGATGAGGGGAAGAATAAGGCTGACATTATTAATTCATTTGCTGATTTACTTCTGACACATTTTTTCTTAGCAGGAACATCACCAACCACCATGAGGACCTGGGGATCAACAGTGGACTCTCTTAAGAGTCTGTTGTCCATTTTACCTACAACAGAACTTTTCTTTTTCTCTTTCAGGGCACCAATGCCTCTGCTCTGGAAAAAGACATTGGTCCAGAGCAGTTTCCAATCAATGAACACTACTTTGGATTGGTCAACGTAAGTATTCAAAAGTTATTATTTTTATCAAATGTTTGGGAGCATTTGAAGCAACTTAACGGTAGTTTTCCTTACTACCGATTTTTAAAATTGTTCACATGCCTTAGCTCCTAGGAATGGCACATGTTGGGAAGGGAGAAGTTTAGTCCAGTTTTTAAAAGTATCAGTTGTCCCAGAAAAAGGGTGTAATTACTGCCTTGTTGGGTTGGATTCTCATCCCCCCCCCCACTTACACAATTTCCTTTGTACACATAACTTTTGGAGCAGTTTTGTTAGACTTTATGTCCAGATCTGCTCATATCATCTGGACGAGCGCCTTGGGCAGTCTCCGTTTCAGTCCGCGTCAGTACAGCCAGAGCGTTAAAGGTGTTTCCAGCTCATCCCCAGTAACTGTTTAACCATATAAGTTGATGGTGGTACTTAAAACAGGGGTGGGTCGTGGGGGGAGAACCGGGACCCGTGGATCGCAGAATTCCTTGGCCCTATTTTGTCTGTGCTCGGCAGTGGCTCCCTTGTGTGTGGCTACGCTTGGCGGGCTCTGCTTCCTTGGTAAGTTGATCCTGAGTACTAAGGCCGTATTACCCGCTACCCTTGTGAGCTTTCTTCCTCACCCGATCCTTCTCCCTCTGGCACGGAGGTTTTCCACACACCAGGTGTTAACTCCTAAGTACCCGGTTTTTGGAAACAACGGCTCTGAGCAGAACCTGCCCATACCCACGTGTTGCAAGTCGTAATTTCCACTGGGGAAGCTGGAAATGTTCTCAGTGAGTGAATGCCACGTGTGGCTCATGGAAAGAATGTTGGCTTCGAAGTAATACGGACCAAGTCTAAATCGTGCATGTCCTATTTACGAGCTATGTAGTCTCGAGCAAGTCACTTGGCCTCTCTGAGCCTCCATTTCCCCAGCTGTAAAGTGGAGATCATGTGACCTCTATTTCGTGGGTATAGTGAAGGATCGGTGACCTCCTAGTGAAGATCCTGACGGGAGTCTGAAACAGACGGTGGACACTCCGTGAATGTTAGTTCCTTTTCTTTCCCGGGAGTCATCCCCTGCTTGGCACCAAGCGTTACTGAAGAGTGTCTAGGTTAGGACAAGGCAGTGAGTTGAAGGGCAGAGGATGCACGGGAATATAGGGTGTTGTGTGGGCGAAACGCTGACTCCTAATTTTATTAGCTTTTTCTAGTCATTATGCACAGGCCTCTGCTTAGCTCTGTGAAGATAGTTCCTCAAGTTGTAAGAAATTCTGCCTTAGCTAGGGAATATACGAATGGGGAGAAAAGAATGAAGGCCATTTCCTAGTTTGTGGAAGCGTTGTGAGATTAAATGATATTAATAGCTTCATTTATGTTCACTTCGAATGGTAATTCATGAAAGTTCCAGCTTCTCTTTAAAAAGAGGTTTGTCTCCTGTTACATAATTGTGTCAAAGTAGATGAAAGTGTGTAAAAATAGGAAATGTTCTATCTTCGCACACGTGGAAATGTCACATTAAGATGGCGGAGCATCTGTTTCACTCTCGGGAAAATGGCACACCAGCCAACAACCAGTCTTGAGACGATGTTCATGTTCTATTTTAGTCTTACACAGCGTCTTGAAATCTATGTTATTAATCTTGTGATTTCTTTAAATTTTTCCCTTTTCGTTTTCCTGTGTGTGGAAAACTCTGAAGGGATAGCGATAGTCCCGGCTGTGTTCTGCCACGGAGTCGCAGTCTGTGGAAAACCAGTGAGACGCTGGCATTTTCCCTCTTTGATCATAATCTGAGTGTCCGTGGTTCTTGAGAGGAACAAAATATTATGGTGTGGGTCCTCATGTGAGTATGTAGCAGAGCAGGAACCGAGTGCTGTCGTGTTGGGACACTTGCCATCTTGGCAGAAACCAGACAGAGCTGGGGGGGAAGAGGCTGGTGGGATGACCTAGGGGGGACCCCTCTTTGCCTCTGTTGCTCTGGAGCAAGTGAGGACCTGTGTTCTGAAGTGATGAGCAGGGGCGCTAGAATCTTGACAGAGAAAAACTAAAGCAAGTTCCCATGGAGTTAAGGTTATTTCACCTGAGCTAAATGGTTCCTAGTTCCTGGGTTTCTTTCTGATGTGGATTTTTCTTTTCTGTCCTAGTGGTTTCCATGTGTTGCAATGGGACCTCTCTTAGCTACTTGCCCGGGTCGCCATATTATGTCCATTTTTCTTCCCACCCCTCTTTTAAGCACCACAAGGTCTCCTTAGATTTTTTTTTTTTTTTTTTAACCAAAGCTCATACCATTTTAGGGACTTTTATGGGCTGGAGAGGCCCAGGTGGATGTAAATTTCATTCCTTTCCCTGGTGCTCAGATAGTCCCCAGTGTGGCGAGTGGTTTGCTAGTCTCTCACGTGGTGAGCAGGACGCTGCCCCTGGGGGATCTGGGCTGGTTCCCGGAGGGCGGGCTCCTGCGGACCGTGAGCTGAAGTGGCCCTATTGTCCCTCGGCAGTTCGGAAACACGTGCTACTGTAACTCCGTGCTGCAGGCCTTGTACTTCTGCCGGCCGTTCCGGGAGAATGTGCTGGCATACAAGGCCCAGCAAAAAAAGAAGGAAAACTTACTGACGTGCCTGGCAGACCTCTTCCACAGCATCGCCACGCAGAAGAAGAAGGTTGGCGTGATCCCACCAAAGAAGTTCATCTCGCGGCTGAGGAAAGAGAACGGTGAGTCCTGGGTTTAAGGGTCCAAACTACGAATTCATCGTTCTGTGGCTCCCCCAAAGGACTCTCCCCTCTGCCTTTTTTTTTTTTTTTTAAAGGGAAAAAGAGTCTGGCCAACTCGAAATTCACTTTAAAAAAAAAAGAAGAAGATGTAATTCTCCATTTTCGCCCTGTTAACATAAAATAAATCTGCATTAAAAAACATGCATATAAATTCAGATTTATCGTTCCATTTTGGAATGGTTTTTTCTTTGTTCCACCTTGGGAGTTGTTTTTTCTGGGTAGGACCTTTGTGAGAGAGAAATTGCCCAAGGCAGCCTTGTAAGCAGAACGCTGATAGGAATACATAGGTTGGTGCAATAATCGAATAAAATAGCACTCACGTAAACTTGTCATAAGTGATTAAAGTGAAGTATATCTTCTAATCAGAGCCTTGCTGTTTTAAAAAGAATACCTCCGACTTTTGCCTAAGACAATTGAAGGATATTAAATTGGAATCTTTATATTATTAAAATGTCCTGTCACCTGATTTTTTTTTTTCCCTGGTTTATCTATCTTCTTTTTCGGGAAAAGTGGTAGTAGAGATGAGCTTGTTCCGGAAGCTTCACATTGGTAATTTCTAAGACTAGAAATAGTTGATACAGCAACTTGTGTTTATCCTAGATTCCAGCCTTACTGCAGCAGACTTGCACAGTTAATCAGATGTTTGTTTTATAAAGTCTCATTTAATTTGATTGCTGTCTTTTAAAGTTGTTGTAGTGTATATGTACCAGAATAAAAATAATCGGAGCAGGAAGCGGAGCACTCCCGAGGCTCGTCGCGAACATGATTAATAATGAAGTTTTCCAGCTGCGTTCGCCTCCTGATTGTTTGTCCTTATGGCAGGGAGCAGCAGTAGGCTTCTGGAATCCTTTGTATGTGGTTTCAGAACTCTCTCAGATACAGGGATCCCCCATCTCCCATATGTGTTTCCTCTAAGCTGCTTCCAGTCTGGGCCAGGGTTTAAGATGATCTTTGGGAAGAGACCCCAGTTGCTCTAGATAAATTGCAGGATGAATAATGGATCGTTGGCGGTCACATCAGATTAAGTATCGATATTTTATCAGGGAGCGTATGAAGTAATTTCTGGGGTTTTCTGTAGGATAAAAATTCTGGTTGCATTTTATATATGGGATGACTTTAGGGAGCTAGGGGGAGTGTAGTTCTTGGTGGGCGGTAGAAAAAAGGATAAAGAACAAACTTCTTCTAAAGTTTACCCGTTAAAGTTGCAGGATAGAGATGGATATATGTGATACCTGTCCAGTTGACATTTCAGTGTGAAAATTAAAGTGTGCACGTAAAATGAAGCGTTTTGTGTTTGCTTTTCGAGAACCGGAGATCGAACTAATGACCCTCTCTTTTCCAGATCTCTTTGATAACTACATGCAGCAGGATGCTCATGAGTTTTTAAATTATTTGCTAAACACCATTGCGGACATCCTGCAGGAAGAGAAGAAACAGGAAAAACAAAACGGAAAGTTAAAAAATGGCAACATGAATGAACCTGCAGAGAGTAATAAACCGGAACTCACCTGGGTCCATGAGATTTTTCAGGGAACGCTGACCAATGAAACTCGATGCTTGAACTGTGAAACTGTAAGCACTGGGAGGGTGTTCGTGGAGCTGGCGTGGGCCTGTTTGTCCAGGCTCTGTCGGGCATGCGTGTGCTGTGGGCTGTAGCACCTGGCAGTTGCCTGCAGCAGGTGCGGACGATTCTGCTGATGTCTGTGAGCCCCGGGGGCAAACTTTGAGAAGCGTATCCCCATCCAGGGTGTCTCAGCTGGCTAAAGCAGACGGATGAGGGGAAAATCTCAAAAACTGAATTGCTGTGCATCATGGGCAGATTGGAGGGTCCGTGAATTGACCTTCACCAGTTACCTTGAAAAGGTTTTGGTCGCTCAGAGGTCATGTGAGATGTAGACCAAACCATCCCCCCAACTTACAGTTGGTGAACTTGCAGTTGGAAGCCGAGCTTGGCTTTTGATTCTGCCACAGTTCGCTGGGCGTGCAGGCGAGTCCCTCCCAGTGCTGTTGCCGGGGCCGGGGAAGGGTGGGGGGGGCTCGTGTGTTTGGATGAGTCTGGCACACAGTAGGCTCTTCCTGTAGTTGAATTCGAAGACACGGTCTCCAGAGCACGAATGACTCAGGATGTCACGTTTGCTTGGTGTCTTTGATTTAACCCTGTGAGTGGCCTCATCATTCGGTGGTTAAAAGCCCACTTTAGATCCAGGCTGCTGAGTTCCTATGCCGGTTCTGCCATGCCTTAGTTATGGGACCCTGGGCATATTTATTATTCAGCCTCTCTGTCTTCGGTCTCCTCATCTATAAATTGGGTACGATGAGAGCACCCATGTCATCGCGTCGTTCGGGAGGATGAAATGAGTTAATAGTTGGAAAGCAAACAGAGCCTGCGTGCCTGTGCTTGGCACGTAGCAAATGTGCAATGAATTGTCAGTTCTTGTTATGTACCGTAACTGCTAACAACATAGCAAGTCTCTGAGTTCATTAGCAATCTCTCCGTTTCTTCACATCGCTCAGAAAAATTCTGTAGGACTGTGCATCTTTCCGGAGGAGCGAGAGAGTACCTCTCATTAGTTTCTGCAAAGAAACTAGGACCCAGAAATGATTAAGAAATGTGGATTTGAGTGGGAGGCTCTTTGTTTTTTTTGGCAGTCTTTCTCCTGTCCTTTTAAACAGTTTTTGAATCAACATTCTGATTTGTTCATTGTAGAAACAGCTAGAAAATACAGCCAAGCAAAAAGAGAAAGAAGAGAGTAAAAGTTACCAGTGATCTCCCCACCCCGAGATGATGAATTTGTAACATTTTCTAAAAATTGTGATCACATTTGCCCAGAGAGATCCGCTTGAACATTTTGAGATATATCCTGCCAAAACATTTTCTACACATACTTTTCTATCTAGAGATCTTTCCTCCCTCCCTTTTCCTTCTGTCCCTTTATATTTTATCTTCCAGTAAAATCCAAATGAGTACAGAAGTAGAAGAGTAGAGTAAATCCCATGTGGGCGTTACGACGACTGTTAACACGCCGGCCCATCTCGATCATTCCTTGCTTCTTGCCTCCTCCCCCACCCTGGCCAACCTGGTCATTTTTAAGCAAATCTCAGAAAACTCATCATTTCATTTATAGTTTCTTCACCACTTTGTTAGAGATCTCTAAAAGGTAAGACATCTTTTTTTTTTTAAACAAAAGTACTTTACCATTATCACACCTAAAAATAACTCCTTTACATCGTTATTCCCTTAGTGTTCAGGTTTTTCTGATTATGCCATTTTTTTTTTTTTTAGCAGTTGGTTCATTCACATAAGGATCTAAACATCATTCACACACTGCCTCCCGGCACTTCTGTCTCAGTCTAGAAGTTCCCACCCACTGCTCCCCCTCCCTTCCTTTTTTCCTTGCAGTTTAGTTATTGAAGAAATCATGTTTGTCCTGTAGAATTTCCCACATTCTGGAAGCATCCTGTGGCATTAACAGGTACAGTAAAATGGCAGTATGTTTCTGCCGTCCTACTCTGTCTGTACTGAACCCTCCTGTTTTATATTCCTTTTCCTTTCTTGCCGCCTTTTGTATCTGTGATACTATTTATTTATTTCTTTATTTGTGCATCTGCGGTATTGTTAGTCCCAGATTCTCTTAGCGTTTACTCTAGAGACTGCCGTATACATCTTTGCCTTAGTTCATCTTTTTTTACCACTTCCTCAGCATTGCTAGACCTCGTGGACTACTTCACCTCCTTTTCCTTCTTCGTTTTCCTGTTTTGTGATGAACTCGTGACTTTTAGCATTTAATGTGTTTTAAATCCACTGCGGTTTTTTATTCTTCTTGATACCGAATGTATTTTTCGCCCAACTTTACTCCCTTTTAAACACCAAAATCAGATCTATATTGTAAATATTATAATTTGCAGATTTATGGTCTTTTTTTTTTCTTTCTTCCCACTTTTTAGTAAGGGAGGTTTCGTTCCTTGGCACCGTCTCCACCTCAGCTCTTGAACCTGCTCCGTCAGGTTCTGCGTGTTGTGTCTCTTCTCCACCCTCCTCTTCTCTCAGTCCCCACGGCTCACGCCCTGGCTCACTGCCCCTCCCCGCTAGCTCTGACTGCCCATCTCAGCTCAATTGCAGTAACTTCTTGCTGGATTTTCTGCCCTTTCTCTTCCTTCCTCCGTGTTACTCTCCTGTCCAACTCATAACAGTCCGTCTGTTCTTTGAATATTTGGTGAACTTGTGACTTATTTTATTGAGTATTTGGTGAACTTGCAACTCAAATGCATCATTCAGTTTGGCTTGTCTTTTGTCTTCATGTGAATGAAATAATACATTCAGTATTCTTCCGTGTACTGTGTTTTGGTTTTGCGTTTCTGTCGCATGTCCCTTGTGAGATTCAGTTGTGCTATTGCGGGATTTCGTCATTCATTTTCATTGCTGTATAGTAGTCCACGCACGAATAGGGGCCAGTCCACTAGTTCATCTCACTGTTGGTGGATATTTGGTTCTTTCCAGTTTGGGGCAGCCATGAGCAATGCTGCTACGAACATTCCAATTCATATCATCCAGTGTACATAATCTACATATATATATTTTTTTCTCTATATATATTTTTTAGGTCCTATGGTATGCTTATCAGAAAACTTCTTGTCCCGTTTTACACATGGAGCGTATGCTCATTATTTCTCCACATTGTTGTCTATACCTACTATTCTTACATGGCTTCACTTTGGGTAATATGGTGGCTGTGACTTTCGTTCTGTAAGTACCCCTCCCCCCACCCCCCTCAACCTGCTGCGTAAAAGCACGGATACCGAGGATACAGCGAGAGCCTTGCCTTTCTGGAACTTGGACGTGGAAGGCGACCTTAACAACAAAAGGAACAGTGAGTTTTGTCGTGACAGTTGTCAAATGGTGTGAAGGAGCAGTCCAGAGTCCCCTGTGAGGTTATGGCACCAGAGCCAGAACACTGGGGCGGCGCGTTTCTGTGGCTGGCCAGGAATCCCGCAGCAGACGGTGTAGCTGGCCGGTCCTTTCGGCTGTCACGGAAATTAACGTGGTTACTAAAGCCATCCTGTGGAAAACTCGGTAGGAGTTTTCAGGAAGGCTCACACGAGAGGCTTAGTCACATCTGTAGTTTCTTTTTTTATCTGTGAACAGGTTATTCGATCCCAACAAATGCAAATAATGCGCCCTCAAATAGTTGTGTGGCAGAAACTCTCACCAGCCTGTTACGTTCCTGGAGGGGTACCCTCACGTGTGACACCTGGGCCCAGAGATTCCCTTCAAAACTTTGGGGTGATGGCGGGGCGCCTGGGTGGCTTAGCCAGTTAAGTATCTGCCTTCAGCTCGGGTCATGATCTCAGGGCTTCTCCCTCTCCCTCTGCTGCTTGTTATAATGGGATTCCAGCCATTAAAAATACTTGCTTTGTGGAAGTAAGAGCGAATGTATGAGTCCGTCTTTATGGAGGATGGCACACTCTGAAAAACCTGTAATTTTTTATTTTTTTAAGACTTTATTTATTTGAAAGAAAGAGAGCATGAGCGAGGGAAAGGCAGAGGGAGAAGCAGACTCCCTGCTGAACAGGGAGTCCATCATGGGGCTCGATCCCAGGACCCTGGGATCATGACCAGAGCTGAAGGCGGATGCTTAACCCACTGAGCCACCCGGGCGCTCCTGTATTTTTTTGTCTCTTCAAGGGATTAGACTTGAGGCAGGAGTTTTCTCCTCGGAGCTACTTAGGTTATCACCTCCATTTCTTAGATCCTTTAACTGGATGGGTTCCTAGGAGTCATCCAATCCTTCCCTGCCGGTGCCTGCGTCCCTTCTGTGACATCCCAGCCCGTCGGTCACCAGCATCTGCTGTCCTCTGGCCAGAGATGGGGAACTCAATCTCCTGGCGAAGCATTCCATTTTTAGAAAGCTCTAATTGTTAGGCAGGCCCGCTACTTTCGAAGAAAATACACAGTCTGCAGGCTGTTTTTGAGGACTTAGCGTAAAAGAAGACCTAACATTTAAGTTTTCCTTCACAGAGTGAGACATATGGGTCCCCCCTTGAGTAATGTCCAGCCCAAGGCAAACAGCCTTTAGATGGCGCTTCTGTGGCAGCGTGCAATCTCACAGTGGGATTCCGCTGCTCGAGGTCCTGAGCTGCACGTTAGCCCCTGGGGGAGCAGGGGGCCTTGCCACCATAGCCAGCTCACCCACCGGTTCCTGCCGTTGTGCAGGGCTCTTTGTGCCAGCCTTCATGCTTTCCGGAAACACGAGTTTTTTTCTTCTTGGTCTCACCCTTTGTAAATGTTGCTTGTGATTGCAGTGCAAATGTCAGCTGAGCGATTTATGGAGACGAACAGTTTCACTCTGCAGTACACTTGCAGAGACTATTTTAAGGGGGTAATTCAGTGCACACTTGCCCATGTAACCTTGATCAGGGCACTTCAGGGTTGCAGCATGGGGACTTCCCAGCCTAGCCTCGGTGCTCCTTCGGCTGTTCCTCCCATGGTTCCTAAGATTGCCACTTGGAGCTTAATTTTGTTGTGGTGGTGGTTGTTAATTTCCCCCCTTTCCATGTAAGCTGAGTTTCTGCTTTGCAAACCTGTGGCTTTTAGTGCTTCCTGGAGGCTTTAAGGCACATTTAAACCTGTCACTGGAGCCAAAGTCGGTCTAAGGAGCTGCTTTATTAAGTGCCAATTGTATGGCTCCTCCTTGCTGCATTTGCAGAGGTTAAAATGGATTTAGTAGAGCTTCTGAGCTCTTTGGAGACGTGGAGTGAGGATGGGCGATGTTCCCGGGTAAGATCACTGAGCCTTGACTCTTAGTCCCTCAGGTGGGCTGTCGTTCCCGCCTTCCTAAGCCCGCTGCTCTGCCACACCGCTCCGAGAGCACATTTTCAGTTCCTGGCTGATCATCGTGCAACAGCCGCCTGGCCGCCTTTTCTGCTGCACCAGGGAAAGGAGTCTGGGGATTCGAAACACATTTGAACATGGTGTTAATTACTCAGGACCTGCGGAAAGCTCGTGATTTGTATGTATGTCCTGCATACTAATTTGCCCTATTAGTTGATTTGTAATTAATTAAATAAAAGGAAGAACAGGTAAGGTCACTTAATTTTCCTAGATACCTTTTAAGCTAGTTTTGGGGGAACTCCATGCCCAGAACTGGGGAGAAGAAAGAATAAGATGTAGCCCTTGCTTGCTGAGAGTATTGGAGTCTTAGTGACATATATGTTTCCTTGGAGACAAGCTGTATTTTCACTTAGACCAGAATGAGATCCTTGTGTGTGGGAAGAAAATGGTTTCATTATCTGGCAGCTTTCTGGGGAGACAGAAAGGCAAAAAAGAAATAGAAAAAAAAAAATTGCTCTATCACCCGTTGTTTTTGACTGTATCATTCTGAGTCGGGGGGGAGAAAAATCATAATGGAAGGGTTTAGAGCCCTGTATTCAAATCCGCCAAGGGGGTGATCTCCCTGAGCGGTGTTTGCTCACACTCTAAATTCTGGAAGCAGTTTACATTGGGCACTAGGGGAAGTTACAGTAACTTTTTTCATTCAGTTAATTAGGTTTGTACCTTTTTCCCTTCCCTAGAATAATTAAGAAAAGATTTGTGTCCAGCAGGAGACAATGTTTCTTTGTCTTTGCACACTTCTGTAAAAGCTTTCCTAGAACCTGATCCTCTTTGCTCTCTAAGTTATATAGGACTTCAGTTGGCTCTGATCCTTTTATTTTCTGCTAGAGAAGGACCATTTAGGTTTAAAAAGTTTTACTCATTAAAAAATACAATGCCTACGGATTATCTTTTACAAATCGGACACAGGAATGTATAAAAAGAAATCATTTGTAATTCTGCTATCCAGATGCCACCGTTGGCATTAGAAATCTTTCCATTTGTTCAGTTACACAGTCATACATTTAGTAAATATTTATTTGGTCCCCACTAAATGCTGGAAATTATTTTATGCAAAACGGATATAGCATTTTAAACAAACAGAAGGGTTGCCTGGGTGGCTTAGTCGATTTAGTGACTGCCTTCGGCTCTGGTCATGATCCCAGGGTCCTGGGATCGAGCCCCACATCAGGCTCCCTGCTCAGCAGGGAGCCTGCGTCTCCCTCTCCCTTTGCCTGCTGCTCTGCCCACTTGTGCTCTCTTGCTCCCTGTTAAATAAATAAATTAATTAAATCTTAAAAAAACAAAACAAAACAGAAAAAGTAGTCCCTGCTCTTCTGTTTACCAAATATGCACATTTAAAGCTACATGTTTTCCTTTAAGCACTGCTTTAGCCGCATCCCACAAATTCTGATTTTTCTTTGTTGTTAGTTCAAAATGTTTTCTAATTTTTCTTGTGCTTTTTTCCCCATGATCTATGTATTACTTAGAAGTATGTTCTTTAACTTGCAATTATTTAGGACTTTCCTAGAGAGCTTAATTTGATAGACTTCAGATTTAATTCCGAGTGGCTAGGGAATATACTCTGTATTGTTTCAGTCTTTTAAAATTTACGGTGACATGTTTTGTATCCCAACACGTGGATAATCCCGGTAACTGTACTTTAAAACAAGGTCCCTCAACCTTGGAACTCTTACTATTTAAAGTCAGATCATTCTTTGTTGTGGGGTCCGGCCCTGCCCGTCACAGGATGCTTTGCAACATCTAGCGTACCTACTAGATGCCAGTAGCAGCCCCCAGGGGGTGACAGCGGAAATGTGCCCAGACATTGCCCCATGTCCCTCGGAAGGAAAAGTTTCCCTTGCTGAGAACCCCTGGGTTGAACAGAATATATACTTTGTAGTTACAGAGTTCTTCAGATTTTCCGTGTTTTCCTTGATTTCCCCCTAGTCTTTCTGTTAGTTGCTGAGAAAGAGGTATTAAAATAACCTAACTGTGATTGTAGGGGGCGCCTGGGGAGCTTAGTTGATTACGCGTCCGACTCTTGGTTTCAGCTCAGGTCGGGAGACTGAGCCCTTCGTTGGGGTCGGCGCTCAGCGAGGCGTCTGCTTGAGAGTCTTTGTCCCTCTGCCCCGCCCACTCATGCCCTGTCTCTCTCTCAAGTAAATAAACTTTAAAAAAAGCTTAACTACAATTGTGGGATAATTTTTTTTCTTCCTCTAATTCTGTCAGTTTTTGCTTCATGAACCTTTTACCTTTTTTTTTTTAAGATTATTTATTTAAGAGAGAGAGAGCAGGGGGAGGGGCAGAGAGAGGGAGAGAGAATCCTGAAGCAGACTCTCCACGGAGCATGGAGCCCAGTGCAGGGCTTGATCAGGACCCCGAGACCATGACCTGAGCCAAAATCAGGAGTTAGCCGCTCAGCTGACTGAGCCATCTGCCCAGGTGCCCCACCTTTTTTTTTTTTTTTTTTTAAGGTTTATTTATCTTAGACCATGAGTTGGGGGATGGGGAGAAGAAAGAATCTCAGACAGATTCCCCACTGAGTGTGGAGCCTGACAAGACAACACAGGGCTGTCTCACAACCCATGAGATCATGACCTGAGCCAAAATCCTGAGTCAGTCACTCAACTGACCGAGCCGCACCAGCGCCCCTCTTACTTTTTAAAAAAACAGCTTTATTGGTATATAGCTTAGATGCCAAAAGTTCATTCTTTCAGTAATCTTTAAAGTAATTTGGTGAGTTGTGTAGCTATCATCATAATCTAATTTTTTCTAATTTTTATTGGAATCCATAATCCAGTTTTAAAACATTTAAAACATTTCTGTTACCCCAGTACAATCCCTTGTACCCAGCCAATAATCTCTGTTGCAAGCCTCAGGCCACCACTCATGTTTATTCCCTTAATGTTTAATGTAGTTACTGGTATGGGTGGGTTTGGGGCTCCCACTTTATTATTTGTTTTCTATTTATTTCCCCTCATTATTTTGTTTTTATGTTCCTCTTCCTTTGCTTTTTTTGAAAAAATATTAACATATATACATATATATTTGTATAAACAATTCCATTTTAGTCTTCCTCTTAATATGTATTTGTGTGTATTGTTTGGGTGTTTCTCTAGAGATCATATTATACATTCCTTACCCTTCACGGTCCACATACAGTTAATAATGTCACTGTTTCCTATAAAACAGCTTATAACCATACAGGAGCATATTCCTTCTGCCTGTCCCTGCCTTACCGTGTCCTTACACTGTAGCTGTTGTATGTATTCCATTTATGTATATTACAAACCCCACAGGGCAATGTCAAAATCACTGTTGTTTCTTCTTTCCTGAGGATCTGGATTTCCGTCTGGTATCCTTTCCCTTTGGCTTGAAGAACTTCCTTTAATGTTTTATTTGCAGTGCAGGTCTTTTAATAATGAATTCTCCTTATTTTGTCTCCATCCTTGATCAATTTGTGGCCTATTGACAGTTTTTTCTTTTGGCACATTAAAGATGTTGTCCTTCTGTCTCTGCCTCCCATGATTTCTGATGCAACATCAGCTCCCACTTGAACCATTCTTTTGTAATATGTCATTCTTCTCTCAATGTTTTTAAGATTTGCTTATTACTCTTGACTTACTACAGTTTGATTATGATGTGCCTTGGCTAACCTTCTTTGTATTTATCCTACCTGGTGTTTGTTGAGGATCTTGAACCTACACATGTATGTCTTTCACCAAATTAGGAAATATTTCGCCATTATTTTCCAAATAGCTTTTCTGCTCTATTCTCTTTCCTCTTTTGAGACTCCAGTTATAAATATGGTATTTTCTAACAGTTTTCTGAGTATCTGTTAATTTTTATTTCTTTTTTTCCTTTATTCTCCTTGGATAATTTTCTGTCGATTTGTCTTTAAGTCCACTTTTTCTTTCCTTTGTCATCTCCAGTTCATTGTCAAGGCCATCTGGTATATTAATTTTTCACTTCTGGAATTTCCATTTCATTCTTTTTTCTTTCTTTCTTTTTTTTTCTATTTCTCTGCTGAGATTTCTTATCTGCTAAAAAAAAATCATCGTGTCTGCTAATTTCAACATCGGCATCCTCTGAGAACTCGTTTCAGTTGTCTTAAGAATGTCTCCTATTAACTGGGTGATGGACACTGGGGAGGGTACGTGATGTAATGAGCACTGGGTATTCTATAAGACTGAATCACAGACCTGTACCCTGAAACAAATAATACATTCTGTGTTAATTAAAAAAGTAAAAGACTGTCTCCCATTTTCCTGGGTCTTCACACATTTTGTAAGTTTGAATGTTATCTAGGACATGGAGGATATAAAACTTGAGACAACTCTGGGTTCTGTTATTTTTCTTCAGTGAGTGTTAATGTTAAGGTGATTCCACCTTGGCTGATTCAAACTACCGATCTCTTTCTTAGGCAGCAGCTTGAACCTTGGGTCGGCCCTTTTGTCTCTGCCTGAGTTGCTGGGTCTCCTCTGTGTGTAGGTGGTTGAGTGGGCAACCAGAGGCGTGAGCAGACAGACTTGGGAATACCTGCTGAGATTCCAACCCCTGTGGTCCATAGACATGGTTTCCCAGACTCAGTTTTCTGGTTCCAAGACCAGACAGACTGCATTTGTTCCCCTCCAGATGCCCAGGTGGAGGCTGTGAAACCATGAACTTACTCTGTGCCGCTCTTCTCCAGGTGTGCACTCCCTGTCTGTGTTTGTTCTCCAGCACCTTCAGGTATAGCTACTTGTATTTACAGGTCTCTGAGTTTCATAGCTTTCTGGAGGAGTGTAGGAATGGCAAGATCTTTGTCATTACCGGGGCCAGTCTTTCATTTTAGTGAGGGAGAGTCAGACAGTAAAATAATACAAACGAGACATTTATAATATGAAGTCATTGTATTGGTTATCTGTTGCTTTGTTACAAAGCACCCCAAAACTCTGGGACTTAAATCAATGTCATTTATTACAATTCCTTCAACTCTGGGGTGGCCCAGGGCCCCCTGGTCTAGGCTGGACCTGTGCTGAACTTGTGTGTTAGTATTTCAGCAGGCTCACTCCCGTGTCTGCAGGCTGCCTAGGCATTTTGCTCTAGACTGGGCTTGGCTGGGGCACCCTGGTGAGAACAGCTCTCTTTCTTGGGTCTCTCATCTTCTTCCTGGGCATAGCAGACCAGCCTGGGGGCCCTTGGGAGGCTCAGTCGGTTGAGCGGCTGCCTTTGGCTTCCGTCATGATCTTGGGGTTCCTGAGATCGAGCCCCACATCGGGCTTCCTGCTCAGTGGGGTGTCTGCTTCTCCCTCTCCCTCTGCCTCTCCCACCTCCCCACCTCTTAGGCACACACTTTCTTAAATAAATAAAATCTTAAAACACACACACACACACACACACACACATACACATTGGGCTAGCTTGGGCTTATGGTGACAACAGAAATGCAAGAGAGCAATTTCGTTCGTGCTTGTTCAAGCTTCTGCTTATGACATGTCCTCTAACATCCCACTGGCCAGAGCAGGTCGTATGGCTGAACTCAGAATCAGGATCAGAAACACATCTCTTGATGAGAGGATCTTTAAAGTCCTACAGCAAAGAAGCCCGTGTAGGCAGTGGTGAAGATTTGGGCCTTCCATGCATTCTGCAATAGCAGTAACAAGTGCCATTTACAAAAAAAGAAAAAAAGGCAGAATGAAGAAGTGTGTGTATGTGTGTACGGGCGTGTGTGTGTGTGTGTGTGTGTGTAAATGTATACATGCCTTTTTTATACAAAACTGGAAGTCAGTTCTATAAGGATGTATAGCGTATGTATTAATTTAATGTGATACAATACCACCAGGTAGTAAACCGTTCCCAGCTCTTGACTCATTTGAGGCCATTTGCAATGTTTATACCCCTCCCCGACTTACTGAGAAAGCACCTTACATGTATTATCTTTACAACAACCTGATGAAATATCTACTCTTACTGCCCCCACTTTATAGATGAGGAGACTGAGGCACGGCAAGGCTGAGTAACTGGCCAGCGGTCATTCAGTGCTTAAGTGGCAGAGACAGGAGATGAAACTGGAAAGTATGTCTCCGCACCCTTTCCTGTGTGCAGTAATGAAAGTATAAGAGATTGTGTCTGCGTTCTGAGTATTTCTTTAGAAAGTGGTCTAACAGTGGAGTATCGGGTCATAGGGTAGTTGTCCCACTTAAGGGAGTGTTTTCTCACTTTCCTGCCAATTGATTGAGCACTTCAAGGTCATTGCTGAGCTAGTCTGTCCCTCCCACAGCAAGGAAGTAAAACGCCAGGCTTGCCAGTGAACTGCTGGAATGCTGGTCGTTTTTAACTTTGAACTTGAGCGAGTCTGAGAGCCAGGCTTGGTGTGGTCTGAACTGCAGGCACCGAGGCACAGCTGGGCCGGTGAGCTGGCTCCCGAGGGCAGTCGGCCGTAGGGTGACCCGCGTGAGCCAGCGCTCCAGGCCTGCTCCGGGTCCTGCTGATCGCACGGCTCTGCCGTGAAGACCTGATGAAGGCCATTCCCCAGCTCGGGGAGGGGACAGGTGCACCTGCGGCCAGTGTAACCTCCAGCCCCACCCCTGTTGTCTGCCTGGCCCCACGCACTCCTGAGTGAGTGATTTCAGGCCGCGCCGGCCATCAGAGTAGGGAGTTTTAGAAGTCTCTTGTCTTTTTTCCATTTTTTCTCCTTCTGCCAGTTTGGGGTCTATGGGTGTCTTGTCTGATTCTTCCTACTTTGAAATGATGGGGAAAATGAACAGAGAGGAAGCAAAATCTGGTTGAGTGTTAATTATTGAAAGTTCTGAATGAAAGCTGGAACGGGAATACAGGTACATTGAGAGTTTGGGGCTTTCTCTAGATGGGGTTGTTTTCGGTGTAAGTTGTTGCCAGTGAGCATACAAAACCACGCATGACTACGCCTGCGGTTTTGGGTTTTAGTTGCCTGTAAGCGTTCAGAATTTTATCTACTGTATCTATTATGTATTTTGTACCTAATCCTTTTTTTTTTTTTTCTTTTTTCTTTGCTTCAGGTTAGTAGCAAAGATGAAGATTTTCTTGACCTTTCTGTCGATGTGGAGCAGAATACATCTATTACCCACTGTCTGAGGTAACCTCATGAATTCTGATCGTGATCTGAGCTTTTGGTCAGGCCAGTAAATACGTGGGGGGAAGATACTGTATTTCCTTGGGAGGTAATCTTCCTTTCAGTTAAAGCCATATAATCCTATTATTTTCTAGGTCTTCTTTCCCAAGAGAGATTAAAAATAAGTATATGTGGTCTAGAGAAGAAGGATCGTGCTGAGAAGAAAGAGGATCAAGTCATTAGTCCTTAAGTTTAAAAATAAGTTTTAATCTTTAATACAGCTGTGGGCTTCGGCTTTCATCAGTCTCTCTCTCTCTTCTCTTTGTCTCTGACACACATGATTAACACACGCTACCCATGCTTACCATTACTCTTTCTAAGCTAATTTGAAAAATTGCGTACTTTTGAGTTGAGAACCATTGGGGGAACCGTCTGTTCCTCCGTCTTTCAGTGTTCTGTGGAGCTGAGTGATGGAAAGAAATGCTTCCTTGTCAGGAGCGAGAGAAGGTACGGAACCCGGAGCGCAGAACACCACATGCCCAGGATTTCCAGGCATATTGTGGATTGACTTGAACATTGGAAATGTGACCAGAGGCGACGCAGAGACATGATTCCTGTTTCCCTTCTTCCATCCCTGCCCTCCTGCCCCGCCATCCCCCCAACCCGCCCTGCTTTCAGTAGGTCGTGAGGGCTTAGAAGCAGCCCAGCCCTGCTCTAGACACTGGGCACGGAGGAGCAAGTCTCAGACACATTGAGGCTGTCACAGCCCTTACATTCTAGGAGGACTCCACAGGAAACGATCAGTGCCTTGAAGGACATTAAATAGGTCTCCAGAGTGCTTGGTTGTGGGGATGCCAGGGTGGACTTCATGGTCAGGGCCGGCTTCCTGTTGCTTAGGGTACCATAGCTTGGACATTGTCTAGTGTCTGATGAGGCATAGTGGATCTTTATCAATGGTGACTAGGTGACAGAAGTGTCATTTCAGGAGTTCAGGTTACTTGGAACCTTTCAGAAGGAGAGCTTAAGGGGACTGGCGGTGGTGGTTGACTGTTAGAACATCGTCTTGTGGGGCGATGACACCAACGCCAACACGGAAGAGCTTCTTGGCTCAAGCGCCTGCTGTCATGTTGTGTGAGTGGATGTTGGGGGCGCTGATTGCTCTCTGGTTTCCCAGGGCCCCCTCGGCTCCCCGCCCTGATGAGCTTTCCCGTGGGTGTGGCGCACCAGCCCCTGTGTCTAGGATGAGTGTGTTAACTCTTCGTTGGCAAAGTGTTTTGTAGGCCAGGGTGGCCTTTGTTCTGGAAGATTCTGTGTAAGCGTGGGTTCCTGATAGTCCTGTGACAGGAAGCCATCTTTGATTTCCCCAAGGTCTAGTGATCACAGGGAATGGAAAAAGCCATGATTTTGCCAACTTCAGTTGCACGTGAAGGAATGGGAGGAAAGATACTACTTGCCTATTCCCTCACTGTTTTTTTGTTTGTCTTTTTTTCCCCAAACAAGTTGATGTTAGGGAGAATTTGGTTAGGTTGACTGCTTCTCCTCCCTTCTAAGAAATTCCTGGGCTGCTCAAAAGGACAGATGGCTGGCAGTGGCTGTAGCTTTGAGATCTGTCAGCCAGGTAAAGGGCTTACTGGTGAATTATGATTTTAATCTTCGGGGAAACTTGCTATGAAGAAATGTAACTCAAATTTATGTTACCTTGATTGATTGATTGATTGATTAGTGGATTTGAGAAATGTGTGTATTGGTCATGCCTACGTGAGGAAGGCAGGCTGGGGACATTTGAAGATGTTGAAGCTGGGGTAGGAGGGTATGCCTTTTTTTTTAAATTTTTAATATTTTTAAAGATTTATTCATTTATTCCAGAGAGAGCGAGTGAGCAGGGAAGGGGCAGAGGGCAGGGGAGAGAGGGAATCTCATAGACTCCCCCAAGCACGGACAAGAGACTCGATCTCACAACCCTGAGATCGCGACCTGAGACGAACCAAGAATTGGACACTCAATGGCCTGAGCTATCCAGGCGCCCCTGGATGCTTTTTAAACTACATTCGATTTGACTGATTTACCTACACCTGCCCTCACAGGTGCCTGAGATCTCACCTCTCCAACAGTAAGACCGGTCTGGGCTGGGTGTTGCCACTCACCCTCACACTCCCAGGGTGCAGGGCTGGGAGTGGCCGCTTCCTAACCTATCCCAGAAGAACAAGTGCTGAGAAAGGCCCAGGAGATCAATGATGCCCGGCTGATCCATTAGCGTTTTCCATCTGAGGCAAAAGAGAAGGGATGAGTATAGTCATTTTGAGGGGGGTCCCCTTTTCATGGTTCAGTTTGGTTTGCATTCTTAAGGGTTTGTTTTTAAAATTAGAACTGCGAGTTTTCTTCTTAGCATGTCTGCATTTGTCTTCCGATGTGATATGTTATCTTTCTTTCATTTTGATGGCAAAAAAGAAGTTAAAAATGAGCTAAAATTGTAGGGTTTGAACGTCAGGTCTCGGCCACCTCCTTCCAGATGATTAATTCCATTATGGTTTCCCGGCTTTTGTCCCAGAGGAATGATGAAGTAAATAGTGGTTACAGTCAGGGTACAGGGCTGCGGAGACTGAACTAGAATCCTCACATTTCAAATGTCAGGACCATCTCAGGCAGGGTGAGCCATCTGTATGGCAAGTGAATACCGAGGATGTTTTTTCTTTTCTTCTTTTTGAAAAGCTCAAGGATGGCCTCAGGCAGAAACTTCAGATACGTGAAGTTTATCTTAATTATCCTTCCATGGCCTTCTGGGTATTTTTTTTTGCTTTCATTCCAGCGCCTGAGTTCCTCCCCATAGCTCCTTCACAGAAACCTCCTCTTTAAGTGCCTTCGGAAGCCACTCTCCCCTGCCTTGACCTCCTCGCATTTAAAGGGCCGGTTCTCCCGGTGCTGGGGAGGTCCCCTGGGAGGGAAGTAGCTCTTCATTCTCTGGTAGCTCTATTTTAAAAATGGAGCTTCTCCAAAACGAGTTCCTTTTCTACTTAATTTGAGAAGCCTCTTTTAAGTCACCTCTGCCTGACTTATTTCACTTAGCACTGAACTCTCCAGCTCCGTCCATGTTGTTGGAAATGGCAAGATTTCATTCTTTCTTATGGCTGAGTAACACACACACACACACACACACACACACACACACACCCCTCACATCTTTATGCATTCATCTACCGATGGACACTGGGCTGCTTCCACAATCTGGCCCTGGCCGTATTCAAGTTCAGTGAGCCTAGGCCTCTATTTTTAATTAATTTCCTACGTGGTTCTGATACCACCGAAGTTTGAGATCTGCTGCTCAGATAGCGGTCCGTGGGCTAGCATCACTGACGCCCCCGGGAGCTCATTAGAACAGCGTCTTAGGTCTCTCCCAAGAACGAATGAGCAAACCAGGATCCGCGCGTTGACGAGATCGCTGGGTGGCGCAGGTGCGTGTCAAGACTGACAAAGCACTGGGAACAGTGGCTGCTCACACTTCCAGGCGCATCGGAACTACCCGCTCCAGCCGGAGAGCTTCTGTGTAATTGAGTGGGGGCTGGGGGAGGGAATAGGCACTGAGATTGCTTTGAAAGCTCCCCAGGTCATTCTCACGGGCAGCCAGGAGAACTGCTGGTGTTGCCTTAGAACAAAGCTTCCCACCTGGTGCGCCCCAGGAAGGAGGTTACCGGTGTGTATGGATCCCCTCGGCTCCTGGGGGGCGGGGCAGAGCAGCTGTACCTCAGTTACCTGCTGGGGTCACCCCTTCTCGTGACCTAGCCTCATTGTCCCATTCTCCACCCACAGATGCCCTGGAGCGTTACCGTGTCCCTCTAAGGAGTGGGCTGGGGGGGCGGTGAGCCTCCAGCCAGCTGGGGTGGGGCAGGATGGTGGTTATTTGTAAATTCGGCCTTTCAAGTAAATACTAACTTTGGTATATTTCCACCTGTCTGGGTCTGCAAATACTTCAGAGAACTTTCTTTGAAGAATGAGAGTAGAAAGTGTCTAATTCCTTATTCGCTGCTGGGCTTGCCTTGATGATTCTGGTTCTTCAGCTGGGTGCAGAGGTGCGTCTGTGGTGGACATCCCAATGATGGGCGGCTCCACCGTCACCCAAACTCTCCTCTCCCCTTCCCTGCCCCCCACCCACCAGCTCCACCCCAAATTCTGTGCAGGCCAAGAGCAGCATTCGCACCCGTTTCATCACTGAAGAGTTAGCCTGTGTTCATGAAGCTAAGTCTGAGTCTCCGATAGGCCCCAAGCACCTGAGATCTGCGAGTTGAGTTTAATTACCTCCTGAATTGTTTTCTGGCCTCTTAGCCCCTCCAGTCCTTCCTCCATAGCGCTACCGAAATGGTAATTCTCAAAAAGCACTGTCTGATTATGTCTTTTCCTTGCCGAGACCTGTTAGTGGAATTCTAGAGCCAGGGGGTCCGCACCAGCTTCTAGGACACAATCCTCACCTCGCCTCCATGTCCCTGTGGGGCAGCAGTCCTTCTGTCTGGAATCCTGGACTGTTACCCACCCGCACACTTCCCTGAGAACCTGACTTCGGCATCACCCCTTGGAAATGGCGGGCATCAGCCCAGTTCAGGTTCATTTCTCCTTCCTGCTTCCCCCTGGACTTGATACACCTGCTTCTGTCTTCACTCGGCCCACAAATGGAGTGCCTTGGTGCTTTGGGCCTGTCCTCAGGGCTGGGGATGTGGCAGTGAGTGAGACAGATGGAACCACTGCCCACAGAGAGAGGAGGCAAGTGATCAAGTAAATCAGAGGAGAATTTCAGATGGTGCTGAATGCTCAGAAGAGAGCAAGACAGACAACAGGGTAGAGGCTGGGTGGATTTGCAGGAGGTAGACAGAGAAGTCTTCTCCCAGGAGGTGGTATTTTTTCTGAGCTCTGAACAGTGAGTGGAGCCAGCCGTGGAAGCATCTGGAAAGGAGCTGTTTGGGGAAGCCGCATGTGCAGAAGCCCTGAGGCAGAAAGGCTGGGTGGCACTGTGGAGGGAGGGTAGGAGGGGTCAGAAGACCAGTCAGGGTCTGGAGACCGAGGGTCTGGAGACCGAGGGCCTGTCGGCCTTGGCAAGGTGTTTGGTTTTATCCCTAAGCGTATTGGGGACCGGCTAGAGGGCTTTCAGTGCGAGAAGTGTATGCAGTGGTTTTTTTTTGTTGTTGTTGTTGTTTTTTAACCTGTCTGGAGCACTGCCTGTTGACCGGCTCACTTGCACATGTCTGTCAGACTGAGGGCAGCATGAAGGGCAGGCACTTCTGCGAACCCCTGCACCAAGCCCAGGGGACCATCGCTTAACGTCTGAGTAGCGAACACATGAGCCATCTACGGTTTCTTTTGATAAGCTCTGTGTAAGTGTGAGTCAATAACACCATGTAAATAACATTTTCTCTTTAATAAAATCTGATCATTCTGGTGCTAGGACGCTCCCTGTGAATAAAGAACTACCATAGCCTCTCTCTAGACTCCATGGTATTATATTCTGGATGTTCTCCTCAGCCTTTGAAGCCGTACCTCAGGAATGTTAAATAGAATCTCAATGACCGGGAAAGAATGAAAAGCCGTGACATTTAAAAAATGAAAACCATAAGTAGTGCAGTAAAACCTCATGATGGGGGTGAATACAGATCTCACATCGCAGTGGCATTTGTCCTCAAAAGGGTGCAAGGTGCGGGGTGGGGAGCAGGGGATTGGAGGAAGCTGGGATCTCCTGGTAATTAGGGATTTTCTTAGTTCAATCTAAGGGCAGTTGTATACGGTTTAAATACCATTTTCTTTACCTTTGTGCCCTTTGAAAATATAGGTCACTCGAGATACACTGTTTTTCATTACATGATAATGTCACCTTCTATTTTATGTGATTGACTTTTTTGGGGCTGACTACAATGTAACCATGGGCTTTTATAGTAGTGAGTACTTTTCTGTTCTAATTTTTAATCGCCGGGGTACAGGTAGTCTTGTTAAACCTTGAGATTTGTTTTCTGAATCCATTGGAAACCCTCATGTATATCCATCCATGTCCCACGAAAAAAGTGTCTTTGAAAACCTCCAGTGGTGAAATCCTAACCCCGTCTGGCAGACATGATCTAATGGCAGTCATAGCACTGACTCAACAGAAAGATCTTTTCTCATTCCTTCTTCCCCGCATGTGCTTAAAAATTGCCCTGCAGGTCACCTGGGTGTCTCAGTCGGTTGAGTGTCTGCCTTCAGCCCAGGTCATGATCTCAGAGTCCTGGGATCGAGCCCCAGGTCGGGCTGGCTTCTGCTCAGCTTCTCCTTCTCCCTTTGTGCGAGTTCGACTCTCTCTCAGAAATAAAATATTTTTTAAAAATTACCCTACGGGTAATAAAGGGTTTAAAACATGGTGTATAGCAAGTACGTTTTGGACTGTGTTTTGAGATGGAAAATATTTTTCTTCCGCAGAGACTTTAGCAACACAGAAACACTGTGTAGTGAACAGAAATATTATTGTGAAACGTGCTGCAGCAAACAGGAGGCCCAGAAAAGGTACGTGAAGGATTTAGCCCGGAGGGTGGCTTTGTGTTGAGGGAAGGAACCATGTCTGATTTTGAATCCCAGTTCATGGGCTCGTGGCCAAGTAGCTTTGGAGAAGTTAGTTGCCTTCCTCCTTGGAGAAACAAGGATAAGAATGCCTACTTTGGGGACTTGTCCATTTGTCTGACTGTGGGATCTTTTGTTCATTCATTCATTCTACAAAAACTTACTGCATGCCATGTGCCAGATACTGTGCTGGGTAAATGAGTGAGATCAAGTGTAATTACTATCCTCTTGGATGAAAGTCAGATTATAAAAAGGACGGGGTGTACAACACCGAGTAGATCTCTAGTAATATTGTTGGGATTGCCTAAGTGTTGGAACTTCTTATTCAGAGACGCAGGAGGTGAAAAAAGTTAATCATTGAATGTGGAAACAGGAGGAACTGCAAGCACATTAGTTAAATGGAGGGGCGATAAGAAGTCTTCACTTTCTGAACTGATTCCGGATCCAAGCTGCCTATCTTTACCAGCACCAGCCAGTTGCAGCCCCTGGACAGTCTGCAGTAGTCAGGGCTTCTCTGTTATCTGCCCCAGATACCAGGAAACTTGACATTTTAATTAGCCCGTGAGGCTTTCCCCTGAGTTAAACTTACCCTGCCTAGAGTTGTGGAATATTCAGAATAACTCACAGAAGCTCGTTACTGCTGCCTGAAACCTTCCGGGGTCTAGAGCCGAGGTGGAGATAGTTCCTGGCCTCCCTGGCTCTTCTCGCCCCCCAGACATGCACATCTGTCCTCATTGCATCAAAACTCACGAAAGGTCAGTCATTCTGGCAGATGGGAATGGAGGGCAGAGGTGGTGAACTCTGGGAGTGATCAGCGAGCTCATTTCTGCTCCCTCTCCTCAGAATCTGTCTTCCCATGGCCAGCCCAGGCCTCCCAGTAGTGTCCCGCTCAGCCTTGGAGGTTTTATTGGTTAAAATAGTTGCGTTCCTATAAAATATGAGGTTCCCCATGATTCTTGAAAAATTGTAAAATATGGGGTTCCCCACGATACTTAACATTTCTGCTGGCCTTACTATTTTATCTTTATGAACAGGGTTTTACTTCAGTAGAGTCCTGAACAGCAGTCTCTTAAAATTTGTAGTCTCTTTAAAATTATTTTTCAAATAATATGCATTGACAGCGTATACAAGCCGAACAGCATTGACCCAGGATGGGGGTCCTGGAAGGTGACCGAAGGGCCTCTCTTCTAGCAGAGCTACCTGCATAAACTGTTGTTCATGTGAATTTTTTGTGGAGGAATATTCATGGTCACCTAGGGGAAAAAGCGTTCTGTGTTCATGGAAGTTTGGGGAAGGCCGCATCCAACAAAGGAGAGCAGTTCCTTCCTGTAGGATTTCTCCAGCCCTTCAGCATGCTGTGCACAGCAGAACTTCAAAATAGAAAGTAACCCTGTCCACACCTACACCCCCCCAAAACCCTGGCTCGGTGAAAAGCTCTGGTGCTCCAGGAAGCCCATTTTGGGGAGAGTAGCCCGAAGCCAACCCCTACATTTTTGGAGGGACAACACCGAGGGCCGCACTGGGGAACGCCTTACGTAGTGCGAGCCTCGTTCTCCTGGCTCCCCTGCGGCTGGCAGTGTAGTCGGGAAGCATCCCCGCCGGTCCTCAGAACCTGCAAGTCCAAATCTCAGCCTTCTGCTTGTCCGTCCCCCAACTTCTCTCAAGAGCTGTCCCCCCTCCTCTCCACTGTTTCCAGATGGGGTGGAGGGGGCTGTGTTGTCCAAAGACTGTTCCTTTCTGGAAGGCAGCAGGCAGTCATGGAGAACAGTCGCACGTCCTGGGTTTTACTGGTACAAACTCAGGATGGGCTCCTTTGCCCAAACCGAGAGACCTGCCACGGCCCTTCGCCCTGGCCGGCTGTGCCCAGGTTCGCCAAGAGTCGGGGAAGCCTGCTCCGCACACGCACGCTCCTCTCGTTCTTGCGAGCGGTCCACGTGTTTGCGGGACCAAAGCCCATGAGAGCCCTCCTGCTGTCAGTTGGGGTGGTGGCAGTGGGTTCGTGTTCCCCTGATGGCCGTGGGGGACAGCTGACAGTCTGTTTCGTGGTTCCCTAGGATGAGAGTGAAGAAGCTGCCCATGATTTTGGCCCTGCACCTGAAGCGGTTCAAGTACATGGAGCAGCTGCACAGGTACACCAAGCTGTCTTACCGGGTGGTCTTCCCGCTGGAGCTCCGGCTCTTCAACACGTCCAGCGATGCCGTGAACCTGGACCGCATGTACGACCTGGTGGCCGTGGTGGTTCACTGCGGCAGGTGAGGGCAGGCGGGGAAGCGGGCACTGCGGTGGGCGCTGTGGGCCAGTGGGAGGCTCTACTTGTGCCCAGGTAACCCCAGCTGTGCCTTCCCCGGGGGTGAGACTCCGTGGTGATGGTACTTTCGAGAATGTCTTCCGAGCTCCTCTTTACCGCAAAATAAATCAAATATACTCTTTAAACTTTTTTTTTAAAGATTTTATTTATTTATTTGACACACAGACAGAGATCACAAGTAGGCAGAGAGAGAGGAGGGAAGCAGGCTCCCCGCTGAGCAGAGAGCCCGATGCGGGGCTCGATCCCAGGACCCTGAGATCATGACCCAAGTCGAAGGCAGAGGCTTAACCCACTGAGCCACCCAGGTGCCCCTAAAATGTACTCTTTAAAAAAAAATTTTTTTTTTGTTTCCATGTACTCTTAAAAATATTCTTTATGCTGTTTGTAGTCTTTACCCAATCAGAAACAAAGTAAGAGAGAAGGCTCCTAGATAATGGAGATGCAGAGTGTTTTGCTGAAAGTCCTTCAGTCCTTTTGAGCAAATAATTTTTTTATTCCTTAGCTGTAGATAGAAGCATGGAGAAAAGTCCATTGAAAATTCATCATTCATTTGTGATTCTATCCTCAACTGGGACAGGATTGTGTGGTCTTTTTCCATGCTGTTACTCTGGCTTTCTTCTTCCCTTTTTTTTTTTTTTTTTTAAAGATCTTATTTTTATGTATTTATTTGAGAGAGCTTGAGCATGAGGGGGGAACGGTCAGAGGGAGAAGCAGGCTGCCCGCTGAGCAGGGAAGCCCATGTGGGACTTGATCCTGGGACTCCAGGATCATGACCTGAGCCGAAGGCAATCATTTAGCCAACTGAGCCACCCCGGCACCCCACTCTGGCTTTCTTCTTCGTGGCCCTCATTACCCTTGAAATAGTTGTATTTTAGTTCATTCATTGCCTAGCCACGCCTTACCCTGAGAAGGTGGGAACTTTATTTTCGTTGCTGCTCTTTTGTCTGAGAGTAGGGAGACAGTCTGGCACAAAGTCCAGTCACTGTCGAGTTTGAATACCTGCTTTCCCCACGGGACTGTGGGTCTTCAGAAGACCCGTGTCTTTGCATCTTCGCAGAAGATTCCCTCACGTGCCCCACAGCACACCCTGTGGCTCTCCCTCCCTACGTTTCCGCCAAACCACCGTGGGCACAGACATGACCTGTGCCGGTTCTCTGTCCCGAGAAGAAAGTTTGTTCTCGTAAATCACTGCTTACATAGAGCGACATAGTCTTTTTAAAGAAGTAAATGTTAACCTGACAACTTTTGTCCTTTTCCAGCGGTCCCAACCGTGGGCATTATATTACTATCGTCAAGAGTCATGGCTTCTGGCTGTTGTTTGATGATGACATTGTAGAGGTTGGTATGCCGGTTACCCTCAGTGGGGCTGGGGCACAGACTGTGTTTGGGGGAGTTTGTGGGGGCGGGAGGGGCACTTCCTACAACTGGCCTGTCTTCCCCTTAAACGGTTTACGAATCTCTTGAAACTAAATTCTGCGGCTCTTCATTCTCTGTGGCAAGGGCTGTGATGGGGGCTCACTGATCCTGTGTTCCTGTTAACTGGGCCACCATGGACGTGAGATCTTGTGTCCCCCGACATCATATTTATGTGTAAGCCCTGTTTTCCACTGCGACTGAAGTCCTGTCTGGTATAGACCAAATAATAAACCTTAAAAAAAAACAAAAGTTCTATTAGAATTCTTTTATTATACCAAATTTTCCTTGTATCGATTGTTAAAAATACCTTTTTAGCCTGTTGGGCCTGAGAATCGTCCCATCACACTCAAGTGTTCCGTGTATTGATTTTGTTGTAAAGGAGTACTAGCTGGAGAGAATGCCACTCTCGGACGAGGCCTGTTTTAGCTCACAGGGTAACACTAAAGGGAATGAACTCTGATGACCTGAAGGAATTAAGGTTTTCCCCAAGACCCCCACCCCCCCCACCCCGGTCTATCCTTTGAAAGGCAGAAGCCCTGGCTTCTTCAGAGAGCGCCCACATACGGTGGCCTCATAAATTAAAGGGTGGCTTTCCTCCTCAACAATTCGCAGTTTACGTAACCGTGGCCTGTTGTCAAGTCTGGGGCACTGCCGGGTGGCTGCTGAGAGTTCCCAATTGTGCTTTTAGGACTGCGTTCCTTACATTCTCTTGTCCATCCTGCTCACTTTCTCCTTCTCTCTGCCCGCACGTTAAACAGTGGCATTGTTTTGTGTCTCTTCTGTTGCAGAAAATAGATGCCCAAGCTATTGAAGAATTCTATGGCCTGACATCAGATATATCAAAAAATTCAGAATCTGGATATATTTTATTCTATCAGTCAAGAGAATAATTTAAAGAACTGCGGGACTCATTCAAATGGGGGGAAATGTTCCAAGCACTCCTACGTGGTTTCCCTGCACCCTTTCCTCCCCAGCGGCCCACCAGGGGTAGGACACCACGTCTGATGGTCTGGCTGTGTTAGACTTTCTCTCCCTTTGGTTTTTTTGTTTTTTTTTGTTTTTTGTTTTTTTTTTTACATGCAGCACTACTCGTGGTTTTATTTTAGTCTGAGGTAGAGTTAACTGCAATCAGATTGTAGTAAGATTTATATGAGTAACAGTTGCTAATTTTAGGATCGGGTAAACGCCCCACCACTGGCCGTGTCTGGCTGAATCCGAGTGACATTTCCAGCGAATGTCTGCAGTCTGTTTGGGTCTCTGCTGCACGGCCTAAATGCCTCCCGGGATCGCGTCTCAGTGCATTCCTTTCCCTTGTCCCCAGACGCACTGCTACCCAGTGTTTGCTGCTCTGCCTCTTTCCCGCCAGAACGACAGAAGAATTGGGAAGATGTTCACCTTTTAGGGGCTGCAATCATAGCTTTAAGTTCGTGCAAATGAAAACGTTTCAAAGTGAGTAACCTCAGTATGCAAAGCCTCCTCCAGGTGGAACAGGGTGACGAGAAGCTGTTCCTGGTGGCTGGTGACTGCCACCTGGCACCTGTCTGGGGCTATGCTGTCTCAGCCTGGAGAATCCCTGAGGCTAGGAAGGGAGGGAGCTCAGGGCAGGCGAAGCCCAGAGGAGGAAGCGTCCGTGGACAGGGAGAAGTTACTTTTCTTCTCCTTTACCAAAACCGCGCGTCAGGAAAATAATGCTGCGCTGTTTGTCTTTAGGGACCGTCTACTTCCGTGAGGTCCCGTGAATTCTGTCTGTCCTCTCTCTGGCGCTGCTGAGCTATGTCACGGGTGTCCCTCCGGGCGGCGCTTCATCACAGGTGTCCCTCCGGGCCTGCCGGTGTTGTGCAGTCTGTGGTTGCAGGGCTGGGACACCGCGGTCACTGCTCCCGGCCCAGCCCTCCGTGGCGGGGCAGCGCCCACGGCCTTCTCGTGCGGTGAGGACGGCGACGCTGCGCCCTCGCCGCCATCGGCTTCGTTGCCCAGCTGTCGGCTTTGTCACGTTTCCGGCCGTTTGCCCAGGCACCGACGAGCCCCGGGCTGACCTGGAGCCTTCCCCAGAGGGGTTGCTGGAGTTAGCTGGGTGTGCAGGTGGGTCAGAGGAAGTGCGAGCTGGTGGGCGGAAGAGTGAACAAAACGGTGGCGTCTCTTTGGCTCAGACTCCTAGGACGCTCGACAGGACCGCTTTCTGGAAGAACCTCATCTCACTAGAGTTACTTTTACCTTTTTCACCTTTGTTATATATGTATTTATTAGATCATACGCGTGTTGGTACCTTTTATTGAAAGGGTCAGTTTGGTGTTTTGCTGTCGAGCTGGTTTTTGGATTCTTACAAGTAACTATGGGTCCTAGATCTTGGCTTCCTTTGGGAAGCCAGTGACTTCCATACACTCTAACATACTGTGAACGTATTATTTTGTTACCTAATAAATCGGCGAGTGAACATGCAGATGTTTGGCATAATGTGAACTAAAACTGAAATCGAACATGTTAGCGGCCGTTTTGTAACAATGAAGAGCATAGCACTTTATCTAGAGGAAAACTGGATTTCTTGTCTTTGAGATATCTTGAACTGTTGGTTGCTCAGAACCTAACTAAGCGTGCCAACACATCATTTGTTCATGCTTGTAGTGAAACGTTTTGTTTTTCACTGGAGAAGACAAAAACAGGGTGATCTTCACGTTATTGTTTTATACAAGTGACGAAAATATACCTTGCCATGTTTAGAGGCAAATTCGTATTTATAAATATTTTGTCTTTTTTTTTTCCTCCATGAAACATATGCAGTAATCACTTACCTGGAAGGTGAGTATTTATTCTGTTTTTAAGGAGAGACACTTCGCAATTGAAGGTGACTGCTACAAGGAATTGTTTGTACTATATATAACCCATATATTTGACTGCAGGTGCAAAGTTTTAAGAAAAAATGATGGTTCATATCTAATATATTTGGAACTGATTCATAAGAAAAACTATTAAAATTATCTTTGAAATGACTCTTGAAGCTAATTTATTAGAAAAAAAATTTTCAATTGGAAGCCTACAGTAGTAATATCTAAATGCTAAGTCACAGATTCAGTGCATTTTCTTTATTACTAATATTATTTCTTTTGTATGTGTAACGAGTTTTTCCCAGTGACTTAACAGAAGACACTGAAAGGGTCAGTTAAAATTCAGTATTCCTGGATAGAGGTTAGGAATAAAGAAAAGTATGGAAGGTAATGCAAAAGCATTAAAATGGTTGTGTGAGGCAAGAAAAGAAGATTGGAGAAAGACCAAATCACACTTATCCACAGTCACTCCATCAGATTTTTAAACTTTAGAGCTATCTGATCATTTCTTTCCTCTTCAATAAGTGAGACAAACACTAGGCAGCTACATTTCCTCTGTATCATTTCGCTTCATGCAAAGACAGTAGCATGCAGACACTTCCATTTTTCATCCCTCATTCATCGTGGAAAACAGAACGGTGTGAGATGTGTGCGACCATTCTGAGGTCAATGGTAGCACAAAGGCTCAGCAATATTCCCTCAAATCGCAGGGGTTTTGTGTGTCATTTTGTAGTGGAGAGTGAGTGGGCCTGCTGTATTTCTTTTAACAGCAGCGGTTTCAGAATAAGTTACAGTGTTTCCCACTTGAACGAGAGAAGACATGTTTGCTTTATTGGTTACTTACTAGCTGAGCACCTAGGTTACGGTACAGTTTGCTAAAAAGGCATTTGTTTAAACACCAATTTTGGCAAAATGCTGACCCCCAGTCCTGTTACACGGGTGCATTTTCCATTCCAAGGCAGCAGTGGACTGCTGCGCAGAGAGCCAAGGAACAGTACAAGAAGGTGTTGGCTTGAATCGGAAGCCAGTCGTATTTGGCATTACGGCCTGGCATATTTTGGATTTCAGATGGAATAGGGAAAAAAATGATAGGAATGGTCCCTATGCATTTATTTTCATGAATATGCTTAATTTCACGGGCATGCCTAATAACTATGTTCTAACTGGGGCTTAGGACTTATTTTAGCTATTGGAGTGTAGCTTTATTACAGATGGATTTTATCTTTAAACTGCATTTTGATCAACTTTGTATATTCACATGTATTAAAATATCGTGCACTAAATGTTTTGCCCTCGTTTGCTCTTATATGGTCAAGGCATTTATGAGCACTGTTGTGAATAACTCATGTAAATGGCATGGGTCAGAGAAAATTATTTCCCACTTTCCTGCCTAATTAAATTTCTGTTTTCCAGTATTACATTAATTTATTTTTGGCTTTCATTTTTTTGTAACCAAAGTAGTTACTGTATTTGTGTGGCATTTGTTTGATTTTGTTGCTTAAAAAAAAAAAAAAAAGTTTAGTTTTTATTTAAAATCTGTACCTTAATTTTCTTTTAATGTAACCAATTCAAGCACTTTAAGCAATAACGTCAATCTTGTGAAAGTTCAATCAGTTTAACACCCTGTGTCTAAAATTGTTTGCAAAAAAATAAATGTAATAGGAATTCTCTTCCTAGAGAATTATATCTTGGTAATGTTATACACATGGACTTAAAACCCCTTTTATAAAATGGGAGTTATTGGCAAGTCTCCTGCCCTGGTAATCATTCCAAACTTAATTTCAGAGCAGTGGAAATGTAAATAACCTTCTGGTTGCTGCTGATACATAATTGCAGTGCTACTGTCAAGGTTGATAAAGTCGGTGTTCTGAAGGTAACTTGGTCCTGTTTCTGAGTTAAAAAAAAAAAAAAAAAATCAGAAGTAATCCAGAAACCTGTATTTGGGAAATAGCAAATTGAGGCTCTCAGTTAGGAAAAAAAAAAAAAAGGGCGGGGGGTCAGGTATATTAGACAGCACAGTGAATTCCTTAGCTAGGGCTCTGCATATAAAAATCTCTTACCAGTTATGAAATAGAAAGATCCATTCCCCATATAAGAGAGCGGCTTCCAGCCTCTGACTTCTAGGCCCGAGTTAGGGGGGTGATCCTGACCCTCTTGTACTGACAGCCAGCCCGGGCTTTCTGGAGGTTTCTGAGCTGTGGGGCCCCCAGCGGGGTGCACCCCACTCCCTATAGGGACCTGTCAGGAGGGGGCAGCATGTTGTCTCCTTCCTGAGACTCAGGCTTGCTGTTAAAATGATCTAGGCTTGCTCCCTTCTCCCTGCACCCCAGGCCAGTCCCTTCAGGGGGTCCGCGTGTGGGCAGGAGCTCGTCATCTGAATGCATCTGCCTGGGCCCAGTGATGGGAACTAAAAACGCACAGAACAATTTCCATCCATCTTCTCTCGGGGCAAGTCGGCTGAACCCAACTGAGCTGGGAGGTCGCCAGGGGCCTCCAGGAGTGTTGTAGGAAGGGAGGACCTTAGGAAAGGCTCTTTTCTAGGCCTGGTTCTGTCCCTCGGTTAAGTGGGGTGCGCAGGATAGGTGTGTCCCCACCAGCAGAACCCATTTCTGGGGAATGAGATGTGTTCTCCATTTATCCTCTGTTTCTGTACATTGACACCTAAATACCTTTAACAGTATGAAGCCTGCCTTTACCTTCTGTTTACATGAACATAAAAATCCTTGTGCAGTCGTTTTCCCCCTGAGGGAAGATTTTGACCGGGGGGATGGTACTAAAGACAGACCACTTAGACTTGTCCTAGAGATGCTCCAAGTGGAGAGGTTTCTCATGAAGTGACCATTCAGCAGCTATTACGTGCCAGATTTGTTGGGAGTCAGGGGACAACGAAGGGGAGCAGACAGGACCCCCTTTCTCATTGTTTACCTCAGGAAAAAAAGAAAAGTGTCTCTGGAAAAGAAATTTAAATGGAAATACTGTGTCTGAGGGGAATTCACAGCTGAGCACAGTTTGGCCGGGGTCTCACGGAGCAGATGGGCAGTTAGAAAAAGACCGCCGGTCCCTTTCTCCCTTGGGACTCCCTCTTGGAGTCCCACTTGTGACCCTGCCTGCTCCTCCAAGGGGCAGCCCATTTTTAAAAAACAGTGTAAATCCTGTTACATTGTAGCAATGGCCTTGAGCATTTTGCCTCTTAATTTCATGTCAGAAGAGCCAGAATATTGAAAGTCTTAACAGAGGGTTTTATGAATAAAATAAACAATCCTTTTACATTGTTACCAAATAATTAACAGCCTGTCCAAACGTTAGCCAAACCAGTCTGGGCATGAGCGTTTCTAAGCTATGTGACTAAATGACTTTATGGACTTAACCAACCTGTGTTCCCCTTTTTGAGTTTCCCCGTGTTTTAAAAGTGCTTTGAACAAAGCACGTGAGGAGCTTACAAATGAGAAGCTTCGTTTCGGTTGTGAGACACCAGAGTCAGAAGCGACATTAAATATTGTAAAAAGAATTCCTAATTTTGTGCTCATTTCCCACACGGTGGTTCATAATAAAGTATTTATTAACAGGGGGTATCCTGTCTGTGTTGTGAGTTACGTGGATGCATCTTCGCTTTCTCCCCTCCCTCAGCTGAGCGCACGGCTTCCGTGGGGGCGTCCACCGAGGCTCTCCCACAAGAGGGTTGTGCACTTGCGCTGTGGGTTGCAGGCCCTATTTTGTTCTTACCTCCTCCTCGTCGTAAGGAGCTTGGAGAAGAAAACAGAGCTGTAGATCTGACTTGGCAGGAGGCAAAACAATTTAATAGCTGAAGCCACCATTTCTATGTATTTAAGCAAGTTCTCCTGTGATCAGCTCAACTGTGTTTGTATTAAAGAGTGTCTTAGTAGACCTTGCCTGAGAGAACTTTCTGTGCTAAGGTAACTGAAAATAAACACGGGAACAATTTAAGAATGAGCCTTCATCCCTCCTCAAGCAAGCTCAATCTCTTTCCCGGAGAGCTCATCTCCAGGTTGAGAATTGCCTCTATCCCACGCTGAGGGGTAGAAACATATTTTCTAATGGGTTATGAAATCTGTGTGAAGACTCCTTCTCTTTCGCCCTCCCCCAGGATTATTTGAAAAACTGAAAAGTCGCTTCTGTATAGTTTTCCATCCCTTCAACCTCCCCCCCCCCCCCCGCTCCCCACAAAGGCCAGGGAACCAAAATAAGGATGAATTGCCAGCGAATGTAGGTCATCGGTGCTAGTCTGAGGAGTCAGCAGAAGGAGGGGGAAAGGCTGTGGGCTGGAGAGGACCCCTCTTCCTGGATGTTCACTGATGGCCCTGGCTCTAAGTTACGTCCTTGGAGAAGCCTAAGTTTATGAGGAGCAAACTCACCTCAGAATCCACCCTCAAGTGGGAATTCATGCTAAGCATGGGGCTCTCAGAGGCCTTAGAAGAGGGGACTCAGATTCTAGCTTCTAGCCTGCGTTTCACACTGCACCTGGCCCAACCTACATCTGCCCTGCAGGGTTAGCTGAACCCCAGTGAGCCCCACCAGCACTAGAGGTGCTAATGCATGGTATTTGGCAAAGGGGCCCTTCTGCAAGGTTCTCGAGGATAAAAACACAACGTCCAGAAACAATGGAAATCGTAGAGGAGCTTGTGTCCGTGATCAGAACCTGGGACAGTGTGCTGTCCTGCTTCCTTTGACCTGATCCTCCCCACATCCCCCAGGCCTGAAAGATAAGACCAAACAAGAAAAACAGCCCTGGCAGGTGGGAACTAGCTCAGGACAGCCACGTTCTGGATGTGGTTAGGAGCTGACCCGGTGCTCCTGCTGGACGTAAGCAATGTCACGGAACACGAACCTCGGTCAAGGTCATGCTGTGACCACGATGCAGTGGCACAAAACAAGACCCCTTCGGAGTTTTATCTAAGCACAGGCGGAAACAAGTTCCCTGCAAACCACAGACTGCCCAACATTTCTCCCTGAGTCACTGCCCCCGCTTTACCAGTGATGGCCTTAGCCGTGCTCTCCTCGGTCCCAGCTGAGATACAGTGTCAGCAACAATTGAAGAGTTATCCTCACTTCCCGGGCAGTTCCCAATCCAGAGCTAACCCCTCTTCCTTGGACCTTGCCCCAAATGACCAAACTGAAGCTCCAGTCCGTAGGTTCTCCTGCACGCCCTTACTGGGATGCCCCATGCTTCCCCATCACCTGTGGTCTCAACGCTACGAACATCAAACACGGTTTGCTCAACTACCGCTGTGTTCCTGTTTGGTGCAGCTGGAGAGCAGTCACAGAGGAGTGTGCTAGACTGAGAGATAAGCCACCTCCTGGGGTCAGCCTTGATCTGCCGTGCTCGTGGCTGGAAGAAAAACGAGCCACACACGTTCAAAGTTGTCACTGGTACCTAGCTGATCTATGGAGACTCCTGCCCCGGGGGGGATGGTGGTGTTGGTCTGGATGCCAAAGGAGGCTTCTTACAAGGAGCTTTGGATAAATCTGGACTCAGGTTTTCCTAACCTGTAAAATGAAGTTAGAACAGGATCGTGAAGTGCAGAAACTGCTGGAAGGTATGGTAGGTCTTGTACCATTAACAAAGACCTCTGACAGGCAGGAAGCTTCAGACGTGAAAGAGACCACTCTCTGTCTTCAAAGAGATCATTTCTTCTCTCTGTTGTCCCTTTCCCTTCTGAAGCTTCACGTCTAGAAGAGGTCTTGGAGCAAAAAACAAGTGCGTGTACCACGCAGGGGCTTGAGGGGTAGAACCTAAGAAGAGTGGAGGACAGTTGCTTAAGGGTCCCATTTAGCTCATTCATGCTACAGGCAGGCAGAAGAAGAATTGAAGAAAGGTGTAGAAAATGGCATCATCGAGGAACTGAGACAAAGTGAAGTGAAACATCCGACAGCTTTGGCCTTCTGGAAGGTGATAGGGAGAGTGCCCCACAGCAAGCCAGCTAAGATGACAAGGCATAACTTTAATCTTCACAGTTTTGCTTAAGGGCAAACATACTGTTCTCCCCCCACTCCTCCGCTATTCACAATTTGGTTAAAATTCTGAAAGATTTTATTTATGTATTTGAGAGAGAATGAGAGAGCGCGTGCACACAGGAGCGGGGAGGGGCAGAGGGAGAGGGAGAAGCAGGGCGCCCAACTAGGGCTCCATCCCGGGACCCCAGGACCATGACTCGAGCCAAAGGCAGATGCTTAACCGACTGAGCCCCCCAGGGGCCCCCACAATTTGGTTAAAATTCTTCGCAAGCTCTTGATTTTCGTGCACACAGGCTGGAAGACCTCTGCAGGAGTGATACGGGGGTAGGGACTCATTTGTCGTTTTCGAATTTCTGGGAAATCATTTTGCATTTTGGAGCAGACTTCCATTATTCTTGCTAGAGGCGTGTATTTGTAATTATGTCCGCTGACTCCAAACTATAGGATAGATCATAGAATTTTAATTACGTTAGGTTCAGGATTATTCTCTTCTCCGTTTAGATATGCGAGGGAGTGATGGACGGACAGAAAGTCTATAGTGACATTCGAGAACAGGAACTGGGAATGCTGGAATGAGGCACGTGTGAGAAACACATCCAAGAAGAAAAGTTGCAAAACAGAGCCGAAGGGATCAGGGAGAGACAGTGGTTATTTTCCTTAGGGATGGCTGGTTAGTGCGTGATTTCTGTCACACTGAGATTTAGAGGAAGCTGACTGACGGGATCTATTCTAAACTAGATTTCAGGGAGAGCAGATTATATACATAAACACACACACACGTATTTAAACTGTATGATAAGAAAGCCGAGAGACAGAGTACTGGACCTGCACGAACCCGTGACTCGTCTTCAACAGGTAATTACAGCCAATCTTGTTTTAGACGGATGCAGTCTTCAGGTTGCACTCCAAAGTGACCCAAACTCAGAAGCCGCCAGCTCCTCCGGGTATCTCAATGACAAAAGGGCATTTCAAAGCCCCCTAGCTTGAAATGATGTGTCATTCCTTGAGCCTGGAAACGTTTCTGCATAAAGTGGAAACATTTTTGCACTACAGAGATTTTATGGTTGAAGTAGGCTTAACTTGGATAGTGGCTAAATCACATGAAATATAATGAAAATGAAGCTGAGGTGTCTGAGGATGACCACATTTAGTTGGAAAAATATAATGAATATCATTGATGGCTCTTCTATCAGTTGTAAACTGATCGAGATTATAGAACATAGTCTTACAAATGTTAAAACAAAAGTGCAAAGTTTGGGGGCATGTAGGTGGCCCAGTCAGTTAAGCAGCTGACTCTTGATCTCAGGTCAGTTCTTGATCTCAGGGTTGTCAGTTCAAACCCCACGTTGGGCTCCATGTTGGGTGTAGAGCCTACTTTAAAAAAAAATTAAGAAGTGCGAAGTTTTGGGGCGCCTGGGTGGCTCAGTGGGTTAAAGCCTCTGCCTTCGGCTCAGGTCATGATCCCAGGGTCCTGGGATCGAGCCCCGCATTGGGTTCTCTGCTCAGCAAGGAAGCCTGCTTCCTCCTCTCTCTCTCTCTCTCTCTGCCTCTCTGCCTACTTGTGATCTCTGTCTGTCCAATAAATAAAATCTTAAAAAAAAAAAAGTGCAAAATTTTACAGCTCGTATCTGTCCCACATGCTTTCTCTTCTAGGTCATCTACTTTCCATCTACTCTATATCTTTCTGGAATTTTCCCAGAGGGATGGGCCTAGGCTCAGTATTTCTATTTGTCTCCGCCCTTTCCTGTTGGTATTTTCCCTCCTGGCATGTCATGAACAGATTTCACTGGTTAATAGATTAAATCGAGGAATGCCAAAGCAGAAAGGGAGTTCCCAGTTAACAGTGCAAATTTTCCAAAGCTGAGACAAGGAAGCCCTGAGATCTTAACAAGACTTGCTTGCTTTGCTTTCCAAGCTAGTATGACCTAGAGAAAGGAAGGAGGGGCTGGCGGAGGTCCCCTTGGCATTGAAGAAGGGCCACCATTGCGTGTGGTGGACCCTTGGAGCAGGAAAGGGCCACAAGCTCCAGGTCAGTGTTCTAAATCTCATTTCCACCTCTGCCCACTGATGGGGCCTCCGAGCTGCAGGGATCCGGGCAGGGAAAGAGAAACAGGTGGTCTTAGCAATCAGGGCTAGAGCAAAAACCTGAGGGTCTTAGGAATGGAACTTCACCCTCCCCACTCCATTGTCCAAATGAGCTAAGGCTGAGGTTTTCAAACGTTTCATCTATGGGATGCCTAGGTGGCTCAGTCAGCTGAGCAGCTGCCTTCGGTTCAAGTTGTGATCCTGGGGTCCTGGGATCGAGTTCCGCATCAGGCTTCTTGCTCGGCAGGGAGCCTGCTTCTCTCTCTCCCTTTGCCTGCTTGTGCTCTCTCTCTAAAAAAACTTTTCATTTAGTAGCACAATCTTGATAAACAAAATCTTATGTAGAACCCTACTAAGGGTGTACGTAGTATTTTATGTCGCATTTTATTAATGTACATTTTATAAGCTAACTTTATAAGATCAGGGAGAACAATGAGGAGGCTATTGATGGCCATGATGTTTTGAAAGTGGCAGTGTTTTATAGGTCTCAGCTCCCAGCTATGAATTTGGTTTGCTCACACAGAATTAAGAAAATCCAAGTTCACACAGATATCTATCTATTTATCTATCTATAAAATTACAAATAATATCTTGTTTTATTGTTTTTCTGTTGTTTTTTAAAAAGCTGCCTTGCAAATTCCAGGATTCTTTTCAGTAGAGAGAGAGAGTAGAGAACTTTTATTTTTGAAATCTTCATAAAAACAAGCTAACCTGCCAAGTCAACTCAGTTGGAAGTCTCCAATGAATTAAAAAAAAATTTTTTTAAAGATTTTATTTATTTATTTGACAGACAGAGATCACAAGTAGGCCAAGAGGCAGGCAGAGAGAGAGGAAGGGAAGCAGGCTCCCTGCTAAGCAGAGAGCCCGATGCGGGGCTAAATCCTAGGACCCTGGGATCATGACCTGAGCCTAAGGCAGAGACTTTAATCCACTGAGCCACCCAGGCGCCCCTGAATTTAAATTTGATTTAAAACACACTGAAGTATGTCTGTTGATTATTAAACCAAGTTCTAGTTTTAAAATGTGAAATCCTAATGAAAACATTTCTGGGACTCCTAAAACAGGGTTTTGTGGATTTCAGTTTGAAAACTACCAATCTGGTATTCAGAAGGTAAGGCTCCCATGGAGCACCTGGGTGGCTCAGTTGGTTAAGCATCAGACTCTTGGCTTTGGCTCAGGTAATGGTCTCAGGGTCCTGGGATTGAGCCCAATGTCGGGCTCTAAGATCAACAGGGGGTCTGTTTGAGATTCTCTCTCTTGCTCTGTCTCTCTGCCCCTCCCCTTCATGCATGACCTCTCTCTCTGTCTCTTTAAATAAATAAGTCTCAAAAGGTAAGACTTCCTTTATTTCCTTACCCAAACATCTTTCAGCATTTAATGCTGCCCTTTCATGGCTTTCTCCCCCTTTAAAAAGCACATTGAGCTAATTTTTTTTTCCCCATCTTTATGGAGATGTAATTGACATATAACATTGTATCCATTTAAAGCATAGGAGGTGGGCGCCTGGGTGGCTTAGTGGGTTGAGCCTCTGCCTTCGGCTCAGGTCATGATCTCAGGGTTCTAGGATCGAGTCCCACATCAGGCTCTCTGCTCAGCAGGGAGCCTGCTTCCCGGCCTCTCTCTCTGCCTGCCTCTCCCTGCCTACTTGTGATCTTTCTCTGTCGGATAAACAAATAAAATTTTAAACAATAAATAAATAAATAAATAATAAAAGCGTACGAGGTAATGATATGATGTTCATATATGTGGCAAAATAATTACCACAATTACCTTAGTTAACAGCCATCACCTCAAAGAGTTACAGTGTTTTGCTCTGGTTTTTTGTGTGAGAACTTTTAAGATCTACTCTCCTAGCAACTTCCAAATAGGGTTGAGCTTATTTTAACTCTGTTTCACTAAAACAGTACTGTTGGTCAGATGATAGAAAGGAGGCCCAAGTAGCCAGCCCATTCTGCCCCTGCCCCCACCGGGGGGGCTTTCCAGTGCCAAATAAAGTCATCTAGTAGGTGGGCTTAATTCTCATGGCTTCTTCAGTCCTTCCATTAAAACTTCTCCCTCTCTGTTCAGTATCCCATGACTCAGACCCTATTTCTACAAAGTGTTTGCTGGCTATACTGGTAAACCAGTTCAGCTGCTCTGTCTACTGGTAGTCTTTTTCAAGTACTAGTTATTTGTATTACATATTTATTGAGCAATTTCTATGTGAGATCGTATGCTAAATACATTACATGGGTTACCTCCTTGGGTTCCCATAACAACCCCGTGAGATGGGGGTCTGGTAGTACCATTCCCACCTAGGGATGGGGAAACTGAGGCTGATACTTATGAAGCTTTGTTCTGATACCACCAAAGCCACCTGGTTTGAATTCCAGGTGCAAATGGTGAGGTGGTTCAGAACCCAGCGTTGTTCATCGGAAGAATAGATTTTCCATAAGTAACACAGCAGCGAAGAACCCTAATTTTGAAATCAAATGAACAGGAATGAGAATATAGGTTCAGCCACTTACCACTGGTGTGTTCTTGGTCAGTCTCAGTTTCCTTATCTGTAAAATGGGGATGATGATGATAATAGTACTTATGTGTAAGAGTCATGAGGATTAAATGAGGTGAAGTATATCAGACACATAACACAACCCTTGCCTTGGTGTTCGGTGTATTCAATACATTCGATGTTGTAAGTGTTCAGAAATGATGAGTTGTTATTTGTCATTATTAATTCATGAATAGGTCTGGGCTAGCTGAACACAATGGTACCAGTCAAATCTTCCACCCATGTACAGATTTAAAATAGGAACAAATGAAGTTGCCTGGATTAATTTAAGATAAGTAAGACTATGCTAACACCATTTAGATTGTTGTTGTTTTTTTAAGATTTTATTTATTTATTTGAGATAGGGAGAGCACGTGCAAGAGAGCATGAGTACGGAGGGGGCAGGATGAGAGTGCAGGGGCAGGGGGAGAGGGAGAAGCAGACTCCCCGCTGAGCAGAGAGCCCGATGTGGGACTCGATCCCAGGACCCTGAGACCATGACCTGAGCCGAAGGCAGAGGCTTAACCGACTGAGCCACCCAGGCGCCCAACACCATTTAGATTACTTTTTCCACTCTTTGGAGGTTGATCACTTCTCCGAGAGACACTAGCTCATGTTTTGTGTCTGCTGCGGCCTGCTTCTAAGGTTGGTGTATGTGTGTTTTGTTTTGTTTTTTTCGTGTCAACCTTTTGTTTTAAAAAGTAAAACATTCATGCCTTAGATTTTAAATTGCGTTTATAGATGAGGAACACGTCTAGGCCCAAACAGGTTAGCAAGGAAGCTACGCCTGCTAGCAGGAATGCATCCCCCCCAACACCCCCCCCCCTTTCCCCGCCCCGTGTATTTTAAGCCTAAAGAGCAGAGACTTGATGTCAGAGAACATAAGATTAGTGTTTCCTATCTTCTTTTCCTTTAGGGCAACCAAGTCAGCAGATCAGGGTCTGGGCAGAGATGCACGCTGTTCCCGCAGCCAATGAGAGAGCAGGGGGAGTTGAGACCATCGAGTCATCGTTCCTGCACTTTGAGTGAACTTCGCCTGCAAGCAGCTTTAGGACACATTTTTGCTCCCTGGGAGCTGTTTGGGCTGCTGAGGTCCACATCAGTCAGCGTTTTCTCCCAAAGCGCCTTTTCTGTGCTTGCAAAAGGACGAAAGGACAAAAGGACAAAGGGCTTGCTAGCTGCACGTGGGGCTCAGCAGCCTTGTGGTGGCTGGACTCACAGACACAGCAATCTCTCCTGGGCCCAAAGGGACGGTCACGCAGGCTGCCTGGCCACTGAAGACTTGCCCAGCCAATCCACTGCTCCAGATCTGTAGGAATTTCGCAGCCCCTTTTCAGAGCCTGGTAGGGGTGGCCCCCGGGGTTTTGTTTTGTTTTTTTTTTTCTTCTTCATTCTGAAACACCATGCTTTCCCCTAGCTCCAGTCCTACAACGTGTGTTTACATTTTCTTTGAATAAAGACTGAGTTATTTTTAAAATAAAGAGCATTTGACATTTATTTTTGTACATTCAACTTACATAAGTGACACGCAAATCACAATTACAGTTAAAAATTCAAAACTACCTGGTAAAATCGGGTAAAAACTGAGTCCCCTTTTCTTTTTTTTTTTTTTTAAAGATTTATTTTTTTGACAGATAGAGATTACAAGTAGGCAAAGAGGCAGGCAGAGAGAGAGAGAGAGGAGGAAGCAGGCTCCCAGCCAAGCAGAGAGCCCGATGTGGGGCTCGATCCCAGGACCCTGGGATCATGACCTGAGCCGAAGGCAGAGGCTTTAACCCGCTGAGCCACCCAGGCACCCCTGAATCCCCTTTTCCAACTGCATTTCCTTCCCCAAAGGTAGCTTGTAATGAGAGGTATTAGAGGCCCTTCCAGAACTTCTCTTGCATTAACACACATATATATGCACGTAGATGTATAAGCATGCACGTGTTTGCTTTTGACTTTTAAAACTTAAATGTTATTAAACATTATTCTGCAGATTGTTTCCACCCAACTCAATTTTTTTGAAGAACTTTCTATACGAGACAAAAAAAGAAATCATTGCATATAATTCTATAGCATGAACGTACCATAACTTATTTAAAGAGCATTTAGTTTCTTTACTTACTATTATAAGCAAACTTGTAGTAAGTGTCTTTGCAAGGGACTCATGAAACCTTTTTTTTTTTTTTAAGAAATCTCTATGCCCCACATGGGGCTTGAACTCAAGACCCCTGAGATCAAGCATCACGTGCTATACCGACCGAGCCAGCCAGCCACTCTTTATTAAACCTCTTGGACAAGAGCCAACACTGAACTTCAGAACTCTTTGGGCTTATGAATGCCCAAAGAGAATTTTTTAGTTTCACGTGTGTTTAACACTCACAGACCCGGGAGCCATCATCTAAGGGGAGTAATTGGAGACATAATTTTATTTTATTTTTTTTTAAATTTTATTTATTTATTTGACAGAGAGAGATCACAAGTAGGCAGAGAGGCAGGCAGAGAGAGTGAGAGGGAAGCAGGCTCCCTGCAGAGCAGAGAGCCCGATGCGGGACTCGATCCCAGGACCCTGAGATCATGACCTGAGCCGAAGGCAGCAGCTTAAACCACTGAGCCACCCAGGCGCCCGGAGACATAATTTTAAATTTTCTGGAAGACAGTGTAAAATGCACTTGACGTCTATCCTTGTCTGGTGTTTGGGATTCTTTCAAGTATCATACCTACAGCCAAGAGAGGCTTGAAAGTTGATAATGTGTGTTTTTCCATTGTTACCCTTTCACCAGGGTCTAGAATTTCCAACTGGTTCGCTTGTGAAACTTGTCTTTTTGCTTTTCCCTTGATTTGGGATTGTTTTTTAACAGTTGCCAAAGTCACATGATTTAAATTGCAAATGCCACAAAATGTATTCTCCTGCTGTTATTCCCGAGATAAAATGTAGAGATCTGAAATTTGAAGGGTAGGACTTGGAAAAGAGCAGGTGGAACTTCAGACGTGACCGTTTTAAAATCTTCATGAAAGTGATGCCTTCAGTCCTTCCTTTGACTTTAAAGCCTCTTAAATAATCTTGTCTGTCGGACAGTCGCTGGGACGGTGATTAATAAGCCTCCTCTAGGCTGAGTGGACGGTTGCTCCAAAATTCTGAGAGAGGCAAATGCGCCAGGAGTCAGAGACAGGAATCCAGACCCCGACTACACCTGGGGCAGTGGCTGTCCCCGCTGAGCGTGCCCCACGTCCAGCCGGCAGCTCTCCGCAGCATCATTTCCGGGTCTCGTGCCCATTTAGCCCACGTTTAACTCGTGCCCCCTCCTGCAGTGCTTATAGTTCATCCTTGAGCATTTGTTACATCCGTGGAAACAAGTTATTAGTATGTAGTGTGTAATAATTACATTAATGATAATGCTTATTATATTTATGCTTGTGGCGACTTGAATGGTTATTGTAATATATTGAGAGATAATATTATGCTAATAGATCAACCTGAAAGAAACTGACATATAGACTTGTGACAATGACAAATGGCCATCGGATACCTCTGTCTCTTCATTCCCCAGGCCCGTTCCTTTACCTCCAAGACATACATTAACTGCACAGGTGTCTCTTCATGTCCATGGTCAAATGCCTAGTCCAAGCCTCTTTTCTGTCTTGCAGGGACTAATCTTCTTCTTCTTCTTCTTCTTTTTTTAGATTTTATTTATTTATTTGACAGAGAGAGATCACAAGCAGGCAGAGAGAGAGGGGGAAACAGGCTCCCTGCCGAGCAGAGAACCCGATGTGGGGCTTGATCCCAGGACCCTGAGACAATGACCTGAGCCAGAGGCAGAGGCTTAACCCACTGAGCCACCCATGTGCTCAGGGACCAACCTTCTTGATCGCTTTCTCCAACCTACTCATGACACTGCGGCCTGAGGGATTTCTTTTACTTTTTTATTCTGGAAAAATTGCAAACCTCCAGAAAAGCTGCAAGAATAGAATAATAAACACCTGTATACCTTACCGAGATTTACTGATTGCAATTTTTTTGCCTTATTTTAAATTAAATTTTAGTGTCCATGCTAGGTTTGCAATTTAGAATTTAAATTGTTTTTCTCCCTTTCAGCTCCTCCTGGGGGCAGAAGGACTGTCTTCTTTTGAAGTGTTGTAATCAGACCCTGCTTCGATACCTCCCTAATGCTAATTGCAAATGCCTTCATATTATGTGGCATTTCCTAGCTGATTCATAACCAGAACTGGCAAGGTCTTGCCAGAAAGTTTGTATTGAAATATTTTTAAATTTTATAAAGAAATCTCTATATTCACATACTCATTTAATAAGTAGATATTTATTGAGTGCATACTACGTGGCAGGCAGGGCTGGGCAATCATGGACACATTTCTGCAGCCTGCTGTTTGGCATGGGAAAATAAATATTATCACGACCACCTACTGAAGTGAGTGTCTTTACAACCTAGACACTGGGTTCTGGGCGCTCTATATTCATAATTAAATCTTTTGACAGTCCAGTGAGTAAGGTTTTACTACCCCTGGTTTATTTTCTTTTAAAAATTAATTTATTGAGGCACCTGGGTAGCTCAGATGGTTAAGCTTGTCTGCTTCAGCTCAGGTCAGGATCCGGACCAGGTCCTGGGATGGAGCCCTGTGTGGGGCTCTGTGCTCAGTGGGGAGTCTGCTTCTTCCTTTCTCTGTGCCTAAATCTCCCTGCTTTTGCTCTGTCTCTCTCTCTCAAATGAATAAATAAAATCTTAAAAAATATTAATTTATTGTTTTAAGCAGAAATCAGCATCGAAAGATTTGCGATGAAATATAGGCGCTCATCACCCATAGATCATGCAGTAATCTACCTTCACATGTTCTAACCATTTCTCCTGGTGTTTGCCTCTATATTTGTAAATAATATGCTTAAATGATTATTAAAATTTTTTAAATGTACTTAAGGTAAAATAAAATACCAATACAAAGTCAATGAACAGTGTAATGGGATACAGTGAGCCCGACGCTTTGTAATTATACCCAAAACAAGAAAGAGAAATTTGTGAGACACCCAGACACCCTTCCATGTGCCACATCCTTATCTTTGTCCCTCCTTTCCCTGAGGGACCCCCTCTGCTGGCTTTTCCTGCTATCACTTTCTTGTATTTTCACAATTGGTTGATTACCCAATGTCCATCCTTGACCACTACGGTTTGTCTTGTGCTCATCATTTAAAAAACGGTTGTGTCTTTGCAGGCTCTTTTCATCTAAAGTTTCGTCTTATCCTATTCCCACCCCCCCAACAAAATGCATAATCTGGATTTTCTTGCTATTGATCTTGGACAGTGTCCTTCATGTGACCTTGCCCTAATGGCTGGAGCCGCGGATACCCCAGCTATTTGTGCAAATAGAGATAACCTGCCGTAAGAGACATTTTTGCACCTATCATTCTTTGGAGAAAGACATTAAGTACACTCCAGTGATCATTTTGGAAAGTAGGAAGATGAGGAGGGAATAGAAGTGTGGGTGCTTGGTAGAGACTGGTAGGGTATTACCCAACATGTTTGCCTTTAGCAGAAAAATAACCACTCCAATATGTATAGTTTTGAAATAAAAAAGACTTTAAAAATTGCATCTTGATTAAAAGCAGGTGCTCTGATGTGTGCCTGGGTTCAAATCCTGGCCTCCCTACTGCTGAGTGACTGTGACCTTGAGCAAGTTACTGACTTCCCTGCTGCCTCAATATTCTCTTCCGCACTATGGGGGTGAGGATTGTGGTGGGGATCCCATGAGCTCATACACGCAGAGTGCTTTGAACAGTGGCTGGCAAGCACAAAGTCAATGTTCCATGTTTTGAGCTGCTATTGTGCTTTGCAGTGGGAAACAGATTGAAAACGATCAGCTTAAGTCTGTTGTACATGGTGAGGATTTTCAACTCATTTATTTGCTTTTCCTCCTGGTACATTTCCAGATCTCGTTCATGTGATTGGGGATAACATTAATTCATCCACAGCTGTTCTTTAATCTCTGGTTATTTTCTGACTCCTTGGCAAATAAATTATCAACCTTTAAACTAAACAATTAGTCCTAGCTTGAAAGAATTTGTATATATCTCCAAGGCCAGGCACAAAGAAACAAATCCTTTGTTTCCTCTGTTTATACATAAACTGTGGGTTGGAACTACTGAAATCTCTCCTCTTCTCTGTGGCATTTCAGGAAGGGAAAAAAGAGTATAGTAATGAATTCTTAGCTGCAAAGAGAAAGCTGGTGTATGTCTATGTACCTCCTTAAAACCCAGAAAACTCTCTAAATCAGTTTCCTGCAATTGTATTTTCTAATGTAAGTGGTTATTCCTCTGCATAGGGTTGAATGTATCTCCCAAAAAGAAGTTTCCGAGTCCTAAGCCTCTGGCATCAGTGAATGTGAGCTTCTTTGGCTATAGGGTCTTAGCAGGTATAATTAAGCAAAGGAGCTAGAGATGAGATCATCCAGGATGTAGGATGAGCCCTGTATCCAAGGACTGGTCCTTAAGAGAGACAGAAAAGGAGACACAGACTCCAGGGGAAAGCCAGTGAGGACTGAGGTAGAGCTTGGAGGGATGTGTCAGCAAGTTAGAGAACACCAGGCATTTCCAGAACGTAGTAGAGGCGCAGGAGGGATGCATTCTCTCAGAACTTCCAGAAAGAACCAACCCTGCCAACACTTTGATTTCAGACTTCTGGTTTCTGTAACTGTGAGAGAATAAATTTCTCTTGTTTTAAGCTGCCACACTTGTGATCATTGGTTGTGGCAGTATTAGGAAACGACGCTAACACTCATGATAATAAAAAAAACATTCTGCAAAATTTTGTATCAGAAACTGGAAAAAAAAATCTCAGCGTAGACCCAGATCTTCTCCTTTTGTTAGTACAAATAACGCCCCTTCCTCACACACTCGCCTTTTATTTCTCCTAAATCACGCATAGTTGGGAAAAGGGCAGGTTCTGGTTAACAACGGTGTCCCACAGACTACCCATGTTTTTCAGGAATCCAAATATTTAAACTACGTTGCACAGAAACTACTCATTCTTAGATGACTCAGAAGGCCTGCATACCTGCAGAGGCTTGAAAGTTCCCTGTGACCTCCCCATCACGCTCACCCTGGCATCCGGTTAACCTCAAGTGTTACGGACATTACCTTCAAAATACCTCTTGGACGTCTCCACTTCTTTCCATTCCTCTGCCACGCTCTGGTCCCAGCCACCACTCGCTCCCCACCGACTCCTGCAGCCGCCTCCAAAGGCCCCCTGCCCATCTGCTCACTGCATCGCACGCAACGCATTGTCCTTGCCACGCAAGTCCCATTATGTCATCTCCTGCCAAAAATTCTTCCACAGGCCTGCAGGGCTTCACCATCACGAAAACCAAACTCCTGGAGAGAAGAGACTTCGTTTTCTTCTCTTCTCTACTTAGATGCCTAAAGCAGTAGATGCCTAAACCAGCATGATCACAAGGGTCACGGTAGGTGCTCAGTAAATGCCCCTGGAATGAATGACCTAAACAGTGCTCTGTCTCCTCTCCTCCAGTCCCCACAGGTGCCGGCCGTGTGGCTTTGGGGACAATCCCGGAAGTCCTCGGGCTTCATCCAGGGTCCTGCTCTCCCTTGCTCACCCTGCCCGGGCCACCCTGGGCCTCTCGGCTCTTTACGTCTATGGTGGGTTCCCTCCTTCCAGAAGGGTTTTTACCGGGCACTCCCACCTCTTTCTCAGACCTTGTACTCAGCATCTACACCCTGAATGCCACTTCCTCGGTGACACTTCCTAGGTGAGGTGACATCTCATTATAGAACCACATAGGACTTTACACATTTCCTTCACCTCGCATGTGACTGTAATTCCAGCTGACGCTTGAACAGCTCGGGCTCGAACCTCGTGGGTCCACTTAGATGCGGATTCTTTCCCATGGAGACAGTACAGGACTATAAATGTATTTTCTCTGCCTTGTGATTTTCTCAATAACGTTTTCTTTTCTCTAGCCTACTTGATGGTAAGAATATAGTTTATAATATATAACATATGAAATGTGTGTTAACGGATGGTTTATGTTGTTGGTAAGTCTTCCCGTCAACCATAGGCTCCTAGTAGTTAAATTTCGGGGAAGTCCGGAGTCACTTGTGGGTTTTTGACGACACAGCGGGTCAGTGCCCCTGACCCCTGCATTATTCGGAGGTCACCCGTATCTACTTATTTGGTGATCACTTGTTTGCCATCTGCCTACCCACGACGCTCCAGGTTCTGTAAGAGGAGAGAGCGGTTCTGCTATGTTCCCCACTGTATCCTCAGAGCCGGGCACAGTGCCTGGCACAGAGCAATTACTCTGTAAAGGTTTGTGGAATGAGGGGTTTGCTTCGTGGCGTCTCAGCATTGTCATTATGTGTGACTATCAAAGTGCACAGCATGTCCTGGCTTTGGGGTTCGTGGAATACGGGCATTCACAGCAACATTCCCGACAGGGCTGGAAGATTCTGTCTGATACGAGATTGCCTGCAGGCTCGCTGCTGGTGTGTGATGAGCGGTAGTGGTCCTGGGGGGAGGCAGAGGTGGGATGTGGCAGGCGGCGTGTAAGAGGAAAGGTACAAGAAGCGGCAAGAACAGTAGGGCTTTGGTCCTGCCCTCCCCCGCTTGTGCACCTGGCAGTCCCAGCCTGATGAACTTTTGGTCCCAGTAGGAGAGGGGACAACGGGATGGAGTCAGAGGGAGGAGAGAGGGCAAGTCCACACAACGCTTTATAGACGCAACCTAGAGAAATGTTGAACCTTGTTTTGGGAAGTAGTTTTCTAATTACACTTCGCGGTTCCCACGAGAAATGAAACAATATTTAGCAGCACTTCAAAGTTTCATTTTCTCCATGATTTGGCTATTATGATGTTAGAGTATATTTCCAGGCCAGGAAACTGCAAGGCAGGTTGGGAACCGACACTTTCTGAGAGCGCTCAGTGGACCAGGTTCTGTGCCGCTGACAATTGTCAGTTCCTTTCTCCCTCTTTCTTTCTTTCCCTCCCACTCTCCCTCTTTTTACTTCCTTCCTCCATGCCTTCCTCCCTCCCTTCCTCTCTCTTTCTTTCCTCACTCCCTCTCTTCCTCCCAACCATTCACTACCCAGCCCTGTGTTAAGCACTGGGAACATACTGATGATTAAGACACGCACGGTCCCTGCCGTCATTGGGCTCAACCTTTAGTGTTTACGTGTTTAATCCTCCCAACCATCCACTGTAATGTATATTATTTTTCTGATGGAGAAATACAGTCTAATAGGTTAGGGCAATTTCCCTCAGGAAACGGCGGAGCTAGATTCCGTCTTTAACCTACATCCCTATCATAAGTTATGTCCGAGTCCCTCCCTCTCAGGCTACAGGTGCTGCCCTTGGGAATGTCACAGTCCCCCTATCCCCAGGGTGGTGCTGTGAGGACTCGGTGGCAATGGGCTGGGTGAGGGAGGGGCACAGGCCTGAGGAGCCTCTGCTTGTACACAGGAACCTGGCAGGTCTGTTGCCCCCTCCCCCCAATCCCCTCCGCCTTCAGCATCCTGACACATGGAGGAAGTGCCAACCCCTGGGCTTCTCCACTCAAAGGTTTGCTCTCCATCTGGGCTGGTACTAGGCCGAACAGGCCAGGGAGTTAATGCCCTTGGAGGATCCCTCAGCCAATGACAGCCAGTGGTTAGAGGATAAACATCCCAGGGTGGCAGGTGTCACTTGATCTCCCAGAGCCTCCCAGCAGGATACGCATCTGGTACCCACGGGGGGGGGGGGGGGGGGGGGGACACGTCACCAGCTTCCTTCCCTTTTGTCTCTCATTTCTCCCCTTCCTGGGATGCCCTAAAATTAACTATTTGCCTTTAAACCCTTGTTTCAAGAGTCTGCTTCCGAGGGTTCCACGCTGAGAAAGGCAGTAACGCCTCACATTCTGGCATATTCCAGGACTGACCTCGCTCTTTGATAGCCGCATCACCTTGGAAAGAGTCATTTAAGTGAAGTTCGGTTTCCTTAGTCTTAGAAACGGGGAGTGGTAACATCTGGCGTGCCTCCCTCGCGGCCCTCTGGGGAAGTCGTGAGAAACGCCCGGTAAATGAGAGAATCCGCAGACACTGTGGTGACTCGGTCGAATCAGAAAGGACCTGAGGTGCTGACACAGTTGATGCGTTTGTATGTCTCAAGTTCAAAGGCCCCGTGGGGACTCCTGAGAGGGTTCCTTGTCCTTGGACCCTCAGAAGCAGCGTGTAGTTTTGCAGTCTCTCTCTCTCTCTCTCTCTCTCTCTCTCGGGGTGGAATGCATCCTGGCCCTTGAGGAGGGATGGATGTGACCGATGGATGCTCTGGAGAGCAGATCCCAGCTCCACAGGTCCCTCACCAAGTGATAGACTGCACCCTTTGTGGTGATGAAAAAAGAAAATGCAATCAGAAATGCTTTTTTTTTTCTTTTCTTTTAAAGATTTTATTTGAGAGAGCGCGAGAGAGAGCATGAGCGTGGGGTGGGCAGAGAGGGAGGGAGAGGGAGAAGCAGGCTCTCTGCTGAGCAGGGAGCCCTACAGGAGTCCGGATGCTTTCCAGCTTCTTCCCACGGCTGCTGTCAGCAAATCACTGTGGATGTTTCTTAGAACCCAGGTGCTCTGCTGGCCTCGTGGACATCACCAGCGGCAACCCCCATAACAGCCCTGGGAGGGAGGCCCTGCTCCATTGTTCCATGTGTCCCGTGGGGTAGACTGGCGCCGGAGAGGTCCACACCACACGCCCTGGATCACGGGGGCAGTTAGGCAGAGAGCGCAGATTACAGCTGGGCAGCCTGGCCCCAGAGCTCGGACCCTTAGCCTCATGGCTACGCTGCCTCCCTGGGGGACTAGAGCAGTTAGACCCCCAAGACCTGGGTCCAAAACCCAGTGGCGATTAATGATTGCTCCTTCTAGAGTGGTTGGGAGTATTAGCTGAAACACACACACACACACACACACACACACACACACACACACACACACACACGCACACGGGGCTTTACACAGTGTGGAGTATTATGCAAATACCAGGATTTTGACAAGGACTCCTGGAAGACGGAGGGAGGGAGGGAGGGAGAAGGTGAGCCATCATATTGACCTGGAGGGAAAGGCATGACAGGAGTGTGGAAACCAGCTAGAGCTCATCATACCCACGCCTCCTCTTCCTGGGGACAGAGCCAGACCGCAATTCTAGGTCTCCTTTGCCGTTGGAGAGCCTTCTGCCCCTAAATCCTCAAGCACGCTCCTCCTCGCTCTCCTTCCTTCCTTATCTGCTGGCCAGCAGCAGGGGGGTCTAGGGACAACCCTAAGGCTCAGCTAGAAGACAGTGGCCCCCACTAGACTGCCTGCCCAATGGCCGCTTGAGCTGTATATGAGTAAGAAAGAAAATTATCTCATGTGATGGTCACTAAGATTGGGGTTCTTTGTTGCCATAGTGAGTGTACCCTTATCTCATAGAGATGACGAGAATGTTTGCCTAGTTTCCTTCTTATTTATTTATTTATTTATTACCTTTTTGCTCAGACCAGATAGAAATCACACTCTGGAATTTGAGGGGTACCTCAGCTGGGTAGAGACTGCTTTGTTCAAGTTGAACAAAGATGGAATTCTTTTTTTATTTTTCAAGATTTTATTTATTTATTTGACAGACAGAGATCAGAAGTAGGCCAAGAGGCAGGCAGAGAGAGAGAGGGGGAAGCAGGCTCCCCGCTGAGCAGAGAGCCCCATGCGGGTCTCGATCCCAGGACCCTGAGATCATGACCTGAGCCAAAGGCAGAGGCTTTAACCCACTGAGCCACCCAGGCGCCCCGCAAAGATGGAATTCTTGCTCCATATTGTTTTAATTAACACACCAACCAACAAGTAATTTGCCGTCCCTTTAATGTCATTTTCTAGCAAAATGAAAAGCAGGCTTTGAACAATAGTAATTTTGAGAAACTTCGGGGATACACCCTCCGGGATTAATCCTATTCCCAAATCTCATTATCCATGGAGAATCCCTGACGAAACTACCAGGAGCTTGAGCTCTCTCTCCTTAAAAGACGAAAGTGCAATCATCTCCTTAGATCGGAGGCTTCTCCTGGGGGTCTGCGATCTGTGGAATGTGGTTCAAGTTAAGCTTTCCCAGCAGGGGACTTACCCATGAGCGAGGATTACGCTGTTGGCTAAGCCCCTTTAGAAGGTCACCATAATCAGCAGCTGAGGACAGCATCCCCATTTCAGAAACCAGGCCAGAGCTTGGAATTGCAGGAGAACACAAGAGGAGGCCTGCTCCCAAGAGAACCGGGGCACGTTGGTTTTGGGTGCTAGACCAGGAATCTCAGCGATTAAAATCACCACAGCAGTCCCTGCAAAACCAGGAGGGGTCTGTCCTAGCGTGAAATGTACAAAGCCACAGCCTGTCATGAGCCCTCTGGACCTTGGCAGCATGGTGGGGCCCCTTATGGCCTGAATGCTTGTCCCCGTTTGCCCATCGTGGAAGCCCGAAGCCCCAAAGGGATGGTAGCAAGAGCTGGGGCCTATGGGAGGTAGTTAGGTTTAGGTGAGGTCATAGGGGTGATGCCCCCATGATGGGAGTAGTGTCCTTATAAGGACATGAAGAGACACTGAGCTGCTACCCTCTCCCTCAAGGGAGGACCCAGTGAGAAGGCAGCTAGCTATCTGCAAGCTGGGAAGAGGGCTCTCCCCAGACTCCGAGCATGCCAGCCCCCTGATCTGGGACCTCTAAGCTTCCAGAACCCTGAGAAATATATGTCTGTTTAAGCTGCCCGGTCGGGGCTGTTTTGATTTAAGAACCAGAGCTAAGACAACAGTTTATTTGGCACTTCTGTTTCAAAAGAGGTGTTTGGGGTTTAGAATGCAGGAACGGGGTTCTTTCTCTTGAGTCCATGATCTTTTGATGAATCCTTATGTTAGAGCCCTAGGAGAGTCATTTCCTTCCTGGAATCTGAGAGACCCAGGAAGTCTACCCCATGAGGCAGTTTGTTCTTCCAAGTGCGATCTCTCCAATCACACGTCCTCCCCATACTTACAGACGTGTAGGTGCCATAGTGCTTGACGCAGACGGTGGTATCCTCTCTCTCACCTCTCAGCGCTCCCAGCTCCTGGAGCGCGACCTGGAGGTCTGCGCTTTGCACGTCTGTCCAGCAGATCTGCTGTCCAGGGCCCGTTTTCCTTCAAGTCACATTGGCAAGGCATCCAATCCCCCTACTCGGCGTGGTAGCCTCCCAGTTCATCAACTAGGCTTCTTTCTTTGCGAATGACAATAAATACAATGCAAACTGTTTTAGGTAGAAACGGGAGATGATTCCCATAGTTGAAACGTCTGGCCTCTACCTTCAGCTTCTAGCACAGTTTGATCTCGGTTCAAATAGGATCACCAGGATCCCATTTGTCTTCCTTCTTACCTTTCATACCTTTGTCTCTCTTTCAGCTTCATTCCCCAGTTTTAGTTGTTATTTCTCATCTGGTTCAAAGATGGCTATGGCCCCGGATCTTCCGATGTCTAAGGTTCAAGTCCATCAGGAAAGAGCACTTGTTTCTTTTTAGCATTGCTGCAGAAGGTCTCATTGGGGTTCCCTGGTTCTGATTAGAACATGTGTTGATACATCAGACCCATCCCTGTGGGTGGGGACTGGAATGAGCTGCTTGGCTGAGGTCATATGCTTCCTCCTTGGTGCTTGGGGGCTGGAGGGGGGGGGGTAATGGGTTTGGGGGAAAGGAGGGACAGTGTCATCTGAGCCCCATGGCATAAGAACAAGGGAGAATGGATTCCTAAAAGACAAGGAGAACAGAACCTGTTCATGAAAACAGCTTTGAATGGATAATGGATGACACCAAGTCAACAAGGGTCCATTACCTGTCCAAACCTGTCCTTAACCTTAAGATAACAAAAGAAGTCTCTAATGCCCTAAATAGTTCAAGGGGGCCTCAAGTTTCCCAGTGTTGCTGCTCATGGTTGTATGAGAGATTTCAGCTAGAGAGTAAATCCAAGTGCTTTGGGAGAATCAAGTTTCAGACAAGAACGGATGTTTTTGGGAACGTATATGCATGCCGTCAACCTTGAACAACGAAAGGTAGAAAAGGGGACCGTTAATGACAGCAGCCACAATGTCAGCACGTAAGCATTGTGTCCAGCACTTCACGTGTGTTTCTGTGTCTAATAGAGAAAATGCAGACATTAAAAATTAGGATGTTAGATCATCAGCTCTGCAATGGATGGGGAGGGACATCTAGTCCAAAGCCCATGGGGGGCTCAGGAAACTGCCTAATCCTGCTTGGCCACTACCCCACCATTTTGTTCCCATGGCACCATTGTGCTTTTTTTGAGTTTCTTTTTTCTTTTAAAAAATGTTATATTTAAATTCAATTTAATTGACATATACTGTATTATTAGTTTCAGAGGTAGAGTTTAGGGATTCATTAGTTGCACCTAACACCCTGTGCTCTTTACATCACATGCCCTCCTTAATGCCTATCACCCACTTACCCCATCCTCCCACCCACCTCCCCTCCAGCAACCCTGTTTGTTTCCTAGAGTTAAGAATCTCTTAATGTTTGTCTCCCTGTTTCTTTTTTAGTTTCTTAAGATTTAAGAACCTAAATAATCACTTCTTATGAAATTAGAATGAGTGGGTATATTTTTCTTAAAATTGGTCTTGGTGCCTTTAAATTTAAGCTCTATATCATTCCCCCTAGAATGTAGGATCCATAAGGGCAGGGATTTTTCCTATTTTCTTCCCTGTGGTTTTCCTGGTACATAGAACAGTGCCTAGCACGGAATCCTTCCCAGACTGTTAGGGGAAGTTACTTAGGCTCTAACAGGATGACTGGAGGCCAGCAGGGAGGAACTCACCGCTGGCTATGGCGGGGGAGTAGAGGAAGTCTGAGGCCTCCCCTGGCAGCACTTTAAAATAGAGCCACAAGAAGTCGGATCAAACCAGATAGGCCCAAGATGGCTGACAAAGTAGGCTGGAAAACCCTGACCCAATAAGGAAGAAAAAGCTGGAAGCCCTGCTCCCCAAACTTCTCTACCTTAAGTAATGAATATTTCTCCCCCTTGTTAACAACTGTCAATAAAAGAGACCCAAACTTCAGGCACAGCACTCACTTGCGCTCTCTCTCTCTCTCTCACCCACTTGGTAAAACCAAGCAGCTCAAGAGAAAAGAATTAATGATCTCCAGGCCCATCTACCAGAGAAACCCACTGGTCAACCAACTTGGTGTATACAGAGTTTCCGTTATTTGTCACTTTGTTTTCAAACTAATTTTTGAGGACTTACAAAGAATAAAGTAGAGGTGTAAAATGTGGTCGGCAAGGATGCTGTGCACAAAATGGAAATGCATGGTTGCTATGGGGGGTGCCGCAGATCGGGCTCACTTAACTGCCCAAAGGGAGAAGGACAGTCACGTGCTTTGCAATAACCGCAAGTTAAAACAAATCAGTTGCTCCTCACTCCCTTGTCTCTTACTAGACTTATCTCCTAACGATGGTTGCCATGGGCTCTTTGTCTGGACTCTGCTTTTGTAGACTGAGTGTCTGTCCTTGGGGGCATCTTCACAAAATTCCAGTAGCTCTGGATCTGTTTGAACTAAAGTCACCCTGGACCGTGTCTGTCACTCCCACGGCCAGCACACGCATTTCCGACTTCATAACAACTGATGAAGACACCTCCTGGGAAAATTCTGTCATGCTTATTGACTTCTAACCCACCAATCCATTAGGTCTCCAAAAAGGATTAAAGGGATGGCGGAGATTAATTTTTTAAAAAGAAAGAAAAAATTTCATTGTAAGGGTTGACTTCTAAAGCTCTCACACCCCAGGGGCAGGGTAGGGAGCCTATTGGCTCAGATGCCTGTTTCTCCATGGAAATTTTTCTGAAGGGGCACGGGTTATTTTCATACTGTAGGTCTGGGACTTGGAACCTCAGAGTGCCCTCAAGAAAGCACGCATGCAATTAATCTCAACGCAGGATATGCCCCGTGCTCTGCAAATTTGCTACACAGACGTATAAAACATATATCTTTTTTCCTGAAAGCCTGTGTTCACTCCCTTCTGACATCCGTGTAATATCTGAACAGTATAATATGGGTAAAGCCATCCTTTCTTGCTGCAAAATGATCCAGGAAAGCAGAATTTTGTCCCTTTATTAAAAATGGATAGGACAAAGAATCCTATGTGCAAATAAGGCAATTTTATTTTAGATATTTTATTGTACTTACTCACAATGCATGTTGACTCTCTATTATGTGCCAGGCGCTGTTGGATGTTGTGATACAATAATAACAAATGAGACCCTGCCTTCTAAAGGGGTTCACGTCTAGTGGGGAAATTGACACAGAAACTTCACTGTAACACACATCTTGATCAGTACTTTTAGATCGGTTTGCAGCAAGTGCTGCAGAATTACAGGGAGGGTCAGTGAATTCTCTCCCACTGGGCTGGGTGTGGGGGTGAGGAAGGGTGATGTTAGGGAAGATGTTGTGAAGCCATGCTTATCTTTTCACTTTTATACAGTGAAAGGACAAGAATAGCCAAAATCGTTCAACTGAGTGAGCACTGTCAGTGGATATAAAGATATAAAGTACTTGGCCTTGAGAAGTGTCTTGCTTCTTTTGGGTCTGAAATCTATTTGGTTTCTTCTAAGCAGCAATCACTAGGAAAATACGTATTTCATATGTGTTGATAGGTATCCAGATGTTTTCTTTAAAGACTAAAGAAGAGATGATTTGCCTAGTCTGGAAAGGCAGAGCATGACTCCTGACATTCACGGAGGCGTTGATGGAACAGGCATCGGGCTGACCCTGTGCAGCTCTGCAAAAGCAGAGCCAATGTGTGGAAAGTACATGAAGGCAGTTGCGAGTCCATTGTAAGGAACTTATTTCTCTGATATTTAGAATTCTCTAAATCTGGAATAAGATGTCCTGTGGAGTGGTACGTGCCTTGTAAAGCCAAATGTAAAATAATACTCAGGCATTATAAAAGATGGAGGCAGATTCATTCTTTAACAATTACATCTACCATACGCTCAGCAGTCTGCCAGGATCTAGGCATTTAATAATGAGTAAGTAATAAATCTTGCCCTCAAGGAAACAGAGAGGTATACAGGTAAGTACATGTAGAACGAGGCATGACAGTACATTTCAATGTACTGGAGGGCATTAGGGAAGGCTTCATAGAGAAGGTTCTTTTTACTTCTTTTTTTAAGATTTATTTATATATTAGAGAGAGAGCATGAGTGAGGGAAAGGATGAAAGAGAGACTCTCAAGCGGACTCCCCACTGAGTGTGGAGCCAGAGGCGGGGCTCTATCCCACGACCTTGGAAACATGACCTGAGCTGAAATTAAGAGTTGGACACTTCACTGACTGAGCCACCCAGGTGCCCAAAGGAGGTTATTTCTAAGCTGAGATCCAAAGGACAAGGTTATAGCCAGGTCAAGATAGTCGAAGAACAAAGCCGGAGGCATCACACTTCTGATTTCAAAACAGTATAGTACTAGACTAAAAATAGATAGGTAGACCAATGCAACAGAATCAAGCCTCTAGAAATAAACAGCAGCATATATGTGAGCTAATATTTGACAGGAGAGCCAAGAATACTTAATGGGGAAAGTATAGTTTTCCAATATATGGTGCTGGGAAAATGGATATTCACTTGCAGAAGAATTAAATTGGACCCTTATTTTACATGCCTCATAAAAATTAATTCATCATGGATTACAGACTTAAACACAAGATCTGAAATGGTTAAATTCCCGGATGAGAACATAGAAGAACAGGTCCCTGACATTGGTCTTGCCCATCATTTTTTTGCACATAACACCAAAAGCAATAGCAACAAAAGCATAAGTAAATTAATGGTACCATGTCAAACTAAAAAGTTTCTGCACCGCCAAAGAAATCAACAAAATGAAAAGGCAACCTCTAAATGGGACAAAATAATTGCAAGCCATACACCTGATAAGGGCTTAATATGCAAAATATATAAAGATTGGCAACAGAGAACACTCTGCTGGAAAGACCTGGGCAGAAATGAAGGACCACCTGCCGAGACGAAGAGCTGGGTGGGAACCATGCTGTGTTTTCATCGAAAGAATGAACATCTAGTGGGACTGAAAGTTCTTTGTTGTTTCAGATTGTAGAATGTGATTGATGGAATTGGTCTGTGGACATTGCATTGTTTTTATTTCTTTATGTAATCAGTTTAAGTAACAGGGGATATATATAATCTTAAGTATTTTAGGGTGGGAGGGACTATTAAGTAATTAAGTGGGTGGGGTTAGTTTAAAAGTTAGCATGATATTATGTATTAGATAACTCTATAAGTGGACACGTGTACTTACTTGTGATCCTTTACCCTATGATTGCTACCCTTGATTTCAAATAAACTCAGAGGGAACTGCAGGGAGATCAAACTATTTAGGGCAAATTGGACATGGATAAAACTCTAGTGGGAAAAGTTCAAAGGTGATTGAATAAATAATTTAACTTTGCCCTGGGTATTAAGTCCAGGGCTCCAGATTGTGAGCAAAGCCTTTGGAGAGTTACAGGATGAGGAGATAAGAAACTCTGACTTGCTGGAATGAAATTGGTAATGAAGGATGGTAAATATTCGTGGAAGTTACAGAAAAGTGATGAATAAAAACCCTGTCAGTGGTCCTCCTACCTATCCCTGCCTTTTCTCCCTACCCCTACCGCCTCCCTACCCTTCCCCCATTTTATTGCTGTATTTCTCTCTATTTACTAATATTGTATTGATGTTATAATAAAAATTCAATTAATAAAGATTTAGTGGTTAAGTGCAAAAAAAAAAAAAAAGAATGTATACACCTCAATTGCAGGAAAACCAAGCAATCTAATTTAAAAACAGGCAGAGGACTTGAATCGATATTTTTCTAGAGAAAACACAGGAATAGCCACCAGGTGTATGAAAAGCTGCTCAACATCACTCATCATCAGGGAAATGCAAATGAAAGCTACAAGGAGATACCATCTCACACCTGTTACATTGGTTCTAGTTTTTAAAAAGGCAAAGCAAAGAACAAGGGTTGGTGAGGGGGTGGAGAAAAGGGAAGCCTCATGTGCTGTTGGGAATGCAAACTGGGACAGCCACTATAGAAAACAATATGGAAGCTCCCCAAAAGTTAAAAGTGGAACTAACTTATGAACCGTCAGTCCCACTTCTGTACTCCTGTGTTCACTGCAGCCTTATTCAGAATAGCCAAGATAGGGAAACAACTTAAATGTCCATCTGTGGATGAATGGATAAAGAAGACATGAGATACGTATATATATCTGTATATCTGTAATATATATTACATATGTAATATATTATATACCATACATATGTACTATGTATTATCTCTCACATATGTGTAATATGATTTATCATACATGATTTATATTACATGCAATATATGTGGAGTGTATATTATTACATATAATACATGTAATACTTACATGTGATATTATATATCAAATGTGAAATATGTAATATGTATCATATATATGTTATATTCATCCTATATAATACATATGACTATTATTCAGTCATTTGCAACAGTATGGATGGATCTTGTGGGCACTGTGGTATGTGAAATAAGTTAGAAGAAGATAAATACTGTATGATATCCCTTGTATATGAATTCTAAAAAAATCGCAGTAATCTAAAAATCATAGAAACAGGAGTAGTTTCTGGGGTGAAGAGGAAGAGAGCGGTTGGGCACATGTTATCAAAGAGTAAAAGCTTCCCATTATAAGATGAGTAAGCTCTAGGGGTCTCACGTACAGCGTGATGACTATGCCTGATGATACCGTTGAGTTGAAAATAACTAAGAGGGTGTATCTTCAGTGTTTTCACCAGAAGAATGGTAATTATGTGAGGTGACAGAGGTGTTAACCGAGCCTACTGTGATCATCATTGTGCGACATATGTGTATCATGATCTCGGGGTTGTGGGTTCAAGCCCCACCTTGGGTGTAGAGATTACTTGACCATAAAATCTTTAAAAGTAAATAAATAATGCAATATATGTGTATCAAATGATTATGTTGTACATGTAACTTACCCAGTGTTATCTCAACTATATATCTATAAAGCTGGGAAAAAAAGAAAAAAAGCACCACATAGAAGCACACCTCCAAGGTGTATGGGTTTGGTTGCAGACCACAGCAATAAGGAAAATAAGCTAGTCAAATGAACATTTAGGTTTCCCAGTGCATATCAAATTCATGTTTACACTGGGCCGCAGCCTAGTACATGTGCAATACCATTATGCCTAAAGAAACAAAGTACTTATCTTAATTTAAAAAATGCTTTATTTGGGGGGGTGCCTGGGTGGCTTAGTTGGTTAAGTGCTTTCTGCTCAGGTCATGATCCCAGCCAGGGTCCTGGGATCGAGCCCTGCCTTGGGCTCCCTACTCAGCGGGGAGTCTACTTCTCCTTCTCCCTCTGCCATTTTCCCTGCTTGTGTTCTCTCTCTCTCTTTCTCTCTGTCAAATAAATAAAGTCTTTTAAAAAATGCTTTATTTTTATATTAAAAATGCTAACCATCATCTGAGCTTTCAGTGAGTCATAATCAATAAGATCACAGATCACCATATGATAATAATGAAAAGGTTTGAATATTGCAATATTTACCAAAATGTGACAAAGACACTAAGTGGACAAATTCTACTGGGAAAATGGCTCCCATAGACTTGCTCCACACAGGGCTGCCAAAGACCTTCAATTTATTAAAAACAAAACAAAACAAAACAAAAAAACACACAGTATCTGCAAAGCCCAATAAAGAGAAGCTCAATAAAACAAGGTTTGTCTTTAAAACAGATTGAGGTTCCCCTGAAATGCTTTCCTAATCCTATTTCCTCTCTTCCCTCCCCAGAGGAAGCCCTTTGCCTGGACCTGGTATTTATTTTCAGTGTGTATATATTAAGACTATTGTTGCCATGTCTGTATCCATAAACAAAAACAGTCTTGCATTGCATGTTCGAAACTTTTAAAAATGGTACAAGAGCACTTACTATTTTTTTAATTCACCATTCTATTTTCAGACTTCTCTATGTTGATACATTTTTATTATACTCCTTCTAACCTATGTATAGAATTTCATTGTGTAAATACAACACAGTTGATTTTTTCATTCTCTGCTTGCAGTGAACATTTTAGTATATGTCTTACTGTTCACAGAACTGCAAAACTTTCCTTAGCGTTGTGGACCGAATGTTTCTGTCCCCGCAAGAATTCATATGCTGAAGTCCTAGTCCCCAGGGTGATGCTATTTGGAGGTGGGGCCTCGGGCAGTGATTAGGTTGAGATGAGATGGTGAGGGCAGAGCCCCCGTGATAGGATTGGTGGCCTTCTAAGAAATAGAAGAGACCATCTGTCTGTCTCACTCTCTGCCATATGAGAATATAACCAAAGGGTGGCCTTCTGGAGAAGGAAGAGGGCTTACAGCAGGCTTCAAGTCTGTTGGCTCCTTGGTCTTGAACGTCCCAACCTTCAGAATTGTAAGAAATAAATGTTTGTTGTTTAGCCTCCAGTCTATGATACTTTGTGACAGTGACCCAAATGGACCAAGACACCCAGAGAAGCCTCTGATCATCAGAGAGTAAAGTCCTGAACCCAACACTTTCCTGAACTTTCTTGATATTCTTAACTGCCAAAATACGGACTCTGCCCTAGCTGGTTTAGATATGCGTAACAGTGATCTATTGGAGGATTCTGAGTGGAACAGAATCTCGAGACCGGACAGAGAAGCAGACTTGGAAGCCCATAGTAAGAAAACAGGTCCACTGACAAGTCAGATCGTCCCCGTGGGTACCTGCTGTGGCTGTCTTTAGCAGGCATGCTGCTGTTCTCTATGGGATGCCAGATGGGGGAGGTCATCACAAGGAATGCTGTGTCTACTGCCTCCGAAAGGCCAGTGTCACATATCCTCCATGCCAGAATCTGTTCCATCCCACTGTAAGTCACAGGTTCATCATGGTGCATCTGAATTGCAAAGCCTGGGTCATATCCCTTGGCTTTAGCAGCAAGGGAAGCTGGGAAAGAGGAGGCTGGCCTTTGCCCAATGGAAGTGGAGCTAAGGGTAAGAAATTTCTCCAATGGAGGACAATTTCCGGAGGGTATTTGGTGGCTAAAAGATAAAGTAATTGTTCACTGTAATACCCCAGATTAGAATTTCAGGTTTGAAAGCAGGGATCTCGGAGCACCTGGGTGGCTCAGTGGATTAAGCCTCTGCCTTTGGCTCAGGTCACGATCCCAGGGTCCTGGAATCGAGCCCCACATCAGGCTCTCTGTTCGGCAGGGAGCCTGCTTCCTCCTCTCTCTCTGCCTGCCTCTCTGCCTCCTTGTGATCTCTCTCTGCCAAATAAATAAATAAAATCTTAAAAAAAAAAAAGAAATAAAGAAAGGATCTCTTCAACTTACTAGATTTGCTGAATTGTTTTCCGAATGTTTGGGCTTTCACTAGAAATGTCTTAGTCATCTATTGCTGTGTAACAAATTTCTCCCAAATTTAGCAGCTTAAAACAACAAATATCCATTATTTCACAGTGTGCACAGGTCAGGAATCTGGGTGTTACTCAGCTGAGGGCCTCTTGCTCAGGATTTCTCATGAGATTGCAGGGGGTCTGCCGAAACATTGACTGGCAGAGGGTCTTCGAGGCTCACTGGGGTCATTGTTGGCGGATCATAGAATACTCATTTCTAAGCCAGCTCACATGACTGTTGTGGGGTCTCAGAACTTCTCTGGAGGTTGGCTGGAGATACCAGTTTCTTGCCCTGAGGGGTTTCTGCACAGGGCTGTTTGCAACATGGCGGCTTGCTTCCTCCCCGCTGCCGGCATGACAGACGGGAGCAACAGAGACAGAGAAATGGATTTTAAGGAATTGGTTCACACAAGAGTGAAGGCTGCCTAGGAAAGGATTGCAGCTAGAATCCAAAGGCAGACTGCAGGCAGAATTCCCTTTCCTTCAGGGGAAGTCTGTCTTTGTTCTCTTAAGGCCTTCCACTGACTGGAATGTGGCCCAGCTGCTTTATGGAGCATCATCTACCTTACTCAAAGTCTACTGATTTAAATGTTAATCTCTTCTAAAAAAAAAAATGCCTTCACAGAAATATCTGGAACAACGTTTGACCAATTATCTGGATAGTGTGGCCTAGCTAAGTTGGTACATAAAATTAGTCATCACAGTGTGTATGTGTGTGGGGGGTGGTGGGGAGGGGCAGACTGTCACTCTCTCAGCTCTACCACACTCCTGCCGGGACTGGACAACCACTTAGAGGGCTGACCTGATTTCAAGGAAATGCTGGGGAGTGGGCAGGGGGCGGTGGCGGGGGGGGCAGAGTGTGTCTCCATCAGGCCTCTGAAGGGCACTGAGGAACTTGGGCAACTGAAGAAAGGCTTATTTGCCGGATCTCCTCACCACTCCCCCATTCCCACACCTGAGGGCTTTCTCATGTCATCCAGGGTCACACTGGTTGGGGCAACTCAGGGATGGGAGAATGAATTCCAAAGGAGGATTTAGGTTTCTTGGATGAAATCCTCCCCCCTGCCCCCTTTCCACCCTCGACAGATAAGCTAGATATCTAACCCCCTTCCAAAATCTGTACTGTAAGGACCTGTTTAGAAACTGTCCCTGCTCCCCTTCCCTTAGGGGATTTACTTAGAGACAAGTCCCGGAAACCAGCTCCAGGTAACAGCCCAGATACAAGCTTGGGTCAGGCCAGGTGGAGACATCCGATCAGTGGGGGGTTGCATACTGTCTCCCTGGTTACCAAGGAGTAGGGTCGCCGCCCTCTGGAGCCTTTTTGGCGCCAATCCCAATCGAAGTGTAATAGGCTGGTTCTAATGTCTACTAGGGTAAATCGTAATTCAATTGGTCACGTAGCATCACTGTGGAGTTTCCTGTGTGTGTTACAATCCCATTGGTCACCTGTGCGTGGCCCGACCACATGGCCTTTGCCCTTAAAAGCTAGTCTGTGAAACAGAGAAGGGTCACCCTCTCTTGTAAGAGGTGCGGCCCCGAAAGTTTGGTTAGATTCTTTTTTTTTTTTTTTTTAAGATTTTTATTTATTTATTTGACAGAGAGAGATCACAAGTAGGCAGAGAGAGAGAGGAAGGAAGCAGGCTCCCTGCTGAGGAGAGAGCCCGACATGGGGCTCGATCCGGGGACCCTGGGATCATGACTTGAGTCGAAGGCAGAGGCTTTAACCCACTGAGCCACCCAGGCGCCCCAAGTTTGGTTAGATTCTTGATGCTTGGCGCGAAATAAAGCTTTGCTTGACCTTCACTTTATATCAGTCTCGCTCCTTTAATAAGGGACCCATTATTGGGGCATAACATGTACAATAGCATTTACATGTTTTCTTTTCTTGTCCCTACAGATTCTTCAGATCTCCTGGTTGAACACTCTTTGGGGAGTAAAGCAAGACCCAATAGTTGGATTAATTTTTTTTTTTTTTTTTGGTCAAAAAGGTTAACTTTTCCTAGTAGAATGATAGAATAATCCCATCTAGTTTATGTTCAGTTTATCCCTCTTGTTCAATCTTGTTCTCAATATGCCTTTTGAATATTAACACACAGAGCCTTCAGGAAAAATCATGTATATTTCTTATCCATTGAAAAATGCTTAGAGACCCTTTCGGCTAGAGCAACTGTGTATGCGGCTTTATTATTTGAGGATATCTTAAAGCCATTTCTTGTTTGAACACTTTCTATCTATCGAGCGCAGGACTGAACTGGAGAAGGAAAAATGAGGTTTGACAGTTCAGTGAAAAATTGGTTGCGTTTTCCCCTCCCGCGCTGCGGAGAGGTGTGCTGTTTTCAGGAGGGGCTGGGCTTTTTCTCCGGTGAGCATTCTTCTTTGTATTGTAAAGTTGCTTTGTTCCTTTTAAATGCACTGGAAAGCCCTTTGAATCTAAAGAAATCTGTTTCTGCCCCTCTCCCCCTTACCCTATTTCTCTGGTTATTTAAAACACTTAAAGCAATTCTGGAGAAGGTAATTTCTGCAGATCATTCAATAGTGAAGTAGGCTCTCCAACCTCGCTTCCAGTTTCTGTTTTTGAAACCAAGATAGATTTTTGGGAAAGTCTAGTCTTTCTGCCTCTAACTGAGTCTCACCCAATCCATTTCCCACAAGCACCAGAGTTTTCTAACAGGTCCTAGTATTTTTACTGATTTAATAGTAATTAAGTGACGGTGTATGTGTGTGTGTGAGGGAGAGAAAGAGAGAGGGAGATGGTCACAATTGTGAAAATGCAATATAGGAATTACTGTGCCCTCATTCCCCTTCTTTCTCTATCCTGTGTTTCCCACTGTGTTACTGACTAAATTGGTGTGTTGGCTGCATTGTTTCCAGTCCTTTCCTTGGCTCTGCATTGCATAACCTGGCACTGCCTGCGTTGGCAGCCTCATCTGGCATCCTGAAGGGGGATGATGCCTAAACTGCTTTGCTGCACCTCACTGTGGTAGGCACTGCTGGTTGTCTTCTCCCAGCTTTTTCCAATCCCCCTTTCCCTTGCCTGCATCTCAGATATTGACTTTCCCAACACCCTCCCTTCCTTCCCCTTTGCAGCTAGGGTGGCCACATGACTCACTTTTGGTATCTTCCTGCCTTTGGGTGTGGTATGAGAGAATGTGGTGGTTGTGGTGGTTGGAGCCAGTGCAGCCATTTTGTAACCATGAGGCACCAGGATGAAAAAACCACCATTTGGGGTCAGTGTAGTAGAAGGATGGCAAGATACTGGCTGGAGATAGCAAAGTATTTCTGAGACTGCCCACCTGTGATGTTCTTATTAAAGAAGCAACAAGTCCTTATTGTTTAAGCCATATTTTTTGGAGGTGGGATTTGCTGCCCAAAGTTATTCTAACCAGTACATGAGCCAGGCACAATAGGGCTCAATATATACTTGTTGGATGAATGTACAAGAACAAATGAATGAAACGCCCACCTCTGCCACACCCACTGGCTCTCCAGTTGTAGCTGACTGCTAACAGTTCCCAGATTAAGCTTTGCTCTCTGGCTTCTGCATTTTGCACATCCTGTTCTGTGTCTGGAAGATTATTCCCCTCATTGTTCCTAAGTATCATCCTTCAGGACTGAGCTCAAATATGAGCAGCTCTTGGCAATCTTATTTGGCTTCCTTAAGTAGACTGAAAGTTTCCCTTTATGATCCCAGAGTGGCTATTCCAGTTGTAACAATCTCCCTAAAACCTAGTGGAGCAAGTAACAATTTATTATGCTCCTGGATTCTATGGGTCCGGAATTTGAACAAGGTATGGCAGGGATAGCTCGTTCCTCCGCAGCTGGGCCCTTGAAGGCTGGGTTGGGCTTGTCTGGTGACTCACTCATTCACTTAGCTGGTAGTTTTTGCTGGGAAGGGCCAGACATCAGGGTGTTAGAATAGCAGGGGCATCTTGAGCGTATCTCTCTATACCTCTGTTGCTTTCCTGCATGGTCTGCTCAGCACTGCAACTTCAAGGTAGCTGGACTTTTTATAAGGTAGCTCGGGATTCCAAAGTTGCACACTGAGAGAGAGAGAGAGAGAGAGAGAGAGAGAGAGAGAGAGAGAGAGAGGCGTGTACGGAGAGAGGAATTAAGGAAGCTTGAATCCTTTATATGATCTGGTCTCAGGAGTGACTTAGCATCACCTGTGCCATATTATACTGGTCAGAACAGTCATGAGCCCACCTAGGTTAGAGGAGGGAAATAAATTTCATCTCTTGATGGGAAGTGGAAAGTTCTGGAAGGTTCTGGAAAAGCACGTGGCACTGAAAATATTGCTAGGCCATTTTTGGAAAATCCAATCTGTGTCTTAGACACAGATTAAGACAAAATCATGGGTCTTATACACATCTCTGTTGTAATGTTTACCATTTTAATATAATTGTTTCTTGCACGCTCTCCTAAAATGTGAACACCTTGAAATTTTGATGGTGTTTTATTCACTTTAGTGTCCCTGGCACTCATAAATATATGTTCAATAAATGGCTTCAATCAAGCTCTCTGGGAATCACTTGATTAAAAAAAAGCATCAGGAAGAGTAAGAATTTTGACGCGGGATGCCAAGGTCTTTGCCGACTATGACATGGTGAGTCTGCCTCTCTTTAGGTGGATAAGATGAGGGGTCTAGCTGGTGTGGATAGTGGGGGTTATTTGCTCTTCCACCTGCCAAGCTCTACGGCTGTGCTGCCCTACAGAACTTTCTGGGGTGGCGGAACGCTGAACCATCTGCACTGAGCTCCATGTTACAGGTGGCTTCGAGCCCTTGAAATGTGGCTTGTGTGACTGAGGGACTGAGTTTTAAAATCTGTTTAATTTCAATTCATTCTAAGTTCTAAGTAATACATGTGGCTTGTGGTTGCCTTATTGGACAGCTTAGATGTAGAGGATAACGTTGGCCACTTGGTCTTGACCGCAGGATCAATACTACCGGCCTTTCCTCATCAAAGAAACAAGAGTCACAGAGTTTCTTTCTGTGTCTGTCCTTACCTCCTTCTTCCCACCAAATCACCCCGCAAAGCTCCCAAGATAGCTCTCAGTTGCCGGTGTCAACAACTTTCCCCTACTCTCATTCTTTGGGTCTCCTATTGTTCAACGAGTTGGCCATGACCTATAATGTCTTTCGTTCCCACTGTCTTTCCTCTACCTGGAAAAATATGTGCTCGTGTCTCCTCTGTATCTGTATCGCACACACTAATGTAATGATCTGTGCAGAAGGGTTGTTGATGCTACATAAGCCAGGTACCACTTCCCTGCACTTGAATGCAAGCCGCCTTTGGACGTTTGTGATTGGTGGTTATTGGTTGTGCTCAGGGAATCTGGCCTCTCCAGCAGCCTCGTTTGATGCCCGTGGTCATTCTCTGTGTGTTTCCTTTTGGCATGTCCCCTGTTTTTTTATTAATCTTGAGTGACCGGAATGTTCTGACTTGGAATGTGGCTTTTGGGAAGTAAGGAGAGTTATCTCTTTCAGAGCAAAGAAAGGGGCAGGTGGTAATCTTCACTGAGAAAAGTGTGTAGCTTTGTGACCCCTTTTGAACATTTTGAGAGGAAAAACAAATAGGTTTCCTGCCCTAAGCCCAGAGGTACGGCCACACAGAGAGCTCGGGAAGCATGACTAGGGCTCTGGAATGTTTATATTTGAAAAGCAAACTTTATTTCCCCAAGAACATGCATGAAATTGGAATCTGGAGTGACCTGGGAATTTAGGTTTTGCAGCAAATGCTCTGGCCATGTCAGGGAGCAAAACAGGTGAAGATTCCCACTCTTGGGGAGCTGAAATTCTGGCACGGAGTGTGTATGGGGGAGACAGACACCAATAAAAAGCACTAAAATGAGTTTTAGTAGATGTGTGAGTATCCTTGCGATTGCTATGAAACATGAGAGCATTGAGCAGAGTAAGGGCTAGGGGAAGGCTGCGATTTAAATTAGCATTTTAAGTAAAATGGTCAGATGAGGCTTCATTGACATGATAATTGAGCAATTGAGAGATTGGCCCCTAGAAGGATGCCTGGCTCCCACCATACCTGTTTGAGGAACAAACAAGCCTCCATGCACCTGGTGTGTTCTTCAGGTGAGCGGAGTGGGGAAATCTGCTGCCCCTGGGGGAGACCCGGATCCTTGATCATCTCTCCGCGAGGAACATTCCATTTTCACCGCTAAGGATCTTCACGCACCTCAACTCCTGGCTGACAGTTTCGTCCGATGTTCACCTGAGATTCGGTGATGTGTTTCAAAGCCAGAGGCAGAGCTGGCCTTGTTGGATGTTCCCACACGTGCATTTACACAGCATTATCCTCTCCGGCTGGTACTCTCTCCAGGTGTGTCAAGGCCTGTTGTGTGAAACGCGCATCTGTCCACTGAACAGGACATTGCATAGGGGGAGGGGATGGTCTGTGGGGGGCGGTGGGGAGGGCCGTGGAGATTTGCAGAATTGGGTTAGAAGAGCCAAGCTTCCCTGACTTCCCAAGTTTGCCCAGGGCCAGGCCTGTGGGAGAGTTTTAATAATGAACATTCTTCATGGTTCTGAAGTTATTTAATTTCATGGTGATTTTACAACTCCCATTTTCAGACTTGAGTCACAATGAAAGGAGATCATTTATTTGTCTGAGGTTCTCCAGAGGGAAAACACTAAGGCCCATAAAATGTTTTGTGTTGCCGGAAGCCTGAGTTCTTGTGCTAAATACTAGATCCAAATGGATGGAGTTTAGAGGACTTGGCATTGATCAAATAACTCATTCATTTATTTGAAAAGTATATTTGAGGGGTGCCTGGGTGGCTCAGTTGGTTAAGCAACTGCCTTCGGCTCAGGTCATGATCCTGGAATCCCGGGGTCGAGTCCCACATAGGGCTCCCCGCTCGGCAGGGCGTCTGCTTCTCCCTCTGACCTCTCCCCGCTCACGCTCTCTCTCTCATTCTCTCTCTCTCTCAAATAAATAAGTAAAGTATTTTTAAAAAATAGAAAGTATATTTGAGCCGTGTGTTGAGCCTCCAAAATGGCTGCCAAAGATCCTTGCCTCCTGCTCTTCGTGTTCTATGTGGTTCCTGCTCCAAACACTGGGGCTGACCTGGGAAACCACAGGGCATTGTGGAAATGACTCGGTGTGACTCAGGAGGCCAGAACACAAAACACATGCTAGCTTTCATCTCACTTTCTCAGGGCACTAGCCATGAGGGGAGCCATCACATCCCGAGCGGCTCCTTGGAGAGGTTCAAACTGCAAGGAGCTAACCAGCACCAACTTGGCCATGGTGAGCGTGAGCCATTTTGGAAGTGGCCCAGTCATGCCTTCAGAGTACCATAGTCTGGGCCGACACCTTCGCTGCAGTCGCCCAGAAGGACTCTCCCATCCAGAACCACTCAGGTAAGCTGCTCCCAAAGTCTTTCCTCACAGAAACTATGAGGTAATAAATGTTTACCGTTGACCTGTTTTTACTCACAAGGTTTCAGGAGCCAAATGTGTGTTGGCTGTCCGGCCCAACACCAATTCTCACGTTCTCTGCGCACCAAGTGGGGGTGACAATTGGCTTCAGTTCTGACCCTGACTCCCACAAGACTGTCCCCACTTCAGATGGCAGCCACAGGTCCGGGCCTCTCGTACTTCTGACCTGTCAGCTTCTAAATCGGGTTCCCACCTCCTCCTCGTCAGATTTAATAATATGCTAGAATTGCGCACAAAACTCAGGAACACATTCATTGACTACTACCAGTTTATTGTAAAGATACAATTTAGGAACAGACTAATGGTGGAGATGCGTAGACCAAGGTGCGGGGTGGTGCTTGTTATGTGGAATTTCCATCCCTTCTCTGGGGACATTACCCTCCCGGTACCTCGATGTGCATAACAACCTGGAAGCCCTGGACCCCATTGTTTAGTGGGTTCTATGGAGGTTTCATTATATAGGCACGATTGATTAGATCATAGGCCATTGGTGACTGAACCCAACCTCCAGCCACTCCCTCTTTCCCCACCCCACTGGTTGACACTGAGGTATGGGTGGGAGGGGATGGACCAACCTGCTATTTATGCCTTGTTTTTTTTGATCAACCACCATCCTGAAGCTATCTAGGGGTCCCCAGCTACCACTTGTCTTCTTAGCTTGTAAAAAACACTTCGCACTCAGTAGATTCTAAGGGTTTTAAGGGCGATGTGTCAGGAACTGGAGAAAAGAACAAATACATATTCCCCATTATACCACAATTATTTTTTGTTTTTTTTTTTTGTTTGTTTGTTTATTTGCTTGTTTTTGAGAGAGAGAGAATGCATGTGTGTGTAAGTATGTGGGGAGGGGCAGAGGGAGAGGGAGAGAGAGAATCTCAACCAAGCTCTGCACCCAGCACAGAGCCCAAGGTGGGGCTCGATCCCACGATCCTGAAGTCATGACCTGAGGTGAAATCAAGAGTTGGGTGCTTAAGAGAACTGCCCAGGTGCCCCACACCACAACTGGTTTTAAGCTACAACTCTAAGGTAATGTTTTACTTAGTCATTGATAACTAGTCTAAATGTTGGTTCTTGGAAGAGTGATGCCATCATAACAAAATCCTCAGAATAGGAGTGTGATTTCTGAATTGAATAGAAGAGAATACAAGTGTGATTTCTGCGATGGAAGGACTTTGAGAAGAGTGCTAGTGAAAGCCCAAAGAATAACTAGGATCCCTGAAGTCACGCTCCATTGACATGAGGTTGGAATTTTACATTTTAAGAGAATTTTTTCCACTGAACCCCAGATGGCTGCTCCCTTCTCAATGACCTCCTTGTTTTTATGGGAAAAGCTTTCTTAGGTAATTTCCAGAAGGGTTTCCAAAAGGAAGGACTCCTAAGCACCAGGACTGGTACAAATACAAAAGTCACCTTCATCCTGCTCTATAGTTTATTCATGAATTCCACAAACACCGACCATCCGTCACATGCCAGGAGTGATTTCAGGCACTGGAGATACAATTCTGAACAAGACACACAGAGGCTCTGCTTTCATAGAGCCTACATCCCATGGGGAGGAGATGGAGAATAAATAAGCTATTGGTCATAATGATTTAAGGGAGTGATGTAAATGGTCTGAAGAAACACAGTCTATAACAAGAGTAACTCTGATAAATGGTCCCCTTCAATCTCTGATGACCTGTGTATCTCCCAGTTACAACTTCTAGAGTCTAAGACTTCTGCGCATATCCCACTTTTTATCCCACAATGCAATAATTGCCCCAATCTGGAAGAAACCAAGATGTCCTTGGCCATAAATGATAATTTTGATACTGCTATCTGGGAATGGAACTCTCAAAGTAGCTGCCTCTCACAGATGACACAACACACCCAAATGCAGAAAGAAAAATTTGGCTCTGGGTCATGACGAGGGTGGGTGGATGAGCAGGCACCGGGGACAAGCTACCTAAATTTTACAAGAAGCCTATTGTGTTAAACCCCAAGGTTATACCAAGGACTACCTTGTTTAAAAACATGAAAATGTATTGATTTTTTAAAAATAAAATGTTATTTTAGAGCAGCTTTAAATTCACAGAAAAACTGAACGGAAGATACAGAGATTTCCCATCTACTCCCTGCCCCCCCCACATGCACAGCCTCTCCCTTTACCAGCATCCCCCACCAAATTGGGACATTTCTTACAATTGATCATAATCAACAAAAGCCCATAGTTGTGCATTCTCTGAGTTTGGACAAATTGACCATAACACGTGTCTACCGTTATAGTCATACAGAGGATTACTGCCCTAAAAATCCTCTGTGTTCTGTCTATTCAACCTCCCACCCACCTCACCCGCACAACCCCTGGCAACCACTGATCTTTTTACTGTCTCCATAGTTATGCGTTTTGTATAATGTCATACAGCTGTAATCACACAGTAGTATGTATCCTTTTCAGACTGGCTTCCTTCACTAAGTAATATTGTTTCCTCCCTACCTTTTCATGGCTTTACAGCTTTTTTTTTTTTTTTTTTTTTTTTTTTTTTAGCTCTGGACAACATTTATAGTCTAAATATACCACAGCTTATTTATTTATTATCTCCTAAAGGACATCTTGGTAGCTTCCAAGTTTTAGCAGCTATCAACATCTGTGTGCAGGTTTTTGCATGGACACATATTTCCAACTCTTTTGAGTAAATACCAAGGAGCACAACTGCTGGATTGTAAAAGAGCATGTTTAGCTTTGTAAGAAACTGACACACTGGTTTCCAAAGTGGTTGTACCATTTTGCATTCCCACAAGCAATGAATGAGAGTTCCTGTTCCTCTATGTCCTCTCTAACATTTGGTGTTGTCACTGTCCTGGATTTTGGCCAGAAACTGTAGTTGTAGCTCATTATTATTTTAATCACCTGAGTTTTAAAAAGTTCATATAATTTATTTTTTAGTCCACTTTAATTTTTAATCCACCCCTACAGTTTTGGGTAGCTATAATGGGGAAGTCACTCATATACAGTTTGATAGGAAGATAAAAGGAATCCACAGGGCAAAATAGACATTTAAAAATTTATAATAAATGCTGTGCATTAAGAAATAGTGGCTACTGTGTGGGTCATCCACTTAAAAACAATGAAGAGAAGACTCTGTCACATATCGGGAATGACCTACACAGTGGGTTCAATTCATGCGGAGTGATGGCTCTGTCCTGGGATTCGTGCATGAAGCAGACATGGAGAATTGTTTTTTTTTGCTTGGAACTCTTTACATAAATGAGATCCTGCTTCCACCTCCTGTCCCTCTAACTGTTGACAATGAATATTTGATATTGAATGGCATATAAATAAGTTAAAAAAAAGGCAACAGTATGCATGGCAAGTTACCACCTGTGTGAATTGGGAGAAACTTTATGCATAGCTATTTGCTCACCACTAATATTACTGAATCCTACTATGTAACAGGCATTTTGCTAGGTGCTCAGGATACAGAAGTAAACAAAACAGGGAGCTTTTACACTAGGGGTGTAAGTAAGATTGGTTTATTTTAGACACAGCGATTTGAAGTATGGTGCCTCATTGTATGAACCAAGTAAAGGAAACTCCTTTAAATTGGGCACGCTGGGGGAAGTTTTTTAGAATGAGCTAGTGATACTACTTTTTTGAATATACAAGACTCAAGCTAAATGTATTAAGAAAACAACTCAAGCTCGCTCTTTCTCTCTCTCTCTCTCTGGAACCCAAAACAGGGCTTGATCTCAAGACTCCAAGCTTAAGAGCTGCGCTGAGATGGAGAGCTGGACACTTGACTGACTGAGCCACCCAGGCATCCCCACAACTCAAGCTCTTTTAATCAAAAGCAAGTGGCAGGGTTGGGAGAGGGGAATTCTATGGATTTCTCGAACACTTCAAGAAGCTGAAGAGCTAATCCCAGAGACTGTGTGGTGCCCAGCTGCCACATTAATGAAACTCAACTCTCGACGCCCAGTCTCTGTGCCCCTTCATTTAAATCTCTGACAGAGAAATACCACTGTTTGATTTGGCTTAGCAGGCAGGCTCCCCCATTCCTCATGAGACAGTGGGAGGAGCCTCACTTACTTCCAGTCATGAAGAAGGGGTAAGGTGGGGTCTGTTGGATTCTTCTTTTAAAGGGTTGAATCTTTCACTCCCCACCCCCATTTTATTTCACCAAAGTAAACCAGAATAGCGTCCGTACCTGTCTACCTTCTTCCCGTTGTCATGGCAGAGCCCGAGGGGGTCCAGGGCAGTGCTGGGGCAGGGGCCTCCAGCACCTACGAAGTTCTCAAGCCCTTTATCCCACTCCTGATATCCACCTGGTTCCACTAGCTACAAATGACCAATGGCTACTATGATAGAGAACCCCCAAATTGGTGCAGCCTTGGAAAGTGTGGAATAGTAAACTAGCCTTTCCTGAATTCTGGGAACTTACTTTAAAGACATTGGAGAGCTTAGTGGTCAACAAATGGGACACTGGAACCAAATAGTAGGGGGTTCAAATTTCATCTCCGCCAATGACCAGCAGTGTGAACCTGGGTGGGTTTTACGATCGCTGTGTACTTGAGTTTCCTCAAGTGTAAGTTGGAGGTGGAAATAACAATGCTTATCTTGTACGGTTGTATGGCACACAGTTCAGACGCTGGAGCCGGACGGTCTGGGGAGGCTTCACGCCTGGCCCACCAGGTGACCTTAACAAGTCATTTCCTGGGTCTGTGCCTCAGGTGCCCTCCTATGCAAATCAAGATAACTTATCTAAGAACCTATCTCAGTGGTCTTTGGGGAAGACAAAATGAGTAAAATTATATGTAATGAGTTGGCTCTTGTCCCTGAACAGGAGATGTTGAAGTCCTAAACACCAATACCTCAGAGTGTGACCTTATTTGGAAATAGGTCACTGCAGGTGTAATTATGAAGATGAGGTCATGAGGGGGGGGTCTTAGTCCAGGATGATGGGTGTCCTTATAAAAAGGGCAAGTTTGAGGGTGTCTGGGTGGCTCAGTGGGTTAAAGCCTCTGCCTTTGGTTCAGGTCATGATCCCAGGGTCCTGGGATCGAGACCCACATTGGGCTCTCTGCTCAGCGGGGAGCCTGCTTCCCCACCCCTCCACTGCCTGCCTTTCTGCCTACTTGTGATCTCTCTCTGTCAAATAAATAAATAAAATCTTTTTTTTTTTTTTTAAAGGGCAAGTTTGGACATAGATATACAGGGGGAGAATGCACGTGAAAATGAAAGCAGAGAGCGGGATGATGTTCCTACAAGCTTAGGAATGCCAAGGATGACTAGCAAACCCCAGAAGCAAGGGGAGAGACAAGGAGTGATTCTCTCTCTAAACATTTGGAAGAAACGCACTCTGCCACCACCTTGGTCTTGGACTTCCACCTTCTGGAAGTGTGAGAAAATAAAACTCCTCTGTGTAAGACACCCAGCCTGTAGGACTTTGTTACAGCAGCTGCAGCAAACTTATACAGCAAGTAAAGAAGCACTTGGAACAGAAAAAAGGGCATTACTGAAGTTATTATGGGAACCAGAAGGGACTATCGTTAAGTGGACAGTGAAAGTCAATCCTTGCTTTTAGAACAAAAGACTCAGATGTTCTGAATGACAGATAACCTCATCAGTTTCTTCCATAGAAAGAAGACTCCAGAAATAAAGGGAGGACTTGGCCTCCTTTTAGGGTGCATGGATGCTTGCTGTACTTTAAGGGAGCTGGGACGAGGCTGGGTCAAGGTCTGTCTGCAGCATGACTCACTGTTGAGTGAGAAACCCTCACCCGGAGGTCACTGCCAAGGCTCAAGGAAGACAGAGGAGTGGTGGCCCCTGGGCCTGAGGGAGGTGGTTGGAGTTGTGCACAAACCTAATGAACAGAGGGCAAGGGCTGCTGCTGAGGAGAGCAGAGTGTGATCACCATTGTTACTGGGATGGAGCTGGCTTGCAGAGATCTTAATCCACTCCTGGCTGTGCCTGGGTTGGCCTAGATGGTCCCTCATTTTGATGACAAGTTTCAACTGCCGCTCTTTTGCGAGCACTGCAAAGTGACTCACAATCCTGAAAGCTCTTTAGCCTTTCCAAAAGAGCAATCTGCCTGACGTGTTCTATTTGTCCTCAGATAGCACACTGTGATTACAACCTGCCTCTGCCATCATCTCCTCTGAAAAAGAAGGGCGGCTACATGAAAATTGTTGCTGGTGCTTTCAGCACTGGCGAAAAAAGGAATATCCATTGGTTCTCAGCAGGCTTGATGATATCTTATGAAAAACCCAGTGGGTCATGGGCCGTCCCTCTGGGAGTAAAACAGGACAGCCTCCTCCATCAAAATCCCATTCTCACTGACCTGACCGTGTCCGCTTCAGTTTGTTGTTGAAGAATAATAATGATGCAATTATCATGATCCTTCTGAAGTTTCTCTGAGGAGGACAGAGAAAATTAAAAGTAGGTTGTTTTGAAAGAGGACGCTCCTTTTGATCAAATGTTACCAGCCCGTTATATTCTAGTTGTATAAAACACTTCCCCAGAGGGCTCTGGGTGAGCCTACATGTCTGCCCTGAAGACTTTGCAAGGTCTAGAATGAATGTGTTGTTCAGTTTTTCTTTGTCCAGTTCTGCTCTGTCCAAGCCATTAGCCACATGTGGTTACAGAGCCCTTGAAATGGGGCTGGTCAGAACTGACATGCGCTCTAAATCCAGGATACACACCAGATTTCAAAGGCTTAGTACAGAAAAAGAAGACGAAAGATTGCATTCGTGATTTTTTATTGATTACATGGTGAAATAATATTTTTAATATGTGGGGTGAAAATTAAGGTTTCATTAAAATTAATTTCACCTGTTTGTTTTTACCTTTCATGATTTTTAAAAAAGATTTTATTTATTATTTGACAGAGAGAGAGGGAGAGCACAAGCAGGGGGAGCAGCAGGCAGAGGGAGAAGCAGGCTCCCCGCTGAGCACGGAGCCCCACATGGGGCTTGATCCAGGACCCTGGGATCATGACCTGAGCCAAAGGCAGATGCTTAAACAACTGAGCCACCCAGCTGCCCCACCTTTTAAAAATATTCCAATAATCACTTTAAAGTTCTATCTCTGACTTAACATGTGTGCACTGCATTTGTCCAAATCATTCGTCCAAGTGTTTCCTCTTAAAGGTTATTTGGTTTTTTTTTTAAATAATGTTTTCCTATTGAAAGTTTAGTCCTGCCTTCTAGAAATTGATAACCAATACTTCATTTGGGTATTTTATTTCTCCTTGCTTGCTTTTTATGATTGATTCAGCTGACTTAGTGATTTGCCACCAAATATTGAAATTTATATTTGAGTCTCTTTGCTTCAATAAGCGTATTTCTTCATCATTCAACCGGAGTCCCAGACAGGATATAATCACTAAATGCTCCTTCCAGCTTTAGGATACTATGATTCTGTTTTTAAATGAGAGTCCTTATAAGGAGGAGGAAAATCTAGATTAACCTTGGAGGGTCTTGACATTGGAGGCATGATAGTTTTCCAGAGATAAAATCTTTATCCTGATTCCATTCCTGAGACAGAAGCCTGGAATCCCCACCAGGGGAGACCAAGGCCTGGCAGGCAAAGAGAGGCAATGCTGCCTCCTTCTGGGCTGAAGGGACACTGCAGGTCCACCACGCATGTCCCACCCCATGCAGGCCCCCCCAGCAGTGCGGGTCACAGCCCACAGTGTGGACAGTAGTCAGGGCGACAGACACAGTGTGTGTGTGTGTGTGTGTGTGTGTGTGTGTGTGTGTCCCAATAACCCAGCCAGAGGCTTGCCAGGTCTGCCGCATACCCCTTGCCCAGGGTCTGAGCCTTGATGCCAACAGGAGCTGACGGCTCACTTCTGGCTCCAGTGCTTGTTCTGGGGTGTCTGTTGTCTGGCTGCTGAAGCTGCAAGGATGTGAACACAGGATCTGTCCCTCATTCCTCCTCTCCCTGCCATGGCCACAGCCTCAAGGAGACAACAGGCCTATGAGGACATACCCGAGGAGCCAGGAGAAGCCAACGCTAGATGTTAGCCCCAACTGGGCTCCTGCTCTTTTCAAACCCAGAATCCTGACCAATATGGCTCATAAAGCATTTCTTTAGAAGAAGAACGGAGTTTCTGAGTAAATATAACACATCAGTAATATCAATGGAAGGGACACATGTCCCTTTCTCTGTGTGCAGTATGTTCAAGAGAAAGGGAATCAGGGGCGCCTGGGTGGCTCAGCGGGTTAAAGCCTCTGCCTTTGGCTCAGGTCATGATCCCGGGGTCCTGGGATCGAGCCCCGCATCGGGCTCTCTGCTCAGCGGGGAGCCTGCTTCCCCATCTCTCTCTGCCTGCCTCTCTGCCTACTTGTGATCTCTGTCTGTCAAATAAATAAAATCTTAAAAAAAGAGAGAGAGAGAGAAAGGGACTCTGAGGGACACGGGGAGCGAGATTGGTACCAGACCAAAGTGTGACAAGGCCCACAAGAGTTTATCCATTTCTTACTAGACTCTCCTATCCTATGGCCCCGCTCTCCCGCCAAATTTATCACTGCTGTGCTGCCCGTGACATCTTTTGACTTCTCATCTCATCGTCCCCATACGCAACACACTGATGCACATTACACACACACACACACACACACACACACACACACACGCCACTCTTTTGGTAGCAAGGAATACGAAGGAATATAGCCGCCTGTGTCACTTCAAGTAAGGCGGGTATTCCTACACGGAAATAAAAACAGGACTCTCGTGCTTATTGTCAGGCCATCTGGGAATTCGAAGGAAAACCACAGAACCTCCCGAGAGGAGTAAGAACCACAGGGCAGCAGAGCACTACAGAGCCCAGAACGGATTCTGGCCCAAGGACGGTCATTCAGCCTTCGCACTGTCCTTGAGACCGGTTTTCCTGCTGCTGGGCCCATCTCCTGTCTTCTCCCTCCCAGAAGCTGAAATGAGTTGATCTTCCAAGCTGTCAGCTATCAGGGGGCAAATCTCTTGTTTATCTCTCACACATGGTGAGTAACTACTTTCTTCTCTCCCTGGCATATATTTTGTCCTTACAGCTTCTGCTAACTCGGGTTTCATAATTTATGCTTTCTTTTGACCTTCCAATATTTTTTTCCTGTCCTATTTGTCCTTTCTCTGTGTTGTTTTCTGTCCTTCCCTCTTGCTACCTATCTCTTCCTGTGTGCATTTCATATTGCCGAGAGAGAGAATTTGATGCCTTAATCACCGTCATCTCTGTGGAGAAACGTATCTCACTAGGCTTTCACATAGGCTGCTGGTCAACCCTAAGTTGACTTCTCTTGGTTGGATGTCCATTTCTGGTTCAGTCAGCTCCGACTCTGGGGGCAGGGTCACACAGCACAGAATATGGCCATTTATGCTTATGGACTAGTAGCTTAACAAAGTGAGTAACCTTGAGTCTAACCCTTTACGGGGGGTCAGTGGGAATGGTGAGTTCTAACACTGCTCCTATTCCATATACACCTGTAGACGGCCTCTAAGTCTTACCGACAATGACATTTTCCTATCTATTGCTCCTCTTCTTGGTCCAAGATCACATCTCATAGGTGGCCCCCTGCCTGACTCGGACAGATGACCAGACTTTTCTCTTTAACTGAGGGTCAAAGATGGGGTAGTGCAGAGCTGGTATGATTTTGCTTCTTTAATCAGAAAAGATATCAGGAGGAAGGAAGTGTTTCATGGGGCTGTGAAACAACACACACACCTTGTCCATCATCAGTGGCACGTGGGGTATGCTGGGACTCTTCCCAGAGGAAGAACTTTCTGGAGAATGAGGAGAAGAGGGGTGGGGCGGGAAGTGTTTGGAGAGAAACCTCAGACATCTTTCCAAACACTGTTCTTTCTCCTCAGGCATCTCTCCAAACGCTGCTGGTATCCCGTGACAGCGCCGACTAGGGGACTCCATGACCCAGTCAGTCTTTTTATGTAGTGCAAACCGAGAGCTGCCCCCATCTATTCAACATCAATCTTCTACTCTCTTTAAACAGCCATCTGTGATTGTGTAAAGAAGACTCTTCTCAGAGCGTGGCGCTCTCCTCACACTTAAATGTCCTGCTTTCTATTGTCTCTACGTGAAATCACTTCCGGTAATTCTGGATGTGGATGATCTGATGTGGGAAATCTGAGGAGAACTGAAATTGGGGAAAAAGTACTTTACATTCTCTTCTGGGAGGTAGCATTGTCGTGCTTCAGAAATCTCAGTCAATATACTCCTCTGCAGAGTTCCAGAGTCTGTGTCCCACATGTTAACGATGACCCTGACTCTGCTGTTTAAACCCCAGGCTCTGTTTTCTAGTAAAATCTCTGGTTCTAAGGGCATAACTTCCCTCTACGCACCAGCCACTGCTGTAGGAACTATAAGTTCACGACAATCGGGACAGATGTATTTGTTGAGGTAATTATGGAATGTGGAGCAAATACACTCAAGAATGTGTAATGGCCCAAACACGGTGGATGTTTGTTTCTTCCTCACGTAAAGTTCACAATGGGCATGGCTCATGAGTAGATGCCTTGTCCAAGTCGAAATTTGAGGACCCGGATTTCTTCCTCTTGTGGCTGTGACATTTGCAGTACGCGACTTGCAAGGTCTCTGTGAGCGTGGGGGGGTTTCTACGGACCCGGCCAGGAGGAGTGCTCACCACTTCCGCTCACATCGTATTGGCTAATGCCCAGTCCCATGACCTTGCCTAACCACAAGGGAAGCTGGGAGACAGGAGCTGAGGTCAGGAAGGTGCCCAGTAAGAAGAGTCAGTGGACCTTGATGTACACACAGCAGTGTCTGCTACAATAAACAAGTTCCTTGTTTTCAAGAAACATTGATCTCTGATTTTGAGTAGGGAAAGGTGTTCCAGAGCATGAGAACTTGAACCGATGGTCCAGCCAATGTCCCTGGCTTTGAATACCATTTAGCAAAGGCATATCAATGGCTAATTCAGCTTCCACAGAGTGGCTGTAGGAGAAGAATGTGTTGATGAGGAACCCCGGAACTGTAGTTCAGCATTCAGGGAGCTCCGTGGGGACAGGGACCAGGTATCCACAACTTTAGCTCCTTGCCTGGCCCAAAGGATAACAATAGCTCATATTTCCAGACCCCTTCCTAGACGCTAATGTAAGGATGTTACATGCAGGGATGGAGTAGAAGGTTCAGACTCTACAGGAGAGGGAAAACTATCTTTGGCTTATGCTAAATAACTGAAAAAAAAAAGGCTGACTGAGTTTGTGGCCCCAGTCACACAGCTCGTGAACGGTTCACGCCCAGGTGGTGTGACTCTGGAGCTGGGTTAAATTTCTTGTTAAATGAGTGGATCAGTTATTAAAAAACCAAACTGACATGGTGCTTTACGCACAGATCTTTTATGAATTTAGTTAGAGTGAAGCCTGGTCTCCCAAACGCATTTGTCCTGTACGCACTGGTGATAGAACATTGAGTTGCTGGATGTGCGAAGTGGAAAAACTGTCTCCTGGCAACGGAAAGGCTTTCCTCCTTCCAGGGGGCAAGAGGTTCCCTCAAGTGTTTCCTTCTCTGGTCTACTCTACTGTCCAAGATTTGGTTCCTTTAAGACTTTCTCCCTAAAATACAAAACCACACATGGGTCAGAATTAGTCAGAATGGCTAAAATTAACAAGTCAGGAAACTACAGATGTTGATGAGGATGTGGAGAAAGGGGAACCCTCCTACACTGTTGGTGGGAATGCAAGCTGGTGCAGCTGCTCTGGAAAACAGGAGGGAGATTCCTCAAAAAGTTGAAAATAGAGTTACCCTATGACCCAGCAATTGCACTACAGGGTATTTACACTAAAGATACAAATGTAGTGATCCAAAGGGACACATGCACCCTAATGTCTATAGCAGCAATGTCCACAATAGTCAAACTGTGGAAAGAGACCAGATGTCCATCGACAGATGAATGGATACAGAAGATGTGGTATATATATATAATGGAATACTATGCAGCCATCAAAAAATGAAATCTTGTCATTTGCAACAATGTGGATGGAACTAGAGGGTATTACACCAAGCAAAATAAATCAATTAGAGAAAGACAATTATCATATGACTTCACATATGTGGAATTTAAGAAACAAAACAAAGGAACATAGGGGAAAGGAGGGGAAAGTAAAACAAGACGAAATCTGAGAGGGAGACAAACCATAAGAGACTCTTAATCATAGGAAACAAACTAAGGGTTGCTGCAGGGAAGGGGGGTTGGGGGATGGGGTGACTGGGAGATGAGTATTACGGAGGGCACGTGATGTAACGAGTACTGGGTGTTATATAAGACTGACGAATCACTGACTTCTACCTCTGAAACCAATAATACATTATATGTTAATTAATTGAATTCAAATTTTAAAAAAAGATCTTCTCCCTACTTCCTTAATAAAAAGCCTATTTTGAAAATCAAAGCTCAACAATGAGTTATTTATTATAGATCAAATTTGCCTTCCCATTCCTTGGCCCTAGCTAGCCAAGGAATTTTAAAAAAGTTAAAAATATCTGAGTTATTAAGAATAATTGATACTTCAAAAAATTATACTGTCATTCTATGACTTGAAGAAAAAATTCAATTGTCTTTGCTTTTAAAGGGAAGCATGAAAGCCAACTATAAGATTGTTTCCTATTTGTTAGCAAGCTCTGTGTGTTTGGCATGACAGCAGATTTTGGAAATAGATGACAATGACGTAGGCTCGGCAGAAGAGACAGATGAGTCACCACACATGTTGGGTGCTGAAGCAGATGTAGGAGGGGCCTAGGGGACAGAGGGACTAATTCTATCTGGGAGAATGGTAATTTACCCATGACAAATGATAAAAACTAGAACCATGTCAAATAATATTATTATTAGGTATCATTTTTGCTTCTTGAACTTAATGTGTATGCCCCCAATATTTCACTGTTAAATATTTGCTAAGATGTTTCCTTTTTTGGGGGGCTGGGTGGCTCAGTCCCTTAAGCATCTGCTTTTGGCTCAGGTCTTGATCCCAGGGTCCTGGGATCGAGCCCTTCATTGGCAGGGTGGGGGGGTTTCCTGCTCAGCAGGGAACCTGTTTCTATCTCTCCCTCTGCTCGTGCTTGCGTGCTCTCTCTCTCTCAAATAAATAAAAAAAAATCTTTAAATAAAGAAAAGATGTTTCCTTTCTCCCACATTCTGGGAGTGTTGTTGCAGTCTGTCCTCGGCTAGGTTTTGAAGGAGAGAAATTGAATGGAGACTGGAGAATGCAGATGAGAATTACCATCTGATGGCAAGAGGCAGCAAAGAGGAAGATGTTTCCTTCAGCCAGCCTGTGCAGTACGGAGGACCCCAACCACAGTCGAGGCAGGCGGGGGCTGGGCAGGGCTGGGGCTGGGAGACTTGGTGAGGGAGTGTGAGGGATGGTGGATGTCTTCACAGCTTCTACCTCTAGAGACTTCATTAAGTGTGCTCGAGAAGACAGGAGGTGATGTGAATTGGAGGAGGAGGATGGTAGGTTCTAAGGCAACATGCTAAATAGTTGGAAATACAAATCTAGAATCAAGATTGGGCAGAGAGCTTTGGACAACATCAGTGTGTGTGTGGTGTGTGATAGGCAGGGAAATCATGGGGTTGGATGAGGTTCCCTGGGTAAGTGGGCAAAGCAGGTGGAGAAGATGAACCCCAACCTAATGATGGAGGTAGGGAAGGGACAGTGAAGCAATGAAGGCAACAGTGTGCTTGTCAAGTCTGACAACATCTAGGAACTTACAAGAACAGCTAGCATTTTTGGAATTTCTGCTATATTCCTGGTACTATGCCAAATATTTTTTCATGCATTATGTGATTTGATTCTCACAATAATGAAATTGTTATAAAAATTGGTGTTATGCCCCATTTTACAGATGAGATATAGAGAGGCTGGGAGAGAGTAAATAACTCACCAAAGATTACACCATTAGCCTATGGCAGACCTGGGATTTTGATCCAGAATGGTTAGACTTCAGAATCTTTGTTCTCAGTCAACCCTACCTGGTTGTCCTGCCATCTTGGAAACCAAGTGAGGACAGAGTTCAAGAAATAAGGGGGTGGGTGCTGAAGGCATTTGTGGGAGAATGCATTTGCTTGTCCAATTCTTTCTAGTCTCGGTTAATATCAACAAGAGGGTGCAGAAGCCTGGCTTAGGCCAGTAGAGGGAAAAGATAAAGACCCCCAATGTGAAGATGATCCTACGAGATCCCATGAGACCTTGCATTTTGGGAAGAAGCCTGAGTGCAATTCAATCCCTGAAAAGCTAAGCACAAAAGAGAGTGGAGGCAGGTGGAAGGTGACATAAAGTAGAGCCTCTGACAGGTAGAGACTGTGACCCGATGATTTCCAGGTTCCACTCTTCACATGTGTCACGACCACGGCCAAGTCTTCCAACGGCTGCAAATCCAGATTTCTCCTTTCATTCATTTCCTAATCCAGAAAAACCAAGCAACGTATCCCACGCATAACAACAACCAAAAAACCCCTAAAAATTGTGAAACATCTACTCTGTTAGTAACCTGAAAGTGAAATTTTCTGAAATGATTCTTCATTTCTAGGCTGATAATAGCTCAACGGTTATCAAGTCTTTACTCTGTGTTTATGAAGGACTAATTAGAGTGTTTATATGCACTACCATATCCAAGACACATCAATCCTGACAGATAGGTGTGACTTTTAGGCCCATTTTACAAATGAAGTCAGTCTCTAGGGCCTGCCCTCTTAACCTCTCCATCCCCAGCACGAAGGATGTCGATAAGCAGCTGGGCATTCTGCAAAGCCAAGGAATCTTCCTGTGTTTCTTAAAGGATGAGTTAATGTAGATGCGGCGCATTAAGGGAGAATTTGCCATAATGATTATAATCTACACGCTCAGAAGATTGAGTTTTGTTCATGAACTTGGTCCTTGGGCCACTTTGGGGACTTCTTTGAGTCTTAATGTTCTTAATGTTGTTGCTTTTTTTTTTTAATTTAAAAAACAGTACTGGGAAACATACCTCATATATAAGAGTGTATAAAACATATCCATACAACATGAAGAATCATAATAAAACATCTGGGTGTCTATCACCTGGGCCAGGAAATAATATGTTCCTAAAGCCCAGAAGCTTCCGGTGTGAATTTCTCTCCTGACCTCCAGAGGTGACCATTATCTGAATTCTCTGTTAATTAAGCCATTTCTTTTCTTTTTTTCTTTTCTCTTTTCTTTTCCTTTCCTTTCCTTTTCTCTTATCATATCATCTTTCTTCCTTTCTCTCTCTCTCTCTCTCTCTCTCTCTCTCCTTCCTTCCTTCCTTCCCTCCCTCCCTCCTTTCTTCTTTCCTTTCTTCCTTTCTTATCTCACCTCTGCTTTTCCTTATAGCTTTATCACCTATGATTGTGTCTCTAAACAAGGTATATTTTAGTTTTAAAGGTTTTAAACCTTAGGTTAAGTGGAACCATTCTCTTGTTCTTGCTCGCTTCTCTCCCACCATTAAGTTCTTGAGATTTATTCATCTTGGCATGTGCTGGGATTCATTGCCCTTCACTGCCCTACCCTGTGCCACATTTGGGAGGTACCATCATTCACTTATCCATTCTTCCATCCACAGATTGGGTTGTTTCTGAGTCTTGCTCTCACTGTCAACGGTGCTTTCAACATTCTGGTACAGAGTTCCTGAGCATAGATATGTGAGTTTCTCTCAGAGTCGAATGGCCATGTAACTGCTTTCAATCTGTAAGCCTATAACCCTTGTGGTTTTCCTTCTCCAGGGACGTTAGGAAAACGGACGGATTGAGGCAGGACCAGTAAGTGGTCTAAACTTGACTGCTCTGGCATCAGACTGCCCGAGTTCAAATTCTGCTGCCGCCCCTCTTTGCCTGTGTGATCTCGGGCACCTCTCTGAGCCCAAGTTTCCAGATTTGCAAAATCTGGTTAAATGACACTGCTGAATGCACAAGGTTGTTTTGAGGATTATATGGGTTCGAGCTTGTTAAGGAAATGGTTAGCACGGTGCTCTGAGACAAGAAGGGCTGGGGAAGCATCACTCTTTGTATCTCCAGGTGAAGAGAATTTCGGACAATGCTGCTGGCATCTTTCCTTAGTCTCTTCCTCCTTCTCCCCAAGGGGAGGGGCAGTGACTTCTCCAAGATAGAGTCTGGGAGAAGAAATGAGCCCAATGCCTCTGTCACTCTCGTTTGAAGTCAGGCCACAGAGGGATGTGCCGTGGTCTGTCTGTGCGTGTGGCCAGTGAAGGGGGACTAGCTCTGCGCTCGGGGGGTAGGGGTCTGTGGTCTGTAGGAGCACCGTCTGTAATTGGCGATCCAGACCAATTCAGGGATCAGCATCTATGATTGCCGACTTGTGTACGATCTAAAGCCTGTTCTATGGTCACTTCATCAGTGCAAGGCTGCCTTCTGGTCTCCATCTCTCATCCCCTGTGTCCCTCTGCTCAGGTAGTCCCAAGCTCTGGAGCAGGGAGGAAGGCGGGAGCAGTCATAGACTCCGAAGACATCAATGCTGAGTGCTCTGTACACATGAACTGTGACAATGCAAAATGCTTTGAGACCCTCTAAGTTTAAGAGGCAGGGTGAGCTCTCTTGTGAGCAGGACTGGAGCTGAGCTCTTCCGGTGGGTTCTAAGACCCAAATTCCAACGTGAAATAACTGAAAACACCCAAATAATCTTTTTAGTTCATTTCACAGTGTGAATGAAATAGTGTTGCCCACAGGCAGGCAGCTGATACGAGGATTAAGGCTTCCCCGGCTCTCAGTACATCTAGCTTTCAGAAAGGGATACATCCTGGCAGGCAGAAGACTTCCCAATCTGGCAGGCAGCTGAAGATCTCCAGTCCCGAAGGCGGTGTGACACTGAGATCACACAGGGATCAAGCTGATATGTGCGTGGGGATAGATATGTGTATTCCCTCCACGAAGGGAAACACATTGAATGAACAATGAATGTTGAACATTGTGAATGTTTGTTGCTATTGAAAAGCGTTATTGTTTTGAATCTTTTACAAATCGTACAAATCGTAGAGCTCCCTAGAGTTGCATGATTCAACAGAGAAAGAGAGGGAGGGGGGCGGGAGAGATTGATCAAAGCCAGAGTGAGATAGAAAGAGATGGGGAGAGCAAGGTAGGGAGTCCTCAAGCCTCGAGATGCTCTGGGCCTGCCTTTACCTCCTGTTACATTCAATTTCCCTAATGCATTTATCAGATGAATGAGTCATTTTCAAAGAGACCAAAAACATTTTGGGGCGGAAACACTGATGGAGATCTGGGTTCTTTAATGCTGCATGAGCTCCAAAGCACTGCTGTTCCCATCGCTTTCCCCTGGCCTCTCTCCAGCATGTTCCTCCAGCATCTGGAGGCAGAAGGTCATTCGTGTTCCGCCAGGAAGAGCAACTGCAGACTGACAGCTGGTGTGCGGGCAGAGGCTGTCGTCCTTCTTCCTTACCTGGGGGGGGGGGGGGTGCCGGGGACTGCAGGTCTCGTGCTGGTGTTTTCTGTCACTGTTATTTAAAAAGGCAACATGGATCAATAAGAAAAAAAGTTTATGATAAATTAAAGGTCGTGTTTCTTTTATACATCATAAAAAAAAAGGCAACATGGTATCAGGAGAGCAGGATGGCACCACAGGAAAAGCTGTGTTTCAGATCTGCTACGAACTGGTTGGTGACGGTGAAGTTCTTTCCAGTTCTTTCCATCACTGCGGACTCTCTAGCTCCCCTGCCCGAATTCTGGCTCCAATACCTGGTCCCTTGCCATATCCTCCTCTCTTGGGGACTGGAGTGTGACACAGGACCCATGGCTGGGCTGTCGTTAGCTGCCAGGCTTGGCTGCACTGCCGGTGTGAGTCTCCATGGGCTGTGCCCCCCCATCCATCCTGGCCCCATCCCCCACCTGCTGGGGCTCTGTCTCTGGGAGTGACCAAGGACAAAACCCCACAGGGAGTGTGGCTGGGTTAGATCATAAGCAGGTCATAGAAGTGAAGCTGCCAAAGAGGCTAAAATACTAAAATATTTCCATAGCTGCTATCCCAGGTCCCTCAATGTCCTCTCAGTGCCCCCTCCTGCTCCCAGCTGCCTGGACCCCTTCCCGCAGGACTCCCGTGATCCAGGAACCAAAGGGGAAAGAGCCCATACAGTCCAGGCCTCTAAGACCTCGCTCCAGTTCCTGGCACAGATAGTTCTGCCTGCTCATGCCCGGGTGCAGGGCAGGAAAGCCTGGGTGCTGAGATGGGCTACAGGTCGGGGAGGTGCCCAGATAGAGATGTGGGGGTGGCTGGCACTGCCCAGCTCTGGGGTGGACATCTGGCAGCAAGCGGTGGGGGGGTGAGGGGGTCACGATACTCCACCGATCAGCATGCCTCCCTCTGTTCCTCATGAATCTCTTAGCCCTGGATGACACTCGCTATCACTCACTGGGGACACAGCCTGCCCTTCGGGAACCGGCCACCTCTGCAAACTGGAGTGATAACTCATGGTGTTCGTTTCCCATTGCCGCTGCCACAAATGATCACAGATCCAGGCTTACAATAACACAAACTGTCTCTCACAGGGCTGAAGTCTAAAATCAAGGGATTGGCGATGTGTTACTCTGAAAGCTTCGGGGGAGAACGTTGCCTTGCCTTTTTCTGCATTCCATGGCTCATGACCCCTTTCCCACATCTTGCCAGCCACTGGCTTCCGCCATCACATCCCTACTCCTCACTCTGACCTCCCTGCTTCCTTTTAATAAGGAGCGCTGTCAGGACCTAGGTCCACCTGAATCTTCCAGGACCAGCTCAAGAGCCTTGGTTTAACCACACCTGCAAGCTCTCTTTCGCCAGGTTCACAGGTTCCAAGCATTAGGACGTGGACACCTTTGGGGGGACATTATTCTGTCCAGCACACTCACCGAGTTGCAGGGTTTCCCAGGAGTGCCAGGTGACAGCAATCCCCATGTGCGGTGGCTTTGCGGGAGCCTCATGGGCACCTGCCAGCTGCAAGAAGGGAGACCAGAGTATATATCAAAGTTCATAGAGCAGTTGGACAAATTGATTCATAAAGTGGTTCCCTGAAAAGCTACACATGTGAAAGTAAGAGAAGACATTTTTTAAAAAAAATATTTTATTAATTTATTTGACAGAGAGAGAGGTCACAAGTAGGCAGAGAGGCAGGCAGAGAGAGAGGGAGAAACAGGCTCCCCACTGAGCAGAGAGCCCGATGCGGGGCTCGATCCCAGGACCCTGAGATCATGACCTGAGCCGAAGGCAGAGGCTTAAACCACTGAGCCACCCAGGCGCCCCAAGAGAAGACATTTTTTAAGAGAGAGCATGAGCAGGGGAGCGGCAGGCAGAGGGAGAAGCAGACTCCCTGCTGAGTGAGGAGCCAGATGTGGAGCTCAATCCCAGGACCCTGGGATCATGACCTGAGTGGAAGGCAGACTCTTAACCGACCCAGGTGCCCCTCCATAGGCATTCTTGTCACCGCATTTGCGAATGGAAGAATGGAGGGACCTCCTGGTTAAGGAACTTGTCAAGCAAGCTGCTTGGGTGGCCATAGTCACATCTGTCTTCGCAAATCAGGGCTCTGAACGCTTCCTCCCTCCCCATTGCCAGTGAAAACATTAGGACAATTAAGCCAAAGAATGGGTGTAAAATACAGAGCAATCACAAATGCGAGTTGTTTTCCTGAAATAATATCATGCCCATGACTTCCTGCCTTTAGTCTCTGCTCCATGCGGTTCGTCCCTTTCACTACAGGATTTGTGTGCTCTGCATACGCTGTTCAAGTAATCTCACTGCCGCCTCTTGGAGGGATGGGCAAAATCTTATTCTTTCCCCGGGAGGCTCTCTCGGTCACCGTCCTTCCCCTCAGGCAAGCATGATGCCTAATCATTCCTTACCTCCAGTCTTTTTTTTTTCCTTAAGATTTTATTTATTTATTTGACAGAAAGAGAGAGCACCAGCAGGCAGAGCAGCAGGCAGAGGAAGAGAGAGAAGCAGGCTCCCTGCTGAGCAAGGAGACCGATGCGGGACTCCATCCCAGGATCCTGGGATCATGACCTGAACCAAAGGCAGACGCTTAACCGACTGAGCCGCCCAGGCGTCCCTACCTCCAGCCTTTTGTTTGTTTTTTAACTCTCAGTTAAGCTCTCAGTGTGACATTCTATGGGTTTGGACAAGTGAATGATTCCTTGTTATCACCAGTCTCCCGGACTCTAAAATCCTATTCAACTGTTTAGTTGATGCCTACATTTTTATGTGTCTAGTGAGCATCTCAAACGTCCCATGGCTGACCACGACCCATGGACGATCCCTCCAGGGGCTTCCCATCTTCTCAGTGTGATTCCACATTGGTCAACCAGCTTTGTCCTCAACTGCATCAGCAATCCGAAGACTTCTTCCTGTTGTCTTCCTTTAGCTGTTGGTAAAATTGAACAGTGAAACCTTTGACTTGGTTTAGGCCAGGGAAGCTGAATAAATGGTTCTCAAATTCCTTGTGTTTTAGAATCACTCAGGGCATTCGTTAAAAGCACATGTCACCAAGTCCCATTTCCAGAGATTCAGACTTGGTAGCTCTGAGGTTGGCCCCAGGATCTTGCACGGTAGCGAGGGTCACACCCCTGTCCTGCCCCCACCGCCAGTGAGTTTTTGATGATGGTTGTTCATGGGTCACATTTTGGGAATCGCATTTTTTTAAAATGCTATTTTATGGCTGTGATTGGGGATTATGAGTACAAACTTCAGAATCGGAAAAAGGTTAAAAAGACAAGAGCAGGGTATCCGAAAAGAGGGTGGTGTTCAATACTGCCCTTTCCTTCATATTTATGAGCACTGTTGAAGATTGTGGTCAATGGCCACTGAGACCAAATCACTATTTTCAAGGTCAACTGAGGTCAAAGCATTTTGCCTTATATCTTTCTGCGGGTCTCCGACTAAAAGAAAGAATGTTCTAGGATGAGGAGGGGATTTTTAACTGTCTCAGCCTAGTGAACTTGTGTCACATGTCCTCCTGGCCAACTTGAATGATAAACTGCAGCTAGTGACCCCATCTTCAGCCAGACTGCCCAGGAGAAAAGGTTATTTCATTAAAAATAAAAACAAAAACCATCCATGTCTTGAGTCAGAAACTTGTTGGATTGATCTGAAGTTAAAACCTTTTGTACATGGTTTCTCTTATTTGTGGAGCATAAGGAGTAACACGGAGGGCATGGGGAGATGGAGAGAAGAAGGGAGTTGGGGGAAATTGGAGAAGGAGATGAACCATGAGAGACTATGTACTCTGAAAAACAATCTGAGGGTTTTGATGGGGAGGGGCTGAAAGGGGTTGGGTGAGCCTGGTGGTAGGTAGTAAGGAGAGCACATATTGCATGGAGCACTGGGTGTGGTGCATAAACAATGAACTCTGGAACACTGAAAAGAAATTAAAATAATAAATTAAAATTAAAAAACAAAAACCCCTTTGTGCTGAATCCATGAACTGTGAACTGTTTCTGTTTGAGACATTTTACAGATTTGATCTAAACCTTAGGGCAGCAAAACCTCAAGATCCAACCTAAAGTAAATGCAGAAAAAAAATCCACCTTGTCTTTTGTGTGTTGTGTGATGCTTGTGTGTTTTCAGATTTCACAGGACTGGCTTTGGAGACCCAGTGGAGAAATCCTGGTGGGGGTGCTGATTGGCGAGCTGCCTGCCCTTGTCGCTGGTATATTTCCGTGTTCCAGGACTCAAAGGGAGGGAGCTACGGCCATGATTATGATCTCTTCTCTACATGGATAGGTAAGAGCTCTGTGAATAGATAATAATTGCTCTTCTTGTGGTCGTCTGTTTAGGGATCCTGAGACCTTGTTGGAAAAGAGACAGAACAGGGTTGACTGATGTTCTGAGTTGAGGCTGATGATAATCAAAGAAGCAGCATTTGGAACAGTCCCTATGTAGAGAGGAAGAGTGCCCCAATGAAACAAGCTCAGAGGAGATGCTCTAGTGAAATGTTACATTACCAGAAGCTGGCCCCTTTGAGCACCAGCCTTTGTTCTGAAAGCACATTCGATGAACATCTTTCTAAAACTTTATCAAACGTTTTTTAAAAGTTCTTTAAAGATAGAAGAAGGAACACAATTTAATGTTAGGGCAGAGAAGGCTGATAGAAACCGTCTAAGTCTAACTGTATTTCTCTGTTTTGCAAGTGAGGAACACAAGGTCCAGAGACACAGAGGCACCCACTCTAGGCCAAATCACCCATTCATGATAGAACCAGATTTTGGGAAATATTTGGAAATTTCTTTCTATTTCCTAATCTTTTTTCCCTCCTCTTTAAAGTGTTATTATTTTCTTTTGTAACATATATTTTTTAAAGTAAATAATGGCTAAGAAAACTAACACAGACTTTCCCCTCCTGTGCAAATCTAGTTTTCTGTGAGGTCGGCACGAGGGCACTAAGGATAAAGACAAGCTGTCACTCAGACCCAGGTGCTTCTATCTGCTCAAGCTTATTTCTGCTCTTCTGCACATCGCTTCCAGATAAGACCTTGTGCTTCCTAGACTTTAGCTCAATGTATACACCACCCTCTCTTTTCCCCTTTGGTCCAGATCTGGCCGCTGTTTCTACTACTTCTTCTTTTTTTTTTTAATTTTTATTTATTTATTTTTTCAGCGTAACAGTATTTATTGTTTTTGCACAACACCCAGTGCTCCATGCAATACATGCCCTCCCTGTTACCCACCACCTGGTTCCCCCAACCTCCCACCCCCCGCCCCTTCAAAACCCTCAGGTTATTTTTCAGAGTCCGTAGTCTCTTATGGTTCGCCTCCCCTTCCAATTTCCCTCCACTCCCTTCTCCTCTCCATCTCCCCATGTCCTCCATGTTCTTTGTTATGCTCCACAAATAAGTGAAACCATATGATACTTGACTCTCTCTGCTTGACTTATTTCACTCAGCATAATCTCTTCCAGTCCCGTCCATGTTGATACAAAAGTTGGGTATTCATCCTTTCTGATGGAGGCATAATACTCCATAGTGTATGTGGACCACATCTTCCTTATCCATTCGTCCGTTGAAGGGCATCTTGGTTCTTTCCACAGTTTGGCGACCGTGGCCATTGCTGCTATAAACATTGGGGTACAGATGGCCCTTCTTTTCACTACATCTGTATCTTTGGGGTAAATACCCAGTAGTGTAATTGCAGGGTCATAGGGAAGCTCTATTTTTAATTTCTTGAGGAATCTCCACACTGTTCTCCAAAGTGGCTGCACTAACTTGCATTCCCACCAACAGTGTAAGAGCGTTCCCCTTTCCCCAAATCCTCTCCAACACATGTTGTTTCCTGTCTTGCTAATTTTGGCCATTCTAAGTGGTGTAAGGTGGTATCTCAATGTGGTTTTAATTTGAATCTCCCTGATGGCTAGTGATGATGAACATTTTTTCATGTGTCTGAAAGCCATTGGTATGTCTTCATGGGAAAAGTGTCTGTTCATATCTTCTGCCCATTTTTTTGATACGATTATCTGTTTTGTGTGTGTTGAGTTTGAGGAGTTCTTTATAGATCCTGGATATCAACCTTTTGTCTGTACTATCATTTGCAAATATCTTCTCCCACTCTGTGGGTTGCCTTTTTGTTTTGTTGACTGTTTCCTTTGCTGTGCAGAAGCTTTTGATCTTGATGAAGTCCCAAAAATTCATTTTTGCTTTTGTTTCCTTGGCCTTTGGAGACATATCTTGAAAGAAGTTGCTGTGGCTGATAACGAAGAGGTTACTGCCTATGTTTTCCTCTAGGATTCTGATGGATTCCTGTCTCACGTTGAGGTCTTTTATCCATTTCGAGTTTATCTTTGTGTACGGTGTAAGAGAATGGTCGAGTTTCATTCTTCTACATATCGCTGTCCAGTTTTCCCAGCACCATTTATTGAAGAAACTTTTTTCCACAGTATATTTTTTCCTGTTTTGTCGAAGATTATTTGACCATAGAGTTGATGGTCCATATCTGGGCTCTCTACTCTGTTCCACTGGTCTATGTGTCTGTTTTTATGCCAGTACCATGCTGTCTTGGTGATCACAGCTTTGTAGTAAAGCTTGAAATCAGGTAATGTGATGTCGCCAGTTTTGTTTTTGTTTTTCAACATTTCCTTAGCAGTTCGGGGTCTCTTCTGATTCCATACAAATTTTAGGATTATTTGCTCCAGCTCTTTGAAAAATACCAGTGGAATTTTGATCAGAATGGCATTAAAAGTATAGATTGCTCTAGGCAGTATAGACATTTTAACAATGTTTATTCTTCCAGCCAAGAGCATGGAATGGTCTTCCATCTTTTCGTGTCTTCTTCAATTTCTTTCATGAGTGTTCTGTAGTTCCTCGAGTACAGATCCTTTACCTCTTTGGTTAGGTTTATTCCCAGGTGTCTTATGGTTCTTGGTGCTATAGTAAATGGAATCGATTCTCTAATTTCCCTTTCTGTATTTTCATTGTTAGTGTATAAGAAAGCGACTGATTTCTGTACATTGACTTTGTATCCTGCCACGTTACTGAATTGCTGTATGAGTTCTAGTAGTTTGGGAATGGAGTCTTTGGGGTTTTCCATATAAAGAATCATGTCATCTGCGAAGAGAGAGAGTTTGACTTCTTCCTTGCCAATCTGGATGCCTTTTATTTCTCTTTGTTGTCTGATTGCCGTTGCTAGGACTTCTAATACTATGTTGAACAAGAGTGGTGAGAGTGGGCATCCTTGTCATGTTCCTGATCTCAACAGGAAGGCTGCAAGCTTTTTCCCATTGAGGATGATATTTGCTGTGGGTCTTTCACAGATAGATTTTATGAAGTTCAGGAATGTTCCCTCTATCCCTATACTTTGAAGCGTTTTCATCAGGAACGGATGCTGGATTTTGTCAAATGCTTTTTCTGCATCAATTGAGAGGACCATGTGGTTCTTCTCTCTTCTCTTATTGATGTGTTCTATCACACTGATTGATTTGCGAATGTTGAACCAAACTTGCAACCCAGGGATGAATCCCACCTGGTCATGGTGGATAATCTTTTTAATGTGCTGCTGGATCCTGTTTGCTAGGATCTTGTTGAGAATCTTTGCATCCATATTCATCAGTGATATTGGTCTGAAATTCTCCTTTTTGGTAGGGTCTTTGCCTGGTTTGGGGATCAGGGTAATGCTGGCTTCATAAAAAGAGTCTGGAAGTTTTCCTTCTGCTTCAATTTTTTGGAACAGCTTCAGGAGAATTGGTGTTATTTCTTCTTTGAAAGTTTGGTAGAATTCCCCAGGGAATCCGTCAGGTCCTGGGCTCTTGTTTTTTGGGATGTTTTTGATCACTGCTTCAATCTCATTACTAGATATCGGTCTATTCAGGTTGTCAATTTCTTCCTGGTTCAATTTTGGGAGTTTGTAGCTTTCCAGGAATGCATCCATTTCATCTAGGTTGCTTAGTTTATTGGCATATAACTGTTGGTAATAATTTCTGATGATTGTTTCTATTTCCTTGGTGTTAGTTGTGATCTCTCCCTTTTCATTCATAATTTTATTAATTTGGGCTTTCTCTCTTTTCTTTTGGATTAGTGTGGCCAATGGTTTATCGATCTTATTGATTCTTTCAAAAAACCAGCTTCTAGTTTCATTGATACGTTCTACTGTATCTTTCGTTTCTACCTCATTGATCTCTGCTCTAATCTTGATTATTTCCCTTCTTGCATGTGGAGTTGGTTTGATTTGCTGTTGATTCTCCAGTTCTTTAAGGTGTAGAGACAGCTGGTGTATTCTGGATTTTTCAATGTTTTTGAGGGAGGCTTGGATGGCTATGTATTTCCCCCTTAGAACCGCCTTTGCTGTATCCCATAGGTTTTGGACCGAGGTGTCTTCATTCTCATTGGTTTCCATGAATTGTTTAAGTTCATCTTTGATCTCCTGGTTGATCCAAGCATTCTTAAGCAAGGTGGTCTTTAGCTTCCAGGTGTTTGAGTTCCTTCTGAACTTTTCCTTGTGATTGAGCTCCAGTTTCAAAGCATTGTGATCGGAGAATATGCAGGGAATAATGTCAGTCTTTTGGTATCGGTTGAGTCCTGCTTTGTGACCCAGTATGTGGTCTATTCTGGAGAAGGTTCCATGTGCACTTGAGAAGAATGAGTATTCTGTTGTTTTAGGGTGGAATGTTCTGTATATGTCTATGAGGTCCATCTGGTCCAATGTTTCATTCAATGCTCTTATTTCTTTATTAATTTTCTGCTTCGATGATCTGTCTATTTCTGAGAGAGGCGTATTAAGATCTCCTACTATTATTGTATTCATATCAATATGGCTCTTTATCTTGATTAATAGTTTTCTTACGTAATTGGGTGCTCCCACATTGGGGGCATAGATATTCACAATTGTTAGATCGTCTTGGCGGATAGTCCCTTTAAGAATTATGTAGTGTCCTTCTGTATCTCTGACTACAGTCTTTAGTTTAAAATCTAATTTATCTGATATGAGAATTGCTACTCCGACCTTCTTTTGAGGCCCATTGGCATGAAAGATGCTTCTCCATCCCTTCACTTTCAGTCTGGGTGTATCCTTAGGTTCAAAATGGGTCTCTTGTAGACAACATATGGATGGGTCCTGTCGTTTTATCCAATCTGCAACCCTGTGTCGTTTTATGGGCGCATTTAGGCCATTCACATTGAGAGTGATTATTGAGAGATAGGTTTTTATTGACATCGTGTTGCCTTTGAAGTCTTTCTATCTATAGATTGTTTCTATATTTCTGTTCAATGATATTCTTAGGATTTTTTCTCTTTTATAGGACCCCCCTTAATATTTCCTGCAGTGTCAGCTTGGTGGTTGCATAGTCTTTTAAGCCTTGCTGGTCTTGGAAACTCTTTATCTCTCCATCCATTTTAAATGTCAGTCTTGCTGGATAGAGTATTCTTGGTTGCATGTTCTTCTCATTTAGTACTCTGAATATATTTTGCCAGCCCTTCCTGGCTTTCCAGGTCTCTGTGGAAAGGTCTGACGTTATTCTAATGGGCTTTCCTCTGTATGTAAGAAGCTTCTTTGTCCTAGCTGCTTTTAAGAGGGTCTCTCTTGAAACATAATTCCCCATTTTAACTATAAGGTGCCGTGAGGACTTTCGAGAATCTAAAATCTTGGGAGGAGATCTTTCTGCCTCTAGTACATGAACATTGTTTCCATTCGTGAGATTGGGAAAATTTTCATAGACAACTTCTTCCACTATATCTTCTAGACTTCTTTCTTTTTCTTCCCCTTCAGGGATTCCAATAATTCTGACGCTGGAACGTTTCATGGCATCGTTTATTTCCCTGATTCTGTTTTCGTGGCTTCTGAGCTGTTTGTTCCAGGCTTCCTCCTGATCCTTTCTCTCTATCTGTTTGTCCTCCAGATCACTAATTCTATCTTCTGTCTCAGTTACCCTAGCTTTTAGAGAATTTAGATTGGATTGGAACTCATTGAGAGCATTTTGAACATCATCCCTGGTGGCTTTCAGTTCTGCCCTAACATTGTGAACATCATCCCTGGTGGCTTTCAGTTCTGCCCTAATCAATTCTGTTTGGTCATCCATGGCTTTCTCCAACCTAGCTATTGCCTGGATAATTGTTAGTCTGAATTCCTTTTCTGACATATTGTCTATGTCGATAGCCATTAGTTCTGTTGCAGAAGGCCCATCCTCTGTATTTTTCTTCTGTTGGGTAGTCCTCCTCCTAGTCATTTTGGTAAGAGATGACTAAACAGATGCAGCTGGATGAATCGATTGTGGTGCAGTCAATGTGCACCCTGGAACGCTTCTGTGCAATCAGGATTCCCCACCCAAATGAGAGAAAAAAGAAAAGAAAAAGAAATAGAGAAGAAGAAAGAAAAAAAAAGGGGAAAGAAAAAAGGAAGAAAAAAAAAAAGAGAGAGAGAGAGATAGGAAGAAAAGGGAAGATACAAGAGAAGGCTCAGCCCAAATGGGCCACAAGGTAAGATTTGTGGAGTATACAAACAAAAACAGACAGACAAAAAGAGTGATAAAAGTATATGACAAGAGAAAAAAATATGTATATATAAGCAAAAAAAAAGGGAAAAACCTCCTCAGAAAGAACCCCAAGTATAAGATTTATATATTGTCAGGACAGACACAAATTCACAGAAACACTGACAGAAGGAAAAATTGGGAGAATGGTTATAGATTCTCAGTGTGGGTGAGGAAGGTTATTTTGATTCTTCCTGAAGGTATCTTGATGTTTTTGTTAAGGGACTCAACTTTCCTAAGTTACAGGGGGATTAGAAACTGGTTGCCTATAGGGGTAGCATTGATTGGGGAAAGGGGGTTACCTTGAAGTTTAACTCTATATGTATAGTAGAAAATAAAAATTAAAAAAAGAATAAACTAGACTAAACTAAGTTAAAATTAAAAAAATAGAAAAACAAAAGAAAAACACGGGTGTATGTATCAAAAAGTTCAGGTTAGAAGGTTATTAAAGAATTTGATGTACTGGACATCTCAGTGTGATGGTAAATAGGTTAAAAAATTATCTGTATGTATAAAAAAAAAGAACCAGAATATTGGTAAAGAGTTAAAAATAAAAGTTGTATTTATGAAGTAGTGGTGGCTGTTCTCTTGTAGTCTTTTTTTTTTTTTTCCTTCCTTCCTGGTTGGTTTTCTGGGGGAGGGGCCTGCCACGTGGGTTTTCAGACAATGATGTTCCCTGAGTTAGGTCCTCCCACTCCCCTCAAGGGGGTGAGCTCTTTTTTTTTCAGGAAACTGTTTTTTTTTTTTTTTTTTTTTTTCAGTCTTTTGTTCTCTGGGGGTTTTTATGTTCTTTCATCTGCTTTCTCTCGCCTTGACAGCTTTTGATGGTTTTTGGAGGTTTAGAGGAGAGCAAACAGCACCCCAACCTCCCTCTCAGAGAGAAGCCTCAGACTGTTTTTGCAAAAGCTGCTGGCAGAGTTGGTTCTGGGTCACTGTCCCTGGGGATGCAGGAGCTCCTCGTTGTGCCCAAAACCAGGGCAGCTGTGGCTGTCTAGGCAGCTCCAGACCGCCAGAGAGGTTCCGAGCAGAGATCGCGCACTGAGATTTTCCCACTGTCCCGGGCTGGGAATGTCTGGTTTTTCCTGCTGCCAGAGCTCCAGGCTAGCGCCTATGAGCACCTATCCCAAGGGAGGGTGTGGGACGCGCGCGTTTCAGGATTGCCGTCAGGCCAGGGTCCCAGCCCCTCACGGGAGCCAGACCCCACTCGTTCTCGGGCGCGCTGGCGTTCAGGTGCACTCGTGGCTCAGGGATGGAGACCTGATTTCTCCGCCGCACTCTCTCTGGCTCCGCGCCAGGGGAGGCTGTCCTGGGTCCGGGGACTTAGGTCCCTGACCCTAACCGCCCAGGTTCCCACTATTACCCCCCCCCACCGCGATCCTTTGCTGTTTGTTTTTTGAGTGCTTTCAACCAGACTCCAAGTTAATGCTGGTCCCCAGACGCAGAGCACTCTCGTGTTGGGGTGTTACTTTCCAATCGGTCACCTCTGGTGGCTCCCTCCCCCTTTTGTTTATCTTCCGATATCAGTCGGACGTTCCCAGTCTGCTTTACCTGCCACTGGCGTCTTCTGCTCCAGTAGAGATCCAGACGTGTATAATTCTGATCTCAGGCTGATTTCATGGGTGGTCGGAGTTCTTTGGTAGGTAATCAGCTCACTTTAGGGTACAGGTTGAAATGGTGCCTCCTCCTACTTCCCCGCCATCTTGCTCCTTTATTTTTTAATATATTCTTGATAGAAGGCCTTCACTGTATTATATATTACAAATATTTCCCCCCATTCTTTGGCTTGTCTGTTTTCTATATTGACACTGAAGATCAGAAGTTCTTAATTTTATTGAGACCCAATTTATAAAAAAATTTTTTTTTTTTTTTACTTTCAGAGTTACTTTTTGGTGTACTGTTGAAGAAATCTTTGCCTGTGCATAGGTCAAGAAAATATTCTTCTATGTATCTTCTAGAAGTTTTATCACTTATCTGATATATTGATATGCTGTATCTCAAATTAACTTTTGAGTGTGACCCGAGGGAGGGGTCAGGTTTCTTCCTTTCCCCCCAAACCATATGAATATCCAATGGTTCCAGCACTATTTATTGCAAAGGCCATCCTTTCTCACTGCAGCATAGTGGCATTTTTGTTGTAAAGCGAACAACAGCATAGATGTGGGGCTGTTTCTAGATGGGGGACGTTTACTGTTAGTATAGCCCCTGTACATGTTGCAGTGGATGCAGTATTGAATGGCTGTTAGAAGCCCTGCCTTCCAGGGCTGGTGTCTCCAGGGAGAGCTGGGAGACTTGGCATTAGAACACTTTGGTCTGTTTGCTGCCACCCAGCACTCCTTCCTGACTTCTCGCGCCCACCTATATGTCTAGCAAGTGGCCACCGTCCTTCTTCAGTGCTGATTACACCCTGGGGGATGCCAGATTCAGACCTATTCAGCTACTTGCTGGCCATCAGATTCTCCCTCTTGATAATTTGTCTTGAGAGTAACAGAGATGACTGATTTGCATGGAAGCATCCTGCAGAATAAGTTTTGTGGCTCCATGAAGGGATGCCAAGGCCACGTGGCAAGTTCACTGAAGGGAGAAGGTGAAGACATTGTCCAACGAGAAAGCCAGCTGGAGGAGCCAGAGTGTGAGGGGAAGAATGGAAGCAAGGTACAAAGAGGAGTGGCAGAGGCACAGACGAGGGGAGCAGCACGGAAAGATTGCTTGAAAGCTCTGTGAGAGACTCTTATTAATCAATCTTCCAACAGTTGCTGGAGAAAGAACAGGAAAGATGAACAGAGGGGGGTCTATGCAATCAAAACACTGTCTCATCCTGAGGTACCGTAGAGTGCGTTTTATAATTAAACAGAAATCACATACAGATTTATTTTAATGATTTTCTTTTCTTCTTAGACCCCCGAGTAACTTTGAAGTCTGTTTTATACACGATCTCCCAGGGTTGGGTCCATCGCTGCAATGCTGGGCAAACCCTGTTCTTACAACTGTCCCTTCCTCCCATCCATACAGGGGCGCCAAATTGGAGCTGCTTTGTCTGGGTGAGGTGTGGACCTAACAGCTTCAGTTTCCCGCAGGCTCTGTGTCTTTGTTGAGAAGTTTTCCTTTTATTCAAGCTAGTCTGGGTATTTCTTGCAACCAAACAAATTCTGACTAGATCCCTTGGGCTTTTTGTTACTTCCATGTCCTACTTACTCGAGAGGGATATTGGCAGCCATAAGCAGAACTTGGCAGCAGAATCTGAGTACACACACGACTGGGCACAAAACAGGGGAAGAGCAGCAAGAGGCGGCTTCAGTTTGGGCTGTGGCATTTTCCGCCCTACTGAAAACCATGTATTACTGTCCATTCATGAGTTTGTAGTAACAATGGCTCCCTAAACCTTGGAGAAATGGCTGCCCTCAGCATTTATCTAGTAGAATCCACACACATGAGGATGATTGTTGTCACTGAGAGTAAAGCAAGAAACTGCAAATGAGGACTAGAAGACTTTGAGAACAGCAAAAATAACTCAAATGTGATTTGTCATAAGAAAAGGGAAGTCTAATTAATCTCAGTGCGTCCTGTTTGGATAAAGAGTAGGCGAACAGGAAGGGCAAGATCAGCTCAGAGCATGCGAAGTCGGCAGTGTGTCTGCGGCACTGTCCACATGAGAGATGCTCTCTGGGGGCACCAGCCTTCTGGTGCCTGGAGAGAAGCTCTTTGCTGGCACAGGGACCACGACCTGGAAAAATACCTCTATGACTATCTACCACTTTCTTTTGATGTGATGCCACACTCCCAGCTCACTTCTGACCTCCAGTTGCCAATATGTCTTCCGTATTTTGTGAGTGGGAACACCACATCTCAGAAAGAAGTAGTGGTATTTTAGTCACTAGCGAGAGAAAACTCTGTCAAGTAATACATTTGTAGTTTGGTTAATATATTTCAGTGAGCTCCCATGGTAAAGTTCAGCATTCTTGTTTTCAACCAACTCTGGTACACTAACCAAATTAAGAGCGAGATTCTGGTCAGCTTTTTTTTTTTCCTACAAGTCAACTACACGGTTGTCCTTAAGTTACTCTTTATCGCCATGGAAATTTATTTTAAAAACTGTCTCACCATTGTCATAGGAATCATTTTATGGACTGTCATTTTTAAAAGCATTGACAAGAACTTTGCAGAAGGTACTTAAATGCATTTGCATTGGAAGGCACTCACATCTTCAGAATTTTTAGAATTTCAGGATTTTGATAGATCAGTAGGAACAGAAATAGAGCATGAGAAATAATGTCATGTATTGTTTGCTAGGGCTGCCATAATAGAATACCACAGACCAGGGGGCTTTAACAGCAAGTTCTTTCTCACAGTTCTGGAAGACAGAAGACCAAGAGCAAGGTGTAAGAAGTGTTAATTTCCTCTGAGGCTTCTCTACTTGGCTTGTAGATGGCCACCTTCTTCCATGTCCTCACATGATCATCCCTGTGTGCATGCACCCCTTCCTCTTCTTAAGGTCACCAGTCATGTTGGATTAGGGTCTCACCCAAGAGCCTTGTTTTAACTGAATCAGCTCTTTAAGACATTTATCTCCACATACAGTTACATTCTGAGGTATTGGGCTTGGGACTTCCCAACATATGAATCTAGGACGATACAATTCAGACCATAAGATGTGGTGAAATCTGTCCTGTCAAGACAGCAAGACTTCTTGACTAATCTTTCTATTGTTTTGGTGAGTTAAAGAAAGGAAGAATTGCTAGGGATTTGTAGACACACCCCATGTCTGCACCCAGACTGGAGCAGCCAAGGTTAGCTCATCTGTTGTATGTCCCCCAACAGAGAGTATCCTTACAGAAAGCATTATCAAAGGCAACTTGTAATTATTGTGGTTCTTGGACAGATGTTAATCTAAGATCTCATGGTTTCCATCTCAACAGCAGTGGGTAAGGAATGAACATAAATATCCTAAACAGTGCAGAGGTACTGGTCTTCTCTGAGTGTCATGGCTGCTGTTTACGGAGAGGGACTTCTCTGCGGGGAATGGCCAGTTAGCAGACCGAGAAAGGGGATTAGTCCTTCTTGTGCTGAGGCATAGCTTCCCAGAATTCTGGGGACTTTGCCAGAGTCCAGCTGGTTCGTGGAGAGGATTGTTAGACTTCTCAGGGGGTGCCTATCAAAGGTCCCTCCTCTAATTGCTGGGTGGCCTGAGTCAACTTGTTCTCTGCCAATAAGCTCAGCCCCAGATCTTTGAATGAGGAGAGGAAGCAGTTGAGTCCAAATGAGCAAAAACATAATGTCTGTTGCCCTAGCAATGCCTCCAAGGGTTCTGATGATGGACTGCGTTTTTCCAAGCACAATTTACTTTACGTGCCACTGTCAGCTGCCAGGAGAGGGTGGATGTGAAGAGGGTTGTAAATAAATTCAGGTTTCCAAGGAGAAATGGCCTCATATAAGAGCTAGAATGACCAATGAGTTTGTTCATTTATTTCTTGAGCATCTACTAGGGTCAGGGACTATGAGTGGAGCTAGGGATACACTTCTGAGAAAACAGACAAAAATCCCTGCTCCCATGGGGCTTTCACTCTGTTAGGCAGAGACAGATAATAAATAAAACCATGAAGTGAAATACATCTTATGTCAGATGATGAAGTGTCCCAGGTGGTTGGCAGCTTTGCAGTTGTAAGGGGAGCTCAGAGAAGACTTCACAGGGAGAGTGACATTTAAAGAAAGCAAGGGAGGAAGCTACATAGTTACTTGGGGGAACAGTGTTCCAGGCAGAGGAGACACCTATGGCCATGACCTGAGACACATGCAGGAAAAGTGAGGAAGCCAGCGTGGCTAAGCTGAAAGAGGAGTGGGGCAACGGTAGATGAGGTGGAGGGGTATGGGTAGGGCAGGCATGTCACACAGACCTCTGTCAGCCATTGTGAGGACTGGAACTTTCCCTCTGAGTGAGAGGAGAAGCTGATGAAAGTTTTCTACCCCCCTTAGCTTCATTGAGGTATAGTTGACAAATAAATCTACTTAAAGCTTACAACGTGTTTCAAACATGTACACATTGTGAAAGGCTCCCCCTTCATGTTAGTCAGGGTCAACTGTTGCAGTCACTATGGAAAACAGTACAGAGGTTTCTCAAGAAATGAAAAATAGGAATATTATATGATCCAGAAATCACACTTCTGGATTTTTATCCAAAGGAAATGAAAGAATTATCTGGAACAGACATCTGTACTCTCATCTTCATAGTGGCGTTATCCAGGGTAGCCAAGGTACGGAAACAACTGAAGGATTTGAGCAGAAGTTGCATGAGCTGAGTACTTTTAAAAAGGTGGAGAACAATTCCAAGGGAGACATGAATGGAAGCAGGGAGATCAGTAAAGAAGTTACTGCAATAGTCCAGGCAAGAGACTGTGGTAGCTAGGACGGCGGGTGTAGCAGTGGCCTGGTGAGAAGTGGTTGGGTTCTGGATATGGTTTGAAGGTAGGCTCATGAGGATTTACTGACAGCTTGGGTGTGGGGTATGAGAGGAAGAGAGGAAACAAGGTTGACCTCAAAGTTTTAGACTCATAAAAATGAGAAATCTAGTGCTAAGGGGACTAGACGTATTATCAGGAGGTATTTCTAATCGAATGGATACACTTTGGAGTGTCTGATACTCAGGCATCATCCCAGGCTCCTCTATGATTACTGAAGTCTATAAAATGCTAAAATCCTCCATTCTCAGTTCAAAGTAACTGACATCCCTAACTCTCCCATTCATTCATTCATTCATTCATTCATTCATTCAATCTTATCTCAGATAACTCCCTATTCTTTGAGATCTAGATGAGATTTATTTGAACACTGCCATTCTATGGTATGTGCAAGTCCAACAGTCTTCCAGGGATTTTCAGCAACCGACAGGGGAACTCTGGCTCGTCCGGCCTGCTCTGAATCCTGGCTACCAGCTGCTACCTGTGCTGCCTTGGTCTAAACATGCATGGTTGTTGGACACTCTACTGATGATTTGGGATGGGACACCTGTTTCTTCATCTTTTCTGGATGTAAGAATAATTTCCTTCATTGTCTTCTCATAGGAGTTCAGTGGACAAGTCTGTGCCTTGGACTTGGCTTTCATCTCAAGATCTTATCTTAGACCAACCATGTCCTTAGATGAATCTGGAAGCTTCTAGGCAGAACTTGCTTTTTTTCTAGAGACTCCTCCAGCTGCTGTTTGGAGATTAGGCTGAAGGTGGGTGAAAGTGCATGGAGACCTGTGCCCCTTGCTGTGTCCCACCGCATGGCTGTGTGTACTTGCATCTAGGCACACTCTGTTAAAGGTGCCCTATCCTCCTGCTGCTGGGGCTCCAATCACACGCTTCAGCCAAGTAGCTGTAATGGCTTTTACTTTGCTCTCTTTAACCCTGGGACCCAGTTTCAGGGTTGGACCAGAGAGGGAGCCAAGTTACCACTACCCTGCTGTTGAGGAAAACTGCTTTTGCATAGAAAGGATATCCATACTCCAAGATGAATGTGGTCATAGTTAAACTATGTGTGACAATTGGTTGTGTCTTTTAGCCTCGATCCTCAATCAAACCCCTTAAAAAGTCTTGCCCTGGCATTGCCAGGGAAAGAAGCCAGAGTATGAATATCCCTGAGAGTGAACACCACTCAGTCAATGCTCATTTAGTCAGGCACCTGGAGACAAAGGGTTCCAGGCCCTGCCCTGTTGGTTTGTGGCAACATGGAGAGTCTAAGCCTGTTTTTGGTCAGAGTACACTGAGACCCAGCAAAAGTTTGGCCAGGCTTTGACAGACAGGAGCCTTTTGTGTAAAAACCAGGGGAAAAAGTGCTATCATAGTTAATAAAATATAAAGCATTTTCCATTACAATCATTTATTGCTTATAAAATGTGATGGGGTAAAAGTTATAAATAAGAAACCACATAAGATTGCGAGCAGCACAAATTTTGTTTCAGTGTTGTATTTTTATGTGATATAATACATAATAACAATTTATTAATGTGAGATCTTTGTTGATCATAAGATTCCTTCTGGCTCATTTTCCTGCAAATGTATTAGTTTCTCAAAATTTGTACTTCTAGTAACTTTTATTGAAATGATACAAGAAGATAATCAGTTGCTCTTGACAAATGCAAGACTGCACATAATTTTTGATCATTTTCAATTTTGAGAAGGTGTTTTTCTGTTGACATATTACTGTTATTGGAGTTATTAAGATTATTTTGTAGTTCAAACAGCACTGACCTACATTTTGACAATTCTTTCAAAATACAATTTTTAGTACATCTAGGGTAATGATTCTCACAGAACAATTTTTCTAAAAGGATTTAACGCTTCAGATGCATCTGCTTTGTGTAAGCCTGAGTTTAATTTGAAGTGTAAATGTATACAATAACATTTTAACGCTGCTTCTGATGGTTCCTGTGGCACGTGGGGGTAGTGTAAGGAACTGAGTGAATTCGTGACACAAGCCTTTTTCAAAATGCCTGTTGGGCTCCAACACAGCAACAGTTCATCTTAAAATCATCTTCCTCATTAATCATTGGTTTGTCTGAAGCTTTATCTGAAAATAGGGCTCTTTTCTACCAGACGTGATGATCTTTACGTTTTAATTTCTAAGCCTGTGGACACCTGCTTTGTGATGTTGCATCCGTTTGAAGACTGAAGTTTCTTTGAGGATGTAGAATTACCTAGTTGTCTTCATTGCAATAACCATGTGCATTCTTCTGTTTCGTGAGAGTTGACTGCAAAGGTCCCTGCCCGAGAGCCGCAGTTCTGGTCCTGGTGCTTAGGCCCTGGAAGTTAGAATCTGTGTGACTCCTACAGGAGTCAGCTCTGGAGAGCGATGGGCCAGCTGGCCTCCCAGCAAAGGTTTCACATTGGCCCCCCGGGTAGAGCCCAGCTTCCTCCCTGGCCACTGGCTCTGCTGCTGGGCTCAGGACAAGCTCAGGGCCAGTGCCTACCCCACAGGGCCACATCTTAGCCTGGCTCCTCTGCAGTGGGATGTCACACTGCCTTGGGGGGAGGAACACGCTCTCGGGGCTGCCGGGCCCATGACTCAGAGGCCGAGCTGCTGCCTCCCATGCCTGGGAGAGAGGGTGGCTGCCAGGAGCATCTCTGTCATTTCCCCATAGGACTCCACCTACAAAGCACAGGGCCAAGGAGAAATTTACTAGGAATTTCAAGACAGGGACAGCAGAGCATTGAATTAAGAATGGGATCGTGGGGGGGGCCTGGGTGGCTCAGTTGTTTAGGCCACTGCCTTCGGCTCAGGTCATGATCTCAGGGTCCTGGGATCCAGTCCCGCATCGGGCTTTCTGCTCGGCAGGGAGCCTGCTTCCCTCTCACTCTCTCTGCCTGCCTCTCTGCCTACTTGTGATCTCTCTCTGTCAAATAAATAAATAAAATCTTAAAAAAAAAAAAAAAGAATGGGAACATTTGGGGGCACCTGGGTGGCTCAGTGGGTTAAAGCCTCTGCCTTCAGCTCAGGTCATGATCTCAGGGTCCTGGGATCGAGCCCCGCATTAGGCTCTCTGCTCATCAGGGAGCCTGCTTCCCTCTCTCTCTCTGCCTGCCTCTCTGCCTACTTGTGATATCTGTCTGTCAAATAAATAAATAAAATCTTAAAAAAAAAAAAAAAGAATGGGATCATTAGGAGAGTGGGGACCTGGCAGACCATGCAGGTTGCATACCTGTACCACTGGCCCAGGTGTCAGACAGAGTAAAGGAAAGGGTAAGGGAGATGTGGATGGCCAAATGTCTCTCATGCTTAAGGGGTCTGCAATAGAGCTCTTTGCCTCCTCCAGACTCTCACCCTGTCTTTCTGCACATCTCCCCCTCCCAGTGAATGGCTATCCCATTTTTCTAGCTTCCCAGGCCCAAATCTTGGAGTTAAATACCTCTCCTTTGTCTTATACTATCTACTGGCTCTTCCTTGAAAGTATATTCCAAATCTTACCACTTCACACCTCATCTGTGGCTCCCACTCTGCTCTGGTGCTTGGGCTTCTGGAAGAGCCTCTGCATTGGTTCCTAGGCTTCTATCCTTACCTCCTAATGTCAGGTCAGCTGGAAGGTCAGCTGGAAGGATCTTTAGAAAACATTCAGTGGGTTGTTATTCACCTGGTCAAATTCGTCTGAGGGCCTCCCATCCTATTCAGGTTGAAACCACCTGCCCACAAAGCTCTATGGGATGCACTCCCTGCTCACCTCTGATATTACATCCTTGCCTCCTGGCTTCCTGTCCACCAGCCACATCGCCTCCTTGCAGTCCCTCCAAGGAGCCCCACATTTACTGCACTTGCACCCGCTCCTCTTGTGTGCAATGCTCTGCCCCCAGGACTCTGCCCGGTCAGCTATTTCACTTACTCCAGAATTTCACTCAAGCATCTTGCCCAGGGGTTTTCCCAGACACTGTTAAAGGAGGCTCCCTCGGGACGCCTGGGTGGCTCAGTGGGTAAAGCCTCTGCCTTCGGCTCAGGTCATGGTCTCAGGGTCCTGGGATTGAGCCCCACATCAGGCTCCCTGCTGAGCAGGGAGCTGAGCAGGGAGCCTGCTTCCTTCTCTCTCTGCTTCTGCCTCTCTGCCTACTTGTGAGCTCTCTCTCTGTCAAATAAATAAATAAATAATCTTAAAAAAAAAAAAAAAAAAGGAGGCTCCCTCCTAGCATCTCCACCTCCCTACTATGTTTTTCTCTGTAACACTTACCATTGTCAGGCATCCTAAATAGTTACTTTTTGTTTGTTTGTGGTCTGTCTTCCCCGTCTAGAATATAAGAATGAAGAGGGCAAGGATTACGTATCCTTCTCTCTCTTCTCAGCACCTGGAATCAAACTTGGCCCACCAAGTCTGACTGGTGTTTAATCTTGAGTTTAATCTCGACTAAACTTGGTGTTTAATCACCAAGTAAACACTTACAAGATTAAATGAGTAGGACCTTTGAAGTTTGGCTGGTTTTGTGAAGGGCACACTGGTCTCTAGGCAGAATGATGAGGGTGGAGCACAGTGCATTGTAATTTCAGACTAGCGAGGCTAAACCCATGGGGGTCTTGGAGACCCTTTTGCACTGTGTTAACATTTGGACTAATAGTTCAAAAACAATGGTGAGTTAACATTCAACAATGCGGTGCAGCTCAAAGCAGAAGCACCACACTGGACCACTACACACTTGCCAAAGCAGAATGACTGATTTCACTGCAGAATATTCTCGATGTGGGAAGGAACCATCCTAAATCTCAATCCTTGAGTAAATAGCAGTTTAATATTCGGTGTGAGGGGTGGAAAGTATTCATGAAACACCTTTGCCGTACACTGAGGAATAACGTTTGTCTCAGAGACAAGCTCCTGTGAGATGATTGAGTTGCACAACGAACTACCCACTTTCCTTAGGGAAAAACATTTTTTAAAGAGAATAAGTGAGGGGCACCTGGGTGGCTCAGTTGGTTAAGGCCTCTGCCTTCGGCTCGGGTCATGATCCCAGGGTCCTGGGATCGAGCCCCGCATCGGGCTCCCTGTTCTGCAGGGAGCCTGCTTCTTCCTCTCTCTCTGTCTGCCTCTCTGCCTAGTTGTGATTTCTGTCAAATAAATAAAATATTAAAAAAAAAAGAGAATAAGTGATATAGAAACTACAGTTATTTAGATTTAAATGTTTGGTAGACTTTTTTCAGAAAATGAATGAAAAGAGGCTGTCATTTCGAGAAAAACAACGACTAGCACCTGCTGGCAATTATAAAACTTGAGTTTTCAAGGGAAAATGAGAGACTTTGGAAAACTTGTATTCACTGCAGTGAGTTTGGTGGTGTTCCAATACTTGAAGGCTTTTTGATAAGATCCATAGTATATTATTGAAATATATGTACATGTAAAATGTGTCAACATTCTAAAGATCTGTGAAACTCAGGGAACCCGTAGTTTCCAAATGACCAGTGTATGCTGTTATGAAAGGATGCAAAGAAGATCCATTCAAACTATGAGAGGAACCAAGGGATTTCAATATAACCGACTATGAAAAATTCATTAATCTGCTTTTAGATTCCACACTGCAACTAATTTTTAAGAAACTACCACTTGTCAAGTTTTTTTAAAAAATATTTTATTTATTTGACAGAGAGAAATCACAACTAGGCAGAGAGGCAGGCAGAGAGAGAGGAGGAAGCAGGCTCCCCACGGAGCAGAGAGCCCAACACAGGGCTCGATCCCAGGACCCCGGGATCATGACCCGAGCCGAAGGCAGAGGCTTTAACCCACTGAGCCACCCAGGTGCCCCACCACTTGTCAAGTTTTGATGTGGTATCAAGAAAGAATATCCACAATTACCTGAAAAAGCTATTAAACTATTTCTTTCCTTTCCAACTGTATATTTGTTCAAGGACGGATTTCCTTTATATAATGAAACTAAAATCACACAATTCAACATATTAAATGTATCAAGCAGTTACGAGAATTAAGTGTGACATAAAACCGATGTGTGCAAATATAAGTAATGACACCTTTCTCGCGAATTTTTTATTAGAAAGCATTGTTATTTCTTCAAATGGCTTTATTAAGGTATAATTGAAATACAATAAAAACCCATGTTTAAATTCTATGATTTGATAAATTTAACATATGAGTACATTGTGAAACCATCACCCCAAATCAGGGTAATGAATATAACCACACTCCCAAAAGTGTTTCTTTCTAATCTTCCTCCTTCCTACTCCTGCCTTCCTCATTTCTAGGCAACCACTGATCTTTCTGTCACTCTATTTTAGTTTGCATTTTCTAGACTTTTATAAAAACGGAATCAAGGAGTTTGTGCACTTTTTTATCTGGCTGTTTTCACAGGACAATTATTTTGAGATTCACCTGTGTTTTCGGATGTATCAAAGTCTCGTTCATTTTTATGGTTGAGTATTCTTCCATTGTGTGGATATAGCCTAATGTTTCTCCCTCCGCCATTGCTATGGTCTGACTGTTTATGTCCCCCTTCCCCCAATTCATATGTTGAAAACCTAATCTCCAGGGTGATGGTACTAGGAAGAGGTGCCTTAGGAGATGATTAGATCAGGAGGACAGAGCCTTTAGAAAGGGGATTAGTGCCTTTAGAGAAGAGGACCCAGACAGTGTGCTTGTCCTTTCTACCACACGGAAATAGAATGAGAAGTCCGCATCCGGGAAGAGAGCTCTCACCTGACCCTGTTGGCACTCTTTTCCTAGACTTTCAGTCTCCAGAAGTGTAAAAAATAAATACACTTCCATTGTTTATAAACTAGTCATTGTTTTCAGATTTGGGCTTTTACAAATCAAGCTGCTTTGAACCTTCATATAGAAGTCTTTGGATGGACATACACTTTCATATCTCTTTGTTGAATACTGAGGAGAGAAATGGTTGGGTCATATGTTAAGTGTCTTTTTAACATTTTAAGAAATTGCCAAAGAGTTTCCCAAATTGCTTTACAGTGGTGTGAAAGTGACATGAATTTGGTAGAAACCGATCTTCGAATTTTCTTTTCCCCCCGAGCAGTGGGGAGGGCCGAGCAGGGAGGAGATACATGGTACATACTCTCCCGGTGTTGGGCAATGGCAAGTCCCAGATCCCTGTCAGCCATGCACTCCTGAGGGTAAACCATCAGTACGCTGACAACCGTTCTGTTTTTCACTTTTAGTATAGTAGTCAATACATTACAATATAATATGTCTTAAAGTCAGATAGTGTAAGTCCTCAGATTTCTTTCCTTTTTCAAAAATGTTTTGGCTAATCTAGGTCTTTTTGCATTTCCATGTGAATTTTACAATTAGCTTGTTAAAAAATTTTCCTGAGATTTTATTGTAGTCATATTGAATATATAGATTGATTAGCAGAGAACTGGTATCTTAACAATACTGAGCCTTCTAAGATTTTTTTGTACTTCAAAAAGATATTGGTCTATAGGTTTTTTCCTCCCCTTGTAGTGTCTTCATCTAGTTTGGTAACAGGTTAATACTGGCCTCACAGAATGAGTTGGGAAGTGATCCCTCTTCCTCCTCTATTTTTATGAAGATTTTTAGAAAGACTGGTATTAATTCTTTTTAATCCTAAACATTTGATAACATTTACCATTGAAACCATTTGGTCCAGAATTTTCCTTGATGGAAGTTTTTTTTACTGACCAATTCAATCTTCTTACTACATTCAGCTTTTCTATTTCTATTTGAGTCAACTTTGATATCTTGTGTGTTTCCAGGAATTTGTCAGTTTCATCTAGGATGCCTAATCTGTTGGTATGTAATTATTTAGAATATTGTCTTATAATCCTATTTACCTCTATAAGGTCATTAGTAATGTCTCCACTTTTGTTGCTGATTTTGGTAACTTGAATGTTTTCTCTTTTTTTTTTATATCAGTCTAGATAGAAGTTTATCTATTTTGTTGATTTTTTAAAAAGCAGCTTTTGTTTTATTGATTTTTCTGTTGCTTTTCAAGTCTTTGTTTTATTTATCTCCACCCTAATCCTTATTACTTTCTTCCTTCTGTTTTCTCTGGGTGTAGTTTGCTCTTTTTTTTCTTTTTCCTAATTCTTTAAGGTGGAAGGTAATGTTAGAGATTTCAGACATTTCTTTTTTTTTTTTTTTTTGGATTTATTTACTTATTTTAGAGAGAGAAAGCATAAGCAGGAGGGGCAGACAGAGTGAGAAAATGTCAAGCAGATTCAGTGCTGAGCATGGAGTCCAATGTAGAGCTTGATCTCCCGACCTGGAGATCAGGATCCCAGCCTTAACCGAGAGTGGAACACTTAACTGACTGTGTCCCCCAGGCACACTCCTCTTCTTTTTTAAATGTAGCTCTGAATAGAGCTCTCAATGTTCCTCTGAGCATTCTTTTTGAGGCTTGTTTTGTATGTTGTCTTTTAGTTTTCACTCATTCTGAAGTATTTTCTAATTTTCCTTGTCTTTTTTTTTTCTTTGTTTAAGAGTGTGTTGTTTAAGCACACTGTCAAAAAATTAAAGATAGATCTTTCATGGGGCGCCTGGGTGGCTCCGTGGGTTAAAGCCTCTGCCTTCGGCTCAGGTCATGATCTCAGGGTGCTGGGATGGAGCCCTACATCAGGATCTCTGCTCAGCAGGGAGCCTGCTTCCCCATCTCTCTCTGCCTGCCTCTCTGCCTACTTGTGATCTCTCTCTCTCTCTCTCTTTCTCTCTGTGTGTGTCAAATAAATAAATAAAATCTTAAAAAAAAAAAAAGATAGATCTTTCATGTGATCCAGCGATCCCACTTCTGGGTGTTTAACCAAAGCAAATGAAACGACTAACTTGAAGAGATACCTGCACCCTCACGTTCACTGCAGCCCTATTCACAATAAGCCAGATATGGAAACAACCTAACAACCTGAATGTCCCTTGATGGATGAATGGACAAATAAGTTGTGGGGGGAGATATACATAATGGAATATTATTCAGCCATAAAAAAGAATGAAATCTTGCCATGTGTGAGAACACGATGGGTAGACCTCAAGAACGCTATGCTAACTGTAGTAAGTCAGACAGAAAAAGGCAAACGGTATCTTTTATATGTGGAATCTAAAACAAAAACCCAAGTTCATAGATATAGAGAATAGATTAGAGGTTGACAGATTGTTGGAGGCAGGTGGATAGAGGGGAAGGGGAAATGAATGAAGAGGGTCAAAGGCAAAAAAAAAAAAAAAAAAGAACAATGCCAGGGATAGTGTGACTTAGCATGGCATTGTTAGAACCTAACTGTGCTTTTCATTGCAGGTGACAACATTTGCTGAATAAATTAGCCAGCCAACTCTTGGTTTAAAAAATAACAACAGGGGCACCTGAGTGGCTCAGTGGGTTAAGCTTCTGCCTTTGGCTCAGGTCATGATCCCGGGGTCAAGGGATTGAGCCCCGCATCGGGCTCTCTGCTCGGTGGGAGGCCTGCTTCCCCGTCTCTCTCTGCCTGCCTCCCCTTCTCTCTCTGCCTGCTTGTGATCTCTGTCTGCCAAATAAATAAATAAAATTTAAAAAAATAAAAAAAAATAACAACAAAAACTCCTCTACTGCATACTTTTAAAAAACATGGTGAATAGGTATTGAATGCTGCAGAAATAACCCAAGAAACTAAAAACAAAAACAAACAAAACACAACCAAGATACCCTCTAGAAATATTCATTATTATGCTTTTTATACCTGATCACTTGAAAGTTAGCGTCTTGTCAGTCAGGGACAACACATTGCCTATAGAAGGGATTAGTATAGAAGGCATAAAAAGAGCTATCCAATGTCAAAGTTCGAGCTTAGAAGAAAACCCAAACTTACAAAATAGGCTTTTTGTGACTCAAAGGCAAATCTTGAGGAAAAGCAAACATGCAGTATATGACATAATAAAACTAGAAAGAATGTAGGAATATAGAGGAAGAAGGAGATCATGATCTACCTTCTACCTGGGCTTGGGTTTGGCAAGGAACAGGTGTATCTTAGAGGAGTTAGTTGGGGGGCAGGGAAGAAGGAGCTCTGACCTGGTTGGGGGGAATGGGGCAGAACACAGCTCCCTATCAGACACAGGCCAGCACTTCTTGGCCCACACCAGGGAACCACCGAAGGAAAGCTAACCCAACATCTGAAGACCATTTCCTTGTCTTCAAAGGAAACAGTGCACACTGTTCTAGAAGAAAAGTTACATAGCTCTTTGCCCACACCTGTGGGTTGTGGGTCTTCCAATGATGGCTCCCAGCATGCTTTCCATGCAGTCCCCAGGAGGTGTTGGCCTCAATGTGACCTGACATTTTGCTGATCCTCCTGTGACCTGCTGTATGGGGACAACTTACTCACTTAAAGAAAAGTGTGCTGTTAAATTTCCACATATTAGTGGATAGTCCAGATTTTCTTTATTTTTGATTTCTGATTTTACTCCATCATAGGTGGGGAAGATATTTTGTATGATATCAGTTTTTTTAAATTGACTGAGACTTGTTTTGTCACCTGACATTTAGTCTATCTTAGCGAGTGGGAAAGAGGGGTTTATAGTGTCAAGGGACCTTGTAATGGAGGTGCGACATGGGCTAAGAGGTCAGGGAAGGCTTCCTTGTGAAAGTGACCATTACACCAAGAGCTGAGAAATGGAGATGTGTTAACTCAGTGAAGGTAGGAAGAAACAGGAATTATTTTCATTACTCTACTTGGCTTCTTAGAGACTGACTTGTGAGTCTTTTTGTCTTCTTCCTCCTTCCCTCCTCTTTAAGAGCTCTTGTGTTTAGGGTGTTTATAAGCAACTGTCAAATCTGAAAGGAGAAGTTCTGTGCTTGTTGTGTGCACTGATGAAGGGGGAGGTCAAATTTTCAGTGTTTTAATGAGGTATGCTTTATTGTTGGGGTTAGAAGGTGGCAGCAGGGTGAGAAAAAAGGAAGGAGGTAAAACCAATCAGATCATAAGCTGAGCCACTTCCAGCAGGGAAATTTAATTTCAGTGATTGAATCACTGACCTACCAAAATAACTAGATGCACTGTGTATTTAGGTTTTAAGCATACCTGGACTATCTACCTTAATGGAGAATGTGAAGGTGCATGAAGTTAATGCCCCAAAAGGAGATAACATATTTCTGTGCTAGACTTTCATCTCCTACCATGAAGGGCCTCTCAGGATTCTGCAGTACAAAGGAATTTACCTCTCCAGAAACCAATTTTCCAGAGCTAGACCCACTTTGGCACGGAACCAACATTAGCTATAAAATACAGCAATGCAAACTAGAATGGCAAGCCCGTTGGCTTCTTGACTCTGCAATTAAACATCAGGTCCTTAGTTTGACCAGGAATGTGACCTTTCCAAACGAAGCAGAGCTCTGGCATAACTGTAAACCTAATTTGTCTTTCTTATCAGTGAAGAAACAGGCAGAAACAAGGTCAAAGCAAGAGACCTCCTCCACTGGGAGTGTTAAAAGCTATTATTCCATAATTACTGTGACTAAGGCAACACACTCGATTGAGGTTGACAGCCAGATCAGATCAGTGCAGCTGAATTTCTGTAGGTTTTCCCCACATATTCCCAATGAAAGTATAGCATGTTTTCACAGAAAAAGCAAAAGAGGACAATGACTACTCTAACTCCAGAAAAGCTGTTGTAACATATTCTGCCAGTGTGAAAGGGGATGCGTTTTATATAAGTGTGTTTTAAAATGTAGCAAAATATCACCATATTGGAGAAAGAGTTCATGCCCCATCCAAAATGAGAAGTGCAGGGGAGTTAAAAAGAAGTGTACTTTGCAATTGAAATAGGCTAGCCTGGACTAGTCTAGACTCCTGTAACTCTAACCCAGTTGAAGACCATGACGTAGGTACTCATGTCTTTCCCCCTCTTTCATGGCGCATGTTCCATGGTGCCTGCTGGAGAAATGTTTCTTAAGTGGCGTTGAGTTGAGCTAGTTTCAGTTAATTCAAAAGTTCTCTTTTTATCACCAGAGAGCAGAATCAGGGAAATTTTGGCAGTCTTTCTTACGCAATCACATATTCGTTCTTGAAATCCATTTTGTCATGGACTTGTCATGTCTCTCTGCACTAGAGGTGTAGTCTCGTGCCATATCTGAACATGGATACAGGAACTCCTGGAAAGATTTTCTCTCCTTCTATTTGATTGGCTGCAGATCCACAGTTTCATGAGTGTAATAGTGGAAGCAGGTATGAGCATATTGTCTACAAAAATTTTTTGATGTGATTTCCCTCATTTTCCTATCAATGGCAAAGTTTCTTTTATGAGATTAAAGACCATAGTCAAAGCAGCTCTCATTCTTCACAAAGATATTTCCATCTCTCATCATGAAAGTCCTCTCAGAATTTGGCAGCACCAGGGAATTTATCTTCCCAGGAGCCTAATTTTATACTAGATCATTGAGGGTACTTTGCTTTGGGCTACTCAAAAGTTAACAAATATTTATTGAATACTTATGGCTTGCCAGGCATTGCTATAGATGATACGATGAATAAGATAAAGTCATTTGCCTTATGGAGTTTGATAAGGAAGATGGTAGAAAACAAACAAGTGTATATATACTATAATGTTAAGTGGTGAAAAATCTTATGAAAAACAATGTGAATAAGATGTTAAAGAGTGACAAAATTGTCTGGGAAGACCACCATGAAGAGGTGATATTTGTATTAAAGAAAACATGCAAAGTCAATGAAAGAGCGTGGCTTCTTGGAGCAACAGTCATGAAGCTAGTGAGGCTATATCATTAGCCACCCCCCCAAAAGACAAATTTGGTGAAAAACACCAGCATACAAAACCAAGAAGCTCAAAAATCCTGAAGAAGACAAACATGAAGAAAAGCATACTTAGACACACTGTAATCAAATTGCTGATAACCAAAGACAGAAAGAAAAATCTTAAAAGCCACCAGAGGAAAAAGTCCTATCACGTACAGGAGAGCAGTAACAATAATGACAGCTAACTTCTCATCAGAAACCATGGAGACAGAAGACAAGGAACAACATCTTTAAAATCCTGAATGGAAAATAGTCTGTCAATTGCAAATTCTATATTTACTAAAAATCTCCTTCAACGAGGAAGATGAAGTAAACATGTTTTCATAAAAATAAAGGCTGAGAGAATTCTTTGCCAATAGACTCATTCATACTGTAAGCAATGCTGAAAGAAGATCTTCAGGTAGAAGGAAAATAAGACCAGTCGGATATTCACAAGCAATAAAGAAAATGAAATGGATAACATGGGTAGATAGATTTTTTTTTGCTTAATTGAGTAATCTCCTTAACCATTTTAAGTTACAATTGATTGCTTAAAGTAAAAACATGTATTTTGAGTTTAATAACAAATGTCGAAGTAAAGTATAATGCTATAATACCATAAAGGATAACAAGGATTACAAATGGAGTTTTACCCTTGTAAGATTCTTACATTACACATTAAATGGTATCATAGTAACTCAAGGTATATTGTGAAAGTTACGGATGCACGTTAACATCCCTAGGGCAACCAATGGGATCAATAGAAAAAAATACTAACATGGTAGACATCTGCACCATCATATAAATAATTGGAGCAAATGTCAACGGTCTACACAGCCTAAGTTAAGGTAGAGATTGTCAGACTCATTTTTTTAAAAAGGAAAAATTATAAAGGATTTACTTTGAATGTAAAGACTAATATAGTTAGAAGATAAGAGGTTAGAAAAGTATATAAACACCAAGAAAGCAGATTGGGCTGCGTTAGTACTGGACAAAGTAGACTTCAAGATGAGGAGGTGAAGAAAGACTTTTCATATGAGAAAAAGGCCAATCCATGAAGAAGACCAGTAAATCATAGATATGTATGCACTTAATAACAGCATGAAGCAAAACTGACAGAGGGAAAGAAGGAAATAAGCACATCACAATAGGATGTATTAACAGCGGTTTGTCAATAATTGCCAGGAGAGGCAACATCCATCCTTGCTAATAGTCATCTGAGCAGTGCTTCTCTGGGGGCAGAGGGGAGGGAGGTTACCTAGAAAAGAATATGAGGGAATTGTCTGGAGTGACAAAAATGTTCTGAACCTTGGTATCTTTTATAGACAGGAACATACATCTATCAAAACTTCTCAGTTTGTACTTAAAATCTATGTATTTTACCATAGGTAAAATATACTCAGTATTTAAATAGAGCATAAATTTATAGAACCTAGCTCTAGATATGTTATGACTCTGATTTCTTGTTAGATACCAAAGCGGAGCTATTAAAGTGTTATTTAAATTGGGTATGAGTCTAAAGTTCAGGTTGGTGCTGGAGTTATAAATTTGAGAGTCATAATATAGAAATGGGTTAAAAAAAAAGAAATGGGGGTGCCTGGGTGGCTCAGTGAGTTAAGCCTTGCCTTCAGCTCAGGTCATGATCTCTGGGTCCTGGGATCGAGACCCACATCGGGCTCTCTGCTCATCAGGGAGCCTGCTTCCCCTGCTCTCTCTGCCTGCTGCTCTGCCTGCTTGTGATCTCTATCTCTCTGTCAAATAAGTAAATAAAATCTTTTTAAAAAATAAGAAATGAGTTTTATCCACAGAACCAAACCAGATCCATCAGGTACTAAAAGTATAGAAGACGTCAAAGGACCAAGGCTTGAAGGGGCATGCTAGCACATAGAAATTGGGGCAATATAATAAAGGAACACCATCAAAGAACACCGGAAATTATCAACTAGTGAGAGACAAGAAAACCAGCAGGATGAAGATGTCAAATTAAGGAAGTGTTTCAAAGAGGACAGAATCATCATGTCATATTCTCTTTGGAGATACAGTAATATAAGTGCTCCCAAGTGCCCACCCATTTCTCCAAGATGGAAGTCATCAGTAGCTTTAAAAGAAAAGATACATAAGAATGTGAGAATGGAAAGAATGAATCTTACCATCTGTGACCACATGGATGAAGCTGAAGGGTGTTATGCTAAATGAAATAAGTCAGACAGGGAAAGACAAATGCCATATGATTTCACTTATATGTGGAATCTGAAAAATAAAACAAAATGAATAAACAAAAAAAAAAAAACACAAAGAGAAACAGATTCATAAATACAGAGAACAAACTAGTGGTTGCCGGAGAGGAGGGGGTTGGGGAGATGAGTGAAAGAGGTGAAGGGGATTATGAGCTACAAGCTTCCAGTTATGAAATAAAGAAGTCCCAGGGAAGGAAAGAACAGCATAGGAGATACAGTCAGTAATATTGTAATAACTTTGTGTGCTGATGGAGGGTAACTCTATTACAGTGGTGAGCATATCCTAGTGTTGGCCATCGACTCATCACCCTGTTGTACACATCAAACCAATACAGTATTACATGTCAACTATACTTCAATGAAAAATAAAATTTGGGCACCTGGGTGGCTCAGTTGGTTAAGCGACTGCCTCCGGATCAGGTCATGATCCTGGAGTCCCGGGATCGAGTTCTGCATCAGGCTCCCTGCCCTGCAGGGAGTCTGCTTCTTCTGTTGACCTCTCTCCTCTTATGCTCTCTCTCTCTCAAATAAATAAATAAAATCTTAAAAAATATAAAATTTAAAAACATTTTTAAAAAGGTGGTAGAGTGGGGCGCCTGGGTGGCTCAGTGGGTTAAGCCGCTGCCTTCAGCTCAGGTCATGATCTCAGGGTCCTGGGATCGAGTCCCGCATCTGGCTCTCTGCTCAGCGGAGAGCCTGCTTCTCTTCCTCTCTCCTCTCTCTCTGCCTGCCTCTCTTGTGATTTCTCTCTGTCAAATAAATAAATAAAATCTTAAAAAAAAAAAGGTGGTAGAGTGCAGGTGTGATTGAAGGGGGTTAAGGAGAATGTATGAAGGGACAGGAAAGGAAAGACAGCTTTCTTGGAGCTGCTTTTCTGTGTCACCCAGGTGAGATGGTATGACTGCTTCTTACATCTGAATGATGGGTGTGCATCTGGGACGCCTTAATCTGGAAAGAATATACAGAGAATGATGATGTTGGATGGGGACTCAGGAACCATATCCTCCCATGATTTTCAAGAGGAGTTCTAACCAAATTCGTAGAGCTGCCCCTCAAGATTGGATGGGGATGCATCATGACTTGCATTTGCTAGTACTTCAATTCCTCTTCATATTTATATTTTAAAAACATGTGTTTAAGCTTATTTGGAGTCTTCTCCAAGTAACGAGCTTTGTCCTGTTCGTGAGAGGGTGGATGGCTGACGGTCATTATCATTCTTTCTGGAACAAGCCGTCTAGGACTAGACCCAATCCTCCTACCCCACAAATGTAAAATGTCTCCATTAAGCATGTTCTTTGGGAAGGATCTCACTTCTCTCCCAAGTAATCCTTCTAAACATACGTGTTTTCTCCCTTAGAGACATTCTGATGGATTCATTTTTCTGGGAGGATATAATTTCAATACCATGTAACAGAAATACAAAATAGCAATGGCATAAATGAAATAGAACTTTATTTCTGTCATACAGAAACATCTGCGCTGGTATAGCAGCTTTGCTCTGCAAAATCACTGGAAGCCTACACTCCTCTCTTCTTGACCCACCAACTGTGCGGTAGTGTCCTCATCCATATGGCACAAGCTGACTCAGTGCCATGTTTGTATTCCAGCCAGTTGGAATGGGGAAAGAGGAAGGAGGATGTGCAAGCTTTCTTCTGAAGGCCAGGACCTAGAGTGACCCACATAACTTTATTCTCAGCCTTTGGCCAGTGCCCAGTCATAAGAATACCTACGTTATATGATCTTTCTTCAGAATGGCATTATGCTCAGCTAAAAAATCGCCACAGATGATAAGAAGACAGACACTGATATAAAACCAGCAACTGTTTGCTTCTCCTATGATGTTTAAGGTTTCTAGTGCCTTCTTAGAGGTTGGCACTTGGGCAAGTGGCTGTCCTGCCTCTTATTCCACACCCACCCTTGGGATCGTCACAGGATGAGGAAGTAGGGTGACCCTACAACAAAACTCCTAATGGGTACAGCATCTCCTTTCTTTTTCTTTCTTTTTTTTTTATTTGACAGAGAGAGAAATCACAACTAGGCAGAGAGGCAGGCAGAGAGAGAGAGAGGAGGAAGCAGGCTCCCCCAGAGCAGAGAGTCTGATGTGGGGCTCGATCCCAGGACCCCGGGATCATGACCTGAGCTGAAGGCAGAGGCTTTAACCCACTGAGCCACCCAGGTGCCCCACAGCATCTCCTTTCATTTGCTTCACATACTTGACTTCTGCATTAGATACAGTTTGAACAAAGGGTTACCTGGTTGTGGTGGTTAATTTTGGGACTGAGTCACAGGATGCACAGATATTTGCTCAAGTATTATTCTGAGTATATGTCTGTGAGGATATTTTTGGGTGAGATTAACATTTGTATCTGTTGACTGAGTAAAGCACATAGATTGCCTTTCCTAATGTGAGTGGGCCTCATCCAATCAGTTGAAGGCCTGAATAGAACAAAAAGATTTACCTTCTCACGTGAAAGACAGAATGCCTCTATGCTATTGATTCTGGCTATCTGGATAAGCCTCGCTAATAAGCCAGCTTAAAAAAAACAAACAAACCCTGAAAACCAACTATTTAGTCTCTATAACAACAGATGGGAGAACTAGGGCCCAGAATCATTGGTTCCCCATAAATTAGGTCACCACTAATGTGGGACTAGACCTAGTTTCTAATAGTCACTCTAATGTTCTCTCCACAAAGTGTTTCTTGTCTTTCAGGTCACATTGCAGATAAAAAGAGATATTTTCACTAAAAGGCAGATTTTTATGCTGCTTCTCAAGTGAAGTCGATCTTAGGCTTCATATTACTTGAACCATCTCCAGAGAACTGTAAAATAAAAATTCACTTCTCATATAAAGTTTTTTCCTAGGCTAAAATGATAGGAAGATGTGGAAAACAAACATATTTTGCTATTTTAGTGATCAGCCTTGGAAGAAAACAGCCTTTACAACCTGTCTGGTAGCTGAATTGGTTGAATTCCACAAGCAAATGGGAGCATCACCAAAGTGAAAACACAAGTGTTGGAACAAAGCAACACTGTAAGCATTTTGTGTTAAGCAGATGAAAATCCAGATTTGATTTGTCAAAGCTCAAAAATAAATTAACCGCTTGCTGTGGCAGAGTTTTTATAAGTAAGACCATGCCCTGTTCTCCCTTGTGTGTGGGTGGGAGAGAACTGTTAGTCTCTCTGGAGACACGGGGAAGAATCATAATTTCTCTGGATACCGTGACATTATTTTCTGTTCCAAAAATTAAGTCATGTCAGCAATGGCTTTTAGGAAGGAGCTAGTGGAAACTCTGGTTTGATAATGACTAAAGTGTTCTGGGAATTTGTGCCAATTATTCTATCTCCATACTACTGAAAAACCCAACTTTTTGGAGATGTGATTCACGTAACATAAAATTCATTTAAAGTGCATGGTTCAATGGGGTTTAGTACATTCACATGTTGTGTAGCCATCACCACTGTCTAATTCCAGAACACCTTCATCAGCCCCAAAAGAAGCCCCTTATCTATCAAGTGTGACTCCCTATTTCCTACTCTCTCCGCTTCCTGGCAAGTACCCATCAACTTTCTGTCCATTTGGATTTGTCTACTCTGGACATTTCTCAGACATGGAATCTTATAATATGTGGTGTTTTGTGTCTGGCTTCTTTCACTTAGCGTATGATATTTTCAAGGCTCATTTACAGTGTAGCAAGTGTCAACATTTCATTCCTTTTTATGACCAAGTAATATCCACATTATGGATATACCACATTTTATGTTCCCCCTTAATCATGTGTTAGACACTTAGGTTGTTCCTACTCTTTGGCTATCGTGAATAATGCTGCTACCAATACGAGTACAAGTTTTTGTGTGGATATGTTTTCCATTCCAGTTTTCAGTTCTCTTCCATATACCTAATAGTGTAACTGCTGGCTCATATAGTTACTCTATTTTAATATTTTGGGGAATGGCTACATTGTTTTCCTGAGGATGAAAATCAACCATTTTACATTCCCACCATCAATGTAAGATGGCTCCGGTTTCTCCACATTGTAACCAACCCTCCCTCTTATCTGTCTTTGTGATAGCTGTCCAGGGGCAGGTGAAGTTCTATGTCGTGGTTTTGATTCGTATTTTCCTCATGATGTAATGATGCTGAGGATTTTTTTTTTTTTTCATTTGCTTCTGGGTCATTTTCTATCTCCTTGTGAGGTGACTGCTAGAGTATTTTGCCCTTTAAACAAATGTCATTGTCTGTCTTTTTAATATTGAGTTCTTGGAGTTCTTTAAATAAGTTCCCCGTCAACTATTTGGATTGCACTTATTTTCTTTCAGTGTGTAACTGGTGTTTTAAATTTTCTTAATGTCTTTCAAAGGGGAGAACATTCTAATTTTGATGCAAGTCTATTTTATCAAAATTTTCATTATATTTTCTGTTTTTGGTGTCCTGTCTATGAAATCTTTTTCTACTTCAAGGTGGTGAAAACTTTCTTACATGTTTTCTTTTGGAGCTTTGGGGTTTTAGCTTCTGCACGGGCTTAGAATGCATTTCAAGTTCATTTTTCTGTATGTTATGTGTTAAGAGTTAAAGTTCCGCCACCCCTCCCCCAATATGGTATCTAATTGTTCCAATACCACCTGTTAACGTTTCCTCACTGAATTTCCTTGACAACTTAGTCAAAGTCAATCGCCATAAAGGTCTATTTCTGGACTCGCTATACTGATTGTTCTGTTTTGATCTATTTGTCTAGCCTTTCACTAATGCTATATTGTCTTGGTTTCTACAGCTTTATACTTGGTCATGAAATCAATGACAGTAAGTTCTCAAACTTTGATCTTCTTTGCAAGATTTCTCTGGCTCTTCCATGTCTTAGCATTCCTATATATGTTTTAGAATCGGCTTATTAATTATTACAAGAAGACTGTTGGGATTCCGATTGAGATTGCTTTTAGTCTATGGGTTGGTTTGAGGAGAAATGAGATCCTAATAAAATCAGATCTTCCAACCCATGAATATAAGACAACTCTCATTATTTCAGTCTTTATTTGCCCAGCTTTCAAAATAGAGGTAATGCAAATTTTTCATTACATTTACTCTTAAATATTTTAGTATTTTTTGTTATTGTAAATGGTATTGTTTTAAAATATACTTTTCATTTTTCTGTTGCGAGTATAAATAAATACATTTTGTTTTATTTTTTTAAGGATGAACATATATATATATATATGATTGATTGATTGATTTGATTTCAATCCAGTTAGCCAACATTTAGTAGTATGTCATTATATAGTGTTCAATAACTTATCAGTTGCATATAACACCCAGTGCTCATCACATCACGTGCCCTCCTTGATGCCCGTCACTCAGTCACCCCACCCCCACCCACCTCCCCTCCAGCAACTCTGAACTTGTTTCCTATAGTTAAGCATATTTGATTTTACAATCTTACTAAATATACTTGATTGTTTTAACATTTTCTATATATTTATTAGGGTTTCATTTATACTCAATCATGTCTGTGGATAAAGGCAGTCACTTTTTCCTTTCTTTTGAGACTTTTGCCTTATATTTCCTTTTGTTGCTGTATTGAACTGACCAGAACTTCCAGTATGATGTTGGGTTGCGTATTGACATTGGATATCCTCACTTCATTCCTGATCTTATGAGGAAGAAACTCAGTCTTTCACCATTAAATATCATGTTATCTGTAGATTTTTCATAGGCCCCCTTTATCAGACTGAGAGTATTCTTTTCTATTTTCCTGAGAGTTTTTATCATGAAGCCATGTTGAAATTCATCAAAAGCTTTTCTTCTCCTATTGAAATGATCACATGATTTAACTCTTTTATCTTGGTATGTAGTAAATTACATTTATTGATCTTTTTTTTCAGATGTTAATTCTATCTTGCATTTCTAGTATAAACCCCATTTGTCATGATCTATTTTCCTTTTTTTTTCTTTTAAGATTTTATTTATTTATTTGACAGACAGAGATCACAAGTAGGCAGAGAGAGAGAGGAGGAAGCAACCTCCCTGCTGAGCAGAGAGCCTAATGTGGGGCTCGATCCCAGGGCCCTGGGATCATGATCTGAGCTGAATGCAGAGGCTTTAACCCACTGAGTCACCCAGGCACCCTGACGTATTTTCCTTTTTTTATACGTTGTTGGATTTTTTAAAAATTTCACATCTACGTTTGGGAGGATTTTTTTTTAAATATTTTATTTATTTATTTGTCAGAGAGAGAGAGAGAGAGCGAGCACAGGCAGACAGAGTGGCAGGCAGAGACAGAGAGAGAAGCAGGCTCCCCACCGAGCACGGAGCCCGATGTGGGATTTGATCCCAGGACGCTGGGATCATGACCTGAGCCGAAGGCAGCCGCTTAACCAACTGAGCCACCCAGGCGTCCCAGGGAGGATATTTTTTTAAAAATATTTTATTTATTTATTTGACAGAGATAGATATCACAAGTAGGCAGAGAGGCAGGCAGAGGGAGAGGGAGAAGCAGGCTCCCTACTGAGCAGGGAGCCCAATGTAGGGCACCATCCCAGGGCCCTGGGATCATGACCTGAGCTGAAGGCAGCCGCTTGAGCCATCCAGGTGTCCTTGTTTTGAAGAATACTGATCTGAGTTTTCTTATGATGTCCTTGTCAGACCCTGGCTATTGGGTTATGCTGCCCGTATAATGTAGGAGTATTCTCTCCTCCTTTATTTTCAGACTGTGATCGTTATTATATCTTCCTCAAATGTTAGACTTCACCAGTATGGCGGATTTTGGGTTGGATTCTCTATAAGTGAATGCTGAGATGGAGTACGAGGATGAAAGATATCTCTTAGGAGATATAGGAACACCTATGCTGGGAGAGGGAGCAGTGTGGGTTCAAGGTTGAAGGGAAACTTCAGTGAAGAACAACCAGAGGGTTATGAAGGGGCGGCAGGAGGGGGGGGTGGGAGGTTGAGGAACCAGGTGGTGGGTAATAGGGAGGGCACGTACTGCATGGAGCACTGGGTGTGATGCCAAAACAATGAACACTGTTATGCTGTAAATAAGCAAATAAAAATAAATAAATAAATTAAAAAAAAAAAAAAGAAAGGCTATAAGAGATTCATCAGGAGCAATCAGAACTTCCAATCCTGATGACTCAAGCGAATCCTCAAAAGAAATGCCAATGATTAACAAATGCAATTTGTATTATGTTGCAATTTATTAAAGGCAGACATGAGAGGAAAAAAAAAAAAAAAAAAAAAAGACCTAGCCAGCTTGGCCACCCTCGCAGGCAGGGAGACTTGGAGCCAGTCTTGCTCCTGAGTTTTTAGCTCTAGACTTTATGCCTTGCCCTGTAGGTTGCTTCAAGGAGGCCCTGACAGTGGACGGGACAGTACTCAGCAGCCATCATAGCCAACTTGGAATCTGAATTCTAAACATTTTTTTCCCCTAAAGATTTTATTTATTTATTTGACAGAGATCACAAGTAGGCAGAGAGGGAGGCAGAGAGAAGAGGAAGCAGGCCCCCTGCTGAGCAGAGAGCCCCATGTGGGGCTTTATCCCAGGACCCTGAGCCAAAGGCAGAGGCTTAACCCACTGAGCCACTCAGGAACTCCAAGGAATCGGCATTCTAATCTGCGTCACTCAGCTCTCAGAGACGGCCTAGCATCCAACAATGTTCTGCCTCCTGTGCCGCAGTCCAGAAGGTTCTGGGCCATTTGTGGGACTCACCTTGTTCATTTCCCCTCACTCAGGGATCACAGTTCTGCACTTCCTGTAGGCCAAGAAATTAATTGTTTCATGTACCGTTTTCAATTTTATACTTTTTTTCAACAGGAGCGTTGGTTCAGGACCAATGAATCCATCATGCTGGGAAGAAAACGTCCCTTAGGTAAGCTTTTGACAGCCTCTTATGGAGATATTTACTTTCATTGTCTTTTCTAGAAATGTATTTCTGACACAGCATTATCATCTTAAGTTGCATTTTTCCTTAGCTGCCTAAAAGCATTTAAAAACCTTGGAAACACAAAAGGCAGCAATAAACCCAGATCACAGCTCAGAATGTTTTGCTAATGTAGGTCTCTCTTCAGATGTTCCCTTCTCCTCCTGCCATCATGATACTATCCTCTAGGAAAAAAATAAAATGGATCATATAAACATGTTTCAGGGCAGATTTCCAGACTCCTCAGCCCAAACAGAGGCGATCCATTTATACCCTTGTTTCACTGAATTCTGCTCCTGGGCCATTTCAGCAAGAACGATCACAAACCTGAGTGGCATTACCACGTTGCCATAGTGGAGCTCTGGTGACCTGCTCCTTCCTGCTCTTGGCATTTTTTGTACCTACATTTGATGGTGGGCTGGAAAGTCAAACCTGCGAAGATTTCTTTTCAAGAAAGAGCACTTGGGATAAAAATTGGCTGGCTAGAATGAAAGGAAGCAGGGGATGGTATAGACACGAGAGGAGTTTTGCACTTATTTCATTTTTATTTTTGTACATTGCTAGGTATACAGTAAGCACTCATATAGAAAACAGACACTCAGTGATTGGTGGATATGGCATTTCAATATTCAGTATAATTGGTACTTTTCCTTTCTTAGCCGTCAGCTCATCTCAGTCCAACATTTCCCTGTGGAAGGAATCATTGCTTTATTTTGGCAGTTTTGAAATAATGGCAGACATTGTGAATGCAGAAGCAATAGCAGCGGAATGGAAAAGAATTATCAGCAAGTGAGATTTCTAGTGTGGGTGTTGAAAACTAATGAAATGCTGTATTATTCGGTGTTCTGCTCTAGAGAACTTTTGATATTCTTCTTTAGTTAAATTTGACTCTATTCCTTATTATCATTGCAGAAACATGAAGAATAAAAAGTTCAGAAGCCATTTGTGTTCAAATAGAGTGCAATTAAAAAGTCCCAGGCAAGCTTTAAAGCTCATAAATAAGAGAGCTAGCAAGAGGAAAAATTCAAGAAGCAAACACGGAGGCAAGTTATAACCTGCCAGATAGGAGAAAGGCAATAAAAAATCCGAAAGGGAAAGAAAGGAACAGTTATGACCACTAATTAGCAAAAGGAATAAGATAATTAACTGCCCCCCCCAAGGCTGCATTATGAAAAATTCTACTTCAGTTTCAACAAAGAAATTCTAGGCAGTGACAAGCTTTTAAACTCACAAGGAGAATTGATGAATAGAAAAGAATTGCTATCAGGAAATTCCAGGGAACAAAGCAATAAATGAGACCATGATATAATTAATTTTAAAAAAAGCTAGTGAACTGAAAAAATCTGGCAAAGGTAGAATATCTCACCATATTCTCATACCCTCTTTTGTGTTTTCCACAGCTATTTTGATTCTTTCGTGCAGGATTGCCAGATCCCTTGTAAATATTTCTCTGGAAGACACTTGCTGGTCGTTGGGTCATTCCCATTTGTCAGAATCACATCCTCAAAAAATACACAGAGTTGGGGCACCTGGGTGGCTCAGTGGGTTAAAGCCTCTGCCTTCGGCTCAGGTCATGATCCCAGGGTCCTGGGATCGAGCCCCGCATCGGGATCTCTGCTCAGCAGGGAGCCTGCTTCCTCCTCTTTCTCTGTCTGCCTCTCTGCCTACTTGTGATCTCTGTCTGTCAAATAAATAAAAAATTAAAAAAAAAATACACAGAGCTTCATTTTCTAGATGCTTCTGACTGGCCTCATGAATAGTGTGGTAGTATCTTGACTGAGGTGTGATGGTAACCGTTACCGTGAGCACTGAGACAAGACTGCAAAGCAGAGGCATGTCTTTAGACGAAAACTAGCTAAAGAACACCCACAATGCAAACTTTTTCCCAACAATAAGAATAGTCACCACTTCCTGTTACAGGCAGGCCCTACACACATAGTGTCCAGCTTCCTCTTCAAAACCATCGAACCACCAAAGATGTTATTAATTAATTAATTAATTATTTTGAGAGAAAGTGAGAAAGCACAAGTTGAGGGGTGAAGGGGCAGAGAGAAAGTAGAAGTCGAAAATAGAAGCAGACTCCCCGCTTATCAGGGAGCCGGATGTGGAACTCAACATGGGGCTTGATCCCAGGACCCCAAGATCATGACCAGAGTCAAAGGCAGACACCCACCAGACTGAGCCACCCAGGTGCCTCAAAAGAATTCTCAAGGAGTGACTGGTCCAGAGATAAATTTCTTTCCTTATTTTGGAATCCACCATACCTTCTGGGTTATAGTCTAGAGCAGCCTGCATCCTGGAACTGTGCGGGAGGTAAGGACAGAAAAAGCTCCGAGAAAACCCTTCACTTTTGTACCAGTGGACCAGCAAGGAAGACCCACACAGGGCAGAGCATGGTGAAGAAATGTCCCTGCATGTTCTCTTTTTCTCATTCCCCCAATCCTACTCTGAGGCAAGCCCCCATCATGCAGCTGTACTTCTGGATGGTGGCAGAGGCAGTCCACAAATTCACCAAGACAGCGAAACCTCAGATTTAAAATACAGACATCTAAGTCTCTGAGAGAAAAACTGTTCTCTCTGACCAACAAGCCCTGTGGTCGTGCACTGCTGTGTCCTTGAGGCAGACTCAGTCATAGGAAGTGTGTGCAGAGAGGATAAACATCCAGGTTCCAAGCTAGAGGACCAGAAAAGGACCCCTTGTGGATAGAGAGTGTGGGTGAAGGAAATTGAACAAAGAGATACTCTAAATCCCAGACTCATCACTGAGTTGCACGTGCACGAAATTGACCTGAAGCAGCCCCCACAAAGGTTTGGGAAGCCAAACTACAGTGTAGATCACCTCTCATGCCCCAGACCTAGGTGCTCACCTGGGGGCAGACTCGAAGAGTGCAGCAAAGGCTTTGAAAACGAAACTGACATGGAAGCCACAACATACAAAGGAGCATTGGGAGTTGTACTCTGAATCGCAACAGATTAATTGCTTGCTAAAACAGAAACATCAGCGTTTTCCAGAGGATTTAAACAAGGCCCAGAGACTCAAAATTAAACATTCAAAATGTCCTGGATATTATCTCATAGTCCTCAACATACAAAGAGCCAGGGACAATCTCAACTGTTTTCATGGGAATATAATCAACAGATTCCAATCCCAAGATGACTCTGGTGTTGGAGATATCAGACAAAGACTTTAAAGCAATTATTGTATCTATATTTTATGAAGTAAGGACAAACACTCCTGAAATGAAGGCAATGATTAAAATTTTCAGCAAATAAGTAAGAACTATAAGACAGAATTAAAGGAATATTTTAGACCTTAACTCTGACACTAACTGAAATTTTAAAAAACCCCACAGAATGGTTCAATAGGAGATAATTCAGGAGTCAAGGAACCTGAAGATAGATACATAGAAGTTAGCCATGGAAAATTTAAAAACATCTTAAGCATATAAAAACCTGTGGGATGCAACTAAGGCAGTACTCATAGGAAAATTTAAAACATGAAATAAGGGGCACCTGGGTGGCTCAGTGAGTTAAAGCCTCTGCCTTTGGCTCAGGTCATGATCCCAGGGTCCTGGGATCGAGCCCCACATCGGGCTCTCTGCTTGGTGGGGAGCCTGCTTCCCTTCCTCTCTCTCTGTCTGCCTCTCTGCCTACCTGTGATCTCTGTCTGTCAGATAAATAAATAAAATCTTTTAAAAAATGTATAAAACATGAAATAAAAATATGAAATTTAAGGCATTAAGACATATTAATGAAGAAGAAACATTTCAGATAAAAATCTGGTATTATACTTTAAGAAGCTAGAAAAAGAAGAATTAATTAAATCCAGAGCAAGCAGAAGAAAGGAAACAATTATCAGCAGAAATCATGAAATTAAAAACAGAAAAACAAGGAAGGAAATCAATGAGACCAAAGGCTGGCTCTTTGAAAAGATGAATAAAATCTGTACTGAGCTCAGAGAGAGAAAAGACATGAATTACCAATATCAAGAATAAAAAAGACATCATGATAGACCCCAGTGACACTGACTTCGAAAATACAACAAGAGAATGCTATAAACAATTCTATGCTATAAATGCAATGACTTTGATGAAAAGGATCAATTCTTTGAAAGACACACATTACTAAGACTCATAAAGAAGATATAGATAGGCTGAGTTGTTCTATATAGATTTATGGTAATTTATGTTTTTCAAAGAATTGATCCTTTTCATCAAAGTTGTTGAATTTATAGACATAGAATTGTTTATAGCATTCTCTTGTTGTATATTTTCAAAGTCAGTGTCACTGGGATAAAGAAGATGTGGTCCGTATATACTATGGAGTATTATGCCTCCATCAGAAAGGATGAATACCCAACTTTTGTATCAACATGGATGGGACTGGAGGAGATTAAGCTGAGTGAAATAAGTCAACCAGAGAGAGTCAATTACCATATGGTTTTGTTTATTTGTGGAGTATAAGGCATAACATGGAGGACATAGGGAGATGGAGAGGAGAAAGGAGTTGAGGGAAATTGGAGGGGACTGTGAAATCAGAGGGACCCATGAGAGGCTGTGGACTCTGAGAAACAAACTGAGGGTTTTGGAGGGGAGGGGGGTGGGGGGTTGGGTGAGCCTGGTGGTGGGTATTATGGAGGACACGTGTTGCATGGCACACTGGGTGTGGTGCATAAACAATGAACTCTGGAACACTGAAAAGAAATTTAAAAATTTTAATAAAAAAAAAAAAGAAAAAGAAAAAGAAATGACATTGATAGTTAAAAACCTCCTAATAAGGAAAACTGCAAGTCTAGATGACTTTACTGGTAAATTATTCCAAATATTTAAGGAAGAAATCATATCAATTCCACATGATCTCTACTCATTCTATGAGGCCAGCATGACTTGCATATAGTACTAAGGAAGTCAAAAAGAAGGAGAAAAAGGAGAAAGAGGAGGAATGAGGAAGAGGAGCCTACAGCTTAAAATTCTTCATGAACACAAGCATGGAAATTCCTAAAAAACTATGAATGGTTGAAATCCAACTATAAATACAAAATATAACCCACCAAAGCAGGGTGGGAGGAATGGTTTGTTTTGGAAATGCAAGGCTGGTTCAATATTCTAAAATCAATCAACATAATTCACCATATTATATTAAAGACTAAGGAAGAAAAAGCATAAGATCATTTCAACAGATGCAAAAAAAAGGACAAAACTCAGCATTCAACACACATTCATGACAAAACCCAAACTGATAAAAAGTACAAAAAAGAAAAAACACCCTACTTAATGAATGATTGGATGCTTTCCCTCTAAGATTGGGAGCTAAATAAGGCTGTTTGTATTCACAATTCCTATTCAACAACATACTGCACAAAAGCAAGAAAAAGACATAAAGATATATTGACTCAAAAGAAAGAGAACTGCTTTTATTCTCAGACCACATGGTTGTGTACACAGAAAATTCCAAGAATTCTACAAAAAAGTTCCTAGAACCATAAGTGACTTCAGCATGGTTGCAAGATACATGATCAATATATAAAATCAATTGTATTTCTCTCTCTACCACATTGAACAACTGGAAACAGAAATTCTACAAAACTGTCATTTTCAACAGTTGCCCCAAAATGAAATGCTTAGATTTAAATCCAACGAAGTATAGACAGGCTGTGCATGCTGAAAACTAAAAAATGATGATGAAAGAAATCAAAGACCTAGAGCAGTGGAGAGATATATCATGTTCATGGATTGGAAGACTCAGTATTGTTAAGATGTCAATTCTTACCAAATTGATCTGCAGATCTATTGCAATCTCAATCAAAATTACTGCAGATTTTCTTAAGATATCAAAAGCTGATTCTAAGATTTACACAGAATACTAAGTAATTAGAATAGCTCAAATAATTTTAAAAAATTAGAAAAATGTTGGAGGACCCAAACCACCTGATTTTAAGACTCCCAATGAAGTTACAGTAATCAGGAGAACACGATACTGCTGAAAAAGCAGATACAAACATGAGTAGAATAGAGTCAAGAAACAGATCCACACTAACATAGGGTGAATGGATTTGATTTTTGAGAAAAGTGTAAAGTCTATTCAATGGAGAATTGCCTTTTTCTGTAACTGATACTTGAAAAATCTGACAGCCATACATAAGACAATGACTCTTGACCTATACTTCACACCTAATATCAAAATTATCAAAATGAATTACAATTATTTTTAATATGTAACATGTAATATTTACATTTTTGTGAAATGTAATATGAAATTTTAGAAGAAAGCATAGGAGGAAATGTTCACGATGCTGGTTTAGGCACAGAGCTCTTAGATATGACATGAAAAGCACAGTCTGTAAATGGAAAAGATGATAAATTGGACTTAATCAACATTCCAAATTTTGGCTCTGCAAGAGAAATCGTTGGAAAATGAAAAAAACAAGACTGAGAGAAACATTTGCAAATCAAATATCTAACAAAGGACTTATAGCTGAAAATAACTCTCAAAACTGAAAACTAAGAAAACAAACAACCCAATTAAAAAACGAGAGAAAGAACACTCACAGCACCAAAAAAATAAATAAATAAAATACATGAACGGCAAATAAACATATAAAAAGATGGTCAAGGTCATTAGTCATTAGGGAAATGCACACAAGATACCATGACACATCTATTAAAATGAGTAAAAGAAGAACAAACTGAGAATAGCAGTTGCTGGCAAGGATAAAGCAATTGGAACTCTCCTACATTGCTGGTGAGAATGCAAAATGGTACAGCCACTTTAGAAAATCATTTGGCAGTTCTTTAAAATTTAAATATATACCTACCATATGACCCAGCAATAGGAAGTGAAAAGTTATGTTCACACAAAGACATGGAGGCAAATGTTCATTGCAGCATTGTTCATAATCACCCAAAACTAGAAGCAACCCATAATTCATTCACTAGTAAATGAATAAGCAGAAGACATACTCCTCCATGGAATATTACTTAGCAATATAAAGGAATGAACTGTTGATACTTGCAATGACATAGATGAGTCTCAAATGCATTATTTAAATGAAAAAAGTCAGGCTGAGACATTATATACATGCTGATTCCATTTAAATGATGTTACTATAGGGATGGAAAACAGGTCAGTGGGTTAGCGGTGGGAGAGGTTTGATCACAGAGCAGCGGCAGAAGGAGCAGATCTATTTGGAGAGAGGGAACTAATCTACATTCTGATTGTGGCTCTGGATTTATGAATCTATGCATTTTTCAAAAGTTACACAGCTGTATGTTAAAAAGTTAATTTTACTTTAAGTTCGAAAATAATTCCAAAAAATTTTTCTTATAAATTCTTTAAGTCCTTTAGTTCAAGGACTAGAAGCACAAGGATCTGTCCGCGTTTCGCGTAAGTGGCGATGCTTAAGCACCAAAGAAAATAGAAAAGTAAGTAAGTAAGCAGATCCAGAAATAGGGAAACACTTGAGACTGGAGGAATGTGAAATAGATACACGCACACTTTGTTTCTGGTGGCCGTGTGCCAACCTGAAACCTTCACACCGGCTGTTAGGAGAGATCTGAACAACATCTTCGTCTTTCTTGGTGTTTCCAAATTTTCTCATGGCAAATTTCTACTGGACTGAACAGGTCACTGTTGGAAGTAGGTTTATGCAGAAGAAAAGTCTTTAATCAGGTTAGGATTTTGAAAGCAGAATCTTTTTCCTTTCTGTTAAAGAGGAAGAGCTATTTGTAGTTGATGCTCATGGCTGTTCTCTTTGCTGTTCTCTTATTTTATGAATTTTAAATCTATTACTTAGTGGTCTTTCAGTAAAGTTGGCCTGAGCTGAAAATGCCAGCTTTCGTAGAGAACAAGAGTTCTTGAACTTCTGCTAACCCAGATCATGTTTTTGGCTGAAAGCCACTTCCTTGGGCAAATAAGTCACTAGATAGTTGGAATATGAAGAAAACAGTCACTGGAGAGAAACTTCCAGAACATCTGTAGTTGCTGTAACCTGAAACCATCTTTACTCTGAGGGATGTTCAGAGGGTAGGGCTCCTTCTAGGCTGACAGATGGTGGGGCAGATGTCAAGTGTTCAGCCATCCACCTCAGGTGAAGATCAGGGCAGTTGCTGGCAACCATGGCCTTGGCTTCTGCTCTCAGATGAAGACATGCGAAGTAAGATGACTCGAGAAGATTTTCAAGTTTGAAAAGCTGTTTTCTGGTAAAAGGATACATTTTGCAATAGGAATAGCACTGAACTGGAAGGGAAGGTTTGCGATCATTGTTCTGGCCTGGCGGTTGAACTTCTGGAAAGTTCTCCCAAGTGGAAGGGCTCCCACCAGCAGCAACACTGTTATAGCCAGTGTAGAGATAAGCCACAGTTTCCAGCTGCAGCTCAGCCCTTCTGCTACATTGTCTACTTTCCCCGAGATGGGATGCTAAATGTGGAGGAAGACTCTGCTTATTTCAAGATAAAGGTGATGTGTTTGCTTGAGGGTTCACAGAAGTTACTGGGGTGGTCTTAGCCTCAGGTGATGCAGAATGGCCACTCGTACATTGCCTGAACCCACGAGGTCAACAGTCCCTGGTCTTTTGCTTGGAGGAACAAAACTACTCCAGTCTCAGCTTGGGTGGCCTAACACTCACAGACCCCTCTGTGTCCAGGACCAAATTCCACTTGAGGACATGGTCTTAATCATGCCCAGAGAGCAGCAGGGGGTTCTGGCAGTCTTCATGTTAGCTCACGTCACCTATTCTTTTCGGGTAACACTTCCCCAGAAAGCATAAGTCAACGTGAAAAGCAAGAGATCTGCACAGAGTAGTGAACGTCAAAGACAGAGAAACAATTTCATTCAGACTCTGTTAGAAGCAATCGGATGATGAGTGCCAATGCAGGGCATCTTTATGGTGCGCATACAAATCCTAAATCATTCACAACAATTATTACAACACAGTTGATTGAATTGCTTTTGTGCTCTAAAAATGGAATGAGCATTGTACAGCAAATGTCTCTTCTTGCTATATAATTTTAATTACATTTTATGTAATCAGAGGTTATAGCTGCACAAAATATGAATGTTAGCAGCGCCGTCAGCACGTACACCTTCCTTTCTCTGGTGCATTTGGCAATTCGGGGATACACGTGTGATTGTGGGTGTGCATAGATGTTGCCTTTTCTTCCAGCCTCATATGAAGGGGACCTCAAACTCCTCACTGTTACGCAGTGGCTCACTCAATGAAAAATACTAGCTGCCACAAGCAGGGGCATGTTGGTTTAGTGGACTGGCTCTTCCTGGCTAAATTAATTGAATTAGATGTTTAGATAGAGGTAATTTTCTCTTCACCAGACAAAATGATCAGCTCTGAATCTAATGGCTTTCAATAGGTAAAAGAAACGTAAAAAGAAAAAGGAGGAAATGACCTTTGCTATTTTAGAAATACTTTATTGTATCTTGATAATCTTAAGCCAAAGAAAATGTATCCCTTTATATTTTGTAAGAGTCTTTTTTTTCCTTTAACTTTTAAATAGGCAGTAAAGTAAGGCTATCTTTTTTAAAAACATATTTTATTTTTATTTATTTGACAGAGAGAAATCACAACTAGGCAGAGAGAGAGGGGGAAGCAGGCTCCCTGCAGAGCAGAGAGCCTGATGTGGGGCTCAATCCTGGACCCTGGGACCATGACCTGAGCCGAAGGCAGAAGCTTTAACCCACTGAGCCACCCAGGTGCCCAAAGTAAGGCTATCTTAAGAGGAAAAAAATTTTTAAAAAATTCTGTGTATTTACTTGGCAGAGAGAGGACAAGTCAGGGGAGAAGGAGAGGGAGAAGAGGGAGAAGGGAGAGGAGAAGAGGGCTCCCTTCTCAGCAGGACGTAGGGCTTGATCAAGACGTAGGGCTTGATCTTAAGCGAGCCAAAGGCAGACACTTAACCCACTGAGTCACCCAGGCACCCCAACAGGAAGAATTATTGAGCAAGCATACATTTAGCAAAATAGAAATTCATTTTTGGGTCATAGTATCTCTAGATTTTTTGTCTATGTTTTACTTACAAAGTGTATGAGGAATTGAAAATAATTTCCCTTTTATATGTCTCAGTCGAACTGAGATTTTTGTGAACAGTTACGATTGAAACAGGTGATCCAATAATGCTAATAAGATAAAAAATATATACAGTGGTTAGATGGATTGTCCATAAAATTTTCATCTTTCATTTCACAGACAGGTAATGTCTGAATCTAAGTAACAGAAATTACAAGGGATTACTAATCCTAATTGATAAGTAAGATTGAAAATACGAAAGAGTAAAAACAGTACAGATATTAGAGAAAAAGAAGTAGTGTTGGCTCTTGTTTCTCCAGATTTGTGTTGTTGAAGCCATTATTTTGGAAATCTGTATAAGTTGCCTAATATAAGTCAGCAATGTGCAGAATATGAACCCTCATTGCTATAATAATTATTTCCTTTAAAATACTGTATGAAATGATAACTTTCAGGATATCATTCAAGGGTGTGAAATCATCATACACTTTGACTTTATAAAATAAAAGTGTTCTAAGATTGCTTCATTAAAAGATTGATCAAAATGTCATCTCTTTATTACCTTAAACCAGGCACAAATATTATATCCTTTTTGTTGCTGTTATTATTTGAATAATGGAAGCTAAATTTGATAACAGTTCAAACTCTGAGGTAATAATTGGACTATTTACAATCAGGGAGTTCGTGAAAGGCTTTTAAAATTTTCCTTAACATTTTATTATGAAATTTTTAAAAATAAAGAAAACATTGGGGAGGGTATGTGCTATGGTGAGCGCTGTGAATTGTGTAAGACTGATGAGTCACAGACCTGTACCCCTGAAACAAATAGTACATTATATGTTAATGAAAAAATAGAGAAAAAAATATAAAAGAAACCAGAGAAAACATCAAAGAATTTTGCAGTGATTCCCCACATAGCCACCTCTTAGATTCTAGAACTAACACCTTACTATACTGGATTTACCACACGTCTATCTGTCCAGCTAATCCCCTACCCATCTGGCAATCCATTTTATTTTTTATGGATTTCAAGGAAGTTGCAGACATCAGTGTACTTCCTCTCAAGTGCTTCAGAATGCATAACATTAACTAGAGCTGTGAAAGTCTTTTAATAGCAAAAGATTTAAAGATCATATTGCCTAGAGAGGAAAATGATGTTTTTGAATCCTTGAGAAAAAAACGATAAAGTTATAATTTGGACACTTGGATGAATTTCAGTGTTGTGTAGCTAAAACTCAGAAAAATAACGACTAACTGGTGATACGGTTTATTTAGTAATTTAAAAAAATATTTTATTTTTTTGACTTAGAGAGAGCACACATGTGAGTGTGGGGGAAGGGCAGAGGGAGAGAGAGTCTTAAGCAGACTCCATGCTGAGCCTAGAGCCTGAGGTGGGGCTCGATCTCACAACCCGGACATCATGACCGGAGCCAAAATCAACTGTCTTACCCAGGCACCTCTGATGACACAGTTTATGATAAAAAATACTCTAAACTCCTAAACTTCCACCAACAGGAAGAGGGCTTCCAAAGCTGTTCATCCCCCCAGATGCATTTCTCCCAAAGCCCAGCTCTGATACAATGGCAGTTTCAAGCACACGCGTTTTCTCTCTCTTTCTCTCTCTCTCTTTCTTTCACATACTTTCTTCCCCGTTAAATGTGGCCAAATCCTGACAAACCCAGGAGAACTAAATGAGAGGGTTCTATCTGAAGAGGCAGAAAATCATTAACTGATGTGGCTGTTGTCTCAGCATTTTGGATAATCTACTAACCAGCCAATTAATTCCCAAGGAAGTGAGAGGCTGCTACAGTCTATTTCTAGTAATTTCTAAAAAACCCAAGTGTCAGAGAAGGTAGCTCTCTTAGCTCCAGCACTGCCCAAGTGTGAGGAAGACGTGGCCACTTGACAAAGAATTAGTTGATTTGGACTTTCTGTATTCTAAACACATCAGGACCATTCTACATTTGGGCAAAATATAATAAGCTTTGAGAATGCTAAGAGGCAAATCCTCTTGACATCAGTTTTGCTAATGTGGTGTCTGACCTAACTGCATGCACAGAATTTTCTGAGTGGGTTTAACATCCGATGAATTTCACAAAAATCTAATTTTCATTCCTAGACTTCTATTGAGTAGTGAGCTGTGACCACCTCCATTTACTGTTAAAGATGGTATCATAGAATGGATGTTCATTGGGTTTTCTTTTTGCTTCGTTATGCTCCCTTTAACATATCATGACCAAACTATTTGTAACTTGGAGAAACAGTATCAATTCCTTAGGTGGTCCAGGAGATATTTCTACAGATTTCTGGGTGGGAGCTTAAAATAAGAGAAGTGGTATCCTCATAAAGTATCTGTTTATTGACTTAGGTGTTTAAAGGAAAAGTGAAAGATTGAGTCAGGAGAGATGTAGAGAGAAAGGGAAAAAAGATGCAAAAAAGGGAAAAGCTCACTTATAGTTTTCTATGGGGGACTTTTAATTTTTTTTTATTTAAAAATATTTATTTATTTATCAGAGAGAAAGTAGGAGAGAGAGGGCACAAGCAGGGGAAGCAGCAGGCAGACGGAGAAGCAGACTCCCAGGTGAGAGGGGAGCCCAATGTGGGATTTGATCCCAGGACCTTGGGATGATGACCTGAGCCAAAGGCAGATGCTTAACTGACTGAGCCACCCAGGCATCCTCCCATAGAATGATTCTTAAGAAATATGAGGTCTGAAGTCAGACTACCTATTTTCAGCCTTACTCACCCACCTGCCTACTAAATGACGTTGGGTAAAATAACTTTGCCAAAACCCCTTATCTATAAAATGAAGTTAATAATGGTGTCTCCCGGGAAGCCTGGGTGGCTCAGTCAGTTGGGCATCTGCCTTTGGCTCAGTTTACGATCCCAGGGTTCTGGGATCAAGCCCCGCATAAGCAGCCAGAGCCTGCTTCTCTTTCTCTTTCTCCTCCCTGCTCATGCTCTCTTCTCGTTCTCTCTCTCAAAAATAAATAAATAAAATCTTAAAAAAGAATAATAGTGCCTGCCGATGTTCTCCATTTCTCCCTTGTTGATGGATCAGTTCTGTCTGAGGATATACAGTACCACAGGCTCAAGGTCACTGACTAACTAAGCTCCAATTCCAGGCCCAGGGAGGCAAACTAAAATATTTTCTTCTTTTAGCCAGAAGTGATTCCTTCTGTTGTTTCCTCTATGTTGTGATGTTGGGAGCTGTGGCAGCCATTCTGGAGTTGGGAATTAGCTAGGGACAAGCAAACCCACTGAGAATAGAGAGAAGAACCTGTGGGTCCTATGACATTATTTAGCCACTAAGTTATCCAAACCAGAAGACATTTTACCTCTGGGTTTTTTGAAGTCTGAGATCATAGTCTTGTTGTTTAAGCCATTTTCAATTGGGTTCTTTCTATAACTTTGCAGCCGTCAGCTTTCCAAGGGGACACCACTATATAAAGCATTTAGGACATAGTAATTCTGAAGTTATAAAGTACAGCCAGTACCTCAGACTTAGAGATGCAGCCTAGGGCCAGCTCCTCGGCTAGAAATTGGTTTTGTTGACTGTTTCTCGTTACTGTGCCTGGTGCTGGTTCTCTTGCCCTCTGGATTCTTGACCTCAATGCCTGGGCCTGTGGCATCGACTGGATCCTTCCCATCTGAGCTGACTTTACCTATGAAGAGTCTTCCCTGCCTGTATACTTTCCTGTGGTGTCACTGTTGACCTCCTCCCCATGCCCCAGCCCAGAATTCCACCCCTTACCTGCAATCCCTAGAGATCCTTCCAGAACAGTCCTGCCCCCCTCCCAAGTCCATTCCCTCTGCCCCAACTTTGCCTGGTCCATTTATGTCTGAGCAAGGTCAAGGGGCAGCATTACATTCTGTTTCTCCCCCCAAGGTATAACCTATGCTTTACTAAGTAGCAACTAAAATACTAGAAACAAATCTCAAAAGATGGAATTTATGAACAAAAGCCATTTTTCTTGTTCAGCATATCCACAGACAGAGAAAAGAGAGTGCCGGCATTTAAGAGCACTTACTTGTATTTTCCTAGCAGTGGAAATCAGAATTCAGAGGAAGCATTAATCACAGCATCACATTCTTTTTTTTATAAATTTTATTTTATTTTTTCAGTGTTCCAAGATACATTGTTTATACACCACACCCAGTGCTCCATGCAATACGTGCCCTCCTGAATTCCCACTACCAGGCCCTTCCCACCCTCCACCCCTCTCCCCTCCAAAACAACATCACATTCTTGAACCACACTTGGAGCTTCTTTCTGAGCTAAGCATGAGTATGGGGAGATAAGGACTGAGCCCCACACCCCTAGGACTCATAGGCTCTAGAACAATGGTTCTCAACTGGGGCAGTGTGTGTGGGGTAGGTGGGAAGAAGGCTGCTTTGTCCCTGAGTGGACATTCGGCAATGTCCAGAGACATGTTGGCTGTTGGAGCTGGGGGATGCCACCTGCATCTGGTGGGTAAAGGCCAGGGAGATTGCTAACCATCCCACATGGCAGAGATCCGCTCTCCCCGACACAGGCTCGTCTGGTCCACAATAACAATCGTGCTGAGAAACCCTGCTCTAAAAAAAATGTGGAAATTGTAAAAATGCATCATGTTCCAAGGCCTTCTTAGCTTTGCTGTATTCCCACCTCCTTCCTCCAGCAGCGGAGTCCTATACCTTTCTGCTGAATTACTCCTTTGTATTCTGTGCTGCTCAGACCCAAGAAGAGGCCTCCTGTGCTCAGATGTTACTTATCTGCTGTGCTTCCTCTGGACCCTTCTGGTTTTTGAAAAAGGACTGTATGAATAATGAAAGCTTACTTCGAGGACAAGAGCTTTTGATCCTTGGAACGTTTCCTATTTCCTGGAGAATTTTGCACACTTCTTCCTCCTCTCGGGCATAATTCTAAAACCATATAAGCCAGTCCTCAGTCAAAGTCTCTTTGTAATGTTAGTAGATTGTAGCCTTAGGAAACCAGACCATATCTTAGATTGATGCCACCCCTGTTAAGGTTCAAATTTGCAGTCTGTTCTGCTTCTGTGGAAACCTAACGTCTTAACAGCGAGGGTGGCCTTCATCCATCATTTCGGTGAAACTTTATTTTTGTAGAATTTCCTTTCAAGATGGTAGATTATTGTACGTTCTGGGGCTCTGGGGCAAAAGGTGAGAGAGGAGAGTCCATCACTGATAGAAAAAGGAAAGAGTGGGTCTGATTTTTATGGGGGTAAAATGAAAGCTTGAATCAGACCATTAAATTCTTTGGATTAGCTCAGACCTCCAAGTTTATTAAGTGACCTCCAAGTCTTGAAATTTCTTAGCTATGAAAGATGAGAGGTTACTGCCCCCAGACAAGGAAAAATACCAGCCTGTGCTATGAAAGATTATGGGGCCATGGGGCCAGAGAGTCAAAATTGGGGGCTTAAATTTTATGTCCCATAAAATGGGGAGTTCTTTCTGCAACTATGACCTCAGATATGGCAGTGATTTAGAATTTCTCAAGGAGATTTCACCCTCACTGGGATTTCAATTGCTCCTCATCACCATGACCTTGTGTGGTTGACCCTTCAAGTATCAGTCCCACACTGAGCAGGAGAAGAAATGAGAAGCTATCGAGGGTATGGGCATGGATTGCATGGAGCACTGGCTGTGGTGCATAAACAAGGAATCTTGGAGGACTGAAAAAATAAAATTAAAAAAATTGTTATGTGATTTACGTATGAAACAACCAACTGAAAATCATATTAACTCCCTGAGAAATACGTGACTTTTGAACGTAACCAAATGTTTCAGATCTTCCCCAGGATGGTTAAGATTTAAGACAATCTGAACTTTATCTCAATATGTTCCTTTGTCAGGTAATAAGTCCTAATTTTTTATTCAGAGCATATAGCCCATGGAATGTTCACCGGCAATGGCCAAGCAGGAATTTACTTATTTATCCTTCACTTACGTATGTAGCCACCATTGATTATTGTGGATGTGTTCTGTGCAGAGTTTTGTACGGGGAGCTGGAGAGGGAGGGAGACAATGACAAATAAGACACGAAACGTGGTTTTTGCCCTCAAGGTTCTACTTAGTGTCTTCTAGAGGGGGCGGACAGTTGAGGCACCAGCTGTCCCATAGCAGAAGGGCTTGACAGGAACAGAAGCCACAGTTTTGGAACCAGGGTGGAAGGAGCAATTCGTTCGGCCTGTGAGGGAACAGGCGAGACTTTGGGGGAAGAAGTTAGCTCATAAGTTGGGCCTTGAAAGAACAAGATCCGGAAAATCAGAGAAGATAAGGTACATTACGGAGAAGGAAGAAATATTCACTTTAGACTCTTAATGTTCCTGGGTGAAGCTTTAGCCAAAGTTCGAAGTGTAGCCTCCGCCCCGGGGCTCTCAATTCATTATGTGACAGCCTGTGAGGCTATAAATCTGTGGGCTTATTAACTCAAGGGGAGCATTCTGTCTCTTTCCCTTCTCAGAAATGAATGCGCCATTTAGTTAAGGGCACAGACTGGATGGAACATTTACACAGGCAAGTTATTTCATTTCTTATTTCAGTTTACAAGGTCAGCGCAGCCTCGATCATTGCCTTCTCTGTATCTTCTCCTTACCCAACTTGGGCACAGTATACACAGATCCGTACAGAGATAGACGGCTGCGGGTACGGATGATGGAGAGAGATGGTGTGTATAGAAACAGACACATCTTTTTTTCCTATGCACCAGACACTATGAGCATATAATTAATCTTCCCAGATCTGTGAGTTACGTGGACGTACTATTCCTATTTTATAGTTAAGGACACTGAGATTCACCTAAGTAGAGTGATATGTTCGAAATCACACAGACACTCAGTGAGAGACAGAGGGTTGGAAGGTGTCTGTTTTGCTCAGAACGCCCTGCTCTCTCTACTACACTCTACTACCTCTGACTATCTCTGTGAAAGAGAATTCACTGTGGCAGAGATTGCTTGAGATTCCACAGACTCTGTTTTCTGCTCTTCCTTCTGGCGATGGGACTGCCTTCCTCCCACCCCCATTGGTTTCAGCCGACCGCACAACCTCCCAGCTGTGGCTTCCATCTTTAAGCTTGCCTTGTCTCTAGGTGTGACTTGTGATTTGGTTCTCCCTAATAGAATGGGAGCAGAGGTGACTGTGAGCTATCTGGGCATCACATCCTGAGAAGGGGGTTACCTGCTCTCCACTTTCTTTCTTCCCTCTGCGGCCTGGCACATGGGCACGGTGTTGGTGGTCTTCCTTGATATAGAAGACCAGCCAGTTAGAAAGAACGTGGGTGCTTGGACAATTTGGTGGAGCAGAGCTTGGACCATCCACTTACCTCTGGATCATTAATGAGAAAGAAACTTCTATTCTATTTGAGACACTGGAATTTTTTTGTCCCCTAAATTATTCCCTAACTACTCTAATTTCCATGATTTAAAAGCAATATTCAAAGTCTCTTAGGGTGTCACAGTCATCCCTTTCCAGATACATAAAAAGAGTCAGTGGTGGTGGGTTACCATTTAAGACCCCTTGACAAAAGCTCATTTGCCTTCTGGTATCACCAGGCTTGAATCCTAAACTGTGTGATCCTGGAGGTCCCTACTGCTTTCAGGGCACATAGCCTTCAAAGGTCAGATCACACCCTACACACACCTAATGTCAAATGGTAGCAGACTGCAATCACTCTTGCACCCAGCTACTAATCTCAGAAGACGTCTGCTTTCCCATCACTGAGCAGAACATCTCAGATCAATTTTACGTCGCCCTGCAGCCTTCTAGTCAAATGTGTAGAGAAGAAAATGTGCCAGACAAAAGCAATTATTTTCATCCCCCAATTCCTTAATGACGCGCTGATGGTATCATTTGTTGTCAGATCTCATGGACCTTGGCTCTTGAAGACTATCTGAGCAGATGAGTTCTACTATTGATTTGAGCTAGGGCTTCTGAATTTTTCTCTAAAGCCCTAAGATCCGTTGTAGCCCTCACCAGGACATAGCAGAAGTCACACTCATGGTGTGTAAGCAGTAAGACTGCTATAGGGGGCCCAGTGGAAGGAGATTGGGAATTACGTGGAAAATGGGAGGTCCTGGATTGGCACTAAGTGCTGATCTAGAAGACTAAAAGCCATCCTAAAGGAAAGTCAGACAAGTTGCTCAAGAGAGACATGTTCTAAGAAAATGTGTTGCTTGGTAGAACTACTCTGTAATGAAAACCTAGTTTGTGAGTTCTAATGGTCTAGGGACTGCTACTTGGCTCTGCTTCTTCTCCTGACCACACCTCTGGCCCCAAATGCCTTGCTGGCTGGTTATTCTCTCTCATTAATGGTCTCCAGGAGGTCAGCTTGAATGGCTCACAGCACATCTGTCATCTCTAGACAATTAGAAATTAAACTACAAAAGGAAAGATTCATAATCATTGGGAGTTACAGACTTCCTTGATCAGCTGATGAAATCTACCAAAAAAAAAAAAAAAAACAACCATGACATTTGCACATGATTTCATATCTCAGAGCCATCCATAGAACCCATGCACCTGGGGCTGGTTTGTAGAGCACATTTGCACAAAAACGTATCACAATGTTCAACACTGTTGTCCACTAAGTTGGAAATTCCTTCAGGACAAGAGTTCTAAGATGGTGACCTGGTACCGCCTTGCCTGGTAGGTGTTTTATGAGATGTATAGAGAACCAAGTACCACAGGCTTGACTTTTTCCATTTGGTCTAAAACTTTTTAGTCAAATACTTTATTTTTAGAAATATTTAGAAATGAGGTGACAGAAAGAGTGAGGAAAATGGTAGGGACTCAATGTCCAGGAATTCTCAATTCCATCCATCTGTAAATCATTTAATAGCTTATAAATGATTTAGCAGCTGGTCACTGGCCCTGGAATAAATCTTTTAATAGGCAAGAAGCCTGGCTCTTTTTCAGTGTTGGAAGATCCAGCCTAAAACTGATGTCATACTTTGAGCTGTCTAATTTTGTTCACTAGCATAAAGAGCCTTAACTCAATTTCAATTAAAAAAAATCACTACTGTTTTCTTGCCTTCTGTGATAGAGACTGTTGGCTGTTTCTGATGTCCATTTTCTCCTCCCTCAGTAGACAACATCGGGGTGCTGGCTGGACACACGACTGCCTGGTACATATATGCCATTTCCCAGCCACCTTTGCAGTTGGCTGTGGCTATGTCCCCCAGTTCTGGAGAAGAGGTTGTAACTAATTTGTGTAACAGTTAGATATTGTCATTAAATCCAGGTGGAGGAGAGTAGCTCTTCTTTTGTTCCTCTCCTCCTTTCTGCTGGTTGGAATGTAGACTTAAGGAAGAGCCATCCTGGACCCCAAGGTCCAGATGCATGTTGGAGAGCCTGAGTCCCCACCATCAGAGCTGCCCCACTGGTCCTGAATTGTTTTAGGCTCCTCAACACCAACCCCACATTTGCTAGAAGGACTTTCAGCATTCGGCATATAGCTGCACTCATGGCTAAGACTTAAAGAGGAATCCATATGCAGGATGCCTTCTGTACTCCGCCTCCCATGAGGAGTCACAAAGAACACACTCTTCCCCCAGCAGTGAAAATGCAGCAACATGTGTAAAATGTCTCTACACAGGGAAGCTTGTTAGGGGCTCCATGCCCAGTTGGGAGCTGGTCATGTTAGGCACTTCCTGCCTAGCACATACCAAATCCCAAATTCTTAGAAGGAAAGCAAACAGATAGTTGGGGCCCAGTGTCCACTGGTGTAAGATTCTGGATCCCAGTTAAAAAAACAACAATAATCCCCTGGTATTTTCTCTCATTCTGTAGCAGAGATGGTTATGATTCCCCCAAATCAGCTTATCGTCAACTTGGGATGACCAAGAACCTAATGTCCAGATGCCAGCTAGAGGCTGACCTTGTAAACAAGCTTTTCTAAGGAGAGAAGTTTCAGAGTTGCTACTTTATTTCTTCTGCACCTGGATGACCTTCATTTACCTAAAAGAGAAATCAACTTTCCACTAGTTTAAGCCAATGCTTCTCTGGGTTTCCTCTCTCTTGTAGCTTAATCTAATTCGAATACCTTTTCTTCTTCATGTACTTGAAACCTAGGCAGGACTGAACCTTGGTGTCCAGTTTAAGAGAGGAGATAGATAGTGCAGATTAACTGAGAGGTATTCATTTAAGAGCACATGTTTTCAGGGGCGTCTGGGTGACTCAGTCCGTTAAGAGTGAAGGAAACAAAAAGTGAATTGGGGGAAATCGGAGGGGGAGACAAACCATGAGAGGCTGTGGACTCTGAGAAACAAACTGAGGGTTTTGGAGGGGAGGGGAGTGGGGGCTAGGTGAGCCTGGTGGTGGGTATTAAGGAGGGCACGGATTGCATGGAGCAGTGGGTGTGGTGCATAAACAATGACTCTTGGAACACTGAAAATAAATAAAATTAAATTAAAAAAGAGTCTGGCTCTTGGTTTAGGCTCAGGTCATGATCTTCTGGTCATGAGATCGAGCTCCAAGTTGGGCTCTGTGCTGGGCATAGAGTCTGCTTAAGCTTCTTTCCCTCTTCCTCTCTCCAACACGCCCCTCTCTTAAAAAAAAAAAAAAGTGTTATCATAACTCCAAATTCTGCTTGACAACAGGAAGCATCAATTTACAGAAGAACCTGAGTTCCCCAAGGTTCATTTGTAAACTGACTGCCCAAATCAGTTCATGAAATAAAGCCAAGGTGAATCTAAGGTGCTATTAGAGAAACCAGGCTCAAGCCCAGAACCTGCAACTCTTGCTTCTGACTTCTAGGAACCCTGGAGAGCAACAGGCAAGGACGGCGTGCAGAGAATGACTTGGGGATGACATTGTTCTGGCTTATTACAGACCCGAGAAATCACAGAGCCTCTAACATTTCAGCTTCACTGTTGTTCACATTAAGAAACACTGGACTTTGAGAGGCTGAATTCATGCTCCAGAGGTTTGGGCTTTTTTTTTTTTTTTTAAAGATTTTATTTATTTATTTGACAGACAGAGCTCACAAGTAGGCAGAGAGGCAGGCAGAGAGAGAGAGAGAGGAGGAAGCAGGCTCCCCTCAGAGCAGAGAGCCTGATGTGGGGCTCCATCCCAGGACCCTGGGATCATTACCCGAGCCAAATGCAGAGGCTTAACCCACTGAGCCACCCAGGCGCCCCTGGTTTGGGGTTTAAAAAAAAAAAAATTCTTAGGGCTTGCTTTTTGAAATGGGAGGGATTCTAATTCTTCCTCATTTTATGGAGGTAAATGTGACATATCTCACAAGACCCAGCAAAAAGCAAAAGTAGAAAATACAGATCTGTCATCGGTCCATATACCACCTTGAATAATCAGTCTCTTCGGATCATCTGCTCATTCAGAAAACTTAGAATTCTGGATCTCCTGTGAAAACAGATCTGGGCACAAGGACCATCCCTAAACGTTGACTCACTGACTGACTCTAATGTCACTGACTCACTCTCCAGCTGTGTGGTGTTTTCTGAGGCAGGAAGGAAAGTTTTCTGGTAGAGGCGGGTGGCGAACAGAAGGCAGTTCACTCTACAACATTACTTTTGCTTCTTGGGGTATTTTAAATGGTGCCTGTGGGAGAGTAAAAATTACCCTGGGACGCAGGAAGCCGCCCAGCACCTCTGCGCCGATTATAACCACAGGGTTTCCCTTCGAGTCAGCTTCAGATAATTATTTGGCAACTTCTTTTGAGCTACTTCTAAGATACTCGTCATTAACATTTAAGCCACTAATTAATTTGTGTGTACACCAAACAATATTGCAGTTTTCACGTGCTTGTGTGAGCCCTGGGTAAGTGGTACTTGGGGATGTTTACATCTATTCCTCAAACTAACAGGCATTTCTCAGTTCCTGAATAACAACCCCTTTTAAAGGAAAATATATACTGACTATGGAAACCTTAGTCTTAAAATGAAATGACTCAGTGGGTTTCCTGGATATTCTTTGGAACCAGTGCCGGGCATTTGCTTTCTGCCCACTTATCTGAGATGTCTGTGGGCTGACCAGTCTCAGGCAGCTTAATAACTAGGTGTAGAAAAACCACCACAGTGTCAGGGGCTGCTTTTTTTCACCTGATGGTAATGCTGAGTCAAGCGTGGAAGTCCCTATGAGTACAAAGAGGAAAAGACACACACACACACACACACACACACACACACAGGTCCTGAAACACCAAAGCGATCATCCCCTTTGCCCGGGAGCAGTGGGGATGGTGGGAAAGGCAGGAACATGGGACAGACCTCAGACTAGCCGTTCTCCAGCGGGTATGAGCCTCGGATCCAGGTAAGGCACGGCTTCCATTGTCTATCTAGTGGGGCTGCTGTCAGGATAAAAATGAGAATATTTATGCGGAGATACTAAGAGGTCTGTCTCACCCTCTTGCATCCACTTCCCAGAAGGGGGGGAAAAATGTTCCTACTGTTGAAGACATGATTAGATTCTTAAAAGTGTGAGAAACCAGCTACATAAATTGGGAGGCATATGTCAAGGTTTTGTGTTTTTTTTCCCAAATAGAAAAGAAATACGCACTGTTACATTTCCGCAGACGATGACACCCAGCCATTCTATCGTTTCGCAGATGGCGTTCCGTGAGCCTGCCAGCACCCATGTGTTTGCTCATATGGGAATCTTCCAAAGCTTGTTGGTATCAAAGTTCTTTTTCTCTTTCAGTCTCTGACTTCTTGACCATGAAGTACTTACATGATCATACATGGTTTCTTTTGTGCTAATGGCACTTTTTTTTTTTTTAAGTAAAGCGAAGGTACTTTTGCTTTTACCACCTGTCCCCATCCCTCCGTGGCTTTGCCACGGGAACAGACCCTGCCTATTTGTCTCTCTCCCTCCTGCTTCTCTTCTATCACTGCCTCGTCACTCACGAGTCCATCATTCCTGAGAAAGAGGAGTCCCCAGTGTTCCAGGCACACTAGGGAAATAAGTTTTCCCTAGAACAGTGTTTCTAAACGACGGGATGTGATTTTTAGGTGACTTTCTTTTCTCCATTTTCTCCATTAAATGACATTTTATCCCATTCTGAGAAAATCATTTCCTTTTCAACTCTCCTTTAGTCCTTCTGATTCCACGAAGGAGAGAGGACCAGGGTTGCACTATGATACTCGAACATTTCTCTAACCGAAATTCAGTCTCCGTTTGTAACAAAGAAAGAGCAGATCATGGGTTCAGAGTCTTGGTTGCATTAGGAATTTAATTACAGAAGGTTTTTTTTTTCTTTGCAGTTTTTAATTTGACTAGCATTTTTAATTCACACCAAATGATGCATTGCTTTTATTTGCAAAAATAAACAATTGGGTTTCCTCTTAAAAATAAATTTCCCACTAAAAATAAAAATAAAAGTCTTAAAAAATTACATTCCTTGAATTTTAAAAGCCAGTGATTTAAAGAAGCAAAGCGTGGCTCAGATAAGACATGGATATGTCAAAATTGGGAGGGCGGCACTTGTACCGCTGAAGTCTGACCATTTGCTCAGGACCATCGGAGAGAAGCTAGCCATGCAGGACCATCACGAGAAGCTAGACATACAGAGAGGGTGGAGTAGGTGTTGCTCAGAACACAGGGATTCTTTCCAAAGAAACATAAAGGCCACGCCCCCCTCTTCTTCCACTGATACCCACCAGCGTTGGCATGGCCACCATCACCGCATAACCATCACCACCCCTCCCCCGTCACCTCCGTGACTCGCCACTGGCGGGAAAGCCCGCGTCTCACCACCCTCCTCCTCAGGCTCCAAATGGTAACCTGAACGGAGAAAACAGAAATTTAATTAGGATGGTTACACGTTTTGATACGAAAAAAATATAAAGAATAGAGAATATCCTCTGCTTACCAAAGTGGGCTCCAAAACTACCAAGGACCTCAGCATCTACAGGGGGAAAATTCTTAATTTAAAATATTATGACCCAAGAGAAGTCCATTGAAATGGTCAAGGTTTTTTTTTGTTTTGTTTTGTTTTGTTTTAAGAGACAGAGAGTATGCAAGTGGGGTGTGGGACAGAGGAGGAGGGAGAGAAAGAATCTTAAGCAGGCCTCACACCCAGTGTGAATGAGTCTGGCGCGGAGCATGATCTCAGGATGCTGAGATCATGATCTGAGCCAAGTCAAGAGTCAGTCGTTTAATTGCACTACCGGGTATTTACCCCAAAGATACAGATGTAGTGAAAAGAAGGGCCATCTGTACCCCAATGTTCATAGCAGCAATGGTCACAGTTGCCAAACTGTGGAAAGAACCAAGATGCCCTTCAACAGATGAATGGATAAAGAAGATGTGGTCCATATACACTATGGAGTATTATGCCTCCATCAGAAAGGATGAATACCCAACTTTTGTATCAACATGGACGGGACTGGAAGAGATTATGCTGAGTGAAATAAGTCAAGCAGAGTCAAGTATCATATGGTTTTGCTTATATGTGGAGCATAAGAAATAACACGGAGGACATAGGGAGATGGAGAGGAGAAGGGAGCTGGGGGAATTTGGAGAGAGAGATGAACCATGTGAGACTGTGGACTCTGAAAAACAATCTGGGGGTTTTGGAGGGGTGGGGGGGTGGGAGGTTGTGTGAGCCTGGTGGTGGGTATTAAGGAGCGCACGTATTGCATGGAGCACTGGGTGCGGTGCATAAGCAATGAATTCTGTTACGCTGAAAAGAAATAAAAAAATTTTTTTTTAAAAGAGTCAGTCGCTTAACTGATGGAGTCACCCAGGTGCCCTGCAAAGTCAATATTTTTAAATGCAGTAATTATGGCATTAATTACCTATCGCTACAACCACGGTGGCTAGCTAACCCACAACCACACAAAAACGCAGTAGCCTATAATAGTAGGTGTTTACGTGGGTGGTGTGGTCAGTGGGGGCTCTGCTGATCCTGGCTGGGCTTGCCTCAGTGGCAGGGTATTGGCTGGACGTTCACTGCCAGAAGCTGGCCTCAGCCGGGACAACGTTCACTGCATTGCCCGGTCCCCAGTTCACTAGCAGGTAGCCTGGAGAGGTTCTTGCGGTAATGGTTGTTCAAGACCCTGCTTGTATCACGTTTGTGATCATCCCGTTGGTCTAAAGAAGTCATATGGCTGGGCCTAGAGGCCAAGCGGGAGGGCATGGAAAGTTCCCTGGCAAAGGACATGGATATAGGGAGGAGGGATGGTGACCTGGGGCCATTTTGCAATATAACACAACCTTAAAACACACTTTAGAAAAAGTTTTCAAACAATTTTTTGAAAAATTTAAAGCCATGTTGGAATAAATACATTCTTGAAAAATACCAGCAATATTGTAAGATAAACCAAAATTACATCTTATGCTGTAATAACCTTCATCATTATACCTAATTGTGTTTCTTTCTCCTTTTTTAAACTTTTTAAAAAAGATTTTATTTATTTATTTGACCAAGAGAGACAGCGAGAGTGGGAACACAAGGAGGAGGAGTGGGAAAGGGAGAAGCAGGCTTCCTGCTGAGCAGGGAACATGATCAGGGTTCGATCCCAGGACCCTGGGATTGTGACCTGAGCTGAAAGCAGACACCCAACAACTGAGCCACCCAGATGTCCCCTAATTGTGTTTCTGCAACAAAACTCATGGGGGGGGGCTGTTTGTTTGTTTTAAACAGTCAGTATGTTTTTTTTGTTTTGTTTTGTTTTGTTTTTTTATTTATTTGACAGACAGAGATCACAAGTAGGCAGAGAGAGAGAGGAAGGGAAGCAGGCTCCCTGCTGAGCAGAGAGCCCAATGCGGGGCTCGATCCCAGGACCCTGAGACCATGACCTGAGCCGAAGGCAGAGGCTTTAACCCACTGAGCCACCCAGGTGCCCCAACAGTCAGTATGTTTTATTGTGAACATTTTTATATGACATTAAATGTTTCTTTAAATGGGACAATTTTGTTTTTGTTTGTTTTTTTTTTTAATTTTTAAATTTTTTTTATTTGTTTATTTTCAGCATAACAGTGTTCATTGTTTTTGCACCACACCCAGTGCTCCATGCAGTACGTGCCCTCCCTATTACCCACCACCTGGTTCCTCAACCTCCCCCCCCCCCCCCCGCCCCTTCAACCTTCAAAACCCTTTGGTTGTTTTTCAGAGTCCATAGTCTCTCATGGTTCATCTCCCCTTCCAGTTTCCCTCAACTCCCTCTCCTCTCCATCTCCCCATGTCCTCCGTGTTCTTTGTTATGCTCCACAAATAAGTGAGACCATATGATACTTGACTCTCTCTGCTTGACTTATTTCGCTCAGCATAATCTCTTCCAGTCCTGTCCATGTTGCTACAAAAGTTGGGTATTCATCCTTTCTGATGGAAGCATAATACTCCATTGTGTATATGTACCACATCTTCCTTATCCATTCGTCTGTTGAAGGGCATCCTGGTTCTTTCCACAGTTTGGTGACCGTGGCCATTGCTGCAATAAACATTGGGGTACAGATGGCTCTTCTTTTCACTACATCTGTATCTTTGGGGTAAATACCCAGCAGTGCAATTGCAGGGTCATAGGGAAGCTCTATTCTTAATTTCTTGAGGAATCTCCACACTGTTCTCCAAAGTGGCTGCACCAACTTGCATTCCCACCAACAGTGTAAGAGGGTTCCCCTTTCTCCACATCCTCTCCAACACACGTTGTTTCCTGCCTTGCTAATTTTGGCCATTCTAACTGGTGTCAGGTGGTATCTCAATGTGGTTTTAATTTGAATCTCCCTGATGGCTAGTGATGATGAACATTTTTTCATGTGTCTGATAGCCATTTGTATGTCTTCGTTGGAGAAGTGTCTGTTCATATCTTCTGCCCATTTTTTGATATGATTATCTGTTTTGTGTGTGTTGAGTTTGAGGAGTTCTTTATAGATCCTGGATATCAACCTTTTGTCTGTACTGTCATTTGCAAATATCTTCTCCCATTCCGTGGGTTGCCTCTTTGTTTTGTTGACTGTTTCCTTTGCTGTGCAGAAGCTTTTGATCTTGATGAAGTCCCAAAAGTTCATTTTCGCTTTTGTTTCCTTTGCCTTTGGAGACATATCTTGAAAGAAGCTGCTGTGGCTGATATCGAAGAGGTTACTGCCTATGTTCTCCTCTAGGATTCTGATGGATTCCTGTCTCACATTGAGGTCTTTTATCCATTTCGAGCTTATCTTTGTGTACGGTGTAAGAGAATGGTCGAGTTTCATTCTTCTACATATCGCTGTGGGACAATTTTTTAAAAAAGATTTTATTTATTTGACAGGCAGAGATCTCAAGTAGGCAGAGAGGCAGGCAGAGAGAGAGGGGGAAGCAGGCTCCCCGCTGAGCAGAGAGCCCGATGTGGGGCTTGATCCCAGGACCCTGGGATCATGACCTGAGCCGAAGGCAGATGCTTAACCAACTGAGCCACCCAGGTACCCCTGAATGGGACAATTTTTAATAGTGCCAAAGGATGTAGTTACAGATGTTCCACGATCTAGTGAACCAAAACCTTATTATTAGATATTTTTGCCATCTCCATATTCTCATTATAATGGACACAGCTACCATGAAAATTCTTGTCTATGAACAGGGATCATACCTTTGACTTCTTTTTTTACTTCTTCACCTTGCAGGAAGCTAAGCATATAATCACCGCCTAAGTGAAGCCTACAGGAGAACAAAAGCGTTCCAGATGGTTCCTTTATTTATCTGTTTGTTTGTTTTTAACGATTTATTTATTTTAGGGGGAGAGTGTGAGCGTGAGGCCAGGGAGGAAGGAAAAAAGTGAGAGGGAAAGAGAGAGAAACGCAGCAGGGCTCATTCTTAGGATCCAATTGGAGACCAAAGGTCGGTTGCTTAACTAGCCGCCGTGCCACCCAGCCACCTCCAAATTGTCACTTTAACCGGGGACCTTGAATTGTTGAAAATAAAAAAATACCTTTGGATCTGAGGATGACCTTGTTTCCTTCTCTAAGCAGAAAGCAAAGAGAGATAGACCAGCAGGGAGATGACGTGACTTTGCGCTTTCAGAAACCGAGAGAGGTGTTTATTGCCAAAGTCTCCTTAAAGCTAAGATTATGACTGGAAGGCTTTCAGCTTCCGGCCTAACCCTGGTAGCCTCGGGCTGCAGGTCAATCGCGTGAGGAAGTGATAGCCTCTAGCCCCAGCCATCTGTCCACCAGTGGAACTTGGAAACATGACCTGGCCTTGCTTTGGAGCAGTAACTTATTTTTGTTTGGTGGGAAGCTGGGGCCAGGGCGGTGAGAAGACACGGCCCTAAATATGATATAATCCAGCTGTCCAAATATGTACAGTTCAATTCAGCTGGTCATCCGTTCCCCCGAACCCAGATGTTTGCCATCATGCAATCTCAGATTATCTTTCCTTACATCCAACGTAACTTGTACTAATCATGTTTGTCGAAGAGCTGCATTTGCTTTTAATTAGAACACATCTACTTGGATTCCCTGGGTTGCCTTGGTTTCCACTCAGAGACACAGCCTACATTATTAATAAGCTTTGAAGCATAACGACCAGGGCCTTGTGACAAATCGCTGGGGCTTTCCTTCTATCTCTGAGTTCAGGTAGAAGAATATCAGTACTGCACAAACACTCTTTTCTGATTACTAGTATCTGTTAGCACACAGATAACGCTGTCGTGTGACACGTTCTCCAACCACTAGCTCTCGTGATGGCAGCAGGCTCTTCATATCTCTGTGTCTTTGTGTTCAAATGTCTCCAATGATTATGCCTGCTGGTTAGACCTACCGTGAAGTCTGGTCAGATGTGTGATCTTGCGTGGGTCATCAACAATGCTTCTGAGCTTAATTTCCTTAACTGAAAATTAGAGGGAAATGAAAGGGTGTCGTGAGGATTTGGGGTCATAAAATATGTCAAACAGCCAGCAGACTGCCTGGTACACAGTATGTACGCAAAGACTTCTGCTCCGTCCAGCCCTTGAAAAACCTCCAGCTAGGGGGTGCTTGGGTAGCTCAGTCAGTTAAGACTCTGAGTCTGGGTTTCAGCTCAGGTCATGATCTCAGAGTCCTGAGATGAGTTCCGTGTCAGGCTCCTTGCTCAGCGCAGAGTCTGCTTAAGATCCTCTCCCTCTACCCCTCCCTCTTCACCCCTCCCAGACCCCGCTTGCGGGCTCGCTTTCTCTTTAGCTAGGAGTCTGACCTTCTAAGTGCCTGACCAGTCCTACTTCCAGGTACTGAGGTGGATTTTCAATGAGATTAGTTTTCAAGCTTTAGTCCTTCTGTCTGGGAGACAGTGAGAAAAGAAAGTAAGAGAAAAACCCTCTATGAATATTCCGGATGTGCTGGAAGCAGTCAGGGTTATTCTATACTGGGTCCCTTTCCTGCCAGACAGGCTTCTAGCCCATTTTTTTTTGATCTGATGCATTGCTTACTAAGAGCATCTTCTGCTGATTTTATCTCTCAAGTGTATCAATAGTTGCTACCAGGGGAACACGCACCTGACATTCACGACGTTGGGACCATATGTCTATTATGAAAAAATAAATACATTGATTATATGATTAATTCTTTTCATTTTTCACCAGCTTGTTTGTCAAGAGTTTCTTTCCAAAAGACGACTTATTCTTGATGGGAAAATAAAATCCCGATTCTGAGTCTGTGAAGCTGAGCCAAGCCCAGGAATGAGGCACGAACCAGACAGGTGCTCTCAAGGCTCTTTTCTACCCTCCCCCAGACACTCAGCAGACTGAGCCACCCCGGCGCCCCTGTACCGCACATTCTTTATTCACTCATATATCGATGACACGAGGGTTGCCTTCACGTCTCGACTCTTATAAATAGTGCTGCAATAAATACAGAGGTGCTGTGTAGCTTATCAAATTAGTGTTTTGTTTTCTTTGGGTAGATACCCAGCAGTGGAATTACTGGATATATGGTAATTCTGTTTGTAGGGTGGTTTTTTAAAGACTTTACTTATTTATTTGAGGGGGAGAGAGAGAGCACAAGCAGGGGGAGGGGCAGAGGCAGAGGGAGAAGCAGGCTCCCCACTGATCAGGGAGTCTGATGTGGGGCTCAATCCCAGGACCCTGGGATCATGAACCGAGCTGAAGGCAGACGCTTAACTCACTGAGCCACCCAGGTGTCCCTTTATTTTTAGTTTTTTGAGGAACTGTCATACTGTTTTCCACAGTGGTTGTACCAATTTGCATTCCCACCAGTAGAGCACAGCGGTTCCTTTTACTCCTTCTGTGGTCTCTCTGGAGAAGAACCCTCCATGTATCTGTGGGGGTAGGGGATCTAAACACCTGGCTACTGGTTGTTCTGAGCACAGAGCTGGGGAAGGGGTGCCCCTGAGGCTCCTTTGTTCCATTTGACTCTTCAATAATGCCTGTGTTTTCTATCTAGTTTCTCATTTTTGTCCTCTATTGTACCGTATGTGGTTTGCAAGGCTGGCCTGTCCTCAGGACTCTGGCAAGCAGGATCCTAGAATCCCTCCAGCCTTTGACCTTATGGGACCTGCCAAGACTAGGTGGTACACTGCCCACCCTGCTTCATGAGTCCATATTCTTCCATTTGCTTCCAGTCTCCTGGGAACTTGTTCAGATCCGTCACACTCCGATGGGCTCCCTTCTGTCCTGGCTATCATTCTTTAGTGTCATTTTAACGGGATCATGGGAGACAGGAGATAAACATTATGCTCAATTTGTCACCTGAGGCACTGCTCCCTTTGTTTTCATTATAAAAACACGGTGTGTTGTGCTGATTAAGGTAAGCTAAACTGATGTAACACAGGGATCCTCAAACGCATTTGATAGAATAGAAGGTTATTTCATGTTCATGTCGTAGCCCAAGGTTTCTGGCAGTGGCTCTCCCCAGGGCAGAGATTCAGGAACCCTGGGGGTTTTGTCTTCCCTCGTGTGCCTGGCCAGCAGAAGAGAAAAGAAGGTATGGAGGAGACATGCTTACTTTTCAAAACCTTTAGGCCTGCAGCGCATGCCGCCCATCTGCTCACATTCTTTTTTTTTTTTTTTTCATTTTATTTATTTTTTCAGTGTAACAGTATTCATTCTTTTTGCACAACACCCAGTGCTCCATGCAAAACGTGCCCTCCCCATTACCCACCACCTGTTCCCCCAACCTCCCACCCCTGACCCTTCAAAACCCTCAGGTTGCCCCAACCTCCCACCCCTGACCCTTCAAAACCCTCAGGTTGTTTTTCAGAGTACATAGTCTCTTATGGTTCGCCTCCCCTCCCCAATGTCCATAGCCCGCTCCCCCTCTCCCAATCCCACCTCCCCCCAGCAACCCCCAGTTTGTTTTGTGAGATTAAGAGTCATTTATGGTTTGTCTCCCTCCCAATCCCATCTTGTTTCATTTACTCTTCTCCTATCCCCCTACCCCCCCATGTTGCTTCTCCATGTCCTCATATCAGGGAGATCATATGATAGTTGTCTTTCTCCGATTGACTTATTTCACTAAGCATGATACGCTCTAGTTCCATCCACGTCGTCGCAAATGGCATGATTTCATTTCTTTTGATGGCTGCATAGTATTCCATTGTGTATATATACCACATCTTCTTTATCCATTCATCTGTTGATGGACATCTAGGTTCTTTCCATAGTCTGGCTATTGTAGACATTGCTGCTATAAACATTCGGGTACACGTGCCCCTTCGGATCACTATGTTTGTATCTTTAGGGTAAATACCCAGTAGTGCAATTGCTGGGTCATAGGGTAGTTCTATTTTCAACATTTTGAGGAACCTCCATGCTGTTTTCCAGAGTGGTTGCAACAGCTTGCATTCCCACCAACAGTGGAGGAGGGTTCCCCTTTCTCCACATCCTCTCCAGCATCTGTCATTTCCTGACTTATTAATTTTAGCCATTCTGACTGGTGTGAGGTGATATCTCATTGTGGTTTTGATTTGTATTGCCCTGATGCCGAGTGACGTGGAGCACTTTTTCATGTGTCTGTTGGCCATCTGGATGTCTTCTTTGCAGAAATGTCTGTTCATGTCCTCTGCCCATTTCTTGATTGGATTGTTTGTTCTTTGGGTGTTGAGTTTGCTAAGTTCCTTATAGATTTTGGATACTAGCCCTTTATCTGATATGTCGTTTGCAAATATCTTCTCCCATTCTGTCAGTTGTCTTTTGGTTTTGTTAACTGTTTCCTTTGCTGTGCAAAAGCTTTTGATCTTGATGAAATCCCAATAGTTCATTTTTGCCCTTGCTTCCCTTGCCTTTGCCGTTGTTCCTAGGAAGATGTTGCTACGGCTGAGGTCGAAGAGGTTGCTGCCTGCATTCTCCTCAAGGATTTTGATGGATTCCTTTCTCACATTGAGGTCCTTCATCCATTTGGAGTCTATTTTCGTGTGTGGTGTAAGGAAGTGGTCCAATTTCATTTTTCTGCATGTGGCTGTCCAATTTTCCCAGCACCATTTATTGAAGAGGCTGTCTTTTTTCCATTGGACATTCTTTACTGCTTTGTCGAAGATTAGTTGACCATAGAGTTGAGGGTCGATTTCTGGGCTCTCTATTCTGTTCCACTGATCTATGTGTCTGTTTTTGTGCCAGTACCATGCTGTCTTGATGATGACAGCTTTGTAATAGAGCTTGAAGTCCGGAATTGTGATGCCACCAACTTTGGCTTTGTTCTTCAATATTCCTTTGGCTATTCGAGGTCTTTTCTGGTTCCATATAAATTTTAGGATTATTTGTTCCATTTCTTTGAAAAAAATGGATGGTATTTTGATAGGGATTGCATTAAATGTGTAGATTGCTTTAGGTAGCATAGACATTTTCACAATATTTATTCTTCCAATCCAGGAGCATGGAACATTTTTCCATTTTTTTGTGTCTTCCTCAATTTCTTTCATGAGTACTTTATAATTTTCTGTGTATAGATTCTTAGTCTCTTTGGTTAGGTTTATTCCTAGGTATCTTATAGTTTTGGGTACAATTGTAAATGGGATTGACTCCTTAATTTCTCTTTCTTCAGTCTTGTTGTTGGTGTACAGAAATGCAACTGATTTCTGTGCATTGATTTTATATCCTGACACTTTACTGAATTCCTGGACAAGTTCTAGCAGTTTTGGAGTGGAGTCTTTTGGGTTTTCCACATATAGTATCATATCATCTGCGAAGAGTGATAGTTTGACTTCTTCTTTACCAATTTGGATGCCTTTAATTTCTTTTTGTTGTCTGATTGCTGAGGCTAGGACTTCTAGTACTATGTTGAATAGCAGTGGTGATAATGGACATCCCTGCCGTGTTCCTGACCTTAACAGAAAAGCTTTCAGTTTTTCTCCATTGAGAATGATATTTGCGGTGGGTTTTTCATAGATGGCTTTGATAATATTGAGGTATGTGCCCTCTATCCCCACACTTTGAAGAGTTTTGATCAGGAAGGGATGCTGTACTTTGTCAAATGCTTTTTCAGCATCTATTGAGAGTATCATATGGTTCTTGTTCTTTCTTTTATTAATGTGTTCTATCACATTGATTGATTTGCAGACGTTGAACCAACCCTGCAGCCCTGGAATAAATCCCACTTGATCGTGGTGAATAATCCTTTTAATGTACTGTTGAATCCTATTGGCTAGTATTTTGGCGAGAATTTTTGCATCTGTGTTCATCAAGGATATTGGTCTGTAGTTCTCTTTTTTGGTGGGATCCTTGTCTGGTTTTGGGATCAAGGTGATGCTGGCCTCATAAAATGAGTTTGGAAGTTTTCCTTCCGTTTCTATTTTTTTGGAACAGTTTCAAGAGAATAGGAATTAGTTCTTCTTTAAATGTTTGGTAGAATTCCCCTGGGAAGCCGTCTGGCCCTGGGCTTTTGTTTGTTTGGAGATTTTTGATGACTGTTTCAATCTCCTTACTGGTTATGGGCCTGTTCAGGTTTTCTATTTCTTCCTGGTTCAGTTGTGGTAGTTTATATGTCTCTAGGAATGCATCCATTTCTTCCAGATTGGCCAATTTGTTGGCGTAGAGTTGCTCATAGTATGTTCTTATAATTGTCTGTATTTCTTTGGTGTTAGTTGTGATCTCTCCTCTTTCATTCATGATTTTATTGATTTGGGTCCTTTCTCTTTTCTTTTTGATGAGTCTGGCCAGGGGTTTATCAATCTTATTGATTCTTTCAAAGAACCAGCTCCTAGTTTCATTGATTTTTTCTATTTTTTTTTTTTTTTTGGTTTCTATTTCATTGATTTCTGCTCTGATCTTTATGATTTCTCTTCTCCTGCTGGGTTTAGGGTTTCTTTCTTGTTCTTTCTCCAGCTCCTTTACGTGTAGGGTTAGGTTGTGTACTTGAGACCTTTCTTGTTTCTTGAGAAAGGCTTGTACTGCTATATATTTTCCTCTCAGGACTGCCTTTGCTGTGTCCCACAGATTTTGAACTGTTGTGTTTTCATTATCATTTGTTTCCATGAATTTTTTCAATTCTTCTTTAACTTCCTGGTTAACCCATTCATTCTTTAGAAGGATGCTGTTTAGTCTCCATGTATTTGGGTTCTTTCCAGCTTTCCTCTTGAGATTGAGTTCTAGCTTCAGAGCATTGTGGTCTGAAAATATGCAGGGAATAATCCTAATCTTTTGATACCGGTTGAGACCTGATTTGTGACCCAGGATGTGATCTATTCTGGAGAAGGTTCCATGTGCACTAGAGAAGAATGTGTATTCTGTTGCTTTGGGATGAAATGTTCTGAATATATCTGTGATGTCCATCTGGTCCAATGTGTCATTTAAGGCCTTTATTTCCTTGTTGATCTTTTGCTTGGATGATCTGTCCATTTCAGTGAGGGGAGTGTTCAAGTCCCCTACTATTATTGTATTATTATTGATGTGTTTCTTTGATTTTATTATTAATTGGTTGATATAGTTGGCTGCTCCCATGTTAGGGGCATAGATATTTAAAATTGTTAGATCTTCTTGTTGGACAGACCCTTTGAGTAGGATATAGTGTCCTTCCTCATCTCTTATTATAGTCTTTGGCTTAAAATCTAATTGATCTGATATAAGGATTGCCACCCCAGCTTTCTTCTGATGCCCATTAGCATGGTAAATTGTTTTCCACCCCCTCACTTTAAATCTGGAGGTGTCTTCGCGTCTAAAATGAGTTTCTTGTAGGCAACATACTGATGGGTTTTGTTTTTTTATCCATTCTGATACCCTGTGTCTTTTGATTGGGGCATTTAGCCCATTAACATTCAGGGTAACTATTGAGAGATATGAATTTAGTGCCATTATTAGCCTGTAAGGTGACTGTTACTGTATATTGTCTCTGTACCTTTCTGATCTACTACTTTTAGGCTCTCTCTTTGCTTAGAGGACCCCTTTCAATATTTCCTGTAGAGCTGGTTTGGTGTTTGCAAATTCTTTCAGTTTTTGTTTGTCCTGGAAGCTTTTTACCTCTCCTTCTATTTTCAATGATAGCCTAGCTGGATAGAGTATTCTTGGCTGCATGTTTTTCTCGTTGAATGCTCTGAATATATCATGCCAGCTCTTTCTGGCCTGCCAGGTCTCTGTGGATAAGTCTGCCGCCAATCTAATATTTTTACCATTGTATGTTACAGACTTCTTTTCTCGGGCTGCTTTCAGGATTTTCTCTTTGTCACTAAGACTTGTAAATTTTACTATTAGGTGACGGGGTGTGGACCTATTCTTGTTGACTTTGAGGGGGGTTCTCTGCATCTCCTGGATTTTGATGCTTGTTCCCTTTGCCATATTAGGGAAATTCTCTCCAATGATTCTCTCCAATAGACCTTCTGCTCCCCTCTCTGTTTCTTCTTCTTCTGGAATCCCAATTATTCTAATGTTGTTTCGTCTTATGGTGTCACTTATCTCTCGAATTCTCCCCTCATGGTCCAGTAGCTGTTTGTCCCTCTTTTGCTTGGCTTCCTTATTCTCTGTCATTTGGTCTTCTATATCACTAATTCTTTCTTCTGCCTCATTGATCCTAGCAGTGAGAGCCTCCATTTTTTATTGCACCTCATTAATAGCTTTTTTGATTTCAACTTGGTTAGATTTTAGTTCTTTAATTTCTCCAGAAAGGGCTTTAATATCTCCAGAGAGGGTTTCTCTAATATCTTCCATGCCTTTTTCGAGCCCGGCTAGAATGTTCAGAATCGTCATTCTGAACTCTTGATCTGACATATTACCCATGTCTGTGTTGATCAGGTCCCTAGCCTTCGGTACTGTCTCTTGTTCTTTTGTTTGTGGTGATTTTTTCCGCCTTGTCATTTTGTCCAGATAAGAGAATATGAAGGAGCAAATAAACCACTAAAAGGGTGGCAAAGACCCCGGAAAAATGCGCTGTAACCAAATCAGAAGAGACCCCAAATTGTGGGGGGGAGAAAGGGGATAAAAACAGCTTCTGAAAAAAAAAGAGAAAAAAAAAAAAGAAAGAAATTTAAAAAATAAAACAAATAAAAAATATAAAAAAGAAAGAAAAAATATATATATTTAGATGAACTAGTCAAAAAATGTTAAAAAAGAAAAGGGTAAAAGTTTAAAAAAAAATTTAGCAGAAGAAGAAAAAAGAAAAAAGAAAAAAAAATTGAAAAAAGAAAAAAAAAATTGAAGTAGCCGCAAGACTAAAGAATCATGGGGAGAAAGCCATGAGTTCCGTGCTTTGCTTTCTCCTCCTCTGGAATTGCTCTGCTGTCTTAGGAATTGAATCTGCTTTCTCCTTGATAGATGAACTTCATCCTGGCTGGATATTTTGTTGATCTTCTGGGGGAGGGGCCTGTTGTAGTGACTCTCAAGTGTCTTTGCCCGAGGCGGGATTGCACCGCCCTTACCAGCGGCCGGACTAAGTAATCGGCTCGGGTTCGCTTTTGGGAGCTTCTGTTCCCTGAATGCTTTCCGTAGAGTTCCGGAGGACGGGAATGAAAATGGCGGCCTCCCAGTCTCCGGCCCGGAGGAGCCGAGAGCCTGGGGCCCCACTCCTCAGTGCGCCCCCAGAGGACAGCTCCCAATCACTCCCATATCCCCAGCCTCTAGCCGTGCTCCGAGCTCACCCAGCCCGCGACCAGTTCAAGGTAACCCCGAGCTGAGAGTTTAGTCCTCGGCTCTGTCTCTCCAGCCGGCTTCTCCGTTCTAATACCTGCGAGCTCTCCGACACTCCGACACCCCCGATCCTTCTGTGACCCTGCGGGGCCTGGGGCCACGCTGGCCCCGCGTGGGCTTCACCCCGGTTTAGCCCCTGGAGCAATGTCCCTCAGTGGAACAGACTTTTAAAAGTCCTGATTTTGTGCTCCGTTGCTCCGCCGCTTGCCGGGAGCCGGCCCCTCCCCCCGCGGTCTATCTTCCCGTCGTTTTAGATTCACTTCTCTGCCAGTCCTACCTTTCAGAAAGTGGTTGATTTTCTGTTTCTAGAGTTGCTGTTCTTCTTCTCTTCGCTCTCCCGTTGGATTTGTAGGTGTTTGCAATGTTTAGATAAGCTATCGAGCTGATCTCCTGCTACCTGATGTAGTCTCAGGCTGCTACTTCTCCGCCATCTTGACTCCTCCCCCTCTGCTCACATTCTACTGGAGCGAACGTATCCTAGTTCCACAGCAAAGGAGCCTGGACGACTGGGTCCTTGACGAGGCAGCTCTTCCCAGTGGCACCTGTCTGTGATGATGAGAAGGATGGATCTGGTTGTACACCTGGTCTCCTTCGCACACATGCTTGAGCCCAGAATGCAAGTGAGACATGGTGGTAAGAACTGGGCGGGATGGCCATTGGCTCAGTGACAATGACAGGTATCTAATGGCAGTGAGGTATGACACCTTCACACCTGGCTGTTTCCCCAAACTACCACGTGTCTCCCTGAGCTGCTGCAGCTGCTCTGAAGGGGAACCGAAGGAAACGATGCTCATTTAATAAAATCTATGTGTCAGGCACTCTGCTAGGTGATTTACATACAAGCCAGACAACACATGCTTCCTGAGTCACAACAGAACTGTTTCTCTCTGTGAAATTGGGCTCCCTGTGGGAAAGGCGTAGTACTAGGGGATCTTTTTAAAGGAATTAATTGGTCTAAAATCACTGCTTGCCTACTAGGTATTCAAATGGTAGCGCCAGGTCTTGGGAACCCAGATATGGAAAGGGCTCCATGTCGTTTTTCAGAAGCTCCATTTTTCTCTAAAAGGCAAACAAACAATTGTAATACAGTGTGAGGCGTGGCACAGGGGAGAGGCGGGAAGACAAAAGTTTTTCTGCCAGGAGAGACAGGGTGGGCAGGGAGGAGGGGATTTCAGGTGTCGGGAAGTGGGTGTCTAGCATTTAAACAGGGTCTTGAAGGATAGTTAAGGAATTGTCAGAGAGAAAGGAGGAGGGGGAGGCATAGGCAGAGAGACTATTATGTATGAGTCAACATTCATGAGTTGCCATGGGGGTGACTGGCTGATGTACGTGGGAGCATACCAGTAAGGTGAGGCTAGAGAGGGGAGTGGAGAGGTGAGCATGCAGTTCCCACAAGACCAGGGTTTCTCTACCCCTGCGCTATTGACATTTGGGGCCAGAAAATTCTTTCTTTTATTTTTTAAGATTTTATACTTTGAGAGAGAGAGAGAGAACAAAAGAGCAGGGAGGAGGGGCAGAGGCAGAGGGAGAGGGAGAAGCAGACTCCCTGCTGGGCAGGGAGCCCGACACGGGCCTCGATCTCAGGACCATGGGATCATGACCTGAGTCAAAGGCAGATGCTTAACTGACTAAACCACCCACACGCCCTGGGGCCAGATAACTCTTTGCTGTGGGAGGCTCTCCTGTGGATAGGATAGAATACGTAGCAGGAACCCTGGTGTCGGTCCCCCAGATGGCTGTATGCTTCCCAAGTTGTGACAACTGAAAATGTCTACCTAGATGTTGCCAAGTGTCTCCTGGGAGACAGAGTGGCTTGGCTGAGAACCACTGCTTTAGACAGGTATCATCTTGCTTTGAGCACCCACCAGAGAATTAAGTACAGTGTTTGCATCTAGTAGGTCTATGTGCAAGTGGAGCACAGATGTCCTTGAGCCTTGAGCCAAAGTGCCTTATTCTATTAGCCAGTAGCCAGTGGCCTCGTCCTGGAGCATAATAGTGCTACGAAGACCAGCCAATACATAACAGCTGCCCTTTATTTTATATTACAGTTACCTTTAAAATGCCTGGCTTGACAGTATATGGAAAGTGAGTCTCACAGGCATCCAGTTTACATTGATTTCCTTAAATGCAAGAGTAGGTCATTTAAAAATAAACTGATGGAGATCCAGGAAGATTAAAAGTGATTTTCGAATGTGCTTTCTATTTTTGCAGGCCAGAATGATCTCTTTCATGCTTTATGACCTAACCCCTAAAAAAAATTATACTTTGCTCACTTGCCAATGCCCCTGCAGTCCATCTGGGGAAAATATCAGTCAGGCTCCTACATTTTCTCAACTAACTGTTGACTTCGCTGCCTGCACATCTGGCATCTAAAACATATGGATCACTCTTTAATCAACAGCCCAGGATATCATCACTTTGAACACCTGTCAGAGAATTTATCCAAGAATTGATTGCAGTTCAGCATTTGCCAAGAGCGCGATCGAGACATCTGATGTGCAGGGAGGCCATCCAAATGGCATATTAACTCCTTGTTCTTCTCAGTTCCCTCCTTCTACCCCGGCCCAGAGTCAGCTCATGAGAAAAACAACAGGTCTGGGCTCTATTATTTAAGCTCTTCACAGCAGTGCTTTTGGTGGAACTAGGTTGTGAGTTCACTTTATTTATTTATTTATTATTTTGGTTGAAGGAAATATCAGAAATACCCACTTATGGAGAAAATCATCTCTTGAAAAATCGTGGTCAAAGTTGTTATCAGTTACAATCTTAAGAAGTCTGCTTCCTAAGAGTGAGCTGAGTTCAGGTTCCAGCAATGAGGGAAGAAAAGCCAGGATGTGCCTTTGGACAGAACATGGGCAGGTTCCAAGGCCAAGACCAGGAATGGCCAGAAGGAATGACAGTGATGACCTCATGGAAGGAATGAAGCATGTCCTGATGTGAGAGCAAGCGTTGGGGGGCGGGGATGGGGTGGGAGCATCTTTCAAACCTTTGCAATTGGTCCTTTGGACACCAGCAAGCCCTCAGGTGAAACCTATGGAAGAAAAAAGGACATTTTCACTCTAACTGAGATGGGGGTGCCTGGTCATTTAACCTCAACTGAGACTGAGTATGCAAACAGACAGTGGCTAAACCATATATAAGAATAGAACTCTGCGGGCGCCTAGGTGGTTCAGTTGGTTAAACATCAGGACTCCGGATTTTGGCTCAGATCATGATCTCAGGACCATGAGATCGAGCCCTGTGTTGGGCTCCATGCTCAGTGGGGAGTCTGCTTGGGATTCCTTCTCTCCCGCCCCCTCTCTCTTGACTTGTCCCTTCTTTTCCCTTGGAGAAATCTCACTCATCTTCCCAGGCCCAGCATGAGTGCCCTTGTTTCTGAGGAGGCTTTCCCGTCATTAGCAAAATCCCAAGAATTCTATTCTTTCTCCATGTTAGAAGGACGCAGCCGTCCAACACTCAATGTCAATGGGAAAGAAACTAGTATTTTCTGAGTATTGTCTATTTTCTGGGCGTTTTGTACATGTGTCAATTCATTAGGAATTCCTCCCTCCACTTCACAGATGATGGAAGCAAGCCCTTAACTCATCATATAAAATTAAAGATGTGTCTGTCTTTTCTAATTAGATTGTGAGCTCCTTGGTAAGGTTATTCCTTCTGAATTTTAATTCTTCATGCAGAGCAAATGCTGGACACATGAAAGATATTTCATTAGGGCTTGGCGAGTGAACAAATGAATGAATGACTACAGGCCAGGAAAAATGCATTTGTTTACAAGCCTAGTCTGGCTTTAGAGGACTAATTACTCAAAAGCATGGACCATATGGTTCTTGTAGGTAAAGGGGTGTAAGTCAAAATTTTCTTTTTCCCAGACCCAGTTTCTCTGGACAGAAAATCAATCACTATAAAACTGCAGGTGGAGGCCGCGAGTGTTTCCAGTTCCACTACATAAGTTTGGGGGCTTTGATGTCTGCGAGTCACGTACTGAAGATTTACCAGGCAGCGGTGGCTTCCTGCCTCGGTGAGAAGACGAATGCCAGCAGGTGATCTATAACCTGTGCCTAAGCAACAGAAAAGGAATTTTCTCGTGTAATCAGTATATATGAGAGCGTATCATTTCACGCAGCCCTGGGGAGTTCACGTCTTTGGTGCTTTGGGCCGACTTAATTATTTTTATCATTTTTTGTTGAAGAGTTGTCATGGCAATGGCATCAACAAATATTTTGAAGGGACAGATGCTATTTCCAGCACCCTTCAGTAGTGTTTCACTTTTGCCTGTTATCTACCCCTGCTCATCCACGCATACGCATTTTATACACTTGCAGCCGCAAAGCAATGTCTATTTTGAATTCTGCCATTTCACTTAACAGCACATCAAAAAACAGGCTCTGCGCTTCCCAAGCTTTCGTATTTAAAAAAATTTCAGTGTTTGCACAATATTCTGTAACTTACTAAATTATTCCCACGTTGTTGTGCAGTTAGTTCACTTCTCATATTTTTTGCTTTTTAGGTAACATTTTCAGGCAGCATCTTCTCGCATGCAATTTTTGCCTTCTGATTAACATGTCCTTAGAATAAATTCTTAGGGATCGAGCTTCTGACATCTTTGTGGTTTCTGCTGCATAATACCATGTTGCTTTGCAGAAGCACTTCTGCTAACTTCGAAAACAAGTTTAGAGCTCGAGGAGGATGTCTTGCTATGAACTCTATGAAGATGTATCCTTATGGTAAGAGCCTGGACACCTGAGGAATGATGGATCTCCTTAAAAGGAAGTAAAATGTATTTAGTGAGGTAGCCATGTGGGCTGCACATGTAGGAAAATTTAACACCAAGGCCATCTTGATTAGAATTTTCTGAAGCAAAACTGTTTTGCTCTGGGTGTGTGAACTCTCATAGTGGCGAGAGAAGATTTTTCTTGCCCCCCTCCTGAGGTTTGCACCTCATACATCTAGGTGTGACTGGTTTTTAAGAAACACACTAGAATTCTTACATATAAAAAGGACCATCTCTCAGAGATCTTCCCATAGGAACTTCTGATGTGATTGTTAAAAACGTGAAACCGTTCTTGAAGAATTGCACTGATATCTAGTTTTCAAACTCTAAAAGGAAATTTAGATTCATTTTATCTTTTTCTATACCACAAGAGATAGTCACCCAACTTGGTGACCAAGCTGTGAAAAGCAGGAAAGTTACTTTCGTAATCTTAGCTGCCATCATCCCAGGAGCACTCTCTGTGTGACAGGTTCATGCTAAGTCTCATGGAAACTCAACTAATGTTGAGAGGGCAGTGCTACTGATATGCCCATTTTATAGATCAGGAAACTGAGACTTGAAGGGCATGAGAGAACTGCTCTGTTATATAGCAGGACAGTGGCTGGTGTTGAAATCCAGGCCTTTCATGATCTCGAGCTGGAGCACTTGACTACTTGTCAGAGGCTGAGGGGAACAAACCTCCCAACAAGGGAGTTGGGCAGTAGAAGAGTTTCCCAAACTAAAAACTCAGGGGCTGGGGCAAGTAGGCATGGGAAAGGCAGAGATTCAGAGTCTAGAATCAGAGCCCAAATTCAGGCAATGGTTCCTGGATCATGGGTCTGATCACTCTGTCATTCCCACCTACTCCCCACCAAGAGGCTGAGCTCTGCCAGTGAAACCCAGCCATAGACAAGCCTTCAAGATGATGCTTCATTCTCATCACTATGCTTTTGTCTTTGGGGGAATCCCACTGTTTCTTCCTGGAAGCCCACAACAGGCCACTTAAGGCCTCTTGCCTCATCCCTGGACACCAGGCATTACTTGCTCACCTCAGTTCCACTGTCCTCTTCTCCTGGCCCTGCCTCCTGTCAGGTCCTGGCGTCTCCCTCGCCATCTGCCTCTTCTACAGCTGAGAGGTGCCATGGTTTATGTCCAAAGAACAGCAGGGTGCTAAGCGACTAGCTCTCTTTTGTCGGTCATACCTGTGCCCAACCTCCAGCCCCTTCTAGTAGACAGGGGTTCTTGTACTGGATCTTTGTTTCTTCCCCTCCCACCTGCCCCACGTTCCCCCACAAGAACCTCATCCTCACATACCAGTCCTTATATGACACAAGAAACTGGAAAATTTTTGGAGACAGAAGCCTGGGATATAACCAGAGAGCTGACACTCATGTGTGCTTGCCCATTTCATGTATACCATCCCTTTGAATCTTCACACTAACTCTGAAAGAAAGACAATGATTATGTTTGTTCTACTATACAAATAGAGGAAATAGATTTCACCCAACTTAAGTAATTTTCTCAAGGTCACATAACTGGAAAATGGCAGACCTAGATTTGCATGCAGAATTCTGCCTCTAGAGTCCACTCTTCTAACCTCCATTCTCCAGTGCTATCTCAGGGAGGTTAATGAAGGAATGGGAGTGGAACAGACCTAGAAACTGGAAAGGGGAGGTCCCAGTTTCTGAATGAGGGTAACCCAAAGGAGAAAGGTGACATCTGAAAAAAAATAAAACATGTCAAGCATATGTGTCTAAAATAAACCCTTCCTTTTTTTTTTGTTTTTAATACTTATTGGACAAAAAGAGAGAGAGTAACACAGGGTGAGCAGCAGGGAGAGGGAGAAGCAGGCTCTTGCTGAGCAGAGAGCCTGGCATGGGGCTTGATCCCAGGACTCTGGGATCATGACTTCAGCCAAGGGCAGATGCTTAACCAACTGAGCCATCCAGCGGCCCCTAAAATGAACTCTTGATGTGTCACTCCCAAACCCTGATTCTCCCCAGCCTTTCCCATCTCAGTCAATGGCAATTCTATCCTTCCAGTTCTTTAGCCTTGCAGCTTTCCCTGACTCGCCTCCTCTTCCTGTGCTCCATGCGTCAGAACTTTTTATTGGCTCCATCACGAAAGTGCAGAATCTAACCACTTCTTATACCTCTACCAAATTCCCTGGGCTCAAACAGTGTCATGTCTCATCTGCTCATTCCAGTGACCTCCTCACTTATGGCCCTGCTTCTGCCCTTGCACCCCTACAGTCCAGTCTCCACATGTCAACCAGGGTGATCTTCCCAAAACCAAAAATCAGATCAGGTCACTCCTCCACTAAATAACCAACAGATGGCTCATCCTTTCAGTGGCTCTGTCTTTTCCCCTCCCAGCTCTCTGCTCTTAGCTCCCACTGAAGCCTCTCACTCACTCCCCTCCAGTCTCACTGAACCCCTGACTATTTCCTGAACGTCTCAAACATGTCAAGCATACCAATAGGATGTGAGCTGTCCACTGAATATGCCTAAACATTAAGTGTTCCCCCTTGCTAAATGATGGAACCAAGCAATTGTCCTGAACTCTGAATGTAGACCACCTTTCTTGTCTCTATTCTGTGAGCTTTAATGAAGATAAAAGACATTCTATTAAGATCAAGGACTTTGACACTAATATGTCATCTGGAGAGTTTTAGGGACAATATATATTTTGGTTTTCCCCCCCCAATAGTCTTGACCACAGGATATGTTGAGGAAGGATGGAACCATGACTTTACCTGTTTGACACTGCAGGACCTTACAGGTAAGGGAAGGGTGTGTCAAACATTCCCCAATTCATGATTTAGGGAAGGGTTGACTATATATATATATATATATTTTTTTTTTTGGAGATGTTCAGAGAGTAAATATTTTAGGCATTTACTGGTCACTGTAGTGTGAAAGCAGGTCTGGTTATACATAATAAATGAGTGTGGCTATGTTTCAACAAAACATACTTATTAAAAAAAAAAAAGAGGCCAGATTTGGCCCCTGAGCCATAATTTGCTAATTTTTGATCTAAAGACACATGTGGAAGCCCAAGCCAACAAGAATGAGCAGAGGTCAGATATATTTCCATGGACACTGCTGGTCAGAAAAGAAATCACATTCTATTTTTTGTTGTACTTACAGTGTCTAATATCTCACCTGGCACATACTAAACATTTCTTAAAACTTTTTAAAATAAATGATTGAATGAATGAAGTATAGAATTCGAAGTGGGTCTTGATGAAGTCCCCCAAATTCATTTTTGCTTTTGTTTCCTTTGCCTTTGGAGACATGACTTGAAAGAAGTTGCTGTGGCCACTGTCGAAGAGGCTACTGCCTATTTTCTCTGCTAGGATTCTGATGGATTCCTGCCTCATGTTGAGGTCCTTTACCAATTTCGAGTTTATCTTTGTGTACGGTGTAAGAGAATGGTCGAGTTTCATTCTTCTACATATAGCTGTCCAGTTTTCCCCAGCACCATTTATTGAAGAGACTGTCTTTTTTCCACTGTATATGGAAATATACTGTATTTTTTTTCCTGCTTTATTGAAGATTAGTTGACCATAGAGTTGAGGATCCATATCTGGGCTCTCTACTCTGTTCCACTGGTCTTTGTGTCATTTTTATGCCAGTACCATGCTGTCTTGGTGATCACAGCTTTGTAGTAAAGCTTGAAATCAGGCAACGTGATGCCCCCAGTTTTGTTTTTCTTTTTCAACATTTCCTTAGCAATTTGGGATCTCTTCTGATTCCATACAAATTTTAGGATTGTTTGCTCCAGCGCTTTGAAAAACGCTGGTGGAATTTTGATCGGAATGGCATTGAAAGTATAGATTGCTCTAGGCAATGTAGACATTTTAACAATCAAAAGCTTCTGCACAGCAAAGGAAATAGTCAACAAAACAAAGAGGCAACCCACGGAATGAGAGAAGATATTTGCAAATGACTGTACAGACAAAAGGCTGATATCCAGGATCTACAAAGAACTCCTCAAACTCAACACACACAAAACAGATAATTGTGTCAAAAAATGGGCCGAAAACATGAACAAATACTTCTCCAATGAAGATATACAAATGACTGTCAGACACATGAAAAAGTGTTCATCAACATTAACCATTAGGGAAATTCAAATTAAAACCACATTGAGATACCCCCTTACACCAGTTAGAATGGCCAAAATTAACAGCAAACAACGTGTGTTGGAGAGGGTGTGGAGAAAGGGGAACCCTCTTACACTGTTGGTGGGAATGCAAGTTGGTGCAGCCACTTTGGAAAACAGTGTGAAGATTCTTCAAAAAATTGAAAATAGATTTACCCTATGACCCTGCAATTGCACTGCTGGGTATTTACCCCAAAGATACAGATGTAGTGAAAAGAAGAGCCATCTGTACCCCAATGTTCATAGCAGCAATGGCCACAGTCGCCAAACTGTGGAAAGAACCAAGATGCCCTTCAACGGATGAATGGATAAGGAAGATGTGGTCCACATACACTATGGAGTATTATGCCTCCATCAGAAAGGATGAATGAATACCCAACTTTTGTATCAACATGGACGGGACTGGAAGAGATTATGCTGAGTGAAATAAGTCAAGCAAAGAGAGTCAATAACCATATGGTTTCACTTATTTGTGGAGCATAAGAAATAACACGGAGGACATGGGGAGATGGAGAGGAGAAGGGAGGTGGGGGAATTTGGAGGGGGAGATGAACCATGAGAGACTGTGGACTCTGAAAAACAATCTGAGCGTTTTGAAGGGGCGGGGGTTGGGAGGTTGTGTGAGCCTGGTGGTGGGTATTATGGAGGGCACGTATTGCACGGAACACTGGGTGTGCTACATAAACAACGAATTCTGGAACACTGAAAAGAATTTTAAAAAATAAAAAAATTTAAAAAAGAATTTGGAGTGGGGAGATATTTTTCTCTACTTCTAGAGAGATCTTGTTCATTTAGGTGCTTATTTGACAAACATTTATGAAGGGTCCCCATTTGATGATTAAAAAGATGGGATTAAAAAAATTTATTCATTCATTTATTTTAGAGAGAGCGAACGTGCAAGCAAGTGGGGAAAGGAGCAGAGGGGGAGGGAGAAGGGGAGGGCAAGAATCTCGAACAGACTCTGCGCTGAGCCTGGAGTCTGACTCAGGGCTTGATCCCAGGTCCCACGACCCAAGAGATCAAGACCTGCATTGAAACTAAGAGCCAGGGGCACCTGGGTGGCTCAGTGGGTTAAAGCCTCTGCCTTCGGCTCAGGTCATGATCTCAGGGTCCTGGGATCGAGCCCCGCATCGGGCTCTCTGCTCCGCAGGGAGCCTGCTTCCTCCTCTCTCTCTGCCTGCCTCTCTGCCTGCTTGTGATTTCTGTCTGTCAAACCAATAAAATATTTGAAAAAAGAAAAAAAGAAAAAGAAAAAAGAAACTAAGAGCCAGTGCTTAACAGACTGAGCCACCCAGGTGTCCCATAACAATGGGATTTTCGTTGGACTTCACAGAGCAGAGTCTATCTTAGGAGACAGATGTTCAAGAAGGAGTATCAGCAAAGTGTGAAAAATGTTGACAGGAGAAGTTCAGGAGGCTTCGGAAACACTTTGAGATCTGTAGACAAATAATGATGTTCTGACTTCCATTAGGCTCTTTGCCTGTCAGTCAAGCCAAATTTAGTTTGCTGGGTAGCAAAAGCATGAGCCCATATATGAGGGAACCAGGGCTTACACAAGTGATAGACTTGTCATCTTTATAAACACTGATAAACTGTTTAGCAGCAGCACCCGTCTTCAATAAGGGAAGCTCAAACTGCATAACAGGGCTTTCCAATTGTTAATCAAGTGGAAATCACTCTGCTGTGAAGCCTGCATTAGGAGTTTTAGAGCATCATTTTATTTCTTTTCAAGCCTGTTTGAGGGAGTATTATGTTCAGAGCCAGGCTGTTAACAAAGCATTATATTTAATCTTTTTACCACTTTGATCTTTTTCAATAAAAATTATTTTCATTATTCCAAGTTTCATTTTGCTTTTCCTATATGTCCTTTATAAAACTGTCTGTAAGGGATAAAGAGCCCATTAAATACTGTGAAGTCCCAACCTGTCCTTAATAAAGAAAGAAATATGGGAGCCCTAACAGAAGGTCACTGCATTGTGAGAAAAATGGATTCATAGTGGGCGTAGATTTCTTTTTGCGTACATGCTGAATGCAGTGCCTGGTCAAGGTCTGTAAGAAAAATGACAAACTCCATACCTGCAATTTATCAGAATGACGTTTCCTATACTACAGATAGTCAGACTATAACAAAAGATCTAACATTCATGTCATCAGAGTCCCCAGAAGAAAGAGAGAGTGGGGCCAAAAAAGTATTTGAAGTAATAATGGCTGAAATGTTCCCAAATTTTGCAAAAGATCTGAGTTCACAGATGTAAGAAGCTGAATGAATCGCAAACAGGACCAACCTAAAGGAATTAAGATCAAAACATGTTATAGTCAAACGTCTGAAAAATAATGGCAAAGAAAACTATCTTGAAATCAGTAAGAGGGAAACAAAACCTTACCTAAAGGGGAAAACAAATTGGATGACATTGGATGACATTTCTCATCAGAAACCATGGAAGCCAGTGCACCACATTCTCCAAGTGCTGGAAGAATGCAGAATCCTATTCCCAGTGAAAATGTGTTTCAGGAATGAAGGAGAAATAAAACTTTTTCCAATGAACGACCTAAGAACATATGTAAGTAGCATATCAGCCCTGAAAGAATGGCTAACTAAAGTTCTCTAAGCAGAAAGAGACAATAAAAGAAGAATCCCTGGACTATCAAGAAGGAAGAAAGAACACATGCAGATAATATAATGGACTTCCCTTCTCCTCTGGAATTTTCTAAATTATTTTTTGATGGTGAAGGCAAAATAGTACTGTCTCTAGGGTTCTAAATGTATGTAGAGAAAATATCTACAATAATTACAATGTAAATGGGGAAAATAAAAGGACACTCAGGAAGGTAAGTTTTCTACACTTTATTTGAATTGGTAAAATTGAGCTTTACACAGTGGCAGTATCATAGCCAATGATGTTTATCCGAGGCACAGTTATTGCTAATTGAATTGGTAAAATTGCAACACCAGTAGATTGTAATAACTTCTGTATATATAAAATATTTGTGCAGCAACCACTAAAAAAAACTATATTAATATATAGTAAAAAATACTATAGTTAAATAAAAACCAAAATTCTAAAAAAATTCACACAAAGGAAGGAAAAAGGAAAATGAAGATTTTTAAAAATTTTAATGGCACACTTATGCACTAACATCAATAATTACATTAAATGGAAATTGTCCAGATATACTAATTGAAAGTTAGAGATTTTAAAAACCAGGACTCAACTACATGCTGTCTATAAGAAATTCACTTGAAATATAATGATGTAGTACAGTTGAAACCAAAAGAATGGAAAAAGTTACATCATGGGAACATTAATTAAAGGAAAGAAGGAGTGGCTATTTTAATATCAAATAAAGTAGACCTCAGAACAAAGAAAATTACCAGAGACAAAGAAAAACATATATAATGATAAAAGGGCTAATCCACCAAGAAAACGTAGTAATCCTAAATGTTTATTCAATAGAGGTACAAAAAATGTGAAGCCAAACTGATAGAACTGAAAACAGAAATAGACCAATCCGCAGTTAGAGTTGGTGACCACAATGCCCCCTTTCAACAATCGAAAGAGAACAAAATCAGCAAAGATATAGAAGAACTCAACAGCACCATCAACCCAAGATAGAACTGACATTTACAGAGTACTCTACCAACAAGAGCAGGATACCCATTCTTTTCAAGTGCCTATATAATACATACCAGGACAGACCACACCCTGAGCCATAAAACAAACCTCAAATTGAAAAGAATGAAAATCCTACAGTGTTGAGAGCATGTTCTCAGACCACAAAGGAATTAAGCTAGAAATCAATAAAAGAGATAACAGGAAAATCTCCACCAAACACTTGGAAACAGCACTTCCAAATACTCTGGGAATCAGAGAGAAAGTTTCAAGAGAAATATTTTAAAAATTGAATGAAGAGACCCCAAATTGCTAAGGAAATGTTGAAAAACAAAAAGAAAACTGGCGACATCACGTTACCTGATTTCAAGCTTTACTACAAAGCTGTGATCACCAAGACAGCATGGTACTGGCATAAAAACAGACACATAGACCAGTGGAACAGAGTGGAGAGCCCAGATATGGACCCTCAACTCTATGGTCAAATAATCTTTGACAAAACAGGAAAAAATATACAATGAAAAAGAGGCAGTCTCTTCAACAAATGGTGCTGGGAAAACTGGACAGCTATATGTAGAAGAATGAAACTCGACCATTCACTTACACCATGCACAAAGATAAACTCGAAATGGATAAAAGACCTCAACGTGAGACAGGAATCCATCAGAATCCTAGAGGAGAACATAGGCAGTAACCTCTTCGATATCAGCCACAGCAGCTTCTTTCAAGATATGTCTCCAAAGGCAAAGGAAACAAAAGCAAAAATGAACTTTGGGACTTCATCAAGATCAAAAGCTTCTGCAGCAAAGGAAACAGTCAACAAAATAAAGAGGCAACCCACGGAATGGGAGAAGATATTTGCAAATGACAGTACAGACAAAAGGTTGATATCCAGGATCTATAAAGAACTCCTCAAACTCAACACACACAAAACAGATAATCATATCAAAAAATGGGCAGAAGATATGAATAGACACTTCTCCAACGAAGACATACAAATGGCTATCAGACACATGAAAAAATGTTCATCATCACTAGCCATCAGGGAGATTCAAATTAAAATCACATTGAGATATCACCTTTCACCAGTTAGAATGGCCAAAATTAGCAAGACAGGAAACAACGAGTGTTGGAGAGGATGTGAAGAAAGGGGAACCCTCTTACACTGTTGGTGGCAATGTAAGTTGGGGCAGCCACTTTGGAGAACAGTGTGGAGATTCCTCAAGAAATTAAGAATAGAGCTTCCCTATGACCCTGCAATTGCACTGCTGGGTATTTACCCCAAAGATACAGATGTAGTGAAAAGAAGAGCCATCTGTACCCCAATGTTTATAGCAGCAATGGCCACGGTCGCCAAACTGTGGAAAGAACCAAGATGCCCTTCAACGGACAAATGGATAAGGAAGATATGGTCCATATACACGATGGAGTATTATGCCTCCATCAGAAAGGATGAATACCCAACTTTTGTAGCAACATGGATGGGACTGGAAGAGATTATGCTGAGCGAAGTAAGTCAAGCAGAGAGAGTCAAGTATCATATGGTTTCACTTATTTGTGGAGCATAACAAAAAACATGGAGGACATGGGGAGATGGAGAGGAGAAGGGAGTTGAGAGAAATTGGAAGGGGAGATGAACCATGAGAGACTATGGACTCTGAAAAACAACCTGAGGGTTTTGAAGGGGCGGGGGGTGGGAGGTTGGGGAAGCAGGTGATGGGTAATAGAAAGGGCACGTATTGCATGGAGCACTGGGTGTGGTGCAAAAACAATGAATTATGTTACGCTGAAAATAAACAAATAAATAAAATAAAATAGTATCCAGTATAAAAAAAATTGAATGAAAATGATAACACACCATTTAAAAACTGAGGCAGTTTCAATTTTGTGAGATGGATAAGTTCTGGAGACCTCTTGTATAGCAATGTGACTAAAGCTTATAATGCTGTATTGTACACATAAAATTTGCTAAGATGGTAGATCTTAAGGGTACCTAACACACACACACTCTCTCTCTCTCTCTCTCATTCACACAGTAAAAATAGTAACTGTGTGAAGTGATAGAAGATAGGTTGATAGAATGAGAAATGAAGTTAACTAACTTGATTTTGGAGATTATTTCACTGTGGGCATGTGTGTATCTCAAAATAAGTTGTATACCTTAAGTAAATACAATTTTTATTTTGCAATTATATGTCAATAAAACTGAAAAAAAAAACTGTGGGACACAGTGAAGCAGTGGGGAGAGAGAAACTTATAGCATTGAATACATATGTTAGAAAAGAAAAAACTGTCAAATAAATAGTATAAGCTACCGTTTCAAGAACATATGAAAAGAAGAGCAAACGAACCTGAAAATGAGTGGAAAAAAGGGAATAATAAAAATAGGAACTGAAAACAATGAAATTGAAAGAGAAAAACAATAGCAAAAATCAATGAAAGGAAGAGCTGAGTCTTAGAAAAGATTTAAAAAGTTGGCAAATCTTTCACAAGACTGACAAAGAAAAAAAAAGAAAACACAAGTTATCAACATCAGGAATGAAACAAAGAATATTACTATAGACCCTGCAACACCAAAGGATAAAATGCTCTGAATATCTCTACACACGTAAATGTGATGTTTGTTGATGACAAATTTGACATCGTGTTGACATTATGTTGATAAACTTCTTCGTCAGAAAAGCACAAACATCCATCACTCACCCAATATGAAATTATTTGAATAGCTCTATAACTATTAAGGCAATTGAATTTGTAATTTGAAAATCTCACCAAAAGAAATCTCCAGGAACAAATGGTTTCACTGGAGAAATCTACCCAACACATAGAGAAAAATCAAACCAGTTCTGCACAATTTCCCCCACCAAATAGAAGAGGAAGGAATACTTCTTAACCCATTTTATGAAGGCGGTATTACCCTGATACCAAAAACAAATGAATACAGTACATAAAAAGAAAACTGTAGACTAATATTCTTCATTAATATATATATACAAAAAATCCTTAATAAAATATTAGCAAATGAAAAGCATGAAACACAAAACGTATGGACACTGAAATTGCAATTGCAATTATAATTTACAGTTGAGGGGGTAGGGGAGAAATGCTTAGGTGTAAACCTAACAAGGCATGTACAGAACTTGAATACTGAGAATTACAGAATGCTGGTGAAAGACATCACAGAAGATCTAAATAGATGAAGAGATATGAAGAGATAAATGAAGCCATGTTCACAGATTGTCAGACTCAATAGCAAAGATGCCCATTCTCTCCAAAATGAGATATTGCATGAAATTCCTACCAAAATAGCAGCAAAGTATTTTTTGTGTATAACAATATTATTCCAAAATTCATAGAGAAAGGCAAAAGAACTACAATAGCTAAAACCATTTTTGAAAAGTAAGAATAAAGTGAAAGGAATCAGTTTATTTCATTTCAGGATCTATTACACAGTTATCAAGAGTGTGTGGTATTTACCAGAGGACTTGACACACAGATCACTGGGACAGAAATAGAGTTCCCAAAATATGCCATTTTTCTTGTTATTTTTCTTCCCCCAAAGCAGAAAAGTATTTCAGTGGAAGAGACACAAACTTCTCAATAAATAATACTGGAACGATTGGATATCCATAGGCAAAAAAAAAAAAAAAAAAAAAAGAGCGAACCTTTGCCAAAGTCTCACAAAGGGAAATTGATAAATTGAACCTCATTAAAATTAAACTTCTACTCTATGAAAGACCCTGGTAAGAGGTGGAAAAGACAGGATGCAGACTGGGAGAAAATATTTTCAAACCGTATATCCAAGAAAAGATTAGTATCTAAATACATAAAGAACCTTAAAAACAGTAAAAATAACAAAAACAAAAACAAAAAAACCACTCCCCAAACCCAATTAAATCATAGACAAAAGACCTAAACAGACATGTCACCAAATGGATATAGAAATGGAAAATAAATAGATGAAGAGATGCAGAACATCACTGACTGTTGGAAAGGGAAGCTGAAACTACAAGATGCCACCACACACCTATCAGAATGATGGAAGTGAAAAATAGAGAAAACACAAAATGCTGGTAAGGATGTGGAGAAACCGGATCATTCATGCATCGCTCTACAATGGTACAGCCACTCTAAAAAACTGTTTGACAATTTCTTTAAAATCTTAATATGCAGCTACCATTCAACCCAGAAATCACACTTTGGGGTATTTATCCCAGAGCAGTGAAGACATGTTCACAGGGAAACCTGTACAAATACTTACGGTAGCTTCGTTTGTGAGACCCTTAAACTGGGAACAACCTAGAGGTCCTTCGGTGGTTGAATGGTTAAACAAACAAACACATGCATACTGTAACAAAAAGAAAGGGAGTGTTAATACATGTAACAGCCCAGATCAATCTCCAGAGAACTGTGCTAAGTGAAAAAATCAAACCCCAAAAGCTTACATACTCTACGATTCTGATGATACAAAATTCTTGAAATGATATATTATAGAAATGGAGAAACAGATGAGTGGTTTTCAGGGGCTGAGAAGGGAGTGGGGGCAAGAAGGAAGTGAATGTGGTTACAAAAGGGACCATGAGTAATCCTTGTGGTGATGGGAATGTTCTGTCTTGACTATATCAATGTCAATGCTATGGTTGTGATATTGCACAGCAGTTTTTGTAAGATGAGAGACATCGGGTAACAGGTGCATTGGATCCCTTCTGTTTCTTACAACTGCATGTAAACCTAAGATTATCTCAAAATTAGAATGATTATTTTAATTTTAAACTTATTGAAACTTATTAAAATATTAGGTTTGATTTTGAAAATCCAGTAATGAGAGTCTTCCAAAAAATCAGATCCGGAAAATACTCACTAAGCACTTCCTATGGCTAGGGACCATTTTAGGAGCTAAGGATACATCAGGAATGGAAGAGGCCAAGTCCCTGCTCTCGTGGGGCTTCTAGTCTAGTATGGAAGAGAGAGAAGGAACAAAGAAATAAACACACCATGTTGGCAAGTGCTATTACTGAGCATAAAATAACTTAAGGAAACTGTGATTGGGGAAAAGATAAGAGGCTGACTTAAGAAAAGTGATCCAACCAGGTCTTTCAGGAGAAGACGACATCTGTGTGGAGATTTAAGACAAGGTTTTTGGGGACATGCTGTGCTGGGATGCCAGTTAGGTATACATATCTAGGCAAAGTTATCCAGAGACAAGATAGAAACATAGATTTTGGAATCATTTTCATGGGGATGAGTCAACATGAACATTCACCACCCACCCCACTGCCACCGCCCCATGAACCTGGCTTTGCACTGGGATGTGCTAGACCTTCTCAGTTTTCTCTGTGACTCCTTTTCTTCCAGCCCTCCTATCACTGGAGTGTATCAGGCTTCAGTCCTTGGAGCTCCATTCTCTCTACCTCCGCCACTTTCTTGGAGGTCGCACCCAGCCTGGAGCCTTCTCCTGAGTTGCAGGCTCTTATGGTCCATTACCTATCTTCACTCCATATGGAGGGTAGCAACCTAATTTCTGGTATTAAATTTGGCAACTTGGAAATGGATAGAGCAGAAATTCAGGATATTTCTAACAGATCCTAAAGTCCAGTATCTTGAGTCAGAGCATCATGGCCCAAAATTTTGTCAAGAGGGTTTCCTTTCGATTTCCTTCAAAGTCTTTCTGTTCCCATTGGCATAAATATGGTTTGTAAACTTTATTTTTAGTCTATTTTTACAGCTGATCTAAAGCAAAAAATAAAAATGCTGATTCAAACTGAGGTAACAGAAATGGGTGGGAAAATTTTAGGAAAAGTTTTCCTAGATAAGGAAAGCCTCCTTATCTAGTTTTATTTTCAGTGTTCTTTGAGTAAAGATGGGTTTTGCAGAGGCAGATGTAATCCCTGATTCCTAAGCTCCAGACACTTTTATTCTGAAATGCATGCATTTTCTCCTGTCCATAGTGTACCATTTCCAAGTGGTCAGAGATATCTCACACTATTCAAGTCTTTCCCAATTACTTTAACATTTGGCCAGTTTCATGAATTCTATGTATTTAGACTAAAAACCCAGATCACATCTTCATTTAGATAACCACTGTGTTTTGAACAGAGATCCAATGAGGGCATATACTGCTTCTGCTAGAAATTATTGCCTGGCTTGAGAAAAAGATCATGGATTTTTTTTTTTCAAATTTGTATCTTCAGAGTCAGTGAAGTGTGTATTACGCATCTATCTCTGCATAACAAATTACTCCAAAATTTGGTGACTCGATGTAACAGTATTGTCTCATAGTTTCTGTGGATCAGAAATCTGGGCATGGCTTAACCAGGTCTTGTGAGTCAAAGTCTCTCAACAGCTGGAATGAAAATGTCAACCTGGAATGCAGTTAACACAAGGGTAGAATATTAACACTGAGGTAGAATATTCTCCTGGGTTCATTCACGTAGTTCACAGAATTCAGTTTCTCACCTCATGAGCTTCTCTATGGGGCAGCCAGGCCACAACATGGCCACCCACTTCACCAGAGTAAGCAAGTGTGAAGAGACCAGAGAGAGAGATAGAGAGACAGAAAGGGACAGAGAAAGAGAGCAAGACAGAAGTCAGTTTTTTGTAATCCGATTTTTAAGTGACATTCCATTACTTTGCACTATTCTTATTAGAAGCAAGTCACTTAGCCCAGCCTACACTCCTGTGAAAGGGGTTATGTAAGTGCATGATAGAGGTAGAGACGGTTGGGAGACATTTTAAAAGCAGACTTCCACAGGATGCTGGATATTTGTTGAATGAATGAATAAATGAGGTTATATAGCCTGATGCTAATTATTACAAAGGAACAAATGATATGACACTCTTGACAGAATCAATCCATCTGGCTGGTATTTCTAGATCAAAGCACCTTCCAGAGAAGCACCCACCAAACCATGCCCAGATTTTCGACCCACAGAAACTATGAGACAATAAATATGGTTCACTGTTCATTGGAAGGCTCTAGTTGTTAGAAAGTTAGATGTTCTTACAGCTTTTTTGGATCGGTAGGGCAGAGAGAGGGCACCTCTTTAAAGTGTTTATTTGTGTCTAGTTGGATTCTGCCAATCTGACTGTGGAAGGTAAGCATTTTCGGTGAGCTATCATTGATTCATTCAGAAAAATTCAGGCTTATAAAACCCTTGGACTTGGAAAGAAAGTCTTTCCTTGATTACACAGAGAAAGATTGTTATCAGCCCCCCAAAAATCCACATTTGGAATTAATAAATGTGTCCACAGAGATAGAATAAAGACTTCAGACTAATAAATGAGTGAACACCAATATCAAATAACCTCTGTAGTTATCTCAGCGAATTGAGAGTGGAGGCTAATCCCGGAAACAGGCCTAGACCAGCCTCAAAGTCAGAGCCCCTGGAAACATGGAATCTTCCTATAAAAATTGTGCAGCACAACTCCGAACATTCCTGCATCTTGCCCCCAAGGATTTATGACTGTTGATTGCACCAGATTGCCGGAACAAAGCCCTCCACAGCCAGGCTGCTCCCGCCATCATAGTCCCCCACTGGATGTCACTTGAGGGTTGAGGAATCATGGCTCTGCTCAAAATCCCCCCATACTTTCCCCCCATTGGTCCACAATGGGCTCTGAGATTCCTGCCACCACTCACTGAAGCTGAAGCATCTAAGTAGAACACATCCCCTTTAAGGGATCTCTCCTGGGAGGAGACACATACCATCTCATAAGTAAGATAAACCAATCAGATCCGAAGCAGAAACTTGGGATCTTATCCCAAGTTCTTATCCCAAGAAACTTATCCCAAGCAGATAAGTAAAACTCCTGAAATTAAAGTCTGGGGCAAAGCCATTGGGAAGACGCTTGGAATATTCTGGGAGCCCTGGACGAGTCCTCTGGGGCAGTCTGCTCATGGGAGAGCGGAGCCTCCGCTGCATCTCTCCCAGCCTCTTGGCTGCACCCCTGTTGTGTACCGAATGCATGAAGCAGATACTTCTGATCTGTCTCACAATCCCAGTAGGGACGCTCACTACTATTTCAAGGTGTAGGGAGATTAAGGGACAGGAGGAGGGGGAGCCAGGATCTGAAAGCAGCATTGTCTGGCTTTAATGCATACCATAACTATTATTAGGAGCACACTGTGGATTGAAGATTATCCTCCCCCAAGTTCATGTCCACCCAGAACCTCAGAATGTGACCTTATTTGGAAACGGGTTCTTTGTAGATGTTATGAGCGACACTAAAATGGGATCATACTCCATCAGGATGGTGACTGGTATCTTTGTAAGAGAAAGGAGAGGAGAATCAGACACCAGCACATCCTTACAGGGAAGGCCATATGAGGATGGAGGCAGGAATCGAACACTATAGTACAACCAGGCACAACCCCCAAGGATTGCTGGCAGCCCCCGGAAGCTGGGAAGAGACAAAGAAGGATTCTTCCCTAGAGACTTTAGAACATGGGCCCACCAACAACTTATTTAGGACTTCTAGTCTCCAGAACTGTAAGGGAATATATTTCTGTGGTAATAAGACACTGGGTTGGTGTTCTTTGTTATGGCAGCCCCAGGAAGCCAATATAGATTTCCCCAAATGGACACAAGCCCATGTGTTCCATGTAATTGTTGCAAGGATTTTTAATCACACTGTTTACAGCCCAGGACCCCAAATAAACATTTTCCAACAAGAACGCCCCATTATAATCCTTTTCTTTCTTGTTTCTCCTTACACTCTTCCTTCAGGTCTAGGGTCCTTTATATCAGGGTTCACATTTTTCTTATAAAGATTTTATTTATTTATTCAAGAGAGTGCGAGAGAGCACGAGCAGGGGAAAAGGAGCAGAAGCAGACTCTCTGATGAGCAGGGAGCCCGATACAGGCCTTGATCCCAGGACCCTGAGATCATGACCTGAGCCCAAGGCAGATGCTTAAACAATTGAGTCACCCAGGCACCCCTAGGGTTCACATTTTTACCCACTTCAAGGAGGGTAAACTCACCCACCTGGCCGAGTGAAAGATTCTGTCCCAGACCACATGCCTTCTTTCCTCCACCTGATTTCCAGCATCCCACATCTCTTCTTACCTGGTCAGATGAGTCCTACCTAAGATGCCCCATGCTGGGTACCACACATACCAACTGCCCAGGTATTCCTGGCCTGTGAGAGCCATGTTTCCCATTCACAGTGGCATGAATACAGGTTGTGAGATTTTATTCAAAGGGAACCACATTCTTTCATCTTATCCATGGGATATTTCCTAAATCACATTCATACTACCAAGTTCGTGGATGTCATCAAAGAGAGCCAGATTCATTCTCTTTCTTTTCTTTTCTTTCCTTTCCTTTTCTTTTCTTTTCTTCTTTCTTTCTTTCTTTCTTTCTTTCTTTCTTTCTTTCTTTCTTTCTTTCTTTCTTTCTCTTTCTTTCTTTCTTTCCTTCTTTCCCTTCAGATTTTCTTTAAAAATTCCAGTGGGCTGCTTTCTTCCATGGAGCTCCAAAAAATGGCTGTCTAACTATTGTTCTTGGTAGATCTTGTTCCAGCAAGTTCTGCATCCACTTAACTTTATGAATTTGGGTTATGTGGTTTGGATCCCGACCCTGCTCCCCTACCACCCTCTTCCCAATGTAAACCCTTCTAATCTAGGATTTTAGACAAAGTTGGGGGTTGGGGGTAGGGGGTGGTGAAGCGAAATGTTATATTATATTCTTTGTCTTTTGCTGCCCCCTGCTGGGCAAATCATTTTTTCTTTTTCTTTCCTTTTTGTTGTTGTTGTTGTTGTTGTTGTTGTTTTTCTTTTTTGGTTTGTTTTTAACTAAGGAAATGAACTGAACAGGTTCCCAGGGATGGATGTGTGAGGGAGAAGCAAAGTGTCTTAGAAGGAGGGAGAGGTCTGGACAATCTCCATTATTTGAGATTCTTAGTTTACTTTTTAAAAAATGAGAAAACGGTAACTGTGATATTTAAAACATGCTTATATTTAAATGCTTAGCATTTTATTTTATTTTATTTTTTAAAGATTTTATTTATTTATTTGACAGAGAGAGATCACAAGTGGGCAGAGAGGCAGGCAGAGAGAGAGAGAGAAACAGGATCCCTGCTGAGCAGAGAACCCCATTCAGGGCTCTATCCCAGGACCCTGAAATCATGACCTGAGCCGAAGGCAGAGGCTTTAACCCACTGAGCCACCCAGGAGCCCCAAATGCTTAGTATTTTAAAATACATACAAATACAATATACTATAATTGTGTTTCCATGGAAGGATCATATTTGTAAAAGTATCAATTCATAGTATGGTGGTAGTTGGCCTAGTGATGGGACGTAGTATAGTTTTCTCTTTTTTTTAATATTTTATTTATTTGACAGAGTGAAATCACAACTAGGCAGAGAGGCAGGCAGAGAGAGAGGAGGAAGCAGGCTCCCCGCGGAGCAGAGAGCCCGATGTGGGGCTCAATCCCAGGACCCTGAGATCATGACCTGAGCCGAAGGCAGAGGCTTTAACCCACTGAGCCACCCAGGCGCCCCTAGTTTTCTATTAATGTACTAGTGTATCCTGGTCTGTGACTACATCTGACACTGCATTTGGGATGATTGGCAAGGCCATTTTCCACAATGAGGTGAGACAGAGAGGCCTCCCCCCCCCCCCCCCCCCCAGTGATAGTGCTGAGGGAGACTGGCTCTCTGGGCACCTCCAGTGAAGGGTGAGTGAGAAGAGGCAAGGGAAGGGGGAGGTGGGGAGGGCAGAGTTGCCCTCCACCCCAGTCTTCCTATACCCCACAAGCAAGGTGATATGTTGTGCACCCTTTCCCTTGGATGCCATGTTTGTTAGAAAAATTCTCTTGGGGGTAGGAAGGCCTCCAAAGTGTTTCTCTGGGGTGTTTAGAGCTTCTCTGGGATGGCTCATTACAGCCAGAACCTGTCCCACTATTGAGGGCCACCAGAAGATCCTGGAGCCAGGCCCTGATCCCCAAACTTGACTGCAAGAGTGGAGGAAAAGCCACTGAAACAATTCCAGTGTTGGCTGCCCAGCAGGAGAAAGCTGGGGTCTCCCTCTGCTTCCAACACCTGAGAGAACAAGAATTTCTCTTCAGGTTTTAGACCTTGGACTTCACCATGGAGTCAAGGGCTCTTGGGAAAATACAGTTTCCTACCAGCTGGGGCTTGGTCATCATGCTGGCTCTGTATACTAGGAATCATGCTGCTTCCGGGTCTCTTCCACTCAGCTTCCCTTCCCTACCATTCATGGCCCTGAAAGAGAGTATGGTTAACAGTATCATTTGTTTCTTTTTCACCCTAAGTCTTTTGCAGTAAGCTTTATCATTTAAATTAGTAGGTCCAGATGCTGGGATACTGAAAAAGAAGCAGATTTAAGTTGATTTGAAGGAACTAATAGAAATGAGCATGCCTAGTTCCCTTCCTACCTGAGTTTATGGGTTAGAATTTAAACACACATACACATTTGCCCAGACATCTCTGGTATCATCGGTGCCTCCAACACTGAACCTTCCTCCAGACCTCCTTCTATCTCCTAACTTCCCCAGTTGTGAGTAACTGAGAGTAAGAGCTTAATGTGTTTATCGCAATTTCCCATTGCTGCAACATCTATGTGCAAAATCAGCATACTTGTCTCTTGGGACAGAGGGGCAGGCAGCTCAGGTGCTGTCATATTCGGGTGGTGGGTCCCCTGTGGCCGAAGTGTACTGTACTAATCATGCCCGTTAGAATCACACATCAGTCTGGGACGAATGGCCGAAAAACCCAATCTTTCAGTATAAATAGTTTGAGTTGAGGGGTGCCTCTCGTGGAACGGAGGTTACCATGGACTCTGTAGGTGGACACTTATTCCTTTTCCTTCCCCCACCAGCATGTGAGTTCCAGGAAAACACATCTTGCTTACCACAGAACCCAGTGCTCAAATGGTGGTCTAGTAAGTGCTCAATAAATATTTGTTGATGGGTTCCTGGCCTCCGATCAGGCGCCACCAAACCTAATACTTTTTCCATGCTGCCATCAGGACAATCTTCGTAAAATTCAAATCTGGTCAAGACCTTCCTTACTGAAGACCCTTCAATGACTCCTCGGTTATCAAGGGCAACTCAAAAGCCCTTGAGGAAGCTAACTCACATCTTGCTTTCTGGCCATGCTTTCTGGCTCCCCGCCCTTCACTAGCCTGTTCCCTCACCTGGGATTCTCTTCACCCTCCTTGGCCAGTGATAAGGCTGTCAGGTCTCAGCCCAGTGATAACTCCCACTGAGAAGCCCCCAGGGTGACACCGATCACATCCTACTGCAATTATTATTCTGTCTGCCCACTAGAAGATGGTCCGTGCCAACCTCATCCACCATTACATCCCTTGCAAACTAAGGCAGTACTGATCACATAATTGGTAGACAATAAATATGATGGTATCGTTATAGCAGGGGTAAGCAGGACTCCAGGGGTTTCCATACTCTTTGGTCAGGTGTGGCAAACAGGTTTAAATTTAGGTATTTGCCAGCTGGAAGACTTCATTTATGCAATGTCTCTGTGCTTTAGTTTCTATCGGTACCATGATTGGACATGGATAACATGAGGGGGAGATCTCATCTCAGGACCTGGCAATTAGTGCTGAATTTGCATTAATTACCTGCTTAATTAATGTTGTCTGTGAATTTATCATTACTTCTGGGACCTCTGGCACTCCGTGTTCTTCACTTCTAAGTTGCTATGATCTCCTCTAAGGGCTTCCGCTGCAGAAGATGTGGTGTAAACATTTCTCTCTTTTTTTTCTTTCTTTAAAAAAAAATTATTTATTTGTTTGAGAGAGAGAGCACGAGCAGGACGGGGAGGGGCAGAGGAAGAAGATGGACTTGATCTCAGGACTCTAGGATCATGATGTGAGCCAAAGGCAGATGCTTAATCAACTGAACCACCCAAGTGCCCCTCTTCTTTTTCTGCTAGTCCCTTCATAGGCCCTTCAGGGAAGGGTGTTGGCCGAGATTCACAATGCTATCTTAAAAGTAACAAATAGGAGCGTGTTATGTACAGAATAGATGTCTTCTAGGATTCTTAATTACCCACTTTCTTATATGATGTCCTGAAATCCAGATGCTCCTTTTTATTTTGAGGTTGGAGAAGGGGCATTGGGATGAAAGTTTACCCAACCTCCCCTCTCAAGTCTTTTTTTTTTTTTTTTTTTTTGAGGGTTCCTTGTTCAGGATTGGACAGAAAAAAGAAAAAGAAAAAGAAAAAGAAATTTGATGAGAAAATCCTTCTCTGTGCTTTCAAGTCTCCAGTGGATGGCTATATTTGGAAGCCCTCCAGGTGCCCATCACCATAATGATGATCATAGCCATAATAAAATTAACAACCATAAAACCATGTATTGATGGGACTTGTTACTACAGGATTAAAATTTCTATTCTCATCTCATTGCCAGGAAGTGGCAGAAGCTGACTTTGAAAGCACATCCAATCTTCTGTTACCCAGAAAAGGTCACAGGATAACTTTTCCTCACTGAGGACTGTAGGGGTTTGTTTTAAGCAATGCAGGACCTCATTTAGGTCTTTTCTAGTCAACCACCAATTTCTTCCTGTCCCTTAGACCCAGGAGTGCTGCTAGGGACTGGCCATAGTCACCTCATGGAGTTATGTGTACGTCCATGAGAGTGGACATGTGTGTGGGTGTGTGCATTTTTGTACGTGCATGTAAGTGTGTATTTGCTATGGTTCAAGTCTCAGGTTGTATTCTGTATGCTAAGCATCCCCCTTCTTTCCTTTTTTTAAAATTTAATTTAATTTGTGTGTGTGTGTGTTCCCAAATTCACTATTTAAGAGCCTCCCCCAGTGCTCCATGCAATACCCTTATTTTCTTTTTAGTTCAACATTTCAAAATTAAATTAGTCTGGTTAAATAAACATAATGAAATAGATACTTCAGGTTTAAAAAAAATGGATTCACCCTAAACTTGAGTGGGGGGCGGGGAATAGAGTGGGTTTGGCATCTGGACTTTGGGACACAGAAAATTCTCTCTATGCAGAAACCGGTATGATGACCTCTTTGTTGCAAGAGTACAAAGTAAGCTTTAAAGATGCCTACATGACAGCCCGAGAGCGATTTAGCCCATTGATTCTCAGACTCCAGTGTGCAATGAAGCCACCTGGAGGGCTGTTGTGTGGGGGTGACGAACACTCCCTAGCGTTTCTGATTCAATCTGGGGGCAGCTCAAGAACCTGCATTTCTGCCAAGCTCTCAGGTGACACTCGTCTGGCAGGCACTTTTAGAACCACTGATGAGACCATAGGCTTGGAGACTTGGCCACACAAAAATGAATGATGTCCACATACCCCCATCCCTGGCCCCGGGGACTCATTAAATTTAATTGGGATTAAATTAGAGATTTTAAATCTCCCCAGATGATTGTAATGTGCGGCAAAACTTAAGAACCACTGACATGGGAACAAAAACCCACATGAGGAACAGTGAGGGTATTAGAATCCCAGAGTGTGGGAAGGGGTGAGCAGTTCCTTCGGATGACCTCTGTCCTGGACGGTGACACAAGGCCGGGCAAAGGGTGCGCTTGTGCTCAGAGTCTCAAAGGGCATGACTTGTCAGCAGCAAATTTGCCAGGCAGTATTAAGCACTTGCACCTCTCATGTTTCTTAGAGCGTAAAGAAGCTTGTTGCTAACCACACAGAGAGAGTTTAGTTAGAAGATATGGGGTGATTTGAGGCTAAGTTTCCTGGAGCAGGGCACAAAACCACGCCTAGGATGGTCTGATAGGGAAACACCAATGACTGCCCCGCTAGACGTGGGCAGAACCACTGGGGCCACAGCCCTACCAGGAACTTGACATTGTAAACCTCTGGCCCCTCTGGAAGCCAGACATCTCCCTGCAGCCCTTACCGACAGACCAGGTGCCCCAAAGCACAAGTCTTACCTGAGAGAGCCTGATGAGAGGAGCCCCCATAACAGTCTGGCCTCGGTGGTTATGGAAACCTCGGCATGCAGGTTCCTACTGAACCTGGCCGTGGAAGTCAAGGAATTCCTCCAAATAGCAGGAAGTTCTCCCGCAGCCAGGGAAGGCGACAAGGTGTGGGTATGGCAGCTCAGACCCAGGACTCCTGCGTTTTTCTTTTCTGAGCTGCCATAACCTTGCCCAGGAGTGTCCTCCACCCCACGTGAAGCTGTGAAACCTGGTTGTCTCCATTCTCTCCATACTCTGTTCCCATCGCGGATGGATTTTATTGCCAATTGCTGCTTTTTCCAAAGAGCACATGTGTAACGACAGCATGAAGAAAAGGAACCACAGTATTTGTCTCATGTGAAATGCCTCCTCCTTGGCTGGATGAAAGGAGATGAATGGACTAAACGTTCTGGAGTGTTGCTCACACGCAGATTCCCATGCAAGGAAAGTCAAGGGCAGACTCTTTAAGAGGAATGCTGCGGATTTTGAACTCCTGATACAAACCAGAAAAGGGGTTTTGACAACCCAAATGGAGACGGAACCTGTCTAACTGCTTGAGTTGTGGCCACAGGGTAGCCTGGCCATCCTTGGACGTGACAGTCCACGGGCGGTATTCAGCGTGCAAATTCCATTTGTTCTCCAGAAGCCACTTGCGTGAGCAACTTGAACACAATGAACTCGTTCATTGTCATCTTCAGGCCTGGTGAGAGTAGCGACACTCGTGAGTAGGGCTCTGCCTGTCCTCTGTCCTGCTCACTCCCTCCAGTACCCGAGCCGGCACTTCCATGAGCCCTGTTTGCCTATAAAGAAGCCCAAGGTGGAAAGGATAAGAAACTTGCCCAAGTTCAGGGACAAAGTGATTCAACCCTAGCTGACTCCAGAGCCATTACTGTTTATTTTGCCATAAAAAAAAACTGAGTAGGGGAGGCGAACCATAAGAGACTATGGACTCTGAAAAACAACCTGAGGGTTTTGAAGGGTCAGGGGTGGGAGGTTGGGGCAACCTGAGGGTTTTGAAGGGTCAAGGGTGGGAGGTTGGGGGAACAGGTGGTGGGTAATGGGGAGGGCACGTTTTGCATGGAGCACTGGGTGTTGTGCAAAAACAATGAATACTGTTACGCTGAAAAAATAAATAAAAAAATAAAATAAAATAAAAAAAAATAACTGAGTATGTTTTATTTTGATTATATGAATTGTATATTTGTAAATATTGTGAAAACTCAAACAACACAAGAAAATGTAAGGGAAAAGGTCAAATTCACCTGAAATCCCATCACCCTGAGATTACAAACACCGTATTTTGGTAAGTATTCTTTCATGTATCAGTTTATAGACACACACACACACACACACACACACAAAGAGACACGCGCGCGGGCAAATACAATGTTGGGCCAACGGAATCCTTACATGAATGTTGGTTCATGAAGCTCTTGCTTGTTTGCTGGTCAGTACAGCTCAGCCCGATCCTGTTTCCTTATTGAAGTTATGATTGTGGGTGAAAAGAAGTTTTGCCCTAGGTAGATAGAGCCCTTTGTCGCGGGCCTGCCTTGTTGCTGTGTACGGACTGGCCAGTACAGCGGAAAGGGGATGGGTGTGGCATGATCGGGAGCATATATGCTAGAGTCAGACTGCAAGGGCTCCTCACTGACTAGCTGTGCAACCCCAGGGAAGTTACTTAACCTCTCTGCATTTCAGTTCCACACCTAGGAAGTGGGAATAATAGTACCTACCTGATTAAAAAACAAAACAAAACCAAAAACAACCTGGATGAAATAGTTCGTGAATGCCTGCTTTGTACCCGGTACTCAACAGAGACATGAGAAATGCAAAGCTTAATCAAACAGATCTGCCCTCACAGAGCTTACCGTTTAGTGATCCCTTATATTTCTGTGCTGAGATCACACACACACACACACACACACACACACACATGGGCTCCCATGCACACACCTCTTAAGAGATGATTTTCTGACAGCAAGAGTCGTCTGGTCCAATTGTTTTAACACTTAAGCTGCAAGGTACAGACGGATGAAAATTCAAGCCCAGACACAACCAAATTGAGCACACTTGTTTTATTCTGTTTGGTGTATAAGGACTGCAGAAGAAAAAGAATTTTTAAAACTGAGTCCAAATGTCGACCACCCAATTAGATGGAGTGTAAGCTTCCCTCCAGAGTTATAAGTTACACATGTCCCACTGGGGATGGATATAGCCCTTCTCAGAGTGTCCAGGGACAGGAAGCGCCACCACAACCAGGCAGAGATCATTCCTTTTTACATGTGAGCCTTTGGAATACCAGCTGAGCACTCCCTTATGACAAAGGGGGGAAAATATGTTTGATGGAATAGAGAATGTTTCATTCTTGGCCAAACCCAATCCCTTTTCTGGCATGTTTACCTCAGCGGACAAGGAAGAGGTTAGCCAAGGTGTCTACACAGGCTCCTCGGGGTTAATAACACAGATGCTCAGGGTTGTTGGAGTTCTCTGGTGTAATTCACTTGAACATGCAAACTCCTTTAAGTACATAAACCAAGAGTAATTTAAGTAAACCAAGAGCATTTTAATAGTTTTCTCCCTCCTTCTAATCCCACAGTGTCATTATTTGCCTTATAGTCATTACTCCTCGCGGCAGATTCAGCGACAATTTTTCTCTTGTTGGTGGACACGCCATCGAATTTTTTGGCCAGCTTCACGACTTTGTTCATCAACCGCCCTGGGGGAAAACCGAAACACTGGGCTACATATTAGAGGTGTCTTCTTCTAGATTTTATGACTTACAGACACAAGACTTTATGTTGATTTGAAAAAATGCTTCTCCACTTTATTAAACTTGGGAGTCCTTCAAGAAAATGTCACCGAACAGAATAAAATCTGTCATTGGCACGATTGCCTCTGTTATTCTACGGGAAAAGATCAAAATAGCAATGTCAGCTCTTAAAAAGAGCAAAATTCATTCCACTTACTCTTTTATTGTTTGCTAAGTGAGTTCAGTTGTAACCAAAAGAGATGCAGGAGGAGCAGTACGTTGTTTCCCTCGGTTTTTTTCAATGCTTGGCGTTTGGGGTTCATCTGGACTTTACTCGGACCCTGAGGAAAGTGCTCAAAGCAATTGGGCAGGGCTGCCCATTTCACCATGTTCCATTTGGCTGTGACCCCAATCTAATACCTTATAAAATATATCTTTCTCTGGAACATATGATTCTCCTTGCATGAAATACACAAGAATGTATAAAGAAGATGTGACACACACATACACACACACACACACACACACACACACACAATGGAATATTACTCAGTCATTAGAAAGGATGAATATTTACCATTTGCCTCAATGTGGATAGAACTGGAGGGGATTATACTGAGCAAAATAAGTGAGTCAGAGAAAGACAATGATCATATGGTTTCACTCATGCAGAATATAGGAAACAGCACAGAGGATCATAGGTGAAGGGAAGGAAAACTGAAGAGAAAATCATCAGACAGGGAGAAAAGCCATGAGACTCTTGACTCTGGGAAACAAACTGAGGGTCCTGGAGGGGAGGGGGTGTGGGGAATGGGGTTCCTAGGTGATGGGCATTTAGGAGGGCACGTGATGTGATGAGCACTGGGTGTTGCACACAACTGATGAATTGTTGAACACTACTTCTGAGACTAATGATATACTTTAAGTTGGCTAATTGAATTTAAATTTAAAAAAAGAAAAAGAAAAGAAAAAGAAATAAATACACAAGAAAGAGGTCCAGTTAAAGGAAGACATTTTACCAAGTTAATTGTTTTTGAAAACACTACATTTCAGAGGGGTTGTACTCACCTACTAAATCAAACAAAACAGCAGTCTTTGGTAGATTTTTGGAGTTTCTCAAGACACCATTAAAAGTCATTTTTTGATATATGAAACATTTAATGAGAATCTCTTTTAACAAACTCCAGCAGAAGAATATAACTTTGTTCATGTTCCATAACTCAAATTCACTTCTGACTCTGAGCTTTCTTTCTGCTATACTCCCAGCTGGGAGAAGGGCTTAAGGAGAGCCAAGATGTGTGTGTGTATGACTGGTTACTGATGAAAGGTTTGAAATTACAGCTCTACTTGCTTAATTTTGGATAAAATTTAAAAATCAATACCTTGACTTTGTTGAAATTGCTTTAAAATCTTTTCTTTCATTCCTATCAATATGCTTTTGTGAGATTCATTTTTCTACTATGAAAGCAAAATATACAGATGATTAAGATATCTATTATCCTCTGTGAGGATCGTTTGATGGCAAAGTGACTGTGTAGGTGACATAAATCACTCAGCAAGAAGCAAGCTCATTTAATCACATTAAAACTTTAAAAACTAATGTACATGGGGTTTGTTCTAAGTGCATACAGATGTTTAAAATGGGCTATTTGCTCGCTAATTCTCTTATTATGACTGCAGAAAACAGAAATTTACAAGTGTAATTGCATTTCTGTTAGAATCACTTTACCCACTCTTTTAATGAGCAGCGTTTATTTTTGTGATTTTTTTCTTTTTCCCTCTGTTTGTTACGATCACATTCATTGAACTTTAATTTCATGTCTGTTAAATCTAATAAAAATAAAAAATTGGTCATATATTTTGTATTTTTTCATTTGATTTTTCCAGTAACTAACTTTTTGTATTTATAAAGGTATTGATCTGTGATGATAAAAGGTGAAAAAATAAAAATCTAGTTCTTCGTTATAAATAGTTCTTCATTATAAATAGTTGGAGGGGCGCCTGGGTGGCTCAGCGGGTTAAAGCCTCTGCCTTCAGCTCAGGTCATGATCCCAGGGTCCTGGGATCGAGCCCCGCATCGGGCTCTCTGCTTGGCTGGGAGCCTGCTTCCTCCTCTCTCTCTCTCTGCCTGCCTCTCTGCCTACTTGTAATCTCTATCTGTCAAATAAATAAATCTTTAAAATAAATAAATAAATAAATAAATAGTTGGAGAACTTACAAGAACTCAAATTACCTTATGTCCTAAGTTTTACATAGCCATTTTCTCCGCTGAAAGAGCTGCTGCTTCAGAAAGCGGTCTGTCCCAGAAATCCCTGGGATAGCTCAGGCTGGTCCTTCTTCGCTCAGAGAGAGAAGGGAAGTAGATGTGGTACCGTAGGTACTTAGCAGTTATTTCTGATAAAAATTAATTGCTAGCACCTGACTTCCAGAAAGGTCCATCCAATCCCAAAGGCCCTGCTCTTTCCGAGGCACTGTACTGTCTTCTGAAGGAGGCAGAATTTATTTATTCAAGAAATATTTACTGAGCAAGTACTATATGCCTGACTTGTTGAGCATTGAGAAGCCAGTAGTAATTAAAACAGACATAAATCCCTGCCTTTAAGGAATTCGCGTTCTAGACTGTGTCATTACGCTTGAAATTAGGTTTTTCTGGGATACTTATTTTCAGTTTCATGTTTTCCTGTTAAAAACAAGTGCATAAGAGACATTTTACCCAGTTCATAGATAGGGTTAATAGGATTCACTTTCTCAATGTTACAGATTTTACCCAAATTTTTCTTAAAGTTCAACACCAGACTCTGAGATGGAAACTGATCAAATGCAAACATATTTTGTTATTTTAAGATAAATGTATTCATATTGTAACTTGCTCCATAAAAAGCACATGACCTTCAGGTGTTTCACTTCCAAGGACCAGTTTCCGAATGATCACATTCTCAAGTAGTATACAGACAAAAAGGAAGTTGTCATCCTTCACGCAGGTAAGACTTAAAGATGAGTAAGCATATTTCTAAAGGCCTGGTGGGTAAATACCTTGCAGATTTATAGAAATATTTAGTTTTCCAGAATCATGAAGTACTGATATCTGATAAACAGCCTATCGAAACCAATCCTACAAAGCCTGGGAAAATCAAGAGAACATGAAGAACAAAACACAATGGGTAATCAACAGAGTTTAAAATGTTGGCCTAATGGGAAATCAGACAAATGCAAATTAAGACAACAACAAAATACCATTTTCACCTATCCAATGTCAAAGCTTTAAAACAGTAATGAATGATATTCAGTGCTGGAGAGAATGACTAGGTGGTCACTCTTTTGTGCTACTTTCAGGACAACAGACCAGATGCAACTTTTCACAAAAGCATTGTCCATTAAAAGTTTTAAATAAATGCATAATCTTTGCTCCAATCAATACATTTCCAGAAATCTTTTAAGACTCAGAAATGTAGAGAAAGAGTCATGCAGAAAAACATTCAGTGTGGTACAATTTATATCAGTAAAAAAAAAAATGTGTGCCATCTAAATTTTTCATAAAAATGAAATTGATAAGTATGTTGTGATCTACATGATTTAATTGGATAGCCATGAGCTGTTCATAAAGTTAAGGGGCAAAAATAAAACCACTGTTATCATGTCAAGCAGAGGAAAAATATACTTATTAAAACAATACAAAAGAGTGCACAGCACCATTACTATAGTTAACAACACTGTATCCTATACATGAACGTTGCTAAAATAATAAATCTTAAAAAAGTAACAAAGAGGAGAGGCAACCCACAGAATGGGAGAAGATATTCACATGTGACTGTACAGACAAAAGGTTGATATCCAGGATCTATAAAGAACTCCTCAAACTCAACACACACAAAACAGATAATCATGTCAACAAATGGGCAGAAGACATGAACAGACACTTCTCCAATGAAGACATAAAAATGGTTAATAGACACATGAAAAAAATTTCATCACTAGCCATTAGGGAGATTCAAATCAACACCACATTGAGATACCACCTCACACCAGTTAGAATTAGCAAGACAGTAAACAACATGTGTTGGAGAGGATGTGGAGAAAGGGGAACCCTCCTACACTATTGGTGGGAATGCAAGTTGGTACAGCCACTTTGGAAAACAGTGTGGAGATTCCTTAAGAAAGTAAAAATAGAACTTCCCTATGGCTGTGCAATTACACTGCTGGGTATTTACCCCAAAGATACAGATGTAGTGAAAAGAAGGGCCATCTGTACCCCAATGTTCATAGCAGCAATGGCCATGGTCGCCAAACTGTAGAAAGAATCAAGATGCCCTTCAACAGACGAATGGGTAAGGAAGATGTGGTCCATATATACTATGGAGCATTATGCCTCCATCAGAAAGGATGAATACCCATCTTTTGTATCAACATGGATGGGACTGGAAGAGATTATGCTGAGTGAAATAAGTCAAGCAGAGAGAGTATCAATTATCACATGGTTTTGCTTATTTGTGGAGCATAAGTAATAACACGGAGGACATGGGGAGATGGGGAGGAGAAGGGAGTTGGGGGAAATTGGTGGAAGAGATAAACCATAAGAGACTGTGGACTCTGAAAAACAATCTGAGGGTTTTGGAGGGGTGAGGGGGGTGCGAGGTTGGGTGAGCCTGGTGGTGGGTATTATGGAGAGCACATATTGCATGGAGCACTGGGTGTGGTGCATAAACAATGAATTCTGGAACACTGAAAAGAAATTTAAAAAAATCAATAAAATTAAAAAATACAGACTACAAAGAGAGAAAAGAAAAAGTCACAATGAGTTGATAGATGTGTTTATCAACTTTGTTGTTATGATCAATTCACAATATACATGTATCAAGTCATTGTGTAGAATACTTAAACTTACACAATGTTACCTGTCAATTATATCTCAATAAAGCTGGAAACAGAACAAAACAAAAAAAAATACAAAAAAGAATCCCACTGGAATTTTAACCATCATATTTTCTGGATGGTTATGGCTATCCAGCTGGTTATAGCATTATGGCCAGTTTCCTGTTTTGTTTTATTTTTCTCTATTTTTCTATATTAGCCAAATTTTTTCATAACTATGATCTATTACTTTGATCATTAAGACTTTGGGGGGAAAAATCTAAGTGTAAACCATTTTATAACTATCAGTTCCATAAAGATTTCCGCAGTTGGGACTTACTTTTACATGATTCAAGAAATTTTCAGCTCCTAGTCAAATAGAGAACCTGTAAGAGCAAACAGACACATACACACATGGAAAAATACGGGAGTGCAAACAACTCCACCCACCAGTCACTCACTCCATGAGCAGATGACTCAGAGAAGATGGAAACATTGAGCTTGAACAGTAAGGCTCATTGCTTGTGTATCTCACTGTGTGTTTAAAGAGATACTTTTCAATTATACATTATTGTGAACATGGTACCTTTATGCAAGCACATGAACACACTGCACACAAAAGTCCTATGTACCAAGAAGTCTTAACCTCAGCGCCACTTTGGACCTGGTAATTCTCTGTTGGGAGGGCTCTCCTGTGCATTGCAGAATGTTTAGAAGTATCTATGGGATTTTCCCACTAGATGCCAATAACAGTCCTAACCCTAGACATGATAATAAACCCCTAGGCATGATGATAAAGTAATGTTTCCAGATATTGCCCAATGTTCTGCGGCCAGAGGGCTCCTTCTCAGCTGGGAACCACTGATGAGCTCTGCACGCTGTGCTGTGAACAGAAGCACCTGCAAGCATGGGTATGACTATGCTCCCAATGTATGTCCAACCAGGGCGTCCATTTTGTGGGTCATGGCTGCACCATACCTATTGTTCAAATTTTGAGTGTCACATTTCCATACTGCACTTTAAGGGCTATTTAAGGAGGATCCAGGGAGAACACGGCTCTATGCCATTTCCCTTTGGTACTGATTTAAAAACCTAGCCCCCTGTGGACTACATTGTATGTAATCTTATGCAACCTTTACATTTTATGTAATATTTAAATATAAGCATGGTAAAGTCTTTATTTCTGATGGATATACATTAAGTGTTAAGTTCTGGATAATAGGGGAAAAGATGATATTACATTTTTGAAATATGAGCTTTAGAGTCAAACAAAATCCTCCAAAGGCAATTCATCACTGACCGTACTCTGGCTCCTGGAGTAAGCTGACATATACCCTAGAAAATAGGAAACCTCACTCTGCAGCCAAGGCTAGGTCAATTCGCCCAAGGCAGGCTAGAACCTTCCTGCTGTTTTCTGTAGAATTTCAGAAGTAAGGGACTCTATTTGCTTGGAAAAAAATTTATTATTGAAGGATGCCTTGGAAATCGGGGTGAGGGAGAGAATCACCTTAAGAAATGTAACTCAGGGGGTGCCTGGGTGGCTCAGTTGGTTAAAGCCTCTGCTTTGGCTCAGGTCATAATCCCAGGGTCCTGGGATCAAGCCCCACATCGGGCTCACTGCTCAGCAGGGAGCCTGCTTCCCTTCCTCTCTCTCTGCCTGCCTCTCTGCCTACTTGTGATCTCCGTCTATCAATCAATAAATAAAATCTTAAAAAAAAAAGAAATGTAACTCAAACTTATGAATCAATAAAAGGGGGATTATATAGTCCTGGAAGTTGTGTTCATTTGTTTACTGGAACACAGACTCGCATCTGGTTCCTTCATTAGCCACAGCACCAGGGTTCCTAATAAAGCCACACGTGGACCCATGATGACCTCATAGAAACAGGTTTGAATTTGCAAACATTTTAGCACAAAGTGACCCTGGAATAAGCAACAAGCCTTTCCCTACTTTAAATAATGGTATCTTCCTATGAAGTGGAGATATTCAAATCACGTTGGCACAGGGGCACCGGGGAGGCTCAGTCAGTTGGGTGTCCGACTCTTGATCTTAGCTCAGGTCTTGATCTCAGGGTTGTGAGTTCAAGCCCCATGTTGGGCTCCATGCTAGCATGGAGCCTCATACCACTTAAAAAAAAAATTAACCACCTTGTCATAAGCACCACTAACACACAAGCACACACACACGATTCCTAGGGCCCTGCTGACCCAAGCAGACTTGGTTCCCAAGTGAAGGCAGGCTGCAGCAGAACCATGAGCTCACCCACTCTCTCCAGTGACCCACTGAAGAGGAGACTCCCTGTGTCCACTCACTCACATAAACACACTCCTAGTGCCAAGATGCAAGGAAGTGAGAAAGACAGGCTTTAAGAAAGTCATAACATTTATGTAACCTTTAAACGTACACTTGGTAAAATGTATAGTAAACGAATACCCAGGCATTTATGTATAACAATAAAATACAATTGGAAGGATATACAACAAACTAATGGCAATGGGGGGAATGGAATTTAGAATAATTGATAAGGAGACTTTAATACTGTTTTTTTATTAAGCAATAAAGACAAATTGAAACAATTAAATTATTAGTTCTAGGTGATAGGAAAAAGGATTTCATATACATATTTTAAAAATGGGCTTAGCAGTCAAATAGATCCAGGTTTTTGTCTCTGCCCCTTACTAGCTGAGCAGCCTTGAGCAGGTGTCTTGTATATACCAAGTCTCAGTTTCATCAAATATAAAATGAAGATAATTATAGTACTTACCTCATCAGATTGTTGTGAGGATTAAATGAAAGAACTCAGGACCAGGCACACAAAGAAGCTACTATTAAGAGGATGAGTTCCAAGGTTAAGAACGTTGCATTCTACGTTTCAAAATCAGAAAAGCTGTTGCCTTGATTTGCACCCAGAGAACTAACTGAGAACTTAACCCAGAACACACACAGCAGAGGCTGTGGCAGGTCCCAGGTTAACTACGGACCCAGAGGCACTGAGTTTCTGTGGCAAGGTGTGAAGGGGCATCTCACAGAACTGCACACGGTGTGAGTTACAGAACGCATTTTATCGGAGGGAGATTGGAAGTTAAGGTTTAGCAAGAAAAGACAAGTGGTCCCTTGATCTCCCTTCATTCTACAGAGAGGTATCAGGTCAGCCTGCTGAACACATAGGACTACATTCCAGGAGAGGTGTCCTGCCCTCCATTTGCTCTCCATTGTTTGAGCTGAACTTGATGGTGAACCCTATCAGTTTGAATAGGAGTGAATAATGATGGTCTGAAGTGGATACCAGGTGTTTAGGGAGGGTGAGGAATGCAAGACGCTCAGCTCCTGGTTTCCTCGGGAGCCATGTGGCGGGGGGTGCATGGCATGCCTCCTTCCTGGGGAAAGGAAGATCCTAGTCCTATGGAAAGTTTAGTATGGGCACGGCTTGGGGGGAAACCAGTCCTGTTGCTGAGAGTCCATTGGCAAGGAGACCAAAAGAAGCTTGATTCTCTACGTTAGAGTGTATAGAGAATGACTGACATGGTTACAGACACTGAGCAACAAAAAGCTTCCTTGAGCATCTCTGAAGGTCAGAAGGCCAATGTAGATTGGGTCTCCAGCCATGTCTTCCATACCAATGCTGTGGAAGGTAGAGGCTTGGGTGGGCTTGATGGGAAGACACTACATATGGCGCACTTGAGTTGGGTCTCAAGGGCTGGGGGAATTTGGAGAGTGGAGGAGAGAAAAAGCTGGAAGAACTGAATGGATAAAGCATGGAGGGGGGGGGGCGCCTGGGTGGCTCAGTGGGTTAAGCCGCTGCCTTCGGCTCAGGTCATGATCTCAGGGTCCTGGGATCGAGTCCCACATCGGGCTCTCTGCTCAGCAGGGAGCCTGCTTCCCTCTCTCTCTCTCTGCCTGCCTCTCTGTCTACTTGTGATCTCTCTCTGTCAAATAAATAAATAAAAAATCTTAAAAAAAAAAAAGAAAGAACAGAACTTGGGTTTCTGTCTTTAAAAAAAAAAAAAAGCATGGAGGGGGGCAGGGGAAATGACTCGTAGAACAGTAAGTGGATAAGGAGTGCTCAAATTGAGAATTTAGCTTGAGGTAGGTGGGAAAAGGAGGTTTAGTTCAGGCTGTGGTGAGAACCAGTTACTAAGGCCTTTAGACTTGACCTCAAATGCGGCTAAGAAATGGCAGCACCTGGACGATAGCTCAGGTCTCTCGGTCACTCTCCATCTCTGCTCCACTCACCTGTACTGCCTCTCAATGGCCCTGCCTTCAGGAAGTATGTTGTTTTGCTGGGAAATGGTGTGATCTGGGCTCCCATTCAGGAAGCAGTTTTGTACCTTGGCCAAATCACCTTTCTGGGTTTCCGATTCTCAAATCCAAAATGAGATGGTTGGAGCAAGTACTTTCTTGCACCTCAAGATGGAAGTAACCTTTTTGGAAAATTCATAAAAATTGCAGTCTGCAACATGCTTCAGGAAGAGGAAAAAGCTGCAGAGCTACCAAAATCCTTTTGGCAACACGATTTATGGTAAATATAACATCCGCCACATAACAAGCACTCCAGTACTTCCTCCCTCCTTTTTTTTTTTTTAACTATTTTAAAGTGCAATTTTGTTTTGATTTAATTTAGTCTCCAGGTATCAAATATTCCTTACTGTAAGGTCAGTTTCATATGTAAAGTATTCTCATTTTTAATGAGGTTTAAGTCTGCCATCAAGCTGAATAGCACTTCTTTTTAACCTTTGGTCTATTTTAAGTTTTACCTTATTTCTGGAATCCTAATGCCAAATCCCTGTGCATCCACTTGTGTTTGTCTACAACACAAAGCAGGTCTTGGGAAAGGGAGCAAAGCAGAGATCAGGAGAGAAAGTGCTGGATCACATTAACATTGTCTTGAGGTGCCCCGAATTCTGCCAAACCAAAGTTTGAGCTCGAAGAATTCTAAACCACATAAAAAATAAATAAATGCAAATGGTATATCTCCTAGTCACACTGGGTCTCCCTGGACTTCTTCAGATCCAAGTGTTTCCTTTATTCTTTCCTTCATTGGTGTCAGGGGGACCGGAGCCAGAGTTTGACCATTTACTGAAAGATTATATACAAGGAGGGAGGAATAAAAGAATAATATTGACTCAGACCCCAAGGGGAAGTAAAAGTAAACATCTCCCTAGAAAATAAACTTCTGTTCTTTCAAACCCCAGGATGCCACCTTTTCAAGAATGAGCTGTTCAAGTTCTGGGGACAACCTTGAGAAGACCTCTTTAAAGTGAATCAGCCAGATCCTAACTTGTACAAATCATTTCCATATTTTCATTGGTTACACATCTATTTATCCGGTCTCGTCACTAAGTTTTAAGACTTTAAAGGCAAATTTTAATATTAGACTCCAAAGGCTTATTATATAATGCTACGTACACATAAAAGAAAAGCCTCTGTTTCTACTTCTCTCAACATTTCTGACACCAGGTGTGCACACTTTTCCCACACCAGCCAATTCTCCAACTCTCTGGACACCAACTAGGTGTTCCACAATTCACGTATGACACCAGCCCCTAGGAGTTAGGATTGCACGCTGCACAGGTCAAAAGCTCAGTCCCCAAAGATTACTTTGCACCTCAGATCCAACTGCAAGTCCTCAGCTGTCACATGTATTTCTGACCTACTGGCTGTCCATTGTGGTTTTCCACAACCCCCTTCTTCGGGTTTGATAATTTCTTAGAATGGCTCACAGAACTCGGGCAAGTGCTTTACTTACTACTGCCTGTTTATTTTAAAGATTACAGCTCAGGAACTGCCAAATGGAAGAGATGCACAAGGCAAGGTATGTGGAAAGGGTCACAGAACTTCCATGATCTTTCTGGGTGTGCTGCCCTCCCAGCCCCTCAGTGTGTTCATCAACCTGGAAGTTCCCCAAATCCTTTCTGTTAGGTTTTTGCTTTTTGTTTTGTTTTATTTTTTTAAAAGATTTTATTTATTTATTTGACACACAGAGAGAAATCACAAGTAGGCAGAGAGGCAGGCAGAGAGAGAGGGGGAAGCAGGCTCCCTGCTGAGCAGAGAGCCCGATGCAGGGCTTGATCCCAGGACCCTGGGATCATGACCAGAACTGAAGGCAGAGGCTTTAAACCACTGAGCCACCCAGACACTCCTGTTTTTTTTTTTAAATGGAGGCTTCATTATATAGACATGCATTATATAGGTATGGTTAATTAATTGGCCATTAGTGATTCACTCAACCTCTAGCCTTTCTTGCAGGGGGGTAAGGGTGTTGCTGAAAGTTCCAACTCTCTAATCATAGGGTTGATTCCTGTCAACTAGCCCCCATCTTTCAAGAGCTACTCATTAGCATAAATTCAGGTATTGATGAAAGGGGGTTATTATGAATAACAAAAGATGCTCCTCTCATCCTTATGACTTAGGAAATTTACAAGGACTTAGGACCTCTGTGCTGCCTGGGATAGAGACCAACTGTATATTCTTATTATATCATAATACCATAATATGTGCATATAAATGTATATATATATATATATGTCCATCTATCTATCTCAATAAATCATAATAATTGTTCAAATTATTAATTGCTGCATGACAAACCACTCCAATGTGGTGGCACAAAATAATAATCATTTCGTTATGTTTGTGAGTATGTTGATTAGGAATTTGGGCAATGGGGGGATAGCTTGTCTCCACCCTCTGATATCTGGGGCCATGGTTTAGGAGACTCAAACTCCTGGGCTTCTGGGTGCTGATACATATGGAGGCTTCTGCACTCAAATGTCTTATACCAGTGACTCAAGGGCTGGCTCAGCAGAGGTTGGTGACCAGAGTGTCTACATGTGGTATGCACCTGCGGCTAGTTTTCCTCACTCTGGGAAACCTTAAGATTTCTTACATGATCTAAGAACAAATGTTCTAAGGAACAATCTTGGATATTAGAAAGTTCCATGACCTTTTATGACCTAGAGTTGAAGATCACATGTCATTACTTTCACCACACTTCGTTGGTCAAAGCAGACACAACCCCATCCAGATAAAGAGGAGTGGGTAGAGATCCTACCCCTTGACAGAGGAATATCAAAGAATTTTGTGGCCATATTTTAAAACCAATCAACCTTTATTCATTTGTCCTTTAATTTCTATGTATTTCTAAGGTTTTCAAACTCTTTGGATGCCAGTTTATTCTTAGGAGATAGAAGGTAGGTTGGTAACTCAACACACAGGGCAGCCCCCATCCTTTCCAGAACCCCAGGATGGAGATCTCTAACTGCCTTCACGAGTGGGGAACATGAAGGGAATGAACGTGAAAAGTATTTTCCCACCTGTTACCAAGAACAGAATATGTTCTGGAGCCTGGCATGAACATATGCATATTGATGGATTTGGGTAGTTGCTCTAAAGTCATACAGAACTGGAGGTGGGAGAGAAGAAATCAGGCATGATGCCCTGATCTACTTCTTACCCTTAACCCAAAAAGGTAAGACTCACCACATCAGGGTATGGCCTGGGCCTTAGTCCTCTTGCATGACCAAACAAAATCTCCTTGCACGACCTGACAAAAATGGGTCTGTTTCTGAATCACTTCTCTCCAATCTCCAAGATTCTCCCTAGATCATAGGAGAGAGGAAAGAAGAAGCCTCAGTTTACCCAGGCACAGCACTACTGTTTTTATTTTATAGAAGACAAAAGGAGGTAATTAAGATGGTTCAGGGAAATTCAGTTGTAATCGAGACAAAGAGAATCAGGTCAGCTGATGGGATCCCTGCAGCCGACAAGGTGACAGGTGGACAGGAAGTCACAACGATGGTTTTCTATGTCACAGTTTTTCCCAGGCTCAGCCATGCTCCTGGTCTAGTTCTCTTTCCCAGATGTCTTATTACTTCATCATTACTAAATCTTAAACCTTTAATGAGGCCACTGATTATACAAAGAGACGGTACTGGCCCAGCACTGCCACTAACCCTTAAGTTCATGCTGGGCCAGTCGTATGCCATCTCAGGTCCTTTGCAACTCAAACCTATCATGATTCAGAAGGACAAGTTGGTTTCTGAAAAATCTTGACCATGGATTCATGGTAGATCAGAGAGTCAGGTCACCTTAATGTATAGTTACCAAATGTTGCATAAGATACATTATACTGAGAAGTTATTTATTATTTATCTAAAATTCAGATTTTAACTGAGCACCTCATTTTCATTTGCTCTATTTGGCAAACCCACCTTAATGGAATGTAGATAGACTCTAGATCAAGGATCAGCAAATATTTACTGTAGAAAGGCCAGACAGTAAGTATTTTCAGGTTTGCCATTGTAGTGCAAAAGCAGCCATAAATGATATGTAAATGAATGGGTGTGGCCATGGGCCCAATAAAACTTTATTTACAAAACAAGTGGCAGGCCCTGGTTTGCATATCTCTGCTGTAGAGCTAAACTTACTCAGGCTGAAAGACCACTCCACCATTTATCAGATGTGTAAAATGAAGCAATTTACTTAATCTCTTTGCGCCTCAGTTTCCTTATCTATCATACAGGAGATTATAGTGCACCTGCCTCCTAGGGTTGGTGTGATAAATGATTTATGTGGGAAGGATGCTGAATGATGCCTGCAAATAGCAAATGCTCTGAATGACCAATGTATGCCACTTTATGGAGTGGGATTTAATAATACTTGAATCAGAATGGGCAAGGATGATGATAGTTAACACTCATAGAACACTTACAGGCTAGGTACTTTGCCTGTGCGGATTTATCGAATCTTCTTAACAGCCTAGGTTATAGGCAAACCATTATTTTCATCATTATCATCACCTCCTCTTTACAAACAAGGCAGTGGAGACCCAGAGAGCCACACAGCTTGTCCAAGTTCACCTAAGTTTGCATGTCCCCTAGCTGGGGTTTGAACCCCTGTAGCCTATGGCCAGAGACCATTGGCTTCACCCTTACTCTGGAAGGTGAAGCTAGGAGAGCAACAGGCAGATTAGGACGTGCCACATGAAATGTTTGCATTGATGTTTGGCTGGTGTGGGGGCAATAACTTAAATCTCAGTTGTTTTCAAGAAACGGAACAACAGACCTTCCTTAGCCTTTGTTGAGAGTGTTTCTTCCTCGTGAGTTCTCCTCAGAGGAAGGCTGACCTGACCAGCACAGGAAGCCTGTGCTGAGAGTGTTTCTTCTCTGTGAGTTCTTCTCAGCCCTGAGAACAGTTACCCACATCTGTGGCATCTCACTGAATTCCCATTCATCCATGGGGCAAAACTGCCAACTCTGGAAACATCTTACCTTTCAGGGGCGTGACCTCCCTTTCTTCCTCTCCACCGTTTTCTCCTATTTCTTTCTGCCTCCTCCTCACCTCCTTCTCCCTAAACTTCTCTTCTCTCTTCCTTCCCCACAACTTATTCAGGTCTGACTAGAAGCTAGAGAAAAGATATTTGCTTTGGGAAGAGAAGAGAAAAAGAAAAGATGAGTTCGCCAAGTAAAAGAATAACTCTGATTTTCCACAAAGGGCTACTTCATGGAAAGATTGTGACATTGCTTTAGAGTGACTCCCTCTCTCTCTCTTTCTTTAGGAAAAGCAAAGTTGTTGTAAACAGCTGGAGACTGTAACTTGAAAAACCAAGAAAGTAAGATGAATAAAACTTCCTGTTTTCCTCTCCTCCCTGGACCTACAGGGGGTTGGCCTACAAGGCTGCCTTCCAAACCAGATGTTTGATTCCCAAAGCTTGTTTCAGAGTCTCTGCATATCAATTATTCTTTACACAGCACGACCAGACCCTAGATTCAATTACAATGAGCATGTTTCAGCCAAGCGCCTGCTGGGACACAGGTCCTTTCGGGAAAAGCAGGGTAAATGTGGCCAGCATATGACATGCGACCAACAAGTTGAATTCTCCGCTGTCGCGATCTAAATTACAGACCATGCTAGCAGAGCTCCTCCTGCATGCCAGGTACCACGCTTGGATTCTGGATTTCATCTCACTGATCTGTCCAACCATCACACAAGGGAGACACTGTTACCACCCTTGTTCTTTAGGTAGGAGATCAAGGCTTAGAGGGGGTGATTGCCTGACCACAGTCTCCACACTTAGTGAGGGTACCCTTCCCTGCTTCTCCACTTTCTATCTTGCCTTGTTTAGAAAATTCTGATGCATGGAAGGGAACATTGGGATGGAGAAACCCTCCTCTCTGGAAAGGAGATATTGTCTGCATTACTTTCTGTTCCTGCCCGGGTTGCTGGGCGTGTTCCTTTTCTCTTTGGCGGCTCATCCTCCTTGGAGACATGTTGTCATCAATTTCAAAGGTCTTTCTGCATCCTCTGAGGTCACACCCAGTTGGGACCCACTGCCAATAATAACGCAGGCTCCTTCCAGCCCCACTCAGGCTCTCTGGTCCTCACATATGCAACCCAGTGCAGGGAGGGCGTATCTCCTTCATGGTCAATATCTTAAGTGCTCAAACAGAACATAAAAATGAGCTCCAGGCAAGACACTCATCTATGTTTGGTCTTTTCATGCTGAGTGACAATCTGCCAGGAGGATTAGTGGTGGGCTGTTATTAACAACCTCTTCCCTGCAAGTCAGGGCATGAAATGTGTGCTTTCACTTGACTTGGGTTCTTGCCTCTTGGGTCATGATTAGTAGCTAGAAATACAGTCATCTAAAATGTGGGGATTTTGTTTGTTTTTATGTTTTGTTTGTTTGTTTTGAGACCTTCAAGATTTCCCATAATTTTCTACCTGGGAAGGATGCCAGCTTGGAGATTCTTTTTAAAAAGTTAGTGGGTATCGGCCAGGACACTTCAAAGCTTTTCTGGGTGGCCTCCCCATCAGGTGCAGTTCTGTCACCGTGCCTTCCAGTTGGCCACATGTCACAGTGGTGGGAAGAACATGCTCACCTTTAGCACCCCACCCTCTGCACCATGCTCTTCAAGGAAGAGGAGTCTTTCTCACAAAGTTAAGCAACTGCCAGGGTGACCTCACTCAGCCCTTTTAGGCAAGGACACTCTTGGTCAATGTTTTATGCCCCAAATCTGAAAACAACAATTTAAGTGAAGAAAAAAAAAAACAAACAAAACAGATTTCTTTAGTGTAGAACTTCTCAGTACCATTAATATCCTAAGGTCACTGAGTCCCCAAGAAGAGACTCTAATGTATAGTCTCCCAAACTTCATTGACCTTGGTATCCTTCGCTTGGAGATCACTTATGATATTAGTGGCCCATGGATGCACTTTGGGAAATCACAGAGTAACGACATGACCACCATATACTCAGAACTGACTCCCCTCATCCTAGTGCTGGGTGTTCTGCACACTTTTTATCACTGTGTATCCATCACATCCTCAAAGACAGACTTCATCTTCACTTCACAGGCACGGAAAACCAGGTTTAGAGGATTCCAGTTACCTGCTCAAGGACACACAGCCAGAAAAGTGCAGTGTAAGGGCAGAAGCCAAATGTTTTGAACCTCAAATTTTATGTGCTTCCTCCTTAAGGAAAAATTTTTTTATTTGTTTATTTACAGCATAACAGTGTTCATTGTTTTGGCATCACACCCAGTGCTCCATGCAGTACGTGCCCTCCCTATTACCCACCACCTGGTTCCTCAACCTCCCACCCGCCCCCGGCCCCTTAAGGAAAATTTTAAATTAAGTATTAATTTTAATTCCAGGATAGTAAACATGCAGTGTTATATTGTGTCAGCTGTGCAATATAGTGATTTGACATTTCTATACATTACTCAGTGCTCATCAGAACAAGGGTACTCCTTAATCCCCATCACCTGTCTCACCCATCCCCCAGCCACCTTCCCTCCGGAAACCATCTGTTTGTTCTTTATCCTTAAGAGTCTGAAGAAACTTTTTTTAAAGGCATTTTCAAAATGCATAACAAACACCTACCTTTCTACTGTGCAAAATTAGTAATTTAAGTTTGGCCATATTTGTTTCCAGTCTTTCTTTCTTAAAGTAAATGAAATATTACAGGTAAGTCATGTTTGTTTCTTATCAGGCTGCTTCCTTATCATAAATGAACCCCAACCCCGGAGATGGGGGAGGTATCAAAGTCATGAAGGAGCACAGCCCAGGCTGCTTCTCAGTGCTCTGTTGCCAATCCATAAAAGTATTTCTTCTCATGTATTTTTATCATTTCCCCAGTGCTCTCTTGAGTTCCAGTCAAAATCTGAGGCACAAGAGGACATATTTTAAATTCATGGGATAAGCAAAACCCAAGGTCAGTAGCCAATACCTGGTGTAGAGTTAAGAAAGGAGTCCCCATTCAGGTTTTCAAAGCAGTGAGTAGAATTGAAGGTGGGGGTATTCTCAGGTGAGACTGACCCTGAATGTGCTAAAGGAGCTGAGAGCAGTAAGTGCCGAGGAATGTAGACAAGTGACATCATGTGATGTAGACAACTTGCAGTCTACGAAATGGACACAGACAGCCCTGTGTCCAAGTGGGTCATTCATGCAGTCACCGAAGGCCACCCAATCCAAGGTAAAATACCCATCCATCCTTGTTCTCCCTCCTTGGTTGATTTTTCTACATAGCACTGATCCCTACCTGACATAATTTTATTGTCTCTTGTCCAACTTCTCCACTAGAATGTCAGCCTTGTCTGTTTGCCACTGTGGTATCACTTCATTCTCCTGCTCCCTAGAGAATATTAAGAGTTTCTGGAGGGAATGAAAAGAGCCATCCAAGAAGGAAGCAGATTTTTCTGTGTGTGTTTTTTAAGATTTTAAGGAATCAAGGAGAATCAAACCTGATATCAAGGATTAAATATTAACTTGTGACACTGAGGGAAAGAGAAGATACTCCTGCTGGCATTATTCTACAAGGAGCCTCTTTTTATAGGAGGTAAATATACACATTCAGAGAAAGAATTAAACTCCCATGCTCCACGGAACAATGTTTTCCTGATGACTCCTGTTGCTGGTCACAGGAGGGAAGGACAAGAAATAGAAAGAGTAGGGGTGGGATGGAGAGGGAGAGGGAGAGAGAGAGAGAGAAAATCCTAAGCAGGCTCCATGCTTAGCATGGAGCTCAACACACGGCTTAATCCCATGACTCTGAGACCATGACCTGAAATCAAGAGTTGGATGCTGAGCCAACTGAGCCACACAGGCTCCCCAAGAAATACTTCTGTATCTCCCATCTTTGGGGTATAGAGGTAACTGTGTGATGACTAGAGGTGGTTAACCAAAAGGTGTACTGATTATCTTTGCTGTGATAACAAATAGCCCCCAATTCTCTGTGGTTTGCAACAATAAAGATTTACTTCTATTGGCTGTGACTCTTCTGGGCTCCACTCCTTTGGTCACCCACCTGGGTGTCCTACAACTCAACTCAATTCTGACACTATGCCATGAGATAGCTTCATATCCCACAGGTTAAGGGCTCAGTCGTATGAAACTGCCCCTTTAAGACACCAATCACACTTAAGACACTTAAGACACCAATCACAAGTCCATGTTGTTACCTTGCTTCTGACCGACCAGATATTCCAATGATCTCCTCCTTGGGTTCAACCAATTTGCTAGAGCAGCTCACAGAACACAGAGAAACATTCTGCTTTTTAGATGACTAATTTGTTATAAAATGATTAGCTCAGGAATAACCAGATAGAAGAGGTGCATAAGGCAAGTTTGGGGAGGGAGCATTGAGCTCCTATCCTTTTCCAGGGCTTCCTTCTCTCCAAATCTCCATGTGTTCACCAACCCAAAAGCTCTTAGAGCCCCATCCTTTTGGGAAGGCAAAATAAGGGATATGGGATAGGAAAATTGGAAAAGGTAGTTAAAAGGTACAAACTTCCAGTTACAAGATAAATAAACACTGGGGATATAATGTACAACAGGATGCCTATAGTTAACACCGCTTGCTGTATGGTATACCTGAAAGTTGCTAAGAGAGTAGATCCTAAAATTTCTCATCACAAGGAAAAAACACTTTTTCTTTCTTTTTTCTTTTCATATTTATATGAAGTATTGAATGATAACTAAATTTATTGTGGTAATTATTTCACAATATATGTAAGTCAAGTCATTATTTTGTATACCTAAACTTCTACAGAGTACTGTATATCAATCACATCTTAATAAAATTGGAAGAAAAAATGCAGAGGGCAACCCCAATGGTTTAATTGGGGAAATTTACTAGGGATTACCAGTCAGAGAGCAGGATGAATGAGCCATCATGTTACAAATCTCACACACACATACATACACAGACACAGACACACACACGCACACGCACACAGAGCACAGGAACAAGGAGTGGTATGTAGACTGTGACGCCTGCAGAAAGTCTCAGGTTGTTCAAAGAAAACTGTTAGGCAAATTGTTGTTTACCATGTGGATAATGTAAACTCCCTCAGGAATCAGCAGAAACAATTAAGGAAGTTATTACTATGGACGTGATGCCAACCAAAAGTGAAAGATTGACTGGGGAAGTGAAAGTGAGTTTGGGGAGCAAGTAATCATGTATCTTAGCATCATCATCATCATCATCATGAAAGAGCATGGTGGTTATAGACAAGTATGTACAGACTCTAGATAAAGTTGAGAGAAATGAGAGCAAAGATACTAGGGATAGAAACTCTTAAAAATTCAGCTAAAAGGGGATCAGAGCCTCTAAAGTTGAATTCTGGCAAAACAAAGATCAAGGATCTTCATGAGGAAGACAAGCAGAGCTCTGTAAGGAAACCCTGACCCTCTGAGCTTACCTTTGAAAGGAATATGTAAGAAAAGATATGCGGGTCATGTAACTAAGGACAAGTATAAAAAGTGGAACACAAAAAGTGGTGCATTTTGTGAGATTAAGAGTCATTTATGGTTTGTCTCCCTCCCAATCCCATCTTGTTTCATTTATTCTTCTCCTATCCCCCTAACCCCCCATGTTGCTTCTCCATGTCCTCATATCAGGGAGATCATATGATAGTTGTCTTTCTCCGATTGACTTATTTCACTAAGCATGATACGCTCTAGTTCCATCCACGTCGTCGCAAATGGCAAGATTTCATTTCTTTTGATGGCTGCATAGTATTCCATTGTGTATATATACCACATCTTCTTTATCCATTCATCTGTTGATGGACATCTAGGTTCTTTCCATAGTTTGGCTATTGTAGACACTGCTGTGCAAAAACAATGAATACTGTTATGCTGAAAAAAATAAATAAAATGGAAAAAAAACAAACAAACAAAAAAAAAGTGGTGCATTTGTCAATTGCAAGAGTGTCAAAAGGACTATATGCCAAAATGTGCTCAATATTCTAAAGAAGAAATCTATCACCAGGCCAACAGAACAGCAGAGATGAGGAGTGGAGGACGGTAGAGCTGGGAGCTTACGAAAAGAGACTTAAGCGATGGTGGAAACATGAATTTGGAAGACCAGCAGGAATGAGGGGATCAAAGAGGACAGCCCTCGGCTCTGAGCTACGTGGGTAAGAAGAAATAAACAACTTCCCTTCCTGTGTCCCTGGAAGTGATACTGAAACCTTAAATTGGAAAATTGGAAAGCTGGTCATAGAATTCATTTTATTTGGTGATTCTTGTGCTGTTAGTGATGGTAGGCAGAAGAGACATTCAGTGAGAAGATGCAAGACACACTGGGTTGGAGGGGGCAACGAAGCTTTTATATGTGCCCTTCCCTGAAATGACAAGATTCTGCATATACGTATGCATAAATAAGTACAAACACACTTGCATTTATATTCTTAGGGAAAAAAAAACCAGGAGAATATATAGTTAAATGCCAATAGTAGCTACCTCTGAGGAGTGAAACTTACGGACACTTTTTAAATTTATTATTGTTTTTAGAAAAAGAGAGAGTGAGCATATGAGTGGAGGGTAGGGGGAGAGGAGAGGGAGGGAGAGAGAGAGGAAGAAGGAGAGAAGGCAGGTGAGGGGCAGAAGAGAGAGAGAGAGAGGAATTTTAAGCAGGCGCCACACCCAGCACAGAGCCCTTGCCAGGTCGATCTCACGACCCTGAGATCATGACCTGATCTGAAATCAAGAGTTGATGCTTAACCCACTGAGCCACCCAGATGCCCCTAGACTACAAACACTTTAAATTTTCCTTCTTGATGGCCTCCTGTGTTTTCTAAGTTCTCAGTAATAACAAATACTTGTATTTATTAAAGAATCACACAAGCAATATATAACACGTAGACTCTTGTGAAAACCTCAAGCAGTACAGATAAATGGATGTCCTCCCCTGACCCAAACCTGTGACCCTAGTCCTTTCCTCAGAGCTAATATTCACTATTGGGTTGGCATGAATGTCTCTAGATCCTTTTTCTTAATGCAGTTTTGATTTTTAGATTTATAGCAAAATTTAGTGGAAAGTGCAGAGATTTCCATATACTCCCTACCTACACACAAGCCCAACATCCCCCACTCTCAAAATCCAGCACGAGAGGGGTACCTGTGTGGGTCAGTTGGCTAAGTGTCCGACTCTTGATTTTGGCTCTGGTCATGATCTCAGGGTCTTGAGATCGATTTCCATGCTCAGTGGGGAGTCTGCTTGGGATTCTCCTTCTCCCTCTGCCCCTCCTCCCCCTCACACACTGTGAACGCATGCATATTCTCTTTATCTTTTTCTCTCTAATAAATAAATCTTTAAGAAAAAAATCCAGCACCAGAATGGTGTATTTGTGATTTTTTTTGAAGATTTTATTTATTTATTTGACAGAGAGAGAGAGAGAGAGAGATCAAAAGTACACAGAGAGGTAGGCAGAGAGAAAGGGGAAGCAGGCTCCCTGCTGAGCAGAGAGCCCAATGCCCTCTTAGAAACCTCATTAGAAACCTCATTTCATACTAATATTTCATTTCAGTATGTACAGAATTATTTTTTTTAAACTTAGTGGTTCATTCACTCAAAAAATGTTAATTAAGCACCATGATAATACACAGGTTCCAATATAACCTGTCATTTTGTAACTCTGGATTTGGGTTACCATATTTCAAAATACTTTCTAACTAAACAATTACAAAGTATAGCTATATTAGAGTATATTTGCTCTTACCCTGTAAATGAACATCTTGATGGGTCATTTTTTCTTTGTTATAAACAAGATTACCATAAACATTTGTGAACATGTGTTTTCAAGAATCTGTGTGAGTTTAACTCTAGACAAGCAAAATTGTTGGGGTGGAAGGGGATATACAATTAACTAGTAAAAGAGTGTTCTAAATTCATAGCAAAAATATTTATCAATTTATATTACTAGTAGTATATGTCATTTTTCTATACCTTGACTAACAAGGATTTTTTTTAAATGTCTATTGAATATATGTGGTAGGTACTATTGTTGTTCTCTGATAAAGAAATAGAGGCCAGGAAATGCAAAGTCACGCAGTTAGCAAGTGGTGAAGCTGGGATGCTAACTCAGACAGGACCCCAGAGCTTGTGTTCTGCCAGTGAAATGGGAGGAAAGTGGAATATTCTTGGTTCTATTTGAATTATCCTGTCCATTTTGTTTTATATTTGTTGAACTTTCATTTTCTTCTCTGAATCTCCTATTTGTGAACATCTCTTGCCGTGGTAGGCATTGACCACAAAATAAGATAGAACCCAACGACCCCTCTTCCTAGCCATCACATCCTGTGGAGTGTGGACTGCCCCTAATAACTCACCTCTAACAAACAAAATACAACAAAAGTGATGGGATGTCACTTCAGAGTTTAGGTTGCAAAAGCTGTGACTATTTGTCTTGATGGCACTGTCTCTGGCTCTTTCTCATTTGTTTACTTTGATAATATCTGCTGCTGTTGTGAGCTGCCCAAGTGGCAAAGGTAGCCAGTGAGGTACTGAGGACCTCATCCACCAGCAGGCAAGAATCCTGCCAACAACTGTGAGCCATATTAGATGTGGCTCATTCCCACTGAGTCTCTGAGATGCCTGCGGCCACACCTAACACCTTGATTGCTCAACCTTATCTGCAATTTACTTTTATATGTGGGGTGAGTTAAGAATCTCGTTTTCGAGGTACCTGGGTGGCTCAGTGGGTTAAAGCTTCTGCCTTCCGCTCAGGTCATGATCCCAGGGTCCTGGGATTGAGTCCCACATTGGGCCCTCTGTTTGGCAGGGAGCCTGCTTTCTCTTCTCTTTCTGCCTGCCTCTCTGCCTACTTGTGATCTCTGTCAAGTAAATAAATAAAATCTTAAAAAAAAATCTCGTTTTCCTTTTTCTTTCAAGTGGATAACCGACTGTCAAAACACTATTTGTTAGATAGTCCAATGTTTAGTCATTGATTAGGTGTCACAGTTATGATATGTTCCTATGTATGTATGTGAATCTGTTTTTCACACTTTGTATCTGACCATTGATCTAGTTGTGTATTTGTGTCTTAGTTCTTGTCTTGACTTTGATGGCTGATGTTACAGTATATTTTGACATCTGTACTCCAGGTTCTCTCACATTACTGTTATCCAAAAGTCTATTACCTACTGTTTTTCAGATGAAATTATAATGAGCTTGAAATTTCCATGAAAAATCTTATTATTTTCAATAGAAATATATGAAATTTTAAAATTAATTTTGGGGGGATTGGCATATTTATAATCTTCTGTGTTCCCTTTTAGAAACATTGTATGTTACTTCACTTACCCAGGCTTTCCTTAATGTCTTTTCAGTAAAGTTTTGCAATTTTCTTCCTGTACATCTTGAATATTTTACTGTTGTTACTATGACTGAGATCATTTTCCTTCTAATTGGTTAGGAAAATCATTGGTTTGTGTATTTCATACATTAGCATGATACCTTCTGCTATTTTCTAGTAGTTGTTCCCACTCTGTGTGTGTGCGTGGGTGTGCGTTTTAATGAGGAATGGCTGCTGAATTTTGCCAAATACCTTTTAACATCTATTGGGATATTCCTATGGTTTGTATCCTTCAATCTGTTACCACAATGAGTAACATTAAAAGATCTTTAAAAATCTGAACTGTATTTTTGCATTTTTAGGTTAAATCCTACCTTTTAGGATGTAATGCTGTTTCAACCCACTATTAGAGTTGGCTTGCCAACATTTTATTTAAGATTGAATTTGCCCACATTTTATTTAAGATTTTTGTATCAGTGTTTGAAAGTGAAATTCGCCTGGCATCCTCTTCTCTGTACCAACCGTGCCTGGTTTTAGAATCAGTGTTAGGTTAGCCTTAAAATTGAGTTGAGTCTCAGAGGGCTCTTGATGTAATGAGCACTGGTGGTTATACACAACTAATGAATCACTAAATTCTACCCCTAAATCTAATAAACACTATATGCTAACTCAATTGAATGTAAATAAAAAATTTTTAAAATAAAACAAAAATTGACTTGAGTCTCAACTTTTTTCTATTTCAAAACAATTTCTGCAACATGGGAATTACACATTCTTGGAACATTTTTTTTTTAATGTCACCTGTAAAACCACCTGGTTCTGGTGCTTTTAAAGCGTTACTGTATTATTTTTATAATTAGAAATCTTTTCAAAAGTGAAACAGAAGTTTGTTTTATTTTTATTCTATTTATTCCATTTCTTTTTTAAATTGAGGTTTGGTTGGTGTACACTGCTATATTAGTTTCAGCTGTACAACATAATGATTCAATATTTGTATACATTGTAAAATATTCAAGACAATAGTCTAGTTAACATCTGTCACCATACATAGTTACAGAATGTTTTTTCTCGTGATGAGAACTTTGAAGATTTACTGTCTTAGCAACTTTCGAATATGAAATACAGTATTATTAGCCATAGTTGCCATGCTGTACATGTTATATCCCCATGGCTTTTTTATTATATAACTGGAAATTTGTACCTTTTGGCCCCCTTCATTCATTCATTCTGCCACTCTCCATCCCCCCACCCCCACTTCTGGCAGCCACCAATCTATTCTGTTTATCTATGAGCTTGTGGGGTTTTGGTTTTCCTTTTTGCATTTTTAAAATGTTATATTTAATGAAATTATACAATATTTATCTTTCTCTATCTGACTTGTTTCCCTTAGTCCTCAAGTTCCTTCTGTGCTATCACAAATGACAAAAACTTCATTATTTTTCGTGGTTGAATAGCATTTCATTGTATACATACTACCTTTTCTTTACCCATTCATCTGTCTGTGGGCATTTCCATACCTTGGTTATTTGAAATGATGCTACAATGAACATGGGGTGCATGTATCATTTTGAGTCATTTACTGTATTTCTAAACATTTTTCTCCCCCAAAGTTTCTGCTGAGATTATTGTCATTATTTGGGTTGACTTAGTTGCTTGGAAACTTCATGACGTTTTATTACAAACTCTCTTTCCAGGTTACTGTTTTTCTATAAGCCTGTGTAATATTTCATATCTAAGCAGAATCCATTTACCCTTGAAGAAAGACTGCTTAAGGTTGAAGTCTTTGGCTTTACTTCTCTACATTAATGCAATAATTAATTCTGGAAAATCTGTATAGATGTTTCAGGGTTAAATTCTAAGTAGAAGGAGGGAAGTGATTTTCTCTATCTCAAAGAGCTATGCTGTTGATCATACGATAGTACAGGCTGGGGAAAGCCTCATAAAAATATAAAGCATGTGTGGGCACACATACATGCACAGACACACACCCGGAGACACACACACACTATATTCACTAGGATTTAAATGCATTGGAAACAGAAGGTACTTGTTATTTTTAATTACAAAACACAAGGCACATTTTCAAAATAGCGGGGTTTCCCCCACTCTGGGAGGTTTGGGAAAGTTTATTTGACCCCCCACTGATCTGAAATATGGGACATAGATTATTGCCTTCACTGCCTGTTTGCTCCCAGGGGATATAACCATTTTGTGCTTTGCCCTGATAAAATGTTACACACTTTGAACCAGTAATGGTAGTTGAACCTCATGAGGAGGAAACCAGATGAGGGGGCAACCCTGAGATGAGAGAAAGGCAAAGGTAATGTTCCATCAGATACTAAGACATGAAAGTCACGTCCATCTACTTTTGTCTTTCCAGGGTAAATACTGGATCAGTATAAATAAAACCTTTTGTTTTTATGACAAAATGATGACATTTATGGTCACAAAAACCTCACAGAATGCATCAGAGGTTGTTTGGAGGCTGTGGTGAATTTTTTCTTTGTCTTTTAATCTGATCTGTGCCTCTAGCCCCTAACTTCCCCAGCCTTGCTCACATGGTTCTCTGGAGTGTCTTCGAACGATAATTCTAGCCTCTTCCAGAGTGTGATAGTCCTGAGTAAAACTAGCACCCAGAAATATCACTAACTGCTCTTGAAAAGAATCTCACTCCCTATAGTCTTGCATGTTGAACAATATTAGTCTGCTCACATTCATCTTATTATCACATCTTCCTTACAATCTTCTGCCTGGTTTGCTGAGAGGACACCAGTTTCCCACACAGGAGCTAGAATCCCTTCCTGGAAACTAATCCTAATCCAGTCCATGTGGCCAGGACTCTGACCTCTTGTGGAGCTCTTCTCCCAGAACTATGTCCCATCTCACACCCTCATTACCAGAGATGGGGGTCCTGTTCCCTTACCATTTCTCTACTTGGCAGCCAAGGCACTGCCCTCCAGGAGATCAGGTAATCCTGCTTGGTTTGCCTATCCACCCGCGAAATTATCTTAGAAATCATTGTCAGGTCTGATCCAGTGCTAAGTGGTTGTGCCCCATTAGACACGGAACCAATAGATGGTGGACTACCTCTGGCAGGCTGGTGCCCAAAGCCTTGTTCGTGCCCACGATCTTGTTCTTCTCTTGCTCCTGTCTCCTTTCTTGTCTGAAATCGAGGCCCCAGCCTGTCTCACAAACAAATCTACATGGGTTAAGGCAGAATTCCAGAGCAGGAGTGCTAAATCAAATATGTGAATGCTCCCAGCTTGTTTTTTTAAGTAGTATACCTTCCATAATGGTATAATACTTCTGGCTATAACAAAGTAAAAATGCCATGTTGTCTTTCTTTTAACCAAAGTGATAGCTGGCTCTTCAATTCTGTACCCAACAAAATTATTCGCTCTTTTGGAGAAATGACCACTGAACCCACCTGCCGCTTCTCGACGGCACATGGGAGAAAAATGGGGCACAGACAAGTCAGCTGCAAGAGAAAGGGGGCAGGGGGCAACAGTAGAAAAGACTGTCACCCCAAACAATGCCTCAGTCTCATATTTATTAGAAAGTGAGTAACAACCAACAAAGAAGCCAGAATAGATTACACACTGATCATGAGTCTTGTAGATATGTAAGAAAAAAGGCAAAATATGCCTGGTCACATAGTACATGACCTGTAGTGAGGATGCCCAAACTAAAGGATTGTCCAATTAACTGCTGATGCTATCCGGGGAAGGGGAGATAACGGAAAAATGAAGCAGGTGGTGTTCCGCCCTGAGCAGTTCAGGCTCTCCCAGCTGCTCAGCTTCCGTGAACCAGGCAGCAAGCCCGGGCATCCCCAGCTGCTCGGCTTCAGGGACCTATATCGTCCTCTCCCCCAGAGGCCTGTTGCCAGTACATGTTTTCCTTAAGGCTACATCTAAGCATGCTTGGTAACTAGTATAATTCTTCATAGGTTATATTTTAAGCAGCACAGTGTTCTGAGGGACAGTTACATTTCCCCCATTTTTGTTTGTGCAGAAGCAGGAAAGTCGATTTCACGATTTCTCGATCCATCAGTCATCAGAAGGATTTTCATGTACATCTGAGGACCAAGCATAAAGTGATTACAGTAACAAAAAGAATTATCATTCCACCTATAATGCCAAGACCAGTTTGCTTGATCCAAGTAAAGACGTTTAGATTAGACAGAATATCATTAATCCTTTGTGCAAAACTCACTCCTGGAACTGATTGTAATGATGAGTGAGTAATGCCTTGAATAGTATCTTGAAGCTGTTTAATATCAAAAGTTGGATTATCGCCATAACGATTGGTAATATGACAGCGAATTTTGTTCCACGATGTTTTTGATTCATTATAGGCGTAGGGAGTAACATGGAAGGAAGAAATATTCCAATCACATAAAAGATGAAGCCTAAGTTTTATATTTTGGAGATCATCATATATATATATATATATATATATATATATATATATATATATATGGCTGATTCTAAATCAGAGATTCTTTCATTTAATTTTTGATCTCTGATTATTGGAGTCCAAGATTTGTCAGCATTCTCGTGCACTTTTGTACAAATTGTGTAGTCTGTACAGTCTAACACAAGGCTATTCCTGCAGTGGTAGCTGTAGCAATAATGGCTATAATTCCTAAAGTAGCTGTTATAAGCAGCCCAAGAAATCTTTTTGTTCTATGGACCCAGTCCTCAAAGCTGTTAAAAGTACAAGCATTTTTGGAGAGCTTTCCCAAACACGGTGATGTTTCACCGGTAACCAGATGTCTATTCTTCTTCTAGCTATGAGAATAATAGAATTGTCTGTGTAAACATTCTTGTTCACAGAGGTGAACATTTTACACTTGGGACAGTGTATTTCTCTAATGTTATGATCAAAAGTCATTTTTCCAATAATAAAAACATAAGGATCTCTAACACATGCTCTTACCCATTATTCTCTCATCAGGAGAAAGGAAAATGCATAATAGTTGGACTGATAAATGTATGAGCCATTCCAAATTCTAAGGTGATTTAAAGTAGTGGTAACTTTCCATAAATTCTTTTGTCTTTTATGAAAATCAGCAAAGGGGGATGCTGCTGAAAGTCCTTGCCCATGTCAGACCAGAGGCACATTTCCCCAAATTAAGATTTGTGGTTTCAAAATCACCATTTTGAATTTTGATGAGAAGAGCAGGGTCTCCTAGTGCAATTGGTGACTGCCATCCCCTTAAGGACCAGTCCCACACAATTGGGTAGGAATCATTAATAACGACACTGTGGTAAGGAGGTTGACAATCCTCCCACAAGGGGCAAATTCTTTCATTGGACCATATCTGCATCATTTTGGATTTGGGAATAGGGAGTGCTGCTGTGCTATAGCTAGGGCCCCGATATTCATTGGCTAGGAATCCGTTAGTGGAGAGTAAACGTAACTGAACTTTACTCAGACTATTATTAGTAGGAAAGTCCACCAGCCATGTTTGATCATCAGGGATAAGACAACTGGAATGACTGACGATACATATCAGTCTACATTCATATTCTAATGTAAGATTAATGTTTGTGCCTTCCCCCTGAGGCAATAATGGCAATCTGTCCCATATTCCAGGTATCCATTTTGAGGCATTCAAACAAATTGGTATTTTATCTTCTCCCCACTCTACTGGATGGAGCAGGGGAGGATTAGGTATATAAGCCCAATAAGTAAAGTTATTTATTTGTGCACCACATCCAGGAAGACTTACGGCTACCATAATGAGGGCCAACATAGTACATCAGATGTAGAAATAGCAGCAGTTTTGATATGCTGTAAAACATACATTGTAAATAAAGAGTCCGATAACAGATTAAATGCAGAAGAAACATCTTGAAATAATGTAATAACAGCAGTTAATTCTGATTTCTGTGCTGAGAGACCGGAAGTAGATATGATTTTCAAGGTAGGACCATAATAACAGGCTTTACCTTTGGCAGAACCATCAGAAAAGTAAGTATGGACGTCTGATATTGGATTTTTAGAAGTAATTTTAGGAAGGACAAAAGCAGTACATTTTTTAAAGATTTTATTTATTTATTTGACAGAGAGATAGAGAGCCCAAGTAGGCAGAGCCACAGGCAGAGGGAGAAGGAGAAGCAGGCTCCCCGCTGAGCAAGGAGCCTGATGTGGGACTCAATCCCAGGTGGTATCATGACCTGAGCTGAAGGCAGCCGCTTAACTGACTGAGCCACCCAGGTGCCCCAAAAGCAGTACGTTTTAAAAAGGAAACAACAGGTAAAGAGGGATAATGAGAAGAAGTGTTTCCAGTAAAGCCAGTAAGGGCAATTTGCCAATTTAAATTATTCCGGAATGCTGTTTTGATTTGTGTCTTATTTAAAGGCAGAACTATAACTTTCGCATCATATCCCTGTATTTGGTGAGTTCTTTTCCTTCCTAATTGAATAATACTGCCAATATGGTCTATAAAGTGATGAGTGTTTTAACAGTATTATTTGAAAGAAAAATCCATTCTATGATTAGTTCCCTTTGTATAACTAATCTAGTGGGTGTATGTGGGATATGAAAAATAAGAAGATCTAATAGTATCTTAGGTTGGACCCTATCCCTTTGCATTGATTGAATCTGGGTTTCAACAAACTGTAATTATTTTAAGTCCTCCTTTGACAAGGTCCTAGGGCTGTTTCAATTAGGATCTCACTTCAAAGAGACAAACAGATGCTGCAAAGCATAAGTGGGAATTCCAATTTTAGGTCTTATCCGGTTAATATCTCCCAGTAATTTTTGCAGATCATTTAAGCTTGTGATTCTATCTCTACGGATCTGAACTTTCTGTGGCTTAATTGAGGTCCTGTCCATAATGAACTTTAAATATGAGAAAGGAGAGGCAGTTTGTATTTTTTTCTGGAGCTATAATTTGTTCGTATTTTTCAAATTGTAATTGAAACATTTTAAATGTGTCTTGCAATTGTGCATTATCAGGGCTGCCCATAATATAGCATCCATATAATGGATAAGATAAATTTGTGGAAATTGATCTCTGACTGGTTGTATAACTGTGGCCACATATTCCTGACAGATAGTAAGGCTGTTTAACATTCCCTATGGTAAAATTTTCCATTGATATCATTTGGCTGGTTCTTTTAAATTCACCCTGGGAGGGGCGCCTGGGTGGCTCAGTGGGTTAAAGCCTCTGCCTTCGGTTCAGGTCATGATCCTAGAGTCCTGGGATCGAGCCCCACATTGGGCTCTCTGCTCCGCAGGGAGCCTGCCTCCTCCTCTCTCTCTGCCTGCCTCTCTACCTAGTTGTGATTCCTCTCTGTCAAATAAATAAAATATTTTAAAAAAAATTCACCCTGGGAATTATGAAAACAAAACAGGACAATCTTCCTTAGCAAATGGTATAGTATAAAAGCAATCCTGTAAATCTATGATAATTATTGGCCATTCGCGTGGAACTAGATTAAGCGAAGGCAGTCTGGGTTGGAGAGACCCCATGGTTGAATAACAGAATTAACCACACGCAGGTCTGTTACAAGTCTCCATTTGCCTGATTTTTTTCTTAATAACAAAGACAGGTGAATTCCAAAGACAGTGAGATTCCTCAATATGCCCTTTTCTTACCTGCTCTTCAACTAAGGTTTGTAAAGCAAGTAGTTTCTCTTGTGTTAAGGGCCACTGCTCTACCCAAAAAGTTTGTCACTGTTCCAATTTAATGGGCTCAGGAGCAGTGGCCCTCTGGAAAATCTGGGAATCCTCCTTAGGGGAAGGTATAAGCAAAGAGGCTCCCCACAGACTTAGTAAATCTGGCCCCCAAAGGTTAATGGCCAAGTCTACAATATATGGCTGCAGATAGCCCTTTTGGCCCCCGGGTCCTTCACAGAAAAGAATATTGGAGCTTTGATGCACAGTGCTGGCTTGTCCCAATTCTGTAATAGTAATATAAGCTGAATTATAAGGTCATTTTTTAGGCCAATGTAATGGGCTTATCTATTATAATAGAGACATCAGCCCTAGTAGCAATTAGACCTGAAAATTGCTTTCCTTGTATTTTAATATGACAAATTGGTTTATCTTGATAGATTTTCTCAGTCAAGTATGCCCTGTTTTTTTCAGTGTTCCCAAACCCATTAGAGTTTCTCTACTTGTTTTTAAATTGACCCTGGAAATAGAGTAAAATAGCAACGGGGCAATGCAGTCTCCTTATTGAAAACGGTATGGAGCTACAGTAGTTAATATTACTGAAATTTCACCACTATAACCTGCATCAATAATGTTGGTGTGAACTAGTACTCCCTTTGAAGGGAGGCCAGATCTTCCCAAAAGTAATCCAGTGGTTCCCTTCGGTAAAGAGCCTAAAACATTAGTTGGAATTTTTTTTTTTCAGTGACACTTTTCCTTGCTTTAATATTTTTTGTCTTTTTCTGCTTTTGAAATGAGCTCTCAATTACAAAATATCAAATACACTCAAAAATGCCAGCCACTGGCACACTACGGAGAAGCTCACAAGTAAGGACAGATCGCAGTGGCAGGTGGCACGAGGTGGGACGTGACCGAAGCAGTGGTTACAAATGTTCACAGGAAGCTAAAACTATCCAACAGGTTGTGCCCTAATGTTAGCACAGGTTAGACTAGTCACTACCTTGGTGGGCGGCCTCAGGGTGTTTGGGTTCAGATTCTACACGGCAATACGACTTCTTCCAGTTAAGAGTTCTTGGCTTTGCACCAATCACGGTGTGGCCGGAGGGCCCCGGACCAGTCTATTAGTTTTTCAAAATGCTGTCGTAGACCTGATAGATGTACCGAGAGACTTCAGGAGCTCTGCACTTCAGCGACAGCATATAATTTGGGTTTCCTGGCTGGATACATAGCTCAGCCAAAATGTCATTTGAATGCTGACACTGTTTCCAGCAAATTAGTTGGAACTTTAATGGGAAGCTTGGCAGCCATAAAGAGATGATCTTTGGGAATGGGGATATCTAATCCAGCACTACCAGGAGTAGCGTGTAATAACTTTAAAATGGTACATCTATCTGAAAGGTGGGTGTTAAGGGAGAATTGGCCCCCTTGTTTTTCGGGGCTGAGGGCTTGCCCTAAAATAATTCTCCCTGAAGGGGAGATCCATCCTTGTAAAATGTGGGATGACACTGATTTGCCCAGTGGTTTCCTTTTTTACATTTAGGACAAAGAACTGGTGAATTATTTTTTGCCTTTCGTGGAGGGAATTTTCCTTTTTGGCTACACTGAGCTTTAGTATGCCCTGTCTGCCCACAGTTAAAACACTGTCCTTTAAATTTTCCTGTGGTCAGAACAGTCATTGCTTGGGCCAACAAATCAGCTTTATAGTACTCTGTTCCCACTCTTTGGCATGGCTTAATATAATCTGTTGGTGTTCCCCTGCCTTTAAAGGGTGCTACCAATTTTTCACAATCAACATTGGCATTTTCATATGCCAACAGCTGAAGAACAGTATTAGCAGACTCAAGGTTATTTACCTGTCTTTTAATAGCCTCTTGTAATCTCTCAATAAAATTGGTATAGGGTTCTTTTGGACCCTGTACCACCTCTTGGAAAGAAGAGCTACTCTCTCCTTGGGACTCTATTCTCTCCCAGGCTCTCAAACAACAACGCCAGAGCTACTCAATAGCTCGATCATTCATTTGGACGTGATCTTGCACCCGGGCCCAGGGCCCAATGCTCATGAGCTGCTCCATGGAAATAGGAACATTATTAGCTCTGTTATGGGCAGCTGCTGTTTCTGCATGATCTTGCCACCACGTTTTAAATTGCAAGGACTCACTCGAAGATAGAATCGTTTTTGCTAATAAGGACCCATCAATCGGAGTAAGTCAGTTGCCTTCTGCGATACCTTGAATATTCCCGTTGTAGATGGAGAATTAACTCCATAATTATGCACTGCTTGTTTTAACTCCTTCAGTAATTTGAGGGGAAATGGCTCATGTATGGCCTCATAGATACCATTAGGGTTGTTAGGATCATGTCCCGGAGTGACATGTTCTCTAATAGTGACGGGAAAGTACACTGTCAGGCATCTACGTTTCCTGCCCACTTTGTTTCCATCAGGCCTTTTTGAATGGCTGACAGCATGGATTTTTCATCCTTTTTACTAAATGTCGCCTTCTCACTGGATGGCGGAGCCGATGGTGGTGGCCCAGCAACAGTCGTTCTATTCTTCTGCTCTGTTATTGGAAGAGGGGGAGGACTCTCCTCCTTTATATATTCCTTTACTATGACTTTAGTAATTTCCTTTCCCTCCATAATAGCATGTTCAGGTTCCTCCTCTTCAGTTTCTTCTGAACATTCATTACTGTTCTCCAAATAAGGGGTTTGTAAAGGCAAAACAGAGAGAATAAGGGCCCACATAGGCCATATAGTAATTGAAATTGATTTTCCTTTAGCATGCGAGAGTTTTAACTCGTGACCTACTTTCTCCCATGTCTGTAAATCTGAAGTCCCAATATAGGGAACCAGGAGCAATGTTTTTTAAATACTTTTAAAAGCTCCAAAAGTTGGCCCTCGCTGACTTTTGCTCCTCCCGCCTTTATGAGCCGTCTCAACAAACATACCTAAGGGCGATATAGGTCTGTGCTCTCTAGATTACTCATACTCTGTGATAGGTACCCGCAATTCACCTGTGGGGAAAAGGCACAGCTGTGCAAGTGAACACATTGGGGCTTCTTCTCCTGTTTCGTTTCTGGGCCCTGTTCAGGCACCACCTGCCACTTCCCAACAGGGCATGGGAGAAGAATGAGGCACAGACAAGTCAGCTGCAAGAGAAAGGGAGCAGAGGGCAACAGTAGAAAAGACTGTTGCCCAGAACAACTCCTCAGTCTCATGTATTTATTAGAAAGTGAGTAACAACAAAGCTGGGGTAGATTCTACATTGACCATGAGGCTTTTTTTTTAATTAAAATTTTTTTTTATTTATTTGACAGACAGAGGTCACAAGTAGGCAGAAAGGCAGGCAGAGAGAGAGAGGAGGAAGCAGGCTCCCTGCTGAGCAGAAAACCCAACATGGGGCTTGATCCCAGGACCCTGGGACCATGACCTGAGCTGAAGGCAGAGGCTAAGCTCTGAGCCACCCAGGCGCCCTGGAAGATCTTTATAGGGGATCAGTTTGTATGGTATAGACCTGGACTTGTGGGGTCTAATGTGGTCCCCCTTGTGTCAAGTTAAAATAAACTGTGTCTTTTCAGTTTTCGCAAGTAGGTCTAGCCATGCAAAAACAAATTTTCTACTCTTCCCCTATTGGCTCCTTCTTCCTTTTCATCTCTCTCTTCTCGGTTTGGTTTTGCCAATGCCTAAAATGATCTCCCCTACCTCCCCTCTTTCTTCTTCCTACGGGAAGAGACCAGACTGATGTTAAGAAGCTGGACTGGACTTGCCCACAGCGACGTGTATCAGTTAAGACACCATCTAGGCTGCTACAACAAAAAAGACCCTGAAATGCAGAGGTTGGCAGGTGATCCTTGCAGGTACACAGCACTTCTCCAAAAGGTCATCCAAGATCTCAGGCCCTTCTATAATCCCTCTTATCCTTGGATATTGCCTTTATCTGCATTTCTGAAGTTGACTTGCTATGATAATTATATCCCAGCCCATAGGAAGAGGGAAAGATGCAGGGAGTGGAGGGCAAACAGCTTTCTTTTAGGAACGTGATGCAGAAGTTGCATACAAGATTTCTGACTCCATCCCCTTGACCAGAATATTGTGATGTGGCCCTGTGTTGCTTCAGAGAAGACTGGGAAATTGTAGTCTTTGGCTGGGTAGTTATGCACTCTATGAATTCAATTTCTAAAAGAAAAAGGAAATAGATACTGGGAGTTACGTGGCCATCCCTGGCTTTTCAACCATCTAAACTAGTTTTGGTAGCTAACTAAACTGTCTGGTGGCAGTTTGCAAAGATGCATCATGTACTAAGGGAAAATAACAAAGAGGGCAAAGTTGATCCTTGACACACTTCCACCTTCCCTTCTGAATCCCCTTCCATTGTTTGCTGCTTCTTCCTTATGCCACGATGTGCTGGGTGAATGATGGCTCCTCAAAAGATATGTCCACCTGAAATCTGTGAATGTGACTTTATTTGGAAAAAGGTTTCTGCAGATGTTACCAAATTAAGAACCTAGAGATGAGATCACACTGGGTTAGCTGGGTGGGTCTTAAACATAATGACAAGTGTCCCTATAAAAAGAGAAGAAAGACACAGCCAGAGGTGGTGCTATGTAGACAGCAGCAGAGATTGGAGGGATGAAGCTTCAGGCCAAGAGTGGTCACCCCACCCTCTATGGTCTCTTCCTCACTGGTGCAACTTTACCAGAAAAGAGTTTTTAAAGAAGAAAAATGTGTTGGGAGACAGAGAGTCAGAGGACACTGAGATAAAATTTGGACTAGAATAAGTTAATCAAAGAAGTTTATTATCTCCTAGATTTGATATAGAGAAATCACCTCCTTCAAAATGGTGGCAATAATTCACAGATTTCTTTTTTTTTAAAATTCACAGATTTCAATGAATTCTTACAAGTTTCATATTGAACCCCATTTGTATTTCAATGGTTCCACTAGCTTCCATGTCCCAAAGGATGTGTTCCACAAAGTCGACTTGTGGATGAGACAGCATCACCACCCATCACTTTGGAGAGACCCATTTGAATCAAATGGCCAGCCTTGAAATGTAGCTTTCTCTAGGAATTGATAGTCCTTTAACATTTAATTGCAAAAACTGGTTTACAACTAACAAAGTTCAAACCACCTTGGTCTAAACTGAATGAGGTTTTGGGGGAAATAAGAGTAAAACAGAATGTAATGAAGTTAATTTCTGGTGTAGCCAGAATTCATCTATCAAAGTGTAGTGAGAGTGGGGGGAGTTGAGAGAGTAGCCTTCCTTCCCATCTTATTTCCTTCATTAGCTGAACTGGATTTGCATCTTTTATGAGTAACAAAATGCCTGCTGATGTATGAGAGACGTTTATGAAAGCCAAGTTATAAGTGACCAAAATAATATAGGTTGAGCTTTTTAATGGTCTGACTTCCCGCAAATAAAGTAATTCAAAGCAAGTAAAATAATTATTTCTCAGACAGTGCCTTACATCTATCTTACCTGAGCTAATCCAGTGTTATTGACTGAATTGTGTGCAACCTTCCAAAAAAGAACTCTAATCTCCAGAACTTCAGAATATGATCTTATTTGGAGATAGGGTCTTTACAGAGGTAATCACATTAAAATGTATATCTCTAGCTGTCTCTCTTGCTCTCTCTCTTCATTCATACATTGAAATATGCCAACGATTAGGGAAACAATAACCAAACGGACACTGTTTGGGTCTTCATAGAGCATATAGTCACCCCTTCTCAGAAACCTTTAATGAATTCCCGCTACTGACCCCACCTATCCATATGAGTCCTTTATTCTTGCTATTTCATCTCCCAGAGCCATTCTCTCTTCTTGTATAAACTCTATCTAGATTCTACAGACTGCAAAGTTTGGTTCAACTCTTAGTTTCTCTAAAGCATATTAGGCACTGGCAAGTGACTCCCAAACTTGAAGTCCCAGCCCCGTGTGAAGGTAGATGTCAAGTTTCTCCCTGGGAACCAGTCTGCTTTGTCAATCGTCAAGCACAGGGCTCTTTATAACCCATTTAATAGACAAGGAAACAGACCCTCTGAAACCCCGGACTATTTTTCCCAACAGCGTGAGGTAAGTGCTGTGTAACCATATCTGTGCCTTCCATCTTGAAATGGGACACTGACTCATGTCCGCTTTGTGCTGTTTTGCGAGGTAGCCCCAATGGAGTGGAGTTCCAGCACAATTGCATGAGGCGTGACACTTCCTACACAAGCACACATTAGCTCTTCTCTCCCCTTTGTTAGATTAATTAAGTAAGGGGGCTCTGAGGTGGCCCTATGCCATGGCTGTCTATACGCAGACCAAAACCTGAACCTGTAAATGCCTCGAGGTTACAAAATTAAAACCTAATGACAACCAATCACAAATAGTTAACTAGGCTTTAAGTTAGAGTGAATCAATACTTTCCTTATTTTGCTTCTGCCTTTTCTCTATAAAAATCTCTCCCTGAGCTCCTCTCCTAGGAATGCTCCTAACAGATTCTGGTTTCCACAGGTATGTTTGTGGAAAACAAAGACCTTACTTTCAACAAGAAAAAAAAAAGAGGAAGCCCTCTACCTTTTCTCTGAAACCTTCCAAAATAACTCCCCTTTATATTCATGCCCCCAGATAGGATTTACCTGAATGCTCCTGCTCCCTCAGGATTCTCTTCTTCATGTGGCTACAGCGTTAATTACACAATTATGGTTAATAATCTAAGTAAAGATCTGGATCCCTCATGAGATTGTGCTAGTCTCTGGAAAGATATTATGATAATTAAGAGACGTCTCTGACCTCAGTGAGCTCACAAGCTCAAGTTTCTCCAAAAATGTCACAAGGACTACAAGACCCTTTGAGAACTAAGCCTCCTGTTGGTCAGGCCTGTTCTCCCACTACAGCTTGAACAGATGGCACCAGCAGGCCATTCCACCCCAATATGAATTGTGTCCTGAAAGGTGTAATGCAATTAACATGCATCAGTCAACAGCTATTGAGCAAATACGTACCAAGAGCAAGATGAGGCAAGGGTAGGGATCCAATGCTGAGTGAGATATGCTCCTTGACTCGAAGATAATTGCAGACTAGAAGTAAGTTTACCTATTGTCATTATAGCTAAATGTTCTTTCTGCTTCTACTGTCCTCTCTATTCCTGTGATCCTATGGTCTTGCAGTTTTAAGTCTCTGCCGTTCCCATGGAAAAACATGGCTGACTAGTATCAGGGAAGGATGAAGAAACTCTGGAGCAAAGTGGAGCAGTCCCACCCAAGCCCTGGCAATATGGCGAACATCCAACTGGCCAGTGGCTCCATGAAAATAAATGATGGTTATTTTAAGCCACTGAGTCTAGAGCTCTTTGCTGTGCAGTGAATGTAAGCAGATAACTGTTTGGTGTTTTAACTGTATGATGTTATACTCCATCCCCTGTTCACAAGTTTTTGATAGTTACCTCACAGATGGGTGAGGTTGAATGTTCAGACAAACTATACAACTTGTCTTTTATTCCTTACATTAAGACTCCCGAGTTTCATAAAATTTGAAGGGTATAAAAATTACTGTACAGGGGCGCCTGGGTGGCTCAGTTGGTTAAGCAACTGCCTTCGGCTCAGGTCATGATCCTGGAGTTCCAGGATCGAGTCCTGTATCGGGCTCCCAGCTCCACAGGGAGTCTGCTTCTCTCTCTGACCTTCTCCCCATCTCATGCTTTCTCTCACCCTCTCTCTCTCTCAAATAAATAAATAAAATCTTTAAAAAAATTACTGTACAGTTTTGTAGATATAACATGTATGCAATACTTCACAGACAGGTTAAAGAATTTTGCAAGGGTAATTTTGGTTACATGAGATTTTTATGTACTGACTGACTTTAGAACCTAACTCCAGCTGAAGTGGAACTCCATTATTTATCATTACTGAAGCTGTAAGATTCTGGAGGGTAGAGACTGTATTATATTTACCCATCTGTGTCTATCCACCTCCTTTCTACTCTCATGCTAATTCAGTGTCTGTTTAATTGAGTCATTTCGTAGTTATTAAGCATCTTGTTGCACAGGGCAACATTTCTAGAGAGCCCTGGGGACAGTTTGTTGCTGCCAAAGGCTTGCAAGCTAAGGTGTGTAAACAGTCATTCTAACATGCATACACACACACACACACACACATACATACATACCTACATATATATTGTTTTAATTGAAAAATTAAAATAAAATAAAGTCAGGAAACACTAGTCTCTTGGGTGCACATTTCTCTTGCCAATTAAAGCAACACAGTTTTCTTTATCTCCGCCTGCCAGTCAGGTGCAAACTGGAAACAGGATATTTCAGGAAAATATTCCCTCCCTCAGATTTCATCACGCAGCTGCTCTCAGCTCACACACTCTGACAATCACAAAATGCCTCATGAACTCTTGCACTTGAAGGAGGCATGCTCAAAGTTCTAGCCTGGTAACTGGGAATCTTCCCTGGGAGAACTGACCAAAGTTCCTACTCTGGCTGCAGGAGGCTATGACCCATTTCTCTTCCCAACCTGCTTCCTGTGTGATCTAGGTCAATGCAGCCAATTTTCTCTGTTTGTCCAGCTGGACATTGGGAATAATGATACCCCACTGCCACACCAGGGTATTCAGTTCAGCATCTATCACTTTGAGTCTGTTGGCTGAAAAGTGCCATGATGCATGGTCAGGAGAGAGAAGCCCCCTTTGGCAGAAGAAATCCTACAGCAAACCAGCCATTCCCATCAACCCCCTTTGGATCCCCCAGGTATTTCCTGGAAACCAGTCTACCTTGTCTCCCAAATGTCACACCCCAAATGTGGCATCTGTATCTTGAGACCTCAGCCAAAGTGAGATAAGAAGTGTCCAGTTTTAATACCCTCTTATTTCTCTGGTAAATTGCCAGGCTTGGAGGCACTTGAGAAATTTTGCTGAATGGATGAATATTGCTATCTCTTTCTTCACAGTTTGTTTTGTTTCATTAATGTGTTTTGACTCTCCAACTAAATTTTAAGCTTCTCTAGGATAGATATTATGCCTTGCACAAAGCAGGAACTCAGTCCAAGTTACTTAGAGTGTGGTCCTGGGACCACCAGCATCAAAGTTATGTGAATGCTTGTTTAAAATTCAGAATCTGATGTTCCGGCTGTATTAACTGGCTAGAAGCAAGGATCTGCATTGTAGCTAGGTTCTTCCTGTCATGTGTATTTATGCTAGGGTCTGCCCTAGGCAAGAGAGATTAAAATGTCTGGGGCCTGGGAAAAGAGGCAAAAAGCAATGGGGGACACAGTCTTCTTGAACGTTGCAGTGATCTGCACCACGCGTCTCAGTAGAAGTTGTCACCATCAGACGCACAAGTAAATTTTCATTGCTTTCTTTTTCTATTTCCAGGAACAATTTGTACTTTTACACCATTGAAGAAACAAATAAAACCAGTCTTTGTTTATGACAGCATATGTAGGAGATTTAGTGTACTTTGACAGTTGTATCATGCTTCTAAGTGCTATATAATATTTTTTCCTTTCTGTATTTTGAGAAAAGTACATGTCCAACCCATCCTCCAGTATGCCATCTCCCCCAGACACTAAATTTATTGTGGAAGTGTTTGATTTCTTTGAGAATTCCTTCTGTTGTCCTTAACCCAATGCCCAGCTTGCATACAGTAAACACCCAATAAATGATCCTGTCTCCTGTCAAGAATTCAGTTTTGATGAACAACTCAGTGATTAGTAGGAGAGAGCAGCAAACACAAAGCACCAGGTGTAGGTGTTATAACATATTGTTTTGAAGATCTTTACTGGGAGAAGGATAGAAAATTATGTGGAGAGACAAAGTCTGCAAATGCATAAGGTAGATAGAAACACCTGGTGTGCAAATAATAGTGACTGTGCTGATATTTTTGTAAGGATAATCACAATTTCAATTATTCTCCCAACACTACAGATTTTTGTACTGGTTCTTACTCTTAAAATATGCACCTGGAAATCTTAAGTAAAACTTTCATCTCTTGTCAAACTCATCTTAAATGTTGGATGGAACGCCATTTTTATTAGGGAAAATTTTATATTCATTGTCTGGAGTGATGAGTACCTGCCCTGAAGTGAGCAAGCATTCCCCACAGAAATGTTTCACTGTTACAAACTAGGAGCATTCAAGATGTAGGGAATGAAGTCAGCATAAGAACTGGGTATCTATTTCTCCCCACTAGCTTTATTGATCTTTTTTAATCACTGCAGCTGATCATATTAAATTCTTTGGAGTTGGTCTCATACACAAATTAGGAGAAAGGACCCCTAAAAGATTGACTGCTAACTCAATAGTGCTATATGCGCAGTGTGATGTTGTCTATTTGGACCTTTCCTGGAGGGTGAAGTTTGGAGTGTCTGAGCCTCGCCGTGTAGATTATAATATGAAAACAATAGAAAAATTCAACAAAATCAAAAGTTGGTTTTTAGAAAAGATCAACAAAATTGACCAAACTTTAGCTAGACTACAAGACCAAAGAGTAAAGACTCAAATTACCAAATTGGGAATGAAACAGGGAATATTGGAACTGACATTACAGAAATAAAAAGGACTATAGGGAAATACTGCGAATAAACAGATTATCTGGATGAAATGTAGAAATTCCAAGAAACCCCACAAAATACCAAAATTGATTCATGAAGAAATAGAAAATGTAAATAAACCTATAACAAGAAATTGACTTAGGAATTTAAAAACTTTCCACAAAGAATAGCCCAGGGCCAGATGATTTACCATTGAATTCTACTAACCGTGTAAGGAAGAATTAATACTAATCCTTCACAAACTCTTCCAAAAAAATAGAAAAGGAGGAGATAGTCTACAACTCATTCTAGGAGGCCAGTATAATCCTGTTGCCAAAACGAAAGACATCATAGAAAAGAAAACTTTGAGCCAATACCTTTATGAACATAGATGCAACAATTCTCCACAAAAAACTAACAAAGTGAATCTAAATACATTTTTAAAAAGTATTAGCTACATGACCAAATGAGATTTATCATAAAATGCTCATCTGGTTTACCATCTGAAAATTAATTCTATAATATACCATATTCATAGACTAAAGACAAAAACCGGGGCACCTGGCTGGCTCAGTGGGTTAAGCCTTTGCCTTCAGATCAGGTCATGATCTCAGGGTCGTGGGATTGAGCCCCACCTAGGGCTCTCTGCTTGGCAAGGACCCTGCTTCCTCCTCTCTCTCTCTGTCTACTTCTGATCTATGTCTCTCAAATAAATAAATAAAATCTTTTAAAAAAAATAAAGACAAAAACCAATAGATGAAGAAATAGTATTTCAATAGATGAAGAAAAAGTATTTGACAAAATCTAATACCTTTTTATGGTAAAAAGAAAAACATGCATCATAGATAGAAGGGACAGAGGGGAATTTCCTCAAATTGATAAGGCATCTACAAAACATAAATATCTAACAACATACTTAATGGTTAAAGATTGGATAATTTCCTCCTGATTCTTGTCTGTAACTTAGTACTTCGATTTGCAATAGGTCTCTCAAAATATATATATCCTGAATTGAACTCTTGATGTTCACCAAACCCACTTGTTCTTCACTTTTCTCTCAGTAATTGGAATCACCATTCATCTGACTGAGCCAATCAAAAACCCAATAACCAAGTGTTATTCTCAGTTACAATCATTCCTTCCACATCTCTTTGGCAAGTCTTGATTACACAACTCCAAAACATTATCAGGTGCTACCACAACAACAACAACAACAACAAAAAAAATGTGGGATTACCTTTAGAATTAAGAAGTGTGTGGAAACTGAAAGAACTTTTAGGAAAGTGCGTTAGTGAAAGTGTAAGTTATTTTGACTAAATGTTACCAGAAGCCTAGAGGCCTTAGTGGATGTTACCAGAGAGGATATAAAGGGAAGTAAGAAAATGGCATTGGAAACCGGAAGAAAGAAGTTCCTTACCACACAGTGCTAGAATGTTTAACAGAAGTAAACTGCAGAAAGTAGAAAATGTGCCAGTAGAATTGGGTGACACAGGTAAGGAGATTTCCAGGCAGAGTGCTGAAGATGCTTCCTGGTTTCTTCTTCCTACTTAAATTTAAGTGCAAGAGGAAAAAGAAAATCAGGGAAGAACTGTTAAACAAAAGAAGCCTGGATTTGCAAATTTTGAAAGTTTTCAGCTTCTTCTACTGACAAAGAGTAAGACTAAGACATAGCTTTGAGGCAAACATATTGCAGCCATCCATAAGTTGTTACACAGCAATAGATAACTTATACACTTTCTATCACATTCAGAATAAAATCCCCCATTGTCTACTATGGCCTGTAAAATCCCCCTTTTGTCTACTTCTCTAGAAGATCAACTCCTGTACCACTCTCCTCCCACCTCACTGGTCACCAGCAAGGCTGAATTTTACTTTCATCCACGAACACACCAGGCTCTCTTCTATCTAAGTGACTCTGTATTTTCCATTTCCTCAATTTCAAATGCACTCCCTCCAGTGTGTTCCTGACTGGCTCTTTGTTGTCATTCAATCTCTTCATTTGTATGTAGATCAAAGATATTTAAATCAAATACAAAAGTAAGGTTTGGATGTAGAGACAAATTTTTTCTAAGGAGGTGACATTTCATCTGTGGTCTGAATGACAAGAAAGAGTTATCTGTGTCACTCAATAGCTGGTATTATTTTTAGATTTATTTTAATTGCCTTTATATCACATCAGAAATGTTAACTCCATGAACAACTTGGTTTTCTTGTTTTTGTTATATCCTCAGTAACTAAAACAGTGACCAGCATTTAGTAGGAAACCAACAAATGTTTGCTGAATGAACAAATGAATGTATAAGCAAATGAATGCCTAGTTTAGGTAACGGGGGTTAGATCTCACAGCTAGAAAATGATGAAACTAGTAATTCACCCTCTTAACCTCTCGCCTCAACTATCTGAACATTTCCAATGAGATTGATCTTAATTACTTCAGATCTCCATACACATTAACACTATCTTTTTAAGATGTATTAAGAGAAATCTTCAAAAGACCCAGAGCAAAATAGCATCATAAAATGTTAGTTTAAGAAGCTCTTATTTTGGGGCACCTGGGTGGCTCCTCTGCCTTCAGCTCAGGTCATGATCTCAGGGTCCTGGGATCAGGAGCCCTACATTGGGCTCTCTGCTGGGCAGGGAGCCTGCTTTCCCTTCTCTCTCTCTCTGCCTGCTTGTGATCCCTTTCTGTCAAATAAATAATAAAATCTTAAAAAAAAAAAAAGAAGCTCTTATTTCATTGAAGATGTGGTTGAAGTGTGAAAAAGTGTTACAATTTCATTTGGTCATTCCTTTCTATATATTTTCCATAGAATTTTCCTTTCTTCTTCTGTACTCAGGTAAATTAGGATTGGCATTTCATCATTTCTCCCTTTCTTCCTCTTAATAAATTCTGCAGAAAGAAATATGACCAAAGAAAAGTCCACTGCAGGGAATATGAATATTGAGGGGCCATATGGAGCCGAGTGGTAACCATTAGAGTCACTTCGTCTTGCATAGGCAGTAAAATCAGTCTGGCAAGTGCAGTCATGACCCAAATTCATTGCCACATGGTAGTGAGTGTTCTGGCTGAGTGATTATTTTTGTAACTCCATCTGCCTGGCACCACCAGAGTCTCCAACAGCATGCTGGAAGTTCAGACCATCTCACCTGGGGGAAGAATCCACGCTCCTTTATTATTGGGTTACTCCAGGGCTTATAGGGTCTTTTCCAGCTGAGAGTTCTGTTTTGATCTCACTAGGGGTGAATCCATTTCTCATGGCCCTTTGGCTCACTCAGCAACCCTCAACTCTTTTAGCTACATATTGGAAGTTTCTCTTGAGCCAAAGGCAAGACACATAAATACCAAATGGCTTTGAAAACCATGGAGAAATTATGTCGCATTCATCAGGCTTCTCACCCGTCTCACTCCACCCCCATAATAATTCCTCAAAACACAGACAGACACACACACGCACAATCACATACATACCTGTATACACAACACACACACAACACTCCTTTAATAGTGACATTGTCAAAGGCTGTGTTTGGTTTCCACATTTGTGTCCTGCTAGGTTATCTTCTTCATTTCCTGATTTATTCTTATCTGAAATGTCATTGCATGTTAGGTACTCAAACTCAAATGGATATCGCTCTCTTTCTGGGAGAGTCAACAAGGAAGTAGAAGGCAGTTAGACTAGATTTAGATAATAGTGAAAATATTTTCTAGATACATGTAGTCCCCAAGGCTTGGTCTTTGCTTAAATGCTCACCCCACAAACCAGAGCTACCAAACTACAGTGCAAGGTGGCAGATATGGTGGGAGGTGGTGATATAGTATCTACAAATGGAGGGGCCTGATCCTCAGTTCTTTTTTTTTTAAGATTTTATTTATTTACTTGACAAAGAGACTGAGAGAGCACAAGCAGGAGGAGCAGCAGAGGGAGAGGGACAAGCAGGCTCCCTGCCACTGCAGGGCTCGATCCTAGGACCCTGGGATCATGATCTGAGCTGAAGGCAGACACTTAGCCATCTGAGCCACCCAAACACGCGATCCTTAGTTTCTGATACCTACTGGACACTCTGTCTGGAGCAATATATATATTTTTAATATGGGATTTGGCATCAAGTCCTCACTGTAATAAGCACAAAGTGTGTGTTTGTGTGTATGTACATGCAACTGCACATAAAAGAAAGAGAGAGACTGAGAATTTGTTTCATAGATGTTTCCAGGCCCTGACAATACTCCCTTGATTTGGGAAGCAGAGGCAGAATAAAAGTTATTAAATTTCCTTTAACCTAAAGCCCACTAACAAGTCCTTGAACAGGCAGAGTGACATTCCTCTAGGGACTCAACTGCCTCCACCTCAATTCTCTGAGAAGGGAAAAATGCAATCCTAGCCTGACCCCCACCCCCACCCCAACCAGGATCCTGTAAGTCTACTTTAACCTATAAAAATTCCTTTGGAAATTTCCTTTATCTCTAAACCCTCCAAGATACATGCTGGTAATCATCGCCAAGCATATGGCCCACCAATATACATCTAAAGGGTCTCATGACTAAGGTTTTATTAGATGGTAATAAATGACCTTTTCCCAACAACAGCTCCCCCACCCCCAAGGTCCTAGAAAGCTTGCTTCCAAAATTCCTTAGAGACTTAATGCTATCCCCAACCTTCTCCCGACTTGCAAGTATATAGTGGACCACTCCTCGCAACCCCGGGGCAGCAGCAGCTCTTTCTCCACACGGATCCTGTCCCCATGCTTTAATAAACCACCATTTTGCACCAAAGATTTCTCAAGAATTCTTTCTTGGTCATCGGCTCCGGATTCCACCCCACCGAACCTCACTTATATTCTAAAACTTCATCACACTGAAAAGATGATTTGACATATTGGAAAGCGTGGGGGTAATTCAGAGAAATCTAAGTCAGGATGTCCCTGTTCTGCTTATGAGTCAGAAGAACGCCATCCACCTGACCAGGCATATTCCTTAGAGAGCATTAGGCTCACTTGATCCCATGGCCCAAGAAGACTCCACAGCTACAAATTTGTCCCCACAATAGATAGATTTCATTAGCTCCGGCTGAAATTTTCAAAGCCTGCAGCTATACTGACAAATGTTTTCGTGTCTTTTCTAGCCAAACAATCACCACAAGTTAGGAAAATGCCACTACCTGCTACTGTTGATGGCATGCTTGTAGACGGAATGAAAGTTGCATATGTAACGGCCAACTGACTGGCCTAGGGATTAGCGGGTGTGTATTTCAGTCTCTTCTGTGTAAGCTCTGGCAAACCTGAGCCGCTCTGAGACTCAGTTTCCCCGTTTTTAAGTGAAGAAAAACAGTGATATCTACTTTTCTGAACACACAGGTCAGGATCATAGGAATGTAGTATGCGAAACTGCCCTAAAAATGTGGGTTCCAAAAGAAAGGCATCATTATGTTTCATGTCAGCTTACAGTTTGCCTTGGGCAGCAGCATGGGGCCCAGCTGGAGAAATTTTAAATGCTCTCCTTCACCCCATGCATGCTGCTGGTAACACGTTAGCGTGTGTACTAGTGGTTCTCAGCTGGAGCTGATTTTGCCATCTGAGGGACATTTGGCAATGTCTGGAGACGGTTTTGATTGTCATGGCTGTTGAAGTGGGTGGGGGGAACTCCATGTATCTGTATCTACAAGGCAGAGGGCAGGCCTATTTCTAAACATCCAACAATGCACAGAGAGTCCCTTGCAGTGAAAAATGATCCGATTCAAAATGTAAGTAGTTGGGAAGCTGAGAAACCCTGGTGTGTTCACATGCTTCCCCTCTGTGCCTTCAAGCCAGAGAACAGTTGTTTGCTTTGATGTGCTGCTGATCCTTGGGTGCACACCTTGAAATCTCCATAACCCAGCCAGGGCTAATGAAATTCCTTGCACTATCCAAACCAATAATTCTCAAAGAGTGGTTCTGTGGTCCCCAGAGCAGCTCTACTAGCAACCGCTGGGGAGCCTGTTAGAAATGCAAAGTCTGGCCCCCCTCCCCAGGTCTGCTGAATTGGTAAGGCCCAGCAATCTGTGTTTTACCAAGCCCTCCCAGTGACTGAACTGCCCGCTGTGGTGTGAGAACTACTGACTAAACAATCATCATGACTCAGACTTTGCCACGCTGCACTTGGACGGAGCAGTAGCCTGGGCTCAGCTGTGGGGACTCCTCGCTTATTTTCGGCCCGGGAACCTCCCTGCTAGCAGCTCTGTGCTTCAAGGAGCTTAGGCAGCCTCTAGCTGCAGAAAGGAAAATGTCATTCTGACTTAGACCTCCTATTACATGGCGCCTGGCTGAGAACCACCTGGGGGAGTGATGGCGCCAGATGGCATGCATTCAGTTTTGATTAGGTGTTTTGGATGATGGGCTGCTCACTGCAGAGCTGAGTGTGGCTGGACTCTCCCTGCGTGAGGGGCTGACTCCAGGACCCATGGCCCTACCACCACGTGCTCTGGTAGGTGTGGCGACGCACACGCTCTAGCTGGAAAGTCCTCGAGGGATGCCGTTGAGGCAAAAATGGGGACAGATAGGTATAGAACTTTCCAACGCCTGTGACGTTCCCTTCATGAGAGCTCCTGTGTTCAGACGTTCCCAGTGGGAAGAGAATATGGTAAGTTCCTTGTGTATCTCTGACACGTTTTATGACCATGTAGCCCTGGGAAAGTTCGTTAGCCTTCTCCAGACCACAACTGCTTCATACATAACTTTGGCGTAGTCACACCTTTCCACGATTCCGTCAGAATATTCATTCACTTAAGAAATATATATTGTATACCTACCATGTATTGTTTAGTGTGGAAAATTGTAACTGGGATTTAAAGATGCCTGACACACAATCAGTCGGAAACACAGACACACACACACAATTGTTTACAATACAATGTGGTAAATGCTACGCGTGTTCTGATGGGAGCCCAGACAATGGCAGGCGACGTCTGCCTAGTTTCATCCCATTTATTCTAGCATAGCTTTAAGCCAGCATCAGGTAATGAGGCCTTTCTCATAGATCCAGGCTTGGTAAACACAGGCATCAAACAGCACAGCTCTCCCCTGGCGAGGGCTGGGCCATGCGGCCGAACTAATTCTGTCACCATGTCCCTATAATTACATTTTTGAGCTAATGAAGCAAAGGCTAAAAAACACATGAATCCCTTTTTTTGTGAACAGGGGAGGTATGGAAAGACTACCTATCGGCTCTGTTTTCTGAATTCCAGAACTGCCTTCTGAGAAATGATTCTCAGTTTTTCCTTCAGTTCCAGGAGGACCCAGCACACTGCCAATAAATGCCCTCTTGCAGACCAGAGTTCTTCAGTTGCTTGCATCTGGGGAATTCTAACTAACACAGGGAGTGTGCGGACAGAATGAGCAAAGGTAGATTCACTGGGAAGTGCTCTGAGCTTGGGCCTCGGGACCCTTGCTTGCATAAGCCCCTTCCAAGGTGCTCAGAGGAGCCCAGGAAAGGTGTCCACATGGTCAAAGGTTTTCATCACACTGCAAAAGTGAGTTTTAATAGCAACTGCTTAAGACCACTGCCTCTTCCCAAGAGTCTGGCTTCCATTTAATCACATTGCCCTTTGTCCTGGATGATAACGGAGTGGCCAAAGTCATCATGACAACTCATCGAAGGGGAAGCCAAGTTCGCAAGACATTTAGTTGGGGTTTAGTGGAATAAATACTAGATAATCAGTCATTTTCAGATGTAATAAAGTTATTGTTAGTCTCTCCAGTTTAGGAAAACCACAGGTTTTATGCATCCTATAATTTTAAAAAATTTCAGTCAACTATATTAGAGGAATGACTAAATTATATCACTATTTTTTATTGAAAATTATGTTATAAAACTTGCTATGTGAAGAGATGATAAAAGAATATTCAGCTCTCAACAAGGTAGAAAAAATAAGGTAGAGGCATATTAAGAAATTAATTAATAAAATTAATAAATTAAAAGCAATAAAAAATACTAATGACTTGTATTAGGGCATTGGTCAGTTTTTCACAACTTGAATTTGTTGTGATTTTTCTCATTCTAAATAAATATTCATGTTCACATCTAATTTTGTTCCTTCCTTTTAAAAGAAGTCACCCCAAATTGAGTAGGGATCAGACCCCGCATAACCTGGTCCAGTCCTGCAGGTAAAATCATGTGTAGGATGGCCCTTTGGAAACTGCTACTGCTTGTGTCAAGGTTCAAGGTAAAGAATGACATTTTGAGGGGCAATCAGGTGGCTCAGTTGGTTAAGTGTCTGCCTTCAGCTCAGATCGTGATCTGAGGGTCCTCAGGAACCTTGCTCATCAGGAAGCCTGCTTCTCACTCTCCCTCTGCCACGTTCTCTCTCTGTCAAATAAACAAAACTCTTATAAAAAAAAAAGAAAGAAAAAAAAAGAAGAAGAACATCTTCATCCAGCAAACTGGGAGCTGACTTCATGTCAGGTACTACATAGCTACTGAGGACCCAAAGTGGGAAAATCCAGCAGTTCCCAAACCCAGCTAATGAGCAGAACTCTTAAAATATATAAATTTCTGGGTCCAACTCACTGAGTCCAACCATTGAGATGGAGCCTATGAATCTATATTTTAAACAAATTTCCCTAAGTGATTTTTATGCAACCAAAGCAGGACTGGTCATTCCCACCAGCAGTGCAAGAGCGTTCTCCTCTCTCCACATCCTCGTCAACACCTGCTGTGTCTTATGTTTTGATTTTAGCCATTTTGACAGGGGTGAGATGATAGCTCATTGCCTCTGTTTTACAGACAGAGGTCTGGAGGGCTGAAGCCTCATGCCCAAATCCCACAGCGAGGTGACAGACCCAAACGCCAACCTCCAGCAGTCTGACTCCAAGTTCACGTTCTTCCCACCGAGATACGCACCGCCTCCATTTAATCACATGCACAATGCTGGGGGGCATCAGCCTCCAGAATCTCGCTATTCAAAGTGGGGTTGGAGGATCAATGGTGGCAGGGTGCGGGTGGCACTGGGAAGCTTGTTAGAAGTACAAAATCTAGATCTGTGGAATCAGAATGTGCATTTTAAGAAGGTCCTGGGGGATCTGTGTGTACAGGGGAGTAGAAAGGCAAGTGAAGAAGGAGGCTCCTTGGCACAGATACGGGCCAGCCTCGTCCCCCAGGGTTTAGGATGTGGTGAAAACTTTCTTCTCCATCTGCCACACCCCTCGCACTGGGGAAAGAGAATTCCCAAAAACATAAAAAAGGATACTATTTCCACAGAAATTTCTCACTCAGAGGTTTCTGTTTCTCCCACAAACCTTGTTCTGAACTTCTAAACCTGCATTGTCCAATATGGTAACATGTGTGGTACCTGAGTCCTTAAGGGTGGCTAGTCCAAACGGAGATGCACTGGAAGTGTAAAACATCAGATTTTGAAGATATACGATAAAAAGGGATAATATTTACTGGTAATTATTTATCTAGATTGCATATTGAATTGATAATATTTGGGATACACCTGGTTAGGTCCAATGTGTCATTACAATTAATTTTACTTTTTAATTTTTTTCAAGTGTGGCTTCCTGAGCATCATAAATGACATTTGCCAAAGGAAAGCAAGCATTAGTGGCTTAGACTTTATTTCTGTTGGATAGCATGGCCCTAACTCTTGTGTTTCAGTAATTTCTCTCCTTTTCTATCAAATGATGAAAGGGGACAGCAGATTCTTTTTTTTTAAATGATTTCATTTACTTATCTGAGAGATATATAGAGAGAGAACATAAGCAAGGGGAGCAGCAGGCAGAGGCAGAAGGAGAAGCAGACACCCCGCTGAGCGGGGAGCCTGACGTAGCGTTCAATCCCAGGGCCCCAGGATCATGACCGAAGCCAAAGGCAGATGCTTAACTGACTGAGCTCCCTGGGCTGCCCCAAGGGGACAGCAAATTCTGACTGTGAGGAAGTTCATGGAATCAGCAATTCCCTTGAGATCAGGTTGGAGTCCTAGCAAGGTGCCTTCCCCATGGACCTAGCCATGGGTTGATGAAATGGCAGAGCTGGCCTCTTTGTGCTTAAGGTCTTTGGATTTGGGGCTGAGAGAGGAGTCTGTTCGAAGCTTCTGAGGAGCAGGACAGGAGAGGTGGAGAAGAGAGGAGGTCTCGGTGATTCAGAGGTCCTCACGATGCTCGGGGTGGTAGGTGTATCTCCCATGCTTTGGCCTTTGAAGGTAACAATTCTGTTTGCCTCCTTGAGTCCTTCTCCATTCAGGACAGATTAGCAGTCTCATGATGTAACTTGGCAGAGAATCCACAGATGGAATATATACTAAATTGCATCTCAGTGAATTATTCCCATAAAGGTTAACAGGACAAAAAAACCACAGAGTGAAGCATCTTTTCTATACCACGGCCTTTCAAACACACATGCCGGTATTATATACAAGACAAACCAAGTGGGGAGAATGAACCGGGCTCTTCCCGGAGACCAGAGCTGCAGACCATATGGAGCATCTGAGGCCTGCCAAGGTCTGCTTCATGATGAAATAGCTTTCAGCTGCTCCTGCAAACTGCCGCTCTGAGCTGGAGAAGGGGGGAGTTCCCTGAAGGCTTCAATTTAAAAACCAAAACAAAACCTTGCAAAACATGTTCCAGGTTTTTCTGTCCTAACACAGACAGCTGCTTTGTGGGGCTCATGAAGGTTGCTGCCATAAAATATTCCAAACAGAAAGGAAGTTCCTATGCCTTCCTACTGAATAAGAAGGGGGTTCATCGTCTTGGGGTTGGTAACTTACAAAGCACAGATGACACGGAAGACACTATAAAATGTTCTTTATGAAGTGATGGTAGCTGGGAGGAAGGGAGAAAACGTTGGCATCAGCGGATCAACCCAGGGCAGGGTCTTTATTTTGTGGGTTGGATCTTAATTATACCCAAGCAATGTGATAAGCTCACCTGTAAAATAATGAGGGAAGGATGGAGACCCAGTGCTCTGGGGAGAGAAACAGAAAGAAAGCCTTGCCCACACAACTAGGTGACGTAACTTGGCAACATAATTCAGTGCTGGTGGGTAGGAAGGAAAACCGTTTAAGAAGACTTGAAGGAGGGTTTTACAGTTTCGCACTGTTTGGTAGGATGTAGTAATGTCTTGTAGGGAGTAGAAGAGTATGAATAACAGCCACCTTCATGGGAACATACTCTACCCCAGACCCAGCCCCAGACCCTCTCACATATTCGTTCTGATTCTCACATGAGACCCACCAGAGAGATGTTATCCACGTCTGCTTCATGTCAATTCTCTTTCCAGAGACAGGTTCTGTGGTTAAACTGTGTTAAAGGCAAGAAGAGAGGCCACATAGAGAGAAAAGAAATGTAAAAAAGTCATCCTGTTTGTCACTTTTTGCATGAATATTAGGGTCTGGCAGGAAATGACATGGACACCGCAGAGAACCTGAGAATATTGTTTGAGACAAGCTATCCCAGAGGTCATGGAACAGAAGTTCTCACAGGCAAAATTAAGATACTTGAATCAATTCAAAACATGCAACAAGTAGCCAGAGAAAAGGGTTGGGATAGGGTAACACAGAGGGCCTGGGGTGCCCTGTAGGACACGTGTAGGATGGGAGGACCATGCTGCCCGAGTCCTGCGTTAGGCGATGTTGACTTGCTGCTTCTCTCTCTGCCACATCAGTCTTTCTCACTGATGTGTGGTTGCAAAGACCAGAGTCAAGGTTTGAGCAAGGAAACCCCAAAAATGGAAAACATATGGGGCTAAAATACACACTTGCTTTGTGAGACGGATGTAGGAATAAATACCCTTGGCCACGGTGATAGCTTGCCCATCAGCCTGATGAGCAACTCTGGATTGTTCTTGTGTTTTGTGAGCACAGGACTCATGGGAACAGAATAGGTGTCACCTATGGCTAAATTAAAGCTATGACTATCAAAGGCCTCATGTGTTTCACAAATTTTGTGTTTCACGAATTTTTTGTGTGTTTCACAAATATTTGGTGTCTCATGAATATCGTTTCTCCTGGCCCTTCCATTCCTTTCTATGTTCAACTGATGTTCTCACTTACTAGATTTATCTAACATATTCCATGAATTCTGACTATGTTTCCCACTCTACTTCCTTACGTATTATCTATACTTAACACGTCTCATGAGTGTCACATCTTCTAGAGTAGAATAGAAGAATATTGGACTATTCCCAAATAACACGGGAAATGCCCATCACAATTGATTCATGCTGACCATTCCTGTTGGGATAGAAGCGCTCTCAAGTTGGACTTCGCCCATCTTGTTTATTGCTGTATCTTTGATGTTTCATGTATTATGAGTGCTCTTTAAATTGTTGAATGAATGAATGAATGAACGTCTTAGAAATGGGGAAATACAGAGAGAATGATTAAGCTACAGAAAGGAAGGTCTCATGAATCAAAATCTCCCTCTGCTAAAAAGTCACAGGTCCCAAGGCCACAGTGTCCTCCTTTTCTTTATTTTAATCAGCCCCATGCTTCTGCTAGAGGAGCAGTTCTCAAAAGTATAGCCCCAGAGCTGCAGCCACAATAGCTGGGAACTTGGTAGAAATGCAAATGCTCAGCTCTCCCCGACCGCTCCCCCATCTACTGAATCAGAAACTCTGAGGGTGAGCCCAGCAATCTGTATTGTCACAAACCCTCCAGGTGTTGCCAGGCATGCTCAAGTTTGAGAGTCACTCTGCTAGAATACCGTGATGTTATAGGGTTTAATTTCAAGACATTTTCCTTCTAGGATACTGTGGAAACAGGGGTCCGGGTTAATTTGTTTGTCAGTGGAACCGTGCGTGTGTTTGCAGCCTCCCAGGATGATGAGTCTTCCTTGCTGACAAATGCTACATGAGCAAGACCTGCTTGGACCCCCAGGGGCTGGGAAGGACTTAACATGCAGGCTCTTCCTATAGTGAAAATTGGTCGAAGATGACCATTCTTGATATTTTGGGATATTGCATTTGATATAGAAAAATACATAATAGATTTTTTTAAATATTTTTACAGAGTAGGACATCTCAACTTGGTTTTCTTATTTAAAATTATATAATTCCTTATAAGCATTATTTTTAATGGTAACAAAATATTTTATTATACAGATTTTACTCAGCCCTTTTCCCATTATTAAAGATTGTTGTTTCCAGTGTAAGACTAATATAAATGACATCTTTGGGTCCTTTTTTTGCATCTCAAATTACTTTTTTGGATTGATTTCTTAGAGGAGGGATTTCTGGATCAACTGGCATTTTGTAGGTCTAGTGTGAGGTGGAAGGAAAGGGCTGTGTCTGGTCAGGAACGAGCATGAAATTGACTGTCTGGAGAGCTAGGCTTCACCCCATGTTTGCCAGAGATTTGCCACAGGGTCTAGAACAAGTCACTTTTCCTCTCTGAATGTGAGTTTTCTCATTTTTACATGAAGGAGAGGGAATAGGTCCTTGCATCTCAAACAGACATACTGTGCCACTGAGCTAAACTATGTAAAGCATTATTTTTATATTAAACTCGGGTATACTTCGGAGCAATTATAAAACTGACATTTCTTTTTTAAGATACAACCCAGGACTCCTGCTTGTATCTCGCCTGTTGGATTTTTTCCCACAGACCTCCCTCAAAGTTTGCACTCATGCTCTTTGGCCAATAAGGGTATGTCCATGAAAAAGTCAGAGAATTGACCAGGTGATCTTACCTTTGCCTACAATCTGGACATTCTGTGCATAGATAGTTCTTGGCATGTAAGTTATAATATATTTAGCACACCTTCCAGGTCTATAATTTAGTCTTCACCCTGGGATTGGGATATTTTCATCGATTTTTCTATTGATCATCTTCATGTGAACTCAGGTTTCAAATAAATCCTGAATGAATGAATTTTTAACCTGATCGATCTGTCATTAGCCTGCAGCTATTCCACCACACATCACACTGGTTCACAGAAGCTCAACTTCATGTACTTCTTTTTTTTTTTAATTTAAATTCAATTTACCAACATAGGACATCATTAGTTTCAGATGTAGTGTTCAGTAATTCAGCAGTTGCATGTAACACCCAGTGTTCATCGCATCATGTGCCCTCTTAATGCCCACCACCCCATCCTCTCACCCATCCCCCTCCCCAGCAACCCTCAGGTTGTTTCCTACAGCTAAGAGTTTCTCATGGTTTTTCTCCCTCTCAGATGACTTTCCATTCAGTATTCCTTCCCTTTCCCTATGATCCTCTGTGCTGCTTCTTATATCATGTACTTCTTTACTCACACAGAAACATTTATTCTTGTTCAACACTATTATGTGTCAGGCAACATTACAATATACCAAGTACAAAGATGAGTAAGATAACTCCATCCCCATCTTCTATGAGTTAATCATTATTTCTCATCAAGAATCCCAGAAAAGACCCAATGTCAATAGGGATCATTTTAAAAAAAAAGAAGTGTTCACATAATATGAACACCATGTATTTGGGAAGGGTTGAGTTAAAGCAAATTAAGCAACTTTATTTACTGGAGGTCTTTTCAGAGACTTTAAATTTATTTTATTTTATTTTATTTTATTTTATTTTATTTATTTGACAGAGAGAGAGATCACAAGTAGGCAGAGAGGCAGGCTCCCTGCTGAGCAGAGAGCCCGATGTGGGGCTCGATCCCAGGACCCCAAGATCATGACCTGAGCCAAAGGCAGAGGCTTAATCCACTGAGCCACCCAGGCGCCCCTAATATACTAATCTACATTGTGAATCCTCAACAGGACATAAAACAGGGAGTGTTCCTACAGTTGTTTCTTTAGGAAACTCTTCACCTGTGGATGAAGAGGAACCAGAGACCATGGCACACGATTTGAGAAATCCTTGTGTAGTAAAATCTAACCAGAGCATTTACTCAAGCAATAGATGATAGTTGTATTGATAAACCATGAAATACAGAGGAAATTGAAGACAGATACTTCCTCTGGAAGAGCTTTCAATCTAATAGGAAGGAGAGTCCTGAAATACGCACAGGAATGAGCACACACAAATGAAAATTGGTGTGAAAGTATGGAGACAGGTGTGCGATCAGCAGAAATTATGAAGGGAAATAGACAAAATTAGTGAAGGAAAGTTTTATAGAGGAAGTAGGGTTTGGAGACAATACCTTTCACAAACCAAGATTGCAAAGTTATTTTTCTTATGAAAATAGTGTTGTTCATCAAAAACTTTTTTTAAAATACAGAAAAGTAAAGAAACACTCCTACCCTGCACACACACACATACATATACATATATACTTACATATTTTCTTTGGGGAGATTACCCAAAGTAGGAATACCAAGGCAAAGGATAAGGAAAGTTTTAAGGCTTTTGACTCATTTTTCCAGGTTGCTTTCCAAAACCATGAATGAGAATTCTCTTTTCTTGCCAAAGGTCCTTGCATTTCATCACCTTAGTTAGTTCTGTGGTCAAACCCAGTTTGTATTACTTAAAAAAAATATGTTGTCTATTATGTTAGCTAAAAAATGCCATTATGGGTTGGCTTTTAATTAAAAACATACTAAAAATATAAAAGACAATGTGCAACATTAATAAAGATAGCCAAGGTATAGACAACTTCATCAGAACTCTCTCTCAGATAATACTGTGTGTGTTGGGAAGAAATGTTTTGATGGGAGGTGTGGGGCAGGCACCAAAAAGCATGCTGATATGGAGAAAGACAGTCACTGACTACTATATCCTTACCTCCTAGAGCAATCCCTGGCAAAAGGCATTCAGTAGATATCTGTTGAATGTACAAATTATGGAGCATGCTTTCTAAGGAGTATGGGTTCTAGTAACTTGAGATCCTTATTTGCTGATGACCTGCCCAGTTTAGGGGCAGGAAAAGGGGAAACTAAGTGGATCTGCAAACACAGGGTGGGAGAAGTCGAGATTCCCCAGCCAATCTTTGAATGAGGGAATCAAGAGAAAGGATAGGCACCTTCATGGAGAAGAAAAAAGGGGGGGAAAGACCGTTCTGGGTGGAGATCAAGGTTGAGACAAGATTTTGAAGAGCATCAACAACTTCATTAAAAAAAAATTAGGGACACCTAAGTGGCTCGGTCGGTTAAATGTCCAACTCTTGATTCTGGCTCAGGTCATGATCTCAAGGTCATGACATTGAACCCCACGTCAGACCCTACAATAGGCTCGGAGCCTTGTTAGGATTCTCTCTCTCTCTGCCCTTCCTCCCCTTCAAAAAAAATGAAGTTTCTTGCTACAGGATGGCAGCACTAACCCTCTCCTCTGTCTCCTCTTCAAGTGTTCAGTGAAGGCGCCTGACTTACTAAAGCTTTTCTGTGAGTGGATTCTTTTGGGGGGAACTCCAAGAGGTGCTGAGTTCCTCATCTATGCCCACCCAGAGGCTGCAAGGGGACAGTAAATGGGTACACAGGAGTGGAAGAAGTAAGCCACAGGTATATAAGTGAAACAACGAGAGAGATTCCACTCCTAAAAGACACTCCCCGCCATCTGTTGAGTGATATTCCCAGGGCTGTTTTAAATCGCAGGTGACTCAAGGCGCTAGTGTAGAGTAAATGGCTGGGGTGTTGAATGCCTGTGGGCAAGCGCTTGTGCATGTCTTAGTTTTATTGCACATTTCCTGGTGTGCCTTCCTGGAAGAAAATGTCTGTGACTTTTCACACACTACTTCTAAAATGTATAAAATTGCGTGGCTTGCAAACTTTGAGTTTCAAGAACATGTTTCTTTTAAAATTCATATCTAAAAATGAATCCCGTCAGCTTTATAGCACTTCTGTCCCTTACTTCAGTTTTGAATTTTGTGAGGCAGCCAATCCAGAGTGGCTTTCGGTTCTCATGGGGCTTTTAGAATTTCATTATCTTTTCATATGCACACCTGCAACATGCATTAGAATGAAAAGGAAACAGCTCTGTTTCCATGCTTGATGTCTACGTTTATGGCAAATGAAAACTGTGAGCCTGATTGAATTACTTTCATATTTAAAACTGACTGCATGCTCCCTTCTTCTATATCCTTGGTAGTAAAGAGAGCACAGTGCGTTTCACGGGATGTTGTATAATTCACTTTTTAGAAAAGCTTCATTGGAGCTAAAAGTGGCTAATAAGCAAACTATTTTCTTTTTTTTTTAAATTTATTTGACAGAGAGAAATCACAACTAGGCAGAGAGGCATGCAGAGAGAGAGGAGGAAGCAGGCTCCCTGCGGAGCAGAGAGCCCGATGTGGGGCTCCATCCCAGGATCCTGGGATCATGACTGGAGCTGAAGACAGAAGCTTTAACCCACTGAGCCACCCAGGCACCCCACTATTTTCAAACACAGAAGCCAGGGCATGGTAAAGTAGCCAGACATCAGTGTTTGATTGTTGACCAACTGAGGAGGCTTGCTACCTCTCCACTTCTTCCCTCTCTGACTAAAGACCATGATTACTCATATCCTTAAGAACATTTGAGATGTTGGTTCTTAAATTTTCAAGAAAGAAATAGGATTAATTAACTTTAGGGCCACATTAAAAGCCTGTACCCAGTTAGAGGGCATTGACGTGGCTCTAAACTTACACTTCTATTCCTGTGAAATTTTCCTCTTATGATTTGTTTAATTTTCTCATTACAAATACGATTCATGGTAATATAATAAACCGCATAACACATAGACAGGTGTTTCTTGATTTTCAAGTCTCATGACCTATTTGGTCTTTTGATTGAAGATGACAAGCAGTCTTCCAACATATGGAGCTGTTCTTTATTGTGGTTCAAACAATTGATCTATTCCAGTGTTTTCAAATCTTTTCTTGGAATGTGATCATGATTTTGAAAATAATATTTTAGATGTGGAACAAGCTTCCTCCCTCTCTCTCATAAAATAAAACAAGCTAAAAAGTTTCTTAAAAGAATACTTATTCTTCCCATATGTGCTAAGCACAGTCAGTATCTTCCCATTCTATTCTTTTACTTAAAAAAATTGTTCTTCTTCCCCTCCCATCTTTTCTTTATTAAGTTTTAAATTTTAATTCTGGTATAGTTAACATACAGTGTTATTTTAGTTTTGGGTGTACAATCCAGTGAGTCAACAATTCTTTACTCAGTGCTCATCATGATAAGTGCCCTCCTTAATCCCCATCCCCTATTTTGCCCATCCCCCACCCCCCTCCCCTTTGGTAATCAGCAGTTTGTTCTCTATAATTAAGAGTCAGTTTCTTGGTTTGCCTCTCTCTCTCTTTCCCCTTTGCTCATTTATTTTGTTTCTTAAATTCCACATATGATTGAAATCAAATGGTATTTGTCTTTCTCTGGTTTATCTCACTTAGTATTATGCTTTCTAGCTGTATCCATGTTGCAAATGGCAAGGTTTCTTATCTTTTTAATATCTGAATAATATTCCATTGTGTCTATACACCACATCTTCTTTTCCTGTTCATCTATTGATGGATACTTGGGCAGCTTGCATAATTTGGCTATGGTTAGTAATGCTGTAATAAACAAAGGGGTGCACGTATCCCTTTGAATTAATGTTATTGTATTGCAGGGGAGGCAGTAAATACCCAGTAGTGCAATTACTGGTTCTCTTAGGAGACTCCATACTGTTTTCCACAGTAACTGCACCAATTTGCATTCCCACCAACAGTGAAAGAGGGTTCCTTTTTCTCCACATCCTTACCAACACTTGTGTTTTTTATTTTAACCATTTTGACAGGTGTGAGGCAATATCTCACTGTGGTTTTGATTTGCATTTCCCTGATGACAAGTGATGTCAAACATCTTTTCATGTGTCTGTTGGCCATCTGTATGTCTTCTTTGCAGAAGTGTCATTTCATGTTTTTGTCCGTTTTTTAATTGGATTATTTGGTTTTGGGGCATTGAGTTGTATCAGTTCTTTCTATATTTTGGATACTAACCCTTTCTCAGATATGTCATTTGCAAATATCTTCTCTCATTCAATAGGTGGCCTTTTAGTTTTGCTGATTGTTTCTTTCACTGTGCAGAAGCTTTTAATTTTGATGTAAGCCTAATAGTTTATTTTTGCTTTTATTTCACTTGCCTCGGGAGACACATCTAGAAAGATGTTGCTACAGCTGATGTAAGAGACATTACCGCCTGTGTTCTCTTCTACGATATTTATGGTTTCAGGCATCACATTAGGGTTTTGTTTTTTTTTGGTTTTTTTTCCATAATTTAATATTTCTTTTTTTTCCATTTTATTTATTTTTTCAGCGTAACAGTATTCATTGTTTTTGCACAACACCCAGTGTTCCATGCAAAACGTGCCCTCCCTATTACCCACCACCTGTTCCCCCAACCTCCCACCCCTGACCCTTCAAAACCCTCTGGTTGTTTTTCAGAGTCCATAGTCTCTTATGGTTCGCCTCCCCTTCCAAATTTTTTTTTTTAATAAACATATAATGTATTTTTATCTGCAGGGGAACCCTCCTACACTGTTGGTGGGAATGCAAGCTGGTGCAACCACTCTGGAAAACAGCATGGAGGTTCCTCAAAATGTTGAAAATAGAACTACCCTATGACCCAGCAATGCACTACTGGGTATTTACCCTAAAGATACAAACATAGTGATCCGAAGGGGCACGTGTACCCGAATGTTTATAGCAGCAATGTCTACAATAGCCAAGCTATGGAAAGAACCTAGATGTCCATCAACAGATGAATGGATCAAGAAGATGTGGTATATATACACAATGGAATACTATGCAGCCATCAAAAGAAATGAAATCTTGCCATTTGCGACGACGTGGATGGAACTAGAGCGTATCATGCTTAGTGAAATAAGTCAATCGGAGAAAGACAACTATCACATTAAGTTTTTAATCCATTCTGTTTATTTTTGTGTATGGCGTAATAAAGTGGTCCAGTTTCATTCAGCATGTAGCTGTCCAGTTTCCCCAACACCATTTTTTGGGACAAACTCTTTTTCCCTTTGCATATTCTTTCCTACTTTGTCAAAAATTAATTGGCCATAGAATTGTGGATTTATTTCTGAATTTTCTATTCTGTCCCATTGATCTGTGTGTCTATTTTGGTCCTAGTACCACACTGTTTTGATTACCAGGGCTTTGTAACATAACTTGAAGACCAGAATTGTGATACTTCCAGCTTTATTTTTCTTTTTGAGGATTGCTTTGCTTATTCAGGATCTTTTGTGGTTCCATATGAATTGTTCTAGTTCTGTGAAAAATGCTGTTGGTATTTGGATAGGGATTGTATTGTATGTGTTGGGTAGTATATTCATTTTAACATTTGTTCTTCCAATCCATGAACACGGAATGTCTTTCTATTTCTTTGTGTCATCAATTTCTTTCACCAATGGTCTACAGTTTTCACAGTACAGGTCTTTTCACCTCTTTGGTTAACTTTCTTTCTAGGTACTTTCTTCTTATTGGTGCAATTGTAAATGAGATTGTTCTCTTAATTTCACTTTCTGCTATTTCATTACTAATGTATAGAAATGCAACATATTTCTGTGCATTAATTTTCTATCCGGAGAGTTCACTGAATTAATTCATCATTCCTGATAGTTTTGGGTGGACTCATAGTTCTCTATATACAGTATCATGTCAGTTGCAAATAGTTTAAGTTTTACTTCTTCCCTTTCAATTTGGATGCCTTTTATTTCTTTTTGTTGTCTAATTGCTGTGGCTAGTATGTCCAATACTCTGTTGAACAAAAGTAGCTCCGGAGAGTGAACATTCTTGTCTTGCTCCTGATCCCAGGGGAAAAGTTCTCAGTTTTTCCCCATTAAGTATGATGCTCACTGTGGGTTTTCATATAAGGCCTTCGTTATGTTGAGGTATGTTTCTTCTAAACCTATTTTGTTGAGGGTTTTTATCATGAACGGGTGTTGTACTTTGTCAAATGCTTTATCTGCATGTATCGAAATGATCATATGATTTTTACCCTTTCCCTTATTGATGTGATGTATCATTGGTTGATTTGCAAATATTGAAATACACTTGTATCCAGGAATAAACCCACTAGATCATGGTGAATGATTTTTTTAAATGTATTGTTGAATTTGGTTTGTTACCATTTTGTTGAGGATTTGCCTCTCTGTTCAAAGGAGATATTGACCAGTAGTTCTCTGTTTTAGTGGTATCTTTATCTGGTATTGGTATCAGGGTAATGCTGGCTTAAAAAGAATGAATTTGGAAGTTTTCCTTCCATTTCTATTTTTTGGAACAGTTTGAGAAGAATAAGTATTGGCTTTTCTTTAAATATTTGGTAGAATTCATCTGTGAATCCATCTGGCCCTGGACAAAAGTTTGTTAGGCGTTTTTTTGCTTACTAATTCAATTTCGTTGCTGGTAATTAGTCTGTTCAAATTTTCTATTCTTCCTACTTCAGTTTTGGTAGGTTATATGTTTCTAGGAATTTATACATTTCTTCTAGGTTATCCAATATGTTGGCGTATAGTTTTTCATAATATTCTCTTATAATTGTTTGTCTTTCTCTTGTGTTGATTGTTATCTCTCCTCTTTCATTTGGGATTTTATTTGCATCCTCTCTCTTTCTTTATGAGTCTGACTATAATTTTAACAATTTTGTTGATCTTTTCAAAGAATCTGCTCCTCGTTTCACTGACCTGTTCTGGTTGGGTTTTTTAGTTTCTATATCATTTATTTCAACCCTAATCTTTATCATTTCCTTCCTTTTGCTGGGTTTGGATTTTGTTTGTTCTTCCTTCTCTAGCTCCTTTAGGTATAAGGGTTAGGTTGTTTATTTGAGATTTTTCTTGCTTCTTGATGTAGGCCTGTATTGCTATAAACTTTCTTCTTAGAACTGCTTTAGCTGCATCCCAAAGATTTTGAATTGTTGTGTTTTCACTTTCATTTGTTTCCATGTACTTTTTAATTTCTTCTTTGATTTCTTGGTTGACCCATTCATCATTTAGTAGCATGTTATTTAACCTCCACGTATTTGTGCTCCTTCCAGATTTTTTTCTTGTTTTATAGCATTGTGCTCAGAAAAGATGCTTGATATGACTTTGATCTTTTTGAATTTGTGGAGATTTGTTTTGTGGGATAATATGTGATCTGTTCTGGAGAATGTTCCATGCATACTTGAACAGAATGTGTATTCTGCTTTATTAGGATGGAATGTTCTGAATATGTATGTTAGGTCTCTTTTTGTCTTGCCCTGTTCTTTTGGGGGGGGGGTGGATATGGTCCTCTATCTCTTCATTTGTCCAACTCTCTGTCCATTTCTCTGTGTTAGGAAAGTCAGCTACATCTCCTGCTCTTGAAAGTAATGACCTTAGGAAGAAGAGGTCCCATAATCCCCAGCAGTGCAGTGTCCCTTGTTCCCCAGGACCCGGTGTTTCAGTATCTCCTCTGTGTATTGCCTATGCCCTGCTGCTGTGTACTGGACACTTTTTCCTTTAGTCCAGTCATCTGTAAAGTCTCTCTTTGCTTTTTGTGGAGTTGTTTGGTGGGGTGGGGTGAATTTTAATAAGATGGGCACTGATCTGTTTGTGAAATGAGATCTGCTGACACCACCACCTCCAGAACCAAGGCCCCACAAAACCCACAGGTTGGAGATGTGGTCTTGGTAGGGTTTGTGCTGGTCTTCTGGCAGAAGGGTGGGGGGTACCCACAGTGCTGAGAGTTAGGCAAGCTTGACTGGAAAGGGCAGATCCCGTGAAGTATGAGGGGGTGGGTCTTGGTGTAAGCAAGTTAGGTAGAGAGTGTTGGTACCATGCTGGTTCCTGCAGATGGCCGTGTGTTTATGTTGGGGCACAGAGGAGGGAAATGGTGCCTGCCAATTCCTTTGTTCCTGAAGAAGCCTCCCTGCAATCATTGTTTCTCTGGGGCATGCTCTGAAATTAGTAAATAACTCTCCCTCACTTAGGCCCCAGACGTTTTTCAAACTGCTGCTTCTATGCTGTATCTCTGGAGGATGTTTGTTGTCTTATCTCTTGAAGGTCAGGAACTCAGCTTCCTAATACCTTCTGGGCTCTCTGAGAGCCAAGATCACTGACTTTTAAAATTCCAGGCTTTAAGTCCTGCTGTTTGTAAGAACTTGTGAAATTTGGCCCTTCTCTTTTTCAAAGCCAGATGTTATGGGGATTCATTTTTCTCTGTGCGGGTTCCTCAATGTGATAGTCTATTTCTCACCCTTATCTAAACCCATGGCTCCCTCCCACCTGAGGGCCACTGTCTGTCTTGCTCCTAAACCACATCTCGCCCATCCCTATCTCTCTGATGTGGCCTCTTCTCTACCTTTAGTTGTGAAGTTTTTCTGCCAGTCTTAGAGTTGCTTCCTGGGTTATGTATGCTGACATGACTGTTATTTACTTGTATCCATGGGACAAGTGAGCTTGGGGTCCTCCTACTCCACCATCTTACCCAGCCTCCAGTAATGTTTCCTTCCCACCTGAGGTATTCTGTTAAATATGCATATTCTAGCCTTGACCAAAAAAACCCAAAAATACAGAAATGAGGACCATTATTATGAAGAACATAAGAAATGTCGGTAAAAATACTGACTAAACAGAGATACAACCAGCAAAAATTCATTGTAGGAAATTCTATAGGATAAATGACCCTGTTCCTTCAAGAAATAAATCTTTTTTTAAAGATTTTATATATTTATTTATTTACTTACTTACTTATTTAAGAGAGAAAGAGAGAGCACAAGTGGGAGGAGGGGCAGAGGGAGAGGCAGAAACGGACTCCCCACAGAGCAAGGAACCTGGTGCAGGGCTCGATTCCTGTACCCCTGAGATCATGACCTGAGCCAAAGGCAGCTGCTTAACCAACTGAACCACCCAGGTGCCCCCGAGATATAAATCTTAAGGGTAAAAATGATTCTGATTTGACAAACCAACTTTTTTTTAAAAAGATGATGAAAAGGCAAAACTGTGGGTATAGTAAAAAGACCAGTTGTTGCTAGGGGTTGGAGGTTGGGAGACAGCTAAGTAGAGCACAGGGGACTTGGGGGACAGTAAAAATACACTGTATGATACTATATTATGTCATTATACATTTGGTCAAATGTATAGAATATACAGCACCAAGAGTGAACTCTAATGCAAACTATGGATTTGGGGTGATTATTATGTGTCAGTGGAAGGTCATCAGTAGTAACAAGTGTACCACTTAGGTGGGGGATGTTGATAGGGAGGCTGTGCAGGGGCAGGGGTCATATGGGAAATCTGTATCTTCCTCTTAATCTTGCTGTGAATTTAAAACTTCTCTTTTAAAAAGTCTTAAAAAAATGATGAGAAAAGAAAATTTATACATTGTCTGTTTGATGGTATTAAGATATTATTCATTTGACTGAGAGTGGTTGTACGTGTTGTATTTTTAAAATAATGTTCTTAGAATTTAGAGATACTGCTTACCAAAGGATTTCAGGTAAAAATTATAATTGCTTTGCAATGTCATCTGGTGTTTATGGAAAAGCAGAGAGGGGAATACATTTGTGTACAGATGAAAAGAGATTGGCTCTGTATTAATCCTTGTTAAGCTGGGTGATTGGTTCATGGGTTTATTATAGGCTTATTAAACTAATCTCTCTACTTTTGAATTTTGAAATTTCCATAATAACAAGCTTAAAATAGCCAAAGCCACTATGTTTAAGATAAAGTGATCAAAGCATCATCAAGAGAGCTTGGGGGACACAGTGAACCCAGACTGGGAAAAGGACTGCTCAGGAAGAGCTGGCTGAGGCCCAGGGGTGGGGGCAGGATGGGGGGTGGGGGGGGTGGGTACAGCAGGAATGAGGATTGTGCTGAGGCTATTGTCAGGGCAAAAGATGCTGCTTTCTTGGCCAAATCTGGGTTACGTGAGAGAGAGAGCATATGCTTAGTCACTTTTAGAGTGGACCCTGACAAAGGAAGGAAGGCACAATAAAAAGGAGATGGGAGAGGAATGGTCTTATGCAAACCGGACAGGGGATCAATCAGCAACTAGCTGAAGTTGCATTTGGAGGGCTTAGCAAGGGGAATCAGAATCCATAGATGCATTTCAAAAACAAATAAGGAAAAGCTTTGAACACCCATCAAGCTCAAGGAAGCAGCTTTATACTCTCTTAACCTTGCTTAGGTGCCTCTGGTTACCGGTCTTCAGTTTGTGTGTGAAGCAAAGCAAGATGCCTCCATGTTCCCTAGAGTTGCAATCTCCAATCATTTGTTAAATAGCTCGTATGGTGAAATGATGTCGAATGCCCAGGGCAGTGCCTGCCCACAGCAGGTGCTCTGCTGAAATGCAACGAAGCAGATGGCTGGGGCACTACCCCAATTATTTATTTTTTAACCATTGGCTCCCTTCACCCATTTTATGTTCTATTTCTTTACATGTTAATAGTCTATTATAACCTTTTTAACATCCCTCCAGCACACATTTCTTCAAGAATTCTTGTTCAATATGGATGTATTTCCCAAACTACATCCTTGAAGTGTTCATGATCTCTTAAGAGGGGAAACGATCATCAAAGTAAAAACCAAACACACAAAAAAGAAACTCAGCTTTCTACTTCTGCCACGGCCTAAGGAACCAACACAGATTACCTGGGTGCCAGGCGAACACCCCACTCCTGTCTTTGACTTTCCCCCATCCTCTGTTTCAATCCTAGAGGACCCAGGACAACTTGGGGGTGGGGTCCAGAGCATTGGCAGGTGAACCTCATCCAGCAGGTCCATGGGCAGCAGGGGAGGGCAGGTAGGGGTCAGGGAATCTTCCCTTCAGAGGAAAGAAAGTTTCCACTCTTCCATGTGACCAAACAGTTTAAACCATAAAACTGCTGCCGTTCTTCCAATGAAAATAAACAGATACATCACAGGAGCTGAGAAAAACATAATCCCACAAAACAAGTGAGAATAGCGAGAGGGGGAAATAATTGAGCTCTGCTCTCCTGAACTTACCAGCTCTACCTCGATAACCAACAGTGTCAAGCAATGTACGTGCAGTGTCTTCAAGCTACACAAATACACGCTGCTTTGCTCTGGTCACCGCCAACACATTGAGGTAAAGTAAATGTCCCTCCCTGGGAGAGCTTTGCATTTATTTGGCAGAAATACTTGGATAACTCAACTGGAGCGTACTCAAACCACAGGGGTGACCCTGGACAAGCTCCTGGACAAGGATAGGAGATGGGAACAAAGGAGCCAAAACAAAAGAATGAGAGGTGTGTACTGCACAAAATGACTTTCCACCCCAGCCCTAACCTTTAGTTGCCTAGAAGCTCAGTGAGGTCTGGCATTCCCTCCAGGAAATCAATGAAGGGCAAAGCTCAGTGTAGGACCCTCAACTGATGTATTTGATACTTTTGTACAAATTAGAAAAAGAAGACCCTTGAGTAAAACAAGTGACAAAATGGTGCACCCTCGAGGCAGAGGAATTACCTAAGACCCCTGCCTTTGGGCTTTCCTCGAAAGTCTGAGCTGGAGCTAGCTTTACTTGCCACTCTGCCGTGGACGGGGCACCTGTGTGTGGCATCCAGCCTGATTCTGCATCCCAGTGAACAGGGTCTCAGCCCAGGTTGATAGAAGAAGAAATGGCACAGATAGACCAAGAGCCAAAAGGCAAAGAAGGCTGTCAAAGCATAAGCCCTCAAAACTCTGCAGGAAAAAGGAGGAAGGGCTGTGGACTTGGGATTTCAGGCAACCTTACGCAATCTCACAGGTCAGCTTGGTTATATACATGGAAGTTTCTGTGTGCTCTTGCTATGGTTTATCCGAGCTTGCCAAATTGTATATAATTTGGGGATAAAAATCTCAGGGCTACCTCATCTATCACTGTTCACCATTCCTTATAACTGCATAAAAGAAACTAATCAAAATGAACTAATGAGGTGTGTGGCCTGCCTGGACTTTTTCTGGAATCCCCCTCTCCTGTTCCCAGCTGGATCTTAGCCCTTCTCTGCCAGGCAGGAGCTCAAGCTCCAAGGGGCCCATGAGTAGACAATCATGTGCAGGGACCCCACCAGCTGTCTCTGCACCCTCCACACTTTTTTTTTTAAAGGAGAACCATATGGCAGGTCTAGGTAAGGGTTCTCTGAAAGAAAAACAAAATGTGTAGGTAAAGAAAATAAATGTGGAAGAGACAGAGACAAAAGCAGCAAGTAAGAAGAGGAATAGGGATTTGCAGGTGCTGGTGGGAAAATGAGGGCAGCCGGCTGAATAGATGCCTGAAACGTGGATGGGGAAGACCCCCACTAACCAGACCTGCTTCTGCGTCTGAGGATGGATCAAGGGTGTTTCCTTGGGCTGTGAGCCTGTACCATGTCTTGTGGCCAGACTTCAACAACAGCTCCCTGCCTTTCCACTGAAGCACCTGAGTGCATGGGGAGAAGCAAAGGAGAGTAGCCTTGAGTGGAGGGGTGTGGGAGAGGCTGGTTGGAACTCCAGGAAGAGAGGTTTAACTCAGGAGATGAATGAATCATGCTCTTAGGATGGGAGGGCTGAGGGAAAGCTGATTAAAGCCACAGATCACAAGAGGGAATGCTCTGTACTGTACTTTGGTGAGTGAGCTAAGACACCTGTGGTCAAGCTGAGCCCTTCTCTCTGAGGGCTCTTCTGATGCTCGTTTGGAGCAATCTCAGGGACTGTTTTGGTTATAGCAGGAACTAAAAACATATATGTTGCAGTGGCTGGACAATGAGAACGATATTACAGAGTTGGGGTTTAGAGGTGTGGGAGTAAAGAGCAGTCAGTCAAGTGGTGTATTGAGAGTGCAGTCAAGCAAGGTGAGAAGAAATATAAAGTGAGATTCTCAATCGTTCACTAAATATTCTGTTTTCCACTCACTCCAGTCATGAAGAACTATGGAAACTCCCAATCATGGTGGCCTATAGTGTTCACAGATGAGGCTGCTCTCAGCTACAGTTTAACAGGAAACTCTGCCTCCACTGCTGGAACAAGAGAAATATTTATAAACTCCCAGAACAAGAGGACTGAAGGTAGAGCCATTCCAGGGTGATTAATTCGATGGCTCAAAGACTTCATCAAAGACCCAGGTTCTTTCCATCCTTTAGCTTGGACAGCATCAGCATGAAGACTTTGACCCTAGCCCAGCTCCCCAGCTGGTGACAGGATGGCTCCCAGATTTCCAGAAGCCATGTCCATGTGACACACCGTCCAGAAACAGAAAAGAGATTATGTCTTCCATGCTTATTTTTAAGTGTGAGGAAATCTTTTCCAGAAGATTCCCAGCAGACTTCATCTCACATCCTTTTGCCCAAGTTGTATCACATGTTCTGGTCTAAACCAGCCATTTTCAAAGGTAATGATTAGCTTAGATCAGGGGTCAGAGTGATTTTTACATAGTTTAAAAAAATAATAAGATGAATAATATTTCATGGCATGTAAAAATTCTATGAAATTCATATTTCAGTGTTCATAAATAAAGTTTTATTGGAACATAGCCCCATCATCATTCATTTACATGTTGTCTATGGCTGTCTGGGCAGAGCCAGGGGTGAAATGTACAAAGCAGATTCAAAGTAGGCCCATCTGATCAATTCTGTGGCCTGTAGGTGAGTCAAGAGACATCCAAAGTCATGGGGATCCCCTGAGAGTTGAAGAGCAGGGTTCTGACATGACACCATTCATAGGTAATATTATTACTTACCCAGGTTCTGATATAGCTTTACTTACACATCTGAAATGTGTAGCAAAATTCTGAATTCTCTTTTCATTATGCATATGCTAGTAACTCTCCTTAGGAAAGTACTTAGTAGAGTTTAGATAATTTTTAATGTCCTTCCAAAATTAGGCATCAGACGCTAAGTTGGAATGCCCAGGCCCTGTCAAATATTACTGAATTGAACAAATCAGGAAAGCTCCCCACACTCCATATTCCCTAAGTCAGTCTTTTTGACACGTTGAAAGATGAGGCAGGGAAACGGCTGGTCTCCTGGTAATTGTCACCACCTGTTCTTCAAGCAGCTCTCCCCAATAGAATACAGTCTCCAGGCAGGGCAGAAAAGGAGGGAGGGAGGGAGGGAGGGAGAGAGGCAGACCTATGTAGTTAGCAGTTAGTGACCTAGTGAAGGTCACTGGGGAGAACCCCCTGCAAGGGCATAGTCTCTGTTCTGGGAACCAGACTGGAGCTTAGCAAAATTAGGAACTGGCCATCATTTGTCTTTGAGTGCCTCTATCTCTTGTTAGTGGTTTCTTCTAAACCATCTTTCTCAACGTTCTATCTTTCTTTGGCTCCTGGAGGTGTCCCAGTGCGATTTTGCTGCCAAGATCTCATTCTGTAAGATGACACAAAATACCTCATGGTGGACACGACTGGGAGCATGCCACCAGCCTCTGTTTAGCCTTCCTGTGCCTAGCTGCAATCTCTCCAAGACAATCCTTCACACTACAGCAGTCTGAGCTTTGGGAAGTGTCAACCTGAGACCATAACCCACTCCTACCTAGATGAACATCCTTCAAGGAGCCTACACTGCTTGATGAATACCAAGTGCCTGGGAATACTAAGTGCCTGGGTATGATGTAGACCAGTGGTTCCTAAACGTGTTCCCCAAATCAGGAGTAGCATCCCCTGGGGCTCCATCCCAGTCCTACTGAAACAGGGACTCTGGTGATGCGGTCTGGGAATCTGTGTGTTAACAAGATCTCCAGGCCATTTTGATGTCATGCATGCCAAGTTTGAGAATCCCTGATGCTGACAATCCATGCCCACTGACCCAGACTCATTCCTCACTCTGGCTCAATATGTGTCCTATGTTTTACCCCAAAGATGACAAGGAGATTTCACCAAATCTGTCTATTCTCTCCAGGCTGTAGTGGCTTCCTGACATGCTGTGTGGAGGGTGATGAAGCCTCCGTCTTAGCTTTTCCAGCAGGAGATCTGCTCCATGACTGGACAAGTGACATCTACATGTGTGAGGGGTAGGGTAGACAGGCACTCCCCAGTTCCCACTCTCGCCACAGACTTTCAATCCTCCCCCCCCCCCCATATCACCAAGGCTTTGAGTTGCATTGATTGGATGGAGATCCCAGCTGCCCTGGCAGAAAGATGGGTATTGCAAAAGATGACAGCCGAGAGAGGGTTAATTTAGCTCAAACACATCCATCCCTAACAAGGAATTGGGAGGATTCCAGCGGGACCAGGGTGGGATTTGGAGGGGAGGGGTTCGCTGCTGTGGAGCTGCCCTGGTACCTTTCCGTTGTGTGCTTAGCTGGAACTAATTAGGGGCAGGGAGAAGAGCTTAGACACGGGGCAGAAAGGAGACACCCCATGTGAGGCGAGCCGGCCTGTCATCTGTGGCTGGAGATGGATACTGTGGCAAGGCTCTGGCTCGGGATCCCCAATCCTAAGGGGGGATTTTAAGTGCAGTACTTAATTTTTCCTCCATGAGAGGCGGAGGGCGGGAAGGCCAGACGGGGAGGAGCGAGAAGGGCGGCGGGAGCCAGCGCAGCTGGAAGAGATTAAACCCAGCCCAGAAGGCAGCAGACAGGTAATAGTCTGGGACTGGCAGAGCTGCAGAAAGAAACCTTTGCCCTAGAGGTGTTTGGCAAGTTCCCCCCCAACCCTCCGACCCTGCTGTATTTTGACTCCCTGTCTGACAGGCTGTGGAGGTTTCCACGGTGAAAAATGACATCTGCCTAGCGAGTTTCCACGGCATTCTGGAGATGGGGGCTATTTCTGTTCCCTTCCCTTCTGCAAGGGCTAAGATGCTCCCTCCAGACCTACCTGAAGCAAAAACTAATAGAGTTTAGAATTTCCTGTGGACATTTTCCGTTCCCTGATGTCTTTAAGTTTCTTGCTTGGGACATTTAAACTGCACTTCCCTTCAGATGACTCTTCAAGGCTTGCTGGGTTCCTCTGCTTTGTCTCCTGATTTCCTCCCTCACCCAGCTTTGTCCCCAGGCAGGGCCAAGCAGATCCACTGCGATGACAATGAGGCCCCTCTCTTCCCTCCAGTTTGAGAGTTTGCTTCCCACTCCAGGAAACTCTGAAGCTCCTCTTTCCTCCTGAACGTCATAAATCTATCTCTTATATATAATTTTTTTCCAAGGAAATTTACTTGTCAAAGAATAGAGTTCTATGTCCCTCTTTGTTATGTGCCACAGGATTTCTTTACAATGACACCCATAAAATATCCCAGCAAAGCCTGCAATCATTGCCTTGTCATAATACGGGAAGGGAGAACACCAACAAAAAATGGGTGTGTGGGGGCACCTGGGTGGCTCAGTGTGTTAAAGCCTCTGCCTTCGGCTCAGGTCATGATCCCAGTGTCCTGGGATCAACCCCGCATCGGGCTCTCTGCTCAGTGGAGAGCCTGCTTCCCTTCCTCTATCTCTCTGCCTGCCTCTCTGCCTACTTGTGATCTCTGTCTGTCAAATAAATAAATAAAATCTTTAAAAAAAAATGGGTGTGTGTTTCATCTTAGATATTTCACTCATGCATCTCTCTCTCTCCAGGAAAAAGAACGAACAAAAATGCAGAGGCATTTTTAGGAATTCTGCTCGCTGCACCGTTTCCCTTGAGTCAAGCATGCCTTGCAGGAATACAATCTGCACACTATTATCCCTAATTTTCTAAGTCCTTGCTAAGTTATATCAGACCTGCCACCCGACTGTTAAATGTCAGTTAAGACCTAATTAATTTAACTGCTTTGACAAGTTTAACTTCGTTCCCACAGAGACTGTAATTTGCCTTTTCCCAACTGATAGCACTACAGGCATATTTTAAAAATGACTTGAATTGTTTTAAAAAATTTTAGCCAACTAGTATATGTTCATCATAGAAAAGTCAGAATATAAAAACCAAAAATAAGAGGATTTAAAAAGAGCATAATTTTGTCATATAGTTATAAGCAACTATAAATAGCTTATAAATCCTTTTCCTTTTTTGGTACACATAATGAAAGGTAATTTTTAAAAAGCTATTGATGAACATTCCTCTTTTGCATTTCCATGTTCATGAGTCAAAATAGGATTCTGTGGACAGTTAGCATGAAAGCCAGGTTTTGTTTAGAGAGGAAGGATTTTCTTACTGAGATATAATCAAAATATGTTGTATTACTTTCAGGTGTACAAAATAATTATTCAATATTTGCATATATGCAAAATGATCACCACAATAAGTCTAGTTCGCATCCATTACCTACATAGCTACATTTTTTTCTCATGGTGAGAATTTGTAAGATCTATTTTTACCAACAGTATTTTTAGCTATAGTCACCATACTGTACATTTTGTCCCCAGGACTTATTTATTTTATAACTGGAAGAGGGGGAAAAGTCCAAAGTCCGCATCCATGTGCTTATGAACTATGGAGAGAGTCAGGGAGGAAGAGGTTGGATGAGAGGAGCTCAGTCTCCCTGCTCCAGGACAGAGGGTATGTCAGCTAGGAAGGGAGGAACTCCAAGGATAGAGGGCTTTTGCCCCGAGTAGTACATTTTAGTTACTTAGTGTAAGACCGAATGTGGCTTTCCCTAACTGCACTCAGTTACTCTTCGCTGCTGTTGGAAAACTGTTGCTTTCATCAACGGGCTCAACTCTAGTGTCATAAGAAGGAAAAATATTTTCCCCTCAAATAATCTGTGGTGAGTTTCCAGGCTGGTGGTCAGCTCTTCATTCAGGGACTCCAATTCTTTTCCTAGTAGCTGCTCTACCAGAGAGCCCTGAGCACCATCATCAACAGTACGTGATTGCCATTGGGTGCCTGCCTTGTCTAGGTTTCATTCGGCAGGAAGGGAAAAGAGAGGCTACAGAAGATACTCCCCAGGTCAGAAGACTCTTGCCCGAAAGTGACAGACATCACCTCTACGCATAGTTCGTTGGCCAGAGCTTGGTCACCTGACCAAATCTAACCACAAGGAATGCTGGGAAATTAGTGTAACAAAGCAGCCATGTTTGCCCAGGTACAATTCTATCATTATGGAACAAATGGAAGACAGCTTTTGGTTGCTCGCCAGTGGTCTTCTCCATATCTCGTATTAGAATAGGGCCCTGAAGTCCCTGCATGCTCTTGAAGGGATCATTAAAGGCAGTAATGTGAGAGCCATGGTTTGCCATCAGGCACCATGAGGAGGATGAAGTGACTTTCACAGCTGAGGCCAAGGCTGAATCATCTACACCCAGAGAGGTCCACAGGATCAGTGAAAGGTGAAATGAGGCCAGCCCAGCCATGGAACACCAATATTCTGGACGAGGCTGAGAGAAACTAGACCATGGGTTATACCAGCAGCCAGTGTCAACTGCAAAGGCCAGCCAGGTGGGCAGCAACAAGACTGACAAAGGACACTGCAAAATCCAGAGGGGCCGGAGGACCTGTCAGAGTTCTGAGGACCCATCACTCCCCTGCCTTAAGTCCACGGGAAGCATCCCTTGTACTCTGATTGCTTTCTCAGAGACAAGAAGCAGATGATGACGAGGTCTGAAAGACTGAGTACCCAGACCCATCCATTAGGGACTGTGTGGGCAGACTACCCACTGTATGGAAGAGCTGATCAAATTGGACTAAATGTGTTCAATCCCCTTTTCTACCCAGCAGAGTAGGGAGCTTGTGAGAAAACCCAGATCAAGTTATCAGTTAATAAAGACACTACTATTTTATTCCTGCACATCTGAGTGTACTCTGAGGGCATACATTGTACACCTCAAAACTTACATAGAAAGATGTCTCGGAAGTGCTGGAGCTGGGATTAGAAGATAAAAGCTGATGACGTAAGCTGCTTCCCACCCCTACCCCAGAGGTTTGCTGTGCAGACCAAAAATCACTTAGCAGCCACAGAATACTTACCTGGATGTTGGGAGTCCCAGGAGAGGGCACTTGCAACGTGTAAATGAAGTGCAGACATGAGGGGTAGATGGAACGGGGATGGGTCGGAGCTGACGTTTGATTTCAGGGAGAGACTCTAGGGTTTCATGAGTAAAGATGGCTTCAGCGATGGGCTAAGCTCCACAGCAGGGCCTGGGGTCAGAGGGAGCAGGGGGTCTGGATGCAGTAAGAGACAGGGTCTGAACCCACTAACACCCAGTCTCTCCTCAGCCTCTGTGGGCCTGGAATAGGAGCAGGACAGGTTAAGGGGTACACAAATCCAAGGGAAATGCATTAAATCCCCAATCTCTTGAAAACAGTTCAAAAATCCCCCAAATCTGAGCAAAAAAAAAAAAAAGTTGTTTCCAAGTTGGACACATCTAGACAAAACTGAAACTCTTTACGGGTTTCTGTGTATCCCACTTAGTATGAATATTCTTCTATTTCACAGCAGACATAGTAATACCCCCAGATCAGGGGTGTTATGTAATATACAACATTTTCACCATGTTACCTTTCTCAATTCTTAAAAATTCTGAGTTTGAAACACATCTGGCCAGGAGTTCTTTACCAAGGAATTCATAACCCATAGTTCAGAAGCATCCTTGCCCTCATGCAATGCCCAGTGCTAACTGGGAAAAATCTTCTTTGCTGTTCTGGCAGATTTCCTCTAATGCTTGAAGAGTATACTTCTCATCAAACAAAGATACAACTGACATTTACTTCCCTCATCTGATTTTTAGTGCTATTTTGTGGATACATGAAAATTCAGCCAACTTTTTATTTCTAGTTTATGAGGAAGCAGGAAATGCTATTATTTTCCCCATTTTTATTTACTTTCTTTTGTATGCTTTGTTCAGATTGTAAGAAGTAGCAGTGTGGATCAATGGCTAGTTATTTTGCAATACTAAATGTTTGGGAATGTGCTTTGGAACTGTATACTCAGGATAGGGATCATGAAGAAAAGGAGGTTAAGACTGAGTGTCTACTGTGAAGCACACTTTCTCCTGTACCATTTAATGTAAACTTTATTGCATTTATCATTTAATCCATTTTATGTAATCCTCATGAAAATTTGCAAAGTAAAAATTCTCATTTGTATAACTGAGCAAACTAAAGCACAGAGAGGTTAAGGAATTTGCCCAAGATCACACAGTTTTTCCTCCTCAAGAAACAGTTCCAACTAGGACTGAATGTTCCTAGCAAAATCCCTTTCTGCCTACCCACCACAGATGCCAGTCATCTGTTTTACAATAAACTTAGTAAGTGCATCCTTGTCTGTGCTCTTTTTATGGAAAAAAAAAAAAAAACCTCCCCAAAACACCCTTCTTTATACCTATTAATCATTTAGAGGAAGAGATGGAATGGTCACACAAGCTCTCAGATAAATTTTGGTTGGCTCCTTCTTCCACTATCTTTGCACCTCAAATTCGAGAGAAGGAGGCAAGGCGGAGTTAGCTTTACCTGCCAAACACATCAGTCCGAGTTTCCCAAACCAGAAAATGCTGGACTCTCAGCTTCCTCTTTCTCGGCCCGCTCTAGGAGGGCTGTGGGTGAAAGAGATTTGTCCCAGATAATTAGACCCTGGAGAAGTATGAGGGGAGGGGCACACTGGCTTAAGGAAAAGAGCTAAAGATTTCTGTAAATATGCAGTCCTTTTAGTAAACTGAGAATAGAGAAAGTATGTAATTGTTTTTAAAATCCATATTCTAGGGGCTCCTGGGTGGCTCAGGCAGTTAAGTGTCCAACTTTGGATTTTGGCTCAAATCATGATCTCAGGGTCATGAGACTGAGCCCCTAGTCAGGCTCCACGTTCAGCAGGGGGTCTGCTTGAGATGTTCGTGCTCTCTCTGTCCCTTCCCCCTCTGGTGATCATGCTCTCTCTCTCTCAAATAAATAAATAAAATCTTTTAAAAATCCATGTACTTTAAAATTCCACCTCTGTGTTTTATTAATGCCAATTTATTAATGCTATTAATGTTTTATTAATGCTAATTAGTAGTTTACAATCAGCTAAATATTAGTAGCTATATACTCATACATCCATATTAAATAAATACCTGGTGCAGCTTCAGGAAATAGCTCTCCATCAAACATTTTACAATATTTTATGTCGTACTAAGAAGATGACTTTTATATTCTCTTCCATTATTCTCATCCCCCCTCACTCCTTACATCCCATTCTTTTGCTAAATGAATTCTTTCCCTCATTCTTTGGCTAAATGGAATCATTTTGTTCAGTGAGTTATAGAAATTGATGCATTTCAAAGACAGAGGAAAATAGGCTTTTTTATTGCCTTCTAACAGAGGCTACAGAATAGACCAGGAGAAATCAAAGTCTCTAAAACTCTGTGAACACTCATCTGAATATTAATCCAGTGGGAACCTGGCCCTGTTCGACTCAACCTAGAGGAGATAATAGGACACAGATGGAACGAGCTCTCACTTTGCCTCAACAGCCATGCAGGGCGGGGCCTGAAGGAAAGCTCTGGAGTCGTGTGGGACTACCCCACTGGCCTGGAGGCCTGGGGACTCACCTTTCAGAAGGTGAAACCCCCTTCTGGAAAAGAAGGCTGCTCCCTGGCACCTTCAGAACTGTAGCTTGAAGCTCTGCAGGCACATTTTCTCACTCCAGAAGGCAGTGAGAGTCTCTTAGGATAGTGTGCAGCTGCGAGAACTCATAAAGCCAGGACCATGACTTCATCTCTGGCCCGCGAGCAGACGGCTACACAGAGCGGGAGTCACCGGCCAGTGGTAAATCAGGGTGAACAGGAAAGCCTGGAAAGCCTGAAAAGTCTGTTTGCATGCATTAAAAACTGCACCCTACCAAGAATGAAATAACTTGGCTGGAAGTTAACAGTATCTTGAATAAGCATTGAGGGGACGGGTGAGTATGCAGGCTTCATTTAACAGATGCCCAATATTCTTCGTCTGGCTCCTGAAGGGCTGGCTCGTTCTCGCTTTAAGTTGGCTTCTGTCATTCCCTAATGTTGAGGAGGGTGTGTGTGTGTGTGTGTGTGTGTGTGTGTGTGTGTGTATGTGTGCACACACATGCACATGGTTAGTGATATCTATTTGAATAAGGGACCTTGAGAGATATCCCCTTCAGGACTGTGAAAATTCTCTTAAGAAAATTTGGGGCTTCTATTGGGCATATAATAATCTGTGGTGAGGGTTGATTCTGAAAATGGTATTGGTGGTGGTGTTTTTGACGTTGGCTAACCAGGCATTTAAGGTCAAGTTTTCTCATTTGGTCATGTGGTTTCCCATAGGTCATGCAAATAACATCCTTGTGGTATTAAGGACACTACATTGAGCCATTCATTCATTTTTGGACATTGTGCTAGGTACATATGTATATGAATTCTAATTCTGTGAATTGAATCATCTTTTATTTTTTTTTCAGTATTTAAATTTATTTATTTTTTCAGCGTAACAGTATTCATTGTTTTTGCACAACACCCAGTGCTCCATGTAATACGTGTCCTCCCTATTACCCACCACCTGTTCCCCCAACCTCCCACCCCTGACCCTTTAAAACCCTCTGGTTGTTTTTCAGAGTCCATAGTCTCCTATGGTTCGCCTCCCCTTCCAATTTTTTTTTCATAAACATATAATGTATTTTTATCCCCAGGGGTACAGGTCTGTGAATCGCCAGGTTTACACACTTCACAGCACTCACGATAGCACATACCCTCCCCAATGTCCATAACCCCCTCCCCCTCTCCCAACCCCACCTCCCCCCAGCAACCCCCAGTTTGTTTTGTAAGATTAAGAGTCATTTATGAGTTTCCCTCCCAATCCCATCTTGTTTCATTTAATCTTCTCCTGTCCCCCTAAGCCCCCTTGTTGCATCTCCATGTCCTCATATCAGGGAGATCATATGATAGTTGTCTTTCTCCGATTGACTTATTTCACTAAGCATGATACCCTCTAGTTCCATCCACGTCGTCGCAAATGTCTACAATAGCCAAACTATGAATCATCTTTTATAAACACTAGGGTGATACCTTATCTAAAGGATACTTTGTGAATCCTTTTGTTCAGAGGGCCTGGGAGAATAAAAACTTACAGTCTTCAGATAAAAAAATCTTTTATTATAATAGTATTATAATAGTAGATAACCTTATTATTCATAAAAATCAGAATTCATCAATTTATTTATAAAGTCCTTCAATTAAAAATAATATATTTTTCTTATCACTTATTAAAGATATACTCTTTGTCACATTTTAAGAAAACAAAGATATCAGAGGACAGCTTTCAAAGCATGGATGTACTAAGTAATGGCCATGTTTTTTCATTTGCTTCTCAAAGTGTCTTCATGAAGTGGTGAAGCCCCAGACATGATCCAGGCCCTACCAATGAGCCATACCTGCTCTTCTCTAGATATTTCTAGTTGCCAGTCATTTAAAGCAAAGATTCCAAACTTAGGTTGCCTGTCCCAGACCTGTTCCTTGTTACCCTGTGGTTCATCTGCTGTCGCGACACTGACCTTCAGTGTTGTGTCCCCAGGGTTATCTCCTCCCCAAGCCTAGGATTAAATGAGGCTTTCAGAGTGTAAGTCAGAATTCTCTAACACGTCAGACTGCAATTCTTGAGAGGGCAGCTGTGAGGACAGGAGAGGGGTATTAATCTAAGAAACATCATAACAAAGAAGAGCATGAAGGTCAGGTGGTAGTTAGCAAGCTGTTGCATACACACTACTCTCATAAATAAGAAAACTATGGCCCAGAGAGTTTGCGTGCTTAGTTCTAATAGCCAAAATATGTAAATGCCAGTTGGAGACAAAAGGCATACTTTGCTTCTCACTGATCGACATAAAATTGTTCCACAAGAAGGGACAGAGCATAGTCTATGAACCAAGCACCTCAGGGGTCATCGGGAAGCGAACTGAAGCCAGGTGTGTGGAGGGTTTTGCAGTGCAGCGGGGTGGAGGACGACCAGGAACCATGTGACAAAGGTTGCTGTGTCCTGCTGGGGCTGCTTCTCTTACTGTGGCTCTCCTTCTTTGGTCTAAGTTCAGATTGTTAAATTAGACTTGGAAAAACACCATTTCTCCATCCCATCTGGTTACTAAGGGACTATATATTACCCGAAAGTGGGCCACCCTTGATTTTCACAGCAGCGACCAACTGAGGGGCGTTAGCTTTGAATTGCCGTTCTAGTGGTGGTGATGAGTTTCCAAGAAGACATCGATTCTGTCCATCTTTTGACTAAAGATGCCTTTTATTTCATAGAGAAAGAGAAAGAGTGCGAGCTGTAGAGGAGGGCCAGAGAAGAAGGAGAGAGAGAATCTCAAGCAGATTGCCTGCCGAGATTGAAGCCTGACTTGGGGCTCCATCCCACCACCTGAGATCACAACCTGAGCCAAAACCAAGAATCTGACACTTTTCTGACTGAGCCACCCATGCACCCCTAAAAATGCCTTTTAAATAGCAGAAACTCCATAAATAATGACACAGGGACCCAGCCTGGAGCACAATCTGGACTTTGAAATGGGGAAAACTCAAGATAACAACAGGGTCAGGAGAGCAAGAGCTGTATAAAGGGATTAAATCGTCCTCTGCAGCTGTTCAGTTCATTTTGTTTGATCTAACTCCCCGATTTGGGTGAGGCCAAAGTTTTGCACACTCTGAGCCACATTCCTGCTTCGTTGTGGGGCACCCCGCCTTGTGTTCTTTCTCCTTTCATCCTTCTTTTAATTTATGTTTCCTGCTGTACTCTTGAGTCTCCATAAGCCTCCTGAAATCCTTTCAGGAATAAGGCAAAATATAAATTAATCAATAGAGCAAAGAGCAGTCTACATTGTGGTCATATTTCTCCAACTTTGCCTCTTGCTCACAGCACTGGCTTCCGCCTCCTCTGTTCCCTTGTCGTGGACCTGTCCTAAGGCACCAGATTCTTCCTTATGGCTTCGCCCACTCTTCCTCCTCTGCCAGCTCAGCCCACGGCTCTGGTCGCCTCCTCCTCTTCTTCCAGCTGGTTTTCACACCTGGTTCTCCTCTTACCTCTTCCACTGCTGATTTGGGGATCTTTTCCTAGTTTTTCTTCCAACCCTGTTTACTAGTTATGGCATGATGCAGTGATTCATTTCCAGGCATTCGTGCTCATCCATCTCAAGGAGAGCTATAGCTCATGTACGGACTTCAAGGTGACTACAAGCCCCCTGAGGACGGCGACCATCTATTTGTTTAATATCATAGAAGGCCTTACACATGCTTAGAGCTCAACATGCATCCCTAATTGAACTTGACAACATAGGACCTCCAGTTGTGGTGGTCCGTTGTGTCCCCCTAGAGAGTTTAGAGAAGAATTTTAAGAAAAAAAATCAACTAATATGGAATGTATATAATTATACTGTCCAATGAAATGTCCGTAGTCTCATAAACTTACAAAATTAAAATAGTCAAGAATTGGATTGAAATCTTTTATGTCTGGTGCTAACCTCAATCATCTTAAAGGTGGTGACAGAGTCTGTCTTTTGTTGCTTTTGTTTTCACATACAGTCTCTAAAACATATCTTGATTCCATCACCTCTCTCAGTGTGCTGCATGCTGCTTGGAGCCCTATCACCTGTCACTTGGTTGACTGCAATGGCCCCCTACATGGCGGCCCTGCTGCCGTCTACACTCTCTGTGTTCTCCTCACAGCGGCTGCAATCCGGGTGTGTGTCTTCCATGCTCTGTAACCTTGTGTGGCTTTCTGTTGCTCTGTGGATATGACTTCAGCAGCTTTTCTCAGTCCCTGGGATGCTCCACACTGCTGGCCCCGGTGCCTTTACACATGCTTCCCCTGCATCTGGGATACTCTGAACTTACCCTGAAGGACTCCACTTCCTCAGACAGTTCAGAAATGCTGAGTATTCATTGTCTCTCCTCACTGTGCTTTTCCTTCATAGGATTTATGATACCCAAAATGCAGAAACTACTTGAGTATTGATTTGCATAATGTCTACTTCTCCTTGCTGCGTGGGAAATTCTCCAAAGACAGGCATAACTCTCCTCTTCTTTGTCACTTTAGCCAAAACAACTAGCATGGCACATAGTAGGAGCTCCGTACATGTTTGTGGAGCTTACAAATAAATACTCATTGTAAAAGAATCAGACTTTGCTGCCTGGTATCCCAGTGAGACCCCTGAGGTTAGAAAGAGGAGTAAGGAGTTGCTGGAGCTGGACCTAAACAGGTGGGCTGTGTAGGAAGTGGTGGTGAAGGAATACTTAAAAACAGTCTACGATATGGAGAAAAGGGAACCCTTTTACACTGTTAGTGTGAGCGCAAACTGGTTCAGCCACTCTGGAAAATGGTATGAGGTTCCTCAAAAAGTTGAAAATAGAACAAACACCCTATGATGTAGCAATCAAACTACTAAGGATTTTCCCTAAAGATACAAACGTAGTGATCCAAAGGGGCATGTGCACCCCAATGTTTATAGCAACAATGTCCACAATAGCCAAACTATGGAAAGAGCCTAGATGTCCATTGACAGATGAATCGATAAAGAAGAGGTGGTATATATACACAATGAAATATTACTCGGCCAACAAAAAGAATGAAATCTTGCCATTTGCAATGACGTGGATGAAACTAGAGGGTATTGCGCTAAATGAAAGAAGTCAATCAGAGAAGGACAAATACCATATGATTTAACTCATTTGTAGAATTTAAGAAACAAAACAGATGAACATGGGGGAAGGGAAAGCAAAATAAAACCGTATGAAATCAGGGAGGGAGAAAAAACATAAGAGACTTTTAACTCTGGGAAACAAACTGAGGGTTGGTGAAGAGGAGGTGGATGGGGGATGGGGTATCTGGGTGATGGGCATTAAGGAGGGCACTTGATGTAATGAGCACTGGGTGTTCTATGCAGTTGATGAATCACTAAATCCTACCTATGAAACTAATAAAAAGCAAAACAAACAAACAAAGAACAGGTTCTGGAGCCCCTAAGGAGCTGATCGGAATGTGAATTTAATGAGGATGCGTGTGAATGCGGAGTAGAGAGGCCCTGGGTTCTTTTTCTCAGTTGGGGAAAACAAAGACCTATCTGATTCTCCCCACCTGCTAAACCCCACACATAAATCCCTTAGCCTATTTCTGTGTCCTTTTTTTGCACATAGCAGATGAATCTGTGATTATCTTCTAGGTTGAAGCTAACACACTAAATAAGTCACAAGTCGTGATTCCTTTTAAAAATAAGTATGCATAGAATTGCACTTCACCTTTCTTTGGCTTATCTTTGGAATTTTGACATATTTCTTAGCATTTCAGAATAAATTAAGAGCTTTGGGAAATGGAAAACAGCATCTCTGGCTTGAGAAATCCAAATATAAACCATAAGAAACTGAGCATCCCTATAATTCTTGCCTTGACTGTTTTTTGGAGTCCCAGAGCTAACTTCAGCACAGCTCATATTGGGTAGTATTGATTTTATTATTTTTTCATACATTAGCCATAGCAAAATACCTATGTGAAGTTTTTGAATCTCAAAGTTTTTTTTTAATTTATTTGAGAGAGAGAAATTGAGCATGAGCACAAGTGGGGGAGGGGCAGAGGCAGAAGCAGACTCCCCATGGAGCAGGAAGACCGATTTGGGACTCGATCCTAGGACTCTGGGATCATGACCTGAACTGAAGGTAGACACTTAATCAACTGAGCCACCCACGAACCTTTCAGAAATGCAGAATCTGCCCAGAGATATACATAATCATTCATTCGAAAAGGATTTACTGGCTGCCTGCAGCAGGCAGGGGAGTGCACATGGGCAGTCAGAGACAGGAAAAAATTCAAACAGTCCCTGCTCTCAAAGTGCTTACAATCCACTGTGGGAGACACAAAAAAGTCGACACTCTCTTAACAACTATAGTTCAGGGGCGCCTGGGTAGCTCAGTCAGTTAAGCAACTGCCTTGGGCTCAGGCCATGATCCTGGAGTCCCAGGATTGAGTCCCATATTGGGCTCCCTGCTCAGTCGGGGAGTCTGCTTCTCCCTCTGACCCTACTCCCTCTAGTGCTCTCTCTCTCTCTCTCTCTCAAATAAATGAATAGAATCTTAAAAAAAAAAAAGTGTAGTTCAAGAGGAAAGTTTTAAATGTTGCTATAGAGACACTTGTGCACTTGTCTACTTCTGTGGATCCGACATGTTTTATGTGTCCTGATCTATGTTTGGGTAAGGGAAGGCTGCCTCCTGGATAGCGCTGTCTTGAAAGATTCTGGAAGGAGGTAAGATTTGAAACTAGCCATGAAAGATGGTAGGTTTTCTCTTCTTTTGCTTATTAATTTATTTTATTTATCACAAAGAAATACATATATGTAGACAGTACCAATGAGTGAAAAGGATCAAATAAAACATAATAGTATCTCCACATAGAGAGGATCACTGTTATCATCCTTTTTGAAAAAAAAAAAGATTTTTAATTTATTTGACAGAGAGAGATCACAAGTAGGCAGAAAGGCAGGCAGAGAGAGAGGAAGGAAGCAGGCTCCCTGCTGAGCAGAGAGCCTGATGGGGGCTGCATCCCAGGACCCTGAGATCATGACCTGAGGGGAAGGCAGCGGCTTAACCACTGAGCCACCCAGGCGCCCCCACTGTTATCATCCTTTTATCTGCACATATTTATGTTGTTGTTTTACAAGCCAGGAACCACACGCCATACAACACTTATAGCCTGCTTTCTCACTTAATAATTTATCACAAACATCTCTCTGTACCTGCTTGTCAGTCAACCCATGGACGCTGTTTACTGGCTAACAATGGGGAGGGAAATCTCTAAATCTGAGCTGATGATCTTTGAGAACCAAGGTCTAAGAGGAAATGCAGGCAAGGCAGGGGCAGCCATGCTCAGTGAGGGCCAGGGAATTCCTGCTGAGGGCACCACCCCATTTTTTCCTTGGCATCAGAAGATGCTTCCTGGCTGCCTCTCAGAAACACACCAAGCATGCCATCTTACCATTCTGGTTAATAACCTGATCTACATCATCAGTCTGAACCCTACTGAGGTTCTGGAGGAAACAAAAGGTCATTAAGAAAAATGTTCTCCACCTGGGGGGCCGGGCTCTAGTCCCACTGGGAGTGTCCCCACCTTTTGACTCAGTGCCAACTAGAGCAAATGTGGCATGTGGGTGGATATATTTTTACTGGGGAAAGAGCTGCCCATGAGGTGGTAAAGGCCTGCGATTTTCGGAATGTTTATAATCTAAGTGGGTGTGCTCCGGGTGCGGCCCGGTGAGAAGCTTCACATTCCACTTGGAAACTGGCTGGCCGAGGGCAAAGGGGCCTGGACTGGTTGTTTTTCTCTGAAACAAAATAAATTCTCAAGTGCCCAGGATGAATGTGAGGATGATTCAGAATGCCTGACCTCCGATGCAGGAAGTCGACGTTTGCCACTGTGGCGGTATTCCGGGGAAGAAATGGTGGTGGGCTAAAGCTCATGACAATAATCCCATGCGTCTTTGGACCTACTCACGCCTCACAAATGGAGACTATTAGTATCTTGAAAGTAAGTGTCCTGTGGCCAGGTTGGAGGTGTGCAGCGAGCTACCCATGATTCTATTATTCATCTGCTTTCTCTCTCTCTCTCTATCTCTCTCTCTCTTGCCTTCACACACACACACACACACACACACACACACACACACACACCAATTTATTGAGTGTATTGTTATGCGCTAGCAAGACAGCAAAATTCCACTACTGACAAAGGAAGGGCTTCGGATTTACCTTATTCATGGGAGCGAGCAGAGAGAACGGGGTGCCTGGCCAAACTCGGTCCAGCGACCTGAAGAACACGGTGCCAAGAATCAAGAGAGCAGGATGAGACCAAGCAGAGCAGGGGATGTGATCCTGGTCACAGAAGGGGTTCAGTGTGACTGTGTCCTGAGAGTTTATGAGGTTCCCACAATGAAAGAGCCCCTGGGGAGATCCCTTTGACTGATAAAGTGCAGACTTCACAGAAAAAGGTAATCGAGACAACAGGCTCCTGCCCATCTCTAACTGCTTCTCAGAGGGAGGAGGGCTTACCTTGGGGCCCTCTTAAGAGTCTGCCCTCTCTCTCTGTCCCTGTGCTCCCAGAATGTTCCCAAATGCACCCGTTCTGCCTTGCCGTATGGTGTCAGAACTGCTCATTATTTCTTCAAGAGAAGCATTCGTTCCTTTTCTCTGTTCTTTCCATCCTGCCTCCCACCTTCCAGCTGGGCTCTTCAGGTCCACCTGCTAAACTCCTCCTCTCCAGAACTTGGTGAGAGGAAACTTTGTGCCCTGTCTTTCCAGCCACACATTTACACGTGGATGCCCAAGAGGCAGTCAGGAGAGCAGGCTCTGAGGTGTGAGCTGTTTGAATCCACGTGGGTGCAAATTGTGGCTCTGATAATAATTCACCGTGTGAACTTGGACCAATGATTTAACCTCCCTGCGCCTTCATGTCTTCGTCTACAAATAAGGGGGAATAATATCATTTACATCCAAGAGTTGTTGTTAGAAGACACCATACTCATCAAGTACTCAGAGGTGTTCCGGGCACTTGGTAGCACTTGGTTAGCACTTAATTAACATTAACCCTTTTTATCATTTTTAGAGTCATTATTATGCTTACAGAATTGGGAGGGCTCTTGAACCGATTTGGGGGTGAATGTCAGAATCTTTGAGCCATCAGTCATCTTTGCCACCCTCAATATTTAGCAACTGTACAGAAACCTTTCTTTTATTTTTATTTTTATTTTTTAAAGATTTTATTTATTTGACAGACAGAGATCACAAGCAGGCAAAGAGGCAGGCAGAGAGAGAGGGGGAAGCAGGCTCCCCGCTGAGCAGAGAGCCCAATGTGGGGCTCGACCTCAGGCCCCTGAGATCATGACCTGAGCCAAAGGCAGAGGCTTAACCCACTGAGCCACCCAGGCGCCCCTGTACAGAAACCTTTCTAACCACTTTTTATAGCCATTTCCTCCTACCATTCATCAGATGATAAGTGACTAGGAATCAGAAAAGAAGTCGTCTTTGTTCTGGATGTAAACTAAAATTAATTTTCACTTTAGTTTCCTTGCCAAATCTGCAGCTGGAGGGACGGGAGGACATGACAGGATTTGAGAGCTGCCATTAGCGGGGGAGTGGGGTAGGGGGTAGGCACGCAAGAAACATGAGGGAGTGGAGAAGAGCCATGGCTGAGAGGTACAGAGGTTCTGTAGCTTGTGACAGTCTGCTTTGCACCCAGACAGGGGACTCAGAGGAATACCTAAGAGAAAGGGTACTGTAAGGAGTTGCCGTTGTCCCTTTGGGGTCTTAGAATTTGAGGTATTATTTCAACACTGGCTGAAACATCAACCCCAAAGTTTTGTGGGATGACATAAACCACCAAACCTTCCACCTTCATTTTTATGGGGAATTTTGCTACATGTTTTTCTTGTGCCCTCATGTCTGGACACACCTCTGTTTTGAGTCAAGAAAATGATCTCTCTGCTATGAGTAAAAGGCCCCAAAACATTCTATTAAAATTCGATCAGGGTATTGCATGTTATTCCACAAGCCAGAATGGGGCCATGGGCCAGAATGGCCTTTCGGGGCTGTTTCATCCCAGAAAACCCAGAAAAAGTGGAAATTTGAGTTAAGTACAGGGTTGCTGGTCCAAATAGGTTTTTAATACTCACCAGAATCTGCAAACCACTAAGTAGCTCATAAAAGTCTTACTAAAAATTTTCCATCTAATCCAAAACATTAAAAAGTGCACAGTAGGTTTTTAATATAGTCTGACACAGAAGTTAGGAGTATTGCTTCTGAAGGAGATTTCCTGGGTTTAGATCTTGGCTCCACTATTTATTATTTGTGTGACCTTGACTTCGTTGACCTTGCTGTGCTGGTTTCCTCATCTATGGAATGAGGACAAGAGGAGCTGCCTTGAATCCCATCATCCAAACCATTAAGGTTCAGCTCAACCTCTACCCCTCCTTTTTCACCTTTTATCCAAACCGATACCAAGTCTTATTATCTTAACTCTTAAATTGCTACTTTATTATCTCCTTCTGTATGCATCTACTGCAGTCCTTACCACCAGCACTCAAGTTCAGAAATGAACTCACATTTCTCTGAAACTACCCATAGTGCTCATCTGAGCCACCGTCTTTTAGCAGGCTCTCCTGAATCCATTCTGGTCCCTCCATCAATTCATTCTTAAAACCGAAGCCACAGTAATCTTTTCAAATCTGATTAAGTCATCTCTCTGCTTAAAAGATTCAAATGACTTTTCTTTTTAGAATAATTCAAGCCGCAAGATCCTGCATGATCTTATTCCTCCCTCCTTTGCCTGTTTCATTCATCTTGAAATCCTATTTCCCATAGTCTTTTACTCTACTGTCCCTCAGGTCTTCTTTCTGTTTCTTATATTCTTCATGCTTCCTCTCACCACAGGGTCTTTGCACATATTGCCTTGAATGATCTTCTGTATTTTCTCAGCCTTATCAATGTCTACTTTTCATCTCAACACAAACATTACTGCTACAAGGATCTTCCTTTATCTCCTGACGTGGTTGGCTTCTTCTAGTAAAGAATCTCGTAATACCAAGTACTTCACCTGATAGTATTTTATTAGTTAATTAATTCATTCATTCGATAAATGTTTATTGAGCACCTACTACTTGTCAAGTTCTGGATAGAACAGACAAAGTCTCTTTTACAGAACTGCCATTCTACAATGGGAAGCAGACAACAAACAAATCAATACCAATGTCACAGGGTAAGTACTCTAAAAACAAAGCAGAGGGGCGCCTGGGTGACTCCATTGGTTAAGCGTCTCCCTTTGGCTCAGGTCATGATCTCAGTGTCCTGGGATGGAGCCCTGCATGGGGCTCCCTGCTCAGTGGGGAGCCTGCTTCTTCCTCTCCTCTGCCTGCCCCTCCCCCCTGCTTCTATACTTTCTCACTTTCTCTGTCAAGTAAATAAATAAAATCTTTTAAAAAATTAAAATTAAAAAATATTTTAAAATCAGGGAAGTGGGAACATACACAGGGAAGGGGGGGTCAGATTTATAGTTTTCCATTCATTTGTATGGTAATTTAACTAGTATTTGTCTCTCCCACTAGACAATAAGCTCCAGGGCTGGGTTTGCTCACTGTTTATATTCCAAAAAGAGCTCATACATGTGAGATAGTGCCTATCTTATAACAGATGCCCAGTAAAATTGATGGAATAATTCTCATTCTAACTAACAGCAATTTGTACAGAATGGAATGCAGCACTGTTGGATGGTTTTATGTGAGCGGATACTAATAATCTTTAAGCAGTATTTGAAAATGAATACTTTATGGATTCACACATGCCTCGCTTCAAAGCAATTTTATTTTTTAAAGCCCTACGTTTGAAGGTAGCCGAGTTTTCTTGGGAAATTTCAGATATTAAATACTTAGAGTTCCCTTCGTTCTTTGATGAAAAACAAATCATGAAAACATCCTGCACTTTCTTCATTTTTATGCTGGTTAGTGATTTTCAAGTTGAAAGTCAAAAAATTAGTGGACTATGCTGGGGCCAAATAAGCCAGTGAAAACATGGGTCTGCTCCCCAATTGGATCTGTACTTTTGGAAAGAACATACCTTTCTTGAAAGGATGGACAGGTCTCCAAAGCCCATATGCCTTAGCTTGGAATTTTTAGCTATTTCCAGAAAGCAAAAATAGCGACAGGTCCAAGAAGTTTATTTTTCTTCTCTGTTGAGACAGTCAGCATTTTGGAAAACAGGAGGCCTCGCCTACTAATCAGTTCTGGTAATGCAGAGCATTTCTCTACAATTGCCGCTTTCTATCTCAAGTAGAACAAAAGCTCAAAAGATGAAAACAAGGTAATGATAGTAGGAGAGTGAGGAAAAAAACAACGAAAGCAAACGGGATGTTTTAAAGGGACATTTAGTTTTAAAGTGCTAAATCTGTCCACAATTGTTTGAAATCATTTCGTGAGTTTATATCATGTATCCTCTTGGTTTTCACATTTTCTACTACAGAAACTTCAGGAAAAGAATGATTTTGTAGGAATGTTTCCAGCAAACGAGGAGAGGGAAGCTCCAAAAAGAAAGAAAATGGTGCTGAAAGTAGAATTCTAGTGGGGTGGATATGAAGGTGGGTGTGGGGCATGACACATGAATTCATGGCCAATGGAAAGAAATGCAAAATAAGCAAAAACAATGCGTTTGCTTTGGAACATTTTCCAAGAACAGACATCCCAGCCAGGTAGCAGCCCCAGTTGAACCATAGAGCTCTACTGACATCTAGTGCACAAAAAAGTAATGATCTTCTATGAAATGAAATGCTTTCCATTGTTATACACACTATGAAGTAAAATACATATGTGTTCATAGCAATTAAAGTCCATCAGTGCAGGGCTTTTTTTAATATAACATCTCATTTGATTCCTTCTGTGATAACCCTGTGAGCAAAGCAGAGGAATTATTAGCAGTCTTGTTTCACAGATGGAGAAACTGACGGTGGAGAAAGAGACGTGTATAGTGATTTTTTCCAAGAGGATGTGCCTAGTGAGGGACAGAACCAGGACAAAAACAAAAGACTTCTTTCATTGTAGACCTCTTCCTTCTGCAAATCTCTCCGTATCAACAGTTTGCCTTCCCAGCTTCAGAGGGCACTGAACGATGTCCTCCAAAGGTGGTTAAGAAGATCATTATTTGTTTGAGGAAGGAGAAGAAATAAAAGGACCGTCTTATCTCAACCCCATGAAAATTAGGGTTGAGTATTCTCTCTGGACTTATGTCATCCTGGCCTCTAAAACCACAAGATAGAAAAATCCAACTCCCTACAGGAAAAGATCCAAACCAGGGAGGAATTAAAAAGGACCAAATGTCCTTTCCCCATTTTCAAACAAAAAGAAGACACACACACACACACACACACACACATGCCTGCCCATGTATCAGTTTGGGGCTGATCTTTCCCCTAACACATTTTACATTGGTGGCAGATACCAAGAATCTAATTTTAAGTTTGTCCATTAACAGCAAAAACAAAAACAAACAAACAAAAAATATACACACAAAAAATCAGGAGGTCAAATAACTAGAAATAAATATTAGAGAAATTACAGAAGAGCTGTAGGCAGATAGCCATCTTTCCATCGAAGGAGTAAAGATAACTTTACAGGAGAAATCATTTGCTTTTTTTTGGACCAAAAATTATTTATTTGGGGATAACTCTAGCCCCAATTCAGATTTCTGACCTGACTTCAACCTTTCCAAAAACTTTTTAAAATTTTAAGGTCTTATTAAAGTTCTGTAAAATCAACTTATTTTGAATAAAATTTGATAATAACTATACACTAAAAAGCGAATTTATATGAACAGCCCAAAATATTTTTTGTCTTTTTTCCTTTAAATTCAATTAATTAACATACAGTGTATTATTAGTTTCAGAGGTAGAGTTCAGTGATTCATCTGTCTTATATAACACCCAATACTCATTTTATCACATGCCCTCCTTAATGTCCATCACCCAGTTACCCCCTCCCCTAACACCCCTCCCCTCTAGCAACACTGTTTGTTTCCCATGATTAAGAGTCTTTTATAGTTTGTCACCCTCTCTGGTTTCATTTTCTTTTATTTTTCCCTCCTTTCCCATACGATCCTCTGTTTTGTTTCTTAAATTCCACATATGAGTGAAATCATATGGTGTTTGTCTGTCTCTGATTGACTTATTTCACTTACCATAATACAGTCTAGTTCCATCCCTGTCATTGCAAATGGAAAATTTCATTTTTTTATGGCTGGAGTAGTATTCCATTGTGTATATATACAACCTCTTTATCCATTCATCTGTTGGTGGACATTGGGCTCTTCCCATAGTTTGGCTATTGTGGAGTTACTGCTATAAACATTCGAGTGCATGTGCCCCTTCAGATCACTACATTTGTATCTTTGGGATAAATCCCCAGTAGTGTAATTGGTGGGTCATAGGGTAGCTCTGCTTTCAGCTTTTTGAGGAACCTCCATGCTGTTTTCCAGAGTGGCTGCATCAGCTTGCCTTCCCACCAACAGTATAGGAGGGTTCCCCTTTCTCTGCATCCTCGCCAACATCTGTCTTTTCCTGACTTAGTTTTAGCCATTCTGACTGGTGTGAGGTGGTATCTCACTGTGGCTTTGATTTGTATTTCCCTGATGACAAGTGATGTTGAGCACTTTTTCATGAGTTGTTGGCCACTTGGATGTCTTCTTCGCAGAAATGTCCATTCATGTCTTTTGCCCATTTCTTGATTGGGTTATTTTTCTTTAGGTGTTGAGTTTGGTAAGTTCTTTATAGGTTTTGGGTACTAGCCGTTAGCTGATAAGACATTTGCAAATATCTTCTCCCATTCTGTTGGTTGTCTTTTGACTTTGTTGACTGTTTCCTTTGCTGTGCAAAAGCTTTTTATCTTGATGAAGTCCCAATAGTTCACTTTTGCCTTTGATTTTCTTGTCTGTGGAGAGGTGTCTGGCAAGAAGTTGCTGCGGCAGGCAGAGGTTGCTGCCTGTCTTCTCCTCTTGGATTTTGATGGAAGCCTATCTCACATTTAGGTCTTCATCCATTTTCAGTGCATTTTGGTGTATGGTGTAAGGAAATGAGCCAGTTTCATTCTTCTGCATGGGGCTGTCCAGTTTTCCCAACATCATTTGTTGAAGAGACTGTCTTCTTTCCACTAGATGTTCTTTCCTGCTTTGTTGAAGATTAGTTGACCATAGAGTTGAGGGTCCATATTTGGGCTCTCTATTCTATTCCATTGATCTGTGTGTGTATTTTTGTGCCAGTACCATATTGTCTTGACGATAACAGCTTTGTGATAGAGCCTGAAGTCTGGAAATGTGATGCTAACTTTGGTTTTCTTTTTTCAACATTCCTTTTGTTATTTGGGGTCTTTTCTGGTTTCATACAAATTTTAGGATTATTTTTCCAGCTCTGTGAAAAAAGTTGATGGTATTTTGATAAGAATTGCTTTAAATGCGCAGATTGCTCTAGGTAGCATAGACGTTTTAACAATATTTGTTCTTCCAATCCATGAGCATGGAATGTTTTTCTAATTCTTTGTGTCTTCCTTAATTTCTTTCATGAGTGTTCTATAGTTTTCTGAGTACAAATCCTTTGTCTCTTTGGTTAAGTTTATTCCTAGGTATCTTACAGTTTTGGGTGCAATTGTAAATGGGATCAATTCCTTAATTTCTCTTTCTTCTGAACTTACCAGAATATTTGGGGGAGAATATAACTTTATTCATCTAGATGAATAATGATTTGTGTAATGAAATTTGTAAGAATGTTTTTACTGTTGAAAAGATCATCACCTATGTCTTCATATATTTTAAAATACATAGTCTCAATTCCTTTAAACCTAACTTACAGAGCAAGCAAAGAGAGCATACATTTGTTCTTCATCTGACCTATAATCGGCATTAAATTTTCTGGGGAAAAATTAAAGATTTTAAATAACTCATTAAGCAATCTGATTATTTTGTAATGAGTTGGTTAGAGAAAATGTCCAAAGAACACTTCAGAAAACTTAAAGTGAGATGGGGGACTATTTAGAATTTAAGCATTTTCCCAGACATTCGGTTTTAAGATATGTTTTCACTGGAATTCTAAAAGTAAGAATGGCTTTAATTCAGGTTATTTACTGAAACAATATCATTATTTGCCCAACCAGAAAATTACTATAATTTCTTAAATTCCCATACACCTCAGGATTTCATTTTCAAACATATGTTTCCTTTGACGTAGAAAATGAACATATTGGAAGCTGCTGAGAGATGTATTAGTACATCTTTATCTGAGCAAAAAATCCACTGGAAAATGGTTATCTACCAATTTTGTGTTTCCTTAGAATTTTATATTTTGTGCCCATAGAAGTTCTAGGACAACAAGCAGAGGAATGATTTGACAATTGCTGTGTTAATTTTAATAACACAGAAGCCAACAAGTCATTCTAGCTTACACAGCCCCCTGGTTTGGTTGTTGTCTACATTGACCGAATTAACCTAATGCTATACTTCCTCTGAAAGGGTGTATAATAGTCAAAAACCTAGAAATAAAAATAGGAAAGAAGTTATGAAAACCTGGCATAAGTTGTCAGTCTCTAAAAACAAATGAAAGTTGATATGGTCGTGAAGTTACATATAACAAGAGTTGCAAATGTAAATATCCTCAGGAGACAGATGACACAGAGAAATTGTGATGGCTGTGGAGACAACCACAGGTGGGAACAAAGGTGAAGAACTGGACTGTCCATGCCCGGTCCAAAGGCACCACCAACTGCCTTCTTCCAGTCCATCGTACAAGGTAAGAATGTGGGGAAACGCCAGGAGCCTGGAGTTTTAGTTGAAATCTTCCAACTGTAAAGATGTTGGCTATTAATTCAATCTAAAGTCTCAGAAAGGGCCTAATCAAGAATGTCTGTAGATTGCATTCAACTCATGAGTCACCGCTGATGTCTAACATATAACATCTGGGCTGCATAACTCTGCATTTTCTCAGTGTATGTGAATATGTATGCTTATGTGTATGCATATCTACAGACACAGATTTACATACCTTAGACTGAGCTACATATCCTAGAGTGAGTCAAATTGACAAATTAAAATAACAACCCCCCCCCCCAAATCAGTTGGTTCCATTGATCCTCTTAAGCTATATGATAGACATTGTCAGGCCCCTTCAGCACTGGTGAGGTGAAAAGGATCACCCTCCATCAGATCCCGTCCCTTTCCTTATTCTTCATGAGCACAACCCATCCCCCATCTGCCACCTTTGTTGTACTTCTGTGTCTAAGAAACAGTGTTTGCAGGTCTTCTCAGCAAGACTATCTTAGATCAACTAGAACCACTCTGCTGACAGGTGCAGAGGACAGGAGGTACATCGCTCTAGGGCAAGCAGCCTTTAACTGTTGACTTTCAGGCAATGGGACTATGAAAGCCCGGCTTCCCTGCCTTGATGGGGTGACTTTGAGCTATAACTTATACTCCAGCGCTCCCCTGCAAGATTAGGCTGATGTCCCTTTTGCAAGACTTTGTCTCCATTGGACCCTTGTTTGACTTTTCTCTCCTCCACCGTTTGTCTCTTTAATCCTTATTGATGCCCCCTGGAAGCAAGCACTTCCTTACTAAATCACTTGCACATAAATCCTCAACTCAGAATTATGTCAAATCCAACCTGAAGCCACCAGTCTCACTGTGCCTCAGTTTCCTCTTCCTTAATATGGAGACAATAATATTACCCTCTTCATAGGATAGTTATGATTCAAAGAGTTAGCATGTGTAAAGAGCTTAGAACATTTGCCAGCCACTACCATGTACATCTTGGCTAAAATTACTCTCTCATGATAAGAGGATGCAAATAATAATGAAGTCATCACATGTTTCAGCCAAGTTCTGTTTTCTAGTGGAAGCACATACTGATACAAACTTTGGAGAATATATATATATATATGTATATATATATATATCAGCTCAATAGTATATCTCCTTTTTTTCCAAGAATCACACATGACTACACAGCACGTTCCCGGATAAAGCAGGAACCTCACCCCAATAACAAACCCAACCCAAGCAAAAGAATGTGTGTGTGTGTGTGTGTGTGTGTGTGTATGTGCGCGCGCGCGCGCGCACGTGTGTGTGTGTGGCAAAACCACCAGACCATGGCATGGGACATCTCTGACACCTCAGACATCCTAATGAAGCATCACAATTGATTCAGCTGCAGCCCATCTGTCAAAGGAACAGGCCGTAGTCAGCTTCTCTCCCGTGGCCCATTTGTTTCTTCTGTATTGACATGACCTAAGCTTCCTGTCTTTCCTGCAGAAATAGGCATCTCTTTCCAAATGTCTCCATCGTTGTCAACAGCACCATCCTCTTTCTAATCCCTCAAGATTATGAGCTCAGGATAGTTTATTTCCAACGTTATCCCCCCAAACCCATCTCTCACCATGGTTTGCTTATTGTTTTTCACAGTAAGGACCCAGCAGATCTTTCCCTTTCTATAGCTGCCACTGTAACAAATATCAGCCCTGATAACGTCGTGGTTGGGGATTCCCACTGCTGCCTTGTTCAAGACCTTCTTATTTCCTCTGTCTTATTTCTTCATTGTCAGGATAGCTGGCAGAATACTCCAGCACTTCATGAGCTCTCTGCATAGCCAAGGAGCATGTGTAACCTGCTCACATAATCTAACGTGCAAGCCTGTAGTGCTGCCGATGTGCCCGGGATGGTTCTAACTGTTTTGCAATACGAACAGCCCTCTGAGGGAGACTCTCCTCTTGCCCCAGTTTTACAGACGGGGATGCTGAGAGGGAAACAGCTGGTCTGCGGTTATCAAGCTCGTCAATGTCAGAGCCAGGACTCAAAGCCACACAGAGTCACTCCAGGGTCTGTGCCCTTACTGTAAGGCACTCACTGTCAACACTGCAACACCAACACCACCTCTTGGTCCTTGTGAGCCATCTCTGTCGTCCCCCTCTGCCACTACCTTCTCCCAAGCCCTGACTCCACCTTATTCCCATTTCTGAGTTTATCATTCTGAAGACAAAAGAGCAAGAAACGTTCTGCGGGTGGAGAGAAGATAGCTCGTTTGGGATCAGAACAGAGACATCGTAGGAAATCACACTGGAGTGGATTTGTTGGAAAGGATCAGGCTACAATTTTAGGCTGATCTGCTTGCTAAGGTCCAAACCAATGAACATATCGATGACTGGCTCTCAAAATGTGAATAGTCTCAGGCTTTACAAGGTCCCACTTTGAGATATGTTCTTAGGGAACTCGGCCAGAGGCTATTTTATGACCCTACTAAATCCTTTCCCCCATGGACCAGGAACTAACAGCAGAAAGAGTCTAAGTGTAACTCTTATAATCTTATGAGTTCCCTATACCTCTAAGACCCACCCTTAATGGTTGGAGCAGGGATTTTTTTTTCTTCACTTGAGTGTATTAATCCCAAATTTCCCAAGCCATCTCTTCAGAATTTTTCCAGGATAACCAAGGAGTCCTCAAGCAAATAGGACCTTGATGGCTTGCCTAATGTTCCAAAGACCCAAAACTGATCTATATGTTAGGATACACTATGGCCTCACTATACTTGAATATATATTTCTCAACTTTAAGGATTTGGGGGAATATAAGTAACTCTTCCTTAATTACATACTGGTGTGTATTTCATATTCAGAAGACCTGCCAACATTTTTATTTCTCTTCAAACAAACTGGCTATGGTGGTAGATCTTTAATAATTTGCCAATCCTTGTCCTAATTCTATCCCAATTAATTTCAAAGTAATTGCTTAAATGATCACTAACATCTTCCTTAGGAACACATGGATATTTGCTTAATATTTTTTAAAGATTTTATTTACTTATTTGACAGAGAGAGAGATAGCAGAAGAGGGAACACAAGCAGAGGAAGCAGGAGAGGGAGAAGCAGACTCCCTGCTGAACAGGGAGCCTGATGCGGGGCTCAATCCCAGGAACCTGGGATCATGACCTGAGCCAAAGGCAGAGGCTTTAACCCACTGAGCCATCCAGGCATTCCATGCTTAATATTTTTTCACTTGCTTAATTTTTTGACCAAAATACAATCACTAGGGGGGTGTTTCAGTAAAAAAAAAAAAAAAATTACTGGGTGAAGTGCTAAATATCCACACCAATGTCAGATGTCCCAAAAGTTTTGCAACATAACTATTAAACTGAAGAAAATAAATGAAAGCCTTCAAAAATGTTGTTCAGTCACCATCTGGAATGGCTTAATGCAGTAAAATACAAAAGCAATAATATAGAGCACATCTTACCGTATTTCTTCAAACTAACTCAATTATAGAACCATGTAGTGGGAGCAGATTGTGGTTACTTGGTTGAGGGTGAACGCAAGTTTTTAAATCATTGTTTTCATTTTGGGCCCAAAAGGAGATGACAGAGAATAGTTGGATATTAATTCCTTTAAAGTTTTCCCTTGGGGAAACCTAGCAACAATTTCATTTCCTTATAACTAAGATGTCATATCAACATAGCTCCCTCAGTTGGATTAAACGTGACATGTGACAGAGTCATTGGCAGTATACGAGCTGGCCGCATGAGGTTAAAACATTAGGAGGGCAGAACGTACTCGAAGGCAAAGTCCCTTGGCCAAAATTCTGCAAATTTTTTTTCCCCATTTTATTTATTTTTTTCAGCATAACAGTATTCATTGTTTTTGCACAACACCCAGTGCTCCATGCAAAACGTGCCCTCCCTATTACCCACCACCTGTTCCCCCAACCTCCCACCCCTGACCCTTCAAAACCCTCAGGTTGTTTTTCAGAGTCCATAGTCTCTTATGGTTCGCCTCCCCTCCCCAATGTCCATAGCCCCTCCCCCTCTCCCAATCCCACCTCCCCCCAGCAACCCCCAGTTTGTTTTTTGAGATTAAGAGTCATTTATAGTTTGTCTCCCTCCCAATCCCATCTTGTTTCATTTATTCTTCTCCTATCCCCCTAACCCCCCATGTTGCTTCTCCATGTCCTCATATCAGGGAGATCATATGATAGTTGTCTTTCTCCAATTGACTTATTTCACTAAGCATGATACGCTCTAGTTCCATCCACGTCGTGTACCCGAATGTTTATAGCAGCAATGTCTACAATAGCCAAACTATGGAAAGAACCTAGATGTCCATCAACAGATGAATGGATAAAGAAGATGTGGTATATATACACAATGGAATACTATGCAGCCATCAAAAGAAACGAAATCTTGCCATTTGCGATGACGTGGATGGAACTAGAGCATATCATGCTTAGTGAAAATTCTGCAAATTTTAAATAATCCTGATGACAATGTCTCAGGATTCCGAACGAGGTAACAGAGAGTTTGTTATCTTCTATAAAGTTCTACTTCTGGCTGGACTCTTAACTCTACCAATCAGATATGGCCCACCCCATCCCAGGTATCTGTATTCAATAATTCCTGGAGTAGATCTTCGACAAGAAGTTAGTGAAGAATGCCAAAACCCTTTTTAAAACATCCATACTCTATAAAGCTTGCCATACATTAATTCAGACATTATTAATCATTATTTACTTAGGCATTAATTTGTGCCAAAATCTATGCCTCCATCAGAAAGGATGAATACCCAACTTTTGTTGCAACATGGATGGGACTGGAAGAGATTATGCTGAGCGAAATAAGTCAAGCAGAGAGAGTCAAGTATCATATGGTCTCACTTATTTGTGGAGCATAACAAAGAACACGGAGGACATGGGGAGATGGAGAGGAGAGGGAGTTGAGGGAAACTGGAAGGGGAGATGAACCATGAGAAACTATGGACTCTGAAAAACAACCAGAGGGTTTTGAAGGGGCGAGGGGGGGGGGGGGCGGTGGGAGGTTGGGGAACCAGGTGGTGGGTAATAGGGAGGGCACGTACTGCATGGAGCACTGGGTGTGATGCCAAAACAATGAACACTGTTACGCTGAAAATAAACAAATAAAAAAAATCTCATTTTTAAAAGAGGTATAGGGGCGCCTGTGTGGCTTGGTGGGTTGGGTCTCTGCCTTCGGTTCAGGTCATGGTCTCGGGGTCCTGGGATCGGCCCCGCATCAGGCTCGCTGCTCGGCAGGGAGCCTGCTTCCCCACCCCCCACCCTCCCCACACCCCCCCCCCCGCCTGCCTCTCTGCCTACTTGTGATCTCTCTCACTCTGTCAAATAAATAATAAAAATAAAATAAAATAAAATAAAAGAGGTATAATTTATAATATTGAAATACAAAGAAATGTAGAAAATTAGTAAGAGAAAATTAAGAGTAGGAAAATATTTAAAGTCAGGGACAAGTAACTATGATGTACACTTGTCAGAAATAGGTAAGAAAATTGGCTCCCAGCTCTCCCATCATAGTCAAAGCCAAGAGAAAAATATCTTGGTATATAAGATTCACAGAGTCTATAAACATTAAAAACAGACCAGATTTTCAATGGAAATGAAGTCTTTCTTGGTATTAAGACTTGAAAGGAATTTTCTTCCATAACTCCTCATAACTTCCATAAGCTACAAAGGAAGCCTGGTCAAATTCTGTTTTATTCATAGAAACTTTCTCAGCAGCCCAGTGCACATGCTCGTTCCTGTCTCTAAACTCTTGACACATTCATTTGTCTTTCATTCTAAAATACTTATTGAATACCTGGCATTTGTGTCAGATGCTGGAAAATACAATGGTGAACAGAACCTAATCTTGCCATTATGGAGTTTCTAGTCTGGTGGGCCAGAGAAAAATGAATTTTTCAGAAACCACATAAATAGACATATACAAAATCACAGTGTATCTCTAATACAATATATGAATATATATAATTACAAACTATGATCAGTGCTATAGAGGAACACTATTAGAGACTATCAAAACAAATGGTTTGATCTACCCCAAGAGGTCAGAGAAGGCTTCCCTGAGGAAATGAATAAAGATTGCTCTTGGAACAATGAAAAGAACAAGTAGTACCTCATTTAATATTATATTGTGCTGGATTTTTTTCCCCTATTGTTTAAGGAGGAGGAATCTGGTCTTTTCCCAATTTCCCTTGCGGACTCTGGGCTCCTCTAGGCATAAGTCATATCTCCTCCTTCTTTTATCCTCCCGCCTGCCACGACCATGTTAGAACATTGCAGTATTCAAGAAATCCTCAATTCGGTCAACTTCCATTGAAGGAGAATAGAATACGGTTTCACACCATCACCACCAAAAAAGCTTAGCAAGAAAATATAATTCCCACTAGTCTCAACTCCTAGTACTTTGAACTAACAAATGTTTTAATTGACAGGAAATTCAAATACATCTTCCAAGCACTTTATTATTATTACAATTTTAGGGGGAAGACTGGAGTTCCCCTGGAGAGAAATTTAAGCTGGAGAGCTGGAAAAACCCATGCTTTGTTACAAACTGGGAATTTCTCTTCACATGCTGTTTTTCTCCTGCTCATGGTAACTGATATTTCAATATTCCCTCTGCAGCAAAGAAGCAAGCAGCACCTGCAGACCTGTTCTCTTGTTCCTACCATAACAAATCGTTAATTATTCACAAATACCACCAAATTGTTTTAACATGCCACTGAGGTCACTTGAACCAGTCTCAATACCTCTCTTCCCATCTCTCCTTTTTCTTCTCTTTCCCATCTTCCATCTCTCCCTTCTCTTTGCTTTCTAGCAACCGCTATAGTCATCTCTCTCCTTATCTACCTCTACTGGCTCCCCTTCTCAAGATGTAAAAACCGTCAAACCTGATGATCAGATGTTGCATAATGACCCCAAGCCTCTAGAGGTCAGTGATCAGGTGTGTTTGGTGAGTTTACTCCCCCCTCCCCCCCCCAGTTTCCCAACCTCCCACACCAGGACTTTTCCTGCCTGGAGTTGCAGGAGGTCGAGCTGGCCTTGGAGGACACGTTCATGGTCATTGGGGGTGCTTACGGTATACAAGAGGAAAGTAGGGCTGGTGAGACAAAAAGGAAATGGCATCCCTATCCTACCTGGGGAGGAACATATAGCTGGGAAGATATAACTGGTAAAACCAATGGGCGTGGGCCAAGAGCAAGACGGGCATCCAAAGAGGGGGCCCTCAGAGGGGAATGGGCAAGGCCACGTTAGGGAGGCTGGGTTAGGAGACAGAATTTAGAGAAATTCCCAGAGCCAAAGACATAAGAGAGAGAGCTTCCTCTCAGGCCGAATCTAGAAGGGAGGCATTGATATTGAGGATCTTGGCCTGCCAGACATCGTATCCCCCCAGTTTTATTGAGATATAACTGACATACAACGCTGTGTAAGTTTAAAGCATACCACATGTTGATTTGATACACTTACATGTTGCAAAATAATTCCCACCATAGGGTGAGCTAACACCTCCGTCATGTCACACCACTACCATAGCAAAGTGATGATGGTGTGTAGGGACTGACTGTAGAGCTCTAGGTTCAGAGGACCCAAATCTGAATCCTGATCCTGCTTTTTTTTTTCTTTTAGATTTTTATTTAGTGATTTAGGTATTTATTTGTCAAAGAGGGAGTACAAGCAGGCAGAGGGAGAAGCAGGATCCCCACTGAGCAAGAACCTGATGTGGGACTTGATCCCAGGATGCTGGGATCATGACCTGAGCGGAAGGCAGACACTTAACCAACTGTGCCATCCAGACATCCCCTGACCCTGCTTCTTTTTTTTTTTTTTAAGATTTTTATTTATTTATTTGGCAGAGAGAGATCACAAGTAGACAGAGAGGCAGGCAGAGAGAGAGAGAGAGAGAGGGAAGCAGGCTCCCTGCTGAGCAGAGAGCTTGATGCGGGACTCGATCCCAGGACCCTGAGATCGTGACCTGAGCCGAAGGCAGCGGCTTAACCCACTGAGCCACCCAGGTGCCCCTGACCCTGCTTCTTAAGCTAAAGGACCTGGGGCAAGTGATTTACCCTCTCTAAGCCTTATTGCCGAATCTGTAAGATGGGGAGAATAATACTAGCCTACACCTGTATTGTCCAACAAGTGGCATCTCTTGTTTTTCTCTTCCACTATTACGACTGTGTCTAACATATGGTGGGCACTGTATTTTTTTTCGCTTTTGTTGATTGTGGAATGCATATATGTGCTGTATATGAGTAATCAGGATAGATTTTTCTCATAGAACAAAGTGCAACCAACCAATACAGACTTTAAACTTCTTTCACATACGACAAACATTGGCTGGACATTAAAAACTTACTTTAGCTTTGTCCCCATGGGGCCCAAGGACTGTCTTGTGCTTATTTTCCTGGATGTCTTCCTATCATACAATCGGGTTCGCTTCATTCTTTGGGAGTTACAACCTGCCAATGGAAACATCAGCATCCTCTTCCCTTAGGCCAGCAAGCTATGCTATAGAAAAGAAAACAGTCCTCTTGACCTTCACTTAGATGTAACCTTGATTTTGGGCATCCAGGAGTTATGAAGCTGGTCTCGGTGCTGATGGTCTCTGGGCAAAGGTCACATTTCCAATGATGAGGATTTTTAGCCACAATATGGCAGGGAAAAGGATTGCATGTAATTTGCACTCTTTATGACCCTGACAACATGATTATTACGGCCACCATGCCAATTCGGATGACTAAAGCAAACGAGAAGAAGCCTTAAATAAACCAAGCAGAGATGTCAAAATATTAGGATGATCAGATCCCATCTGGAATACTATGTTGACTTTTGGAGACCATATTTTAAATGAATACCCCAAAGCTGTGTTCCAAGGATAGCAACATGCTGAAAACAATAATGGTAATTTATGGAACCCAGCACACAGACGTGTCAGGTACTGAATAAAGAGCTAAAAACACTTTATAAGCATCATCCCCTGGAATGTTCACCACAAGCCTCTAAGAGAGCTAATGTGGTCCCCATGTGACAGAAGAAAACACAAATACTAAGGAACTATAAGTAACTTTTCTAAAGTCACAGATAAAAAGCTATAAACATGGGTTATGACCTCAGGTCCTTTTTACTCCAGTATCTCTCCTCTTTACAATAACAGAGATTTGGACCATGACTTTTCAGAAGGAGTTGGAAGCACTTAAGAATGGTTGAAATGAAGAAAATTTGACAAAGGCAAGACATGGTGTTTATCTTCAGTGTGAGGAAAACATTTTTGTTCTATTTAGGGACAGACCTTCATTCTAGGATGGCAGTTATCTGAAAAGAGATTTGACCTCATTGTAATAGGAGTTCTTTAATAGCTGGAGCAGACTTTGGAGACGTGGTCAGACCTGGACAAGTTCTGAACATCCCAACACATTCAAGACATGTTCCGGTGTTCTGACGAGGATGTGGTCGAGGTACCTCTGCATCGGGTGATGGCCAGACCATCACTTCTAAGGTCCCATCAACGCCAAGAATATGCAATCCTAAGTCAGCCTTTACACTGTGTCTTATCAGGTCACCGATACACACACGATGGGCAGCTCTTACACACAGGAGGAATCTTTGGATCTCAAATGATAGAAATCCCAAGTTGCCTAAGCAAAAAGTAATAAGAAATGGAAATCAATAAGCCAGTGGGAACATACTGACTCAAGCAACTGAAGAGTCACATGGATGTAGATGAGACTAGAAATGACACTGTATCTAAGGTCACACAAGAAAGCCTCAGGATTCGATTAACTTCTTTTCATGGAGCTTTGCTCCATTTCTCTAGAGTGACTCTAAAACAGAGGGAGAGGGAGAAGCAGGCTCCCTGCTTAGCAGAGAGCCCAATGTGGGGCTCAACCCTAGGATCCTGAGATCATGACCTGAGTCCAAGGCAGACACTTACCTGACTGAGCCATCCAGGCGCTCCCTCTCTTACTATCTTTTAATAGAAAGATGGCTGCCAGAATTTCTGGAAGATTGCACTTTTCCAGGTTCAAAACCAGTGGGAAAAAAAAAATCTGAGCTGAGTGTGTTTTTCACAACATTTCCCATGAATCCTGTGATTCCCTTTAATAAAACTGGCTTTGATTCTGTGCACACCTGGGTGCTCGCTTCGGCAGCACATATACTAAAAATGATTCTGTGCACACCTGGAACTTACTGCTATGTCCAGAGAAATGAATGGTCTAATTAGTTTGGGCTAGGCCACATGTTAAATTCCCAGGAGCCCCACCCAGACTATGGGGACAGAAGCGGGAGAAGAGTGAATCTTTTTAGTCATTCAATGACTATTACTGAGGACCTACTATGTGAATAGAGCATTGCATTAAGCACTGCAGAACATACAAAGATGACAAAAATAAATCAAAACGGTTGTGTACGACAAAGAGAAGGAAGGTTTATTTGTACGGAATGACATGTAGGAAGTAGCTTATAATCATCATTCTGCCTTTCTATAAAAAACACTTTTTTTATATTATGAAATCTGGGAAGCCTGGTACTGGTTCTCAACCAGGGAATTTTGTTCTCCAATCCCTGTGCACCTTTTACCCCTTACCAGGGGATATTTGACAATGCCTAGAGATCTCTTTGGTGGTCGCAACCAGAGAAATGCTCCTGGCTTCTGGTGGGTAGAGGCCAGAGTGTTGCTAAATATTCTAACAATACACAAGACAACCAGACAACCCCTCACAATATAGAATTATCAAGACCAAAATGTCAACAATGCTGAATTTGAGAAAACCTGCTCTGATGGAAAGCAGATAAACAAGCATTTGTCACGTCCAGGAGCCTATCCTTTATAGATGGAAGTCTAAGGTACGTAGTAGCACTTTTGTAGAGCTCTAAAGAGGGAACTATGCACCACAGTCAGGGTAGGGACAAAGGTAGACTATCAGGCCCAGGTCCCATTTCATCTAAAGGCACAGCTAGTAATTGCTTGCAGGTGGCCGGTCTACACCTACACCTTTATTCTAATTAAGCCATCTGTAGCTGGAACTCATGCCGCACTACCCTCCAGCTTCCAGACTAATCACCCCACAATCAGCAACTCAGAATCATTAGAAATTCATACCTGCTGGAAACTAGCTGGAGAGCTAATGAATTGCACAGGGTTTCTGTCAAACACACATCTTTAATTGGTCAAGAGACCTCACTTCATTTCAAAACTATTTGCTTGCATCTCAGATGGGTGTTCCAGATGTCAAGGACAGAATCCTGTTGATGATCCAGGAATGGTGCCAAAAATATTTTCTGGAAACACTCCAAGGAATTGACTTCACACCCTTCACAGTGGGCTGGAGTCAGCCAGTGGTCGTGTTAGGATTATTATTGAATTTGCGCTGCACAGCCAGACCTCACGGTCCAGAAGCTTCATCAGCCCACAGTGAAACTCTTCTCATTTTATTTTAGTAAGTTTGAAGTAATAGGCAGACCAAAGCACAGAACATGAAACACTGGGATTGAAACTGTATTAATAATTTCAAACCAGACATTGTTTTCCTGCCTTTCTACCTCACTTGGAATTTGTAAAATCCTGCCTTAACAGATGAATCTAATAATAGGCCATATCACTTGGAGGCCATGTCTACTCAAAAACCCCCAACATCATCATTTTGCTTATTCAGTTCTGTCAACAGGGAAATAAGCCAAGACAATTGTTTGACTAAATTAGCACTGATTTTGCTTAAATCAGTAGTTCTCGATCTTGACTTAACATTAGAACCACATAGAGAAGTTTTATACATTCTAGTGCCCAGGCCACTTCCTAGATGAATTACTAGTTTTACTAGTAATTAGTAAGAATTACTAGAATTACTTACTAGAATTAGTAAGAATCCCTGGAGATAGAATTTGGGAATCAGTATTTTTTAAAGCTCCCCCAGTGACTCAAGTGTGTGCCTACCTACGTGTCTCTTCTTGAACTTTATGACCTGTCACAAACCACAACCGTAACAATGACCTGAGCCTTACCACCAGTGATAGAGGAAGGAAGAAAAGTTCACTTTGTACCATTGCCATAGGTTCATTAGTCTTGGAATTGGGTTTTATTTATATATAACTTCCTTTGTAAACAACAAAAAAGGAACTGTTTGTTTTTCAGACGCAGCCACAAGTCACGAAGATAAAAGGGGTTTCCTACCACGTATGCAAGTGGAAAAGGAAATCATAACCATTTCAGACCAGAGAGTGTGGCTATGCTGAGATAGATCATTTTCTGGTATTAATACCTGTTTGCCCGTATTTTTTTCTAGATATGTTTTTTAAGATTGTATTTATTTATTTGACAGTGAGAGAGAGAGAGAGAGACAGAGTACAAACACACAGAGTGGCAGGCAGAAGGGAGAGAGAGAGAAGCAGGCTTCCTGCTGAGCAGGGAGCCCAATGCGGGACTCGATTCCAGGACCTGAGCTGAAGGCAGCCGCTCAACTGACTGAGCCACCCAGGCATCCCACTGTTTGCCTGTGTTAATAAAAATATTCAGTAACAGGCAACTGGGACAGGGTAGGAGGGGAAAGACTTCTGAATTTCATGTTAGTCAATTTAGGAAAGCCCAGATGACTTACATACATGTGCATTACCCTGAAAAGGAGACCACAGCTCTGGTATGGATCCTTGGGCTCTCTTGGGTCATTAGAGCCAAGAGAACACCATCTACCTAACTACGATCAGATTTTCCTAACAATGAAAACTTCCTTTCTCTCTGGTGCCGGAGAGTTCTCCAGCAATCACCCTCTCCACGGGAACTAAGACTACCCTGAAAAACTTCGTAAATTCTGCCTAAGAGTTATGTGTTTTGTTGTTTTTTTTTTTAAGCCTCAGTTCCTAATACAAACTGTTTCCTGAAATGAATGACCAGCTGGAGAGAAGAGATGTTTGGCGTCTGCATACATGTACCTTATATGTCTATCTCGGGCCTAGAGCCCCTCTTTCCTGGGAGTGGTGTGCTTCTCACAGCCTCTGCTATCTCACTGCACAAGGTCCTCGCTAAATTACTCACCATCATTCCCAGTGGAGACAGGAATGTTCAATATCGTTTCAAACAGTGAGAGACTCAGGGGGCAGGGCAGATGTGGAAAAGGTGTGAGGCTGGCGTCTACTCGGCTGAGGCCTTGCACCCACGGCAGGCCTCATACCCACTCTCTTACTTTATCTCCAAATCGCAGACTTTTTAGGGTCATGAAGAAGAATGGACAGGCTTCAAAGAAGATACTCATTATATTAGTTGAATATATGCTCCATTAGCAGGGTACGGTGCCTTTATTATACTAAGAATTCGTATTTTTAGAAATCCTGAATATCTTGTGAATAACATCCTTCCATTGCATTGTTCCCTCAAGGGTTAAAACTGTTCCTGTATGAAATGCAAACATTCCAAATAGACTCCCATCTTTAAAAACACACTTTGCTATGGAATCTCCGGAAAAGGTCAAGGTTCCTCTCACATTCTGAGAGGCCATGGTAGAAGGGCTCACGTGAGGAGATGATCAGTAGAACCCTCACAAAGGGAGAGAGGTACTCAGTGCGGCCTCTGTTCTCTGAAGCGGCTCGGCTGGGAATGGGGGTGGTAGTTCTTTGATCTCCCACTTGCTGACAGAACCACATTTGGCTCTCCCTTGAGCTGACATAAAGAAGAGACCAGATCCCCTTCGAGTGGTTCCTGTGCACCAGAATGCAGACAGATGGCTTGCTGGGGGGTGGGTGCCCCCAGCAGAGAGGAGTGCTGGAAAAACTCCGGCATGGGCTGCTGCTTCACACCTTCCCTGGTGGGCAAGCTGAGGCTGAGCTCAGAGGATCCACATGAAGGGCCCCCGGTCCCACTGGGGAGCCCTCAGGGCCATGTCCTGTGAAGCTAAACATGCCCTAGACCTTGAGTTGAAAACTTTTCAATATGTGTCTATAGGGTCATTCTCAGATGATAATAATTATACAGTGGAAAATTCCTTTCAATGCCCCAGCACCCTGGGTAGAGGTATCATTACCGATAAGACAGGAAGGTATTTCGGCTAAATAATGAAGAGCAGCCCATTCTAAACCAGTTGTAATCATGGTGCTGAGGATAGCGTATTCATTTTCTCTTGCTGCTGCAACAAATTACCACAAACTTAGTAGCTTAAAGCAACACGGATATGTTATCTCACAGCTCTGGGGGTCAGAATTTCAAAATGGGTCTCAGTGGGCCAAAATCAAGGTGTCAGCAGGGCTGTGTTCCTTTCCTTCCTCTAGGGGAGAGTCTGTTTCCTTGACGTCTCCCAGTTTCTAGAAACCTCCCACATTCCTTATGGCTCCCTTCTTCTACCTTCAAAGCCAGCAGTAGCGAGGTGGGTCATTCTCACACAGCATCTCTCTGATTCAGTCTTCCACTTCCCTCTTCCACACTTACGGACCTTTATGATATATTTGGCCTCCCGGAAAACTAGTTTTTCTATTTTAAAGTCAGATGATCAGCAACATTAATTCCATCTGCAACCTGAACTCCCCCACTCGCCGTGTAACCTAACATACTCACAGGTCCCAGGGACCGAGAGGGAGATCTCTTTGTGAAGCCATTATTCTGCCTACCACAGATGGCATGTATAAATCACAATTAGAGTTAGAGCACTCCTTTATTAAACAAACATTTATTAAACACTAATTTGCACCAGCAACATAAACAACGGACATGCGTAGAGAAGGCAGTATGAAAAGTAACGTGATGAAGGCCTTTGCAAAGGGGGTGGAATGGCTCGCTCAGCTTGGGTGGGACAGGGCTGTCCTCATGCTGAAGATGCTGTCTATCCAAGCATCTCACTGCTTCCACCACTTCCCTGACAATCCTGTCGGAGCTTCTCAAAAAGTGGACAAATCCCCATCATTGCCAGTGTTAGTTGAGCACTTACTGTGTCCCAGGTATAGACCTAAAATGCTCTACTTACATTAACCCACTTAACCCTCATAACAAGCCAATGAAGCAAGGACTATTATCTCCATCTGGCAGAGAAGGAAACTGAGGCCCAGAATTTACATAAACCGCCTAAGGTCACAACTAGAACATACCCTTCATCCTTCTGGTGGCTCGATTTGACATTCGTGTAGCAAAAAGGCAGGAAAAGCTAATAGTAGTAGTAATAGTAATAGCAACTGAGTGCTTTCTTTATAACTGATTCAACATTGTGTTTATCTAGCAGTTCTAAGTGGTCTATGTACATTGACTTACTCAATCCCAGCAACAGCCCTGAGATATAATTATTATTCCCGCCTTATTACTAAATGGACACTCAAAGACATCACCTTGACCATGGTCACCTAAGTGGAAAGTGGCATTTCCTGTCTACTTTGCTTCAGACCCTGTGCTTGGGAAGAGACAAGAAGACAGTCTGGCCCAGTAGGGTGCTTCTCACAGTCCTGTGTGCATCAGAATCACCAAGAGAGGGCTGGTTACAATCCAGATATTTCTGATTTGGTGCATGTAGAGTGTGCCCTCAGAATTTGCATTTCGAAGACGTTCCAGGTGATGTTGGTCCTACTTTGAGACTCACTGGCACAGTGCCCTCGGCACGCTCACTGGAGTCAGACCTGCCCTTGCATCTGGCTGTGTCACTTACCAGCTAGGCAACCTTGAGCAGAATTCCCAGTCTCTTCAATTTCACACCTGGATAATGACAATGAACCTTATCCTATTCGTCGTGGTGAAGGATTTAGGTGAGATAATACATGGGAAGCACAAAGCAAAAGGCAGACCCTGAGTAAAGCTGGTTCCCTTTCCTCACCAGTCTCCATGCTGGACAGAGGAAACAGTTCAGGATCAGTGTTTTCCTGAGAGCTGCTATGGGCTCTGAGCTCCTTGGCCTGAGTTAGGAACTTTCCTAGCTAGTTAGATCTAGAACACAAGGCTCTGGCTCCAGAAATGACAGCTGCCTTGTCCTTTCAGCACATCAGCTGTGTTGTACCTCGACCTTCGCCCTCAACAACCACATGATGAACAAGACAGTGGTTTGCAAAATTTCAGCACAGAATTGCGTTGGGATACGATCATGGATTCAGGCCCCCCAGAAACCTGGACCGCAGTTTCATCCAGGGGAATCATGTAGGGCCAACAGCTCTACGTTCCTGGAACTTCTCCTGGTAACAATGATGGGGAGAGAGCTTTCAAAGGATCTGTGGCTCTAGAAACCTGGGTGGTTTGTAAAGACCAAGAAAAGAGCTTGGAAAAAAAGAGAGCTTAAATGATTGGATCCTTACTTCTCTTCTTTAAAGGGGAAGCATCGTCTCACTTCAAATGTTCCTCTTTCACTCAGGTACTTGAAACAAAACCAGTAGCCAGCACCTTTTGGATTTGGTGGAATGTTAGCTTCATTCTTCCCAAGAGAAATCCTATCACCCTTCCAACCTCCTGGTCCCTGGCATGGCATTAACCGCCAATCACAACCCTCTTCTCGCGCTTTCCGACACGCCTGGTAGATCTCTGTTTTAAGAAGCCAAAATCACCAGATAGAGCCGTGATCAGAGAAACTGTTTAGTTATTAAGACATAACAACAAAATGGTTTTATTGAATATTTTTTAAAGATTTTATTTATTTATTTGACAGAGAGAGAGAGATCACAAGTAGGCAGAGAGGCAGGCAGAGAGAGAGGGGGAAGCAGGCTCCCTGCTAAGCAGAGAGCCCGATGCGGGGCTCGATCCCAGGACCCTGAGATCATGACCTGAGCCGAAGGCAGCGGCTTAATCCACTGAGCCACCCAGGCGCCCCTATTGAATATTTTTAATATTATCTCCTTTAGACACATATATTCCCGGGAGAGTTAGTTAACCTCACAAAATAAAATAAGCCAATACGTGACTCATTAGAAAGATAACCTTTGGACTGGGATAGACATTCCCTCCAGGGTCAGCAAGACCTCCCATATCAGATCATCACAATAGAGAAAATAAAAAGACATCATTAATACATACACACGTACACACACACACACACACAAGTCCACACACAGAGCTGGGAAATTTTAGAGCCCAACACCACATACCAGGCAGCTGTTTAGTTTCAGGGTTGTTCTGTGTTTCTTCTGCAGACCCTTTGTTGGCAGGTTAGATGTATGTGCTTTTTTTCCCCTGAAAGTGACTGGCTCGGTAGTGGCCGCCCCCGACTTCTCTCAGTATCACATATTGTTTCTATCACCAGTGGAGGAGGAGGAGGGGAGGCTGACTGGGGTTTTAGCTCCGCAGGGTCTTCCAGAAGCTGCCTCAGCACTAAAAGAAAAGTGAGACCTAAATTGGGTGTAAGTCTGATAGGAAGGAAAAAAGGCCCCCAAGATGGACGGGAATACTGGTGACAGCAATTCCTTATATCATTGGTACAAAAAGTTTCAAGGAGTTTGGCAGACAGACATTTTCTCAATATTTTCAAGAGGCCCATAAGAGGCACATGGGATATTTGGCCTCTCTTCTCCAGCACTTATCTCCTTGCCTCTTTCTGGGAACATACCCAATCGGCTCCCTCCCCCGCACGGGATCCTTTGACAATCTTTCCCACCAACACCACCAGGAAGGCAGGCATGTGATCTAGGTGGGGCCTATCCTAGCGTCCCATCTTCCCAGCCACATGGACCAACCAAGCTGGAACAACGCTAGCCCTTCCCTGGAATAGAATAACAACCAAGTGACAATAACTAATATGTGCTGAGTGAGTCTCAGTTGCTGGGCATACTCAACGCACTTTACATAGGTTATCTCTTTTAGTTTGATCTTTACAACCACCGTGTAAGTTAAGTTCTATTATTATTCTATTATAAAAAGGGGAAACTGAGGCAGGAGAGAGTTAAGAAGTTGCTCAAGGTCACGACCTCCTATATGGCAGAGTCAAGATGCTGCCTGTAGCAGTCCAATTTCTGAACCCCAGCTCTGAACCATTATTGTCTATTTTCTCTGGAATTGCTGACAGCTGCTTTCCTTGCTGCTCAGGGAAAGCTGATATATATGGAAGAAAACAAACTTTCCCATTAGGAATTGCTTTCAGCTGCATATAATAGAAAACCCAAATAACATAGGCTTAAATAAGATTTAGGGGGTTGTTTTCTCTTACATAATATGAAATGTAGAAGAAGGCGGTTCGTGGCTAGAATGCAGGCTTTTAGTGTCGTCAAGGATTCAGGCTCTTTCTTCTCCTCCATCGTTAGTGCATGGTTTCTACCATCAAGGTTGCTTCATTACCCAAAATGGCTGCTGGGTGCCAATCATCAGGTTATGATTCCAGGCAGGAAACAGGAAGATTTGGGGATGAGAGAATACAGTAGTTTTACCAACTCTTGAAACCCCACCCTACCACTTTTACATCTTAAATCTCACTGGCCACTCTGGATGAAGGGAACTGGGAATACAGTCTTCAAGGGGTGTTCCTAAGGGACGAGGGGAGATTAGGAGCAGCTCTCAGGCCCTACCGCACATGCAGATGTGCTCTACCAAGACATTAATGAGAAGCTCCCATGTGTCCAACTCACTAGCTCATAGTTGCAAAATAGAGAAAAGAACTCAGTCTTCTGGACTCCAGGCCAGGAAATTCATCATCACACAAAGAGTCCACCTCCTAAAAAGCGGTACCTCCTGTTGAATTTAGCATCCTTATGACCTCAGGAACGCTGGCAAAATTTAGCAGAATCCACCAGCATCTCCATGTTATCTCAAGGCTCATGGAAAGCCTCATGCAGGAGAACTAACTTGTTAGAAGTGAAATATACAGGAGGATGGTGCCAGCTTTCTCCAGGGGCCCCCAGGGATTGCCCTGACTGACGTTCCAGGCAAATCACACACGCAGGCCTCCAAGTTCTGTTGCATATCCCAACCCACCAAGGACTTAGAACACCAAATCCATTCCATAAGAACCTAATCATGCAGTTATCAAAAGGCCCCCAGAGCAAAGGAGAATGCTTTGTTCACAAAGTCTAATGGCCCTTGTAAACAGGCCCCGAAGTCTGATTTCTCTCTAAATTTACAAGCGCAGTGAAGTTATGATATTGCATATATCAAATAAAAATGGACAGTTCTGTGACATTTTAAGACCCTTTCCCTCCTGTGTTATTCTTTCCTCAATATATATTCATATGTACACAGCATACACTTGATTCATTCTTTAAGAATTACGTAAAAAAAATGCAGAAGGGAGAACACTGCTGGTAATCAACCCTGAACATCTCTCTGTTGGTATAAGACGGAGGAAGACACTGATTCTTCACAGATGTGCACACGCCCTAAATGCACATTCAGCTGGTCTGTAAGCATCTCTTGCCAGCCCCCACACACTCAGTGGGCTTTGTTTGTGTGTGTGTTTATGCTTCATGACTTTGCACGCTTTCCCCTCTGCCCAAAGCACCTTTCTCTACCTTCCAGTCTAATGGACTTCCATTTGTCCTTCAAAACCCCACTTACATGTCACCTCCTCGGATGATCCCAAATTCCAAATTCCCTAAGACTCCCCCAAAAATGTTTTGCTCTTTCTCCTATCTCATGCAGGTACTTAGCATAATTATCATAATGAATTATTATTTCTTTGTTTTCAAGTCTGTCTCCCTGACTAGACTGTATTTACTTCAGTACTGAGGGCTGGGTACCTAGTGAGCTTAGGAATGAGATCAAATTCTAAACGGAACTGAATCGGATAACAGCTCCCATCTTAGCCTAGTTTTCCCTGAACTTACACTCCCATGTTCTTGTTTCCCTCACTCAGATACTTTCGCCCTTCAAGGAATTGTGTTCAACCTTACAATGTTCAAGTTGCTTCATTCACCTGAGCAACGGGATTCAAAATTTTGAAAGCTTAAACTCCAATGCCAGGAAATCCATCTTCTCTTTGCACATCACTTATTTTTACTTAGCTTCCCCGTACCAGAGCTGGGGGAAGAGGAAAACACGTCATTGAGCTAAGCAGTTACAGATACAAATTTTAATTAAAATTCCCTCTCTGGTCCAAGAAAATGAAGTGGCTGTTATTTGGATCAAAAAAGATACTGAAAAGTTCCATAATATACTCCTTACCTCTAAGTTAGACTGACAGACTCTGAGCTCTGCTAGAGCGCATGGGCTGTGGCTAGGGGGCTATGGGTGAGTGGGTGGAATGAAGGACTGGATGAGTGTTGGCAAAAGACGTTTGAGAGACAGTACTCAGGAGGCCTGGATCAGATGTGGTTCATGTACAAAATTATTGGACTTAGCTTTGGGATCAAATTTCATGTGGTTGATGGACATAAGGAGTCCTGGCTTTGAAGTTAGCTAGACTAAGTTTTGAATTATGGGTTTGTCAGTTACCAAGCTTAACTCTTAAGCTTGGTTAACTCTTCATTTTTGAGCTTGGTCATGTTTACTGAATCTCAGTTTTATCATCTGTAAAATGAAGGTGTAACACCCACAGGGTACCTGCTGGGATGCAATGAACTCATCTCTTTAAACCATCTAGTGGTACATAACTGAAACACAGCTAGCTGAGTGTTAATTTCCTTCCTTCTCATTTGGAAGATTTGGGTCAAGAGAGGCAGAGATCATCATCCCTGATTTCTCTCCCACTCCATCTTTCTCCCACCAACTTTGGAAGGAAAAAAAGACTTAGTTGTGCCTTTGCCTAGAACCAGGATAGATGCTTCCATTCATTCATTCAATAAATATTATTCAATGAATATTTAATTATGAATTGGACTACAGTCCCTTCTCCCAAAGAACTCATAGTCTTGGGAGAAAGCCAGATCAGTATGGAGTTATGATTCTGTCCTAAGGGCAGTAGGAAGCCATTGAAAAGTTGATCATACATGCATGCACTATAGAGAATGGATTGGAGGCAAGGAGACGTGGCAACAACGCAGGTGAGATTTTTGTACCTGAGGAAGGTGTTGCCGTGGAGGAGTGTGGAAGAACACCCGAAGTCTGGTGCTCACGAACACATTTTAAAGAAGCAGAGCTGACAAAACTCGAGAAACCGGATGTAACACAAGTGAGGAAGGAAAGGAAAGGGCATCTTGTCCTGACACAGGAAGACAAGGTAAAGAGCCCATTTTGAGAACTGGGAGGAAGGGATGACCAAGATTCACACAAAGATTTCAAGGTGCAAATGAGTATGGGCAGGTGCTGTGAGGACAGGATTTTGCCCTAACGCGAAGGCAAGCCAGCCCTTCTCCCCAACTTCCTATAAAGGTGCAATCTAATTTATCCTGATATCTTCCAAGTAGGTCTCTGGTTTTCAAACTTCATTTCAATGTGTCCACAGCATGAGTTTCCCAGATGCATGACATCGGTTCTGCCTGGGCCATTTGGCCATGTAAATAGCATATAGGCAAGTCTCTTGGAGAAGAAGAGCATTTCTTAGCTTGAATTGGGTATAGCCTTGATATCCTTTGGGATCAGATTACACCGAAAGATAGCCACCCTGAGCATATGGGTTCAAACGCAACTGCTCTTTTCTTGGCCAAAGGCATCGGTACGGGCATTTTTACAAGAGCCACATATCTAATGATCACAAATCTTAACATATAGGAGGCCCTGAGCTAGTTCCCTAAGGAAGCTAATGTTGGCAGGCCAAGTCACTGAAGCATCTCGCCTCCGGGCTAAGGAAATGCAGTTTATCATAGATACAAGTCCAGTCTCAGACAGGCACCACTTAATGGTCAGAACTGTTGGATCTGGAGCTAAACTGACTGAGTGCAGTCTGTGGCTTCATGGTCTATGAGCTGCAAATTCATCTGATTTCTAGTCTTTAAAATGGAAATAGTAGGGACACGTGTGTAGCTCAATGGGTTAAGCCTCTGTCTTCTGCTCAGGTCATGAGATCTCAGGGTTCTGGGATTGGGCTCTCTGCTCAGCAGGGAGCCTGCTTCCCCCTCTCTCTCTGCCTGCCTCCTGCCTACTTGTGATCTCTCTCTCTCCCTGTTAAATAAATAAATAAAATCTTTAAAAAAAATAAAATGGAGGGGCGCCTGGATGGCTCAGTGGGTTAAAGCCTCTGCCTTCGGCTCAGGTCATGATCCCAGGGTCCTGGGATCGAGCCCCGCATCGGGCTCTCTGCTCAGCAGGGAGCCTGCTTCCTCCTCTTTCTGCCTGCCTCTCTGCCTACTTGTGATCTCTGTCTGTCAAATAAATAAATAAAATCTTTTAAAAAAATAAATAAAATAAAATAAAATGGAAATAATAATCCTACCCATCTCATTGGATTATTGTGAGACTTGAATAGAAATAAAGTGCATAGAACAGTGCCTGGGACATAGTAAATCCTCAATAAACATGAGGTATTATGATTTATATTACCAGATTATATATATATTACCAAATATATTATTATTATATATTTCCGGATTGTTTCTAGAAAGGTAATCTTGTGCTCAGACTTGCCTCAGTCTCACATCCAAGGAAAACATCACAAATATGGAGTTAATTAAGAAGAGGTATATGGGAGTCTATCGTAGAGTCAACTCAGAATAGCTAGAGTTGGAATGCAAGCTACACAAATCTGGCTGGTGACATCTTGCAGAAGCTAAGATCATCAATGTGTTATGGGAAGGCTCAGAGCTCTATTAGAGTCCAGTGAGCTCCCACCAACCACATTCTAATGACCTAGGTGCAAATGAGTCAAAAACACATGGACTAGATTTCCTGCCGAATACACATGGGTTTCAAAATTAAGGGGAAGGAGAGCACTTGCCAAAACTCATTTCGTAATAATCACTGTAATAATGAATGGTTCACTGAGCCGGAAACATCAATGGATCATCTGCGATGCTCATTAAACATTAAACCCACAAGGCAGCAGGTTGAAATACTTAGAAAGAGATCAAAGAGGCTCCAGCTCATCGGTGCTGGAATGTCGAGATATGAATAGATTTGGGAAGGAAAAAGATGTTAATTCTGGTCATGAATATGGCACTAGCAAGGAGAAAGAGATAGGTTGCTTCTCTGGACTGATTGCAAGATGGCATACTGGGAGAATGGATCCTGCTCCCAGTTCCATCTTTGGGCAAATTCCTTCACTTCCTCAGGCTTGCTTCCTCATCTGCAAAGTGAGGGTTCTCCATAGGATGTCCTCTAAACTTCCTTGCCATTCTGAAGAGCCACAGGCACTTTTCAGCAGAAAATAGGGACGTGAATCATCTTGGTGTCCAGTAAGCCAATGCCATGTCAAAATCAGAAACAATAAGTATTTGCCCATTTGGAAGAGCATCATGTCCAAGAAGGGAAAACTTTTCTGATAATAGAAAATCTCTGCTTTTGCCAACTGAATGCCTCAGTGAGGAAAGCTGGAAAGCTCACAGTCAGACAGAAATGCTTTAACAAGGCAGTTTTGGCCCAATCTCCTGCTGCTGCAGTCATCAGAAGTTTTTGCTAATGAGCTTTGACAGGATTAGAAATATTAAAATAAATGAGAGATACGCCAAATGCACATTTTGACTGAATTGCAAATGTCTAGATGAAAAAAAGCAAGGCCAATATTCCTTCAAAGCCAAATATCCTAATCAGAGAACATGCCTCTGGGATAACCACAGTAAGTCTAAGTTATTATTATTATTATAATTAGCTAAACCTTCTTTGCTAAATTTCACAAACGTACCATTAAGATTTGGAGCACTAATTTCTTAGCTTTGTCGGTTGCTAGATTGTTCCTGAGGTTGCTTGTCTTCACATATGCCGTGCTAAGGCGTCACTCACTCTAGACTGATGGCAGGAGAGAAAGGAGAAGTTTTTTAGATACTTCGTTTTTCTCTAGTACTTTCTTATTTTCATTATAGTTTATATGTCTTATAGCCAGATCCACTATAATTTACCAGGGATGCTGCTCTTCTTGATTATGAAGGTTGTCCTCTTTACAAAATTTTGAGATGGAAAAATTGGCATTCTGCTTCTAGTTCATTTACAGAAACTCTTAAGAATATATTTCTCTTTTTTTAATTTAATTTTTTTTCAGTGTTCCAAAATTCATTGTTTATGCACCACACCCATGCAACACATACCCTCCTTAATACCCACGACCAGGCTCAAAAAAAAAAAAAAAAAAGAAAAATATTTTTCTTGAAAGATGGCTAGGTTAAATGATTCAAAATTAAATAATTTCTTTAATATTTGGTTTCATGTTGGGCATACTAGCATACCAAATGATTCCACAAAAATTCTAATTATGAGTAAAACTGAGTTCTATTATTTGACCTGGTATTATTATTTTAATTTTTCAGGCACTTGTTGGCTAGGCAAGGATCTAGCCAACTTTTCTTCATAAAGTTGTCTAGCTAATACATTCTCTTGATGTTCACACTGACAATAAACCAATTTACCTACTTAACTGTTTGAAAATTCTCATTGTTCTCATACATAAATTTAACAGCTTTTACAATAATTAGTAATTATTGCAATATTATACTCTTTTTTTAAATTTTTTTATTTACAGCATAACAGTGTTCATTGTTTTGGCATCACACCCAGTGCTCCATGCAGTATGTGCCCTCCCTATTACCCACCACCTGGTTCCTCAACCTCTCACCCCCCCCCCCGCACCTTCAAAACCCTCTGGTTGTTTTTCAGAGTCCATAGTCTCTCATGGTTCATCTCCCCTTCCAGTTTCCCTCAACTCCCTCTCCTCTCCATCTCCCCATGTCCTCCGTGTTCTTTGTTATGCTCCACAAATAAGTGAGACCATATGATACTTGACTCTCTCTGCTTGACTTATTTCGCTCAGCATAATCTCTTCCAGTCCCGTCCATGTTGCTACTAAAGTTGGGTATTCATCCTTTCTGATGGAGGCATAATACTCCATTGTGTATTTTTACCACATCTTCCTTATCCATTCATCCGTTGAAGGGCATCTTGGTTCTTTCCACAGTTTGGCGACCGTAGCCATTGCTGCAATAAACATTGGGGTACAGATGGTCCTTCTTTTCACTACATCTGTATCTTTGGGGTAAATACCCAGCAGTGCAATTGCAGGGTCATAGGGAAGCTCTATTCTTAATTTCTTCAGGAATCTCCACACTGTTCTCCAAAGTGGCTGCACTAACTTGCATTCCCACCAACAGTGTAAGAGGGTTCCCCTTTCTCCACATCCTCTCAAACACACGTTGTTTCCTGTCTTGCTAATTTTGGCCATTCTAACTGGTGTCAGGTGGTATCTCAATATAGTTTTAATTTGAATCTCCCTGATGGCTAGTGATGATGAACATATTTTCGTGTGTCTGATAGCCATTTGTATGTCTTCATTGGAGAAGTGTCTGTTCATATCTTCTGCCCATTTTTTGATATGATTATCTGTTTTGTGTGTGTTGAGTTTGAGAAGTTCTTTATAGATCCTGGATATCAACCTTTTGTCTGTACTGTCATTTGCAAATATCTTCTCCCATTCCCATTCTTCAATAAATGGTGCTGGGAAAACTGGACAGCTATATGTAGAAGAATGAAACTCGACCATTCTCTTACACAGTACACAAAGATAAACTCGAAATGGATAAAAGACCTCAACGTGAGACAGGAATCTATCAGAATCCTAGAGGAGAACATAGGCAGTAACCTCTTCGATATCAGCCACAGCAACTTCTTTCAAGATATGTCTCCAAAGGCCAAGGAAACAAAAGCAAAAATGAACTTTTGGGACTTCATCAAGATCAAAAGCTTCTGCAATATTATACTCTTGAAATTAGTAAGTGTATACATGCTTCAAAGAAATCATAGAATTTCAATGTATAAAACACATAAAGAGATGTAACTCCAACTTACATCAACAATGCTTTCCTGCATTTAAAAGTCTGTATTCAAATGTTAATAACTTTGACTGACATGCTTTGTTCTTATTGTTGACTTTTGTTACAATAATTAGATATGAGACATATGATTGGAACTTAACCCAATCACACAATTACTGAGGCTGACAAAGTTCAGAAAGGCCAGAAATGATACTGAGGAAGCTTTTGGCTGTTCAGCCTTCCAAAGGCAGAGGCCAATGCTGAAGTTAGGTGGGGGTTCTCGGCCACAGCCCACCTGCAACTCATTTCTGCAGTGTTCACAGGGCAAAGCTTTCTCAAGAGAATTCTTTGTTCAATCAATTTCTGAGCCTTCATTTCATTCATCAGGATTATGGTTAGAAATGGACTCTAGAAAAATCGGAGTTTGTGTTTATTTACACAAGAGGAGTCTGGATCTGGGTCTGGAAGGTGCAAACACAGGGTGAGAGAAATTAGCTGCGGTTGGAGAGAAAGAGAGATAAGGGATTTTGAGGGAGGAAGCAGCTGCTATAAAGATGGAACTCTGAGGCAAGAGAGATGTTTAAAAACGGTGTTTAGGAAATGAAGCTCCGTATTGTGTAGCGGTTTTCCATTTGCTGCCTCTTCAAAGAGACTTTCATAAATTTTCTTTCAAGACTTTGATGTGAAATTTCTTTTCCTTCTAGATGAATCACATGCTTTTGTTTTTGTTTTTAGAAGAAGAAGACATGGACTTATTCAAATAGCAAAGAAGAAAGCCAGTCATGCTGTCCTTACAACATTATTCAAATTTAAATATCCTCTAATGAGAAATGACAAATGGAAATATGCGTCAAGCAAATTAGAAATACTCATTTTGACTCAGCAATTCCGCTTTGTGTAATCTGGAATAATTAGAAATGTGGACAAAGAGGGGCGCCTGGTGGCTCAGTGGGTTAAGCCTCTGCTTTGGGCTCAGGTCATGATCTCGGGGTCCTGGAATGGAACCCTGCATGGGGCTCTCTGCTCAGCGAGGAGCCTGCTTCCCCCTCTCTCTCTGCCTGCTTGTCTGTCTACTTGTGATCTCTGTCTGTCAAATGAGTGAATAAAATCTTAAAAAAAAAAAAAGAAATGTAGACAGAGATGTCTGTTCACAGGTATTCATTATACCATTATTTATAGGAACAAAAACCAGCAGAAATCCCCAAAAGGCAAATGGTCCAGTAAATTACATTTAATCATATGATGAAATGTTTATTGATTAAAATGATGTTACCCAAAAGCATTTTATTAATTTGGAAAAGTCTCGTGTATATTTTAAAGTTTTTTTTAACAGTATAAAATATAATTTTATGACTCTGTTGTATTTTTACCAGGATAAAATTTATGTAGGACAAAGGTGCTCTGTTTGAATCTTCCTGAAAGTTTTCCTGGCTGAAACTGTTTGGGCCAGGCAAATGGAATGAAACTTGGAACTTCAAGTGCCCATTTGTCTGTGACTTGTAGTTTTTTTAAAACAATTTCCCCAGGGAAAGGCTGACCCTACTTGGGAATGAGCACTTCTTCAGCTCACTTCTGTATGAAGGGTAGAATGGCTTTCTACAAAGGCAAGTTAGGGTAGACCACTCATTTCTTTGAAAAGGATCTCTACCCTACTTTATCTCACCCCTACTCCCACAGTCTCTGCCATGATTATCACCCACTGTCTCTTAAGACCCATGGGTCTCTATCAATGGCTCTCAAACCGTAGGCCCTGAAACAGTAACAGAAGCACTGCCTGGGAACTCAGATGCACAGGACTGGGCCTCCCCACAAACCCTCTCAACCTAAGATTCTCGGGGTGGGCTGCCAATCTAGGCTTAATAAACCTTCTTGGGATTCTGACATAAGTTCCCATTTGAGACCACTGGTCCATATTTAACTGCAGGTGCTCCTTAGTGGTAGAACCCACTGCTACCCAATACGTACCTACCCTTGGATGAACAACATTTTAAAATTATATTTATAAGATAATTACAGATAAGGAGTTCATGTATTTTTCCTTAAAATCTAACACCTGCCCCTATAGGTTAGATAAGAGAGTATGCTTGTCCACCAAGTGACTGCCTTTCCTGACTTGCACTTGGTCTTTATTGAGGGGGGCTAGAAGACATAGACCACAGGTTTCCTCATTTGCCCCAGCTGGAATGTTGCTGAGGGAGGACTTCCCTTCCCCACTCTGCCACTCTCAATCCCCTCCCTCTACTCAAAATGATGTGTTTTTCATGTACTTGCTGCTTACTGTCTGTCTCTTCCACTACAATTCAAGATCCCCCAACACAAACATTCATTGACTACTGTATTGCTAGCACCCAGAGCAATATCTGACCCAGAGTTAGGTGCTTCATAATAAGAAAATGAGAAATGAAAAAATCACATCCTTGGTTACATTATACAATGGCCAGGTATTTATAAGATTACCTTTGCCTGGTCATAACATCAATGATAACACTATTTCTGTTGATGAGTTGATCTGTTTTTAATCTTATGAACATTAAGAAGATGGTCACAGCTCAGGCTCCCTTTTTGGACTTGGTAGCTGACAAACTTGGAAACCTTGTATAGTGCCAGAGGCAAGGATAAAGGTTTTTCTGGCTTGGGGTTTTTAGTTTAATCCCTGATTCCATTTTATGGTCTTACCCTGATTTTTCCTTCTACTGCTACTGTTTATAGCTGATGTCCTATCGCTGCGTTTTGGGACTTGGGAGTGTGAATGCCTAAGCCAGTGTTCTGGTTCAAATCCCAGTCTCGCCACTGACTTGTCACGTGATCCTGGGCAAACTCTATGACCTTTGCCTGTCTCAGTCTGGTGAAGTATTCAGAATAAGTTCCATGCCCTTAGTAGGTGCTGTCATGGTGGTGGTTGTGGTGATGGTAAAAGAAACCCATAAATAAGTTATAGAGACATAGAGAAAACAAGCCCAAGTGTTTATAGTGGTTATTTCTAGGGAGAGAGGTTGTAGAATCATATTCTTCTTCTTTTTTTTATTGTTTTCAAAACTTAAATAAAAAACATGTAAAAACAAAAAAGAAAGAAGGGAAAAGAAATGGCACATGGAATCCTGGGCTTTTGTAACTGAATTAAAAAAACATGTGACAAGAGAATTTATTCTAGTCAAATCCCTAAAGAGCAATCCATAGATCTGCTGGAAAACAACCAACCCTCTGGTTTATCATAAGATATATGAATGGAGCCCACAACTGTGAGAGCTCCAAAGAAAGATGCGTCAATCATAAAGATGACAGGGTTGGTTTATCTCCCTCAAGAATTCCTAAAATTGGAGTATGGACATGTAAAAAGATGGTGATGGTCTTGTATTTCTTTTATGTCTTCAACCACAACAGATGGTGTTATTTTAGGGTTTTACTCCCATTTCTAAACCTTTGCCCACTTATTTTTTTAATACCCAGCCTAGTTTTAAATTAGAAAAAAATAACATGAGATAAAAGTAACGAACAATAAAAGGCACCTTTGTAATAAAAGCCACTAAATGCGTAAGGGTCATTTCTAGTGATGACAGGCACTGACAGTCACTGCTTGCCTTTCCAGATCCTCCCTTCACCCTTTTCTGTGTACGGGGACACTGACCTCCACAGAGTTCATCATTTGGGCTCCTTTGCCCTCTGATTTCTGGCTGTTCTGGCCAATGACCATCCCCGGCAAGCGACTGAAGGGCAAAAAGAGAAGAGGTTGGTAGAATTGCTCCAGGCTCCTTCTCTGCGTGGCTTTGGATTGGTGATGTTTACAGTCCTCCACCAAGAGCCACAGCTCCTGCCAGCAGTGGGCACCTACAGCTGCAAGCTCCTTCCATGTTCCAGTAACTGCTGCCTCTCATTTCTTCTCCAGGCCCAGGCTGGAAGGGCTTGTTAGCCTCCAGATAAGACACCCAGCCCTGGCCGCAGCTAGCCCCAGAACATTCCACCATAGTTTATTGGTTTCCCTTAATTCTCCCCAGATCTTCATTAATTTCTCCACAGTGACCTTACTTAAGGGTTAGGAAGGTTGACTGATACAGAAGGAAACATGCCAGAAGAGAGGCAGTGAAGGAAACCAACCAGACATAAAACAAAACACAGTTCCAAGCCTCCTAGCAGTCAAGTCAAAAAGTAGATGGATGGATTCCATGGCTTTCCTTGTTATAACAGAAGGAAGCCTATCAGGGAGCAGAAGATATTCTTCTTTACTCTGAGCTTGGAGAGAACTTTTCACATGCGCCTTTACACAACAGAAGATTTCTTAGGTTCTTGTGTCCCACGGCTCTCATCATGCTTTGCATCTTCACATAGGAAGAAAGTGATGAGCATCGGGGTCAAATTAAATGGTGCAAGAATGAAGAAGACTCAGCACCAAGAGAGAAGAAGGTCATTCTGTCTCACCAAGGTGATAATCATGCCAGTGGGGTAACCAGGCTGCCAGGAACTTTGTCGTGTTCACTGTGCTATCTTCTAGAATAGTGCCTTCTGGCACTTAGAAGATTCCTAATAAATAATTACTGCATAAAACAATGACTATCTTAAAATTTTGTAGGATCACATTTTGGCCTTTATACATTATAGTTTCTAAATGCCACTTTTCCCTTAAGGAGGAAACATGATGTTGGGGAACATGGTTCTCATTGGTGTGATCTGAGGAGCTGTGTCAAATATTGTTGCCTCAGTCTCATGCCAAGTAATTCTTATTTCACTGGTCTGGGGTTCAGCCAGGGCATTAGGATTTTTTTAAGCTCTAGCCAGATGATTTGGATGTACAGCCCCGATTGAGAACATGGTTGAACAAAATGTTCTGAGATTGGGGTCAAGAAACCTGAGTCCAGGCTTCAATCCATTAATGACAAACAGAATTCAATTCTTTGGAGCCTCAGTTGTCCCATGTGTCAAATGAAGATTTAAAAAATATCTGCCCTGAATACCTCACAGGCTTCTTGTGTGAAAAAGTAAAATCGTGTCTGTAAAAACCCTTTGTAAATTCTATACAGATATCACCATCATCATTAACACAGAACATGAACTATGTTAACATAGAAATATTAGTAACACATAAACCCGCTCCTACGGTTGACTATTCTTCCTCAAGTCATATTGTAAGGTCCCACAACATCTGACTTTGAAGACTTTCTTGGGATAGTACTAGAAGTCCGTAAACCATTATCCCCCAAGTTAAACAAAACACGTCATATTCAGCAATAAGACTGATAGCTCAAAGTGGAGGGGAGAAATTTTCTCTAAAACTTAATGAGCTTGTAAAAAGACATGACCAGACTGTGAGTTTCCATGGTCATTTGGCCCCACATGAGTTCAGTCTCAAGCTAGGTCATGTTGGAAGTCCAGCTGTGTCCGGGATGGGGGGGGGGGCTTGACCCCAGCATTATTCCCTTCTCCAGCAGGTGTGCATCCCACGTGGTGATCATTATCTGGGGTTCTTAACATTTTAGAATCCTCATGTCTGCTGACTCCCTTCCATTGTTTATTCACCCCTCCCTGTGTGTGATCATGGGAGATTACATTCCTTTTCCTTACTGAAAACCCCAATAGATATTTACAAGAACTGAGTCCACAAAGTTGGTGTTCCATGTTTTACAAGTCCAATTCTATTTAAATCTAGTGGGACATTTTGAAACTTTCTTTGGATGATAAATAGTAGAATTCTAATGAAAACATTTTCATAAAACTGTAGATGCTCTTACATTCTGTTTGAAAATCTGTTTTCCTTATAAGGTGTTTAACGTGTACTAGACCTTATTTAATTTCTATATAATTTTCCAGGATGAGGAGTGGGAAGAGAAAAATCTATAGGTTTTTTTTTCAACCTAAACTTTTCTTTAAATGTCCTTAGTCATGCAAGTATCATGTTGGCTCATCATCACACAGTCATTTCCTAGAGAAAAAAAAATCCCCCTTATACATCTAGAAGCTTTGTAAATCACATCTGAAGTCCTAAGGAAAATCCATTCTTGTTAATGCCGTGATTTTAATTGCACCAAGCACCTTTGGCATCTCTTCAAGCTACTCTAGTCCCAAATGTCAGTTTACAAACTCAGATACTGATGGAAAATGCTCAACTGGGATGGTGTTAATCCCTAAGGGGCCATAGAATTGTGAGCATGAGGGAGGATGAATATGAAAAAAGGTCACTTTGCCTGAAGAATTTGCTTGAAAAGACACAACTAAATATTATGTAGATGGGAAGCAGAATAGAATACCCATAAATTTCAAAAATGTAAGCCAATGTGTTTAGAAAGTGAAGACATCAGATAGAAAGCAAGGTAGGGTGGAGTAGGGTGGAGGAAATTCAGTAAGGCAGTGACACATTTTTTTATTTTTTTATTTTATTTTTTTTTTTTTTTTTTTTTTTTTTTTGGGGAGAACATGACTTTTATTTATTTATTTTTAAAAGATTTTATTTATTTGACAGAGAGAGACACAGCGAGAGAGGGAACACAAGCAGAGGGAGAGGGAGAAGCAGGCTTCCCGCCAAGCAGGGAGCCCGATGCAGGGCTCGATCCCAGGACCCTGGGATCATGACCTGAGCCGAAGGCAGCCGCCTAATGACTGAGCCACAAAAAAAAAAAAAAAAAAAAAAGACACATTTTTTTAAATACACATTGGAATGCCTTGATTCCTTGATGGCATTTATCTCATATGCTCCAATGAGCTTATATATTTAATTGGCAGCCCAACAATTAGATGACAAATTATATGGTTTTGACGTATAAGACCATGCCTAGATAAAATTCATCCTTTTAAAGTATACAAGTCAGTGGTTTTTAGTATATTCACAAAATTCTGTAACCATCATCATTACCTAATTATAAGAACATTTTCATCACCCCCAAAAGAAACCCAGACCCATTAGCATTCATCACCTCTTCCCCCCTTTCCCCAAGCCCTAGCAACCACCAATCTACTTTCCATCCCTATAGATTTACTGATCTTGGATATTTGATATAAATCAAGTCATAAAAATCATATATATAGATATATATATGATCTATATATCTATAGATATATATCTATATATGATATCTACATATCTATATATAAATCATATATATATATATGAGATATATATATCTCATATATAAATCAAGTCTTTTGTATCTGGCTTCTTTAATTTAGCATCACATTTTCGAGGTTCTTCCAAGTTGTAGAATGGATCAATATTTCATTCCTTTATATTGCCAATTAATATTCCATTATATAGATTTTCCACATTTTCTATATCTATTCATCAGCGGATGGACATTTGGGTTGTTTCTTCTTTGGGGCTACTGTGAATAATGCTGCTATGAACATTCATGTACAAGTTTTGTTTAAGTACAGTTTTATTTCTCTTGAGTATAAACCTAGGGATAGAAATGCTAGTTAACATAGGAACTCTATGTTTAACATTTTGAGGAAGGAACTACCAAACTGTTTTTCAAAGTGGTTGCACCATTTTATAATCCCACCAGCAATGTGTGAGGGTTTCACTTTCTCCATATCCTCACTAACACTTGCTATTGTCTATGATTTTCATTTTAGCTATCCTTGTGGGTATGAAGGACCACCTCATTGTGATTTTTGATTTGCATTTCCCTAAGGACTAATGATATGAGCAGTTTTTCATGTACTAATTAGCTATTCATATATCTTCCTTGGATAAATGTCTGTTCTTATCTTTAGCCCATTCTAAAATGTTGAGTAGACAAGTCCCTTATTAGATCATGATTTGCAACTATGTTCTTCCATTCTGTGGGTTGTCTTACTTTCTTAATGGTATCCTTTGAAATACAGAAGTTTTTCAAATTTTCATTAAGTTCAATTTATTTATTTATTCTTCATTGTGTTGTTCTGTGCTTTTCAGTATCGTACCTAAGAAACCATGGGCCTGGGGCGCCTGGGTGGCTCAGTGGGTTAAAGCCTCTGCCTTTCACTCAGGTCATGATCTCAGGGTCCTGGGATCGAGCCCCACATCGGGCTCTCTGCTTGGCGGGGAGCCTGCTTCCTACTCTCTCTCTCTCTGCCTGCCTCTCTCCCTACTTGTTATCTCTATCTGTCAAATAAATAAAATCTTAAAAAGAAATAAGAAACCATGGGCTAACCATAAGTCATGACTATGTTACTCCTCTGTTTTCTTCTAAGAGTTTTGTAATTGCCACTCTTACATGTATGTCTATGGTCTCTTTTGAGTTAATTTTTGCCTATATTGTTGTATAGGGGTCCATCTTCATTCTTTTGCATCTAGTATCTTAACGTATTCTGAAATTTCTGCCATTGGATTGGAGTGTTCAGTAAATTTACATGTATTTTAATTACTAATAAAGTTTGATTTAAGTATCTGGTTTTGCTATATGTTGTTTATCTTTTTGTTATTATTCCTTTATTCCTTTAAAGCTGTCTTCTTTGTGGCTAAATATTTTCTATTATACTGTTTTAATTCCCTTATTTATTTTCATATATATATATAAATTCCCTTGTTTATTTTCATATGTATGAAAATAAAAAACATATCATTTTCATATGTATGAAAATAAACAAGGGAATTAATTTAGTGTTTTAGTGTTTTCATATATATGTGGTTTTGTATATATATTATGAATATATAAGTATATAATATGTATATATAATTATATATATTCATATATATGAATTATATGAATGATATATATAGCATATATATTAGTGTTTTCATATATAAACATATCAATTCCCTTGTTTATTTCATATAACAAGGAAATTAATTTAGTGTTTTACTGTTTTCCTTATTGGTTTAGTTTTTTTAGTGTTCTCCTTATTGGTTGTCCTGAAGATTAATATTAACATTTTAGCTTTAAAATAGCTCACTTTGGGTTAGAACCAACAACTTTGCTGAGACATAAAATCTTTGCTCCAATATACCTTCAACACCCACTTCCTCCTTTGTCATATTATTGCCATATAAATTCCATCTTTATACATTACAAATCCATCAACACAGATTGGTATTTATTGCTTTATGCAGTTGTCTTTTAATTCAGATAAGAAAAGAATTTAAACAAAAACACATCTGTACTGTCTTTTATAGTCAGCAGTGTAGTTAATTTTACCAGGGCTCTTTATTTCCTCAAGTGGCTTTGAGTTACTGTGTAGTACCCTTTTGTTTTAGCCTAAAAGATTCCCTTTAGTATTTCTTGTAGGACAGGTCTGATATCAATGAATACTCTCAGTTTTGCCCATTTTTTTTAGAACACTTTCACACTCACAGAAAATTTGAGAAGGTAGTATGGATTTCTCATAAAACCCAGACACAGTGTTTTCTATTATTAATATCTTACTTTAGTAAGGTCCCTTCATTATAATTACAAATCAGTATTAATACATTATTAACCAAATTGCATAATTTATTCAGACTTCCTTCATTTTTACATGATGTCTTTTTTATGTTTCAGAGTCCCATCCAAGATATCAATTACATTTAGTTGTCACATCTTTTTTTCTTTTTTTTTTTTTAAGTAGGCTCCACACCCAGCAAGGAAGGAGCCCAATCCAGAGCTTGAACTCATGACCCTGAGATCAATACCTGAGCTGAGATCAAGAGTCCAATGCTCAACCAACTGAGCCACCAGGTACCCCTAGTTGTCATATCCTTTTTGGCTTCTGTTGGCTGTGACTTTGGCTCAGCCAGGGGTCAGCTTTGGCTCAGCTCTCCTTGTTTTTGATGACCTCAACAATTTTAAAAAGTGCTGGTCCAAGATTTTGTATTCACCTCCTACTGGAAACTTCCTGATGCTTTTCTTGTGATTAGACTGGGCTTATGGGTTTGGGAGAGGAAGACCACAGAGGTAGAGTTCCATTCTTATCACATAACAAGGATAGGTATTGTCAACATGACTTACTATAGTTAATATTGACCTTGGTCGTCAGGCTGAGCTAGTGGTTTTCAGGTCCTCTGTTATAAAATTACTCTTTCCCCACCCTTTTCATACCATACTCTTTGAAAGGAAGTCCTATATGCAACCCAGACTTAAGAAATGGGGGTTTATCCTCTCTTTTCTTGAGGGCAGAATATCCACATAACTTATTTGGAATTCCTCTGCAAAGGAAGTTTGTCTCTTTTCTCCCATTTATTTACTTATTCAATTATTCACTTTTATCAGCATGGACTTGAATATTTATTTTATACTTTGAATTATAATCCATTAGTACTTTATTTATTTTATTGTTTAAAGTTATCCCTGTTTTGGCTACTCAAGCTCTTTCAATTGTTGCCTATGTCTTTTTGACAAAACTTTATCAATGTAAGGGGTGGTTTTTTGGGTTTTGTTTTCAACACTTCTTTTTCCCGGCATTACAAGATATTCTTCTTCTATCTTCCCTGCTAAGTCCTGAAATTATCCATTTCTCCAAGGAGCCCTGGCTCCTCTTATTGGAGAATGTTATTAGGAACCAATATCTGATTCCTAAGGATGCTCATTGCTACTGGGATGTTGTTGCTTCTAGGTCCTCTCACCTGAGCAAGCAAGAAAATATGTGCTGTATTCTAACCTGTGTATGTACACATATGTATATTAAGTTAGCCTGAATTCATACAAATACACACCTAATCCATTCTCATATGGATCATTCTTGCCACTTCCACTTGCTTATCTGTCAGTTCCCTGGAAATTCTCTCAACTGTGTGGAATGTGACTTGCACTATCCACCATCCATTCATTTAATTGTTCAGTTCCAGTATATATGTACAGTTAACTTGTACCTCCACGGGAAAGGACTTTATCAATTAGGAGACAGTGTTCACATACAGTTTCTTCTGCCTTTGGTGTCACAGACTCTATACCTTTCCAAAGTTACTTAGCATCTTTTTCCACCAAGCTCTTCCCAGAGTTTGTTTCATACATTTGTAATACAGTTATATTCTCTTTTTTTTTGACAGTATCTAGCATAAATTTAATAACTTTTAAAAATTTTTCATCTTATAATATAGCGAGCTATACTGCTTTTCCATTTCAATAGTGAAGTGGTATTTTTATTTTTTTTTCCCATTTATTTTTTCAGCGTAACAGTATTCACTCTTTTTGCACAACACCCAGTGCTCCATGCAAAACGTGCCCTCCCCATTACCCACCACCTGTTCCCCCAACCTCCCACCCCTGACCCTTCAAAACCCTCAGGTTGCCCCAACCTCCCACCCCTGACCCTTCAAAACCCTCAGGTTGTTTTTCAGAGTCCATAGTCTCTTATGGTTTGCCTCCCCTCCCCAATGTCCATAGCCCGCTCCCCCTCTCCCAATCCCACCTCCCCCCAGCAACCCCCAGTTTGTTTTGTGAGATTAAGAGTCATTTATGGTTTGTCTCCCTCCCAATCCCATCTTGTTTCATTGATTCTTCTCCTATCCCCCTACCCCCCCATGTTGCTTCTCCATGTCCTCATATCAGGGAGATCATATGATAGTTGTCTTTCTCCGATTGACTTATTTCACTAAGCATGATACGCTCTAGTTCCATCCACGTCGTCGCAAATGGCAAGATTTCATTTCTTTTGATGGCTGCATAGTATTCCATTGTGTATATATACCACACCTTCTTTATCCATTCATCTGTTGATGGACATCTAGGTTCTTTCCATAGTCTGGCTATTGTAGACATTGCTGCTATAAACATTCGGGTACACGTGCCCCTTTGGATCACTATGTTTGTATCTTTAGGGTAAATACCCAGTAGTGCAATTGCTGGGTCATAGGGTAGTTCTATTTTCAACATTTTGAGGAACCTCCATGCTGTTTTCCACAGTGGTTGCACCAGCTTGCATTCCCACCAACAGTGGAGGAGGGTTCCCCTTTCTCCACATCCTCGCCAGCATCTCTCATTTCCTGACTTGTTAATTTTAGCCATTCTGACTGGTGTGAGGTGATATCTCATTGTGGTTTTGATTTGTATTTCCCTGATGCCGAGTGACGTGGAGCACTTTTTCATGTGTCTGTTGGCCATCTGGATGTCTTCTTTGCAGAAATGTCTGTTCATGTCCTCTGCCCATTTCTTGATTGGATTGTTTGTTCTTTGGGTGTTGAGTTTGCTAAGTTCCTTATAGATTTTGGATACTAGCCCTTTATCTGATATGTCGTTTGCAAATATCTTCTCCCATTCTGTCAGTTGTCTTTTGGTTTTGTTAACTGTTTCCTTTGCTGTGCAAAAGCTTTTGATCTTGATGAAATCCCAATAGTTCATTTTTGCCCTTGCTTCCCTTGCCTTTGCCGTTGTTCCTAGGAAGATGTTGCTGCGGCTGAGGTCAAAGAGGTTGCTGCCTGCATTCTCCTCAAGGATTTTGATGGATTCCTTTCTCACATTGAGGTCCTTCATCCATTTGGAGTCTATTTTCGTGTGTGGTGTAAGGAAGTGGTCCAATTTCATTTTTCTGCATGTGGCTGTCCAATTTTCCCAGCACCATTTATTGAAGAGGCTGTCTTTTTTCCATTGGACATTCTTTCCTGCTTTGTCGAAGATTAGTTGACCATAGAGTTGAGGGTCGATTTCTGGGCTCTCTATTCTGTTCCACTGATCTATGTGTCTGTTTTTGTGCCAGTACCATGCTGTCTTGATGATGACAGCTTTGTAATAGAGCTTGAAGTCCGGAATTGTGATGCCACCAACTTTGGCTTTGTTCTTCAATATTCCTTTGGCTATTCGAGGTCTTTTCTGGTTCCATATAAATTTTAGGATTATTTGTTCCATTTCTTTGAAAAAAATGGATGGTATTTTGATAGGGATTGCATTAAATGTGTAGATTGCTTTAGGTAGCATAGACATTTTCACAATATTTATTCTTCCAATCCAGGAGCATGGAACATTTTTCCATTTTTTCGTGTCTTCCTCAATTTCTTTCATGAGTACTTTATAATTTTCTGTGTATAGATTCTTAGTCTCTTTGGTTAGGTTTATTCCTAGGTATCTTATAGTTTTGGGTACAATTGTAAATGGGATTGACTCCTTAATTTCTCTTTCTTCAGTCGTGTTGTTGGTGTACAGAATCAATGCACAGAAATCAGTTGCATTTCTGTACACCAGTTATATTCTCTTACCACAGTCTACATTCCTTTATTGGATCCCCTGACCTCCTAAATCCTTTTTTAAATTTGCCTACATCAAGGTTTGCTCTTTGTGTTGTAAAGTCCTATGAGTTTTGGTAAGTGCATAATGGCATACGTTTCCAATATAGTATCATAAAGAATAGTTTCGATGCTCCCCAGATCACCTGTGCTTCCCTTATTCATCCCTTCCCATCTTCCTGAATCCTTGGCAACCACTGATTTTTTTTTTACTGTCTCTATGGTTTTGTTTTTTTCCAGAATGTAATAAAATTGAAATCATAGACAGCATTTTCAGACTAACTTCTTTCACTTGACAATATGCATTTAAGTTCATCTGTGTCTTTTTGTGACTTCTCTTTTTAAAAAAACACAAATGATATCCCATGATATGGCTATATCATAGATTATTTATCCATTCACCTATTGAAGGACATCTTGGCTGCTCATAGTTTTTGGCAATTATAAATTAAGTCACTTGTAAATACTGGCATTCAGGGTTTTGTCAGTTTTTGTAAGATGTAAGTTTTTAGACCAATTGAATAAATACCAAGGAGCACAACTGCTTAAATGTATGTTCTGACTCCTTACCTTTATATGAAATCACCAAACTCTCTTTGTAGCTGTGTCTCATCTTTGTTTTCATAGAATTGTTTTGTTGGATGTAGAATTCTTGGTTACCTTCTTCATTCTTTCAGAACTTTGAAGGATGTCATCTACTGCCGTCTGGCCCCCATGGCTTTTGATGACAGTTCATTTGTTTAACTGACTAAGGATCCCTTGTATGTGATGAACCATTTTTCTCCTTCTGCTTTCCAGCTCCCTCTCATTTTTTTCTTGCTCCAGTGGTTTAGCCATGATGTTCTAGGTGTGGCTTCTGACCACTTTCCTATATGCAGTGTACTGAGCTCCTTGGATGTGTAATATTTCCATATATGTGGGGATTTTTTTGTCCTCGCTTGCTCCAAATATTCTTTCAGCCCCTTTTTCTACTTTTGGGAGAAAGAAGAAAATCTTCTGAAGTTCCCATTATGCATATGTCAGTATACTTGATGGTGTACCACAGTTCACTGAGGCATTCTTGTTATTTTTCTTTTTTTTTTTTATGCTTCTTAGACTGGACTATTTCAATTGACTTATCTTCAAGTTTGCTAATTTGTTATCTGCCAGCTTAAATCTACTGCTGAGCCTCTCTGGTAAACTGTTTTTTTCAATTATTGAACTTTTCAACTTAGAATTTCTATTTGATTCTCAATAATTTTTTATCTCTTATTGTAGTTCTAGTATATTTACTCTAGATTTTCCTTTCATTCTTTAGACATTATTCCCTTTAGTTCTCTGTACATATTTGTAATAGGTGACTTAAAGTCTTTGTCTAGGAAGTCTAACAGTTGGACCTCCTTAGGGACAGATTCTGTTGACTTCCTTTTCTCCTGTGATGAACCATACTTCCTTGTTTCTTTGGATGTTTTATAGTTTTTGTTGGAAACTGGGTATTTTACATAATAGAATATGAAAATACCTAAAATAAGACTCCTCTCCTCCTCAGAGTCTGTTGTAGCTGATCATTGTTGTTGTTGCTATTTGTTTGCTTTGTCACTTTCCTAGTTCCATTTAAAAAATCTATATTATTTTTATTTGCAGCCACTGAAACATCTTCTTTTTTAGCTCAGTGTTTAGTTAATGATTAGACAGAGTTTCCGTAAATGCTTTGAACCAATGACTTTCCCACAGTTTTCTGAGGGGCTCTATGTGTATGCTGTGGCATGGCTTCAACACTGTGACAGTTTATGATTCTGTCTTAGCCTTTACTACTTGTTTACACAGAATCTCAAAATTAGACAAAGACTAGAGATTAGAGCCTTCCATTTCCATGGCATGCACATGTACATGGTCTTCTAGACTCCCAGTCATATGTTGGAGATCTTCAAATTCCTCTACTGACCTCTCATTCTTTAGATTTTTAGATTTCCCTTTGGAAAGTCCCACCTAGTATCACTGCCTGCAGTGGTTATGATGCTAAAAAATCACCATTGATTTTTTTCAGTAAACATTCTGGGGAAAGGAATTTCCCACAGATTAAGGTCTTAGTCAAGTTAAACAAAGACAAGCTCTATAAGTGAGGTTTTCAGGCAGGTGCCAGATAGGTGAAATTATGATAAATCTCTGGATGTGAGGCTGTGGGGGGTTGGGGCTCCAAGCTCATCTGCCCTCTTCAAAAGGTATTAAGCTGCTTTTTTTCACAGCTACTGTGGTTGTAAAGCTGCTGGTTTTGAACGCTACGATGGAGATGTGGAGAGGAAGATAAGACTAGGGATAGTTAAAATTCCCTAAAACTTGCTATCCTTATCAAGATTCAGACTTTCTTCTTTAAGTAAACACTCCTTAGAAGTGTGCAAACTGTTGATTCATCAACTTGAGAAAGTTAATTTTGAAAAAAAATTTTTCTTATGTTCAATTACTCAACATATAAGTACGTCATTAGTTTCTGATGTAGTGTTCAACAATTCATTAGTTGACATTGATTTTGTTGCTTTTATTGAAGCGTAGATTCTTGGGGTCTTTATTCTGGCCATTCTGAATATATTTCTCTCTTTCACTTAATAATTCTTTTTTTTTTAAGATTTTATTTATTTGTCCAAGATAGAAAAGCAGGGGGAGCAGCAGGCAGAGGGTGAAGCAGGCTCTCTGCTAAGCAGGGAGCCTTATGTGGGACTCAATTCTGGGACCCTGGGATCATGACTTGAACTGAAAGCAAATGCTAAACTGGCCGAGCCACACAGGAACCCCAAACCGGCAGTCTTTTTATATTTTTTCTAAATTTGTAAGATATGCTAAAAAATGCTCAAAAGTGCAGGATAATAAAATTTTGGAAAAAAATAGGGAGAGCAGAGGGGGAGGGGAGAGGAAAGAGGAGGGGGACAGGGAGAGAGAGAATCTTTAGCAAGTTCCAAACCCCGCATGAAGCCTGATGCAGGGCTGGACCTCATAACCATGAGATCAAGACCTGAACCCAAATCAAGAGTCAGACGCTTAACCTACTGAGCCGCCCAGGCACCCCCAAATTTTGAATTTAAAATAAAATATAGGTAGTTATCTCAGGAGATAAAATGTATCTAATATACATAATAATATAGTATGTGTATATATGTAATAAATATATTTTTTTCACTCAAAAACTAAAATCGTGTTAGGTTCCATCAAAAACAAAGTGACACAAAGCACTAAGTCTCCTTTTCTGTTCACTTGGAACAGCCGTCTTCTCCTGCAGAAATTTTTGAGTAATTCCATTTCAAACTCACCAGACCTCCCAGATTTATTCATAATAAATAACTCCAATACCTGCAATGACGATATGTCTCTCTTCACTCTGCAATCCACTCTAAAAAAACAACATGGTATCAGACTGTGATTAATAATGTGACCTTGCGGCTGTCTTCTGGCATGGCAGCAGCTCAGTCATCCTCCATTCATTTCTCACGTTTACTTGAAAAGCTTTGTTTTATGGCAATAAATCCCCCTTTCAAAGCAACTGCAAATATTGGGCAAACTGAGGACAAAAGTTTCCAAATTTAAATCTGAAATGTAAAGATGGATTTTGCCTATGTTTTAAAGTAATTGTTTACTTCTGATTATAAAAATATCATAGCTTATGGTTAGAAATTATAAATGTATCCAAAAGTAAGAAAATAATGTATCAAAATGTATCAAAATAAATGTATCAAAAGTAAGAAAAAGGTCACCTGTAATCTGACCAGGCAGATATAGCCATTTTTAATATTATGGCATCTTTATTTTCTGCACACACACACACACACACACACACACACACACACAGGCTTCCTTGAGAGAAGACTGTCTCTAAAATTTAGTCTCTAAAATTCCATGAAAAAGAACAACACAAAGAAGGGGGAGTCCTGACCAGAGGAATGATTCTGGGAAGGGCAGCCCTTAGCCATGCATCCTAAGTTGCTCCTAAAGGCTGACTCCATGTGCTCCTGGCCCACCTCTAAGTTCCCTGTCAGCTATAGTGAATGGAGAGCCGCCTACTTCAAGCACCACCTCTCTCTGCTTTTCAGCCTGTGGATTCTCTGGAGCATCAAGAAATAACAATGGGGGTAGGGGGATAGGAGAAGAATAAATGAAACAAGATGGGATTGGGAGGGAGACAAACCATAAATGACTCTTAATCTCACAAAACAAACTGGGGGTTGCTGGGGGGAGGTGGGATTGGGAGAGGGGGAGCGGGCTATGGACATTGGGGAGGGGAGGCGAATCATAAGAGACTATGGACTCTGAAAAACAACCTGAGGGTTTTGAAGGGTCAGGGGTGGGAGGTTGGGGGAACAGGTGGTGGGTGATGGGGAGGGCACGTTTTGCATGGAGCACTGGGTGTTGTGCAAAAAGAATGAATACTGTTACGCTGAAAAAATTAATAAAAAGGGGGAAAAAAAAAAAAAGAAATAACAATGGGGGTGCCTGGGTGGCTCAGTGGTTTAAGCCGCTGCCTTCGGCTCAGGTCATGATCTCGGGGTCCTGGGATCAAGTCCCGCATCGGGCTTTCTGCTCTGCAGGGAGCCTGCTTCCCTCTCACTCTCTCTGCCTGCCTCTCTGCCTACTTGTGATCTCTCTCTGTCAAATAAATAAATAAAATCTTTAAAAAAAAAAAAAGAAAAGAAATAACAATGGATGGGTGCCTGGGTGGCTCAGTGGGTTAAGCCTCTGCCTTCAGCTCAGGTCATGATCTCAGGGACCTGGGATCGAGCCCTGCATCTGGCTCTCCGCTCAGCGGGAAGCCTGCTTCCCCCTCTCTCTCTGCCTGCCTCTCTGGCTACTTGTGATCTCTCTCTCTCTCTGTCAAATAAATAAATAAAATCTTTTTTAAAAAATGCTATGAAGAAAAATAAAAGCAAAGAGAATGATGGCATTTGTTTTGCTTTGTTTCTCTTTTGTTTTGTTTCGAGATTAAGGGATATATTGAGGATTCGTTAATAAGGTAACATTTGGACAGAGACCTGAGCTGAATCAAGAAGCAAACTATCTATCTTTCTAGGAAAGGAGCAGGATTAAGGCATGTTGAGGGCAAGGCTCTGTCCTGGACCCAACCCTCCAGCAAGATATGGATGAAGCAATCGGCTTGATGAGTGCATTCATTTTCTATTGGTGATATAGCAAACTGCCACAAAGTTGGTAGCTTAAACAATACAGACTTATTGTTTGCACTTTTGGAGGTCAGAAGTCTGACATGAATTTCACTGAGCTAAAGTCGAAGGGGCAGCAGGGTAGGGTTCTCTTCCAGAAGCTCTAGGGTAACATCCCTTTCCTTGCCTTTTAAGCTTCCAGAGGCCAGCTAATGCTTTTCCTACCTCCTGGCCCCCTTCCTCCACTGTCAAGGCCAGCATTGCTGCACCTCTCTGACCCTTCTTTTGTCCTCACATCTCAGTCTGACCACAGCCCCGGGAAAGGTTCTCTGCTTTTAAGGATTCATGTGATCAGAACGGGCCCACCCAGATAATCTAGGATAATCTCAAAACGTCCTTCACCTTAATCACATTTGCAAAGTCCCTTTGGTAAAGGTATCATATTCACGGGTTCTGAAGCTTAGAGCATGGACAACTTTGGGGGCCATTTCTCGGCCTGTCACAAAGAGTTTGGAAGAAAGAGTTTGCATTCTTAGGTCAGCATCTTCTTCCTTTCTGGAAACCTCCTTACTACAGGAGGACGCCAAGGTCCTTCATGCTATAAGTTTTATAGAAAAACCTCCCTCCCTTGAGAAGGGCTGTAAATGGCTGTAACTGGCTGGCCTCAAGATCATTGTGACCACAGATCTAAAGTCATGTCATTTCATGTCCTCCAATTCATCTGTAATAAAATGGATATTTTGGTCTTTGTTTGATTCTTACATACACCTCTCAGTTGGTTCTGAACTTGTGTGAGAAAGAGAAGAATCTTATTTGTTCAATATCTAAAACCCCAAGATCAACCATAATTCTATGAATATCCCACTGATATCTTTCATTCAATGCATCTAAAACTAAAGGTATTATCTCTCTTTTAGACTGAGTTTTCTTCCCGTGGTGTCTATTTTGTTTCCAATAAATTCACTATCTTCCACATCTGGGGTTAAAATGAGGCTCCCCATATCCAGTAAATCACTATCCTTGTAGTTTGGGTCCCCTACTCCTCCTCCACAGCTCTGCTCTACCTGTAGTTCAGATCTTTAACATCTCTCCCCTGTGTTCTTGTGATAGTGCCCTAACTGGTCTCCCTCTTCTCAGAATTGGCACCTCCCCCAACACAGCCATCGCTCTGCCCAAGAATGGCTGTCCCAGCAAGAACATGTAACTTCCTTGCTCCAATACTCAATGGACTTAAAGCAGTTAGTAATGCCTATTGCCTACTCCTTAGATTGGCATTCAAAGCCCTCATGCGGGGACTTGGTATCTGCTCATCTTCTCTCACCACCATCCTCTCTCAATTTATGCTCAGTAACTCTGAGCTAGTTGCATTTGCCCTTACAAGTGCTGCTCTCTCATGCCTATCCCTTCACAGACTGTTCTTTCTCTAATGCCCTAAACCACACAACCCCATCCCGCCCAATGTTACCACTTGTCTCCCTGGAAAATGAAGGCAAGGCAACTTAAAATTTTTCTGCAATGATACAGGGTATATAAAAGAAAAAACAATGAAGCTGAGTATCATGCAATTATATGATTTAAATTGATCCTATACAATTTGATCTTTATTTCTTCATTTTGTTCAAAACTAATTGTTAATGATAGAACTGTGTCTTCTGGGTGCCTGGGCGGCTCAGTGGGGTGGGCCTCTGCCTTTGGCTCAGGTCATGATCTCAGGGTCCCGGGATCAAGCCCCGCATGGGGCTCTCTGCTAGGTGGGGAGCCTGCTTTTCCCTCTTTCTCTGCCTGCCTCTCTGCCTACTTGTGACCTCTGTCTGTCAAATGAATAAATAAAATCTTTGAAAAAAAAAAGAGAGAGAGAGAACTGTGTCTTTTGTACCATGAAAGATAGAAAAGGAACAAGGACAACAGCTAAAATGGCAGAGGAAGCAGAACTAGGTCAAGAGACCTGGGGTGTTCCTTTGTCCAAAGTCACTAGTTTTTTATCCCCAGAGTTTGGCAAAATCCATGGATCCTTGTGTCCCAGGAACATAACCAAGGTATGATATTCCACCATGGTTTCCAACTCCAGCTTTGCCTGAAGAGTGCTTAAAATGGTCTTGCCATTTGCGACGACGTGGATGGAACTAGAGCGTATCATGCTTAGTGAAATAAGTCAATCGGAGAAAGACAACTATCATATGATCTCCCTGATATGAGGACATGGAGAAGCAACATGGGGGGGTAGGGGGATAGGAGAAGAATCAATGAAACAAGATGGGATTGGGAGGGAGACAAACCATAAATGACTCTTAATCTCACAAAACAAACTGGGGGTTGCTGGGGGGAGGTGGGATTGGGAGAGGGGGAGCGGGCTATGGACATTGGGGAGGGGAGGCGAACCATAAGAGACTATGGACTCTGAAAAACAACCTGAGGGTTTTGAAGGGTCATGGGTGGGAGGTTGGGGGAATAGGTGGTGGGTAATGGGGAGGGCACGTTTTGCATGGAGCACTGGGTGTTGTGCAAAAAGAATGAATACTGTTACGCTGAAAAAATAAATAAAATGGAAATCAAAAAATAAAAAAAAAATGGCAAATTCCAGTATTACCCTCTAAGCCTACTGAATCGCTCTCCAGAAGCAAAATTAAACAGCGACAGTTTAATCCCCCTGAATTGACTCTAGCACACAGCCACTGTTTAGGAACTGTGGTCGTCTTGTTGTAGTCGTGTCACACGTGAACTCACATGGAGATTATCAAGTCTCTCACCAAATCCTAAACTAAGACTTATAAATTCAAAACTCCCAGGCAATGGGAAACAGTAGGAACTATGGCAAACCGAACACCCGTGCCCAGCCACTGTTCTATTTCAGGGAATGCCCATGTGGAAAGTTGTGTAGGGTTGAATGTTGGCCCCCAAAATAATATGAACACATCTTAATCCCCAGAACCTACATAACTGAACTTTTTTTTTTAAAAAAAAGAGTCTTTGCTCTTGCAATGAAATTAAAGGTCTTGGGATAAGATCATACTGGATTGCTTGTGGGCCTAAATCCAATGACAGCTGTTCTCATTATGGCAAGGCAGAGGGAAATTTTTTTTTTCAAAGATTTTATTTATTTATTTATTTGACAGAGAGATCGTAAGTAGGCAGAGAGGCAGACAGAGAGAGTGAGAGGGAAGCAGGCTCCCTGCTGAGCAGAGAGCCCGATGTGGGACTTGATCCCAGGACCCTGAGATCATGACCTGAGCCGAAGGCAGCAGCTTAAACCACTGAGCCACCCAGGCGCCCCGGCAGAGGGAAATTGGACTCAAAGAGGAGACAGTGTGAAGAAAGAAACAGAATGTAGTATGAGGCCACAAATCAAGAGCAGTCTGGATACACCAGAAGCTAAGAGAAACAAGGATGGAGTCTCCTCTTCAGCCTTCAGAGAGAGTATGGTTCTTCCAACACCTCGATTTTGGATTTCTGGGCTCCAGAACGGCGAGAGAATACAGTTCTGTTGTATTAAGTCATAAGTTTGTGATGATTTATTATGGCAGCCACAGGAAATTAATGCAGAAGTGTCTCTAATGTTACTGGGTTTTCCCGCTTTCTACAAGAAGGCAGAAATCCAGAATTTTTTATGTGTAAAATCTCATTTTTAAATGTTGACAATTTTTTAAATGTTCAAGTACTCAACCATCCAAACAAAACACATCTGCATGTCAATTCTGGTACCAGTTTGCCATCTTTCTGCTAAATATTCACAAAGCCTTCCTAATGTTTAACCTTTCATCAGTCAACTTGAATTTCAATGCACGTCTAAAAATCTGACTTTTATTCTTCACGGGGCTTGTTCCAGAAATAGGCTAAATTATTTTTTGAAATCACAAAGTAGGAAGTAAAAATAATCTTTCTCTTTCTATCCATCATTGCTTAACATAAAAAGTGAGAAAAATTTCAAATCCTCTGTTTGACTTAAACTTAGGAATATGAACACATTTATTTTTTGAACTTGGCATTTGTCTTTCAGCCCAAATCTGTGTTGCAGAGATGGTTGCTAAATTTGGCCTGTTCATACATCCACCCTTGTTAGACTTTGACCAGAAAATACTGGCTTGAAGGCCAATGGCCCTATCAGTGGAAATCAACTGGGTTCCCAGCTTTGCTGCCTGCTCTTGGCCTTTCCAGATGGTCCTGAATATAGTAGCACCCCTTACCTGCAGTTTTGCTTTCCATGGTTTCAGTTGCCTGCAGTCAACCACCCTCCATGAGTAGATGGTCCTCCTAATATATCATCAGAAGGTCAGTAGTAGCCTAACACTATAACACAATGCCTACATCACTCACTCCATTTCATCACATAAGTATTATAAAGCATTGTACCATCTCACACCATCACAGGAAGAAGAGTGAGTACAGTACCAGAAGATATTTTAAAATATGTAAGACATGAGGGGATAAAACATAGCCTATATTGGGTTCGGTACTGCCAAGTGTTTCAGGCATGCACCGGAGGTCTTGGAATGTATTCTTCCCAGATAAGGGAGGAGTAGGGGTGACTCTAACTGCTGTTAGATTTCATTTCTCTAAGTCATTTTAATTTGCCATCTCCCCATTAGCATTTTTAGATTGCTAAATCCTTTTGCCTGGATTCCAGGGTAATTTTTAAGAGGAAATAACAACTAAGCCTCCCCATATTTGGGCTAGGACTGGCTAGCAGGAGACCTAAACAGCTGCATGACCTTGGCCAGCTCTCTTCACCTCGCTAGGCCTCAATTTCCTGTAGCTGATCTCTGAATTTCCTTTCAGCTTTAAAGATTATTTTGACACTGTAATTTAATTATGCAATAAAATCTCAACTCTAGTTCATCTTTCTTCAGACTCACCCAAGGGTAGGGAAGGCAGGACGCATGCTTTGATTCCTTCACCAACCAGTTATGGGGTTTCTACCGCGCAACAGACCCTCTGCCAAGTGCTGGGGGCACAAACCTGAGCAAAACACGGACCCCTCCTCAAAGATCTTGCAGTCTTCTGGAAGTTGGGAGTGCAGCTACAAAGAGATCAGCATTATAATAGAAGGTGATGTGAGAGGACCAGGTGGAGCTCAAGGGAAGCCTGGAGGGGGGGGGGCAACTCACATAGGAAGAGTGAGGAGAAGGCCCCTTGAGGAGGTGTTGCTTAAATTGAATTTGCAGAATGAGCAGGGGTTAGAAAGGCCAGAAGAGAAACAGCAGTCCGTGCCAAAATATAAAAGAATGAAATTTCTTTGAAAGTGCATGGGACTCAGCACTTATTAGCTGAATGAATAAAATGGGACAAGAACAATAAGAATTAAATCACATTCTAGTCCATTCCTTCAAGGAATATTATTCGCTAGATGTTGCTAAATAGATGTGAGTCAACAATCTTCCTGCTAAATGAAATCTGGGTGATGTCCACCATCACAACGTCTCACAGCAGAGAGTTTTCCTTTTCCACATCCCTTTTTATAAAACTTTAATCCTTGGGTGCAGAACAGATTCCCTACCATATCCCACCTCTTAAATTTTGTTGCTTCGTGACTCTGTCACCCAAATGCTGCAAATATTCACAGCATACAAACAGGAAGTCAAGGATAAGATAAAGCTTTCAGCCTACTATAAAAGATCCCCAAATACTACATTTCTATGTGAAGGATATGTTCCTTCTATGTGAAGAATATGTTCTAATTTGGTAAGAGTGAGATTTATGGCAATCTAAAATGATTCTCTCTTTCTGAACATTCGAACATGTAAAACACAAGATTTATAGATCATGACTTTCCAAAACTCTAAAGTGTTTTTACAAGTTGTTCCTAAAGCGGATACCTTCCAGGATCAAAGGAATCAGGCAATGAAAGAAAATTATAAAAAATAGTCAGCAGTCAACAGCTCTTCCTATACTAACCTGGTACAGAATTAACCTGTGTGCAGAAACTCTCTGGAACTTCAAATTTTAAAACCTCTCCTGGGGAAAACTCAATGGGAAGAAGTCAGAGAGGAAGACAAACCATGAGATATTCTTTTTTTTTTTTTAAGATTTTATTTATTTATTTGACAGAGAGAGGGAGAGAGATCACAAGCAGGCAGACAGAGACAGAGAGAGGGAAGCAGACTCCCCACTGAGCAGAGAGCCCAATGTGAGGCTCCATCCCAGGACCCTGAGATCATGACAGGAGCCAAAGGCAGAGGCTTAACCCACTGAGCCACCCAGGTGCCCCATGAAATACTCAACTATGGGAAACAAACTGAGAGTTGCTGGAGGTGAGGTGGGTGATGGGCATTAAGGAGGGCTCACGATGTGATGAGCACTGGGTGTTACATGCCACTGATGAATTGTTGACCACTACATCTGAAACTAATGATGCACTGTTTGTTGGCTAATTGAGTTTAAATTAAAAATAGATAAATAAATAAAAATTTAAAAACCTCACCTGACCTTTTGTTTAGAGTCAATTTTTTTTTCAGGAAATTCAGCTGTAAGAATTTGTTAGCATCTTGGGAGAAAGAGGGCTGAAAAATGTACACCATCTATTTTCTTTAAAGAATAAAACCATGACAAATAAGTGAATGTATGCCCATAATTCCCAGCGTGTTTATGCAATAGCTTCTAGACTCAATTCAACTATTTTTATTCCAGACAAAGCCCTGGGAGAATCCAGCAAAAGTTCTTGTGACACTCCTTTAAATCCTGGAAGGCATATTGCACAAAGGAGGCTCTCACCAACTGGTGAAGCCAAAAAGGAATGGAAACAACCACCAACCAGCACGGAAAAATTATTTTGGACATTTAACAAAAAGCCAAAGGCAGAAAACAGCCTGGTACATGGTCTTTTCTGCTCATTGCATCCACTCCAAAAACTGTTTGCTTCCTCATTGCTGAAGATGGGAACTCATTCTACCAGTAGTTGTAACGTATCCTCGTGTGTCTTGAGAGACTCTCCAAACACTTTCTTACTAGAATGATTTGATCCCACTCACTTAGCTCCCCCATAGGGACAAAAAAAAAAAAAAAAAAAAAAAAAAAAACAGAAATAAGAACCGTTAGAAATAAATGAAACAAGTTCAGGCACATTTTGTTGCTGGTGTGACCTCTGATTTAAACTATTTTGTATATAAACCATGAACACTTGACAGAAGACAGTATTCTGCAAAACTAAACATTTTTCTCTTAAACATTCCCTTATCTGCACCAGACTTAACTTGATATGCCTGAGGTGGTATTAATTTTGCTTTTATCTGCTTCTCCTGGAGAGTCATGATTTTATTTACCTTGAAAACTAATCAGTAAAATATGGGAACTTGAAGAAAAAGGAACACGAATCATACTCTTAGTCTTTGGGCTGGATCAAGCTGGAGTTAATTTTCCTTTTCTTAAAAAAATTCGAAAATATTATCCTTCTGCACCATCATCTTTAGTTTAAGGGAGCTCTTTACTGTTTTCCAAGGGAAGTGCAGAGACTTATAAATCTAGAAGTTCTTTAATTCTCAGAAAACTATGATCAAGACAAAGGACTGAACTTGACCTAAATGGAGATCTGATGCCTCCCTCCCATCTGGTCTGGAAGCCACTGGCTTTGAGTCCTGTTTATTGCCTGTAACCTCCTTCAGGGCATAATGGATTCTCACTTCTCTCTGGACCTCCATCACCAGATATATATACAGTAACAGATGTTCAAAAATGATTTGATGAATTAATTTAATGGCAAAAGAACATAAACATCTCCAAACCTATTAAACAAAATAAGTCAATCAGAGGAAAACTATCATATGATCTTATTCATATTTGGAATTTAAGAAACAAGGCAGAGGATCATAGGGGAAGGGAGGAAAAAAATGAAACAAGAGGAAACCAGAGAGGGAGACAAACCGTAAGAGACTCTTAATCACAGGAGATAAACTGAGGGTTGTTGGAGGGCAGAAGTATAGAGGGATGGGATAACTGGGTGATGGACGTTGGGGAGGGTTGTGTTGTAATCAGCACTGGGTATTACATAAGACTAATGAATCACAGACCTATACCCCTGACACAAATAATACATTATATGTTAATTAATTGAACTTAAATTTTAAAAAAAAGAAAAATCTCCAAATAAATTGAGAACAAAATAATAATAATAAAAATAATAATGATAATAATAAACCACCCAGCATTTATTGAGAACTGCTAGTGCCAGCCAATCTTCTGAGTGCATGGATCAATTTGTTAATTTTATGCAATCACCCAAGGAAGTAGATTCTACTTCTGTCCCCCAGTTCTCAGATGATGGAAATGAACATATATAAGTTAGTAATTTGTCCAAGGTCTCAAAGCTGAAGAGTAATGGATCTGGAAACCACACCCCTCCCCGGCAGTCTGAATCTATGCAATTAACCATTATAGCCACTAATCGCCATGTTGCCATAGAGTCCGTGAGTTCTACCAACTTCTGCTTTATAAAAGTGTGACCCAGCCTTTGTGGCTCTTTCTTCACAACATTTCATCCTAAATTCCATTCCCCACATTTCAACAGAGAAGTTCTGGGAGACACCTGAAGATTCAGGATGCTCCGGTGATGCAAATCTTCATTATAGGAGTTACCAGGATGGCTCGCCAGGAAAAAAGAATGTTCAGAGGTAATGATGTTTCCACTCTTCGGTGTTTTCTCCAGTTGGAAAGTGCCTCCTTTGTGCAAGATGTCCTCCAACACATAGAAGGGTGCCACAAGAAGAGGGGATTAAACCCTTTCAAGTTGTTCCAGAAAAGACAATAAGGACTAATGGTAGAAATTATCAAAGGTTGATTTTCCCCCAAATCTTTTAGTATTTCAAATATAGTGAAAAGTTGAAAGAATAGTAAAACAAATCTCTCTATCCATTTCAAGACTCAACAATTAACAGTTCTATCATATTTGCTTAATCTGGATATATAAATATATCTTTGGAAATATTTTAAAGCTAGCTGTAGATATCATAATACTTCACCCCTATTTCTTAAAATGCATATTCTGGGTTTAAGTTACATAATTTAAGCTCTTTCCTATTATCTTAGCCCAGGGAAGAGAACAAAACCTAATTTACTTTTCTAGAAAAAAAAAGTCCCTTTTATCTTTCTGACATCAGACTTGTGCCTATTCTCATAATCCCAGCTATCTACCCACTTAGACCAACCAGTCACCCTTCCTAGCTTCACTACACAATTATCGACTCTTGAATCTGGAAGATTCCATCAAGGACACCTATGCTAGAGCCTTCTCAGCTTAAAAAACAACAACAACAAACAAACAAACAAAAACCTTCCTTCTGCTCTGTATCCATCTCTCTTGCTGCCCCAAAGCTGAATCTATAGTAGTCTTTCAGAAGATTCAGGCACAGCCTAATGTCTCAGCTCTGTTCCCAGAAAGGAAAATTTGAGTGCTGGGCCCCACCTGGGGTTATAGTTCATTGGCCTGAGCACAACGTGGGACAGAACTGATCTATAAGCCTAGAGTACAAGGCTGAGGATAACCCAAGTTCAGGGAGGGTGAAACAGCCAGACCACCTAAGTGAAGAGACAGTCCAAAAAAATTAGCTGAGAGCCCAGATCCACCATTAGGAAATGAGACAGACACTATATTAGCCAGAGTTCTCTAGAAAAGCAAAATCAATAGGATATAGAGATGTATAGGTAAAGAGATTTATTATAAGGTATTGGCTTATTATACTATTATAGAGGCTGAAAAGTCTTAATGGTGTAATTCCAGTCCAAGTCTGAAAGCTTGAGAATAGGCAGTTCTAAGGGCAGGAGGATACCAGTGTCCCAGCCTGAAAAATAAGGCAGAGAGAAGATTTCACCTTCCTTCAGCTTTTTATTCTATGCAGGTACTCATAGTACCTGCATAGATTGGATTGGTTAAAACCCACCCATATCATACAGGGCCAACTGCTGTACTCATCCTACCAACTTAAATGCTAATCTGTTCTAGAAAAACCTTCACAGACACACCCAGAAATAGTTTTCAACCAGCTACCTGGGCATCCGTTGGCACAATCAAGTAGACACATAAAATTAACAATCACAGAAACTTAGGATCCCATAGATTTAGAGAGAAGGGTTGGGGCAGAGCCTCATAATAGACCCTGAGCTCTTAACAGGGCACCCCTCTCTTCAGCTTAGACTCAGAACAGAGCTAAAAGAATAGAAAAGGGTGGTTGAAATGAAGCCCAAGTTGCAAGACGAGATAAATGAACTAGGTAAGCAGGAGTTTAGTCTTCTAATCCAGAGGGTCTAAATTCAAGATGCTCTATCCAGAGCCCTGCCCACTCTGAGGGTCTCTGCCTGTGTCTCTGTCCCCCACCTGAAGATCTGACCCTCTTCCCAGCAAGAGGGAAAGAATAACTTTGGGCAGGGTCTATATGTAGTGAAGGAAGAAACAATGGAATAAAAAAGACAAAGAAGTTGCAGTAGAGGAAAGGAAAAGAAGAGAAGGGAGAGATTCCCCCAGAAGGGATGTTCTCTGCTGACTGGGGAGATGGTCACATAGCACGTAAGAAAAATTTAGGATCTGACAAAACATGGGGGAGGCTGACAGGCCAGCAAAACCAGGCTGTGAACAGGATGATAACTCTTGAACCTGAAAACAATTAATAGAACATTCTCAAGACGGCAGGTGTGGGGTTGATCATTAGCAGGAAGACCACTGTGTTATGAGAGGATACCGCCAGTCCCTTTTGTGACAAAGGGCATGTGCAGAGCTACTCAGAGCTTTAGAGATTATCACAGGAGAAAAAAACCTTCCCCAATCCTTCCTCCCCCACTCCACCTGCACACACACACACACACACACAATTAGAAATTTTGTTTTTTTCATTTTATTAAAAGAATGGCACTTGGTTTTTGTGTCCTACCTTCAAAAAATGATTGGCAGAGGAGGGTAGAAAGTGAACACTACTGAGCTCTCCCTTTCTTTCTTCTCTGCCCTAAACACAAGGAGAGAAGATGAGAAGAAACCCAGGGGCTTATGGAGGCCAGGAATGGAGGCCATTTCTCAAGCTGCTTGTCTGGAGAGAGACCTGAGCCCAAAGAGTGGGGCCTGCCTTCCTGCAACATATTCCTGATGGCTTTGAGGTGTGCCATCTTGACTGAATTACATTGCACATTATTGCCTTTCCTGTATGTTTCTGGTTAGGGCGGGCCACAGAGACATTTTTCTGTGAGATCTGGAAAGCAGAAGTGAAGTGACGGCCATATTGGTTCCTGTGCAAGGAGGTTGAGCACAGGCACTGTTGTATCACCCACGCTGCCGTGTGCTGCTGCCCTCTCTGAGCAGGCAGCACCTGGCTCTGCAGCTGCGCCCCTTTCCTATGAGTACCCCCATCAACATTGTCTGCTCCTAGGCCTGGTGTGCGTTTAGCTCTTCGAAGAAAGGCCCTAGTTTCTTCTGCAAGACACCACATCATTAAGCTGGCCCCAATGAGAACAGGCACGGGTCCCAGTCGGTCTTCACCAGTTGCAGCTTGCTCCCGCTCTTTCCCACTCGACACCTGCTTACCCTGTTCCAGCTACCTGCCCTGTGGACTTCAAGGTCACAGCCCTCTCAAGTCAGCTCAAAGCAGCTCAACCATCAGACACAAAGATAGATCTCATACACAATATGGAATAGATAGATACAAACATACACATATTCATATTCACACATATATATCTGCTTCTCTGACTGAACCCTGACTGATTCAATACTCTGGAGGAGAGTTCCAGATCTTTCCCAGGACATGCAGCTCCGAGTTTTTAGGTCACATTAATTTCCCTCCTGATTGTTCTCAGCAAACCATTTTGTATGTTTCTGTTGCTCGGAGACATAAAAACACGTAATGCCCAGCTATTTCTAAGCAATTTCTCGAATATCTCCAAATTGACAACTTGTTTTAAACATTCCATGTCTCATTCCAAGTGGAGAAAGTTCATTATTCCTGTGCTATCAAAATTTGTTTGTTTGTTTGTTTGTTTGCTTGTTTGTTTTAGCTCTCTGTAGAGTGAAAAGCCACTTATTAGCTGTGTGATTTTTGATCAAGTCACTTCAACTCTTGGAACTCCATTTCTTCACAAATAAAAATGGAAGTATGATGGGATTGTTGTCATAACGAAATAATGGCAGTCCAGAGATATGTATAGTACCTGGCACTGGATATTTCAACTGGATAATTATGCAGTTGAAAGGACGAGAGAAAGTAAGGAGGTCGTGATTTTTGCCTGAAGGAAGAGGAAACTTTGCTATCTAGAAGAGAACCTGGCACAAAGGATGAGGCACAGGGGCAGAGAAAAAGCTCAGGAATTTTTCCAGATTCACTCAGGGTCTTGGGTAACTAACCTTTGAAAGGCACTTTATTTGTGGAAGGAAAAACAGAGGCACGGTGACCCGTAGATTAGATGAAGACGTCTTCAGCTTGTTGAGTAATTGTGCTTGAGAGACAAGGGCACCTGCCTCTAGAAGCCACGGGAGACATGTTAGAATTTCAGAATATTGAAAGAGAAAGTAGCATTTTATCCTTTTAAAAGTTAATTTTATCTGGGGTTTCAAATGGAAACATTGCTTATGGTACAAAATTTAGGATTTATAAAAAATCAATAATGGAGAGCCATCCTCCTTCCCCCATTTTCTCCTTCCTCTATCACCCATTTCTTGTTTATGCATTCAGAGGTGGTCTGTATGTGTACAAATACACACATGTGTACACACATATACTGATATATCCATCCACAGAAGATAAGTCAAGTAGATAAATGTGTTTATATATAATTCTATAATATGTATTTTATATATTTTTTAATTTTAATGTAGTTTATTCTACATACTCTTCTCTCCTTTGCTTTTTGTACTTCACAGTGTATCCTGGAAATTCTCCATTTCAGTACAAACTACCTGTCTCATTCTTTTTAGTGGCTGCATAATAACTAGAAATCACAGCCATTTTTGACCTGAATGGTTACATTGTTGCCAGTCTCTTACTATTAAAACAATGTTGCATGATCATACTTGTACACATAGTATTTCACATTCGTGCAACTGTATCTTAGACTAAATTCCCGGAAAAGGAAATTGTTGATTCAAAGGATTTGTATGCTTTTTATAGATATTGTTAATCTAATTTTGTTAGAGATCATATCAATTTACACTCCTGCTATCCAGTTCTCTGTTTCCCTGCATTAATAGCAGTGTGTTATCAAAATTTGTATCTTTCCCAAACTGACTGGTGAAAGCTGTATCTCATTTTATTAGTAAGTGGCATTCCTCTTGTCATGACTAAAGGTTGAATCTTTTCATACTTTAAGAATTACATATATATATAATTTTCTTTTCTGGGGCACCTGGCTGGCTCAGTAGGTTAAAGCCTCTGCCTTCAGCTCAGGTCATGATCCCAGGGTCCTGGGATCGAGACCGCATCAGGCTCTCTGCTCAACAGGGAGCCTCTTCCCCCTCTTTCTGTCTCTGCCTGCCTCTCTGGCTGCTTGTAATCTCTGCCTGTCAAATAAATAAATAAAATCTTTTTTAAAAATTTAAATAATAATAATAATTTAAAAATTTTCTTTTCTGTGGATTATCTGTTAATGTGCTTGCCCAATTTTCTACTGGCTGTTAGTCTTCCTTATACCAATTTGTAGGAATACTCTTTGTATTAAGGAAATTAGCCCTCTGTGATGTGTGTTGTAAATAGTTTTTCTCTGGTCTTCTGATCTTTGTGGTGATTTTCCAGGCAGACTTTTTTTTTTTTTCATTTTATTTATTTTTTCAGCGTAACAGTATTAATTCTTTTTGCGCAACACCCAGTGCTCCATGCAAAACGTGCCCTCCCCATTACCCACCACCTGTACCCCCAACCTCCCACCCTTGACCCTTCAAAACCCTCAGGTTGCCCCATCCTCCCACCCCTGACCCTTCAAAACCCTCAGGTTGTTTTTCAGACTTTTTTCAAGCAAGACACATTTGTATTCTATTCTATGTTGCCTCTAAGAAGTGTTGTTCTACCAAAGCTTTCTGAGAGCTGAAAAGCTTATTCATGAAAACCTGAACTTAAAGTACCAAATAATATTAATATAATAAATGTTGCTTGGATCTGACCAAAGCCTGAGATCATAGGTGGACAAATTTCCCCAAAGAAAAGCTTGAAGGATTCCATAAATAAGTACTATAGAAATATTTTAAAAAGTCTAGTTTGGGACAACAAAAAAAAACCTATTGAGCATTAGTCTAATTAGATCTGTCTGTTTCTACTTTCAATACTCTTAAAGTATCTGTGCCCAATACTGAATCAGAAAGGAGTTTTCATTTAGCAATATTAGAGTTCTTATTAGAGTTAAAAACAAACAAACAAACAAAACTATAGAAGAGGCACAAGCTACAAGGTACACTAAAAACTCATGGGAAGAAAACCCCAGACCCAAAAAAGCTCCTATCTGCAAACACTGGACTAGTCTCACACATTTCACAAAGCTCTACTCTCTTAGAGACCCTCTTCTCACAGACTGGACAGAGAAGCTTCTGCTGAGAAACAAAGAGCAAACCAGCGCCAGAAACCAGAGCGTTGGGCCTCGTGCAGCATTTCTGACCTCACAAAGATATCTCAGTGAGTTTTGTCCCCTGAGAGGGAAGGAAAAAGGAGTAATTCTGCTGTCCAGTTGTAAAAGTCAAGTGTTGTCCCAGAGCCAACCCAAGGAAGGATACAGGAAGAAAGATTTGGGCGGTCCAGCCAAAACAGGAAGGGCCAGAGGATGCCACAGACCTGAAAGGACCACGGAAAAACCCAGCAGATATTAGAACAGAAAAGCAACAACTCTCCCCTCTGACCCAACGGCAGTGTTATCCTGGGAAGGCGGCCATTACTCAGCAAGTGTGCTCTCCGCCTAGCCTCTCCTTGAAGAAAGGTCAAGCTTTCAGTGAGACAGCCCCCAGTCCATGACCTCAGAGACCTCAGACAATTGCTTCTCTTCTTTCCTTGCCTGGTGTTGTCACAGATGCTCCTGGTTTCCTCCACTGCCATCCCCTTAGATTGACTTCACTTCGGACTCCCTTTCCAGGTTCTCTCCATTCCAGTTCCTGAGATGGCCTTTTGGGTCATGATCTTCCATTTCAGTAGCTGAAAGAGACACTGTCAGAAGGTGCAAGGAGACATGTTGTGAAAAGAAGCAGCTTTTCACTCCCCTCGGGCAGCATGAAGCCAGAAAAAGCAGCATGTTCTATTATTGTTCTATTATTGCCTCATTCTGGGTCAGTGTGGGGCCAAAGGGAAGGTAGCAGAGTAGGCTCTTCTGTGGCCGAGAGCAGAAACTTCCTAAAATTAATATACTTGTCTCATTCCACTAGTCCTTGCTTTCAACATTTTAGCCATATTTTCTGCCCCATAAGGAAAGGGGTAAAAAGCCTCTGCCTGCCTATTCAGCTGGAAAGTATCGTAGACTCTGCAGAGCATCGAGCATCTGAAAAATACTGGGACTTAAGGAAGTGGTAAATTATGCAGATGCTGTTGATAAACAGGGTCTCTAAAGCCAGCTGTCTGTGGATGTGCCAAAGCCTTGACTAATACAAATAAATGGTCGTGGCTGCTAGAGCCAGTGGGGACTCTGGAGACGATCAAGTACAGATGCCCTGCATAGAGACAAGGCAGTGGGGCCAGAGAAGGTTAGGGGTCTCATCCAGGGTCATTCAGCTGCCAGCAGCACAGTCAGGATCCTGATCCAGGCCTTCTGACTGCAGTTCCTATGCTATTTCCATGACCTGCATACGAATTGATTCTGCAAATCCAAGGGCACTTGCAGCTATAAGCAACTGGCTGTCCATGGGATGGGATTCTGGAAAAGACTGCTGCATCCTTCCTTCCTTGAGCCGGACTCAGCAAGGGAAATATCACGCAGACAGACACACAGACATCTTATGAACAGTGCATATTCTATCCTCAAGTCAAAAAGCAAACCCTGGCTGGCTCCTTCAGAAGAGCATGCTTAGGGTCACTTGGGTGGCTCAGTGGGTTAAGCCTCTGCCTTCGGCTCCAGTCATGATCTCAGGGTCCTGGGATCGAGCCCCGTATCGGGCTCTCTGATCATCGGGGAGCCTGCTTCTCCCTCTCTCTCTGCCTGTCCCTCTGCCTACTAGTGATCTCTCTCTCTGTCAAATAAATAAATAAAATCTTTAAAGAAGAAAAAGAAGAAGAAGAAGAAGAAGAAGAAGAAGAAGAAGAAGAAGAGGAGGAGGAGGAGCATGCTTAGATGCTTGATCTCAGGGTTGTAAGTTTGAGCTCCACACTGGGCGTAGAGATTATTTAAAAAAGAATACAAGGTTTTTTTAAAAAAGAAAGAAAGTAAGCAAACTCTTAAGCCCTTGGGCTTCTAAGAAGTTGTGCATAACCCTCCATAGTGGTAATTAGGATGCATTCTGTAAGACCAAACCATATGGTATCAGCCATTCATTTGTCTAAGACAGCGGAAACTTGTGACCAATCCAAAGAAGTTACCTTCACCAGGATCTCCATTGTAATTGCTCAGAAGCAATTTCAGTTTTTAAGAATTGCAGACATTTTGGGGCGCCTGGGTTGGGCCTCTGCCTTCAGCTCAGGTCATGATCTCAGGGTCCTGGGATCAAGACTCGCATCGGGTTCTCTGCTGGGCAGGAAGCCTGCTTCCCCTTCTCTCTCTGTCTGTCTCTTTGCCTACTTGTGATATCTCTCTGTGACAAATAAATAAATAAATAAAATCTTAAAAAAAAAAAGAATTGCAGACATTTTAGTAACCACTTCTTGCCATTTGTCTTTTGACTTTGATGACTTCCAGATGAAGCTTGTCCAGAAAAAAGAAAAAAGAAAAAGATTTAAGGAAAAGAAAAATTATGGACCTTTGCCTAAAAGCTAGATTTAAAAGTTTTATTTGGCTCATATCGTGTTTGGCCTTGGGAAGCACGATTTTTCCCTTAATTCTGCTCTAGAAATGAATGTCTTACCAGTTTGTTCATGCCAGATCTCATATTTTCTTACTAATGTCGCTAAAATGATAAACTTGTTGGAGTCAGACATAGGACTGCCTGGAAGAGGTCAGCAGGCACACAGAGAGCTCCATTTCCTGAACCACTGTCTGACCAGGGATGGTCAGCTCGCTCTCCATACATGCGTAGCTGGAATTCAGGGTGGGCCATTAGCTGATCTTCCCATCTACAAAAGAACCTCCCATCTACAGAAGGTGTAGAAGGTTCTACAGATGTAGAACCTCCCATCTACAGAAGACTAGAAAGCTACCAGTCTCCTTAACTCCTGAGAAAAAGATCAGGGCACTGCTGCCAATGAATAAGGGGGTACTCCTGTATTGCCTACAGCTGCTCAGACGAAATAACGAAGTCAGATCTTACCAGCTCACCATGGTCGTCTCTGCTGGTGAGCCTTTTTCAGTTAAGAAAGGTCACCTGCCACAAAGGAAATATGCAGTCATCCACTCCCTGGGAGAGATTTTTACCTTCACTCTCCCTTTTTATATAGTTTGGATGTAAATGTTGGTGGCCCTCTGGTTAAGGGTTGATGGGGGCAATAGCTGGTTGTCCCTGCTGTCCCAGCAACCAGCACTGACCTCATTCAGCCAGCACTAATCGTCACAGGATCTGCTCTTGACCTCCAGCTGTAGCTTTCTCCTTTATAAAAGCAGCCCTGGAGGGAAAGAACCTTCAGGCTTCTCTGAGAAAGATCCAGCTGCTGGATATTTCTGATGACATGTCGGACGACACTTTGCTGCTTGTACGAGGGGAATAGGACAGCTGGATGTCCTGTCTTCCTGGCTTCTGGCTCCTGGCCACACCAAAGTAGCCTACTTGTCCCAGTTCTAATTTCACCCCCGCCCCGTTCTCCCCTCTCTTCCCTCCTTAACACATTTCCATTACAGAATCCGATTTTCAAAAAGCCACTCCATAACTGGGAAGGAAGGTAGGCATGGGCATAATCTATTGGCTCTCATGATATATCATTTTTCCAATTTTTAAGCACTTTATTTCAACTTAATATATGTAACTGTCCTATTTAAATTATATTACATGTTATACACTATATATCAAAAATATAGATATACATAAGTAGATAAATACAAAAATACATAAATATATAAATGTGCAATGCATTGGTGGATGCGTAGGGCATAGGCCTTTACTTCCGGTGTGAGTTCATTGGTGATCTGTGAAATCTCTCTGCCATCAACCATATCCATCATGCATTGTGTGCTGTCCCTAACTTCAATTTTTAAAGATAAAGAAAGGTCAAAGACACTTCCCTGTCAGGTGGAATATCGATTTTGTATTACTTGTTTTTAGCCCTTTATGGTTACCCAGCATATGTGGTGATAGCTTATCTTTATTTTTAGTTTGTGATGCTTGTATCCGTGGTTACAGAGTAAATCGAACAACCACGACTTATGTATCTGATTTCATGTATGAACATGTTTTGTTTAACGTTTGTAATTTTTTTCTCTCTGACCCACTGAGAAAGATACAGTATAAAATGGGAAAGGAGCATCAAACAAAAACTTGTATATGGATGTTTAGGAAAAAAATGTTTTGAACAGTGTTATTTAAAAATAGCCAAAAATGTCATTACTGAAACTAATAGAACACTGTATGTTAATTATACCAGAATTAAAATTAAAACCTAATTTAAAAATCAAATAAGATAAATAAAAAGAGCCACAGGGTGGAAACTACGGATGTGCCTATCAGCTGGTGAATGGATAAACAAAATGTGGTGTGGTCATACAATGGAATGTTATCCAGCCATAAAGAGGAATAAAGGGTGGCTCAGTCAGTTAGGTGTCCCGTTTCAGCTCAGGTCATGATCCCGTCATCCTGGGATGGGGCCCCGCATTGGGCTCCCTGTTCAGCGTGGAGTCTGCTGCTTCTCCGCCACTCTCTCTCTGCCCCCCCCCCCCGACTCATGCTTTCTCTCACTCAAAGAAACAAAAATCCTTTTTAAAAAACAGAAATGAAATATTGATAAACACTACAACATGGGTGAACCTCCAAAATACTATCCTAAGTGAAAGAATCCAGACACCAAAGGTCACATACTGTAGGACCCCATTTATAGGATATATCCAAGACAGGTAAAGTCATAGAGACAGAAAACAGATTTGTCAGGGGCTTAGAGGAAGGGGGATGTGGGAGGACTGCTTCAGGAGTACATGGTCTCCTTTTAGGGTGATAAAAATGTTTTGGAACTAGATAGCGGTGGGGGTTGCCCAACATTGTGAATGTCCTAAGTGCCACTGAGTTGTATACTTTTAAATGGTTAATTTTATGTTATGTGAATTTTACCTCAATAAAGAAAACGTTGGGAGAGAAGAACAGGTCCCAAGAACTTGCAGCCTCCCCCACACATACACAGGCACACCCATGGATACTCTCACAGTACATGCGTACTTGTTGCATGAGTCATGTACGTAATCTAGAGCTTTCTTCACAGATAGTTGTTCTGCCTTCCCAGAAGTGAAGCCTTCTTTCTGTGCTAGAGGCCTCTTGATCTCTCAGATCCTTAGCAAAATTACAGTCATGTTCTTTTTCTCCCAAACCACATAAATTTTCCTCTCTTCTCTTGCATATAAGTGACTGCCAGGAAGCAACTTTGGCCATTTGGGACACTGTCTTGAGAAGACCCCAAGAGATCTCATTGAATTATTCACTGCTCCATGACAGTGAACAGGAACATGAGCTATATATATGTATATATCCCTCCTCTACTTGCATTCACTGAGGACCGTGGTCTCCTTTCAAGAGCACAGATGGGCCACGTCTGGGAGATGAACACACTAATTGCTTCTTCCAACATGTAGACCCTGTAAGCCCTGGATTGCTGGTACTGCACATGTCAGCCACACTGCCATGCCTAAAATTTGTATCCCAGGATGGGACAGGCTCAATGACCTCTGATTGAGGCTTCTTCCAGATGTTCTACAAGAAGAGGAAGAGAGAGAACTCCAATGGGACGGCTGAGCTCTGAGCAGGGGATCTTCCTCTCCTTATCTCTGGAAGCCCTACATAAAGCAGACCTAGCTCTGGGAGCCCATCATGGGACACAGGAAGCCCAGGAGAGAGGGATTGAAGCTAAAAGAAAGCAAATGTCTACTTTGGCAATGTCCACAGCTGACGTCAGTTTATTTTCTTCACCATTGTTAATGAAGAAAAGTTATAACAAGACAGTTCTGTGGAACATGCTAAATACAAAATCATTCTGTTTGGCTTTGATCATTTGTGCTTCCTGTGATATGCAGCATATGGCAGCGACCTTAGCTTGTGACTGTAGTAAATTATCAGTTGAAATATCTTTTCCACAAAACTTTATCGGCTGGGGAAGAAAATGTCAAAGGACTTAAACAAAGAAAGAATTACTCCAGCAAAGGCACAAAAATATGTTTGATTTATGCAATAACATTGATTCCATTTGTAACCCTGGTGTCCCCAAATTCTCATGGTTTCTGGTGCTATTAGCCTTTAACATCCAAATGAAATGGCTGAAACCCACATTGCCCATGCTTTAGGAAGTCTCCCTCCAATCTTCTCCAAGGATTATTGGAGAACAGGGGAAGGTTCCTTGACAGTCCAGGCTGCAGCCTTCTTTCTGACCACATTCAGTCCTACAGATGTCACCTTGTTCCACTGGCCTATTTTATGCCCTACTGAACATGCCTCAATCCCCTCCCCCATAAAGAATCACTAGCCCAAAGTTACTGGGCATCACATGTTTTGACTCAAAGTTGGGGGAATGGGGGAGGATTTACAACACGGCATGGTAAAAGGCAGCAATTAAAACTCTGTTTTAGACATCCATTAGTCATACCTTGGGATACAGATTTTTTCCCCCTGGTCATGTTCTTTCCCATAGATGGCAGCTTGTCACCTATATCTTGGCTTCTGTCACCAGTCTGAGACCCCACCCTGAACTCTAGCTCCCAGCCTAAACCTCCTAAACAGTGTTTCCTTTCGGACATAGAGCATTACTTAATCTACTACAGTGTGTTCCTGCACACAGCCACAAATGCATAATTATCCTCTGGATCTGATTTTGCAATCCAAATACCCCCTTTTAGTGTGCTGTACTAAACAAAGGCTCACTCGCTCCAAAGCTTCACCTTTTCATAGCAGAGAGCCCTCACGGAAGCTTCCAAGTTCCAGGATTTCCATTATCCGGTCATATCATTTTCATGTTCTGTTCTATTTTGTTTTGCTTTGTTTGGGGGTATTTGGGGCAGTGAAATATATGTAACATAAATCTTACCATTTAACCATCTTTAATTTTACCATTCAGTGGCATTAGGAACATTCACGTTGTTGTGCAACCATGACTGTTATCCATTTCCAGAACATTTCATTATTCCAAACTGAAACTCTGTACTCTTTAAACAATAACTCCCCATTTCCCTGCAGCCCCATCCTCTGGTAACCACTATCCTATTGTCTGTCTCCGGGAATTTGACTACTGTAGCTACTTCATATAAGTGGAATTACACAATATTTGTCCTTTTGTGTCTGGTTTTATTCACTTAGCTTAATGTCTTCAAGGTTCATCTGTGAGGTAACATGTACCAGAATTTCACTTCTTTATAAAGCTGAATAATGTTCCATTGTATGTTTACACCACGTTTTGTTTACCCACTCATCCATCAATGGACAGTCTGGGTTGTTTCTACCTTTTGGCTATTATGAAGAATGCTGCTTTGAATGTGTGGTGTACAAGCATCTGTTCAAGTCTCTGCATTTCAATTCTTTCCAGAAGTGGAACTGCTGGATCATGGTAATTATGTTTAACTTTTTGAGTAACCACCATACTGTTTCTTACAGCAGCTACAACATTTCACATTTCTACCAGCAATGTGTAAGTGTTCCAATTCTTCCAATACTTTCTCCAATACTTCCTTCCCATATTTTTATTATGTTCATTAGCCACTATATAATGCATCATTAGTTTTTGATGTAGTGTTCAATGATTCATTAGTTGCTTGTAACACCCAGTGCTCATTACAACACGTGCCCTCCTTAATACCCATCACCCGCCTGCCCCATCCCCTGAATGCCCTCTCCTCTGAAACCCTCAGATTGTTTCCCGTAGTCCATAGGCTCTCATGGTTCTTCTCCCTCTCTGATTTCACCCCCTTCAATTTTCCCTCTCTTCCCCTGTGGCCCTCTGTGCTATTCCTTATGTTCCACATATGATAATCGTCTTTCTCTGCCTGACTTATTTCACTTAGCATAACCCCCTACAGTTCCATCCATGTCAGTGCAAATGGTGAGTACTCATCCTTTCTGAATGCTGAGTAATATTTCATTGTGTATGTGTGTGTGTGTGTGTGTATAAATCACATCTTTATCCATTCATCTATTGAAGGGAATCTTGGCTCGTTCCACACTTTGGTTATTGTGGACATTGTTGCTATGAAAATTGGGGTGCATGTGCCCCTTCTTTTCACTACATCTGTATCTTTGGGACGAATACCTAGTAGTACAGTTGCTGGGTCATAGGGTAGCTCTATTTTTTGCATCTTGAGGAACCTCCAAACTGTTTTCCAGAGTATCTGCACCAGCTTGAATTTACACCAACAGTGTAAGAAGGTTCCCCTTTCTCCACAGCCTTGCCAACATTTGTTGTTTCCCGTTTTGTTAATTTTGGCTGTAAGGTGATATCTCAATGTAGTTTTGATTTGTATTTCCCTGATGGCTAGTAATGTTGAACATTTTTTCATGTGTCTGTTAGTCATTTGTATGTCTTCTTTGGAGAAGTGTCTGTTCGTGTCTTCTGCCCATTTTTTGACATGATTATGTTTTGTGAGTTGAGTTTGAGGAGTTTTTTATAGATCTTGGATATCAGCCCTTTGTCTGTAGGGTCATTTGCGAATATCTTCTCCCATTCCATGGGTTACCTCTTAGTTTTGTTGACTATTCCCTTTGCTGTGCAGAAGATTTTTATCCTGATGAGGTCCCAAAAGTTCAATTTTGCTTTTGTTTCCCTTGCCTTTGGAGACATGTCTTGAAAGAAGTTGCTGTGGTCAATGTTGAAGAGGTTACTGCCTATGTTCTCCTCTAAGATTTTGATGGTTTCTTGTCTCACGTTTAGGTATTTCATCCATTTTGAGTTTATCTTACTCATTCTCCTCAAATACACATGGAACTTTCTCTAGAATAGACCACATACTGGGTGACAAATAAGGTCTCAACTGATACCAAAAGACTGAGATTATTCCTTGCATGTTTTCTGACCACAGTGGTTTGAAAGTGGAACTCAATCACAAGAAAAATTTTGGAAGGAATTCAAACACTTGGAAGTTAAAGAGCATCCTGCTTAAGAATGATTGGATCAACCAGAAAATTAAAGAAGAACTTAAACAATTCATGGAAACCAATGAGAATGAAAACACATCAGTCCGAAACCTGTGGGATACTACAAAGGTGGTCCTAAGGGGGAAATACATAGCCATCCAAGCCTCTCTCAAAAAAGTAGAAAAATCCCAAATGCACAAGCTAATCTTATGCCTAAAGAAGCTGGAGAGAGAACAGCAAATTAAACCTAAACCAAGCAGGAGAAGAAAAATAATCAAGATTAGAGAAGATATCAATGAAATAGAAACCAGAAAAACAGTAGAACAGATCAATGAAACTAGAAGCTGGTTCTTTGAAAGAATTAGTAAGATTGATAAACCTCTGGCCAGGCTTATCCAAAAGAAAAGAGAAAGGACCCAAATCAATAAAATCATGAATGAAAGGGGAGAGATCACAATTGAAAAATCCAGAATACACCAGCTGTCTCTACACCTTAAAGAACTGGAGAATCAACAACAAATCAAACCAACTCCACACGCAAGAAGGGAAATAATTAAGATTAGAGCAGAGATCAATGAGGTAGAAACCAGAGATACAGTAGAACGTATCAATGAAACTAGAAGCTGGTTTTTAAAAGAATCAATAAGATCGATAAACCATTGGCCACACTAATCCAAAAGAAAAGAGAGAAAGCCCAAATTAATAAAATTATGAATGAAAAGGGAGAGATCACAACTAACACCAAGGAAATAGAAACAATCATCAGAAATTATTACCAACAGGTCCACAGCAACTTCTTTCAAGATATGTCTCCAAAGGCAAAGGAAACAAAAGCAAAAATGAACTTTTGGGACTTCCTCAAGATCAAAACCTTCTGCACAGCAAAGGAAACAGTCAACAAAACAAAAAGGCAACCCACGGAATGGGAGAAGATATTTGCAAATGACAGTACAGACAAACGGTTGATATCCAGGATCTATAAAGAACTTCTCAAACTCAACACACACAAAACAGATAATCATATCAAAAAATGGGCAGAAGATATGAACAGACACTTCTCCAACGAAGACATACAAATAGCTATCAGACACATGAAAAAATGTTCATCATCACTAGCCATCAGGGAGATTCAAATTAAAACTACATTGAGATACCAGCTGACACCAGTTAGAATGGCCAAAATTAGCAAGACAGGAAACAACGTGTATTGGAGAGGATGTGGAGAATGGGGAACCCTCTTACACTGTTGGTGGGAATGTAAGTTGGGGCAGCCACTTTGGAGAAGAGTGTGGAGATTCCTGAAGAAATTAAGAATAGAGCTTCCCTATGACCCTGCAATTGCACTGCTGGGTATTTACTCCAAAGATACAGATGTAGTGAAAAGAAGGCCCATCTGTACCCCAATGTTTATAGCAGCAATGGCCACAGTTGCCAAACTGTGGAAAGAACCAAGATGCCCTTCAACGGATGAATGGATAAGGAAGATGTGGTAAAAATACACAATGGAGTATTATGCCTCCATCAGGAAGGATGAATACCCAACTTTTGTAGCAACATGGACGGGACTGGAAGAGATTATGCTGAGCGAAATAAGTCAAGCAGAGAGAGTCAAGTGTCATATGGTCTCACTTATTTGTGGAGCATAACAAAGAACATGGAGGACATGGGGAGATGGAGAGGAGAGGGAGTTGAGGGAAACTGGAAGGGGAGATGAACCATGAGAGACTATGGACTCTGAAAAACAACCAGAGGGTTTTGAAGGGGCGGGGGGGGTGGGAGGTTGAGGAACCAGGTGGTGGGTAATAGGGAGGGCACGTACTGCATGGAGCACTGGGTGTGATGCCAAAACAATGAACACTGTTATGCTGTAAATAAACAAATAAAAAAATGCATTAAAAAAAGAAATTATTACCAACAGTTATATGCCAATAAGCTAAGCAACCTAGATGAAATGGATGCATTCCTGGAAAACTACAAACTCCCAAAATTGAACCAGGAAGAAATTGACAACCTGAATAGACCAATATCTAGTAATCAGATTGAAACAGTAATCAAAACCTCCCAAAAACAAGAGCCCAGGATCTGACGGATTCCCTGGGGAATTCTACCAAACTTTCAAAGAAGAAATAACACCAATTCTCCTGAAGCTGTTCCAAAAAATTGAAGCAGAAGGAAAACTTCCAGACTCTTTATGATGCCAGCATTACCCTGATCCCCAAACCAGGCAAAGACCCTACCAAAAAGGAGAATTTCAGACCAAAATCACTGATGAATATGGATGCTAAGATTCTCAACAAGATCCTAGCAAACAGGATCCAGCAGCACATTAAAAAGATTATCCACGGGGCACCTGGGTGGTTCAGTGGGTTAAAGCCTCTGCCTTCGGCTCAGGTCATGATCCCAGGGTCCTGGGATCGAGCCCCACATCGGGCTCTCTGCTCTGCGGGGAGCCTGCTTCCTCCTCTCTCTATGCCTGCCTCTCTCCCTGCCTCTCTGCCTAGTTGTGATTTCTCTGTCAAATAAATAAAATTTTTAAAAAAAGATTATCCGCCATGACCAGGTGGGATTCATCCCTGGGTTACAAGGATGGTTCAACATTCGCAAATCAATCAATGTGATAGAAAAAATCAATAAGAGAAGAGAGAAGAACCACATGGTCCTCAAAATTGATGCAGAAAAAGCATTTGACAAAATCCAGCATCCGTTCCTGATTAAAACGCTTCAAAGTATAAGGATAGAGGGAACATTCCTGAACTTCATAAAGTCTATCTATGAAAGACCCACAGCAAATACCATCCTCAATGTGAAAAAGTTTGCAGCCTTCCCGTTGAGATCAGGAACACGACAAGGATGCCCACTCTCACCACTCTTGTTTAACATAGTATTAGAAGTCCTAGCAACAGCAATCAGACAACAAAGAGAAATAAAAGGTATCCAGATTGGCAAGGAAGAAGTCAAACTCTCTCTCTTCGCAGATGACATGATTCTTTATATGGAAAACCCCAAAGACTCCACTCCCAAACTACTAGAACTCATACAGCAATTCAGTAACGTGACAGGATACAAAGTCAATGTACAGAAATCAGTGGCTTTCTTATACACTAACAATGAAAATACAGAAAGGCAAATTAGAGAATCGATTCCATTTACTATAGCACCAAGAACCATAAGATACCTGGGAATAAACCTAACCAAAGAGGTAAAGGACCTGTACTCGAGGAACTACAGAACACTCATGAAAGAAATTGAAGAAGACACAAAAAGATGGAAGACCGTTCCATGCTCTTGGATTGGAAGAATAAACATTGTTAAAATGTCTATACTGCCTAGAGCAATCTATACTTTTAATGCCATTCTGATCAAAATTTCACCGGTATTTTTCAAAGAGCTGGAGCAAATAATCCTAAAATTTGTATGGAATCAGAAGAGACCCCGAATTGCTAAGGAAATGTTGAAAAACAAAAACAAAACTTGCAGCATCATGTTACCCGATTTCAAGCTTTACTACAAAGCTGTGATCACCAAGACAGCATGGTGCTGGCATAAAAACAGACACATTGACCAGTGGAACAGAGTGGAGAGCCCAGATATGGACCCTCAACTCTATGGTCAAATAATCTTCGACAAAACAGGAAAAAATATACAATAGAAAAAAGACAGTCTCTTCAATAAATGGTGCTGGGAAAACTGGACAGCTATATGTAGAAGAATGAAACTCGACCATTCTCTTACACCATACACAAAGATAAACTCGAAATGGATAAAAGACCTCAACGTGAGACAGGAATCCATCAGAATCCTAGAGGAGAACATAGGCAGTAACCTCTTCAATATCAGCCACAGCAGCTTCTTTCAAGATATGTCTCCAAAGGCAAAGGAAACAAAAGCAAAAATGAACTTTGGGACTTCATCAAGATCAAAAGCTTCTGCACAGCAAAGGAAACAGTCACCAAAACAAAAAGGCAATCCACGGAAAGGGAGAAGATATTTGCAAATGACAGTACAGGCAAAAGGTTGATATCCAGGATCTATAAAGAACTCCTCAAACTCAACACACACAAAACATAATTATATCAAAAAATGGGCAGAAGATATGAACAGACACTTCTCCAAGGAAGACATACAAATGGCTATCAGACACATGAAAAAATGTTCATCATCACTAGCCATCAGGGAGATTCAAATTAAAACTACATTGTAGTTTAAGTCAGCAAAAAGAAAAGGCAGTAGTATTGTAATTGAGTATTTGTCCCAGGTCAGTTTTCAACTGAACAAGGACATCCTTACACCTGACTGAAGAGCTACTGGATTCTTGCGTTCACTGGAATGAAATAAAGTTGCCTGTTCAAGAACACAAAAAAAAAAAAAAACAAACAAACAAAAAAAAAAACCCTACATTGAGATACCAGCTGACACCAGTTAGAATGGCCAAAATTAGCAAGACAGGAAACAACGTGTATTGGAGAGGATGTGGAGAAAGGGGAACCCTCTTACACTGTTGGTGGGAATGCAAGTTCTCCACTTTGGAGAACAGTGTGGAGATTCCTGAAGAAATTAAGAATAGAGCTTCCCTATGACCCTGCAATTGCACTGCTGGGTATTTACCCCAAAGATACAGATGTAGTGAAAAGAAGAACCATCTGTACCCCAATGTTTATTGCAGCAATGGCCACGGTCGCCAAACTGTGGAAAGAATCAAGATGCCCTTCAACAGATGAATGGATAAGGAAGATGTGGTACATATACGCAATGGAGTATTATGCCTCCATCAGAAAGGATGAATACCCAACTTTTGTAGCAACATGGACGGGACTGGAAGAGATTATGCTGAGCGAAATAAGTCAAGCAGAGAGAGTCAAGTGTCATATGGTCTCACTTATTTGTGGAGCATAACAAAGAACATGGAGGACATGGGGAGATGGAGAGGAGAGGATGTTGAGGGAAACTGGAAGGGGAGATGAACCATGAGAGACTATGGACTCTGAAAAAAAACCAGAGGGTTTTGAAGGGGCGGGGGGTGGGAGGTTGAGGAACCAGGTGGTGGGTAATAGGGAGGGCACATACTGCATGGAGCACTGGGTGTGGTGCAAAAACAATGAACACTGTTACACTGAGAATAAACAAATAAAAAAAATTTTAAAAAACAAGGAAATAGAAATAATTATTAGAAATTATTACATATGCCAACAAATTAAGCAACCTGGAAGAAATGGATGCCCTCCTGGAAACTTATAAATTACCAATACTGAAATAGGAAGAAATAGACAATCTGAATAGACCAATAACTAGTAACAAAATTGAAGCAGTAATCAAAAAACTCCCAAAAAAACAAGAGTCCAAGGCCAGAGGTTTCCCAGGAGAATTCTACCAAACAGCTAAAGAAGAAATAATACCTGTTCTACTGAAACTGTTACAAAAACTAGAAACAGAAGGAAAACTTCCAAACTCGTTCTATGAGGCTAGCATTACCCTGATCCCAAAACCAGGCAAAGACCCCTCCAAAAAGGAGAATTACAGTTCAATATCCCTGAACATGGATGCCAAAATACTCAGCAAGAACCTAGGTAATGCCAAACTGTGGAAAGAACCAAGATGCCCTTAAATGGATAAATGAATAAAGAAGATGTGGTCCATATACACTATGGATGAATACATAATACAATACATACAAATACATATAACAAAAACAATAAATACATATACATAATACAAATACAGAAAGGATGGATACCCAGCTTTCGTATCAACGTGGATGGGACTGGAAGGGATTATGCTGAGTGAAACAAGTCAAGCAGAAAGAGTCAATTATCATATGGTTTTGCTTGTTTGTGGAGCATAAGGAATAACACGGAGGACATGGTGAGATGGAGAGGAGAAGGGAGCTGGGGGAAATTGGAGGTGGAAACGAACCATGAGAGACTGTGGACTCTGAGGAACTAACTGAGGATTTTGGGGGGAGGGGCAAGGTTGGGTGAGCCTGGTGGTGGGAATTGTGGAGGGCACATATTGCATGGAGAACTGAGTGTGGTGCATACACAATGAATTCTGGAACAATGAAAAGAAATTTAAAAATAAATAACAATTTTTTAAAAAGAACCTAGCTAATAGGATCCAACAGTACATTAAAAGGATTATTCACCATGACCAGGTAGGATTTATTCCTGGAATCAAGGGTGGTTCAACATTTGCCAATCAATCAATGTGATAGAGCACATTAATAAAAGAAAATACATGAACCATATGATCCTCTTAATTGATGCAGAAAAAGCATTTGACAAAATACAGCATCCTTTCCTGACTAAAACTCTTTGAAATATATGGGATAGAGGGAACATACCTTAATATCACTAAAGTCATCTATGAAAAACCCACAGCAAATATCATTCTTAATGGGGAAAAACCGGGACCTTTCCCCTTAAGGTCAGGAATACAACAGGGATGCCCATTCTCACCACTTTTGTTCAACATAGTACTAGAAGTCCTAGCAATAGCAATCAGACAACAAAAAGAAATGAACTGCATTCAAATTGGCAAGGAAGAAGTCAAACTCTCTCTCTTTACAGATGACATGATACTTTATGTGGAAAACCCAAAAGATTCCACCCCCAAATTATTAGAACTCATACAGCAATTCAGCAACGTGGCAGGATACAAAATCAATAGACAGAAATCAGTTGCATTTCTATACACTAACAATGTGACTGAAGAAAGAGATATTAAGGAATCAATTCCATTTACAATACCACCAAAAACCATAAGATACCTAGGAATAAACCTGACCAAAGATGTAAAGGATCTATACTCTAGAAACTACAGAACACTCATGAAAGAAATTGAGGAAGACACAGAGATGAAAGCACATTCCGTGCTCATGGATTAAAAGAATAACCATTGTGAAAATGACTATGCTGCCCATAACTTTATTTTTAAAATATGGTTTAATTGATCTAAAATATTTTTTTCAAACAATGAGTCTTGGAACACTGAAAAATGAAATTATTTCAAAAAAATCAAATTATTGAGTTCAAATATAGCCAATGCCAATGTTTTACTGTTAGCAACAAAATCAGATTAAGATACATTAGAACCCTTCCCCAGGGGTACAGGTCTGTGAATCGCCAGGTTTACACACTTCACAGCACTCACGATAGCACATACCCTCCCCAATGTCCATAGCCCCCTCCCCCTCTCCCAATCCCACCTCCCCCCAGCAACCCCCAGTTTGTTTTGTGAGATTAAGAGTCATTTATGGTTTGTCTCCCTCCCAATCCCATCTTGTTTCATTTATTCTTCTATCCCCCTAACCCCCCATGTTTCTTCTCCATGTCCTGGCGATTCACAGACCTGTACCCCTGGGGATAAAAATACATTATATGTTTATTTAAAAAAAAAATTTGGAAGGGGAGGCGAACCATAAGAGACTATGGACTCTGAAAAACAACCTGAGGGTTTTGAAGGGTCAGGAGTGGGAGGTTGGGGGAACAGGTGGTGGGTAATGGGGAGGGCACGTTTTGCATGGAGCACTGGGTGTTGTGCAAAAACAATGAATACTGTTACGCTGAAAAAATAAATAAAATGGGAAAAAAAGATACATTAGAACCCTTCAACTGAACAGAAATTGGTTATGAATGTGATGGCCCCAACACTAGTAATCTTCTCAGAGCCTTCATGTGGAAAGAGTTATGGTTCAGTTAGCTATATCTGACTTTGCTGTATCTTTTAGTTTATCAGAATGAAAATTTCAGAATATGCATTTATTTCCTATTCAGTTGTGTATTCCTATGCAATAAATCCATTTATGGTGTTTATTATACCTGTCGAAGGACATTTACATTAAATCAGCTCAAAAATTTAAATTCAGAAAGCCAAGTAATAGCCTAAGACAAGTTAGGCTACCTAGAGTTTGTGGAATGTGCTAAGTTAACTTAACCTATATACAGGTTAAATATCCACAAAAGCAAGTAATTTTGATATCTCCAATTCCTGCATCCTCCTAAAGACGCATTTCTCTAGCAGATCCAAAGAGAAAAACCACCAAGGAAAGAGTCTTCATGATCTCAGGGAGAACATTTCACAGCTTATGTTTCATTTCAATTATCTCTTAGCTTCCTGTGGATGTTTGATTTATGACTGCTGTCAAGAAAACTTCTCAATTTCCAGTAAGAAGCTGAAGAAAGCCTGAATCGCCCACATCCCAGATGTCCAAGGTTCCAGCCACATGGCATATGTGAAAATATGAGTGATAGAGTTCTGCCTTCCAATTTTAGCTGAGGAAAATCAAGTTTTCGATTTTTCCTATCCATCCATTGACCATATCCCTTTTGAAATTCACAGTTTAAAGTAACAACTCCAAGAATATTATAAACCAATGAGCCAAAGACTTTATTTGAAAAAATAAAATTCTTTTAAAAATATTATTCCACACATAATAAAAATCCCCCAAATCCCTATGAAGCAGATTTAGTAAAATGATCCAAATCTCAAATAACCCAAAATCTAAGAAATAAGCATATTTTTCCCAGATGGAGAAAGATATATAGGGAAGAAAAACTATATTCAAAAATTTTCATGTGTGTTCACTGCCGTATTATTTATAATAAACAATATATAGAAACAACCTAAGTCCATCAGTGCATGAATGAAATCCTGCCATTTGCAACAATATAGATGGATCTCGAGAGCATTATGCTAAGTGAAATAAGTCGGAAAAAGACAAATATTATATGATCTCTTTTATATGTGGAATCTAGAAAGAAAGAGAGGAGAAAATGAAAGAAGGAAGGAAGGGAGGGAGGGAGGAAAGAAGTTAGAGAAAAAAGAAACTAATTCATATATAGGGAGACTAGATTGGTGGGAGAGGGAAGAAACTTTAAAAAATTAAAGCAATAAAAAAAGAGATTTACAAAAATGTAAAACAGTATCATTCTTCCCACTAAATTTTTGTTTTGGTAAATACAGTATTTTGAAATAAAAATACATTATTTATGTTAAAAATATATTTTTTTAATCTGAAGCATTTTGGCTAAATAAAGCCTCAGAAGCTCATAAAGAAGAGTTTATGTCTACTAATTATAGCCATCAAGTTTCCAGATGGTCTACAATTTTGCATTTTGTGAGAGAGTTTGCAGGTCTGTATATATTCTTGGCAATACTGAGACTCTTTCTTAATTGTAAGGTCATTTAGGGAGACCATAGTTGGAGACCAATAAATATAAACCCCAGGGGTTTTTACAAGTGGTTCCAGAATCTCTACATGCCTGTAGTAGACACTTAAGTTTCCAACACAGAACTCTTTTCTCCTTCTTCCTTCCTACCAGCTGAAGCTGAGCTCCCCCATTAGGAGATCCTGAGAGGATTTGAAGGAAAGTGGTCTGTCTGAGAGGTGATACCAGAAATCACTGACACTACCTGAGGAAGTGACATAGCAAAGGAAGGAAGTCTATACGGAATGTGTTAATGAGCAGATTATTATGGTGGACAACTGGAGCTCAGTGCCATTGGGGACATAAAGGAGACAGAGTAACAAACCTCCAAGTGTTCCCACCAAGGGGCAATCTCCGTTCTCCTCCATCATTGATTGACAACCACTGTGAGGAACATCAGGAACATCAGTTTCTCGGCACTTTCCAGTCTGCCCTACGTGCAAGCCAAGCAAGTTCCTGTGAAATCCCTCAGAGAAAGGGAATCCCAGGCAAATCTCTCCGGAAGAAAAAGAGAGAGAAACCGACGCTTGTAATAGGAAGCTATTACAAGTGTGCACCAGAAACAGTCCATAATAAGAAGATAAGGGCAGGTACCAGTGGCTTCTGCTATACCAAAAAAACTTCAGTTTTGTCCAGGTATCTACTTCTCCCTAGACAACTATTGCCTCAGGAGAATGAGGCATTTCCAGCTCCAAGGATGAGCCAGATTGATATAAAGTAATCTCATTTACATTTAAGGTATCTCAGAAATGGACATGCAGGTTAAGTCTAGCCAATAGGTATGGCCAGAGGTCATTAGGACAGAAGGGGGATTCTGGGGAAGTTTCTTTTTCCTAAAACAGAGGGTTTGAAATACATTGTCCCTCTTTTTCCTCAGATATTGCCATGTCCAGAGGTGAGTGCTGGTGCAGCTGCAGCCATCCTGTTGCATAACTAAGGGGAAGCCAACATTGTGGATAGATGTGAAGAACCTGGGTCCTAGAGAAGACATACTGATGGCCAACAGACACATGAAAAGATGCTCCACGTCACTCATCATCAGGGAAATGCAAATCAAAACCACAATGAGATATCACCTCACACCTGTCAAAAGTGGCTAAAATGAACAACACAGGAAACAAGTGTTGGAGAAGATGTGGAGAAAAAGGAACCCTCTTGCACTGTTGGTGGAAATGCAGACCAGTGCAGCCACTGTAGAAAAACAGTACAGAAATTCCTTTAAAAATTAAAAATAGAAAAAAAAAATTAAAAATAGAATTACCATATGACCCACTAATTCCACAACTGGGTATTTACCCAAAAAATACAAAAATACTAATTCATAAAGATATATACACTCCTGTGTTTTTTGAAGCACTATTTACAATAACCAAATTATGGAAGCAGCCCAGGTGTCCATCAGTAGAAGAATGGATAAAGAAGATGTGGTATATATACAATGGAATATCATTTAGCTATAAAAAGAATGAAATCTTGCCATTTGTAACAATATGGCTGGATCTAGAGAGTATTATGTTAACTGAAATAAGTCCGTCAAAGAAGAATAAATCCCATATGATTTCACTCATACCTGGAATTCAAGAAAAAAACAAATGAACAAAGAAAAAAGAGACAAACCAAGAAACAGATTCTTAACTATAGAGAACTAATGATTACCAGACGAGAGGTTGGGGTTGGGGAGATGAATGAAATAGGTAAAGGGGAATAAGAGTACACTTACCATGATGAGCACTGACTAATGTATAGAATTTTTGAATCACTAGATTGTACACCTAAAATAACACTGTATGTTAACTAACTGCAATTAAAACTGAATAAAAAGATAAAAGGGCCCGTGTCTTGACATCATTGAGCACATGAATCAACCAAGCCTGAATCCTCTTTTCTATCCAGGCTATTCATGTGAAATTGTATTTCTTTATGTTTAGGCCAGTGTGTTTTAAGATTTCTGTTACTTACAGAAAAAAGCGACTCAACACCAGTATCCATAGACTGAACAGGTGATATGAATGAATGATATAACTGCTACTGTTTCCACTGGTGCTGTGATTGAAAAACATCCATTCACGATTGTTACTAAAATATTCATACTATCTCATTTATTCCATCAATCAAGAGATAATGAAAATATCACCAACCATAGTGTTCATAGAAATTTTTTATCTTAAAGATGGACCTTTGTTTTTGAAAAAAAAAAATTTTTAAATAGTTAAAGATAATAAATATGCTATTTTATTAGAGAAAACAAACCATTGTTAACATTTATAGAGACTTTTCTCATTTATAAAGCATTTTTCACCTAAAAGAACCTTAAGCTAGTATTTTTGTCCTGCCCAAGTTATACATAAGGAAACTAGGACTCCAAAATGATAAGTAGCCCATCCACAGTCTTCCATGTATTCAGAACTTACTTCAAGTCCCAAACCCAGCTCCTCTGATTACAAATACCAAGGTGTCCTCTTAGCTGAGAAGCCTGAGATTGAGTGAAACCTTATGCATTCCATCCTCTGCCCACACTGCCAAGAAAAATTATACAGCACTTTTAGGTAACAAGGATGGGATCCTATTAAGAAGAAAGATCCCTGGGGACACCTGGTTGGTTCGGTTGATTGAGCATCTGCCTTAGGCTCAGGTCATGATCCCAGGGTCCTGGGATGGAGCCCCGTGTTGGGCTCCTTGCTCAGCAGGAAGGCTCCTTCTCTCTCTGCCCGACGTTCCCCCTACTTGTGCTTTTTCTCTCCCTCTCTCTCTCTGACAAATAAATAAATAAAATCTTCTAAAAAAATAAAAAGAAGTAAGATACCCAAATAGAAGCATGTAGTACAAATGAATCTCTAGGTAATTCTGGTAAGCAATTATACTTAAAAAGACTGCTTTGAGCAACACTGGACTGTTAGCAGCCTCCAACTTGCTTTCTGGAATTCATGCGTTGTGGGGAAATTTTTACGAAATTTTCAAATAAACAAAAGAGTCAAACTTACAAGCAGATTCTTTTCTTTTATTTAGGCTCAGCCTGGGTTTATATTTCTGCATTGTTCTGTAATACTTTAATTTACTTGGTGTTGTTTTCATCTTATAATTCAAAGGATAACACATACTTGAAACACATAATATGTAAAAACAAAGATAAAAACAGTCTTGGGGTTTTTTTTTAATGCTTATTATAACATAAAAGAAGACATGAATAATTGAAAGCACTGAGCATGTTCCTGGATGGGAAGACAGTATTATTAAGAATCCAATTCTCCCAGGACACCGAAGGTGGCTCAGTTGGCTAAGCATCTGCCTTCAGCCCAAGTCATGATCCCAGGGTCCTGGAATTGAGTCCCCCATGCTTTTCTCTCTTCTCCCTGCTTGTGCTCTCTCTTGTTATCTCTGTCTCTGTCTCTCTCTCTCTCTCTCTCTCAAACAAATAAACAAGATATTTTTCATAAAAAGTCAACAATTCTCCCTAAATAAATAAAAAAATTTGATGTAATTTCCACTGAAATCTCAACAGGATTTTTGTCCAAATAATTCTATAGTTTCTATCAGTCAGAATTAAGTTGAGTTCTGAGTAATAGAAAGTCCAAAATAATAGTGGGAAAAGCAAAATTTAAAAAATAAGAGCCTATTTCTCTCTCAGGTAAGCATAGTCCAAAAGTGAGTGACATAGGGCTATAGTAGCTCCTCTTGTCTCTGAGAACAAGGCCTCCCTCATCTTCCAGCTCTGCCATTTCCAGACATGGCTTCCACTGCTGATCCACACTGTCTCCTCAAGCTCCAACAATGATGTCTGCATGGGGAAAAGGGAAAGGGAGAGGACAAGGACATGTTCCTTTCCTCAAAGAATCCTTCCAGAGGTTGAACACACCCCTTGCCCTTATTATCCATTGACTGGATATCGCTCACATAGCCACACTTCACTTCCGGGGAGATTTGGAAATGTAGTCATTATACTTGGCAGCTGCGTTCACCTAAACACTGAGAGTTTTATTTGTATAAAAGAAGGCAAGGATGGGTTTGGCAGGACCACTAGCTATGTCTAACACATCATGTGCCTTCTAGATATTAAACAGCTACTGTTATTAAAGTATATTCATACCTACTGTAGAATAAAATAACAGAGAAGTCGTTCAAAATAGAAAACACAAGAGTAGATAGGAATTTATTATATGACAAAAAGGAACCCCTGAAATTATAATCTTGGGTTAGAAAGACTTTAAAGTACAACATCAATATCAGAAACAATGAAATACTGCTAGATCTGACTGTGTAGAATCTATTGCAAGATTTCAGCACATAAGAAAAAAACCATAAAATAAAATAAAACAAAACAAATATGAGAGGGGGAAAAACCAACCTATGGGACAGAAAAAAAAAGGGTAACAACTTCTTTTTTTTTTAAGATTTTATTTATTTATTTGACAGAGAAAGACACAATTGAGAGAAGGAAACACAAGGAGGGGCAGTGGGAGAGGGAGAAGCAGGCTCCCCGCTGAGCAGGGAGCCCAGTGCGGGGCCTGGAAGCCAGGATCCCAGGACCACACCCGAGCTGAAGGCAGACGCCCAATGACTGAGCCACCCAGGCTCCCGGAAGATGTACTTCTAATATTCAAAGAGTCCTTTAAAATTAGTGATGCCAACCTCCACTTGCAGCAAGGATGGAATAACAAAGATTAGATTTATTCTCCTGCATTAAACAGTTAAAGACCTGACAGTTCTATGACACAGCAAATAAGACACTTGTGCATCCCATAACAAAGGACAGGGATCCTCGAGGGACAAGAAACATGCAAGGGAAGCCTGAAGGTTACCTCAGATCACTCCCTTGGTAGAGTTTCCAGACTGCAGCAGGGTCAGGGGAAAACCAAGGGGAGCACAGCTGATTCCTGCAGGAGAAGACAGAGATAAGGGACAGGGAAGACTAAGGAAACCGGTGTTCACCAGGCAGAGGCTCTGAGAAAAGAGAGTTACACAAAGATGTCGGGAGATACGTAGAAGATCTCCTCAAGGACTCGACAACAGTACTGACCGGTGGATGGCTTCGAGGAAACTACCTGAGGCTGCGGAAAGAACCACCCAAAAGAATTTGAGGGAGTAGTCTTCAGAGTCCACAGCAGGAGCTGTGCCCATTCTTTCCAACTACACTGAGAAACCCCATAATTCGTCAAGCGAATGGGCCCTACAACAAATGATTCCCCGCTCCTTCCTAACAAATTCCAAAAGCAAGACCGCAAGGTTCAAACAGGTTCCAATTAACTGTAATTAATTTCAAAACAAAGCTCAGAATGTTCGTAAGAGCATTAAAGTATTCAGCACCCAATGAGTTAGAATACAAAATATCTAGCATCTATTTAAATTACCAGTAGACAAATATAACCTATGATGAAGAAAAAAAAATCAATCAAAACTGACCCAAAACTTACACAGATGAATGAATTAGCAGACAAATACATTAAAACAATTATTGTAACCGTACTCCGTAGGTTCAAACAGCCAGAGGAATGACAGAATACATGAAGTGGACACATGGAAGATAATTTTAGAAAATCAAAATTCTACAAGTAAAAACTAAAATTTCCGAGATGGGGGACACCTGGGTGGCTCAGTCGGTTAAGTGTCTGCCTTCGGCTCAAGTCACGATCCCAGGCTCTTGGGATGGAGTCCTGCATGGGGCTCCTTGCTCAGCAGGGAGCCTGCTTCTCTCTCTGCCTTTGCCTGCCTCTCTGCCTACTTGTACTCTCCTGCTCTCTCTCTCTCTGACAAATAAATGAATAAATAAATAAATAAATAAATAAAAGCTTTAAAAAAGAATATTTTAAAAATTTCCAAGATGGAAAATAGACTAGATGGGATTAATAATATATTAGATATTTTTCTTTCCCTTCCCCTACGTTTATCTGTTTTGTTTCTTAAATTCCACATATCAGTGAGATCACATGATATTGGTCTTTCTCTGATTGGCTTATTTTGCTTAGCACAGTGCCCTCCAGCTCCATCCACATCATTGCAAATGGCAAGATTTCATTCTTTTTGATGACTAGTATTCCAATGTGTGTGTGTGTGTGTGTACACACTACAAGAGACAAACCATAAGAGACTCTTAACTCCGGGAAACAAACTGAAGGTTGCTGGAGGGGAAGAGCGTGGGGAAACAAGGTAGCTAGGGGATGGGCATTAAGGAGGGCACTTGATGGAATGAGCACTAGGTGTTATAGGCAACTGATGAATCAATACATTAATTAAATTGAATGTAAATAAAATTTAAAAATTACTGACACTTTAAAATAAGACTTGATGTCCATTAGTAAGTTCTCCAAATTTCTTCTTCAAAGAAAACAGCATTTACTTGTGGAGCATAAGGAATAACACGGAGGACATTGAAGATGGAGAGAAGAAGTGAATTGGGGGAAATCAGAGGGGGAGATGAACCATGAGAGACTGTAGACTCTGAGGAGCTAACTGAGGGTTTTGGAGGAGAGGGGGTGGGGGGTTGGGTGAGCCTGGTGGTGGGGAGTAAGGAGGGCACATATTGCATGGAGCACTGGGTGTGGTGCATAAACAATGAATCTTGGATGACTGAAAATAAAAATAAAAATATGATTTCTAATGGTTCTATTATATTCCAGTAGAGGTATGTACTCATAGTTGATATAATAAATATCTTTAATTTTAAACCTATAAAAATGAGGGAAAAAAAGAAAATAGCAGGTTAGACACTGCAGATGATAAGATTAATAACCATGAAGGCACTATCCAACATGAAAACAATAAACCCAGCAATCTGAAGCTCAATGAGCCTCCTACACAAGAAGGAACACTGAACTAAGACACAGCATGATAAAATTACTTAAAGCCAGGGATAAGGAGAAAATCTTCAAAGCAGACTTGACCCTTCAGAGTAGCACCCCAAAGGAGTCTTGCGTTCAGCCTTCTGGGCTCAGAAAGTGATTCTGCTGTGCCCCTCCCCCAGGGGTAGGAACTAGTGAGCATGAATGACATTAGCCAAGCTTCCGAGAGTCCTTCAAATAAACTACGTACTCAGAACGGAGCTTCTTACACAGTGCACCCCGAGTAAGCATTGATGGATACATGCTCAGTAAATACTGAGTCTTTGATGTGGGCGGACCTTGAGTCTCCATTTTGTCATAATATTAGATCCAGGGCTGTATGTCGATAAATGAATGCTTTGGTCACTTTTTGGATAATATTTTTTTCATTTGCAGTTTGTGAAAAGCCACTCAGACTTCCCAGTGGCAAGACTAGTCCACACAGACCTGATAGAGGGTGTAATGTGCTTTCCTATCCTGTTATGTAAGCCCCCTCAAAGCACAGAGAAGTTTTCTTCTTTTCTCCTTTAAGAAGGATAATTGGGTTTGGCAACATCTAGAGTGGAAGAGTTTTCTTTTCTCCTGGTGATGCCAAAAGAAATAGATGGCAAATGCCCTCCAAGTCTCAGGTATTGCAACTAAAATCCCTTTCCATGCCCAAGGTAGCAGCTGGATTGACTTTGGCTTGGTCTTGACCTCCAGGCTTGGTTCAGGGATCCAGAATAGAGGCCACACCGACCAGCAGCAAGCAACCCTATCCGGCCCAGGAGAGGCAACACTGCCAAGTTTCAACTACTCGAGTGTCACACTGTCTTCTTACCTGCTGCCATGGCTTCCCTTTCTCAACCTCCATCCAAGGTGAAGGAAAGGAAAGAGCCACAGAGGGGCCTCCCTAGGAGTAAAAACCACACGCCCTCCCCTTCGCATGAGTTGAAAAGGATGCTGCTTTCTTCTCTGATTAACTGGAGGGTCCAAAAACAACCTGTAGACACTTTTATGAGTACTTTCCCTTGGTCTCAATCTCTCACAGGCCACACTGATTTCTGGTTGAGAACAGAGACCCAAATCAAAGCACTAGCTGCTTTGTCTTGATTTTTCATTCATTTTTTAAGTCAACAAATATTTATTGAGCACTTAGTATGAGTCAAGAATTCTATTGGGAAGTCAGTGTATGCAAAATCAGATGCTCTCTCCCCTCGGGGGGCTTATAGTCCAATGCAAAAGAAACACATGAATTGGGGCACCTGGGTGGCTCAATCGGTCGAGCCATTGCCTTCGGCTCGGGTCATGATTCTGGAGTCCCGGGATAGAGCCCCGTATCAGGCTCCCTGCTCAGCAGGGAATCTGCTTCTCCCTCTGCTCCTCACCCTGCTTGTGCTCCCTCTTTCCGAAATATATAAATAAAATATTTTTTTCAAAAAAGAGAGAAATACATGAATCAAACTGTTGCACAAAAATGGCAATCATGATGGGCACAGTGAAAGGCGTAGGTGGTGTGAGAAAGGTTGAGCAAGTGTGAGTGGGAAAAGGATGGGTGTCAGTTTCAGAAACAGCACGTGACCTATTTTAAAATACATGTTTATTATACTTATGTGGAAATAGTGGCACCTGTGGTTCATCCAAAACCTTGCGATTTTTAGTTGTGTGTTAGCGGGACAGTATCACAGAGACTTGTAGTCAGAAGACCTGAGCTTGTGTTCAAGCTCTGCCAGTTGTCAGCTGGGTACTCAGAAATAAGTTTTGTACTCCTCTTCCATTGTGTGCAAAATTCAAAAAATAGTATCACCTGTCCTTCCTAAATTACAGATTTGTTGAAGAAAGAAAAATGTAAACCCATCTATCAACTCTACATGGTTGTAGAAAGATACTCTCATATGAACACACGTTTTTTAATAATAGAGGCTCGAATGGAACATACCACTTTGCAATTTATGTTTCATTTAACATAGGGTGAGCATAATACATATTTAAAACTGTATCACTCATTTATTTTGGTCATATAACAATATTATTGTATTGTTGGAAGATTTACTTTTATATTTATCAGTGATGCTCATATCCATTGGCTTTGTCATTATCTAAGTACATGAAGAACAACCTACTGAGGGGATAAATTAGGGGTCTTTCCTTCCAGAATGAAGGATATTAGTACCAACCCAGTCTCCTTTGAAATGAATTTGCTTTCCTTTATTTGGCCCATAAAATCTGCATCCTTTAGGAAGGCTTGACTTTACCATGTAGAGAGAAACCAAAGGGGGGGGATTGAGGCAAATGCAGTCAGAGGGTTTTGAGACTTGGTGTTCCTCCACAGCCTCACTGCCTGCTGAGAAAGCAAGGGGAACCCCCCAAGAGGGACCTGGGGATCAGCCTAAGGCTCTGGGAGAGGAGGTGCCAGAGTGGGGGGATTACGAATCCCAGGCAGGCCCTGGATGGGAAATAAAATAGATCAAACCAAGAGCTCGGCTCACTCACAAATCAAAAGAAACTTCTCAGCAGGGTTCTCATCAGGAACAACCTGGATGCCAGCCAAAGGAAAACCAGAGGGGATTATAGACTTCCAATAAAATAAATCCACACAAGTAAGCAGATCTTTTTTCCCTGATGAGAAGCAGTGCTGCCTTGTTTCATTCAGGAACATCTCACTCATTCTAGCACACTTTACAGGACAAGGGTGTCTCATCATTTGACATCGTATGCCTTGCATCACCAAGCACAACCACACATATTTGTTGTGTGAATTTAATCAAATCAAACAACTCAGGTGGACAAAAAGAAATCACTGTTGTCTGAGTACATAGCATGCATGATGAACTTGGCAAGAGGTGTAAAATGTGTGACTATGAAGCAAAGTGGCCAGCCTTCCTTGTGCCATCAATGGGAGCAGACCAGTTCCCTTACAGCTCCATTTCATGCTTAATCCACACCAAACCCAGTTTTGTTGCAAGAGTTGGGGATATCATTTGACAGCAAAATGCCTAAGAACATCAAGAACCCTCCTCAACCACCTTGGGCTTAAAGATCAACCCTATTTCCCTTTTCAGGCTAAAGAGCATCCTATTTGACAAAAGAGGAAACTGGGCCATAAAGCCACATGACGGAACTAGGATTCAAACTCAAGTGTGTTACATTCTGGGGTTATACTGACCTCTAGGGAGCTTCCAGCATGGAGCAAAGGACTGAGGAAGGAGGACCACTGAGTAATGTCCTTTGAGAACACCACTGACATAGATCTGAGCCCCCAGAAGCAGCAGCACTCTGGCCATCAGAAAGTGAAACCCAGGGACCTTGGCTCCGACATAGTGATGAAGCTGAGGGACTTAGCCATGCACTTTCTGGGTTCCCGGGAGGGTCTTCTAATGACCTACCTCTTGTGGCCCCCTGCTTCCATCCAAAAGTTCCTCCTTCCTGAATATCTCCTTCTTAAATATCTGCAGGTTCGGAATAACTATAGCAGTACTCTGGAGGGTATGCAAACATCTGAGAACCAGGAGTATGTGATCTTCTGGTTGCTCGAACTCATGGATCACATGCCAATCCTTGGAACCAGGAGTTGGTCAACAACACCCAAAGCAACTAGAAGCTGTTGCCAGAAGAACAGAAGTTATGGAACAGAGGAAAAGGAAATAGATGTTGAAAGGATGAAAGCGACAAGTATCTACTACACTGAATGATGAGTAAGAGGCATACATCTCAGTCTCCCACTCCTCAGTCTGAGGGAAGGTTGCACAGGCCCAGAAATAGAAATAAAATGAACAGGAACAGCAAAGGTGCTCATTGGCTTCTGGTGGAAGATAGTTGTAGGCTTCCTTTCTTTTTTGACTACCATCAACCCTGAAGATAGTTTTTATACTTACATTTTTTATATATTTTTTTAATTTTTTATTTTTTTAATTTCTTTTCAGTGTACCAGAATTCATTGTTTATGCACCACACCCAGTGCTCCATGCAATACATGCCCTCCATAATACCCACCACCAGGCTCACCCAACTTCCCACTCCCCGCCCCTTCAAAACCCTCGGATTGTTTTTCAGATTCCATAGTCTCTCATGGTTCATCTCCCCCTACAATTTCCCCCAGTTTTTCTCAAATACTTGTGCAGATTCTGGATGGAGGGCTTAGAGTAGAACATGTTTAAAAGTGGTTCATTCAATCTGGGGATAATGGGCATTTGCCAGTTTGGACCAGATTCTGTTTTCTCTGGCTCCCTACCTCCACCTCATCCTCAGGAGCTATTGGCCAGGTATGTAGTCTTGGCTCAGCCATTAATACACTCCTGCTGGGGCATCAGATCATTGATAGATGTGACTTGGTGTTCTTGGTCATGGGTAGCAATATCCAGTTCACAGAGCAGCAGTAGGACAGCTGACATTGGGCACTACTGTCTTTATATTCAAGCAGATGAAACTCTCTCCTAGACCTCAGTTTAGGGGACCCCATGTTGGCCCTCTTCTTGCTGTACCTCACAAGGAATCTACCAGTCCATAGGACATACCTACTCAGAGGCTAAAATCCATCCCTGATTCTAGATTGTGCTTCAAATACATAGGTCCCCCGAATTCTCTGCCTAAATGACCCCAAGGTTATTTCCAGAACCTGTGTGGTCTGCTTCCCTATACTCATCCCCTGCAAGGATACCACTCTCACTTCTAGACCCCAAGGATGGTCAAGAGAGGACTTTTGTGGAAAATGTGCATGGTGCTTGTATATTCAGACTGAAGTAGGGAAAAAAGGAAGGATGGGCTAGGGTGTGGGGCACAGAAGCCAAGGGCTAGATTTCAACCCATGGAGTTCTAAGGAGTCAAGAATTCTAAGTTTGACTGGGCATTTACCCTAAAGATACATATATAGTGATCTGAAGGGGCACATGCACACGAATGTTTTTAGAAGCAATGCCCACAATAGCCAAACTATGGTAAGAAGCTTGGTGTCCATCAACTGATGAATGAATAAAGGAGATGTCGTATATATATACAATGGAATACTATGCAGCCATCAAAAAACCCTGAAATCTTGACATTTGCAACAACGTGGATGAAACTAGAGGATATTATACTAAGCGAAATAAGCCAATCAGAGAAAGACAGTTATCATATGATCTCTCTGGTATGAGGAATTTTAGAAGTAGGATGGGTGTTCATGGGAGGATAGGAGGGAAAAACGAAACAAGATGGGACTGGGGAAGGAGACAAACCATAAGAGACTCTTAATCTCAGGAAACAAACTGAGGGTTGCTGGGGGGTGGGATGGGGAGGGTTAGGGTGCCTAGGTTATGGACATTGGGGAGGGTATGTGCTATGATGCGTGCTGTGAATTGTGTAAGACTGATGAATCACAGAGCTGTACCCCTGAAACAAATAGTACCTTATATATTAATAAAAATTCATAAAAAATAATTCTGAGTTTGAGATTGACCTTTCAGCTGACTACGAATATATTTGTCAAGGAAGGAGGATTTAGCACATTTTAATAGGTTGTTCATTGCCTTATAACTTATTTTGAATTTTTAAATATTTACACATATGGTACTGGGCTTCCATCTATATACTTTTGCTACAAGTCCTGCAGTTGTTAAGAAAAGGCTTGACCTTTGTCAACAGAGGTAGGGCAGCTGGCAAGTCAGATGAGCCAGATTGTTCCTAGGGCATGGTTTTACTAACGTTCTCTACCGGCCTTCCTTTGCTGCCTATCTTCTAAGTCTCATTCTCTCATCTTGCCAGCAATTGTCTTTCAGTAATGTTCTTTCTTGTCTGTAATGGGGGGGGGGGGGTTGCTTAAATCAGTCAATTTCTTTTTTTTGTTGTTTAATATTTTACTTATTTATTTGAGGGGGTCACAAGCTGGGGAGTGGAGGGGGAGGAGAGGGAGAAGCAGACTTCCCGCTGAGCAAGGACATGGGGCTCAATCCTAGGACCCTGGAAACATGACTTGAGCCAAAGGCAGAGGCTTAACCAACTAAGCCACCCAGGGGTACATATACCTTGAAAAGGTATATGCACCCCTACGTTTATTGCAGCATTATTTATAATAGCCAAGTAATGGAGGAAACCTAAGTGTCTATTCATAGATGAATGGATAAAGAAGATATGGCATGCATATATGTGTGTGTATATATATATATATATGTGTGTGTGTATATATATATACATATATATATATATACGAATATTACTCAACCACAAAAAAAATGTCTTGCATTTGTGACAACATGGATGGAGCTAGTTGGTGTCCCGCCAAGTAAAAGAAGTCAGAGAAAGACAATGCCATAAGATTTCACTTATGTGTGGATCATAAAAAGACAAAACAGATGAAAAAACAGCATCATAAATACAGAGAACAAACTGGTTGTTGCCATAGGGATGGGGTCACAGGAACAGGTGAAATAGGTGAGGGGGATTACACAGTACAGACTTCTAGTTTTTAAAATAAAAAAATAATGGGGATGAAAAGTACTGCATAGGGCAGTCAACAATATTGTAGTAACTCTGTATGGCGACTATACTCAGTGCAGAGAGGATAGCATAATGTGTAGAATGTCAGATCACTATGTAGTGCTCCTGAAATTAATATAACCTTGTACGTTAACTAGACTGCAGTTAAAAAAAAAAAAAGTAGACCCTCCTCTTCTGCTAGCCGCCTCTCCCTAGGACACTTACTCTCAATTTATTAAAAATCTGACCTCTCTAGCACTCATAGGCTCCAGGGAGAGCGAACTGTTCTCAAAAATTACAGTCACAGTTAGAGGGCCTCTGGGGATTGTAACCCACACAGCTGTGGGTCTGGGAAATGTTGTTCAGACTGTTTCCAACCCAGGCCTTAAGCCTGAGTCACCTTTGGGACTATTATGCAAAGGATCACTCTCCAATCACAGGTCCAGGCGTCTGGTCTCTACGGATGAGCAAAGGTGAAAAGTTGGAAAGACTTAGCTCCAGAGGAAAAAAATAATTTTTAAGAGCATACCACATCTTAGCAGGGGATCCTCCAACCCAGACTCAACAAAATTATTAGGATTTCCTCAACTTGTGCCATGATTGCCGATGAATCTCTTCTTATGGCAGTATAAGCTATTGTAGAATTATACATCACGCACACAGCCCACATCCTCCACACACAAACACAAATCACAGCTTGCACACACCAATGTACATACCTACTTTATTTACATAGGGAGAAGGAAAAGGCCATCAGGATGGCCAACCGTATGTTCGCTGTGATTATATTTTTTATTGTGATTATTGATTAGGAGTAAGATTATAGATTACTTACACTTCCTACTTTTTCAACAATAAACAGATTCATTTGTGTAATTAAAACCCAAGAAGCATGGGGCACCTGGGTGGCTCAGTGGGTTAAAGCCTTTGCCTTCGGCTCCGGTCATGATCCCAGATTCCTGGGATCGAGCCCCACATCGGGCTCTCTGCTCCGCAGGGAGCCTGCTTCCTCCTCTCTCTCTGCCTGCTTCTCTGCCTAGTTGTGATTTCTCTCTGTCAAATAAATAAAATAAAATAAAAACCAAGAAGCATGAAAAAGAAAACTGCAAGGAAAATGTTCAAATTCTAAATCTGAGAGCTTCAGTTTCATACAGAAGTACTAGATTAAGGCTCACGAGTCTCCACTGCTGAGAAAACGCAGTCAAAATCCTGTGAGTTTCCTTTGATGAGAACATCAGAATTATAACAGACTCAACGTTTTCCTGGAATCGCCCGCTTCACTATGTGTTAATACTGCCTTTAAACAGGTAGTTAATAAGTTTGTTTCTATTTTTGTGTCCATTGGGCTGGCTTTCCATTCTGTGGTGTTTTGTTGAGGATTCCTGGAACCACTATAAACATGCATCAGGCACGTACTGCATGGAGCACTGGGTGTGGTGCAAAAACAATGAACACTGTTACGCTGAAAATAAACAAATTAAAAAATATATATATAAATACACAATTATCAGCTACAAATTAATAAAACACATACACCAAAAAAAAAAAAAAAAAAAACATGCATCAGTAGCTCTCCTGGTAAAGAAACCTTCTTGCCAGCTTTCCCATAAAGGCTGGAGGCAGACTTGAAATTTGGACCTCATTTCTCTTTCCACTCAAACTTTAGGGACATCTTCACATTGTTCTCAAAGAGAGCTATTTTTTTCTTTTTCCTCTTCTTAGTTCAAAGAATTTGCCATCATTTGGCCAAAGCTCATACATTTATGATGGAAATGTATTATTTTATAAGTTCTCAACCTAAATTTGCTTCTTTGTATGCAGGGAAAAAGTCAGGACCCCAAATAAACATCTATTCTGTACAAAGGAAAATCTGAAGTCAGTCTCTAATATTGTGGAGTCTGGAGAGTTTCCCATGTGGTACTTGTTAGAGGGAGAATGAAAAGTCCAGAAGAATAAGTATCTGCAGAGGGTGGGCATAAGACAAGCCAAGTCAGTTTTCAGTTTCCCTTAAGAAGCAAGAGTTAGTTGTAAGAGGTCCAGGAAGAGATGGGTTAAGAGCTTGCTTTGGGCAATCAAACAGATCTGGATGCAAATCCTGATCCCAGTATATATACATCCATATACATATGTATATACTGGGATCAGGATTTGCATCCATACACTAGCCTTACAATCTTTTTTTCTTCGATTTTATTTATTTATTTGACACAGAGGTCACAAGTAGTCAGAGAGGCAGGCAGAGAGAGAGGGGGAAGCAGGCTCCCCGCTGAGCAGAGAGCCTGATGCGGGGCTCGATCCCAGGACCCTGGGATCATGACCTGAGCCGAAGGCAGAGGCTTTAACCCACTGAGCCACCCAGGCACTCCTAGCCTTATGATCTTAAAGAAACTACTTAATGTCTGTGTGTCCTGATTTTCTCATCTATAAAAAAGGAATTCTAGTAGTATCTACTTCATAGTTCCTTTTCTCTTTGTGTGCCTTTTACATTTTTGTTTTGTTCTGTTTTGTTTGGAGGGATTAACTAAGATTTAGCCTGTAAACTACCAAGCACCATATCCGGAACAGGTTCCTAATACAGATTAGCCTTTCAAAGTCTATCTGGGGGATACTTCCAGCCAACATGGAGTAACGGAATCAGATTTATCATCCTTCCTGGACAATTTGAAAACCAGACAAAATCTATGAAGAGAATTTTCCAAGACATTGGACATCAGGCAATGAAGGACAATGATCCCCAAGAGATGAGAAACAAATGAACTGAGTTTTTTAATTTCCCCAGCTTAGTAGCTAGAAGGAGTTTCCAGAGCACAGAGCACAGACAGGAGCCCAGGCATAACTTGGCAGCCTCTCTGTGCTGAGGAGACAGAGTTGAAAATCTGACAAGGACAAAAAGTCTAAAGTTTTAGGGCAAAGGGGAAAGCTGCACTGAGTGAGAAGTCTGGAGGCCTACAGAGGGTCCCCCAGAGTCTCCAGTGAAGACCAATCAGTGCATGCAGGTGAGGAAGCTTCCCAAACCAGAAAGTGAACCGCTTGGGAAGATTAAAGTGAACACACCCCAAAGATCACACCAGGCCAGGCATGGCTCTTGTTCCTACCAGCCAGAGGGGCAAAACCTCATAATTTGTGGGCATTAGGGAGAGTACACAGAAGGGCTTTGTCACTATAAAGGATAAAATTAGCCCTATACTAAATGCTGCTTTGATAACCTAGAAAAGCGTAAAAGCAAGCCCCAGAAGGATCAAACTGTTTATCAAGTAACTTGTTTATTTTTTATTTTTTATTATTTTTTATTATGTTATGTTAGTCCCCATACAGTACATCATTAGTTTTTGATGTAGTGTTCTATGATTCATTGTTTGCTTATAATACCCAGAGATCCATGCACTATATGCCCTCCTTAATACCCATCACTAGGCTAACCCATCCCCCTAGGCACCTCCCTTCTAAAACCCTCATTTTGTTTCTCTGAGTCCATAATCTCTCATGTTTTGACCCTCCCTCTGATTTTTCCCTTCCTTCTCCTAATGTCCTCCATACTATTCCTTATGGTCCACAAATAAGTGAAACCATATGATAATTGGCTTCTTCTGCTTGAATTATTTCACTTAGCATAATCTCCTTCAGTCCCACCTATGTTGATGCAAAAGTTGGGTATTCATCCTTTCTGACGGTGGCATAATTCTCCATTGTATATATGGATCACATCTTCTTTATCCATTTGTCTGTTGAAGGGTATCTCAGCTCTTGCCACTGTTTGGCTATTGCAGACATTGCTGCTATAAACACTAGGATGCATATGCCCTTCTTTTCACCACGTCTGTACCTTTGGTGTGAATATCCACTAGTGTGGTTGATGGGTCATAGGAGAGCTCTATTTTTAATTTTTAATTTTTAATTTTTTAAGGAACCTCTACACTGTTTTCCTGATTTCAAACTATATTACAAACCTGTGATCACCAAGACAACATGGTACTGGCACAAAAACAGACACATAGACCAATGGAACAGAATAGAGAGCCCAGATATGGACTCTCAACTCTATGGTCAAATACTCTTTGACAAAGCAGGAAGAAATTTCCAATGGAAAAAGGACAGTCTCTTCAATAAATGGTGCTAGGAAAATTGGACAACTATATACAGAAGAATGAAACTTGACCATTCTCTTACACCGCACATAAAGATAAACTCTAAATGGATGAAAGACCTCAATGTGAAACAGGAATCCATCAAAATCCTAGAGGAGAACACAGACAGTAACCTCTTTGACATTGGACACAGCAATTTCTTTCAAGACACATCTACAAAGGCAAAGGAAACAAAAGCAAAAATGAACTTTTAGGATTTCATCAAGATAAAAAGCTTCTGCACAGCAAAGGAAACAGTCAACAAAACAAAGAGGCAACCCACAGAATGGGAGAAGATATTCACAAGTGACACTACACACAAAGGGCTGATAACCAAGATCTATAAAGACCTTCTCAAACTCAATATCCAAAAAATAAATAATACAGTCAACAAACAGACAGAAGATATGAACAGACATTTCTCCAAAGGAGACATACAAATGGCTAACAGACACATGAAGAAATGTTCTTCATCATTAGCCATCAGGGAAATTCAAATCAAAACCACTATGGACTCTGAAAAACAACCTGAGGGTTTTGAAGGGTCAGGGGTGGGAGGCTGGGGGAACAGGTGGTGGGTAATAGGGAGGGCACGTATTGCATGGAGCACTGGGTGTTGTGCAAAAACAATGAATACTGTTACGCTGAAAAAAAAATTTAAAAATAAATAAATAAAATGATAAAAAAAATATAATTACTTACGAATATAAAGATTACTTGTCAGAAATAGCTGTACTCTTGTGTAGAGATTGTATGTGTGATGTTGAAACCAAGAAATATGTAATCCTTGCCCAGTGAACTTGTTTGAATAGCTTGCTTAAAATAATCCTGTAAGTTTCCTATTGTGCAGAGCATGCATTTGAACTGTAAGTTATTTAATGAAAAGTAAAATATGTATTCTTTAATTCTCCAACTGGGATGTGACGAGGTTTTGTGTATTAAAAACATGGTGAAAATTCAAAAAAAAATTACCCTAAAACTTAGTGACTTAAAACAAAAATGAATATTCCTATCTCACACAATTTCTGTGGACCAGAATCTAGGAAAGACATGTATGAGGTAGAGAAATTTAAGCCAGGATTATCTTCTGGCAATCAACAACCAAAAGAGAATACTAACTGAGGCTTCTGATGCTTAAAGACCCTAAATGTAAAACCTAAAACTGTAAACTTCTAGAAGAATATAGAGGGGAAAATATTTGTGACCATGGGTTAGACTAAGATTTCTTAGATAACGTCAAAAGCATGAGACTTAACAAAAATTTATAATCTGATCTGTGTCTAAGTTGGGAATGTCTGTCCTTTGAAAGACATTCTCAAAAGAATGAAAAGAGAAACAAACTGAGGGTCGGGGGGGGGCGGTGGAGAGTTGGGTAAGCCTGGTGGCAGGTATTAAGGAGGGCACATATTGCATGGAGCGCTGGGTGAGGTGCATAAACAATGAATTTTGGAACACAAAAATTAAATTAAATTAAATTGAATTTTAAAAATCTTAAACAATTAAAAAAAAAAGAATGAAAAGAAAATTCACAGATTGAGAAGAAATATTTTCAATTATATACCTGATAAGGAACTTGCATCCATAATTCATGAAGAATCCTGGAAATTAAACAATAAGAATACAAATAAATGAAAACTGAGCAAAAAATTTGGACACCATCAAAAAATATATATATATGAATACAAAAAGAAAAAGAAAAAAGAAAGAAAAATGTATTCTCAGCTTCATTTGTCATTAGTGAAATGCAAATTAAAATCACAATGAGATACTACAACTACACACCTACTAGAATGACTAGAACAAAAGAGACTGACTATACCAAGTATTGGCAAGAACATAGTGCATCTGGAATTGCTCAAGAGAATGTCAGATGGCATTCACTTTGGAAAAGAGTTTGCTAGTTTCCTAAAATTTTTACTATTCAGCTACCAATATGACCCAGACATTCCACTCCTAAGTACGTACCCAAGAGAAATGGAATCATAATTCATACAAAGACTTGTAAACAAATGTTCATAGCAGCTTTATTTGTAATAACCCCAAACCGAAAACAATCAAAATGTTCATCAATGAGCAAGTAGATAAACAAATTGTGCTATATGCATACAATGAAATATTGGTCAGCAATAAAAAGGAATGGATTCTTGATACACACAATGGATAAATCTCAAAATAATTCTTCTGGGTAAAAGAAACTTGACCAAAAAAAAGTATATACTGCATGATTCCATTTATATAAAGTTCTAAGAATGCAAATAAATTTATGATGGAAAGTAGGTAAGTGTTTTCTGGATGTGTTGTGAGAAGTGTGACAGAGGGCTCATAAGGGGCACAAGGAAAACTTGGGGGTTAATGGATATGTTCATTATCTTGATTGTGCTGATAATCTCGTGAGAGTGTCAAAACCTAGTCAAAAACTCATCAAATTATACACTGTAAATAACTATTTTATCATTAATTATAGCTCAATAAAGATGTCCTTTTGTTAACTGAAACCTAATTAATATAGTGTTATATTAGTTTCAGGTGTACAACATAACGATTCAACAATTCTATACATTACTCAATGCTCATCAAATGTAGTCACCAATGTTATTACAGTATTATTGAATATATTCCCCATGCTGTCCTTTTCATCTCTGTGACTTATTTTCTAACTGGAAGTTTGTACCTCTTAATCCCCTTTATCCCTTTCATCCATCCGCCCACCCACCTCACCTGTGACAACCAGCAGTTTGTTTTCTGTATTGAAGAGCCTGGGTTTTTTTCAGTCTGTCTCTTTTTTGTTTGTTTTGTTTTTTAACTTCAACATATGAGTGAAATCATATGGTATTTGTCTTTATATGACTCATTTCACTTAGCATAATACCTTCTAGGTCCACCTGTGTTGTTGCAAATGGCAAGATCTCAGTAGAGACAGTCTTAAAAACTCAAGTCTAGGGACATCCAGGTGGCTCAGTCAGTTAAGCATCTGCCTTTGCTCAGGTCATGATCCCAGGGTCCTGGGGTCCAGTTCTGAATCAGGCTCTTTGCTCAGCTGGGAGCCTGCTTCTCTCTCTGCCTGCTGCTCTCCCTGCTTGTACTCTCTCTCTCTGACAAATTGACAAATAAATAGATAAAAATCTTTAAAAAAAAGAAAACCTGAAGTCTAATCTTAAAAAAACATTTGTGTGGGAAATAATGCCTATGCAACTTATTCACTGTAGCATTATTTTATTTGTTTTTAATTTTTTATAACTTTTATTTTATTTTAGTGTTCCGAGATCCATTGTTTATGCACCGCACCCAATGTTCCATGCAATACATGTCCTCTTTAATACCCACCACCAGGCTCATCCAACCCCCCAACCCTTCTCCCCTCCAAAACTCTCAGTTTGTTTCTCAGACTCCACAGTCTATCATGCTTCGTCTCCCCCTCCGATTTCCCCCAATTCCCTTTTCCTTTCCTTCCCCTAATGTCCTCCATGTTATTCCTTATGCTCTACAAGTGAAACCATATGATAATTGAATCTCTCCGCTTGACTTATTTCACTCAGCATACTCTCTTCCTGTTCCATCCATGTTGATACCTAAGTTGGGTATTCATCCTTTCTGATAGAGGTGTAATATTCCATTGTATATATGGACCACATCTTCTTTATCCATTCATCTGTTGAAGGGCTTCTTGGCTCTTTCCACAGTTTGGCAATTGTGGCCATTGCTGCTATAAACATTGGGGTACAGATGGCCCTTCTTTTCACTACATCTGTATCTTGGGGTAAATACCCAGTAGTGCAATTGCAGGGTCATAGGATAGATCTATTTTTAATTTCTTAAGGAATCTCCACAATGTTTCCAAAGTGGCTACTAAAGGAAACAGTCAACGAAACAAAGAGACAACCCACGAAATGGGAGAAGATATTTGCAAATGACACTACAGAAAAAAGGTTGATATCCAGGATCTATAAAGAACTCCTCAAACTCAACACTCAGTTTGTGGTAAGTACATTTTTTCCCTTTTTATTAATTTTTTCAGCTTAACAGTATTCATTCTTTTTGCACAACACCCAGTGCTCCATGCAAAACGTGCCCCCCCATCACCCACCACCTGTTCCCCCAACCTCCCACCCCTGACCCTTCAAAACCCTCAGGTTGTTTTTCAGAGTCCATAGTCTCTTATGGTTCGCCTCCCCTCCCCAATGTCCATAGCCCGCTCCCCCTCTCCCAATCCCACCTCCCCCCAGCAACCCCCAGTTTGTTTTGTGAGATTAAGAGTCATTTATGGTTTGTCTCCCTCCCAATCCCATCTTGTTTCATTACCCTTAAAAGGAAGAAGGGTAATTTTTTAAGAATTTGAGGAGAAAGCCCAGCATCAATACGTGAGTGGAATTGGATAGTGATGGAATCCTACAGCTATTCACTTCCCAGTTGAGACACTCTTATTTCTGTGAAACCATCCCCTCCTGGTTTCCTGCCCATGTCACTCACAGTTCTTTCTCAGTTCCATTCTGTGTTCCTTCTCTTCTACCTGAAACTCATATGGGCTCAGGGCTAGGGATTCTTGTTTATCTTGTTTATCTGTCTGTCCCCTCTCCCTTGATAGTAAAAGACTGGCAGAGAGAGAGAAAGAGAACGTATACACCCATGTGCAAAGCATACACTGGAGGAAGCGGGTTAGAGCAGTGCTAAATATGGTCATAGGTCTGGCAGCACCACACCAACACTCAGCTCGGGTCATGATCCCGGGGTCCTGGGATCGAGCCTGCATTGGGCTCTCTGCTCGTAAGGGGGCCTGCTTCCCCCTCTCTCCCTGTTTGCCTCTCTGCCTACTTGTGATCTCTGTCAAACGAACAAATAAAATCTTTAAAAAAAAAAAGTCACTTGATTTTGGATCCCAACTTTTGTCCCCTGGAATTTAAACTAGAATTTTATATTTGCACATGTGTATGTAACTGGTGAAGATAAGAATTTGTATTCATACGTCCTCATATAAGCATAAAGATTCTGGGAGGATACAAAAAATGGAAAACTGTTAAAGAAAATGGTCAGAGGAGGGAACAAGTACCACAGGGACATTTTTCAAATTAAATTGAAAACCTGCATGTATCAAAATCTTTGATAAAAATTTTTTTCACTTAAAAATCTGTCTAGGGGCTGAAGGAAAGGAGAATTTCTGCTGATGACTCTGAGAAAGCTTATTTATTCAGGAATCCAGAATACTTCAGAAATCCAGAAGACTTCCCATCTTCCTCAGCCAAGAACAAGAAAGTATGTGAAATAACTAAACTTTAAAGATACAGATTCCGGGGCGCCTGGGTGGCTCAGTGGGTTAAGCCGCTGCCTTCAGCTCAGGTCATGATCTCGGGGTCCTGGGATCGAGTCCCACATCGGGCTCTCTGCTCAGCAGAGAGCCTGCTTCCCTTCCTCTCTCTCTGCCTGCCTCTCTTGTGATTTCTCTCTGTCAAATAAATAAATCTTTAAAAAAAAAAATAAAGATACAGATTCCCTTTTAAGACTTTTTCTCTTAGTTTCTTAGACCTCTTGCTGATTTCACAAAGCTTATTTCAGTTCCAGTTTTCTGATATATCTTGCTATATATTTAGTCTTATAATACCTTCACAATATTGATTAAAACTGTTAATTTCACAGTGTATAATAAAAATGTTTTGTCAGTGTATTTTTAACAGTAGTTGATTATAATGAACTACTCAAGACATTTGCAAGACACTCAGCTCTTCTTTTTCTCTGCTTTCCTCCTTCACAGCCCCATCCTCTTTTCTTTTAGGTCAAATATTAAATAATCAATGTCAAAAATCACTGTTGGATAAACAAGGAAACAAAGTAATTGTTATTTTTTAAAGAAAAATTATTTAGTGCTTGAACCCACGTGAAGATAAGTGGTTAACGGTGTTTGATCTTATTAAGTGAAAAAAGAAGGGCTATTGAAAGCATAGACACAAAAAAATAAATTATTAAATCTCATTTGCAATACAATGAAATCTGCACAATCCAGCTGCGAAGTATTTGCCCACGGATGGCTGCCTCATTGCGAACAGATGCTGCCTTCAAAGAATTTTAGACAACAATGCATGAAGAGCTTTCTAAATATAATTTTTATATCTATATATAAAATATAGATATATAAAATATATGTTTACCTATGTCTTTATATTTATAGTTGTTTGTTGTTACCCAATGGTCCAGTAGCAAAAATCCATTCTTGATCTGAAATTCAATTTCCTCTTGATTGCCTTGATCTGTCTAATAAGTTTCAAGTAATTATGACCTTCACCATATCCCAAAACTGAACAAATTTGGCAAGAATAAATAGAATTTTGATTTTCTCTTCATCCACTCATCAAGGTTATTATTTGCTATTTGTTTGTTTCTTTATTCCTCTAGTTCAAAATCTGTTTTATTGGAAAGACATGCAGTGACCCTTACCTTTTTCTTTCTCTGTGAATCTGGTGGAGGTGGTGACTTTTCAGCTGGGATGGTCCATACACAACTTTATAAAGGGACAATTCCGAGTTGTGTAAATGGATTTCTTCTTCATAAATAGCCCCTCTTTTTATTTTTAAGAAAACAAATTTCTTTGGCTTTTCCAGAATGTAAGAAACTATCAATTTGCTTTGTGCGTGTATTTTTCCAAAAACCTTGTCATTTTTATAATTTGGTTCCAGAGTTGCCTTCATGGATGTGTAATCGGGGCCATGGTGGAGCACTGCCCCCAAATCGGAAGGGTCCAATGCTTGGTTTAATACTCTTTGCCACCATCTTGAAATTTTTAATAATTATTGAACAAGAGAACCCATATTTTCACTTCGTACATGGGTCCCAAATTATGTAGCAGGTCCTGCTCATTTCAAGTAATCATGAAAATTCAAGTGGAAGAGTATCATGGGTCTTATAGCATATGATAATAATAGAGAATATTTGTTGAGGATTATGTGCTGTTCTAAGAACTTTATGGGTATGGACTCATTTGAGCCTTGAGAAAACCACAGCAAGGTAAATATTATCATTTGCCTCATTTTGCAGATGGGGATATTGAAACACAGAGGTTAATGAAATTAATCACTCACTCAGTTAATGGAGGGACCAGAATTAGATCCCAGACAGCCTGACTCCGGAGTCTGCTATATTAAAAGTAGTGAGAGCAGTTAAAGAAAATTTCAGAATCACCTGGCTTCCATAACACAGCCCCTACCCCCAGAAACTTGTAAAGCCAATCTCATTTTGTGCTTCTATTTCTCCTGCTTCCCCACCAGTTTCAGACTTTATCTGGGGAACTAGTATACTGTGGATGTTTTATTTAGCAGAATTTATAGGATGCCCCAATTTCTTTGATCCAAGAAGGATCCCATCTGCAGTACACCATGCACAAAAGAATCACATTTTAATTCTTCTGGGAGGATGCATGTTACCTTCAAAGCAACTGGGGGGGGTTGAGGTTGTTTTCCTTACTCATGTATTTGTTAACCCAGGAGATACTCATACCTTTTTTTACTTAAGATGGCCTCGGTTCCTTGACTGAACTAAAAATGCATTTTGCCCCATAAAACTTGCTCCAACAGGTTTCTAATTAGTTTGCCTTCTGTCAGCAATGGGGAAACCAGCTTCTGGACACTAATATTTTTCAGGCAGGAAAGGTCATAAAATCTGGCGGTTAACATCTATGAATAAAAACAAAGAAAGCAGAAAGGAATTCCCATTTTATGAGACATGGCCATAACTCACAGCCAAAACATCGATGCAATATGTGATTTATTGAAAAGTATTTTTAAACAAATTTTTTAAAAGTGTAGCATCAGTACCTCATTGGAAGGAACATGACTAAAGAAGATAGAAAGGATTGTCAACATATACCAGGGAAAGACTGTGCAAAGAATTTAACTTGGTGGCTATGAACTCTGTAGCTGAAGACCTGTCTTAAATCCTGGGTCTACCACAGAGGGATAAGCCCTGGGATGTCCATTCTGGATTCTGAGACCTTACTCTCAATGACAGATAGAGCTCGCTTTTCACTTAGGCACTTCTCAGGAAGGGAGTCTTGGTTTCTTGCCAGTATGTCCTGTAAGATACTTACTGTGGCTTTATGATGCTGGAATTCATTGTGCCTCTAACCTGAGCATTATTGTGTTTGGGTTCACTGTGCCGGGAGCCCTTCCAGCCACCTACAGAAATGGGAAGGGGTAGGTAATGCCTTTGTTGACAAGGGTCATTTTCCATGGAGAGTCTAAGCTGAAGACAACACTGCATTGTGAAATCATGTATCACTTCCGGTCAATGTCAGGAAACATCCCCCCATATATACACACTGCCCCTTAGCAACTATAAATCTAAGTCTACCAGGTAGACTTAGATTTCCAAGGAATTTAAGGTGTGTCATGAACACATGAAGCCTGAGGAAGCCATCTCCCTGAAGCATCAATTCACTCAAAGACCTAGGAAGGAAACATATATTTGGCATTTTTATATTCTTAAACATAGGAATCTGAATTACCAAAATCTGACATTGATAGAGTAGAGAAACCACCAAATGAGCAGGGTTGGGTCTTTTTCATTCAGTCCGGTTCCCCAAATTTATCGACATACTATATCTCATCCCCTGACCAGCAGGACAATTAGGAATTGTTAGGGGCTCTGAAGATAAAGTTGGAGCTCTCAAAGTTTCACACTTCCAAAAGAAGCTTTTGGCTACCTTTCCAGACCAGGCAGGCATGATACAACAGGATTGCATGTTAATTCTTTCTTATGTTATTAGATGTTCCACAAAAAAATGTGAGGAAAACACGGATCTGGGTTATCCTTATTTATTGTGGGTGTTCTTGAGTCTCACAACACCAAAGAAGTTAAACACTAGAATTTTCAATCTACAGGAAACCTTAGGAACTTTTTTATCTATGGGTTCTTCCCCATAGATACTTAGGGACCACAATAGAGGATGAGGTGAGGCCACGAGGGAACAGCTCACCCTCCTCTGACTCAACCCCTCTGCCATTGCCCCATCAATCACATTGAGAAGTTCCACTTGGATCTGATTTTTATTTGTCACAATTTCCAAGTAAGATTTGATTTAAAGGAGAGCCTCTAAGAAAAAAAAAAGAGTTGAAAGTAGCCAATCTGATCCTAATTTTTTTTATTTTTTAATAGCACTAAAGTCACATTATGCCCAACTCACATTATGCCCAGCCTTGTCCATCCCTACCTGAAGCCAGTAAGCATCCTGTTATAGGGCTAGGCAAGAATCTTCAGGTTCATTTATGTTGCCATCACCAGGATTCTTTGACAAAGCATTACGGTCAGTTAGCAAACAGAGTGAATTTAAGAAAGTATTGCTTCCTGTTCTTTTTTTTTCAGTTGGTGTATGATTTTCCATCATTAAGAAAAGGTAGGTGTGGTCCTTCCTTCCTTTTGGGAGCAGCCATCACCCTTCTGCTCTCTCCCAGGTTCTGTCCCACTTCAGAGCCTAGACTCAGAGACTCAGACAGGATGTGATAAATGGAGTGTTTCCCTAAACTCCAGTCAGATGGACAACATTTTTATGCTTTTGGTTATAACTACATGTCCATTGCTCTTTCATTTATTTAACATTTTCTTTAAATCAGTGCCCATCTTAATGTTAGCCATGACCTAAGCAATAATATCCATTAAATCATGGGATAAAATGTTTCTTTTTACTAATACACTTTTAAAAAAATACAGAATCATGAAAATTTAAAAAAACTCTACCAATTTTCTGGGCCAAATCTATCTCATGGAACATGTTTTGGAAAACACTGATCGAATTCAGTCAGTCAGCAGTCACTGAATCCCTGTTCTCCGCCAGGCAGTGTACCGGGTGTTAGGCATACTAAACTTAGGGAGAGGCCATGGCAAGTGTGTTTTTTCTGATTAGGTAATACAAATGGTACTGGAGTCCCAGCTGCCTGAAAGAGTTTCTTTGTCCCCGTTTTTTTTTTTTTTCTCCTTTAGAATTTTTTTTTTCATTTTATTTATTTTTTCTTTTCATTTTATTTATTTTTTCAGTGTAACAGTATTCATTCTTTTTGCACAACACCCAGTGCTCCATGCAAAATGTGCCCTCCCCATTACCCACCACCTGTTCCCCCAACCTCCCACCCCTGACCCTTCAAAACCCTCAGGTTGCCCCAACCTCCCACCCCTGACCCTTCAAAACCCTCAGGTTGTTTTTCAGAGTACATAGTCTCTTATGGTTCGCCTCCCCTCCCCAATGTCCATAGCCCGCTCCCCCTCTCCCAATCCCACCTCCATGCAAGCTGGTGCAACCACTCTGGAAAACAGCATGGAGGTTCCTCAAAATGTTGAAAATAGAACTACCCTATGACCCAGCAATTGCACTACTGGGTATTTACCCTAAAGATACAAACATAGTGATCCGAAGGGGCACGTGTACCCGAATGTTTATAGCAGCAATGTCTACAATAGCCAGACTATGGAAAGAACCTAGATGTCCATCAACAGATGAATGGATAAAGAAGATGTGGTATATATACACAACGGAATACTATGCAGCCATCAAAAGAAATGAAATCATGCCATTTGCGACGACGTGGATGGAACTAGAGCGTATCATGCTTAGTGAAATAAGTCAATCGGAGAAAGACAACTATCATATGATCTCCCTGATATGAGGACATGGAGAAGCAACATGGGGGGGTAGGGGGATAGGAGAAGAGTAAATGAAACAAGATGGGATTGGGAGGGAGACAAACCATAAATGACTCTTAATCTTTGTCCCCGTTTTAATGCCCAATGAAAGCACGTGCCTTTAAGAGAATCAATTTCAGTGTTGTGCTTGTGTTGCCTTGGGGTTTTTCATTTGTTTGTTTTTGACCCAAACTGTTACGATTATTCACAGCAAACAGACATTGGCATTGGAGACTCCTGTCTGAAGTGAGAAGGGTCGCATGCTCTGAAAGCACTTTGGGGAAGAAAGAGAATGCCCAAGCTGCCATGAATGAGGAACGTACGTGGTTGATGGATTGAATGCCTGTGTCCCCCAAAATTCATATATTGAAATCATAACCCTGAATGTGTTGATATTAGGAGGTGGGGTCTCTGAGAGATGAACAGGTCATCTGAATGGAATTAGTGTCCTTAGGAGGTGGGGTCTCTGAGAGATGAACAGGTCATCTGAATGGAATTAGTGTCCTTATAAAAAAGACCCCAGGAAGCTCCCTCACCCCTCTTCCATGTGCGGTCATAACAAGAAGATGGCCATCTATGAACCAGGACAAAGTTCCCCACCAAACATGGAATCTTCTGGCATCTTGATCTTGGACTTCTGTGAGAAATAAATGTTTGTTGTTCAAGTGACCGAGTCTATGATATTCCTGTTACAGTTGCCCAAATGGATGAAGACCATGGCCCTAACTCTCCCCACTAGCTCCACTTTGATGTACAGTAGCTTTTACAAAACTGTTCAGAGTATTACGCAAAGCGATAGTAACTATTAAATCATTATAATCATTCTTAAAATGATTTCTTGGGTAAACAAGTGGGAAACACTGGATTAGTAAGAAATTGAATATATTTCTTTACTGGGAAACTTCTCAGAGCTTTTACTCACTAATCACATTGCAGCTTTCCGAGAGAGGAATCTGGTTTGCATTGCTTCTCACGAATTATCTGACCATGGAACACATTCTTGAGAATCATTTCATGGGACCTGTGTTACATGGAATACCCTTTGGACAACGTTATTCTGGAAACATCCAGAAGCAGTATTGGAGAAATGAAACTTCACTGAGAGTTCATACCTGCCTGGCAGAATTGAAGAAGTAGAATAAGGAGAGAAATGCTGGATTATGCAGCACACCCAGAGCCCCTCTGGAGATTAAAAAAAGGAGCTTTGCCACACTCAGAGGAGTCTCCCACACCTGGGGTCAAGAGAAGACAGACACAGGGGTGTCAGCTACACAATACTTGCCTTCAGTAGCTGATGGTGTTTGGGCTTCTTCCCTTGGAATACTTGAAGTATTGAGTCAATGAAATGATTCTAAATATTTTCTTAGGGCTCTAAACTCAGCTACAAAACTGGAAAATTTTCAAACCTATTTCTCCATAACGTGGGTGTTTGGGATTTTTAAGAATACTGTTCTAGTAAATTGCGCACTGCTTGTCCACAGAAGTAAACAGCAGTCCAAGGCCCTCGGTGCGTGCGTCGTGAGAACATTTCTCCTCAAACATCCCTGAATGTCTGCAGCCAAATACAGCACAGCATCTGTGCCCTATTTATTCCCAGGGCAGCTGCTGCCTTTACTCCTGCCTGCAAAATCCATGAGTCATGTTTGGGTGTCTTGGGGCTTTGTAAATGGTGGTAAATTGAGTCATATTTTCTTTTTCCAATAGAATTGAGCAACAAAAATCATTTCTTTTGATAACAAAAAGTTAGTTTGTCAACATGCTCACAGGACATGTGACAGGTTTATAGGTCCCTTTCACAAGATCTTCTATATTTTAAGGCCCATGTTTTTCCAGTGCAGACTTGGACATCAGCTTGAGTGATTCCTGTATTCCTTTAGTCTCTCTGGATTAAATTCATGGGCTCTGGTCAAGTTCAGCTTTCCAATTCAAACCTCCAACTACATGAAAGAGAAAATGTGCCAGTGATACAGTCAGCTAAACCTGGGAAAGGGGCCGAAGGGGCATGGATGAGGAGTGACCTCCTAGGTGTAGGTAAGAAGCGAATTTCTATTATCATCTGTCTGGTAGATTGTCCAGAGGGGAAATGGTTCCAATCAATCCTTTCTGTGTATCCATGCCCTTTGCCGTGTGATGGCAATATAACATTTCAGCTCCTACCATCAAAGGATACAGCCTGTGTTCCCAGTCCTTGGATCTGGGCTGGCCTCATAACCGGCTTTGGCCAAGAGAATGTGGAAGAAGTGTCTTCTTCTATGCATGCAAGAGTATGCAAGAGTATGAGTCCTTCCATTCTTCCCATCGCTTTGACCCTGACTTCACTATGTGAACAAGCCTGAATTAGCCTGATGGAGAATGAGAGAACACATGGCCTGTGGTCAGTCAGCACAGTCATACCAACTGCATCGTACCGTCATATGGCATCCACAATACCTGGTTCTAGATTCTCACACGACAAAGTCTAGCCCTGATGAGCTGTTGATCTGCAGCTGACTATAGATGCATGAATGAGCTTAGCTGAGATCAGCCAGCCCTGGTCCAAGTCATCAGAACCTCCCAGCTACCCCCATCAACTTGTGAGCAACAGTATATAGTGAATGACTTAAACCACTAAGGTTTGGAGGCTTGGTATGCAGCAGTAACTAACTGATATAAGCATAATCACCATGATCTCTCCATCATCAGTAATTATCATTCATTTTAACATGTTTTTCCGTAGAGTCTTTCACCCTACCCCCAGTTTCTGCTATTATTAACATTCTGCATTAGTGTGGTACCTTGTTATAATCCATGAGCTAATATCAATACATTATTATCAGCTGAACTCCGTTGTTATATTAGAGTTCACTTGTTGCACACTCGACTTGTTTGACAAATGTATGATGACATGTATCACCCATTACAGTAACATATAGAATAGTTGCATTGCCCTAAAAATCCCCTATATCTACCTATTCATCCCTCCTCCCCACCACCACCACCCTGAACCCCTGGAAACAGCTGACCTTTTTACCATCTCCATAGTTTTGTCTTTTCCAGAATGTCATGTAGTTGGAATCATGAAATAAATATATCCTTTTCTGATCGGCTTATCTTAACATTTTCTATGTCTTGCCCAGTGCTGTTTTTCCTAAATTAACTCACTTAACAACTACAGGGTGCTATTTCTCGCTCAGTTTACAGCTAAAAGAACTGAACTCATAGATGCTAAATTAACTGGCCCATGGACAGAGAGCTAATGAGTGCTAGAGTTTGAGAAATGCAGGACTTCCTTACTGTAGAGCCAGAATGCTTCACTACCGCAGGAAAAGTGGTCAAGTTTGCCCAAGAGGCCACAGTCAGCATACAGCTTTGTCTCTTTTGGCTCACCTACTGTTTTAAATACCAGAAAACTTTAGCTTTTCTTTTAAAAATTGTAGGGTGTAGCAACTGTAAGCCTGGTTTCTCACACAGTCAGTTGTCTCAGTCACTCTGAGCTGCTCTAACAAAATACCATCTTTGACTGGATGGTTTAAATGAGACTGGTATTTCTCCCATTCTGGCACCTGCAAGTCCACAATCAGGTGCCAGCAGATTCAGTTCTTAGTGAGAACTCTCTTCCTGACTTGCAGATGGCCAGCCACCTTCTCCCAGGGTCCTCACATGGGAGAGAGAAGGCGCCCTGGTGTCTTTCCCACTTCTGACACCACTGAGCACACCATGGGGACTTTACTCCCTTGACTTCCTCTAAGCCTCATCACCTCCCAATGGCCCCAAATCCAAATATTATCACGTTGGAGGTTAGAGCTTCAGCATATGAATGAGGGGGGCAGGGCACACAAATTCAGTCCACAGCAGCAATAACTGGCTGACAATTGCCTCATTAGGGCATGAGTTTATACTTCTCTAGAATCTTCACCTCTCCCTATTGTATTGGATCTAGTTCTATTCACTTATTTACACAATCTCTCCGGCTCTAGTAGTTTTTAACTTTTCACTGTTTTCTCCCCCAGAGATGCTATTGACCTTGGCTGGAAGTCTTGCAGTGTCTTAAGTCTTGGATTTAAATGGTAAGTTAGAGCTATGGTGAGTGCTGTGAAGTATGTAAACCTGGCGATTCACAGACCTGTACCCCTGGGGCTAATAATACATTATATGTTTATTAAAAAAAATTTTAATTATAAAATAAAATAAAATGGTAAGTTAGATATCTTGCTGCCTCAGGACAGTGCTAAACATATGGGAAGCACTGCTGTCAATCAAGTATGAAGAACTTTAAACTGAATGTTTGATAGGCTGAACTTCATTAAAAACTTCTGCTCTGCAAAAGACAATATCCAAGAGAATGAGGGGCACCTGGGTGGCTCAGTCATTAAGCAGCCACCTTTGGTTCAGGTCATGAGCCCAGGGTCCTGGGATCAAGCCCCACATTGGGCTCCCTGCTTCTTTGTCTTCCACTTCCCCTGCTTGTGTTCCCTCTCTCTTTCAAATAAATAAATAAGATCTTAAAAAAGAGAGAGAGAGAATGAGAAGACAAACCACAAACTGAGAGAAAACATTTGCAAAAGACACACCTGCTAAAGGACTACTATCCAAAATACCCAATAAACGCTTAACACTCAACAACAAGAAAACAAACAACCCAATTTCAAAAATAGGGCAAAGACCTTAACAGAAACCTTCCCAGAGAAAATATGCAGATGGCAAATAAGCCCATGAAAAGATGCTCTGTATTGCTAGACCCTTACCAGACAAATCCAGAACATGGACAAGAGCAAGTTTTGGTGAGGATGTGGAACTACAGGAATTGTCATTCACTGCTGGTGGGAATGCAAAAGGCTACACTTAGACAGCATGTTTAGTGTGACCCTTACCATAAAACCTAACAATCGCAATCCTTGGTATTTACCTAAACCAGCTGAAAACTTATGTCTACACAAAAACCTGCACATGGTCATAGCAGCTTCTTTCATAACTACCAACACTTGAGAGCAACCAAGATGTCCTTCAAGGTGAGTGGATAAACTGAGGTACATCCAGGCATGGAATATTATTAAGTGCTTAAAGGGAAAGAGTTGGGGCCTGACAGGCTCCCTGCTCAGTGGTGAGTCTGCTTCTCCCTCTCCTTCTGCCCCGCCCCCTGCTCGTGCACTCTCTCTCTCAAATAAATAAAATCTCTAAAAAATAAAAATGAAAATGGGGTGCCTGGGTGGCTCAGTGGATTAAGCCACTGCCTTCGGCTCAGGTCATGATCTTAGGGTCCTGGGATCAAGCCCCGCATCGGACTGGACTCTCTGCTCCGCAGGGAGCCTGCTTCCTCCTCTCTCTGCCTGCCTCTCTGCCTACTTGTGATCTCTTTCTCTCTGTCAAATAAATAAATAAAATCTTTAAAAAAATGAAAATAAATTAAAGAAATTGAGCTATCAAGACATGAAAAGGCACAGAAGAACCTTAAATGCATATTACTAAGTGAAAGAAGCTAATATGAAAAAGATATCCTGGCTATCTGTTTCCAAGTATCTGACATTCTGGAAAAGGCAAAACTATGGAGACAGTAAAAAGACCAGTAGTTGCCAAGGATAGGGGGATAGGGAGATGAGTAGACAGAGCACAGGAGATTTTTAGGACAGTGAACATACTCTGAATGATATAATAATGATGGATACATGTCATTATACATTTGTCCAAATCTACAGAACAATACGGAGAGTGAACACTAAGAAAAACTATGGCCTTTAGGTGATTGTGGTATTTCCATATAGTTTCATCCTTGGTAAAAAATGTACCATTCTGATGACTGATATTGAAAATGTACAAGGATACAGGAAATCAGAGCCAGACATGACAGTGAATTGCAGAATCTTAGGTGGATATTGAAGTTTATTTGAGTTTTTTTTTGGGGGGGGTCTAGGCCACTTTCATCTAGATCATAAGGGTCCAGGAGACCCCAGATGGTATCCAAGCCTTTGTGTTTAATCAAGAATTTCCCACCGAAATCTCCCATCTGTTTCCATTCGCCTGTCCCAGGCAAATACAAACCACAGGTATTTGACCGTAACTGAGGGACAGGGTACCCAGACAAAATGAATGTGTAAGTCATGGTATGTGTATTTTCCCAGCAGTCTCTGCAATTAGAGAACTTTGTAATTTAAGATGGGCATATGTAGTTGTATGAGAGAAAAAGGAATTTGAGGTTTCTCCATGAGGTATAAATAACATAAATCCTTAACTTGCACTAAGCTTTTACTGAGCTCTACTTTTAAAAATAATGTCTTCAGAATGCAAGACATTTTGTCATCTTGACCCAGTGGAAATTTTTACCTCAAGCTCTTGACACTGAGGACTCTTCCTACAGATGTTTTAATTAGAATGATATGAATATTGACGAATATTCATAAACCATTTTTCAGAGCAAATACAATTAAGCTAGCATATTAGTTAGGAATTATATCCAGCTAGGAGTAAACTGAGACCTGAAAAAAAGTAGTATATTGATCACACAAGAGTTTATGCTGTCATGTAAAAGAAGTCTGGAGATTCTCCAAAGAGGAGATTGTGATTCCAAGAAGTCATCAAGACCCCCCACCTCTCCCACTGTCCTCCTCCTCCATCCTAAGCCTGTGGCTTTCATCTTTAAGGACTCATTCTAGAGAAGGCTGCTGGCAATCCAGCTATGACAGAGGAAAAAGAAAGAAAGGTTAGTTACCTCTTCTTAATGAACCTCTTCAAAAATTCCATCTACCAGCTCTGCTTATACACCATTGGGCAGATCACAGACACAGGACTACATTAACAGCAAGGAAAACTGGGAAATGTAGTTTTTCAGCAGGGTGCCTCTCCCAGCGTTCCCCTGAGAAAATGGGGGAAATAGGAAAGGCCACCTTAAGTGTAACCACACCAGTTTAATTTTTTTTTAAGATTTTGTTTATTTATTTGACAGACAGAGATCACAAGTAGACAGAGAGGCAGACAGAGAGAGAGAGGAGGAAGCAGGTTCCCCGTGGAGCAGAGAGCCCAATGCGGGGCTCGACCCCAGGACCCTGGGATCATGACCTGAGCCGAAGGCAGAAGCTTTAACCCACTGAGCCACCCAGGTGCCCCACCAGTTTAATTTTTGATTAATTTTCTATTTGGCACAGTTAAAAAGTTCCAGATTTTTCCATATTTCATTTTACCAAAATTAGTATTAATTCCTCTTTATTTGAAATTTACACTGGAAATTTCATTGACTCCTACGTTTTAGTCCATAACTGATTTTTACCAAATACAGTTTATGCCACTATGAGACTTCTTTTGTTTATATTATTTCTACCAAAGTAAAACTTTCTAATATCAAATGTTGCACTTTTACATTATCTCAGGAAAATTTTATGCTACTCCTACTGATATTGGAGAGTACAATTATTCCCTATGACTATTTAAATCCCTGAATATTTAAAATTATAATTCTCACCCCCATTGTTTTCCTCAAAGGTAACCACTATTAAATATTTCTTGTGTATCCCTCCATAAAAAGTTAAATGTATATTATATTTATTTCTTAGAAATATGGGAGAAAACAGACACCAATTTGGTAAAAGAGAACATTAGAAAAGCAAAGAGAAGGCTGCAGGAGAGACCCACAGAAGGAGTTTGACACAAAGAAGCCCAAGCAGACAGAAAGGGCAAGAAAAAGAAAAGCCTGCTCCATCAGTCCAGAAGGATTGCAAGGTGAGGCAGATGAGTCAGAGGCTGGGGAGATAGAAGGTCAGAAATGTGCCCATCTCCCTTCCCCTGCTTGGGGAGAAAGTATAGTTGGTTAAGTCCAGAGGACCACTTGCTTTACAGGCCATTTGGACCTAGTTAGAGACTGCTAGCAAGATAACCCTGTACCTCTGGTGGCCTCCAAGACAACAGATAGAATGCTCAGACAGAGAAGGAATTCAGTTTGTCCTCCTGAGCCCCCCTTGTTTTCTGTTTTGTGAATGCTAGATTGACCAGCTAGTCTGCATGTGCCTACCTTCTTGGGACAAACAGATACACCCACTACCCCTACTACAGGTTAGATGGTTGAACTGAGAACTGGATGGACCCATGGCCAGGACTCCCAAAAGAGGACAGGGAAGAGGGAAGACAGGGATCATCTAGATCCTCTACATTCTGACCTGAGAAAGACCAAGGACTACATATGTAGAACCCACAAACATCAGCAGAGATGCCAGTGGAACATTCAAGAACAGGACCAGGCCAGGCCTACCTCAGAGGATATAAGCTCCACCTGCCAAAAGTCTAGCACAAGGTCACAAGACCCCTTTCCTAGAAGACCATGAGGTTGTGGAAGCCTGTCTTCCACGCACTCCCGCACCATCTTGGAGAAGAGTAGAGAGAAGAAGGAAGAGATCTGAAATACTAGGAAATTATTCCCTGAGACCCTGGACTGACCATGAAGAATTTTAAATCATGGAATCAGACCACGTCTTATGTTGGATTGGGCTAAGTCAGTTCCCATTCCCCAAAGGAACTAGAGATGAGAGGAGTTCTTGAGGCAGAACTTATCAGTTATATTTAACTCCATAATCTTTCTTTGCATGTCAGATTAAGGAGAAGCCATTTGTGACTTCACCAGAACTGGTAAATTCTTTAATGATCCGGGGGTCAGGTCTGCTTCCTTCCATAACTGTTGTCTCATATGAGTCTCACTTAAGGTAGGTCTGGGGACATTGTTAACTCCATAGACAAATAAAGACCAAGTAAATGGCTCATAAAATAAGAAGTAGTGGAACTGGAGGAAAGGGTTCTATTTCTCCAGCTAGTTCTCTCTCCACTGGCTCCAGATTTTCCACCAAAGACGCAAAAAAAAAAAAAAATTTTTTTTTTTTTTTCCAGAGATAACAGACACATTCTGGGCACTGCACTCTGAATATACTAAAGTTTCTCACTCCAGCCAAAGAGTAAGTTCTTGGACAGAAAAGGCCCCACACACCAAGGCCTGGGAGAAACAACCAGCTGCCCCCTCTCTCAGTGTTCTGTTCTCCCCAGACACCCACAAATTCTGTTAAAGCTCCAGACTGTGCTCCTCATTTCATTCTGTTCCAAGGACAGTTTATTTGCAGCTTCCCCAACTCCCATAAGACCTCACTGTACCTCCGTTGATCTGATTTAATTAAAATCAAATCTTGAAAAAGCTCACACACGGTACTTGCCTTATAACAATGTTCAGTTGTCCTTCCTTGCTAATTTACTGGAAAACCATACTGAAGCCCCATTGAACCCATGGACTGAAGACTCAACCATATGATCATCCAAACACTCATTTCTCACTTCCTAAACTAGTTAAATAGACAGGTTCAGGTTCACAGGAAACTCCAAGATCTCAGGAAACTTTTCCAGGGTCCAAGGATGTAAGCTGTGTTTCCTTTAAGATGCACTGGAAATCTAGCCTTGAAATGATGTGTCTAAATCACACTCTCACTCTGCGGGTTCCAGCTGCTCGAGTTTCATGAGGATGACTTCTCCGGGCCCTCAGATCTTATTTCACATCAAGCGAAGTCTGGTCTTGATTAAAGTTGCAGGGAGGAAAGCATATGGCAGTCAGAGAGGCAGATGCTGGGTAATAAGCCCCTGCAGGTTCAGCTCTGAAGAAAGTAAGAGCCCGTCTACTGGCTGCCGTTCGTTGAAGTTGGGCTCCAAAGGAAACACGAGTTTGCACATTCCCTGTGTTTATATATTTGAGTTAATTGAGTTCTTAATTATTAAAAGTGATCCCAGGCAGGCAAGGGATTTAGTGAACTAAGTATTAAAATAACACATCATTGAGGCAAATTTTCTCCAAATTTCCCCTGATACAGTAAGTTTGGAGACTCATTGCTGTCATATATTTTTACAGGAAAGGAGGAGCGAAGCTGAGAACATTCAAATTTCACTAAGCTTTTGCATCTGCAGAGTGGAAGCCATAATGTCTTTAGCTTTTGAATTCTGCTAGGACCAGACAAAACATTTCTTCTCGGAAACACTTCCATTTGCTGTGAGAACCCGCCATACAAAGAGGAAATGGATCCTCTCTTCCTGTCATCAAAGCTCCAGGCCAGACCAGACCAGAAATTGCACCAGTCACTTCTGTAGACATAGCACGGAGAGAGGTTTTGCAGAGGGATCTCCTGACACAAGGGATTAGGACAGGGGTCTTGTCCTAAACTCTGAGGAGCTCTTTATGCTGTAGGAGAAAGACCTAGAGGTAAAGTGGCTCTGCTTCATAAATGTTTTGCCTTTTCAGTATACTAGTGTAGAATATTCTAAAATAGGATAGTATTGCAGCAGGACATTCCTATTTTTTAAGATGTCTGCTTCCTTTCCTGTTAAAACAATGTGCTATTCAGTCCTTTTTCCTCTGCACAATTTTTAACCACTGCTTTTCAAAAACATTCCTTGTACAGAAAGAACACGGATGTATTTTCACCACAGTCAAACCAGGTTTGATCTGGTACCCTGGATACTCTATAGTGGGTTTTCCTTGGCTGACAGGGTCCTGCCTTCACTAGCAGCTTTTCCCAAGTAAAACCCCAGGATTCCTAGAAGTGTCCACAGTGACACAGGCCTGGGAACTGAGAGCCTGGGAACTAGGGAAAGGATCCTCATCACTGTGGGAGGAAGGAACAGGGCTGGAGGGGGAGAAGCAGGGAAATGAGGTGCTCACCATCTTTAGTGAGAGACAGCTTCACTCTGACAACGGCAACTTTGATGTTCTAAGGAGATCTGGATTCTCAACACATTTACTGAACACCTGCACTACATTATTTCAAACTTAGTTCTCAGGTAAACATCCCATTTTATCCATCAAGAAAGTGAGTCTCTGGGAAGTTAACGGACTTGCCCAAGTTCACGAAGGAGCCACAGGCACAATAGGGATTCCCATCCCAATGTCCAGAAACCCAAGACCTGGGCACTTGTTCCACAGACCAAACAGCCTGATAATACCGCCCAGAGGGTCAAGAGTTGGCTCTCTTTGAACAATGGAATTCCTCAGGCTCTGCTGGGCTGGGGGCTGCACTGGGGGAAAGAGACAAGGGGAACTGGACAGTTTGGTCACCACCTCCAGGTAGAAGCAAATGGTGAGACCTCAGACCTTCCCAGTTACTTGGTAGTTATAACCCACTCTCTTATCTACCTGTTTTCACTCCTACCAGGGCCTCCGCTTCCCCCTCCCTCCATCATTACCCTCCCCCATACATCTCTCTCACTCACCCAATCACCTCTCTCCTTCCTCCCAGTGTCCAAAGGGAGCTCCCACCGGCTGTCAGGATAGCCTAGATGCAACAAGGGATTCTTCCTGGTTAGGGCCAAATCCCAAAAGAGAGGGAGGAAGGGAGAAGGACGAGAAGACAAGGAACCCAAACTGAAGTACAGTGTCTTCAAGATGATGCCTCAGTAGGAGTCAGCGGGGACAGGGGGTCACTTTAGGTCCTCCTTCTGTACCCTCTTATTCCTGACACATCTCCCTACAAGGCCCTGTGTGTCTCTCAGAAAACCAGGCCTTGCAGAGCCCTGGCTAGTGGTGCTCCTCCACCCCCAACACAGATGGAGGAATGGGCCTGCGGCTGTTCTTCTAATGTGAGTAACATTCCCTGGGGGCAATGGTGGGAGCTCTTGCCACCTAAATGTCTTCCCGGTGGAGCTTCAGGGGATTGGGCCAAGTCTCCTGCCCTGAGGTGGTGGACCCACGCTGAGACCTGTCCGAAACCTCCCAAGCTCTGTACCAGACTGCCCTGAGCACAAAACAGGCCCTGAGCAAACTTCTGCTGACACGCATGTGAGGGACCCTCTGTCTGTCTGGCAGGAAGAGCGCCCTCAAGTCACCTCACAGAAAGCCAGGACCACCCCCCACCCCCATCCCGCAACGCTTCAATTGACATCCAGGAGGTGAACCTCTGGGGAGACTTTTTTTCCTCTCACAGAATCATTGCATCTTCCTTCTAACATTTCTGGCCTGAGGGTTATTTTTAAACGCCACCAACTCAATACAAAGGCTACTTTTCCAAGGCAAATGTCTTACTTCAAGAAGCGTGAGTGATTTTCATCAAAGACTCCTGGCCTGGGGAGAGTCTCTCCAGACCCTCCCTCTCTGAGGTGAACTTTCAGCTTCAAGGCAAACTTCGAATATTCAAAGTCAAATCGCTCACAGCCAAATCTCCAGCCTTCATCAGCACGTTTGCTTGTGGTAGACGTGCTTTCGTGCACTCACATGGCATGGACAGAATCTCTCCCTCAGGCTGCTTCTGGAAGGTCTGTGGGTTGGTCAGAAAGAGGAAGAGGAAGCAGCCCAGTGTGGGAGGGTGGGAGGCAGTGAAACCTGGGGAGGTAGTCCATTTACGGAGACAGCACCATACCTGTCCCCCATTCAGTTTCCACAGTCTTTGGCGTGGCTCCCTGGTGGTTCTGAGACATGGCGCGCAAAGCTGCCTCTGTGGCCACAGACAAATGCGGTGGAGTTGGAGCCCGCACTGAAGTTAGGCCCGTCTCCCTGGGACGCTGTGAGGGGAACCGTGGAGTCAAGATTATCGCTGAACATGGGCAAGAAGCCCCAGAGGCTGTGGGGCCCATACAGGTTGACCACCTCTTCTGAAGGTCTTGGTTGATAGACAGTTTCATGTTTTGTGTCCATACATGGGATTTTGCTCAAAGACTTGAGCCACACCAACATTTATTGACAACTCAATTTTCTTCACTGTCTAAAAGCCTAAAGGAGTTCAGCAAAATTCTGATTTTTCCTAAAGCTACTGATGGTGCTTTTTAAAAATAACAGACACTGAATTGTTTTTCTTGGGGGATGACCTGGTTTCGCTGATACCCTGGTTCACGTGAAGTCTGACCAGTGGCAGCCCAGGAATGATCCTGGTCTTCTTTCCAGTTGTAAAAATCAAAAGAACATCGCTGCTCTGGGCTACGAGCATACACAAATCTCGGGAAAAAAATAAGCCTTCTTTTGTTTTCAGTCATTCTATTACCATTATTAAGAATATTTAGTGGGCACCTGGGTGGCTCAGTGGGTTTAGCCTCTGCCTTCGGCTCAGGTCATGGTCTCAGGGTCCTGGGATCGAGCCCCACATCGGGCTCTCTGCTCGGCGGGGAGCCTGCTTCCTCCTCTCTCTCTCTGCCTGCCTCTCTGCCTACTTAATGATCTTTCTCTCTCTCTCTGTCAAATAAATAAAGTCTTTAAAAAAAAAAGAATATTTAGAAATAAACAACCTCACCTAAATGTACTTATTGCTCTTGGGAAAGCAGGGTTCCAACAGAGGAGGCTTACTGGGACCTTGGGATTATCTCCGAATGGAATGTCTTTTTGACGTTTCTTCATAAAATCCTCCTTGTTTTTCAAAGCGGAGAGCACTCCAGCGCTAGGGTAGGGCTGCCCCATCCTGCAGTTGCTAAACATGAACTCCAAAGGCAACTCTCCAGTGTATAAAGTCTAAAGCCAAACAAGACACGTATTTCAGAAAGATCCATCCAAGAAGGCACAATGGAATTGCATCCAGTAATCACCAAACCCCCATTATCTTAGACTTCCCCAAGGAAGTATCTATCTTACTGACTCAAGATGTTCTCTTTCAGGGTGAGTGTGAGAGGTTCTGTTTTGCTGAAATAAAACAGTTGCTTTGTTGAATCTCTTTATTTTTTATTATGTTATGTTAGTCGAATCTCTTTAAATTATTATCCACTGTACACTTGATTAGAAATGCCTTCTAGGTCCACCAGCATGATTGGAATATAACAGACTGGCAATTCCATCCGTCATTCCATATTGGTCTGAAACATGTCTAGGATTAAAAAGGAAGACTATTGATTACATCCATGTAACACAGTTCATGTGAATAGAAACTGAAATAGGGCACTTCCTTTTTTTTCTTTTTTTAAGATTTTATCTACTTATTTGACAGAGAGAGAGAAAGCACACAAGCAGGGGGAGAGGCAGAGGGAGAGGGAAAAGCAGGCTCCCTCTCAGGTTGCACAGGGCCCAACCCCAGGACCCAGAGATCATGATCTGAGCCGAAGGCAGACACTTAACCAACTGAGCCACCCAGGTGCCCCCTCATTATTTCTTAGATCCCACATTTTTCACTTTTGTGGCTTATAGAGAAAAGTTGCTGATGAATGCAATTTCATCTGATACAAGATACTTTCTACCTTGGGTTTGGCTTTGTTTCCAATCGGATTTACTGAAAAAGTATTGATCACAATGAGATCAACCATTGTCCAGTAATACCACCCATACTGAGCTTGTTTGCAGAAAATTCATAACATGCATTCAGAACTCAGGAGACTATACTATCAGTATCATCCTGTCTCTACTTAAAATGCTGACATTTTGTTCGTCATAGATTTTTTTCATTAACTTTGGTTTATTAAAATACCGCATGAAAATATCTTATCGCTGTGGTTTTTTTGGTACCCAGTGCAATTGCATTGTGCACATGACCCTCATCCAGATGCATACTCCTCTTCCTAACAAATCTCAGAAGAAATGTAGAAGTCCCATCTGAAGAATACAGTTCATATTCCTTCAACAGGGGAACAGCAAAAATGGTTCTGACAATCTCTTCTTATATGAGGCTTTCCAAGATCTTTGAAGATGCCACTGGACCAAGGCTAAAGCCTCCTCCTCTCAGCCAGGTCCACTGTGTACTGTTGGACAATGCACAGTTCTAGGGGACACTGCTCTCATCAGAGTTTATCAACACTCCCCATTGCTACTACCATCGGTCCACAAGCTGTTGGTCTTGGGTCCACCATTAAATAAAGAGATTGCCTCAGAATCTAAATCAACTGTGTCCCTAAGCACACTGGTTAATGCAATTTTTTTTTTTAAATAACAAGACTTTGTCAATGACGGAATCAGTGAACTGATGTACATTCTGCTCCAAGTTCTTTGAAGACGTGCACTTTGGGTAGCAGCAATCCCGATGAGAGGGGCTCAGATTGTGGGAAACAAAATCTACACAGCTGAACATGCACATTCTGTTTTCACCTCTCCTACCTTCTTTTTTTTTTTTTTTTTTTTTTTTTTTTTTTTTTTTTTTTTTGGTAGTATTAGGCATAATGTTTATTTTTTCCAATTTAATACCTCCAAATTTCCATAAAATGCACTTTATTAGGTGATTTATACTTTTTAATTATTTAGGAACATCACATTTTTAATTATTTGAAATGTCAAGGTCACTACACATTATAAACATCTCTACATAGTATGATTTAACTAAACAATGTAGACTTAAAGACGATGAAAATATGGGAAAATAGTAATAGGCATTCTCTTCTTTTTTTTTTTTTTTTTTTTTTTTTTTTTTTTGATTTATAATTTTTTTTCCCCTTTTTATTAATTTTTTCAGCGTAACAGTATTCATTCTTTTTGCACAACACCCAGTGCTCCATGCAAAACGTGCCCTCCCCATCACCCACCACCTGTTCCCCCAACCTCCCACCCCTGACCCTTCAAAACCCTCAGGTTGTTTTTCAGAGTCCATAGTCTCTTATGGTTCGCCTCCCCTCCCCAGTGTCCATAGCCCGCTCCCCCTCTCCCAATCCCACCTCCCCCCAGCAACCCCCAGTTTGTTTTGTGAGATTAAGAGTCATTTATGGTTTGTCTCCCTCCCAATCCCATCTTGTTTCATTTATTCTTCTCCTATCCCCCTACCCCCCCATGTTGCTTCTCCATGTCCTCATATCAGGGAGATCATATGATAGTTGTCTTTCTCCGATTGACTTATTTCACTAAGCATGATACGCTCTAGTTCCATCCACGTCGTCGCAAATGGCAAGATTTCATTTCTTTTGATGGCTGCATAGTATTCCATTGTGTATATATACCACATCTTCTTGATCCATTCATCTGTTGATGGACATCTAGGTTCTTTCCATAGTCTGGCTATTGTAGACATTGCTGCTATAAACATTCGGGTACACGTGCCCCTTCGGATCACTATGTTTGTATCTTTAGGGTAAATACCCAGTAGTGCAATTGCTGGGTCATAGGGTAGTTCTATTTTCAACATTTTGAGGAACCTCCATGCTGTTTTCCAGAGTGGTTGGACCAGCTTGCATTCCCACCAACAGTGGAGGAGGGTTCCCCTTTCTCCACATCCTCTCCAGCATCTGTCATTTCCTGACTTGTTAATTTTAGCCATTCTGACTGGTGTGAGGTGATATCTCATTGTGGTTTTGATTTGTATTTCCCTGATGCCGAGTGACGTGGAGCACTTTTTCATGTGTCTGTTGGCCATCTGGATGTCTTCTTTGCAGAAATGTCTGTTCATGTCCTCTGCCCATTTCTTGATTGGATTGTTTGTTCTTTGGGTGTTGAGTTTGCTAAGTTCCTTATAGATTTTGGATACTAGCCCTTTATCTGATATGTCGTTTGCAAATATCTTCTCCCATTCTGTCAGCTGTCTTTTGGTTTTGTTAACTGTTTCCTTTGCTGTGCAAAAGCTTTTGATCTTGATGAAATCCCAATAGTTCATTTTTGCCCTTGCTTCCCTTGCCTTTGCCGTTGTTCCTAGGAAGATGTTGCTGCGGCTGAGGTCGAAGAGGTTGCTGCCTGCGTTCTCCTCAAGGATTTTGACGGATTCCTTTCTCACATTGAGATCCTTCATCCATTTGGAGTCTATTTTCGTGTGTGGTGTAAGGAAGTGGTCCAATTTCATTTTTCTGCATGTGGCTGTCCAATTTTCCCAGCACCATTTATTGAAGAGGCTGTCTTTTTTCCATTGGACATTCTTTCCTGCTTTGTCGAAGATTAGTTGACCATAGAGTTGAGGGTCGATTTCTGGGCTCTCTATTCTGTTCCACTGGTCTATGTGTCTGTTTTTGTGCCAGTACCATGCTGTCTTGATGATGACAGCTTTGTAATAGAGCTTGAAGTCCGGAATTGTGATGCCACCAACTTTGGCTTTGTTCTTCAATATTCCTTTGGCTATTCGAGGTCTTTTCTGGTTCCATATAAATTTGAGGATTATTTGTTCCATTTCTTTGAAAAAAATGGATGGTATTTTGATAGGGATTGCATTAAATGTGTAGATTGCTTTAGGTAGCATAGACATTTTCACAATATTTATTCTTCCAATCCAGGAGCATGGAACATTTTTCCATTTTTTTGTGTCTTCCTCAATTTCTTTCATGAGTACTTTATAATTTTCTGTGTATAGATTCTTAGTCTCTTTGGTTAGGTTTATTCCTAGGTATCTTATAGTTTTGGGTACAATTGTGAATGGGATTGACTCCTTAATTTCTCTTTCTTCAGTCTTGTTGTTGGTGTACAGAAATGCAACTGATTTCTGTGCATTGATTTTATATCCTGACACTTTACTGAATTCCTGTACAAGTTCTAGCAGTCCTACCTTCTTGATAGATGCATCTCCCCTCCCAAAACCAGCAAAAAGATCTATTCAGCCTCCCCTTTAGTCCTCACCCTTATCCTTACATCTTCAACATTTGAAACTTTTCTGTTCCCTTTCCTGGATTGGCTGTGAGGTGAAAGTTCTTGGACACTGTTCTGGTTAGGAGAGCAAGGTACTCACCCAGGAGGACTTCCGCAATCCTGATACCCAGACGCAATATTGATTTCTTAAACACAAATAACGTGGATGCTCTGCCACACCAAAGAAGAGTGTCTTTTCCTTCAGCCATCTAGTCACAATATCTTAAAGCTGTTATACCTCTGGGGATGCCAGAAAAATTGCGGATTGAGGCCCTTTCCCAGAAGTCTGACACAGATGGTGTGGAGCCTAAGGACTTGGTGAAAGCCTCAGTGAGAAAGGCAGGAGTAGGAAGTCCTTTGTAAAATTTCGCCTTCAGACTAGTATTTTAACTTAAACTTAGATGAGTTGCCATTGACAGAAGGAATATTTAATTTATCAATTCACTGACTGCAAGGATATCAATTTAAAAGATGAATGTTCTTTGAAAATGCTCTGCCTATTTATGCTCTCTCGGTCAAATAAAACCTTTTTAAAAAAGAAAGAAAAATTATCTTGTTAAAAAATAAAATACGGGGGGAAAAAAAAGCAGAGGCTTAGGAAAGCCAAAATGGAAATCTTCATTCTTTTTTTTGTTTAAAGATTTTATTTATTTATTTATTTGACAGAGGTCACAAGCGTGCAGAGAGGCAGACAGAGTGAGAAGGGGAAGCAGGCTCCCCGCTGAGCAGAGAGCCCAATGCCAGGCTCAATCCCAGGACCCTGGGATCATGACCTGAGCCAAAGGCAAAGGCTTTAACCCACTGAGACACCCAGGTGCCCCAGAAATCCTCATTCTTGACAAGAAACATCTCTGCTTCTGAGAGGTAATTTTTTTTTAAAGATTTTATTTATTTATTTGACAGACAGAGACCACAAGTAGGCAGAGAGGCAGAGAGAGAGGGGGAAGCAGGCTCCCTGCTGAGCAGATAGCCTGATGCGGGGCTCGATCCCATGACCCTGAGATCATGACCTGAGCCAAGGCAGGGGCTTAACCCACTGAGCCACCCAGGCGCCCCTCTGAGAGGTGATTTTAAAGAAAATAGTTATTAATGTTATAAATTTGTCTTCCTCTCATGTAGAATTGTGGTTTTTTCAAACATTCTAGCAATATTATTCCAGTGAGCTCCTGCAGTTTCTGAAGAGAGTTTCTCAGCAATATTATTCCATCTTCCAGGTGAAAACTAAAATATTTTCTTGAAATAACTCTAAGGATTTCTGAAACTGAGCCATGGGAAATCTTAATAATTTGAAAAATCTTGGACGTCTTCGAAGATCATTAAAGAAACCATCAAGTTCTCCTCTTCCATGTTTAAGAGCAAAGAGCTTTGTTTAAAAAAAATTATTAACAAACTGAATTATGTCTCAATAAGAACTCTAAGTTGACAGGACACTGGTGTTAGGTTGCATAAGAGGATTTTAAAATTAAATTATAAAAAAATTTGTTTTCACAGAGGGATTTCTTCCCAAGCCTTGGATATTAAATGCCATACCCTTTATTAGGTATAATGATATAGTTATTTAACACTCACTTTTTTTTTTGCATACTCTTTGTGTTTTATACCTGGCCATTTGCCATTAATTTAAGTTATTCTCCAAATTTATGGAGAGCAGTAAAACCAGTAATTAAATTACCGACTTTATTGAAGGAATTGGCTGTTTCTTTCCCAGTCTGTCTTACTACTACTGACATCCTCTCACTTCTTAAGCAACATTGCCATCTCGTGGCTAAATCCATAACATTTTCCAGGAGAAAAACCTCAGCCTAAATGAACTAAAGAGACTCAGAAAGCACCAAAAATGAGAATTGATTTATGTCCCTAGAATTTCCTCCAATTGTGGATCAACTTGGTTAAGAAGGGAGAAATCATCTCAAGAAATTTTGCAACCTTAGTTTCCAGTAATCAATATTGTTTCGTCTTACATTACCACATCTAGCTATTCCATGAAGAAAAGCTAAATTCAGGCAAGGAAAATATTAAGAAAAAAATCTATCGTTTCCACTAAAGCATCTCTATTAGAACTGTTAGCTCACGCATTTCAAATCTTGGCACATTCAAACTGGGGTTACATTTGGCCCATCTGAATCAGTATTTCTTTTCTAGAGCTAGTTTAGAACCTGCTTTTCAGCTTAGACACTGTCTTGATGTGAGATTACATCAGGCTCCAAAAAGAAAAGAAGAAAAAGCGCTTCAATTTTCATGGATAGAAGGTGAAGCAGGTTCACTTCCAATCTTCTCTTTGGGTCATTTGGGACTTTACAAAGTAAACAGAAAGAACCAAATATCTCTCCTCTATTCAATGTTTGGGAAAATCCCAGTGGAGGTAGGCCATCTGTGAGGTCTAATATTTGGAGGTCAGTTGTATTCTGTTTTAAATTTTTCTCTAGAGACTCCTATGAATAATCATAAAGATGTTCCTAAGCCTGAATCATTCAGGTAACTAGCTCCATTTGGGATAAAACCATGACTAGGCAAACTATGGCCAGTGGGGACTCATTACTCTAACGACGACTCTCTTAGTTACACACAGCGAATACAAACCTACAGGGTCGAAAGGGATAGATAACTTAGGAGTTTAGTAAGAAATACTTATCCTGACAATTCAACAGAAAAACTATCCAAGCATGAAACACAAAAGAGGACAATTTTAACCTATAAGGAAGAAAAATAAGACTGCTATCCTTTCTCTTCCTTTTCTTTTGTCAAAAATCTACTTGTATAGCCTATATTTGTCCATATTGTTAGGTGTGCAGAAAAAGAATGAATATGCCAAATTTCCATAATTTACTTATTACTAGAGTGTAGCAAATAATTTAAAATTTTCAGAGGTTTTTAAATTAATACATTATTCTTTTCATTTAGAAAGCTGAGGACAACATAATATATGCAATTAGTTATTTCTGCAGTATTTTGCTTATGAGTCTTTAGAACCAGATATAGACCAGTGTTTTTCAAACGTGTCTGCTGGTATTAAAAATACAGATGCCGGGCACCTGGGTGGCTCAGTGGGTTAAGTCTCTGCCTTCAGCTCAGGTCATGATCTCAGGGTCCTGGGATCGAGTCCCGCATCGGGCTCTCTGCTTGGCAGGGAGCCTGCTTCCTCCTCTCTCTCTCTCTGTTTGCCTCTCTGCCTACTTGTGATCTCTATCAAATAAATAAATAAAATCTTTTAAAAAATAATAAAAAAAATTTTAAAAAAATACAGATGCCTCTGGAGATTCTGACTCAGACACTTGGAGTGGGGCTCAAGAATCTGTCTCTGATAAACTTGCCAAGCGATTTTCATCATCAAATAAATTTGGGAAACACTAGTCAACATTTTGATTAAAGTGACTTAAGACATAAATATGAATACAGCTCCAACTTATTGAAAGTTTAAGTATAATTCAAAGAATTACTTTTTTTTGTTTGTTTTGTTTATGTTCAGCTAACAGTGTTCATTGTTTTTGCACCACACCCAGTGCTCCATGCAGTACGTGCCCTCCCTATTACCCACCACCTGGTTCCTCAACCTCCCACACCCCCGCCCCTTCAAAACCCTCTGGTTGTTTTTCAGAGTCCATAGTCTCTCATGGTTCATCTCCCCTTCCAGTTTCCCTCAACATCCTCTCCTCTCCATCTCCCCATGTCCTCCATGTTCTTTGTTATGCTCCACAAAGTTTAAGTATAATTCAAAGAATTACTTTTAATAACCTAAATATTCAAAATTTTAGAAAATAATTATTTGAAATTTTCATAGATTAATGCATTATATGAATCAGGATATGTCCATCTTTATATTTAATGCCATTCGGTGTTTTAATTTTGAGTAATATCCATTTGTTTCTTTCATTGATTTATAACAATATTAAAGTTTATGTACCTGTTTTTAAGACATATACATGATTGTGCATTAGGGATACTAACTAGGAAACTGAAACTCTGAAAAAGAGAGAAAACAGAAGAGAATGAGATAGAAAGTAGGAACAGTGGCGCCTGGGTGGCTCAGTGGGTTAAGCCTCTGCCTTCGGCTCAGGTCATGATCTCGGGGTCCTGGGATCGAGCCCCACATCAGGCTCTCTGCTCAGCGGGTAGCCTGCTTCCGCCCACCGCCATGCCTGCCTCTCTGCCTGCTTGTGATCTCTGTCTGTCAAATAAATAAATTAAACCTTTTAAAAAAAAAAAGGAAGAAAGTAGAAACAAAGCAACAAAGGGGTGACATGGTCAGAGATTTAAGGAAAAACACGAATGCTAGAAAAACCACCCTGACCTAGATATGGGGCTCGAGGGAATTCTATTTCATGATACAATTAATAGAAGTGTAAGAAAAATAAGACAAAAGGAAAAGATAAGCAGAGGTATAAGGAATAAAAACAGAGGCACCTGGTGGCTCGGTCAGTTAAGTGTCTGACTCTTGATTTCAGCTCAGATCATGATCTCAGGGTGGTGAGATTGAGCCCCACATCAGGCTGGGGGTGGAGCCTGGTTGAAATTCTCTCTCTCTGCCCCTCCCCACCCTGCTTGTGTTCTCTCTCTCTATCGATCTATCTCAAAAAAAAAAAAAATTAGAGATAAAAAGTCATTTCCATTTTAGGATCCTTATTTAGGAACTTATTTATTGAGGAAAAGTCTCAACAGGTGTTAAAACCAAGATTCTTCCTCCACATGTGGAAGTTGAGAAAACCTAACTCCCAGTGGTTAGCAGCATCTGTAAATCTAAAACACAATAAATAGGTCCTAAAGAGGCATTCAGAAAATGGGTCTTCTAGAACAATACCTTTAGAAGACCGCCATGAAACAAGCGGTCCATGGTGAAATAAATTTGCAAGGTGCTGCCTATAATATTCTCCCCGAAGTTTCCCATGAACAGCAGATGATGGAGGGCTCTTCAGGGTCTGGCAGAAAGGAAGAGTTCAACTCATCTTTTAACTCCTTTTTCCAAACCACAGGATACACTTTTTCACCTCATGTCTTGCTAACACCTGCAGACTTGGCGAAAGATGGCAGGCTCAACATGAGAAAACATGGGTTTGAACTGTCGTTGCAACACTTACTAACTTCATGACTTGGGATTAGGTTACTTATTAATGACCTAGAGCCTTCCCTTCTCCATCTGTACGGGAGGTTTAAGAACACCGAGTGCTTGGCATAGTGTTTGGCATATAGAAAACCCCAGATTAAATACTCGTTATTAGTATTCCACAGAGGATTTTCTGGGAAATGTTAGGTCTTCTTAAGTTTTCTGTCAAATTATCAACATAAAGTATAAACACTGGATTACACTATCACTCTTAAAACACCCAAGAGAAATTTATTTTTCTGATCAAAGAAAACCCAAAAGTTTTTCTTTTATTCTTTCCACCCCTCCTACCCCTCTCCTTTTTATTTTCAGCTGGACAGTTTCAAATCAAACCAAGAAAGGTCAGTGATAGCACATCAAGGCCAGTGATTTGTAGGGATATGCTCAAGTATGCACATAAATGGGTCTTGGACCAAAGGCAACCCCTGTCTTAATCTGTTCAGGATGTTATAACAAAAATATCATAGAGTGGGTACTTTAGACAACAAACGTTTATTTCTTGCAGTTCTGGAGGCTGGGAAGTCCAAGATTAAGGTGCCAGCAGATTTGGTGCCTGGCAAGGACCCACTTCATCCTTCATGGACAGCCATCTTCTTGCTGACATGGCCAGAGGGATGAGGGAGTTCTCCTGGATCTTTTTTATAAGGGCACCAATCCTACTCATGAGGGCTCCACCCAAATGCCCTAAACACCTCCCAAAGGACTCACTTCCCAAAAATTATCATTTGGGGGATTAGGTTTCAACATATGAATTTGGGGCAGGGGGACACAAATGTCCAGGCTGTAGCAACCATTTCTGAGATGAAGCTGCCTTTTGGAAAGAAAACTCTGGCTGGCCAGTAATACTGCTCACACCAGACCCAGCAGTAGAAGAGGTGAAAGCTGATTTTCATGCCTTGGACTACCCCATTAAAATGGAAAAGCCTTGCCATTACATAACCCACAAATCGTAGTCACCTAGTTGGGGCCCTCATAGTCCCTCTGTCCCTTGTCTCTCCCTCTATCCCTATCACTTTTCAGGAAAGAATCCAAAACCTCATTAGAACTCTGGGGTGTTACTGCTCCAAGTTATTTGCATTTGCATTCTAACATCCTTCAGAGTCTTCAGTCCGAGTACAGCTCTCGAACTGAAATGTCAAGAATCTGCCAATTAAATGCAAGTGAGTAGAGAGGCCTTCCTGTCAGGTTTCCTAAAATTGTTTCTGTGGAAAGTAGACTCATCAGCCTTGACAATGCATCTTCTCTGATTCTGATGCAGGCCTCCCTTCTAACAGGGAGTCCAAAGTCCTTTGTGACCTCCATGCCACTTCCAGCGTGTTATTTTAAGCTGCACGTGTATCTCCTCTGATCATTCTCACCACAGGTCACATTAAGCTGAGAAACCTCCCTCAGTAAGTTATTACTGGGTGCTAAGTCTAGGTTTGTAGATGACAGTACCATGGAAGATGGATTCCACCCACTATCAACATAATGGACTTAAGATGATCTTCCAAACAAGAGGTTATCGCCAGTCACTGCGCCATCTTTCAGAGAGATCACAGACCCTCCCACAGGTTCGCATTGCCAAAGACTACTTTCACGTTCTCTTCACAACTGAAAGTCTTGCTCACCGTTGCGTCCCAGAGCCTCACACAGTGCCTGGCACACTGGCACACCATGTTACAAGCATCAGCAAGGGCTTCTTAAATGAAGTAATGACAAAGGAACAACTGACATTTTCAGTGTTGCTTCAACTGGTGCCTCGCCCAGCTGAGCCAATCCTAAACCCTCTTATTCTGAAGACATGGCTCCAAACCTTAGTCCCTGGTCTAAGACAAGAAAACTAAGGACAAGAGAAAGGAAATGTCTCACCCCAGCCTCCCAAGAACAGCTATTAATCGCTAAAAGGTCTGATTTATCAAATGGTACTCAAGATCTTCTGACATCTGTCCAATTACTAAAAACCTTTTCTAACCTATATTTCACAACATATTTCACATTATTTTGGTTGTATCATAAAAATCATGGCTTAAACTCTACTGAAATAGAGTGTTACATCGCCATTTGTCACATTCTTTTGTTGCTCATCCAATAGAAAACAGAGTTAGCTGTCCAATCTTGGTACACTAATTGCCAGTGAAACTATGGAAAGTATAATATTCATCTTGGCACCCAGTGGGCAATTTTTAAAACATAAAATTGTCCCATTACATTTCATTTTAAAATAAGAAAATTAGTTCCAAGGGCTTTATTTGGGCTTTATTTCCAAGGCCCCTGTTCACTCACTGTATTAAGGCCAACACATTTCATTGCTTTGGTATTTGAACAGTAGACACCCACCGAATGTCACTTACCCATATGGCTCCTGGGCTCACATTTCAATGACCTAATGCAGTTTGTAATACTAGTTTCTTAAGAGCTCCACAACCCTCTGCCCTTAATTATAGGTATGATACTATCCAAAATCATACTACTAAGAAATCTCTCACTGAACTCCAATCTTGTAGAACACCGTTAGCAGCAATCTTCCTCATGAAGGACGGGGTGTGCTTAGAAATGAATTAGAATGGTCTGCAAATCGCCCTGGAGCTTAGGAGTAACAGCAGGTGGAATGCACAGCTGTAGTAATGGGAAGTGTTAAAACCAACCTTAGGAGTTCCTCCTCTCCACACTCATTTTATTATTAATGATCCTGGGATCATAGGTTTAGTAGGTGTTTGTTAAAAGATTGAATGATTCACCTGTGAACAACAAGTGAGTTGCACTGAGTTACGGTCTCTTATGCAGTTCAACACATTTCTCTTATTGCCTTGCATAACTTCCTTCTATATGGGTATTTGCCCTCCCAATTAATCTATTTAATTCCCTCAACTGATATGTTGTACTGACCCCATTTTCTTTTTTGTCTTCCATCATTATCTGCCTCCTATGACCAAAGAATGCAACTGGACATAACATCAAGCTCCCTGAGGGCCAGAACCCTGTCCACTGCTCTACTTCCAGGAGTGGGTACCGAATCTAGCATACCCAGGCTACACGCTGAGTAAGTGTTCAAGAGTGTAGGAATGAATGAACCAGTAAACAAAAGAATGGATGCTATAGGCCATGACAGAAAGGAAAAAAAAAAAGAGAGAGGTGGGATTGGGAGAGGGGGAGCGGGCTATGGACATTGGGGAGGGGAGGCGAACCATAAGAGACTATGGACTCTGAAAAACAACCTGAGGGTTTTGAAGGGTCAGGGGTGGGAGGTTGGGGGAACAGGTGGTGGGTAATGGGGAGGGCACGTTTTGCATGGAGCACTGGGTGTTGTGCAAAAAGAATGAATACTGTTACGCTGAAAAAATAAATAAAATGGAAAAAAAAAAAGAATGTGATTCTGAACAAAAAGGCCTTGGAAGAAGTTGGCATGGTGTATTGGAGGAACAGCTTCCTTACCTGTAAGTTGAAGACACACCTGAATCTGCTGTAGGAGCAACTGAAATAATGTAAGTGCAAGCTCCATAAAAATGGTAAAGTGCTATTCAGAGACGGTATCTCGAATATGATGACAATAGATTGTGAATAAAATTAACTAAAGCTGGCAGTTAAGCTACAGCATAAAATTGCAGCAATCAAAGGGTTAACGCCAGAGCAGGGGTGCGGTCCAGACTTATGGAATGAATTCATGACCCTGGTTCAGACCTTACAGAATGGAGACGGGGAAAAGCTATTGCTCAGCTTGAGAATCTAGAAAGAGAGCATCTCATTGCAAAGAACCTACAGATACAGAAGTGTTCCTTTTCTTGATTTTCTTATTAGATGTTAAATCAATCATACAGAAATTGACATTTACCAGTTGACAAAGTAGGAGTTTTTCGTATTTCAAAGTTACTAAGGTTAAGGTGCATGCCCAGATGAGTACAGGTCAACCTCCTTCGCTCTTGTGAATGTTTTCTAAAAATTATTCTAGACTCTTCACCAGTATTCCCTGTGTGGTTACAGTTCAAATGAGAGACCTGAGAAATGACAAGTGGCCAGACAAGATATAGAGCAAATAAACTGAGCTATGTGTCAACATTTTCTAAGTCAGGGCATGTGTTCCCCAATTCAACTCCTAAAAATGAATTCTCATTGCTTAGTGAGATTTTAGAAAAGGTTTTTTTTTTTTTAACACAAAACACAAAGTAATAGTTGCATGGTTTTAATGTACACCGACTTTTCCAGAAATGTGCTTACTATGTAAATCAAGACATGACTAAGATTTTGTTCAAAACTTTATCAGGAGTTGTGCTCCATTTCAGAATATCATATCCAACGCTGTTCGTGATATTGCCAATACAATGCTCATTGATTTGCATTTGTAGCTCATGACTACACACAGGGGTAAGTATCTATGATTTCATCTTATCATCTAGGATGGCAAGACCAAAGCCTTCTGACTAAAGCCCATGTTATTAAAAACTGCTTTTCCTTTTCTCTGCTTTGTACGAAAGTTAGGATACTATACTCATTGTTTAAAAGTGCAAAATAAAAAGATGAAAAGAAAAAAAAAAGTATATATGCATTTGGGTCATATGGACATTGAATTTTATTTCAGAATAATCAGAACATTTGTCATAAAGGAGCACTGAATCTGCAAGCATTGAGAGAACTACTCCTCTCATTCAACCTACACACTCTAAAATAAAACTGAGACTCAGAGAGGTGGAGTAACTTGCTCAAGGCCACACAGCCAACTGATGACCAAGCCAGAACTGGAACTACCTAAACACCAAGTCCTCCTTTCAGCAGGCTGCCTTACCTCTACGTGATGACTACATAAAAACACACAGAGGGAGAAAAATGAACCTCACACTTAAGAATGAAGTTGGTAACCATTAGACCCAAGGGACAGGGCTGGAGGAGGTCTCTCCCCATCTCTAGCTACCAGCACAAGGGACAAGATGGTTCAGAGAAGTTCTTGCTTTGGGTTTGTCTTGTTTTGTTTTCCACCTAAAAAGCATTAGGTGCTAGTTTGGGCACTGAGTTTGTGCAGATCGAGCAGTGGTCAATTCAGAGTTTCTCTCCAAAAGGCACACAGAGAAAGCAGTCATTCATGAGGCTTGTGTTTAAGACCACATTAAAGTGTGAGGGGTGAGGGGGTGGGAGCAGACAAAACATCACTTATCTTGAGAAAGCTATGTTCCATTATTACATTTAAACTTGAACTTTTTCAACAGTCCTTCACAGTAAAGAAATCAAGGTATAGTGGCTCAATTTAAAAATCAATAAATGGTACCCCTAGTTTTAAGCCCCAAGCTTAGATATTTTTAGTCAGATGCACTTCTTAGGAGGTCTGAATTTGCAAACAACTAGGTGGAATGGATACAGCACCTGTCCATGTCATTTCTATATGTAACATGTACATTAAAACTGTATGAAACATTCCCACGAGTTAAACACAAAGTAATTACCATTTCTCTCAAAGCTGGCTTCCAGCCAAATCACTTCTCCCCATTTATGAAGCAAGAACATTTCCTCAGGTAAGTAGCTTTGGCATTGGTACCCAACTAAACCAAACAGGGCAGTCTCAAATCAGGAAAAGAGAAGCCAGCCAGTGAACTTGATTCTCTGAAATCAATGCCATCTACGTGTAGCCCAAAGTCACCACTACTAGGACAAATTCCCCAGCCGGGGATTAGGACTGTCTTCCAAACAAAAGAAAATTAAAACACTCAATATTGTTTCCAAGCCTTAAGCTAATACCAGCAATTATAACATTTATGATCCATCTGTAAACTAAACTGACTCTGTCTTTTAAACTCCACTTGGCAAACATCCTCCACTTAAGTTTCTACAGTTGCCACAGAAGAGCCTCGTATTTGAGGATGAAAACCCTGAGGGACTTTGCTTCAAATGAATATGATCCTAAACACCTATGCAATCGTTTTTTATCAAAGTAATGGAATCTGTGTCTATAAAATAAAATAAAATGCAATATATCTGAAGTTACAAACATGCTAAGCCAAAACATTTAACTCTCCGTGTGGAGGGATACACAGAATTGCGTTTTCACATTATCTTAAGTGAGTTCTGAGGCAGGCACAGGAGACAGGCATTGGGGAAGTTGCTGGTGCAGATGTACTGTAGCAAAGGGACGCGTCTGGTGGCTTTAAAACCCTAAGGAGAAAAACAAACAGTTCGTGATTACGGTCACTTTCTTAGACTTTCTTTTGGAAAGACCGAAAGTGGGGTGACAGATCTGGGTTTACATCGATAAAACCTCTCACTCAGAGGCTCCTCCCGTATCACCCAAGGGACCCGCTAGGGCACCAGCAACGGAAGGGCCCAGGAATGAAGGTGCGAGGTGGAGGTCAGAGATGTTCCCTGGGAAGCGAAACATTCATTTTGCTGCACGGGGCTGAGGGCTAAGAAGGGTATTAAAAAGCCGTCTAAACCATCCCACTTACTCGGCAATCCACATCTTATTGGAGAAGGGCTCCGGCTTCGAGATATCTGAAAAATACAGAGGAGTCACGTGAATGACACGGGGCATGGAGCTCAAAGAATGAATCCCTTTGACGTTTTATTCCTCAAACCAGCTAAATAATTGTTCTGAGGCACTTTAGAACTTTGATGGTCAACTCTGAGGTTGAGCAATGCGTGTCCTCTTATCCGTCCTCAAGTAAATGGGCCCTCAATGTCAATCATGTCATTCAATAAAATCTGGGCCCAGTGGCCTAAGCTGGTTTGTTTGCTTGCTTGTTTGTTTGTTTGTTTGTTTGTTTGTTTTTTTCCAATGGGAAAAAGCTTGCAGCCTTCCCGTTGAGATCAGGAACACGACAAGGATGCCCACTCTCACCACTCTTGTTCAACATAGTATTAGAAGTCCTAGCAACAACAATCAGACAACAAAGAGAAATAAAAGGCATCCAAGTTGGCAATGAAGAAGTCAAACTTTCTCTCTTCGCAGATGACATGATTCTTTCTTTATATGGAAAACCCAAAAGACTCCACCCCCAAACTACTAGAACTCATACAGCAATTCAGTAACGTGGCAGGATACAAAGTCAATGTACAGAAATCAGTGGCTTCCTTATACACCACAATAAAAATACAGAAAGGGAAATTAGAGAATCGATTCCATTTACTAGAGCACCAAGAACCATAAAATACCTGGGAAAAAACCTAACCAAAGAGGTAAAGGATCTGTACTCAAGGAACTAGAACACTCATGTTTGTTTGTTTTAAGAGCTAAAGACTTAAAGTCTTTAAGATTGGGTGCCCAGTGGCCATGTCGAATTCAACACTTTCCAGAAAATAGTTATTAATAGTAGTACGATTACCCAATTAAAGCTAAAATGACTGAATGCTCTCTATCAGATTTCTATATGAATCATGTCCTGTGTCCAAAACCCTGGAAAGAATCATTTTCCAGAAAATCTCACCTTTGCTTTCAAAGCAATTTTTTTATTTAAAAACTTTTTAAAATATTTTTATTTAAAAAATTCTTTAAAAATTTTTTAAAGATTTTATTTATGTATTTGAGGGACAGAGATCACAAGTAGGCAGAGAGACAGGCAGAGAGGACGGGTGGGGGAAGCAGGCTCCCCACTAAGCAGAGAGCCCAATGCAGGGCTCAATCCCAGGACCCTAGGATCATGACCTGAGCTGAAGGCAGAGGCTTAACCCACTGAGCCAGCCAGATGCCCCAAAAATTTTTTAAATTTTTTAATTAAATTTTTAATTAAATTTTAAATTTAAATTAAACTTATTTAATTTATTGATAATAACCATTTTGTTTATTATTTTATTTATATATAATAAAATTATTTATTAATTTATTGATTAAATAAATTCATTAATTAAATTTATAATTTAATTTTTTTTAAAAAATAAAAAAAATTTTAAAAATCTCACCTTTGCTTTCACTAAACAAAATCTATTGCCTATACCTACACACCTGTTATTATTCAGAAATAACTGACTACAAGCAACATTCTTGTTCTGAGCTTTCAAAAACTTTAAATAGACACTAACAAAGATGAAAGCTGTTCTGGATGCATCAAGACCTCACAAGCCAAAAACCAGACTAACTAAAAATATCTGTATTTTATTTTGCAGGTGTACCCAATCACTGTAAGGATAGGATGGTGGAAAGGGCCAGAAAGTGGGCAGTGGCTTCACCATTAATAATATATTTTAGGGGCATGTGACTGGCTCAGTCAGTGGAACATGCAACCCTTGATCTCAAGTTCATGAGTTCAAGCTCCACACTGGGTGTGGAGCCTACTTAAAAAAAAAAAAAAATATATATATATATATATATTATTTTATATATATATATATAAAATAATATATATATATATTATTTTCATCTAAAGTCTAAATTATTTGGTTCTCCTTGGGCACAAAGCAGGAAAGAGAAGGGGTGTGAAACAAGCATGAGGGCTTTATTGGAGGGACACTGCCCACCAATAAATAAGACTTCCAGTGAGACTCCAGTTGAAAAATTCGCCCTGTCTGTGAATGCTTAAGGTGTCTAATACTGCTCTTTGGTAAGCCATGTCTTCTTAGAAGAAGGAGACTGAGATTCTTCCAGGATAAAACTCTCAAGATTTCTTTTTTATTTTTCAGTCCACTAAATGCACTATCCTTTTGCTTTTACCCACCATAAATACTTATTCATGAATATGGATGTCAGTTATATTAAAATCTCTATGAGCAAAAGATCTGTGTCAGATACATGCCTTTTCCATTCTCAGGCTATTTCCTTTTTCTGGATCTTCCTCCTTAATTTCCCAGCTCATTAAAATTCCGTCCATTCTAAAAATCCAAATCAAGTACCAACTTGCCCATGAACCCCTTCCTCACTACCAAGTCCAGAAAGAGTCCCTACCCCCTCTCATGGCTCTAGTCCTTCATGCCTCTTGCATGGATGGTGGCATATACCGCACTCAGTGACTTTGTTGAAATCATGTTGATCTTCCTATATGGAAATCCATTCAGGGAAGAGACCATGTTTTCATCATGTTTGTGTCCCCTCCCTGCAAATCTAGCATCCGTCAGAAAAGGAAGGGGTATTTGGTAAAGAGCATGCTGAAGTAATAGATGCTCACTGAACTGAGAGAAGTAGACCTTACTAATGGAGGGTGGGGGTGGTTTTTTTTTTATTTTGTTTTACAGAGGGAGTTTTAGAAGTTTATGGTGTGAGTTGCATGACTAGAGATAATTCCAGATAACTAGAGCTCTGCCAACTGCAGTTCTCCTCCACCACTCTCCCTAAAACAAAACTGAACAAATATTTAAAGAATTTTTATTCAATGGAACAGCAAATTACTAGCCGATTTGGTGTCCAGATGTCTTTGTCCAGTCCTGTACTCGAAAGGCATTGACTAAATACTATTTGTCAAATAAATCGACAGTGGTGAAGCATAATAATGTTTTGGTTTTCAAAATGTTTTTGCTGTTATTTTTTTTTTGACAGAGGTATTAGTAATCCTCCCAAGAACTAATACACAAGGAGACCAATGTTATTCTTCCTACTTTGAAGTGTGGAGGAAAATGAATACCTGCAATGCCCTTTATACAGTACTGGAATCCAGACCATTTGAGCAATTTCTCGAAACTCATGCAATAAGCTGAAGAGGAACCAAGGACCTGTGTTTGGGTCACTCCACCCTCTGTTCAGAAGACTGTATCTCTTTCCCATTTTCGTTCCAAAACAAAAATAAAACTACAAAATATGCAAAGTCTATTATTCTTTGAAGTAGTTAAGAAAAACATGACCTCTACTTCCTTCTTTCTAGAGTGATAATTTCTTAGACCGAGGTAGTGTAAAAATCAGTTTGGGGTTATTGCAACAGGTTCTCTTTCTACCTATAGACTTACAATCCCCTCTTGTAGAGGTGACTGTTGGAGATAAGAATGACAACCATAAGATGCTTTGCGTAAAAATTATTAGATATATACCGTGCTTAAACCAATACGGCTACGGGGGCAGATGGGGCTTAAACTCCTGCTTCGACATCGACTTACAGATCGCACCGAATTCCACTGAAAAGAGAGAGAGAGAAATAGTAGTTTGTGAAAGCTCACATGGCTTAAAACAAGATGCAATCCCATGGAGTAGGTGGTTTTCCTGATATGATTACACTTGCCCATTACTGGGCATCACTCAGCATGAGACACACTCTTCACATCCTACAGCTGCCCGGTATTTAACAATAATTGTAGGGTATTTCTCAGATAAAACCCCATTACAGTGAACTTTGGAATACTCAAAGTCTTGGTGCTAGAATTTCATTTTGATGAGAAAATCATTAGAAATTACATTCAAGCTTGTAAGTGTCAGAGAATTTACATGTGGGCAAGGATTTGGGTCTCTTTTGTTCACTGCTGAATCATAATAGTCCTAAGTGACTATTGAATAAATGAATACTGTTTGAGGAAATGAATTAATGAATGAGGGAGGAGGGAGGGAATCACCATGGCTGCCCATCTACTAATGAAATTAATGAATAAGAAAACTATATTGACTATAAAGAGATCTTACTAGCAAAATCTTTCTTACAAATTTCCCTTCATTCAACTTTTTCTTTTATTCCAAGTACTTCCTTTTAGGGTTTTCACATTTTGTTTTAGGAGTTGAAGCTGGGGAAATGTTGGTGATGTGTTTGAGCAGAGGAAGAAGGAAGTTAAAATGCCTATTTGATGTAGGATATACAAATAGTGGCTATTTCCTCTCCCTCCCTTCCAAATTGCACTACAGAGAGTCCACAATTAGAATTTCTTAACAGAAATTGATAGCTGCAGGAGCAAGAAGCATGTTTTATGAGTTCATTCATCATAGACCATGGTGGCTGTCAGATCAACCCAACCCAATATCTGTAGGTTCAACTTTCATAGTACAAAATAATTTATTGAGATACTATTCACTATAGTGGAATGCTTAAGCTACAAAAACCCTTAAGTTCTTTTAAAATACTCTATTCCTATTCTCCCTTATGTTAGGAAAAATGCCACTGAAGCACTTCCCTATTCTCTCACTCAAAGAGAACGGAATCTGAGTCAACCCAGAGGGTGGCTTTACGCTGGACTGAAGAGCTTCCCTTTGGAATTCACTTAATTCTTTCTAGGAAGGGTAGGATAAAAACTCCATTGTGTGAACTATATGGAATACCCAAGCCCCTGTAGCCACCCAACCCTCACCACAACACACGATAATACACTTTCGTAGCTACCACTCCATTATGAAGGCTGCCCAATTATTTACCACGTTCAAAACATTTTACAACCAATGCACACAAGAAGTAACTCTCCAAAACTGATGTGCTACTCTCTCCCCACCTCCTCTGCCTTCTTGTTTTCATCCCTCCCCACCCTCCCTACACATCATACCAAGGAGAGAAAAACAGCACATTCATCGTTTCCCAACATGGATACTCGTCAGTAAAAATTTGGCCAACTGCTTCCTGAAAGTTAATTGATCGCTTCCCAAAGCTTAGAATTATAGAGGGCCTCCAATAAGACAAGCTCAAAGAGTTTTGCCTTTATAATAACATATTTCTAAGATGGAGGAGGCAAATATGACAAGTTTCATCTTATAAATAGAGCAACAGACAAAGAAGTCACTGCCAGGAAATTATAAAGACTCATAGAAGAATCAAAGAAAGGAATCTCTTCTTTCCCAACCAGTCTGTTTCCTCTCCTTTGTATGAAACCTTATCAAGCAATTTTAGACTTCCTCTATAGAATCTCTGGGTTTATAAATGTTCTCGAACTTGTGAATCAAACACTTGGGATGAATTGTCACTATGCAAGGCCACCGTACAAAAGCCCCTCTCTTGGTGACAGCTTCTCCCTTCATAATGACACAGTCATTCTCCATGAGAGCAGGCCACACGTGATAGAGGACCAAGGGAGCAGTGAAATCAGAGTCATAGCTGCGGCGGTACCTATTTTAAACACACAAAAGAACAAAAAAGAGAAGTTAAGTGATGATGCAATATAACTGGAGGTCATTTGTGTAAGTTTTCATTTTTTATTATGCTAAGTCTAGATGAATATGGATCCTAATTCTGTTACCAAAGAGATGGTTGTGGGCCCTTAGAATAGCAACCACGGATAGGACTCAACATGGACTCACATAGAACAAGTTTGGTCAGGGTAAACGCCTTCCTTCCTTTCTCAGAATTACAAGTTACCATTCAGGGAAACACAGGGGACAGAGATCATCTGAAATCCTGTAGGCATCCTGAAAGATATCTCATGCTATCTTTGTGGACAAAATAAGAGAAATATAGGGGGATGACTTAAGTAGGTGGGTTGGAAACTGTTCAATGATCATACCCAAAGTGAAATAACTAATGAGTCAATAAGACCTAGAATTCGGCTCTCTCTCAATCCTATGATAAGTAACATGTTCACCAATGACCTTCATGAACTGTAGGTAAATCACTCAAAGGCTAGGGATGGGTAGGAAAAGAGAAACAAATGACAGTATCAAGAAATAGCTCAACGGGGTGTCTGGGTAGCTCAGTGTGTTAAGCCTCTGCCTTCAGCTCAGGTCATGGTCTCAGGGTCCTGGGATCAAGCCCCACATTGGGCTCTCTGCTCAGCGGGGAGCCTGCTTCCCTCCTCTCTCTCTCTCTCTGCCTGCCTCTCTGCCTACTTGTGATCTCTGTGTATCAAATAAATAAACAAAATCTTTAAAAAAAATAGCTCAACAGACAGGAATAGTAAGTTGATTCTAATAAGATACAGTGTGGTGTGGATACTTATGAGGTTCTCTCATTGAGTCCAAAAAGCGTATAATTGCACAGATAGAGGTGATAAAAGACTTAATCATGGTACAAGTAAGAACAACAGGTTTCAGCTGAACTCAAAATGTTCAACAACAGTATTATATAACTGAAAAAAAAAGCAGAAAACACTAGTACAAATTAGCTGGATTAGTAGAGAATAAGAATGGAAAGGGTCTTAGTTTCTCTAAACTGCTCCATTCAAAGCAGGGGACTACATTCAGTGTAGACACTTAAAATGGATACTCAAAAAAGCATGGAGCACAGGCCAAAGAAACTGCTCTGTCAGGAAGTCTCAAATCCCCTTTATATGGAAAAACCCAAAGCCATGAGGCCAGAAGTAGGAAGATACGAGGAATTGCTTCTAATATGTGAAAGGCTGCCAGAGTTTTTTTTGTTTTTGTTTTTTTAAGGGTTAAACTTGTTCCGTGACATCCTCCAAGTAGAACCAAATAGTCATCATTAGGAAATCTGGTTTCAGCTCCACAGCCTTCCAGAGGTACAGGTTACAGACTGCTCCACGAGGCAACACCCTCCATCTGATTAAAGGCGTGGAAGAGGGAGGCCCCCAGAGGTCTGTGAAATGTGCAGATTCCATAAACTAAAGTGCGTGAACATTTTTGAGTGGTTCTATGAGTTCTGCAAAGGAGAAAGGAATACGGGAAGAGAGTTGAAAATATTATGTTCTGTAAGGAAATCAAAAAGGTCAAGTGCAGGGGCACCTGGGTGGCTCAGTGGGTTAAATCCTCTGCCTTCGGCTCAGGTCATGATCCCAGGGTCCTGGGATCGAGCCCCGCATCGGGCTCTCTGCTCCACAGGGAGCCTGCTTCCTCCTCTCTCTCTGCCTGCCTCTCTGCCTACTTGTGATTTCTCTCTGTCAAATAAATAAAATATTTTTTAAAAAAAAAAAGGTCAAGTGCAGTGTAATGTTCTAATAGCCGCTCTTCCATGAGTGGACACGTGTTAGGAGCGATGATCTGGAAGAAACCAGAAACAGGGCAATGGCAGGAAAATATGGCAAGCTAGAAGGCAACTGGAAACACCACCATTGTGATTTGGATAAGCAAAAGAAAGGTATGTAGTCTCTGTCATCAGTAGCTCGTAGGGATATTGGGCCACCACCGTCTATCTAAACAAAGACCAAGCGCTAACATCCCCCGAGTGCTCACTACATGCCAAGCAGTGTCCTTTTTTGTTTTTGTTTTGTTTTTAAGATTTTATTTATTTATATGAGACAGAGAAAGTGCACAAGCAGGGAGGAGGAGTAGAGAGAGAGAGAAGCAGACTCCTCAATGAACATGGAGTCCAATGTGGGACCCAATCCCAGGACCCCAAGATCTTGACTAGAGCTGAAGGCAGCCACTTAACCGATTGAGGCACCCAGGCGTCCCCATGCCAAGCAGTGTCTTAAGTACTTTCTCTGAATGAGTTCAATTAGCCTTCTCCAGACCCAGGAAATAGGTATTATTATTTCCCCCATCTGACAGAGAGGGAACTAAGGAACAGAAAAATAAAGTAGCATGCCCCAGTTTATAGAGCTAATTGGTGGTAGAGCTGGGATTTGAACCCAAGCAGCTTGAAGCCAGAGTGTTCGTAACCACTAGCTTGGCCTCCTCCCAGTAACCTCCAGCTGTATCATAAGATCCCATAAAGTTTCAGTAAAATGTTTTACTAATTTAATTTCTTCTAATTTTTATAGGAAACATCTACCATGTAAAAGCTGATAGAAATCCAATGGTCCTGGTGGGTCTCAAACACTGGTGTGCACAAGGAACACCTGGGTGTTTGTTAAATGGAAGATTCTTGAGCCCCACTCCAAACCTGCTGCATAAAATAGCATGGGGTGTGATCCAGGAGCCTGCCTTTCTAACAAGACTTGAGTAATTCTGACACAAGTGATATATTTCTGTGCCCTACTTGGAGACACCCGGTCAAAATACTGCAGTAGAAACTGGTAAAAAGGGTCAGGGGTGGGAGGTTGGGGGAACAGGTGGTGGGTAATGGGGAGGGCACGTTTTGCATGGAGCACTGGGTGTTGTGCAAAAAGAATGAATACTGTTACGCTGAAAAAATAAATAAAATGGAAAAAAAAATAAAAAAAAAAAAGGAATACACATTCGTGTTCCTTTTTTGAGTGCTTTTCGTGTAGCCCTTTTTCTTAGTGTTCCAGACAGGTTCTGGGTACTCATTAACTCTCCCCAAGACCAATATCATCAACGGAAATGATAACATCACCTCTGAATCACATTTGACTGGGAAAGAGAACGAGCCCAGGAGAGGGGTCTGCCCTGTGGCACAGAGAAGCCCATGGAAGGGACTGGAAGTCAGTTCATGTCTGTTGACTTCCTCACCTAGAGCTCTTTTCCCTAAATTGCTTCCAGGCAATAGAGAAAAGGTTATTTACTGTTAAAAAAAAAAAAAAATCCCTTAGCTTGTGCTCTTATGTCTCTTACTTGCAATCATTAAAAATCTCTCCATCCGCTCCAAAGGCAATATCTAGGGGTGGGTCTAAAGCCTGCATGGCAAAGGCAATGCAACATATCTCCTGGATGAAGTTGCTGAGCAGGCAAAAGTCAACTTCAGGAGGAAATGAAATCTTGGGATTGACATTCATGGCTCGGATCACATCCTGGAAAACAAAAAGAGGGCACCACCTTGTTACCAGCCTGTGACAAGAAGCTCTGACATCCAAAGGGGGTTATGATGGGTCGGGGAGGTGGGGCAGGGAAAGGGCACATGGGTGAAGATGCTGTAAACTAGGAAACTAGTTTGTAACCTAGGAAAGCTGCACACGTGCTCGAGAAAGAGTCCCTCATGGGGAAAGAGGAAAGATGATGTAGAGGACAAATGGTGTACTAAAGGCCAAGAGAGTCTCCCCCACCACAAACTAAAAGCAAATACACTGAATGGTTTTTATTTATTATTTCCCAATTTTCTATTCTGGGCAAGTACAAGAAGTGCCAACCTCTTCCTATTCTAGAATAACAGCAGTTATAATAGCTTGGACTTATTGGGTGTTTGCTATGTGCCAAGTCTTGTGCTAAGCAAATTACGTGCTTGTTTTTCACTTAATCCTCTCAAGACCTCCATGGGGTCATGGCCATTGTGGCTCCCATGTAAAGGCTGGAAAACTGAAGCACAAACAGGGGAAGCAAATGTGCAAGGTCAAACAGCTAGGACGTGGCACAGCCAGGGTGTGAGTCTACACCAACCTTCCCTAAAGCAATTGCTCTTAAGCTCTATGGTATTCTAGCTCCAGTCTTAAGAACCCATCCAAAGACTAGAACTATAAAAGGTCAGGCTACTTTTTTTCCCATAAAAGTCTAAGAAAGAGCCAATAATGACCAGTTCTACAAAGTCAGTTGGCCGCTGCTCATTTCTGCTATCCCGTCACATAAAAGCAATCCTGAGCACTGGGTGGATTTCTGGTCTTCCATGTAAAGAGCAGCCACAGCACACCAGTCCCACTAAGAGACCCAACACTTACGTTAACACTACTTTGGGAATCATATAGATCAAGATGACAAATGATATAATCCGAGACAGCATCTTCAAAGTTATTCGAACCCGCGAGAGACGGTGTCAACGATTTCCTCACACGGATCTTGAAATGTCTGAATGCCATTTTAGCTACATGGAATGCCTCCTGCACGTAAAAATGCAGCCAATTTATTAGGTAGAAGAAGGGGAGTAAAGAAATCCAAAGCGAGAGATGAAGGAAGAATACCCACCCAAAATTCAACATCGTGTGGGTCTTCTGAACATTAAATACAGTTGATCAAAACTAATTTTAATCTGGGAGAAATACATACCTCAATTTTGAAAAGTACATAAATACATCTATGACTATGCATGTTCACTAATTTCAAGACAGTTGATGATTGTTTTGGTAACCCCAAGTGCGAGAGGCAGCACAGTGCAGAGGTTCAAGGAAACAGATCAACTGTGGTTGAATAAACACCTAAGAAGTGCAGATTAGGGGGCGCCTGGGTGGCTCAGCTAGTTAAGCACCAGAATCTTGATTTCAGCTCAGATCATGATCTCAGGGTCATGGGATCGAGCCCCATATGGGGCTCTGTGCTTAGCAGAGTCTGCTTCTCTCCCAGTGCCCTTCCTCTTTCTCACTCAGATAAATAAATAAATCTTCTCTTTTTTTAGTGCTGATTGAGGCTATGATCCCACCACAACGTCATATTACTGGTCCAAAAATGAAATTATCAATCTGTGTTTATGTTATACAAAGACTCATATCAAGTATCTGGCAAGTTTCCTGGCATATATTGATTCAACAAACACTTATTAAATGCCTGTTATGTAGTAGGCACCGAAAAAACTCAGTTATGCATGAGAGACATGGCCGTTAAGCTTACAGAACCTTCACCAACTTCTTAATGAAATGATCCACAGTTGGCAAACTTTTTTCTGTAAAGAGCTGGAGATTAAACGTTGAAGGCTTGCCTAAAATACATAGTCTTTGTCACATTTTTGTTGACACTCATCTAAAAATGAAAAACCATTCTTATATTCTTAGCTCGTAGATGGTATTTTCCTTAGAAATAACAGGCCAGGACAAGATCTGGCCGTCAGGTCAAGTTTGCAGACTCCTGAAATAAATTAATAATATAGGATAACGCTCAGTAGACTCCAATAATTCTGCTTTCATACTAGTGTTTCCTTTTGTTTTTAAATATTAATTGTTCTCGTTTCTCATAATGGACCCTTACTGTCTCAGTAAGGTACCCACAGAACAAATACCTTTGCTTTGAGAACTAAGGATTCTGTATGAGCCCTTTTAATCTGCCATCCTCAAGTAGCTCATGTCCTAGCAGTTTTAGTAACTACTCTTAGTTCAATAGACAGAAGAGTTAACACAAGTCAACCTTCTGATTTGTTCCAGAAGGAAAGGAAATCAATTGGAAGATTGGTGCAAATCAACATAGTTTATATTCATTATATTATATTCATAGTTTATATTCATTTGAGTAATCCTATATTTATGGATACTTCTTCAACAAATGCCTGGGTGGTATAAATATTGATATATATGGAGAGTTCTTGACTGTGAAAAAGTAGCCATCCCAAATATTTGTAATGGGAGGAAGGAAGGGAGGGAGGAAGGATGGAAGGAAGAAACAAGCAAGCAAATGGAGATCCCACCCTCCCTCTGTGACCTCAGACGCAGGCTGTCCCTTCAGGCTGTAGGGTCCGGTTAACCAGCACCTTCTCCCCGCTGCCCACCCCGCCCCCGCCCTCCAAGGCGCAGCCGCACCGCAGTCACCTACCACGGTGGCGATGTAGATAATCCTCTGCACGGTCTCGGCTTTGTCAATGCAGCGCCGCAGCAGGCACTGCGCGTCCAGGCGGGCCTGGGAATAGGCGTCGCTGAACCGGGACAGGAGGGCAGCCTTACGCGCCACGTTGGACATTTTGGCGCGATTTGGGGACGGGGTCCTGATCTTCACGACAGCGGTGGAGGGGCTGGTGGACCGGCTGCGGCTGCGGCTGCGGCTGTGGCTGCGGCTGTGGCTGTGGCTGCGGCTTCGAGGGCCAGGGCTGGGAGTCCGGCTCCTGGCGGACCTGTTGGCAAGGAAGAAGCAGCCGGAGAAGCACTGGGATTCGCTTCTGGCCACGTGAACGGAAGTTCACCCATGAGCCTCGCCCTGGCAGGGGGAGCGGCTGCCCCCGCGAGCTCCCTACCAGGTGTCAAGTACACGGTCATGCGCTCTCTATCTGCGCGGGGGCTTAGCACCTCATCTTCGCCTTGAAGCAGCGCTTGGAGCTCAACATGGATTGTTGGCCATTCTAAGGCCAAGGAACCAGAGGCTCGGAAGACTAAAGTTAACACCGCCAGCAAGCCAAAGTTAAAGAGATCAGCTTCTCAGTATTTCATACCCCAGCCTTGGGGTGCTAACATATCACAGAGGCTTTAGGGTATAAAACGGGATGAACACTCAACCATGAGAAAGATCTGCGTTCTCGTTCTATGGCAGTGGGGCCGTTCGCACTCATTTCTCCTCTCCAGAGCCCGAGTTCTCACCGGCGACAGGTTCACCCTATTTCTGGGCGGGAGTGGGGAATGAAAGATCCGGTGAGCTAACACATACGCAAGGATTTGGTGAATTTTAAAGCCCGGTATCTTGAATAGTGTATCGCTATGGAGTACAAGGTAGATTATCAAAGGAAATGGGCCACCAAGGAGGGAAATGGAGGAGAAACTAGGAGGCAAATGGTAATGCGAGACCCGCTTTGAAGGTGGAGCAGGGTGAAAGCCCTGGACAGTAGTCCGACAATTTCTATGGTGCAAGAAATACTGTCACCACGGCCAACTCCGAGCTGTGAATGTGACATCACACTGAACTTGGAAGGAGGCAGAAATGTACAGAATCAGGTCTTGGGAGCCAGCACAAGCTGGTACCAGCTGATCATGGCAGAGTGACTCCCTAGAATGCAAGGCCAAGGTGGCATTTAGGGGAATGGGGACCAGGTATGGGAGTGGCTCCGATAGCTTGGGCCAGGGCTCACTGTGGGGCTGAGGGAGGTGGTGGGTGGTAAAAAGAACAAGGAAAATGCTCCAAGAGAAGCAACCAGCTCTGTCCTCATGGAACGCCGAATGACCTGTCTTCACATTCTGTCCATCAGTAGAAAGGGATGTCACAAGAACACTCACCCATAAACTGCATCAAAAAGTAAAATGACAGGTGGTCATCCCAGAGAGGGGACTTCCAGGCCTCAGAGAACAGGACCCTCCTATTATGGAACATTCTTCCAGCATGGGTACCATGCTCACACGACAGGCCCACCCAAATCTGCTTTCAAGCCACATAGCTCTCAGTTTCATTCCTTGGGCTTCCACGTCAGCCCCAAGTTAATTAGGGCCCAAGCGCTGACAATCCAGGAGGTGTTTTCTCTCTCTGGAAGGGTGTAATTAGAGAAAACAATCCCTCTGCAATTCAAAGTTTCCCATACTGTGGGGGTTTGGGTGCAAGAGGTTATTTCGGCTTTTTTCCCAAGCCACGCTGTTACCACTACCAAAAGGCACTTAAAGGAAGAGATCTGTGAGAATGTGTCTGACCTTCCTTGAAGCGCGGATTTTTCAGCAGACAGAACCGCTATCTCATCCTTCAGCGTTCGGAGCTGTTTCTCATAATCGGAAATCACTTCGGGCCGCTGCTCTGCGCCCCGCTTGTCAATGCCTCGCTGGTCCAGCCTCCTCTGCTCAGAGGTCCTCGGCTCTGAGGCTCTAGGCTCCGAACACCGATGCTCTGTGCTTCTGTGTTCTAAGTTTCGGTGGCGGGAGTCCTCCTGGATTTGAAGAGATTTAAGCCTGAACAGAAAACAAAAATTGAGGAAAGAAAAGAGAAAGGGGAGAAGGATGGAGGAAAGATACTAGCAATGACTGGTATACCTAACACACAGAGGCTACTCTACTTAACAATGCCATTCCTGTGTTGGACAACTCTGATGGAAACACAGGAGGAACAAAAACCAATCAGAAAAGAGAATTGCCAGGGTCAGAGTGCCACCCCACATCTGTAGCTTGCATGAAAAAGGCTCCTGAGAAAGGAATATATACACAGATTCTTCAGCAAAAGCAGAGTGGGCCTGTAGCCATCCTGTTCTATATTAGGCTGATCCTAACTGCACAGAGTCTGGAAGCACTGGACCTCCAAAACCTAGGTCCCGAAGCTGGCCAAAGATGCAATCTCCTATCTTCATTAGCTCTTTGATTCTCTGAACAGATGGAATAGCTGGGGGGGGGGGGGGGGGTGGGATGACAATGGAGATGGGATAACATCCACAATACCAGGACAAAGGGTGAATTTGTAAAAAATAATAATAATAATAATGTATTCTAGAGACATAGCTTCGGAAATAAACTTGGCATCTTTATAAAGATGCAGAGAGGCGGGGCGCCTGGGTGGCTCGGTGGGTTAAGCCTCTGCCTTCGGCTCAGGTCATGGTCTCAGGGTCCTGGGATCGAGCCCCGCATCGGGCTCTCTGCTCAGCAGGGAGCCTGCTTCCTCCTCTCTCTCTGTCTGCCTCTCTACCTACTTGTGATCTCTTGCTCTGTGTCAAATCAATAAATAAAATCTTAAAAAAAAAAGATGCAGAGAGGCATGTCTAGCTAAAGCAGGAGCAAAGCCACACAAAGAGAATGTGCTGTGATGAAAAGGACAATGATGGAAGATGAAAAGGTAAGGGCTAAGGTTAAGAAGGACACAGAGAAGCTAAAAACACAACAGCAGAATTAAACGCTGTACTGGAAATGGTAAAGACCATTGCTGCTATAAGAAATCACTGAATTATAGGGTCAAAGAATCTGAGAAGGTCTATCAAGTAGGAAATAAGAGATGAAAATGATGGTGAGAGCTCTTCCCCTAAGAGGCTGAGATGACCTCTGACAATGGCCTGCTATTCACGTGACCCAGAAAACCCTACAAAATCATGCAAATCTAGAGGTTCAAATCTTCACGTTCACTTTAAGAACACACGTGAGCCTCCCCAGGCCATCAAGGGTATGCAGATCTGAAAAGCCACCAAATATATGAAGGACATCACTTCGCAGAAGCAGAGTGTGCCCTCCTGTAGCTACACTGGTGGGGATGGTGGGTGTGCCCGGGGCAAACAATGGGGCTGCACACAGGGTCTGTGGCCCATGAAGACTGCTGAATTATCCCTGCCCGTGCTTAAAAATGCCAAGAGTCATGATGAACTTAAGGGTTTTTATGTCAATTCTCTGGGCACTGAGCACACCCAGGTGAGCAAAGCCCCCCAAGATGTGACAAAGAATTTACAAGGCTCATGGTTGGATTAACCCCTACATGAGCTCTCCCTGCTACATCGAGATGGCTGTTGCTGAAAAAGAGCAGACTATCCCTAAACCAGTAGAGGAGGTTGCCCAGAAGAAAAGATATCCCAGAAGAAATTGAAGAAACAAAAATTTATGGACCGGGAGTAAATTTTGCCTAGAATAAATGCACATAAGACTAAAAAGAGAGAGAGAGAAATAAAATGATGGGGAGAGGGGAGAGAGACATAGACAACAGAGCAGTAATCCCAGCTACAATGTTGGGGTGTTCCCGAAGAAATCAGAACAATGGAACATGTGTGAAGGCAGCAAAAAGATATTTGTGTGTGTGTGTGTGTTTGTGTGTGTGAATACAACTCCCACTTGCTTATTTGGGGGGGGATCAAAATTAGGATCAATGAAGGTATAGCATCTTACACCTGTCAGAATGGCTGGAAAGAAGACGACAAGAAATAACAGGTGTTGGTGAGGATGTGGAAAAGGAAACCCTTGTGCACTGTGGGTGGGAATATAAATTGGTGCAGTCACTGTGAAAAATGATATGGAGTTTCCTCAAAAAATTAAATATTGAAATCTAATAATTCCACTACTGAGTATTTACCCAAAGAAAACAAAAACATTAATTTGAAAAGATATGCGCACCTATATTTATTGCAGCATTCTTTACGAGAGTCAAGATGGTAATAAGCTTCCATAAGTAACCCGTGTCCATTGATAGATGAATAGATAAATATGTGATATATGTATATGTGATATGACGGGACATATTTATATATATGTCTACACACACATTATATATATATACATATATAGACATAGACATACAATGGAATATTATTCAGCTATAAAAAAGAACTAGATCTTGCCATCTGTGACAACATTGATGGACCTAGAGGGTGTTACTCTGAGTGAAATAAGTCAGAAAGAGAAAGACAAATGCCATAAGATTTCACTTATATGTGAAATTTAAGAAAACAAAACAAATGAATCAATAAGCAAAAAGCAGAAACAGACCCATAAATACAGAGAACAAACTGGTGATTATCAGAGCGGGGAGTCATGGGGAAATGAGGAAAGGGGGCGAAGGGGAGTGGGAGGTATAGGCTTCTGCATAGGGAAGAAATAAGTCACAGGAATAAAAGACACAGCATAGAGGATACAGTCACCCGTACCATAATGGCGTTGTAGGGTGACAGACGGTAGCCACACTTGTGAACATAGCATAAGGTACGTACAGAGCTGTCAAATCGCTATGTTGTACATCTGAAACTAATAGTGTGTCAACTATACTTCGATTAAAAAAAATCAAGGATGAGGGCGCCTGGGTGGCTCAGTGGTTTAGGCCACTGCCTTCGGCTCAGGTCATGATCTCAGGGTCCTGGGATCGAGTCCCGCATCGGGCTCTCTGCTCGGCAGGGAGCCTGCTTCCCTCTCACTCTCTCTGCTTGCCTCTCTGCCTACTTGTGATCTCTCTCTGTCAAATAAATAAATAAAATCTTTAAAAAAAAAAATTCAAGGATGATATAACCTTTAAGTATGTGTTTATGTTCTCCTCCTAGAAATTTATATTTAGAGAATGATCTGAAATTTAAACTAATATTTGCTGCAATGATTATCACAATGTTATTTCCAATGTTTAAAATCAGTATCAAGGTAACTATTCGATATTAGGGAAATGTCTAGATAACGGAACACAATGCATCTATTTGAAACCAAGTTTTGCAGCATTTTTTCTTAGTAATAGAGAAAAAGAATGTTAAGTGAAAAGATGGGGTCCAAAATGATATATCTATGCTGACTTTTGCAGTAGTAAGTCCAATTTTGAATGGATCAATTGGAAGAAATTGCAAAATGGTAACAAGAACTAGCTCTGGAATTTTGAGAGGGTCTTTGGGTTCCTCCTATACTCTGTTGTACTTGGAAATTTTTCTATAGTAGATAGCTAACATTCTTGTAGTAAGAAAAAAATTTATAAAATTAATAAAAATATTTCTGCCTTTCCTCTTTGTGAACAGCTTCTTTCATATTGTAATGGAGCACCAAAAAGCTAAATTCAAAGATCAATCAGCAGGCTGCAATAATCCTGTCATTTTTTTTTTTCTTACTGCTTTTTTAGCTGATTTATTTCCTCCTCTGCAGCCAAAAGGGATATGGCCGATCTGTTCTTGGTTTCTTCAAGAGTCTTTTCAGTTTCAGCCAGACTGTAAGAGAAATCAGTAACTAAAGACCGATTTTCCAAAATTGGCAGACTTTCCAAATCAAGGCATAGGTTCTCCCAGGAACTTTCGGCATATGATATAAGTTCAACATAAACAAGATCAAGTTATGAGACATCTGTATCCAATCAGATGCCATTGCAAATTTTATGTTGTGCTTGTATGCAAAAAATATGCAGGCATTCTTTCTCAAGGTCAAATGCAAAGACATTACAAAGTGGCTTATGTAATAATTAGTAACATTAGAATGTAAAGGGCAAAGAAACTTGTTCCCTTCCTCCTTCTCTCTCTCCTAATTCATCTATTCTAATCACACCAAATCTTCAAGCTGCCTCTCCCTATAAAATCTCTATTCCTACTACCATTTTCTGCAGTATTCTCACTACTTTACACTATAGAGTTGCATTTGACCTAATTTTCCCAGACTTCCTAAATATAAAGAAAAAATTATTTGCCCACCTACAAAGAAAATCTTCCAAAGTCAAACTTGACTACCAAGTATTTCATGCCTCTGACTTCCATAATTTATTGAGCATGATTTTCCTGAGTTTTCAACATAGCTAGGTCATTGTCAGTGTCAGGGACTCTCTTCATTGTAGACAAATCATAACAAATCATATTATTTCTTTAGGTCTGTTTAAAATTTAAAAAGAAATGGGAATGTGTAGATGACATTGGATGGAAACCAATGGTTCTCCATTAAGTTGCCCTAGTCCAGTGAGAGATCATAGGTGGGCAAAGGTTTCTTGACTTCTTGGACCCTACTTCCCTGTACTATCCAGGTTCTTTCATCTGAGGCTGAGAGAGTGCAGTTGCTGTCTAGACTCACACTAGTCTTCTTCCTTTCTTTTAGATGGAAGAATGGAAGGTCAAACACTGGGGTCCTCCCCTAGACAGTGAAGCAGATAGAGAAATAATGGTCTAGCAGGATTCCTACCAAGTTCCCACAGATCCCAGCTGATCAGGCAATACAAGAGGTGGTATGATTACCCAATGTTCCTTCCCGTCTCCTCCTTCTCCTCCTCCCCTAACAGGCAGACAACCTGTGAGTGGTCTTGCAATTGTTGCCCCTGGCTGTCTCAAGCAGTCTCCCCTTCTCTGGAGTGCCTCCAACACTTGGTTCACACTAACAGTCTCATTACAAATACATTGTGAACTACTTAAGGGCAAGAATTATTTTTTTTTATTTATCTTTTAGTCCCCAGCACCTAAAATAATGCCTGTGAACATGGTAGTGATGAATGAACACAATGTCTAAAGTCTTTTTAAAAATGCCAAAGTAGCAATAACTTCATAATAGGGCTACTGGCGATTAAGAGGAAATTTCTGTGATTTAATTCAAAGGTGAATATGTTACAGGTTTTTAAAAGTATACATGGAAAAATTAACATTTTTGTCATGAGAAAACTGTAGAAAATTAAAAGAAGCAAATAAGAAGGAAGGAAGGAGAATATGAACAGGAATAGTTATGTTTTTCTCCTAAAACATGACACTCGTGTGTGAACACATGTACATACAACCAAACATACATGCTAATTTGGCACCCTTGAATGATATACAGAGAGAAGAAAGAGAGTCACATTCAGGTGCCAAGCATTATTTTAAGCAAGTTAACGTATTTTATTTATTTTTTATTAGGGATTTATTCATTCATTGAGGATATACCACATGTCAGGCATGATGTTGGGTTCTCGGGATACAACAGTGTCAGAATAGCAGATAAAAGACAGTAACTGGGGCTTCTAGTCTAGTGGATCAGAAACACACAAACCAATCTTTTCAAGTTCTAAATTATGGTAAGTGCTCTTCTCAGATCACTGCAAGAGAGAAGGGGGTAAGGAAAGATCTTTCAATATACATGGTCACAGACTCTGAGAAAGTTACATTTCAGCTGAGACCTAAAAGATAACAAAGAAGCAGCCGGGCAAAGAACCGGAGAGAGACCGCCATGTTTCTGAAAGAGCACAAAGGTTTCAAGGTGAGGAAGGGAAACACAGACTAGGTGAGGAGAGCCTGGGATGAGATGAGGGTAGAAAGAGAGGTAGGGCCAGATCACACAGGGATCAGAGAGTCCTGGTAAGGAGTTTAGAATTTTTTTTCTAAGTGTGAAAGGAGGCTACTAACAGCTTTTAAGGCAGGGTCTTATTATTTTCTATGTGTGAAATGGATTATAGTAGAGCAAGAATGAAAGCAGGGAAGTCAGTATGAATGCAACTGGTTGAAGAAACAGGTATCAGGGCCTTGAACTAGGACAATGGAGGTAGAACAGGAAGAAAAGGACAAGGGTGGGAGAAGTTTAGGAGGTAGATTCAACCGGACTTGCCAATAGATTGGAGATAGGAAATGAGGACATGTGGGATTCATAACCAGAGCCCAAGCATAAAATCTAGACATCTTCCTTTCAGAGAATTCATCGAACTTGGGCAGATCCGTCCTCATTCAACACTATAGAATTTGCCCCTTTGGAACTGAGTCAAAACCAATCTGGTCTCCACAAAGTTAGACATAGGGAATCTCCTGGGTGGGCCACTCATTTCACAGCCGGTAGCACCCAGACTCTAAAGGCGAGTAAGAAAGAAGAGACTTAGCTACTATAGAATGTGGGGGACAGACAGCATCATTTGTGATGCCTTAAAAAAATAAGAACCACAGGTGGGTTAAAAACCAAACGAAACTAGGAAATCCAAGGTAAAGGAGCAAATACCTTCCTCTGTGCAACTTTCAAATGAGATGCACATGGCTTGGTGGGGGGAAAGGGGGAGGATGCATCTAGATAGTATACACACGAATGGTAAAGCAAACAGTGTGAAAGGTACATGACAGTGCCTATGGGTGTCCTTAGTACTGTTCTTACAAATTTTCTGCATTGGAAATTATTTCCAAATAATTTTTTTTAACAAAACCATGCAGTCATGGTTCCTTGAACCCTGATGTTTCTGATGGGTATTTACAGAGCCATAATGATAAGAAAGGGAGATACAAAGGAATTCCTGGCTCCTCTTGGTGCTGATAGAAGTCAAAAACCAATAAAGTCTTGAAGCCCTGCCTCACAGCTAGTGGCAAACAGAAGGGCCTGGCCAGCAGCAGTTGCCAGCAAACTCTCCAGAAGATTTAACCAGACAAGCCACAAATCAGCACCCCTTGGCACAAGATTCTACTGCCCAGTTGGAAATGAAGGAGCAGGAAGTCATAGAGCAGTACAGACCAAAAGTTCCTCCTCTCCAGTCTGAGGCATCCCTCATGAGATGTAAGCCTCCCTCTACTTCTAGATGCCAGTCTAAGGAAGGAGGAGGGCCAAGGAGATTCCTGGATAGGGCCAAAAAAAAAAAAAACCCAAAACAAAACAATACAAAACAAACAAACAAACAAAAAACAAAAAAAACCCTAACAGTAGTTTGAACTTGGAATTCACCAGATATTTACAGGAAAATGGCTATAGTAAACCAGAAAAGAAGTGATAAATGTAATTATCCTCACCTCCCTCCAAATCAGCTGATATTAGTTGAAATAAGTTGCAGAAATTCAGAGGAGCTGTGCTTTTTTGCTCATTACATTTGTAAATGTTGACTGTGGGCAGCCATAAAACTGTTCATTGACAATGATTCCACTTGCAACATGAATGTTGGGTATGGAGGTAACTGTGTCTATGTGTGTTCGCATGCAAGCAAGCACAAAGAAAAATGTCTGGAGCAAAATAAACCAGAATGTTAACAGGGATGAAATAACAGGTGATTTTCACCTTTATCCTTGTCTTTGTTGTATGCATTTTGAATTAGCAATGATTGTGCCTCATTAAACCTCCTTGGCTATGACACAGCCACTTTTGTATGTTTGTATGTTGTATGTATTTTAAGAAGGAAATTTCTGTTACCTTCATGATCAAGCAAAACTAAGTCTGTAGAGATGCTCTCCTTAAAAGGAAATCTCATCAGAGAATAAGGCAGCGTGCCACACCTGCTTCCATCATAAGCCCTAACCAAAGAGTTCCTTGCTGCCCTATACATGTGAGCAGTAGAGCAAGGCTCCAATTAGGAAACATGGGCTTGATGGGTTTGGGCTAGCTGGACTGCATGCAGTTTCATACACATTTGTCCATCTTCCATAAGTGCAAATCCAAGGCTTGTGATTTTCTTTGCAGTGATTCCTTGAGCTTGCTACCCTGGCTTTGCCACTGATAGCTGCTGCTGCCTGGCATTGCCTGACTTCTTTAAAATACTTTTTTATATCTACAAATTATTCCAAAATCTTGAAATGCCCATTCTTTAAAGAGTCTGACTTCTCAGCCAGGGGTCTATAACCCCTAAAGAAGCACATCTGACAGATGGATGTAGCCTCTTCCTCTTGCCCTTGCTCTCTGTTCTTGATTTTACTCTTTGTCTGACCTTCTCTAACCCTCCCCATTTTGCATTTTATTTTTCTTTCAAAAGATAGATTATTATGTAACAATCTTCATATATATATGTGTGTGTGTATGTATATATGTGTGTGTGTATATATATATAGAGATATATATATATATAATAGACTTCTAGAGTCTTCTCTAGACTTCTAGAGAATAGATAATAGACTTCTAGAGAAAAAGAAGCTCCAGGAATGGAACCAAGGGGACCAGTGTCTTAGGTAACCTATTATAATAGAGAAATCTTATCCCCAGATTCAAAGACACTGGCTCCTTAATCTGTCTGACTCTCTCTCTCTCTCTCTCTCTCACACACACACACACACACACACACACACACACACAGTTATTTGCAGACGTCTACATTTTACATGAGCCATTATTCCCCTTTCAAACTTAAAAATTAAGAACAAACAATTCTTTTTGGAAAAAGATAACTTGCATTCCTCTTACTCGTCTTGAACCTGGTTGAGTTGATTACGAGTCGAAGTCAACTCAGAGTCTAATTGTTGCATGTCCCGATCCCGAACACCCGACTCTTTATGTTTCTCTTTATCAAATGTGTCCTGAAATGATATACAAATCCAAAAGAGTCTTGAATACATGAAACAGCTTTATGGGTTGCAACACAATTATGCTGAGCAAAAGAAGTCAGGCGCAAAAGGACACAAATGCATTGTTCCATATATATGCAGTTCTAGCACAAGCAAAATTAATCTAGAACAATAAAAATCAGAAGAGTAGTTGCCTGCAGTGGGGGAGGGTAGGTGACTGGCAATTGGCCCAAGGAAATGCTCTAGAGAGATGGAGATGTCTTATAAGTTAATAGGGTGTGAATTACACAGATATATGCATTTATCAACCTATGGATTTCACTGCAAGTAAATTATACTTCAATTTCTTATTATACATCAAATTTTTAAAAAAGCCATTGAAATATCATCCCATGTCTTTATCCTCAGGAGAACACCCATGGGGTAAAAATCTAAGCAGCATGTGAAAAATCCCCGGGAGAGAAAAATTTGCTTAAAACTGACTGATGTCTGTGGAGTGCTTACCCTATGTTAGTTGTTTTTGCATGCTTATCACATTTAGTTCTCAAAATGGCCCTAGTGGGTCAGCAAAAGCGTGTCTCCATTCGGCAAGTGAGACACAGAAGGTTAGACGACAGACTCGGGACCATAGATGAGCGGCCAGAATTGAGCCCAGTGACCTCCAAGCAGGAAACCTTTGCCCCTGCCCTCCTAAGACTGCCAAGAAAAGACTGCTCTACGTGCTTTGATTTGAGAATTTATGGAAATCCATATAATTGTTTAAAATCAAGGCTACTAATGTTTAATGGCATCAGTGCCTTAAGCAAGTTGTATGTTCTCTTTCCAGTCTGGGCTTCACCTGTCTAAAACTTGACACTAACCCACAGAAATCACCCCCTAGCAACAGCAAATGATGATACTCTTTGTCAGTCTCTGAGAACTAAGTTTCCAATTCGTTTCGTTTCACTCTTTCAGAATTTGGAGCTCTCCCCCACCTAATGGTCTCTCCTGAGGCTCCGTGGTACCCTAACTGTGTGGACTTCATTCCACACATAACTGTGTGGACTTAATTCCAAAGTTCCTATTTAATGCCGAGCGTGGGCAATGTCCCAGATGTAGACCATCATCAGTCCCTTCTTCCAGTGGAGGAAGCAGAGGCTCGTTGATTTGTCTGAGGTCACACCACTGGGAGGTAGGCCAAGCTGAGAGTTGAACGCGGGTCTGTTTGAAGAGAAAGCTGAACCCATTATGCCACATGCTACTGTAAACAGAACCTCACTTTTTGGACCTGCATCCCCCTTCCCTAAGTAGCGCTAAGTCCCTCACTAGGCAAAAGCCATCTCTTATATATGTCTGCATTCCTGGAGCCTGATCAGGGTGCTGAAAGTCAAGAAGGATCCTTTAGCATCCCTACCTGTAGAGAGGGCACCCTGCTGTCAACAGGTTTTCCCAGGGAAGCAGCCGTAAAGGAGGCCTCCAGCCAAGGCAGAAGGCGCGATTTGATTATTTCCACACCATCGTAATGTCCGCCTGAAAGAACCCACAAATCAGGTCAGGGAGAGAAGTTCAGCGATATGGTGAGAGCACCAAGGACAGAAGCAAAAGACGACAGAACCGGATGGGGAAACATGGGCCATTCTTACCTTCTTGGGCTGCCGTTGTGAGGATCCGAAAGAGCTGTCCTTGTACTTTGGAAATTTGTTCGATGAGCTCAAGGCAATGACTAAGATTTTGATCACATGTGTTTGCCTGCAAAGTCAAAACAGAAAAGTCAATGCAATTCCTTTCCTCTGGAACCCACTGCAGGGACACAAGGCCTGACTTTACCCAGGGGCGCCTGGCTGTGGTATGCTCCCAGGCACAGAGACTGCCCTGCCATCTTTCCAATTCCTTCTGGGCGCGCAGCTAGAATACTGCTCCCAGCTGCCCTAGCAGTTGGCAGAAGTCAGCTGCGGTACAGCGGAGTTCCAGTCAATGGGAAAGGAAGTGCTGTATGCCCCTTGCAGGTATGACCCGGAAGAAAACCGCTTGAGTGATTCTCTTCTCTCTCTCCCCTTCCCCATCAGCCAGCCAGATGCCGAGGACCCAGCAGAGGACCCCAAGGGCATAAAGGATGGTGGAGCTACAAGATTTGAAATTTGAAAGGCTACACATCCAACACTTGCAATGATTATCACATCATTGAGAAAGGGTGTGTGTGCGCTCGCACGTGCGTGTGTGTGTGTGTGGGTGTGTGTGTGAAGCCACTGAGGTTTGAGGGTTAATTTACTAGCAATACCCCTGACTTGCTACTCAAAGGAACCCTACAAGAACTCCTTTTATAAAGTGAATAGACGTTTTGTAACCCAATACAAACCACTGTTCCCTAATTTACCTGCTTTATTGGCTTGTGTCCTCTAAGATCATTAGGTAGATAAAGAATACTACTTGTAAATAGTAGGAAGGTACTGGGGGGTTAAGATTCCCATGGAGAATAAGACGAAAGATGTGGCACCAGCCATATAGCACGGGCAGACTTGTAGGGGAGAGAGGGGAGGAGACAGTTCCTCACGGTGGAACATGGGCGCATGAGGTCTACTCCAGAGCCCACCATCTTGGGAAGGCAGAGAAGACTTCTGAGAGGAAGTGAAATCTAGGCCGGGAGAAAGCAAGCCGATTTGGGGAAATGGGCAGTTCCAGGGGTTGTGGAACATCAACAGAACACAAAGAAAGCCAAGAGGTGGGCCTTCAGCTATTATTCTGCTATTTCCACCCCCTCGGTGAGATTTTTACCATTTCCTCACCAGCCAAACCTCTAATGGAGTTTACCACTGAAGGAAGGGACAGAACCACAAGCAACGAACAGATCACATGTAAAAACACACAGACTGATGTATTGTCTCAAGCCCTAATAAGGCAGGAGCGGTGGGGGCCTCCCAGGCGCTGGGCAGGACGTGGGAGTGAGGAGGAGAGAAACGAGAACAGGGAAGAAGAGTGGTCTCCAGGCAAAAGGCTACAGGTCATCTGCATGTGTGTGTAGACGGGGGAAGTGGTTCAGGCAGGCAAGCAAGCCCCCTGTGGACAGAGGCTGTGCTGGCCTGGTCGCTGTTGCACTCCCAGCCTGTGTTCCCTGTGTTCCGCCGTCTCTGTAGTCCAACCCAGTAAGTACTGGACAGACGCATGATGACAAGAAGATCCGCACACTTCGCGTTTATCACAGACCTCCTATGCGCAGGCGCTGTTGATGTTTATGTATATAAGCTCAGGGAAGCCCCACAGCAGTACCCTGGGAGGAGGGGGAGTCATTGTTATCAGCTCCATTTTCAGTTGACAAAATGACAAAAATGAGATGCAGAGAGGTTAAATAACTTGTCTAAGCTTACCTTCTGGTAAAATGGCAGAACTGAGATTGGAAACCCATGCTCTTAAGAGTGTGACTGGTGCTGGGAGCAGAGGGAGGACACCAGTGAATGGGGAGGGCCATCCAGAAACCCCCTCCAAGAGGGGAGACACTGAGAGAAGTCTGGATGCAGAGTACTAGAGAGAGACTGTGATGTACAGTAGAGTAGCAGGGGCAAAGGCCCTGTGGCAGGGGCAGGAGCGAGTTAAGTCACCTTGAGAACCGTAAGTAAGCATATGTAGCAAAAGCAGAGAAGGTGAGAGGCATTGGCAGGACAGATCCTGGAGGGCCCTCCAGGCCTGGGGAGGAGTTTGGAGAGAGTGGACTCGTGCCTAGACCCCAGGTGGAGCTGCTGGATTACGTCCAGGCCTGGTGGACGGCACCTGGTGACAAGCTCTGATTTGGCACCTACATCTGATGCAGCCATTTGTTTCTGTTTCTCATCCATCTATCCCCTTCTCCTAAAAAGACCAGGAGCTCTTTTTAAAAGTTCCTTTGTCTTTCCTATGTTTAAATCAGTTGCCACTGGTATGTTTAACAAATTAAAGGGCCCCCAAATATGTGATGAATGAATGAATGAATGAATGAATGACTTAACAGCCTAATACTGACATCATCTGAACCTTGGAATCCCCAGCTGAACAGCTGTGCCCATCTCTCCCTTGCTGAAGCAGCAGCTCCTTGGCCTTGCTCTCACAGCTGCACTTACCATGGTGAACCTGTTACTCAAGAACAGCTTTGCCCTCTAGCTCGATCATGCCATAGGCTACATGGGCAGGGAATGGGGCCTGAGGGTCCAGCAGACCTGAGTGAATATCACTGCTCTGCCACTTGCCACCGTTCTCTGCAATCCTACGCAGATTACTTAACCTTTCTGACCCCATTGCCTCTCCAGGAAAATGGGGATCACGACTTGCAAAGTATTAGGAGAGAATTAAATCCAAAGAATTCATATCTAGCACCTCAGAGAGAGAAGGCATTCAACAATTGGTACCTATGAGGTATTATGTGTTATTGAAAGGAGCAATGGGTATAGGAATAAACACAGACCTCGGTTCAAATATGGTTTCCCATTTAGTATCTGTATTCTCTTAGAAAAGATCTTTTCTTAAAGATTTTATTTTTTTATTTGACAGAGAGAAAGATCACAAGTAGGCAGAGAGGCAGGCGGTGGTGGGGGGTGGTGGGAGAGCTCCATGCAGGGCTCGATCCCAGGACCCTGAGATCATAACCTGAGCCAAAGGCAGAGGCTTAACCGACTGATCCACCCAGGCGCCCTAGAAAAGACATTTTAAATATGAGCCTCTGTTTACCCATATTTAGGAAGTGGCTGAACTCATGAACTAACCTAGGTGCAGAGTAGAGGATGGACAGAATAATTAGAAGCATTATTGTAGTATTATTACCATTTGCTTCTATGCCTTGCCCAGAGTCTGGCACAAAGGAGGTGCCCAAAGGAATGTTTGTTAAGTGGGCTTGTACACGCAACTTAAACAGAAGACAATGTATAGTATAAAACATTCCTGTTACCAAGACCTGTCGCAACATGCTGCAGCTTCTAACACAAAGCATCACGCAAGAAGCTCAAGTTGCAGTAGGGTCATGTACCAAACATTTCCCCACAAAATAAAGAGCAAAGATATGACCGAATTCTGCTGTCGCCTAATTCCAAAGTCCATTCATTCATAAATCACTGCACTCCTACTATTTGTAGCCCAGGAAATAAAGCTACATTGAAAACATTAGGGGCACCTGGTTGGCTCAGTTGGCTAAGCCTCTGCCTTTGACTCGGGTCATGATCTCAGGGTCCTAGGATTGAGTCCCGCATCGGGCTCCCTGCTCAGTAGGGAGTCTGCTTCTCCCTTTTCCTCTGTACACTCTCTCTCTCTCTTTCTCTCTCTCTCTCTCTCTCTCTCTCTCTCAAATAAATAAATAAAATCTTTTTTTAAAAAAGGAAAGAAAGAAAAAATTAAAAGTTGCCTACTGTCAATGAGCTCACCAGCTGGGGAAGTGGGATGGAAAATGGGGGACACACAGAGGATTAATAGTTACCTTAGAGTTTATTAAGTGTCTTGCGGGTAGTGAGCTGGGGTAGGAACAAAGCATGCCCTCATGAGCAGTGAGGGGTAAGAAATGAAGGTATTTCGAGAGGAGGAGCAGCAGGCACCAGGGCAAGGAGGAAACAAGGCATACCAGAGAGGCAAGTGGAATACAGGGTCCAGAGACCAAGTATTGATAAACTTTATTTGTCACATGAAGGGTTCTGAGCCTTATCCCATCACTGAAGATTTAAGGGGGGCAGGTAAAGGAGAGTGGTGACGTGGCTCAATCTACTTTGCATTTTATGAAAATCACTCTGGCAGAAGCCAACCACACAGGGTTCTGATAAGAGAGTGAACCTGGTGGGAAGTGGGGACAGTTGTAACCATCTGGTTGGGGAATGCAGTGCCATTGTCCAACCTTGGGACACAAGTGGAGAACCAGCAAGGCTAGAGAGGGGGAAACTAGTCCCGTTGGGTTCGTGTTGGGTTGGAAGAAATCTGGAGCCTCCCCATGATGCAGGCTGGAAGGCAGGTGATTACCCAGGTCGGGAGCTCGGAAGAAAGCCCAAGCTGGAGATAGATTTGGGGGTCCCCAGCATCTCGGAAATAGCTAAAGCCATAGAACTTGGTGCTCCATTGCTTTTGAGAAATCAAGACGCTAAGAACCAGGAAGAAGGAGAAGGCTTGTTACCAGGTAGCTTCTGGTGACCTTGATGAGAACAGTGACGGCAGAATGCTGTGGGATATTTGATGTATTTCCAGACTGCATGAGGGTGAGGGAACCAATGGGCGCCAAGAAGAAGCAAAAACAATGAGGACAGACGACCCTTTTTGAGAAGTTCCCCGGTGTGGGGAAGAGTAATGCGGAGGTCCCCACTCTCATGCCCCAAACAAAAGCTCCTGATAATATCAAGCCTATATATTTCCTAAATCCTTCCTAACATGTCTCCACGTGACTTGTCCAGCCTTACTTCCCTCTGCTCCCCTGCCAACAAATCTCTCCTCTCCAGCCACTATCCTGCCTTGTGTATGCACACGTTACATAGAAACAGGATCCACCACCAATCCTTTAATGCCTTTCACGTTCTTTACTTGTGAGCTGCCTTGACCTTAACATACCTCCTTGTGACAGCCTGATCATCCAAGCCTCTACCAACGGTTCTCTTATACCTTTGATTCTATCCCCCACCTTGAACCACCTCTGCAACATGAAAGAGAAAACTTTTCATTGCTAAGTGATACAAAATGTATCACTCAATATCTTTCATCGACAGACAAACTTCGGTTTGAACAGCTATTTAAATCTATCGCTTTGAGCACAAAATACAGTGATTTGCATTTTAAGAAACCTCAGTCTCACACACACAAAACATAGGGTATATATATTAGGTAAGACTTAATAGTACAAAGGGTTCATCCCAAAATTCCTTTGAAATATGAATGCTATTATAACATTAAATGATTTGCCTGACTTTATTTTTTAAAACATTTATTTAAGAAAAACCTCATTTTACATGCAAGGATGCCATTCCAATCCTGCCGGTTGGAGAATGCACAGATGAGCAAGGGAAAGGAAAGATCAGCAGTCAGTGTGTAGAGACTGGTCTGAGCAGCAGTAGTGGGCAGTTGCTTGTAGCCAGTTGTGGAAATTCACCCATGGCAAACAAAAGCCTGAATTTCTACCTTCTTTTTCCTCCCACTGTCCTGCAAATGTGTGCTAGAGGGGAGGGGCAGAGGAGGATGGCGGGAAATGGACACCGCAGATGAGTGGAATTTCCTTACACCTTCCCTCCCTCTATAGGAGGTAAGAGAATGAACTTGGCAAGCAAAAGACCTACTTTCAAATCCAAGTTCTACCCTTTCTACTGGCGTGATCTTGGGCAGGTTAGCTGCCCTCCTGAGGTTTGGTTTCCTCATCTGTAAAATATAGAGAATAAAACCTGCTATTTCATAAGCTTTTATAAAATTTCAAGGCAATAATGCAGGAAGAGAGCTTTAAAAGCCTTCAAGGGCTCCTTACGTGCTGGTTATAAGAGGCTACAATTCGTCCTCCCGGGAAATGGCTGCCCCATATACGGGCAGTCCCTTCACGTGACTCACTTTCCAAAATTAACCCTCTGTTCTACAGTGTGGCTGATTTTCCCACTACACCGCTACCTCCACAACAATGTTTTAAAACCAAAATACTAAATATTAGATATAAGAGAAATAGGCTTATATATACCCCAACATCTTAGCAAAAACCTCTATTTCGACTTCCTTGCTGGATTTTACCATCTTGACCTACAGTTACTATTTATATCAGGTTTCTTTCATTAATTACTTTCCGAAAGCATGAAACAACAATGTTGTTTCCATTAACAACTTTGTCTAAGAAAGTTAGACAAAGTTGTTAATGGAAACAACATTGTTGTTGTTTCCATTAACAACTTTGTCTAACTTTCTTAGACAAAGTTGTTAATGAAACAAGTTGATAACCCCACTGTTAAAAATAGAGTAATCTGCCCTAATCACTTGTCAATTTCTTTCCTAGCCATGAATTCATCGTTAGCAGCTGTGGCAGAAACTTTAGCACTAGTAAAAGATTCCACATGTTTTCCAGGTCTCGGGCTCCTTTATATGTAGATTGGAGCCACATAACAATCCTGGTCTAGGGAAGAGGAGTGAAAGTGATGTGTATAATGTAAGTGCGCGCTCTCTCTCTTTCTCTCTCTCTCTTCCCCCTGCGGACCTTTGCGGTCCAGTGATGAGATCTGTGATGAGATGACTGCTCCATCAGGTAGGGGCCACCCGAACCTGAGGCAATGACGGAGGAGAGGGGCCATCAGACTTGGCATGAATGAGAATCTCTTTCATGTAAGTTTAGACTAAGATTTGGAGCTGTGTTCATCACTGCAGCTTAGCAGTAAAGAGATAAAGGGAAGAGAAAATGTTTTCTATGAATTCACTAGACTGAATCCCCAGGAATGTGGAAGTGTATTGACTATGGGGGAGGGCAAAGGCAGCCAGGGAGTCTGTTTGAAGACACCATAGCAACTACAACAAAGCTCCTGTACTGAGAATCAAGGATATTTTGTCATACAGGCAACATCTATTTTAACAAAGATTTTTGGATAAAAACAGAGGGACACCTCTTTGAGAAATCCTTATGTATTGATACTGAATACGCTGTTTTCGCTTGCAAGGGCAGATTTCTATAACACAAGAGGAGCGTAATGCAAGGGGAAGTGTTATCAGCTGTCCCTGGCATCCCCACTCACAAATCAGATAATCAAAAGTTTCCAGTTTGTTATGTCCTGATGCCTGTTATTATACATCAAGAAATGGAATCCTCTCCTGTCTTAGGGATGGGGTTATCAAGGATATGGTAAGTTCTTACCATTTGCTCCTGTAATTACATACAGTACAATTTAAAAAGTAATATTATGTCAGAGCATCTGACCAAAGGTAGCTCCCTAGTCCACAAGATTCTGGGAGGATATAAATGCTTCTCGGGAGGAGGAGAGTTTCAGCCCAGCGCTGACCTTCTCCAGGTACTGCTAACATGGGAAGGAGGTTAATTTCTTTTTTTTTTTTTTTTTAAGATTTGTTATTTATTTGACAGAGAGAGAGCTCACAAGTAGGCAGAGAGGCAGGCGGGGGGGGGGGGGGGGGAAGCAGGCTCCCCGCTGAGGAGAGAACCCAATGCTAGGCTCTATCCCAGGACCCTGAGATCATGACCTGAGCCGAAGGCAGAGCCTTAACCCACTGAGCCACCCAGGCGCCCCTGGAAGGAGGTTAATTTCTCATCTTAACATCTCTATGAAGTAATTAGGTCCCGAGACCTAATTCAGATCTCTATAGCTGGTTATTTGACCCTTTTGCAGAGACGACCAAGAGGACCATACAGATGCTGCATGATCAGTCGGGGGCATTTGGGGAAGCAGACTCTTACTTGAAGGACCATTCTCAGAGTCTGACCTTGTTTGCATGTCTCCTCACCTCCCATTGCCCACTGGGGATACCATCCAAACTCCTTAACACACCACCCAAGGCCTCTACTCTCTGGCCCCAACCATCCCACATTCTCAGCCTCATCTCACTTCCTTTCCTTGCCCAGAACCACTCACTGGCCCCCCACAGAGACCAGCTTCCTCCTGCCTTCCTGCTTTTGACACATGCTGTTTCCTCTAACCTTTATCTGCTACTCCGCCTGGAAGTTTCCATTAAGATGCAGCTCACATTTCCATTCCCAGCATCTAGCACAGACAGACATATCATAAACTGCAAAGATATTTTGTTGAATGAATTAGTTAATCATTAAAGGTACATTGCCAAAAGTGGGTGCCTGGGTGGTTCAGTGGGTTAAAGACTCTGCCTTCAGCTCAGGTCGTGATCCCAAGGTGCTGGGATCGAGCCCCACATCGGGTTCTCTGCTCAGCGGGGAGCCTGCTCCCACCCCCCCACCTCACCCCCGCCTGCTTCTCTGCCTACTTGTGATCTCTGTCTGTCAAATAAATAAATAAAAATCTTCAAAAAAAAAAAAGGTACACTGCCAAAAGTGTACATATAGAGTGTCTAGGCCAAAGCTTCACACAAAGCAGAAGCTAAGTAACTGTTTATTGAATGAATTATTAAGCCTTTAATAACTGGCTCAGTTCTTGGTTGAACAAGAAGAGATTTTCTATGGCTCTTTTGTCAACATTCTCAGTAACCACAGAGGAGGAAAAACAATTCTGAAAGTTACATGTTTGTACCAAGCTGTCCTTGAACAGCCAATGCAATCCAAGGTTTAAAGACCAAGTAATACAATACTTCAGCTTTTCTTTAATAGCTGAAAGAAAGTGAATCTGCAATGTTTGCTCTTGTTTTTATTGTGTTTCTCTAGCGGGGTTTGGAAAAATTTCCCTTCTTGGAGTCATTTTAAATAAATAAATCTTTTTTAAAAAATCAAGCAAGTAGTGGTTTTGTGTAGGGCCCAGAAGATTGCTAGATGTTGTAGGATTAAAAACTAGCCAACAAATAAAAAACAAAGGCTTTGGGGCAGAAAATCACATTTTTTAAAAAATTTACTGTGTCTGACAACGTACATAGGACACGAGGAAAAGAGTGTTGGTGAACAGATTAAGGCAGAGGAAATGGGAAGCCCTATGAAGGAAATTAAGAGAAATTAAAAAAGTTAACTAAGATCTATTAATCCCAATAATGACTAGTTTAAAGGAAAATGAAAATTTTGCTTTGTGTTTTAGAACTAATTTGTTCAAATCATTGATCTTTTTCACTGAAAATAACTTTTTCCCAAGGGGATAACTTTAATCACATTCTTAATTCTAGAGTGGTATTTATGGTCTTTTATTTTGCTTGAGTTAACTAGAACTAAATCAATGTGGTCACAGTAAGTAAAATCAACTTTCTGTAGCAAATATAATTTAAAGCTTTTAATGAATAAACCTCTATAGCCAACATTTTAATAAACGTAGTTTGCTACAACGACTACTCTTCATCTTAAGGTTTCAAGGAAAAAGTCCTCCGAACTATTAAAACAAACTTGCTGTATTTCAGAGAGCCTCTAAGCCATTGGCCAAAACCCACCCTGTAGGTGACAAGTTACTGAATAAGTCTAGAGGTAACCTTAATTTTGGTAGGTGTATATACATATTTTCTTATCCTCTCTCTTTGGCTATACATACATACACAAATACACACAGAAACACACGCACACAATTAAAAACGCTTGTACCCTCTCAATTGTGGCCCTACTTGGTTTCAAATCAATTTTAATAAAGGCTGAATTAAAGATATTTGGGGATCACCTTTAATTCTACACTGCATATGAGGTTTTAAGAAGACAAACGTGTCCCAGAACCCAGGTGTGTGGGAGAATGGTGGTGGCATTCAGTCAGTCATTATTTAATTGAACAATTTCTAGGAGGCAAGCATTATTCTAAGTGCTGGGAATAGAGAGATAAGCAGAAAAAGGGAGAACTCTCTGCCCTCTGGAGCTTACATTTTAGTGGGAAGAGGGGGAGGAAAGACTGACAATAAAATAAAAGAATGAGTAAAAATTAGAAGCTGCATTTATTACAGAAGAAACAAAGCAGAGAAGGGACACGGTATGCCAGGGGCAGGGTAGGAGACGGCAGTTGTGAACAGGATGGTCTCTCCTGAGAAGGTGACATTTAAGCAGACTTGAAGGAGGATAGAAAGCAAAGCTGTTGGTAGCTTACTGAAATACCCACAGGCAAAAGTTTTCCAGGCAGAAAGGAACAGGGAGTGAAAATGCCCTGAAGCATGAGACCAGCTGATGGGCTCCAGATTCTTCTGCCCAATAGAGTAACCACTAGCCATATGTGACTATTTAAATGTAAATTAATTAAAATTAAATGAATTTTAATTTTCTTAATTTAAATGAAATTTAAAATTCATTTAAATTTTAAATTTAGGGGCGCCTGGGTGGCTCAGTGGGTTGGGCCTCTGCCTTCGGCTCGGGTTGTGATCCCAGGGTCCTGGGATTGAGCCCTGAATCAGGCTCTCTGCTCAGCAGGGAGCCTGCACACCCCCCCCCCTGCCTTATTGTGATCTCTGTCTGTCAAATAAATGAATAAAATCTTTAAAAATAAATAAATTTTAAATTTAAAATTCATTTCTCAGTTTGTACTTACCACAATTCGAGTACCAAATAGCTGCCATATTGGACAGTGCCTGTATAGAACAAGTCCATCATAGAAAGTTCTACTGGACAGCTTTGCTCTAGAAACAGCAACCAGATCAGTATTGCTAGAGTAGATTGAGGAAGGGAGTAACAGATGAGGTCAGAATTTAAAGGAGCACAATTGTGTAGGACTTTGATGGCCATTGTAGGAGCTTTGGCTTTTATTCTGAGTGAGACAGAAGTCTGAGGGCTCTATCAGAAAAGTAACTTGATCTCACTTGACATTTAGAAGAATCTCTCTGAGATATGTTCATATCTAGATGAACAATGATGGAAGATGGACAAGGATGGTTACAGTATAGGTGGTGAAAGGGTTCTCTGTGAACTTCGAAGTAGGTATCAACAAATTCAGCTGGTGAAAAGGTTGTGGGGTGTGTCATGCTGAAAATAGTGAAGGAAAGGAGGCGACCAGTGTTCACAGCATGGGCGTAGCTAAGGTAGGTTTTAGACTGATTTGACTTCAAGATGATGATAGCACAACTGAAATGTCTGATGGGCAATCGGAGAAGTGAGCTCAGATGAGAAGAGGTCCTGAATATAGATATGAGATTCATGGGCATATGTGTAAGAGAGAAGCAAGGATGGAGGCCCCAGAGAAGATTCCTAAAGTCTTAAAGAACTGCCATAGGAGGAAAGTGGGTAAGGCAAGGAGACCAATTACTTGAGCGTTAGAAGAATAGAGATGTCAATAGTCAAAGGCAACAGAAACACTAGATAGTCCAAGAAAATGATTGCATGGAGAAATGGCCACAGATTTTTTTGGAAAGGCATTGGTCTCCAAGACAGCAGTTTCTATGAAGGTGGGGGGGAGGAGCTTAGCATGGGGGAGAGAATCTAGATTGGAATGATTTCAGTGACAACAGAGGAGCAGGGGGGACTACTGTTACTGAGAAAGGAAAGTGTAATAAACTTTGGCATTTCTCAATATCATTACACTTGGTCCAGTCAAATGTTAGTGTGATGTGTGTTAAACACTGTCTTGTGACAAACTGAATATACATTTTGTAAAAAAATAAAATAAAATAAAATTATTTTTTTAAGTCCTCTCTACAGCCAACATGGGGCTCAAACTTACAATCCCAAAATAAGGAGTCCCACGGTCTACCAACTGAGCCAGCCAGGCACCCCCAAACTAAATATCCTTTTTAACATTCAGAGTTTATTTAGGCCAAGGGTGTAATAATGAAAGAAAGAGGGTGGGGTGGGAGGAAGGAAGGAATGGGGGAAGAGAAAAAGGAAGACAGAATAGGCTATAAGAGGTAGGAAGAGGTAAATTTTAATTTTCCTGTAATCTTGATGGGGAAGGAATAGTCACATTCACATGCTCATTCTTTAAAGGTAGGCAAAGATGGTAAACACTGAACACTACAAAGGGGGCAAGGAGAAAGCTGTGGGTGTTCTTTGAGTTCTCCTCCACCACAGGAGCCCTGGTCAAAGGGTGAATGGGAAAGCCTATAGACTCAGACAGCATCCAGTTGCATTCTTCCTGGTAGGATTTCAGAAACGAGCCAATTTAAATTCCAAAAAAAAAAAAAAATGAGATCTGGTTGGGTGAATCTGTCCTATTTAACAGAAGAGGTACTGAGACCCACAGAGGTGAAATAAATTCCCCCAGGGAATTCAGCCAGTTAGCTATCTAGAGCCAGACCCAGAAGCTGGGCTCATTCGGGGTCCACGCATGCCCAGCTCTGTCTGCCTCACTGTTCCACTTTAAGAGTGGGACCCTCCTATTTAAGACGGACAGATCAAACCCAGCAAATGCAACATGGAGTTGTACTTAATGTGTGGGGGAGGTTAACGCGAGTCGGAGTGGGGGTGGGGATTAATTAGACTTGAGGAGCTCTACGGGTTTGATGACAGAATGTTGGCTTCCTACAAATGTCTTGGTAACAGGCCTCCTGAATTCTCTGCCTTGGTGTGGAATTGTGCCTTACTTGCCATGCTGACCAGCACACAAGTGAAACCCGCAACGCTGACAAGTGTCCAGCTCACTGACATCTGAGTAATGACTTCTGGGAGTATTTTTATAAAAATTCATTGTGATACAATCCCTGGGTATCCTGAGACGTGCGGAGAGGCACGACCAGGAGTGTAGTTTAAAAAAAAAAAAATCGAGTTAGAGATAGGGAGGTGGGTTGCTAACGGAGGAGATGGAAGGGAAAGCCTCAGGCTGGAGCCCTGGCGGACTGTGGTCTTTGCCGTTGCTAGGGCCGCCAGCGTCCTTGGTTACCGCGGGGCCTAAGGCGCTCTCCCAGCGCGGACTCTGACTCTGCGCTCCGCGAGCCCCGTCCCCGCCAGCGCCCCCTGGCGCGGAGGGGAGAAAACTGCACCGGCAGGCCCGTGCCCTTCCTCCCTCCCCCGCGATCCGGGCTCTAGACGCGGTCCAGGTGAGGATCTCGCCCGCCGGGGCTTTGCCAAGCGACCGCCCCGAGTCAGCGCTGAGAGGGCTGTGCCAGGAGCTAAAGCGAGGGCGAGCCCGGGGCTGCCCCACCCGGACTCACGTTGTACTCCCTCAGCCAGCCGTCTAGCTCGTCGTGCATCAGTCGCAAAGTTTCGCTCGACACCAGTTTCCTCAGGTTTTCTGCCATCGCTCACTTTTCCGCTCGGCCGCGCTCTGGGAGGTGGAGACGTGGAGGGGACGAGGCGGCGGCCTCCGGGGGACGCTGGGACGACGCGGCGGGAAGGGTGTTCTTCTCCGGAGGGGCTCAGAGCGCGGCTGCTGCTCCCATCCTCCGCCTCGGGTCAGAGCCCGCAGGGTTCGGCAAGCCGGGGGCGGGGAGGTGCCCTGGGCCGCAGCCGCCGCGCCTCATCCGCCGCCCCGCGCGGTCTCTCGCTCCCCCGCGGCCGCCCGCAGCCCCCGCCATAAATACGGCGGCGATTATTAAACAAACCTTGACGTGGGCGGGCGGCTGCTAGGGACGCGCACCGCGCGCGCCCTGGCAACGCCGGCCTCCGCCACCGGCCCCCGCCGCCGCCGCCGCCGCCGCCCGCCGCGCTCCCGCCGCCCCCGGGCAGGGCACCCGCCCCGGCACGCCCTGGAGCCGCTCCTGCTCCTGCTCCTGCTGCTGCTGCTGCTGCTGCTGCTCCTGCTGGCGGAAGGCGAGGCCGCCCAAGACCCCTGACGCTCGGGATGGGGCCTGGGGCGGGAGGGGCGCAGACCACCGAGGGCGGCTACCCCATCCCTCCAAGGACCGCGACTCGCCCGCCCTGTGGGATGGGGAGATCCCGGGGCCTCTCGCCCGGAAAAGCGAAGGTGGTTTCTCCACGGACAGTTGGGTTAAGCAGTAGGTAAGCGTCTGACGGCGCCCCCCTTGATGCTTTAACTTCTCAGACCTTCAGGGCTTCGTTGGCAGCACGGACGAGTTGGGGGGCGGCCATGGCAGGAGATCGGAGGCTCTCGGGCGTTCGCAAACCCGTTAGTTCTCCGGCTTAGACAAGGTTGGGTATAGTGTTTTGCTTTGTTTTGTTTGTTTAAGATTTTATTTATTTATTTATTTGACGGACAGAGATCACAAGTAGGCAGAGAGGCAGGCAGAGAGAGAGGAGGAAGCAGGCTCCCTGCTGAGCAGAGAGCCCGATGCGGGGCTCGATTCCAGGACCCTGGGATCATGACCTGAGCCACCCAGGCCCCTCTGGGTATAGTTTTAGAGTCACCGAGCACTCTGAAGTTTCATTCCGTTCTCATTCTCTAACTGAAACTTGGTGAAAGTTCAGACCCCGTTTGGCACTCTTTCGAAAGGGTGCGTGAAGCTACGGGGATGGTTTCAACTGCTTAAGAAATGAAACAATTTCAACCATCATGAAGCACTTTAGAAGCTCTTATTTTATATGCATCAAATGATGAGCTGATTGCAAATCATTCTTATCTAGTCTTTAACACAGCAGGAGTGGAGCCGGGCCTCAGCGAGCCAACTAGCTAATTTATTTCAGAGCCATTTCTTTAGGAACTTGAAAACATATGAACTTTGCACATGTCCGAATATGGTAATATTGTCTAATATATGGTAATTTTCAGAGGTTGTTTCTTTTAATTATGGTGGTTTTCTGTCCTCCAGTGAAAATGAGAGGCTCATTTCTGGAGCCTGGGTTGCTGCTATCTTCTGTAGGCTACAAAATAAGAACTATAGAAGTTCTCGTCACAAGGAAAAAAATTGTGACCATGTGTAGTGATGGATGCTAACTAGATTTATTGTGTTGGTCACTTCACAACATATGCAGATACTGAATCATTACATCGTACACCCGAAACTAATATAATATTATCTGTCATTTAGATCTCAATAACAACAAAAGGAACAATAAGGACCATACGGGTACATAACGTATTTTATTAGAGTAGTGTAATAATTACTAAAGTAAAAGAAAAAAAACCCACTAAGTATTCATTAGACACTTTCTTCCTTTAAAAAATATGTAAAGAGGGAGGAAGGGAATGGAGAAAAATCCCACAGATTTTTTAATTGGGAGCCAATAATTGCATATTTCAATAGGCAGTTGGAGTCTTTGAGCAGTCCTCTTTACTTTTTCATAAAAGACAAGTTGGAATATTTGCTTATGTTAGATTAGGGGTTAAATCCTCTTTGCTGTGGACTCTGTAACTGCTACTCCTTGGTTACGCTATCTATAAACAAGAGACAATAGTTCTTACATCACAGGATTATTATGAGACTAAACCAATAAATTTGTGTGGCATTCTCCTTTTTTTTTTTTAAGATACCATTTATTGATTTGACAGAGAGAGATCACAAGTAGGCAGAGCAGCCCTCGAAGGGGGTGGAAAGCAGGCTCCCTGCTGAGCAGAGAGCCCAATACGGGGCTCAATCCCAGACCCTGAGATCATGACCTGAGATGAAGGCAGATGTTTAACCCACTGAGCCGCCCAGGCGCCTCTCATGTGGCATTCTTAACACAGCACTTGTCACAGTGCTTCACAAATGCATGATCATTATTACTACAATGTGGATCACAGTACATTTAGTAGAGATAACAAGGCTGGAAACAATCTAATCTCCAGCCATAGGGTGAAGGTTGAGCAAATCCTTCAGTGAAATGTTGCACAATAGAAATCCTGTCACTGAAGAGTATCTGTTGTCTAGGAATTCTCACTGCATAAAGTTAAGTGAAAAAAGCAGAGACACTAAATAATCTACATTGTGTTATATACAATATCAACCCAAAGCGTGATTATAGATTATTTTAGTTTGCTCCTTTACACTTTTTTGATTTTCCAGATTTCTACGATGAACACTGATTGCTTTTTTGAAAACTTATTCAGAAGCAGTTACCCAAAGAGTTACCTTCAGAAAAAATGTTAGCCAAAATAACAATATTAAGCCGACTCGAAACAAAACGTGCTTTGACCAAATGTCCAAATTACTAATGTAATAGTCTTAGAGTCTTAGGATAGAATGGATCTCTGAAATCACTTTAGAATTTGCTACCTGATATTGTTTATCTCTACATATGCTCGAGCCCCACAGCTGGATTCAAGACCCTAACTGCCTACAGTCCTTTCTGGTACCTCTCAGTGTCCCCAGAACTCGGAAGCACGTACTGTGTGTAGCGGGAACCTCTCATTTATCAATAACAAACCTGCATAGTCATCAATGACTCAAAACAAAGGAAGTGTTCTATGTATTTATTCATTATTTACTCCTCACTACTTCCAAAAGAGGATTCTGAGATAACTTACAGTAAGAGCCTTATAGAAAATATCATTGTTAGATTAGAAATATTTTTTTAGTGGAAAAAGCAAGTATGCCCCCAATTTAAGCTTATGTATAAAGATTGCGCTTCATTTAACATTGAATCTGTAGCTTGTGGAAGCCAACACAGAAAGGAAAATGACTTTTATGATTATTATTACCTGAGTTTAAAAGTATACATACCACTTCTTTTGAATGAAACACATTTTCCTGCTACCAATTACAAAATATGTTTATCTTTTTCCAAAGAGCCTAGAACAACACAGATGATGGTATCTTTAATACCTCCTATTAAAATATATATATATATATATATATATATATATATATATATATATATATATATATAAACAATCTTGATATGGTTGTTTCCTGCACTCACCTTCCATTAATGCCAAGGGGGTAACACTAGAACTCACGTCATCAATGAGAGAGCCAAGAAACTGACACGCCATTTCTTAGCTCTCTGGTGATGTTGCCTGATAAAAGCTTAGAACTTCCATGCCTGTAGGAATAAGAGGACATCCTCATATGTGCTCTTCATAATGATCCCCTCCACAGAGCTTTTGATGAGTGCTAGATAAAAATCAATTTAAGAGAGAGCTGGAGCCTGGAGTGCAAAGTGCTCTGTGTTGCTGATGAAAGAAGAATCCATATGCTTCCTATTACTAGCGTGCAGGCAACAAGGTTGAGATTCTATTTTTAAAGCTACTTTTTTATACATATGGAAGAAAACATCAGATTAGTAAAGGCTCTATTTGGACAGCACTTTGATTTGGTCTCAATTTGATTATTTTAGGATCTAATCACTTGGCAATTATTTGTAAAGAAAAGAGAAAATCAAATTTTTCTTTTGTGGTATGTTGAAAAAGTTGAAAGAACAATAAAGTCAGATCATGATGCACACACTTGTTTTATCTCACCCTCTGCCAATCAGCGGTTCCTTGTGACTTCACATAAGTCTTTAGTGACCCCGAACTTCAGGTTTTTTCCACCTACATAATGAAAAACATAGATCAGCTCTAAGATCTCTTGCAGTTCTGATATGCTTTAATGCTTCTCGCTTGTTTCTTTTAACATACTGGTTATGGCTCAGATTGAGCAAATCTTGACCTTTGTTACAATTTATTTTCCAACCATCACCTTATTTTCAATTTTTGGTTCACAGTTCAGCTTGGGTCAAGTCTTGATTCTGAGAGCATTAGTCAATCACCAAAAGTTGAACATTTTTCTTGAGTACAACTTATTCTGCAGCCTTGCCAGAAGAACTAATGCACCTAGCCTCCAGGAAATAAGCAAGTGTTTTCTTTGTAGTTGCACTTTAAATAAATTTAAACCACCTGAAACTGTCAAAATCTTCCTAACTCCCCCAGGCTCTCAGAGCTCATCCCCACTCTTCTTTATGCTTATTTTCTTTCACTTTTGAACATGTTGGTACTGTTGCAGTTATCACACGACATTAAACTTATTTGTCTGCCTCCTGTATGAGCTTCTTGAAGAAAGGGACAGAGGTTTAAAAGCTTGTTGAACTTGGAGTGCCAGGGTGGCTCAGTTGGTTAAGCATCTGCCTTTGGCTCTAGTCATGATCCCAGGGTCCTGGGATCAGGCACTGCATTGGGCTCCCTGCTCAGCAGGGAATCCGCTTCTCCCTCTCCCTCTGCAGCTCCCCCTGCTTGTTCTCCCTCTCTCTGTCAAATAAATAAAATCTTAAAAAAAAAAAAAGCTTGCTGAACCAAATTGTTAATAAAAAGTAAAAGAGAAAGAAAAAAGGAAAGAAGGAAGGGAGGGAGGAGACCACTGGCTGCTTTATATCTGATGTCATAATCCTGTTGAGGCAAAAGAAAGCAAAGTTTTAATAGCCAGTTGGTTGATTCTTATGGCATCATAATTCTGCCACCCAGCCAGGAGCCACTTGTTCTAGAGAAGTGTCAGGTGACAAACATCTGGATGGAATAGGAAAAGTCCTGACTTGTAGAGTCCTTAACTCTAAAGTTTACATGCATCTGTCAACTGGGGAGATTTTCAGCTGGGGATTTTAAGAAGCCACCGAAAGATTCACTGAAGCCACTCGGTGTAGTGAGAGGTGTGTTGGTGTGGAGTTCCATGCTGCACTAAGTAGAAACACATGTGAGGATATACGGTGGCATCCTCGTCATTTTCAGTTCCTCACTAAGGACAGTTGCCCATCCCCCACCCCCAGCCAGTGTGACTGAAAGAATGTTCTGCCCAGCTGTGGCCTGGATGCTTTTACAGGTACCCCTGATCCTCTTCTGTGCGCTTGTTTTTTTGTGTTGTTTTTTTTTTTACTTTTTTTTTTTTAAGATTTTTATTTATTTATTTATTTGACAGAAAGAAATCACAAGAGAGGCAGGCAGAGAGAGAGGAAGGGAAGCAGGCTCTCCGCTGAGAGAGAGCCCGATGTGGGACTCGATCCCAGGACCCTGAGATCATGACCCGAGCTGAAGGCAGTGGCTCAACCCACTGAGCCACCCAGGCGCCCCCACTGTGCTGTTTTTGTCCAATTGCTTCTTTAGGGTAGGGCCTGGTGCCATCTGAAAATCTTTTAAGCTTTTCTTGCCCACTTGCATGAAGCTTCCTTTAAACCCAGTTTTCATTGGTGAGCTTGCTGGGTGCTCTGTCTCCATTCATGGGGAGCAAAACGCTCATTTGTCCATGTACTTCGTGTTCTCTAGTCTGAGTCTCCGTGTACTCATTTTAGCAGCCTCATTGGGTCTTTTTTGTTTCTTTTTAACAATTTTTTAAAAGATTTTATTTATTTATTTGACAGACAGAGATCACAAGTAGGCAGAGAGGCAGGCAGAAAGAGAGGAGGAAGCAGGCTCCCTGCAGAGCAGAGAGCCTATGCGGGGCTCGATCCCAGGACCCTGAGATCATGACCTGAGCCCAAGGCAGAGGCTTTAACCCACTAAGCCACCCAGGTGCGCCACCTTTTTGTTTTCTGCTGCATTGCAGGAAAAGATTTTAAATGATTTTAAAGGGAGAAAAAATCCACCACCCTTGGAGAAAGAACCAATTGGTTGGGATCTGAGCTGAAGGCAGGCTCCCCCACTGCACAGAAGCAGGGATGCTGTCGTGCCAATAAGCATTCCCTGCTCACAGCAACAGTTCAGAATGTTTCTGTCAAAGTATTTCATGCCCTTTATTGGTTAAGCGACAAAAACAAGAGGAAAATTTTCATATATCACAAGTGTATCACCTTAGCACCTAAACAAACTATAGACCTTTTGTAGCAAATATAGCTGAGAAGGAGGGAGCCAATTTAGTGTGACTTTTGAGAGTCACAGGTACCTCTCCTGTCGCAACCCAGGTTTCCATCACCATTGTGATGAAATATTGAGACATGCCTTTCCTCCATGTTTTCAGCTCATTAGCTAAATACAATGGCAGATACTTGGCTCTGAAAATGGCCATCGAAGGGGTGCTCTTAGGATACATGAAGGTGTTGCAGTGTACATGGGGTGTAATCTACACTGTAAGATCTCCTTGAACATCCCAGGAGAGGACCTAGGACAGCATGATGGCAGTCCCTAAAATGAAGGGTGTTGAAACAGGTTTTTCCATCACATCTGATAAACATTGACTGAATTTCTAGGTGACAGAAACATCTGCCTTAATCATAAGGCAGGATTAGACTTGGTCTCTGCTCCCTAGCATCTCACAATCTATTCAGAAGAAAGAGACATTACCATAGATCAATGTGACAAGTTACAATAGTAAACATAAAATTCTATGGAAACACTGACCAACCCTTCCCTTACTTCCTCCTCCAGCTCCCTGAAGAAAAGACCAAAGGAAGTTGTAGAAGAGAGTGCCACTTAGAGCCAGATCTGGAACGATGGAGAGGAGTTTCACCAGGAAGAGAAGCGATGATGGAACAGAATGGACAGTAGCCAAGAGGCATGAAATTGCATGGACAGGCAGGGAATGATGAATGCTAGTCCAGGGTAACTTTAGGAAACTTGGGACATCAGAGACAAGACTGTGAAGATAGCCCTGGGTTCAACTGTGATAAGTCTGGTAGAGCAGGCTGAAGAAGTTGATCATGACTTTGTAGGCAGTGGGGAAGCAGCAAAGAGCTATAAACAGAAAAATGATATGTTTGAGTCTCTTTTTTTATATCGTGTTGGTGCTCCGAGAGGTGAAATTTGGAGGAGTGATGGATCCAGCAAGAGCACTGATGGGACACAGATTTGAGAGTTAGTAAGGTGGTTCTCTGGAGCAATGCATGGTGAGCATTAGAGTGGACATATGTCAGAGACACTCAGATGTTAGTAATATTTTTTACCCAATAGAAGAAAGTTAGTCCAATATTCATTCATCAGTTATTAAGTGCCTATTATTTACTTCGTTCCTAGTATGTTCAGGATCACAGAAGTTGTAACACATTGCCCCTGCTTTGTAACGAATTTACGGTCTACTCTGGAGCAAGCTATACGTGCAGGTAAAGTAAAATAACACAAGATCGTGTATTATTAAGTATCAAAGGGTCATCATAGCAAATCAGGGCAATAACAATTACTGAGGGTCACAGAAATCAGAAATTGCTGATGAGGAAGAAAATTAAGAAGGGCTTTCCAGAAGAGATATTCCTTGAGCTGAGTTTTGGTGGCCAAGTAGGAGAATTGGCAGATAAAATACAGAAATAGCCACATCTGCAAAAGCACCGAGACATTAAGAACTTGATACATTCAGGCAAACAGATGAGAACTGCAAATTAGACACACGACTGAAGGAATAGTTTGTGGAAGGGGCAGGAATTAGGCTAAAAAGAGGTAGATGGGGACCAGAAAGTATAGAACTTTATGTGCTAATATGAAGAATTTTCATTGCGAAAGTTATTGGAGGATTTTCAAGTTCAGGATGAAGAGTGTCGTGATTGGGTTTGTATTTTAGAAAGGTCGCACTACAAAGAGTACAGAATAACTCTGAATGTTGCTGGCCGGATGATGGTGTCATTTACTATGGGAATATGCAAAGAGCAGATTGAGGAGAAGGATTTTAAGTCCCAATTTTTTTAAATTAATTTATTTTTTCAGCGTAACAGAATTCATTGTTTTTGCACCACACCCAGTGCTCCATGCAATACGTGCCCTCCCTATTACCCACCACCTGGTTCCCCCAACCTCCCACCCCCGCCCCTTCAAAACCCTCAGGTTGTCTTTCAGAGTCCATAGTCTCTTATGGTTCGCCTCCCCTTCCGATTTCCCTCAACTTCCTTCTCCTCTCCATCTCCCCATGTCCTCCATGTCACTTGTTATGCTCCACAAATAAGTGAAACCATATGATACTTGACTCTCTCTGCTTGACTTATTTCACTCAGCATAATCACTTCCAGTCCCATCCATGTTGCTACAAAAGTTGGGTATTCATCCTTTCTTTTTTCTTTTCTTTTTTTTTTTTATAAACATATAATGTATTTTTATCCCCAGGGGTACAGGTCTGTGAATCACCAGGTTTACACAGTTCATAGCACTCACGATAGCACATACCCTCTCCAATGTCCATAACCCCCTCCCCCTCTCCAAACCCCACCTCCCCTCAGCAACCCCCAGTTTGTTTTGTGAGATTAAGAGTCATTTATGGTTTGTCTCCCTCCCAATCCCATCTTGTTTCATTTATTCTTCTCCTGTCCCCCTAACCCCCCATGTTGCATCTCCACGTCCTCATATCAGGGAGATCATATGATAGTTGTCTTTCTCTGATTGTTAAGTCCCAATTTTTTGATGTGTTGGGCTTGAAGTGTGTGTTAATTTCCTAAGGGCTACTATAACAAATTTAGTCCCTCAGACATCAGAAATTTATTTTCTCACAGTTCTGAAGGCTAGAATTCAGAAAATCATTAGGGTTGGTTCCTTCTGTTAGCTTTGAGGGAGAAGCTGATCCATGCCTCTCTCCTAGCTTCTGGTAACAAATCGTGGCATTTCTTGCCTTGTAGAAACATTACTTCAGTTTCTGCTTCTGTCTTCACATTGCCTTCTCCTCAGTGTGTCTTTTTCCTCTCCTTCTCTTTTAAGGACACCAGTCATGAGATTTAGAGCCTAACCCAAATCCAGGGTAGTCTCTCTTAAGATCCTTAACTTATTTATATAAGTTAAAACCCTGTTCTCAAACCCTATTTTGAAAAGCTTATTTCCAAATAACATCACATTCACAGGTACTGGTGACTAGGACTTGGATATATTTTTGTGGGGGGACACAATTCAATGCATTCTAAAGTAAATGAAGGATAACTGTCTTCCTCATCTGACTAGTACTCTAGCCTTGGTTTGCACTTCCAAAGGCAAAAGGAAATGCAGAATTAAAGACTGTGTTATGTTGTAGAAAGAGCAAAAACTTTAGCCAGAAGAAACTGGGTTCAATCCAGGCTCTATATTAGTTGAAAACTTGGGCTTTTAACCTCTGAGAGTCTTGATTTCTTTATTTTTAAAATGGGGCTAGGGGCGCCTGGGTGGCTCAGTGGGTTAAGCCTCTGCCTTCGGCTCAGGTCATGGTCTCAGGGTCCTGGGATCGAGCCCCATGTCGGGCTCTCTGCTCAGCGGGGAGCCTGTTTCCTCCTCTCTCTCTGCCTGCCTCTCTGCCTGCTTGTGATCTCTCTCTCTGTTAAATAAATCTTAAAAAAAAAAAATCTTTAAAAAATAAATAAAATGGGGATAGTATGACCTATTATAAAACTGGCATAGAAATTAAAGACTCATTCCCAGGTGTATGGCAGACCCTACTATTAAAAAAAAAAAGCTTAAAGATAACACACTTGGAAATGACCCACATTAAAGATGGGGTTATGTGCAAGGGACATGAAGAACTGGGAGGTGACCTGTCAGAGAGATGGACGTCAGCAATGAGGGTACCCAAGAGAAGGTGACTTTTCAGATACTCAAAGGAGCATTTGGCATCAAGAAAATCAATTACCAGGTATCTCACCACCTAAGTCAAAGAGAAGTTAGCAAAACAAAGGCAGGGCTTCTAGTCTTAAAAACTGGGGTATCAGGCAGATTTCTAAGATGTTATGAAGTTTCTGTGCTATGCTAGGCATTCCAGGTAAAAGGACAAGTAAGACATGGACCTTCCAGATAGAGCTCACCATCTTTCAGGTGACATAGACAGGTAAACAAGATAATATACAATGATGTGCTACAAAAGACAGAGCAGAGTTCAAGGACAGGCCAGCTAAAAACTGCCTGTGGGAGCCTGGGAAAGCTTTAGAGAGTGTGTGACATTTGGATGGATTCTAGGAGGATGGCTGGAGTGTGCTTGACAGAGACAAAAAGAGGAGCTCTGGGGCGCCTGGGTGGCTCAGCGGGTTAAAGCCTCTGCCTTCAGCTTAGGTCATGATCCCAGGGTCCTGGGATCGAGCCCCGCATCGGGCTCTCTGCTTAGCGCAGAACCTGCTTCCTCCTCTCTCTCTCTCTGCCTGCCTCTCTGCCTACTTGTAATCTCTATCTGTCAAATAAATAAATCTTTAAAAAAAAAAAAAAAAAAAAAAGAGGAGCTCTTTCCAAGCAGAGGAAAAAGAGGCAAAGCGTAGGAAGTAAGGCCTATGGTACCAGAACTGGAGTATCAGTCAGAAGCCCAGTTATCTGAGTGGATGAATGGGACCAGAGCCAAAGTGTTAACAGACTTACTGCTGACTCCCAACACTTTGTGCTATAATTTACAGTGATCCTGATTAAGATGCAGGTTTGTCCTAGAAATCCTAGCAGGACCGAGCACAGAGATGTGAGTCAGTAGTCCTGGCATTTGGGAAAGAAGATAAACACATTCATGACCAGTGAGCTACTGACATTAGCCAAAATCAGAGAGAAGGGGAAAGTTTATGAGGGATTTCTTATGCAACAGATGATCTAATTTAAGCTTCACAGCCATGTTCTGATAGAAAGCAGGCAGAGCCATGAAGTAACAGCCCCAGTCATCAAAAAAAGGCAAAATGAGCTGGTTCCTAGAAAAAACACTTTTGCCAGCTGGTCTCTTTGCTCTTTTCTGCTGCTTAGGCGCCCCTGGGGCCCAAAGGTGCTTTCTAGAAGTGGTTTCAGCTCCCTGAGAAACAGTTCTTACACCTCGGTAGCTACCCACTCACTGCATTGAAAACAAGAAAACTAAATAAGATCAGCGTTGGATTCTCTGAAAACAAGGAACAAGGAATGTGTATTCAAGTTACTTGTACCTTTGGGCGGCACATTCCGGATGTGCAGTGAGCATCTGTTAGCTTGGGTTTCCCACAATGTGTACCGACAACACTGTCTCCAGTAATAAATGGAAAATCCACCCCCAATACCGCGGAAGAAAGCAACAAACTGCACAGGCTCTCCAAAGCTAAGAAGCATCCCTAAAGCGATTTTACGTCCTCCTTGAGTCCTCTCACTTCCCAAGATTTTAGCTGGCTAATCGCCAACGTGCTACCTTCCATGCACCAGGTCACCACCCCCGTCCCCATGTGTTCTCCAAAACGCCCCTTCCCACCCTGGCCACCACGGCCGGCCCGTAATGCAAGGAGGACGCCACAGCTCGGGACCGCGCCAGCCCTCGGTGTTGGGAACCGACGGTGAAGGAAGGGGCGACGTCGTCGTTCGAAGCGCCCCTTCGGGAGAATCCAGAGGTGGCCGGGGCTCGCGTGAACACCCCCCGCGCGGGAAGGCGCGCCGGGAGGCCACAGCGCTGGAGGCGGGGGCGGGGGACTCGGAGACTTGCCCCCGCCGCAGGGGCGGGGGTGCGGCGAGCGGAGCCCCCTTCCCCCCCCCCCCACCCGCGGCCAGGGCGCAGGCGCAGGCGTACGGGGTGCGGCCGCTGCGGGGAGGGCGGCGGCGACGGGCGCGGGAAGATGGCGGCAGCGGCGGCAGCGGCGGCGGCCGAGCAGGTCTGGGAGCCATGCTGCAGCCGGGGGCAGGAGGGGTCGGGGAGGCCGGGCCGGCCGGTGGAGACCGCCGTGGGGCGGGTTGGCGGAGGCCGGGACGCGAGGACGTGCGGGCGCCGCCTCGGGCCGGGCTCCGGGGGGCGGAGCGGGCGGGAGGAGCTGTCCGCAGCCGGGGATGCTGGCGAGGGCCGGGCGGCACGGCGGACGGGGGCTCCGGGTCGCTGAGGGGAAGCAGGCGGCGGCCCAAGGCCTGGCCGGCTGCCCCTCGGCGGGGCTGAGGAGGGGTCGCCGCCTGAGGGGCGGGGAGGCGGCCGTGGCCGGGAGCCTGCGCCAGGACGTGCCGGGGACGTGCCGGGGACTTGCCGGCTTCGGTGGCCAGCGGAGATGCCGGTAAAAATAGCCCGAGCCGCGGAGCCGGGAGGCTGCCCTGACACCCGCCGACACCCGTCAGCTGTTGCGGGATGTCAGCTTGCGGCCACTGCTTGTGCCTGCCATCCCTCATACGCAGGCATCGGGTTTCTCCCCGCCGCTTTGGTTTTGGAGATTCGGTCATCAGTTTAAAACTGCCTCCATCCAGTTGGTTTAAAATTATTTTTTTAATGCTTTATCAAGTATTTCCTGATCTGAATTGTAAACGTGTACCTCCGAGTAGTTTAAAAGACTATTTTCCCCCAAAAGCAAGCTAAACATATACATACACATACGTGCATGCATGTTACATACACATACCTAGAGTTGCCAGAGTATTTTGTTGTAATAAAAATAATTTTCATAGTCACTTTTTTCCTTAACTGTTATTTCCCTTTATGAAACTATGACATGAGAGTTTCCTTTGAAAAAGTCTCATTCTACAGCATTGCTGAAAAAATAAATTCTGTTCTCAGAAAACTTAACTGCTTTGTGTGTCACTGGGACAGTCATTCTAAAGGACACAAAAAATAGAAGAGATGAAATCCACCTTTAAGGAGCTTAAAGTCAGACTTCCAGATAAATACAGCGAAATCAGCTAAGAGGGCAAGCTACAGATCATAACAGTAAATTAAAACCTAAAGGAATAAATAAAAGTAAAAGGAGGCAAAGCTTCTTGGGGTTGTTGAGATTAAAATTGTTCCTTGGCTTCCCTGATTTCCCTCCTGACTTCTCAGCTCTTGTTTTAGATGGTTCTTTTTTTATCTGCATCCCCTGTTGATGCTCTGGGGGTTCCACCAAGGTTCTATTCTTGCTTTTCACATAAACTGGGCAGTCTGGTTCATTCTTTAGTTTCCACTTCGGAGTTAAGCATTTAGGTCTCCAGCCTGAACTAAATTTTCCACAGACACCCCAAACAAAAAATGTAGAGAACTGGATTGCGTTGTATTTACCATTAAAAGGGCTACAACCATCTGTCCTTGGTTAACCCAGCTAGAAACTTGAGAGCTGGACCCATCTAAGGGAGCTCAAAAGGGACCCACACTTGGTTTGATGTTCTGCTGTTCCACGTGTAATATTTGAACAAAGAGCCCCACATTTTCTTTTTCCTGCAGACTCCACACATTAATATAGCAGGTCTCTACCTGAGAGTCATCTTAGATCCCCTCTGGGTCACAGTCACAGCCAATCCATCACCAGGTTCTGTAGTTCTTCCTCTTAATGCCTCTCCCCATCTTCTCTTCGTCTAAAGCTCAGTCAAGCCCTCCTTTGGACTAATATCAACACTTACCTGACAGCTGATATCTTCATCTCTAAACTCTTCTGTTCCAGTTCATCTCTTTTTAGTACATGACTTTGATTTTGCTGTAATGCAAATCTGATTGTATCGCTAACCCATTTTAAAATTTTAGTAGTTCTCCATCACCTTCAGGACAAAGTCCATTGTTCTTGACACAGTACTTATGTCCATTCATTTGCTGGCCCCAAACCATATCTCAGACCTTATTTTTTTGTACCATTTCTATACTCATCCTCTTCCCATCCACAGAAACTACCAAAATTAGTTCACACTGAGATAACTTGTATTCAGAGTTTCCATGCTCTTCTCTCTGCCTGGAATGCCTTTTCTGTGCTTTTGCCTGGCTAATTCCTATGTATCCTCTCAAGAGTCAGATGAAATCTCAGCCTTTCTTAAAAACCTTTCTTAAAAACCCTGCTGCTTCTGCTTGCTAAGTCGAGCTGCAGTCCTCTTTGGTACCCTTTCAGCCTTCTCTGCATTTGCCACCACTGTTGAACTGCCGTTGCTAGTGACCTGGCCTGTCTTGGTGATCTGGGCATTTGGCATATAGTAACTCTTCAATAAATCATAAATGTATCAAATTGAATATAATAATTTACATGAATTGGCAGAAAAGAGTAAAGAATGCACCCCAGGAGGGATCAATTTTGTCTTGTCTCTCTTTGATGTAGACCTTTTATTCAAGCTCCGCCTTTTAAATTGCCCATACCGTGTCTGTGAGAATTAGAGGAAAGCATATCTCCCTTAAGGTATTCTACACCTTCTTGCAAAAAGTATCAAAGTGCACACTCCACTCTAAGATGTCAGCAGTATGAGTGTACCCTCACGCAGACACACAACCTACACAACACTCAACAACCTGTTTTGTGAAAAAAATCTGGTGAGTAGACTGAATTATCTTCTATAGAGCCTTCCTTACTGCTTTGTGGAATTACAAAAATTGTATCTGCTGCATTACTCACAATGATTAGTCCTGTCTTTTTCATTTTCCATAAGCCCCTAACCAGTCTACCTCTGCCACCACGGTAAGATTCCAGTAGCCTTCTCCACTCTTCCTTGGCAGATGACCTTGCCTTTCACATCCCAAAGAAAAAGAAGAATTGTTTTCTCTCCTGGGTGTGAACTGTGTCATTGAAGTGGGAAGCCTATCCCGAAAGCCTAGTCTTTCCGCAGGTACTCTGTATCACTTTCTTTCCTGCCTCCTAGAGGGTCTCGTTTCCTACATTATCCTGCCCTATGTGAGATCTTCTGTCTTTGCCCTTCTTGGCATCGTTCCCTCCGCCATCAAACATACAAGTCTTCCCCCAAATTGGCAGGGGATGGGGGGAGGTGGTTACTAACAGCAACCACAAAAGCACAGTTTTCCTCTGATAGTACATAATTCTTTAGCTATAGTCTTCTCTTTTTTCCTCTCTTCTCTTTCTAGACTGGAAAGTAGATGCATACATGTGATACCTTTTTAGACTGTGCCCAGCTTACTAGTTTGCTTCCCAGAGTTCATCTTTGAAGGTTGAAGCACTTCTTGACAAAGCAGGTTCAGCAATACTACATATCCTTGGTTTTCCTACCATTCATTGTATTTCTCATTTTCCACCGTAGCTGCACATTTAAATTTTCCCAAGACTGTGTCCTTGTGCCATCATTCTCTTTCATGTGTGCTGGTTTTCATAGTACACTGATGCACTCTCACGAATTTAATTTACATCGGGGCAAAGCTCTCAGATATGTATCTCTACAGATCTAATACCCCATTCTGTCCTTCCTTGCCTTTGAGCCATGTGGTTATTTCTCATTTAGTTTAGGTGCAGTATGTGCAGAATCTTCTGCCTCCTCCATTCCCCATATTTAGCTAGTCACCATTCAGTAAACATGAGATTCTTTGAAGCTGGCTGCCAGTTCAGTCAGCTCCTCTCACGAAGTACGTTTTTAATCTTTCCTTTTTCATCCCACGTTGGTTTAGGCCCTCATTACCTCATTACTTCAAACCTCCATTATGACAACGTCCCCAACAGCCTGCTCACTGATTGTCCTGTTTCCTCTCTCTCCTACAAACACCCACACATTTAGCATCTTGAAATGTGTGTTATTCGTGTCCAGGAACCTCCAGGGACTCCCAGTTAAACAGACAGAAGGACTAGAATTTGTACCCAGCAGTCTAAGAATTTTCTCAACCTGCTCTAATTTGCCACTGTATTCTCCCTGTGTTGCCCGCTCTGACCCACCTACTTCCGGTTTCCTTGACAACAAATGCGAAACCATCCTGTCTCTCCTCTGGTTGGATGGCATGAATTGGCCATACTATTGATTCTGGCATCTGAACATACAGATTACTTTATTGCATTGCTAACTATTTTATACCCACATCACATTTGTGATACCTAGAGAATAAGGGTCCTGTCCTATATTTCTTCAGTATTGCTATTTGTGGTATTAGTGTTTAAGCATAAAATATTTCATAAATGCCTATTCAATAAATAAGTTTTCTCAGAGCTCTAACATATATGTAAGTTGGGCGTATCCATTTCTATCCATTTTGTGTTCATGACATATTACCAAAAATACCATTCAACCATAGTCTGTTAGAGGTTCTCAAACTTTCTGGTCTTGGGTTATTTTTATGCCCTTAAAAGTTACTGAGGATCCCAAAGAACTTTAATTTATGTGAGTTATAGTCATTGATATTTACCATATTAAAAATTAAACCAGAGAAAATTTGAAACACAGGAATACACAAGCACACATTCCATTAGCTGTTAGAGCATTGATGTCACATACAGTCATTTAGCCTCTGCAAAACTCCATTGAACATTCATGAGAGAAGAAGAGTAAAAAAGGTAAATGACATTTTGGTATTATTTCGAACACAGTTTTTACTCTCCAGGCTTCTGTAAGAGTTCAGGGGGCTTCTCCTGGTCTCCCTTGCCCATACTTTGAAAACGGCTGATAGAGGATAATGTTAGCTTTAGCCAATTGGGGTGATAAATAGCGAAGTGTGTCAGCCTTTCCAAATTTTTTTCTTACAAATGAAATATATATATATATTTTATATATATATATAAAATCTAATGAAACAAATCACTATAAATTATTAATTTAAAAATTATTTTTTATTAATTAATAAAATATATAAAATATATAATTAAATATATAAAATATAATTAATTTAATATAATTAAATTAATTATAATTTTATAATTAAAAATAATTATTAATTTAAAAAAGATGAACCATGTGGAATGTGTATGTGAATTCTTCCCCCAGATGAGCTAGCTGAACACTTCAGGTACACTGGAAATGTTCAAAGCAGTGGGTAGAAATGTGTTATGAAGTGTCACACTGAAGCTTCTCCACTACCCCTCGAAGCATAACAACATCCTGACTTGGAGCCTACAGCTCAACATGACTTCAAGTTTATCCATGGAAAATATGTGATTCAGCAGTTCAGCAGTTTGGCTTTCTTTCATTAGGAACTTACACTTCGTAAATAAATGCATTGAAAAGAGTGGGTATGGCTGTTCCATTGTGTTGTATTTTGTTTTTAGCAAAGTTCCAACGGTCCTGTAAAGAAGTCCATGCGGGAGAAGGCTGTCGAGAGAAGGAATGTCAATAAGGAGCATAATAGTAATTTCAAGGCTGGATATATTCCAATAGATGAAGATCGCCTCCATAAAACGGGACTGAGGGGGAGAAAGGGCAATTTAGCCATCTGTGTCATTATCCTGTTGTTTATCCTGGCTGTCATCAATTTAATTGTAAGTATGTGGTACAGAATTTTCTTTTTTTAATTACCATGGGGAATTTTTTAGTGAAATCGTGGACTTTGTTTCTAAACTCTTTTTTTTTTTTTTAATATTTTATTTATTTAACAGAGAGAAATCACAACTAGGCAGAGAGGCAGGCAGAGAGAGAGGAGGAAGCAGGCTCCCCGCGGAGCAGAGAGCCCGACGTGGGGCTCGATCCCAGGACCCTGAGATCATGACCTGTGCCCGAAGGCAGTGGCTTAATCCACTGAGCCACCCAGGCGCCCCGTGGACTTTGTTTCTATAATTTCTTTCAAAACCCTCTTACCTTCTGCTTTTCAATACATGTTTTCTCTCTTTAAGTTTTTCTTAGATGCACAGTTACCCTTCACAGTGTGTGCAAAGAGCCCCTGACTTGCTTAATCTCCAAATATTGTCTAACAGAATCCTGTCTTCCTAATTTCACAAGCCACAGTGCCTTTTATCAGATGTTTTTGAAACAGGAGATTCCATCTTTTACACACATAGAAAAGACCCACTGGCCTTTTTTAAAAATTTATTATTAAAGTGTAGCTAACATACATTGTTATTCTTAGTTTCAGGTGTACAGCATAAGGGATTGGACAGTTCTATACAGTACTCAGGGCTCACTGTAAGTGTAGTCACCACCTGTCACCAAATAGTGTTATTACAGTGTTATTGACTGTATTCCCTATGCTGTGCTTTGCATCTTTGTGACTTAAAAAATAAGTCTGTACCTCTTCTTACTGAGTTGCCATAAATATGTTATTTATTTTTTAAAACGTAGCATGCTAGTATTGCCACATGTTCATTTTATTTAGAAGAAAATGTGGGGCGCCTGGGTGGCTCAGTGGGTTAAAGCCTTTGCCTTCCGCTCAGGTCATGATCTCAGGGTCCTGGGATCGAGCCCAGCATCGGGCTCTCTGCTCAGCAGGGAGCCTGCTTCCTCTTCTCTCTGCCTGCCTCTCTGCCTACTTGTGACCTCTCTCTATGTGTGAAATAAATTAAAAAATCTTTAAAAAAAATGTGCATGGAACATTCCCTTTAAAAGACTTAGCTTTTGGAAGGGTAAAGTCAGCTGGGTAGGAGACACTTGACTGCCTTTACCTCTCTTAAAAAAATATGATCCTTTCTGTTCTCATTCAGCTTTTCCTAAATTTAGTATTACTCCTCAACCAGATTTTAAAATCGTAAACCCTTGTTTGACAGCAGAGAGTTATCTTTTGTAGTGTTGTCTCTATTATAGACTGGAAGGGTCTGGTAGGCCAGTTTACTCTAAGGTGCCGAAGACCTAGCATGTTGCCTTTTCCAAAGATACTTGCTTTTCTAAAGAAGACTTAATCCAAGGTTGTAACTACCTGAGGGTTAAACTTGAACCCCTCTGGCATGTGTGTAGATGACATATGCCGAGGGTGGTTATTGGTCTACCTGTGACAGATGAACATGGGCCACAGTGGGTCTAAAGCAATTCCATTTATTTTTATTTTTGGCTCCTAATACTTTTAAGCCAGTCCTTTATAGTTTATGTACATCCCAAACCTTTGTGTCTCATTCTTCCCATACATTGGAAAGAGCTGGTACTGTAAATAGCTTTTCTAGGAGCACGTGTTCTGAATTTATTCTATTTTATACATTTTTGTTGTTGTTGGAAACTTCTGGTTAAGATGGAAGAATGAAGACATTTTTATCCCCTTCCTCTTTAAAAAGCCCATCCCAAGGCAACAATGTCAAGAAACAGAAATACCTTGAAAGAATGTGGGAGGCAACCGAAATCCTAAACCATAATGTATGAAGACAAAAAAGCAGGAGGAGAAATGGCAGTTCACTTACCAGAGAAGGGAACCTGTTCCTTTGTGTTGGTGACAGTGCCTTGCACAATCATCAGGCATTGGAAATACAAGTACCGTGAAAAGCAGGAGTGAGGCAGGAATGGGAAACAGCTTTTCGAGAACCCTGTAGAAGCAGTCAGAGATCCCTAGCCTTCCTCTCCCTTCCAGCCAGCAGTTAGGCAACCTTGCCTTGTAACCCCACACAACATGTCATGGAAGGGAGAGGATTCTTCCTGCCTGAGGAAACTGCGCAGAGGAGGGGAGGGATGCTGGAAGCAGGCAGGTCTGAATCCTGAGTGCTGAGACTCTTTCCCAGCTCTCTAGCTCTCTAGCTCTCTTCTCAGTCTCTTTCTCCAGCTCCCTGGTCAGGCTTATGTGCCCCAGGCAGGAGATGAAGTAGCCTGCTCTGGGGAAATTGAAGCATCTGGGGAAAAAACCTGTAGATACTGACACCTGGCCGGTCCTAGTGGAAAAGCCACCTCATCTCCTGCTGTGAAGCCTGTCTGTCACAAGCCCCACCCCACACAGAGAACTTTCTGTGCACTTTTTAAAACCTCACTCTTCAATATGAACACTGAGCCACTAGGGACCAATGGATCTCTTGGAAAACTCCCAGAATTGAAAAATGATGGAGACCAAAAACACACAAACCATAGGGAAAATAGGAATTCAAGGAAATAGAGAAAATACAATGAATGACAGAAAACTTAAAAAACTAAAACCAATATCTTCAAAGAAAAGAGAGGATATTACATCCATGAAACAAGGGTAACATGCCATTAAGAAGGAGCTATTAAAGAATAAGGAAGAACTTGCAGAAATACAAAGGGATGGATGGATGGAAAGACAGAGCGATTGGAAGATAAAAGGATTCCTTCTAGAAAGCTCAATAAAATTAAAGAATCCAGGAAGTGTAACATTCTGTTAATAGGAGTTTCAGAAAAAGATAAAAAGAATACTGGGGAGAAAGTTATCAAACATATAAATCAAGAAAATTTCCTAGAACAGATTGAAAACTAGCATTCTAGGTCCAATGTCATGCATAAAAAAGACTCACACCAAGGCCATGACTGAAATTTAAGAAAACCAGGGATAAAGAGAAGATCCTAAAATCTTCCAGAGGAGAAATAAAGCAGGTTATGTATGAAGAACACAAAATCAGAGATGTCACACCTCTCAAATGTAGCCCTGCAAACCAGACAGCAAGACAGCAGGGGCCTTCAAAACTCAGAGGGAAAATAGCCCCAACCCTAGAATGTCTGTCAAGCTAGACTAGTATTCAAATGTGAGGGCTCTCAGAGACGTTTTTTAACCGTACACACTCTTAAAATTGCCTTCACATACATTCTTTCTTTTTTTTTTTTTAAGATTTTTATTTATTCATTTGAGAGACAGAGCATGAGAAGGGAGAAGGTCAGAGGGAGAAGCAGACTCCCCGCGGAGCTGGGTACCCAACGCAGGACTCCAGGATCGTGACCTGAGCCAAAGGCAGTGGCTCAACACATTGAGCCACCTAGATGCCCACATACATTCTTTCTAAGGAGGCCATTGGAGGAGGCTGCCAGAAGGCACTAACCCAGAAAACTGAAGGCAGGGATGTGGGAAACTGGGTATCCAGCACGGGAGAGAGAGGGAAGTTCCAGCATGAAAGTGAAGGAAAGGTTTTCAGTGACAGCTGTGTCATCACAGACCCAAGGGGAACAGTCTGGATTGGAGCAAGCTCGGAGTTCCAGCAAGCTTTCCTGAGAGAGAAAAATAGAACACTTAGAATAAATTATCCGAGAGGTTTGGACTTTGAGAACCTTTTACTGAGAATTTTTAAGAGACAAAAATTGTCTCTTTTATAGAGACATTGGAGGTTTTGAAAAGATTCAGTCGAGTTTTCAAAGAAACGAAGCAAATGTGGTCCTGTGCCGAAGAAAGACAAGTATGAAACTCCAGGAGACGCAGAGTACAAAAAAGGAACTGCTCTCTTAGAGTATGTGGCTTAGCAATGAACAGTACTTACACTGTTGCAGTACTAAAAATACCAGACCTGGGTCTAGCTAGCACTCGAGACGGGAGCCAGGGGAGAAGAAATATAAATGAGATAAGTTCTCATCTGCTAAAGTAAGAAATTAATAGGTAAAGCCTTAGATTGATGAGTGAAGAAATAATATACTCACATCACTTAAAAATCTGGAAAAATTCTAGATGAAATACCCAAAACTTTGAAAGTGGCTGTCACCAGGGGCGCCTGGGTGGCTCAGTGGGTTAAGCCTCTGCCTTCAGCTCAGGTCATGATCTCAGGGTCTCTGGGATCGAGCCCCGTATCGGGCTCTCTGCTTGGCAGGGAGCCTGCTTCCTCCCCTCTCTGGCTGCTGCTCTGCCTACTTGTAATCTCTCTCTCTCTCTCTCTATCTGTAAAAAAGAAAAAATAAAAAATAAAAAAAAAATAAAAAAAAAAAAGAAAGTGGCTGTCACCAGACAAGATGTGGAGGAAGCAGAAGAAATGAGAAACTGCTCTTCTAGCCCTTTGACTTTCAGCGATTTGCCTGGAATACCTTGATCAAAATGAAATGGGTTTAATTTTCAAACGGAAAACCAGGTGACGTGTTCGTATCACTGGTGAGACATCTTAGGGAGTTTAATCCTTTGGCAGTGGTCTTTTCTGTTTGTTTTCTAATTATGTTAAATGTGTGCTACCAATTAACAGGGGCTTGTTTTCTCTTGTAGATAACACTTGTTATCTGGGCTGTGATTCGCATAGGGCCAAACGGCTGTGACAGCATGGAGTTTCATGAAAGCGGTCTGCTCCGGTTTAAGCAAGTATCTGACATGGGAGTTATACATCCTCTTTATAAGAGCACAGTAGGAGGAAGGCGAAATGAAAACTTGGTTATCACTGGCAACAACCAGCCTGTAAGTTCCCACATCAGTCGAGGGACATTAGAGGAAAATTCTTTGTAAAAACCTAGAGTGGATTATTGGAAATGGATATTTTCCTCGAGAGAATATTCATAAGCATATTTAATAATATTGTTGGTCTTGTAATCTGTAAATATTACATACTTTCTTAATATCTTAATATGGTAGCATTTTCTGTAATAGATTAATTACTCTAAGAATAGTGTGTTCTTTCTCCTCCACGCAAGGTAACCTGCAAACAGAGCACCTTCCCAGGTTGGAATTCCCTGTACTTCTGGGAGTCTAGAAGGGAATATGACAATCGAGTCAGTGGCAGCCCATGCAAGTGGCTGCTGTAACACAGGTTTTCAGTGGAACAGAACCTCAAGGAGGTGTTCTTACCACCGCCTGCCCACCTTAGGTCTAGGTCTATCTGTCTGCCCTGTGATCCATGGATTTGTGCAGAGCAGTACAACCAAACAAGCATATAAATCCTCATTTTAAGGAACTCTTTTCCCAAGTGGATAGAGAGATGCCATTAAAATTATTGGAAATTAATCTATTGTAAAGTGTTTTTAATAATGTTCTTGATGAATTTTGGATGCAGCCTTCTTTGAAAACATATTCATGATAAAGTGTTTCTCTGTAGATTGTTTTCCAGCAAGGGACAACAAAGCTCAGTGTAGAAAAGAACAAAACTTCTATTACCAGTGACATTGGTATGCAGTTTTTTGACCCGAGGACTCAGAATATCTTATTCAGCACAGACTATGAAACCCATGAGTTTCATTTGCCAAGTGGAGTGAAAAGTTTGAATGTTCAAAAAGCATCTACTGAAAGGGTATGATTTCTTTTGTTTGCTTTATTAATGGAAGAGAATTACTGTCTAAAGTTACAAAGCGGGAGGGGAGTTTTGCTGTTTTATAGTGATGTGAAAGAATAAGTTCTGGAACAGTGGGAAGGACTGATTAGTTCTAGATTCGTCATCTGATCATTATCAAGTCACGTCTCTTTATCTCAACCCGGATAAAACGTGACTGAAAATTCTTGCCTTTCATATTCCATGGGTGAAACTCCTGTTCCTCTGTCTCTGATAATAATTCTCACTTTAATTTAGAAATACTTTTTATTACCTTTTTTTTTTGTAATTTTCAGATTACCAGCAATGCTACTAGTGACTTAAATATAAAAGTTGACGGGCGTGCTATTGTTCGTGGAAATGAAGGTGTATTCATTATGGGCAAAACCATTGAATTTCACATGGGCGGTAATATGGAATTAAAGGCAGTGAGTATTAAGAGTTTTAGAGAATTAGTAGATTCTTGGGCATATAAATCTATATGTGGAACAGTATACAATTATTTAAAATGGTATTGTAATTGTATATTTTTTGACATGGGGAGATGTTCAAAATGGACTCTGAAGTGAAAGACAGTTACAGTTTGTGAAATGTCTCATTTTTATTTTTCAAAACATATGGACATTCATAAAAACCTAGAAGGGTATGCCAGAATGTCAACAGTGGTTGACTATGGGTAGCAGGATAACAGATGACTTTAATTTTATTTTTCATTCTGCTTGCCTCTTGTTTTCTAAAAAAATTTTTTACAACATGTTACCTGTATTATTTTAAAAGGTAAAAATAAATAAACTTCCAAAATTCTGGAAGAATTCTCAAAGTAAGAATTACCAAAGTAAGTATCCATTCCCTGAAGTTGTGTTTTGCCTTTTTTTTATATGTATAATTTCTTTTTTTTTTTTTTTTTTTTTTTTTTGCAAACAGCAAGAGGATCTTTATTGTAACGCGGGCGGTCAGCAGCTCCTGCCAGCTGAGCACACCAGGCTGGGGTGGTGCAGGGTTTTTATAGACAGGTACAAACAAGTTTTGGGTGGGGCAGAGCTGATTGGCTGACAGTTTGAACATTTGAAAAAAGCATACTTGGCGTTAGCGGATTGGCTTTGGAGGACCCGCACGCGCGAAGACGAAGGCGGGAAGCGGGGGTAGAGTGGGGGAGCGGGAAGCGGACTTACAGAAGCAGATGCTTAGTTACAGGAACCTGATTGGTCTATTTAAATTAAGCATAGTCAGGCGTTGGGTTCAAGACAAAGACATAGCTGTTTGTTCTGGCGTGGCGGCCTTGTTTCAGCACTCTGGAAAAAGCCCTCAGCAAGGAGGAAGGGGGTCTTTCATTCCCCCCTTTTTCTTTATCATGGATAGAATCTTATATCCATTTGTCCTGTACTTATATTATATCAGTTTGGGGATGTTGGTGGCTTATGGGGATCATCGTGTTGACCTATGTCCCAAGATCCCATAGCCAGTTTACAGAGATCCGGATACAGGGTAGGCCACCATGTATTAGGGGCGTGTTGGGCCGTACTGGACCAGATAGCTTCCCCCGTTTGAGAGAGAACCTGCCAGGTTAATTGCTTGGGGAGATGTGGGCTGGTGCCATTTATAGGGGAAAGGAAAGAGAATAAGCAAAAGAGTAAGATCAACGGCGAATGAGTCTTATCTTTAGTGGGTTTGGGGAGCATTGGATGGTCCATTCCGAGTTCTGAGGGTGTCCTGTTTGTTCTTCCGGGTGTGCCGCTTTCACATGGGAGGCGTGGATCCAGGCTGCAATCCCGTCAACTTTTAGCGCCGTGGGCGTTGTCAGGAGTACCGTGTGGGGTCCTTTCCAACGGGGTTCAAGGTTTGTGGCTCGATGTCTGCGGACCCAAACGATGTCTCCGATTTTGTAGGGATGAGGCCGCAATGAGGTGTTAAGTTTTTCCTCGTAGGCGGCAGCCAGGGGTTTCCAGACCTCTTGTTGCACCAGCTGCAAGGCTTGCAGATGGGCCTCCCGGTGGGAGTCGGTTGGATCCTTGGGCAGGAGTCCGATGATCTCGGTGGGACCTCCAAATGAAAGACCCGCGGATCCCCGTACCCAAGAATTCAACACTGCCACAGGATGCAAACAGCAAGAGGATCTTTATTGTAACGCGGGCGCCTGCGGGTGGTCAGCAGCTCCTGCCAGCTGAGCACCTCTTTTTTTTTTTTTTATAAACATATAATGTATTATTAGCTCCAGGGGTACAGGTCTGTGAATCACCGGGTTTACATGCTTCACAGCACTCACCATAGCACATATCTTCCCCAATGTCCATAACCCATGTTGGGTTTTTTTTTTTTAATTAAAGATTTTTCATGCCCTTTCCCATGTTTTATATCCAGCGATGTGAAAATCAATTAGTAAATGTACAAAATATATTTTATTTACCCATCTATTATTAACTGCAAAGGAAAAAGATTTTGCCTTTAGTATAGCTATTGAAAAGTGAAGGGTTTTTTTGTTTTTGTTTTTTTTAAGATTTTATCTATTTATTTGACAGACAGAGATCACAAGTAGTCAGAGAGGCAGGCAGAGAGAGAGGAGGAAGCAGGCTCCCCACTGAGCAGAGAGCCCGATGTGGGGCTTGATCCCAGGACCCTGGGATCATGACCTGAGCCGAAGGCAGAGGCTTTAACCCACTGAGCCACCCAGGAGCCCCGAAAAGTGAAGTTTTGTCCTTCACAGATTATATCTGAACTTCAGTAGGTAACATATATAAGGGAGCCAGAAATCCAAAAACTGTTTACCTGCTTAGTTTTGATCAAAGCATATTTATTCAAAATGTCCTTGGCCACCAGCTATGTGCTACTTAACTAAAGCTAATTAAATTATTTTACCAAGCATCATATATGACAGAAATAAAATTAAACCTAAGGACTTATAAAATAATTATTTTATAAAATATTTATAATTATAAAATAATTATATTATTTAAATTTAACTTAAAAAAATAAGCTTTAAAAAATTGAGTTTTCCATTTTCATAAATAGTGTTCTCCTCTAAAACACATATTACAATTTCTAAATAACAAAAACAAAAATGTGTTTCTTGCCAGAAACTCAATAGCAATACTGAGTATGTTTTGCCTGTATTGTAGTAAGAAGCCATTCCTCTAAGAGAATAGTGTTGAGGAACCATCACTGTGGGGCTATTATTCTCAGCACTGGAAAGTCAAAGAAGCAAGAGGTGTGATAGCTGGCATATAGCCATTAGCAAGTTACCTAAATCTTTTTTTTTTTTCCTACCTGAAAATTCTGTCTGTTGTTGATATGGGAAATATTAAGATACTTTGAAATACATATAGCTATATACTAGTTTCTCCACAATTAAAGAAAAACAAGCCACCAGTACTGAAAAGATAATTAGCTTTATAATCCAGTTAATATCAGTGGTTAGTTTTTCAATGTATAGCTAATTATAAGAAAAATTTTTTTAAAAGTAAGAATTTTATCAATTAAACTGCATTTAAAGAAATAACTGCTCTAGCAATTTAAAGAAAGTAAAATTAAATGACCACAAGATGGCAACATTGAAACAAAATTTCAAAATTCATCACAAGGACTCTGGTTATACCATATGCATACTAACACTACATAGTCAGTTAGTTATTAACATTTCTTCAAACCCAACTTCGTCTCATTGCTTTAAATGCCTTCTATAACCCAATGACTCTCCAATTTGGAACTCCTGCTTTAATCTCTTCTCTGGACTAAGACTCACATACTCAGCTGAGTTCTTCTCCACTCCAGTGCGTAATAGGCATCTCTAATTCAACAAGTCTAAAATCTTCATACCCTCTCTCTCTCCCCAAACATGCCTTTCTTTTAGTGTTCCCATCTTGGTAAATGGTGCGCATCAGTCCATCAGTAAAGCCTTAAAAAAGAGTCTGACTGCTTCTCATTGCTTCCACCACCACCACCAATGGTATAAACCACCGCATCCCGCCGCACTGTTGGAATGGCCTCCAAAATGATCCGGCTTCTCTCTCATTCACCCCTGTAGTCAGTTCTCTGTGCAGCAGCCAGAGTGATCCCGTCTCAGAGATCACATCACTTCCACATTCAGACCTCTCCAAATGGCTTCTCATCTAACTGGGGATAAAACTCAAAAGTCCATTCTGTTCCCCAACATGTCCGGCCCCGAGTTATTTCTTTGACTCATGTCCTACTAGTCGACTCCCTTGTGCTCTCTGCTTTAGTCACACTGGCTTCCACCTGTTCCGCGAACACCTAGCACATCTTCACACTGGGGCCTTGGCACGTATTGGGTCCTCTGCCTGAAGGGCCCTTCCCTGGTTGCCCACATGGCTTACTCATATCATCTGGTTTCTGCCACACTGTGACCACATCAGAGAGGCCTTCCTTGACCAGCCTGTGTAAATAGAGCCCCTGCCTGGTCACTGTCTCTCTGCTTACCTTTTTTTCCCAGTGATGTTATATTTATTTTACCTGTTCACCTGTTTATTTTCTGCCCCTCCCCATTAAAACGTCAGCTGTATGAGAGCTTGGACTTAGCTCTCTGTTAATTGCTGGATCCTCAGCACCTAGAATAGTATGTAATACATAGTAGACACTTAATAATTATTTGTTGATTGAATGAAAAGAAAAAGAAAGAAGAAGGAAAGGAGAGAGGCTTAGGAGTTCCCAAAAATAAAGGGGCTACAATACAAGAATGTTCCTGAAACAGTACGCATGGAGAAGAGAACCTCAAGGCAGTTTTCTTTGAGTGCCCGGTCTTCAAAATTATCTGGTTTGAGTCTTGATTTGTGGTGTGCAAAAACATTAGAAATTAAATTTTCTATAGGAGAAAAACAGTGTTTTTCTTCTCATCATCAGAAACATACCAGTCAGTAACTTTGTAAAAACTCTCTTAAGAAGTAACAAGTGAAAATGACCTGTATCAGTCTTACGCACTTAGGAATTTTGATATAATTTTAATAGAGGGTGTTATAACTGTATTGATACACACTGTGAACTAAAGAGGTCACTAGTTGAATCTTGACATTGGTTTTGTTTTCCCTATTGTTGTTTTGGTCATGACTTTACTGGTTTTTTTTTAACCACTTATTTTCCTGGTTACTATTCTAAGTTTTATTAATTTTGTTCTATCTCCATTTGTGGAGGTAAATAAATCATGTTATTATTCTCCTGATAGGAAAACAGCATCATCCTAAACGGAACTGTGATGGTTAGCACAAGTCGCCTACCTAGTTCCTCCAGTGGAGACCAGTTTGGGACGGGCGACTGGGTGCGCTACAAGCTATGTATGTGTGCGGACGGGACGCTCTTCAAAGTGCAAGTGACGGGCCAGAACATGGGCTGCCAGATCTCAGACAATCCCTGCGGAAACACTCACTAGAAGAACCCGAGAGGTCACCCGCATGTTCATATCGTGATATTTTTTAAGAGTGTGCATGCAAGTCATGTTTTTAGAGAGTTTGCGGTAACTCTCACCTACAGAGCACTACTGTACCTATTATGTAATCTCCATATTTAAAAGATTATCAGCTTAAATTTGAATACATTTCATTAAGTTGCGCTGATCTTCAAATTACAGTTCTAAAGTAATTATCAGAAGTGAATACAAGCAAAATTCATCTTTAAAGAAGTGTTTTTAAAAGCCCGCTGACTCACTGTAAGTACATTTGGTAACTAACGGGGATACACCCATTTAAGCGGTTTGAAAGGTGCACCGTTAGTAAATGTTACATGCTCTGTCTTTTGGCTTCTAAGAGAATGGTCTCAGATTTTTAGTGCATTAATTTTCAGCTGTGTTCTCAATGCAAGTGAAGTCATTAAAGAACGTCACATATGTGATTGCTAAGAAACTATGGTTTCTTAGTTTTGCACTAGGATGAAAATACTCTGTAATAGAATATTTACTTGCTAAATATTGATGAGTATGAAATGTTCACAATGTGGTAGAAATTGAAACACCAGCTTTAATTGTTAGATCCTGATGACAGCTGTCGTTTACATGACTCATCCTAGCCACTGTCCCAGGCACTGCGTCTGTAACATCACTGATTCTCACCACAGCTCTGGATGTAGGGGTTATTATCCCAGGTTTTCCCCTTAGGAAACTGAGGATCAGAGGACTTAAGAGACTTACCTTATGTCACACAGGGTAATAGCTGCCAGGGTTGGGATGGGAGCTCACATGTGATTCAAACCTAAAATGTACCTGCTTCCAAATACTGTGTCCTTTTCACTATCTGCACTGAAGTCTTAATATTTAAAAATGGACAGAGACAAATTCAGACTCACCTAAGCAGGTAAGGATCAAATAAAACAGCTATGCTTACTCTAGTTTAAAAAATTAAAAATCAATCTCATGTCAAAAAAATTGGCCAACTGCTATCAGATTTTAAACTAGCTTGTGCCAATTCCAAAATATTATGCGATAGAGAAGTCCAGTTAGCCTCGCTGTAGGCTACTGCAGTTTCCTAACTGATGGGCCTTGGCCCCTAGGGGTACCCGAATTGGGTAAGAGGCACTAAGATATTTAGGCCCTCAGGCCTCAGGGCAACACAGTGAAAGTCTGAGGGCCTGGGGATGGCTGGTAAGTCCGCCCCACTGCGCCATTCAAGGAGCACTCGTTGCAGTGTGTGCCGGGCCTGAACAAAGTTGGGCAGCATGGTGTGAAGGGTGCTGATAGAGAAAATTCGTCTTTAAGTAGCTTTGGAGTAAGTATGAGAACTGATCTCTGCTCCTCATATCCCTATCCCGTTGTCATAATTTACAACCCTCAAGCCGGTTGATTTTTAATGTATTTTATAGTTGACTTAAAAGGAACTCTCTGGTATTATTAATCACACACAGAGCATCAGGGGCCAAGTTTTCAAAATAGTTTGCTGTAAAATAAGCAGTAGAGATAAATCATAAGCCCCGCTCTGCGTTCAAGTCTAACAGTATTCTGCCGTGGTCACTTTGAACTGTGTACATAAGAAAATCGATACAAAAAGCGATCTGCATTCAGGCTACGCACAGTTTTCTCTGATAGGGCAACCAGATGCCTTAGAGATTACGAGCAGTCATTAAAGTGCACTGAAAGAGATGAGCTTCATATATAATACTAAGTGCAGTTTTTAAATGAAGGGGGAAAGTGAACTTTATTTTTTTTATCTAAATCCAGTTAGCCAATTTATAGTACATTAGTTTCAGATGCAGTGTTCAGTAAGTTAGCAGTGACATACGACACCCAGTGCTCATCACCTCACGTGCCCTCCTTAATGCCCGTCACCCAAGAAGTGAACTTTCTGACCTCTGAGTATTATTAATTGTTGTGGTAGTCAGATCTTATTTGAATATATGCAGTGTCATTTCATATTTGCATGATCAGAAAAATCCGTTGGAATTTTCATTCAGATGCATAGTCTATTTTTAATTTCACATTCTTTACTTGTCTGTTCTATTTAGATTTGCTTTGAAAGTCTCTAAATATTTTTGCAAAAACCACAAAACACTACGTTACAAAGTATTTATTGAGTATAATTCAAGAAGCAATCTATTTTTACTCCTCTTTGAGAAATATTTGTGTTTTGATACATCTCCATTAAGTGCTTTTAACATGAGAGGATATTTTGATGTTTTTATAGGACTGTAAAGGTAACAGGTACAGTATTTTAGGACACTTTGCAGGTAGCCTTTGCTTTTTCACTGAGATGTAGACCTGGAAAACTCACGGGAAATGAGATCAGGAACAAACCGTCCATTTCACTTGCGATCTGTTTTGCATAATGGTAAAACTTCAGCTCCTCATTCTCACCACCAGATGGTATTTTTCAAAAACCGAAATGTTAACTTTGCCTCTTTCTCCTGGTTGTTCATCCCCTGCCTTGAGCACTGATAGGCCAAGAAGCAGACTCCGGGAAAGTAGACAACGACAGGCTCCCAGGAGAGGGGGTAGATTTGTGCTTGTTTAAAAAACCGCACTACTTCAGAGAGAGATCGCGATGACAAGGGAGACAAATGAAATAAAAGCAAAGTATTTCAGAAACCGTCCAACAGGCAGCAGGGAAAATGCAAAACAACACAAGGGGGGGACTGTCTATATATGCTCAGCAAGATTTAAATATATCCTTATTTGTATTCTTTGTGCGTTATGACAAAAATGAAATAAATTTTGTGTGATAGTTCTAATGATGAAAGGTGGAAGTTCTACCTAGCTTTGAAAGGATTTTTTTTAAAGCAGATAAGAACGGTATGGTGCTTGATGAAAAAGAGGCCACTGAAATGCTAATATTTTTAGTAGTCTTTTAAAAAGTGTTGAGGGGGCAAAGACTACAAATTATGCCATATAAAAATAAACCTATAACTGTTTTGGATTGCTAACCTGAGTTTCAGTTAATTCAGTTTGTAATAACTATTAATCTTTCTTTGCAATAAAGATTCTGTAAATTGTTTGCTGTTGATTTTTTAAATGATTAAAACTCTGACAGGTTTCTACTTAATCATACAAACATGATAGATTTAACTATACCTTGAGTATACTTAAATACGTTGGTGTTTACGTAATCCGTCTGGAATCCAAGAGCTCATCATTTCGAAGCTGTATGGTTGCTGTTTCGATAGTCCTACCCTCTGTGCATGGCAGACTGTCTCTCTCTAGTGGCTCTTCCCTCCGTGTCCCAGGGGAATGTGCACACGGTCACTGTGGCAAGAGGCCAGAGCCTGGAAGACGAAAGGGCGAAGGTTTCCAGGGGCAGGGAGGCTCCAAGGGCAGATGGGTGGAGCTTTAAAGGCTCAGGTCTAAATCCCCACCCACCTGGCTGTATCCAGACAGAGACCCATTTGAAAACTACCCCAGGACCAGAAGGTATGCCTTAGAAACTGTTACTGTTGTTGTGTTCTTCCTACACCTTATCAAACATACCTTCTGCTTTCTTCTAATTGTTTTAACTTCCCTTTTATAGAAGAATGGCCTCTTGGTTTCTGTTGTGCTTTCTGTTTTTTCCTGAGCATTCCTATCTCACTCTCTGACACACACACCTCCAATATCTCGGCTTCCTCATACTTAGGCTTGAATGTGTCCATTTAAAGACTGACATTTTACCTAATTGTTTTCCAGTTTCCTTGGAAAGTTTTTTCTGGAGTTCTCAGGAGTTCTTTACCTAGTACATGAAAGTCTGTATATAATACACATAATTTTCCTTTACAGATCAGTGTCTTTCATTTTAAGACATAAAGTTATCTAGCTTTTTGAACTCAAATTTATTAGTTAATATATAAACCTCAACTTAAAAAGAACCAGGTCAGTGAAAATTTTTAACATGCCCCCGTAAGTATTGACAAATACTTATGTTTTCTCTTCAGTACTGCAGAATAAGGTGCCTGTGAATGACCGTGTTTTGGGATTGTTCATATTGTTACATTAACATGGTCTACAATTGTATTTAAAATGATTGTGGCTTTGAATATAGAGACAAATGTCTTTCTGGCTGGACAAGTTAATTCAACGTCTGATATTGTGTAAGAGGTACACTATCAAAATAAATCACTGCTCTATGCTGTAGGGCACCGTTACGGTTCGTGGACATGTGTACCTCGATTTAGGTGCCCTTTAAAATGTAGGAGAGTTGACCTTGTATAAAATCAAAGTTTAAAAGTTACATGTTTCATTTCATTCACTCCGTGCACTTATTTATCCAAACAGCATAGCCTTGGGACAGACTACAGACTATTGAAAATATAAAACATGGGGAGAAGGGAGAGGAATTATATATATGTGTAGTTCTTCTAGTCATAAAAAAAAAATTGAGTCTCTTGTGAATGGAACTCTCTCTCTTTCTCTCTCTCTATATATACACACACACATATATATTTGGAAATATGTGAAATATATATATTTGGAAAACATGGCCCTTCTGGGAACTTATAGTCTTTGGGGGAGTTTACTATCCATTTTCTTTGAAAATTTTTGTGTATGCACATTTAGCCATTGTAGATACTTACTTTAAAATTTTCAATTGCTTCTCAAACTTTGATGAAAATGATACTTGATATTTATGTATCTCATTACACCCTGATGGTGCTGATGCAGAACATCATGTTTATAACCCATTTTGCTTATGTTGTGTCTAATTTCAAAATTTAAAGTAACAAAAAATGTAAATTTAATTTAATTCAGAGTCTGCTTTGTGAGTTGAACTTGCCCTTCATATAGTTCATAGTTTAGTGTAACTGGATGGCTTGTCACTCACATAATAAACCACATAGCTGATTACAGGTTGTAGATAAGCATAATAGACTTTGCTCAGTACTAATGACCAGCAAGAAAACAGAAGTCTTTAATCTTGGTAGGTTTTCCTCCAAAGCATACTGCACGGTGAGTGTTCCTGGAATAACAGGCACAGAGGTGAGGCCCAAGTGAATATTTCCTAGAAAAACAGGGGAGTTATTTCTTTAAATTGTGACATAAGTGTAATTGCATATTATAGCTTTACCATTTTGTTAAAGCCTTTGAGAGAGAAAGAAATCGAGCACGTGTGTGATTGGGGTAGGGAGGAGGGAAGGAGGGGAAGAAGCCGACTCCGGGCTGGAATTGGGACCTGAGCCAAAGCAGACACTTAACCGATTGTGTTACCAGGCGCCCCATAGCTCTACCATTTTTTAAGCTACATTTTAATGCTCCAAGTTCTAAGAAATCAAATGTACTTAAATTGGCAATCAAGGCAAAATAATTTTCCTAAACCTTAAATTGAAAATTGAATTTTCTGCTTCTTCGATGTTAATTGTCACATACGTTATTTTGAATAAGTCCATTTTCCTTCCTCTAGGCATTATGAAAAACCTACATTTCCGAGTCCTAACAATGCTAACAGGTCTTTATTTCACCGGAACAATGACAAATCCATCCAGAAAAGGCAGTATTTTATTCAGTTTGGCGTGCCAGCGGAATGGACATCTGACAAATTGTTCATTTACTGGAAAGCATGATACCCCTGTGGACATGCCCCAGCCAGCGGCCACACTGGATGCAAGTGCCAGTTTCCTTAGGGATCTCGTACAGTCTCGCGTGAGAAAAGGCTGGAATATAAAACATCTGGACCTCAGTAACAATCACATTTCGAACATCAGCTTAAGCCCTCTTGCACACTTCCACACTTTGGAAATACTAAACCTCAGCAACAGTTCCATCCACTCGCTCTCTCTGGATCTACCCAGTGCCAAGTCCTGGTGGGGGACACGCCACAGAAGCAGCGGCAGGCATGGGCTTCCGTTTCTAAAGTTGTTAATTCTTCAAAGAAACAAACTCACCGACATTCCCAAGGGTAAGTACAGTTTTAAAAGATGGGCTAGCCCAAGAAACAAAGAGATGTTTTATGCCCGTAAGAATTCCATGTTTGTTTTCAGCTTTGAGGACATTGCTAAGAGTAAAGCAGTTTCATCAGGACAGATAAATGAGTTTCTTAGCGGAATTTCAAGTTAAAATATGTGGAATTCATAGCCAATGCAATTGAATCTCATCATTATAACTTACATTAATGTAATAGAGCTTTGTTGAGAGAGACTAGGAAGTATTTAAATGCTAAATAATGACTTCAGATTATCTACATTGACTATCATATATTTGTTACTAAATATAGAAAGTACTAAGAAATAACTAGTTTATATGTTTTCAGTGTATAGCACAATTCAAATTAAGTATGTTGCCATATTTATAATTTTTATTTTCTTAGAATACATTTTGCATCTGCTTGTCCAATTGTCCTCCAAGTGTAGACGAGAAATATGCTAATGTTGTATGATCACTATGTAAACTTTCTTATTATCAAATCAAAATCAGAATTCTTTATCCTGGTTTCTAACAGAATACTCCACATATCCTGTTGTTTAATAAATTCTTATCACTTCTGGCATTCAGTAATCCACATGTTGGTCCTCCTTAACTAATCACCAATATTTTATTAAGAAAAGATATCAGATTCATAATCTGCAAATTCCTTTGCCTTTTTTAATATCCAGGAGTGCTAGACAATTTCCTTTCCTTGTTTGTTTTTAGTCTTGGTCACTATTTGCTAAGTACTTACCCTATATAAGAAATTCTGCTAAAAAAAGAAAATGTAAGGATATTGTCCTTTTTCCCTCTATCCCAAGTTATGCATATTTAGTTTTTTTTCTTATTTTCCATTCTTTCCTTTCATATTTTATTGTTTTGCTTTTTCCCCAGCTTTTGGTCTTGTTTGAAGCATCATTTTGGCAATAGCCTGCCAAGTGAAGGAATGACTATTCCAGTCATCAGATCAACAGAATTATGTGGGAAAGGGAAGAGTCTTCCCATCCTAAGCTTTTTCATGAAAGCAATGTGCAGGATTTTCAGTGTGAAGTATAAACTAATTGCACCTTATTTTATAATTTTTATTGTATTCTTATTTTTAAAACCCTGCTATTTGTAGAACATTAGTAATTTAAAAAAAAATTTAGGGGTGCCTGGGTGGCTCAGTGGGTTAAGCCTCTGCCTTCAGCTCAGGTTATGATCTCAGGGTCCTGGGATCGAGCCCTGCATCAGGCTCTCTGCTCCACGGGGAGCCTGCTTCCCCCCCCACCCCACCCCCGCCTACCTCTCTGCCTACTTGTGATCTCTCTCTGTCAAATAAATAAATAAAATCCTAAAAAAAAAAAAAAATTAAAGGAGAAAAGTTTTAAGTCCTTCATGTAATACAGTTGACCTTGGTACAGATCTACTTATATATGGATTTCTTTTTATAAGTACCACAGAACACTGTAAATATATTTTCTCTTCCTTACAATTTTCTTAATAACATCTACAGTATATAATACATACAACATACAACATATTTGTTAATTGACTTTGTTATGGGCAAGGCTTCCCGTCAAAAGCAGGCTTTTAGTAGTTAGGGGGAGCTAACGTTATACATAAATTTTTTACTGTGCAGGGGATCAGCACCCCTCAATCCTGTGTTGTTAAGGATCAACTGTATATATTCTTTAAGTCTATTCCTCATGCCTATGTACATATTTTTCTTTCAAAATTGGATCAGACTTTCCATAATATTTCATAATTTGTATTGTCATGTCACAGTCTATTTTGAACATCTTTCTATAATTAAGCAATCTCATAAATAGTATTTTATATTATTGAATAGCTTTGATATATACATACATTATAACTGGGTTAATCAAACAACATTTAGACTACTGCCATTTTTTTGCTATAACTATGACGATCAGCACGGTAGCTACAATATGCATATGATGTAACATAATTTTAACTAGTACGGTAGATGTGAATTTCAACCCATAAGTTCAAGTGTAGTAGAGATATAACCTTCTGTTGTCTATAACCCAACATAATTTCTGATTCTGAGCTCACATTCTAGTAGACTCAGTTGGGGATGGGGTGTGAGATACTTGTACTTAATATCAGTCTTCCATCAGCTTTCCTCTGCTTTTCCCCAAATTTGTACCACAGCTCTAGAATCTTATACCCTGACAAGGCATCAAAGTGTGCATGTGCACGTGCGTGTGTCTGTGTGTGTGTCTCTCTCCGTCTATGTGTGTCCCTTGCCAACCGTGCCAGCCAGAGAACATTTCTTTTCAGTTTTTTCAGTTTGAAGAAAATTCTTCACATTTTTCTGTTTCTTCAAAACCCTCTGTCTAGATCTAGAAATTCCTTTCATCTAAAGGTTTAGGCCTTTGGAAACAAAAGCCAGAAAGACTTATAAACTCCTCTGTTTTCTGCCTTGCCCTGTGCCTCCCCTGGGGTAGTTAACACAGAGCCTACTTTCTGGTTGAATGGGGAGAAATGGAAAGAGAGACATAGAGATAAAAGAGTAATATGTCAAAATATTATCCCACCACTTAACTTATCTCCTTAAGGCAGATGTATTCCCCAGAGCTAATTGGAGGTCAGAGGGAATACAATACCATTTAAGGACCAAACACCCCTATCCTATAAAATGCATACACAACCCCATCTTTCCTTTCCAAGTTGAACTTCTGCCTCCCCCAGAAATCGGGGAAAATGTTACACTTACATAGGAGAAGAAAAGGTGAAATGAGCCAGTCCTGTATTTGAAACTCTATTAGAATTCTAGCAGATGACACCGTAGAGAGATGAAACCAGTTGATGGTGGAAGGCCACTGTAAGCTGTGAATCTAACTGGATATAATTCAGAGTTCTTTTATCCATAGCATTTTGTGATTTGAATTATTTTCCTCTAATCGCCATATCCTTCAGTCGAGCCCCCTGTAACATCCCTTTGCCACTCTACGATTCTGTGACGGTGGCTCAGTCACCCTGACTTTGAAATCCCATTTTGGAGGGGGAATGCTGGTAAAAGAAAGCGAGGTGCTGCCTGGAGTACCATTCTATTTCTGACCCTCCCTTTGCTCTTTGATTCCTTTGTTCTGAGCCTGTTTAAAGGCAGCATCTGGGGGCCCCTGGCTGGCTCAGTTGGTAGAGCATGCTGCTCTTGATCTTGGGGCTGTGAATTTGAGCCCCACATTGGGGGTACAGTTTATTTTTAAAAAATTTTGTTACAAAGATAACATATTGATAATATAATATTTACTCATAGAATTGTTGTGAGGACTCAAGGAAAAATGTATTTCAAGAACCTACTGTAACATGGCATTTGGCATAGTAAATGGTAGCTCTTAAAATGTGGGAAAAGTACTTTGTAAACGTGTAAAGTACTTTGCAAATATTAGTTATTTTTTCTGTCTTGGCACAAACTGAGAAAAGCAGTCTACTTAGAAACAAATTATCAATTCGGTTTTGCCTAAATCTCAAGTTATCTTCTAAAATGTTCTATAGCTATTGCAGTGTGGAAGGCCTGGCCCCCATAATTCATGAGCTGAGACTCATTTGTGTCTGCCTGTTTATAGAAGTGCTTGCATTCATTGAAAATAATAATAAATCAGAGATTCTCACAAAGTAGCAATCAAGCAACCGGCCTTGTAACACATGTGTGCTTTTCTAAATCCTGTCCCACGTCTTCAAATGGTGACAGCTTACAGAAGCCATGAAAAGTCGCTTTCACTCGGGAAGGCCCACCTTTGTAGGAGCGAAAGCTCACACTGACTCACCCAGACTCAACTGATCTCATGTCGTCAGAGTCAGCTGTGATGTCACCAACAAGCTTCACGGTGGGGAAACACCCAAGGCAAGTGTCAGCCAATGCAATTTACAAAACCGTTAGCTGGCTCTGAATTTAAGCCTTCTGATTTGATTCCACCTTGCTCCCAGATCTTTGGAGTACAGTGGTAGTAGCAGAAAAATCAGTTTTCAAACAATGGGATCAATCTCCAGTTAAACTATCCCACAAGCAGTATTTTTGGAGTGCCCATAGAGTACCTGGAAATGCAGAAGGACCAACATCTTCCTGGGATTCCAGTTAGGTTGACAGACCAGATTTGACAGCCTAACATTTAACACATTAAGTTCTGGAACCCAAGAGATGTTAAAATAAGACAAAATAATACCTGAATTTGAAACTGGTGGAGAGGGGGGGAAAAAAAAAACATAACCAGTATATGGTAAAAACAAAAATATGTTATAATCTATTTATTTCATATTTCTTCCTGATTGCTGTTGAATCATGGAAATACCAATAAGCTGTATTCTCAAAACTGGGTCAGGTTCTAAAATAGTCACATGAATGTATATCAGTAAGCTAAGAGGGCCTGGTGTTTGGCTCACCTATATAAAACTGACCACACTGAGGGCTGACCTAATGAATAAAATATCTTGTCTAGGACCATTTCAGATTCTTCCAATTCTTAATACTCTTTGAACTTGAAGCCATAACCCCCTAAATATCATTGTTCTATGTTATCAGATTATCACTCTTAGGAGAGCATTTAAGAAGTTCATAGTCCAAAGTAACATTCCTAAGGCAATTTAGTGTCTGGGTGTACCCTCTATGGCCTTTCTTCTAAGAGATACCAAGACAATTTCTCAGAAATAATAAAAATGCCTCTGGCTGCTTAAATGCAAAAACTAATCAGATTCCTGCCTCCTATGGCTTATGTGATCATCAGAAAACAGTTCAACAGGGGCGCCGGGGTGGCTCAGTAGGTTAAAGCCGCTGCCTTCGGCTCAGGTCATGATCCCAGGGTCCTGGGATCGAGTCCCGCTTCGGGCTCTCCGCTCAGCGGAGCCTGCTTCCTCCTCTCTCTGCCTGCCTCTCTGCCTACTTGAGATCCCTGTCTGTCAAATAAATAAATAAAATCTTTAAAAAAAAGAAAACAGTTCAACAAATAATTCCTTCTCCACAAAAGTGCCTCCATATTTTCCTCCCAATGTTCAACTCCCCTCTCTTGAAACACGGAATCTACCTTCTGATGTCCACGCCCCAGCTGTCACTGCCCCTCCCAACTTCTTTTGTTCACCTGAGTACCCCCTCAACCTTGATTCACCATGCAAAATTTTTAAAAGAACACATTTCCCCATGGAGAAAGGCACCCAAGTACTGTGGAAGATTTACTCAAATTTCCCAACTCTACTCTGGGAAACCCTAAGCAAACAATGTCATCTATAGGACCTCACCAGTACTCTTTTTTTTTTTTTTTTTTTTTTTTTTTTTTTTTTAAGATTTATTTATTTGACAGATAGAGATTACAAGTAGGCAGAGTGGCAGGCAGAGAGAAAGAGAGAGGAGGAAGCAGGCTCCCAGCTAAGCAGAGAGCCTGATGCGGGGCTTGATCCCAGGACCCTGGGATCATGACCTGAGCTGAAGGCAGAGGCTTTAACCCACTGAGCCACCCAGGTGCCCCCTTCACCAGTACTCTTAATAGAATTAAACCTTAATTCTCTGAAATTGGAAATGGAAATTTTTCAGGTGGGAGGTGTAACTGCACTTAACAGTCTTAATTCTTATCTGCAGAAGTTTACCTTCCTCTTGGGGATCTTAGCTTGATATTATGAAGGAAGTCAAATAAGGGGGTATCCTTGTAACTCTCTGCCTTCAAAGTCCCTATCTGCCCCTGCCCAACCCATGCTTAGGATGTTCTGGTCCCATCCTTCTTATTTACCCTTATACCTCTTATATTACTCTATTTACCTGTTAATTGACCTTAAACAAGACACTTAACCTATAAAAAGCTGCCTGGTTCTTATTTTTAACTGAGGATGATGGCGTATATGGGGAGGATATGAGGGTTAGCGATAGTACTTGTAAAAACTTTAACACATAGAGTGATGATACACGTGAAACATTTCTCACAGCATCTGGTACGTATCAGGTGCTTGAACAATGTCAGTTCCCCTCTAACTAGGCAGAGAGGCAGGCAGAGAGAGAGGAGGAAGCAGGATCCCTGCGGAGCAGAGAGTTCGATGCGGGGCTCGATCCCAGGACCCTGGGATCATGACCTGAGCCGAAGGCAGAGGCTTTAACCCACTGAGCCACCCAGGCGCCCCCCCTCTAGTGCCTTTTGATCATCCTGAGTCTCTAATTCTCTGTTCCCCATCCCAGTCTTTGCTGTGATGGTCACTTCTGTGATCTGAGGTACAATGGGTAACTGTAGATGATTTCCATTCTTTTTCTGCAAAAGTTCAGAGTTCATGTGAATTTCAGAATACCCATCAACTATCTTGTTGTTGGTCAGACTTCTGTAAGTCTGTACGTTATCAGAGGCCCCTGCTCGTCTGTCTGCTAAGCACTCTTTGATCTGTCCTTTGACTCACTGAACCGCACTGACCCATGAGACCATCACCACTGTTGAGATAATGAACTAGCTGTACCCCCAAAGTTCCTCATGCCCTTTATGATTTATCTTTCCCACCCATCCTCTCCCTTCAGTAACCAATGATCTCCTTCCCAACATTATAGATTTGTTTGTATTTTCCATAATTTTATATTCATGCAGTTAAATGACATGTACCTTCATTTTTGGTATAGCTCCTTGCATTCAGTATAATTACTTTGAGATTCATCATGGCGTTGTATGTATTAAAAGTTCATTCCTTTTTATTGCCAGAATTCATTGCATGGATATACTTTTACCTGTTTGTGAGCACTTTGGCTGTCTTTTTCGGTTATTATAAATAAACCTGATAGCTAAAGGGATGGAGAAAGATAAACCATTAAGGGTACCGGGGTGGCTCAGTCGGTTAAGGGTCTGCCTCTGGTTCAGGTCATGATCCCAGGGTCCTGGGATCAAGCCCTTCATCAGGCTCCCTGCTCAGCAAGTAGCCTGCTTCTCCCTCTGCCTCTGCTGCTCCCCCTGCTTGTGCTCTCTTGCTCTCACTCTCTCTCTCCTTCTCTGTCAAGTAAAATCATTTAAAAAATGATAAACCGGGGTGCCTGGGTGGCTCAGTGGGTTAAAGCCTCTGCCTTTCGCTCAGGTCATGATCCCAGGGTCCTGGGATCGAGCCCTGCATCGGGCTCTCTGCTTGGCAGGGAGCCTGCTTCCTCCTCTCTCTCTCTCTCTCTGCCTGCCTCTCTGCCTACTTGTGATCTCTGTCTGTCAAATGCATAAATAAAATCTTTAAAAAAATCATAAAAAATGATAAACCATTAGATAAACACTAGTAAAAAGAAAAGTGGAGTGACTATATTAATTTCAGACAAAGGAGACTTTAGAACAAGAAAACTATCAGGGATAAATAAAGCACTATATAAAGGGGATAAAGGGGCAAATTCTTGAAGAAAATGGATTAATTTTAAATGTGAATGTGCCTAACAACAGAGTGTCAAAATATGTGAGGAAAAACTGAAAACTGAAAAGAGAATTTTAAAAATCCACTATAGCTGGAAACTTCCAGCACTCCCCTGTCAGTTGATAGATTAAGCAGGCAGGTAATCAATAAGGATGTAGTTGACTTGAGTATCACTGTCAGTCAACTTGATCTAACTGGCATGTATAGGATACTCCCTCCAACAATAGTAGAATTCACATTTTTTTCCACTGTACATGAAATGTTTACCAAGACAGACCACATTCTGGGCCATAAAACACAACTTAACAAACTTGAATAAAAAACAGAAAGCATGCAAAGTATGTTCACAGATTACAATGGAATTAAACTGGAAATCAGCAGCAGAAAGCTACAAACTCCTCAAATCTCTGGAAATTAAACAACACATTTCTAGATAACACATGTGTCACAGAAGAAGTCTCAAGAGGGATTTGAAAACATTTTAAGCTAAGTGAAAATGAAAATTCAGTCTATCAAAATTTGTGGGATATGGCAAAAGCAGCAGTTCGAGGGAAATGTATAGCATTAAAAGCATCCACTGGAAGAGAAGTCTAAAATCAAAAATGTAAGTTTCCACCTTGAGAAATTAAAGAAGCAAGAGCCATGTGTGCCTAAAGCAAGCAGAAGAAAAGAAATAATAGAAATTGCAGAAGTAATCAACGAAATTTAAAACAGGAGAAACAGTAGATAAAATCAACAAAGCCAAAATGTGTTTCTTTGAAAAAAATAAAATAAAATTGATAATTTTCTAAACTAATCAAGCCAAACTAACCAAGAAAAAAAAAAAAATAAGAAGACACAAACGGCCAGTATCAGAGATGATAGAGGGATTATTGCTACTGTTCCTATCAACGTCAAAAGATAATGAAACGAAGTCTTTGTGGGGATACATGCTTTCATTTCTCTTGGGTAAATAACCTAGGCAGACAAGGACTGAGTTGTATGTCAAGTAGATGTTTAACTTTTGAAGAAATTGCCAGTATTGTATGCAGTGGTTGTATCATTTTAAATCCCCACCAGCATTGTGTAAGAATTTCAGTTGTCCTACATCCTTACCCATACCAGGTATGGGCCATCTTTTTAATTTTAGCCATATATCATTGTGGTTGTAATTTGGATTTCCCTAGTGACTATTGATATTGAACATCTTTCTGTGTGCTTATTTGCCATCCATATGTCTCTGATGATGTATATAAATCTTTGGCCAGCTTCTAATTTTTTTTTTTAATTACTGAGTTTTTAGTGTTCTTTATCTCTTCTGGATACAAGACTTTTCACAGATATGTGATATGTAAATATTTTCTCTCCCAGTCTGAGGCTTGAGTATTTTTTTACTTTAACAATGTCTTTCAAAGAGCAGAATTTTAAATTTTTGTGAAATATATTTCATCACTTTGTTAGTTTATAAATTGTGTTTTGGTTTCATATCTAAGAAATCTTTGCCAAATCCAAAGTCACAAAGATTTTTCTATGTTTTCTTCTAGAAGTTTTATAACTTTACTTTTTTTACATTTTATATTTTAAGTTTATGATCTATTTATATTTAGGTTAAAATTTTGGATTTTTTTTTTTAAGGATTTTCTTTATTTGACAGAGAAAGAGACAGGGAGAATGGGAACACAAGCTGGGGGCAGTGGGAGATGGCAAAGCAGGCTTCCCGCCAAACCAGGGAGCCCGATGCGGGGCTCCATCCCAGGACCCCGGGACCATGACCTGAGCCGAAAGCAGATGCTTAATGACTGAGCCACCCAGGTGCCCTAAAATCTAGGTTTTTACATTAGGTTTATGATAGTTTTAAAATAGTTTTGAGTTTGGGGCGCCTGTGTGGCTCAGTGGGTTAAAGGCTCTGACTTCGGCTCAGGTCATGATCTCAGGGTCCTGGGAATGAGCCCCACATCAGGCTCTCTGCTCGGCGGGGAGCCTGCTTCCCTTCCTCTGCCTGCCTCTCTGCCTACTTGTAATATCTGTCAGATAAATAAAATCTTTTAAAAAATTGTTTTGAGTTAATATTTTGTATGTGGGGTGAATAACATATAGAAGTTTTTAAAGACGGGCCATTATTCCAACACCATTTATAGAAAAGACTATTTTATCCATCCTTTTACATGTATCCTGCTCATGTTCCTATATTTAAAGTAGGTTTCTTGTAGGAATTGTATAGTTGACTCTTGAATTTTTATCCAAACTGGGAATCTTTGCCTTTTATTTGGTATTTTTAGACTGTTATTTCTATCTATCATCTTGGTATTTTTTTCTATTTGTTCCTTCTCTTCTTTGTTCCCCCCTTTATCTTTTCCTGATTTTTTTTTTTTGCATTAATTGCGTATCTTTAAAATTAATCCTCTCTATCTCCTCTGCAGGCTGACTAGCCATACTTCTTTGCTGTTCTTGTGTTGTTTTGTGGTTGCTTTGGGATTCCCAATACACATCCTGACATCTCAGCCTGTTTTATGTCGTGTTATACTGTTGGCCTGTAACACAAGGAACTTACAACTATATTCTTCCACCTCTTTTCTCCTGGTGTTTGTGCAGGCATTGTCATACACTTGACCCCTACATATATAAGTCCTACAGCACGTGTTTACTATTTTTGCTTGTGTGTGTGTGTGTGTGAAATGTTCATGGTTAAACATTAACAGCTAAAAGATCTGAGTTTCAATCCCAGCTCCACAGCTCCACCTACTAAGACATGGGGCAAGTTCTTAACTTCACTGCACCTAGGTTTTGTCATTGACGAGATGCTAACAATGTCCAGGACTTTTTGATGATTTAAAGGAGATGTCTGTGAAGTGCTTAGAGCATAAAGAGAGTATACAATTAAACAGGACTTTTAAAATGATTTCTTCCGGGGTGCCTGGGTGGCTCAGTGGGTTAAAGCCTCTGCCTTCAACTCAGGTCATGATCCCAGGGTCCTGGGATTGAGCCCCATATCGGGCTCTCTGCTCAGTGGGGAGCCTGCTTCCTCCTCTCTCTCTGCCTGCCTCTCTGCCTACTTGGGATCTCTGTCTAACAAATAAATAAAATTTTTTAAAAAATAAATAAAATAAAATGATTTCTTCCCTCCACTGAACTCCTAGGTTCTGTGTTCCATTCAGATTAAGCAGCGAGACATTACAGGGACTATGAGCTCACAGCCACGTGGGGCCAGGCAAGTGCCCTGCCAGTGTTGAGGAAACTACGGCTTCTTATATATTGGGGTCTTATTGCTGCATTTTTTTAACAGACCCATATGTTTGCGTATTAAAATGTGTAGGAATACTCTTCACTCCATGAAGAAACATGTTTTCTCTAAGGGTTGTATTCAAAATATTTAACCACTGGGCCCGTAGCCTGGGCTTTCCAGCTTTGCACCTAGGGCCATGGGGCAGCACACGGGAACCTGGCAGTGGTTATTTACAAACCAATACAGAAGTATTTCTTACTAGCCTGTGCCACCTCAATATCAGCCTTGGTTCTCTCCAGTTGTTTTTTTAAAGATTGTATTTATTTGACAAAGAGGGAGAGAGAGAGAACACAAGTAGGCAGAGCGAGAGGGAGAAGCAGGCTCTCCGCTGAGCCAGGAGCCCAATGCAGGAGTCAATCCCAGGACCCTGGGATCATGAACTGAGCCAAAGGCAGCCGCTTAACCAACTGAGCCACCCAGCATCCCCCACCCCACCCCACCCCCCGTTTTTTTAAACATGCAGCTTCTTGGCCTGTCCTTTGTTTTCCTGTTTTTGATGGAGGCCTGAGTACAAAGAAACCATCTTCTTCTGTAAGCGCCCGCCCCAGGTCAAGCAGGCAGTCCTCCTTCAGCTCCAACTGAGCATTATCTCGTGCCAGTTGGAACCTCTGAATTTTCAAGAGAAGCTAGAAATGCAGATTTTTGTACTGAATCTTTATTGATAAAAAAAGATAAAAGATAAAAAAAAAAAGATAAAAAAAAAATCTTTTTTTTTTAATGACATTCTTTTTTGTATTTTTTTAAAGATTTTATTTATTTATTTGACAGAGATCACAAGTAAAAAAAAGATAAAAAAAAGATAAAAGATAAAAAAAAAAAAGATAAAAAAAAATCTTTTTTTTTTTAATGACATTCTTTTTTGTATTTTTTTAAAGATTTTATTTATTTATTTGACAGAGATCACAAGTAGGCAGAGAGACATGCAAAGAGAGAGAGAGAGAGAGGAGGAGGAAGCAGGCTCCCTGCTGAGGAGAGAGCTCGATGCGGGCGGGACTCGATCCCAGGACCCTGAGATCATGACCTGAGCCGAAGGCAGAGGCTTAACCCACTGAGCCACCCAGGTGCCCCTGAATCTTTATTGTTATCTCCATAATTTTTAAATCTCTGTGCAGGTCAAAGAATGTGACCTCTAGCTTATTATATATTCCAGGCATTGCAAGAGTTAATAAAGATGTGAATTCCTCCCCGAAAGGACTAATCATCTGACTAAGAGGCTGACAGGCAAACACCAGTTCCCTGTACAGCAGGATACTGGGGTGTAAGGGCTCGGATAACCAGGAACTTTTTCTCGTGTGTATGTCTTATCACTCACTCCAACACGAGGATGCTGTGCTCTGTTTGTCCTCAGCACTAAGTGCCTGGCTCCTAATGCTTTGATTGAGTTGTCCTAATGACCTCTTAATCTGTTCAGCTGTTGTGAACATATGATAACATCGATGTCCGACTATTTACATTAAGTCATCATCTCTGCATAATCAATTTGGTAATGAGTACCTTGCAGACCGTAGACAAGCAATACTCCCTTCTGGAATTGAACCAACCTGTTCTGCTAAGTAGCAGTTGGTTGAAGAAACAGACGACATGTGAGGGGTACCAGGGTGACTCAGTCGGTTAAGCGTCTGCCTGCGGCTCAGGTCATGATTTCCAGGATCCTGGGATGGAGCCCCACATTGGGCTCCCTGCTCAGCAGGGATTCTTCTTCTCCCTTTCCCTCTGACCCTCTCCTGCTCATGCTCTCTCTCTCTCTCTTGCTTGCTCTCTCTCAAATAAATAAATAAAATCTTAAAAAAAAAAAAAGACACAAACTGTGAGAACAGAGCAGAAGGGAATTGGGAAAATGCAGGGCATCCTTAGGAGACTCGTGTGGGAAATCAGATTTGGAAGTCGGCTATGACTGGCACCTCCTTCCCAGCCTTTGTGTTCTGTGCCGAATGGGCCTCCTGGCTACTCTCTGGATACAAAGACAGAGACTAAAACCCAAGTAAATAATTTTGCCAGCAAACAAAACCTCGCTACAGCTTATTACCTATGAAAAATAAGTGAATGCCTAGAAGTGTTACAGGACCAACAAGAACTGTGGAGTGTTACTACTACTGACCCATCAGTTCATCTCCCTCCTGGCCGTTTTCCTCCGCTTGCTCAGAACATGTGTTATCTGTCTGCGTGAGGCTCTTTTCCCCCCAGGAACGCTGGAATCCTACTCTGGGCTGTCCTGCAACCCGCAGTGACCATACACAGAATCCCTGTCCTCTGCGCCGCTGAGCCGGCCCTCCACGGACAGCCCCACAGGGTGTCCCCACGGTTTCACCGCGTTCTACAATGCTGCAGTGAACATCACCCCTGGATATTTTAACGTGCCTTTTCCTCTTAACAGGGCTGCAGAACCTGAAATCATTACAGAGTCTGGACCTGTCGTTCAATGGGATAGCGCAGATCGGTCTGTCGGACCTCCGGAACTGCCCGCGGCTGGAGAACCTCTACTTAAAAAGCAACAAGATATTCAGGATTCATCCAGAAGCCTTCAAGGACCTCAAGAAGTTACAGGTTATAAAGTGACTTTTAGAGGATTTCCAATACGCAGGCAGCCGGACAATTACATTAGAATATCTCTGCCAGAGAGTTTCTCCGCACCCAGGAGTGCTGGCTATTAGTCAAAAACTAGAAGCCTATTTTAAGGCTCAGCTGAAATTGCTTAAGTCTTTCTCTTGCCTCAAAATCAAATGCCTCAGTCATAGACATGAATTTCACTCGAACATAATACTCAGCCGCAAGAATTGGCACATTATTTTCTAAATCAAATTAAATCCAATTCCCCGTTTCCACTTACCGGTTGGCAGGAAATTCAATCCAGGTGATCCCCGAGGCTCCCGCCCTGAGCTGCAGGATGGGTCAGCGGTTCCTCGGGCTTGCACAGTCTGGAGCACTTGAGGCCGCTCCTCCCAGCCACCTCCGGGCGATGCTGAGCAGCCTTGGACAGGACATTGTGGGGCCGTGAAGGCCAGTGACTCCGTTGCTTCCAAACCCACATGGGGCGTAAATAATAAAAATAATCATAATAATAGCCCATACTTGTAGAGTCCTTCCCACGTGCCTATCTCTCAGGCACCTTGCAGTTAATCTCACTAACATGCTGACAGCTGTGAACGGAAGGGCATTCCCCCTAACCCCCAACCAAAGCCCTGATGGGGCTTGGCCGCTGCAGCTCCTGCCCCAAGCACTTTGCTCCACCCTCCCCACTCTTGGTGGTGGGTGGGGGCGGATTACAGTCTCCCTGCGATGCTCCTTTAGAAAGGCCAAGGGGCTTCCAGTGGGACATCTAGCCAGGTCTTAGGGAAAGATTCAGTCCCCCATACCCTCCATCACAGACCCTCACTCTTTACACAGCCCCGCATCATTCGGTAGAAACAAACTGCGAGCCCCGTAGGCAATTTTAGACGCTCTAGTAACTAGATTCAGGAAGTAAAAACAAGCAGGTGAATTTCGTTTAGTAATATATTTTTTAACCCAGTATCCCCAAATACTATCCTTAACTCATGTAACCAATATACAGATCATTAGCGAGATATTTTACATTGTTGTTCATGCTAAGACTTCAGAGCCTGGCGTATATGATCTGTACCCACAGCCCAGTGGGATGAGTCACATTTCTGTGCTCGAAAGCCATGTGTGGCTAAAGGGCCATCATACTAGACAGCCTCGGCATAGCTGATTTTTCCCAGTTTTATGAAAACTGTTATTCAAGTATACGTGGGAGACAAAATTCCAACTGCCACTTGTCAGCCAGGGCCCCCCAGGTCCTTCCTCTACCGAAGGGAGGAGAGTGAGGCAGCAGTAAGGTCAGTGGGCTCTGGGCTCAGCTGCCCGGGTTGAGACCTACCTAGCTTCTGCCACGTTGCTGCCACGAAATCTTGGGCAAGTCACCGCGTCTCTCTGTCCCTGTTTTCTCATCTGAGAAATGGAGGTAACGTCATTCCTTTCTCATAGAAGTTCGTGAGATTTAAATGTTTTAACGCACATAAAGTGTTTTGAATGGTACTTGGAATATAGCAAGGTCTTTCTGAGCGTGGACTGCATATAGAAATTCGAAAGTGGCCACAGCACCCCACCCTCTGAACATACAAAACTGTGCCACTTCTTGATAAAAATCCTTCTAAGCTTTCCCAGCAAGGGCTGGCCCCCACCTGCCTCTCCAGCCTCATTGCACAAGACACTCCCTTGCTTTTTCCTCACTGCATTTATCACAACTGAAACCATTTAGTTTTAGGTATCGTTCGTTGTTAGTGCCTCATCTTCATAATCTTCGAGGACGGACATCATCATCGATTTTGCTTTCTAGTGCTTAGCGTATGTAATTCATAATGTGGATCTAAAAACACTTGCTGAACAAAGGAATGGATAAATGAATGATGCTCATGAATAGGTAGGTCACAAATTTCTACCAAGTTGGCAGTCCAAAACCACACACATACTGTCTCATAAAACATCCTGATCTGGGGGGTCAGGAAGCCAGGCAAGGCCCTGGGTTCTTTGCTAAGGGTATTTCAAGAGGCCACAATCAAGGTGTTGGCCAGGGTTGGAGACTCCCCTAAAGGTCCAGCTGGAGATGGACCCTCTGCCAAGCCCACATGGGTGCTGACAAGATGCAGGTCCCAGTGGGCAGTGGGACTGAGGGTTCAGTTCCTTCCTGTCAGCCTCGGCCTGCCCTCAGCCATGCGCCACATGGGCCTCTCCATAGGGCAGTTCATGGCCTGGCAGCTCACTTTAGAGCCTCAAGGAGAGCCTGCTAGCAAGAAAAACATGACAAGCTAATACAGTGTCATCATGGGAGTGACGTCACACTGTTCTGCCATGTTTGCTGGCTTAGAACCAACTGGTAGGCTCTGCCTCCTCTCCAGGGAAGGAGATAGGACCATTGGGGACCATCTCTGCCGCAGTAATTATCAGAGCAGATGAGAAAAGAGCACTTGGCAGTGCTCCCCAACTCCCCACAAATGAGTTGTCGGATCGCCTGCGAACCGCATTTCACATACTGTATACTAACCGTAAGTGTATTTATGTGTGCGCTTGCCCTATGTCTGTTGTTATTTCCTACGCATCTTTACCTTGCTTCGTAAGTGTTCGGCAGCTCACAGGGAAGAGATGCTACAGGCAAACTAAAAATGTTTTTAGCATAAAACATTTAGCCCCAAGAATGTTTTAAATCATTTGCAATTCTCTCTTCACCTGAAATGCCCAGGATCATACAATGTCTCTTTTCCCATTATCCTATCTACATGTTTGCCAATGACTCTAAAAACTGGTGTCAGAACCTGATGAAACTATCTGGTACCAGAAAGCTAGAATATCAAAAGAGATGTTGATTTTTTTTTTTTTTCTTTTTCAGGAGAATGTATTTAGTACTTACACTACGCTCTGTGTCTTCCCACGTGGGAATCTTTTCAGAAGCCAGATCGATTTTTCAAAGCATAAAGTCATCATCGTGTTTCGCTGGAATGAAATAAGTTTCACTGGCATTTCAAATTGGCATTCCTTTTCTTAATCTTTCCCATTCTTCTTGGATACTGTGATTCATGTACAACATTCATTGCCTCCCAATCTTTCTATAATGCGCACCCCTTTCCAATGATGGTAGATGGCTTTTTCTTTAGGCAAATTAGACTGTTCTGCTTTCACCTTTATTCCTCCTGAATCATTTTATGAGTTTTCTGTCCTTGCTTCAGTTTTATTTTCGGTTCCATGGTTTGTAATATAAGATGCTGGTATGAAGAAAATGCAGATGCACTAAAAGGCAAATCACGGCCCAAAACACACCGGAGCATTCCCTTCTGTTGTTGGGATGGGGGTTTCGTAAGAAAGCTCTTGATCGCAGGCAAGGCCTGGCGAAGCGAAGTAGTTTTTTCTCCCCCAACCCCAAGTCTCCTCCTTCCTTTTCTCGGCAACCTTCCTTTGGGAGTCAAGACTGCTTGGTTACTCAGCACTAGAAAGGTTACCCTCACTACCTCAGTTCAGGGAGAATTCTGATTCTGCACGTGGTGGTCTTGGTCATGGTGCTGTTTGTCTGAATCAGCTCTTCTTAGGAATTTATAGAACCCAAGATGCCAATGCTGGTTTTCCCTGCTGTTTATGAAACAATTGACCTGGGTGACATTCAGCCTCTCTGGCTTTCATTCATCGCCTTTTTTTTTTTTCCTTCCAGCAGGGTTTCCATTTTCTCTTTTATGATTTTCTGTTCTTCTCCCTACCACCTGGCCCTCCCTAAGCCCCCTGCCCCCCACCCCCTGCTGCCTACTGCTCCCGGCCTCCTCACCCCAGCCTTTCCCTCCCAGGCAGTGGGAGCCCAGGCTCTCCAAGAGAGCATGTTCCAGAGTGGAAGGCATGCAGCCCTGGTGCTAGATCGGATCTCCGCTCTGACACTCCATTCATTCACTCCTTCCTCCATTATTTACTGAGCACCCGCTGTGTACCAGGCCCCAGTACTAGGGGCTTTGTGGTGTGTACTGTGTGACCTAGCCCAGTTTCCTCCTCTGTGAAAAGGGGAAGGAGAGGTCAAAGCACCCAGTAAAATGCTTGTTACACAGCAGCACTCTGCAAACGGTAGCAAGAGCTACACCAGCTCCCTTCCCTGCCGTATCATGTCATGGCCAAAGTCAACTTCTGCAGGTCCCTGCTCTATGTTTCCAGAGCCACTGAGACTTTTTGTTCCCCAGGTTCCCCCTCATTTCTGATTAGACTAGAAAAGTTAGTCATCTGGTATATACCAGGTGGCCATCGATGCAGGGAAATGTACTACTACCCTTGAGATAATTGTTGATCCAAAAGATCTCTCTTTGCTACTTCTCAACCACGGTTCTTTTGTGTTCTATGTTCTCATGGCCCAGTATCTTTGGTCACTTTCGAGATCACAGTGCTTCCAGAAATTCTAGACCTGGTATCTAATTCTAGACCTTGATAATCACAGGGAGTCTCGATTTTATCTAAAAGTACAAATTACCACTCAGAGGAGAGAAGGAAGGGGAAACGACTGGGCATCTGATATAGGCACATACTGAAAGCTTTCACATACACCCTTAAAACCACCCTAGAAGGGAGGCTCCTAAAAAGTGAACCATTTTCTGAGGCTCACAGAGTTGTTAGGGGCAGAGCAGAAATTTAAACTCAGTATTCCCTTAACTGTCAAATCAGACCTAAATTTGTATTGCCTCCATAGCAATGTATACAATATCTGTAACTATTGTTAATTTTGTCTCTACATGTCTTCATTCACAGACTGCCCTATATTTGTTTCTTCTCAAATAGGTTGTAGACCTCAGCAACAATGTTCTGACCGCCATCCTGCCCATGATGGTCATTGCTCTGGAACTTCCCCATCTGGAGGTGGACTTGGCCGACAACCCGTGGCAGTGTGACTACAGCGTGGCAGCCTTCCAAAATGTCATTTCTGACTCCTGGAGGAAAGCATGGAATGGCATCTGCAGCGAGTCTGTGGGTAAGTCGGTGGCGCCTCTCCTCCCAGCGATGGTGTCAGCTGAACTGAGAAAAGCACGTGAAATAGTCAGTCTCCTTGGAAACCACGACAGTCCCCTTGAAAGCCAGAGTGTTGATTTGGGCATCTAGTCAGCCATGGGCTGTGTCACAGAAGAGTCACTGGTACCTGTCTCCCTTGGTTCATGAATGATTGTCCTCACGTGGTCACAGAAACCTAGTTCCAGTGGCTCAGAAATCATTGGATTTGGTCAAAAACAGTAATTTCACAGGGAAACAAAGCCCCAAAATGTCACATTTTTATCCCAATTTTCTTTCTTTTTAAAGATTTATTTATTGGAGAGAGTGTGTAAGCAAGAACACACACAGGAGCGGGGGTGGGGCAGAGGGAGGGGGAGATGCAGACGCCCTGCCGAGCAGGGAACCTGAGGCTGCTGGACCCCAAAATCACAACCTGAGCTGTTCCCAGGACCCCGAGATCATGACCTGAGCTGAAGCCAAGCGCCCCAATCCCAATCCTTAACAAATAATTGATCAAAAAATGAACTTTTAAAATGTGAGACATGATTATTTAAAGGGTTTGCCTCTGAAAACACTATATGTTAATTATACTGGAATTAAAATAAAATGCATGCTAACCCTATGAAAGTATAATCCTATTTTATGTGTGTGTGTGTGTGTGTGTGTGTGTATACACACAAAACACACATATTTCAAACTATATTTTTCTTTGATTTATTCCCTGACATTTTCCCAAAATGCTAGACTAGGTTACTAGAGTTGAACATTCTGGAAAACTATTGTTTGCCATTAACCATCTGGGCTAAATCTCCCAACACCTAACTGGATGTGGGAGTGGGGGGGTAGGGTAAGGTTTTTTGTAATGAGTCCTAGACTCTGTTCGGTTCATGACTCACGACTGCCACTTAGGTAGAAAAATAGCCATGCTTACTAGGTTCCGAAGAAATCAAGATCACAGAGAAGTCTTTTTTTTTTTTTTTCCCCTCAAGATTTATTTATGTATTTGAGAGAGAGAGCATGAGTGGGCGGAGGGGCAGCGGGGCAGGGGGGGAGACTCTTCAAGCAGACTCCCCGCTGAGCACAGAGCTCCACTCAGGGCTGGATTTCCCCACCCAGGAGATCATGACCTGAGCCCATCATCAGTTGGTAAAACTACTTGCTGTCACGCAGTGTGCCCTTGAGACATAGTCAGGTGAGGACTGAGGGGGACCCACAGAGCCTTTCTTCCATGTCCACTCACTGTGTTTCCCCCCACCCCGCTTGCAGGGGATGAGGACGCATACCGGTGGACCCCCCAAAGCAGAATTTCCGGGGAGACCCACCTTCCTCACCGTCCCACGAAGCCTGTGAAAAGCCTCCCGCCCGGCAGAGCCGAGAGGCCCCAGGCAGGCGGGTTTGAGCGCCTTGACACCCCGGGAACGGAGGGCGCCCCGGCCAGCGGGAGGCCCCACCGGCGGTCCAGGCGGGCTAGGAGCCCCGGGGATGCGCCCGCGGCTGGCAGAAAGGGGGACCCTTCCCAGGACCTCGCCCTGGCCGTCTGCCTGGCTGTGTTTATCACGTTCTTGGTGGCCTTCTGCCTGGGGGCTTTCGCCAGGCCTTTCGTTGACAGACTGTGGCACCAGAGATGCAGACGCAAGGGGCCCAGCTCGGACCGCGGGCCCAGCTCGGACCGCGCGGATAACGCGGATAGCGCGGATAACGCGTACTGGAATGAGGGCTTCTGCGGCGACAGGGAAGCTTCGGGGAAGGCCCAGCACCGGAGGACAGATCGGCCCCTCCAAGAGCCCGCCCGCCCCCGCTCAGCTGTCATCCCCGATGGAGCCGCAGGAGAGGGCAGACGCGAGCGGGGCCACCGGAGCCGGGGGCTGGGCAGTGACAGCAGAGGGCCAGGAGTGGGGAAGGATGACATACTTCTGAGTGACCGCGCAGCCTGTTCCGCTCCCCCAGGACGTCCAAATGCTGATCATAACCAAGGAATTCCAGCAGGACGGGATCACACCCGCAAGGAATATGTTCTCCGGGAACTAAATTATGCGACTGGGCCACAGGAAGGTTCTCCCCGCGCGCCTCCAGGAGAAATGGCAGCTTCACTCTCCAAAATGCAAATGCGCATGAACGCACAGAGGGCTGGAGAGAATGAGCAGTTCCCTTCGGAGTTTTCCAAGGAAATGCAAGGGGGCGGTTACCTGAATTTGGGGGACACACAGCAGCAAAGGCTCCGGGAGACCAGCGCTGAGGAAGGGTCTCCGGCCTCCCACAGTGCAGTCCCACTCAGGGACTGGGGAGAGCAGAGCCCGGCACCACCCGTCTTTCCTCCAGCCTGGGGCCATGACCCGCGTGTCATTCCTGCTAACGTGGAACCAGTGCAGGAACGGGCTCCTTCGAGCCCTCAGTACACAACGGACAGCAACTACGAATCTGATTCCGATGAAGGGTCTTTATTTACTCTAAGTTCGACAAGTTCGGAGGATGCAAGAAATGAGACCGAAGAAGAGACACATGGCAGGGACAGCCTCGGAGCCAGCGAGCCCCTGGAGGATGGGGACCCAGGGGTGAGGAGGGACTGTGTTACATCACTGGAGAAGAATCTGGAGGAGAGTGAGAATCAGGAGGATTGTTTTGAAAAACCTCTCATTTCTGGTCCAGACTCCGATTTGTGTGAGAATCGTCTGGAAGGTGCCTCTGACACGGATACATGTGAGGGTCCACGGACCTTGCCTGGATCGCTGGGCGGTAACAGTCCCACCAGTGATGAGCTCCCAGGCACGGTCCTCGGTGATTACGCCGCAGCTCTCCTATCGGAGACCGTAATGTGGCATCACTCCCTGAGAGACTTAGAGTTTTTCAATGCGGATGTTGTACCACAAACACCGCCATGGTCGGCTGAAGGTCCCCCAGACCCTGACGAGAGCGACGGTGGTGAAAGAGACTCAGACATTTATAAACACGAACCCTGCCTTCAGGAAATAAACACAGTTCAACATGATATTCCTCTCAAGATCACTGCAGGTAAAACCTGGCAACCCACACAACAACATTCGGAAGGAGGCCACAGGAACTCCCACCCGATGGACACCGATGCGAGCAAGGGGTTCATATGCCCTCTGGAGGACTCAGATTCCAGAAAGGTTAGAAGCCGAACACAAGTGTTACAATCCAGTAGCGATGAGCCAACTCTCCAGTGTGAAAGAGGAGAGGAGGGTCATGCTGAAAACTGTTCCAGGAGCCAGACACCATTACATCAAGAGCCCCCAGATGAACTCAGCTCACCAGAAGCACAGGAGCCCGTCGCTGATAGACAGGGGAGTAAATACTCAGAAGCGAACCTGTTGCAGTCAGAAAGACACCACGTTCACGTCCATGTTCAAAGGCAGACCCGGGGCCACCTGCTGGGAGCTGGCTGGCTGCACGAGGACCTGCTCTACTACGATGCGGAACTTGAAAATCAAAGGGAACTCAAGTAACATTTTGCGTTCAGATTGAAGCCCTTAGACGGACCCAGATTTTCCATCTGGGTCTGCTGAACAGATCTTCAACACATTCTGCACAGAGAACCATACAGCTTTCTGGAGGGTGATCATGAAACTATAAAGTGGTGAGGGGAAGGTTTCAGAGCAAGTCAATATTTTTTCACAAGTGATGTCAAAAGAGAGACCATTTTGTAGACGGAAATGTAAATTAAAAATCAGTCTTCAGGAAGAGAAGTGGTATTTTTTGTAAAAAGGAGAAGCTATCCTGCCATTATCCTTAATTGGCCCTTCCTTGGCGGGACTCTCCAACCTGGGCTATCAGGAGCTGTGTTCTCCTCTGTGTATCCACCTGCTTCTCTGGTATTTTCTCCACTTCCTTCCCGACACCCCTTGTCCACCTCAGCTTGCCCTCTAAAAGAGCATTCCTCAAAGATCTAATCCCAGTCTTTTTTTTTTTTTAAGATTTTATTTATTTATTTGACAGAGAGAGAGAGAGATCACAAGTAGGCAGGGAGGCAGGCAGAGAAAGGAGGAAGGCTCCCCGCTGAGCAGAGAGTCCAATGTGGGGCTTTATCCCAGGATCCTGGGATCATGACCTGAGCCGAAGGCAGAGGCTTTAACCCACTGAGCCACCCAGGCGCCCCTGGGGCCCGCTGCTTCACAACCAGCTGCACACAGACTCCGCCCACATGTGCCCCATGAGGCCCCGCCTCCCTCCCAAGTTCCAGACTCACATTCTCAACCCCACTAGCCCAAATCCACATAGATGATCCCGGCACCTAAAATTCATCATTTTCCTTTACAAATATGATCTCCCACAGTCTCTTTCTTGACCAAAAATATCATGACATCCACCCAGGAAAGAGACTGAACTTGCTGTCTGACTCTCTCTCATGCATTTCCTGTATCTGAGTGACCTCTGAGCTCTATGCCAGGGAAGTTCGTGTATGTCTATACAAGGAGACATTTCAGTGTGGCAGTCTGGAGGGAGCCAGGAAGTTGTTGTCAAACCAGGGTTTGCCCAGAAAGCACCCTGTTTCTTCTCAGAGTGTGTATTTAGGGTGGATTACCATGGGAGCGGACTGAGTTTGGGAAAAGGAACTAACCATCCCCCAATCCATGTGGTAGCATCACCACTAGCTTCCTAGGACCTGGCTTCTCAGTGACTCTTAACTTTGTCATCTCCGCTCTCAACCCCCAAATAAGGCACACCCTTATCTAGCTCCTAGATCATTTGAAAGCTTTTTTGTGACCTTTAATACTTCTCCTTGCCCGCACTCCCCACCCCAAAAGTCTTACATTCTCTTCATCTCTCCACTAATCAAAAACCTTCGATGCAGGCGCCTGGCTGGCTCAGTGGGGAGAGCACGCAACTCCCGATCTTGGGGCTGTCAGCTCAAGCCCCACGTTAAGTGTAAAGATTACTAAAAAGACAAACAAATAAACAAACAAAAACCCAAAAACCTTTGATGCGCTCCATTGCCTATATGAAGACCGAATTCCATGATCTAGACTTTATCTCACCATTGTCACTTCTGCACACACTCTGCATTCTGGTTTATATCATGTAGACCAATCATTTATTCATTTATTTTGCCAACCTCTGAGACCTTCACTGGTCCCTGATCAGTTTCTTCCCTGTTGTTTGCCATTGCTATTTTGAAATCTCCTTGTCCTTGAACTTTCACTGCGAATATTTAGGCTGTCAGGAAGGAAGCCCCCTCATTCCCCACCCCACAGCAGTACACGTTGTGACTATCCACGTCTACACTCCTCAGCTCTGAGCAAAGAAGTCAGCATTCTGTGGTCAAGGTTAATCCCTCCCGTCAGCTTTTGCTGCAGTCCTGGGCATGGATCCATTCGTGTTTCCCATTCCTTCACTTCCAAGCTTTCTCTGTCTAGTGGCTCCTTCCCACTAGCTAAAAGCATAGCCAAGTCCCCCCAACATTAAAATAAAAGGAAGAGGGGTGCCTGGGTGGCTCCGTTGGTTAAGCATCCAACTCTTTTTTTTTTTTTTAAGATATCATCTATTTATTTATTTGAGAGAGAGAGAGAGAGCGCACAAGCAGAGTGCGGGGCAGAGGGAGAAGCAGACTCCCCGCTGAGCAGGGAGCGGACATGGGGCTTGATCCTGGAACTCCAGGATCATGACCTGAGCCGAAGGCAGATACTTGACTGACTGAGCCACCCCAGGCGCCCCAAGCATCTGACTCTTGATTTCAACTCAGGTCTTGATCTCGGGGTCCTGGGGTTGAGCCCCGAGTCAGGCTTCACACTCAGCAGGGAGTCTGCTTCTCCCCCTCCCTCACCCCTCCCCCTCCCCCCATGCAAGCTTCCTGTCTCTAAAACAAATAAATAAAAAAATTTTTTAATATTTTTAATATTTTAAAAAATCAAAGGAAGAATTGCTGAAATGCTTTGTTTCTGGGACGGCAGCTTTGAAATCCTCCTGTAACTTTACACGCACATCCTGCTGCCCATAGGACGTTTCTGTAGGAGCCTCCAACCAAGTGTGTCCAAAATGGAACTCCTTAGCTCCTCCTAACCCTCCAGCACCTCTGATCTCTGTGCCCCATTTCACTGTCCACCCAGTTACTCCACCCAGAAACCCTGGAGTCATTTTTTTGGCCTCCTCCTCCTCCCTCCCAATCTAATCCATTGATCATTAAGAGCAGCCATTTCTGGGCGCCTGGGTGGCTCTGTCGGTTCAGCGTCTGCCTTCAGCTCAGGTCATGATCCCAGGGTCCTGGGAGTGAGTCCCGCATCGGGCTCTCCGCTTGGTGGGGAGTCTGCTTCCTCCTCTCTCTCTGCTGCTCCCCCTGCTTGTGCTCTCTCACTCACGCTCTGTCTCAAATAAAAAAGTTCAAAAATTTTTTTTAAAAAATTAAAAAAGAACAGCCATTTCTAGCCCTTTAACTATTAAATCTAGTCCCTCCTCTGGGTCCATACTGTTATAGCTTTTGCTCTCACCCTGACCCGCTCACCAGGTCTAGGATAACAGCATAGGGCAGTGTGGTCTCTTCACCTCTAGTCCGGCATGCTGTTGCTATTCCCCAGGTTTCCACCAGGGGGCGGTTTTATAAATGCTAATATAATCACGAGGCTCCACTGATTAGCCTCCATTCAGAGGCTACTAGCTTTTCTGTCCCTCTAGGCGCCCTACACTCCCCAGGCCTTTGCCCCTGTCACATCCGCTCTCAATGTTCTTTCCAACCCCACCCAACAACTCCACCCAGACAAGCCCTCCTCTGACTCAGTAGCTCCTACTTGGTTCTCAGGTTCACGGTCACTGCCTCCGAGAAGCCTTCTAGGATCCTCAGATTAAGTTAGATGTCTCTGTTACAAACTCTCATGACACAAGCATCATCCTTCACGAACCAGAGCTTATCACAAGTAAAATTCCCTAGCTATTTGTGTGATTGTTGGTTTAATGTCTGTCTGCCCTTTCTATAATATAACCTCCACAAGGACAACAACAAAATGTGTCTTGCCTCCCCAAGGCCTGTCGTTTAGTACGTTTCAATATATCAATGTATTAAATAAAGGAATGAAAACAAACTCTTCAGTACAAGGATGAGGATGTCCATGAATCTGGCCCAGCTTTCCGGGCAGCTCTCCACCCAGAATTTATTTCATTGTGCCCTACCTCCTTCCCGCCCCCCAAAGTCACAAGCATGCTGGAAAATGTCACCGCCCCACCCCTTACCAGGCCCTGCTTCCACTTTCTGGATTGTACCTCTGACCTTTCCACTATGCCTGGCCTCGCCTACCTGGCAAATGCCTTCTCTGCTTTCAAGATACAGAGTAAGAAAAAAATAAAATAATAATAATAATAAAAAGATACAGAATAAGGATCACCTCCTCTGTGAGTCTTTCTCAGCTCATTCCACCCAAGCAGAGTGGACCACTTCCTTCTCCACCCCCTTCCCCCCACTGCACCCCTGTGTATTGTGGAAGAAAAACCAGGCTTCACATGACGAGAGTTCTAGAAGACCTTCTGTCAGCCAGCTTGCAACAGTTGGGTGAAATTCAGTTCTGACCTGGAGTCTATGAAGCAGAAAATCATCTCAGGGTGGGCGGTTGGTTTTTTGTTTTTTTGTTTTGTTTTGTTTTTTTGACAGAGAGGGTCACAAGTAGGCAAAGGGGCAGACAGAGAGAGAGAGGGGAAAGCGGGCTTCCCGCTGAGCAGAGAGCCCGACGCGGGGCTTGATCCCAGGACCCTGAGATCTTGGCCTGAGCCGAAGGCAGAGGCTTAACCCACTGACCACCCAGGCGCCCCACAGGCGGTTATTTTATGAAGTGAAAAATTACTTTCTATTCTGGCATCACAGAGCAAAGGGATACACAGTTTTGACTATTTTTGTTTGTTTTTCTTCACGCGTCCAAAAAAAAAAAAGGCTTCTGGAAATGTGGCATAAATACCACAGGCATGGCGGGTAAGTAGCTCTGTTTCTCAGCAAGCCCTTGTAAAATAAGTTTTTTTTTTAATTAAATTTTTTTTCAAGATTTTATTTATTTATTTGTCAGAGACAGAGAGAGAGCACACAAGTAGGCAGAGAGGCAGGCAGAGGTGGAGAGAGAAGCAGGCTCCCTGCCGAGCAAGGAGCCCACTGTGGGACTCGATCCCGGACTCTGGGATCATGACCTGAGCCGAAGGCAGCGGCTTAACCAACCAAGCCACCCAGGCATCCCATAAAATAAGTTTTTACAGCCCCTCTCAATGTGCCTGCTGTAAGAGTGACTGACACCGCCCCGTGACTTCCTTTGAGGCCTGTGACTTCCGGATTTCCAAAGCTGCTCACCTTTGGGCTCTGCCTGCAAACTGCCTCCAACTCGAAACCGCGAAAGTTCCATAGATCGTCCTTACCTCAATTTTCCCCTCTATTTTAGTTTCACTTATTTTGATTAGGTCTCTCATTCTATGATTACATACATGACCTTTAAAACTTATCTTACTTTGCATTAAGATAAATCTTTTTGCATTTTTCTAGCAAAGTAGCTCAAGTTTTTATCGACCTAACCATTCTGTAATAGGGTATTTTCAGCCAAGAAATATTTGAAGAGTTCCTTGTATAATTTACCTTTACATGTTTCTAAAGCTATTAAATAAGTCTCGGACCAATGACTATAAACCCAAAATAGGAAACATTAAGATCTTAGCCTTCTTAAGTCAAGTCATTGTGCTATAGACCTTAAATTACACGGTGTTATACGTCAATTAAATCTCAATAAAACTGGGGGAAAATATCTTATTCTTCTTGAAGACCAACCAACGCCATAAATGGTCTTTTTAACGTTCCCTCCTATAAAACCTTCTGGTTTAATATATTCTTTTTTTTTTTAATTGAAATAGTTGACACATGATGTTACATGAATTTCTGGATGTCAGTAAACTCATTTTCAATCAAGTTGGTAAAATTTTTTTTCTTATCCCTCTAGAATGTTTCAAGAAGTGAGGGGTTGGGCCTTTCTCTCCCTAGAAACCTTTGTCTGGTTCTTTGCAGTGGTCATGCAGGGCAGAGAGAAATCAAGGGAGTCAGGACAGGTAACTGCTTGAACCATTCAACAGAAAATATACGCAAGCAGCAGATGTCTCATTTATGGTCCATTTAAAAGACAAAAATCAAATCCACTCGAGGCTACAACTTCTTTGAAGTGCCTTCAGACCCAAGGGAAATGAAGGTGGGAAGAGAAGGGGTTCTCATAGCCTATGAATGAAAGGCTTCGATGCATTTCATTAATGCTTTACACTAGACTGAGAGGTCATTAAACAAACATGAGTGGCAGGCCCCGGCCTTACGAGAGGAGGTCTCATGAGCCTGCCCACCAATAAGCAAGGGAAGAGGGTACCTTTGAAGCGGGAGAGCGAGCTTCTTATCTCACGGAGCTGAAGAATGAATCTCATAGACAAGGGTGAATAAAGCGGTAGAAGTTTATTAACTGAAGATACAGAAAAAACTGTCAAGAGTGCGTGGGTTGGGGGCGCCTGGGCGGCTCAGTGGGTTAAAGCCTCTGCCTTCGGCTCGGGTCATGGTCCCAGGGTCCTGGGATGGAGCTCCATGTTGGGCTCTCTGCTTAGTGGAGAGCCTGCTACCCCCACCTCTCTGCCCACTTGTGATCTGTCTGTCAAATAAATAAATAAAATCTTTTTTAAAAAATGAAATTAAAATAAATAAAATAAATTTAAAAAAAAAAAGAGTGCCGGGTTGCCAACGAGGGCCTTTAGGGTTGGTCTTTCATAGAAAGCTAACCAGGGACCTTAAATCCTTTTAACATCTCTACTGGCAACACCTTCAAGGGCTTACTTCCTTTCTCCAGTCGGTTTTTCTTTCTTGGTCACAGGTGATTATCATAAAAAAAGAGACCGACCTCACATGCCTAGGGCAAGGGGGGCGGCTGGGTTCCCTTATCTCTGGCACCCGCACACCTCCACATTTTGGGGATTGCTGTGAGCGGGATCACAGAGCCTCCTATCTCTCCCTAGCCCCACTGGTCCCTGACTCACCTTTCTGTTGCCTGAAAAATCACAGACGGACGAGAGTTTGAGGACAAGACCTCTGGCTATCTGAATCTAGTTTCTGAACAAACTTCTGCCAATTTCTGTTTTTCAGCATCCCATTTTAATGTTCTACAACCATCTGAAGATTCTGGGTAATGTGAGCCATGAAAAGGGTTATTGAGTTCCTAAGTTTTACGGAGTCTTTATAATTTACCATATAATGAATGCCCCTCAGTCACCATAATAGACAAGACATCCCAAACCTGGGCCTACATTTTTTTTCCAATCTTTTCTTGACATATATTTCATCTCCCTTTGGGTGTCTACGTATCTACAGTCCTGGAGGAATTTGTACGATTAAACATGAGTGACATCTTTGTTCATTTGAACAAACACAATGCAAGTATACTATTTCTTATTTAAAAAGAAAATTCTTTTTCTTTTTTCATTTTTAATTTTTTTGACTCTTGCTTTTCATGACTCAACATATTGAATTAACCATTATTTTTTGTTCTTGTTTTGATATTTAAATTGTTGTAACGCAGCCAATAAATCCACCTTTAACCTGGTTTCTAAAGTGTCATTGCTTTCTGGCAATAAAAGTTCCACACCAGGCTAGACCATTACCCTGAGAATGGAATCAGCTTCTCTCCAAAGATTCCTGCTTTCTCGTAGCAGAGAATAAAGAATTCAGGTTTTCCTGCTATAATACGAAATTTGCATTTCTGAAAAATCTCCCATTCTGTAAAGTCACCATTAAAAGCCACAGGACTAAGGTATCTACCCCAAAGATACAGATGTAGTGAAAGGAAGGTTCATATGTACCCAGCGTTTCTAGCAGCAATGGCCACAATATCCAAACTGCGGAAGGAGCCAAGATGTCCTTCAACAGATGAATGGTTAAGAAGATGTGGTCCAGGGACACCTGGGTGGCTCAGTGGGTTAAAGCCTCTGCCTTCAGCTCAGGTCATGATCTCAGGGTCCTGGGATCGAGCCCCACATCAGGCTCTTTGCTCAGCAGGGAGCCTGCTTCCTCCCTCTCTCTCTGCCTGGCTCTCTGCCTACTTGTGATCTCTCTCTGTCAAATACATAAATAAAATCTTTAAAAAAAAAAAAAAAAGAAGAAGAAGAAGAAGATGTGGTCCAGGGGTGCCTGGGTGGCTCAGTGGGTTAAGCCTCTGCCTTCGGCTCAGGTCATGATCTCAGGGTCCTGGGATCGAGCCCCGCATCGGGCTCTCTGCTCAGCAGAGCCTGCTTCCTTCTCTCTCTCTGCCTGCTTCTCTGCCTACTTGTGATCTCTGTCTGCCAAATACATAAATTAAAAAAAAAATCTCTAAAAAAAAAAAGAAGAAGAAGAAGATGTGGTCCACATCTACAATGGAATATTACACAGCCACCAGAAAGGACGAATACCCAACTTTTGTATCAACATGGACGGGACTGGAGGAGATTATGCTGAGTGACATAAGTCAAGCTGAGAAAGTCAGTTATCATATGGTTTCACTCACTAGCGGAGCATAAGGAATAACATGGAGGACATTAGGAGAAGGGAAGGAAAAGTGAAGGGCGGTGGGGAATTGCGGGGGGGGGGGGAGACCCATCATGACCGACTGTGGACTCCTTCCATAAACTAAGGAATTTAGAGCAGAGGCAGTAGGGGGATGGGTGGGTCCCAGTGACGGGTATTAAGGAGGGCGGGTATTGCACGGAGCACTGGGTGTTATATGTAAACAGTGAATTTTGGAACACTGCATCAAGAACTAATAATGTATTTTATGGTGACTAACAACACGATAAAAATTAAAAAGATAATAAAAGCTGCGGGACTTGGGGGCAAATGAAGCTGGGAGACCACTCAAACCTTATGCAACCTTGGAACCAGAGCACTAAGGAAAACAGTCACTAGTACCTTGACAGTCACCTGGGGTGTCACAGGCAGGCAGGGAGGCATAGGTAGAGGCGGACAAAGGTACGTGAAAAATTCACGTAGCCCCTTGAGTAGAAACGGCGGCTGGTTTAGCCGGAGAGCGCTGGGGGTGCTGGGACAGTGGCGGCTGAAGGAAGTCAGAGCTGGAAGCGTCCCAGGCACAGCAGCCAAGAGCGGCCCCAGACCTGCCTGCCAAGCCTGGTGCAGGTGGTTTTCGTTTCCCTAACACACAACTAAAGGAATCCTGCAGCCAGTACAGCAGATTAGTTGTGGGATTTTTTTCTCTTTCTAATTCTGCTCTTGCTGTGCTAGATCCCCCTGGAGCTCGGCGCTCGAGGACCCAGCTCCAAATCCCGCTCCCCTTTCCATGAAGCCTCTCCTGATTGTTCTAGCATTAAACTTCCTCATTGCTCTCTCTCTTTTCCCTAAATGCACACCTTGTAATTTTCTCGAAACTTTATTTCAATCTGCTTTGAACTACCTTATATTTCGGACGTAGCTGCATCTTGGAAGAGGTCCCAGGATCGTCTTCTTCGGGAGCTTTACTCCTTCCCTGAAACACCATGCTTCCTTGAGTCATCCGACAGTCTTCCCGAAGTCGTAGACAAAAAAGCTGGCTGATGAAACTTGATTGCTAAACAGCAGTTTAAATTTGGACCCCAATATCGTGCTTGTGAAATGTAAGCCTGGGTCTCACTTTCTGCCATTTATTTTTACAGGATTAGTGGGCTGTTGTACCAGCACAGCCCAGGCCTTTCAAGCTGGCCTCCCCTGATAGGGACCTCCCCTGATAGCCTCCCCTGATAGGGCCTCCCCTAATAGGGACCAGGACCACACCAACAGCCCCATCAACAAGGAGCGCCCTCTGACTTTTGCTGCGGGGTGACCCAAGACAACAGGGTGTGCACTGGGAGACGCGCTGGGGTACAGCGTGGAGACTCGGGACGGTCAGAACAACCACTTCTCCCCTCCCTTTGCTGACCACACTCTATGCTCTACCCAGGGCTAGAGACGTCACTGGAGCCTCCTGGGGTTTTACTCAGACCTCGTGGGAGCTTCGTAAGATCCACTCCTAGGGCCGCTTGGGTGACTCAGTCAGTTAAGCATCTGCCTTCAGCTCAGGTCATGATCCCGGGATCCCCCCACCCAGGCTCCCTGCTGAGTGGGGCAGTCTGCTTCTCCCTCTGCCCCTACCCCTGCTTATGGCTCACTCTCTTTCTCTTCTCTCTCAAATAAATAAAATCTTTACCCCCCCCACCAAAAAAAAAAAAAAAAAAGATCCACCCCTTTAGAGAAAAAAAGAATCTGCTTCCAGTTGCATCCCTGGAACCAGAAGGTCAGTCCTAAAGCCACGTGTGTCCGATAGCATCTGGGCCATAGGCTCAATGAGCAGGGACCATGTTTTATACATAAGTCCCACCCTCCCTCCCACATTCCAGTATCAAATAGTGAACAGAACTTAAGGAAAAATCCAATTTCAAATAATTCCTATTTGGTGAATTAGTTCATCAAAGTAAATGCAGAGTTGACTCTTCAGCTTTAATGAAAAGTCTTTAGGTGTAGCTTATAAACAAGGAGAATTGACACAGCTTTAACCAGTTCTGCTGGAAGGACTGAAGCCAGGGGCTCCTGTAACTTTTACCTAGGATCTGGGGCAGAAAGTGGACATGGTTTCAATCCAAATGTAAAATACCAAAAGGAACAAAAATGAAAAATAACCTCTCAGTGTCTATTTTTGGAAAAGAGAATCTTTTACTAATACTAGAGATTTCCTATCAATTCTTTGTACTCCTATGAAGTCAAGTCTTTCTCTAGACTTAACGTCCTTAATATCTCGTGTCAATATTACAGTCATTTCTTATATCTTATTGATTTAAAAGCTCATTTTCCATTCAAATGCAATGCTTGGTTTGAACAGTGGCTACCCTGGATACAGCTGTGAAAATCTGAGAGTTATATACACTTTTGTTATTTTTAGATTCACTAATTATTGACAATTTAGCCATATTTGCTTTTGTGCTGTCTTGAATGCATACGCACTCTGTTTTGATATACAGATAGGTACTTACATTTATATTTATATATACAACCCAGAAACATGAACAAATGTACTACTTAGGCTCTACCCAGCAGGTCTCTGTTGCCACAAACTTCTTCAATGTGAAAAACAGTAAAATGGCATTATCTGTGTTTCCAGGCTTTTCTATCACTATCGCTACATTTTCATTTTGCCTTAGCAACAGTTTACTAATTCTGGTCACCTTCTCTAAATGATCCGCCCACCCCCTGCAGCAAGGGCTGAGCCATTGATTCTAATGGAAGACGAGAAACGATGTTGATAATTAGGCAGAAAATAACAAATTCATTTTTTTCCCCTTTTTGTCATTCTGTTCTTTCTTACAGGTGGCAGAACTGGCCTGGCTCTGGGGGAGCATCATTCTAATTTGAAGCAGTTTCCAGGTGAACAATGAGGTCAGAGGTAGATGAGCTTACCATGTACTCCAACCTTATTCCGTAAACGAGGAAACTGACGCACACAGTAGTCAATGTACGTGCCCAAGGTCACTTAGCTAGCTCTTGTTTGCCACCACGATTCACTTTGGACATCCCCCGTCCCTGAAAACAGTTTGGTCTACCAGTCCTGCCCCATAGGGAGGCCCTGCCACCTAGGAGATTTTGAAAACATTCTTCAGGATGTCCCAGCATCTTCCAGACACTCATTCCCAAGAAGACCACTTGCCTGCCCGTGTCCTCGCCTCCCACTCTCTGGGACTGGGTTGACCCTGGCAGTTGGGGTAGCCTTGTACTTTCCATCCTTCCAGCCTAACCTTCCCCTGCCTGCCGTCAGGGCTCCACACAGCCATCTTCCATTCAGACTCCCACGTTCCTTCTCGCTCTCCATCACTCCCCCTGCGCCTCTCCCTGTCCTCCATCCCCACAATGCCTTTCCCTCGGGTGGCCAGGCAGGGGAGACCTCTAGGGCTATGTGAACAGTAACTGCTAAACTGCCTGCAATGAGGGGTTTGTTTTTTGTTTTTGTTTTTTTTTTCCTTTTAATTTAAGCAACTGGAAGCTGTTCTGGACTTGTTCCTGCTACAGCGGTGGTGACCCGGCCGGCAGAGGCCCCTCTGCTCCAAGACCCACCTCCCTGCCTCCTCCCAGCCCCACATCACGGTTGTGCATGGAGGGCCCCACTCCCCTCCCACAGAATGACCCAGCACAAGCAGAAGACCTCGCATAAAAGAGAAATGCTCCATTCAACATCTCCCTCGTTACTGAAGGGGACTGTGGGCCCGCCGGCTGGCTGCCACCGTGATTGTAATCAGGGCTGCCAGATTTAGGAAATACGAACACAGAATGCCCAGTTAAGTTTGCCTTGTGGGTAAACAACAAATACTTCTTTAATAGTTCAGTATGCCCCGTGCCATCTGGGGACCTATTTCTACTAAGATATTATTGTTTTCCTGAAATTCCAATTCAGCTGGGGGACCTGGAGTTTACCTATTTTAATATTCAAAGAAAATGATCCAAAAACGTTCCCAGGCCAGATAGGGTCTGCGGCTGGAGCAAGGGCAACGGAGAGCAAATACTGCTGAGGTCCGTCCGGGTCGGCAGAGCAGTGAGCCGTTCAGGCACGCAGCCCATGCCACCCAGGCCTACGGAAGTGCCTCCTTCAAAGCCTCGGCAATGATTTACAAAGCAGTAAAAATGGAAATTCACTCACACGCCAATCCAGGGGGATAGAAAACAGAACATCAAGTCCTGCCAGCAGTTAGTCGCCAGAGGGGAAAAAGAAACAAGCAACAACACACACACACTCACACACACACACTCACACAATAAATGGTGACAAAACCAAATAATTGCAAAAGCGTTCCCTTGCACAGAAGCAACGAGTTACCTGTAGCAGCAAGAGTGGATTCTGTAAAAGCTGGCCATTTCAGAAAGCAGAGCCTTCCTGGGAGCTTTCCACTTGCGGGCTCAGCCACAAGTGGGCAAACCACACACACACTCTCTCCACCTTCTCCCAGCCTCATGGCTTCACAAGCTTTTACTTCGGGGGACGCGGCCGTCCGGATGGGTGACTTTCAGTGGCGCCCGCAGCACACTTGCAGCGAACACCGTGACCGCCACGTTAACCCGGTGAACTGGCCGCGCACATGCGCAGAACCGTCATGTCGTTTACCGCTCAATTCCCACGACTCCTCGGGCGCGCAGAACGTGGTCCCGCGAGAGGAGGGGGTGCAGGGTGCGGGGTGTGCGGGGTGTGAGGTGTGCGGTTGGGACCCAACCCGCACAGTCCTGCCCTCAGAGGGCTTAGGATCCAGGGCAAAGGATCAGAAGGACGAGTTCCTCCTCCCGAAGTACAACCTGCGTTGTCCAGAGGAAGCAGCTCCTGCTCGCGGAGGGCGGGGAGGCGGCCAGCGTGGGGGGGGGGGGGGGAGTGGGAAGCTGGGGAGGGAGGACCTCGGGTCGGGAGACACGGAAAAGAATCCCATGGTATCCTTTAAAGCACACATCTAAATAAATAATATTGAATCCAGTCCAAAGTGCTAAGATGAAATGGGCCTGACTGGGGTCGGGAGAGGAAAAATCAATTTTCCGATTCATGAGCAAGATTCGATTTACGTTTAGTTTCGAGGCCGACCATTCTGACGGTCCTGATCTCGAGATGGACGCGCGGAAATCTTGTCCCTGAGGACATCATGTTATAAACGGCCATACGTGAGCCAATACCACACACGGGAGGAAATGCTAATGTCATTTCTTCGGGAATAAGATTGCCACTCAACAAGAACGTGGAAGCTTTCTTTTAAAAAAAACAAAACAAAACAAAACAAAACATGAGTCCTGACCTAGAAGTGACATACACATTGCCCTTTTGTGATTTCCCATGACTGGGACAGGCTCCGTTCCCACGCAGCTGCCGGATCCGGTCACTATCCCCTAAGACCCCCCAACCCCCACACACCTCGTGGGGCCTCTGCCACACCCCACCCTCCCCAAGCCCGCGCATGCGCAGGTCACCTGGTCAGCCTCACAGTCTTCTCTCTGCTCCCAGAAGTCGGAAGTCGCCCAGCTCGTCCCCACCAGGAAGGGACCTCCCATGTGTCGCTTCCTCTGCGTGGCGCCTGCTATGCGTCGTTCTGGCGGGGACCACGGGGCTTCCCACCGTGGGTGCTCCTTGCGGTCAAGACCTCAGCTCGCATCTCCCCCTCAATGCCGGGCCTGCCCATCTCAGCCTGTCTGAAGTAGCATACCCCACGCGAGGCTTTCGTTAGCGCGTTTTGGTGTTGTCTTCATACCTCCTAGAATTATCTACAAAATTGTCATTTCGATGTCTGGTTTCCCATTAAAGGCAAACATCTTTTTTTTTTTTTAAGTTTTTGTGCAAATTCCTGTTAATGCATCCTATAGTATTAGTTTCAGGTGTAGAATTTAGTGATTCAGTGCTTCATTCAACACACACTGCTCATCACAAGTGCCCTCCTTAATCCCCATCACCTGTCTAACCCATCTCCCCACCTACCTCCCCTCTGGTAACCATCAGCGTGTTCTCTACAATTAAGAGTCTGTTTCTTGGTTTGCCTCTCTCTCTTTTCTCCCCCTTTGCTCATTTGTTTGTTCTTTATTTTGTATTTTCTTTTATTTGTTTTGTTTTTTATAAAGATTTTTTTGTTATTTGACAGACAGAGATCACAAGTAGGCAGAGAGGCAGGCAGAGAGAGAGGAAGGGAAGCAGGCTCCCCACTGAGCAGAGAGCCCGATGCAGGGCTGGATCCCAGGACCCTGAGATCATGACCTGAGCCAAAGGCAGAAGCTTAACCCACTGAGCCACCCAGGCGCCCCTTTATTTTTTTTAATTTAAATTCTAGTTAGTTGACATAGAGTTCAATATTGGTTTCAGGAGAAGTGTTCAGTGGTTCATCATTTGCATATAACACCTAGTGCTCATCCTAACTGTCTTCCTTAACACCCATCTCCTATCCATCCCATCCCCCTCCCTCCTCCCTCCAGCAACCCTCAGTTTGTTCTCTATAAAACAGAGTCTCATGATTTGTTTCCCTCTCTCTTTTTCCCCCTCCTGAGTGTTCATCATTTTGTTTCTTAAATTCCCCATATGAAATCATATGGTATTTCTTTATCTGATTGACTTATTTTGCTTAGCACAATACTCTAGCTCCATCCATTGCAAATGGCAGGATTTCATTTTTTTTTCAAAGATTTTATTTATTTGACAGACAGAGATCACAAGTAGGCAGAGAGGCAGGCAGAGAGAGAGAGGGAAGCAGGCTCCCTGCTGAACAGAGAGCCCGACGCAGGGCTTAATCCCCGGACCCCAGGATCATGACCTGAGCCGAAGGCAGAGGCTTCAACCCACTGAGCCACCCAGGTGCCCCAAATTTCATTCTTTTTGATAGCTGAGTAGTATTCGTGTGTGTGTGTGTGTGTGTGTGTGTTTGTGTGTGTGTGTGTACACACCACCTCTTCTTTATCCATTCATCTGGGTTCTTTTCAGAGTTTGGCTATTGTTGATAATGCTGCTATAAACATTGCGGTGCAGGTGCCCCTTGGAATCTGTATTTTGGTATCCTTTGGGTAAATTTCTAGTAGTACAATTGCTGGATCATAGGGTAGTTCTATTTTTAGCTTTTTGCTCTAAACCACTATACCGTTCTCCAGAGTGGCTGCACCAGTCTGCATTCCCACAACAGTACAAAAGGGCTCCCCTTTCTCCCCATTCTCTGCATCCTCACCAACACCTGTTTTCTCCTGGGTTGTTAATTTTGGCTTTCCTGACCTATGTAAGGGGGTATCTCACCACGGTTTTGACGTGTATTTCTAAGGGCAAAGATTTTATCTGTCTTGGTCACTGTAGCAACCCCTGGGCCAGGGACTGTATTTGGCACAGAGTGGGTGCTCAGTAAGCATTTCTTGGTGGAACAAATACATTTCAACTCCAGATAAACAGAATTAGTGCTTTTCAATGTACTTACATTAGAAAAGACATACACAGTAATGATGAGAACTGGGTCCCAGACTGTGCACTTTCGGAAACGACTAAAGAAAAATGCATTCAATCTTCCCTAATAACAACTATATGTGATTTTTTGGGAAGAATTCCTGTGTTTGAGAAGATTTTAAAATTAGAAGTGTGACTCAATCAGTTAAGGATTCAACTCTTTTTTTTTTTAAAGATTTTATTTATTTATTTGACAGAGCGAGATCACAAGTAGAGAGGCAGGCAGAGAGAGAGAGAAGGAAGCAGGCTCCTGCTGAGCAGAGCCGGACGCGGGACTCGATCCCAGGACCCTGAGATCATGACCTGAGCCGAAGGCAGCGGCTTAACGCACTGAGCCACCCAGGTGCCCCTAAGGATTCAACTCTTGATCTCAACTCAGGTCTTAATCTTAGGGTCATGATTCAAGCTCCATGTAAAAAACAAATAAATAAAAATAATAAAACGTAATAAAATAAACTAAGATTAGGAGAAGAATGTTTACTATTGCTGACTTCCAGTCTTCTTCACTTAAAACATTTTCATAAAATTTCAATAGATGGGCTACCAACCACTGCCTCTCTGACAATTTTCACCATTGAAAGATGGTTACTTTTACCCAACTTTATTATTATTATTATTTTATTTTTTATTTTTTTTTAGAGTGAGAGAGCACACACATGCGTGTGCATGAGGAGGTGGGGCAGAAGAAGAAGGACAAAGAGAATCTTAACAAGCAGACTCTGTGCCCACTGCAGAGCCCGACAGGGGGCTCGATCTCCTGACCCTGAGATCATGACCTGAACTGAAACCAAGAAAGAGTCAGACGCTTAACCGACTGAGACACCCAGGCACTCCTACCCAACTTTTATATGCTTTAGAGAAAGGAAATCCACCTCCAAGTATATTTTAAAAGGGGTTAGGTAAGGATTCCTAGGGTTTCTAGGTCCCTGTGGTATCTACACTTGCCTCTCACCGCTTCAGTTTGACATATCTTCCGTGGCCTCCATCAGCACTTTAGCCAAAGTCCAGCACCGGGCCTGACTTCTCACCCATGCTAGGACACCACCTCGGTTTCCATATGGCCCACGTGCCCAAGTGACACTCATCAGTGGAAGCCTTTTATCCTAATCCTCTGTGTTCTTACCAAAGAGCAGATCCTGAGTTTTAGCACTCTTCAAGGGCAAGGAGTGGGTTTATAGAACTAAGATTAGTACAACGCCTCTGTCTGCGGGACAGGGAGGGTGAGTACAGTCATTATGTGACTTTTTAAGTCTCTCTTGTTACCTTAAAAAATCTTTTCCCGGGTGTGCCCCCAAACCTGGCATAGATGAATAATCTTGAGAACTATAAAAGTAGGGACTGCTAACCGTTTCGCCTTCCTCCCACTACTCTGTCAGAGCTCCTATCAAATCACAAATCAGATTATCTGGAGCCAGGAAGCCAGTAAGGAGTTGGGTGTTTCTGGACACTGTTAGCTGCCTGGTTTTGTACCTGTTTAGGCTCCAGAACAGCTATGAGGTCGAGTTGCCTACAACAGGAAAAGAGGAAACTGCTACAAATAACCAACCCTCCCCACCTCCAGATCCTTCCCTGGGCCTTCCTTGGTGCCCACAAGAAAGGCCGGGGACAGGTGGTGAGAACATTTGTGTGCCATGGCCAGGGAACACGGAGTTTAGGGCAGGCCTGTTCCTCGTCTGGGGCAAGAGGTTACCTCGGCCCTCAGGCTGCTCCCTACAAACACAGGCCTGAGAAGCAGCCAGAAAAGGAGGAGAGAGCCTTGCTTGCCTTCTTGGCACACCCAGGAAAAACATGGCGGGTCGCCTCTCCCAACGAGGTCAAGAACCAGTCTCAGAGGACCCGGCCCAGGAAGTTCCTTCACCGAATGGAGTAGATCCTTCTCTGCTCACCATGCCTAGGCCACAGGCTTGCTGTTGAGGACGGGAGGATCTGAACTAGCGGAAGTGGAAAGCTAGAAGCTGCCCCTGCTGGTCTGAGGGACTGGAGGGGGTAAGGAGACAGGAAGTAGGAAGGCAGGAAGGAGATATGGAGGAGGATGAGACCAGGGTTCCTTGAGATGGGTGACATGAGTCTGCGGAAATGCTGAGGGCATCAGTCAGGGCTCTGGGAGGGGATCCCCTCAGACACCCCACCCCCAGGTCTCCCCACAGACCTGGGGCCACCACAGCCAAGAAGCAGACTCAGCCATGCAGCATGGTTAGGAGATGGGGGGCTGAAAGTGAGCTTCCCAGAGCGGCTCCTCGTACCCCTGTGGTGTGACTCAGGCCCAGCCAGTCCTGCCATGCCCCTGAGGCCTGTACTGGACCTGATGCAGGTGCCTCCCCAGCCTCTCTGGGCCATGTGCTCCTGGGCGCAGTCAGGGCCCCTGCCAGGCACATGGACCCTCCCCGTCCTCTCCCCCCTTTCCTCATTGGAGGCAGCTTGAGCCAGCCACCAGGCCACTTTGTCAGTCCAGCCTGCAGCGACAGGGCCTGCGCGGGGCTGTGCTCCTGCCTCTACTCCCGAGCTGTCTGAAATGCGCGCCCCATGGGAGGCATTGTAGCTGAAGGCAGAACTGCCATTTCCCGTTCCGAGGCAGCACCACTTGACACCGACTTGACTTCTCCGGAGCGCCGCAGGCAGAGCTGGGAACACAATCCAGGAGCGCAGAAGAGTTTTGACTTGTGAAGACTGAACCTGGAGAGACAGGAACCTGCAAGGAACCAGTAGATAAATTCCTTGCCCTTCCTCATCTCCCCTTTCCCCACCCCATCAAGGATCCCAAGCTGCAGGAAGCCTCCCCAGTGGTGTTCACGTTCCCCAGCGCCCCCCCCCCCCGCAGCCTCCCCGGAGGCGTCCCCCACCTGCATTTCCTTGCACCTGCCGTCTCCTGTCCCCTGCCTGAGTTAGTCTTTCCTCTCGCTTCGGCTCCCCTGGGACTGCTCTCCGTCCTCATCCCTCCCTGCAGATAATGCACTGACGTTTCTGGGTTTTGGCAGACTGTTTTTCTGGGGACCCCTGGCTCAGGAAACAACTATGGAGGGGAGTTGAGGGTTTGCCTGGGGACCTTGCCAAGATCATAGCGATGGGGCCGGGCGGCTCTCCGTGCGGGGCTTTAGAGACGGCGGTGCAGGAGTGCAGGCACGCTGGGGTCTGCGAGAGCCTGCATGGGAGCAGTCCAGTGAGACACAGACCAAAGATGGGACAAGAGTCAGACAGAGAATGACAACAAGAGGAGCAGCCCCTGGGCAGCCCAGGGTCGCCTCCTGCAAAGCCTCGCTTGAGAATCCTTTTCCCCCAAAACCTCAGAGACAGAGTACCCAGATCCCAACTGGCTGATAGGAACGGAGCAGAGACAAAAACGAGAGAGGTCACTCCAATGAGACTGCTTCAACCAGTCCCCACAGAGAGTTCAATTACTTTTCAACAGATTAAAATTTTATTTCTTTTTCAACAGATTAACATTTTAAACCGAAAGAAGACCATTAAGACTGGAAGAAATAGCAGTGATTTTCACAAGCAAGGCGACGTTGTGCCTGCCATCCCGGAAAGAATATCTGTCCAAGCCGAAAGGAAGAGATTCCACTGGCTTTTCGTGTCTGGGTGCTTGTGAGAGCTGGTGTGATGCTGCTAGAATTCACTGGAGTCCTGGGTGAGAGCCTTTGCGGGAGGCCAGGATTATAGGTACGGGAGCATTGGAACTGACCGTAGCTGATCTTGATGAAGGGGAGACTATTCTTTGTTTATCTGGAAATGTGGCTGTTTGGCTCGATCCACGACTCTAAACTAGGGTTGCTGAGGGCACATGCCTATAGGGGCCAGACAAGTGACATCGATGGGGGAAGGGGACTCCCTGAGAACTGTGTCCAACAGGAGTCTGCTTGCCCGGCATATCTGGGCCAGCCACTGCCCACTGGGGTTCAGTGCACCCAGACTGTAGCTTGCGTTATTAAGGCAGATAGCTAACCTCATCTGAAACTCGCAATTCCCAGGAGGACATACTATTCTTACCCCTCTTTTTCAGATGAGAAAAATAACTCCTCACTGAGTTACTTTGAGTCCTGAGACACAGAGGGGTTAAATGAGTCCAAGGTCAAACGAGTGGAAAGGGATAGAGCGGGGCTGCAGACTCGGGCAGTCTGGCTCCAGAATGTGCCTGCCCATACAGCCCAATGTCGCTGCTTCTTCTGTAGTCAGAAACTGAGACCAAAAAAAAAAAAAAAAAATCAATCTCCCAATTTAAACATTCAGAGTATTTTAAAAAAAAAAATACTCTGAAATCCAAAGAAAACCAAAGCGTGGGCCAAGCTACAGCCTATGAGCTGCGTTTGTGTGTAGCGTTCCAAGAGGGTAAGTTACGAGCCATATTTTTGTTTTCGTTTACCCCCCCGGCCCCCAATATTCATAGCAGAGTTTAAACTTGTCCATTTACCTTCAGAGTAGTCGAGTTGTGCCCCTATCCCCTTCTACCTGTAATGCTTCCACGAAGCAAAATATTTCTGAATTCCTCTGTCTGGGAATTGCCTTCAGAAAGGTTTACAAGTCAGCTCTGTTATTTTGTTGCCATATCTTCTCTTTGGACGAAACTGGCATTTCCCAGCATGGTTCCAATCATGTTCGCCAGATGTGGCTGTGAATCACATTCAGTTATTTCCAGAAATCACATCCATTCTGAATGCAGGGCGACTGACCGCCCAGGGAATTGTCCACAAGAATGTGTTCTGAGCAGCGTTACAGTGTGTGTGCGGCCTTCAGGACAGTGACATTTAGAAGGACACACCAGTCCATCCCCTCACATTCTTCTGGGTTAGAAAACCAGCCACTAACGTACAGCTTCCTCTCATTTATAGGACCTGGGTTGGATATTCTGAGTGAAGCTTGACATTATCTCTTGTAAATTCCGCCATCTGAAATCAATCAGTCCCTCCGCCCCCAGTGCTGAGAATCATGAACAAGGTACAGAACTTGAATGGTCTACAAGAAGACAATTACAAACAAGACTACCATCTGACCCAGCCCTTCCACTTCTGGGTATATACCCCAAAGAATTGAAAGCCAGGTTTCGAAGAGATATTTGTACACTCGTGTTCGTAACAGCACGATTCACGGTAGTTAAAACGTGGAAACAATCCCAGTGTCCACTGCCAGATAAATGGTACATAAGTAATCAGGCTCATAGACACAGAAAGTGGGATAGGGGTTGCCAGAGGCTGGGGAAGGGGAGAATTGGGGAGTTGTTGTTTAGTGGGTAGAGAGTTTCAGTTTTCAATGATAAAACAGTTCTGGAGATGGGTTACAAAGCAACGTGAATATATATAACACTATTGAGCTGTATATCTAAAAATTGGTTACGATGGGAAATTGTGTTATATGTATATCACCATGATAAAAAATTTAAAAAATAAAATGAAGCCATCATTCTCCTCTTTAAAACAAAATAAAACACCATGAAACCCACCCCACACGAGCAGATCTCTAAGACGAATCGCATCCCAGCAGGCGGGTAAGACCTTCATCACCGACGGGCCCTGATCCTCAGGGCTGTTTGCGAACCATTGGGCCAGCGGTCTCCAGCTTCTAGGAGTTGGGGCGGATGGAGGTTCTAGGCTAGAAACGGAAAAGAAGAAGTGAAGTGTCCTAGGCCTCAGGCTGCAAGGGAGTTTACCCAGGACAGGGCGGCTCTGGGAGGAACCCAGATGTGTCCCCCAGCCCATGGAAGCCTGTCAGTCTCTGTCCACTTTTACCTTCAGAGGAGGAATCAGAGCTTGGGAATGTGTGATCTTCTTTAGTCCCCTTAGCAGGGGGTAATATTCCATTATTTTTTAAAAATTTATTTTATTATTTTTAAAAGATTTTATTTATTTTTCTTTTGTCAGAGAGAGAGAGAGAGGGAGCACAAGCAGGGGGAGGGGCAGAGGGAGAAGCAGGCTCCCCGCTGAGCAAGGAGCCCAATGCGGGGTTCGATCCCAGGACCCTGGGATCATGACCAAAGCCGCAGGCAGATGCTCATCAGACTGGGCCACGCAGGTGCCCCATCAGTTATTTTAAACATAAGAACTGATCCAGGACCTAGAGCTCCCCTGGCTGCTTCTTTGCTCTGCGTTTGATTGGGGGCTGTCAGGGCACTTGGGGGAGCAGATGAATACCAGCGGGTACACGAGTGTTTCACTCCCCTCCCTCCCCGCCCCCCAGCTTTACCGAGACATAACTGACAAATAGAAAGTATATTTACGGTGTGCGGTGTGATCTGGTGTGTGCGTACAGGCGCAATGAAGCACAATCAACGCAATTGACGTAGCCATCACCTCACGGAGTTAACGTTTGTGTAGGGTGTGTGTGTGTATATATATATATAGAGAGAGAGAGCACTGAAGACTTACTCTCTTAGCAAATGTCAAGTATACAATACAGAGTATTACCCATAGTCACCATGCCGCACATTCGACTCCAGAGTCTCTACAAACGGCAGCTGCGTGGGATTTGACCAATATTGCCTCCTCCCCCCACCACACTCCCCCACTCCACCTCCCAGCAGCTGCCATTCTGCTCTTCGCCTCTGTTTGACTTTCTTGGATCCCACATGTAAGTGAGATCAGTGTTTGTTTTTTCTGTGCCTTCCTTGTTTCCCTGAGCATAATGTCCTTCAGGCTTATCCATCTTGTCCCAAATGACAGGATTTCCTTCTTTTTCAAGGCTGAATAATATTCGTGTGTGTGTGTGTGTGTGTGTGTGTGTGTGTGTACATTTTCCTCATTCATCTGTTGGTAGACAAGTACGTTGATGGCACATTTTAGCTAATGTGAATAATGCTGCAGTGAACACGGGAGGGCAGATAGCTCTCCGAGCTCCCGATTTCCCTTCCTTCGGGTATATACCCAGAAGGAAGATGACTTGATCATAATACATAGTTCTATTTTTAATTTTTTAAAAGATTTTATTTATTTATTTGCCAGAGAGAGAGAGATTACAAGTAGGCAGAGAGGCAGGCAGTGGCGGGGGGCGGGCAGGGGGCAAGCAGGTTCCCCACTGAGCAGAGAGCCCGATGCGGGGCTTGATCCCAGGACCCTCAGATCATGACCAGAGCTGAAGGCAGAGGCTTACCCACTGAGCCACCCAGGCGCCCCTCTATTTTTAATTTTTGAGAAAACTCCATACTGTTGTCCATAATGGTGGTTCCCATTCACATTCCCACCCACAGTGCACCAGGATTCCCCTCTGTCCGCATCTCAGCACTCATCTCTCATCTTTTTGGTACTTGCCATTCTAACAGGTGTGAGCTGATATCTCCTTGCAGTTTTATTTTGTATTTCCCCCATGAATAGTGATGTGGAACATTTTAAAATTTCTCTGCCAAAGAAGATAGAAGATTTTATGTGTTTTTTTAAAATTTTTTATTTCTTTGCTTTGTCTTCTTTTGAGAAATGTCTATTTAGGTACTTCTCCTATTTTCTAATAGCGTTACCTGTTTTCTTCCTGTAGTTCTTTGAGTTCTTCATGTATCTTGGATATTAACTCTCTGATGTATAGTTTGCAACTACTTTTCTGCTGTTCTGCAGATTGTTGTGTTACTCTGTTGACTGTTTCCTTTGTTGTACAGAAGCTTTTTGGTTTGGTGTGGTCCCCATTTGTCTCTTTCTGCTTTTGTTGCTTGTGCTGTTGGATCATATCCCAAAAAATCACTGGCCAGAACAATGTCAAGAAATTTTTCTCCTGTTTTCTTCTAGTGGTTTCACAGTTTCGGGTCTTATGTTTAAGCCTTTTATACATTTTGAGTTGGTTTAATACATATGGTGTGACAGAAGGGTCAGGCTTATGTACACAGATATCCAGGTTTTCCAACACCATTTACTGGGGAGACTCGCCTTTCCCCCTTGTGTGTTCTTGGCACCTTTGTCAAAATGTCAACTGACTGTAAATAAATGTAAACATTTATTTCTAGATTCTCTTTTCTGTTCCATGGGTCTGTTTTCAGGCTGGCACCATACTGTTTTGATTATTATGGCTTTGTAGTCTATTTTAAAATTAGGAAGTGTGATACCCCTTGCTTTGTTCTTTCTGTACAAGACTGATTTGGCTACTTGGAGTCTTTTGAAGTTGTACTGAATTTTAGAATTGTTTATTTCCATTTCTGTGAAAAATGCCCCTGGAATTTTGGAAGGGATTGCATTGAATCTGTAGATCACTTTGGGTAGGATGGACATTTTAAACAATATTAATTCTTCCAGTCCATGAACACAGCCTATCTTCCATTATTTTCTGTCTTCTTTAATTTCTTTCATCATGTTTTATAGTTTTCCGTGTACAGCTCTTTAATCTCCTTGGTGAAATTTATTCCTGGGTCTTTTATTGTTTTTGATGGTATTGTAAATGGGAGTGTTTCCCTTATTTAAATTTTGGATGGTTTGCTATTGCTGTACAGAAATGTCACTAATGTTTGTATGTTGCTTTCATGTCCTGCAACTTCGCTGCATTTTACTACCACTAACAGCTTTTGGAAGTATTTACGGTTTTCTCTACAGAAGATGGTGTCATACACAATATTTCAATATCTTTATAAGGAGTAGAATCACACTAGCGAACACCAGCTCAGGACTAGCTTGCCCTTTAAGTTCTGAATGAAGCTCTTTCTAAAACCTTTCAAATTCTGCAGCACTCAACTTGGGAGACAGGAGATTTGTCTGTATCTGGAGATCATTAGCCAGGAAAACCACCAAGGGATCTAGATCGGGTTTACGGGCTTCAGGGGGAGTAGGAGAGGGATGTCAGCAGCTAGCCAGCTGGAAATTCGGGGAAGAGCCAGGTAGGCTATGGTAAGGATGTGGGCAAAAAGAAGCTGGAGAGAGTGAGTGGAAAAACACCTCTCCCTGCCCTCTTTTCCAGGGTGTGGGTAGAGCCCTGGCCTCAATAATTAACCTCGTAAAACTTAAAAGTAAAACCCCTAATAGTTTCACCTTCCCCCCGACCACTCCACTGGGGCTCAGATCAAATCACGATGCAGATTTGCTGAAGGCAGCAAACCAAATCGATAACTGGTCAGTTCAGGGAAAAGTTGGCTTTTGTACGTACCCAGGCAGGCGCGGTGGCTTTTTGGCATCTGGTGGGCACAGTCTCTGTGTAGCCTCCTTTCCCTTCTTCCATCAAGAGGCGATGATTTTGACAGACAAGAAAGCTGGAAGCCAAACAGGAAATGGAATAGACAGCAAAGAGCCTGGAGAACATTCCAGAAGAACTGAATGGAAGGCAGCACCCTCCACTGGAGAAGTTTCCACCATCATCCAGTTAAGAATCCTCCCCATGCTGGTGTGTGTGTGTGCACGCCCGCTCACATGCTCGTACACTCACACACACGCATGTGCGTCCACGTGCAAGCTAGGGGTCCTACGCACACCTGTGTTCATGCCCACGGACAGGTGCAGCTGCTCGTGTGTTATTGAGGCATAACCAGAAGGACGTGGGAATGTCAGTTCCAGGACAGCAAATAATTCGTGGAAGCGCTTCGCCACATAGTCCCTGAAGTGGTGAAGCAGTCGTTTCCAGCTACATTTTCCTTCTATTTTCCTTCTTCTCCCTCACATCTGTCCTCCTCACCCCTCATTCCCAGAAACTGTGATTCAGAATACGTCTGCGGTCTGGTTGGGTTTGGGAAAAATTATCACAGGTGGTAGGAAAGGAGGAGAAGCCTGATGTAGGGCGAATGGAGCATGGCAGCGCTTAAAATAGTGTTTGTTGAGTGACTAAGTGATGGGCTAGAGTGGAAACAGGTAGGAGGTCCTGGCTAATTAGGGGCTGGCTAATAACAGCAACCACACTGAGCACTCTACACCCGACGCTTCCTGGGGATTTTACCTAGAGCCACACCTCGTTTTGTTGTGCCCCATTTGATTGTTCTTTGTGGATATTACATTTTTGACAAATCAAAGTTTTGTCGCAGTGCTGCATCTAGAACTTTCATAGCTGGAGAAGAGAAGTCAATGTCCAGCTTCAAGCTTCAAAGGACAGGCCGACCCTCTTGTGAGAGGCTAATGCAGCTGGTGACATTGGGTTGACGCCGGTGCCACTTTACCATCTCAGAAATCCTAGTGCCCTGAAGAATGATGCTGAATCTGCTCTGTGTTTTAGCGACGGCACGACACAGCCTGGATGACGGCGCATCTGTTTACAGCGTGCTTCACTGAATATCTTAAGCCCACTGTTGAGATCTGCTCCCCAGAAAAAAATTTCCTTTGAAAATATGACTGCTCACTGACAATCACCTGGTCGGTCACCCAAGAGCTCTGACAGATGGACAACGAGATCAATGGTCTTGCATGCCGGCTAACGCAACATCCATGGATTAAGGAGTCGTTTTGACTTTCCAATCTTATTAGTTAAGAAATTTTTAAGACATCTTATAGGGCTATAGCTGCCATAAACAATGATTTCTCTGAGGGAGCCAGGCAAAGTACATTGAAAACCTTCTGGAAAGGATTCACCATTCGAGATGCCTTTAGGAACATTCATGATTCATGGGAAGAGCTCAAAAAGCAGCATGAACAGGAGTTTGGAAGAAGTGGATTCCAAACCTCATGGAGGACTCGAGGGGTTCCAGCCTTCAGCGGAGGAAGGAAGTGCAGGTGCGGTGGAAATAACAAGAGATCTAGACTGAGAAGCGGAACCCGAAGAGGGAACTGGATGGCTACAAGCTCATGATCCGACCTGAACAGAGGAGGGGTTGCTTCTCATGATGAGCAAAGAAAGTGGTTTCTCAAGATGGAAATGCCTCTTGGGGAAGACGCTGTGAAGACTGTTGAGATGACAACAACAGATTTAGAACTTTACCTAAACTCAGTGGATAAAGCAGCAGCCGGGTGCGAGAAGATGGACTCCAATTTGGAAAAGTGTCCCACTGTGGCTAAGATGCTGTCACACAGCACCACGTGCTACAGAGAGATCGTCTGTGAAAGGAAGACAATAGAGGGAGCAAGCTTCATTGTCGTCTTGTTTCGAGAAACTGCCACAGCCACCCTGGCCTTCAGCAGCCACCACCTGATCGGTCAGCAGCCTTCAACATCTAGACAAGACCCTCCACCAGCAAAACAGTTATGATTTGCTAAAGGCTGAGACGAGGTTTAGCATTTTTTAGCCATATTTTAAAAGAATGTATATCGTTTTTAGACATAACACTATTGAGGACTTACTGGACTCCAGTATCGTGTCAAGACAACTTTTACGTGCACTGGGACCCCAGAAAGTTCGTTAGACTTGCTCTGTCATGGTGTTGGCTCTCTTGTGGCAATCTGGAATCGAACCTGCGAGATCTCCAAGGTGTTGCTGTACTTGATCTCATTTAACTCTCACGAGAGCCCCATGGGGTAAACCCTGTTGTCGATCCCAATACGTGGATGAAGAAACTGAGGCTCCAAGGCCGAGCCGGGCTGGTCAATGTTTCACAAGCAGCTTGGGGAGGGAGGAGGGTACGAATCTGCAGCATTTGTCCCTGTGCATGGCGTAAAACACCACCATGGCCAAGGTCAAGTGGCCAACAGAAAGTCACTGAACACAGAGCTGGGAAAAGACTTACCAAGGCGGTTCACACGTGCCAACTCGAGGCAGCTCTTGTGTGTGGGCTTGGAGGGGGCTGGGCAGCTTCCCCACAAGTGCTCACGGCACACGAGTGGCAAAGTCAGGGCTCAAACCCGGTCTCACTCCAGACTACCCTTCTCCCTGAGGTGCTCTCGCATGCCTTCTAAACTACCAAGACGTCAAAAGGGTCTGCACTGGGGAGATGACCGTGCCAGAGGGGAGGAAAGAATGGATGCGGGGTTTCGCAGAAAGCACTCAAAGACACACATCGTTTTCTGCAGTGGCAGTCCAGCAGCCTGAAAGTAAAAAAAAGCAGAGTTCAAAGATCAATGACTAATTAACATCCAGCTGCCAAAAAAGAACTGTGCTTTGAGCTCAGCAGAATATTACACAAACTCCCCCTGGGCAAGAGACACCTCAGGGAGAATTAAGAGGTGGGACAGGGAGAGTTCATTTAGGAAGACTCAGAAGTACTTTCCTGTTTAATCCCTGGAATTCTGGCCGAAGGGTGGAGCCCGGGGTGGGCTGGGGGAGGGGTGGTGGGGCAGCTCTGTAACACCCCTTGGTATTATGGGATTATAGAGTCAGGTTTCAACAGGCATTCCCAAGCTGAAGACAGATATTGAGACAGCTTAGTATCTGCCATTAAGCTTCCGTGCTGCCTTATGGGCCCAAACTCAAGAAGTTTGGACTGTCGTGGCAAAGGCTCTGGGTTCATCAGGGCCCTTGGCACATGGTGCCAGTGTGCGGAGCACAGTGTGACATGTTGGAAAGAGCTCTGGACTGGATTCTAGTCCCGGCCCTGCCCTTACGGGCTGGCCCATGTTGGGTATGCTACTCTGAGCCTGTTTTAGTCATTTACAACACAAAATGTTTGGACTGGATTAATTTTTTTTTAAAAAATCCATTTCCATTCTAAAAGGCTCCAATTCTGTGTCGCTTAAATATATTCATTTCCTAAGTTTTGTGCTTCACGAAGATACTCTGAGGAAGCAAATCTAACGTGAAAACAGAGTCACAAGCATAAGCTTTTATACGGTGCTTGTGAGCACCAGACACTGTTTTAAGGGCTTTGCCCGTGTTCAATTATTTAATCCTTACAGCTATCTTTTGAAATAAGTGACTTTATATGACATGATAGAGGCTAATGGAAGTTACCGTGATGATCTTTTCACACTATATGTGCGTCAAGTCATTATGGGGAGCACCGTAAACGGATACAGTCTGGATGTCAGTTACAGCTCTATGAAACTGGGAGGAGGGAAAAATAAGTTATATTATTATCTTCATTTTGCAGATAAGGAAACTGAGGCACAAAGTAGTTCTATAAGCCAATGGGATAGGTGCTATTCTTACCCCTGTTACAAGGATGAAGAAAGTGAGGCTTAGGACCCAGCGGCATGTGGCCCAGGGAGGCTGGGGAGGCACCTGCATCAGGTCCAGTACAGGCCTTTGGGGTATGGCGGGACTGGCTGGGTCTGAGCCACACCACAGGGGTACGAGGAGCCACTCTGGGAAGCTCACTTTCAGCCCCTCATCTCCTAACCATGCTGCATGGCTGAGTCTGCGCCTTGGCTGTGGTGGCCCCAGGTCTGTGGGGAGATGTGTGTGTGTGGGGGGGGGGGGTCTGAGGGGATCCCCTCCCAGAGCCCTGACTGATGCCCTCAGCATTTCTGCAGGCTCATGTCACCCATCTCGAGGAACCCTGGTCTCATCCTCCTCCATATCAAGGAAGCACATCTCCTTCCTGCCTTCCTACTTCCTGTCTCCTTACCCCCTCCAGTCCCTCAGACCAGCAGGGGCAGCTTCCAGCTTTCCACTTCCGCTAGTTCAGATCCTCCCGTCCTCAACAGCAAGCCTGTGGCCTAGGCATGGTGAGCAGTGAAGGATCTACTCCATTCGGTGAAGGAACTTCCTGGGCCGGGTCCTCTGAGACTGGTTCTTGACCTCGTTGGGAGAGGCGACCCGCCATGTTCTTCCTGGGTGTGCCAAGAAGGCAAGCAAGGCTCTCTCCCCTTTTCTGGCTGCTTCTCAGGCCTGTGTTTGTAGGGAGCAGCCTGAAGGCGGAGGTAACCTCTTGCCCCAGACGAAGAGCAGCCTGCTCTAAGAGAGTTGCCTCCCTAAACTCCGTGTTCCCTGGCCATGAAACACAACGTTCTCACCACCTGTCCCCGGCCTTTCTTGTAGGCCTGTGGGGAGACCAGTGAAGAACATGCAAATGAGCACAAACATGGTAGCTCCAAGAAATTCTGTATTCCTGTGCTGGTCACACTGAGCCTTCAGCAATCCATTACAAATCTTCATTAAATTCTTGTTACTGGCTTGTGTGTACCCAGTGGCCTCCACCTGGGGCCAAGCAAGGGCTCATGGCCCCTTCCTCCTGGGAGGTGCCCGGCTTCCTTTAGATTTCAAGTCTGTGGGTTGACCTGTGACTTCAGCTCTCTGAGAGGTTCGAGAAAAGTGGTGAGTTTTCAGATTTCTCGGCAGACCCTCACTTGTTTGATTCAGACCCAAAAACACTGAAGAGAAAGGCCGTGCTAAACCCACTGGATGAAATGATTCAGCAGGGAACAGAGACATCAGGGAACAAACCACCCAGCAGTAAGAGGAAGCTCTTGGAAATTAAAAAACGTGATAAGGAATGGACTGAGCTGAGAACGAGTCCACAGGTGACTTAGTTGTCATTAGAGTCCCGTCCGAATGGCACCATCCACGACCCTGTCCATGTATTACTTCGATGGGAAAGCTTTAAAGCTATGGGAGGACAGAAAAGTCTGATTACTCACAAAGTCAGAATAACAGGGAAAGCGTCCGATGGCACGTGGTCAGTAGCCACCACAGCATGGGAATGTACGAGCAAAACAACAGAACCCAAGTCTGGCGCACTGAGAACATCTGAATCAGCTCCTCTCCAAGAAACAGAAACCAGAAGTCCGGGCAGTGTTGGCTCCTTAGAAACCTGGCATGTCTATGCTTCTCATCCTATTCAGTGACTGAATAAGTGATTGTTGAATACAACAATCAAGTTGTAGCAACACCAACTCAGCATCTAAGAATCCCTTAAAATGTGTCTTCCTACAATTAAGTTACATGAGATGAGCTGTGGGTAGCAGGCCTTACACCCCGAGGTCACTGCCCAGACAAGCAGACACATTGCAGCGGTTACAACAATTCACGTTGGCTTCAGCCAAGCTTCTTTGCAGCCAAGAAAAGCTTTGCCATGTGTGGACTCCCAACAGTTACCCAGGCTGGGATCAGAGTTCACGGACCTACCGCACCCCTAAACACTCAGCCATGTCGGGGTTCTACTGGCCTGAAAGCACTTTCCTCAGCCAAACATTTCCAGAAACACATTTCCAGAAGGAAATGAGTCATAATGACACGATATGTAATATTTTAGCTGTTAGAAAATTCCTTGAACCCTTTCCATTTAGTTGCTTCAAACTTAATTTGAAGAAGTAACTAGCCTTCACTTACTATAAGGCGAAGTCAGATCAAGCAGAAATTTGGAACTTTGGAGATGCAGAACAATCTTTCCAGCTTAAGGGAAGGAGATGGTTGTCAACATTTGGATTGCTGGTTTCCACCTTGGCCCTGTGGCTCATCAGAAAAACAAAACAAAACAAAAAACAAATTCACTGAATTTCATCTATCTTCCCAGGCACAGATAAATCAAAACCAAGAAGCTCTAACAAAAAATATACTGGAGTCCCACTGAGAAAAGTCTAATGTTACAAAATGATATGTGGTCCATATTCTCTCTTCTTCCTAAGGGATGAGGATTTGGAACAAACAGGGTCTTGAGCAGAACAGAGTTCTGCAAAGAGAGGATTCCTACTGCTTCCAGAAATGGATAGAGTTACTCATTGTCACAGCCAAGCTCGCCTAGGGTCAGAAGCTTCTAGTTGCTAAGCAGCCTCCCCTAATTCCAAGCTTCCTGCTTTACTAGGCAGGAGGGAGAGTTTTCTATTACAAATCTGCCAAAGCAAGGGCTTTCCACACTGATGAGTTTCTAACCACAGCCAGCAGAGGGGGAAAAATTTCCTTGGGTGGGAAGAATCGTCTTCCAGTGCATAAAAAGCTGTATTCCTTCTGTATCGTTATGGAGCCTATATGCAAATGCAGTTTGGAAAGTTGCTAATTAGCCTGGAGGAGCCGTGTGGTTAGAAGTTAAGAGTCTGGGGCTCTGTGGCCAGATTGTCTGGTTCCAAGCTTGTCTCTTCCCTTCTTTGTGACTTTGGAGAAATTGTTACACCAGTGTGTGCCTTTGATAATTTCATCTGCGTAATGAGAATAATACATTTGTAGTGAGGACTTCAATGAGTTATTGTCTACAAAATGCTTAGGACAGAGCCTGGGGCATACAAAGTACTCAGCAGAGGGTACCCATGATTATTTTGGTGGCAAACTTCTTGTGTCTCAATTGCTTGCAATCCATGAGCCATCCTCTACCGGCCAACAGAGGAAGAACAGGATAGTTCCCACAGGGTGTTCGTTAAGGGAGCCTTCTTCCAAACCCCCGCCCCAGAAAGGATTTTCCTAAATCATCTTCTGGTCTTTGAGGTCATTGGCTTTGTGGTTCCGTTCTGCCAGCTGAGGAATTTATCTTTTTGCGTGCTATATCACATCTGCATCACATCTGTATCACATCTGTATCGCATCTGTATTGCATCTATATCGTATCTGTATCACATCTTCATCACATCTGTATCACATCTGCATCACATCTGTATCACATCTGCATCACATCTACATCACATCTGCATCACATCTGTATCACATCTATAGCTCTGCATTGGGCCCACTGGCCTGATTCTTGGGCTATGTGAGGGTTTACACACTCCTAGGCTAAATTATTGCTGTCTTCCAGAACAAGAACCAGGCAACTCAAAGATTTTGGAACTTTCAGAAAATGGGTGATATCCTATGCTATCATGTTAGTATAAGTTCTTTGATTGACCTAAAATATATATACCAAAAAAGGGTACAAACAGTAAGCAAACCACTTCGTGAGTTATCACAAAGTGAGGAAACCTGTATTACCATCATCCTAGGACAAAGTCACGACCAGAACCTTGAACTTTGAACTTTGCCCCTCACCCATTCTCTTTCCAAATGATCACTGCTTCTGTCTTAGTCAGAGCTAACCAGTGTCCTGATTTCTAACACTATAAGTTAGTTTTCTTGGTTTTGAAACTTAAACACATGGAATAACAGAGAATGAATTTGCAACTTGTTTCTTTCATTTTATATTAGAACCAAAACAATCACGTAAGCTGTTGTATGTAGTTTGTTCTGAACATAGATTTCGTGCTCACTTTGGCAACACATATACTAAAATTGAACATAGAGTTCAATGTCTTTTTTTATTTGTTTAGATTTTATTTATTTATTTAAGGAAGAGAGAGTGAGCATGAGCAGAGGGAAGCAGAGGGACGGGGAGGAGCTTGCTGAGCAGGGAACCCCACATGGGGCTCGATCCCAGGACTCTGGGGTCATGATCTGAGCTGAAGGCAGACGCTTAACTGACTGAACCACCCAGGTGCCCCCATGTAAGCATTTCTTTTCTTCTTTTTAAAAAAATTTTTTAAATTTTTTATAAACATGTAATGTATTATTAGCCCCAGGGGTACAGGTCTGTGAATCTCCAGGTTTACACACTTCAGAACACTCACCATAGCACATACCCTCTATGTAAGCATTTCTGATGAGTATATAACTAGTGGGGAAATGATCAATCACTGGGTATCTGTATGATAAAACCAAACAATTTTCCACAGTGTTTGTACCAAATTGCACTGTGCTAGACATGCATGAGTTCCAATTGCTCCATATTCTCATCAAAACTGGGTATAGTCAGTCATTTTATTCTAGGGTGAGAATAGGAGTGTCTCCCTGGGATTCTGATCTGCATCTCTCAGATGATTAACTGTTATGAATCATCAGATGCTTAATTAATGAATCTCAGATGCTTAGTTGTATGAAATCTTTTATCTAGGAAGATTATAAGAATTATACAATTTTTTCTTATTTTATAAATACAGTAGATTTCATTGATTGATTTTCAAAAGTAAAACCAATTTTTCATTTCTGGAATAAGCCCAATTTGATGATCTTTTATTTTGGTTCAATTTGATGTGATAATTTAGAGCTTTGTACCTATGTCTTTTTTTTTTTTAATTTATTTATGTGACAGACAGAGACACAAGTAGGCAGAGAGGCAGACAGAGAGATAGGGGGAAGCAGGCTCCCGCTGAGCAGGAAATCTGATGTAGGGCCCAATCCCAGGACCCTGGGATCATGACCTGAGCCGAAGGCAGAGGTTCTAACCCACTGAGCCACCCAGGCGCCCCTGTACCTATGTCTAATAAGAAATTGACCTACGATACTTTTTCCTGTAGAGTTCCTAGGTTATAATGACATTATAAAACAAGATTCAAAGTGTTAGTGTATCTCTTCCTTCAGTGTTTGGAAGAACCCATTGGTAGGGACACCTAGGCTTGAAGTTTTGTTTTATTTTGCTTTGTAGGAGGGTTTTGCTGCTATTGTTAACTTCTTGGGCAGAACATTAGGAAAGTGCTCATAAGTACACAGCAATACATTTCCAAACTGAGTATAAAGCCACGAGACCAGCTCCCAGATTGAGAAACACAATCAAGAACATAATCAGCAACTGGTGGCATCATGTTACCTGATTTCAAGATTTGCTACAAAGCTGTGATCACCAAGACAGTGTGGTACTGGCATAAAAACAGACAAATAGACCAGTGGAACAGAGTAGAGAGCCCAGATATGGACTTTCAACTCTATGGTCAAATAATCTTTGACAAAACAGGAAAAAATATACAGTGGAAAAAAGACAGTCTCTTCAATAAATGGTGCTGGGAAAACTGGACAGCGATATGTAGAAGAATGAAACTCGACCATTCTCTTACACCATACACAAAGATAAACTCAAAATGGATAAAAGACCTCAATGTGAGACAAGAATCCATCAGAATACTAGAGGAGAACATAGGCAGTAACCTCTTCGATATCAGCCACAGCAACTTCTTCCAAGATATGTCTCCAAAAGCAAAGGAAACAAAAGTGAAAATAAACTTTTGGGACTTCATCAAGATCAAAAGCTTCTGCACAGCAAAGGAAACAGTCAACAAAACAAAGAGGCAACCCACGGAATGGGAGAAGATATTTGCAAATGACAGTACAGACAAAAGGTTGATATCCAGGATCTATAAACAACTTCTCAAACTCAACACACACGAAACAGATAATCATATCAAAAAATGGGCAGAAGGTATGAACAGACACTTCTCCAATGAAGACATACAAATGGCTATCAGACACATGAAAAAATGTTCATCATCACTAGCCATCAGGGAGATTCAAATTAAAACCACATTGAGATACCACCTTATACCAGTTAGAATGGCCAAAATTAGCAAGACAGGAAACAACATGTGTTGGAGAGGATGTGGAGAAAGGGGAACCCTCTTACACTTTTGGTGGGAATGCAAGTTGGTGCAGCCACTTTGGAGAACAGTGTGGAGATTCCTGAAGAAATTAAGAATAGAGCTTCCCTATGACCCTGCAATTGCACTGCTGGGTATTTAGCCCAAGGATACAGATATAGTGAAAAGAAGGGCCATCTGTACCCCAATGTTTATAGCACAATGGCCATGGTCGCCAAACTGTGGAAAGAACCAAGATGCCCTTCAACGGACGAATGGATAAGGAAGATGTGGTCCATATACACAATGGAGTATTATGCCTCTCTCAAAAAAGATGAATACCCAACTTTTATAGCAACATGGACGGGACAGGAAGAGATTATGCTGAGTGAAATAAGTCAAGCAGAGAGAGTCAAGTATCATATGGTTTCACTTATTTGTGGAGCATAACAAAGAACATGGAGGACATGGGGAGATGGATAGGAGAAGGGAGTTAAGAGAAATTGGAAGGGGAGGTGAACCATGAGAGACTATGGACTCTGAAAAACAACCTGAGGGTCTAGAAGGGGTGGGAGGTGGGAGGTTGGGGGAACAAGGTGTTGGGTATTAGTGAGGGCACGTGTTGCATGGAGCACTGGGTGTTGTGCAAAAACAATGAACACTGTTATGCTGAAAAGAAAAAAAAAACACATAATCAGCACGTAATCAACATGCCAGTGCCATTTTCTGGTCTTCTTCCAGCCATTAGCCCCCTTCCCATGGGTAACTGCTCTCCTGAATTCTGAGACCATTATTTAGTTTTGCAGTATTGGTACTTGATTGGATGGACATCTGTTGAGACTTACTTTTTGATCCAGTATATGGTTAATTTTGGTATTGTTTTGTGTTCACTTAAAAAATAAATTGCCTATTTTGAAGTTGCTGAAAGCAGTGTCCCATGTGTCAAGTTAGTCGAGTTTGATAATTGTGTTGATCACATGTTGAGTAGCTTTCATGCCTAGTTGTTGGCTTCTCTGTGGGTCAGTGAGAGAGATGGGATAAAATCTCCAACTATGTAGACTTGTCAGTTTCTCCTTTTGGTCCTATCACTTTTGGCTTCTTATATCTTGAAGTCATGTTACAAGGTTCGTAAGATTTAGAATTATTTTATTTTCTTGGTGGATTGAACATTTTACAGCTATGAAATCTCCCTCTTTATCTTCAGTAATGTTAATTGTCTTGAAATCCATTTTGTCTGATGTTAGAATTGCTTATCCGCCTTGTCTTTGGTAATGTTTGCAATGACTCATCTTTTTTTTTTTTTTTTTTTTTTTTTTTGCAATGACTCATCTTAATCTACCCTATTATTTAAACATTTTGGTATTAAGAATTGCCTCTTGTAGGCAGCATATAGTTAGGGCCGTGTTGTTGTTGTTCTAAAGATCTTTGTCTTTTAAGTCATATAATTTGTCCATTTGCAATGAGTCTAATTCCTGATGTATTTGGGTTTACGTGTACCATCTTACTGTTTGTATTATACTATGTATCCTGTATTTATCTCTTTTCTTTTCTTTTTTTGCTTATCTCTTGTCTTCTCTTCATTTTCATTAGTTAGAGTCCTCCATTGCGTCCCTTTTATTAACTTGTCCTACACATTCTGTACCATTTATATCTGATAGGATTTCAATTCAGCCTGAAAAATTTCCTTTAATATTTCTCATACTACAAAACTGCTGGAAACATATTTTCTTGATTTGCAGTTATCTGAAAATGTCTCTGTCTTTATTTTTGAAGGATATTTTCACTGAGTGTAGAAATTCTGGGTTAGCAATCTTATTATTGATTTTAGCTTTCTGAAGGTATTGGTCCAAGGTCTTCTCAACTTCTTTGTTTGATGAGGAGTGAAGGTTCCTGAAATGATTGTTCTCCTGTATATAGTGCTTTGGTTTTTTACCCTACTTTTGTGATTTTCTTTTTCTTTAGTTTTCAGCAGTTTGACTATGATGTGCCTAAGCATGGTTTTACTCATATTTATCTTATTTCAGGTTCCCTGAACTTCTTAAACCTATAAATGTATGTGTTACACTAATTTGGGGGGAAATCTAGCCTTTGGTTCTTTGTGGGTTTTTGGTGTCTTTTTTCTTTTCATCTCATTTTTCCCATTTTTTCCATCTGAAACTCCAATCATATGTATTTTAGATCTTTGCTGGTATCCCATAGATGCATGAGCTTCTATTCATTTCTTGAAAATTTTCCCATTTTTCATATTGGATTAACATTCATTAATCTATCTTCATTTTTATTGAATCTTCTTCTTGTGAACTTTTAATTTGAGGTATTTTTTACTCCTAGAATTCCCATTTGGATGTATTTTATAGTTCTTATTCTTCTATTGAGATCTCCCACCTTTTCCCTTCTAATGACCACGTTTTCCTTTATGTTTTTAGCCAGTCATTATATCCACTTTAAAATTCTTATCTGCTAATTCTAACATCTGGATTACCTCAAGACCAGTCTCCACTGATAATCTTATCTTCTGAGATTTGATTATATTTTATTGATTCTTCACAAGTCAAGTAAGTTGGGGTTGTATCCTGGATATTGTGATTGTTTTGTTGTGGAAACTCTGGGTTCTGTTATATTCCTCCAAAGGGTGTTGGTTAATTTGCTTAGGTTCAAATAGCAAATTCTGTCTATTGTGTGGCACCTCACATTTCAGTAGCTTGATCTTTAGCTGGGCTACTGGCAGGCTGACCTGCATATGCGTGATTCAAGGATTGGCTTAACATTTGGACAGAGTTTATGTGCAGAATTTGGGATTTCTCCTTCCTAGCTCTGTTTCTGGGATTCCCTTCCCTTTCTAGAGACTGTGGTTGCCCTGAAATCTGATTTCTGGTTATTAGAAAGGCTGCAGAGTTTCTTAAACTTTTGCTCATCTCATGTGGTGCAGACTGTAGCATCACAAAAAGGCCAGGTCACAGTCTCAGCATCATGAGATGAAGCCGTACATTGGGCTCGATGCTGAGCATGGAACCTGCTTAAGATTCTCTCCCTCCAAGGTCCCTGGGTGGCTCAGTCATTTAAGGGTCTGCCTTCGGTTCCAGTCCTGATGTTAGTGTCCTGGGATCGAGCCCCACGTCAGACTCCTTGTTCAGTGGGGAGCCTCTTTCTCCCTCTCCCTCTTCCTGCCACTACCCCGTTTGTGCTCTCAAATAAATAAATAAAATCTTAAATATATATATATATATATATATATATATATATATATATATATATATTCTTACTCCAGTGACCTCAATTCCATGGCTGAAGTGTAACCAGCCCATATGTTCCCACTTCTGAAAATCAGCTGATCCCTGAACTCTGTGTTTCCCCAGGATTTGATAAAATTAGCAGAAGGGGGCACCAGGAAGTCCATCAGAGACCCAAGCAGCATGCATAGGGCTTACATGTCTCACCCTTCCTTGTGGCAACCTTTTCTCCATATCACATGGCCCCCTACCAAGCTGCTGGAGGTGGAGACATCTGCCTGAGCTTAACCCTCACTCTCCCACCTTCCAACCATGTGACTTAGCACATGCTACGTAAACATTCCGCACCTCAGTTTCTTTGGTATACTTTCCATGATTGTTGAAAGGTGTCTCAGGAGACTAGGGTCCAACACTGGTATTTACACAGTATAAAACCTCCCTGGCTGCCTTCTCTTCTGAAGAGTCAAATATTGTCAGTAAGCCACCAACTGGCCTTCCTGTCTCCTACCTCCCTTGTTTGCTAGCAATCAAGTCTCAAAATTTGCGAGTACGTACATGACATCAGTGCAGAAGGTAGCAAAGATGACTGTGTTGAACTAGAAAGTCTCATTTATTTTTTTCTTGCTCACTGTCACAGGTCTGTCACCTGCCATGTCATCTCACTGTGGTCAGAAATGAAAAAGGACTTGACCTCAAAGACCCTTAAAAGCCTGCTCCTTTATATCCCCAAATATCCATGCTGGAGCAAGAGGGAGAAGATGGTAGGTGCCTTCTAGCAACTTACCCTGAGGATGGCGGTGGGCTGGTGGGGAGACCCAAGTCCTCCAACTGCTTAGCTGCAAAGATTGTGATAGTTGGACGGTATAGGGTCTCTGGTAGCCCACACACTCTCCCTGGGCCCGGGGTTGGGGTCTCTGGAAATTTGTCAGTAGGCGAACTCCCTGTTTTCTGAGCACTGTCCACACGTCGGCCCTCCTTGCTTTGTCGCTCCCTCCGCTGCCGCTGGAGGTTCCCCACCCCTAAATCTCTCTGCCACACTGTGGGACCCTACATCTCCCAGCACTCAGCTTCCCACTCCCCTTGCAGAACCCCTGGGGGTCTTCCTCCCATGGGTGTCCTCCCTTCTATGAAAATGCTTAACGGCTGGGCCTGCAGAAGGTATCCTGGAAGACTGACCTCCCGTCTCCCTCTTGTGGGGAGCAGGCTGGGGTGCTCTGCACCTGTCACTGCCCACCTGTGAGTGGGCAGGCTTAGGGCCAGTCTCCAAAGGAAGGCAGAGGGGTACACCCTCCAGGAGAGGGAAAAGAGGGCATTTCTCACTGGCCAGAAGCCTCGCACTGTGTGGGAGTTTTCAACTATAGTCGGATGTCCTCAGAGTGAACTTTGGGGATCTGGGAGGCCATTCTTCCATGACGGAACGTGCTTTACCATCTGCTTAATGTAGCTGCCTCGGTACATTTCATATCTTTCTCCTGAAATATTTCTTCTGTTGGCATTTTTTCATCAATTACAATACTCTCTCTTGACGACAACCACAAACTCCCTGTCTTGAAAAGCCCAGTCTCTCTGCTGCCCCTATATCCTATCTCTGTGTACACTGTAGACACCCCTGAGAGTCAACACGCCAAGTCCAACTATCCCTATAATGCCGTATTCTCCATAGGAATTCTTGGCACCAACTGAGTGTCTTTCTGGTCTACCACTTATCAGTGGCTCATACCACTTACACCAATGGGCACACACCCCCACGCCCTGAGGTCTTTCCAAATTTTTCAATCTGTCGATTTTCTATTTATCCCAGTCCCCCACTCTGCACTTAAAAATTTTAATGCCTGTGTTCCCAGTTTCACCTAAGAGTTGTGCCTAACGTACAGTTGAAGTCTGTTGCTACAATGATCACACTGCAAATGTAAAAATCAACCTCGATGAGAGAAATAAAGGTGGAGGAATTTGAAGCATTAGTGAGCATTCAGATATGCAGAATATGGTGCTAAAAGGCACGATTATTCTATTAGGATGATCTGTGATGGGGTCACAACTCCTGTCCAAATCCCACTCTCAAGAGGGTGTAGGTAGCAAATGAAACAAGATGGGATTGGGAGGGAGACAAACCATAAGTGACTCTTAATCTCACAAAACAAACTGAGGGTTGCTGGGGGGAGGGGGGTTGGGAGAGGGGGAGGGGGTTATGGACATTGGGGAGGGTATGTGTTATGGTGAGTGCTGTGAAGTGTGTAAACCTGGCGACCCACAGACCTGTACCCCTGGGGATAAAAATACATTATATGTTTATAAAAAAAAAGGAAATAAAGAAGGTGTAGGTAGCAGCCCCCACGGGTAATGAAGCCAAAATAAAAAAATAAGCGAGTAGACACGAGATGGAGTGGCTTTTTTTTTTTTTTTTTTTTTAGAGATGGAGGCGGAGAGGGAGGAAAACAGAGAGAGAGAAGTGGGGAGGGGCAGAGGGAGAGAATCTTAAGCAGGCTCCATGTCGGGCATGGAGGCTCAATCTCTTGACCCTGAGACCATGACCTGAGCCAAAATCAGGAGTCGGACACTTAACTGACTGAGCCACTCAGCTGCCCCGAAATGCAGGGGCTTTAATATACTATTGAAAGTTGGCCACAACGTTTTGGTGAATGAGTTCACTGGTTGTGAGTACAGCTGCAACTCTCATCATCACATTTATCCCGAGATTTCTAGAAAACACTAGTTTGAATTTCAGATATTCAAATTTCGGCAATTCTGAGATGTCTCAGCTAGAAAGTGCCAGAGGCAAAACAAAACAAAACAAAACAAAAAACCAAACAAAACAAAAAACCTCCTCGGCTTACCTTCTTATCGACCCAGCTCTTCACAGCCCACTTGCTTCAGAGACTGATTGCAAAGGCGTTATTTCCAAAGGACTGAATACATTTCCTCAAAAGAGATTACATTTTAAATGTTTTAAAAAAATTCCATTTAATTACCGTAGACAATTTGTGTTTCTCAGTTTCCAATTATTATTGTCAGCATAGCCCACTTACTCACTGTAATTTCTGTGCAAGGACTTGTACCCAGGGGACGGTTTTGGTTTTTGTTATGGCAATTAAAGATAAATGTTACAAACAGATTCTGGTGGGAAATAAACCCAACTGTCTGCTGCTGAATGTGCCAAGTGCAGTGAGCGTGCTCTGTTTGGGATTCCCTTCTGCCCCAAGGGCTTAGGCTAGTAGACAGGGCCAGAAAGTTTTGTATCATTTCCTCACGCATTAGGTTTTTCCCCTTCCAAGCTGTCAAGGTTCCACAGGCAACTCTTCTCTAAAGGGATCACAGAAGCTTCCCTCTTATCTTCTACCTGGAAGGTCTTCCTCACACGAAGATATGGGGAGAAGGTTCAGGCGAGTCAAAGGGGGGATGCGTGTTGCTCCTTGGGGAGCACGCCTCCCTGTGGGTTCAGACGAATCAAGAAAGGTGCTGTCCGGGAGCTCCCTCTCCTCCTCACCCCTCTAGCTCCAGGGCGGAGTCCGTGAACTTCCATCTTTTCCTGCAGGTAATGTTTTCCATTTTCGGTTCACTGTGCCTCTTTGTCCCATTATTTCAAAGAGCTGTCTTTAAAAATGCACTTCCAGGGGCGCCTGGGTGGCTCAGTGGGTTAAGCCTCTGCCTTTGGCTCAGGTCATGATCTCAGGGTCCTGGGATCAAGCCCCACATCAGGCTCTCTCCTCAGCAGGGAGCCTGCTTCCCCCTCTCTCTGCCTGCTTGTGATCTCTGTCAAATAAATAATTAAAATCTTTATAACAAAAAAATGCGCTTCCGTTGGAGCAATATTCCTAGAACTTCTTTCCTTCATAGGTCTGCGGCAATGCAGCTCAAGCTGGGTGTGTGTGTCTGTGTGTGCACGCGTGTGTGCATGGAGCAGGCATTAGTGATCTATTCCCTCCCCAGTGCATCCTGCTCATTACGTTGCTGGAGAACTTTATTTCAATGACTGGGCTTTTTATGCAGACTAGTATTGCCCAGAGAAACCCTGCGGCCCAGGTTGGGCCCGTCCTACCACCGGCCCTCTCCCATTGCTTGCCGTCCATATAGAGTGAAGCTTTTCCTTCATCTCCCCCTGCCGTCTTTGTAGGCGTCTGCAAGAGGATTTTCCAGAGTTGAGCCCAGCTTCGGTCCAAATGATAGCTGAAAGTCCATCTGTGTCACCCATCTAAAACGGCGTACCTGGAGATTCCGTGTTTTAGGAACCTTGTCTTCTACCTCCTGTCTTGCCTTCAAGCTGGGAGTCTTAAAAAGCCCGGATCAGTCCTTGTGGGTTCTCTGATCTTTACGCGAGGTTTCTTACGTCCTCTCGATTCTCTGCCCTGCACGGACTCGTGACTTCCTTCCTTCCCCATGCATTTTCGGGGCACCTGCGCTGTGCCAGAGGTCCTGCCATCGGCGAGCTGATACCCCACCATCGGACAAGTTCAGAGAGTGGTAAGCGGGGCTGACACGCGCTAGAAACTAACTGGACGGTAGTACCAGAGGCAGTAAAATGGGCACTCCTGCCTGGCTCTGGTGTTTTCCAAGCACTCAGTTATTAGCTCAGAGTTTTAGAAATCCATAGCGTATGGTTGTAGATCTTTTTAATTCACTGTCTGGCTGAGGAGGGTTTGTACTGTACCTGGAACTGTTCCAGATTAAGAGACTAGAGAGGCAGGTCAGCTACGTATGGTGCTTTCCCCCGGATTATGAATAAAATTGCTATCAAGGCCAAGAGAGAGATTTTAATCTAGACTGTGTATTAGGTAGAACTCTATCAATGTGAAATTTCTTGAGTGTGATCATTGTATTGTGGTTCTTAAACTGTCCTTGTTTCAAAATACTAGGTATAAAGCATCATAATGTAATTTACTCTTGGTTCAGGAAGAAAAGTGTATCTATCCAGAGAGAGAAGTGTACGTATGTACAGACAGACAGACAGACACACACACACTCAGAATGCCACAGAAAAGGTGGTAAAACGTTGACAAGCAGAAAATCTAGGTGACAGGTATATGGATGGGTTGAAGTTCATTATATTTCTTTAATTTTTTTTCTGTAGCTTTGAAATTCTTCGGTATAAAGACTTAGGTGGCAGGGGTCGCGGGGGACAAAAAAGTAAGAGAGAAAATACTTTAAAACTACCTTAAGTGGTTTTTGAAGCAAAAATCCCAAGAAGAGAAGAAAGAACTCATGAATCGGTTCTGAAACCAAACACAAATACTTTTTATTTATGGGATATCATTTTACATCAATTCCATTAAAACCTAAAACCAGTTTGCTGTACTCAAGTTAGGTGGCAGAACAGGGTTTCAGTTAAGCTGGAGTCACAGAACTTGCACACGTCTATGGGCGGAATGCAGATACTGACGACACGAAGCGTTCACAGTTACAGGCTGGCTGCCGTCCGTTTAACAGTAACCCCCCAGGGAAAGGCCTTAGGATGAGAAGCAACCCACGTTTTGGTCTCATTTACAGACACCCAACACTTAGTTGGTCAATGAATTTTATACATTTATTATACAACATATGAAAGAATAAAAGATAAGGCTTACAGAGGTATTTTAGCAGTTGTAAGAATAAAAACCAAACACACTAACTTGGAAAGCTTTCCGTATAAACTTCAAAAGCACTGTTAAAATGGAGATGGAGAGGCAACAGATGTGTGTTGTTGAAGGAGAAGGTTAGAGGCTTGTCTAGTCAGATTTGTAAAAACTTAATTCAGAGTTCATGCTTTGAAAAAGCTGCATATAACATTAGAGTGGGTGTTTATGGCAAATCCAATCGTGAAATTTCTGACCTACCAGTAAACACGGCAAAGTTGTATCATGATGACGGAGTATTGCAATGTGTAGTTCAAGACACCGTGGGAAGAGAGAAAGGGTGAAGACAGGTTAAGAAAGAAAAACCAGAAGAAGGCACCCTAATTTCTTGAACATTAGCCAGTAAGTAAGTGTCTGATGACTGCTCAATTTTGGGTAACTTAGGGACATTTTTAAAAAGAAAAGCATTTTGTTACTCGTTTGGCCCCTTTTCGTCTCCCTAAAAATAACTGCATAAAATCAAGAGCCAAGGGCAAGCAGTCCACGGGTACAGAGGCTTCTTTTTCAAGGGAGCTCGAAAACTATTTGGAGTCTTCTAAATGTACGAGATCTTCACCGCTTGGGAATACTTACTTTCCATATTCCAGATCACGAATAGTTTTCCCTTGGGTTTTTTCCTCCTGATCATCAAAATGTTCACAGTGGCTGAAATGGAACATCTCCCCGTAACCATCCTCTTATGCTAGGATTAACTGTGCTTAATGTTCCCAAACATTCTCCAGTACTAATCATAACTCTGAAAATAATTTCATCTGTGATTTCTACTTGTTTAAACAAAACTAGAGTGGATCGAATCTAAGAACTGTTGCCTTTAAAGTGTGATTTTTTTTTTTAAACTTTGCGGGATACGTCTGAAAATGAATCAAGTTTTTCACAAATTCACACCTGCCTCTGGCCCATCACCCCTGGAACACCAGGCACCTGCTGGGATGGAACCGATCGGTCCCGAGGGCTGTGCTTGCGTCAACACCTTCTCTTCTCTTCGGTTATTAACTTGTGCAAACTGGTATGAGGTTGTAAGGTAGAGAGGCGAGTCTACCATTCCTAAGCAAGGAATGATGAAGTCTGCTTAATCATTACAGAGTTTTTCACACTTCTGGTTTATTTCACAGCAAACCAAACCTTTCTTTTTGGTAGAAAAAGGAAGTGATTTCATTCTACCGTATCATGATTTTGTATATGCACACACACCGTATATACATACAAAATTTCTGTCTTTGGTGGTTCAGTTAGGGGAGAAAAAATATGAAAATCCGAACACTGTTTGCAAAGAAACTGTGACATAGTGGTCAGGAGTAGCATTGTCTGTGTGCTTTTGCTCATTTAATGCCATTTAAAGGTTCACATTTAGTCCAAGAGATTTTTTTGGGCCAGATTTTGTGATAACCCGAACCTCTTCCAATCATTATTCCATCATGGATCCCGCTCATACCTACAGCATGCACCGGTCCAAATGCACCATTAACTTTTTATCAGTTTAAATCATTAGACTTTTACGTTTTCACAAAACCTTAGGGACTAATTAGTCATTCAATAGCACCAGATAGTTGAGGGGGAAACAGGTTATCTATACATTTCCTCAAGAAGGGTAAGGCAAGGAATGAAAAAGAGCAAAAAAAAAGAAAAAAAAAAAAAAAAAAGACATAAAATACAAACCTAAAAATACCGGCCTGTTTACTCTCATTTCCTCATCCACATAAATAATGGCTATCACCTTTCTGTACAAATTACTCGGGTAATGAATGACGAGTGGCCCCTCCAGGAAAGGTCCTACCGTGTGATAAAATGAGCTCAATGCTGGTGGTTTCGTGTCCATTGCCTGCAATGGACATTCTGCCAGGAAAAGCCTAGCATGAAAGAAAACGAAACAAAACACCTCTCACTTAGAGTATAGTTCTTTTTCCAAAAAACTAGAAAATCAGACACCATGAAAGCTTAACTAAAAATCTAAACCACAACTAAAGGTGCTCTACGGTTACAAACTGCCGGCAAACCATCAGGTTTCCACGGAGCAGGCAAAATCAGTGTTACCTGGAATGGCACGGGAAGCATCGGGAGACCCAACACTGACGAGGAGAAGGCAAAAGGGAAAGCAAAAACCAAAACCAAACCAAAACAAAACAAAAAAACCAAAACAAAAACAGCAAAGGAAGTTTACGAGAGTTTCAAACTCATTTTAAAAAGGTGCAATTTTAATTTGTTCATTTGTACCTATATTCAAACCACTACGGCCTCACATCAGAGAATAAAAACCTGCACCCTGCGTGGCGGGAAGCATCTGTGGCATGGCACGTGTCTAGATGGTCAAATAATTGTACCTTCCATCATTTAAAAACACTCACGTTGAAGTAAGCCATATTCTATTTGGCATGTGCCTCGGAGAAGGTCTGACTCGCACCTCTTTCCACAAGTTGGCCTCTTAAACGATGAGGTTAATTCCGGCAACATTCGCTTATGGTAAAGGTTGTTCTCTCTTGTGTTCTGAAATGCTACACTGGAGACCAAATGGAGTATAACTGGTTCGTTTGAAAAAAGGGACTAGAAATATGCCACAAAAATTATTTTTACAATACAGTTTTGCAGAAATAATCTCTAGGTGAAGCTTTGTCTTTTTATACACATATACAAAATTTAAACAGCAATATACACATCATCACAGTGAGGGCACTGGCAAAGTCACCACTCTGTAGTGTTAGGTACAAACTGCAAAGCAGCCTTCCAAGGGGACGAGGCTACACAGCAAGCAGAGCCGGCCCGTTCAACAGCAAACACCAAAACGTCCCTGCAAAAGGGAGACAGTGCAAGAAAAGCAGCATGCGCTTGGATACAAACAGCAATTTATGGCTAATGGTTGACAGATCTGTGGGAACAGTGACTCGCTCGCTGCTATGCATAAAGTCCTAGGACATCTGTTTGTCTTTATACCACTCCACAAACTCGTCCAACAAAACTGGCCCTGAAGAGAGAGAGAAAACAAAGGGGCTATAAGGCTCTTCCCAGTGAGGAGGGTGTGCCCATGGGTGGGGGGGGGCAGGGCTGGTGTGTGTGTGTGTGTGTGAGAGAGAGAGAGAGAGATAGAGGGAGGGAGGGAGAGAAAACGCGCGAGTGCGCGCCCAGTGCCCGGTACTTACACGCTCCGTCTTCGTCGTAGTTGCTGAGGTCAAGATTAATTGTCCTGCTAAACTCTAGCACATTGCACCACTGGTCTTTGTTAATAACTTTATATTTTGATTGCTGATGGAGGGAAAAGTAACATGAATTACTGACACTCACAATGAACAAATGGCACGGCTTCAACTGCTGTATGCATCAACTTAATAAAGTTCAGGAAGGTTAACTCTTTCATCTGAGGTATGTTAAGCACCAATCTAGGAGAAGGATGAGAGACAGCAAGAGTAGAACTTAAGATGACAATTCCCATTAGGAAAATATTATGAGGGCTCAACACAAAATGACAAGCACATCAAAGAAACATGATTTTTATCCCTAGAAGTGAAATTTCTAGACTGCCAAAGCCCTCATTAACCTACTTCATAGGGATCCTGCAAGAATTACAAGAGATAATTTATGTAAAGTACCTCATTCAGTGCTTGGCAGAAAGCAGGTGCTAAATAAAGAGTAGCTCCCCATTAATAATCCCTGGCCTGATCAGCGTGCTCACTGTCAAGTACACACATGGCAGGAAGTTACTCTCCGGGAACTGATGAGGGGCTAGCAGCGGCCTCAGAGCTAGGTGCTCTAGCTGTTGGAGTTACTGTTCTAATCATTCAAACCTTGAATCTGATCATAAAAGTAATAACTCAGAACACCCATGAAGTAGTTCTCCTATTCCACTCAGACAAAAAATATGCCACAGGTTTTTCTTTTTTTTTTTCAAAGTACACAATTCCTGTATAAAGACTGAAAAATTAAAACTCAGATTCAACAGTTTTTAAACCCTACCCACTAAAAGTCAGGAACACTGGGAACCAATACGAGGAGGGGAAAAGCAGAGAGAGCTGAGCCCACAGTTTTGAGGATGCAAACACAAAAGAAGCTCAAAGGAAACGCTCGCTGTGTCCTTTGAAAAGAAAAAAAAGAAAAAGCCAACTAATGTAAAAGAGAGAACAAAGCACAGACTACATGTTGAACTTTCGAAGCAACTCAAAGCAAACATCGGTCTCGGAAACAGCTGAAGATGCTCCTGGAAGCATGCAAAGTCAGACTGGCTTGCGGCAAGTTCTCTCAGCTAAAAATCTCCTCGCACCGGGGCTCAAATTCTGCTCCACTCTGAGAACAGGACCTATTTCTACTCATTTTCCGAAGAAAGCTAACATTTCATGGGACGGCCAGAGAAATGAGAACAGATCCCTTGTAACCACGGACTGTCACATCAATAAATACTTCTTATAGTAAAACTGTATCTTATACCCGTCTTGAGGAGTCCTGGTTAGTGACCGTTAAAGGCAATTGTTAGTAACAGTCCTCAAAGAATCAGATCAGCTGGAAGTTTTTCTGGATCACTGCATAAAGTGGGCTGTAAGAGAGATTAAGGCAAGAGTGAAGCTTGAGTCAGGGTAGGGCCTACGTTTTTCTCAAAGACCCAGGACCCTTGTCCTTTGAAGCAAAGGGCACTTTTTAAGAGGTCTGGGTCTGGAGGGCAAGAAGGATGCCGTCTGTGACAACCCCTGAAGCTGAAACTTACGCCTCCGTTACTTCCAGGTCCTACGGTATCACAAGGCATCAAAACCAGCTCTGATAACCGGCAGCTCAAGACGTTCGATCATTAACACTGAGAGCAAGCAAACCTCGGTGGAGTCAAGCTCTGCAGATTTTTTCTAACGCAAACGGAAAGAAAATGGAAACTGAGGGAGATGCTGCCAGTGTGGCTAACCCTTAGATTGACTTGGTGCCTGCATTCTTGGAGGTAAGAGTAGAGAACAGTACAGGACCAACTCCTATGAATAAGAAGGTGGACAGCTGTTACTGAACCTTTGCTTCATAAGAGCGGAAATTCATCTACAGCCACAAAAGAAAATGAATCTTGTTTTACTGCTGTTATACAGAGCAGGATATCCTAACGGAGGTCAAGTGGGGCAAGAGAGCGGGAAGGACAGAGCCATGGCCGTCTCCGATGCACCCGCACCCGGAAGTGATGCGGCACAAACACCCCGCCCCCACCCAGGCAGCCCCAGAGAAAACGGGGAACTGCTCACGGACAGCAATTACGTCACCATCATTCCTATAGGCAGAAAAGTACAACAAACAGAAAATTATGTGAAATGGTTAAATAAAGTATACTTGGTAGTTCTAAGCAAGCAAACATACATTCCATAAAATAACAATTTGGTACCTCTAAGAATTGGTGAAAAACTGGAAAAAGGGGCCAGATTTTTCCTAATAACAGTCCCAACATGCACTTGGCAGTGTTTATGTCTAGGCTGCGCTGGTCCTTTTCCTGTTTAACAAACAAAAACAAGGATGAGCCAGATGCCCCCAAATAATAAATCCCAATAATCCAAATTTCTATTTCACTTCAACACAAAATTAGTAAACAGCTCATTTGTCATACACCATAAAAACCCTGAACCAAGTCTGAGGTGCAGGAGGGGGGCGGTTCAAATGCAAGGGAGGGCTTAATCAGTTCGGTTCTGTATCAGTTTACCGTGGGCAAGATTCATGTCAACTGAGTGATCGCCCTAGTGCAAAAGTCATTAGTTATGTAGTCACGGTATCTACGATCATTTCACGGGATAAAGAAAAATCTAGAAGTCGATCACTTGCTGTGACATTTACGATAATTATCCAAATCACAATTATGGACCCCAAAGCCTGTAACTTTACTAGACAGAATTTAAAGGTTTCGATTTCCATGCTTAGGAATCAGGTTTCCTTAAGAAAAATCATTTTTCCCCACAATTTTATTTCACTCCTAAGTGTTTTTCATTGTTTTTCTTGAACCTAAAAAGCTGGAATTAAATCAACTCCTAATAAATGCTGGGGCTCTGGAGATTCTGAAAGGACGAACGCATCCGCGCACTGTGGGGCAAAGTGTCTAGCATGCTGCAGTCCTCCTTACCTTGGATTTATTAGATGTGGAATCTCTTAGCAGAACACCCCTAACTAGTAGCCAAGTGAAAGACAACATTTTATAAGGAAACCAGAAAAGCAATAATACATAAACCTGAATATGGGCAGATTAAGTCCAACTTCACTTCTTTTTGCGCTGAAGGATCCTACTTTCTCTTTCTCACCTTTCATACAAGTTTCCATTCCAGAAATACAAGCAGGCTGTTTCTAAGTAAAGGGACAGAGGACCTGGGCCCATGAGCGGTAACCTCACGTATCCGAAGCTAGCCTCCTGTGGTATTTTAACTACAGCGGAAATGTGCAAAAGGATTTTTGACAAAGCGAGAGCGAGCGCCTGGCCATCCCGCTCGGGACGGAATCTCAGTGTTCGTCAAATTCAGGGATGGTGCTGGGACTACCACGGTCAGCCACGTATGAGCCACACATACCTTCCGACCAAATTAACTGCTACCTCGAGGACTCTAACACTGAGGTGCTCGCTAGTACACACGGAATTTCTGGCCATGACGCTGGATTTGAAAGTGAAGGACTTGAACGATACAGCCCGCGGGAGGGCCTCACTCAACAACAGCAAACAGGGCAGGTGCAGACACAGGAAGATGGGCAACAGGTCTGTCTTTAGTCCCAGTCGCAAAGCGTTAAGGACCGTTCTCCGACAGACCAGGTCAGATGGCTCTAAGTCCCCCTTCTCCGTTACAGGCCACGCAAACTGAGTCTGACGATGGTGGGGGCCCAGCTCCACGGCTCCATGCAAACAGGTGGGACCTCCTTTCCACGGCGTTCTCTGCCTGTCTCCTGGCCACGCATATGCTCTTGCTCAGGGCTGCGGGACTCACTCCCAGGGAGAGGAGGAGAGGAGGACAGGAGGAGAGGTGCGCCCCAGACTGCCCACCTCTCGCCAACCACCCTCCTCGGTTTGCTGCATTTCAGGGGCTCACACTTCTGCGATGCACTGTGCCAGCAAAGGGACAGCTTCCCCTTACCCTGTCACATGGGTGTGGCAGACAGCAACAGCACACCACACTATAAAGCAATCCACAAAAAAATAAAATAACGAGTAAACTGTTGAGAACACACGCGGCACCACGGGACCGGGCCCAAAGTTCATTTGCTGAACAACCGCTCAGGTAGCACAGGGCTGAGGCCACCGGCGTCCTGCACACCCTTTCCCTCTGAGGAGTTTGTAATCACTCACTACGCCTAACGTCGCTAGTCTTGCCTTGATACAGTTGTGCCTTCTTCCAACATCAATGCCTCTGTCCCCATCACGATGGACATACACTAAGGTGACAAAAAAAAAAAAAAGATACAAAGGACCTGGACAGACTCTTTGCAACAATATAATCATCTGACAAACTGATGATCATGAAGGAATTTCAATGCATGTGTTTGGCAGTGATGCCAAAACATGGAGGAAAGGCATCAGACTCACAGGACCGGAAGCTGAACAGCACTCACTTACTCCTGCTCTGCAAGGGTGCCAGCCGGCAGCTCGCAATCACTAACACCATCTTCTGCCTAGCAAATAAGAGAAAGATATTATGGACGCACTCGCGGTCTGAACAGTGGCATCTCACTGATAACCAACATTGCCGGTGGGGGGATACAGACTAAGTGCAAATGACCATGACTGGAAACGCTCAAAGTTCCTGGGAATAGCACGGTTGAGAGCTCCTAACCAGCAAAATTTGAGACACGCCCAGGGTGTTCTCAGACAATGATCCTAATGGCAGTCTCTGCAAAAGGGCTCCCACTCAGAAGTGAAAAGAATCTTCTAGGATGCTATGAGGCAGCCATCAACATCATGGGCAGTTAAGAAAAAAAAAAAAAAAACTTAAAAAATTCAAGGAGTACAGCAAAGACATACAGAAGCTCCTTGAAAGAAATTTGTATAGTGCCCTGTCAACACTGACCCATGACCCTCTGCTCTTGGAGCAACCAAGGAGCAAAGGACAGATTTCTGCATCTCACGGTCAGAATCTAAGCAGAAAGGACCTTGAGGCAGTCTGTCAAGAGTCCATCAGCACCCCCCAAAGGCCCATCAAGGTTAAAGGAGAAGAAACCAAACTTCCCTTCCTGCTTACTCCTGACCCAAGAAATGGGGGTATCTCTTCTTGCACGAACTTCGGTTGTCTAGGAGAACAGCTTAGAAAGGAATTTATTTTTCAAATAATAATGGGAACCGAACAGGTTCTAGATACCAAAGATACACTAACTCCCTACAATACACAACTAGATTCCGCCTTGCTGTCTTCCTTAAACAGAGATTTTTAAAAGCGCAGTTACAGGTGAATCGGGCCTCTTCGTGGGGCAGCCGTAAAAGCAAAGGAATGTACTCTAGAGATTTGAGGAAGTTATGCGTTGTATCTGGACTAAATGCATTCCTCAAGCTAAAGTCTAATAACAGCGAATGTAGAAAGTGATGACGTTTATCAAGGTCTGATATAAAGTTCTAGTATCTACCTATTTCCATATATTCAATATACACATAAAAATTACCTTTGTTTATGTAAGACTGTTCCAGTATAAGTCTTCTTGTAAAATATGAAAATTAAGCACTTTTTTTCTTAAATGGCTCAAATGACTTAACAATAACAGAAACAAAGCAATTTAAATATGTAAATACAGTATTACAAAATGAATCTGTCACCACCTAAGTATCTAGATATTCTGTACAAGAGGTTTCCAACTTCCAGATTCTCTATTTCCAATTCTCACAAAGTGTTAACAGCTTAAAACTTGTATGTGAAACGGGGTGCCTGGGTGGCTCAGTGGGCTAAAGCCTCTGCCTTCGGCTCAGGTCATAATCCCAGGGTCCTGGGATGGAGCCCCGCGTTGGGCTCTCTGCCCAACAGGGAGCCTGCTTCCTCCTCTCTCTGCCTGCCTCTCTGCCTACTTGTGATCTCTGTCTGTCAAATAAATAAATAAATAAAAATCTAAAAAAAAAAAAAAATTTGTATGTGGAAAGGGGAACCCTGCATTATTAAAAGTATTTAAAAAAAAACCCTTCAAAGAAATCCCTCCTGTTTTCAAGAGAGACTAGGTGAACTCAAGAAACCCTGTGACTACAACTCACAAACATAAATGGCAAATACCTAGTCAGAAATCGGTACGTGAAATCAAAAGGCCTAAACTGAAGACCTAGGACACACGCCCTGCAATTCTTCTAGGTCACCACTGGCATTATAAAAAAGAGAAAACGCAGTCCTCCTAAACACAGCTACCTAAAGGAACAAATGCAAGGTAAAGACAGCGCTAAAGAACTCAAATTTTGATATGGTTCGGTTTTTGAAACTGATAATACAATAAATCAGTTTTTCAAGTGGGAGTCTTTTTTTTTTTAATGCACGTGAAAAAACAAGCAAAATGTCAAAAAACCCAACAGTGCCGTCCCACTGGGAAAAGTGAAATAGTTTTGCTCTTAGAACTTACCCCGCATTCATTAAGATAACAATGTTTGCAAAGCAATTACTTAATTAAGCTAAACTATTGACGCTTCCTTTAAAACAAAAGAAAAAAATCTGCCAACAGTCTTTCCTAGTCATTTTACTTGGCACAGATTCTCTGACTGTAAGCACTACTCTTGGAAAACAAGTCATTATTTGGAACTTGAGGTTTACAGATAACCTAAATCATGTCAGTCTAGAATAATCGAACAACTGTTTCTAATTCTCCAGGGTAACTTATGGACTACTTCAACAGCACCAAAAGCTGTGAAAAGCGCCTTATACTTAAACACATTCAATACAAGGACTGTTAGGACAGGCGTTATTATAACCCCCACTTCATAAATAAGGAAACCGAGGCACGGGGAGCTGAATGACAGTCAGCAACCAGTCGGTCAAGTCCAAGCCAGAGCTCTCCGCTGAGCAGCACAGCACCTCCCTGAGAAAGGTTCAGAGGCAGCGAAGTCCACCCAGCTTTACAACCAGGGGCTGAGCAACCGTGTCTGCCCGGCGGACGGGATGCTCAGGGTAAGGAACCGGGGATGAGCACTACCCCTCCTTCCTACTCTCATCCTCCCCCGGGGCCACCCCGTTTTCTTCCGAATTCACAACGAAGAAAAGGAGAAAGGGGAGGGACGGCGGGCGGGTGGGTGGGTGTGTGTGCGCGGCGGGGCCCTTGTGGACAGGGAAACTAGGCAACTGCGCGGCTGAGGCCGGAGAGACTGACCCACGTGGGAAGAGAAGAGAAGCGGCTCGCGAGATCGCAACAGGCTCGGGTCAGCGTCGGCGTCCGGCCCAATTCGCTGCCGACACGGGCTGCTGAGCCAGGCCTGGGAAATGCTCCTGAGCAGCTTCTGCGGGTGTCACTCATGGTCATTTCTGGTTTGCCGGGAAATGACTCAGCCGCTGTTTCACTTCGAGGAAGACGACACAGGAGCTTTGCGCTGTGGAACCTCTGCCATCTCGCCGAGGCGCTGGGGCCCGCCCCCCGCAAAGCGCGCACCGCCAGGGCCCGCCGCGGGGAGCACCGTGCCAGCGCCGGGAGCACCGTGCCAGCGCCGGGAGCACCGTGCCAGCGCCGGGAGCACCGTGCCAGCGCCGGGAGCACCGTGCCAGCGCCGGGAGCAGCCTGCCGCCCACTAAGCCCGCGACCGCGCCTCCCAGGAAGAGGCGCTCAGGCTCTTCTGCCTCCCTCCGGGTCCACTTCTTCAAGCTGGACCTCCAGGAGTGCGGGGTCAAGAACTCCCGCCAGAGAACTTGCCCGCTCTTCCGGGCACCTCGAACGGAAGGCCTCCCTGCCTCCAGCCGTGGCTCTTCAACCTCCTCTTCCTGCCCTCGGTCTGTCCATCCGGATCATCTCCGGCACTCTAGGAGGCCCCCCACGAACCCTCTCTCTCCTTCCTTTCCCGGGCTGGACGGGGCCTGCTCTTCTCAGAGCTACGACGGGGTGCGCGCCCCCCTCCGCCCCCCATCTACCCTCCTCAAAACTCTGAGTGTCCACTCGCCCTGTGACGGCAGCTGGCTACCTGCCTCTGCCATAGAAAATGGGAAAAACCAAATGTAACATATTTAATAACTCTTCCCAGAGCAACACAAATGACTATATTTCGTCTTTTACCTCATTCCATTTGTTCAATCTTATTCTCACTAGATCCTTAAAAAAAGAAAGGAATCAAGAAAAAATGGCTGTTTTATTTTAAATGAGTCCATATAATGATACATGTTTATGTAATAATATTTACATTGGGGGGGGCCCTTCTGCAAAAATGCCCACTTGTATGAAAGAACTGGCCATTTCAGCCCCTGAATGTGTGTCTCCCACCATCTTCCTCCACCAAGACACCACAAGATCGTGACAGTGTGAAGTCAGGGAAGGCAGTGTGGCTCTGTGAGAGCCCCGCGCTGTCCCCTCCTCTCTGGCTTCCAGTCTCATCATCTGCATAATGACGACACGGGACCACGTGGTCTCTTGTGGTTTCTTTCAGCTCCAAAGTTTCACTATTCTAAGCCATCCATGAGACTATAAAAATAAGTTCAAGTCAAAAATTAAGTTAGGAGAAAAATAATGACAACTAAACACTATTTTTAATTGGCCACAAGTTTGAAAGTGAGGGAAAAACCCATCACATTCATAGGGCTATATAATCTTGGTGGAGAGATGTCAAAGAGGTCATCTTGCCATTTCCCGGTACTGTATCATAGCTTCTTTCCTCATATATTAAAGTGTAATTGAAAGTATTTAACATCAACCAGTTATTTACAATAGGGAATATTTAGGATGTTGAAACAATAAGAAAGCTTAATTTCTATTAAAAGTTTGGTTTTAAAAGGTCTATTGTGTTAATTATATGTTATTACCTCTAGGAGTCCTTTCTTAGTAAGGAAAAAATAAATATTAGAGGGAAAAAAGAGGAGATGGACTTTTCCCAACCAAGATGGAGTTAGAGAAATCAGATTTCCCCTTTCACTTTGAAAAACTGGGAAACGGGACCAATTATCTGAAATGATGGCTGTCACACAATGGACAACAGGCAGCAGAGGACCACGACCACTAGAAGGAGATAGGATGGAAGGCCTAGGGTAATAATCCCTGCTCATTGTTCGGGGGCAGGTTCCAACCCAGAACACAGGAGGAAGAACCCAAACCGAGCCCAGGGGTCTTGCTGAGTTGGAAAGGGCAGAGGCTGTAGTTCAAGGAGGCAGAGGTGACTCTGATTTGTGGGACAAAATACCAGCAAGGGGGGAGCTATGCAAAGAGGTATCTGGAAATCCATAAAGTGTCTTCCCAGTCATTGGCCAAGGACTTATCTGTGTAAGTGCGAGAGGAGACTGAGTGCAGGGAAGGCAGCACCCACTCACTGAAAAGGAGTAAAGAAATTCCCAGACCTCCGCAGGGCTGGGGAAAACCCTGTGTTCCCACCAGCTACAGCGGAAAGATCTAAGACACATGGCCCTGGGTAGAATCCTCAAAAGAGACTTAACCAATGGGGTTGAATCATCCCCAAACTGAAGGTTGCTCCAGACCAGGAATTTCAAAGGATCAGTCTGGTTCCAAGGAACTATAACTGTACACCAAGAAAATGCTTAAGCTCAAACTTATTTAAAGGAATACAACAAAACTCAGGAACCAGTAACATCCAGCATCCAATCAAAAGCCAAAAAACCAAAAACTACTAGGAATGCAAAGAACTTGTCAAATATGATCATAATCAAGACAAAAATTAAGGAATAGAAAGATACCCAAAAATGAAAGACGTGATGGTACCAGGAGAGAGAGTTTTTAAAACACCTGTCATAAACATGTTCTAGATGTTCAAGAAGGTAGAAGAAGATATTATCACATAATGAGGAGAGAAATGGATATAAAAAAGGCTCAGATGGAACTTCTCCAGCTGAAAAATACAGCACCTAAAATGATAAATATACAGGCCAGGATTAACAACAGAATTAGACACTGAAGAAGAAAACATCAGTATTAGCAGACATAGTAAGAAATATTACAAAGGGTAAGGGGAGACCCCAAAACTGAACACAGAATCACTGGCTTGTGGGACAAAAATCAAGCTTCTAACACAGGTGTCAACTGCTGTCCCAGAAAGAAAGGGGGAACCGAAAAAATGCTGAAGAAATAACAGCTGACAAATTTCCCAACGTAATACAAACTGTAAGTCCACACGTTCAAAAACTGAACAAACCCTAACCAGAATGAACAGAAGGAAAATTATGCCAAGGCATATCATAATCCACTTGCCAGAAAGGAGGGAAAACGAATAAAACCAGCTACAAAACAAGACACTATGTTCAATGGAAAAATGAACATCAGACTTACCATCAGAAACTATTTAAGACAGAAGACAAGGGAAAGAGATCATTTAAAGAATATTAACAGTCAATTTCTAATCTCTTATCCAGAGAAACACCTCCTATATCGAAGGCAAATTAAGTTTGGAGAACTCACCGCCAAAAAGTCTGTACTATGAGGAATGTTAAAGGGAATTTTTTAGGCAGAAGGCAGAGGATACCAGGAAGAAACGTGGATCTACGCCAAAGAAATAAAGAGCACAAATGTGGCTCATGAAAGATATTTTTGTCTATTTTTTTTTAAAAGATTTTATTTATTTATTTGATAGATAGAGATTACAACTAGTCAGAGAGGCAGGCAGGGAGAGAGGAGGAAGCAGGCTCCCCGCTGAGCAGAGAGCCCGATGCGGGGCTCGATCCCAGGACCCTGAGACCATGACCTAAGCCGAAGGCAGAGGCTTTAACCCACTGAGCCACCCAGCTGCCCCTATTTTTGTCTATTTAAAGCAAAAGTGATAACAATGTATGCTATGGCCTAATGTTTGTGGCTCCCCCTGAATTCGTATGTTGAAATCCTAACCCCCAAGGTCATGGGTATTAGGAGATGGCGGCCTTTGAGAGGTGGTTAGGTCATGCGGCTGGAGGTGAGTGCCCTTCTAAAAGGAGACCCCGGAGAACTCCCTCTTCCCCTCTGCCACGTGAGGGTACAGCAGAGAGCCATCCAAGATCAGGCTTCAGGCAACCACCAGGGACCTAACCTGCTGGCACCGTGACCCTGGAATTCCCAGCCTCCAGAACTGCAAGAAACAGATTTCTGTTACTTATAAGCTACTTAGTCTCTGGGATCTTGTTACAGTAGCCTGAACAGACTAAGACAATATACTGTGAGATTTATAGTACAAGTACAATGTCCCACAGCAGCAGCAGAGAGTATGGGAGGGCGAAAGGAAAGTCTGCTGTTGTAAAGGTTCTTGCATTACACATAAAGTGGTAAAATATTATTTGTAGATTGTGAAAATATAAAGATGTATACAACAAGCCTAGAGCAACCACAAGAAAAATGAAACAGAGAGGCAGCTATTAAGGCAATACTGGAATGGAATGATTAAAATGGAACCATTTTTAAAAATACCTCAATTCAAGAAGTCAGGATAAAGAGGGATAAAGGAACAAAACAGATGAGACAAACAGGGAAAAAAATACTATAGGAAACGTAAGTTTAACCATACCGATAATGACATTAAATGTACATGGTTTAAGCATCTCAAGAGGGTATTTTCAGACTGTCTATATGCTATCCATAGGAAACTATATCCCACCTGTAAGAAACCCACTTTAAACATAAAGACACGGATGGGTTTAGAGTAAAAGGGTGGAAAAAGATCCTGCAGACTTTAATCAAAAGGAAGTAGGAATGGCTCTATCTGTGTCAGACAAAGTAAATTTCAGAACAAGGAACATTACTAGAGATAAAGAGACATTTCATGATGCTAAAGGATCAATGCTTTAAAAGGCTGTAACCATATGAACTGTATCTACACCTAATTCCTGCACTTCAGAGTACATGATGAAAACAACAGGGGGAATAAAGCTGGAGAGTTCAACGCTCCTCTCTCGGAAATGGACAGAACCTAGAAGGCAGAAAACGGGAAGGACAGAGAAGACCGGTACAACACTATCAACCAGCGTGACCTAACTGACCGTCATAAAACACTTCACCGAACAGCAGCAGGACACTCATTCTTTATGTGTTTTACACAAAAACACATTCATTGCGGCAGACTGTATTCCGGACCGTAGATCAAGTCTCCACACGTGTGGTGAACTGAAATGACACGTGCTGTATGTTCTCTGACCACAACTGGATTCAACCGGGGATCACCGCGAGGATTACTTGGAAAGCCCTAAATACGTGGAAAATAACGCCAACGACATGTTTCTAAATGACCAATGTGTCAAAGAAGAAATCACAAGGGAAAATGGAAAATATCTTGAACTGAATGCCAACGAAAACACGTACAACATCTCAAAATGGCGGATGCGGCGAAGCAAACCAAACTGAAGGGTCCAATGACAAAGCCATCGCAGAGGGTATTCTGGCCCAACTGAATGCGTCTGGCGAGGATTAACGTGGGCGGCAGTTACTCATCTTACCTACCAGGGCTTGTGAATTCACTGGCAGTGCTCGGTAAAAGCAAGGATCTCTGCTGGTTGCTACTGGGGATGCAAAGAAGGAAAATGCCGACTCCCTGGCTCCGTCGGAGACCAGGAAGGTCTGTGCCCAAACTCCACAGCCGCGCTGGAGGAGGCAGCAGTGGGGGGGGGGGGGGCAGGACCCCTGAGGGCACGAAGGCAGGGGAGGCTGTGGGCAAGGGGACCAGGGGATACGGGTGGCTGGGCCCAGAAGCCCAAGGCGGGAGAGAGCTGTGGGAGCGCAAGCAGGGATCCGGGCGAGGGTTCTGATGACGAAAGGCAGAAAGCAGAAAGGCCAGAAAGTCAGGCAGCAGGTTCAGCAAACAGCAGGCTGGACATCACAACACAGGTGTCCTGTGAGAAAGGAAACCCGAGGGACCCGCAGCCTGGACGTGGGACCAGAACCTGGGTTTGAGTCCGGATCTAGTGCTGATGGACGGCGTGACCATGGCGCAACGTCTCTGCTTCTCCGCGGCCCACTCTCCTCCTGTGTGAAGGAGGCTGAACCCACCCCTGCTTGTCACGCACTGTGTGTCGGGGGACAGCCACACCGAACACATGGTGAAGCACTAGGTACCCTGAAGGCCCGGGGGTGGAAGGCTCTGCAGAGCTGAAACGTGGCCCGGTGACCTGGGGCTGAAGGCAGACGAGGGACACCCTGCTGACGGGATGCTGGATGAGAAGTGACAGGATGTGGAAACAAGGTGACTGTGGCAGTGCAGGCCTGGAGTAACCAGGGCCTCGAGTGGCGAGGCTGTGGTGGAAGCACCAAGGAAGAGGCCAGCAAAGGGGCCCTTCTGAGATGGGCCACGCTGACGGGCCACGCTGACGGGCCACGGATGTGGCAAGCCGGGGCGGGGAGTAAAATGGAACTCGGGGCTAAAGCAGCGGGTATGTGGCAAACTCTGACCCCCCAACAGAAAAGCTAGAAAACAGGGCTTATTTTGGTGAGAAGGTGTGACGCTTCGAAACACACTTCGCCCATATGGTAAGAGCAGCGGACTCTGGGAGGAAATCGGTCTCATGTAATAAAGTGGTTAATCCTAAAAACCACGTATCTATTCTAAAAGCATCTGGCAAATAACTGCCATGTACAATTTCACAAATGCCATTTAGTAGAAGACTGTGTCTGAGCTGTACCATATCATTTCTAACATCTATAAACTTTGATGTGTTGTGATTTTATTGGCAGGTTATGAAAATGCAGAAAGTTACAAATGAGGCCACGCTAGAGAACTAGTACTGTGTTATTAAAGATGCACCAGAATGCACCGTCAAGTAAACCCTTGGGGCTGACCTACCAGAGTCAAAGCATGTGAAAAGGGGAAAAGAGCAGCGTGGTGGTTATGTTGGGAAAAAAAAAAGAGTTCTCTGTCCCTGAACTCTCTGCTTTAAAACCCAATCAATCAAGAAAGCCTCATCACCTGCATCCACCAAACGCACAAGCCTGACAGAGACCACAACACCGTTCCTGAATAGAGTATAACCGTATGGGCCGTGGGCTGTGTGTGAATGAACACAGCGCCAGCCCGAGCCTCGGGACTCCCCACCCACGGTGACTCGGCTGAGAAAACGAGACTTCATTCACTCCAGCAGAACCACGGTCACACACTCAGATAGGCCTCACCACGTGACAAACAAGACTGCTCACTTTTCAGAACGATGACTAGAAATGATGTCTGAGTCACATCTACCCGCTTGGGTCTGAACTTCAAACGATTCCCAAACACAACACAGCACCCGGAGGGAAGCTGGATTCGACGTGAGTAGTTTACTCCAGTAACTCAATGGGTGAAGGTCTGCTGTTTCACGAGAATGACAAGCTTTCCCAAGCCTGTCTCAAAGACATTTAAGAAAACGGTCTACCGCATGCCCATCTGTAAATGACTTCTAAGCCAACCTCAAGAACGACTGAAGGCCGGCCATCACAGCTTTCTGCTAACACGCTACATTTTTGCCCAGAATCAGTTAGTTTAGAAAGCATATGTGTAGAAAGAAGTTCTAACTAGCATCCTGGGAGTAACTTACTCAACTTTGTTGCTTGCAGCATGTAAAAACGAACCTCAAAAGGCAATAAGAAAAGGGGGTGGGGAGAGGGAAACATCTGGATAGGCTCCAGAGAACTCACCCGTGCAAAGTCAAATGCATATCTGTAAATAAGTTTAAAGTTTGTAGAATCATTTAATAATGATCTTAAGTATTCCAAAGTATTTCTGAGTTTTTCTGTTGTATCACATCTAGAAAAACAGAATAAAGGCAAATTATAACCTGAGTTTTTTTTTTCTTAACTGGGTCGTAACATAAAACAGAATACCTAAAGAACACATTCATGATGATCTTATTTTTCCCACACTTTTGATTTTAAAAAAATTTCCAATGTACAGAAAAATGGAAAGGACAGTAAATAGGCCCCCACATACCCATCCCCTAGGTTCATAACAAATACTGTCAGATTTGCACTTTCTCACATACAGGCACTTTTTTTCTGTACCAGCTACTACTTGAAAGTAGCTGGCCAACATTATGATGCTTCAATCCTGAACATGTGAATATCATGATCATACTTAATATTTTACCAACTTTCTTAGCTAATGTACAACCCATATACAAAGCTTCCAATTGTTCCCCCAATTTTCTTTATAGATGCTTTTTCTTGATCCAGGATCCAATCAAAGCTCATGTACTGCTTGTAGCTGTTTATCTCCTTAGTCTCTAGAAGGGCGTCCTGCCTTTTTCTGTCTTTCTTGACAATGCCATTTTCGAAAAAGTCGTTTTGCAGAATCCCAGTTTGTCAGATAATTTCCCTAGGATTATACTTCAGCTAACTACTTAACGGTAAGAACACTGCTCATGATATCCTTCTCCCTGTGTCCCATGGGGAAGCTCCTAATGTCAGTCTGGCCCATTGTGAGTGATTCTAAATTGCTTCATTCAATTTAAGTACCATCCCCCAGATTCTCCACTAACGGGTACTTTCCCCCCTCTGAAATGGTATATAATTTATGGGCTGCTATCTTGAGACTGAATCCTGTTCCTCAACAACTTTCATCTGGTGGCTTTAGCACCCACCTGCTTGAATCGACTTCAAATTTGAAGATGTGAAATGGTGATTTTTCTGACTCTCTCCTGCTGTGACGCTACCAGCTGGAGCTCTTCTATAAAGAGAAATTCTACTCACCCCCTTTCTTCTCTTCTGGACTTAAGGATTTTTGCTCTTTATTCAGTGTTATAATCTTGCATTGCCTTTCGTCTTTGTGATGCACAAATTGTCCTCATTTGGGCAGCAGCCCTTCCAAGCTGGTGCCACTGTCCTTCTGACATGTCCCCCATCAGTCTCCGAGCACGTCCTTGCTTCTGGCACAAGACATCCCAGCTCACTTTGTACTATCTCTACCCTGGACCTGAAATCAGCTATTTCTCCAGGGAGCTTTGGTGATAAAAACCTATTTTTTACAGGTAAGTGACACACGGTTTATTTTTCCTAAGGAAGTAGACTAATTGGCTATTTTTACAAAATGATTTTCTGTTCCTAATATCTAGCCCTTAAAAAGGAGAACCAAGAGTCACCACTTCCACCAGTGATATTAACCTTTTCAATGCTGGATGTGCTTCCTACTAAGTATAAATAATACATACTTTAAGTCTTATCAATGTAAACATTTTACATACCTTATAAACTAAAATATGCTTCATACTAGAGCACACTGATCTATTGTTAGCAATAAATCTCTAAAGGTTTCTTTTTTGTAGCTAACTACAAAACAGTTCCCATAATCTAATGAGATAATAAAATATTAAAAGCCAAAAATTAGAGTAAATGCTTCATTTCTATGAATCTATAACAATTTAGAATGTCCTCTATTTCTTCCTGACGTTTAGAAAGTAAAAAAAAAAAAAAAAAAAAAAGATAACAATTAGACTATTTTAGAAGCCAAAAAAGGCTTCTTGAAGGGACTGAAATGTTTGTTGACAGTTAAAAGCAGACACCAAATATTTTTAGCAGAGAGGGTCTTTCAGATAAAAGGAATAGCATGTACAAAGGCCCAGTGGCAGAAGGGGGCATGCCAAGTTAAGATGAAAAGGAAACCACTGTGACTAGACAGGGTAGATGAAGAGGGGAAGTGAAAGGAAGGTGGGGCCAGGCCATAAAGGGTGTTGTGGTCCAGACTGTTTTGTTTTTTAATTGAATGCTAGAAAAAAAAAATGGAAGCCACCCTCTACACCATGGGAGAAACCACCATAACTGGGCTTGCATCTTGAAAAGCCCACTCTGGATCTCTATGGAGAAAGACTGGGGAAGACAAAAAAAAAAAAAGATGCTGATAACCTAGAGAGAGATCTAGTGTTAGACCCCAAATGTGGGGTGAAAAGCGGCTCAAAGGACTACAAGAAAGCAGTAAGTGGGAGTCCAGGAAACAGGAGGGGAACGAGCTATCTCTGCACTGGGCATTCTACTGTATGATTTGATTTTTTATTGTTTATATATACATAACTAATAATATTTTATTAATAATATGGGGGAGGGTCAAAGAGGAGAGCAACCAGCTAACCCCAAAACATTTAAGGCCGAGGTCTCTGCTCTTCACTGGAAGGGCAGGTGAAGGACCAAAGCCACAGGACATCGGCCAGATATGGGCAGGGGGTTTAGGGGACTCCTGCCCAATGGGGGGAAAAGGAAAGATGTTTGTTGCAACAGATTCGAGGGCAGGGACCGCTCATCTAGACAAGAGCTCCGGCTGCACAGCTAACACAAAAGGAAGGAGCTGCGAGTCTTCGGGCAGGACCACAAGGCCAAAAGTGAATGAAGCTCAGTTGCCTGCCTGGGAGTCCTGCCACCACCCCGGGCCAAAGACGTCCTTCTGCTTGAAAGACACCCAGAGCTCCTGTCTGGAGTGTAAAGCATAAAATGCCCGAAGTAAAATTTTCACTTTGTGGATGTACTGAAGACAGTGACGTGGTTCATCAATAAAGGGGTTAATCTGCTTTAAAAGGGGCCCTGATATGTACCCCAGTGTTCACGGCAGCAGTGGCCACAATCACCAAGCTGTGGAAAGAGCCAAGATGCCCTTCAATGGACGAATGGATAAAGAAGACATCGTCCATATATACAATGGAATATTACTCAGCCATCAGAAAGGATGAATACCCAACTTTTCTATCAACATGGACGGGACTGGAGGAGACTATGCTGAGTGAAATAAGTCAAGCAGAGAGAGTCAATTATCATATGGTTTCACTTACTTGTGGAGCATAAGAAATAACACAGAGGACATGGGGAGGAGGAAAGGAAAAGTGAATCAGGGGAAATTGGAAGGAGAGACAAACCATGAGAGACTGTGGACTCTGAAAAACAATCTGAGGGTTTTGAAGGGGCGGGGGTGGGGGTGGGAGGTTGGGTGAGCCTGGTGGTGGGTATTAAGGAGGGCATGGAGCACTGGGTGTTGTGCATAAACAACGAATCTTGGGACACTGAAAGAATAAAATTAAAAATCAAATTTAATTTTAAAAAGGGGGATCCTGCTCCACAGTCTCTAGACTGACCCCCATCAGGGAACAGGCCGCTGAGTCACCCTGTTCGAACCACAGATCGCCATCTAGTGGTCAGTCCACAAGATCACGTGCAGAGGGATTCCCTTCTACAGGGCCTGTGAAGAAACCAGCTTGGGGCACTGAAGCAAGCCGCCTGAGACTTTCCAGAAAGCAGCCACATCTTCAGCCCATCTTCCCTGTTTTTTGGTATAGCACAAGTGAGAAAACTCCTACCGGCCCAAGTCCAAGAGTGACAGACCATGCCACTCCATTCAGGGACATCACCTCCCAAAACAAAATGTGCATCTATCGTGGGATGGTTTCTTTTGTGAGTTCTGCTCCTGTAACAGACTCAGAAGCACCAGGAATTGGAACAGTAAGGCTCAAAGGTTCTGAAACCAAAAGTAAATTCTCCATTACCTGGGAAAGGCCTTTACCCCTTCACTTAGCCACAGGTATTTTTCTAGCCCCTCATCTGTTCTATGCTGAGTCAGCTACATCTCTAACACCGTTTTGTTCTGTTTAGGGTAAACATCCCTATAAGCTTAATTCACCAGAAGTAACCTAAAGCCCACGTGTTGGAATAAGGCGATAAGCAGAACAAAGAGTCGACTGAAATGAGCTGTGCCTTCTGACTGAGAATGATCTACAAAGTTTAGCAATGATTGTCCCCCACCAGCTGCTGTCACTCCTTCCAGCACTCACGAAACATGGCCCCAGTGGGGCCAGGCAGAGTTCTGAGAGCTCAGGTGTGAACCACAGCGCACCACTCCCCCTTCCTGGTTCGAGAGGCGCTGGCGGAGACACCCAGTAAGTGGCGGAGCTCATTCAAACCTCTGGTTCCAAACCCATGGGCTGTCTGTCTCTGGCACGCTCCCACTGTAGTGTAACCATTTTTTTTTAAGCTTAGCATTTTCATCAAATATACTAATATGTTATAAATACAGGTATTGTCATATAACTTTAATTCCAGTTTGAGTTCAAAACACTTCCCTAGGCACGTTTAATAAAACTAAAAGAGAGCAAAAAAGAAAAAAAAAATCCAAAACAGAAGACAAAACAGGTAATTCAGAAGATGGACTACCTTCTGTCTTTCCAGCCTCTGAGTGATTAGTTTCCATCCTTATTTACTTCTTGTCCTTATTTACTGGCCATGCACACTGTATAAACACAGTACTTACTCAATTCAAGAAGCCTAGAGAGAAGTGGCCTTATTACTTTTAGATCTTTTGCCTGAACTTTGCTTCTGAGCTACTGCCCTGAACGGACTGTCTTGTTCGTGGACTTTGTTTCCCCAGGATGTAGAAACACTGCGCCTGCGCTTGGCACATCACGGCCGTTCAAATACTTACTGAACAAATGATGCATCTAGGGAGGCCCAAGGGAGGGGGAGGGGAGGTTCTTAAAACTTGACATTGATTGGACTTTTCTGAACTATAAAGAACCTTACAGGTTATTCTGAGTAATTATCTCTTCCTCCGTCATGGGGAAAGCCGTCTCAGAGCTGCACAACGAGGAAAGAAAGCAGGCTCCTCAATGTCCTGAGTGGGTCGGGCTTGTCATTCCGCCCCAAATGGTAAGGACCAAGTGTCGTACGGGAACCCATCTGCCACTAAGTGTGTCACAACGAGTGTTACACAGGGCTCCCAATGAAGGACCAGCAGGGAGCTGTGCACTTCCCAGGGAAGGTGGCCCCCACATGGGAAAAGCCTGGCATTGTGTAACTTTCTTTGGTAAAGGCAAACATCAAGAAGAATCTAGAATGACGTAAAATGGATATTCTACCCTCCCTCTTAAGACAAATCAAAGTGTGTGTGAAAAATACTAACGGTGCCTCCTCTGAAGCCTTGAAATAAAGCCTTGATATGGCCATGCCTTCATCAAGACAAGGACCCTTAAAACAGAGCAGCCATCCTGTGCCATGTTTGGAAGGCAGCAGAGAAAGGCAGCGAGGAAAACCATGAAAGGGAGTAGATGTAAAACTGTCAAGGAGATGTGCCCAACACCAAAACACCACTTTTTAATGAGATTTCCAAGGACTTAATCCCTCAAACACTAGACACCATGCTACTGACTTTTACCTAAAAATCATTCGCCATCAGACAATAGTTGTGACTTAATGGGGCTTTCTTCTCCTTTCTGCCACTTACTTTTAACACATCATGTATCCCTGCTAAGCCTCAGTTTCCTCATTTGTAAAATGTGCAGGAGAAAGCCTGATCTGTCTTCTTCACCAGGCAGCCGTGAAAACCGTAATCAACTACTACAGCCAGGTGCAAAGACAGCACTTTTATCAATGACAAATGGATGACGCTAGTAAGTTGGCAAGTTCCAAATTGTTTCAATAAAACCATAAAACCATTTCCACTCCAATTTCAATCCAGTAAATATCAAAGTCTATTATTCCAAGTTGAAGTGCAAAAAAAAAGATCAAAGTTACCATGTTAAGAATCAGCACTTCACCTTCTAGGACCACGGAAATAATTACGTACCCGTCCCAACCATATCCTTCAGTGCCCAACAGAGGGTAACAACTGTTTTCTTGAATGAAACTCTTAGTGTGTGCTCTCCCTCACTCACACACACACACATGCGTGCAAAGTGAACTCATAAAACCACTGGGTTTGTTGTTGTTGTTTTTTTTTTCCTTATTCTGGCTCAGGTAATACAAATAGAATCATTATTATTACTTTTTAATTACCAGAGTAATGAAGTTCCAATTTTTCCCAAAGCTAACATCAGAATATATAAAATAGAAGATATCAAATATTGTCATTTCTAAGTTAAACTCAAGTCAAAGTCTTCCCCCTACCTGAAAGGCAGATGCTATTATGCCTTTACTGTCTAAGCTCTAAGCCTGTGCTGATAGGACAGCCACCAGACACACACAGCCACCGAGCTCTTCAGACACAATTAATGCAAACTGAGGTGGACCAGAAATGTAAAACATGCACCAGAGTTTGAAGATTCAACATGAAAAAAACAACAGCTCATTAATTTTTAAAATACTGATTACATGTTGGAATAATAACAGTTTGGATATTTGGAATTAAATAAAATATATTAAAATTAATTTTACCTGTTTCTTTTGACCTTTTTTAATGGGACTATTAGCAAGTTTAAAATGACACACTGGCTCACATCTGTGAGAAGAGGCTTCTATTGGGCAGACCTGCTCTAGAAGAATACTAAAATAAACAATATACATTCCATAAAAATTTTAATTTAAGTTCACGCATAACGTCCTCTTCACTGTATAAAAATGGGATTTGGTCTTTACATCTATGGCCACAGATGAAGTCTGCCAGACCAGCTGGCTTCCTCTGGTCACCCAGCCCGGGCTCCCTAACCTCCCTTGGGGAACAGCCAGCTGGGGAGTGCATGGAGGCCTCCCCCACAACTCTACTCCCAGGGCAGCCTTGGGACTTACTGTAGAGAAGTCATTCCTTTCAACCATTCCTGCAGAGTAAAATAACCCATGTTCTGTGCATCCAATTTCCAAGCTAGGACAAGCATAACTACCTGTAAGAAAACAAACAAAAAAAAGTTAGAAAGACCAATCAAATCAGAAGGACAGATCTCAGGAATTAAAAAGTATCAACAACTTTCCAGACGCTTCTGTTTACGGTAGTTTAGTCACCGAAGTAGGAACAGGGTAACTTCAAAGATGCGTTCTAGTTTGGAAAACGTCTAAAAAAGAGTTTGATCATTCGTCTGTTGACAAAGGCGTGGAGGAACATGAACTCTTACGATGCATGACGGTGGAAGTGTAAAGCCATTAACCTCTCCAGAGCGCAATTCCACAATATTTACCAAAATTAAAACCAGTTACTGACCCAGCAACTCCACTTACGGAAAGTTACCTTACAGATACATGTACACAAAGATGTTATTATTCAACAATATTTTCTGCAGTATTACTTACAGTAGCAAAAGCCTGAGAACAACCACACATCTATTAATAAGGGCCTAATTAAATACTTCCTTGTTGAATGCTTTCTGCACAAAGAAATATTATGCCACCCTTAAGACAAATGAAGTATAGCCATCAGCAGAAATGGGGAACAATCTCCAAGGTTTATTAAGTGAAAAGAGCAGGTGCAGAGCAGAGGGATACAAAAAAAAAAAAAGGTGGGGGGGGTGCCTGGGTGGCTCAGTGGGTTAAAGCCTCTGCCTTCGGCTCGGGTCGTGATCCCAGGGTTATGGGATCGAGCCCCACATCGGGCTCTCTGCTCAGCAGGGAGCCTGCTTCCTCCTCTCTCTCTCTCTGCCTGCCTCTCTGCCTACTTGTGATCTCTGTCTGTCAAATAAATAAATAAAATCTTTAAAAAAAAATAAATAAAATTTTAAAAAAAGGTGGGTGATGGGCCATATATAATAATGGAGTCGTATCACAGACCACAATAATGTTTGTGAATTTAACTGTATAGAGACTGGAGGAAAATTATCTGAGAAGAGCCCAACATTCCACTTTAAAAAGCGCAGTGCCTGGACCGAGCACAGGCTGAGTGGCCCAGCCCCATCACTTCTCAGTGGGACACTGCTCTGGCTTCTAGGGAACCTTCAGAAACGCTGTATGAGGAACTGTGACAACCCTAGTTTACGGCACAGCTTATTACTTAGCAGCTTTAGAGAAAAGACGGCCCACAGATCCTGATGGTGAGCTTAATAAATGCCTGAAGGTGTAAAGTCAACGTTTCAAAGGTATGTCCAGCTTCTAGCTGTTCAGGGCTCCACACAGCGACAGAGCTGACCCTGCCCATCCATAAGTGTGGAAGAGGAGGAAGCCTTCCCATCTCATCGACCTCAAAGACCCAACATAAGACGAGGAGTAACTGAAAAGGAAAGGTGGTCAGCCCTAGACAGGTAAAGAAAGAAGAGGGATGGGGATTTGCTAGGACCATCCCACCACTCTGTGGGGCTGGTTATCTCTGGACAGTTGTCCATACCTAAGGGACACCCGAGTCCTGAACCAGGGCTATACACTGACGAATGGCTTCATGTCTGCCTGTTGTAAGAACAACAAAAAATGGGAAGAAAACAGATGTTTCCGCAAACGTTGGCCAGGGACTAACATGTTCCATGTTTGGCAGTTAATCTGATTTCTTTCCACAGGACTTGAAGGCTTCATTTCAGCTACCAGAAGAACTTCCCTAAACATCAAGCCACCAGCCATATGGCCCCACTGAGTCCAACGGTGATGGTGGTAAGAGGATGACATAACAGGAAGAAAGTAAGGCAAGCAGTCAATTAGAAATCACTTGAGATGATTTAATTAGCCTCTGAGAGCCAACACACACATTAAGAACTTCAGAACAACAGTATTTAGGAGATGCAGCAAGTCTGTCCTTTTGTTCGCCAACAAGCTAGTTTGTAGACTAAAAATGTCCAGTTTTTTCTAATTTCTAACTGCAAGATTAATGAAAAGCTTTCTCTTCACGCTGACTTTATGGTGAAATTTCCACCTTGGAAATTATTATCTGTGAGAACTGATTCTCTAAGCCTTTTCACCAACTCTCAATTAAATCAATACATGTCAATTTTGAAAGTTACTACGGTTCTTAGATTAAAAAACCTAGATTACTAGGTAGATTACTAGCACTGATTAGTAAACCAATGTTTCTACATACCACGCATATCATCACAAAATATCATTGCTTAACAGGTTAAAAAATTTTAACTTAAGAGACCAGAGGGCCACTCAGAAGAACTTCCCAAAAAGAGCTGACATGTTCTTCCAAATATTTACACAGTAGTGGATCTCTCCCTAACCCTTAGCTTTTCTTGGGATTTTGACTCTGGCATATCAATTTACCTAGGTGAAATGACCCACATTTTCTAATTCAAACTTGGTGTCTTCTCACACAATATCTATACTCAATCCTCTACTGGAGAGATTTAAAGTTCACATAAACACTTATTAAAACAACGGTTAGGGGGCGCCTGGGTGGCTCAGTGGGTTAAGCCGCTGCCTTCGGCTCAGGTCATGATCTCAGGGTCCTGGGATCAAGTCCCGCATCGGGCTCTCTGCTCAGCAGGGAGCCTGCTTCCCTCTCTCTCTCTCTGCCTACCTCTCTATCTACTTGTGATCTCTGTCAAATAAATAAATAAAATCTTTAAAAAAAAAAAAAACAATGGTTAGAACACAGAAACACACACACACACACTAACATGCAAGAAATGTGGCTAAAAAGCCAAGTCAATATTTGCGATGAGTATTTCTTTACACACACACACACACTAACATGCAAGAAATGTGGCTAAAAAGCCAAGTCAATATTTGCGATGAGTATTTCTTTACACACACACACACACACACACTAACATGCAAGAAATGTGGCTAAAAAGCCAAGTCAATATTTGCAATGAGTATTTCTTTACACAAAATGGACTTTTTCTTATGGTAGCTAATCAGGATGCTAATTACTTAAATAAAGGATTTTGTTGTTGCTTTAGTAAATGACAGCACATTTGAATTTTACGAGCCTGCTTAAATTTTATAAGCCGTAAGTCTCAGGCAAGGTGAGGGCTTTACAACTTTTTTTTTTTTAAAGATTTTATTCATTATTTATTGCTTCCCACTGAGTAGAGAGCCCAATGTGGGGCTCGATCCCAGAACCCTGGGATCATGACCTGAGCCAAACACAGACACTTAATGACTGAGCCACCCAGGTGCCCTACAACCTACTTTTAAAGTGTTTTCAAGTGCTAAGTCAACAGAACAGACAAGCCTTAAAAAAACTATCTCACCACTTATTTTTCAAATGTTAACACTTCCGATATTGGAATGCGTTCACAAGTGAAGCATATCAGTCTACTTAGCAACATGTTTTCCTTTCTTAGTGATGATATAAAATGCAACTTCTATTAGTGGTGTCTTAGAACTGAAGCACGGTAATAAATACTTCAGGATAATATTCTGAATTCGGTCTCCTGGTTTTCAGTGCGATTTCACATTAAAAGACTATTTCTTTTCCTACAGAATCAAGAACTGAAGGCCTCATCACTGCTCCCCAAAAGGACAGTAACAGCAGCTCTCGGTAACTGAGTACAGCTATCTGAAGAACTAGAATCAAGGGCGGCACTCGCTCCTCTCCAACAGCCTTCCCTGTCCCCGGGAGTAAATGCTCCCGCAATGCCTCTCACACTGACCCGTCCTGATCTCCTCCCCTCCGGGCCCTGCTGGCCACCCCTCCTCCCATCCAGACTGACAGCTGTGCTCCTTTAGGTCCACTCTCGGGCCAACTCACTCTTACCCCTCTTACCATTCACTCCAGAAAACACTCTGCCAACCTCGGCCCAGCCACCATCAGGAAATTTCCTTCATAAAGCTGGTGAAATATTCTTTTCTGTGTCTATGACTGGCAGTCTATGGGTCTCATCAGGCAAAGACTCTTTACTGGCCCAGTTGTCCCTAAACCTTTACAGCAGGCTGAATAATTTATTAGTAAGATTCCTGAACTAGATCACATTAAGATAAAAAAATATAAGACAGAAATCCATGTAATAAGCTAAAAGCTCTTTAGAAATGTGAAGCATTGGGGGGAGTTAGGGGAGGACAGAGGCATGGAAATGTTAAGGGTAAAGAAAAGTTTTAAGAAAAAGGTGTGACGTCTTCATTTCTAGTTGTCTTCAAGAGCATGGGCACCAGTGATCTTGCCAATAAGAGTCTGAATGAGAGGGCTGATCCTTTGAGATCTCTTCTAGATCATAAATTCATTTAGGAGCTAAGACATATTTGTTAAATCGGAGGCTAATGCAATATTAGACTGCATGGTTAATGAGCCAGGGCACTTGTACGAGTACCGGTTTTCATTTCAGTGTAAGAGAGATGATGTAGGAACAGGAAAAAATGTTCAACAATACCATGATGATAAGAATTAAGAAAAAATAATTAAGTGTATAAAGCAACTTCTAATTAAATTTTTTTAAGGACATGCTTAGAGCCTTTATATACTAAAAAGCAATCCCTGTGTTAAATCTGATCGGAAGTGAAAGAGCTATGAAAAATTCTTGATCATTACAACCTACTCAAAACCCTGATGAATAATTAATTATTCAAAGATCTGGACAAACTCTACATTGGGCTGGAACAACTACAGAGGGGGACAGATAGATTGTGACTCAGTCTCCCAACTGATCTCCCACTGAAGGCACACAGGCCCATACCACTCTTTAAACATCTAGCCTAATTACTTTATTATAACCAGGCCTTCCAGATACAAGAACATAAACAAGAACAAAATGACTAATCAGTCACAACCATACCAATTGCAACGAAAAGATTTTGCTTAAAAATCAAATTAGATTGGAACTTGTTGCCTAGATTGCCTCATAAAACTAACGCACCGTTACTTTTTTACTGTTGCTTTATTTGTCAAGGGACAAAAGAGGTAAGGAAAGTAGTCAACTGATTTGCCTACCTTAATAGGCTACACTTACATTTTCTGGTTCGACACCAATGTCTTCACAGAATTTCTCCATGCCTTCAGGGCCTACGACATCATCAGTACCTGCGATGAAATGAAACCTTATATAAATAAATTAAATCTTACCAGGTACACTATTACGCCTATAGTAGTGTTATACAGTGAAAATATGACTAAAGGAAACTAAAATCAAGTAACACTTACAGGCCATAATCCTTCCTGAAAAAAGAAGTCACCAAGTATAAACTAGAAAATATTCTGGAATTTCCATTACTTTTTAAAGGATTCGGCTCTGCACAATGATTTAAGTCAGTTTGTTGCCACGTCTTCCAACCTGAGGACACAGGCTGGAGATAAGGCTACCTGAGTTCAACTCCTCCTCGTTCAAGGAGCTCACAGCTCTATCTTATTTTGGTGATGATTTCAATATATACAATAATCTCTGGAAACCCAACAGAGAACCTAACATTCTTTACAAAATTAACTGGGAAATAACGTAATTGCTTCTCTTCCGTAGGAGAAAAGCAAGCAGTCTTTCTGTTCTCGATAAGGCAATAAAGCCTCTTTCTTCCCACTCCGGCTTCAGCTTTGTTCCCTCCTAAAAGAACTGCCTACATGTTCCATCTCTACTTTATCTCCCATTCATTCTTCAACCGCTGCAATTTAGTTTCTGCTCCTCTCTCTATTGAAACTCTTCTTGCCAAGGTCACCAACGACACCTTCACTGCCAAATCTAACAGCCAGCCGGTTTTTATTTTATCTGACCTCTCTGTGCTATCTGAAACTTCCCAAGTTCTTTCTTCACAAAGTTTGCCTCCTCCCACAGCTTCTGGAAGTACCCTCTCTCATCTGGTTTTCCTCCTACTTCTCTTTTGGCTTCTTCATGCGTTCCTTTGCTTTCGCCCAACGTGTTAAATTTGACGTGCGGAGTTCCTTCTTGAAACCTCTCCTAGTCCATTCTACACCCTCTGCCAAGGAAGTTGCAAGGGCGCTCAAGCTCTCGGGCCCAGGCTTTCCCTCTTAGCTTGGGCCTGTCGACCACGCCCTGTCGAACGGCCACAGCTGCTCTCACCTTCTGCCCTGAGCCACCTCCTGATTTTCATTTTCAGCCACTACCTTACTGACTACATCATCTCTCCATGCCATGCCTGCTGATCCTCCTGCAGTCCATCTCAGCTGGGGGCCCCACCAGAAAACAGAAACCTGGGCGTCATCCTGGACTTTTCCCTTCTTCGACGCACTCCACGTCCGGTCAACTAGCAGGTGCAACACCAATTTTGTCTTCCAAATATTTCTGAGTCGCACCTATCCTGTGCTGGCCTGTTCAGGCTTTATTCTCCCATGCAGATGACCACAGCAGTCTCCTTGGGATCTCCTGAATTCCATAGCCCCACACCTCCCGACCCACCCTGCGCACGGCCACCTAAAGGAGCCATCCCAGACACAAACCCCATGCTGGCTTCAAGCCCTTCAGTGGCTCCCCACTCCCCGAGCATGAGGTCCAAAGTCTGGCATATCCAATATGGTTCTCTAGGATTTAGAGCCTCCCTTCCTCTTCAGCCTCCCATCTCTCCACCTTCAGCTCAAGTCTCTTAGAAAGAAATGAATCAATAAGCAGTCCTCAATGAATAAAAACTGAGCCCTAGAAACACTTACCTGTGGTTTGCTCCGCACACATGTCCTGCCACACAGACTGTTCTCTATGGACTCAGCCCGTCTTCCTCTCCCTTCCCCAAGTTAGCTGGCCAGCTCGTTCAGTCTTGAAGACTGAAACCAGACAGGGAGTCCTCCACTCCCCCCCACCCCGCAGAGACTGGGAGGGGCAGTCCTCTGTGACCCCGCCATGCAGGAGCGCTCTTCTCACATGTGGCCCATTTGCGTTAAGTCCTGGCTCCTTTGTCCTTCCCTTGTGAGTCCTCCAAAGTAAGAGCTACTGTATTTCCAGGGGACCCCCAGCACCCCACCTGGCACGGAGCAGTTGCTTTTAGAAAGCGTACTGAATGATTGAGTGAAGAGTGGAATACAGGAGTCGCTCTACAATCTCTGCACAGCCCCTAGATCTAGCAAGCCCTGCAGAATCCCACCATCTATCATAGCTCTGTGTCATCCAGGTAACATTTACCTGACACACGGTGGACCTTTGCTAAAGATCGAGAAAACATGGGCCCTGCCCTCCAGGAAGGAAGACAGAGCATAGGAGTAATTCCTTTTTTTTTTAATCTTTTTTTTAATCTTTTTTTTTTTTTAAGTAATCTGTACACCCAACATGGGGCTTGAACTCACAATCCGGAGACCAAGAGTTGCATGCTTAACCACCTGAGCCAGCCAGGAGTAATTTCAATACAAAATAATGATATACAGAGGCGCCTAGTGGGGCAGGGTCCACAGAGCATGCGATGCTCGATCTTGGGGCTATGGTCCAAGTGCTATGTTGGATGTAGAGATTACTTAAAAAAAAAAATAAAATCTTTAAACATAATAATAATAAACAACAATAAATGTATAAGGTTGCTGTCCTCAACATAAAATGAATATTAAAATCACCTAGAGGGCTTGTTGGAAAGTCTTATGTCATTTCCCTGCTTCAAAGCCTTGGCTCCCCTCAAGTCAAACTCAGGCTCTTCCCTTGTATGTGGCTACTGCAAATATTTTCTCTGCATGCTGTTATTCTTTGCATCACAAATGTGCTGTTTTGTTACAAAATGTTTTGTTTCACATATTCAAATCTGTTCCCCTTTTCAGGGATTTTCTTTTTTCCTCCTTTTATTTTACAGGTTTTTCTACATAGTCCTAATTTACTTATCTTGATGACTGGGGGAAACGTTATTGTTCAAACAAAAATTTAAATACTGAAATCTTTAAATAAGACTTAAATATTAAGACAATAATAAAAGGTATTATCCAAATAAAAGAACTGCATTTTTAATCCAGTTATTATGTTTTGCTACATTAACACACACACGATACAAAAGTTCATGTCAAAGTGAAAGTGAAAAAAAAATTAGAAAGCAAGTTTCCCCTCCTACCCTTCCCTATTCCTCAGAGACAATCATTTATTAAATAGTCCTTTAAATAGCTTTCCCAAAATAAGTCGCAAATAGAATTCTACAGGCATGGAATAGGTCCATGTTTATTTGCTGTTTCTGTTCGTCCATCAAATTCTCTGTGGCTTTCCAGGGAGAATCTGATCATTTCATCTCCAGCCAATGTTCGTTTTGCCTACTCCTTTGCAATGACTTATTCCCCATTCTTTCCATCTCTTGTCTAACAGCCCTGGTTCATCATTTCCAAAACGTCCGCAAATAAGCATCACCAGGGGTGAACACCCTTATCTCTCTTCACTCAAATGAAAACACATTCAGCATTTTACCACCTGACAGGCTGCAAGCTCTGGCTTTGAGGGTGGAGGCACCCACACGTGGGCAGCAGGTAAATATTCTGCAAATGACACAAGAATACAGCCACACGGGAAAACGCTCCAAGAGACAAAGTAGACTAAAAAGAAAAAGGTGTTTTCTCCCTTCCCTACCAGGCGGGCACAAATCCTCTCAGACCTTCCTGCTCTCGGACTTAGGTATGCACAAATACACAATGAAATCAATCACTTATCAGTTTACTTGCACACAAGGGTTCACACTAGGCCTGTAAATCCTGCCCCTGGCTTTGGTCCTGTGCGTACCTGGTGGTCTGCCCGGGCGAGGGCCCGCACATGCGCTCTGCTAGCGGCCTGTCTTCCATCACCCCCCTGCACAGAAGCGTGTGTACGGGTCACTGTCCTGGCCATGGTTCTACTACTCTAAAGATTCCAGTGACAACATCCAAGAAGAGTTCTTCTTGTGAGGAAATATCCACCCATTCCTATTATGCTAAGAGGTTTTGTTCTTAGGAACAGATGCCTTTTTTTGGTATCCACCGGGAGGACCCCTTGAGAGGTAGTTGCAGATGTGAAAGAAAAAGTTATTTTATAATTCATTTAAAACTCCTGTCTTTGGTTTCCATTCCTCCCAACTGGAAAGGGCTCTTCTGCTGTAACCTTGAGCCTTGTAAGGTGCCTGATTTTCCCCAGGCCTGCGCATAGGCACTTGGTGGGGCCCGGCTGACTTTCCTGCCTTGTCCACCCTCCAGCCTGGCCACTGACGCCTCTCTCTGCCAGCATTCAGCCCAAAGACGATGCTTCTCGGGTCTGTCTGTTGGCCTGCGTGCACCCCAGAGCCTAGCACCCAGCAGGCCCTCAGGGGAGGTTTGCTGACATATACCGCGTGGCTGTCATGTTAAGTTCTCCAGGGTTCTTCCTTTCCCCCAGATTCTACACGATGCCATTGTCCTATTACCTACAACACTTGCCTCTGTTGTTTCTAAAGAGCAAGTTTTAACCGTATGCCTTGCAGGGGCATGACTCTGCCCAAAGTAGTATTTTATCCTAAAAACCATAAAATAGAGCTTGTCAATCAACACTATTTAAAAGATACCCGTAATTCTACTACCTAAAACAATTTTTCTCTTTTAGCCATGGTCTTTCTCGTGCATGCACTGAGATTTAGTCGTAATCACGCTGCTCGTTGGGATCAGGAATTTATCAATTCACGTGTAGAATTCAGCCATCTTAACGCCACCATTAAGAACTGAGAATTCTTCATTCTGAATACAGAACTGGCTGACACGAAGTGGGTCAGAGGTGAAGCATGAAGGAGATGATTTTTAAAAGTTGTATCTAAAATCCTAAGCTGTGGATTGCCCTGATAACAAGCTAGTGGAGATATATTTGGAAGGCAGATATACTGACTACGCTCTAAAAAAAAGTAGCCCCCCCCACTTTCCCCACCATCCTAAGCAGGGGCCCCTCATAAATATATTTGACCTTTTTCATGGTGGCCTCAGGCCCTCACGAGAAAGCTTCCATAATGCCACGACGCTGCATCCCTGAGGCAAACAAGGCCACTGTCCCTTGCGTTACCCATAGCCTCTGTTTCCTTGCTGACAGATCACTTGGTCACTAAGCATCTGCTCCTGGTCATTAATCTCATTTTGGTAAACCCAAACACAATCCTGTCATAGAACTTAATCCAAAACAGAAACTAAGGGCCTAGAGTCAGGACTTGGGAGAACTTCTATGATCTACATGTACGTGAGTTTCCTTGTAACTCTGACATCGACAATGGCACGTGTTTGGCTTAATTCCTTATTCTTAGATAGACTTCAGAAAGTAGAAGTTATCAGGTCAGTTGCTTAGGTAACACTGGTTATTTTTCATCCTAATGGAAAGAGCTGGGACTCCTGTTTCAGAGGGAGGTCTGCCATGGGCAGTGGGGGGCAGGGTAAGGAGTGGAACGGAGAACTCTGGGAAGAAGGGAAGGGGCACCCCAGTGAGACGACTACACCACAAAGGCCCCTACCGCTCCTCTACCCACCCCAGATGAGAGTGCAAGGAGTCAAGCCCATGCCAGTTGCTCTTTCCCAAGGAAACAGAACTCACCACGGGTGCTAAAGCCTTCCTCTTGCTAGCTAGTGCCCCAATCCCCTTCCCTGCCCCCTGCAGCCTCCTAGCCTGCCGCCCCCCCCCCCCCAACTCATCCCACAGCACAACCTGACAATCGCCCTGGGTCATGTCACCATTTGCTTTTCTTGAATAATCTACAGCTTTTTTTTTTTTTTTAAAGATTTTATTTATTTATTTGACAGAGAGAGATCACAAGTAGGCAGAGAGGCAAGCAGAGAGAGTGAGAGGGAAGCAGGCTCCCTGTCGAGCAGAGAGCCCGATGCGGGACTCGATCCCAGGACCCTGAGATCATGACCTGAGCCGAAGGCAGTGGCCTAAACCACTGAGCCACCCAGGCGCCCCTAATCTACAGCTTTTATTCATGTGCTTGGGATATTAGAAGGGAAAGCAGGTATCAGCTGGAGCTCCTCGTCAGACCCAATTTCAAGCCATTTTCCCTACCAACACAGGAAAAGAAGACAAAATGGGGGAGGGGAGTAAAAACAGGGATGGCCGCACCCACAAACACTGTTTGCAGAGATGAACTGCAAGGAACCACCCGGCAGGGATTTCAAGGAACCTAAAGAATGTGGCTTAATCTTTATCCCAAATGTCACCTTCCTGAGCCAGAGAAAAGCAAACAACAAGGAAAATTGTAGCCTGCTCTTTTTAAAGGACACAGAAATGTGGCCATAGCATGAAAAAATGATGTTTGCTTGGAAAGACACACACACACATCAAAATAGCTATGCTCTGATGGCAGAATTAAGTGTACTTTTTTTTTTTTTTAAGATTTTATTTATTTATTTATTTGACAGAGATCACAAGTAGGGAGAGAGGCAGGCAGAGACGAGAGGAGGAAGCAGGCTCCCTGCCAAGCAGAGAGCCAGATGCGGGGCTCGATCCCAGGAGCCTGGGATCATGACCTGAGCGAAAGGCAGAGGCTTTAACCCACTGAGCCACCCAGGCGCCCCAGAATTAAGTGTACTTTTTGTCTGTTTAAAAGACAAAACTTTTTCCTTTTCATACCCCACTTCCATAAAAATCAATGTGAACCAAGAAAGCAAAAAACCTTCATAATCAAAGTAATATAAATATGAAAAGACCACATCCAGCACCCAAGTATCAAGCACCTCGCAAAGGGCCCACCACTTTTCCTAGGAATACAAAATGTCTTCGAGAGATTCACCTTCTCTCGATGTAACATGGAAACACATACATTCTCATACTGTAAGTATTTGTACTAAGGTCCATGCCCTGCAAACAAAATCGAGCTCCAACTAGTTCAAGCAATGAAGGAGAATTCATTAGAAAGATATCGGAGTAGCTCGCGAAAATCAAAAGACCTACAGGGAAACAGGATCATGTCCTTTCAAGTCTACCACCAGAAGAGAAAATGCTCTTCTCCTAGCTTCAATCTCAAAATCTCAGGGAATTTGATCGGATTGGCCTGGCCTGAGTTACCTGCCAGCCCCTGGAACAACTTCTGTGGCCAAAGGGACAAGGTTCTCACCAGAAAACGAACAGGGTGAGGTAGGGGATGGGATGGGGTAGGTTTGGGGGGCCGGGAATGGCAAGATCAGACCACAGGAGGAACCCTCGCTCTGACACGTAATAAAAGGGCATGTGAACCAGTTATGAAAATGTCCTGTGTCAGTACAAAGAAGGCTATTAAGCTAATGACGAGGCTTCAAAAATGACCAGCAAGAGCGGTCAGATGGCAGAGCGGAGAGGAAACCCTCCAGGTGGAGGGATGGCAGTGAGTCCCCCGAGACGGCAGTGAGTCCGGGAGCTGTCTTTTAACCTAGAGGGAGAACAGAGTTTGCAGCAGGAGGCGAGGCTGGGATGGAGTGTTAGGGAATGACATGTCCGATCTGCTCAGTTTTTTGTTTTTGTTTTGTTTTTTTAAATAAGACCACAGGAGGCCCATGAAACCTAGCTGGGAGCAGAGACAGAGGACAGGAAAATCGGTTTGAAAGGGGCTGAAATTGTCAAATGCGCAGGCTAGGAGAGGGCAGAAACACAGCAGAGAGGAAGGGGAGAAGAGTCTTCAGCTCAAACTTGTCTGGAAATATTCCTTTTCTTTTTACCCTGCACACAGCCACAGTGACAAGCCACCCTGGATTTCAGTCTGATACTATCCAACCAGCTATTGTGAGCTGCAAAAACAGGATGGAATTTGAGACACTTTAAATGACAAAACAAACATTTTCTGCCAAATGATCTTTCAAAATAGACACTTAATATACGAAATTCCATTGCACGTAAGGGTTCAAAGCAGCAAAGCTTATTTTAACTTTGATGTACAAACCAAAGAGTCACCCACTACCAGCATTCTAAGTAGGTTTCCTAGCAATCCCGACTATTTCTCCCAAGTGCATTCATCTTTTCAGTTCCCTTCTAGTGTTCTGAATTCTTTGGCTTAGCTGCTGGCTATAAATAGGACATTTGGTGACTTGTTTCGACTATGTTCCCTCTCTCAAACAGGAAGAGACAGCACACAAACCACATTAGAAAAGTACACATTTTTAAATTCTTCACTCTTTCCTAAGGTAGTCCTTACTTTCACGAGGGACAGACTCAGATCATCTGAACGAGGACCTACCTGCATATTCGTAGAACCACTCTAAGCATCTCTTACTTGAAAAGGCTTCTTCTTCTGTCTTTATTCTGGTTGACTCATATTTCCTATACATACTAGAAATGGAGAAAGGAGTCTGAAATTATTTAAAGATGCGGAGTTTCTTTTAAGTGGCAGACAGTTTTTCCTCTTTTACCCAAACCAGACATCTATTCAACCAGTATTTCCAGTATATTTTAAACATTTTGCTTCCTGCACATGGAAGCTTCAGCTTTTATAACTACAGTTTTAAATACAGTCAGACCCAAAGCAGAATTAAGTGGTAAATACTTGATACAGGTTTTGCTCTGATTAACAAGTACTCAGGAAGGACTGATTTAATATACTCCCCTCTACCTCACTAGCCAGAACGACCTACAGAATGATATAGTAAGACCCAGCCAGACCTGGCTAAGGTGTTTCCTCCCAGCAATGACCCTAGAACTCACTCGGGTCTCTGCATTAAATTCTCCTTTCAGGTCTTACAAATCAGGGTGGGCACAGAACACAGGCTAAGGAAGAACCCATCAGTATTGGACACGTCAAGGGAATATTAAGCAAATAAAAAGAAACATAAAATTATGTCCAAACGTCTAAGAGGAAAAAAACTCAGAAGAGAGAAGTACAGGAGCCTGGCTTCGGCCGCTCTCCTGTCATGCCCCGCTGGTATGAAACACCCAGCATAAGCTGCAGAACCAAGTCAGGAAGCCCAGCAGCCTCCTCCTGCAACACTGACTCTGCAGGAGTTCTGTATTTTGTGATGACTGGGACCTAAGAACCATGATGTTCCCCATCTGGGGAGGGGAGAGAAGGCAGGATCTTTAAAACAGTCCTTTCAACAAAAAATTTCTGACTATATACCTTTTCTTTTCCTCATTTATATATAAATTGCCTAAACACGTATGTGTATGCATATATATATATATATATGTCAACACTTAAGAATATAGTTTTAATTTACATATTATATATTACAAAGATCATACACAAGTACCTTTTAGTAAGAATTTATTCATGACCCAGACATTCACCAGAATATCTGTATATACCCGATTAGAGATTCTGGGTTTCCATACCGAGCATGGCTGTAGGGTATCAAGATACTGAAACAGCAAACCCCCAGTTTTGTATTTCTTCTATAGGCCATACTACCCAGAAACAAAGGTGGGACCGGCCAACGGTTCAAACAGAGAGCTTCCAATCCTGGGCCGAGACATTCTCGTCCACAGACTGTAACCGATCAACAACATGGAGACATACATAGGACGCTGCTATGTTTGAACTGCTTTGAAGTACTCTACAGAAAAAAGGACAATTGAGCACTATTTGGTAAATAAAAGATACCGATACATGTGATTACATGAATGAACCTCAGAAACAACAATGCTAAGTCAAAGAAGCGTGACACAAACACACTACTCATGTGAAATGCCCAGGAAAGGCCAATCTGTACACGGCCACTAAAAGGGGGGTTGTGGGCATCTGGGGGTGAGAACGGGGTTGGGGGGGACTGTGAATGGGCCTCAGGGATCTCACTGGGGTGGTGGACATCTTCTAAAACTGGTTTGTGTGATGGTTGCGTTAACTCTTAACTACTTGGTAAAAATCACTGAATTGTAACGCTTAACGTGGATGAGAGCTACGGTATGTAAATAAAGTTGGTTGTTTTTTTTTAAAAGACCAAGAATGAAACTCAGCCAAAGCTACAGACCCCTATCCCTTGGGTGGCCAGTGAAATGCTATCCTATCGGCAAGAGGACGTCACACCCTCCCACAATGCAGCTACCGGTCTCTAAGCAGCTTTCTCATACGGAGTTATCCCAGCGTGTGGTAGAAGGAACGAGGGCTGTGGATAGAGTCACAAACTCCATGTGACTATTAGCATTTAAAGCTCCATGACCAGAGCATCAACACCACCAAAGAAGTATCAAGTGACTGGCTTCCCAAAGCTGAAAATCACTGGTCGAAACCTTGCTGGTGATTGTCTTAGTCACTGCTACCTTCTTACAGATCACATTTGCTGCTTATCTGGGGTAGGACGAGGGATGGCCATGTTTAGAGTTGAGTTCTCTATCCTTCCAAATGAGGCAGAGCATATTAAGTACCATGGCAAGAACACAACAGAAAAATCTCATCTAATCCCCTTGGTTCATAGATGTGAATGTTCAGGCCCATGAGTGAAGTAACCTACAGAGCCAGAATGGAGAAAAGTGGAAAAAAGGCAGAAAAGATTAAAATTATGATGTCTGTTCCCAACGGCTCATGAAAATCCAGGTGAAAGAATAAAGATGTCTAAGGTAAGTCTACTGACTTTCAGAGTGACCAAATTCAACAGTGCACTTGTCTGAAAGAGAAGTGGTTTGCAGGGTCTTCTTTTTCACAGTTTCTAAGAAATTCTCACTCATCTGAGACTGGTCGGCCCGACTAACACTCCAAGCAGGCTCAGAGCGGCCAGGCCCCACGGCGCTCCCCCAGCCACTCGGCCGTGGGGGCCCTCGTGAAAGCAATTATGGATTCCTGTGATTGTGCTTGGCGAGACCCTCTTAGAGGACAGATACATACCAATCCTGAGGTCCTCAACGGGCACAGACGGCAAGCCCTTGAAAGGAAAGAAAGAGACTCTACACCAGTTTTGGTGGCTCAACGGACCGAGATAAAAGTTCAGTTTCTAAGAACTCGACTTACCTAATTTGGATTTCATTCATAAACCCACACATAAAATAAATATCCCAAGATAATTACACTCTGAAAGTGTGCCTCTTTGATACACGTCATCGTGTCTGATCTACTGGCTCTGCGACATACCCATCGTGTCTACTTTTCTTGGCGGATAAGTCATCTCCGGACGCAGGTCTTCTCTTTTTCCTCGGCGGCATCACTTTACTAAAGCAGTCTGAAGAGCTGCACGAACGCAGGCTTCCTAGGGACAAAGGGCCACAGGGCACAACAGCCAGTTTAGCCACATCCTACATCCCCAGAGAGCGCCACCCGCCAAATTAAGAATGTCTGCGGCTTGTACTGTAAAGGGTTTTGATGTTATTTGTAAATGTTCTAAGGTGAAAAAAAAGGTTTTTGGTTCCTCTTTGGGAAAATGTTATAGTCAAGAAATAAACCTAGCAATGACACAAATAAGTTAATATCCCCAAACCCCCGGAAAAAAACACATTAGAAACGGAAGTTATCATGATTTCCATTTACTCTCCAAAAACACTAACGTAAATCATCAAAGCTTTCGGTCTCTTTCATAGGTCAGTGTTCCTTCAAAAGGAACTAACTGCACTGCTATCTCATTTGTGTATTTCATTAGGCAAGGTCAGATCAACCAGTAACCTTGACTCTGAAACACAAACAAGCACATTAGTCCCAATACTGTTAAGCTTCAAGGGATAGCTGATATCAGAAAAACAAGATTTAGATTTTTTGGACAGAAGCCCGACAGGATCTTGAGCAAATTTCCATACCAATTTTTAGTCTGCTTCTGCCACTTTTGGTCAGGATTTTCAGAATTAAACCTTCCTTTGGTAAAAGATATTAAAATGTACTAACAGATGATCCCAATAGGAAACACGTACAGGGACCTCACGGTGAGCCAGGCCCAGTTTCTAACACTTATAGGATGTCTTTACTTGTTAACCACCTACCCGGCTTATGAAAAGAGAATCCTCGTTACTGTCTATGCCGATGAGAGAATGGGGGGCAGGGAGAGCTTAGGTTAAGTGGCAAAACTGGAGTTCAAACCCAGACAGTCTTGCTTTGGACCATCTAAAGCCATTACAACTTACAAAACAATTATAAGATCATTAAAATGTGTCCATCCTGGCACAGGGGCTACCGGATATGCCGTCTGGGTCCCACACTAACCCCGAATGTCAGTCTGGCAAGGTAGAGATTGTTATCTCTGCTCGACAGAGGGGAAAAACCAAAGCTTGGACATTCAAGTGGTTTTCCAAGGTCCCCAAAGTGTAGAGGGGTGAATTCAGGGCCCCCATGTCTCTCCTCCTTCCACTAGTCCCTTGGTAGAAGGCCCTGGGCTCTCCCTGAGTCAGAGGACAAGAGGGAGCTTAAGGAAGGGTGCTGGGGACACCTGGGTGGCTCAGTGGGTTAAGCCTCTGCCTTCAGCTCAGGTCATGATCCCAGGGTCCTGGGATCGAGCCCCACATTGGGCTCTCTGCTCAGTGGGGAGCCTGCTTCCCCCTCTCTCTCTGCCTGCCTCTCTGCCTATGAATGATATCTGTCTGTCAAATAAATAAATAAAAATCTTTAATAAAAAAATAAAATGAAAGGAAGGGTGCTGGTGATCTGCATTCAGTGAGTAAGTTTATGTGGCTTGGTCCATCACTGACCTATTCTGGTTCATCATTTTAAGAGCAAGAACTATGATGCCTCCCTCTCGGGACTTTCGTGAAGAAACACATGCCCTGGAAGTGCTTCGGCGCCAAGCACTGTGTGTAGAGAGGTGGCGGGGGTATAAACAGACACGCGTTCTAACGGCCAGAACGGAGGGATGCCCGCGCTGCTCAGGCAGACCCTAGCGCCCCGAGTGTTCACGGCCACCGTGGATGTAGGCCTTGCTAGCATCCCCATTTTCACAGATGAAGATGCTGAAGAGAGACTAAGTCCAATCCAGAAAGCAGCAGGTGAAGTGGATGACGGAAGCCATGCAGCGAAGTCCTCGTGCTCAGCCACTACTCAGTGTCGCCTCTCTGAGGCCTTCTGAGTGGAGACGGAGAAGCAGAAAACTCCGGACAGAGCCCCAGGAGACGGGTGAATGCATAAGGGCTCAGAAAGACCTGGGCGGGGAGAAAGCGTCATGCCCTACAAGCCAAAGGAGGAGAGCGGGTTTGGAGGTGTGGTCCAGGGCAGCCGAGGGCAGCCGAGGTCAGCTCGGGAAGGAGCGGAGGCCCCCACCGGACTAGGGGCTGAAGGCCCGCAGCAGGGGGCGGGGGCGAGGGTGGAGGCCAGGCTGCAGCTGGCCTGCCTACAGAGGGATGCGGGTGAGGGAGCCCGCACAGGGCACACGGCAGCTCTTTCTAGAAACCTGCTCTGAGGGAAGGGAGACAGCCATCCATAGCTAAAGGTCACAGCCCCAGGAAGAGCGATGATCAGAAATGGAACCTAAATCCCGGTTCACAATGAGGTTCACGGCTGGTGCTAGGTTCCCAGGGCGACGTGCTGCAGGCACACATCGGCCAAGAGCACCTCTTCTGTAATAAGCCATGACCACAGCCCAAATGGGGTGGCTGCCCAGTGCCAGGCACTGAACGATGCACGAGCTCAAGGATCCTGCCTCCTCCTCTAGCTCAGAAGCAGACCCCACACAGGGCTAAAAAGACAACCCGCAGTCACCCTTCTCCAGCTCCCGACCAGATCCTGTGCAAGGATGGCAACAGAGAGTTTTTTGGAGACAAAAGGCAGACGGTATCTCTGACCCCAGCAACAGCAGTGGCAACTAAAGAGGAAGGTGGGGAAAGTGCCTCCCACCACCGCACACACCCCATCTTCCCTACAGAATGGTCCTGTTTATAAATAACACTAAAGCGTACAAAAAGGTCCAAAGAGTTTCACAGTGACCCAAGCTTTTTTAAAAAAAAAAAAGAAAGAAAGAAAGAAAAAGATTTATTCTTGTCCATGAACGCTTTGGGGTAAGGTCTGCAAAGTGTAACAGTGCGTCCTGCCTGGCTGGAAAGCCGGCCACACGGCTTGGAAACAAGTGTGTCCGAGGAACAGCGAGTGTTGGCGAGGACGTGGGGCTAGCAGGACCATTGGGCACTGTTGGTGGGCAGGCAAGCTGGTGCAGCCACTCTGGAAAATAGTACGGAAGTCCCCCCAAAATTGAAAATTCTGCTGCTGGGTCTTTATACCCGAGGAAAACAAAAACACTAATTTGAAAAGACTATATGGGGCGCCTGGGTGGCTCAGTGGGTTAAAGCCTCTGCCTTCAGCTCAGGTCATGATCTCAGGGTCCTGGGATCGAGGCCCGCATCGGGCTCTCTGGCTCAGCGGGGAGCCTGCTTCTCTCTCTCTCTGCCTGCCTGTGTACCTGTGATCTCTGTCTGTCAAATAAATAAATAAAATCTTTAAAAAAAAAAAAGACTATATGGACTCCAATGCTGGGTGCAGCATTATTTACAACAACCCAGAATGGGAACAACTTCAGTGGCCAGCAATAGATGAATGGATAAATGGATAAAGAAGATGTGGGGTATACATACAGTGGAATATTATTCGGCCATTAAAAAATAATGAAGTCTTGCCATTTGCAACAACAGGGATGACCTGGAGAGTATTATACTAAGGGAAATAAGTCAGAAAAAGACAAACACCGTATGGTTTCACTTATATATGGAGAATCTAAAAAAAAAAATGAAAAAACAAACAGAAACAGACTCATAAATAACAAAGAACAATTTGGTGGCTGCCAGGGGGGGAGGTGGGCTGGGCGGATGGGCAAAATAAGTGAAAGGGATTAAGAGGTACAAACTTCCACTTATACCTAAGTCACAGGGATGCAAAGTAAAGCACAGGGAATAGAGTCGATAATATTGTAATAGCCTCGTAGGGTGAGTGATGGTAACTACGCTTATCCTGGGGAGTCCCGTGTAATGTACAGAACTGTCCAATCAGTATGTCGTACACCTGAAACTAATACAACACTGTATGTCAACTACACTTCAATTTTAAAAAAGGAAGGAAGGAAGGAAGAGTGGTCTGTCTTAAACCTCAAAGCTCACTTTCCCCTCCTTGATGTCTATGTATAAAGAGAAGTTGGGGAGCCTGGGTGACACAGTCCGTTAAGCATCAGACTCTTGATTTCAGCTCAGGTCATGACCTCAGGGTCATGAGATCGAGCTCTGCAACTGTTTAAGATTCTCTCCCCCTCCTCCTGCCCCTCCCTGCCCCCTTCCACATTGCTCACTCTCCTTCTCCCTCTTGAAAGAAAGTCATTTCCATCCAGTACTGGGGATGGGTTGGTTCTGAGCACCTCATGTAGTAATAACCACCCCCTTAGACCAGTGTCTGCAGAACATGGAGGAAAACGCACCATGCCCCCTCAGCCCACAAACAATGCACACTGTTTAAGGTAGTGTCTCCACCAACGTTCACCAATAAAGGTTAGGCCACGAGCTCCTCTGCTATCTGCTTCCTCGTGGACACACTGGCACAACGTCTAGCTTTCGCTGAGGCCGACTTTTCAAGGGTATCCTATTTTTGGAAAATATACAAACATCTTAAGTTCACTTGTTCAACTTTCTCTTATTTTCTTCCTCATTGCTGAATGTTTTCTGTGAAAAGTTTCACAAATCACTCTTTTTTTGGTGGTTGTGTAAAAATGCACTCCTATTTGAGCCCCATTTCGGCGTTTTATTCTTTGCTTAAAATTTTTATCTTCTAGCTCGGCTTTGGCTTAGATCGCTCTACTCTAATGACAGCATAGGCGAGTGGCTATATGGGGCCATCTTTCACCAAGAAACAACGTCCGTTCACCTTCCCAGGGCCCTCACTGGCTCGCTGACCCATTTACCCCGCCTCAGAGGAAAGGCGTGTCAAACTCCTCCCCGAGTGTAGATACAAAGGGCCATACGGCATAGCTCCAGAGGTAGAACCCTAGAACCCGTACTGTTAGGGAAAAGTTTCAGGCTACATGAAGCAATTTTTTAATGCTGAAGAAAGCAAGTTTGCTTACAATACACTTTGCCACATGAACCAAATCAACAAAATACACAGAGAGCACACAACTCAAGGCTTATGTGCTCCAAACCTGCTCCCCTTCCCCCCACCCCAACAGAGTTCCAGGGAGTCTGCCTGAGCAAGGGCAACACCGAGAGTTTGTAAGTGCACACACAAAGGTACACACTGGCATGGAGGGCCCCATCTGGTTCACCTGTGCGTACACAGCAGCTAATACAGTATCTTAGAACAATAATAAGATACACACATTACCGAGAATCCTACAGGAGGCTCGCAATAAATAAACGTTCTTAAAACATGTGTAAATCAAATTCTAAAAAGTCAGTACAGGGGCGCCTGGGTGGCTCAGTGGGTTAAGCCTCTGCCTTAGGCTCAGGTCCTGATCTCAGGGTCCTGGGATCAAGCCCTGCCTTGGGCTCTCTGCTCAGCAGGGAACCTGCTTCCTACCCACCCCCCACCCCCGCCTGCCTCTCTGTCTACTTGTGATCTCTGTCAAAGAAATTTAAAAAAAAAAAAAAAAAAAAAAAAAGTCAGTACGTTTCCTCAGTGCCTTTCCAGATATTTAAAATACCAATGAATAGACAGTATATCATCATTTCAGATTCTTTTTTTCTGTTTGTCAATAAAATGAGCACTCAACTTTAAGTCGCCTGGCAAGTAGGGCTTTTTTTAAACAAAAATACTCGAGAATGTTTGCTTTTTTTTTTTCTTTTAAGATTTTATTTATTTATTTGACAGAGGGAGATACAGCAAGAGAGGGAACACAAGCAGAGGTGTGGGAGAGGGAGAAGCAGGCTCCCTGCCAAGCAGGGAGCCAGACACAGGGCTCGATCCCAGGACTCTGAGATCATGACCTGGGCGGAAGGCAGATGCTTAATGACTGAGCCACCCAGGTGCCCTGAGAATGTTGCTTCTTAAAATAACTCTGTAATGTCTTTTTATAATAAAAATTATAATCACTTAAATGAATATTTTATCAATTTGTATTTATTTGTATCATTAAATTTTGGCTTTACTGACTCAGAATTTATTAATCTACTTCAATTAAACTTTATTTTTAAACTAAAAAAAATTTATAAAAATGTTATGAAATGTTGTCTCCTTCAAAGAATAGACTATTTTAACCCCCAGAAGTAGCTATGGAAGTACAATCAATGTGACATTATCGATCGAGGCAAAATGTAAAGGCAGACATTTTAAAGAATAACTCTGAAGCATTTTTAAAGTTATCCTCACAAATCTGAGAAATATTATTACCGTCCCAATTCTACAGATGAGAAAACTGACCTATAGAGTTGAGCACCCAAAAGTTCCTAGATCAATAAGTACTTAACAAAGAAAAAGCAACTTCCATAGATGAGCTTTAAGAAACCCCAAAATTCATTTGAAATGATCACAGGTACAAGTTTTCATTCTTTGCCAATCATCTAAGAGAAAGCACTGAATGAAAAAGATTTTAAAGATCCATCTTACATCATGAGAAATATTTGGCAGATACACAGGAAAGAAAAGCCTTTTGATAATAATAATAATAATAATAATAAGGAAAGAGGAAGAGGGAGAGAAGAATCTCATCTAACAATCACAAACTCTGACATTCTTTAATATTATCTTGATGTCCTGGTGTTCAGTCTCAGTATTTCTACACTAGATGGACAGTCTGAAATCTACCCTGATGCTGGTGTGTGTGTGTGTGTGTGTGTGTTAAGAAGGCAATAAAAATTGCTTATATTTTTTACCCAAGGGTTATGACTTGAGTTCAGGTTCCCTTCTTTTTGATTTAGTGTTAAAAGAACTTCGGATCACTAAAGTGGATCCAAAGTGATCTCAGGTACTAAAGAGAACAAATGAAATTTCTACTTACTGCCTACATTTTCAAATAAATCGGGCAGTCAGTGAAATCTTTTCACATTAAACAATCAGAAATACTGCCAACATCCTTCAGCTTATTTAATAGTTGGTCCCACAAAATCTATTTTAAACAGCAACTCAAGTTCACCTGGATCAGACCAAAGGCTGTTTAATGACTATCCGGCTTGCTGTTTTGAGGATAATTTAGCTAAACGTATTACTTTTTTTTAAAAGATTTTACTTATTTTTCTGATAGAGAGAGAGATCCCAAGTAGGCAGAGAGGCAGGCATAGAGAGGGGGAAGCAGGCGCCCCGCTGAGCAGGGAGCCTGATGTGGGGCTCGATCCCAGGACCCTGAGATCATGACCTGAGATGAAGGCAGAGGCTTTACCCACTGAGCCACCCAGGAGCCCCACTTTTTTCTTTTTAAGATTATATTTATTTGAGAGTGTGTGCACGACAGGGAGAAGCAGACTCCCCACTGAGTAGGGAGACTGATGCAGGGCTAGATCCCAGGACCCTGAGATCATGACCTGAGCCTAAGGCAGATACTTAACTGAGCCACCCAGTCATCCCTAAACCTGTTATTTTTAATAAATAGTATCTAAGTAGGTGCTCCACGGCCTTTTCTTTTTTAATCTTTTTGTTTTGGGGCCTCAAGAGATCCATAAAATCAGAGAATTTGTCTGACTTTTCCTTACAGCGTAAATGCATGTTCTGACACAAAAAAACTCACTAATTTTTCGTTTTATTGAGTTTATTATAACCTTGTTTCACTTAATAACATACACAGTTCATTCTGCCACTTCAGTACTTTTCATATGGCTGTTTCGCCTCACTCGTCACTGAACAATGTCACAAAGACATAGTGATTTCGGTTGATAAACAGATCACATTTCAAAACACCTTTCTAGTACCTAATATTTTCTTTCATGTCCTGGAACAGATCACTGAACTACTTGCTTGCCTGAGTGAAACTATTTGGGTCTAAATGGGAAATTTTTTCCCTATTTAAGACAAAAAAATTTTGCCGTTCCTTTCTAAATACGGACTTCTGACATCTGTCATCTTTCTCCTCCTTCGTTGTTTTTTGTCCTTTCCATTTGGCTTTTCTTATTCATTCCCTATAATCTGGATTTGGGGCTACTTGTCCAAGATGAACTCTCTCTGTCTCTCTTTTTCTTTTTTTTGGTGGGAGGAAGACCGAAAGCAGCAAAGGAAAGTTCTGGAAGAGACAGAGCAGGAAGACAGCAGCCTCTCTTGGACTTAGGACTGGCTCCTGCATGTACAGTTTCTTACAGAGATTGCTGAGACTATGGCTGAGCCAAAAAGGTTCAAAGCAGCATTACGGTGATTAATGTTCTCGGATTTCCAAACACAACAGATTTAATGTTTGATTTTTAAAGCACACTCTGTCAGGTATGGTAATCACAAGCGATGCTATAACCAAATGGGCAAATGCTAATGAAATGGACTATTTGAAGAAATTACTAATGCTAATCGACACTGACAGGCACGTACGAGGTGCCAGGCATTGCATCAGCACGTTACATTCCAAACAGCACACATATGCTCTGTCCCGCAAGGGTGAGAGAGGAGGTATAAGGCCAGCTACATTTTCTACTTTCGTTTTCTTAATTATAGTTTCCAATTTTTAAATTGCCACATTCAGGTTAAATGTTTAGACATAAAATTACTATAGTAACAATATTCATTTGAATCTAAAGTTCAGAGTTAACTACATAATGTACAAAATTCAGAACTTAAGAGGTTTTATTACTTCTGCTAAAGAAGAGACAACCTCAAGGCTGTACCAACACAAAATTCAGTTTTCAATCAAAATTGCGTGAACTCGGAAGTTTAAAAAACTCCTCAGAGCCCACCAATACATCAGTTCAGAATTGGAGAGAAACGTGCTTTACTTCTGAACTATTAAAACTGGCCCTGAAAATTTTATTTCAGCATAATTGGGAGCAGCCGAGTCAAAGAGACTTAAATGTGTACCAGTAGGAGGCTGCGGAAACATTATGATAGATCCATCAACTTTCAAAATGCAGAGACATGAAAATATAAAGCAGATGCTTTATAAATGTGCTACTAGAAAACAATCAAGATATACTGAGTGACAAACACAAGAGGCACATACAAATATATATTGTTGGGGGGCTACCATCAGCATTGGGGAGACAAACAAGAATCTAAGAGTTACCCCTAGAGAGTCAAATGCAGACTGCTAACAGGGGAAGACAGCTGGGGGCAATAAAATGGAAAAGAAACTTTCATTTTTTTAGTTTATACCTTTTCGACATTTCTTTTAAAACCACGTGCACACATTGTTTTCAAAACGTATTAAGCAAATTGCTTTTGATTGCCCTTAAGTTGATTTACTGACACAGAAAGATCAGGTGAAGGGAGCCTCTGTGGCCTGGCCTTCTAGAACACTCCTAGCACAGACTCTGCCCCCCACCCCACCCCACCACCCACCACCTCTCTCACTCCTTGCCCTGGAAGGAGGAGTGTCTGATCAAATTAGTGGTCCAGGGAGAAAGAGCTGAGCAGAGGGGCCCAGCCCTTCTGAACTCCCTCTCAGGCCCTGAGGGGCACAGCAGGTGTGCCGGCCTGGGCTCATCCGGCTGTGGCGGTGACTGGGCGTCAGGCTATCTCACTCTGGTGAAATACAGAAAAGCCTCCGCCTTCTCGCTGCACATCAGAGCTGGGTTCTCCAACAAAACTGTTACTTCAATCTCCATCTTACACCTAATTTTCAACTGGTTCTGAACCAATCTGGAGGAGAAGGTGGGAGAGTTCTAAATCCCCAAACCTCCAAGATATACCATTAAATGAAAAAGAAAAAGCAAGATGCTGTATAGTATGTACATTATGATCTTAGAGATGCTAAATTTTTAAAGTACTATAAAAGTATATGCATACATACAATTGTCTGAAAGAACACATGTTAAACAGCATCATGGGGAAGGCTGGATTGGGAGATGAGGAGGACTGTCGCTTTTTACTCCATTCGCTTTTGTGCTGTTCAAAATTCACCAACAAGCCTGTACTCCTGTGGTCATTTTCAAAAACTCTAAATACATTCTAATGATTTTTGCTGGGAGATGTAGTAACCACAGATCAAGTCCAAGTTTCTGAACCTTCGGATTAGCAACAGTTTGGGGAAGTGGTTCTCAAAGGGTGGTCTTCTGACCAGCTGCACCAGCATCATCTGAGACCTTGTTAGAAATGCACACTCTAGGGGCGCCTGGGTGGCTCAGTGGGTTAAAACCTCTGCCTTCAGCTCGGGTCATGATCCCAGGGTCCTGGGATCGAGCCCCACATGGGGCTCCCTGCTCAGCAGGGAGCGTGCTTCCTCCTCTCTCTGCCTGCCTCTCTGGCTGCTTGTGATCTCTGTCTGTCAAATAAATAAATAAAATCTTTAAAAAAAAAAAAAGAAATGCATGCTCTAGGGCCCCAGCCCCAGTCTACAGAATCAGAAACTCTGGGGGAGGAGATTAGCAATCTGTTTTAACATGCCCTCCCTAGAGGGTTATAAGCTAGCTAAAGTTTAAGAACTACATACAGGACTAGAGAATTGTTTGTAATTATTAATTTCCATTTTCCAATTCATAAATCCTCAAGACCTATACAACACATACATCCAACACTCTACTCATCTATCAAATGATCGGTCATCTCAATTCAATAACCATTTGTGGGATACTTTTCGAACTGCATCACCATAGTAAGTTTTTAGTATAAACTAAAATACTTGAGTAAGGAAACAGTACTGTGAAACCACTAGGGAGGATTCCCAGCCCCTTTAAAGGGACTGAATTACTCTGACAGAAGCCAGAGCCCCACAGCAGATATGCTGCTGGGAGGGAGCTATAACACGGCTTCCCTCAGACACCCTGAGAAACACCTCCACCAAGTAACAGCTTGTTGGTGTATTACAACACAGAGCATTCTCAGCTCGTGTTTCTCCTTCATAACTTTATATACAAGGCTTATTTAAAATTAAGTAGTGTAAGCATTTACACATACCTGTTGGGTGATCGTCTTGGCCAACGTCTTCTGTTAGATTCTGCAAGAAATATGTTCATTATTACCAAGAAATCACATGCCACAGAGCAAGTATGAAAATTCATAAACATTTTCAAAAACAGCCAGTATCTTCATATCTGTAATCTAAATTTTTACCAAATACACGTAAAACAACTACTTCAAACAGCTGGTAGTTTTGTCTTTAAGATGTTGACTTACTAGCTTGTTAAGGGTGTGGTAGATCTTATGAATATTTGCCAGTGTTGAGAGATGAGGGTTCAGCTGGAAGTCTTTAAAAGAAAAAGAAGAAAATTCAGTGTCATTTATTTCCCAGGCTGCCAAAACAGTGGAAAAGAAGAAAACTCAGAAGTGAAGAAAAACAAATGTTTGGATACGACTGAATGGTATTCTCCATTAATTTGATACTTATTAAATAAAATACAACACGCAACTACTGACCTATCTCTTAGAAATAAAGTCTGGCAATAAAGTCAAATTCCCAACCGAATGTTTAAGTTCATGAAATTTTCATGTGAACTGTAAGGAAAAACAAAAATCCCTCAGTAGTTGTAAAATCCTACCAGCAATGAACTTGAACGTACGAGAAAAATGTCAATAACGTTAGCAAATTAAAGTCACACAAATAGAAGAAAGATCTCAGAAGAAACATGTTCACTTTCTCTTTCTCTTTCCTTTTCCCTTTCTCTTCCCCGGAATTACTAATACAGTATCAAAGCAAGCTACTGACCAGGAAAGTATAGAAAAGCATCTCAACCATTTGGCATTTCTTGCAATATATTTATTTTGCTGGCTCTTATACGAGAGAGCAAAAATGGAACCTAAGTCCCTCCCCTCCCATCAAGCAAACACAGACAAATCAAAGGACTCCACTGCAAGCTGAGGCCAGGAGCCCAGAGCCCAGGGATGGAGCCTACAGTTACTTGCACTGCGAGATTAAAAAATGCCACAAACCCAGGAACGCAGAAGCAGAAATCATGCTCATAAACCTGTCCAAATCCAAGAACGTTATCCCCCATCGTCTCTAATAATTTCAGGATCACACGCTCAATCATACCCCCATCTCAGAATCCCACACAACATAAAACGTTCAACTGTTAGGCTTTTGAATCTCTAAGTTCAAATGTTTCTTGTCGCTGGCACACATATGAGGAGGCTACATAAATATAAGTTAAAAGTCTACAGACCATTTTATATTTGAATAAACATCAAAGAGTATTTTCATAAAATATCAAGATTTAGACTAGTTCCTTTACCATCAGAAAAGTTAGTCTGAAAGTGACCTTGAAAAGATACTGTAACTCCCTCAAGTTAGGCCATTCTGATAAAAAAGGAAAAAAAATCCCCTTTCACTGGAACAGTTTCTTTGGGACCTGTATTAGATGCAAAGAAAAGACCAAAGAGCAGACACTAGAAGTTGTCTGTGCTGGGCTGGACTCTGGGCTGCTGCTCGGAGGCTGGAAAGCAAGCTGATTTCCCTGCCAGTATTTAGAAAGCTTTACTTTCTTTTCGAAATTGTGCCAGGAATCCAGTTCTGGGCAGGCCGGTAGAGCAGAGCCCCTGGCATTCACAAGTCACTGTCAGGAGCAGCAGGCACGTACGTACGTACGTACACACACACACACACACACACACACACAGGTGTGCTGCTGGACCCACCTGGTGGCAGCAATGGTCAGAGGCTCTGCTCACAGCCATCGAGAACTGCCCAACTAACCAGAATTTTTGGCTGAGAGACAACCAGAGCAAGGCCTCAGAGTCTAAATGGGCTTGACTAAGGACAAGTGTTACTTGTTTAGCATCTGAATGCTTCAGCCATACTTAAGGTAAATGATGACATAATGTGGCCCAGAATCATGATTTTCCATCTTAATCAGTGCAGTTGCACAGAAAAGGTTTAGGAAAGCATTTGGAGTATGTGAACATATGTGTGTGCGTTTATTTACTTATGCGTATATTTAGTAAACACTGATGGGGTCTCTAAAGCTAGGAGCAACAGTGCTCTCTGATCCACAGGAGGCTTTGGGGAGCCTGAACACACACAGCCCCCCGACCCACGTCACCACCACACCAAAACCTCCCCTTCCTCGTACGCTCTCAATTTCAAAATCAGAAGATAAAAGATACACTCCATCATCATCTCTAAATTAAATCCTGAAATAAACTCCTGCCCACCCCCCCCCCAAGCTAAAAACTGAAGAAATTTAAGGATCTAGATTCTCTCTTCACTGAAGCCACACGGGGGGGTGGGGGTGGGGCACAGAAAAAGGGGCTTCGCCAAAGATCATTCAAGCACCCAGGTTTCCAGATGCCCCACCCCCACGCTACACCTTTCACCACTCTGATGTTAATTCAACTGCTGACATTCACATAAAAGAATCTAAATGAGGGCACCTGGGTGGCTCAGTGGGTTAAACATTTGACTCTGAATCTCAGCTCAGGTCGTGGTCTCAGGGTTAAGAGATGGAGCCTGGCATCTGGCTGGGTGAAGCCTGCTTAAGATTCTCTCTCTTGGGGCGCCTGGATGGCTCAGTTGTTAAGCGGCTGCCTTTGGCTCAGGTCATGATCCCAGGGTCCTGGGATCGGCCCTCCATCAGGCTCCCTGCTCCGTGGGAAGCTTGCTTCTCCTCCCATTCCCCCTGCTTGTGTTCCTGCTTTTGCTATCTCTCTCTTCGTCAAACAAATAAATAAAATCTGAAGAAAAAAAAAAACCCTCCTCCCTCTCCCTCTGTCCCCCCTTAAAAAAAAACCAACTAAATGAATTAAAATTTCTGAATCCTTCTACACACACACACAGAGTTCTGTACTAAAAATCACAGCCAAAATACTACTTCGATTTACAACCTCTCTGTGAAGACCGAAAGCTGATGTGAATCTCAGGTCTACCAGTTATTGAACCTAAATCTCATCACTCCTATCTATAAAATAGATTATGATTCCTAGATATGGCAGACATCCATTATAATGTCTAGACCATATTAAGTGTCCAATAAAAGAGACCAATTATCACTACATTCGCTAACATCATTTTCTATATCACACCGCTATCTAAAATGGTCCCTAATTTCCATTGGTCCAAGTCAAGCCCCCAAACCCCAACTCCCAAGTTGGGGCCACTTCTGTGATTGAGGCATGTGGCCTGGTATGTCTTTACAGCCTATGATGGCATTTCTATATTCATATACCACCAACTGGTGTCCATGATGACAGTCAAAGATAACCTTGACATAGTGGGGACAAAAGACGAGCATTTAAGACCAGGTTCTACATATGAACTTTCAGTTCACAGGCAATGTGGCGGGTTTATTTTGCAAATCACACAACACAGTTAGGGGGTCTCCATTTCCACGTCCATTGTCATCACCACCTCATCACTGCATCACCAGAAGGAAAAAGAAACCAGCAACACGCATACTTTCTCTTTAGCTTCACCAAGGAAAGAAGCAGCTAAGGGGGAGATACAAATTCAGAGAAAAAAAGACCAGAATGGCATTAAAAGATAAATCCACAAAGGTTAACACATACTGAATTTATGGTTCATCTGTTTAGTGCTCAGGGCAAGTAACAGACCTTGAAATCTAAAATAGATTTCACATCTTTAAGGAATAGATAGTAAGGGTAAAGATCAAATGCTTTCCAGAGAACGTACTTAGGAAAGCACTAACTGATTCACAAAAATTTTCTTCTGCTCATATTTCAATTCCAAAGGATAAATGCTAGGTTAAGTCACCTTTATTCCATGATCAAATGACTCTCCACAGTAAAGCACTGACTGGGTTTCACTCTCCTGTATGACATGCAAACCCTATTATCCTGTATTAAAAGCCAAACCTGGCTGTGCAAAAAAAGGCAGAGCCTGCTTAATAAACAGCATGCCTAAATGATCTGGTATTCTTACAACCATCAACAGAGGATGACTGGGCATAAAGCTTCCTGGGTTTTTGTTTGTTGTTTTGTAATTACCATTTGCTGTGAGCTATATATGATAAAAGAAAAAAATGAATTAACAATGGGGGGGGGCAGGGGAAGGGGTCAAAGTCCATGTCCCCAACCTACCCTAAGTATAGAGTTCCACAATAAAACAGGCCCAAACATTAGGAAGGAAACAGTTATGTAACTTCAGACAATGACCATCAACCAAAAGAATCAAATTTTAAAAATTAACAGTCCTAATAGGAGATTGTTTCCAGAAGAAGGTCAGAAACAATTTCAACTCTTAAAAATCAAATCCTTCCCTCATACCATAGTCACTTGTCAAAGACAGAGGGGAGATGATCTCAATTACAATAGCAACAAAAAGCAGTCATACATACAAGAATAAACAAATACGGAACATACAAATGAAAAACCATGAAAGTTCACTGAAACACACAAATGTGAGATATCAGAGATATTACACGACTGGAATGCAAACACTCAGTATTATAAAGCAATCACGTTCCCTTTGCACTAAACTACAAATTAAATGCAATCAAATTCCTACTCTTCCTGCCTTCCAGATCTCCACCCCAAAAGAGGTGGAGAAAAGGAAGGGAGTCAGGCAGATTGATTCTAAAGTTCATCTGAAAGAATAAACACGTTGGCCTTGCCAAGAAATTGCTGAAAAGGAAGAATGAGGAAGAACGTGCCCTATCAGACAGCAATACACAGTATAAAGCAGAGGTTGGTCAGTTCTTTGTAGAGAGCCAGATCGTAAACATTTTTAGCTCTGTGGGCCATGCCAATCTCTGTTGCAACTGCTGGTGCCATTAGAGCGCAAAGCAGCCATAAATAACACATAAACAAATGAGGGTAGCTGTGTTCCAATAAAACTTTATTTATAAAATCTAAGTAGTAGGCCAAATTTGGCCCGTGGGCTGTAATCTGTCAATGCTGGGTATTAAAGGCACAATAATTACAACAAAATGGTACATGTGTGAGAAGATAAATCAATGGAAGAGCGCTGATAAACATATGTACATCTGTGTAAACACACATACGTAATTAATATACAATAAAATGACATTCAAATCAATGAGGAAGAGAGAATCAGTAAAGAGAGAGAATCAGTAAAGAGAGGGGCAACTAGGGGCGCCTGGGTGGCTCAGTGGGTTAAAGCCTCTGCCTTCAGCTCAGGTCATGATCCCACGGTCCTGGGATCAAGCCCCACATCGGGCTCTCTGCTCAGCAGGAAGCCTGCTTCCTCCTCTCTCTCCCTGCCTGCCTCTCTGACTAGTTGCAATCTCTGCCTATCAAATAAATAAATAAAATCTTTAAAAAAAAAAAAAAAAGAGAGAGGGGCAACTAGCTAGCATGTGGAGCAGACTAAAGTTAATTCCAACCTCACCCCAAAGTTACAGATGGAAGGGGAAGGCATTCGAGGCGAAAGAAAATCCCTTCTCTTGGGTTCAGGGCTCTGCGCGCTCTGCCTCTACCCATCTCTCCGATCTGATCTCCCACCCATCCTCCTCTCGCTATTCGCAGCAGCCACGTGAGCTTCCCGCTGTTCTGTGAATATTCCAAGCACACTCCAATCTCAGGGCCTTAACTCGTGCTTTGCCTCCAGCCTTCTGCTCTCTGATGAGAATATGGCTGCTCTCACATTTCATGGGGTGGCACCACCAGGAGCCTTCTTACACAACCTCACCCGACCAACGAATAGGACCCCTTCTTCAATCTTTATCACTTTCCCACACATCCCTTTCCTTTTTCTTTTCTTTGTATCACAGATTTGTCATCTTCTTCTCCCTTTAAAGGGTAAGCTTCATGGAAGCCAGGACTTGGTCTTGTCCACTACTGCATCCCTAGTACCTAAAACGATACCTGGCACATAATAGGCACTCAATAAATACTCAATGAATGGACGCAGATCAAAGGCACCAAATCTTAATTTCGGTACGTTCAGGGCATTTCAAGGGCATCCACACCATTAGAACTTCAAATGTGAGAAGCAGCATGGTAGAAGAGGAAACGCATAAAGGCGGCCAAGGTCAGACCATGAAGAATCTGTGAACCCTGCTTACCAGTCTTGATTTACTCTCTCAAGGCCCAGTCTCCATCTGGGCCACCTGCGGGTATGCAAATCACACAGACAGACATGGCACATTCAAGCACCATCGATTCTACTCAGGAGTAATTCACCTGAAAGTGTTACATGGCCACAAAGACACAAGTACGGCACAAGACTTCAAGGAGACGCCACCACACTGAGCTCTGCTGCCAGGATCCTGGGGACGCTAAAGTCACTGAACCTCTGCCAGAGCAGAATGTCGGTGGAGAACTCTGAGGAGCACTGCTGTGGGTCCAGGTGCTGCAGTGTTCAGTTTGGGAACTTTCTAGAAGGATCACTTGGCAGCAAATGTGTAGCACGGATGGTGGGTGGCCTGGCTTCAGAATGGCCTCTCACAAAGACCACCGGAAGTGACTGAGGCGAGGAAGGATTAGGGCCTGATGTGAGATGGGGCAGGACCAGTGGAGAGGAGCAACACTGAGTACAGCGGGGCCCTCCCACACGCACATGGAGCTCACACAAATTCAACCTCATTCACTTGGCCAAAAAAAAAAAAAAGAAAGAAAGAAAGAAAGAAAAAACAACAAAAGAAAGGAGGAAGAGAGAAGAAAAGAAAGTTCACTTGTCCCATAACCACCCTCCATTCTACTGAATGAGCCAGAGACAGGCACACAGATCCCATAGCCGCTCGGTCTGTCCGTTCCCACATGCTAGTCACATTTTGCGAATCTCACAACACTGGATGAGTCTAGTATTTAAAAATGTATTTTCCATAAAACATGGTCCCTAAATGCAAGCCAGCTGCTTCAACTGGTGCTCCGCTGAAGAGCCAGAGATCTGTTCCAGCGCCGGAGGAAAGAAGCGGCCGTGCTGGGCTGATCTCAGGGAACCTCCAGCGGGGCACCTTCTGAAAGCGTTTCCAAGGGACGTTTTTAATACGGGGGGTTTTGACCTTACACAGGGACCCAGAACTATCGTCCAGATAAAATGGGATCACACTATCAGGAAATACCACGATGACTGCATTCAGGAGATGCCATGGAGTTGTTCAGTGTTTTGTGTCCATCTGTCCAGTTCTCCCTTTACTGGCTCAGGCAGGATCGCACAGCTGGCTGTGGCCAAGCTGGGAGTGATTCACAGATCTTCGAATTCCCAGTCCGGAGCCCATTCCTCCATTCTAGTTTATTTCTAATCAGCAAGAACAGATCGATCTCCAGGCTCCGGTAAAGGAAAAAAAAGCAACACTCTCTCTAAGTTGTTAAAAATCAAGTACACAAACTTAGACTAACATTTTCTTAAAAGTTACTAAAACTGGCTAAATCTAAAACAACCTACCAACTTTTTTTTTAAGGTTTATTTATTTATTTTAGGGGGAGGCAGAGGGAAATGGAGAGAGAAACTTAAGCAGACTCCACACCGAGCTCCACAGGAGGCTCGATCCCAGGACCCTGAGATCAGGACCCCCGCGAAGCAAGAGTCAGATACTCAACCAACTGCGCCACACAGGGGTCCCCACCACCTTTATTTAAAGGGAAGAGATGGGCAGACAAGATACCACCAACACCTTATTTTGACTTCAAGTACACCTCTTTCTTCTGAGCACTAACGATCAATGAAAGTATTTCATTATTTTTCTAAAGATTTTATCTTAGAGAAAGAGAGAGCACACGCATGCCTGCAGGGGAAGAAGAGGAGGGAGCGGGACAAGCCCGACGTGGGGCTCCATCCCAGGACCTTGAGATCATGACCTGAGTCGAAATCAAGAGTCAGACGCCTAACCGAATGAGCCACCCAGGCGCCCCTAAAAATATTATTAGCTAGACTCTAGTTGGCCCATCAGCGGGCAATGCGCTCAGGTATAAAGGATTTTAATGCAGCACTGTGCACAGGTATGTGCTTAATAAATGCTTCTTGATGACAATGAAAATGATGAACTAAAGCAGTAAAGGCTCTTGAGGAGGGGAGGGGCAGAATAATGACCATGTTCATGACAAAGAAGTGAAACAGAATCAGACAAAAATAAAGGTTATCAAAATCAGCATTGGTCCTGAATGTTTCTCAGACAGAACCAGAACATGAGCAAGCAGAGCCTGGCCTCTCTAACTGGGGTACGGAACGCTCAGGAGCTCTCTAAGTTACAGGTTATATGGCCCGTTCTCCTGAAATGTCAATTTTATTCAGTGATAAGGAAAAAGAAAAAAATTCTATTGTCAAAGTCAAGGGTGTATAGTAGCTGAACTATATTCTTTAGGTTTGCCTTGTCTCCTTCCTTCTAGAAACAGGAGCCCTCTTTCCTGTGGGTTTCACATAGACAGAATGAAAATGCCAGTGATATCAAGACGAGACCCACCAACCTATAAAGAACACGTAACAATGTCTGATTTCAGTCAACAAGATTTCAGATTTGTTACTGCAGTATAAAAGGAAAAAACAAAAAAAAAAAAAAAAAAAAAAACCCCTAAGTCTTCATCAAGTCCTTACAAGGCCCTACATGATCTGACCTAAAGTCATCTCATTCCATTATCCTTGCTCACTCCATTCCAGCCACTCTCTTCCTTGAAGACTCACGTGAATTCCTACCTCAGGGCCTTTGCATTTAATACGCCCTCCGCGTCAACGACTTCTGGTGTTCACAGAGCCTCGCAGCTGACTGCACTACCTATTCAAATGTCACCTCATCAGAGAGGTCTCTCCCGACTCCCTAGCAAAAGCAGCACCTCCTCCCCCCACCAGCTTTAGATTTATTTTATTTCTCTACGTTTGTGTGTGAGGTTTGTGGGTCAGCTTCATCCGACATGCCCTTCTTCGCTAGAAATAGGAATTTCTTTATAAAATGCCTAACAGTGCCTGCCTCATAGGGATACCGCAAGGCCGGAATGAGTCAATGATCTGATGGGCTTAGAACAGTAGCCAGCGCGAGGTAGGCACTACCCGGGATGCACTATCGGCCCAGTGCCCTCTTGCCCACAGTCCAAACCAAGCCTGCTGATGAAACCTCTTTCAAACGAATCCAGCAGCTGCCCATCAGAGAAAAAGCTTCCCATCACCTGGGAAGCTTGAAAAAACGGCCAGGGCCCCCATCCGGATGGGAGTGGGGTCTGATTTTTTTCAGCAGCCCGGACGATTCTAATAGGCAGCCAGAGAAGGGAGCTCTAGCCCCACTCTTGACTCGGTCCCCAGCCTGCGGGCAGCCAACCCGCTAACGGGACAAGCTCCGCACGCTACAGACCAGAATCTCACTCAGTCATTGGTACCCCACCCGCGCACTGAAAAGAACCAGAGCGAGATCCAGGGAAAAGATGACAAAACCGAAAAGCCAGGTGAAAATGAGAAACCAAGTAGCAGCGGGAAGATATTGGCATCTCTCCTCATCAATAAATACCTGCCACTTTACAAGGCACAAAAGCCAGGAGGTGAGGCACGGCAAGGGGAACCTGGCTAAAGGGTGGGAGGCCGGTCATCGTGGGTGACTCAGCGTTTTCACGGAACGCAGGCTCCAAAATGAAAGCCATCCAAGCATACCGCGGCTGGCTTTTTCCTTGGGGCTCTCCCGGGACCCATAAAAGAGGCTGCGAGGAGAAGCCATCCAGCCCGGAGAGGCGGCGTGCCACCTAGCCGCGTCATCCACTCCGCGGCCTGTGCCTGCCAATGCCATCTCAAAGGAACCGGCCGCTTCAGGACACCCTGCGTGGCTGCACTCCAAGTGTGACAAGGTACAAGGGGCCCTAGATTCATTCCCTGTGCCCCGCCTCACCCACTGAGGAGCACAGATCCACTCAACAGTTCAGAGGAAAAATCGTCCTTTAATCTCACTGATGTGACAAGAGTTCTGCTGCTCTGGCGTCAGAAAGGCCTGAGCCAGAGTCTCAGCTCTGTGACATTCCAGCTGAGTGACCCTGCCCGTGACCCAGTCTCACTGTGCCTCAGTGTCCCCATCTGTACAGCTGCTCTAACAGGCCCCTTTGCACAAGGCTTCTGCGACGGTGAAACGAGATGGTGCCTAACAAGCACGAGCAGAGCACAGGCCTGTCCTATGCGCCCCTGAGGTGCACCGTTTCACTCCCTGTTATTATTAGCACGTAGAAGAGACTAAAACACACTGAAGCCAGACCAGAAAGTAAAGACAAGGCGGAAGGGATGACAAGGTGACAGGTCATTAAAAGTATGACATCAACAGCCAGCTGCCTGGACTTGAATGTACAGCCATGTTCTTCAGCTTCCTGTTTAATTAAGAACAAGTAATCTGTGGTCAAATTTTGGGAATGGCATTGAAGAAAGGGATATTAAAGCAGAAAAGGACTTAATCTCAACTACAAAATAAAAAATAATTTCAAAGATGTTATAGGAAAACACATTAGTAGTTCTACTAAAAGGTAAGGGGTTTGGGCTTTGTTTTTGTTATTTTTTTGGTTAAGGTTAATTTACTTATTTGAGAGAGAGCATACCAAGAGGGGAGAGTGGCAGAGGACGAGGGGAAGAAAATCTTTAAGCAGACTCCTGGTGAGCACAGAACTCAATGTGGGGTTCGATCCCACGACCCCGAGATCACCACCTGAGCCAAAACCAAGAGTCGGATGCTTAACCAATGCGCCACTCGGAAGCCCCTAAAAGGTAAGTTTTATGTTTTGTAGCTTTTCTGCAATGTTGTCCGATATCTTCTGTATTTAAAAATACTACAAAAAGTGTACTTAGAAAGTAGTTAACACAGGTCTGTTTAAAATTAAGACCCAAGAAGACTAAAATGACATCATTAGTGAGTAAAGGAATGCAATACTTCGCTTTGCCATGATCAGTGCCCCAGTTAGAATCAGTTTTTAAAGCCTACTGTCATTGAGGGCAAGATGACAGAAACGAGGGGACAGGAGGGATGGGAAAGAAGGAATTCCTCCTACATCCTGATGCTACTGGGGCCCATTCCAAGAACAAAAGAACCAGAAGCAAAATGGAGATGACCACGTCAGCTGGCTCTGCCATCAACATTCATAGGCCAAAGACAAAATAGGGAATTCCGATATACCTGGAGGGCCGCGGTGAGGATTAAACCAAAGGCAAAAATAGAATGTTGAGTTCACTGGCACTGGTGGGGCCCCTAGACCCTGGAGTCAGAATCTCAATTCACCACTTAGAAGCTGTGTGACCTTGAGAAGATTAATTAACCTTTCTGCACCTCAACTTCCTCATCTGTAGAATGGACATACTAAGTACACAATCTGCTTCTGTGGGTTGTTGTGAGGACTGAATGCATTAACTCAGGCAAAGCAGCTGGAACAGGCCAACACTAATCACCAAGCATGTGTCAGCCCCTCCCCAACCCCCCTTTCTCCAGCCCCAGTTCTCAATACTTTCACCCTTGCTGTCTCTTCCCCTGGGAAAGCACCCTCCCCCTCCAGCGGGGGGAGAGGCGCCACACTCAAACCTTTTTCCTCACGGCAATGGGGGGGGGGGGCACTTCAGAAGCAAAACCCATATGATAAATGCTAACCCTTCCATGAAGTCTAATTTTAATGACTTCCCATTTGTTTCCAAAGCACTCTGGGCAACCCAACCAACCTAGCTGCCATTGTGCCGTACTCAAGCTGTCCATTACTTCTCTGTCTGCACCACTGAAGCCGCCAGAAGAAGCTCTTTGGACACAGGGCCCCAACCCCAAACCCCCAGTCACATGTGTTACCGCACTGCCTGGCAACAAGAAACCCTCAAATGTTTGGTGAATGACTAAGGGAGGGAATGCCTCATTTGATTCTTTCTGATAACCTCTCTTCCTCTCAAGGGTCTCCTTTTAAAGCCTAACGAGGACAGTGTCCCTACACAGCAATCATTAGCAACTAAAACAGAAGAGAGCCAAGCACTTCTCTAAACTGTGTGTGTGTGTGTGTGTGTGTGTGTGTGTGTGCGTGTGTGTGTGTGTGTGTGTGTGTGGTTTTCTCATTTAATCCTTGGGATCACCCTGACTTCGCCTCCTACCTCCTCCCCTCTGCCCAGTCCCCCCGCTCCACTCCAAGTACACGGGCCTCCATGGAATTCCCACCACAGGTCTGCTCCCCCCCCCCAACCCCCAGCCCAGCCCCTGCATTCCTCTGCCCCCTGCCTGGAAGGCCCCTCACTCCCACCAGTGACCCTGCTATTAAAAACTACAACATCCTCCACTCCTCTCCCCTTCTGCTCACACACCTGCGTGCCCTACCCTCTGCTTTACTCTTCTCTACAGAACTTCCAACCATCCAACACACCGTATGGTTTACAGGCTTGCAGGCTCCCTCCCCTAAGCCAGACAGAGAACTTCACGAGAGACAAGAACAGGGCCTGGTCCATGTAGATGCTCAGTAAGCAGTGTAGACCGAACAGCTCCAGACTCTGCGGTAGGTACGTTTTAGGCGAGGACGCAGTAGCGCACGCAGAGGAGCTGCTAAGTAACTCACCTGCGGTCACCCAGAGAAGACATAACAGAGCAAGGATGTGAATCCAGGCAATTTGACTCTTGGGCCAACTCTGAACTGTTAACTGTCTCCCAACCTGACCCAGATAATAGTTAAAAGACATCATCACATTCAGGGAGCAAATGCAAGCCGTCTGTGTCTTTGGGCGGTACAGAACAGCCATCCACTGCAAAACTTGAAAAGGACTAGTAATTTCACTCTAGACCATTCCATGCGGTAAAGCACTACCAGATTTATAATTTATACAGCCCTGACAGTTGTTCTCTGGACTTAATAGTTCAGGGGGAAAAAAAAAAGGAGGAGAGATTTATCACACCTTTTTATACTGTAATATCCCAATCAACAGCAAGATGGCAAATCATCAACTACCATGAAGGTGGCTTCCCATGACATACACGAAAAGCCAAAAGTTGGGGTAGAAGGTGGAGAAGTATAGACTGCAAGGGGACACATGGGAACCTTTGGGGGTCATGAAAATGTTCTGTAGCTTAATTTTAGTACCAGTTATGCCAGTATAGATATTTACCAAAACTCATCAAGCTGTACACTTAAAATAGGTACCATTTCATAGTATATCTAGGATACTCAGTAAATACTAAAAATAAAATAAAGACTATCAGATAGGATTCTACCCAAAAAAGGCACAAAGAATATTTCCAGGCTAATACTCCTAAATTAGATCCAAAAAGACACACCAGAAGTTAGACATTATTAGCTCCTGAGAATCACACCTCTCTCTCTCTCTCTCTCTCTTTTTTAAGGACAAAGAGGTGATTGGAAAAAGACAAGCAGTGAAGAGCTCCGTATAATGAGATCCAGCAGGGTGGCTGATGTGCGGCTCAGAGCCTGCCTGACCATTGGCAAAGGCGGCGCCCACAACTAACATTGACTGTGTGCTCCTTCTGTCCTTTGGGTAACCTCAGATCAGGACCCTAGAACAGAGTCCAGTCGGGGTAGTAAGGCACATCACTGCTCGTCTCTTCCAGGGCCTCTGCCACATCTTGACCAGTGACAGGTACGGTTGTTCAATTTGTCAGGATTCTGAGTTTCGAGCATCAGAAACCAACCAGCTAATAGAGCAGGACCGTGATTTCTTTTTTTAAAGAGCCATTGGTTAGTTCACAAGAAGGTCTAGGAAATCCAGAAAATCAAGTCACACAACTTAAGGACACACAGCAGAGCACATGGACACAGCCAGAACTGGCCTGGCCCCTGGGACCACAGCAGGCAGCTGCCTCCCACTATCTGTCCTCTCTAAATGGCCTCCAGGCACTCCCCTCTTCTCAACACTTGCCTCCACCTTCGGAGTCACACTCTAGTGTCTGAGCAGCCTGGCCTGCAAAGGTAGGAATTTCCCAATCAGGGAAAGAGCCAGGGCCCTTAAGACTGATGATGCCCACCACGAACAGAAATGGATGACATGCCATCTTTGGGAATACTAGTGATAGCAAGAATAAAAGGTTTTCAAAAAATATTTTCAAGAAAAAAAATCCTCAAAGAGGGAACTGAAAGGAATCATCATATCCAGAGGTAATGCTATTTGGGGAGGATAGAAGTCTTTTTCGTATCATTTAGTATTGTACTCAGCATATTAGTTTCAAAAACTACAAGCCTACCTTCCTAAATTGAAAATGACTCATTAAAAGTGTTTTCTAATTAAAAGAAAATTCAAATCCAGAGTAGCAAATACTTTGTCTGCTAGAATAAAGGACACAAGAGAAAAAAAGTCCTTAGCTCTGAAACAGTGATATGATGATCACTAAAATACATGATTCTATTCAAAATGCATTTCAATATCGTTTTCTACTTAAAGCATACTTTTTAAACGTATGTTCTGCTTAAAAGAGTAATTCTCAAGAGGTACTTCTCCTAACCCGAATCTCAGTGTAAGAAAAAAGAACAAGCTATGAAAAGCTATTAACACTAATTCAAGATGACCAACTATAGAAAGGTATCTGCGTCAATGTCAGATAATCAGAAAATTCACCTCCAACTAACAAAGTTTATTTTCTAAATGAAGAAAGTTTTCCAGTGATCTCAATGTGCAGTTAACATGAAATAACCCTACGGACCAGAATCTGGTCATACAACAAAAGACGGGTAATGTCAGACCTGTTAAGCCCTGCCTTAGCCTTATCTGCACAAGACTTACATACCAGATCCAAAATGGAAGCACGCATTTTCCCAGACTCAGGGGCCCTTAGTCCATCAACAGCATTTTACTTGCTCCTTGAGAATTTCTCCATGCCACAGACATTCTTCAAAACTGGTATCTTTGCACATATTTAAAAAGAACTATTGTTTAGGGGCACCTGGGTGGCTCAGTGGGTTAAAGCCTCTGCCTTCCGCTCAGGTCATGATCCCAGAGTCCTGGATCCAGCCCCGCATTGGACTCTCTGCTCCTCAGGGAGCCTGCTTCCTCCTCTCTCTCTGTCTGCCTCTCTGCCTAGTTGTGATTTCTCTCTGTCAGATAAATAAAATATTTAAAAAATTTTTTAAAAAAGAACTATTGTTTAAATTGGTTTGCTTATGGCTGACTTTGTCAAAAAAGACCGAATGAATTAAGTGAGAGTTTATATTCCCTGAAGAGACAATCTGAAGATGATGAAAGGCGACTCAGGAGCATGCTAAATAGCACGAGGGAGAACTAAAAATTTCCAGATAATTCACTATTTAAGAGTTGACCATTTTAAGTGCAATTCAATACCTATTTGAGGCCCTAAACAAAGTGCCATCGTGGATGAGAAATGGATACTAAACAGATGGTCTTACTAGATCTCAAAGGGGTAAGACTCTAACTGGGAAAGGGACAAGTACACGAGCAGCTATTGCTATATCAGACAGAACTGAGAACAGAGGTAAACCCAATTTTGGAGAGTCAACGGAGGGAAAGGATGAGTCTGCTAGAGAGGGAACAGGAACCCAGTAAAGAACAGTTCTGCAGAAGCAGAGAGCGCCGAGGGCAGAAACTGAGCTTAAACTGCACAAACCAATTCAACCCCAGGTTCCAAGGAGTCTGCATTTCATTAAGCAAACAGGAGCCCTTGAAGTTTTGTGTGGGGCAATCCTAAGGACAAAGGTGATTAAACTGGTGATGCAGAGGACAAAGCAAGAGGGGCTGAGGCTAGCAAAAGGATTACTGCGGATTAACCACAACAATGTAAGAAAGTAAGAAAGATGGGTGAGCCCTAGGAAGGCAGCAACAGGTAGGAGAGAGTTCCATGAGGCCCAGGAGGAGAGGCAGTCTCGCTCTCACCACCAGCCAGGGAAACGAAAGGATGAGGAATGACTTAGTTTCCACCTTGAGTTATTAAATGAATTGCAAATGAATAAAATTAGTCTTGTTTTCCTCTTTGTTTTGACTACTAGGAAGCTCAGAGCCAAATATATGGCTTATTTCTAACATACGGCAAGCAATTATGTGCAGCCTGTAAATCTACGGTTTTTTTCCTTCTGTTTTTTAAATTTACTTATGAGAGAGAGACAGGAGAGGCAAAGAGGGAGAGAGAGAATTCCAAGGAGACACCATACTGAGTGTGCAGTCTGACCCTGGGATCGATCTCACAACCCCCAGATCATGACCTGAGCTGACATTAAGAGTCGGACGCTTAACTGACTGGGCCACCCTGGTGCCCCTAATTTCCTTCTCTTCGCAGGCTTTTATCTATACTTAGTAAGTCACCTTTAATTATTTTTAAATAAGGCAGAAAATAAATCAACACATTAAAAAAAGATTGAGACCACGCCAGAGATAGCTGGACAAAGTAGCTGGATCAGGGATATAACCTGTAGGCTGCCAACCCAGAGCATTCTCCTCACTGCTCTACCACTCTAGCAAAGGCCACATCTCCCAAAAGAAACGGAAAAATGCTAGACTTCCAGTTTTTCCAACTTTCTCACAAGTAGCACTGCTATGAAATCAGTTCTCCAATGAAACTGAATGGGAAGTCTCCAAGGTGACCTTCCAGAAGACTCCTCTCTGCTAAGAGGGTGTTATAAGAAAACATCTTCCTTCCTTCCCTGTCTCACACAGGCATGATGTCTGGGGCCACAGCAACCACACTGCCAACATGAAGCAATGAGCCCGAGGCTTTCCATAAGCCAGAATACTAAAAATGGAGGAATAAAAGAATGCAAAGAGCCTAGAGTCTTCAAAAACATCATTCAGACACTGCACCACCCTTACAACCAACTATTTTCTATACTTCTTAGTACTGGACAACAATAAATTCTGTTATCTATGCCATTTTTTGTAGTGTATCATTACTTCCCAATGATGGATACAACACTCGTCAAATCATGAGGTCAGTTTCTGACAGGCTGATTTTTATTCTGCTGAGTTAACAAGATCATTATTCTTGAGATGAGAAAGTACAAACATGTATTACAAACAGATATTGCAGTCAGGAAGAAAGCAGTAACCTATAAGAGCTGTTGGGGGCAGCTAAAGATAAAAACAGAAAGGGAAGTAATGATAAAAAACATTTGAAAAAACATGATCAAGTATTGATTACAGGAGCACTTCTTGGAGGCAGGACCAAAGGAAGGAAAGCGTAATGTACAGAAGTCCTCTAAAATGGAGAAAATGAGGGAGACTTTCTCTTCTGGCAATGTTATAAACAAGATAACCTAAAAATCCTTCCCAATATAAAACAACAAAAAATTCCGTGTAAAGTAGAAGAAACGTCTGTTTAGACATATATCTCAGTTCACATGAAAATAAAGAACCTCCCCAAAGACCAAAAATCAGAGGAACCTGAAATCCACAACATAAAATAGAAGCTGATCATGCTTAGAAACCTAGGGTTTGGGAGACTGGAGGAGAGGGGGATTATGTGTGTGTAAAGGGCACCTGATCTTTGTGCTGTAACAAAAATAAAAAGGGATAGAAATTACTAGCCAAATATTTTCTTTAAAACACCATCTTGAACACAATGATAACTTCTGTTTTCAACCTCGGACACTCCATGCTTTATATAAACAAATTCTAGCACTAAGTGCGTATTTTAAAAAACATGTCCATATTATATACTTACATATCACAACAGGCTTCTTGAATATTTCATCATAAGATTAAGTAAAATATAAGATGAACAGAAATCTTTTCCTGAAAAAACCATACATTGCCCAATTTTTCAGCCACGATTTAATCATTAATTACTTCATCAAGTTCAGTATATCTGTAACCACACTAAAAGGTTTCCAAATTTTAGGACTTTTTGGTAAAATTTTATCATTAGGGTCATTGTAATATTCTTCTAGCAACTATGCTACCAATAGTTTCATAATACCTTATATATCACAGAAAAATAGTCTGTCATCTTTGAGCTAATGTTATAGCCCTCTACATGACAGATTCTCCAATGTTCAAATTCAGCATATAAATGGTAATTCTGCGTAAAAATAAATGGTAATGGGAACTGGCAAAGGACTAGGGTCTGGGGCATCTACAGAGAGGAAGGTCTCTAATATTAAAGAGGCCAAGAGAAAAGAATTACACCCCCAGCTTAAAAAAAAAAAAAAAAAAAAAAAACAAACACAAAAACCTCTTAAGGTCGTCCACTGAGTTTACCTTCTGCTAGCCTCATTTGCTTCCCACGTTCCCTTGAAAATTGAAGACATCTTATATCCCTTTGCTCAGCTTCATGCGCGGTTTATGAATGCACAGTTCCACCCTAAATTCCACTAAGCCACCTTCATTACTCAATTCATTTCAAGGCCATCTTCTTTCAGGAAGTCCTATCTTTGGGCAGTTCAAAGAGCCCAGGAAATGCAAACACATAATCTATATTATCGTCAGAAGGGTTCCATGGGTCTCCACTGCATTCCCAGATTTACCTAAAGACCTCTTAACCTTCTGTTTAACGCTGGATGCCACAAAAAATACAGCATCCTAAACTCTGCTTTGGACGGTGCTGCACCCTGAATGGTTCTCCAAACCTATGTGCTATAAGGTAAAACACTAAGCATTTACTCTACAAATAAGGCCACTAAATGCAGGGGAAAGTAATCAACTCGGGAATCAAGAACCCAAGTGTGAAAGGACTGCGTTTGGCTTGGTTCTCCGCCTCCCGCCGACTCAGGGAGAAGGTCCAGTGAATCGCTTCAGTCCCAGGGCACGAGAGAGGTTCCCAAGGGCTAGCTCGGGTCCTCCGGGAATAAACCACGAGTTAGCAGAGCCTGGAGGCTCCGAGGGGCGCGCTGCATTCTGGGACTCGTTTCCACAGTTACCCACGTGCACCCAACCCAACCGCGACTCCGCGCGGCGCGGACTACAAGTCCCAGAATTCCGCGCGACCGCCTTTCCCCTTCACACCCGGCCACTGGAGCCAGACCCTAAAGGAAACCCCTAAAGCGTCCTCCCCGCAAGCCTGGCAGAGGTCGCGCCCCGCGAGCGCTACGCGGGGCCTCTGGCCCGGCCCTCCCTGCAAGGAAGCGGGTCCCCAGGCACCAGCGTCCACACCTGACGACCAGAAATTAGACAACTGCGTCACAGACTGCCAATCCCACGGACTGCCTGGGACCCCAATACCTCCCCTGCGCAAAACCCCCCACCCGGTCTCCAGGGCCCGACCCCTCCGGATCCCGCCACGGAAAACCCGCAGCCCGCGCCCCGGCCCCGCCTCCCAGTCCCGCAGCCGGAGCCCGCGCCAGCGCTGACCTCGCTTCCCGCCGCTCTGGGGGAACCGCGGCCAGCGCCAACCTCAGGGCACCTCCCCGCCCCCTCCACCTCAGCCCCGCCCCCTCCACTCCCCGCACCCGAAGCTCAGGGCTCCCCCTTCCACGGACTCTGTCTTGATCTGGGGGAGGGGTCTCCTCCCAGAAAACACAGTCTGACACCTCCCCCCCCCAACCCCGAGCCCCGCGCGGACCGAATCTGGACTTGACAGTCCTCCCCCTGCCCTGGCCCCTCCCAACCCCCCTTTCCTCCCAACTAGCTCTACACCCCCACCGCACCTCCTCTACCCCTGCCCCCATCCTGTCACCCCAAACCCTCCCCTCTTCTCTCTCCTCTCACTCCCAATTAACCTCTCTTCCCAACACCTGCTCAATCCTATTACCCCAACGTCTGCCCCCTCTCACCACTCCCAGTTACCCCACCACCCTTCTATGCCTCTCCAGCCCGCCGGACTCCCCAACTATCCCATCACACCCCAATCCCTCCCACCACCTCGCTCTCCCGTTACATCAGCCCTCATCTCCGAGCCCGCCCTCCTGCCCCGCTCGGCCGCTACCCCCCATTCCCCCACCGCATTGTTCCCCCCACCCCCGCCATCCAGCCCTTCTTCCCATTGTCCCCGCCCCCGCGCTCCCCTCGCACTCACCCGCCTTTCTCACGGAGCCGCCCGCACCGCTCAGCCCCTAGGAAATCCTCAACCCTGCGCCCCGCTCGCTCGCTCCCTCGCTCTCTCTTCCCGCGCCGGTGCCACCCCCGGCCCTGCCCGCTAGCGCCCGCCGCCGCCTCCACCTCCATTCACCCCAGGCACTCCGGTCCCAGCCCTTCATCGCACGTCCCGCCCCCCCTGCCCCCAACACTGAAAAGGAGCCAGTCCCCACCCCCCTCACCTCCGCCCTCCCCCGGCAGGCCGGCCCCTTCCCCCCCCCCCACGCCCGCCCCCGCCCCGCGCCGCCCGCAGCGTCACCGCCCGCCGCGGCCCCGGGAGGGGAAGGGGTGGCTCCCGGGCAGGGGCTCCCGGCGCGTTTCGGGACAGGAGGCGCGGGGCGGGGACTGCGGGAGCGGAGTGGAGAGTGTTGGCAACCGCCCGGCCCCGGCCCGCTCGCTCTCTGTTACTCACTGACAGAGGCAGCATCCGAGTGCATTTTCGGGCAGCTCACACCCCACTCTCCGCCCAGGCTCCCGCGCTCGCCTCGCGGTCCCCCCACCGGCTCGCCGCACCTCGGCTCGGAGCTGAGGACCAGCCGCCAGCACACCCGGCCCGCCCACCTCGGCTCCAAGCATTGGCTGAACCTCGGCTGCGGGACCGCCCATCCGCGTCTCTCATTTGACAAAAGGAGTGCGGAGGGCGCCGGTCTAGAGCTGGCAATGAGGCCACGCCCCTTGAGGTCCAATGCGATTGGCCCCGGCACCTCGTCCCCGTAACGCCCCTGGCGGAGGCCACGGTCTGGAGCAGCAGGTTGGACCCGGCTGCTGTCACTCATCCCCGGGGGTCCGAAAGCGCGTGTAGGGGCGAGGCTGGGGAATTGGTCCACCTTGACCCTGAGGCCCCGCCCCGTCACGGGCGGGATTGGTGGAGCTGCAGACCAACCGAGAAGGATGCGTCGGCTCTGAAACAAAGCACGCGTGGTGTTCCGCGAAGAGCCGAGGAGGGAAAGCGCAGTTGGGGCAGCTCGTGTCCCGTACAAGGAGTAGGGGAGTCACCCCCTACTGGGATCCCCCACTTGTCTCGCACGCCTCCGAGCCGTTCTCAGCAGGATCCCAGTCCGCGCGGAACTTGGACTGGGACTTCTCTTGGAGGTGTTTCCTACTGCTGGAAACTGGGTAAAGAATCGCCGAGTCCTCACTTCCAGCAAACCCTCGGGTGAGGAACAAATTCCCGATTCTTGTACAACAATTACAACAGTCTGTCCTCTCCCCGTTTTCGAGATACACGTCTCTTCCAGGTTCATCACACTTCTTCCCCCTTGGTCACGAGTAAGCTTTTCTAAAGGCTTCGAATGCTACACAGGCATTGTCCTTCATGCACACATCTGTATATGCCCCACACTGCATTCAGGAAATTAGGGCCACGCTCTGAGCTTCCGTCTGGCACGTTGGCAAGTCTAGAAGGTAGGTGCTGAGCCCTCAAGGGGCTCAAGGACACCTAGCCTGAATCTAACTCACTGACGCTGAGAGGGCCTCATTTGGCTGTTACTTAGCAAAAGAAGGTGTTAATGTAAGTAAATTCGTCGGACCATTGATCTTCCTAAATCAAGAATTCGCACCATTTTCATGAGTTGCAACCACTTTTTTTAACACTTCCCAACCAACTCATCACACTTAACCATAGTGTAGCAGAAGGATATTTTGAGATATTTAGGGAGGAGAATAGCCCCCTCCTACCTCAATCACAGGATACATACACCACTTACCTGCATCCCAAGGCCCTACGCCAACCTACAGCCAAAGCATTATAGGGTCAAAGAATAGGATTACATCACATACAATTGGTAACAAAACATTAGTCATTTTGGTTTTCGATTTCTTCAGCCAATGCTTTCGAGTTTCATGGTTCTGAAATTTAGGTTTCAAATCGGGATAAATGTCACGCTATAACCAAGGTATCTTTAAAGAACGGAATCAAACCAGTTCCTCTGTCCCACACCACTCCTGTAGTTGCATACTTCGTCCCTCTTAATCCCTAATATCTCATGGGTAAATTGCATCCTTGTAATTTTATATCTATCATACTTCTATCATTCGAATATTTATGAATCACTTCACCTAATCATAGAATCTCAGAATTGACCTGAATTTATCCACTGTAGGTTTCTTCTCAAGATTCTCATCTATATTGGTGAACTTTAACAATGACAGGTTGGGCAGCTGGGCCTCACAGAGATGGTAAGTACTTCTGAACTCTGAAAGAGGCCATTCCTTGTGGGGTAGATCTAACTCTAAGAAAGTCCCTCCTTACTCAAAATGGAAAAGCTGCTCCTGCATTCTTTATCCCATAGGTTTGCAACCTATTCATTATCTAGGAAGTAATAAATTCTGTAGAACTTAAATCATGATATTTTATGTATATAATACTTGTATGTTTTTATTGATCACGGTACTTTAAGGGCTGAGTCGCAACTGTTGTTTTGCACAGAAATGGGTTTGCTTCTTGACACCTTCAAATTAAAATAAGCTCACAATTAATTTGTTTTAGGTAGCCATTTACTATATTGATTTATTTGCTGCAAACTTGGTGATAATGTATGTAATGGCTAAGCTACATGAGTGACCTGCCCGCTGCTTTGCCCCTAGCACCCAGCTCTTCACTGGCTCGTGGTGTCCACAAAAATATATAGAACGTTCAACCTTTCTTATTTCTCAGCATCACTTTCAGTGAGGTCACTATGGTTATTTTCCAATGAAAAACAGACTTAGAGAGTAATTTAAAGCAGATCTTTTTGGTAGGTCAACTACAGCCTGAAGATCGAGGGGCTAAGCTTATTCTTAGTCTGCAAAAACTCAGGGCCCCACATGTATGAATAGCAAAATAGGTGTAATTGAGTGATTACGTAATATTCTGCAGATATACCCCATCATTTTAATAAATCACAAGACTATAAACCTTTGAGGGCAGGAATTTTCTTATATTTATCTTTATGTCCCTAGCATCTAGTACAGTGCTTTCAGATAACAGACACTACTTAATTGTTCCATAGAGTGAACTGAATGTTGATTGTAATGTGAAATTTTAGATCTGAGAGGAGCCTTGGGAAAATCCAACTTCCTCATTTTAAGCGTATGAGAGTTGAGGTCCAAAGGAGTTAAATGTGTAATCCAACTTACTCAACTAGTTCATTACAAAGCAATAACTAAACTCGGGTTTTTCAACTCCTAGACCAGGTCTTTCCCCCATACCCATATCAAAGCCTCAAAACTCTAAAAATGGGTAAACTACTCTTCCTTCCCACTTGAGAGTTGTTATAGCAATCTAATACAAATCCTATACTTCATAGCTGGAATACTGCTTTCTTTTTTACGAAATTCAACAGGAAATTTTTTCAATATGTAATAGAACATTTAACTTTTTTCTCATTGGTACCATCTCCAAATAACTTGATCTCTGTGGGGGGGGGGATGTTTAGTAAGATAATAATGTACACTTCTGTGCCTTTATACTCAGATCCTTGGGGGGGGGAATTAATAAGTGTCTTGGGACTGTGGTGGTAGAGTAAAACTTTTCCCCAAATTCCACACATCCCACCATAGCATGCAGTTCTGCATATGTTGGGGGATGGGGGCACAGAGTGGAGAATAGCGTAGTCCTAAGACTGAAATAAACTTGAGCCTTCTTAGACAAATCGATATATATGCCCCTGATAAAATTGGAAGAGAGTTGGAAAGAACTCATGCCAGGGAGGAATTAATTCAGCCTCAGATTGCAGTGAAAGAGTGTATAGAACTCTACTAGTTGTCAAAAGTCAGGCTAGGGACACCTGGGTGACTCAATGGGTTAAGCCTCTGCCTTTGGCTCAGGTCATGATCTCAAGGTCCTGGGATCAAGCCCCGCATCAGGCTCTCTGCTCAGCAGGGAGTCTGCTTCTCCCTCTCCCCCCTTTCTCTTTCTGCTTGCCTCTCTGCCTACTTGTGATCTCTGTCTGTCAAATAAATAAATAAAATCTTAAAAAAAAAGAAAGGTCAGGCTAGATGGATTACATGGAAACAGACAAACCAAAAAAAGTAAATCTATCGGTAGAAGTCAGGATAGTTCATTTCTCCAAACTCATAACCAACTAACAGTTTGCTGATCCAAGTGATCCCAACTTTTTTTTTTAAGATTTTATTTATATATTTGACAGAGAGAGAGAGAGTTCACAAGTAGCAGAGAGGCAGGCAGAGAGAGAAGGGGGGAAGCAGGCTCCCCGCCAAGCACAGAGCCGGATGCGGGCCTCGATCCCAGGACTCTTGAGACCATGACCTGAGCCGAAAGCAGAGGCTCAAGCCACAGGCGCCCCCAACTTTTTTTTAGTTGCTTCCCATGTGGTAGGCATTACTCTTATAGTGCTTTCCTTGTTAAAGTATTCTGCATAACCTCACAACACTCTAAGGCGGGGGGTGGGGGGTAAACTAATATTATTCCCAGTTTACAGATAAATTAACTGAGGCTTAGACCTTTCAGTAACTTGCCACCTAGCTAATAAGGAACAGTGTGCCTAAGTGGTCAAACTCCCTGTGTTATATAATATTCCCTCTCTTCTTAATCAGGTTAATGTATGCCCTCCATACCTGAGAGATTTACTTAAGAATACAATAATATGGAGGTGAATGTGTTTTTAAAAGATAGTGAAACTTGGGGCGCCTGGGTGGCTCAGTGGTTTAAGCCTCTGCCTTCAGCTCAGGTCATGATCTCAGGGTCCTGGGATCGAGCCCCGCATAGGGCTCTCTGCTCAGTGGGGAGCCTGTTTCTCCCTCTCTCTCTGCCTGCCTCTCTGCCTACTTGTGACCTCTCTCTCCGTCAAATAAATAAATAAAATATTAAAAAAAAAAAAGATAGTGAAACTTGACCTCTTTCTAGAGTTGAGTATGTAGACACTCAGGCTGCCTTTGTTGATATATATTATGAAAAAACGAGCCTGAAAGATTATTTCCAGGTGACTCCGTCCTTCTTATCTATTTTAGCCTTTGACCTTATTTCAATAACAACTATTGACTTCATGGTATATTATTAATGAGATTATTTATCTAGAGTATCCCATGAGGCTTTGCTGAGTATAATTTCCCTACTCTGATAGATCAGTGGGAGGGGGCAGCCCCTTCAGCCTATGGGAATTAGCCTTTTAAACACTGAGGCCTGTGCTACTGGGAAACAGTTTCAGCTGTCTAGCTTTTAATTTCCTAAGAATATCACCGTAACTTTTCACATATATACATAGAACAGTTTTGCAATTAGCCACTTACCGAATGCTAATAGGGTAGTAAACATGGAGGTTTTGTTTTTCAATACCTATACATAGTCATGTACCAATCATTAGGTTAATGGAAAAGCATAGAAGTAGGCATTTTCCTCCTGTGTCACCAACAGGGACAGTCCTTCCTCAAAACTGGTCATGATTGGCAAGCTGAAAATACAGCATCATCCTCTCCTTTCATCAGCTTCCTTTTCCCCTGCCCCCCTTATGCTAGAGGTCAGAACACTAACAAAGACACACAAGCAAGTGATCTCTTTGTAATTGCTCCAGGTTACTTCATAGAATTGAGATCCTGTCATGTGCATTTATAATGTACATTATAATGTACATAAAAAATTCTTTTTTTTTTCATCAACTTCTGTTGGGGCAGTAGTGTAAATCCCACAATAAAAAAGAGACCTTAAGGGATGGAACTTTCTGGAACCAACGCTACACTGAGCATTGTTCGCCATGGCAACACTTTTGATACCTTTTTCCTAAAGCAGAACATAGACTTAATTCAGATGGCCTGGATTAAAGACCCATTGGCGTAAGAAGACAATGCATCATTTGAAAGAAATTATTTCATGTCCCTGTGTGTTTTGGTTTCCTCATCTGCAAAATAGTGAAAATAATAGGAACTACCTTATAGGTATGTTGTGAGAACTACATGAACGAGTCAGCGTAAGTAGAGCACGGAAAAGTACCTGTCTCCGTACCTGTTAGCCTCAGTACTCACCACATCCTTGAATCAGTCCTTCCCCCTTGCAGCCCCATCATCCCAAACCTTCCTTTTCCTCTAAGCTGGTCCCTGCCTCCACAGTCACTGTGTTTTATTAACTTGGCTTCCTTTCTCCTTTCTAGAGTTTACAGTGAACAGTGAGTTAGGGACAAAATCGTTCTTCACCAAGACAGGCCACCCATGTGAAATTAGTCTAGTTTGAAACTGAAATGTGAGATTTTACACAATAAAGAAAAAAAATGAGTACCCAGTATCAATGCTGTGTCATTCAAACTAACTAGCTTAGTGAAAATTGGTTGATCCTGGAAGTTCAGATGTACATAGGAAATTCCTAAACAATTAAACAGATTGTAGTAAATTACAGGGGATTCTACATAATGAGAGGTGCATATGGTGTTCCCATAGTGACTAATTTCTCTTCCTTGTCCTTTGAAGTCATGTTACCCTTCCCTGAGTGACGCAGTTACTGGTATAAAAGATTTTTAATCTGCTGTACTAGAGACAAAGTGTCTTTAAGTATTACCTTTGGGCCAGCCTGGGATAAGATACAGACCCTCCCACTTCAGGAGGCATTAAACTTGTTTGGGCCTTAATTCCTCCATCTATAAACATGGGATTAATATCGTCCAGGGATAAATATGATAACATACGTACAAGCATTTATGAAAGTAGGAGACAGAAGCAGGAATAAATGCATGAGCCCCAATTATGTGATGTTTTAACATACTTCCTTAGGAACTTCATGCAATTTTGTGAGGTACATTTAATTTTTATGCTTGGAGCTATTTCAAGTAAAAATGAGTCTGTGTTTCTAAGTTACCTAGAAAATCCGGGTTTCCTTCTTTGAAGGAAGCTGCCATTTTAGGGATCTCTCAGAAAAGCTAAGAATTTTCTAATTCTGCTGAGATTTGACATCAGTGTTTCAATTTCAATTTTTTTTTTTGTTAATTTCTCCAGCACAACTATAGAATGCTTAAACTGGCATTTTTATTTTCTTTCTTTCTTTCTTTTTTTTCTTTTTACCCAGGGCCTTCTATTTTTCAGAAATCATACCTGCCTAGGGATTTAACAGAGTGTTTGAATAAAATTGTGTTCATTACCACATGTTCTTTTCTGAATTGGGTATTTTCACCTCATTCGCATCGAGCTAATCAAGTCCTAATGATGTTACATTAAATTCGATCTCGGAAGGTATAATTTTCCAATCGAATCTAAACAATGCATGAGGTTTATAGTGACTTTCATAAATATACCATTGCTTCAGTTACTCCAGCTAGCAGGGTATGGGCAGAAAAAAATAACCATTTTACTTGTACAAAGGCTGCTGTGTGCTGTCAGGCTCTTCATTTCTCCTCGCCTTTTCTAGCCTGCTTCCATGAATACAATGTCTTTCTAACATCCCTCTCAGGGCAGTACAGGAGCCCCATCCATCTCCAGACGTCGGTGGCTGCACGGCAGCCGAGCATCTCATTATGGCAAAGTGAAGCATTCTGGGAGAGTGGATGGAGCCGGCAGGCAGCAGTAGGCAGTGGGGGAGGGAAGAGGAGGACAGGAGCCGAGGAAAAAATATGCTCACTTCCTTGGTGATAACATGTTATGGAAGTAAGAACTTCCTGTTCTAGAAAGGAAGAGGATGTAGGATATCAGAAACCTGTGACTAAGCAGATTCCCGCTCCTACAAGCTGGTTACATCCGCAGAGGGTGGTCTCAGTGACCACAAGCCCCCGACACACCTGAACTCCCACCCACCCAACTGAAGTTACCACAGAAGCCATGTTGTGGGAAGAAAGTAATGAATCCAAGTATTTCAGAAAAAGATCTATCATTCCAAATTAGGAAAAGGAAAGAATTGGAGGCGTGTGCGTGTGTGCACGCACACACACACACGTGTGCAGGCACACTTACACATGTATACATCCCTGATTTATCCAATTGGAAAGTATTTCCTTCCAGCTGGCCTGAATGTTTACACTTCAGTTTGTTATACTGCCTTAGCCAAGATAGGTTAAAGCGAATGCCCTAACATGTTGGGAGTCACAGGACCCCTTTAAGAATCATTGAAAATGATGACTCCCTGTCAAAGGCCTGAAATCCCCCTACGTCCATCCCATCACCCCCTAAATTAAGAATTCCTAGATTAGACATTCATTTGAGTTCACAAGTATTTCCTTTTTAAAATCCAGACACTTGAGGGACTAGTCAGTGGCCATCAGTGACTTGTTGGCGAGAGAGGAGTTCCCCAGTCTGACTGTCGTCTGGGCCTGCGCTCAAGTAATGGGAACTGGTGGGTGAGGTGAACAGTTTCAAGCTGTGGAGCAATAGGAGAGGAGGGAAGCCTTGGCTCTTGGGGGGCAGCAGTTTCAAGGCAGTGTGGTGTATTGGACCACTGGACAAAGAGCAAGAGAGAAGCAGTGCTCTTTGGAGAGGAGATGCCAAAAATAAACTCCTGTTCCCAAGTTTCGTTCATCTCCAGTTCCAAACTGGGTTGCAGTCAAAGCTGCTCTTTCTGCAGCCACCCCCAGTCAGACTCTGGGTCCTCCCCTGACCACAGTCACCCTTTGCCTTACCTCTCATCTAATTGTTTCATTTTCTCATCCCCTGATCCCAGGCCCTGAGCAGCTCCCACTGGGCTGGGGCCCCCGAGCCACCTTGCCCCACCCCCACAGTCTGGTCAGTTTCCTGGGAAAGTCTGACCTTGACTCCCTGCACCTGCTTTCATCTCATTCTTCATCCCTCCACCTCACAGTCACTGGTTCTGGTTTCAAAGCTCTATCACTACAACCTTCATCTGTTCTAAACCTCCTTTCAAATTTTAGATAACCGTAGCTTGGGGAAACATTTCCAATTCACAGATAATAGACTAGGGGCTATAAATACTGTACTGGCAAACACTTAATTTAAGTACCACTCACTTATTACCAGGCACTATTCTAGTGTTCCTATCAACTCATTTAATTCTCTCAACAATCCCGAGAGGTAGAAACTTTTGTTAAACTCGTTTTACAGGTGAGGCGACTGAGGCACAGACAGATAAAGTAACTTCCCCAAAGTCACACCGCTAGTAAAGGGCAGAACTGGGAGAATTAAGCCCAGGCAACCTGGATTCAGATCTGTATTTTTCATCACTTTGCTGTATCGCTTCTTCATGTGGCCTTGTGCAAAGGGCTGTTTGCCCACCCTCTGCAACAACCCCCCTGTCCCCCTGCCAACCCAACGCACATTCCAAGTCCTTTATTGTGGAAACTATACCTATTTTTTGGTATCAGTAGGCAGTCAAGCCCAATATAACTCTAGGGGGCCAGGGTAAAGGTCCCGTGTTCTCTCTGCCCATCATTAGTGGCAACATGAAACATGGTTTCCCTAGTTCTGAGTGTGGAACTTTGTTCTCTTCCTTGTTAAAACAATCTGGAGATCTGGCACCAGGACTACCTACTGAGGGATATAAGAGTAGGGCTCCAGGGCACCTGGGTGGCTCAGTTGGTTAGGTGTCCGACTCTTGATCTCAGCTCAGGTCTTGATCTCAGGGTCATGGGTTCAAGCCCCATACTGGGCTCCAAGCTGGGCATAGAACTAACATTTAAAAAAAAAAAAAAAAGAGTAGGGCTCAAAGTAGCAGAGTATGGTTACAGGCGATTCAGCTTTAAAGGATTGCCACTGCATGGGGGTCAAAACTCTGCCACTTGCCCCCTGCTCCCCACTAGCCTTCTCTCCCTTTTCCAGCTCCCCTGCCAAGTGCCCAGGGCTCCTGTCATCATGGTGCTTGGTGGCCAGCCCTCCAGGACAAACCCCTGCCATTTTTAGGATGAGGTCCATCCTCAGTGAGAGAAGGCGAACCTCTCTGTCCCCTAATAAGAGCAAGATTGAAACAAACTTAAACATCCCAGAGGAAAGACACAGAGGAATTGCCTGAGAATCGGAAGGAGACCAGACTTATGCTGAGAGAGCACGGTACTCAGGGGCCACAGGAAGGGTGAAATTCCGGAAATTCCTCACGCCATTTTTGGGTTAGGAAATGGAGACACTTCTTTCTCCCCTGCCTCCGAGTCACTCTGCCACTAATGGAACAAAACAAGGCCCGCCGCCCCACAGCACGCAGGCAAAATACAGAGCCCAGCGCCATCAGCGGGCTTCACGCACCCCAGAGCCGCATGTAGTCCCTGGGACCTATTTTGATGATCAGAACTTACCCATCCAATGTCTCATTCCCTCAGCTCCTTGTACATGACTGGCTTGCTGTTCTCCGATAAGCTAATCCAGGGGAAATACACATGCGTGAACATAGTACCCCTCGCAGAGATATTTACCCTTGAAATAAGACTCCTAACAAACACGTGGCCCGGCACCAACAACATACTTCCCCCAGCCAGCCTCCCACCCTCAAGCCTGTCCTCCTCCCTGTCTCCACGACAGCTCCGTCCCAGCCCTCCCCAGCTCTGCTTCGGGCTTACCTCCATTAAGCCCTTCTTTGCCTGAGGTTGCCCACAGTCATGTCTTTTTCCACTGAACACCTGCTGCACTAGAACGGAACTTGGCAGGAGGGAACAGAACCGGAACAAAAGGGAATAGAATGTTTGGGCAGGACAATCTCAGAGGTGAGCCGGGCACATTCCCTCATCCCACAGGTGAGGAGAAAAAGACACAGACGAGTCTGGTCAGACAGGGCCTGCGGCAAGTCAGTGGCTGGGTGGGGCCACTTGGACTTTTTCCTGCCTGGCCTTCCCCTCTTTTGCTAGGAAGACCCCTGCTTCTTTGGGGGGAACTGCTCACCTCACCATTCATCAGATAAAGTTTTGATAGCCAATCAGGATCCCTCCCACTCCCAGTGGGCACGTGATCTCTTGCTTGCTCATTCATCTATTCATGAAATAACCATCAGCAAGGGCCTTCTGTGTGCCAGACACTGCTGGGCTCTGGGAATAACATGTTGAGCAAAAACAGCCCCACTTGGTGCCCTCATGGGGCTTATGAGCTTGCAGAGGAGGCATTCCTTAAGTAACCATGCAAGCAAAGTAAAATGGCTCTTTTGACAAGTAGAAGAAAATGAGCACAGTTTTTGAGAGCATACAATAGCAAAGCTGACTCAGCAACTTTGTACAGGTATACAATTCGTGCACTGCACAAAGGAGCACAGCCAAGGGACAAAAGGGGCTGGAGTACCACTTACAGTCTGCTCACTGACCCATGGACTTGGTGTGAAGCTGTGTCTGCTCAGAGGGGTATCTTATTCTTCACCTCTTGGTGGTCCACCCAAAAGGGTCATCTTTTTCTAATGTGCCCCGAAGTCTCAAACAGACCAGCCAAGGCTCTGGTTGTGCTTCAGTCAGGGAAGAGAGTGGAAAGAAGGGAGGCTCCCCTAAGGAGGTGACTGGAGACACACAAATAATGAGTAGTGAATAAACCAAGTGGGAAGGAAGAGGTTTCCAGACACCCGGAAGAACCCAGGCAGTGGCCTCTTCATGATGGCCATCTGGTCCCTAGTTCCAAGCACTTCTGAGGCTTAGCCAATCCCCTGCCTTCCCAGACAATTGTTCTCATGACATTCCAGTTCCTATTTGTAGTTCAAAATTAGTTTCTGTCACTTGCACTTGGAGAGCCCTGGCTCACAGAGCAAAGCTGGCCCAGCTCTCCTTCCTCCCAAGTCCATTGGGCCTCCTCCCTCCGCCAGGCTCCTTCCTTCTATGCGAGAAACCTCTCCTCTCTCAGGCTGCCTCACCTTCAGAGCCCGAACTATGTCTTTGATGATCTCGTATTGTCTCTAGCATGGAACGGAAACTCAGTAAATGTTTTGTGACTCAAGACTCGATTAAGTCTCTGCGGGTGGCCATTTTGTCCACTGGGACTGGATAAAGCGGGAATAGTGAAGTACCAGAGTAGCTTTCCTGTACGTCTCTCATCTCCACCAGTTCACCCATGGTTTCTATGGGCCCCGAGCATATGCAGACTCCAGCTTTTGCTTATATTAACAAAGGGCTCCAGTTTGTCTAGAATTTGGCTGTGGAGAGCTGATGGCCCTGATTTCATGAGGAAGAGTCAGCAACTTTTACTCTGTCCGTGCATGCTGAGTGCTAGGGGACTGCCTTTAAGATCAAGCATTTTCCAGATCTCAAAGTCCATAGCTGAACGTTAAAGACAGTTTTCACCCTGTGCTTAATATCACGGAAGGCCTGGTCTAAGGGGGTCGGGCTACCTGAGATGCTCTGTGGTTCTGTCAGCCGAGAACAGTCTACTCTCTCACTGATCTTTGTATTATTCCCAAGTTAAGGACAATCACTCTTTTGGGTACATCCTTCCCCTCGACCTCCAGGGTCTGAAGAATTTCAGCTTCGTACTCTATCTCATGCCGCTGTTGCTCTTAGCTTTGTTAAAGGAGCTGGTATTTGAGGTTTTTTTGAGACTTGTGTTCCCTTTAAATAAGGCCAGCTCTACTGGCTTGAGATGGAGGCTGCTGAATAAGCCAGCGTTTGGAAATAGGGATCATAGAATTAGGGTGCTTCTCTTCACTGTATCTCACGATCCAAGGGTTTTATCTTTTCTTAATTCATCAGATTAGAAGGGAAACACAAAGATGATGCATCCGTCAGATCCTATCCATATTTTCTTCACCAAGACTCCCAAACCAGCCAGTCTACTGAAGCCAGGTGGTAAGGTTGCGAAAGGGTAACACACCAGATTTTGGAAAAGCAGCCGAGACTTGAACATGGACTCTTCTGCTCAACACAGGACACATTATCTAAACTCTCTGGGCAAGATTTCTTTATTTTTAAAATGAGCACAATAGCACCACTTACCTCACAGGAGTGTTGTGAGGACTCAACGGATGATTCGTGTGTGGTAGGCAGAGCATTGGCACTTCAAGCGTATCCATGCCCTCATCTGTGGAACCTGTGAATGTGTTCCTTAACATGGCAAAGGGGACTTGTTAGATATGATTAAGAATTTTGAGATGGGGCGATTATCCTGGATTCTCCCAGTGGGCCCTATGTAATCACAAGGGTCCTTATAAGTGAAAGAGGGAGGCAGGAGGGTCAATCAGAGAAGGAGATGTGATGGGGTCCAAGTGAAGCAGTTACTGGAAAGGGCCAAGGAATGCTGGCATCTTCTAGAAGCTAGAAAAGGTGAGGAAATTAATTCCTTCCAGAAGGAAGAGAACCCTCACAATACCTTGACTTTATAGTCTCTTGAGACTCATTTGTACTTCTGATTCAAGAACTGCAATAAATGTGTGTGGGGTTGTTTTTTTTTTTTTTTTAAGATTGTATTTATTTATTTGAGAGAGAGAGAGCACGAGTAGGGAGCAGGAAGGACAGAAGGAAAAGCAGACTTCCCGCTGCATGGGGAGCCCAATGCAGGACTCGATCCCTGGACTCCAGATCATGATCTGAGCTGAAGGTAGACACGTAACTGACTGAGCCGCTAAATGTGGGTGTTTTAAACCACTACATTTATGGAATTTTGTCACCAGAGCCATAGGAAGCTAATACAGGATGTAAAGCGTTTCTCTCAGGACCTGCTAAAATACCATAAATTGTTGTGGCTGTTACTATTATTTTTGTTTCCTTGAATCAGATTTCCTTTGTTGTAAATGATAGAAATTCAGCCAATGTGGCTTAGGCCAAACAGGGAGTAATTTTTTTGGCTCCTTTAATCAAAAAAAGACAAAACAAATGTAATAATGGAAGCAAATTTATTTATTAAATGCTGGTCTTGGCATTGAGAAGGGGGGCCCTGGTGGCTGACCCAGGGCCACATAAGGAAATGCTCCTGCCCAAGACTTTACCTCTTCAGAGAACGGTGCCTTGGTGGCTCAGTTGGTTGATCATCTGATTCTTGATCTCAGTTCAGGTCTTGATCTCAGGGTTCTGAGTTCAAGCCCTGTGTTGGGCTCCATGCCCAGCGTGGAACCTACTTGGAAAAAAAGAGGTGGGGGACAGAGGTACAAGGGTGAATTCGAGATAGTTTCTTGACTGCGGCAAGGTTGAGAGTCCGAGGGCAGAGCAAAGAGTTCAAGAGTAGCAGTGTGGAGCCCAAGCAGGAAGGGTCTGGCATCCTAAGCACACAACTTCTGTGGCAGGCTCTGGATCAGGCTCTACCTACTTGGCTCTTGCTTCAGCTAGGGTTTTCAAACTTCCCGTGCATTCTGTGAGCGTCCCAGTGCTCTCCCACTGAATTCCTCATCTGCGGAAGTCAACCAGAGTAGTTGCATTGTATGCAGTTGAGAATCCTGTTACCCTCAGCTGAGATAGTACAGCTTCAGGGTCCACTGGATTCAGGAACTTAGAGCTCACCAGGAGGCTCTCCCCACTCTGTCTTGTTGCCACTCCCATCTGTTTTGACCTGTTTTTATGATGGCAGTGGTTTTATTGGTTGTTTTGCATGTTTCTCAATTTGGTAGGATGCATTCTCTTGCAGTTGGGGGGGGGGTGTCACTCCTTAAAACAGGTGATCTCAGGACAGAACTCTAATTGGCAGGGCCTGACTCACATGATCATACCAAAGCCTTTCCGTATAGCAGGAGAGGGGATGGAATTGGCCAGCCCTGAGTCATATACCCTCTTCCGGGGTCAGGGGGTGGTGGAATGACCCATGACCTGTGGTATGAAACCCCAAAAGAACAACATGAAGTTAGTGAGGGGTAGTTTTCTAAGCCTGCGTGAGTGTTCTTTCCTGAAGAATAGAGGGAAGGAATGCTAAGCGAGATATTTTTTAGAGATGTCCACTTCATAATCATTATTGTTGTAATTTTATGAGAATTTATTTATTTGTTCAAATAATACTTGTTTAGCATTTAATGTGTTATCAAGCACTGTCCTAAACTCTGGGGATACAACAATTAACAAAACAGATAAGAATTCCTCTCTGGCAATTCAAGGAACCCCAAATAGCCAAAACAATCCTGAAAATATGAATAAGGTTGGATGACTCACTTCCTAATTTCAAAACTTACCACAAACTACAGTAGTCAGGGTGGTGTGGTACTGGCATAATGGTAGACATGCAGATCAACAGAATAGAATTGAGAATGCATACATTAAAATTATAAGCATTTATGTTTAAGTCATTTTCCGCAAGGGGCAAGACAGTTCAATGGAGAAAGGATAGTCTTTTCAACAGCAGTACTGAGACAACTGGATGTCCACAGGCAAAGGATAAACTTGGACTGCTCCCTCACATCATACAGTAATGAGCCCCAAATGAATCATGGACCTAAACATAACAGGTAAAACTATAGAACTCTTACAAGAAAACATAGGCAGAAACCTTTGTGAACTTGGATTAGACCATGCTTTCTCAGATATGACACCAAGAGTACAAGCAACAAAAGAAAAATACAGATGAATTGGACTTCATCAAAACTAAAAGCTTGTGCTACTAAGGGCACCATCGTGAATGTAAAAAGACACTCCACAGAATGGGAGAAAATATTGCAAATTATTTATCTAGTAAGCGACTTGAAGCTAAACAACATAAAGAACTCTCACACCTTTAAAAAGTTACCTGTACTTGGAAAACTATAAAACACTGATGAAAGAAACTGAAGATGACACAAAGAAAAGGAAAAACATCCCAATCTTCCAATCATGGATTGGAAGAACAAATATTGTTAAAATGTCTACCCAAAGTAGTCTACACATTTAATTCAATCCCTATCAAAATACCAGCAGCATTTTTCCCGGAGATAAAATCCTAAAATTCACAATCCTAAAATTTGTATGGAACCACAAAAAACCCCAATAGCCAAAGCAACTTTGAAAAAGAAAAGCAAAGTTGGAGGCATCACACTTCTAGACTTCAAGATATATTAGAAAGCTACAGTGATCAAAACAGTATGGAACTGGCATAGAAATAGACACAGAGATCAGTGGAACAGAATAGAAACTCCCGAAATGAACTCACAAGTATATGGTCAATTAATCTTTGGCAAAGCAGGAAAGAATAGCCCATGGGAAAAAGATAATCTCTTCAACAAATAGTGTTGGGGAAACTGGACAGCAACATGCAAAATAATGAGACTAGACCACTTTCTTTCACCAAACACAAAAATGAATTCAAAATGGACTAAAGACCTAAATGTGAGACAGGAAACCATAAAAAATCCGAGAAGTGAACACAGGCAGTAACCTCTTTGACATCAGCTGTAGCAACTTCTTTCTGGATATGAGCCACCTTATGGTCCGGCAATTGCATTACTAGGTATTTACCCAAAGAATACAAAAATACTAATTCAAAGGGATAGAGACACCCCAATGTATAAAGCAGCATTATCACCAATAGCCAAATTACGGAAACAGCCCAAGTGTTCATCCACTGATGAATAAAGAAGATGTGGTGTATATATACACACACAATGGAATTTTACTCAACCATAAAAAGAATGAAATCTTTCCATTTGCAATAATATGGATGGAGCTAGAGAGTACTAATTTGCTAAGTTGAAATAAGTCAGTGAAAAACAGATACCATATGATTTTACTCATATGTGGAACTTAAGCAACAAATGAGAAAGGGGGAAAAAAGAGAGGAGGAGGCAAACCAAGAAATGGACTCTTAGCTATAGAGAACAAACTGATGGTTACCAGAGGGGAGGTAGATGGGGGATGGGTGAAATAAGTGAAGGGAATTAAGGAGGGCACTTGTGATGAGCACTGGGTGATGTAAAGAAGTGCTGATTTACTATATTGTACACCTGAAACTATTTTTACATTGTGTGTTAACTAACTCGAATTTAAATAAAAACCTTTTTAAAAAAAGATACTTAACCCAATCAAGAAATGGACAAAAGATCTGTATAAACAGTTCTCCAAAGAAGGTATACAAATGTCCAAGAAGAACATAAAAGATGCTCAGCATCTTAGCTATTAGGGAAATGCAGATCAAAACCTCAATGAAAGACGCTGAACATCTGGTAGGATGAATGTTATTAAAAAAGGCAGATAATAACAAGTCTCAGCAAAAGTGTTGGAGAACAAGTGTTGAAGAAATTAGAACCCTCATACATTGCTAGTAAGAATGTAAAACTGTACAGCCTCTTGGAAAATAGTTTGGCATTCCTTTAAAGGTTAAAAATAGAGTTACTGTGCAACCCAGACTCAGTAATTCTTCTCCTAGCTATATATCCAAGAGATATAAAAACATATATACACATAAAAACTTGTACACAAATGTTCATAGAAGCATTATTCGTATCTATTAACTGATGAATGTATAAATAAAATGTTCATAGCTCTACAATGGAATATTACTTAGCAATGAAAAGGAATGAAGTACTGATACATGCTCTAACATTGACCTTGAAAACATGTTAAGCAAAGAAAGCCAGTTTCAAAAGACCATGCATTGTGTAATTCCAATTTTATGGAATGTCCATGTTCCAATTCTGGAATGTCCAGAATAGGCAAATTTATAGAGACAAGTCATTTAGTTATTGCCTGTGGGGGGATGGCAAGAAGGAGAGTGACTGCTAGTGGGAATGTATTTGGAGGGGGGTAGGAGGAATGAAAATATTCTAAAATTATGATGACAGGCAAATCTGATTCTTTTTAAAAATCCATTAAATTGTATGCTTAAGTAGGTGTATGCTTACGTAGGTAAATTGTGTGCTTAAGTAGGTAAATTGTGTGGTATGTGGATTATATCTCAATGTTAAAAAAAATCCATGTCTTCATGGGCTTATATTTCTGTTGGAAGATAAGGAAAACAAACAGAAATATATAAATAAACATATGGTATTTTCAGTGTTGCTAAAGAAAATTATAAAGCAGAATGGGGGATAGGGAGTTTCAGAGAGTGGATGGGGGCTGCAGTTATGATTAGAGTGTTGTTGAAAGTTTTACAAAGAAGGTTCCATATGAGCAGACACCTAAAGGAGTTGAGGGTACAAGCCATGTGGGAAAGAGTACTCCCATCAGAGGAAACAGCAAGTGCAAAGATCCTGAGGCAGAAGTATCCCAATCATATGGCTGAATGGCAAAGTCAGTGTGGCTTCAGTGTGGCTTCAGATGTTAGGTTAGTTGGTGTCCTTCCTGTTATTGTTTTAGAGCTTATACCAGTTTTTGGTACACAGGAATCAGGAATACATCATCCTATTCTTGAACCTGGACCCTTGGTCTAGGAAAGTGATTCTCAATCTTTTTTCTGCCTTGATACTCCTGAAAAATATGTTCCTGTGAGCAACTTGTTCCACAGACATTAAGATTAGGCGTGAGATAATCTATACCATATAGGTTTGCATATATGTATACTGTCCTAAGTCTTCCACTCAAGAAACTATATCAGAATGAAAAGGAGTGAAACTAATGTTAGTATAAAGATAATTTTGAATCTATTCAATTTAGTAAAAAAAAAAACAAAGGACAACCTATAGAATGGGAGAAAGTATTTCCTTTTTTTTAATTGCTGTACCTCCGGTTTACTTATTTATTATTTTTATTATGTTACGTTAGTCACCATATAGTACATCATTAGTTTTTGATGTAGTGTTCCAAGATTCATTGTTTGCATAGAACACCCGATTCGCCATGCAATACATGCCCAGATGTGGTCCAGACACTCAATGGAATATTACTCAGCCATCAAAAAGGATGAATACCCAGCTTTTGCATCAACATGGATGGGACTGGAGAAAGTATTTTCAAATCGTATTATCTGATAAAGGCCTGGGGCCTAGACCATATAAGGAGCTTTTACAACTCAGTAACAAAAAGACAACCATGTCAACTATATTCAGATTTTTTTTTTAAATGATACCAATGAGACCTAAAGGGGAAAAAGTAAAAAAAAAGTATTTTTTACTGTGTTTGTAACTCTGCATTGTACCCAAATGCACCACATTCATTAGGTTCACAATAAATATTGTTGACAATCTGAATGATAAGAAAGGGGGGGGGGGGAAGGACAGCTAACTTTTAAAATGGGCAAAGGACTTGAGTAGACATTTCTCCAGAGAAGATATACAAATAACCAACCAACAAACAAAAAGATGCTCAACATTGGTAGTCATTAGGGAGATGCAAATAAAAGCCACAATGAGATAGCATTTTATATCCACCAAAATAGCTATAATTAAAAAAGAAAAAAACACAAATACCAAGTGTTGGCAAAGATGTGGAGAAATTGGAACCCTTGTCCATTTCTGATGAGGATGTCAAATGATTCAACCACTGGGAAAAATAGTTTGGCAGTTCCTCAAAAGCTAAACAGAATTACCACATGACCCAGCAATTTCACCCGTGGGTATATATGCCCAAAACGATTGAGAACCGCTACTCAAACAAATCCACGCACTTGAACAGCAGCATTATTGATGATAGCCAAAAGGTGGAAACAACCCAAATGCCCATGAATGGATGAATGAATAAACTAACTGTGGCATATGCATACAATGGAGTGTTATTAGCCATAAAAAGGAATGAAGTACTGATACATGCTACAACGTGGATGAAACTTAGAAGCTTGGAGACATGTGCCGCATGAGAGAACACATACGCAAAAGGTCCCATATCGTATGACTCCATTTTACATGAAACATCCAGAATCGACAAATCTGTAGAGACAGAGTAGATCAGCAGTTGCCAGGAACTGGGGGTAGGAGTCAGGGCCGAGTAACTGCTTCCTGGGAAAGAGTTTTATTGTAGGATGATGCAAAAGTTTTGGAATCAGATAGTCGGTATTGCTGTACAACAATGTGAATGGACCAACTGCCACTGAGTTGTCCACTCTAAAGTGGTGAATTTGATGTTCATTTACTTCAATAAAAAAAAATCATAATGCATTCCAAAGTAGGCCTTTTATTATTGATAAGAAATAACCTAGTAACATGTCTGTGAGGACACTGTAATCTAAAATGCTCTACCATGGCAATGCCGCTTCTTTCCCTCCCCCTACCAGTCTACTTTGATTTCCCTTTAATTCTCAGCTAAGGGCTCGCCACTGTGTGTCACATAGAGACGCATGGATGGGTAGGCAGGTGTGTTCTTAGAGGTGGACAGATTCACTCCCTTCTTCATCAGCTGGCTTGTTTTGAGGGGGTCATATCTCTTGATTCTCTTGATTACCGTAGTTCACATATCCATCCTGTCTTACCATCTCTTAGGTACGCGTAGGTCTTACTTCCTTGCACTTGTTAAGATCTGAAGCCCACTTTGTCTGTCCCCATGCCACTACACTAGTTTCTCAAAAGTCACAACTGTAGACCAGTTGCATCAGAATCACCTCATCCCAAAGCCAGACCTACTGAATCAAATTATCTTGGGGACGGTGGAGGGGGGGGAGGGAGAGAATCCCCAGGAATCTGCATTTTCACTAAGCAACATTGCCATATGCTTTTGCATGTAGACATTTAAGATCTTTACCTTTGTTATGGATTCCCCATTAATAGTTAATTTACTAATTCATTCAACATTGAGTGTCCATCCAGGCAGTAGCCTAGATCTAAGGCAAGGAGAAGAAATGGTAACCCCAATTTGCAAAACAAACATACAAACAAAAAATTCCCATACTTTGATTTTTAAAAAGTACCAAACCATAATATTCAATATAAACTATCTAAACCCAACTAAACCAAACTATTTCCACACCAGCTCATTCACACCCGTAAGACTATAGTAACAGTAACAACACATGGATTTATGTGTTCCAAAGACCACCGACAGTTCTAGCAACTGGCCACATGTACAAATTCTGTCAATCTTGACAGAACAGGATGTCCTTCAGTCCTATAAACTCTGTAAGTATCCTTCCCTAACTTCTCTCTTTAGAGACCCTACTAAGACTTTGTCAGATCATGTTTTTTCCCTGCTCAGCAACTTCAATGAACTTAGCTATATAAGCAGCAGGTTTCCTTGGTGTTCCTTTTGTTGGGCTCTAATAACAGGCACAGATATAATATTATTATTTTCTACCATGAATTATTGTTTATCTCCCTCACTATTACTTTGCATTCTGTTTTATGTGATACTATCCCTAGAATCTAAATTTATAGTGTTTCTGTGCATTTTCCTCTTGAGGCACACCAATCAAGACCCAGCCTTTGGCTCCTTGTTCTGTACACCTTGAGAACAGAGTATTGGAGTGTTGTTTCAGGAGTTGAGTTAGTGAAGCAGTAGCAATCCCATAGTCTTAAGCAATTTTGAAATGTGTCTAGATCCTGTAGCAACAAGGACTGTGATTTCTGAAATGTCGCCAGGGTGTCTCTTGATGTGGATTTAGTCTCCTTCATCCTATTCAGGATTTAGAGGATGTGTTCCATCAGAAGGTTCCTCTTTGTTCAGCCCTCAAAATTTTTCTTCTACTATTTCTTTATTTCTTCCCCTCCAGTCTCTTCATTGTTCCCTTCTACACAAATGCATGAACTTCTAGGTCAATCCACCATGAATCTTAACTTTTTTCCCCCTTTAGCCATCTTCATTTTGAGTTCTAGCCCAACCTCTTGGGTTGGTCTTCCAACTCAGTAATTCAGTTGTCAGCTGTCTGCTATATAATAACCCATTAGCGAAGGGTTTTCTCCCCTTGTTTTATTAATGTAACAGCTTCTTAGACCTCCCTGAGTTTAGTTGTGGCATGGGGAATTGTAATGGACTGAATGTTTATGTCCCTCTAAAATTTGTATGTTGAGGTCCAAACCACCAGTGCATTTGGAGGTAGGACCTTTGGAAGGTAATTAGGTTTAGAGGAGGTGAAGAGTATGGAGCTCCCATGATGGGATTAGCATCCTTACAAAAGAGGAGGAGACACCAGAGCTTGCTTTCTCCACCATGTGAGGATCGAGAGAGAGGGCAGTTGTCTATAAGCCAGGAACCAAATTTGCCTGCATTTCCATCTTGGACTTTCCAGCCTCCTAGAACTGTGAGAAATAAATATCTGTTGCTTGAAGCCCCTGGTCTATGATTATTTTGTTATAGCAGCCTGAGCAAACCGAGACAGAAGGTGGACTCCTCTGCTTTCCTTCCTGATGCCTCAATGTATCATGCAGTTGGACAGCTTGCTACTTTCCTCAGTCCAATCCCATCTGCTTCTGCCTTTTGTGAATTTCTCATTTCTAGGAACGCTCAATCTGTAATCCACTAACAGTACCATCTCTTGTATTCCCACACTATTATGGACTTAACCTTTTAAAAATGTTTTCTCTGCCTTTACAACAAGACTTTGGACAGGAGATAGGTAGGCACACGTGTTCAGTCAGTCATCTCGGTTCAATAGCAGAACTCTGATCTCCATTCTAGGCATGGCTTCTCGCAGTGACTTTGCGAAAGCCTAGGGTGGTAAAAAGGGCATTGATCCAGAAGCCAAGATACCTAGATTTCATTCCCGGGTCTGTACCTCACTTGCTGTGTGATTTCAGGTGAGCCACTCACTTTTCCAGGCTTCTTGTCCTCCTCTGAAACCCAAGAGGGTTGGCTGGATGAGAGGCTCTCAACCTTCAGATCCCAACACGTGTCAAAAAGCCAGAAATAATAATGGTTTAAGTAGGATAGAAATAAAGTTCTCTATATTGTAAATAGACAGCCCAAGGATCTCATGACAACTCCAGCATCTTCAGGCTCCCAGGCTCCTCCTACTTGGCTTTCCTTTGCCGTCCTCAATACCTGCTTTCCGCACCATGGTCCAAGATGACTGTTTTAGCTTTCATCTCCACATTTCGGCCACAGAAGGAAGGAAAGGGCATGACCCCCTCTAAGGACCCTGTCTGAAGCCTCACATGCCACTTCCTTTTATATCCTGTCCCTAAGAACTTGTTCCTAACCTCTACAATGATTGCTGTAGCTGCAAGAGAGGCTGGGAAATGTAGTTCCCTGCCCCCGCCTCCCCACACCGCCCCAGGTGTCCATGCGCCCAGCTAAAATTTGAAGGTTCTTACAGAGGCCAGAGGAAAAGAAACATCAGGGGACAGCCACAGGCTCTGCCACAGTGATGTGCCAGTGGTGATTTGTGCACCAGGAAACCTAGTAATTGAGTAATTAAGTACTCAAGATTACTAATGAATTATTTGAAAAACCGTGGGTGGATTCAAGGTCATCCCTATATTAACACCTATTCTTGCTTTTTTACATCTTGATGAGTTTTCCTTTTGAGGCAGTGTTTAGTTCAACAGTAGGGAACTGAGTGAAACACAGCCTTTTCAGTGCCTCGGTCTGCTGTGAATTATTGCAGCTGATAGGGAGTCCTTACCAACGTTTGTGGTTTTGTCCAGTGTGAATACATTAATAAGAAAGTGTTGTGCACTTATCTTAATGGCAATCATGTTGGCTTTTGTGAAGGGAAGAAGGTTAAGAAATCTTACACCAAGTGAGCTCGGAAAGGGCTTATCATCTTGAAGACATGTGCGATTCAGGGCATATAAAATCTCTTCTGCATGAACCCCTTACAGTCTTCCACCTGGGAAGCTTGTTCGCAGTACAGTGAACAATACAGTTCACTGAACAGTTCACAGAACAAACACAGCTCAGAATACAGTGAGTCCCTGGCCCACTCCGTACCGTAGACTAAAAATCTCTGGGGGCAAGGCCCAGAAATGCACCAAGGGCACAAGCTCTCCGGGTGATTCCTAAGGACGCTGGAGGTTAGGAGTACTTCCAAGGGTCTTAGGGAAGAGCTCTGGCCAGCACTTTTCCCAGTATCCCGTGGACTCCTTCCCCTGCGTCTGGCTGCCAGGCAGCTCGGGCAGCTGGAGGCCGAGGCTCCCACCTTTCTCAGGATGATCGGTGATGTCGTGGTTTTACCAAGCGTCCCTCACAGCATGAGGTTGAACCGCTACAGTCTCCTACCGCATCCCCCCCGACACAGCTCTTCTTCGCAGCTTAAAATTATAAGCAACTCTTGGAAGGTCAATACCTTCCAATACCAAGTAGTAAATACCAAGTAGTAATACCAAGTAGTAAACTCATCTTCTGTCTTCTCCACCTGGCTTTCCGGTCCAGGCTTCACCAAGTGTAATGTACCAGGTTGTAGCCTATAGATGTAAGAGATCTTTTTGGTTTCCGTACATACACGGATGGGCTCGGGACTGAGAGATCTCCCCTAGCAGGCAGAAGAACATAAACCGCTGGGCTGTGGGGTCCACAGCCGTACCGGGGGGTGGGGGGGATGGAGAAGAAGTGAGCATCTGTCTGTGCTCAGGGCTCACCACGGGTTTCTGATGTACACAAACTCACAGGACACTCCCAAGAGTCCCGCAGGCGAGTGACGTCTCACTTGATTCTCATTCTCTGGAGTGCTTAAGTAACCTACTTCATCTCACCCAGGAAGTACAAGAGGCTAACCAGCCCTCCTTGACTCGGGTCGATTAGCAAAGCAGAAGAAAAGGGACAAGAATATCTGTGGTTCTCGGATTAACACATTTCCGCCACAGCACATCTTCAAACGTTTGTGTTTGCCCATCCCCGCAGGAGAAGCTTCCGAGTATGTCTCGCGTGTGTACTTAATTATAAATATATACATCAGAAACCAGTCTGCTCTTCAGACCTTAGTGGGTGCCAGCAGCACCTGGGGTGTTCAGGCACAGCTCCTCCGGCCCCCTCCCCAGAGCACCAGACATCCCGTAGGTTTGAGATGTGACCCAAGAGTTTGTACTTTTAACGGGTTCCCAGGTGATGTCGAAGCGGCCTCTGATGGACCTGACTTTCAATAGCATTGCTGTCACCATAACCCCAAGGCAGGTATTTTAAGCACTAAAATACGGCAGAATAAAATAGTAATTCTAATTAATATTTTTCCTGCACCCAGATAATTGTCTTAGACGGCTCCAAGAGCCAGAGATCCCATTTTGGAAACCGGGGCATTACACGGAGCCACACTGGCATTCCCTGCCAGAGAGGCAGGCCAGGTGGTACTTCAGAAATCACAGAAATTTCCCAAACCTTAAACGTTGCGAATAAAGGAGATAATAAAGGGACACATCAGATGGGCACAGCTCTCGGGCCTGCTAATATCCCCCTGTCGAGCTCAAGCACTCTGCCTTTCATCTTCAGCTAACTCTACTCCTATCATCTTTCCTCTGCCTTAATTTTTTTTCCCTTTGTGATAACAGCTACCATCACTTTCGGGTAACGCAATCTAGCACCCCTGTTGTTCCTTTTATGGAAATTCTAGCCACTGCAAGTACATGTGGTACTTGATATCCACAAAGCAAAAATGTTCTGAGTGAATGATGCTTTGATTGAACTTTAATTTTGCTGTTGCTTTGAAGTCCTGGCCCTGTGTAAGTGATGTGCTGTTCAGCCTGGTTACTTTCAGAAGCGCTTGGAAGGGAATTTTTCCCTACTCAACATATGATATAGATTTCCAGTGTGCCCTTGTAGATTTCTTCAGTGCATTTGCTGTTTGGGGTGAAAAATGAGGCAGGCTTAAACGCAGTAAATAAAACCAGTCCCAGCACTTTGAAAGAGAAGAGACAAGGTATTTGCAAAAACTTGGTGCATAAATTTAAATCGAAACGGGGCGCCTGGGTGGCTCAGTGGGTTAAGCCGCTGCCTTCAGCTCAGGTCATGATCTCGGGGTCCTGGGATCGAGTCCCACATCGGGCTCTCTGCTCAGCGGAGAGTCTGCTTCCCTTCCTCTCTCTCTGCCTGCCTCTCTTGTGATTTCTCTCTGTCAAATAAATAAATCTTTAAAAAAAAAAAATTTAAATTGAAATGTTATTATATAGCAATGGGCTATAGTAGCAAGAGGCGATTGTAGGAATATGATTATATTATAAATAATATCTGACATAATTAGGATATATTATAAATATTATAAATTATAGCAATAGGCTATATATAAAAGAAAGATGAAAAAAGTTAATCAGTGCTTCAGCAGATGAGAAAAGAAACATCTTTTGAAATTTCGACATAAAGGCAGCTGGAAGCGTAGCTTATTGGTAAAGACAAAATGCCTTCTTCCAGAAGTAATCCCGGAGTTTCCTGTGACCAAATCCGAGCAAGATAGCAATTGTCATGGACTGAGAGGAGCTTTGCAAAGAGTCATTTGCGCCACACAGGAAGACCGCTGTGACCCATTGCTGGCTTTGGTGGAATTAAGTCTTGATTAACGGTCTTCCACTTTTCTCCGTCTTGCCTCTCACCTCATTCCTGCCTCAGACAGGAAACAGGTTAAATGGGAGAAGACAGGCACTGGGGACATGCACGCTCAGAAGCAGAAACAGAAGGTCTATCTGGGCCTCGGATGCCCTGGACGTCTCCAGTGACTTTTCAAGAGGAAGAACAAAATAAGAATCAGTATTTGCATATTGTGTCCCTCAGAAAATACTTATTTGAGTCCAGTAAGGTGTCCTGCAATGTATGGACGCCGGTCTTAGAATCCGCAGTTACTAAATGTGCTATTCTGGACAAGTCAAACTCAGTTAGCCTGAGTATGAGTTTCCTCAGCTAGAGAATGCAGAAGACGCCTCCTGAAATCTAGCAGAGTAAAGATGGCCACACATTTTTTGGCCACTCTCCTATTGAGAAGTGAAGTCCTGGTTCACGATCTTTGAATAGTGACTAGGATACGGCAGAAGTGATGTTATTCCAGTTTTTGAGCCTAGGCCTTACTCTTCTAGAAGCTTCTATTTTCTATCAAGAAATACCTTGGGAGCCCTGAGCCACCATATATAAAGTCCAAATACCCAACAACATAGAGAAAACAGCTAAAGGGCTCAGCTAAATCTAGCCTTCCAGCTGTCCTCATCAGGGCACAGTCATATGGGAAAACCAACTTGGACTCTCCAGTCCAGCCCAGCCACCATCCACATGCCGGTAGTGACCCCAGTCGGTGCCATTTAGAGGGACTGCCCAGCCAAGTTCTGCCCAAATTTCTAACCTGCAAAGTCACGAGACATAAGTTATTATATCATAACAGGTAATCCGTTTTAGACGATAGTGGGGCTCAAAAAGAGATCATAGATGAAAAAGCACTTGACTGCAAAGCTACATGTTTTGTCACTAGTATGTAAAAGAGCAAATTCAGTCTCTGAACACAGGCGTTTACTAAGTAGTAATTTTGGTGACATTTGCCATTAGTACTTAAGGATGCAGTCACGTGCCGTCAGGTGACAGTAGTGGAGATTAAGAGAAATACTTTCAGTGTCTAGATATTTATGTTGATAAGGGCCGGGACTCTGTAAGTAAGGGACACTAACGCAAACTCCAGCGGAGCGAAGAACATACCATCAAGCTTCAAGTTATTTATTTGGAAAAGAATTGGGAGCGATGATTTCTTTTCTTTTCCTATGATTATATTCACTTTAGAGTATTTTGAAATAATCAAATCAATTAGCCAGAATATACAAAAACCGCGTACTGTATCTGAAAATTCCATCCATGCTTCTCATTGCAAATCTTTCCAAAATGCCCTAATAGCTTTCTTGCCTCAGTCAGTTGTTTGGGAAATCCAAGATCTTCGAAGAGACTGTGAAAAGTTACCTCATACGTGAGTGTTTGAAACTTAAAGGGAATTTTCCCCCTGAAATACCCCTATAAATGAAAATAAGATTCCAAGACACAAAGCCAATAGAATTACCAATGTTTTATAAGTCTGCACAGTTATGTATTTTAAGGGTTTTTTTTTAAGTTTTTTTTAAAGATTTTATTTATTTATTTGACAGACAGAGATCACAAGTAGGCAGAGAGAGAGAGAGGAGGAAGCAGGCTCCTTGCTGGGCAGAGAGCCGATGTGGGGCTCGATCCAGGATGCTCGGATCATGACCCGAGCTGAAGGCAGAGGCTTTAACCCACTGAGCCACACAGGCGCCCCGTATTTTAAGGTTAAAAAAAAAAATGTCCCCAGCAAATTCCATGCAGTGATTTCTTTAAACCTCGTAAAATAGGCTCCACCTTATCAATCTCTTTTCAGTCAGATCTAAGGGAGTCTGCAGGATGTCAGAGCCCACCCAGGAGGGCAACAGCTTTAGGGAGATAGCGTCTGCTACCTTCTGTCTCTCTGCCCAGTGCTCAGCAGAGAGCCCAAGCCCTTGGCGGCAGTCTGCTGTTGACTCCGGAAGAATCAGGTACAGCGACTAAAACGTGGTTCAAATCAGAGAGACGGAGCTTGGATTCTGCCCTGTCTCTTGCCGGTGGTGGTCATGAACTGAACTTAGCATCTGTTTCCTCAACAATAAAATGAGAATCAATAATACTAACCACATTGTGCCCCTGCAAGAATTCCATGGAACATTCTAACGGAGGCCTTGGTACCATGCCTGGCACACAGGAAGTCCTCCAAAAGGGGCAGCAATTCTCATGACTACTCCTGAATGCCAACGTGTCCCATGTGTGGCTCCATCCACTGCCTAACTCAGCAGTTCTGGGGAGTGGTGGGGGAGGGAGGAAGTGTAACAAGAAACTATTAAAACTTCTGTGTTTATTTCTTTTTACCCCAAAATATTGGAGGGAAGTTAAGCCTTACTTATATTTGATATATGGATTTGTAGGCAAACATATATGTAAGTTACAAATAGATACATTGAGAGTATACACTGCATTGCTCCATGTCTAAATTCTAAATAATACAGTGGTGCACATTAAAATGTTCAAAGAGCCCTGGCCTGATCCTTCAGCTAAGTCACTGGAAGGGAAGCAAAGGCCCTGGTAGAAGACCCTGACCTCAAAGGAGCCCCACTGTAGGTAGAAGGAGCGAATGTCCTTAACCACAAGAGGGTCCTTGAGTCTCCGTCCCCTCAAAACTTCCAGCACAGGCAAAGTCCTGCCTCCTTCAGGTGGGAGTGTTGTTGGAGGGGCAGAAGAGAGAGGGAGAATAGGGGAAAGTGGGATGAACTCTAACAGCCAGCCAGCCAGCAGGCAATCCACTGGTGACCAAGTTAGCCAGCGGGTGGACATGGCTTCCCTCTAGTCAAGGGACCTCACGAGATGGAGGAAGTAGAGCTTCCACAAGGCGGCTGACACCAGGGCTGACAAAGTGAAGGAGACACATGAGGTCAGAGGGGTGGCTGGGAAAGAAATCTGCCCCGGAAATGTGGGCCCTGCCTCAGTGGGGGATCAGCTCTGTCCTAGCAGGGTGGTGAATCCAGGACTAGGGCCCCATCCGTGTATCTTGAGACATGTAAGTCAGGCAGCCATAACTCAGTTTGGAACGTCAGTTTTTATAGTAGAGAGGTTTGGACTACGCATCAGATCTTCATGATAGTCCCTGGAAATGCTTTTCCCCAACACATTGTAAGAGGCAGGATCATGAGGAAGGTGGAATGCTGGGCCAGGGAGTCAAGAAAACTGTGGGGACACTTGGGTGGTTCAGTGGGTTAAGCGTCTGTCTTCGGCTCAGGTTGTGATCTCATGGTCCTGGGATCGAGCCCCGAGTTGGGCTCTCTGCTCAGCAGGGAGCCTCCTCCCCCCAACCCCCATCTTTCTCTGCCTGCCTCTCTGCCTACTTGTGATCTCTGTCAAATAAATAAATAAAATATTTTTAAAAAAGAAAACTGTGTTCTTGTTCCAGCTTTTCTACTATTTAGCTGTATCCTTCCATTACTCACCTAGTGCCTCTGAATTCCATCTTCTCACCTGTAGAGTGAGAGCTGATTTACCTGGGTCCTGGAGTCCTCTCCAGCCCTGTGATGATAAACTCCAGGACGCTGAAATGGGCATATTCTCTTAGGATTTGCCTAAATCCTAAACTTGATCCCAGGGTCCTGGGATCGAGTCCCGCATCGGGCTCCTTGCAGCCGGGAGCCTGCTTCTCTCTCCCTCTGACTGCTGCTCCCCTTGCATGTGCGCTCTCTCTCTCTCTCTCTGTATGTCAAATAAATAAAATCTTAAAAAAATTTAAAAGCGCATACTAGAGTTCGAAAAGCAAATAAGAAATGAGAGGCAAGAGAATACAACTCTTGAATTACCAGATTCCACTAAGTGAAAATTTGGTTGGAGAACAAAGAGAGAAGAAAGGAGAGCCTGGTCTCTGGAACAGAGGAGACATCAGCTATTACAAGTGTGACCACTGTAAAGTAGGGACAGAGATTGGGATGTTTCCATTTTTCCCCACTGGACTCCCTTCTTCTCTACTGACCACCCCCACCCCAGGTTGAGTCACTGGGTTATCAGAGCTGTTCTAGTCCATTTGGGCCGATATAACAAATGACCCATAGACTGGGTGGCTTAAACAAACAACAAATATTTCCCACAATTCTGGAAACGGGGAAGTCCAAGATCAAGGAGCCAGCAGATCCACTATCTGGTGAGGGCTCTTTTCCTGTCTTATAGACGGCTGTCTTCTCCTTGTATGGCTACACGGTAAAGAGCAGAGAGAAAGAACGCTTTCGAGTCTCTTCTTTATAAGGGCAATAATCGGATTCATGACAGCTCCACCCTTTTCTCTCAAAGGCTCTACCTCCTAATGCCGTCACATTGGACAGTAGGATTCCAACATAGGAATTTTGGGGGGCACACAGTCCATCCATAATACCTGTCCCCCTAGAGGCATACTGAAGAAACAAGTGAATTCTCATCTTAAATGTAAAAGGAATCTGGAAAAAAAGAAAGAAAACAAAAGCCATAGTCAACATATGGCTAGATAGCTAAAATTTTTAAGGGAAAAAAATAAATCCAAGTGGAAAACTGCCAGAAACGTTGGAAAATGTTTACAAATATATTGCTAGAAAATTTCTGTTATGGCAAAGAAAATGTTTATATAGTATCTTACTCTGCCAGGAAGCAGTACAAACATGAGGAATCTGTCCACTTTCCTTCTCTACAAAGTAAGCTACAATTGAGGAGGAATTAGGTCCCCAGAATTCCCACTCATCCTGTAGCCAATTACAGAATAGGAACTCTGGTGCTATCATTAACAGGAACCCCAAATTTCCATAGAATTGATCTAATTTCTAACCCATAGATTTCCTCAGAACCCCTAAAAATAAGGAGAGCTAAGAGCATGTTGTATTTTGCTGGGTTGTCAACTTATTAATCATTTCGAGTTTAGCCACTTTCTCGAAGTCTCCAAAGCAGGCCCCTTGAGCTCCTTTCCCCCAGTCTACAGCAGGCCTGAGCCTCCTACTCCAAGGCAGTCCAGCGGGTCTACTCAGAGGGCCCAGAGTCAGAGAAGTTGTGGTCAGCCACACCTTCAGCCCTCCCCAAACATCAGGGCCTTTATTTTACCTCAGGACTCAGCAATGGCAAGCGTGTGCCAGACCACATGGTTAGAGGCCTTCTGACTAAACTCGGGTTGGAATAACAACCATCAGGTTAAGGGGGATTACATAATACCAGGGCTCTGTGTACTTTCTGTTAAAACTAGTGAAGGGTGGGCGCCTGGGTGGCTCAGTTGGTTGAGCGACTGTCTTCGGCTCAGGTCATGATCCTGGACTTCCAGGATCGAGTCCCACATCAGGCTCCCAGGTCCTTGGGGAGTCTGCTTCTCCCTCTGACCTTCTCCTCTCTCATGCTCTCTCTCACTCATTCTCTCTCAAATAAGTAAATAAAATATTTTTTAAAAAAAGCTAGTGAAGGGTGTATCCTTAGTCTTGCACAGAGCACACGACTTTGAAGCACACTAGTGTAAAGGTGTAAAGTGATTATTAAATGTGTTTTTTCTCTTTTTTTAAAGATTTTATTTATTTATTTGACAGAGATCACAAGTAGGCAGAGAGGCAGGCAGTGGCAGGGGTGGGGGGGGGAGGGTGGGAAGCAGGCTCCCTGCTGAGCAGAGAGCCTGACTCCAGGCTGGATCCTGGACCCTGAGACCATGACCTAAGCCAAAGGTAGAGGCTTAACCCACTAAGCCACACAGGAGCCCCTATGTTTTTCTTTATATGTCGACAAAAGATAATGTCTTTGCAAAAATAAAATGCATGCAATTTGCCTTTTCCCCTTATCTCTATTTCCTGGGAGACTTCCATCTCTGGATCTGAGTTTCTTCTTACCTATCTTCCAGTTCTTCTGCTAGTTTTCTATTCTGGTATTAAAACATTTCACTGGGGGCACCTAGGTGGCTCAGTCAGTTAAACTTCTGACTCCTGGCTTCATTTCAGGTCGTGATCTCAGGGTCCTAAGATCAAGGCCCGCATGGCCCTGTTCAGCGTTGAATCTGCTTGAAATTCTTTCTCCCTCTCCCTCTTCCCATACCCCTGCCTGCTCTCTCTCTCAAATACATAAATAAAATCCTTTTAAAAAAAAAACATTTCACTGATTTCTTAATTTCAGGTATAGTATTTTTGAGAATTCTAGAATTTTTTTTTCAACCCTGCCAAGTCACTTTTTATGGTTTTCATTTCCTGTCAGAATATTCAAGCATGGCTTTTATGTCCTTGAACACAGTAAGCATAATTTTTGTAGTCTGTATCTGATAGATCCCATACCTGAAGCTTCAGTGTGTCTGTTTCTGTTGTTTCTGCTCAGCATGGTTTATGGTGTCCTATCCCCTATTGTGCTCAGTTATCTTTGGTTATGTAGTGGACATTGTGTGTACGAATTACTTGTAGAAATACTTTGAGATCTATTAGCTCCCTCCTAAGAGGATTATTCATTGGATTTTATTTTATCATATTTCATTTACTTATTTTGCCAAGAATCTTGGGCCTTCAGCCATTAGGAGTCACCTCAGTCTCAGTTCAGGGCTTGAGATTTTTTGGTCCACCAAGATCAGAGCTTCTCCAACTGACATAAATTGTGGCTCTTGTTAAAATGAAAATTTTGATATAGGAGAACTGGGGCAAACCTTGAGAGTCCACATTTTCCATAAGCACCACCCCGCCCCGTGATGTCAGTGCTTGTAATAGTTAAGTTTATATGTCAGCTTGACAGGCCAGAGGATGCCCAGATTAAGCATCATTTCTGAGTATTTCTGGAAGGGTGTGTCTGGATGAGATTAGCATTTAGATCTGTGGACTCAGTATATTTCTCTCCTCATATGGGTGGACGTCATACAGTCTAGTGAGGGCTTGAGTAGAACAAAAGGTGGAGGAAGGGGGAATTCACAATTTTTTTCTTCCTGCCTGGTTGCTTGAACTAGGATATAGATCTTCTCCTGGTTCTCGGGCCTTCAAACCCAGACTGGAATGTGTATCATTGGCTTTCCTGGTTCAGGCCTTCAGATTCAGACTGAATTATACCACCAGCTCCTCTGGGTCTCCAGTTTGCCAATGGTAGATTATAGGACTTCTCAGCCTCTGTAATTGTATGAGCCAATTTCATATTATAAATCCACTTATATAGATGGATTTATCTATATCTATCTATCTAATCTCCATCCTATTGGTTCTGTCTGCCTGGAAAATCCTAATACAGGGCTGATGATCCATGGTTCCATACTTTAAGGAGCAAGGACTTAGAATGACTTGAAGCAGGCTTGCAGTTCTTTTGAGTGATGACTTATTTCCAGTTTCTCCTAACATGGGTTTTCCATTTCATTTCTGTTTCTAGTAATTCTAAACGTTTATCTGTAGATTCTCTTGGGTTTTCTTGCATAAACAAATCATGTGGTCTGAAATAATGAAATTTTATTTTTTCTTTTCCGACTCTTACACCTTTTATTTGTTTTTCCTTATACCTTTTATTTGTTTTTCTAGCCATGTTGCTCTGGGTAGGACCTCTAGGACAACTGAAGTGGTCATAGCAGGCATTCATTGACCTCGTCAAAAAAGCCATGCCTGGGAACATCTGTGTGGCTCAGTTGGTTAAGTATCTGCCTTCGGCTCAGGTCATGATTTCAGGATCCTGGGATCGAGTCCCCACGTCAGGCTTCTGTTCGGTGGGGAGCCAGCTTCTCCCTCTCCTCCCCCTTGTGCTCTCCCTCTTGCTCTCTCTCTCATATAAATAAATAAAATCTTAAAAAAAAAAAAAAGCCATGCCTGATCTCAAGAAAAAAATTTTTTTCAATAGTTTTTTCAATAGATGTTTTTCAATAGTTTTTTTCAATAGTTTTTTTTTCAATAGTTCAGTGTTACCATGTTCACTGTAAGATTTTGTACATATACTTTATTGAGTTTTCTTTTTATTCCCAGATTACTAAGACATTTTCTAAAAAATAGTGAAGGAGGGATGCCTTGGTGGCTCAGTCAGCTGGATGTCCAACTCTTGACTTCATCCCAGGTCATTATCTGAAGGTCATGGGATTGACGCCCACGTGGGGCTCCACACTCAGTGTGGAGTCTGTTTGGGATTCTTTCCCCTCCCTCTCCCTCCCCCTCTACTCCTTCTCCTCCCCCCCTCGTGTTTTCTCTCTCTCATTCTCTTTCTCAAATAAATGAATGAAATCTTTTAAAAAAATAATGAAGGGTATCAAGTTCTAACAAATGCTTTCTTAGATAAATCTTTTCATATATTGCTGAGGTGGAGAATTATATTGGTTGACTTTCAAATGTTAAACTGAGACTGCTTCCCTGGAATAAACCTAACTTAGTCATAACATATTATCTCTTTATACAATGCTGGATTTAGTCTGCCAATATTTTGCTTAAGAATTTTGCATCCATGCCCATGATAGAGATTGGCCTATAATTTTACTTTCATTTAACATTTTTCTCCATTTTGGTATTGTATTAGTCTGGGTTCTCCAGAGAACAGAATAGGAGATGATCGATGATAGATACCTATATAGAGCATAACTACAGATACAGTTATATCTGTATGGATCGAATGATGCTCATTAACAGAAAATTTTGGTAGAACACTTGGCTCAATAGAGGGTCAGTGGTCTATTTAAGTCACCTGTATCTCTCGATATGCCATATTTTCATTACTATTTATTCAAAATATTTTCCATTGTGAGCTCTTCTTTGACCCATGGGTTATTTAGAAGTTTATTATTCTATTTCCAATTTTTAGGGATTTCTCATTATCTTTTTGTTATCTGTTTGTAGCTTAGTTTCATTGTCATTAGAGAACATGCTCTGTATTAACTCGATGCTTTGCATTTGTTGAATTTTGGTTCCTTGGCCCAGTACATGATCAATTTGGGGAAATAGTCCATGTGCACTTGAAAAGAATGAATAATTTGAAGTTGCTTTGGGGGCACTGTTCTATAGATTAACTGTGTTAGGTTAAGTTTAACTGTGTTGGTCAAACTTTCTGCTTATTCTGTCATTTACTGAGAGAGGAGGATTGACATCTCCACCTTGGATAAGCCATTTGAGATGTAAGTAGGTCCTGAGAGCTTGATGAATGCTAAGAAGTAGACCAAGAAAAAGAGATAATCGGATCTGCATTAGAAAGTAACAGATATGTGGGGTAGCCTAGCCAGGGAAACCAGAAAAGGTTAAGAGCGAGATTCCTAAGCTAGCTGATTTGGGGAGCACAAAGGATTTGTAAACCAAAGCAATATCTATTTAAAGTTGTTCTGGGTTTCTATAATGTAAACTCCTCCTGGTCTTTCCAAGTTCTTCAGTAAAATAAGCTTTTAATAAACCCCCTGGTGAGAGTGTTTTGTTTTACTTTGTTTTGAGGAAGTCAAGGAAGACTCAGAGTTCTAGGTGTGCTGGTCACAGTGGAGAGGTGGCACGTGCAGTCAGTGTAGACCGGCTTCCTCAGAACTTTGGGAAATACTGAGCGCCTGCTGAGGGCCCGGCCCTGGCTAGGTGTATTAAATACACTCTCTCTACTTTGCATTGTAGCCTACCTAACCCAAGTCAGAAATGTAAGAGTGAGACCAGCTGTGAACTGAAATAGGACAGTGGAAAATAAAAACCTGAGAGACCATAAAAACCTGAACCTTGCTCTTTAACCTCCCCACAACTCACAGAAATCTTGTTGGGGGAGGTGGGGGGGGTAGGGACCACTGTTTCTGGGAGGAAGTGGAAGGAGGATTCAGGCCATCTTTTTTTTTTTCCTTTTTCTTTTTTTTTTTTTTTTAAGATTTTATTTATTTATTTATTTGACACACACACAGAGAGAGAGAGATCATAAGTAGGCAGAGAGGCAGGCAGAGAGAGGAGGAAGCAGGCTCCCCGCTGAGCAGAGAGCCCGATGTGGGGCTCAATCCCAGGACCCTGAGATCATGACCCAAGCCAAAGGCAGAGGCTTAACCCACTGAGTCACCCCAGGTGCCCCGGATTCAGGCCATCTTACCCAGAGCTGAAAGTAAGGGGACCTCAGTTAGCATCTAGGTCACATAACTTAGCGGTATTTCTGTCAGGAGATAAGGTTGCTAAAGCACTTGGCTCAGTAGAGGGTCAAGAGTCAGTAGTTACTATTCAAGCTATTTCTGTATCTTTATGTCCCCCCAAATTGGCAGTAAGGATCCAGAGAAAAGGGCAGTGTTGTTCTCAGTTCGGGGAAACCTCCACCACCACTCGTGCTAGCACAGAATTGTAAGAGACACTAAGTAATACGGTTGCTGTTGTCAGCTTCTCAAAGTTCCCCAAACATGATTAGGCTCAAGGGCTGAATTAGTGATTTACTGACACACAGCAAATTGCCCCAGTCCACTGGGGTTTAAAACACCAGTTACTGTCTGTTAAGAATTTTGGAGCAGCCAAGCTGCATGGTTGGGTTTAGGTCTCTCAGGAGTTGCCGTCAAGATGTCAGCTGGGGCTGAAGCAGAGCTTGAAGCTTGGCTGAGGTGGGAGGTGCCATGGCTGAGGTGATTCACCAACATGGCCGCTGGCAGGAGGCCTTAGTTCCTCAGCACCTTTTCCTCACCTGGCAGCCGTGAGGAAATGATATGGCTGCTGGCTTTTCTCAGACCCAGGAGAGTGAGACAAAGGTGGAACCGCAATCTCTCTTACAACCTAAGCTTGGAAGTCGCATGCCATCACTTTCACTGTACTCTCTTCATCAGAAGTCACTCACCACATCTATCCCACACTCAGAAAAGGAGAGTTAGGTGGAGCCAAATCACTTGTAGACATTTTATATTTTATTTAATTAAAAATTTTTTGAAATTTGAGTATAGTTGACACAAATGTTACATGAGTTGCAGGTGAGCAACATAGTGACCTGACAAGTGTGTGGTGGCCCTCTGTCCCCAGAGAGCACTAGTACAATTGCATTGACTATATTTCCTGTGTTAGGCCTTTTATTCCCATGACTTATTCATCCATAACTGGAATCTCCCACTCCCCTTCACCAATTTTTTTTCCACTGTGATAATATTATTTTATTATCTTATCTACTATTTATGAAGTAACCAAATAATGCACTTAACCTCTACCAGGTATTTGATTTGTTATAAAACCAATCCCGTCAACAATCTTACATTATAGATCCCTTCACCAATTTTTTTTTTACAGATTTTTATTTATTTATTTGAGAGAAAGAGAGAGAGAGAGAGAGATTGCATGAACTGGGGAGAGGAGCAGAGGCAGAAGCAGGCTCCCCAGGGAGCAGGGAGCCTGAAGCAGGACTCCATCCCAGGACCCTGGGATCATGACCTGAGCTGAAGGCAGATGCGCAACCAACTGAGCCACCCAGGTGCCTCACCCTTCACCTATTCTGCCCAATCCCTCATCCCCCTCCCCTCTGGCAGCCATCAGTGTGTTCTCTATATTGATAGGTCTGGTTCTGCTTTTTGTTTGTTTATTCATTTGTTTGGGTTTTTTTAGATTCCACATATGATGGAAGTCATATATTTCTTTCTCAGTCTGACTTACTTCACTTAGCACAATACCTTCTAGGTCCATCCACGCTGTCCCAAATGACACAATCTCACCCTTTTCTATGTCTACATAATATTCTTGTGTGTGTGTGTGTGTGTGTGTGTGTGTGTGTATACATATCTCATCTTCCTTACCCATTTATCTATTGATGGACACTTAGGTTGCTTCCATATCATGGCTACTGTAAATGATGCTAAAATTTCAAAGCAGTGATTTCATTTCCTTTGAGAAAATACCCAGTAGTGGAATTGTTGGATCATATGGTATTTCTATTTTAATTTTTTGAGGGACCTCCATACTGTTTTCCACAGTGGCTGCACCAATCTGCATTTCCATCAACAGTGCACAAAGGTTCTTTTTTCTCCACATCTGTATCCTTTGCTGTGCAGAAGTTTTTTATTTTGATGGAGTCCCAGTAATTTATTTTTGCTCTTGCCTTAGGAGACGTATCTGGGAAAGTGTTGCTACATCTGATATCTGAGAAATTACTGTGTTCTCTTTTAGGACTTTTACAGTTTCAGGTCTCACATTTAGGTCTTTAATCCATTTTGACTTTGTGTATATGGTGTAAGAAAGTGGTTCGTGGCCATTCTTGCATGTAGGTGTCCAGTGTTCCCCAGTACCATTTATTGAAGAGATGGTCTTTACCCCACTGTATAATCTTGTCTCATTTATTGTAAATTCATTGGCCACATAAGCTTGTATGTATGTCTGGGATCTCCATCCTATTCCATTGATATATGTCTTTTTTTGCATCAGTACTATGTTATTTTGATAACTACAATTTTGTAGTCTATCTTAAAATCTGGGAGTGTGATACTTCTAGCTTTGTTCATCTTTATCAAGACGATTTTGGCTATTTGGGGTCTTTTGTGATTCTATACAAATTTTAGGATTATTTGTTGTAGTTCTTGGTATTTTGATAGGGAATGCATTGAATCTGTAGATTGCTTTGGATAGTATGGATATTTTACCTATTAATTCTTCCAATCCATGAGCATGGAATATCTTTCCATTTGTTCGTGTCATCTTCAATTTCATGCAAGTTTTATAGTTTTTATAATACAGGTCTTTTACCTCCTAGGTTAAGTTTATTCCTAGGTATTTTATTCTTTTTGGTGCAGTTGTAAAGAGAACTATTTTCTTAATTTCTCTTTCTGCTACTTTGTCGTTAGCATAAAGAAATGGTATCAATTTGGGGGTATTAACTTTGTACACTGCAACTTTACTGAATTCATTTATTACTCCTGGTAGTTTTGGGTGAAGTTTTTAGGATTTTCTATGTATAGTATTATGTCATTAGCAAATAGTGACAGTTTGATTTTTTTTTTTTGCCTCTATTTTTTTGGAATTTCTTTTTTTTCAGTGTTCCAAGATTCATTGTTTATCCATCACACCCAGTGCTCCAAGCAATACGTGCCCTCCTTAATACCCACCACCAGGCTCATCCAACCCCCCACTCCCCCTCCCCTCCAAAACCCTCAGTTTGTTTCTCAGAGTCCACAGTCTGTTGTCTCCCCCTCCAGTTCCCCCAACTCGCTTCTCCTCTCCTTCTCCTAATGTCCTCCACGTTATTCCTTATGCTCCACAAGTAAGTGAAACCATATAATTGACTATCTCTGCTTGACTTATTTCACTCAGCATAATCTCCTCTAATCCTGTCCACATTGATACAAAATTTGTGTATTCATCCTTTCTGATGGAGGCGTAATACTCCATTGTATATATGGACCATATCTTCTTTATCCATCTGTTGAAGGGCATCTTGGCTCTTTCCACAGTTTGGCAACTGTGGCCATTGCTGCTATGAACATTGGGGTACAGATGGTGCTTCTTTTCACTACATCTGTATCTTTGGGGCAAATACCCAGTAGTGCAATTGCAGGGTCATGGGGAAGCTCTATTTTTAATTTCTTAAGGAATCTCCACACACTGTTTCCCAAAGTGGCTGCACCACCTTGCATTCCTACCAACAGTGTAAGAGGTTTCCCCTTTCTCCACATCCTCTCCAACACTTGTTGTTTACTGCTTTGTTGACTTTGGCCATTCTAACTGGTGTAAGGTGGTATCTCAATGTGGTTTTGATTTGAATCTTCCTGGTGGCTAATGATGATGAAAATTTTTTCATGTGCCTGTTAGCTGACAGTTTAATTCTTTACCAACATAGATGCCTCTTATTTTTCTTTCTTTCTAGTCTGATTACTGTGGCTAGGACTTCCACTAGTATGTTGAATAGAAGTAGTGAGAGTGGACATCCTTGTCTTATTCCTGGTCTTAGAGGGAAAACTTTCTCAGTTTTTCACCACTGAGTATGATGTTAGCTGTGGATCTTTCATATATGATCTTTATTATACTGAGCAATGTTCCCTTTACACCCACTTTGTTAAGTTTTTGACATAAATGGATGTTGAATTTAATCAAATGCTTTTCAGCATCCATTGAGATGATCATCTGATTTTTTTCATTTTGTTGAAGTGGTGTGTCGCATTGATTGATTTGCACATATTGAACCATCCTTGCATCCCTGAGAAAATCTCACTTGACCCCAATGATCCTTTTAATGTATTGTTGAATGCAGTTTGCTGATATTTTGTTGAGGAATTTTGTATCTATGTTCATCAGGAATATTGGCCTATAGTTTTCTTTTTTTTTGTTGTGTCTTTGGTTTTGGTATCCGGGTAATGCTGGCCTCATAGAATGTATTTGGAAACTTTCCTTCCTCTTGTATATTTTTGGAATAGTTTGAGAAGAACAGACATTAGCTCTTTATTTTTTTTATTTAAATTCAATTAGCCAACGTACAGCACATCATCAGTGTCAGATGTAGTGTTCAATAATTTATCGGTTTTGTATAACACCCAGTGCTCATCACATCATGTGTCCTCCTTAACGCCCATCACTCAGTTACCCTAACCCCCAACCATGCCCTTCCAGCAACCCTCAGTTTGTTTCCTATAGTTAAGAGTCTCTGATGGTTTTTCTCCCTCTCTCATGACTTCCCATTTTGTTTTCCCCTCCCTTCCCCTATGGTCCTCTATCCTGTTTCTTATGTTCCACATGTGAATGAGTCCATATGATAATTGTCTTTCTCTGATTGACTTATTTCACTCAGCATAATACCCTCCAGTTCCAGCCACAACAATGTAAATGGTAAGTATTCACCCTTTCTGATGGCTGAGTAATATTCATATATATGCACATATATATGAATATTATGTATATATACATGTACATATAATATATAAATGTATGTGCATATATGCGTGTGTGTGTGTGTGTGTATACCACTTCTTTATCCATTCTTCTACTGATGGACATCTTGGCTCTTCCATAGTTTGGCTATTGTGGACATTGCTGCTATGAACATTGGGATGCAGGAGCCCCTTTGGACCACTGCATTTGTATCTTTGGGGTAAACACCCAATAGTGCAATTGCTGGGTCGTAGGGTAGCTCTATTTTTAACTTCTTGAGGAACCTCCATACTGTTTTCCTCCATACCAACTTGCATTTCCACCAACAGTGTAAAAGGATTCCCCTTTCTCCACATCCTTGCCAACATTTGTTGTTTCCTGTCTTGCTAATGTTAGCCATTCTGATTGGTATGAGGTGGTATCTCATTGTGGTTTTGATTTGTATTTCCCTGATGCCAAGTCATGTGGAGCATTTTTTCAGATGACATGATACTTTATGTGGAAAACCCAAAAGACTCCACCCCAAAATTGCTAGAACTCATATAGGAATTCAGCAATGTGGCAGGATATAAAATCAATGCTCAGAAATCAGTTGCATTTCTATATACTAACAATGAGACAGAAGAAAGAGAAATTAAGGAATTGATCCCATTTACAATTGCACTAAAAACTATAAGATACCTAGGGATAAACCTAACCAAAGAGGCACAGGATCTATACTCCAAAAACTACAAAATACTTATGAAAGAAATTAAGGAAGATACAAAGAAATGGTAGAACGTTCCATGCTCATGGATTGGAAGAACAAAATTGTTAAAATGTCTATGCTATCCAGAACAACCTAGACATTCAATGCAGTCCCCATCAAAATACCATCAACATTTTTCACAGAGCTGGAACAAATAATCCTAAAATTTGTACGGAACCAGAAAAGACTCTGAGTAGCCAGAAGAATGTTGAAAAGAAAAGCAAAGCTGGTGGCCTCACAATGCCAGGCTTCAAGCTCTATTACGAAGTTGTAATCATCTGGACAGTATGGTACTGACACAAAAACAGACCCATAAATCAATGGAACAGAATAGTGAGCTCAGAAATGGACTCTCAAGTCTACAGTAAACTAATCTTCAATGAAGCAGGAAAGAATATCTGATGGAAAAGGGACAGTTTCTTCAACAAATGGTGTTGGGAAAATTGGACACCCACATGTAGAAAAATGAAACCAGACCATTTTTCTTACACCATACACAAAAATAGACTCAAAATTGATGAAAGACTTCAATGTGATGCAGGAATCCATCACAATCCTAGAGAAGAACACAGGCAGCAACCTCTTTGACCTCGGCCCCAGCAACTTCTTACTAGACATATCGCCAAAGGCAAGGGAAACAAAGGCAAAAATGAACTACTGGGACTTCATCAAGATAAAAAGCTTCTGCACAGCAAAGGAAATAGTATGCTGCCTCACTTCAAACATAAAGACTCACTTCAGACATAAAGACACAGACTGAAAGTGAAGGGAAGGAAACACATTTACCATGAAAATGTAAGCAAATAAAAAAATAGAGAGTAGCAATACTTATCAAAAAAAACAGACAGAATCAAACAAAACAAAGACTGTAGCAAGAGACAAAGGAGGCCATTTACATGATAAAGGGATCAATCCAACAATAGAGTATAACAGTTATAAATATCTATGCACCCAACAATAGAGTACCTAAATGCATAAAGCAAATTCTAACAGGCATAAAGAGAGATATTGGTGGTAAAACAATAATAGTAGGGGAGTTTAACAGCTCATTTACATCAATAGATAGATCATCCAGGCAGAAAATCAATACGGAAACTGTCTTTGAATGATACTCTAGACCAGATGGACATAACAGATACATAGAGAGCATTCCATCCAAAACAACAAAACAAATTAGCAGTAAAACTTTCTTCTATTACCTCATATTCTATGTTTTATCAAAAATTTAAGAAAAACAATTTGGTAAAATGCTTTTACTTAGCAATGTATTTTATAAATGATAGAATGTCCCACTGCATAAACGTCATATTTTTTTTTCCCAAATTGAGGTTCTTTGTGTGTAGTTCCCCACTTTCATTCATTTCTTCTTCTACTTCCTTAGACTTGCTCAGTCAACGAATCCTGTTTTAAATAGTCTATAAAAAGTATTTGGGAGTACTCATATGAAAATGATGATTATTCTCATAATGGTGTCCTTCTTTGTAGGATCCAAATCTAAAAAAAAAAAAGTAATTGACATGTAAAAGCCATTCAGAAAGGTACATTCTTACATAAAATTTCAGCCATAATCTATTGTGGTTTTAACTTATCTATTATAAAACTAGGAGAGATATGATCAATTTACAAAACAGCAAATGCAGAAATAAAAAAGGATTCATGCCAATGGGAAAGGCAGACTACACATTTAACCTTCAAAGTCCTCTTTCCATGGTTATGAGTCATTCCAAAAGCACAACTGTTTAAGAATTATTGTCTGATAACATTGGTGGAAAATGAGTCCAGATTTTTCTCTAGTCTTCAGTTTGAATAATATCCATTTTATGGATATTGGGATTTTATGGATAAGGGATCATGAAACCTGAAATGTTACTTATGTCACATTAATGCATATGTAATCTACTTTGGCATGATTTCAACTTCTAAATCTTATATAGGTGCTACAGATGAACAACTCACCTTGCTGATGAATAACTAATTAATTATACAGCTTTGGTTGGGATGAGGAAATACGAAGGCACTAGAAAGTAAATTAAGACCTGAATAAATGAAGCCACTGACTTCCTTTTCTTCACTAGGAATCGCAATATCCACATAACCTCCAAAATGCAGGAGATGGGAGGTCTGGGGTTTTTTGTCATCTCAAAACAATAAGAAATATTTAAATAACACTTTTGATCTGCTATTATCTATTAACTGAGTCCTAGGGAAGTAATCAAGGTTATGCCCAAAGATATAATGAGTCCCCAGAAGACTTCTTATAATAATGAAAGAATAAATGTGTAAAAACAACTACCTTAGTTAGCTATATTTGGTACATCCATATAATAGAATATTGTGCAATCATTTAAAAACATTTTCAGAAACAAACATTATTATGGAAGGAGGCTCATCATACACTATTTGGATGAAAAAATGAGATTATAAATAGAATGACTATACAGAAACACACATGCATATAAGTTTCACACAGTTCTAAAGTTGAGATGACTGTGTGATATAGAGATATATGTGCACATAAGAAGCAAAGACGCATCCAAAACTGTTACCAGTGATAACTTTGAATTGCTTAGCTCCCCACGAGAACATAAGCTCTGTAGGACAAAGACTTGGTTTTATTCACCTTTTGTCCTCAGTATCTAGCACAAGGCCTAGCGTGGGGTTGATATCATGGTACTCAATGAGAACCTGTTGAATTAAGGAATGGAATTTTTGATGAACTTAGTATTCTTTGACTATTTTTATTTGATAAATGTTCAATACATATATATATACATATATGGAATTTTTAAATTAAGACAAGGTTTCTACTTATGCTTCTGCTATTTTCATAATCACCCTGAGTGGGAAAGCAGATCTAGACTCTCTTCACAGGCGGTTTGGATCAATCTGCAGTTGTGATTAGCTAAAAATATTTTCTTTGGATTTCTCCACACTCTTCTTTTTTTTTTTTAAGGATTTTATTTACTTATTTGACAGAGAGAGAGACAGCGAGAGAGGGAACACAAGCAGGGGAAGTGGGAGAGGGAGAAGCAGGCTTCCCACTGAGCAGGGAGCCCGATGCAGGGCTAGATCCCAGGACCCAGGGATCATGACCTGAGCCGAAGGCAGATGCTTAACGCCTGAGCCACCCAGGTGCCCCTTCCACACTCTTTATGTATGAGAATAAGGAAACAGGGGAACCTTTATCTTCCCAGATTTTCAAGCTTCCGTGTAAGAAGTCACCTCCGTCAACCAAAGGAAGAAAACTCTGGATTTCACTTCAGTGATACTACAGTGTTACTGTTGCTCTTGTATCTACCAGCTACTCAGCATTCACCGTGCACTTTGTCTTTTTTTTTTCCCCCAAACAACTTTATTGAAATGTGCCAAGAGTACATGGGCAGCACAAAGGTAATGAACGGGGTGGAAAAAATCACTTGTATCACCATGGGCTATTCTAGGAGCTCTAGGTTTCGTTTAAACCTTAAATTATCAGGGCGCCTGGGTGGCTCAGCGGGTTAAAGCCTCTGCCTTCGGCTCAGGTCATGATCCCAGGGTCCTGGGATCGAGCCCCACATCGGGCTCTCTGCTTAGGTGGGAGCCTGCTTCCTCCTCTCTCTCTCTCTCTGCCTGCCTCTCTGCCTACTTGTGATCTCTGTCTGTCAAATAAATAAATCTTTAAAGAAAAAAAAACTTAAATTATCTTAGGAGGGGAGCACTACTGTTTTTCCCATTTTGCAGGTGAGAGACTCAAGGCTTAGAGAGATTAGCCAAGTTGCCCACAGTTCCCCAGCTGTTTGCTGGCAGGCGTGAGGACTAGAACTCTGTCCCCTGCAGCTCTCGGAGCCCATGTTCTTTACTAGTGTATCACACACGCAAGGGGTGAGCTCAAACACAGTGATACAAGCAGTCAAGCCTCGGTGTAGCTCTTCTTGCATTCATTCCCCACATTTTGGCACAGCTTTTTCTTGTTATAAGGAGAGACAAGGAAGAAAAAGAAAACAGATAAATTCCTCCGTCCCTCCCCCCATGCCTCCACGCCCTGGGGAGCAAATCAAATGAAGTCTGAGAAGCTTCTAGAGCAGTAAGCTGGTAAAAGTAGTAGAAATGTCAGATAATAGTAACGTACATGATATGTTCTGGGCTTGGTTTTATGCAGACATTTCTTCTCATTATCTAGTCATGGGAAGAAAAAAGAGCACCTCCTCCAAAGCACATAATTTGCTGCAAATAGGTTTCTCAGATAACCTCTATTTAGAACTAAACAAAATCCAATATATTTCACATGCTAGAATCTCGGCGGTGGAAATGAGTTATCCACTCTACGTAGCCTCCGTCCTAATTGCACATTAGAGTAACTGGGAATGATTTTTTTTTTAGATTTTATTTATTTATTTGACAGACAGAGATCACAAGTAGGCAGAGAGGTGGGCAGAGAGGAGGAAGCAGGCTCCCCACTGAGCAGAGATCCCGATGTGGGGCTCAATCCCAGGACCCTGGGATCATGACCTGAGCCGAAGGCAGAGGCTTTAACCCACTGAGTCGCCCAGGCGCCCCAGGAATGATTTTTTTAAGACTCAGAGCCCAGAGGTGGGGCTCTCCAGGTGAGTCCTTGAACAGTGAGAACTGAGACCCTCAGCAACCCAGCCCTGCTGACAGCTCCCACTTCGGAGCTCTGCCACTCACGAGCCATGTAACCCTAGTGAAGTTATTTCGTGTTCCTCAGCCTGAACTTCTTACCTCTAAAACGAAGATAATGAGCGAACCAACCCAATGGTCGTCCACAGACAGAATACTCAAAACACCCAGAACAGAGTCTGGGACACAGAACCCTCAAATATCCGCTATCACTGCAGGGCTGATGGTGACGAAGATGCTGCCCGTGTGATCTTTCTCGCCTGACCCTGGGACGGTAACCTGTTACTCTATCCCAGAAAGCAGGGACCGTAACTTCAACCCAGGCAGGATCTTATCATTTTGACCATGAGCAGCCTTCCCTGAACAAACCTCTAGAACCATATTTACTTTGGAACTCGTCGCGGGATAATAATATATTTAGGTCCGTAGAGGGGCTGCAGGTGCCTCAGGAAGAACTGTACTCACCTAGGATTGAAATGAATTTCCTTTGGAACTTCCCTCGGGTCTGTGACTACTTTCTGGTTGTCTCTATAATTAATGGGGTCATCAGGGATCCTGAATTTGGCCATCTGAATTTCGGAGTCACTCAGTTGAGCACGGGAGATTCTTGCATAACCCAGTCTGTGGCAGAAACAGAAACAGTCTGTAAAGTTTTATCACCATACAGAAATCTGATGAGACCTAATAGACAGCACCCGCGTTATTAGGCCAATTTCCCCATTTATGACTCTACTGGGTACATCACTAGAATTAGCTAGATTTATTACCCCAAATATTTATCTAAATACTGCTCTTATTATAGGAATGAATACGGAACATGCACACAGATGTAATCAACTAAACGCACACTAATGAATATTCTGGTCTCGACAAATCACCTATCACACAATTATGTTCTGCATCAGGAACGGAGTTCTCTAGAATGACGGGAGGGTATGCCTATATGCTTTCTTACCTTTCAAATACCACCTATTTCCCTCCACACTTACAAGTCTAAAATAAAAGATTTTGTATGTCTGGAAAAAAAAATTGCACATCCTGTTTTTGCTTAGAGCTTTCAGTTCTCCGGGAAATCAGAGCATTTTATAAGAGGCCCAGATGGGAAAACGGGGGAACCATGGGCAACCAAAAATTCATTTTATTTATATTTTGCCTCTTCAAAAAAAAAAACAAAACCTATCTGTGTCAGTCATTCATTCACTTATTCAGTGAACAAATATACATATCAAGTTTCTACAACACGCAGACATCATTCTAGATGGGGGGATAAACAGGCAACAGAACAAAACCCTTGTCCTCAGAGAGCTTTCAGTCCAGTTGGGGAGAATAAATTAAGTACGTGCGTACGTATGAAATCTATCAGGTGGTGAAAAGTATCCAAGGATCCCGGAGGAATCAGGGTAGAGAGGACAGGGAATGCTAAGTGGCAGAGGTTGCTAGTTTATGGCAGATGGTCGGAGCAGTGACAGGGAGCAAAAGACTGAACGGAGTAAAGAAACAACCCAGACAGATGTTGGCGGAAGGGTGCTCTAGGGAAAGGGAACAGCAAATGCAAACGTCCCAAAGGAGACTGGCCTGGACTTTTCTGAGGGCCAGTGACGGGAGTGGAGTGCACAAGGGCAAACACTGGGGGAGATGAGTTTGCATGCACGTCAGGGATGGCGGATGACGCAAAACTTTCCATGCCGACCGCTCAAAGGACTTCAGTACTCTTCGGACAGTGAGATGGAAATCCGAGCAGTTCTGTGCAGAAACGCAGTGGCGGCTGTGTAGAGAACAGACTCCAGGGAAAGGGTGGGAGATGGGAGACCATTTGAGGCCACGACAGTGATTTGGGTGACAGGCGGTGGGGACTTGAGCCAGACGAGTAGTAGGAGAAAGATTCCAAACAAAACCTGTAGCTCTGTACAAAATAGAGACAGAAACCCAGAGCCGGGGCACATGGAGGTAGCAGGTCTGCCCACCATGAAGGGAAACAGATCTGTGACAGCATCAGAATGGGATGACAGGTGTCTGACAGGCTGAGCTATTTGTCTAAGCTCAGGTCCCAAATCTGTGCAGTTCCCTGTAATTCTAGGTCACTGTCTCTAGTAAATCTAACTTTTGTTGTTTATCACATCTCAAAGATCAAAGTTCCAACTCATTTCAGAGATGCTGCTTTCCAGGTCCTTCTAAAAGTCCTTGAAGTTAATGAACCAGACAATCCAAATGGTCTGCTAAAACAAAGTAAGTATTTTTTTTAATTTATTTCTTAAAGATTTTATTTATTTATTTGACAGACATAGATCACAAGTAGGCAGAGAGGTAGGCAGAGAGGAGGAAGCAGGCTCCCCGCTGAGCAGAGAGCCCAATGTGGGGCTCGATCCCAGGACTCTGGGATCATGACCTGAGCCGAAGGCAGAGGCTTTAACCCATTGAGCCACCCAGGCGCCCCTGTCCAGTATGTATTTATTAAGTGCTTATGAAGTACACAACATTAAATTACATGGCTGAGATCAAGTTTATAGAATTGGTTTTATGGGCAAAAATGAAAAACAATAATCCCTAACTTGTTTTTTTTTTAACTTTAAATTCCAATTAGTTAACACAGTGTAATATTAGATTCAATATAGTGATTCCACACTTCCATACATCACGCAGTGCTCATCACAAGTGCCCTCCTTAATCCCCACCTCCTATTTCACTCATGCCCCCCACACCCCTTCTGGTAACCATCAGTTTAGCTAAGAATTTCTTGGTTTGCCTGCCCCTCTCTTTTTTTCCCCTTTGCTCATTTGTTTTTTCTTAAATTCCACATATGAGTGAAATTATATAGTATTTGCCTTTCTCTGACTTATTTTGCTTAGTGTTATAATCTCTAGCTCCATCCATGACACTGCAAATGGCAAGATTTCATTCTTCTTATGGCCGAATAATATTCCACTCCGCGTGCGCGCACGTGTGTGTGTGTGTGTGTGTGTGTGCGCGCACGCACCACTTCTTCTTTACCCATTCATCTACTGATGGATAGTTCAGCTGATAATAATTTGGCTATTGTAAATTATGTTGCTATAAACACAGGGATGCATGTATCCTTCTGAATTAGTGTTCTTGCATTTTGGGGGTAGATACCCAGTAGTGCGATTCCTAGATCATATGGTGATTCTATTTTTAAGTTTCTGAGGAACCTCCATACTGTTTTTTCCACAGTGGCTGCACTAGTTTGCATTCCCACCAAGGGTGCAAGAGGGTTCCTTTTTATCTATAGCCTCGCCAACACTTGTCATTCTTGTGTTTTTGACTGTAGCCGTTCTGCAGGTGTGAAGTGATCTCACTGTAGTTTTGATTTGCATTTCCCTGTGGATGACTGATATTGAGCAATTTTTTGTGTGTTTCTTGGGCCATCTGGATGTCTTCTTTGGAGAATTGTCTGTTCATCTGCCCATTTTTAGTTGGATTATTCATTTTTGGAGTGTTGAGTTTTATGAATTTTGGATGCTAACCCTTTATTAGATATGTCATTTGCACATACCTTCTATATCTTCTCCCATTCTGTAGGTTGCCTTTTAGTTTCGCTGACTGTTTCCTTTGCTGTGCAGGAGCTTTTTATTTTGATACGTAGTCCCCATAGTGTATTTCTGCTTTTATTTCCCTTGCCTCAAGATATATATCTAGAAAGAAGTTCGTACAGCCGATCTCAAAGCAGTTACTGCCTATGTTCTCCTCTAGGATTTTCATGGTTTCCTGTCTCACATTTAGTTCTTTCATCCTTTTGAATTTAATTTTGTGTTTGGTGAAAGAAAGTGGTCTAATTTCATTCTTTTGCATGTGGCTGTCCAGTTTTCCCAGCACCATTTGTTGAAAAGACTGTCTTTTTTCAGGATTTTCTGTCCTTCTTTGTCAAAGACTAGTTGACCATAGAGTTAAGGGTCCATTTCTGGGTTCTCGATTTCTGTTCCATTGATCTGTGTGTCTGTTTTTGTGCCGGTCCCATACTGTCTTGATGACTACAGCTTTGTAATAGAGCTTGAAGTCTGGAATTGTGATGCCTCCCATTTTGCTCTTTTTCAAGACTGTTTCGGCTGTTTGGGTTGTTTTGCGGTTCCATATAAATTTTGGGATTTTTTTTGTTCTAGTTCTGCTGCCTTTTCCATCTGTTGTAAACTAAATGTTTGTATCATCCCCCAATTCATAAGTCAAGCTATAACCCTAGTGGGCCATATTTGGAGATGGGGCCTCCAAGGAAGTAATTAAATTAAATGAGGTGATAGGGCTGGGACCCTGATTCAATACTGTAGCCACTCTGGAAAACAGTGTTGAGGCTCCTCAAAAAGTTGAAAATAGAGCTACCCTATGACCCAGCAGTTACACTACTGGGTATTTACCCCCAAAGTTACAAATGTAGTGATCCAAAGGGCACCTGCTTCCCGATGTTTCTAGCAGCAATGTCCATAATAGCCAAACTATGGGAAGAGCCCAGATGTCCATCGACAGATGAATGGGTAAAGAGATGGTATAGATACACAATGGAATATTACTCAGCCATCAAAAAAAAAAGAAATCTTGCCATTTGTGATGACAGGGATGGAACTAGAGGGTATTATGCTAAGCAAAGTAAGTCAATCAGAGAAAGACAATTACCGTATGACCTCACTGATATGTGGAATTTAAGAAACAAAACAGAGGATCATAAGGGAAGAGAGGAAAAAAACGAAACAAGATGAAATCGGAAAAAGAGAAAAACCATGAGAGACTCATAATCATTGAAAACAAACTGAGGGTTGCTGGAGGGGGGAAGGTGGGGGCACTGGGTGATGGACATTAAGGAGGGCACTTGATGTAATGAGCACTGGGTATTAGAGAAGACTGATGAGTCACTGACCTCTCCTTTAAAACTAATAATACATTACATGTTAATTAATTGAGTTTTTTTAAAAAGATTTTCTTTATTTATTTGACAGAGAGACAGAGCAAGAGAGGGAACACACCAGGGGGAGGGGGAGAGGGTGAAGCAGGCTTCCCACCTAACTGGGAGCCTGATGTGGGGCTCAATCCCAGGACTCTGGGATCCTGACCTGAGCTGAAGGCAGACACTTAATGCCTGAGCCATCCAGGCACCCCAACTAATCAAATTTAAATCAAAAACAAAAATTTTTTTTTAAAGAAGAGACACCATACAGCGTATGTGTGCACACACACTCTCTTTCTCTATCTCTGTCTCCAGAACAGTGAGAAAATAAATCTCTGTTGTGCAAGCCACCCAGCCATATTTAGCATATATATGTAAATATTTATATATTAAAAATCTGCCACCTCACTCTTCCAAAGGGGAGGTGATAAAGGTCTTGGGCCACAAGTATACAGAGCCAAATGATCAGCTATTATGGGCACTGGTACTATAAATATCACTGTTCCTTAGCAACTCACAATATTTCCAACTTCATTTTATACCTACTTCAGTATATATCATAAATAGTTCTTTAGAAATTCTAATATCCACATTAAAACAACCACTTTAATATGAATGTAAAAAATCTGGTATCATGTACTCTGCAAAACTAATATTTTGGCATCTCCCTCCCACCTTAACTCTTTGGAAACACCAAAATAATAGTCAAGTTATCTGTCCTACAGCCACATGGGCATGTTCTGGGTCTTTTGGAGTTTATTAGTGTGATTATTAGCGTAACCAGAACTACCTTGGCAACTCAAGGATCTCCTTGTCTCCTCCCAGTAAGCATACAAACCCCCGGAATTGTCCAGGAACCAATAAGGGTCACCATTTTATTAAGTCAGATCCAAAGTTCTTAGAGCCCACGTGGTCTGCTGCCTTCCTTCCCTGCCCATACACTCCCCCTTACCTCTTCTACGACGTCCTTCCCCCTACACCCACGCCAGCCCTGCCTCACTTTTCATCAGACACATCTGCCCTCCTGCCTTCCGGCTTCTGCACAGGCCAGCCCCCCTGGAAGGCTCGTCTCTCCGCCACGGGGCCCACTGCCTCCACTCTCAGCTCCAGCATCACCTTCTCGGTGAGAGCCGCCAACCCCCACTTACAGCGGCACCCCACCTCCATGTTCTGGACGCTCTTCCCTGTTTCCCACCAGACTCACCACGGAACTGTGGCTTTCTTCCCTCCGCCAGGGCAGGGACCCGGCTCGGTTTAGTTTACTGCTGGTACCTGTGACTCAATCCACTGTCTGCATGATCCGTCCCCACTCACCTCTTTCACGTCCCCTCGCTCCCATCGCACTCTACTCCAGCCACGCCGGCCTCTTCGCTGTTACCGACAAACACCAAGCGTGCGCCACTCCGACTTCTGTACGTGCTCCTGCCCGTGCGGGCGGTGCTCTTCCCGGGGTGGACGCACATGATTGCACGCATCTCTTTCCGGCCGCTGCCTGTCCTCTGGAGCCTAGCGCAGCCGCCCCCCGACCCGCACTCCGCATCCCCATCCTTCTCCCTGGCCGCATCCGTCTTTCCATCGCATCAGCACCTGTCACTCTCTTCTGTGCTTATTTTCTGTCTCCTTCCACTGGAACGTAAGCTCCGTGGTAGTCAAGGATTGCGTTTTGGTCCTGTTAGAGCCCCACTGCTTAGAACAATGCCTGGCACATGATAGTAAGTATTTAATAAATACTTGTTGAATGAATGAATGATTGAAAAAAATGAATGATTGGTCCTTTTTTGGGTATTGAACTGTTTTAGCTTTGTTTTAGGAGATAGGGCCCACAAAACAGATTTACACAGTTACAAATTTAATTTTAAGACCCTTTAGATACATTATATATGGATATACATTCACACTAATAAATGCATATATTATATGGATATTATTCACTTTTTTATATCCAGGATTTTTTTTTTATAAAATATAATTTACCTAGAGATCTCACCATAATATCATAGTGATTCCAACAAGCGAGTTAGCCTACCCAAAATTACATGATTCGAACTTGGCAAAGCTGGAATTCAGCCCAGGGCTTTCTTACTCTGTGATCCGTGTTTCTGCCATGCCCTCCAGTCCAGACGGGTGCCCTTCCTAACATGTGCTCACAATTATGTGCTTATCATGCTTAATAACTTATACAGTATCCTTTTTATATAATTAAGCTTAATTTAGCATTTAGTCTTTCTTAAATCATTAGGCCATGCCTTGGGAAAAAAATGCTCAACTGTGTAACTAGCCAATGTTCATAAAAAGTAACAAAATTAATTGCTTCTATAAAGTTCCTCCTTCCAGGAGAGACCCAAAAGATCACAGCGATAGTAGATAATAAAACAGCAGCAACCAAAAACCTCTGCTCACCTGATCAGCCCTCGGTACATAATATATTCACACCATCTGTCTTGATCTGTGCTGTCAATATCCTAAATAAAGAACAGAGGAGAGAACGTTTAAAGCATAGAAAACAATGCCCTATCCTGACTCGCCCAGCAAATGTGTGAAGGACAGTAATAAACATGCATTTTGTGCACACCGTTTTCTCTGCCTCACTCCTAATGATCCGTTAGGATCCCAATTATTTATTCATTCTACAGATATTTCTGGAGCACCTCCTGGGGGCCCATCCCGGCCCCGTACTGGGTGCTGGGGGTACAGAGGTGAGGGTGAGCTGCAGAGAGGGGCGGGCCAGAGAGCTGGCTCCCATCGGCTTTCCAGGTCTTTGACTCCAAGCAGAATTTACTGCTCACCCCCCCACCCCACCCCGGGTCGTGCTGCGCAGGACTCTGTACACACCAGCTACACCCTTCCGCGTGGTTGTTTCTAAGTCTCCAGCCTCCCCTTCCCCAGCAGAGGCCTCTTAATCACGCTGGCTCCCTGGTACTTAGCATGAAGCCTGGCATTCGGCAGGAGCTCAGTCTGGGTTTGTTAAATTGAATCATTGGAAATAAACACATTTGGGGAGTAATCATGAGTCTTTTTGATGTTGAAAGCTGAAGACCAGTGTTATTTTTCATCAGAGAAGCAGAACATAAACATATTCTTTTTCTGTAACGTGCTGGAAAAACTCTAAATATGGAGCTTTTACACTGAAGAAATTTCCATCTTCTTCTTTTTAAAGAATCCTCTAAATGAAAAAGAGACCTGACTCTTGATCTTTTCTCAATTTTACCGTTAAAATTTAACTTAAAGGTTTTTAAATTTTACCGTTAAAATTAAACTTAAAGGTTTTTAAATCGCTAAAATGCTATTATCTCTTTCTTAATTTTTTCATAAGCTCAGTGGCAAACACAGGGACACTTGTCCATCTTATTAGGACGTACATGCTACACTTACATACACACATGTACATGCCTTGGCATACATGGGAAAATGACAATACATTTCTTAAATTAAACTTTAAAATGTTAAGGATGAGAAAAGCAAATAAATTGAAAGAGTACTGTCTGGTTTGCCTTGGAAAGAAAGAAAAATTTAGTCATTCCCTTGTATATACAAGGAATAGTAAACAATGAATACATTTAACGGTCACGTTTCAGATTTTTAAATGACGCTGTCAAATTTGAAGGCTGCAGGATTCAAATACTCATTTCTTAAAGAGAAAAATCTGTTCATCCAAGCATCTATGATTAAAACTCCTCTCTGCATTAATAAACTTCCTAACGGAAAAAGCTATAGAAGAATCCACTGCCATTCTCGACACAGCTTCTGACCAAGGTAGTGGTAACCAACAGAGGATTAAATAAAAATCAAATAAAATCTTTCTTCTTTAACACCATCCACATCCCTTGCACACACAGAGAGAGTGTAAGAATTCCTTCTCTTATTAGGATGCATTTTTCCCCTTAGATTTGCCAAATATTGTGTTGTCTAACATTCTCTTGCACTTTAGAGACCACATACTTACACAATTATCTTATTCGATTTTATGCATACATCCACATGTATGTAATACACACACACAGTGACCATGTACCGAGTGCCTTGTCCGTACAAGACTGAGGGCTCTGAGACATTATCTTCTATTTTATCCTCATAACCACCCCGTGATGCCATAGATATGCCTATCACCACCTCACAGATGCGGCCACTGAGGCCTGGAGAATTTCAATAACTTGACCCCAGGTCACACCGCTGGTAAGTGTGGCCCCTGTTGGGCTAGTGAGACCACATAGAGACAGAGGCCCAGCCAACAACCAGCACCAAAGCCCCAGACATGTGAATGGGGCCATCTTCCACCCCCACCAGCCACCGCCGCCAGCTGACTGCACGAGTGAACCCAGGCAAGGAGGGAAAACCACCACGCAACCCACAGAATCAAGGGAATCTTAAACCATTGCTGTTTCTAAGCCACTGGGGTTTGAGGTGGTTTGTTAAACGGCGTTTGTTGACTGATACAACCTCTTTTTATTCTTCTGACTTCTCCTTAATCTCTGTTTGTTACACAGCACTTGGTGACCGATACAACCTCCTTTTACTCTTCTGACCTCTCCTTAATCTCTCTTCTGAGATAACTCCCCGTGTTTTCCCTCTCCAGCACCCCCGACAGCCACATTCAATGCAGCCCTCCCAGGGGTTTTGTCTGACCCGCCTCTCGCACGTCTCCAACTTCGTAACCGTGTCATCCACTTCCATGGTTCCCATGACCCCACAGACGGTGGCAGCGGCTTAATCTCTGTTTCTAGTCCTGACTGCCCTCCTCGATCCCAAATCCATATACGGGCTGCCTGTTGGACGTCTCCATCAATATCCCACAGACGCCTCCACTCAGGCTAGAGCCGAACTCGTGGTCACCCTTGTGGAACTCTCCTTCCTTCACTGTTCTCTTTAGTAACATTGCTGTCTAAACCTTCTGACGGGAGCCCAAATCAGGAGTCCATCCTGACTTCCCTTGCCGCTTCGTCCCCTGTTGCCGAGATTCACTTGTCTCCCAGGCATCTAACTGCCTTCCTCCCCAAGCTGTAGTATTTTTAGCTGTGTGTATATCAAGATTTCATAGTGAAGTCCTGACCTTCTATACATCGAGGTGTGGCCATGTGACTAAATTCTAGTCCACGAAATCTAAGTACACGTGTTGGAGGTTAGTTTCCTGGCATTTGCCTTTAGAGATGACTTGCATGTGCTCTTGGCCCCTTCTTTATCCTGTCCTCTGTCTTGCTAGCTAGAATATGGATGCTGCCATCGAGAACCAAGAGGCGAACCTGGGAATGTAGGCTCTGTAAAGTGATGCCACAGGACAGAAGGGGCACATTCCTGACACCCTGGAGGGCACCAGTACTAAGAACACCTGCCCAGACTTTTACATCAAGAAATACATTGCTCTCCTGTGTAAGCCACAGTGGAAACCCTCATCACACCCCGGTCCTTCTCATCTATCTTTCCAAGCACTTGGCAGAATGCGTGAGCCTTTTTCTCTGCAAATAGCTCAAGACATGATGTTGAAAGCAAAAGGTAAAGGACCAAGAAATCTACACAGGGCTTAACGAAATACTACAATTCTATATTTCATGGCCAGTTCATGCATTTAACATTCCAGTGCACATATGTCTCAAGGATTTGATTTGTGTGTCCGTTCCCTGGAGCGTGATTGTATCTGGGGACACTGACAAATTGAGGTTTTAGACCCGAACAGGTAGGGACTGATTCCGTTAGGGAGGCCCTGTATGGCCGGTCAGCCCGCCTCTCTGTATATTTCCTTCTATGTTTTACTCTCAGCATCATAATGAAGTTGCATAAGGTAGCAGATTATATTTCCTAACATGGCTACAATAACCCACTTTCCACACGGCATTCTTATAATCCCATGGAGAGATGGGATTTCTGTCTCTCCCACTTGAATGCGAGCAGGCATCACACGAGAGCAGAGGTCACACTACATAACCCACAAGACTGGGGTCCTATAAGGCAATACACCATTTTCCTGATTCTCTGTGGGACACACTCTGAGAACCCAGCCGTCTGCAGGGAGGAAGCCCAAGCTAGCCCATGGACAGAAACCAGGACCACCAACCGCCAGCACCAGCTTGCTACCTGGGAAGCATCTGCAAAGTGGACCCTCCAGCTCCCAGCTGAGCCTCCCAGCTGTGGGACACGGAGATGAAACTCCCCCCTGCCCCCAGCCCTGTCCACACTGCAGATCCAGGAGCCACAGACAATAGCTGTTGTGTAAAACCAGGATGTCTCTTGGTTTTCTGTGCAGCGGTATATAATCAAAATACCTATTAAAGGGGCGCCTGGGTGGCTCAGTGGTTAAGTCTCTGCCTTCGGCTCAGGTCATGATCTCAGGGTCCTGGGATCGAGCCCCACATAGGGTTCTCTGCTCAGCGGGGAGCCTGCTTCCCTTCCTCTCTCTCTGCTTGCCTTTCTGCCTGCTTGTGATTTCTCTCTGTCAAATAAATAAATAAAATCTTTTAAAAAAAATACCTATTAAATTGTTGCACTGGGTTCTTGGTTTTTTTTTTTTTTAACATGAAGAAGAAACATTTTACTGGAGAAATCAGAAATCCTATTAAGATTATGTTACCTTGACGTTGCCGTGTTCAGTGAGCTGTCTATAATCTCTGGAACCAGGTGCTGAAGTGATGTAGCCCAGAAATATCACTTGCTCGGAGCTCCTTTTCAGTAGTTTTGAAACAGCAATTGCCTGAAGTTTCCTGTCAAGGTCATCTCTAAAGTGCAAAAATGTAATTCTTTATTGTATTTGCAAGACAATTCTTAAAAAGCGCTAGGTATGTAAGTACCCAAAGAATATCTTCCCACAGGGGAGCCTGAATGGGTCAGTTGTTAAGAATATCTTCGCACAGTACGCAAACCCCAAGTAATTCCTACTTGGATAAATGAGTTAATGCTATGCAAATCCACAAGACAGAGACACAGTGCTGACAGACTCTGGACTAAGAACGTGATCTTTCCCCACAAATCAGTTGAAGTCAAGTTGATTGAAGTATCTATTCAAAGACAGCATTTTGCTCGGTTTTTCATCAGAAAGAATAGCATCAGTAATCTAAGACCTAATCACCAGTATTACAGCTAAAGAGTAGTGGGCAAAGAATAATAATAATAATAATAAAATACAATTTAAAAAGAGCCAGAAGTACTGATAAAAGGGAAAATCCTAACGTTCACAGACCACACCAGCCTTATGGAACCTAGTCAGCTCCATCAGCCGAACACTTTCTAAAAGCCTCCTTGTCTCTCCTGGTCAAATACTGGCTAAACATGATGCCTTTATTAGGTTCAGCACTGTAGATGTGTCACTGAGATAATTAGGTAGGTACATCATGCATTTGAGGGGCCTACAGTCAGTCTGTCTGGGAAAAATAGGGATATCATATTTGACATTATCCAGACAGGAAAACTGAAACCACTCTAGGTGTCTCAAACAGGCAGAATTTAATATAGGAAATTGGTGACCTAGGTGATGGGAAGCAGAACAGGAATCAGTGAGGCAACCAGAGTTTAGCAACAATGAGAAGCCAGTACCACTGGTCAGGCTAGAGAGACAACAAGAGGAGATGATATGCCCAGAGTCTGCAAGCCAGCCCTGATTGGTGGGAGATGGTGCTGGGGGGACAGGCTGCCCAGAAGTTGCTGGGGCCACCTGAGGAGCATTTAGAGCCGCAGGAGAGACTCGGCTGCTGCCAGAGACAGCAGAGAAAGAAGAAAGAGAAAAAAAAGAGAGAGATAATGAGAAACTCCTTGTGTTCTGTCCTCCTCCAGCCCTCCAGCCCTCCAGCCTTGTACCAATGCCTTCCATAGGCTAAACCTATCCAGGAGCCAAAAAGCAATAGACTTGGGGCACCTGGTCGGCTGAGTGGGTTAAGCCTCTGCCTTCGGCTCAGGTCATGAGCTCAGGGTCCTGGGATGGAGCCCCGCATCGGGCTCTCTGCTCAGCAAGTTACCTGCTTCCCCCTCTCTCTCTGCCTACTGCTCTACCTACTTGTGATCTCTCTCTCTCTGTGTCAAATAAATAAATAAAATCTTTTAAAAAGGGGAAAAAAAGAAAGCAACAGACTCTTAGCAACAATGAGAGGTTCCCTGCAATGTTTAGGCAAGAGGGAGACAAGCCAGGAATGGATCCAAGAGCAAATAGGCAGTAGAACCCATAAAGGCATCTATAGAGACAGGTAGCTAATAATGACTTAAGCAAAACAAAACAAAACCACAAATAAATAAACAAACAAACAGTGACAAAGGCAGATAGAGATAACCAAGAACTGTCGAGATCAGAGAAACCTCACTGAGGGAGGATCTGAAGGCAGAAGTAAGCCCAGATAAGAATGTTCAGACAGCTGAGTACTATTAAAAGATGTCTCAAGAAATAGAAAAGAATTACCATTTGTTAAACATCTTTGATATTGAATATTCACAATCACTGAGAGGCAGGCATTAGCTCTATTTTTAAAGGAGGCTGAGGACCGTGCCTAGGGTTATTTTGTAACTTCTGTGTCCTGATCTGTCCTCAGCCCTCCTGTGTGCCCGGAGAGGCTCACCCATGCAGAAATGCATCTCCTAGGCTCTCTCTTTTCTGCTGATATCCAGTTAGGGTTGGCCCTTCAGAGGCACCAGCAGGAGATAAAAAGGTGGGAGGAGAGAGAAATATGGGTATTTCTTCCCCAGGAGCTGCATTCGTTATGCTTCATGGTCCCTCTTATCTGTTCTTCTGACCCTTGCCATCTTGGTGAGTAGTTCCTTAACTAGGTCTGCGGTGAGTTCTGTTCCTTCTGAAACACACAACCGGAATTCAAATCTGGCCAAGAGAATTCCAAGGTTACTGTACCACAGAGAGTGTTTTCATGCAAATATATTTTGGCAATATATTATTGGGAAAAAAATCTATGAATTTGATTTCACATTTTCTCAGGAGATTAATTTCATTCAGTGATAATAGTAAAAATAAATAGTATGCTAGGGCGCCTGGCTGGCTCAGTGGGCGGAGCATGCGACTCTTGATCTCGGGGTTGTGAGTTTGAGCCCCATGTTGGGTGCAGAGATGACTTAAATAAATACGTAATTTTTAAAATGGTATAAGTATGAGTATAAAGAAAGGAGAGGAAAGGAGGGAGGGAACATGAGGGGGAGGAGGAGAGAGTGAGACAGAGAACACATTTTCTGTTTCCTTACCTGTTAGTGTTTGATCAGCCCAATAACCCTATAGTGTGGGCTGGGAAAAATAATTTTATCCAATTCAGCCCAACAACCCTATAATGTGGGCTGGGAAAAAAATAATTTTATCCAATTCAGAACAAGAGGACAGGAACTCGCTGATGTTATCTTACAATAGGACCAAAATTTTAACTAGAGACTACAAGTTCTGCACTCTTTCTTCTATGTATATTTATGATGTTATAAGAAAGAAAAAGTGGTGATTACCTGGTGACTCAATTAATTGCGGAAAATAACATTAATTTTAGTTACGGTGTACACCTAAATGCTTCTAAGGAATGCAGCTATTTCCTACATAGTGGTGGTAAAGAGGTATTTGTGTAGTTGGTAACTTAAAAATTCTTGGTGAATCAGCTAATAACATGCATAAGCATTCCGTAATTCACTCTTCATATGACTTCCTATTTGTATGCTCTAATCACTAGAGAATGAAATCTCTCAATATTTATTCACACTGGGGCGCCTGGGTGGCTCAGTGGGTTAAGCCACTGCCTTCGGCTCGGGTCATGATCTCAGAGTCCTGGGATCGAGTCCCGCATCGGGCTCTCTGCTCAGTGGGGAGCCTGCTTCCCTCTCTCTCTCTGCCTGCCTCTCTACTTGTGCTCTCTCTCTAATAAATAAATAAAATCTTTAAAAAAAATATTTATTCACACTGGTGATTTTTTACCTAGTATTGTAGAAAACAATGGCAAATGGAGACATGTAATGATGCTTTCTCAGATTATTCAAAGGATGACCGTCTTCACGTCACCTGCTGTGGGGAGCTACAGTGCTCACGAACAGGGCATCCACAGAGTGGTGACTCCCGGGGCAAAGACCGTGCCTAGCTCTGTGCCTGGAACATGGCAGCTGCTTGATCTGTGTTTGATGAAGCTGTTCTTTTTCACACTATCCAACAGACCCTGCATTTAGAGTTCTCTGATTTGGTTTCCTAACAACAGTCGGTAGGAACTGAGCACTTACTGTATCCGTGTACTTTAAATGAGATAGTATCTTATTTCATTCTCACAAGAACCCTATGAGGTCAGTATGTTACAAATGTGACAATTGAGGCCCGAGGCAATTAAATAACCTGGTGAGGGACACACCTTCAGTTAGAATTCAGACCAGAGGGTCTGATTTCCATGCTTTCCACCGTCTGGAATTCCAAGCTTCCAGCCAAATACACGGACCGCCTCCCTGGAGTTACAGCTCCCTAGTGTTAGCTAGCGTTGTTGCTGCCTTGTCACTGCCCTTGTGCACACAGGCGTGCACATCTGCATGCATGCATGGGTAGATGTGTGCATGCGCGTATTATCAAATCAAGTGAACAAGCGAGAACATGGGCAAGGTGTGGTGTTGATTACAGAGCTTTAAATATGCGGTTGATAGAAAGTTAGAAAAAGTAACCCTTCCCTCCTCTTTTCCAAGCACATTCCGAGCGCTCTCTTTCCTCTTCTCTTTCAGGTCTATTTACATTTTGGAGATTAGAAGGAGTCAAACGGGGCAGGAGGGAAAAGGCAAAGGAAAAATGGGAAGGGTTATATTCAGCCGTTTCTTAGAGGAAGACCTTGCAACTTTAAACACAAAAGCTCCTATTTTTTGAAAGCCAAACCCAATGCGATATAAGGTCAGTAGAATGGTTTTTGAATGCCTGTTCTGGCGACGTGAAAATTATTGAGAGAAACAGAGGCACTTCTTCAAACAGCTTTTTAAAGCGATATGGACCATCAGTATCATCTGTCCTCTAAACACCCTTCCTGTTTCTAAAGAGACAAGCAAGGGTCCAGTGACGAATGGTTCACATTATTACATTTGAATGGTCTGTTTATGTTACTGAGCTGTGACTTAGCTCAGAAGATATTCAGGTATGCCTTCGCAGATCCACAGAATGCTGGGAGAGAACCAGAACATACGGGGGACAGACACATTGGTTTTGTTGGGGCGAAGCTTATAATACAGCGGTGTTGTTCTGATGGTCTGTGTGCGACTTTAAAGCTCTGTGGCCTCTTGTCGTTGATGTGGACAGGACCTATATGCCCAGTCTTAGAGCACTTTAGGTTAGTATTTTCAACTGTTATTACAGAATGTTTAGCATGGCGGAGTATAAATTATATACTTTTATCTTCACTTTTATGATATACGGTTGACATTATTCACGATTTATTCAGTACAAAGTCACTGGTTTTAAGTGTCATCCTTTGGGGATAATCTCACTCCCCGTTCCTCATGTCCCCTTACAGAAGGACTTGCTTAGAAAACCACACCTGGCCTTTCTCTCACACCTTTCACTTTTGGGAGGAGTCTTTTAACTAGTTGAGTTTGGCAGACTGAACTGGGGGTGCCTGCCTCAAATCCTTCCCCTCTCTTCTCCTTGGAACCTGCCAGCTTGCAGACAGGGTGCTTCTGGCATATTCTCTCTACTGAGGGGAGAGTCTGACGGGGCAAACTCTGGCCCTCCCAGTTGGTCTGCGGCTTTGGGGGAGTCAGTTTCCTGTATTGTTGGGGGGATGTTTCAGCAGGCCCGTGGGGACAAACTTAAACCGGGTCGCCCACATAGGCTTATCAGAATTAAGAGATAGTTTGATCTCCCTGCCAGATTCCCCTGCCTACCCATTAGCAGACTATGAGAACACGAGGGCAAAGGGGATATCGTTTAGAACCTTCAAATCCCAGCAGTAGTAATCCTGTAAGAAAAGGGAATTTCCTTTTTCTGTAGTCTGGTTTAGCATGTGGCCAAGTATGAGCCGGCCTCCAGCCGGGTCTGCCTCATGCCTCGATGCACCATCTTGTCCAACAAGTCATCTATCCTCTCTCATTCCACAGTCTTTATCTGTAAAATGGGGCTATAATGGTCCTAACTGTGTACAATAAGACACTTAGCACAGCACCTGCTCAGCCACTATTGGCTCATATGGGACCCTGGTCACCGCCCTGGACCCTCACTAAGGACCGCCGGCATCTCAAAGGTTTCTATGTCTCATTCTTAAAACCAGCTACAGAAGGAAAAATGCTTGGGGAGTAAATAAAAATAAATAAATAAAAAGATCAATGCATGGAAATCAAAGTAATGTGTTAATCATTTTTCTTGGGATTCGGGTACTATGAGAAAGACCAAAGAAACGCACTCATGATTCCCAAAGTGTGTCACCACAAAATCCACGAGTTTGCCCGAGATGGTCACCGTCAGCGTGATGGCTGGTGCGATCTCGCCCTCTGGTGACGGAAGAAGGTGATGCTCCGATCTCACAATCGGATACCGGGACAAAACCATGATCCTGCGTTGGAATGAAAAGAAACATGCACATCACCATGGGTCCCACCACATCACGGAGACAGGAGTAAGCTCAGGTGTTAAAAAGGGACGTGTCCCACTTCAGGCAAACCGCTGAGGGCCATTCAGAGCACGAACGCGCAGTCGGCTAGACAGGGCAATAAATCTCCACTCTTTAGCATGTCTCGCTGTGTCCCTAAGCACAACGCCATCAACTCTGCTTTAATAAATGCTACGGAGACACAGAAAGGGCAGACTTAGTAATACACGAAATCCGTTTTCCTTGCATTGTTCCTCTGGCAACATATTTGCATAAACGTTCTAGTATCGATCGGCACATTTGGGAAAGTACAGTGTTGCCAGCAAGGACACAGTGTAACAATTCACAAAAGCAGAAATTCCAAATTGTCTGATAAAGATACGAAAACATGTCCTACCTCACTCCAAGACCAAGAAGTACGTATGAAAAGGACGAGCAGAGCTCCAGCCTCCGCCAGCGCTCTTTCCCCGCTGCATGAACGCGCTCTCTGGCCCCCGATGCAGTCCCTCCAGCAGGAGCGTCTCTGCAGCAACGTTACCCGAATCTACACACGTGTCCAGCTGGCCCCGCCCCACTGGGCCCTCCAGGCTGCACACAGCTGTCTACTGGACGTCGCTTAACTAACCCAGAGGCATGTCAAGTTCAGCACAACCCGGCTGCTCTGCCCGGTCGGTCCCATCCCATTACACAGCGTCATCTCTACCAGACGCTCAGGTAAAAACACACTGATGTTGCCCTTGTCCCTTCCCGGCCCCTGACACCTCAACCACCAGCAAGTCCTGTCAGCTCTGTTCCAGAGTAGTTCCAGAATGTGCCCCCTTCTCTTCATGCGCAGGGCTCCCGCTGTTGCCTCTCACCTGTCCTCGGGCCTCTACCTCCTCACCTGTCTCCCCGCACACTCCCACTCTTGCCCTCAACACGCTCTTCTAGGAGCAGCCAGAATGAACTTTTTAAAATGCAGATCAGATCAAATGGCTCTTATCTAAAACCCAGCCAATGGTTCCCCATCAAAACTGAATTACTCAGTCCTCAGCATGGACTACAGGGCTCTCTCAGATCAGGGGCCTGCCCTGGACCTCATTTCTTACCAGCTCCCCCTCCGGCCCCACATTCAGGCCCACCATGCCTGATCCTGCCTCGAGTCTTTACACGGACAGTTCTGGCCTTTTCCCAAGGCTGGATCCGGGGTCCTTCTCATGGCTGGGCCTTCACAGTGACCATTCTGACCATGCCCCAGTCCCTCCTCCCCAGTCACTTTCCTTTCCTACCTAGTGCTCACCACCATCTCAAATTCTTATTTATCTCCGTGTGTACGTGTTTGTGTTCTGTTTCTTCACATTGGGACGTGAACCCCATGCACCCAGCACTGGGGCAGACAGGCTCAGTGCTGAAACCTCAGCTCCTACACGGAACGGTTTATAACCCTGAAGAACTGAAAATATCCAGCAACAGGGACACCTTTCAAACCATCACAGAATGTGCGTATCTTCCACACCTCCTCATCCCCCCAGGAAGTCTCCTGGGACACACTCACAGGATGGAGGTATGACAACATCAACGTTCCACTCGAAGCCCCTGCCGACTGGTGTTCGGGGCTGTGTTCCCAAGGTACACTCACCCCCATGTGTGATCCCGCGTGCTTGGGCCAAAGTCAGTATAGAAACCCAGTTTCTCCCCGAGCCACATGGTTAAGTCATTGTTCCCAATGTAAGGCTTAGAGGCATCACTCTCCAAAATTGTTATGAAATCTGCACCTATTCAGGAAAAAAAAATGCACACAGTGAGTAACCACAGCTGTGCAAAAGCAATTAGCAAAACTTTATTCTTAAACTCTTTGCCTTTCCTCCTAAGTCAAAAAAAAAAAAAAACCCCCACAAAGTAATTTCTAATGAGTCACTAAAGTGAAGCTGATCAAACCTGAGCTACAAAAGGAGTTTTCCCATATTTAGAATGTAATTAGAACATAGGGTACCTCGAAGAAATTCAGGAAAGGGTAAAAGCACAGTTTCTAAATTTTCAAGTATTTCTAACCTCTTTCCCCAAATTTCAAATAAGCATCATGCCTTTCTCAAACAGCCAAATGACGCCCAGAAATACCAGAGTGTATGCAACAGCATTTAGTCCTGGGTCTTTCAGAGCCTGGCCAGAGGTGCCTCGGAGGCCCACAATCAGGACGAAGGGCCACGGAAATTTCTCAGTGACATTAGAATTGTACAGACCCCCAGCAATTTCTCAGAGACACGGTGATCCTTAGGAATAAGCAGCACAGTTTAGTCCTTTCCGTGTCTTGCTCCCCGCTCCACGAAGCTGATCTGAGAACCAACTTCCTGCATCTGGGAGAGGATGCTTCTTACAAGGATGAACACCCCAGGGCACAGAAACTTAAAAACTGGCGCTTTGGCTCTTGAGAAGAATCCGCTTTACAAATGAGCATCGCTCTGACCCAGTCTGCCTTCTAACCCAACTGCTTTCTGATCGCCAGCAGTGGGTCCCGGAGCAGCAGAAGCCAGCAGCAGGAGTATCTCTCAGAGCGCAGGCAGGACAAGAACTCCCTGCAGATACTCGGAAGGAGGCTTTGCTCAGAACCAACTGAACGTATCGCTCTCAAAGACAGATGTGATCATCCTGCAGCTGCCTCCCCGAGGAAAGCCTTTTTAAGAGATTAGTTTATGACCCAGCAAACCCTCCTCCTATTACTTATGATCTTGCTCATAGATTCTTTTTTTTTTAAAAGATCTTATTTATTTATTTGACAGTGAGAGCATGAGAGGGGAGAAGGTCAGAGGGAGAAGCAGACTCTCCATGGAGCTGGGAGTCCGATGCTGAACTCGATCCCAGGACTCCGGGATCATGTCCCGAGCCAAAGGCAGTCACCTAACCATATGAGCCACCCAGGCGCCCCTTATGATCTTGTTCAAAATAAAAATTAACAATAGTAATTTCTCAAAACCTGGAACTAATTCCAGTGAGAGACTTACCTGTTTGATTGAGTACTTGAGCCGATCTTTCTAGACTGGACCATCCTTCATTGTCGTAGCCAAACCTAAGAGGCCAGATGGCAGCTGAGACCTCTGTGGTTGGTGCCTGAGGAATAGTTTTAAGGGGAATTTAAGATGACTGTGCTATGGTGAGTGCTGTGAAGTGTGTAAACCTGGTGATTCACAGACCTGTACCCCTGGGGCTAATAACACATTATATGTTAATAAAAAATAAAAAAAATTAAGATGACTATGAACAATGGCAGTTTTCTCCACCTCTCTACCGAAATTCATATTTCGGCAAAGGAATTTTCTTAGTGAATTTGCCCACATTTAATTCATAAAAACAGGGAGCTATTTGCTAGATGATATTCTCGTAATAAATCTCCGGTGCACTTCTAGCTTGAGCTTAGAAGTTAGGAGGAATATTTGGAAAGTGAGCACTTATAACAAGCATTGTTTATAACAGCAAGAAAGCAGAAGCAACCTGGCTGTTGTTTCAGTAGGAAAACAGGAAAATGGGTGAGTGAATGGTGTCACGTATGTAAAATGGAACAGTCCACAATCCCAGTAAATGAGTTAGGGCTGCATATTTCCATATGGATGAATCTTATAAAAGTGACTTTAAGTTAAAAACAGTAAGTGGCAAAATGTATATGTCAGGTGACATTTAGGTAAAGTCAAAAACGTGGAAAAACAATATCATCTGGGGCTGTATCGTAGGTAGTAACAAGATAAAGAAGTGTATGAAAATGATAAGCGCTGTATTCTGGGTAGGCAACCCTTGCACAGGAGAGGAATGAGATCACAGGGGGGTACATAGAGTCCTTCAAGGGATCTATAAAGCAGCCTGCTGATTCCGAGTCACACCTGTTGTTATTCCCCTACTGTTCTGACAAGGCCAACGTTCAGGAGCACAGCCCTCTCGGAGGCTTCATCTTTTGGGTCCATGGGCTGAGTCAGAGAATCACCGCCCAACCCAAACCATCCATCTCAAAAGAGTACCTAACTGATCTATAACAGGGATCCTGAGAAAGAGTATGGCGAGAACAAATCCATCACCACAAGTGGAAAAACAACCTAAAGTCGACCATACGAGTTTGGAGTGGGAGAAAGATAAGTAACAACCTCTTTGCAGTGGAGGGACCACTATGTAACACAAACAGCTCAGTGTTCACCAGCCCCGTGAGCTGGGCTTTCCATCCTTATGCAGGAAAGCTTATTCAGCTGAGTATCATATAAAGAGAATGGAACCATCAACATGAATTTCAAGAGGCATCATTATATTCATCAAGCTATCCCTTTTCGCAGAACTCTAATTACAATTAACCCTGGATTTCACCACCCCAAAACCCATTATTCCCTCATTCTTCCCCTGTCAATAAATGCCACCGTCCTCGACCCAGTCGCTCAAGCCAAAGCATTGAAAGTCATTCTTGACTTCCCCATCCAGCAACATTGAATCCATCAGCAAATCCTATCAACTCTACTTTCAGAATATCACTGACTCTGGAACAACATGGGAGTTAGGAGCGCTGTCCCCCTGCACAGTTGGGAATCTTTGTCACCTTTGACTCTCCTTTGAGGAGAGTGTCACCTTTGACGGTCTTAAACTTAACTAGTAATAGCCTCCTGTTGACTGGAAGCCTTACCCATAACCTAACAGGAGAGTAACACATATTTTGTACATTATATACTGTATTCTTACCATAAAGTAAGCTAGAGAAAAGAAAATGTTATGAAGAACATCATAGGGAAGGGAGAACACAATTTACAGTCCTGTACTCTGGTTATTGATACGGTAAGTTTACATCGTCTGTTTATAGTATGAATCGTGTATCAGTCCCTGTATCACTGCAGACGGTACACGTATTACTAAGAGTAGATGTCAAAAATGAAAAGCTAATGTGAAAAACAACTTCATATTTGCTTTCAGCTCTAACAGTTCATGCACTGAGAATGAGGAAGCAGCAATGTTTGCTTTATGGTAACCTAGTGTAATCGATATGATTGCTTCACGGTAGCCTAGCCTATACGCTGATGAATGAGTCGTTGTAAAATTTTTATAGCGCACAGTATTACAGTCATAATTATAATGTGGTATTGAAAACACTGTTCCACTTAAAAAAAAACACACTTCCCTGCAATGATAGATTGATACATAGTTTCTCCAATTAGGAGAGAGAGAAAGGGAAAGAGGCATGCTGTAGAGTAATATAATTCTTTGAAAGCAGAGTTACAGAACAGTAGGAAAATGAAGATGTTATTAATTTTACATTAGATAGACTCACCTGCTCCCTACATAAGGACAGGCTGTCCACTTCCATGTGAGTCTTGTACACACCATTCTACGTGATGAATACTTGGGCGACAACGCCGACGGCGAGCTCGAAGGTCTCATACAGTTCTTGCCGTCCAGGTGTCAGATTGTCACACAAAGACACACACACGCACAACAGATTTATTAAGTGTACAGCGTGATGATTATTTTCAATCACTGAAGTGAAAGTAGAGCACCAGAAGGTCTTCATCCTCCTTGTCTTCACGTCGAGTAGGCTGAGGAGGAGGAGGAGGAAGAGAACCGGGTCCTCTTGCCGTCTCAGGGGAGCCAGAGGTGGAGGAGAAGGAAGGAGAGGCAGGCCCACTCGGTGTAACTTTCTGGAAATATCTTGTCTTTTTGTCTGGCTTTCTTGCTTTTCCAGTTCTCTAAAAATGTTTCTGTGTGGTCCGGTCCTTCTTCCACCGTCTGCTTTAGGGTCAGTGCCCTTGTCATCGAAGGATGCCTGTCGTCAAAGAAATCAAAAGCCATCTTGCATAATCAGACCCCCTTCTGCCAGACTGGCTCATGTCGGTCTGTTTTCTGTCGCTGCTGCTTCCAGATCTTTCTCACCGCCTGGCACGGGTGCAGAAGCACCCGTCTCCATCGGGCCGTCTCCTGCGCGTTCCTCTGGAGTGCTGCCTGTCAGCTCTTGAGTTTCTCCACGATTCGTATCTTGACACCCTTCAGCCTCTGCCATTTTTGCCGTTACCCACAGTCCCTTTCATGACTCCCTCGACCGGCGCTGTCACAAATCCTGCGAAGTCACGAACGACATCTGGACACAGTATCCTCCAGTGGGAATGTATTGTCCTGAGCTCGATGGCTTTCAGGGCTGTTGCTAAACAATGGCCTCTTCGGTGGTGTAATTCTTCCAGACTTCCACGACGTCGTACCACAGGTCCTCCTCCACCGCGCCGACAATCGTTCACAGACCGCTGTGTGTGACGGGCGTGAAAGGGCCGTATGACTCCCTGATCTCTGAGTCAGAGACGTGCGTGGGGGCAAGCAGACCTCCTCAGTGGCTTCGGTGCTGAACTCATGGGGTCCTGCGTGGCCGGGGCATCGTCTCCTATCAACAGAACTATAAAAGGCTGTCCTTACTGGCAAGGTACTTTCTGACTTCGGGAACCAAGCATCGATGGGACCAATCCCGAAAAAGGGCTCTCCGCGCCCAGGCCTCCTCGTTGTACAATCAGAAGACTGGTAGCTGGGGTTTATCTTTTCCCTTCAAGGCTCAGCATGAGCAGCTTTAGGGATAAAGAGAGCCCTCGACTAAGCCCAGCTGCATGTGCACAAAAGAGGGGAGTTAGCACAGCCCTTCCTGTCTTAAATCCTGGTGCTCGCTTCTTTTCCATACTGACAGATGTCCTTTGTGGCATTTTTTCCCCCACAATAGGGCACCTTCACCTGCATCAAAAACCTGTTCAGGCAGACATCCTTTCTCCTCAGTGACTCCCTGAATCGTGGCTGCGAACATATCTGCTGCCTCTTGCTGGGAGAAGCGGCTTCCCCTGTTGTCTTGACATTTTTCTAAGCCAAACCTTTCTACAATTAAATTCTCCAGCTTTAGATCTTTCACCTTCCTTTTGCTTTGTTGTTCACTTTCTCTCGAGTCACCTTAGTCCAGAGGGGTGACTTTCTTACAGCAAACCTGCCCCCACACAGAAGTTGCATTTTCAATATGAGATAAAAAGGTATTTTGCCAAAAGTGCAAGGTTTCCGTGGCCTGCCGGTGTGGCTGTGATACACACTGTGTGGTCTATCCGCTTCTCTCCGATTCCACCGCCCACCGCACCCATCCAAACTTCCGCGGTTTCGCCCCTGAATTCCCTTTTCTTCTTTTGCAGTGGCCCGTACACTGGCTTCATGTCTCGCAAGATGCTGGTGAACGCAGCTGCAGACCCCGATCTGTAGGATATCCGGCAATTCAACGTTCCCTTGTCATGACCGTCCTCTGCTTCTTGGGAGCCCTTCTAACATCGCTAGTGACACTTTGTATGAGTCCCATGGTGTTATTCAAGGTCTATGGTATTGTTTTACAGTCAAAAACATGGGAGAACCACAAGAGATCACCTTTTTTTTTTTAAGATTTTATGTATTTATTTATTTATTTGAGAGACAGCAAGAGAGAGAGTGCAGGGGGAGGAGTAGAGCAAGAGGGACAAGCAGCTTCTGTCTGAGCCTGATACAGGGCTCGATCCCACGATTCTGAGGCCGTTACCTGAGCTGAAATCTAGAGTCGGACGCTGAACTGCCTGAGCCACCCAGGTGCCCCAAGAGATCACTTTACCGTGATAAGACATTTACTAGAGAGACGAACTGCTCACCTGGAAATTAGCATCACACCGTGTTTTAAGCTGATACAACACTTCGGCCCACTGCGGTGGCAGCAGGAGGTGGCTATGAAATTGTTGTGGTTGCGCAGTATGTACCACAGCTAATTCTGTGCCGTTAGGATTTAATAGTGCGCCTTTGTGTTTGTTTACCTTTCTCTCCCCTACAAAAGGTGCCATGCAAGGTCTGGGTTTGTGTATGCAAGTTTTGATACTTTTTACTTTTTTCTAATAAATTTGTGTATCCTTTTTTTTTTAAAGATTTTATTTATTTATTTGACGGACAGAGATCACATAATAGGCAGAGAAGCAGGCGGTGGGGGGGAAGCAGGCTCCCTGCTGAGCAGAGAGCCCGATGCGAGGCTTGATCCCAGGACCCTGAGATCATGACATGAGCTGAAGGCAGAGGCTTAATCCACTGAGCCACCCAGGTGCCCCAAATTTGTGTATCCTTTATTAGTAAATGACAAAATAGACCAGTAGCTATTTTATGCATTCATAACACAACTTTTTCTGAAATTTTTCATTATTTCTAGGTAGTGTGTTTTGCCTACAAGTTTTTTCCAATTGATACAATCTCCAAAAAAGGTTCCAACACACTCACTGAAAAAAACCCTGCATGTAAGTCTATTGGTGCAGTTCAAATTCGTGCCGTCCAAGGGTCAACTGTGTGTTCTAAGTCTCTCCGTTTCTCTCCAAACTCCCGCGGTCTCTCGCCTGAACAACTGAAAAAGCCTAATAACTTCTCTCCCTGCTTCTACTCGACAATCCATTCTGCACGAACAAAATGTGTGTGTGTGTATACACACATATATATCAAGTTTCTTCATGTTCCTGCTCAAAATACTCCAGTGGCTTCCACTGCAGGAAAAAGTAAATGAAGATGCCTCATCACTGTGCTCCAGGAGGCCCGCTATGATAGGGCCCAGCCCGGCCTCTCTTTCCTCATCTTCTGCCACTCTTCCCCTTACTCACAAGTTCCAGCCACATCAGCCACCCTGGTGGGCCTCAGACACACCACGCCTTCTTTCCCCTCAGCCCTGTACACGCGTGCCCTCTGCCCAAATCTTCTTCCCCTGGCTCTGTGACTAAGTCTCGACTCAAATCTCATCACATCCTCAGAGCAGCCTTCTCTAACCACCCAGACCCTGTTCCTCTCTACTCCATAATCCTATCTGCTTCCGAGCGTCCTGAGCTAACGTGATGGTCTTTATTTGCTCTCCGGAATACCATCTTTCTCCCCTACCAGAATATAGGCTCCATGAGGGTAGGGGTCTGGTCCAACCTGTTTACTCCTATTTCCCTGGAACCAGGCACACAAGAGACATTCAGGAAGTGTTTACCAAATGAATGAATGAATGAGTGAATGAATGAAAAGAACAGGTATTAAATCCAACTGAAATGAATAACTCCTTTTAAAAAGGGTCCCTGGCTGACATTAGGGGTCTTCTGACATTATGTTGCAATAATGACAACTAACAATTAAGGGACAAAAGAGAGAGGCCATATAATGAATCACTTACTTATTAAGAAATAGCTACCGAAAAAAAGAAAAAAAGAAAGACAGACAAAAGGAAACAGCTACTGAGTTCTGAATGCAGGCCAAGCACTTTGTGAGGTGCTGGAATCACAAAGGTAAATGAGAGAAGCCTGGTCTCTCTCTTCAGTATAACTTTTCATTTATATGAAAAAAATATGCCTGGTAATACAGAATACTAAAACTCAGAGTTAACCCTCAAATTCTGATTTAGCCAAAACTGTAACTTTAACTGTGTTATGCCGAAACACATCAGGCTTCCCAAGAGCAGAGAGAAAGTACAACACCGCAACTTAGCCTTCCTCCTGCCCCCCTATCTAGAAGAGAAAGGGACCAGAAAGCATTTAAAACTGTAGACAGCAAGAGGGAAAAGACCAGAAAACTTCCATGACCCATCAATATACAAGCTACCCAAAATTTTCAAATTCAAGAATTATCTATAAGATCGTTTTAAAATCAGACTCTCATATTGTTGCCTTCAACAGTATCTGCCAAACAGTACAAAAAAGCCCATTATAAAATAGTTCTTTATTTCATAGTTTAGATATGTTAAATCATGGAATATGGAAATATGGAATATATATGGAATATGGAAAATGTAATTTCATTCAACAAAATTATTAGCACCTTGCCTTTAATAAATGGGTCTATCCCAAGAACCCAACTTCATGAAATAATTCTATTATATTATCAGCCTATGACCTAAGGCTTCAAGAGATGGTTTACAGGGCCCTGAACTCATGAGATGCAGATCTACAATTCAGGCATAATGAAAAGTGTACAAATATATGTATGTATATGCATTCATACCATAAAAAGTTCTGTATCAAAAGTTTTCATTACTTACCCCTCTGCCCAATTTCCTTTCATAGGTTTTATGCCGTAGTCCTAATCCCAATAGCCCCACACCAACAAGCAGCCACAAAACTAAACAGAAAGAAGAAATAATTGTTTAAAAGAAACAAGGTTTATCTTTTTAAAAATATTTTGTAAATAATGCTGTAATAAACATAAGGGTGCATAGAGCTTTTCAAATTCATGTTTTCATTTTCTTTGAGTAAATACCCAGAGAAGGAATTACTGGATCACATGGTGGTTCTGTTTTTATTTTTTTTTTTAAGATTTTATTTATCTGACAGAGAGAGAGAGACAGCAAGAGAGGGACAGAAGTAGGGGGAGTAGGAGAGGGAGAACCAGGCTCCCCGCAGAACAGGGAGCCCTAGGACGGGCTCGAACCCAGGACCCTGGGATCATGACCCAAGCTGAAGGCAGCCACTTAACTGACTGAACCACCCAGGTGATCCTATTTTTAATTTTTTGAAGAATTCCCATACTGTTTTCCATAGTGGCTGCACCAGCTTGCAAAGATGAATGAATAAAGGAGATGTATGTCTATTCACAACGGAATATAACTGAGTCAAAAAAAGAATGAAATCTCACCATTTGCAATGACATGGATGGATGTAGAGGGAATAATGCTAAGTGAAATAAGAGAAAGACAGGGGCACCTGGGTGGCTCAGTGGGTTAAGCCTCTGCCTCCAGCTCAGGTCATGATCTCAGGGTCCTGGGATCGAGTCCCGCATCAGGCTCTCTGCTCAGCGGGGAGCCTGCTTCCCCCTCTCTGCCTGGCTCTCTGCCCACTTGTGATCTCTCTGTCTCTCTCTGTTAAATAAATCAATAAAATATTTTTTTAAAAAAAGAGAAAAACAAATACTACATGACTTCACTCATATGTGCAATTTAACAAAACAAATGAACACAGAAAAAAGAGAGAAACAAAAAAACAGGCCCTTAACTATAGAAGAACAGACTGAGGGTTACCAGAGGGGAGGTGGGGGGGGGGTGAATGAAACAGGTGATGGGGATTAAGAATGCTCTTGTGTTGAGCACTGAATAATGGATAGAGTTGTTGAATCCTTATACTGTAAACCCGAAACCAATACAACACTGTATGTTAATTATATTGAGTGAAAAATAATAATTTTATGAAATATTAAGTCTATTAGTCAAGGATTTTATGCAAAGGAGAAATGTCTAATTCCTGGATTACTTTTCATGTGTGATATGTATGCATTACCCACACTTGCAAATCACATTTGTTCTGGGTTTGTTTTTTTTTTTTTTGAGAGACAGCAAGAACAAGAGAGATCACAGCACGAGAGGAAGAGGGAGAAGCAGACTCACTGCTGAGCAGGGAGCCCGACACAGGACTCGATCCCAGGACTCTGAGATCATAACCTGAGCCGAAGGCAGACGCTTAACCAGCTGAGCCTCCCAGGCGTCTCTGAAGCTCAGGTTTTAAGGGATCTTCCCTGAAAATGTTCCAAGAACCATAAATATATACAATAAATAATATGTAAGAAAACAAGTCTCCATGAGCAGAAACTAGCAGGGGAAAAAAAAAACTCTGTAGAATCAAATTCACAAATACTTCAGATATTGCAGCTTTTAGAATCAGAACACAAAATAGATGTGCTTAACGTGTCAAAAAATAAAAGAGGGTATTCAACAGAGTATTCAACTAAGAAACAGGAGATTAAATTAATGATTAGGAAATTGTGTGAAGAAAGAAAACAGACTTCTAAAAATAAAATTATGTAGTAAATAGAATCATTGAGATTAGAAACTCAGTGGACAAGAAAGGTAGCAGTAGACAAAGCTGAATAGAGAATTAGTGCAAGGGACAGCTTAAAAACAAAGGTGGAGTGGCACCTGGGTGGCTCAGTCGTTAAGCCTCTGCCTTCAGCTCAGGTCATGATCCCATGATATGGGGATTGAGCCCCGAATCGGGCTCCCTGCTCAGTGGGAAGCCTGCTTTTTCCTCTCCCACTCCTGCTTGTGTTCCCTGTCTCACTGTCTCTTCTCTGTTAAATAAATAAAATCTTTAAAAAAAAAAAAAAAAGGTAGGGGCACCTGGGTGGCTCAGTGGGTTAAGCCTCTGCCTTTGGCTCAGGTCATGGTCTCAGAGTCTTGGGATCATGCCCCACATCGGGCTCTCTGCTCAGCGGGGAGCCTGCTTCCCCCCTCTCTCTCTGCCTGCCTCTCTGACTACTTGTGATCTCTCTCTGTCGAATAAGTGGATAAAATCTTAAAAAAAAAAAAAAAGGTGGAAACTATGAAAGAGGTGAAGGGACACAGAGACGATACTAAAAAAATCCAATACAATCCAGCTATAGTCAAAAAGGAAGAAGGGAAATAATGAGAAAGTGGCGATATTTGCAGAAATAAAACTGAGAATTTTCCAGAGGCGATAAAAGACATGACTCTTCAGATTCAGAAAGCCCAAACACTAACGAGCAAGATGGGGGGACGGTGGGGGGGGGAGATGGATGGGGCGAGGCAGAAATCACATTCAAATATATCACAGTGAAACTCCAGAACACCAAAACAAAGAGAAATCCTAAGAGCTGCCAGAGAAAAAAGGCAGATGATCTCCAAAGGAGCAGAGATCACATGACAGCTGACGGCTTAGCGGCAAGAACTGGAGCCAGATAATAGAATAGTATCTTTAATGCGCTGAGAGAAGAAAAACAAAACAGAAAAAAATGAAAACAACAACAACAAAAACAACTACTAAACAATGGAACTTGAAGGTATAATTTCCAAACTAGAAAGAGGAGTGGGAAGGAGGGGATAAGAAAAAAAGAAAAAAGAAAACCGAATCAATGCAAAAGAAAGCAAGAGGAAGAAGAGGGAGAAATATACCTGGAGAAAGTAGAAAAAGCAAAAGCAAAGAGGACAGAAGTAAATAATGACGATGAGAAATCACAACAAAACTAGAATACATTTTCAAGCTGAAAGACGAGACTGATGGTCCAGATCAGGCAAAACAGTGGAGACTGTGAAAAGATTCAGTAGTCGCCAGGGTTTGGAGGAAGACAGAAGGATGAACAGGTAAAGCACAGGGGATGTTTAAGGTAACAAAAATGTTCTGTATGATGGTACCGTAATGGTGGAGAGATGCCACTAGACGTTTGTCAAAACCCACAGAACATACAACAAAAACAGTGAACTCGACACTAAACTAGGGACTTGACTTAATAATAATGTGTCAAGACTGGCTCATCAGTTATAACACATGTACCACACTAACGCGAGATGTCAATAATGATGGAAAGTGGGGACAGCAAAACTGTCCCTGTGGAGGAGCAGTGTGACGGGGTGTATGAGAGGGAACCCCATACTTCGTGTTCAACACATCTGTGAGTCTAAAATTGCTCTGAAAAATAAAACCTATTCATTTTTTTAAAAGACAAAGATAGTGGTTGCCATTGGTAGAGGCAGGGAAGGTTGGACAGGCAGAGGACTGAGGATTTTTAAGGCAGCAAAATCATTCTGTAGGACACTATAATGATGGCAACTGACTATTACATGTCTGTCCAAACCCACAGCATGTACGACAGTAAGAGCGAGCCCTAAAGTAAACCACGGACTCTGCATGTTAGTGATGACATCAATGTATATTAATTATAATATATAATTATATATTATTATATATAATAAGTGTACTAATAGAAGTGCCTGGGTGGCTCAGTTCGTTAAGCATCCAACTCTTGGTTTCAGCTCAGGTCATGATCTCAGTGTTGTGAAATCTAGCCCAGCGCCAGGCTCTGTGCAAAGTGCAGAGTCTGCTTGAGATTCTCTCTCTCTATCTCTGTCCCTTCTGCTCATGCCCTCTCTAAATAAATAAATAAATAAACAAATATTTAAAAATTAGTAATAATTAAAAATGTAATAAATAATTAATTGAATAATTAATTATAATAATTAAATAATATTATTATTAATAATTAATATTAATTAAAATGTAATAATAAACCCGGGGTTTATCAGGGGTTACTGATAGTGAGACAGGGCTTCTGTATGTGGGGCCAGAGGACCACTGTACTTTCTGGTCAAACCAAAAGTGATTCTAAGAAATAAAGTCTGTTTTAAAAAAAATTACACAGAACTGTCTAAACAACTTCATAAATAAATGGTTCCAAATGCCTCAATCTGATGAGTGACCTAGAGAGTTCTGGTTCTTAATTCTACTACTGCTACTCATAACAACAACAGCAACAATAAAGACAAAGACTGTCAGAATCAAAAACAAACAAAACCTACCAAGTCTTAGTTTTAAGAGACATACTTAAAAAAAAAAAAAAGAAAGACATACTGAAAACATAAGAACACACAATACAAAACTGTAAATTTTAAAAATATCCCCAAAGTTGTAATATAATCTTTATAATTTATGATGGAACATATGTAAAGTGTTTATATAATGGTTTTGCTGCTTTGTGACATCTTTTAGAAATATATTACAATTTTATTTAGCTTTATTGTTTTCTCTTTACACTATAATATTTTGTCATCTTTATAAAAATATCAAGTCACGGAGGATGGAGACCTGTTTTTACACGTCTTCGTATCCTGCATAGTGCTGTGTAGTTACGGAGTGCTCTGTATCCCAATACACTATCTGCAAACGTTGTCCTTGCAATAAACATTTTTACTTAATCCAGCTCATTTGAAATTAGACCAAATGACAAACTCACTTCACTTCTGAATTTCTAGTTCATCAATAGTCTGAAGGTCACCATATTTAAGCTCCCCCAAAAAGGAGAACAAGAAATGAAAAAAATAGTCTGAAATAGAAATAGTTCTCGTAAGAACAAAGCATTTGGGAAATTCTACCTGTGAAATGATCTTATCTACATGAGAAGTGAAACGAAATTAATGCAGCGCATTTGTGGTTGAGACGAGAGGCCGTCGGAGATGTGCTTCAAAGCATGTCGCCAAAACCAGTAAGAAGACAGCTGTTGACCACACTGGCAAAATGTCAGTAATCTTTGGAACCGGGCGAAGGGTACTGGAGGGTTCATTATACTCTTTAATTTCATATATGTTTGAAAATGTTGTTATAATCGAGTGCTTTAAAAGAAAGCAAGCAAAACTTACAGAGTTTCATGTATTTTTCACTCTTTCTGAAAAGTGCTTTAGGACTATTTTTGGCTTGAAGAAAGTCGAGGCTTTTCTTTGGACCAAATAGCATACTCAGGCCAATAATTAGCATCACTGTCCCTGTTAAAAGAGAAAGCAAGAACATATTACATTTTAAACCAGAAATCCTCCCCGTGGTAAATTCGAGGAGCCTAGATTGCATTTCAGTGGACGTACCCTTCAGTAACCGGCTTCATTTATCTCAGTACCTAAGCAATTATTCTAGTAGCGCTTTTGATCATTGGGATTGATCCTAAGAAATGAGCGAGGGCTCTGGGAACCCTGCTTTAAATGAGAAGACTCCAGCCTGTTCTCGATGAGGAATGTCTTTCCATTTCCTGAGGGTTTCCCCGTTAGGTTGGTAATAGCGTGCTTTGCTGCTGATTTTGCAGGGGAGGATGGAGTACAAGGGAAAGGAGCCTTTTGAACTGCTTTGGGGGACTGAGTTTTCAGCACTGAAAAGATCTCAAATGCACCAGGCTGCGGAGCACAAGAGGAAGATAGGTAGATTCTGAATCTGGCCGTGTTTGTGACAGTAATTCTGGCCTGGGGTGTCTGTCCTCACAGAGCAGACATCTGAGAACCCCCGCTGAGCCCGTTAGAGCGGGCCAAGGAAGTGGAGCTCCGTTTGGATGCATTATGATGTAACTTGTATGTAAAGTTTACATCCTTCTCAAGTCATACAATGAGAATGGAAACAGAGGTATGACTGAACAGTATCTCAATGAGGAAATGTCAAATAGAAGTTAAACTTAGGTGGCAGGCTGGCAAAAAAAAATTATATGCAACTTGCAGAAAATGGCAGGGTAAGCTTGACAGTAAATGCATTCCTAGTTTCCGATTTAATACAGATTTTCTTTAATTCTATAAAAAGCTGTGCTGGGGTCACCTGGGTGGCTCAGTGGGTTAAGCCTCTGCCTTCAGCTCAGGTCATGATCTCAGGGTCCTGGGATCAAACCCCACATCGGGCTCTCTGCTCAGCAGGGAGCCTGCTTCTCCTTCTCTCTCTGCCTACCTCTCTGCCTACTTGTGATCTCTCTGTCTGTGTCAAATAAATAAAATAAAATCTTAAAAAAAAAAAAAAGCTATGCTGAACATTACCAACCTGCCTTAGTTTTTGTGGCCTTATCAATATGTCACTCTTACTAAAAAAAAAAAAAAAAAGTTTCATTGTATACAGCTATAATAAAGCCATCTCTACAGCCCCATAAATAGCGAGAAGAAAACTGAAAAAGCACGTCATTCATAACATTCTAAAGAAATGAACTTATGCTTAGGATGGCTCTTACTTTGTTCGTTTTCTCCACATGGCAGACCCCTAAGCAAGCTGGAATAAGAAAAAAGCAGGGCATTGGACAAGAAGACAGAGCAGGACAGAGTACACACACCTGAAAGAAACCAGAAGAAATACACAGTTTGCAAAGCCAAAATTACTGCAGAGGAAATGCAGCAATGTATGACTCTAAGCGGATGAGAGCCTGGGGGTTTACCAGAAATAGCAAATTCTCAGTTGTTTTTACACATTTCATATAATTCAAAGAAAAAAAAGCTTCCAAATCAGCCTTTCCTGCCAGATGCCTAGCTCAGGATGTAGAGAAGTTTGTGCGAAAATGTACAGTTGTTGGAAAAATACCGAGGGCCCAAGGGGGAGCTACAGGTGGAATTGTAGCACTCACCCCAACTGTAATTCCGTATTTGCCTACTTTTCTGTATGGTGTTGTCCCCACGACGCTGACAGCACAGACTCTGTGTCCCTTCCATTCCTGGCGTCTGGCATTGTGCCTGGCACATGCAGGTGTCCAGTAATGTTTTTAATGAATAAATGAACAAATGGGAAAATGCATTTGTTAACAAACAAGGACTGAATCCCCTACGGACATGTTCTGTCTCCTCGATTTTTCACAATTTTTATCCTGGAAGCATTTGACATGTTTTACTCAAACTAAAATGATAGGCGACATTTGATTTGTATATGTCTGTATTCGTCAGTAGTTTCATTCTTGCCGGAAGGTGATTTTTGAAATATTCAACTGAGCGAAGTTTATGAAATTTTCATTTTGGTACATAGTTTTTAACCACTGAAATGGAAAATATTCTATGATTTGGGAATTTATCATTCATACTAAGATTCATGCATGTAAGATATATTTTATTGGCAAAAAAATATGGTAAATAAAAATCATAGATAAGGAAACCTGGGTAGCTCAGTTGGTTAAGCCTCTGCCTTCGGCTCAGGTCATGATCCCAAGATCCTGGGATCGAGTCCCACATTGGGCTCCCTGCTTGGCAGGGAGTCTACGTCTCCCTCTGCCTGCCGCTCCCCCTGCTTGTGCTCTCTCTCTCTCTCTGTCAAATAAATAAATAGAATCCTTAAAGAAAAATCACAGATAAGATTTGGGGGAACCACAAAAAAAAAATCACAATTCCTTTTTATATTTACGAGCCAACACCAAAAGAGCAAGGAGCGCACCGTGATCATAACTTTTCCTGACATAGCTTATAATACAACTGTTGCATAGTATTTCTTTATATTCTACTATGGATTAAATTTGGCTAAAAGGCCTTTGCCATAATAAGTATTACTGAAAACAAGAAGGGACTAGGGAGGGAGACAAACCATAGAGACTCTTAATCTCAGGAAACAAACTGAGGTTTGCTGGGGGGTGTCAGAGGAGGGAGGGGGGTGGCTGGGTGATGGACACGGGGGAGGGTATGTGCTATGTTGAGTGCTGTGAATTGTGTAAGACTGATGAATCACAGACCCGGACCCCTGAAGCAAATAATACATTATGTGTTAAATTTTTTTAAAAAAAGAAAAAAAAGGTCAAATAGTTTTAAAAAAAGTATTACTGAAACTCACTGATGAATTAAATCTTTTAAGTAGTAATTTAGACATTCTTCCAGTTGTTTCATTTTCATCAAGAGACTCTATTTGAATTTTAAAAAAAAGTAAGATCATCCTAGTTAGCTCCACCAGGCACATAAAATGCTAAATCCTAGTCAGCCTGAAGGGTATTTTCAAGTAGTTACTCTAATCCAGACCTTTCAAATATACTCACCCAAAAGCACATCAGATCTCTCTCTAGCATAGACACCTCCTGGGACAAATTTAAAAGCCGTGCACCACGCACAGAAAAATATCTCTAGAAGATAAAATATCATGGCAGTGGTCATGGCTTTCCCAGGGCTCGTCCCTGAGCTAAGAAGGTGTCCAAGCACATGAGGCCATACGGACGCTGTGAAGACAGCCAGCACACAGCCAGAAACAGCGGCTGCCCCCGTGGGCAGGTACAGGAGGCCCGCAGCTGACGCTGCTCCTGTTGGTGACAGAGAGAGGAAAAGAATCAGTCAAAAAGGCAGAAGAGTCTCTTCCATTTTCTAAAAAAAAAAAAAAGAAGAAGAAAGAATGGGGTCCCAGGATGACTGATACACAGCTGTTCAGATCCCGAAGGGACCTCGAGGGCATACTGGCCCAGCCGGCAGACTGACGAGCAACAGGCGTCTCGCACAGTTAACATGATTCCCTCAAGGTCACACGGCTCGTTCCTTGCAAACCTGGAGGCAGAAGGTGAGTCTAGTAATTCTCAGTCCAGAGCTATTTTTTCAGGAGGCGTAGGAGGAGAGAAAAAGGCATTTTTAGGTTGTGTTACGATCCTGATAGCAAAACAAACAAACACCCTGAAATAATCTGTAATACCAAAAATTTGTCCATTTAATTTAGCCATCCAGATCCAGAACATTAGGAAACATGGCAAGTCAGCACGGTTTCTAGGATATCTTTGTTAAGGAACTTTCTAACGGACTTCCCATCCGCTTAAATGCCGCCGCTTGCCCTGCAATATGTAAGTGGGCTTTCCCAAGCACACGTGCGCCAAAGAAGATGGGACCGAGATGGGATGCGTGGGTCACGGCGTTAGCAATTCTGCTATCGGTCCATTCACGACCGGACAGCCTAGTGGGTGTCGAGGGCTACGCCATCTGCTAGGCGCACTGCAGGTGATTCATAAACGTCTGCTAGTGTGCTGAGCCCAATCTGACCGCATAACATTTCTCCCAGTTCCTGGGACATCAGTTCTGAGACAGCAGGTCAGGGTCTTACCGTACCCCACTGGGATCCCTCAGGGTAACACCTTTCTGTCCAATGTGACATTCTACAGATGGTTCAGTCGGTGTATGACTGTGACCCATCCTTCCAGGATGTCTCCAACAGGATGCCCCACTCACTGCTGGGGCAAGAACTCCAGAAAAGGAGTGGGGAGCAGGAAGTGGCTCCCGCCAGGAGCTCAACCATCCCAGAGTTCCATGTGTAACACGGCCGGGCAATGCCGTGGGACTGCCTTTCCCTCCCCGCCCCCACTTCAAAAGGAACATCACCCCGATGAACGGGAGAACCAGATCCCAGAGCCCTCTCCGACCCACAGAAGTTACCTCCACAGTAAGAGCTTGTAGTACTTAGATCTGACAATGGTTATTTTAGTAACCAAAAAATTATTTTATTTTGAAATCAACAAATGTAATGACTATTTACTGTAAATTTTTTTAAAAAAATACAGAACTTTAAAGCAGTTAAGGATCGCCTTAAGACCAAGCCGATCACAGACAATGCTCCTATGTATTTTTCCCTTAAGTCTTGTTCTATGTATATACAAAAGTATTTTTACGTTAATGGAATCATACCACATGTTGAGGATGATATTCTTTTTATGTGGCATTGTATCAAGAACATTTTCTCATAACACTGTTTTTTAAAAAACATTTTTGTATATATACACTGTATATATACTATACTCTGGGCAAATACCCCACAGGATAAGCCACCGTTTTCCTACTGTTGGCCATTTACGAAGCTTCCAACACTGTGAGGAACATCTTTTTTTGTCAACTAATTTCTTACTCCATTTTTTATCACCTCCTTAAAATACTCTTTTAAAAAGAGACTAAGTACAAGTACCATGTCAAGAGATGAAAGCATTTTAAAGAGTCATTACTTATAGTCAACTGCTTATGAGAGGTTCTATCAATCTTCTTTTCCTCCAGAAACCTTGCCGGAATTCTCACCTTGTGAACACTGCCAAAATTATTTCTTTCCAAAAATCTGTACCAAATTAATGATGAAAACAGTATCACATTGTGAGTTTCACTTTTCTGATGATTAGTGTGAGCGAATTTTTCCTGTTTACCAGCTTACAAAGGCTGTTTTTTGTTGTTGTTGTTGTTTTAAAGAATGAATCCTGAGCTGATACTCTAAATGAAAGACATTCTAATGACTGTTGTTTCTGTCTTACTACAAAGAATTATCTGGAGGGGAAGAAAACATCTTTACAAATTCCCTTGACTGTCACTGCTTTTATTTTTAATTTCTATTTTTAAATGGGCTGTCTATTTTTAAATCCACTACACCTGTATTTTTAAATAGTTATAAATTCAAAATCCAAAATTCCAAAAGGTGACGTGGAGTCTCTCTGGCCCCGTGACCCGCTAGACCTCCCTAGTGGAGGAAACCATTGTTAGCACTGTCTTTGTCTCTGGATTTCCACTGCCTCTGGATTTCCAGAGATCTGCTGATGGATAAAAGAAATAGAGAAGTCAAAGAAGTCAAACTCTCTCTCTTCACAGATGACATGATTCTTTATATGGAAAACCCAAAAGACTCCGCTTAAGTTTCTATAGTTGCCACAGAAGAGCCTAGCATTTGAGGATGAAAACCCTGAGGGACTTTGCTTCAAATGAATATGATCCTAAACACCTATGCAATCGTTTTTATCAAAGTAAATATATGCATGTGTGTGCATTTCCGTCCCTTTTTCATACCAGTGGTGGCATTTGACACACAGTTAATCACTCTGCCTTCTTCATTTAACTCTATTTATCTCAGCTGTTTTGTGTTTGAGACTGAGTCCTTCCAAGTAATCTCCTCCAAATCTTTATATCTAAGATACCAAGCAGAATTAAGTGTAACTGAATATTGGGGCGCCTGGGTGGCTCAGTGGGTTAAGCCTCTGCCTTCCACTCAGGTCATGGTCCCAGGCTCCTGGGATCGAGCCCCACATTGGGCTCTCTGCTCAGCAGGGATCCTGCTTCCCCTCTCTCTCTCTGCCTGCCTCTCTGCCTACTTGTGATCTCTGTCTGTCAAGTAAATAAATAAAATCTTTTTAAAAAAAGAATAACTGAATATTCCAATAATATTTATAATAACTAATGTGTTAGTTTTTAATAGATCAAATTTTCCATACAATAAAATTATAGGACGGTGTATATAGTACACTGGGCTCCTCTCCATGCATTTGGTACACCTGTTCTTTCTTTTAATAGGACTTTGATTTTAATAATTTATTTGCCACCAAGATTTAAAGCTCCTGTATCACTGCATTTGTAAAATTCTATCGGTCACTGCCGTCATTTATTTCATGCTGAGACCCACTGGATTGCAAATTTTAACTGTACAATGAAAAAAATAAGATTTCTTTTTCTACACTCTGCTTTATGAGATGGTTTCCAGAGGTGGGTCGCAGTGAAAAGGGGGCACCATGTCTAGATAATTGTGCGAGCTCCAACTTATATCAGGTGAGCAGAGGCAGAGCTGAAGCCCATGAATTGTGGCCCCGCTTTCCTCTTTACTGCAAAGAGCCCGTTAGAAGTCTCAAATCTGCTTGCCCCTGAGGTCTTTTTAAACTATTATTTAATACTTCAGAGAGACAGCAAAACTAGAGTAGGTCTGACTCTACTTCTCTGGGGATGTAAGTATCGGCATATCCCTAGAGGGTCACAATTTTTCTGTCCTTTAATGAACAGTTTATATATTTCTGGGGACCTCCGTTCTCCCATGTTTAAAATGAAACTGCCAATTCCCTGCCCAGGAAGCATGCTGCTTATACCCCATGAAAAAAAGGCACGAGATCCGTGCTGAAGAAACTTCTAGTGTGCCTTTCTACGATGGCTCCCTGCAGATTCGGCATTTACGAAGGTCTCCGGCCCCTTTCCTGAGGAATCTCATGAGGCATCTCTCTGATGAGAAGGAAGCAACTTCTGTGTTCTACTCCTACACACATCCACAGACCCCATGTCGAATGTCTACCAGAAAACACACATTTACTGCAAGTAGAAACTGCTCAACCTGCCTGCCAGGCTTTGCTCCTGCAGCTCCAGGAGGATCGGACCCAGCTAAGCTCGTGAATGGAGCCATCTGTGTGGTCTACACGTTTGTCTCCGTGCGAGAGTGATGGTCCTCGGGGTGTGAAGAAAGGGACTTACTCACTAGCCAACCCGCATCTTCTGTCGCCGCTACAGTCTCGAACCCACGCACCGCATCTGGGAACACTCGGATCTCCTGGTTAATGAACACGTATGGGGGCCGCTCTCCTCACCGAAACCAAAGATGCTGGTTTCTCTGTCACAGAGTGGGGAGTTGTTTATTCAACACTAAAGCTGATTCTAACTGTGTCTGCCTTTTAACAGGAAGGGAGAAGGGTGGCATGATTCAGTCCCAGAAATAAAATACAGTCATAAAAATTAAGTAGTTGCTCCTCAAACATGATGGTCTCCCTCAGTATTCTGTAATCCTACTGGGTGTGACGGGGAGGAGAGGGTCCCAGCCTGCGAATGGGCAAACGTGGACCCCGAAGCTGAGCGGAGGGGTGAGGAGCGAAGGAGGGCGTTCCTGAAAACCAGAGAAGCAGGGACGCTTGGAGAGGACAAGAGGTCTGGCAGCGTGGTGACATCTGACCGCCATCTCCTCAGCCCCGTGGGAACCCCGTTGCCAACACCCATGGCTTGTTCAGGAGATGGGGGAGGGCATGGAGGCGCCGTCAGGTAGCAGTAGGGAGCTACAGGAGGACAGAGGCCATGGAGTAGGAGGAAGCAGAAACCTGCGGCCAGCAGGCACTGGGCCCCGTGGTGACATGTGGGTCACAGGGGCAGCAGCTGGTGACCGCAGCCCCGCTTGGCAACAGCACAGAATGGTATGGCCACCTTGGCCATCGGCTTCCGCTCCGGGCGCACATGCCTGCACGGAAATCGTCAGCCGGAGCAAAACGCCTGACACATCTACAGGCAAACTCCACGTACCTGTGGCCCAGCAGATTAACCCGGAGCTGGGAAACCACGGACACGCTGAGAGCGTCAGTCCACTCGCCAAGCCCAGCAGAACCGCACCTCTGTAAGAAAAGGACACGTTAGGGGACACCTGCCTTCATTAATATTTCATTGTCCCAAATATAAAAGGGAAAGACACCTCCGGCCTCTAGGTATATCCGAGAGACCATCTGAGGGTGAAAAAAATCACTGAGGTCATGAGAGCCCATTGAAAACCTATATGAGACCCAAGCGGAACACAGAAGTAAGAGCGCCCAGCGTGAGATAAATGGTATCTTTGATCTTTCATGGTCAAGGCGAAACTCAGCAACTGAGTCTTCTCAGACGGTTAAATTCAAGTCCATATTGGCCATGTGACCTTTTATGGTATTTTTCAAGATTTCATGTGTTTATTTGAGAGAGAGTGCAGCATGAGATGGAGGGGAACAGAGGAGGAGGGAGAGGGCCCTGAAGACCATGTGCTGAGCTCGGAGCCCACTGCAGACTTTCTAGTCCAAGACCCTGAGACCATGACCTGAGCCCAAACAGTTATCTGAGGCTGATTTTTTTTTTTAAGATTTTACTTATTTATTTGATAGAGAGAGCGAGTACAAGTAGGCAGAGAGGCAGGCAGCGAGAGAGGGGGAAGCAGGCTCCCTGCTGAGAAGAGAGCACGATGCGGGGCTCGATCCCAGGACCCTGAGATCATGACTGAGCCGAAGGCAGAGGCTTAACCCACTGAGCCACCCAGGCACCCCCTGAGGCTGATGTTTTAAAGGATCCTCCAATCTTTTTACATGAAGGGCTGGGCCTGAACACAGGAGAAAAGAGGTATGCCAAAGATTAGAGAAAGGGTTAAGGAATCAACAGTTAAAATCAAGATCCATGGCCTCCCCAGGTGCCCCAGGGTTGGAGCAGGAACCAGAGGATGCAGAGATCCCCCTGGGCTTTCCTCCTTCCCAGAGAACACAGATCAGTGCCCAGACTGCCAGCCTGCTCTCTCTCATCAGGGCACTGTGGTCTCATCCCACCAAATGCCAAATGAGGGGTGTGGAGGAGATGGGCAGGGAATGCCCTACCTCTCCTGCCCCCGAAAACGCTCCACCATGCGGGGATTCCTCAGAGTCCCCAAGCAAGAGCTTCCAGAACCTCTTACCCAGCCATGCACACCTCTCAGCCCTCTATCTTCTGCTTTCTAGCAATCTTTCAGCACAGGGCAAACACCCTTCTGGCTCCTTCCCCGCAGTAGGCAGTAATGTCAGGCAATGTTTCTGCTGGGTCGGGAGAGTGGGATGTGATCACCTGGCTGGCACACATCTAGCCGCTCTACAGAAGAAGCATTTCCTCCTTCAACTATAATAGCCAATTTCTTGATCGCTGCCAAACGGAAACTCACCCAAACGGGTTAGGATCTGGCCCCGGGTGGGGGTGCCCACTCACTGCCCATCTGGAAACAAGCGAGACTTCTCCAAAAATCCAGTGGGTGAGGAACACGAGACTGCCAAAGGCAGCCCCTGCCAACCACCAGGCAGGCCGGGAGGCCACGCCCTTGGCTGCCTCTCCAGGCTTTTTTCCCTCTGGTTTACTGCAGTCGCCATCTAGGATTTAAGAAAAGGGGGCGGGGGGGGGGGGGGGGGTCAGTTACATGTAAATTTACCCTCCACCTTTCACAGACTTTTAGCAAGTTAAGAAATGGTACCTGGCTTCAAGGAGCTTATTTCAGAAGGGAGGGTGAGACATGAAACTACAGTACGAAGCAGAACATGCTGAGAAGCTAGTTTGTGGGAGAGATGATTTCAGGCAGGCTAGATCAGGAATGGTTTAGAGAGAACAAGGCGGGCGGGGGGTGGGGGGGAGGCCTGGGTGGCTCAGTCAGTTAAGTGTCCGCCTTCAGCTCAGGTTATGATCTCAGAGACCTGGGATCGAGCCCCACGTGAGACTCCCTGCTTAGCGGGGAGGCTGCTTCTCCCTCTCCCTCTGCACTTTCCTACCACTCATACTCTCTCTCTCTCTCTCACTCTATCTCAAATAAATAAATCTTAAAAAAAAAAAAAGAAGGAAAGGAAAGAACTGCAACAAGTTATTTACTATGAAGTTTATAGTTATGAGCAAAAATATGGGGGGAAAGGGACTGGTATGTTCAGGGAATACCAGGTCATGTCCCCCCACAGAACAGGGCTCTCATCTAATCTCCTGTGCAACCAGAGGAACAGTAGTTTGCTGACTAAGCAGTAACTAAGGGCCAGGTCCTGTTCCCAGCCTTTGATACGAACTCATTCCAGCCTGAGGTAAATTTTATTATTAGTCCCATTTTACAGATTAGAACACTGAGGCCCAGAGAGATTAAGCCACTTGTCCGAGCTCATACTGCTGGTAAAGAGAGCTTAGGCAGACTGGTCTCCGGGCCTCTGTGCCTAACTGAACCAGACTTCATGGGACTCTTTGACCAGGAGGTCTCATTTCATCGCATGAATGACTTCGCATAAAAAAAGTAAGACCTAGACAAAATGCCGGCAGAAGAATTTCTTTGCAGGAATGGACGGCCTGTTGGACAGATGCTTCATGATTCCATGAAGCTCTCCGCATGGTAGAAGAAAGCCGCAGGGTCTGTCTGTGGGGCTGGCAGCTGGATTTCACAAGGAGGAGACAAGCCCTTCTACTAAGGAAGGAGTCAGAGGAAGGGGAGCAGAGCAGGGAGCCACAGGGAGGGTGGGGAGGGCGGTGAAGACGCTGGAGGCCAGGACCTGGAGACTAAGCAGTCTTTAGGAAAGGAGAGACTTAAACTACATTTGCTAAGTATGTCACCGCGGTGTCCTCTGGTGCGGGACCCCTCCCCCGGGACCCAGCAAATCTTCGATAAAACTACAAAAATGCTCGGTGTGAGCTGATCCCGGGGAGAAAGAGGTGAGAAGTCTGGAGTTTTGTAAACGAGGCCCGGGGCGAGAATAGGAAGGAACCAGAAACTGGGTCACATAAATTTACAACAGGTGAGAAAGAAGAAAACTCAAGTCAGGAAATGGAAGCGATACCCGGACGTTCAGATCCTTATCAGGCTGTACCCGTGAAATGTGCTGCCGGACCTGCCACCTTAGATGTTCATGTTTTAGAAAACGTACAGCTTGTATTAGGGCGCCAGACCACATTCTAAACGTTCTAACTAATATTAATGTCACTTGACCAAATTTCCTTGCCTGGTGGCCCCCTGGTTTCATGCCCAAACTGGGGCCAAAGAGGGATTATACTAGCACTTTGTTCATGGTGAGCCAAAACCTCTCAACTTCCATTAATCTGCGAGATGTCTCCTTGTATGGACAAAAGAACAGTGTCTCATGAGACGGACACAAAAAGCCTGGGGGAAGGTTAACCAGAATCTAGTAACACTTCTCCCTTCTTTTGAGGCGGGTCTCAAGTTAGCATATGCCGCAAACGTCCAAGTCCGCGATGGGTATGTCTGAGAAAGTCAGTGCAGGAGAGAGACAGGTGATTTGAAAGGCCGTGTAAATAAGCAAGATTTCTTTTTCTTTTCAAGCTTCAGACTTAGAGCTTAAATATCTTCAGAGTCCCGGGATGCCTGGCTCTCAATTTTGGCTCAGATCGTGATCTCTGGATCCTGGGATCGAGCCCCATGTTGGGCTCCCTGCTCAGCAGGGAATCTGCTTGTCTCCTTCTCCCCTCCCCCTTGTCTGCCCCTCCCCCTGCTCGCTTGCTCACTCTCTCTCTCTCAAATAAATCAATCTGAAAATACATATGTATCTTCAGACTCCTAGAAGAAAAAAAAAAAGACACAAAACACAAAAAACCCAGATAGTTCTCCCAGCCCTTGCTCACAATCAACTTCTCATGGTGTTAGAGATATACTGGGATCAGTATGCAAGAGCAGAGGTGAAGGGTCTCATCCTGGAACGCACTGTCTAGGGGGTAAAGGGAGAAAGACAGAGCTGAAAGCCAGCTGGGAGTCTGAGGCCTGGTTTACCCTCGCACTCCACACTGATAAGAGCCAGAAATTTTCACCCTCTGTTCTAGCAAGGAAAAGGTGCCTTTTGCTTAGGTAACACCCCACTGGCCCTGCGGGTTACTGTTTCAGAGGGAGAGAACATTGGAATGGACATACAGTGCAGAAAGACTTTTTATCTTTTCAAGATGTGCTGCATTCAGATAAGAAAAGTAAACTATGCAAGAGAGCAAATTCCTAAAAAAAAAAAAAACAAAAAAACAAAAAAAAAAAACCTGAACATATACTGACCTGTGTAAATGCGGTCAAGTGTAGCTATGGTACTTAATGTCAGTATCACTCTGTTGGACATCTGATAACTCCAGATTGGGTTTAGTGAAGTGTACCAGATGCGGAGAACAAGAAGAAGAATCTGTCCTAAAATGAATCCCCAGATTCTGAGGTACCTGTAGATAGAAAAAATATATTTAACAACTTTTTCTGTGGTTTCAGTGCACTATGTTCATAGCAAACGTCCTAATTCAGAGCATGAGTATATGAAATAGTTCAGGTGGTAATTTGCAGTAAGGAACATGCTCTTGGTCTTTATAGGCAGCTTGTTATAATTCCTTAATTCTCAAAATTAGGATAGAGACTGACGGCAAGCATTCCCATTCTGATTTTGTGAAAAAGGAAAAAAGAGAGAGAGAGAAAGGGAGACTTCTACAAGCCATATGCAAAGTAAATACTATTACTTGGGTCTCCTGCTCCCAACTTCCCGCTTGGTAAGTGATCATACCTGTTTGTCTACAGGCATAAGAGATGAACCTCTGTCCATAGATAGAAGATGCCATACCTTTGCAAGCCACTTCCTGTCCACCACGTCACAGCATGGACGATCAGCGAGGAAGACACGCCAAGTGCAAGGACCACCAGCCGAACCCTGGCGTCTGGAGCCTGGAAGGAGGCGATGCTGCCTACAGACAAACGAAGGGGAGCTCAACCTTTCTGGCAAACGCACACTGGAACTCCATGATCTGCATTTGGTAACTGCTGTGTCTGGCACCATCTTTATACTCGGGAAGATCAAGTTAATAAAGAATTGTGTGTATACATCTTTTAAAAAATCTTTGCAATGTCATTTGTAACATAAAATCCACTATGTTAAAGTGGACAATTCAGTGGTTTCTAATATACTCATGAAGCTGTGCACCTATGACCACTAATTCCAGAACACTGTCACCACCCCAAAAAGAAATCTATACCCATCAGCAGTCCCTCCTTTCTCCTCCTTCCTACCATCCCAGCCCCTGGCAATCATTAATCTACTTCCTGTCTGTCTGGGTTTTTCCCATTCTGAGCGTTTCAGATAATGGAATCATATAATGTGTAGCCTTGGGTGGACGGCTTCTTTCCCTGAGCATAAGGTTTTCAAGGCTTATGGATACTGTAGTGTGTGTCAGTGCTTTGCTCCTTTTCACGGCTGAATAATATTCCCCAGGTTGGATATACTGCATTTTGTTCATCCATTCGTCGGAGATGGGCATTTGCCTTGTTTCCATTCTTTGGCTACTACGAATAATGTTGCCGTAAACATGTGTGAGCATGAACTAGCTTAACAGTTAAGTACATAGTAATTCATTTAAAATATCAGAGGCGTCAGAGGTGATAGCATGTACCACCCAGATCTTCTCTGTAGTTATACAAAGATACTTTGGGACTCTTTAAAAACAAAGTTGTTGCATTTCTTTCAGAAGCATCGGAAGGGAGTTTTAAGTAAACCGTGGCTTACAGCAGCCTTTGTTCAGCCTCGGCAGAGCTCAGGGGTGACTGAGAAGAGGATCTGGCCACACCTGTCTCTTTAACAGAGTCTCTTCAACTCTATGCCACTCTCCTACCTCCTCCGTTTTCTCAAATTTAATTCGAGCTTTACTCGAGGGGATGGGTCTTCATAGAGGAAAAGCACCCCAGACACCATACCTACTACAGGCTTAGTGATATCGCATCCCTCACAGCGACCAGAAGTTACCAGGCCAGAAGTGGACTCACATAATAAAAAATGACCCCCGTAACTCTCAGTCGGTGGGCTTTGCGGGTGAAGCTGGCACAGGCAACCGAAGAAGGGCCACTGAGGAGACCGTCCCCAGAAAGCCAACGGAGGAGTGTGATGAGAAAATGAAACTTGCAACACAGTAACTCATGAAAGGAGACTGCGAGCCCCAGGCAGTTTAACTCAATTACTAGACACTCCATTCGGGGTAGAACATTTCATTTCTATTATTTCTGGAGCTGTAGTTTGCACAGTCATTTGACAGGTCCTTCCATTCCTGTGGACACCGTCTTCATAAAGGGTGCATTTTTCAGTGGTTTTTCCCACTGTTCTTTCTGAGCCCGTGATCCTGAAAAGCCAGAGATCTGCAGCCTCGTAGGGACCCACAGAAACTCACTGCACTTAACCTCGTTCTGCCTTCTTCCGCGACTGGCCCACAGAAAAGCAGAGGCAATTCCCTAGTAATTCCTGCCACTGTTTCTGAAAAAAAGAGTCAAATGACCGTTTCCGGAGAAAAAGAAATATAAGGCATGGTTCGTGCACAAATGCCACTTGGAAAACTCAGAGGAACCAACTGCATCATAACAGAGGAGCAAGACATCCAGTATTCTCGGCCACAGAGCCAAGCGGACTGGAGTCTGCTGTTTTTGTTTTCTGAACCTTCTCTTCCATGACTCCTCCTTCTTTCATTTTTACTACCAGTACTTCTTCAAGGACTCTCAACATTCCTTAATATGAATGCTCTCAAGTCTTTGTGTAGTAAGTGTACTTTCACAATTTTTCATTGTTCTGCGTCTCCCTCTTCCGCTGCCCCTCCCCCTCCACGTATGCTGTGTGCCTGGCTTTCTCTCAAATAAATAAATTTTTTTTTTTTTTTTTTGGAAAAAGGGGGAGCATCTGGGTGGCTCATTGATTAGCCATCTGCTTTCAGCTCAGGTCACGATCTCGGGGTCCTGGGATCAAACCCCACAGCAGGCTCCCTGCTCAGCGGGGAGTCTGCTTCTCCCTCTACCCCTCCCCCTCCACTTATACTTTCTCTCTCACAAATAAATAAATAATCTTTAAAATTTTTAATTGCTAAAAAAGCTCACAATTTTTCATTGCTAATTTTTGGCACTGTAACATCCTCATATTCAGAATTCCGAAGATACAAAAGGTATATATTGCAAAGTTTCCCTTTCATGCCTATGTCTAGCTTGATACCATATTCAAACAATTAACATGCTATTAGCTTTTTAAAAAAATCTTTCTAGAGCTTCTTAATGCATGTTCAATTAGATACTAAATATATTTCCATCTCAACTTTCTTACACAGATGTTAGTACTCTGCACATTTTAGTGCTTCCTTTTTTTTCCACTCAATATATTTTAAAGAACATCCCATTTCCTTACAAAAATGATGTTCTCTTCTTTTACACAGATGCACAGTATTCTATAGTATTCCAAGGTTCAAAACCATAATTTACTTAACCTCTCCCATTTGATGACATTTAGGTTATTTCTAATCTTGTGGCTGTAAATCTTGTAATCTTATGACTGTAAATATGGCTGCAATGATTCAATAATCTTGCATTTTTGTGATTTGAACATATATGGGAGTGTATCTGTAGGATATATTCCTAGAATTGGAATTGCTGATAAATGCTGCTAAATTATCTCTGCAGAACTTGTGCCAATTTATATTCCCACCAGCAGTGTCCAAGGCCTACTTTCCCACCCTTCCAATACAGTGTTCCTCAACCTTCCTCCTGGACAATCCAGTATGCGCAACTACATACAAATATGTATGTGCGTGAGTGTGTGTTTTGTACGCCACGCGTTTTGGTATTTTTTAAGAACCAGTTATACTTCCTGTTCAGTAAACTGGTCATATTCTTTGTTATCTATTGAGTCGCTAGTCCTTTTTACTGTTGATTTGTAAAAACTCTATATGTTAGTGAAATTAGCCCTTGACTAAATGAATTGCACATATCTTTCCTAAAGATTGTTGTTGTTTGACTTTACTTACTACAATGTTCATCACGCATAATTTTCCTATTTTCACGCAGGCGCATTCAACAATTTGTAATGGTTTTTGAGTTTTGTGTTGTAGTTGGAGAAAGAACACAAAATTTTCAAGAGCTGACGTGTTCTCCCTCTGCATTTCAGTGATTTTTAGGCTTTTCCAATCTGACAGAAAAAGTTAGAAATATAAGAGGCATGGACTCTTGGTCTAGCATTCCAATTCCACTAAAACTCTTTAATGTAGTAGTAAGAGAAAGAGGAATCTTGTTTCTTTTAATTATTTAGCATTCAAAGAACAATCTACATATTTTCACTTGATTTTTGACATCAACAACAACAACAACAAAAATCTTAAAGAAGCACTTTTAAATCTTACCCACAGTAATGATCCGCAACAGGATTAGCATCCACTTCTTGTTAGCCAATTTCCAGAAAGGAGGAAATATTAGGAATACTGGAGAAAGAAACGCTATGCCAAAACCTTCAAGCCCAGTGAGTTCCAGAGTTTGCAGGGGAAAGTAATAGATCATCGGTCCCAAGGCATGGCAGAGAGACCAAGAAACATACCCTAAGGGCAAACAAACAAACAAACACATGTTTTAAAGGACACTTGCAAAGGCGTCCTTGTTTCCCACAGTAGCCCTGCCCCTCCCCCATAACGGCTCCGGCTGACCCACCCTCCCTCACAATTCTGACCTTAACCTGGTTCCACTACAGAATTCCTCTCCTTCCCCCATCAGAAGGAGACTGTCCCAGGATGAGAATGGGTCCTGCTGTTGTGAGTCCCGTGACACCCTTATTTACCCCTTTAACCTTGTTCGCATTCCCAGAGGTCATCCCTTTCTTAAAACCTCTTCATCTGGACCATCTGGGTTGAACTGAATGTTCTGTCAGAACCCTAGTTGGAAAAATGTCTTTACCTAAGTCAACCCTTCTATAAAAAGCAATGCCATGAAAATCAAAGAGAGGAAAAAACAGGGGTGCCTGGATGGTTCAGTTGGGGGAGCATGCCACTCTGGATCTCTGGGTGTGGTTTCAAGCCCCATGTTGGGTGTAGAGATTATGGGCGGGGCGAGCAAAGAAAAAAGCAAAGAAAAGAAAAAGCAGCACGACCTCCTCCTTTCCTCCCACTCCAGACTGCACCAAAAGGCTGGTTAGTTAGGCAACATATTCTTGTAAGTAGACTTTTTTAAACCTAACCTAGTGCGGAGTAAGTGAGATACCTGGATCTGACTCAGGCTCACCTCTGCCCATTACTGACTGCATAATCTTCTACCGTAATGATAATTAACTAATGGGCCCTTCCCATGTGCCAGCACTGTGCTAAGTATTTCCAGAGATCGTCTCTTTGGGTCCTCATCCAACTCCTGTCCTGTGAAATGGACCCTTTTTACTCCCCTCTTACAAATGTAAAAAACAACAAAAACGTCTGAGATTCAGAAAGTAATTGCCAAGATCAAAACGGCAGCACATGGCAGAGTGAACCTAAGCCCGGGCAGTCTGGTTCCAAAGGCAGCCATCTAACCATCGGGAGTGGTTAACTTTCTCCCCACGAACGTCCCAGCCTTCCTTTCTTCCTCAGCGAAATAGCTCTGTTCGCCACCTCACAGGTTGTGAGGATTTGTGAGGATTACCTGAGATCAAGTACTAAGAGTACCTAGCACCCCAGGTACTTACTAAATGTAATTCATTTCACATTGCTGTACGAAGATACATTAGGAGCCAGGGGAAAGTTGCGGGGGGGGCGCTTCTGAATTATTAGCAGCTCCCAGAAAATCAAGTTTTTAGGCAGGGGCCCCTCCTAAGCCAAAGGAATGTTTCATGATGAACCGCGAGATTATAGCATTCTCCCAAACGTTCGGCTGGGAATTCTGATTTTAATCATACAAGTCGGACAGAATTACACCAATAATTGTTCTCGGGACTTTTTGCAAAGCTGCTAAGCACGCACACGGGACTCGAGTTCGATGCCCAGCCATGAGCTGAGCTCATCGCCGGGGGACACGGGGGCCCCTTTCCTTCGGAAAGTTAAGATCCAGTACTGAAGTTTATTCACTTAAACTAAAGGTTTGGGCGAGGGTGGGGAAGTCGGGAGCTGTACCAGCAGCGCCGGTTCAAGGCCTCCACGTGGGGAACTGGGCGCGATCCCAGTTCCCCACGAGGGCGGCGTGGGAGCGGAATCCTCCTCGGCTCCCAGCCTCAGTCTGGGTCTTGTCTTTTTTTTTTTTTTTTTCCTTTTACTTTGGTATCAAGATTTCCCAGGGGACGTCTCTATTTGGGGCGCGGAGCGCGCTCCCCCCTCCCGGATCCCAGCCCCCGGGGGCCCAGCGTCGCGGCTCCGGACGCGCGTGGGGAGCGCGCCGCCCGGACCGCGCGTCCGGGGCTGCCTCGGCTTACCCAGCAGGCTCTCCAGGAGGATCTCGCGCCACAGCCAGGGCATGGCCGCAACGTGCAGCCGCTTCTTCAACAAGCAGCACGCGCCCGCCCCGCGCCGGCCGCCGCGTCGTCCGGAGCTGGGTCGGCGCGCGCGTGCCCTCGCCTAGCCGGCCGCCCCCCACTGGCCCGCGCGGACAGCCGAGCCCGGGCGAGGGTGGGGCCGCCGCGCGTCCGCCTCCGCACACCACACCCAGCCCAGCCTGCCCGGGCCCGCGCCACCTGCGCGCTCCGGCGCCCAAACCCCGGGCCCCGTGACGGCTCCCTGTAGGCTCGCGGGGGACCTCGGACCCCGCCGTCGGGCAAAACCCAGGACGCCCGGCCCGGCCGCGGAGCAGCCCGGGGAGGGAGCGCTGCAGACCCGCGGGAGCCCGGGAGCCGGCGCAGCGGCGGGCCCCAGGTGCCGGGTTTAAATAGAGGCCCACGGATGTGCGCTGAGGAGGGTACGGTGCACAGGAGGGGACCTGCGGGACGGACGCGCGTGCTCTGGGCCGACAGGTGCCGACAGGTGCCGACAGGCCCTCGGCTTTCTAAGGCCTGGGCGACGCTCGGGAGGCGGGTGGCTCCCCAGACTGCGCTACTCCTTCTCAGCCCGGTGGTGAACAAACTGCGCTCTGAAGTGTGGTCCAAAAATTCTAGAGACTCCAGCATTTTCTGTGGCTTTTAGAGACGCCGCAACCCTTGCACAGGGGAGAGAAGACAACTGATGTGCGCGGAAACTCTGCCCTCCTCAACGTCATGATTAAGGCTGTTTGCGAGTGCCCATCCCTAAGGAGAGAGAGGCAGAGAAGGTCTAATTAACAATGGAGCCAGCGGTCTAGGCCGGTTGTTTCTCGCTCAAATAATACCACACCCCAGAAGGTCTTGGGAAATTTTTTTGAACCTTCTCAAAGCAGTTTATTTTAATTTGCTTTAGTTCCTTCGACGACTTTATCATTTATCACTTTTGGAAAGTTTGTTCTGAAAGGAAACAATGATGAGTCGCCTAAAAGTGTAAGAATCTTTTAAGAGCAATTGTTGTAAGTCTGTTGCAGTTTTGAGCAAAGAGATCCTAACCACTTAGTTAATTCCTAGTACTCTGTCACAAGGGTAGCATATAGATCAATGAAGCAGAACCAAGAGTCCTGAAATAAACTCCTTTGGGGTCAGATGATTTTCAACAAGTTTGCCAAGACAATTTCCTGGGGGTTAAAGGATGGTCTTCAACAGATGGTTCTAGAACAATTGAATATCCCTCTGAAAAAGAATAAAGTAGGACCCGTATCTCACACCATATGCAAAAACTATTCTAAATGGATCAAAGACCTAACTATAAGACGTAAAACTATAAAACTCTGGGAAGAAAATGTAGGAGTAAGTCTTCAGGGTCTTTAGTTGGGCAGCGAATTCTTAAAAATGGCACCCAAAGCCCAAGTGACAAAAGGCATAAGAAAGCCTCATCAACATTAAAAGCTCGTGCTTTAAAGGACACTATCAAGAAGCTGAAAAAACAATGCACATACTATGAGACAGGATTTTCAAATTGTACATCTGGTAAGGAGCAGCTGTCCAGAATATACATTTAAAAATACAAGTCAACAATAACAAATGACCCAATTTAAAGACGAACAAGAGATCTGATAGACCTTTCTCCACAGAACCTATACAAGTAGCCAATAAGCACAGGCAAGGAATATTCAAATCACTTCACTAGGGAAATGCAAATCAAAACCACAATGAGATACCCCTTCACACTCACTAAGATGGTTATAATAAAAAAAATCATACAATCACAAGTGTTGGCAAAGATTTGGAGCAAGTAGAACCCTTCTACATTGCTGGTGGGAATGTAAAACGGTGCAGCTACTTTGGAAAATGGTCATTCTTCAAATGATTAAACATTAAGTTACCATATGATCGAACAATATTCCTGGGTAAGTATAAGTATATATACCCAAGGCAAATGAGAACATGCAGAATTTGTACACAAGTGTTCATAGAACCATATTTATAATAGGCAGAACATGGGAACAACCCAAATGTGCAACAAATGATGGATAGATAAATAAGAAGTGGTATAGCCATACACTAGAATATTATTCAGCAATCAAAAAAGAATGAAGGTCTGATATATGCTACCCCTGGATGAAGCTTGAAAACAATGCTAGGGGCACCTGGCTGGCTCAGATGGTTAAGCACTGCCTTCATTCAGCTCAGGTCATGATCTCAGGGTCCTGGGATCAAGTCCTGTATCAGGCTCCCTGCTCAGTGGAGAGTCTGCTTCTCCCTCTGCCTGGCACTCCCCCTGCCTGTGCTTTCTCTGTCTCTCTCTCAAATGAATAAATAAAATCTTTTTAAAAAAGAAAGAAAGAAAGAAAACAGATTACTGTAAGCAAAAGAAACCAATCACAACATAAATCACATATTGTATAATTCCATTTAAATGAAACTTTCCAAATAGGCAAATTTATAGTGGCCAAGAGTGAATTAATTGCTTAGGGCTGGGGAGCAAGTGGCAAAAGAAAGGGAATAAATGGGTATACAGTTTCTTTCAAGACGGGGTGGAATGAAGTGTTCTAAAATTAGATTGTGGCAATGATTGTACAACTATGAATATACTAAAAATATTGCATTACACATGGTAAATGGGCGGATTATTGGTATGTGAGTTATGTCTCAAGAAGATAGTTTTTAAAATGTAATACATTCTAGTTACATTTTGTAAAAATGTTTTGGTTCTGTTCATCGTTTACTCTCAACCATCCTTCAACATGTGAAGGACTTCAGTGAATAGAAACATCAGATCCTGCATTTTCCTTCGTCATTTCCCACATACATTTATTTTTCTTGCTCCCATATGAAAAGCATCGTATTTAGTGCTGTGAGTGCCATGTAGGCGCTCTGTAAAGTTTGTCCCTTTCAACACCAAGTTCTAGGACAAACTTTGCTTCTATTAAGGATGCATTGTGTTTTCTCTTTTCCTGAAAGCTCAGTTTTTAGTCTTAGTATTTCTTTTTCTCTTTAACCATTTGATCACAGCTACCTTCAGGGGAGTCTGGGAAAACGCAGTCTAGCTGCTAGCCCAGAAAGGAAAGAAACGAAGTTGGGGTGAGCCGCTGTCTGTTTCTGCCATAAACACCTACTTTATGTGTAACTACACATAAAGTTTGAGGTTTAAATAGATGGAGTACTAAGGCACTCAGCATGTCGCCTATGGTATTTACAGCATTTAGTAAATGGTAACTTGCATTACTATTTGTATATCTCTTCATAATACTTGACATTATGCTAAGCATATTGTAGGTTAAGTCCTTGCTTGGCCATTATGTCAATAACCTCTCCATTCTGAGCTCATTTTAATTGCCTTCTCTGGGCATTCCCTAATTCATTCTGACTTCCTTCCAACTATAGAGAGAAGAATGGCATCAGTATGCCAGGGAAAATTTCATTAGAGGTTTTTATTTTCCCCTCCTCTTCCACAAAGGACTAATAGTATTTCGGTGTTGGCAGTAATTTTTCTGATTGACCATGTTGTCCCTCCGTGGCACATTGTGGGAACATCTATCATGATTCTTTCCTATGTAGCTTGTCAGTGTAGCTTGAATTATTGTTCCTCTAGCAGGCTAATTAGGAAGCTGCTTTTAATTTCATTCCCAAATATCCCAAGTCAATAGATGAACTTTTAATTACCTTGCTCTCCATTTAATTTTGTTGCTATTTAACATTGTTACTGTGTAACTTTTACTCATCTCCTGCAGAATGTAAGTTACTAGACAAATGATATCAGCGCCATCACCTTGATCTCCTCTGTGAAAGTGCCCATTACATGTAATTCACTGCCACTACCTCAATTTTTGTATTTACAGTCTGCCTGGTTTTAACCTAATTTCAAAGGCCACAGTCTTTTCATTTTTGTCAGTGTCTCTTCTCTGACCTCCAAATGCCATTTGCATTCTTATTTTACATGGAAATGAATGAAGCTCATTATGGCTTTGCCCACTGCTTCTTTTCTCTCTTCCTTCCTTATTTCTTGGAGCATGAACACGTCAAGGTCAGTCAGAACATAGTGAGACTATTTTTATCAGAAGACAAGAATCTCTTCTACAAGGAGAGAATAACTTTTAGGGTATAATAAAGATCCTCTGGTCTAACAAAAAAGAGAAATGATTTCCTCTGAAAAGGCAAAATAAGAAGAAACTCCTTCGTGTCACTTCAAGCTCTCAATTATGCCCCCCCCCTTTTTTTAAACATCCGGGCGACTTTAGTATAAGCTGAGTTTGTGTTTTGTGATGACAGATGTTTATTCTAACTCACGTCATATCTCCATGGTGGGTTGGTTGCAGCTGCTTTTCGTCATCATGAATCTGGGACTCAGGCTGACGCAGCCTCTACCTGCGGGTGTCATCAAAGACACATCACACTCAGCCAACAGAGTGGTCAGGCAGACCTCAGTGGGGCAAAGCTATACAAGAGAAGCAAGAAGTATTTTGAACAATAATGCAATCTATTACAATTCATTACATCTGTTTTATATATATATATACATACACACTATATATATATATATATAGATACACAGAAAATTTATAGTTGTTGTCCTTTTCATTTTAATTAGTAATTGATTTGTAGGTATTTAATTATTTTGATTATTTGCTTCTTTTTTGCCCAATACATTAAGAATTTTTTTCTCATGTCCATCAACAGTCTTCTGATATGTGACTTGTAATGGCTTTCTGTTATTTCATAGCATGGTTATATATCATTTACTTAACCATTCCCCTTTTGATGGATATGTAGGTTGCTTTGTTTATGGTAATAGTCAATAAACAGACTCCCTACCTAGAAAACATGAACACTTTCCCCCCCATACAGTTCATTCAAAAGAGAGAGGTTACACGTCTCTAACAAAATGAAAATGTGATGACCTTCTCTCCAAGAAACAGATGAACTTTGGCTTTGTTTTAGCCAAAGTCTTGAAGGCGCTGGATTTTGCTTGAGATTGGCAGGCTTCAGCTTGTGGCTCTGAAGAAACAGAGGAGTGATCCTCGCCTACCTCTCTCCACTTTGGGCAGCTAAGTTTCTTTCCTTGAGTGGAAACAAAATGGAAGCTCCCTATGGCAGAGAAGGTTAGCTATCTGCCCAAACATTCCTGTCTGTCCTGTGCTGGCCAGAGAACAGAGCTGTTACTGGGGAGGAGCTGCCGGCCAGAGGCTGCACTTCTCAGCTCTCTCGCATCTTCGTGGGTTCTTAGGTGGCTGGTTCTCATCAAAGGAGTGTGACCAAGGGACGTGTCACTGCCAGATAAGGAGGTTGGAGCTGCCTCTCTCCTTCTCTCCTCTTCTGCTTGTGATGAGGCCCTAGGGAAAGGTTGAGCCACCAAGAGGAAGAGAGCCACGGTCTTTGACTCATTACAAAGAGGAAAGGTAGCTTGTTGACTGGGAACACCGACCTTGAACTGGTGAATGGGATGAAGCCGCTGAAATGCTGGGGTGTATTCGTTATAGAACTAGGATTGCCCTAACCAATAAGGCCCTACCCAGCTTTTCCCCCAGAGGTGAAGGGGGTATACAAATTAAAGGGGATGTCATTGAGCACTCATTCTGTGCCCTTCTAGGCACAGGAAGGAGACAAAGAGGAATAATCAGGTTATAAAATGTGAGTGTGATGCTCGAACTAATTAGTCCTCTAGGTGTTGTTTTGCTGCCCCTCGTGAATAAATGCTCAGTAAATGCTCTCTAGGGAAATCAGTATAGCCAGGGATCCCATCTCCTCAGTTGCCAGAGTCTTCTACTAAGTAACTCTTAGTCTTCATCTAAGGTTACCAGGAACTGGAAAAATTCCTTTTGAACTGGAAAAATTCTTTTGAACTAGAAAAATGGGGACCATATTACAATTCTCAAGAGTGGGGCTTCAGAGAGAACCCAATCTGTATTCAAATCCCAGCTCGTGCGTGGACTAGCCTACAGCTAAACCCAAAGCCAAGCTGTATTCTTGATCTGTGGAGAAAATCTCCGCTGATCTGTGGAGAAAATCTCTGCTGCACTGAGCACCGGCTGCACAGTTATCTCCTCTGCCATGTCCTTGTCCACGCTAGGAACTCCACTCTCCTGTACCCACCACCTTGCGTTTTCAGCTGTCCTATCCACCAGCACCTCCAGAGAGGGTGTGTCCATTAAGGTCCCTAGGGGAGAAGACACCGGGACAGAATTAGAAGGGAAAGATATCTATGAGGGGAATACCCATGAAAAACAAAAGAGGAGGGGCACCTGGGTGACTCGGTTGGTCAAGCCACTACCTTTGGCTCAGGTCCTGATCCTGGAGTCCCAGAATCAAGTCCCACATCAGGCTCCCTGCTTGACAGGGAGTCTGTTTCTCCCTCTGATCTCTCCCGTCTCATGCTCTCTCTCATGCTCTATCTCTTCCAAATGAATAATTTTTTTTTAAATCTTAAAAAAAAAAAACAGAAGGGGAGGGAGCAGCGGTGGGCAGGGAGTGCCTTCAGAGGGTGAGGCAGGTTTGAAGATTGTGAAAAAGAGAATGGGGAGGAAGGAGGACAGGGTGGTAAGAGCCACAGACTGTGGTGACCTCTGCGAAAGTCTCAGCTGGTCAGAATGGGAACCTGTTGGAGGATCCTGCCCTGGAGAGGACTAGGCTAAGTCCCAGGCATCCCTTTCCCCCTCCACTGAGGGCAGCTGCCTGGTTTGAGCAGAGGCATGGAATGAATGAAGGCAGTGGAGGTGAGAGGCTGTTAACTATGCCCCTCACATCAGGTTCTCTTGAGGGAGATCTGAGGGGCACCCTTCCTTGCCCCCAGAGAAGCACTCCAGTCTTTTCCTCACCGCCTCATCGGCTCCTGAGTCAAAGTCGGAGGGATGGAGATTAGACCAAGTGGTCTTAGTGCAAGGAAGCCCAGGGGAGCAAGTGACTGGCCTTTCAGCACCAAAGGAGGAAATATTCTCCTTAGATATAGGTCAAAACAAATGAGCTTAAGCATGCAAAGCACTTAGCCCAATGTCTGGCATGTAACTGCTGTTATACTCACCCTCCCCCGCCAAGAATGTCAGGGAAGGTCATGGAAAGAGACTCATTGTTACCTCAAGCTCTCTGAGGTTCAAATCTTGACTCCAGCTTTCCAGTGCAATTGGGCAAGTGTCTTACCCTTTCTGGGCGTCATGTTCCTCCTCTGGAAAGCCTCCTTTGTGGAGTCATTGTGAGGATTTGTGTTACCATATGGAAAATGGCCCCAGGTGGGCTCTGAGAAAAAGAACAATTTGTGGTGAGGGGAGTAAAGAGTGCAGAGGGTACACTCTGTGGGGCTGGGCACTAGGCCAAGTTTATCCTTGTAAGAACCGTGACATATCCTAGGACCTCAATAGATACTTGTTGATGAATGAATGAATGAATGAATATATTTTTTCTTATTGCTAGATAACAAAGAGAAAGCTACATAAATCATTTTTTTAAGATTTTATTTATTTGAGACAGAGAGAGGGAGAGCACAAGTGGGGAGGAGGGTCAGAGGGAGCGGGAGAAGCAGACTCCTGAATGAGTAAGAAGCCTGATGTGGGACTCGATCTCAGGACCCTAAAGTCATGACCGGAGGCGAAGGCAGACACTTGACAAATGGAGCCACTCAGGCAGCCCTTCATAAATCATTTTAAATTGGGATTTTCTTTTGCGGACTCATTCTCCCTGATAATGTCTTCCCTTCTTATTTTTTCCTAATGTTCTTGCGTGCAATCCCACCTCTCCAAACAGTTTAGGGATTATATAGTCAAATAGTTTTATTTTATTTCACTAATTCAATCTTTATTCTTTTTTTTTAAAGATTTTATTTATTTATTTGACAGACGGAGATCACAAGTAGGCAGAGAGTCAGGCACAGAGAGAAGGAAGCAGGCTCACCACTGAGCAGAGAGCCCGATGTGGGGCTTGATCCCAGGACCCCAGGATCATGACCTGAGCCAAGGGCAGAGGCTTTAAACTACTGAGCCACCCAGGTGCCCCTCAATCTTTATTCTTTTTGAAGTAGTAGAATACATAGTTTTAAGACTCATAGTGACAAAACATCTTTTCCCTGGCACATCCCTCCCTGCCCTTGATCCCCCTTCCTCAGGGACAGCCAGTCTCGATTCTTTAGTTGGTTTTTTTTAAGACCCCCCCCCCCTTTATTTTAGACAGGGAGTGCGTGTGCTCATGCATGAGTGGGAGGATGGGCAGAGGGAGAGAGAGAGAGAGAAAGAGAAAGAATCCTCAAGCAGAGTACCCCCGAGCGTGGAACCTGATGCAGGGCTGGCACGGTGCAATCCCAGGACCCTGAGATCACGATCTGAGTTGAAACCAAGAGCTGGTCACCCAACCAACTGAGACACCCAGACATCCCTCCCTTAGCTGTTTTGTTGTTGGTTTTTTGGTTTTTTTTTTTTTTGGTATTTATTTCCATATTTCTATGTTGATTTAAAAAAGGAAGACATCACTGATTCTTTTTATTATAGAACATGGGGGGGTTAAATCTCTTCTCCCTACACCCATAGACACACACACACACACACACACACACACGTATTTCTTGCCTTCTTCTATGCAATGTAGTTATAACAGTTATTTCACAAATCTTTCATAAATCAGCAGGATTATGTTACTGCTGCGTCACACAAAACACTGCAATTCTATTTTATTTCTCCGAAGGTTTCTGTGTCCTCTTAGGATTATAATTAATTTCCTTTTTTTTCCTTTACTTACCTGTGATAACCACAAGTTCATTCCCAAACTATCCCCCCAAGTTGTAAAACCTCACGATCGTCAAACCCATGAGGCCTTCTACCAGTTCCCTTCTTCCTCTGGAATCTTCTCTCCTGGTGGTGCTCTCTACTCATGTTCCAGTCTCGACAGGCTACTCTTCACACTTGCCCCAGACCTCTCGTCCTGGAGCTTCCCATCAGTGCCATTTGAGAAACTGCTTTTGCCCCCCTTCTGTGTCGGACTCCCTGTTTCCAGGATCCCATGTCTTCCCCTTCATCAGTTGACGCAGCGGCTTCCTGAGATAGAGTACCTAGGAAGCAAGTGGGTTTTTTCAGGTTTTATCTGCAAATGTTGTTATCTACCCTGCCAGTGCGATCCATTGAGATCGAGAAATTACTAGAATAGAATAGAAATTATTAGAATAGAAATAGAAATTAATAGAATAGAAAACATGTCATGGCAATTATTCATCTCAAGGTTTGGCCAAATACAATATAGACGCAAAGGAACAATGACGTCAATAAGTTGAGGTGTTGTCCCTCTCACATAAATGTTGGCCCCATAATCCTGGGTTGATGTGATGGCTCTAGAGTCATCAGGATCCCAGGCTCTTGCTATCTTGTTGCTCATCATTTTTAACAGGCAGTTTCCACCTCGTGCCTCAGGATAAGAGTTTCAGTGCCACACTCCATATCCTCATTCAAACCAACAAGAATGAGGAAAGGGGAGAAGAACATTTCCTAAAAGTTGCACACCCAGTTCCGCTCCCCTCTCCTATGAACTCTGTTGTACAACGGCGCTGACATTCTTTCCTTATTTTATTCTTGTTTTCAACCTTACTTTTTATGGTACCTCTCACGGATTTTATTGTACCTATATCTCTGCCTCACTACTATTAATTAGTTTAAGCACATGGTGTGAGGTAAACAAGCATCTTAATTTTTATTACTTTTATAGCTTTAATTTGTGACCCAGATGTGGAGTCTCACCAAACCATGCTTCTGTTTTATAGATTATACCTAGTTTGAAGTACAGCGTCATCACATCCCCCCGAAGCAAACCAGCTCCATAAATCAATAAGGATATTTGAAGGTTCGCCTGTTGTGTTCCAGTGGAGCTTTGCCCATGTTGATGGCTTTTTAGCCTCCTTGGTGGGGGATGCCAGGCAATGGAAGGCAGGGAAACGCTGCATGTTTCCCACCACGTGGAGGAAAGTGGTTTGCAGTGGGACAAATGATGACATGAAAAGAAGGGCAGAGAAGAAAGCCCTGGCAGCATTCAGGTCTCTCTTTCCATTTGTTTCTAAGATCCAGCTGCATGTTTTCCCTTCTCATCATTTGCTTGTTCAATGCATCCATGGATCGTGTTAGAAAATAAATCCTCCCCTTTGCCCAAGCCAGTATGCTTGGGGTTTCTGTCACCTGAAAACACAGTAATCTGAACCCACTCATATTTAAACAAAGTAGCTTCTTGTCATTGCAACAGAGCTTTCTCATTGGGCACACAGTTGGGATGTGGGAGGTTAAGTAATGGTTGAAGGATACAAAGTTTCTTTTTGGAGGATGAAAAGTGTTCCAGAATGGGGAGGGGGCGTTTGGTGGTTGCACAACTCTGTGACTACACCAAAAGTCACGGAATTGTATAATTTACATGGGAGAATTTTATGGTGTGTGAACTAAATCTCAATAAAGCTGCTTTAAGAAACTAGTATAGGGGGGCGCCTGGGTGGCTCAGGTCATGATCTCAGGGTCCTGGGATCGGGCCCCGCATCGGGCTCTCTGCTTGGCGGGGAGCCTGCTTCCTCCTCTCTCTCTCTCTCTCTGCCTGCCTCTCTGCCTGCTTGTGGTCTCTATCTGTCAAATAAATGAATCTTTAAAAAAAAAAAAAAAAAAAAAAAGAAACTAGTATAGGGGCGCCTGGGTGGCTCAGTGGGTTGAGAATCTGACTCTTGGTTTCTTCTCAGGTCATGATCTCAGAGTCATGAAATCAAGTCCGACGTCGGGCTCCATTCTCCGTGTGGCATTTGTTTCAGGTATTTTCTACCCACCCCCACACCACCCCTCCCTACTCACACTCTCTTAAATAAATAAATAAAAATCTTAAAAAAAAAAAAAAAAGCCTAGCATAAGTTGTAGAATTTCAATCTCACCTCTCAAAAATTAGCAAGGGATTCTCGTTATATCTACCTGGAGCCAATTTCTACTCAGAGTCCTGTAAGAGTGGTGATCAAGGTGATAACCATCATCCCCACAGGGAACAAGGCAGGTTGTGTTCTTGCAACAGCAGAGCAGGAAGTGCCTGTTCTCAGGGACCAACAGGAACAATTACCGTGGTGGGGGCCAAGAGGGCTCCTCAAAAGGGTGGAAAGGAAATCAATCATGTTGGCCAAAGTAAGGAAGATCTGCTTGAGTGCGCGCTTTCAATACAGTGAAAACAGAATTAGAGTCTCAAGAAATACTGAATATATATAATATAAGCAGTAAGTTTCCTTTCATTTAGACTTGTATTCAAGAGCACGAATGTAGCACAGGTTACAAAAATGACTTACTCAGAAGACAGACCTGGAAAATCCAGAATCATTCAGAGTTTTCTTCAATTTGTACATTCTTCCTCATTCATTCTAACATTCCATGGGAGCCCTCTGTGTGGGAGGAGCTGTCATGACCCATGAGTGCACAGAGGACATCAAGACCCCATCCCAGCAAGGGAGGAGCTCATGGCCCAGTGGTGGAGCGGAAGAGCTCAGCCCAGCCCAGCCCAGCCCAGCCCAGCATGGAAAGTTCTGCGGTTCCTCGCGGGAGGGAGCAGACCTGTGGGCCTTTGCCCTCGGAGTCATGGCTGTTATAGTCTGTTTACACATAGACTAATGTGGTGCTCATTTGCATGCCTAAGCCTCCGTTTTCCCACCTACAAAGAGAGGGTAATTAAAGAACATGAAAAATGATGGCATCTATGCGCTAACTGGTCTGACTTGAAAGAGATACGGATCAAACGTATCATGCTTCAAGTTAGCTCCCTCGGAAGACTGTGAACCAATATATAAATTTCTGGAAACAGGTACCTAAATACAAGAATTTCATTCGTGTTGTCAGATTTGGATATCATGTATGTATCTGGTAAGTATTTATTGGACATCTATTAGCCATGCTTCTCGAACTGGAATATGTAACAGCGGTAAACACCGGAGTGTCAGTGAATATGCAGACTCTGCAATTCAAGATTGCACACCTTCTCAGAGCATTATGGTTACTCAGTGTAAGCATTTCATCATGCTTTTATGTTAAAATAAATGTGGATATATTACACAGAAGGGTGCAAAAGGCATATGAAGTTTTAGGATCGAGCATTTAGGCTTATAGTAGACTTCTTTGACATGTCTTCCAGATTTTGGCAGAAGGGAGAGGGGATTTGTGGTCTTCTGCCATTTTTGAACCCAGTTGTTAAATAGGCATCTTAAAAGATGCAAAACAACATCCCTCCAAGAACCTGAGCTGAAACAAAATACTTGAGCGAATGAATCAAATAGATCTCCATAGATGTGTCTTTTGAGAAGGGTTAAGGGATCACTGCTGTGTCCATGAAATCATTTTCTATTGGACTCCTATACGACAGAACTCTGAAAGACAAATTCAGGGGCCCCACTAGAGAAACTTCAAGAAGAAAATGAAATTCACCAGGTAGCTTATTAAGGAAACAGATGGGAGTAGAGAAAACAAAGGGTCCTTCTTACGTAGAACAAAATCTCACATCACTTAGGTGATCAAGGCAGATGGGCTTGGAGGTATGGAGAGGATGACAAAAGGCAGTGATTGGGAGAAGCCCGTTCCAGACAAATGGAGTGACATCTAGAAAAGGGACAAAGTCAGAAAAGCACAGTTGTATATGGAGTTCAGGGAGTGAGCAGTTGACCTGAAACAGAAGTTTCACCAGCACGCCAGCACAGTCTACTGAAGAAAGCTTGAACCCAAAGACAAAGAATGCGAAATGTACCTGCCCCTTAGCACATGCTCAGAGGAAGCTTCCTAACTTCTGGGAAAAGGACGGGGCAGATGCGATGATGTACTCCTCTGCTCCCTGGCAAGTTAAAACGGGTTCAGCACCAGAATCAGCTTGAAATCGTTCCAGCCAGCTTCCTTCTCCTCTTCTCTCATCTCATTAGCTAGTCTCTCCCATTCTGACACACACACAGAACACATTTTGCAATCCTGCCCATGCCACTAGCTTCATCACATGCAGTAAGGGCCAGGAGTAGTCCCGTGTGATGGTTCAGGGAGAGGTGATCACAGCTTGTACTGGTGGATGAAGGGGAAAGAGCTGGGCTTGTCCAGCTTGGCAATAGGGGACCCCTGCAAATTTGTAATTTTTGTATCTTCATAGTTGCTAGACTGTCCGCTCACCCTGGGAAGGAACACTGTCTTGATGAACATAGTTCCCTGCGTCTTGGCACACCATGTAGCAGTTTGAAGGAATCAATAAATAACCCCATTCTTCCCCACCCTATACCTGAGCCAACTGAGAAATACAAAGGAAGCAAGCAGATGGAGAATACAAATGGGCAGCTTCATTACTGGTAAAAGCTGAATGGGAGCATATGGTTTAGAGATGCAGCCATGATGCATGTCCTAAAAACAACTCACCCACACAGCCACTAGCACCCTAGAAAACCAGAGGTCTCAACCCACGGGGCAGATCCCTTATTGGGTGCCCAACAGCAGAACAGAGCCTCTGCTTTCCGCAGGTTGATTCCAGAGAGAAGGGCAGGAGGAAAGACTGAGCATTGCATGTTAGGAACTCCTTCTGAAATCAATAGCCCTTGGAGAGACTTGAACAAGGTGCCCTGCTGTTACCTATTAGGTGTCCTTAGGGGCCAAGAAGTCCCTCCCCGGATATGTGGCATTCTGAACCACGTGTACACTGGATCATCTATGTCAGGAAATTTACTAAGGCTAACTTGGAATAAGAGGCCCATTAAACAGAAGTGCTCAGTTGTTCTAGCTGATCCTCTGTCTGGTGATGGAAGCTCAGGTCCCTTTTCTTGTCCGGGGAAAAATCATCTCAACAGCCCCTCTTCGTTATGACGTACATTGTCCAGGAGGCGCTGGAGGAGGACAAAGGTTGCATCAGAAGGAATCCTGGCACTGTTCTTCCCAGAGATCTCTGGAGCGCAAAGCAGGTTGCTGGAGAGAGATGAAATGAGTTTGCACAATGAGATCAGGGCCTTCTAGGAGAGAATAAACCAGGGACCCAACACTTGGAGCCTCAACATTTGCTTTCAGAAATCTGAAGATTTTGCAGACTGGCTGGCCATGGTGGACATAGCATCAATCTTTTCTAAGAGATAATAAAATTTAGGAATGCCAGGCAGATTAAAGCAAAAAGGCTTTTTATCTTTTATTTAAGTTATTTTTAAAATAATATTTTCCCCTAGAAGGTGACATATTTTTTAACAACTAAAAAAAAAGCCTAATGACATAACAATGTTTGTCTAGTACTATATACATATATACATACAATATTCATTGGACAATATTAAATCACTGACAATCACCATGGGACTGAGCCATAAGTAAATTACATACTATAACAGAAGAATGTGAGATTCTAGGTCAACTAATAATATATCAGATCATGACTAGAGCAAATGTCTAAACCATTTATTATAGTCAAAGTGTTTAAGCCTAGTAGCACACGAATAAGAAATAATCTCCCTAATTATAAATAATTACTACAAGTTCTTTTGTTAGAAAAAGCTCTGATTTGCTCTCTTCTTAGAAACAGCCCCGTGTGTGTATATATGTACATCAAGTTTACAGAGGTTTTGAGTCCAAAAGGATCATAAAAATCATCTAGTTATTTAGTTCAGCGAATACCCCAGTACCCTCATTTTACAGATGAGTAAAGTCACTACAGATGAACCAAGGTCAAGTTGTGTCAGGGGCAGAACCAGACCAGTCTCTTGTTTTCTAGCTTATACCACAAAAAGTATATTTAAACATATTTCCTAATTCTGAATTTTCTCTATTTTAGATGGACTTTCTATCCACCTAATCTAAATTAAATCAGTTTTCTGCACAGACAGGAACCGCAGAACAGAATCAGTAAGTAATACCAGGTTGTCCCAGAAACCGCAGCACTTCCTGGCAACAAAAGTAATTACGGTAAGGTGTGGAGATTTCCAGTGGACCTAATGCCTCCTGCAAGGGGTCCCAGCAAGGTGCCCACATGGGCATACGTTTAGATACAATTTTCAAAAGTAAACTATTTTAACCACAATTGGTGCAGACAGCCGTCCCTTTCCACTCCAACTTCCTGTCTGTGGCATTTCCCACCTGCCAAAGGCATTAGAGCATCTGAACAAAATTTGGGCATCCTGCTAAGGAGAAATTGAGTGGGAAATAGGTCATGTTTCCCACTTGAAACATGCAACTTGGAAAGTGTTTTGGAAAGTTTCAGCAAAATGAGATATCATCGGATTAAAAAAGTGAAAGAAAAACATTGTCTAGCGTTATTGAAGTATAATTGACAAATGAAATTGTGTTCATGGCAGCAATGGCCACAGTCGCCAAACTGGAAAGAACCAAGATGTCTTTCAACAGACAAATGGGTAAAGAAGATATGGTCCATATATACAATGGAATATTATGCCTCCATTGGAAAGGATGAATATGCAACTTTTGTATCAACATGGACGGGAATAGAGGAGATTATGCTGAGTGAAATAAGTCAAGAAGAGAAAGTCAATAATCATATGGTTTCACTTACTTGTGGAGCATAAGGAATACCATGGAGGACATTGGGAGAAGGAGAGGAGAAGTGAGTTGGGGGAAATTGGGGGAGGGGGGAGACAAACCATGAGAGACTGTGGACTCTGAGAAACAAACTGAGGGTTTTGGAGGGGTGGGAGGTTGGGTAAGCCTGGTGGTGGGTATTATGATGCACGTATTGCGTGGAGCAGAGCACTGGGTGTGGTGCATAAACAATGAATTCTGGAACACTGAAAAGGAATACAATAAAATGAAAAAGACAAATAAAATTGTATAAATTTAAGGTGTACAATGTGATGATATATGTATATATGGTGAAATGATTACTCCAATAAATAGTTACTTAACACACCCATCACCTCACAATTGTCCTTTTGAAAGAAAATTCAGATAAAAAATTAGTAGAATATGAAACAAAGGTGGTTACTACAAAGAATGAAATCAATAGAAATTAGTCTGACATGGAGAAGCCGCTTGTGATAAAAAATTTCGGATCATACCAAAAGCAGTAATTCATCAAGAGGAAGAGATACGTTTCAGATAGAAGTAATAAATAGGTTTTTGGATTGTTTGATAATTCTGACAATGAAGAGGAGCAAAAATATATTTAATTTAAAAATATTTAAATTTCTTGCTCACTTGATGTGAAATAGTGCCATCTAAAATGATAACAGGGGGGCGCCTGGGTGGCTCAGTGGGTTAAGCCTCTGCCTTCAGCTCAGGTCATGATCTCAGGGTCTTGGGATCAAGCCCAGCACTGGGCTCTCTGCTCAGTGGGGAGCCTGCTTCCCCCCTCTGCCTGCCTCTCTGCCTACTTGTGATCTCTCTCTGTGTGTCAAATAAATAAATAAATAAAATCTTCAAAAAAAAAAACTTTAAAAAAATAAAATGAAATGAAAACGGAAATCATAGTATATCCCTACCAGGGGCTCACAGAGCCAGAATGGTTAATAAGTGTTGTCCCTTCAAACCGTACTCCAGATTAGACACTGCACTGTACAAGGAAGCCAGAAAATGTCCTGAAATCTTACCTCTGGTACATGAACTCTAGACTCTTCCCAGATTTGACCACAGGCCTCAGTACGTACATGACACTGAGGAAAATTCTTCTCCGCTATTAAGACTAAACAACTCCGATGAGCCATGATCAAGGAAAAGTGGAATTATCTTTCTATTCTCACTGAGGAAATATTACAGAATCATTTTTAATGACTTTCTTTACTTGACAGAGAGAGGGAGACAGAGCGCGCAAGCAAGGGGAAGAGCAGTTGGGGGGGGTGGGAGACGCAGGCTCCCGCTGAGCAGGGAGCCCAACACGGGGCTCAATCCCTGGACCCTGAGATCATGACCTGAGCCGAAGGCAGAGGCTTAACCCACTGAGCCCCCCAGGCGTCCCCAAAATCATTTTTCATGAAGTGACCACTAATGTTTGAAACGTCAGGGAAAACAGTGTTATTCAAATTGAATAAGCTGTCTACAGGTCTCGTGAAACCAGGACCTGGTCCTGGATATAAATTAAAATGTGTTTTCTTATAGGAGGACATGAGGGCATCTTTTCGCAACTTTGGGGGGTGCTCAGAAGGCAACTAGTGCGGTCACAGTCACAGGACTGTAAGTCATCTGGTGATTGACCAGCAGGTGGCAGTGAGGGAGAACAATTCCCAATGATCATCCCAGCTGCCCTTAGAAATCGCTGCGAGATAGAAGGCTAGTTTTTGCATACTGCCCGGTACTAGATGTTTTTACTTTGGTGCTTTGGAGTGTTGTAGAGGAAGAGCGTTTTAAGAAAGAAAAGAAGCATAAATTTTGCTTCCCTAAACAGCAATATATTTAATAGCATGGAGAACACCCCCATATTATATTTACTTCATTTTACCATTATGAGTACCATGCTTCAGAGTTTTACTACCAGTTTCTCCTAAAAGGTGTCTTTTTCCTTATTACCCTGCAGCAGAGGCCATTGTTTTTCCACTTAAGAACAGCCTTTTTGGGGGCGCCTGGGTGGCTCAGTCGGTTAAGCAGCTGCCTTTGGCTTGGGTCATGATCCCCAGGTCCTGGGATCCTGCCCCTGCTCAGCGGGGAGTCTGCTTCTCTCTCTCCCTCTGCTCCTCCCCCCTGCTTGTGCTCTCCCTCATGCTCTGTCTGACTCTGTCAAATTAATAACTTTTTAAAAGTTTTTTAAAAAGAACAGCCTCTTTTCATCTGGAAGAGCAAATATTAATTTACAGGGTCTGTTACACGCTAAATTAAAAGAATTTCGTGTTGAGGGAGAACAGCCAAAGCAATGGCAGCAGCAACATAGGCTGGTGGCAGGTGGAAAGCTCGTGGTCAGTGAAAAAGAACCGGGTTCTTTCAGGGCTGATGCCCAAGATCCTTGGCATAACAATTAGGAGTAGCAGCTAGAGACTTCCATGGGTCCAGCTTCCGCACCAGCGTTGTTCCAAGTCATTTGGATTGTTTCATCAGTTTCAACAACGCTCATAGCAATCCTGTCAGGTGGTCCTGTCATCCTCTTGTTTTCAGATCAGGAAACTAGGACACAGAGAGGTTAAATAACTTACCTTATGCCACACAGTAAGCGGCAGAGCTGGGCTCTGAGCCTAGGCAGCCTGGTTCACGAATGGAGGTACTAAAGCCACCTGCTGCCGCCTTTGCTATAAACCCATCCTATGTTTGTCCCTTCCAAGGAGGGACATCCCCCCAGAATAGTAATACTGCAATAGTCCCATCAGGGAAACAATCAGGACATCCCCCCAGAACAGTAATACTGCAACAGTCCCGTCTTTTAACAATGATTAAAAGGATGCTACCACTCAGTCGGATTCCCCCCTCCGCATTCAAAAAGCTGCATTGCCCAGGAGTGGAGCAGAGAGAACACTGTTTCACTCGCTTTCCTTCTGCAGCGACCGCCCACAGCGTCCACCCGCTGCACCACGCACACAGCAACCACGCACACAGCATCTCACGGAGTTTCTCCCTCCGCGGCATCCTTTCCCGAGTCCCCCCTTACCTAGCCGTGCACCTCTGGTACAACAGGCTGTGCTGACCTCCCCTACCGCCTCATCGCCTTCTCTGCCCTCAGTCCCCAACCCTGCTCCTGGCCCCGCCCGCTCCTGAGAAGCTGAGATCACCAAGATCATCAAGAACCTTTGGTCCCCCCCCCAAAGCAGGACCTGTCTCTTCCCTTGGCTTATGTACCCCTTCTCCCTCCGGGCCTCCTTCTGCAGCCCAGCCCTGCACTCCTTAGCCCTGTTGGCGGACTCCTCCCCTTCCTCTGCTTTTTCTTCTCTTTGCTTTTCTGACCCTGCTCCCCTTCTCACCTCATGCTTTGTATGGACTGGAGGTTTCTTTCTTTCTTTCTTTCTTTTTTTCTTTTTTCTTTTTAAAGATTTTATTTATTATTTGACAAAGAGAGAGAGCACAAGTGGGCAGAGCAGTGGGCAGAAACAGAGGGAGAAGCAGACTCCCCACTGAGCAGGGAACCCCATGTGGAACCCAATCCCAGGATCCCCAGATCAGGACCTGAGCTGAAGGCAGAGGCTTAACAGACTGAGCCACCCAGGCGCCCTCAGATTGGAAGTGGGAAACCCTTTCTGGTTCCGCAACTCTCCTTGGCTCCCTTCTCTGACTTCCTTCCGTCCATCATACATCTCTCTTTGGACATGTCCACTGGAAGGGCCCAAACCTTATCTTCTGCCCACCAGCTGCATTCCTTTTCTTACATCCCCTGTTTCAGCTCACGGCATCATCCTTTACCCAAGCTAGAAATCCCAGCCCCATCCTGCATCCCTTCCTCTCCCTCAGATCCACCTGTCAACGAGCACTGGTGACCCCCTCCCCCTCCCCACCCCATCATGCATTTCGTGTCTCATCCAGCGTGGACTCCGGTCTCCACTGCCCCAGCCCCTGCTCTGGCTCCTGTTCCTCCTCATCAGTCTTGGGCAAATGTGCTTCCTCATTTGCCTGTCAGTGGCAAGGGACCTTTTACCTTTACCTTCTTGGCCTCTGCCCTACCCCCCACCAGCCCCCCCCACCTCTGCACCCCCCACCGGCCACCCTGCCCCACCCGTCTCCCTGAACAAAGAATGCCAAAGAATGCCGGCATCCCTCTCCTACTTGAAGATCTCTGATGGGTTGTCACTGAAGACTATGTATGCTCCTTAGGATGTCCGTTCGGGACTGCTGCCGTCTGGTCCCCCTCTGGCTCTAATGGGCACCTTCCCGGTGAGCCACACGTGGGCACCCTAGTCACATAGCTGGCAAAGAAGATAAGCCTGCCGTGCAGAAAAGCCTGGTGTCCTCATCTAACCCCACCGCTTCTAGTTACATGACTTTTGAAGTGTTATTTAATCTCTCCGTGACTCGGTTTCTTTATCTACGAGATGGCTGTAACGATTTTCTAACAAGGATGCTTATTCGCTGAACAAATGCTTACAGCGTATCTACTACGTGCCACGTGTTATGTTAAGAAGGCCATAAACACTAGCTCCTTCCCTGGGTACCTACTTCCTTTTCACCTTTGGGAATGTGCTTTCTAAGCGAGCAGGACCACCCAGCCATGTTCTTCAAGGAAGTTCAGTAGTTCTTTGTGACATTGACCACGTGTGAGCCTTAGCAGGAGGGCTGGGGGTGTCCTTGGGATGAGAGGTATATAGGGGATTTTGTTGGTTTTCTGCTGGCTTCTTCCTCTAGACCCAGAGCTCATTTAAAAACACATATAAATACATCCAAGGGGAAAAAATTACAGGGTTATCTACTGTTGTCAAGACTTCATGACCCTTAGCATGAGTCTCTGGAAATTAATTATAAATAGAGTCTTGTTGAAGCATCCCCAACATTTTCAGATTGCCTTTCATGTTGTGCCTAATAACTCCTGCCTCCCTACCATAAAACCTTATTAATCTGATGTATGAAGTGCTGATTGAACTGTTTGCATTTCCTAATATTTGTATTAGATGACAGTTATAGATTAGTTAGTTTAAAAATGGGCCATTGTTAATGTGTATTATTTTGAATAAATAGTTTTGAATTAATGATACTTGACTTCACTTGTTTCTGCTAATATTAGACGCATTTCTGTCATTTGGGTTTTTTCTTGTTGTTTTTGTCTGTCTCTCCCACTAGAAGGTAAATGTTCAAAAAGGAACGTTTGTCTATCTTGCTCACTGTTGCGTCCCCAGTGCTTAGTAAGATTTGTGGACTAGATGATGAATAAGGAATGTATACTACATTGTGATTTTTAAGAGACTATGAATTATAAAATGCAAAATATGTGCACCAACATGTTTAAGAAATTAGTTGAATTTCTTAATTTAACTAATTTTTGTAAATCTAATATTTGTAGATTTATGGTCCAATGTTCGTAGACCTCCACTTAGGGGACCCTCCAGCAGCCCAAGATCTCATGTCTTAATGTCTATTTGAGTTGTCAACCCATATCCTACAGCCAAACCTTTACCACACTCTTCTGGACCCAATCCCACCGCCATTTCTTTCCTCTTTGAATATACTCCTGCTTCTTTCCTTACTTGAAAGCTTAGGTCATCTGCTGTGATCTGTTCCACTTCCTCCTTTTCTACTTCAGAGTTAACTCGGTGTCCACTTTCCTCTTCGTCTCCCACCGTTTCACCTCTGCTTACTGCAGAAACCCATTTGCCCCATGAAGCCTTCTGGACCTCGCCAGCCAGAAGTAACCCATCCCTCATCTGACTCTTCTCAACGCTTTATCTAACATTTTTTTTTTTAGGGTTTCCTAATGAAAATAAGACTGAATTTGTGCAAAGCATGGGAGGTGTTGGGAAGGCGACCAGAACATGGTTCTAGCCCTTGAGGAATTTACTGTCTAGGAGTGTAGCCCAATGAACAACTATGAAGCATTATCACTGGGAATGTTCTTGATCTCTTTGTAGAATATGAACTGATCTAGAGCAGGTCTTTTTTTTCTCATCTTCATACTCCATGAACCATCTTATATGCTGTCGTGCATTCAGTAGAGGCAAGTTTCTAGATTATTTAAGAAAATTCCGGCTTTCTGCCCAAAAAGCAGTTTGCCTGCCCTTCTTAGAACATTGTCCAGACTGGAGGTCCTCCACCATCACTCTCAGAATAAGGTAAGTCAGCAGATACAGATGAGAAAGCCGTGTGCTAAAAAAAGAGATTGTTCTTTTTTTGTTTTTTTGTTTGTTTGTTTGTTTGTTTTTGTTTTTTTTTAATTAGCCTGCCCTGGAGCTAATAATACATTATATGTTTATAAAAAAAATTAAAAAATTAAAGAAAATAAAAAATAATTTAAACTAGTAATAAATAAACAAGGAATTGTACAAACAAAAGAATAACTCCCATTAGAATTAAAAAAAATTTAAAAAATAAAAAATAAATTAGCCTGGAAGGAATGGAGACTGGAGCAGAAAAGGGGAAGGAAGTGAAGGATGTGATCATTAAGATAAGCTAAGAAGACCTAAAGAGCTCTGTGCTGGCAATTATTTTCCATAAGAAAAAAGAGGGAGAGAGGAAAGGGGATGGGGAAGGAGAGAAAGAGAGGAAGGGAAGGGAAGGCAAAGGAGAAGAGCTTCTGGGAAGAATGCAGTGCTATACTGGTCAGAAGCTAATTGGAAGAATTTTTTCTTTTTTAAATAAGAAAGATGTGGGGTTTTTTAAAGTGCTTTCCTAATATATGCTTTAGCATGAATGAACCTTGGAAGCATTGTACTAAGTGAAGGAAGCCAGTCACAAAAGGCTACATATTATCGATTCTGTGTATATGAAATGTCCAGTTTAGGCAAATCCACAAAGATAGAAAGTAGATTAGCAGTTGGGGGGAGGGGGAGGAAGTAGGGAGTAACAGCTAATGGGTATGGGATTTCTTTTTGGAGTGGTGGAAATGTTCTGGAATGAGTATGATTGGTTGTGTCATTTTGTGACTATAGCAGGAAAAAAACCTAGCAACGACAAAAAAACCTCACTGAATCGTGCATTTTAAGAGGATGGATTTTGGGACACCTGGATGGCTCAGGTCATGATCTCAGGGACCTGGGATCAAACCTGGCCTAGGGCTCTCCACTCAGCGGGGAGCCTGCTTCACCCACCCTCCCCCACCCCCCTCTGGCTACTTGTGATCTCTGGTCTGTCAAATAAATAAATTAAATTAAATTTTTAAAAAAAAGAGGATGGATTTTATAGCATGGAAATTACCTCTCAATAAAGCTGTACTTTTTAAGTAACTATCCTTGACAACAAGAAATTTAACATCCAGGCAAAGAGATCTCTCTCCACCCTGCGAAGGCCTTCACCACCCTCGCCTTTACCAAAGCCCTAAGCAGCAGGAATTATTTAGCCAATCGTAATGCTAATAATTCAATCTAAAATTAGGGAGACTTTCTTCCTCCTGGAGAAACCACCCTTAAAAGTCTGTAGAGATTCATTCATGTGTCTGTTTTTAACTGAGCTACTTTGTGATCTGTTAAGTAGTCTTTAAGAATACAAAAATTTGGGGGCGCCTGGGTGGCTCAGTGGGTTAAAGCCTCTGCCTTTCGCTCAGGTCCTGGTCCCAGGGTCCTGGGATCGAGCCCCGCATCGGGCTCTCTGCTTGGCAGGGAGCCTGCTTCCTCCTCTCTCTCTCTCTGCCTGCCTCTCTCCCTACTTGTGATCTCTATCTGTCAAATAAAATTTAAAAAAAAATTTTAAAAAAAGAATACAAAAATTTGTATAGGTACAACTTCTTCTCTCACTTTTACACTCTAGTCAGATAATGAAGAGCTCATTTATATTTATTTATATATTTTATTTTCAGTGGTGAGTTGTGCAAGAGCCGACCAGCAGAGAAGGTTAGCAAAAGGACTTCTATGAATAAGGAGGCTATTCCGACAACATCCAAAATATTGGGTACAGATCAAAAGTTTAACATTAGAAATGATTAAATTATGATATACTTCCCAAAGGAAAAAATATTTTCAAGGAGCTATAGAGTAATATGGGAAAATGTTCATGAAGTTATCATAAATATCAAAGAAGATACAGTGTACAACGTATACAATTCTCTCTAAAAAGATCATAACATTTGCTTCTCCACAGCAACAAGCCTAGCCTGATATTCTGGGATTCCTCTGGCCCCACAAGTTTTCCCCATGCTGCTCCTTTATGTCTAAAATCCCTTTAACTGGAATAGAGCTTCTCCCTTCCTTCCCATCTCTTTCTCTTCCATTCCTCCCTAATACCGCGCCCCGCTACCACCAGCTGTCTCCACCCATCAAACTAATACACAGTCAGGGCTCAGCTCAAAAGCTTTCTCATCCATGAAGCCATCCCATGCCCTTCTGAACCAGAAATAGTCTCTTCCTCCTCTTCTTTCCCATGGCCTTTGGCCATCTACAGGGTGTTAGAGTGTATCATAGTTACATTCAAGCTTGACTTCACTCCCTTACAGAAAGTGAATATTCCTGGTAGCCATCTTGCCTGGTCAGCCCTCCCCGCTCCTCCCCAGCATCTAGTCCAATCCCCGACATCCATCATTTAATACTCTTTCTTGGACTCAACCTAACATGCAAACTGTCCCCTAGCGATACCCCTACCTATTGCACAATATCTCGAGTTTAAAAGTGCAAATTAGCCCTAGGACATATACTGGTTGAGTTGTCGTTTGTCCCGAGACATCTGTATTAAAATGTTTCCCAAAACTTTGTACCTGCTTGGCAAGCCACTCCATTGTGCTCCTTTGGCTTGCATTTCGGGGTCTGGCCAGAGTGCTTCAAAGGACCAGGAAAAGAAGCTGGGGGGAATCGAAAGATCCATAAATCTTACCTGTGCCAACAAGTTGCAACTAGCACTCAAAGGAAAAGGTGCCAAGAGGGAGAGTCCCTTGTGAGTCAGCCTTGGTGCCCATGAAAACAAGGGAAAAACATTTCCAGATGCTTGGCCTTTGGGAAACAGCACCGTCATTCCCTCTTAATTTCTCATAGAGTTGGAAAGGCCATGAAGTGCTTTGCAAATTTATTTCTTGGGCTTTCAGCCATGTTAAACTTTTACCCTTTGTGTTTTCGCTTCTCGGTTAAAAACTATAAAACTCAGCTCTAATTAGGCCTTAAGAAAGTGGCATGACATTAATTCAGAACTTCCTGAATGTGCACCTGCCTCATAGTGGGAGAAGAAATCCAAAAATCCATAGGAAGAACGATATAAGCAAAACCACCATCGCTTCTGAAGGCGTTGAACATTTGAAGTCTGAATCTTTGAATCTTCAGGTGGGACACCACAGAGTTCCATTTCCGCTTACAATTCTGTTGCTTCAATTTCTAGTGCCACTTTGAATCCCAGTAGCTTCCAAAGTCTGCTCGCTCCTCCTTTAAGAACCTGTGTTGTGCATATCCAAGAAACATTTTCTTACCCCTTAGCACAGCTGAGACAAGACAGAATTTTGAAGAGGACTTTACAAAATGCCAAAGGGCAAACAAGGGAAGTTAAGTACAAAAAAAACATAAGAGTCTAACTCAGTGGTTCTCAAACAGGTTTCCCCAGGGGACAGTTGGCAATGTCTGGAGACATTTTTTTGTTGTCACAGCTGGGGAGATGCTATTGATAACCAGTGAGTAGAGCATTCAATTTCTCCCTGCTTTCAGTTCCTACAGTCTGATATTGCTAACTCTCCCACAATGCCCACAATATCCCCCTGCAACAAAGAATTATCCAATCCCAAAAGCCAATAGTGATGAAATTGAGAATCCCTGGTCACAGTTTAAGAACCAAGAGAACGAAGAGGTCCCAGCTCTTTGAGGGAGCCAGAGGATAGCTATCTCAGATGGCAGATACAATCAGAGGACTAGGACTATGGTGTAGACATCCTTCTCATAGTCTCTCCCTCATCATCTTGACATCTCAGTGGGAATGACCGAGAGAAAGAAAGATCCCCATTCTGTTACTCCCCTACAATTCTCCCACCCAATTCTGGGATCTAGGCCTCTTGCCCCATGGATGACACAATGAATTATCTTACCCTTCAGGTATGACCTCACTCCTTAGTACATGAGGCAGGCTTGACCCTTATGCCCAATAGCACAAACATACATTACGCAAAACAATTATCATTGCATTAACATAACACCAATGCTCCATGGATGGTCCTCAAGCAAATCACTCGGGCACAGGTGACATCCAACATCGACAGCCTGGCTGCTGAGGAACGGCGCCCCAACTATTACCACAGGTTGAAAGTCATTCAACAAGTCTGGGTGCCCAGCCCTGTGCTACGTGCCAGATAGAGCCCACTGAGCAAGATAGGCATGGATGACAAAAATGAATCAAGAAGTTGGTGATTCTCATTAACTGTGTGTCAGGCACCATATTGTCTGCTTTATATACATAATTTCAACTAATTATGACAATAATCCCATATGTTGGGTCTTTAAAGTTGAGAAAATAGGATCAGAGAGGTTGGGTAACTTTCCGGATAGTCATGTTTTTTTAAGGCACAGAGGCAAGATTCAAACCCGAATCTGGGTGAGGCCATACCCTAAACTCATAATGCCCAGTGGGATGGGATGTCAAGAGGCATTTTTAGAGCACCAGCCTCCTATCTGGTGAGCACAGAAGTTACATTCCTTCCATGGCAACAACAGGAGGGGAGATGAGAGGGGGTGAGGGCTGCTGACTCATGCTTCTCCTTGCTCCTCTGGAATATACACTGGTTCATTTGCACTAAGCACCTATTTTCTGCCCCTGAGGTTATATCCAGAGGGAGTGATCAAGGCCTTCTCCCACCTGTACCTACATCTGCCGGCCTGCTACTAGCAAGAGCTAGAAGCTTCTGGAAGAGCCAGAAGATAAGAAATGAAACCGTCTCCAGGTGGTGACCAGGGTCAGGCAAGAGAAGGCACTAAAATATCAGACAGGAGGAGCAGAAGAAAGAATAGAGAAATAAAGCGCTAGGAAATAAATTTGTTAAAGGTAATCCAAAAGGGGGAATGCAAAACTCCTTCTTCACAAATGTAATGGGAAGAGTCCGACATGATCATCTGTGACACGGAGCATGAAACCCTCAGGTCTGTACCCTACTTTAAACGCCAGAGCTGTGGCCAGGAATGGCTGGTCCAGAATGATCTAGATGACACCAGAGGGTACAATTGCTCCTGGCAATTGAGTAAGTGCTTTTTCAACCCTGGAAAATACTGGAATGGAAAAGAGATGAAGAAGCAAGGCAAAGCCAGAGACAACAACTTTCTAGACCCTTTGGGAATCAGTTTTGTAATCCCTGGGACCATCTGTAAGTGTTCTGGAAAGGGGTAGAAAATATGGCAGATGAGAAAATCCAACAGATTAGATTTGTGACTTCCGTGTGAAAGTTCTAATTTTAAGTTGAAAAGCAAAAGGAATCTTGAAGAAATGTTTAGCCAGTTCTGAAATATTTAAGAGAACAAAAAGGTAACTACATTTACAAATTTATTGAATCGGCAAGAATTATCTATAAGTGCTCAGAAGTTTTGTTTGCGAGGTCATAAATTTGTCTTGTCAGACATTTGAAAAGCACTTAAGAAAATTAAATATATTATACATATATGTAGGCTTTGAAAAGTTTAAGGGAATTTAATTAAGTCTGTAAGCGAGACCCATGTTTGGGGGAAATTAATCTGTTCAAACTGATTTATTCTAATGTTATTTTGATCTTATTTTTTATTAGGTTTATAAAAAGTTTAACGAGATTTCTAAATTTCACATAAAGGCTTAAAAAAAAGAAATTTTAATATTTATGACTTTAAAATAGTTGGAATTTTGAATACCAAAAAAAAAAAAAGTAAAGAGTCCTCTCCAGACAAAAAGACCACTCCTTGAGCATTAAAAAAATACTCAGGTAAAAAACAGATCGGAAGAGGAGGAATGCTTCCCAAACTTTTTCAAGGACTCCAGAAGGATGGGTGGCAGTAGAGGAGACCACTTCTACTTCCACCGTCTTTAAGGGGTTTTTTTGATCTAAGAAGTAGATTTTGCATCCCATTCTGTCATATATTTTTTTCCATATGAACATTATTTCCCCCTAAAAACCCTCCAACAAAATTGACATTCCACTAAAAGGCCCCATGCTTATCCTGCAGGTTCATGCACTTTCTGGCATTCTTCTGTGTCCCTCTAGGGGACAAGCGCCCTCGGTGGAGAAGCAGGAGCTTAGCCCATCCACCCAGCCCTGCTGGAGAACATCCTTCACAAAGACACATGAACAGGTAGTCTCTAGCCCCAGCAGCCATGCCCCTACCACCATTCCAAGGTTTCTCTTGCAAGAGAAGTCTGTCCTTTTCAGATGACCTTGGTTCAGAGATCTCTGCTGAGGACAAAAGGGAAGTAGATAATAAGCCAGCCGTCTTGCGTCTGCACCCCAGCTACTGTCTTCGAGTCCTTCAAATGACCTTGGGCTTCCCTGGCCTGCCATGGAAACCACCTGTGCTGGTTATTAAGACCTTGCTTCTCGGTTCCAACCCCACCTTTTCCTAAGCAGAAACGAGGTGGCTGGGCTCGACAAACAAGATTTTTCTTTTGCCTGCTTGCTCCCTTATTAGGTTCTACCACTAGAGAGACCGCAGTGTTACCGGTGGCCTTTTGCCCCAGCAGCTGGAAGGTTCCAGACTCCCGCTTTTTCCAACATGCCCAGAACCGGCCTCATTGTACCCCCTTCGTGGTGCCGGGACCACGGAGACAGAGCTTCTTTCTCAGTTATCTACATCCCAGCTCCAAGAGGCCCATTCTCTGAAGGTCTGGGTTCTGAACCTCCCAACTTCTTACTTTTGTCCCAGCAGCCCTGGGGGGTGGTGCTACTTCCCGGAGTGGCTGTCTGTTGGAGTCAGTGTGCCTTTTCCGCTCCGTCAGCCCTCCCACGTCTATCTCTATATTAAATTCTCTCTGTTGGAATACACAACATGGCTTCTGTTTTCCTGGCTTAATCCCACCTGGTACATTAACTCCCTTCCCTGTTGCCCAGACCCCCATTCAGAGGTCCTTGAACTACTAGCTGTGCGAGATGTGAGAAACAGCAGTCCCAGGCTGGGAGCACGTGGGAATCTATTGTGGTCAGAGTCCCATTGTCTGGTGACACTTGGCAGGCAAGCCTCTGTGGGTAGCTTCGTGCTCCAGAATTTGCTTCAGTCTCAGGGGAAGTGTGCTCTGTATATCTTTGAGAAATGAAAAAAAAGATGTTTTTTTCATTCAAAAAGCTATATATTCGATTTAGGAAAATCCCTATGAAGAATCTTATAAGTCCTGAAGCTCATATTGTTAAAGTGTTTCTTAGGTTTATACCCGACTTGGAGTCCTCAAAAATCCCATGAGGGGGGCGTCTGGATGGGTCAGTTGGTTAGGCGTCTGCCTTTGGCTCAGGTCATGATCGCGGAGTCCTGGGATCAAGCCTCTCGTCAGACTCCCCACTCCTCAGGGAGTCTCCTTCTCCCTCTGCCTTTCACCTCATTCATGTGCATGCTCTCTCTCTCTCTTTCTCCCTCTCAAATAATATATAAAATCGTTTTTTTTTAAAATCCCATGAGGGAGAGAGAGTGAGCATACCTTCTCCATTTTACCAGGAAGAACCTTAGGGAGCTACCCTCTCTTGCCATGGTCTCACCTAGCCCAACCAGGGGCAGAACCCTGTCTCTTTATCTCTTTTCTGTTCTGTCTCCAGGACGTGCTTAATGCCACAGCTTTGCTTTACTTTTCTATTACTGCACAACAAATACCATAAGTTCAGTAGCTTAAAACAACGCGCATTTGTGAGCTCATTGTTCTGTAGGTCGCGTGCCCAGCAAGACCTGGCTGGGCTCTCTGCTCTGGGCATCATGAGACTGTAATCAAGGTGTCAGGCAGCCTGACACAAGGGAAATTTGTTTCCAAGTTCATTTTTGTCGTTGGTGGAAGTCAGGCCCTTGCCACTGTGGGACTGAGGTCCCTTTTTCACTGTTGTCAGCTGGGGGCTGCTCTCAGCTGCTGGACGCAGTCCATGTTCTCTGCCATTCCTTTATCCTCAAGCAGCCCCTCCCCTTCTCTCTCTCTCCTGCTCCTAATCTCTGACTTCCTCTTCTGCCACCAGCCTGAGAAAACTCTCCACTTTTAAAGGGTTTGTGTCATTAGGTTAACCCCCCGCCCCCCGATAATCAACAGTGTGGTATGATCTAGTCTAATCACAGGAGTAAAATCCACCTAATCTGTAATCCTGGGATCCTGCAGGATGTGTGTACCAAGGACAGGACATCTTGGTAGCTTCTTGGAATTCTCCCATCATGGTGTTATCTGCAGACTCCTGTGTCAGAATAACCCAAGATACTTGTTGTTAACAATGGTCACAACGCAGACCCCTGAACCAATCTCTGGGGGTATGGGGTCTAGGTTGCTGCCCTTTACTTCTCAGATGATTCTCATGCTCACACAAATTTGAGAATCTAGGGGTGCCTGCCCGGCTAAATTGAAGGAGCATGCGACTCTTGATCCCAGGGTTGTAAGTTTGAGCCCTATGTTGGGTATAGAGATTACTTAAAAATCTTTAAAAGTTTTTTGAGAATCTAAAATCTGAGTTTAATATTTCATCAGCTTGGGATAAAATGCAGCATGTTAGCCACTCTGATGGAAGTAAGGGTTAAGGGGATTCTAATGGATGCTGTGATGTACCATCTATATGCTTGAGTTATGATCTAGGCACTCACTTCCCAGACACTGAGAGCACCGAACCGGGTCCAGACAACCCCCAGCTGAGTCCCTCTCCAGGAATTGCCCTCCTGTGAAGGGAGCCACGATGCCCAAGATCATGTCCTCCCTCCAGCTGCAGCCCCCTTCCAGTGATGAGTCCACCAGGAAAAGAAAGACCTACCCCTTCCTTGCTTCAACTGGGGACATATCCCAAGAGCCATTGCAGCTTCGGGTCTCCCTCTGCGATTGTCTGAGGCCACTGTTGTAAGTGTGGATCCACCTCTCTGTCTGCCCCACCCTGTGCTCCTCACTTTTTCAATGGCTTTCGAGAGCATTCCTCAAAAAACTCCTGCTTTCAAATCTCCATCTCAGAGTCTGTTTCCAGAGTCTAACCTAGATAGCCTGACATCATCTGTCCGAGATCTACCACTCTACTTCACATTAGATCCCAAATCTGCCCATTTCTCTCCATCTCCACTGCCACCGCTCTCATTCAGGCCACCACCTCTCTGTCTTGGTCTTCTCTGTCTGCTGTCTTGGCCACTACCCTTCCCACCTCCCTTCCCCATCACATTCCACCCTCCACACAGCAACCACAGACAATTAGAGCAGCCCTTGTTACTTTGTCTGTTTACGGTCTAATTCCTCCATTGCAATGCAAGCTGGTGGAGGGCAGGGACTTTTTTGTGGTTGAACTTCTTCACACTGTATCCCTGGCATAGAGTAAATGTCAATGAAAGCTTGTTCAACCAATTAACAGGTTAAAGCACCAACCTCCCACCAATAACCAGAAGACACCATAAGATACTCAAGTACAACAAATTAAGATTAGAAAACACCCTTTGTGCTTTCTTCCCCGGAATTAATGATGTGAAGTCCACAAAGTTGTTTTCACACCGAGATTTTCTTCTGGAAACCTCCCTTAAATATCTAGGATTTGGGGTTACCCTTGGAAAATGTCTGAGAAAGGAAGACACTTGGGTCTCTAAATCACGTTGGACTCTAGTATCCAATTGTCATATCTTCTCTTTTTTATAATAGTACATTCCAGCAAAATATGTTATAATAGTAACATCTGAAAAGGAAATATTTTTCTCTCAATAACTAGCAAAACTAGTGGTATTTCTTGGGTGGGATGGGAAAAATCATTCATGGATACATCCAATAGAAGACTCTTCAGGAAGACGTGTGAGCCTCCTCTTGTAAATTCTAGAAATTTTAACCTAGCTACAGTGGTTTATTTAAAATGGACTATCACCGGGATATGCCTGGGTGACTTGGTCAGTTAAGCACCAGACTCTTGATCTCGGTCCAGGTCTTGATCTCAGGGTGGTGGGTTTGGGCCCTGTGCTGGGCTCCACACTGGGCATGGAGCCTACTAAACAAACAAACAAATAAAATGGAGCATATCTGTATAATGTAACTTGCCAAGTGAACTTGAGAAATGAAAACACTGAACTCATTTTTACTGACAACTTCCTTTTTAGAAACATTCTAATCTTAACTACCGTGATTAGTCAGGAATGGGGCACCCAGTCACTGAAATAGTCATCCCTGAATCAGGATTTAGGAAAGGACAGCTTTGTGATACAAGTGCAATTTTGGAATGACTATTATTAAGGGAAGAAAAATGTTCTCTGGGTAGTCAGTATGATTCAGACTGCAAACGTATCACATGATTTATAACAGTAATTTGCCAGCCTGGGCTTCCTCAAGAGGAAAAAAATCCTTGAGAATAAATAAATTTTAAAAATATACATATATATATATATACACATATATATATTTCTGTGTAATATATATGTTATATATGGCAATTATATATAGTATGTAATATATATTATAATATATATATTATATATTATATGTAAAAGCTAAAGCCAAAAAGTGCATGATATCACCATCAATTTAAAAGCCAGAAAAGAAAATAGAGAGAAATGAAAGCAAAAATTTGAGAACAAGAAATGAACAACAACCCCATCCATTGACCACGGCAATCTTGTGAGGCACATAGAGAATGAAATCCTAGTCTGTGTTTTGGAGCCATCCATGGCGCACAGAGCATCTTCGGCAGGTACTATGGCAAGTTACAAATAATAGAACCACACATCCTGGTCCCATAGACCTAGTTATTCCTGGCTAGGTGTCAACATCAGACAAAAATCCACTGAAATCGGTTAGACCCAATACCCAAGGAAGACATTGGAAACATTGTGAGAGAATTGGCTTTAAAAATGGACTTTTGGGGCGCCTGGGTGGCTCAGTGGGTTAAGCCTCTGCCTTCGGCTCAGGTCATGATCCCAGACTCCTGGGATCGAGCCCCACATCGGGCTCTCTGCTCCGCGGGGAGCCTGCTTCCTCCTCTCTCTCTCTCTCTCTCTGCCTGCCTCTCTGCCTACTTGTGATCTCTGTCTGTCAAATAAATAAATAAAATCTTAAAAATAAATAAATAAATAAAAATGGACTTTAACACCAAGCAGTCATACTGCCCGTATTCCCATACTTTCAAAGAACAAGTCCTTCCCGTGCGATGCAAGTTGCTCCAACATATAAAATAGAACTACCTAATGTCTTCTAGAAAATATTCAGGTAGCAAACCCTGACATGACTGGCCTCCAAAACGAAAAGTAGGAACACAGCATTTCTTCTGGAGAGCCCTTTTGGTTTTTATTAGCCAAATGAAGTATGTGTGTGCCCTCTGACTCAGAACATAACTGCCGAGCATATATCCTGGGGACATTCCCACCCAGGTCCATGGAAAGACATGGCGGGTCCCTGCGGCATGGTAGTGGAAGGAGCTAAAGGCTTGGGCGTGCATTGATGGGAGGGTGAATGATACAACGTGTAAGCCTACCACAGATTATTTTGCAGCAAGGAGAAGCAACGAGTTGGACATACTTATAGCAGCACGGATTGATTTTTTTAAAAGATTTTATTTATTGATTTGAGAGAGAATGAGAGAGAAAGAGAGCATCAGAGGGGGGAGGGTCAGAGGGAGAAGCAGACTCCCTACCAATCAGGGAGCCCGATGTGGAACTCAATCCCAGGACTCCAGGATCATGACTGAGCCGAAGGCAGCTGCTTAACCAATGGAGCCACCCAGGTTCCCAGCATAGACTGATCTTAAAACCATGGTGCTTAGTGAAAAATTCCAGAAACAGAATAATACGACACCACTTCAATGAAAAATATATTACGCAAAAGATAATGCACATCTTTCAAAAACACAAAATGGAAATAAATATACACATTAAAAGGGTTGCTTACCGAGGACAGTAGGACAGAGACATATAATAAAGGGCGTGCATCTGAGCAGGACTACATTCTGACTTCCACAGGCCCTGGGCCCTTCTGCATTTGTCTGCCAAAAAAAAAAAAATTAAAAATTGTATTTTTAATAATGAGCCCTAAAGCAGCATGCTTACTATGCCTGATGACAAATTGGGTCCAGATAAATGAATGAATGAATGAACGAGAGAGGGTCCTTGCAGGACCCAGGAATAATTATGTATTATAGAATGAGGAGTAGGCTTCCTTCAGTCCTCTGCCCCTGTGGTCCAAAAGCCCTTCCTTAGTGTCAGGACAGATACTGGAATTAGAGTTCTGCTGCACTATCCTAAGACTGCCCTGTAGAGTCCTAAAACCCAGGGGGCCTGCGGGGAAAATTCTGTATCAAACTCACCGCAGAGTCATAAGTTAAAAAAAAAAAAAAAATTAGAATTGAGTAACTGGCAAGATGGGATTACCGCAGGGGCACACTCTAAACCTTGAACATCTGATGATAAAGTCTAAGATTCAGTGGTACTTTCCCTGGGTTAATGAGTGAACGATCTGTTACAAGTCATCCGAGGAGAGACTGGAGGGAAAGGTATCAGTAAAATCCACATTCCCTTCAAAGGCTAAGGAGTAGTATTGAGTGGGAATGCGCCAAACCTAATATAGTACTGCTACACATTTGCCTAAATGCAGGAAGAGGGGACAATGGGGGAAGTCCAAGCTCAATTAAGTAATTAATTAATCAATTAATTAAAATAAACTTCCAAAGAAGTAGTTCCTTAAGTGAGAACATGATGCTCTGGGATATCACTGAGGAAGAAGGAGGAGGAGGAGGGGGAGGGGGAAGAAGAAGAAGGAGGAGGAGGAGGAGAGGGAAGGGCAAAGGAGCAGAAGGAGGAGAAGAAAGAAGAGAGGAAGGGGGAGGGGGAGAAGGGGGAGAAGGGGGAGGAGGGGGAGGAGGGGGAGGAGGGGGAGGAGGGAGAAGAAGAAAAAGAAACTGTAGTTTCCCCAAAAAAGTGCTCCACCTGGGAAATGCTGAGTTAAACAACGTCGAGCAGATTTTCTTATCCTATCATCTGTCACAAGCATGACTCTACACTGTAATATAAATCGTGACTCTCCAGAGGAGTGGGTACAGAAATTGGGTGTACCATTTCCCAAAGCCTTTGACAATGAAACCCTCCTGCTGGCATGGTGGAGGCCCTGAGAGCTGGACCTCCCCAGGACTCGTGGTCCAGGCCAGTAGCTGGCCCTGGTGCAGGCAGGTGAATTCACCCGCGAGAGTCTGAGCCCAGAGCCTCGGCTGCCAGGGGAGCTGGGCTCCCACTTGCAGGCAGGGGGGACGGCGTGGCTCCTTCAGCCTCCAGCTTGTGAGGACGATCCCTGCGGAGTGCTGTGACCTGGGCATGAGGGCGAAGCAGTAACGTGGCTGGATTTATGCTTTGCGAATAGTTAGAGATACGGTATACAGGCTTTCATTTATACTACTGCATGAGCCCCTCAAATATTCAGGCCAGTGCTGGCCTAATGGTTCCCCTAAGCAGGATGGTCCTGCATACCACACCAAAACTGTCCTTGCATAACCCAAATCACAGCCATTCAGGCCCCCAAGATCCCTCTCCCAGGTGCCAGTCAGCCCCAAGTTGCCCAGGGAAGGCCAGCTTTGGGTATCCACGCCTCCGGGGCTGAGAAGCACCACAGTGTGTGAGTTCTGGGCCCTCCGTCTCAGAAGTGCCTCTCTTTTCTGTCGCAGCCCACGCCCCTGCTTTCAGGGAAACACACACACACAGCCATACACAGAAAGACATACAATACCTCCAGAGACATGTACACATACAGACAGACTCACACATACACACACAGACATACACACGCAAATCACACAGAGATATGCACACACACACACACAAAGCCAGTTACAGTTATGAAATCCTATCTTCAAGAAGAATCTTTGGGCGCCTGGGTGGCTCAGTGGGTTAAAGCCTCTGCCTTCGGCTCAGGTCATGATCTCAAGGTCCTGGAATCGAGCCCTGAATTGGGCTCTTTTCTCAGCAGGGAGCCTGGTTCCCCCTCTCTCTCTGCCTACTTGTGATCTGTCTGTCAAATAAATAAAATCTTAAAATAAAAGAAAAAGAAAGAAAGAAAAGAAAAATCCAAGGTCTTGATGGAGTGATAATATTCTAGAGTTCCCAATGGGGATCAGAATCTCCCTAAACACTCTCCTCTCAGGCACTGGGCTGATTACTCTCCATTTGCCCCATCAAATCCACTCACTGCCCTTTTCTGCCACTTCTGTGTTCCAGGAGCCTGACCCCCAGGGAGCTCCCCACTGGCCTCACTTGTCCATCCAGGCCTTCAGCTTTCGAGAGGAACATGCAAGGGGGGTGGGGGAGGGCAGGGAGGAGAGGACACTCGGATATCAGCCAGGCAGTGGAGTAATCCCGGAGTGAGGCTTTCATGGTGAAGGCACCTTTATGTCTACACCCTGGAAAGTGCTATGTTGAGAAATGCTTCTTCGCGTCACAAGACAACTTCAGGGCAGGCTAGCCCTCTAACCCTACCGATTTACAACCCCTTGATGAACAGAGATGGAATTATCCGGACTGAGCTTGGAACTACTCAACCAGGATTGGGTTTTTGATAGCTCACGCACGTGTTTCTGTGTTTGAATAACCTTGCTTTGGGGAAATGTACCAACATCGGGCCAAGATATGATTATCTTATAATAGCGATATCATAGCGAGGCCATGGGGGCAACCATTTTCTCCCATACAGTTGCCCCAGTAAGAAATGAGCATTTCGAACTCTTAATCATCCATGCAATAGAATAATTGTCTGTAGCACGGAGGCCAAAGAAAGACAGAAGTGAGGAAGAAACTCCCCTTTCTCTCTAGGGATGGGAGACTGTTGGCACAAACCCTAAGGAATTTAGAACCTTCAGTACAGAGTGCGCTGCCCCAGCCCAGGGAAGGGAGGCACGGATCAGGCAGGGAGCTGGAGTATTATTAAGGAAACTGAGTCCTTCTGGTCTTTCTCTGTCTTGTTCTACATCCCTTTCGTTATCATCAAATCTTCAGGAAACTGCCCTTAAAACAGAGGCTGAGGGAGTGAAGATATGGGAGTGTGAGCAGTGCCTGCCTTACTGACTCACTGGTGAAAATACCACAGTATCTTCGCAGGAGAAGACCACCTTGGCCAACAGAAAAGACTCCGTGAGGGTCAGCCACACACAAGGTCACGGCAAGAGGAGCAGGTGAGAAGACAGTTGAAGTGCAGCCCGGGGATGGCTTAGAAATCACTCAGGGGGATGGGGGTGCCTGGGTGGCTCAGTGGGTTAAGCCTCTGCCTTCGGCTCAGGTCATAATCTCAGGGTCATGGGATGGAGCCCCACATCGGGCTCTCTGCTCAGCAGGGAGCCTGCTTCCCCTTCTCTCTCTGCCTACTTGTGACCTCTCTCTCTGTCAAATAAATGAAAATAAAATCTTTAAAAAAAAAAAAAAAGAAAGAAAGAAATCACTCAGGGGCAGCCTGCAAGGGACTGATTCCCGGTAATAATAGTTTGAGTTACAAGTAGGACAGATCAGTTCAGATCATTGAACAAGAGAGCCACATTGCTCATACCTCATCTTGAGATACTCATTCAGTTTGGGGATTAAACTTCAAAAACATCACTCTAAATCCTACATGATGGTTTTTTATCCAGAGCTCGCCTAGGATCATTCCTAAATAGGTGGGTGGGTGTTTAAAAATTCTCTTCCTGTATTTGAAAAATGGGACAACTTTCCACTCCCAAAAGCCAACTCGCCTATAAAAAGAAGCAACCCTTTCAAAAGCTAGCTACCTAAATCTCTCGTGCTCCCAAGACATTAAAATAATCAAATGAGATTGCACAGTACCTGATCAATGACCTTGCTTATAATACTCCTTCCAAAATGCATTCGGGCTTTCGGCTAATAACAGCCATGAATCACACGAGCCACACAGAAGACTGGGCAAGGGGTAATTTTATCAGGTAATAAAAGTGAGAAATAGCCAGCCATTAAAACTGGGAAGCTATTTTTGTACAAAATACAGGATCAGGGTGACATATTTAGGATGGAGCCATCTGTGTATGAGCAGCAAAAGGAGGAAGGTCTGATCCCAGAGTAAATGATTCTACCACATAAAACCAAGGAGGACTTAATGCTTGAAGCCAGCCCTGGTGTGGGGCAGGGTCCAGGGACAACCATGCCACCCACAGCAACTGACTGGGGTGTCCTTCGTAAGTCACTTAGCCTCTCTGGCCTTCAGCTTCAGCTGCAAAAGATGAACTTGGAATAAATATTCTGTTGGTTCCTTACCAACTCCAAATTTCTCTTTATCGTTGATATGGAATTTATTCAATACTTGGGAGTCAAAAAACAAACAAACAAAAAAAACAATAAACCCTCAGAAATTGCTCATGATCAGCAGTTCTTTTTTTTTTTTTTTTAATTTTAAGTAATCGGGGTCTTGAACTCACAACCCTGAGATCAAGAGTCACAGAAAACTTGCTTTATGCCAACATTGACTCTGTGTGATCTCATTTCACCTTGGTGACAGTTTTGGTTTGGGAAGAAAGGTTCTCTTTCCTTAGGAAGAGAAACCAACCCCAGTAGAAAGTAAGGCAATAAAGAATCCCAGATGATCCCCATAAATGAATTTCCTTTATTGCTTCTTACCCAGTTAAATAAATGATTAAGCTAATTGCATGCATTCTTTGTACACTTCCTTCTTTTGAAGCAGGCTGATAGATAAAAGGAGAAATAAATTTCATACATTCAACATAGTTGCATAAGTATAGCATACTCGCTTTGGAAGTAAGCTAATTGAAACAGCAAAAAAAAAAAATCAACAAGATTTAAGACCTTCCTTGGGTAAATAAAACTTGTCAAGTCATAATTTAAGTGTATATTTCATCTTGTGTATGCCAACCAACTCTCCAAAGATACTCTCAGCTGCAACAGAAAATGAAGATCTCTTATAGCCCACGCCTGATGCGTAAACTCTCCATTTAACGATGTTTGGGTTTCTCCCTTTGGATATGCCAAGCGCAGGGGAAGACTAATAAAAAGTTTTAAACTCCAGGTTGCTAGGATACAATATCCATTGATTTTGAAGTACAAATTTCCATTCTTGCTCAGGCTGGGATGAATTATCATTACTAAGAAATCTTTAGAAATACAGTCAGTTCTCAAAGTACTTTCCCCAGAATATTTATTCAAATAGCACTGTTCTAAAAAGGCTCCGTGTTCTTTATTCTTAGGAACTTGGAGGGTGTACAGACAGTCCTATGAGTTAGTATTTGGTAAGTCATTTGCACACTAGTGGTAGTTCACCCACTGGAGAAGAGAAATGTAGAGATATTTTGAAACTTCAGAGTGAAAAGAGAATTTGGACATTGGAAGGGTGGGGTGAAGTGAAGGGAATATTTTCCAATATTTATTTTTAGTATCCTTTCAGGTCTAAAGTCATTCTGTCCGGGAACATGAAGATTGAATTATGACCAGTTAGTGTACTTACCAAACTATCATGTGTGTCTTACATTTTAAAGTGTAATTTATTTAGATATTTTCAAATGTATTACTTGGGGGTTCTTCTCAACATTCCAAATTGTTCCTACAAGTGGAGCTATATATTCCCAAATTGAAAGAAATCCAGCACCTTTAGGGTTTTGTTAAAAGCAAGCCAAAATCTACAAAGAGAGGAAAGAAGCATTTTATATTTTTTAAAGAAATCTATTTATTTAATTATTTATTTTAATGATTTTATTTATTTATTTGACAGAGAGAGAGACAGAGAGAGAGGGAACACAAGCAGGGGGAGTGAGAGAGGGAGAAACAGGCTTCCCACTGAGCGGGAGAGCCCAACATGGGGCTTGATCCCAGGACCCCAGGATCACGACCTGAGCTGAAGGCAGACTTTAACAACAGAGCCACCCAGGCGCCCCAAAGATTTTATTTATTTATTTGACAGAGACAGAGACACAAAGAAAGAGGGAACTCAAGCAGGGGGAGTGGAAGAGAGTGGAGCAGGCTTCCCACTGACCAGGGAGCCTGATTCTGGGCTTGATCCCAGGACTCTGGGATCATGACCCGAGCCGAAACCAGACACTTAACCAACTGAGCCACCCAGGCACCCCAGAAAGAAGCATTTTAGAGCATTTACTGGATGAAGGTGTTACACGTAGGTGATCTCATAGATTATCTCATAGAATCCTTGAGAGGTAGGGTTGCTGGCCCATTTTATAGGTGAGGAAGATGGGGCTTAGAGCAGTCTAGCAGGTTATACAGCTAGTAAGTGGTAGAAGTGCGTTGGAACTCGGTCTACTGGACTCCGCAGATGGCTTCTTCTCTCCCATCGCCCAATGACTATGGGGGCCCATTAGCCACCGGGGGCCTGCGGAGAGAGTGTGTTTGTCCACTACCTTCCCACATCGCCTGAGGGTGATTAATCTTTCTGCCTCCACTATCACAATGGCACTCGTGAATAACCCTGTGGTGGGCAAGAAAAGAACCACGTTCTGAAGTTCACCCTTGATGGCATTCACCCTGTAGAAGGCGAAATCATGGATGCCGCCAACTTTGAAGACTTTTGAGGGGAAAGAATCAAAGTGAATGGAAAAGCCGGAGGTCTTGGTGGAGGGGTTGTGTATGTTGAAAGGAGCAAAAGCAAGATGACCATAACTTCTGACGTGACTTCTTCCCAATAGTGCTTGAAGTTTCTCACCAAGAAAGATTTGGAGAACAGTCTGCATGCTTGGTTGCACACACTTGGTAACAGGAAAGAGAGTTAGCAGTTCCGTGACTGCTAGATTAGCAAGGATGAAGAAGAGGAGGAAGAAAGGATCAAAACTCGTTTACCTGGAATGTTTTTGCAGGAGTTCTTGAATAAAACTTGGGAACCAAACCGAAAAAACCAGAAGTGCCATTGACCCCCACCACGTATCAGTGAGCTCCCACCATGGGATTCTGCTTCTGTGAGTCTTTACTACAAAGGGCTCATTAGTGCAGGACAGGTGCCCCACGTGAAGAGGGTCAGCTCCTTAGCCGGACAGCCCAGCCTGGGGTTTCCAGGGTAGCCCTGCTCAGGCAGGGAGGAAAGCTGTCACAAGACCAGCTCCTGCTAGCAACGGGGGCCGCTGTTGCATTCAACAAATGTGAGCCCTAGAAAAACAGAGTAACGTGGACCCAGAAAAGTGATCCTAATTTCCCACTCTCTTGTTTGAAAATGTCACCTCACTCCTGATGTCCGGATTGCGCTCATGACACATCTGGCCTAGACACAATGGGTGATCCAGGAGTGGGCAATGACCCAAGCAGAGCCAGAGATTTTTTTTCTGAGTCTGATACATGGATAACGGGAAAAGGAATTTCCTAGTGGGGAGGCGGTGACTTCTCGGCTGCCTGTAGCCATCTTCCCTACCAGGCCCCTGGGGGAACAAGCATCTCTGCAAAAGGAAATGAGAGATGAGAAATAGAGTGAGGGAGAAAGAAAGTTCTGGTGGTGCCCAGTCCTGGGAACAGGAACTGGTACATGTAAGTTCCTTGTCCAGCCCTAGGAACTAACCCAGAAACCGGCTCAGTCATGTGAACCAATACACCCTCTTCTGCTCTTAAACAAACTTGGGTGGCTTCTGTGTCCTGGGCTTGACAGAGTTTTGATTAATGCACTTGGTTACCTTTCCCAGGAACTGAAATTCCCTTGGTTTTCCACCATGTCTTTTGCACCTCCTTGGCCTGGGTTAGCTTACAACATCACCCAGTGAGCCCCTTGAATGTGAGCCATAGGTTCACTCTCACATCCAGCTCTCGAATCCTGCAGAAATAAATCACCCTGAAGAAACAAGGGCACTTCATTTCAGTTAAAATATTTACGGAGACGCAAGATACGCTATGTGGCACGCGATGCCACATAGAGTGATGATTTATCGTCTGTCTGCGGAGGTGGCTGAATCCCAGATAAGGGCTGACGGATGAGGGGCCTCTTGATGCCAGATGACTCTACTTCAGTTTGGAATCTGTCCTCATGGAATTCCAGCCTTATTATCTGGTTTCACTTTTAGGACAGCGCATTTCGTATGTGCCTTTACAGAACGTCTGATTACCTACTTTCCATGCGGGTTTCCATGGGAGTTTCTCAACAGTGGCACTATGGACCTTTTGGACCAGATAGATGCCTCTTTGTTTTGGGAACTGTCCTGTTCATTGTAAGAGGGTTCACTGGCCTCTACCCACTGGTTATCGGAAGCACCTTCTTCCATTTGTCACAATCAAAAAATGTGTTTGGGCATTGCCAAGTATGCCCCAAGGGACAAAACTCCCCCTAGTTGAGAAACCTTGGTTTAGAGAAATCACCAAGTTTGGACATTTGGTCTTTGGAAGATACTTTTTACTTCCATCATTGTCCTCAAAAAACCACATGCAAGTTCACCATCTACATATCTTTTTTTTTTTTTTTTTTTTAAAGAGAGAGAGGTGGGTAGAGCAGAGGGAGAAGGAGACAGAGACATGGGGTTCGAACTCACGACCCTAAGATCATGACGTGAGCTGAAATCAAGAGTCAGACGCTTAGCTGACTGAGCCCCCGAGGTTCCCCGCCATGATCTCTCTATCTAACATCTGTCTAACCCCCAAATAATTGAGAATATTTCTCTGGCAACTGCTAGGCTTAGGCCATTATTTCAGGTAAGTTTCTGTAACTCATTCATACATTCGATCATGCAAACACATACAAACAGGCACTTTTCTGAGCTTTCATTCTACAGTCCTCTGATTGGACCACCCCATATTTCATAACTGCCTCAGTCACAAAAACCGTGCTTATAAAGGGACTCAATCAAGGTCTGATTCTGGCGCCCAATATTTTTTCCAAAACTGAACCTGTGCCCCCATGTTTATTCCTGCACGGTCCAACATTGAAGCCAGTTCTCAACATAAGCTTATTCTCTAGGAAGTTTGACAGGTTAAGCAAACAAAAATGCAGGACACCCAGTTTAATTTTGAATTTCACATAAACAGTGAATAATCTTTTAGTATATGCCTGTTCCAGATGTTGCTAAACACAGTACAGATACACAAGGCAGCCCTGACCACAAAGAATTATCCAGTCTACAGGCTGCCTGAGACATACCTACATTTTATCCGGCCATCCTCTGTATCTATCCACTCTTGTCTTGAATCTGCCAGTTTGTGTCATTGTCACTTGAGTCTTTTCCCACCTACTGCTTTTAGAACCTTAAGGACATCACTCTGCTCAGAGTTGTCTTTATGGGCAGTGTGCTCGTCAAATTCTGGGTTACTTAGGGTTTCAGCGAGGCTCCAACCAGGAACTCAGAAAGCAATTGGAATTTTAATGTAGGGAACTGGATATAGAGGTGATGTTAAGAGGCTTGAAAAACAGAAAACAATGAAGTAGCTCGCAGAGGAGCAAAAGTGCAACGTTTATTCCTACCCCTAGGCTGGGGAGGACAAAAGAAGGAGGTGCAGTCATTGGAGCCAGAGCTCAAGGTCCCGTGGGGGACCTGGAACTTGAAAACAGGCTGATGCTACGGAAGCAGTTGACAAGAAGAAACACAGTACCTGTCTCCACTGAAGGAGAAAAGGAGAGGGAGAGATACCCGGGCCCCTCCCACCCAACCCATTTCCTCCCAGCGCCTCCCACTGGCCAAATCCAGGCAGAAACTAGCTAAGTGACCTGAGAACCCTTGCCAGTCTATAACAGTCTGAGCTCCCCCGACGCTGATCATCAGAGTCCCCTCTCAGGAGTGGGCTCTCTCTTCTAGCTCCGCAGATCCCCCGAGAGGTGGAATCTTCCCGTCTTCCGGATTCAGATGAAGTCTTGGTAGCCGCTGCCCCGCTCATTCACCAGCGCCTACTCGTGGAGCCCGCCTAAGAGGCTCCTCCCTCTGCCTCTCTGCCCACTCACGCACGCGCGTGCTCACTCTCTCAATCTCAAAAAAAAAAAAAAAATAAAAATAAAAATAAATTCTGAGAGTGTCCCCTAAGTCCCCTGAGTTTTCCTGCCAGGAGTCACGCTATTGCTGTTCTAAGTCCTCTTCTTTCCAGCTCGGCTCCTCCCGCGTATGAGCCCCTACCACTCTTCGCTGATGCTCTGGCTGTCCACTTGTCGGCGCTCTGGCGGCCCAGCACACCCCGCCGCTCTGAAATCACGTGGTGCCATGTGACTTGTGCTGGCCAATGAAATGTAAGCAGAAGCCATGGGCGCTACTTCCGGCGGAAGCTTCAAGAGCAGCCACAGAAGTTGCAGCCTTTTCGTTTTCTGTCTTAGGGGCCTTGAGAGAAACGTGTGGAGAAGGACCTAGGTTCCTGTGTTGGTTTCCTATTGCTTCTATAACAGAATTCCCACAAGCGAAGTCCCTCAAAACAATAGAAATTTATCATCTTACAGTTTGGAGGTCCGAGTCCAAAAATCTGTCTCACCGGGGCTAAAGTCAAGTATCGACTGCTGGTTCCTTCTAGAGGTTTCAGGGGAAAACCCCATTTCCTTGTCTTTTTTAGGGTCTAGTGGCTGCCTGCCCTCCCAGCCTTGCACCTGTCCCTCCCATCACTCCCCCTCTTCCTTCCATGGTCACATCTCCTGCTATTGCTTCTGACCTGTTTGCCTGCCTCTTATGAGGGCCCTTGTGATCACATGGGGCCCACCTGGGTAACCCAAGACATTCGCCCCATCCCAGGAGCTCTCACTTAATCACACCAGCAAAGAGCCCTTTGCCACATGAGGTGACATATTCACAGGCTCTGGATATCTTTGGGGACGATTATCCTATCACAGTCCTTGAGAGATTTCAATCAGCAGAGCCCCACCTGCCAACCAGCCCTAGACATGTAGTATGAGCAAAGGGTAAACGTTTATGGCATCCACTCACTAAGATTTAGGGGCTCCTCTGTTATGGGTGCACAGTTTAGCCCACATTTATACCTAGTTTCATTTCTGTCTCTGTTTATATGTTGCAAAGTTTAAAAATAACAGTATTAAATATGGCCATTTTCTACATAAAGCATGCTTTTAAGTAGTATACCCATAAATAATCAATCTATGGGCAAACCAAGAAGCTTTTTGTTGTTGTTCCTGAACAAAAGTAACTTTGGATCTGCAAACTAGACCTAAAAATAAATGTTGCACATATTCAAGACCCTAACAAAAGTCTTTTCTGAATCCGAAAAATCTTCACAGATTCCCTTTGGCCCCAAAAACTAACCAGTTAGCAACGTGGATTTACTTAGATGTTGAATCGGATGAAAGTGAGGGAGAAAACAACTCACTGGAAGATGATTAAAGTTAGTTTTGTTTTTCCTCGAAGTTGGGGGGAAAGGGACCTGACCATTGAAATGAAAACATTGAGTTTCCAAACGCAATCCTTTTCTTAATTTCTGTAATTATATCAGAGGTCGTGAAAAGTAGAGTAACTAATATCTGACAATGCTGAAATGCAGAGTCCGAGGTGGACTTCCATGGTCACATCTCCTGCTATTCTTCGTAAGTCTCCTTCATCTTCTTCGTAAGTCGGGTGGGCATGTGGATACGTCAGTCTCTGTCCGAAGCAGTGTTTTGCCCCTCTAATCAGTAAGAAGTCTTCAGTACATACTTCTAATAGTGTGCTTACCGAAGTGTAATGAGCATTACAATACCTCAAGACACAAAAAGAACATACAGTGAAATAAATAACACTTCTAAATGTCCTGCTAATCATGATGGTATTATACTACACCCATTAATATTTTAGGACACAATATGCCTTAAGGAAGGGCTCTTTGTTGGGGCACCTGGGTGGCTCAGTCGGTTAAGTGTCTGCCTTCAGCTCAGGTCATGATCCCAGGGTCCTGGGATCAGCACCACATTGGGTTCCCTGCTAAGTGGGGAGTCTGCTTCTCCCTCTTCCTCTGTCCCCCTCCCTGCTTGTGCTCTCTTGCGCTCTCTCTCAAATAAATAAATAAACCCTTTGAAAAATAGAAGAAAATTGTTTAAAATTTAAAGAAAAGAGGAGATGCTCCTCGTAAATGATAGCAGGTGTGAATCCAATTGTAAACTTGGTAATTTTGAATATTTTTGCCCAGCTTTTTTGTTAGATCTAATTTGGCTCATGTTATTTTTACCTCTTAATGTGGATAGCCAAGAGTTTGTTTTAGGAGTGAAATTGTCTGTTTTGTCATTTTTATTGTTTGTTTGCATTTGTGTTACTGTTTTCACTTCGACCCATGGTTTCCTTGCAGGAAATCTATTCCGTCATTTGTCTATTTTATGAGAGTTATTTTAATTAAAACCAGTGACTATTATTGAAAAATGTTTGTGCTCATAGACCTGGGCAGGAATAAACTGTAATACATCACACTGTACTGAAAGCAAATGCAAGAATGAGGAAACCACCTTCAACCCTCCTGTGTTCTGGAACTCCTGGGGTCTCCTCAGAGTGGCTCCACATGATACAACCAAGACACAAGAGCATCCAATGTTTGGATCAAGTGAGGTTGCCCATACCAACCCAAGTACTTAGTATTCTAGCACTTCTGAATGCATGTGCCATACTCTGTAGAACTCTAATACAATCCCCTCTTATCTATGGGGATATGCCCCAAGACCCCAGTGGATGCCTGAAGCCATAGGTTGGACTGAACCCCATATTTACTATGTTTTTTTCCTATATGTACAATCAAGTTAACTTATAAATTAGGGGCAATAAGAGATTAACAATAACTAATAATAAAATAGAACAAATGTTAACAATATACCATCATCAAAAGTTATGTGAACATGTTCTCTCTTTCTCAAAATATCTTGTGGGGTAGTTACCCTTCTTCTTGAGGTGAGATGATAAAACGCCTCTGTGATGAGACAAAGTGAGGTGAATGACGCAGGCATTGGGACATGGCGTTTGGCGACTACTGACCTTCTACCATGCATCAGAAGGAGGCTCGTCGGCTTCCGGTCTGCAGTTGACTGTGGGTAACTGAAACCACAAAAGCAAAAACCACAGATAAGGGGAGCATATTGTATAAATAACCAAAAGGCAAGTTTTTAAAAAGGCTTTTGCAAGAGCGATAAATTCAGATCCGTGACAGAAGATCTATAATCTATTCAATTAACATTGCTCTCGTAAAACAAATGACAAAAACCTGAAGCCCAGAGAGGCTGGCTGACTTTGCCTTGATCCTACAGATGGCTCTTGGCAATTAGGACCAGACACCAAATCCTATGCGCCTCAGGCCAACATGATTCCCATTACACCACAAGGTTATGAATGAGTAAATTTAGCCATTTTGTGACTGAATTAAATCCTGCTGGTCCCCTTTCAGCATAGGGCTGTATGATGAGGTAGAAACACTCAACACCAAAACAAGGAGAAGAAGCCAGAAGATCCAGCTCTGGAGATGGGAGATTTTTAGCTCTTTGCAAAATATGAACGGGGATAGTTTGTCTTTCCACAGTGTCTCTAGTCCCCAGTTACTGCTTGTCTCACTGACAAGGTCTTTAGTTTGATTGATTGATTGATTGATTGACTGATAAAGATCCTCCTAAAAAGAGCTCTTTTGTGTCTCCCCTTCCAGATAGTCAAGGACATTATATTCAATGTCACATTGATTATATTGATTTATATTGATTATATTCAAGGACAACCATCCAGAAAAGTGTCTGGTGTAGCAATATATGAAGAAAAATGAAATGTCCCTGGAAATGTAATAAGATGAAGATAATTCTGTTTCTCTCCCGTATCAGTAAATTTCAACCAGGGAAGGAAGACCACTATGAGTATTGTAGGATAGGTTAGTATTATGGTGTTAAACCTTACACAATTTGGGGAGGAGCTGAGGAAGAATAGTTTCCAAAAGTACTAGAGGAAAATCCTACCCAGCCCTGGTGGACAGAGCTCGTTGATGTTGGGTGAAACATCAAGTTGGGAGAGGAACTACAAAGGAGGCTGGTGTAGAAGCATCTGGAAGGTTGTCGGCTCTTTGTGGCTTTCATTTCTGTGAGCTCACAGCAGAGCACCTCACGGTAGGTCTGGAGTCACCGTTGGTCAGTAGGGTCAAGAGTCGGGAAAAAGAGCTGGATTCAGAGTGGGAAAAGCATGAACAAAATGGAACCCACTGGGACCTCTGCGGCCATTCCTGGCTGCTTCTACTGACTTCCAAAATGGCTGCTGCTTCATTTCCGCCTCTCAAATATCCTACATATGTCTCTTGTGGCAACCATAACTCTGAAGCATCCAGGATATTCCTGGACCCGGGTATCTGGACAGGACAGTTCCAATTTAGCTAAGTCGACACTGTACAAAGCCACCATTAACTCCTCTCAGGGACAAACACTGTGTGGCTGAAAGCGACACTTTGATAAGCTGCTTGGGGTAGAGGGCAAGACACCCAAGGTTCTGGCCCCAATTTCGATCCACAATAAATATGTGGCCTTCTGAGGATGTGAGGCTATCTGCATGGCTTTGTGTGTGGAATATTCCAGTTTGGAGCCAGACCTGAATCATAGAGGGGAGGAAGCCAGGTGCCCCCTATGGCACTTCTTTGCTGTCTTTGCCTGGGGCAGAGTTCAGCTTCCATAGGACGAAATCTGGAACAATTTATAGAATATAGGTTTGGGGAGAAACCTACAATCACTATTAAAAACTTACATGTAGGGGCACCTGGGTGACTCAGTGGGTTAAAGTCTCTGCCTTTGGCTAGGGTCATGGCTCCAGGGTCCTGGGATCGAGCCCCGCATCAGGTTCTCTGCTCGGCAGGGAGCCTGCTTCCCTTCCTCTCTCTCTCTCTCTGTCTACTTGTAATCTCTGTCTGTCAAATAAATAAATCTAAAAAAAAATTTTTTTACATGTAAATGTTCTTGCTCTTTGGGCCAGCAATCCCCCTACTGAGAATTTTGCTCTCACTGCTTACAAACCATGTGAACTTGTACATACTGACAGATGTGCAAAATTCTGTTACTGGTGAATTCCTTGCAGCCTAAGCAAAAATGAGAAACCAACCCTAGCATTTATCTAGGGGGGCCTAGTTAAATAAAATGTGGCACATCCACAGGACAGAATTCTATGAAGCTGGGGAAAAAAGAATAAGAAAACTTTCTATGGTAGGGATGCCTGGGTGGCTCAGTCGGTTAAGTGTCTGACTTCAGCTCAGGTGATGATCTCATGGTCCTGGGATGGAGCCCTGGTCAGGCTCTCTGCTCAGTGGGGAGCCTGCTTGTCCCTCTGCTCTCTACCCCCTCCCTGGTTCATGCTCTCTCTCTCTCTCTCTCAAATAAATAAATAAAATCTTTAAAAAAGAGAGAGAGAGTGTGTGTGTGTGTTTTCTTTGCAATGTAGAAATACCTCTGGGATAGGTAGGGGAAAAAATGAAGAAGAAAAAAAAGAGATAGATGCAGAACAATGTTTATAATCTCCTGACTTTTGTATAAGACAAAGAGGGAAATAACTCTACACATTTGGATTTGCTCATATGTTCAAGTCATGGAAAGGATCTAAGAAACTAACAGAAGTGGTTGCCTATGGGGTGGGGGTGGGGTGGCAGGAACATGGTAGACGAGGACAGGGATGGGAACCAGAGTTCTCCATGTACACCTTTGTCTACAGTTTTGATTTTTAAGCCATCTTAGTGTTTCACATATTCAAAAAATAAATTAATGAAAAAATTAAATTCAGGTTGCCTTCAAAAAAAAGAGAAGAAAAAGAATTTGAGGAAGCATCAAATTACTAGCCTGTCTGGAAAAGCCAATATTTAGGTCAGACCCTGTCTCCACTTCGCCCAGCCACTTGTCTCAATGTGGGGGACAAACTCTGTCACATGGGTCATAGTCCAGAGCCTCCCGTGGGACAACCCATACCAGCTGAGGCCATGCTATTGCATAGTTCCTTCATTCTCTCTCTTCTGCTTTCCTCTCCTCCTCTTTTCAAATTTATGAACCCCATTTTGCTGATGGGGTAACTGAGGCACAGAGAGGTGAAGGACTTTCCCAAAAATCACACAGCTGGCAAGGGATGTACCCTTGACCCCAGGCTGTTTGATTCTAAACATTGGGCCACTACACTGCATTACTGTACTGATTTATTTATTTACATTGTTTACTTAACTATTTTGGTTATTGTGTACTTCCTCCCACTAAAATACAAGCTCCTTGAGAATATGGATTTTTGTTTTGTTCAGTCCACAGCTGTATCCCCCAAGACCTAGAGAAGTCCGGGGCTATATTAGGTCCTCAAATATTTATTAAATTATATAGCTCCTGTGACTTCAAGCCCTTCTTTCTGGATTTAAGGGGAAAACAAAAAATTTTTTAAGATTTTATTTATTTATTTGAGACAGAGCGAGAGAGAGAGAACACAAGCCATGAGAAGAGGCAGAGGGAGAAGCAGACTCCCCAGGTGAGCAGGGAGCCTGACTTTGGATTTGATCCCAGGACCCGGAGATCATGACCTGCACCAAAAGCAAGAGTTGGACGTCTAACGGACCCCAGGGAAAACAAATTGTAATAAGGGTAGATTGGTTATGCAGCTTTCACCGAGCAAATAAGAACCTTCTTGACTCTGTTCTGCAGTAAGCGGGATACAATATATTTAAGGCACACGGTGATTGTTTACAATATTCGGCTTCCGATTTAGAACCGAGAGTGTCACGCAGCTGTGTAATTGCTCACTAAGATAATAATCTGGCATTCTGGATGCCGGAATTTGCAGTGATGCTGTCAAGGCCTTCCCAGAGACATTCGAAGCTGGGAGAAGACCTAGATGAATCTGGTGGAAAGTGCATGGGAGTTCATGGCCAGCATCATGTGTTATTACAGTCTGCTACTGCTTGTTGTGACTTCAGGGGGCTCCCAAAATAGCACCTCATCTAACCTCTGAACTGCTTGAGGGGAAATAGACAACAACAACAAAAAGACAGAAGGAAACCAAAACATCATGCTTACGGCTAAGAAAACTGACATTGCAGAATGTGTGGCTTGGATTTAAGAGAGAAATATTTTCTTAATACTAAACCCCAGAACTAGGCAAACTCACCCATGGATGACTACAGACCTCCCCAGGCAGGGCCTTGGCTTTAAACTTATGCCGTGAAGGGGCGTCTGGGTGGCTCAGTCGGTTAAGCATCTACCCCGGGATCGAGCCCCACATCAGGTTCCCCATTTAGTTGGGAGTCAGCTTCTCCTTCTGTCCCTCCACAACACGCCCCCTCCCCCAACTCATGAGCTCTGTCTCTCTCTGAAACAAATAAATTCTTTAAGTAAAACAAACAAACAAACAAAAACAAAACCTATAGCATGAAGGAACAGAGCAAGATACACATTCTCTCTAGGTCCACCAGCTCCGAAGATGATTACAGAGGGAAGGGTTGGCTACTCTATCGAGATGTGGGTATTCTAAACCTGATGTGGGAAACAAAGGCAAATGAAAAATGAAATTTACTTACTACTTACAGCCCACTGACAAGGCCTTGAAACAGACAGAGTGACATTCCTCTAGGAACTCAGCTGCCTCCATGTTAATAATTTGTTAAGGATGAAAAGCAATCTTAGCCCAACCCCCCAAGACCCTGAGTCTACTTCTGCATAAAAATTCCTTTGGAAACTTCCTTTATTTCTACCCCCCACCAAGATACATGTTAGCAAACATCCCCCAAGCACATGACCCACCAAGATACATCTGAAGGGTCTCAAGACCCATATTGTACTAGACAGTCATAAACGACCTTTCCCCAACAATAGCTAGCCTCCTCAAGGTACTGGAAACCTTGCTTCCAATATTCCTTAGAGATTTTTGCTATCCTTAACCCCCTCCCAACCTGAGAGTATATAACGGGCCACTCTTCATGACCCAGTGCAGCTCCTTCTGCCCATGGGTCCTGTCTTGGTGCTTTCATAAAGCCACCGTTTTGCACCAAAGATGTCTCGAGAATTTTTTCATGGTTGTTGGCTCCAAACCCCAACATCTTTCCTACATCAAACCCACTAGCTACTCAAGTCACTGCATCTCCCCAAGGAAAGAGTGAGTGAGAGTGCAGAGATGGGCAGAGTATCACATGGTGGATAACCCCTCCAATGGAAGGAAGTGTTAAGAGTGTGGATGACATTTAACTCCAACAGCAGTGTCCCAGGGGCCACTGGACTACTCTCAAAAGAACCTCAATTACATTTCCGCCTTATGAATTTGGTGTTACAGAATATGCAGTAATCTCCTACAGCTACCATGCTGTCTTGTAGTTACCACAGCTAAAACTGGATTGAAATCTTAGAATTTTCCAGTCAAAATCAAAACTTCAAAGTTAAGCCAGTCTGCTGCTCTCCTTTTTGCAGATCTTGAGACTGAGCCTCAGAGACGTGGTGGGATATGTTGTCCTATCACAGAAATGCAGTCAGGTCACCCAGACCCAGAACTGGAAGCCTTGTTCTTTTTTTTTTTTTTTTTTTTTAATCTCAAGCCACAGCCTTTATCTATCCAATGGCCTGTTTTTCTGCTTGTCATCAAATTGTCCCTCATGTCAAAAAAGAGAAGGAAAGGAAAACCTACCCCAATAATGAGAAACAAAAATATAATATACATGTCTATGTCATGGCCAAGAATATGCAGTGGGGCTATGAAGTGTTTCTGGAGAACACAGAAGTGATTTTTCTAAATGATGGAAGATGAGGGCCTCGTCAACTCTTACTGTGCCTTTTGTGCTTTGATACTCCCCACTGAAATCTTTTATCTACCCAAGTCCGTGGTACTATAGTTAGCTAAGTCTTTCTGTTCAGGGAGACTTAGCTTTCTACTGCCATAAAATTCAAGAGAACTAGGCAGATTTTTATGGGAACACAAGCTCAGTATCCTAATGACGTCTGTTTTAAATTATTTATGCACAGCTCAAACCTCCTAGGCATTGTTTAAAAAAAAAATCCTACATTATTATGAATCACATGAGCTCATTCTCAATGAATGGTAAAAGAAATGAGTGTTATCTTCAGAAACCTGAAGGAGAGGGACATCTTATTTCAAAATTCTTTCATTTCCTACAATGCAATGTGTACGTAGGGATAGCTAGAAATAGGGCCCAATATAAAGATCATAAATCATCATGTCTGAAATAGAAATAAAGAATATATTCAACATTATAATAGTATAGTGTAATAATAGCAATGATTTTTTATTCTGTATATCCATAATTACTGCAGAAGTCATCCAATTTATTTGTTTATTCCTATGCTTACTATAAAAAGCTAATGGTATATTTTAAATTATAGAAAGTTTAGGTGGGTACAGAAACTTTCTATGGGGCTCCTGGGTGGCTCAGTTGGTTAAGCTCCAACCCTTGATTTTGGTTCAGGTCATGATCTCAGGGTCATGAGATGGAGCCCCCCATGGGGGCTCTGAACTCAGTGGGGAGTCTGCTGGGAGTCTTCCTCTCCCTCTGCCCCTTCCCCTGGGCTCACATTCTGTCTCTCTCCCAAATAAATAAATAAGTCCTAAAAATAAAATAAGGAGTGCCTGGGTGGCTCAGTGAGTTAAAACCTCTGCCTTCAGCTCAGGTCATGATCCCAGGGTCCTGGGATGGAGCCCCGCATCAGGCTCTCTGCTCAGCAGGGAGCCTGCTTCCTTTCCTCTCTCTCTGCCTGCCTCTCTGCCTACTTGTGATCTCTGTCAAATAAATAAATAAAATCTTAAAAAAATAAAAATAAAAATAAATAATATTCCTGATCTTGCCGGGGGCGCCTGGGTGGCTCAGTGGGTTAAAGCCTCTGCCTTCAGCTCAGGTCATGATCCCAGGGTCCCAGGGTCGAGCCCCGCATCGGGCTCTCTGCTCAATGGGGAGCCTGCTTCCTCCTCTCTCTGTCTGCCTCTCTGCCTGCTTGTGATCTCTCTCTCTCTCTGTCAAATAAATAAATAAATAAATAATAAAAATAATAATGTTTAAAAAAAAATGACTTGCCCGTGTTACAGCTCAAGCAGCAGCCTTGAACTATGACCGGTGGGATGGATGTGCGTGTGGCTGTGATGTTGGGGACCCACATGCTTCTGTGTGCTTGCTTCGGGCTCCCCAAGTAGGTCAGGTCATTACGGGGATGGTTACATGCTGCAGCACGAGGGCAATGTGGTTGCTAAAGAAGTGAAACCCTCACCTGACAAAGTACAGGCTCTCCCAGCAAATTCAGGTCACTGTATTGTGGAAATGCACTGTCATGTCTTTTTTTATTGGACTGTATGGCAATTGTCGCAATCAGATATCTGTAACCGAGAGAACTAGTCCACGGGCCTGGCAATCCTGAATTGTAAAGCTATTGCTCATTGCCTAGAAAGAGAAAAAAATGCTTTTAGACCTCACCACTGTCGGGTGGGATAGGTTGGGATATTTCTCAGTGTAGTGTAAGGAGGACCTCAAGAGAGGGGTCCCCAGGAATATGGATCTCCCATAGTGACTAACAACATACCAGAAAACCCTAGAAGCTGCACTGGCTTATGCCAACCCAGCATCTTCTAGGGTCATTCTCCTCAGTAACAATAACAATAATAATAGTTAACACTCATTTAGCAATTACTTTGTGCCAGGAACTGTTTTAATGGGCTTACATATATCTAACTCATTTAACTTCACAATTTACTCTATGCAGTAAGTTTACTAATATTACACCTAATTTACAATTGGAGAAACGGAGGCACAATGAGAGGTGCCTTGGCCATGATCATAGTCACTAAATGGCAATATATGCTCCGGATTCCTTGTACTTTCCCTTCCCAGGTAGAGAAACTGTTTTAATGTGTTACCCCTTATTGGTACACATGGATACAGGCCCATACGGACCATCCTCTTACCTGAGTACTTTAGCAAAGCAGGCCTTCAAGTTAATTGGTCAAGTAATAAAGATCTAATGTGAGAGCTTCCAAATCAGTTCAGTTCTTCCAGATTTCGTCCTTTTACACTCATATTACTATTTTTTAAAGATTGATTTGTTTTTTTGAGAGGAGGAGGCGGGGGAGGGCAGAGGAAAAGAGAAACTAAGAAACCTATCTAACACAGCCATCTCATGACCCTGAGATCATGACCTGAGCTGAAACCAAAAGTCAGACACTTAATCGAGGGCACCATCCAGGCATCCACACTCATATTTTTTATGCTGACGTATTTTACTTGAAAAAGCAGCGGGGGGGGGGGGGGGGTTGTGGGGTTTTTTTTTAAAGATTTTATTTATTTATTTGACTGACAGAGATCACAAGTAGGCAGAGAGGCAGGCATAGAGAGAGGGAAGGAGGCTCCCCGCTGAGCAGAGAGCCTGATGCGGGGCTCGATCCCAGGACCCGGAGATCATGACCAAGCAGAAAGCAGGCTTTAACCCACTGAGCCACCCAGGCACCCCCAAACAGGTTTTTTTTTTAAGGAGTTTACTTTAAATTGCAGATATCATGATGTTTCACCCCTAAATACTTCAGTATGCAACTCAAAAAAATGAGTACATCCTACAAAACCAAAAGAAATACTCATCATGCTTAACATACCACAATACTAATCATCTTAATGAGTTTTAACATCATTTATGACCCAGGCCATATCCCAATTTCCATGATTGTTCCCCAAATAGATTTCATCATGGTTCAAAACTGTTCCCATTGGGCTCTAATCCAGGACCACATGTCCCGTCGGTGCTTGGGTCCCTCAATTTCTTTTCCTCTGTAACAACCTCTGTCTTTGTGATTGCTGAGAGTTTAGGGTGGTGGACCCATAGAATGTTTTACCTTTGAGATTTGCCTGAAGGCTCTGTCACAGTATTTAGTTTGTTCTTACATCTTCCATTTACTACCTGCATTTTAGATACTCTTCTGATACTTAGAAAGGCAAAAAAATATATCAAGTCCGCAGTCGTAACAGCCTAGAAAGAAGTCTCTGAAGACTGAAGAGGGGCATGAGCAGAAACAAATGACTAAAGAAACATTTTGGGGTTCTTTCTAGACTTAGTTCATTTGGGTGATAGGTGGATGAATGACCACAAGTACCTGAGAGTAGAAAAAAGAACAGCCTCAACAACTTTCGTTCGGAGTAAGGACGAGGCACTGTAGGCATAAGGCAACTTTGTGACATGGACGCCAACAGGCACAGTAGGATTTGGGGTTTTTGCCTAACAGGCTTTATCACATTAGGTGGGGTTTGGTGATACAAGTTCTGATTGGAGACTCCAATCTTTGCAGAGTCAAAGTGTAAAAGAGCCAGGCTTAGTTGCTTAGGCAACCAATAATGTGAGACGTGATGAGTCTTAAATTCAACTTGTTGTTAACTTGCAGTCATGAAAGTCTTTTGAAGCTTTGTTCCAAGACAACTCATTTGAATGCACTTTAAATGCTCAGGAAATGGCCCTGAAAAACATTTATTCAAGGCAGGTAAACAAAAGCTGTTTCTATGGTATTATTAAAATAGACTGGACACATTTCCAGATACCTCCTGCCTCCATCCACTCACCAAATACTCTATCCGCCTGCTTTTTCCAGGACCATGGACACGTCGCAGGTGTTCACGGGGGTGCAAAAACAAGCCACAATTCTTTGTGTCTCAAATAAAGTTACATTTGTTCTGAGCCCCCATTCACTCAGGAAATTCAAGTTCGTGGATTGTGGGAAGGTGGGGAGGCGGGAGGCAGGGAGAAGAGGTAATTCTTCTCCCTAGAGTCAGGAGAAAGACTGTCCCTGCCTTCAGGGATCTTTATATCTTATAGTAGAGGCAAAGAAAGAGGTTATTAAAATACAGCACACAGGGGCACCTGGATGGCTCAGTGCGTTAAAGCCTCTGCCTTCGGCTCAGGTCATGATCTCAGGGTCCTGGGATCGAGCCCCACATCGGGCTCTCTGCTCCGTGGGGAGCCTGCTGCCTCCTCTCTCTCTGCCTGCCTCTCTGCCTAGTTGTGATTTCTCTCTGTCAAATAAATAAAATATTTTAAAAAATAAAATTATATATATATATATATATATATATATATATATGCTGCCGAAGCGAACACAAAATAAAATAAAATAAAATACAGCACACAGGAGGGAGCCCTGCACTAGAAGCTAGGAAAGGTTCTTCTGCAGGAAGTGGTTCTGAACGCTGAAATGACACTCACGACCTATGTACCAGGCACTGTTCAAGCAAAGTATTTTGTAGCTATCGATATGCAGTGGGGCTAAGATCAGAGCCCAGGCAGTCTGGCTCCAAAATCCACACCCTAAATCCTTAGACTCTACAGAGACCTGAAGGGTCTGCATGGGCTTGCCACAGCAAAGTGTAGGTGCCCGCGGGCGGGGTAAGGCAGACGCGGTGTGCAGGCGCCCTGGGAGGCGTCAGGAATGGGCAAGCTAGAGCTCAGCTCCCTGACACGACCCAGCTGAGGCTCCAGCAGCTCTGCCAGGGTACTGACCGGGGAAGGGGACTCCCAGGATACTGACCCTTGCTTCCCTAATGCTGTGGAAAGTGATCAAGTGAGGGCGGCTGACTCGGGTAATGAAAGGATTCTAGAAAATTCCTCTCAAAAGTAAATCTTTGCTCACAACGCCAGATGCTGGCAAGGTATAAGGCAACAGGAACTCTCATTCATTGTTGGTGGGAATGCAAAATGGTACAGTCGCTCTGGACACAGTTTAGACAAAGCTAAACATACTCTTTTTAAAAAGGTGGGGGGGGGCACCTGGGTGACTCAGTGGGTTAAAGCCTCTGCCTTCGGCTCAGGTCATGATCCCAGGGTCCTGGGATCGAGCCCCACGTAGGACTCTCTGCCCAGCGGGGAGACCGCTTCCTCCTCTCTCTCTCTCTCTGCCTGCCTCTCTGCCTCCTTGTGATCTCTGTCTGTCAAATAAATAAATAAAATTAAAAAAAAAAAAGATTTTATTTGTGGGGCACCTGGGTGGTTCAGCTCATGATCCCAAGGTCCTGGGACGGAGCCCCACCTAGGGCTCTGCTCAGCAGGGAGTCTTTTTCTGCTTCTGCCTCTGCCCCTTCCCACTGCTCATGTGGGCTCTCTCTCTCTCAAATAAATAAATGAAATCTTTAATAGATATACCTTTTAAAAAATATTTTATTTATTTATTTGAGAGCCAGAACGAGAGAGAGCACAAACAGGGAGGAGAGGCAGAGGGAGAAGGAGAAGCAAGCAGGGAGCCCTACGTGGGTCTCGATCCCAAACCTCTGGGACCATGACCTGAGCCAAGGAAGACACTTAACCGACTGAGCCACCGAGGTGCCCCAGAGCTAACCATACTCTCACCACATGACCCAGCAGTCATGCTCCATGGTATTTCCCCAAAGGAGCTCAAAACTTCATGTGTACACAAAACCTGCCCATAGATGTTTCTAGCAGCTTTATTCCTACTTGCCAAACCTCGGAAGCAACCCAGAGGTCCTTCAGTAGGTGAGTGGTTAAATAAACTGGGGCAGGAGCAGACCAAGGAATATTATTCGGGGCTACAAAGGGAATGAGCGATCAAGTCATGAAAAGGCAGAGAGGAAACAAACGCGTCTTACCGAGTGAAAGAAGCCAATCTGCAAAGGCCACATGCTGAATGATTTCAGCTGCTGACATTCTGGAAGCAGTAAAAAGGTCCATGGTGGCCAAGGGTCAGGGGGAGAGAAGGTTGTGTAGGCAGCCCACAGGGGAGTTTTAGGATAGCGAAACTACTCTGTATCATACTATAATGGTGGATACATGTCATTATATATTTTTCCAAACCCATGGAATGTACGACCCCAAGGATGACCTGTAAAGTGAACTATGGACTCTGGGTGATCACGACCCACAGTCATTAGTTATAACAAATGCACCATTCTGATGAAGGATGTTGATAATGGGGAAAGGTGTGCTCGAGTTGGGGGCAAGGGAGATGTGGGGAAAAATCTCTGTACCTTCTACTCAACTTTGTTATGAATCTAAAACTGCTCGAAAAAAGAAAGTCTTTTTTTTTTTTTTAATAAGTCTTATGCAACCTTCTGTCAATTGGATTTTGATGACCACGCCTCTCTTCTAGAACGGCTTTATGCCCTGCCAAGAGATAATCCCTGCTCGGATCTGTTGTACCTTCCACCGTAAAATCTGATTGCTTTTCTCCTACCCTGACTCTAGCGAGGCAGGAGGCCGCCCTAGGGAGAGGCTTGGGGCAGAGCAGGACACAAGGATGACAATGTGCCGTTGGAATGAGATCAGAATCTCCGCTGCAAGGTATCACTGGCCTCCCTTTGACGACATGTTCTCTCCGCTCTACTGGGAGCGTCCTGGGCTTTTGCACTCAAAGGGCTTTGTGCGTCATGGGCTATGAAAAGCAGCCTGGAATATTAAAACGCTCCACTGACTTCCAAGATGTCAATTACCGGCCTTCTGTGAGTGAAATAAAGGCTAAGGCTGTCTCGGGGACATCCAGCCAAATCAACGTGCTCTCATCTTCATATTCATCAGATGTTCTCCGTTGGGGCCGAATTGCGATCTTTGGGGACTGCTTTTTCTCTTGCTGAGTCTGGCAGGCTCAGCCTCAAATTCAGACGCAGCTAACCGCCAGGGCTCTGGGTCAATGGCCCAAAGTCTCCAGCCGAGAGCCTGGCACCGAGCCTTGCCCGACAGTAGGTTCCGCTCGTAAAGGAAAGCAGAGCCCGCGGTCAGTCCTCGTGTGACAGCTCCTTTCAACCCGACTGCTCTGCTTTTGTGTGACTTGACATTATTTATTCCTCAGAGAGGGAATGAGTGACTCACAAGATCTTGTGATTCACAGAGCCTCTCGCAGAGCTAGGCAGATGGCAAGTGGAGAGCTGGGACGAGAGAAAGGATGACAGGAGGGTGAGGGCCGCTCTGGTCCCTCTGAAGTCATCAGAGATGTCCCCCTCCACCCCCCCCCCCGAAAACTGCTCCACCAGGAAACCAGCCAGACCCCCTTTTACCCAGCAGGGAAGAGGCGGTTGGGAGGGACACTGAAGCTCCCTGTGGTGAGGATCTAGAGTTCATCTCCCCCTGCCCCCCCCCGCCCATCCCCCCCCCACAAGACCTCACCCCTGCCCATGGAGAGCCTGCTTTCCAGCCAGGGAACTATGTACAATGCTTTCCCCTTCCACCCCTACTCTGCTTGCCTGGATCCCTCGCCCTCCCTTCCTGCCCAAATCTCTTTCTGTACCTGCGTCTTGTCCTGTTGTCCTTGTCCTTGTCTCTTCTGCCCAGTGAGGCTATTGATGACATATGTAATGCAGAGGTTAAGGGCATGGGCAAGGCCAAGCCACTAAGGTCTGAGTCCTGGCTGTGCCAATTCTCAGCTATGACCTTGGCCAGGTTGGTTACCTTCTCTGGGCACATGCATGCATGATACGTACATATGCTCACACACATACGCATCATAAGTACCCATTGCAGAGCCACTGAGAGCCCAGCAAGTGCGAAAGTAAACTTGAATCCGGTAGGGCTGCCAGGAGGAGGTGACCCCCAGGCCCAATCTTTAGGAATGAGTGAGAAAGGGGTAGAGAAGCAGAGGAAGGCTGAAATGCTGGCACAGGCAAAAGCAAAACCATGAGAAGAGAGAACATCAGTCACTCCGTAGAGCCCCAGGGAAGTTGGGGGGGCGGCACAGATAGATGTGTTAGAGACTCAGACAGGAGCTGAATCATACAGGCCCTGCTAATGAATGTGGATATTGCCTAAGGCCAGTGCAGGGAAATGGAAAGAGTTCAAGTTGGAGCCTGCTGTGAACATTTTGGCACTTTCTAGAGCACCACATTTTTCATAGCATTAGCCAATGATAATCTCTGTGGTCATGAGCCTGAAGCCCCATAGGGTGCTGAAGAAAAGCCTGAAAAAGGACTCTGTTCAGCGTCACAGTCTTCTAGGGCCAAAGATATTTTATTGTACCCTAATTCTTTGGGAAATGATAAATTCTTTCTGGAAAGCAGCTATGCCTTTTTTTTTTTAATCACTAAAAGCATCTAGAACAATATGTAGGTATAGCAGATTTGTCCAACAAATAGTGAAGGGAAATTCATATAATCCCTACACATTATATATTGGTAATCTCTGGTTATTTGAGGCAATTAACTGACCATTCTGCTGGAAAGTGGAATCGAGGATTGGGACATGGACTTGATTTTAACGAGATGTTAAAGGAAAAATGTCCCCCTAGGGCATTTGCGGGACGTTAGACTTCTGCGTAATGGGGACGCTGTTCATGTTTTTCAATAAAACCAGTTAGAAAGCTTTTCCTTTGGTACCACAAAATGGCAGAGGTTAAACTCCTGACTTGTGGTAACACAAGGTGAAACTAGCAATAGAATGATATCCCCTTTCACTTGGAAAAGGAAAAGGGGGTGAAAAGAAACTGGCAAATTGCAAAGAGTAATGCAGTCTGGGGGATATACTAGGGAACACTGAGCCTCCAAAACCACAGTGTCTTGACAAGCAGCCTTTGGATCCGGGCTCATCCATTCATTCATTCATTCCACTGCTATTTCGGAGCCCCTCCCGTATCTGGCATGCTAGGTATACGACAATGAACAAAACAGATATCATCTCCTTCTGTAGCTCAAGAACATTACATGGAGGCAGAGCAAACAGGCTTTGAAAAAAATAAGCTCAAAAATAAGTATATAAGAACAATGCATGATACGCGGCGTGGAAGAAAATAGGGACTCCTGGTATGAACGAGAAGGGAAACCTACTTTCTGCTGGATGGGGGTCAAGGCAGGCTTCCTGAGGAAGAGTCAGAGAGGGATGAGTAGGAAAAAGCCAGGACAGGACTGATGCGGAGACGACTTCAGGCAGGGGGAGGTTCCATGCCAGACCTCAGGGGACAGAGCTGAGAGAACTTGAGGAACCGAAGGGAAGAATAGAAAGGAGGCAGGAGTGGGTGGTGGAGGGGCCAGCGAGGGGATAAGCACCGTGGTGGGGCTGACGCCAGAGGCATAGAGACCAGCTGGGATAGTAGGAGATGGTGAGAAATGCCGGAGCCTTCTACTTGGTTTGCAACCTGTCTTCCAACTCAACACACTCTCTAAGCCCCAGTGCCCTGATCCCGGGTAGAATCCCGACTAGGGTCAGGGTGAGCGATACAGATGACAAAGGCACACAGCAGCTTCCCTTGTCAGACGTCCAGAGTGGCAGGAAGCCCGAGCACGTGGACAGAGAACAAGAGAAAGAAAAGGCTTGGGAACCAAGCTGACCTGGCTCTCACTCCAGGCTCCCAGCATGGCCTTGCACCACTCCATCTATTAAATGAGGGTAACGGTACTCATTCTAAAGGTCCTAAAAAAGGATTGCATGGGGATGGGTGAAATGGATGAAAGTGGGCAAACAGTACAGACTTTAGTTATAAAATAAATCACAGGCATTTAGTGTACAGCAATGGCGACGATAGTTAATAACATTGCATTGCACATTTGAAAGGAGCGAGGGAAGCCTAAGAAACAGGCAACCCTTGATCTCAGGGTGTTGAGTTCGAGCCCTACCTTGGGTGTAGAGATCACTTAAATAAGTAAGTAAGTAAGTAAGTAAATAAGTAAGCAAGTAAGTAAATAAATAAATAAATAAAACCTCTTTTAAAAAGTTGCTAGATCTTAAACGTCTTCATCCTAAGGGGAAAAATCGGGGTGGGGGAGGGGATTACTGTATAGTGAGGGATGTTACCTAGGGTTATCGTGGTGATCCTTTCACAATGTATACAAATATCTAATCATTATGTTATACATCTAAAGTTGATACAATGATATATGTCAGTTATACCTCCATAAAAAACGAACAAGAAAGGCATGCCTGTAAGTGGAAGTAAACACTTGACCTAGGGGCAGCATTCCGTAGATGGTTGTTGCCGGTTCTCTGGGATGAAAGGAGTTAACGTGAACCCCACCGAGAAGGCAGAACCTACTAGGTGTCGGAACTCCGAGTGAGGCGGGAGTCTCCGAGAGCCGGATCTCAGCCTGAGCAGCTGCGGGTGGGCGCTGATGTCACCCCCAGAGAAAGGAGCCGCAGCGGGGGTGGGGTGCGCTCGCACAGCGAGCAGAGGGGCGGAGCCAGAGGAGGAAGCCGCGGCCCGGGCAGCTGCGCAGGAGGCGGGGACCGGGCGGCGGGGAGAGGGGAGCGGCGAGCCTGCGGCCGCGGGGCGCGGGGACGGCGCCGGGAGGCGGGAGCAGTCCGGCTGCGGCGGCGATCGCGGGAGGAGGCGGGCTCCGCTGGGCTGGGCGGGCGCCCGGGCGCGGCGAGCTCGGGATCCCTACCTGCGCAGGTGAGCTCGCCCCGCGTGACAGCTGGAGGCACGGCGAGGAGCTGGGGGGTGGAGGGGATGGGGAACGGCTCCTCTGCCGCTTTACTGCCGGGGTCCTCAGGGGCGGGGGGGGGGGGACGGGGGGAATCCACAATCGTCCCTGTCACTCCCTCCTGGCCTGGCTCGAGCTCCGGCCCAGGTCCGGCAAGCGTGGGGGGCTCGGGGTCGTGCAGGAGGCCTGAGGCTGGAGATGGGCGACGCCTGCGGGCTGATGGCCGGCTTCCCTCCCCCGCCACCAGGAAGTGCCGCGACCCCGTCAGCTGTCCCTCTGAGCACGCGCCTGTCCCCGTCCTGCCGCAGGCCTCCCACCCCCTGCCCTGGTGTCGGCGTTCCTGCAGCCCCAACCACTGAAAAAGTGAAGGGACCCCAAGCCCGACTGGGGCATGGTGGCGGGAGCTGCACCCAGATGGCAAGACCCTCCCAGGAGGCTTGCTCAGATGTGGACCGGGGATTCAGTGAGTGTGAGGGGCCCTGACCACCAGAGCTGAGACATGGAACCTTTGCTCCCTGGTTTGAGGCAGCCGCCTAATGCCTGAGCCAAGATGATCTAATTTGGCTTTAGGTCAGCAAAAACTTCCTGGAGCTCATCAAGAAATAGGGTCAGTCTGAGGACAATGTTGCCCTTTACTGTTCATTGTGGCCATTGTTGGTAGAGGTGGGGTTGGGAGGGTTCATGATCCACCTGGAAACATGCCGGTCATTGCCAAATCACTTTTCTGAGCCATGTGGTACCAATAATTCGTTCTCTCCTTTGGGTACCACCCCCTTATCAACTATTCCTTCTCAGTCATTTCCTTAGCCTGTTTTGTTTCCTTTTTCTTCTCTTCTTGCTATTCCCTTGGCCTCAATGTTAACATTTTCCAATACTCTTTGTAGACAACTTTATTCGTTTCTTGCTTTACCTCTCATCTTTATGACAGCAGCTCCCAGATTCCTGTTCCCTGCCTATCCCTAATCTGTAACTCCAGAACCAGATTATCAAATATTCTCATTCCTACTGGCTAATTCCAATCTATGCCCCCACAGGCACCAAATCCCACATTTCCAAACTCAAATTGATCATCGCTATCCTTCCCCAAGGTCTTGGTTTGGGTTCCTTGGCTGGACTGTTACAGCACCTTCCAAACTGGTCTTCCTGACTCCGAGTCCATCCATCCCTTGAAAACTCAACAGTCTTACTCTTTTGTGTCTTCAGAACTAACCCGAGAGAATAGAACTTTCTTCCTCTCCTTCCTTAGTACCCTGTATACCTGTAAAGGAACCCTTTGTATGTTGGATAGCTGTTGACTGGTCTGTCTTCCCCTTTAGACCAGGAGCTCCTTCAACACCGATTTTTGTCTTCCCCGATCTTTGTATTCCCTGGCCTGGCACATAGTAGACACTCAATAAATATTTCTTCCAGTTAGTGACCTTGTAACAAATTGAAACCTTTTGTAGGACACAATTTTTAAGTAGTAAAACTGTACATGGTGTGTCATTTCACTCCAACCTAAATCCGATTTGTCCCTATAGTGAGTTAATGTGTGTGTGTTGGTGGGGGAGGAGCATTACAACATGAGTCTGCAGGTGGTTGGAGACTAAGACTAATGACAAAATGAAAGTAAGTTTTCCAAATTGCTGAGCGGATGCTAAGGGTGTTTTTAAGGTTGATCTCAAATTCAGCCGTAGTGACTGGATGTGACCTGGCCAGCATAATGACTCCCTTCTTCTTTCCTTAGACATCGAGTCAACGAGTAAGCTGAGCACAACCAACTAGAAGAGAATCAAAGACAGAGTCATCATGGCTTCAGTGTCAACTCACGGAAACCAAGATAAAGGCCACCATTTGCCACCACCAAGCAAGCAGGTATATTTTTAATTCGGAAGTCTGCCAACTGAAGAGGACCATCATGTAGGACTTTCCTTAAACCTCATCCTTGAGCAGTCGGTCTTACTGTGTTCAGTCTGGCACTTTGCTGGATGGGTTCAGAGACAATGGGATGGGGAAGAAATGTTTTGTTTTTGGGTTTTTTTTTTAGCTTCCTTGAAAAGGAGCCTTTTAAAATTTTATTTATAAAATCCTTTCTTTTCTCTTTCCTGTTGAGAATCCAGCCTAACTCACTCTTGTGTAGGCTGTCAGTGACTGAAGAAGTTTCCTTTGGCTCTCTTAATTGAATCTAACAGAATGATACATCATGCTTGTTTTTACATTTTGTTGCCAAGGCTAACCATACGAAGTATATATGCTGCTGACAGGTGTTCCTTAACTACTAAAGTAGCATTCAGCTCAGAACCGGAGCGTTAACAGGGGCACAGTCTTGCAAAGGGTAAAGAATGAATATTGTATGTTTCGGGGACACGTACATGAAGCAAAAAGAAAGTATTTTGGTGGAGTAGATGGAGTTCATGTTCTCTAGCGTCGACTTTTCCAGCTAAAAATGGTTTCATGAAGGAGGGGATGTTTAGGGAGCCAAGTTTAGGAGAGGCAAACACAAATGGTATCAAGTCACAAGGAAAATGTAGACACCCGAGTTGCCTCTGTGAAATAGAGAGCCATGAAACATGTATGGCTGTACAAGAAAGGATCACCAGAACTCCTCTGGGGAGACAGTGCAGAAGCATCATTCTTGACAGCAGTACTCACAATGGCTGTAGTGGTCAGGGTCCCTGACCCTGGATGTGGGTATATATATGTTTGGGGCGGATGAGGAAGGGAGGCGTTCCCTACCCCTGCCGCAGCCACTGGCAGAACCAAGAAGAGATATTGACACAGGGATAAGGAGTGCTTGCTGAGCAACTAAGGTAAGTGGAGAGGGGGAACAGCTCCTCTCACCGCCATGACTCACCCTGACCGCCATCATCTGTGCGCTGTGCTGTGGGGAGTTGTAAAGAAAGAAGATGGAGGTCTGCCTACTTGAGCTATTTGTAGGACTCTGAAGGCATAGATGTCACAGGGTCCTTCCACCTTATCATCATGCATATAAAGTGCTTAGCACAGTGCATGGGAAAGTGCTCAAGAAATAGTGACCATTGTCCACACTGACATCTACTACAAAGAGTCCAAAAAGGAACATGGGCAAAATCAGCAAGGGAAGACTCAAAAGCCAAAGAGCTGCATCTCAAGAAAAACACTAAATATCCAAGCGGTAAATGGCAGAGGTCCTGCATAAATAATTCACAAACAAGGAAGTACAAGTGTGACTTGTACAGCCAGGAACAAGTTAAATAAAATTTGTTTTTAAAAAAAATGAATGAACCACCCAGAGACGGATAAAATTATTTTCAAATCACATATCTGATAAGGGTCTAGTATTCACAATATACAAAGAGCTCTGACAACTCAACAACAAAAAGACAGACAGCCCAATTAAAAAAAAATGGGCAAAGGACTTAAATCAGTATTTCTCCAAGGAAAATATGTGAATGGCCAACAAGCAAATGAATAGATGATCGATGTCATTGGTCATTAGGGAAATGCAAATCAAAACCACAACGAGATACCATTTCGCAATCACTAGCATGACCATAATTCAAAACAGAAATGATTTCGTTTATTTACCTTAAATTAACTAAAAAAGTTATATTTTTAAAAATTTAATGTGCTAATTTGGAAAGGAACAGAAACAAAAGAGAAAACGAGAAGTGTTGACAAGAATGTGGAAAGGCTAGAACTCTCATACTCCGTTGGTGGGATCGTACAATGGTGCAGCTGCTGTGGAAAACAGTCTGGCAGTTCCTCAACAAATTAATCATAGAATTACCACATGGCCCAGCAGAATTGAGAACAGATGTTCAAACAAAACTCACACATCCATGTTCAGAGCAGCTCTACTCACAATAGCCAAAAGGTAGGAATGACCCAAATACCCATCAGTAGATGGCTGGATAAACAAAATGTGGTGTATCCATACAATGGAATATTCTAGAGCCACAGAAAGGAAATGAATTACAGACACGTGCTCCAGCATGGATGAACCATGAAAACATCATGCAAAGGGAGAGAAGACAGCCATGAAAGGAAACATAATGTATGATAGCACTTAGGTATCCATAGAGACTGAAAGCAGATTAGTGATTGCCAGGGAGCTAAGGGTTGGGGGAAGCAGGGAATGAGGAGAGGCTCTTTAATGAGTATGCAATTTCCTTTTGGGGTGACGAGAAATTTCTGGAACTAGACTGGGGTCATGGCTGTACAGCATTGTGGGTGTCCTTAGTGCGTGGATTGTGTACTTTAAAATGATTGAAATGACAAATACGAGGTTTTGTGTCTTTTACCACAATGAAAAAGTACGGAGCCACTGTATAACCCAAGATGACAACCGAGGTTCGTTGAGGGATTGCTTCAACCTGCGAGGAGAAGGGCATTGGGGCTGAAAAATACGTAGATTCTCAAACACATTAGTTATCAGAGAAATGCAGGTTAGAATAAAATAATTACATTGTACTTAGACTATCAACATTTAGAAAACTGGATAATGCCAGATATTCCAAAGTCTGCTCTTTACTCTGACCTGCTTCGAATCCAGCTTAACTAGCTCTCAGGCAAGCTCTGCAGGCACAGAGGAACATTCAGGAACTGCTGGTGTGAGTCGATACGGAGGCAGCCATTGGGGAGAGAACTCCAGTAAGACTGCGATCGGGAATACAAGTGTCCTCTATTTTCCTTCTAGGTATCCATCTACAGATGTTCTCACGGGAGACTGTAAGGAGACATGCTGGAGAATTAGTCAGCAGTTAGAACAGTAACAGCGGCAAGAACCGTTAGAACAGTGACCTCACAGCAGTTAGATCTTAAGCGCACAGAGCTGAGTTGAAAGCATTTTTTGAGTAATATTAAATATATAAAACAATGCCATTGGCATAAAAAAGATGTCCGTACCCACGACAATGACCATTGTATAACAACGCATGAGCCCCATTAAACCCCCGGAATGGCAGTGATGGGCAGAGGAGAAAAGGAACAGAGAATGTAGGCAAGCACGAGTGAATAATACATGTGCGCAAAAGGGGGAGAGTCATAAATGGTGGCAGTTAGTCCACATTATAGCGTATTGATAGGATAAAAAGAATACTACAGGTCTAGTAAAAAATGATCATGTCAACCATGTCAGTATTTCCACCAGATATTTTGTGCAGACCACTCACAAATGTGTAAAAGAACCTGTTAAGACAAAGTAGAGGGGTGCCTGGATGACTCAGTGGGTTAAAGCCTCTGCCTTCAGCTCAGGTCATGATCTCAGGGTCCTGGGATGGAGCCCTGCATCCGGCTCTTTGCTCATCAGGAAGCCTGCTTCCTCCTCTCTCTCTGCCTGCCTCTCCGCCTACTTGTGATCTCTGTCGTCAAATAAATAAAATCTTTAAAAAAGAAAGTAGAGTAGACAAATAAAAAGCAGTCCGTTGATGAGTTCATGGCCTTAAAATGCAAACAGAAGTAGAAATAGGTGAATCGGAATGCCCAGTCTGTAAATAACTATGCAGTCCCCAGCTCTGAGTGGGATCCTGGATACGTAAACATTGTGCCGGAGGGGAAATCTCTTCCTCACCCAGGAGGCAACACTGAGTTGGGTCCTAAGGATGCCAGGCAGGCAAGGCGGTGAGTATTCTTGCAGGGAGAGTGAGCTGTGTGGACAGAGGCTGGAGGTTGGAAAGAAACTCTGGTCTCAGCGGTCATTCATTCTGACTAGATATCCATTCCATGCTTGAGTCTGAATCACTCTGCTTCTCCCACTGGGATTCTTTCCTTGCCTAAACCCGCCCAGCGTTCGGGGTTGGAAGGCACTGGCTGAGACCGGTCCTGACTTCTGGCAGCCACGCAGCACACACGCTGGGGGGCCAGAGTCCAGAGTCCTCCCCGCACTCCTCTAGGGAAAACAGTGCACATGCTTTGCGCATGGTACAGGTCAACTCACCACACAACTTTCCTTACAGAGTCTGTTGTTTTGTCCGAAATCAAAACTGCACATCCACAGGGCAGAGATTTCGAAGATTATCCGAGAATGTCAAGAAGAAAGTTTCTGGAAGAGAGGTAATTGCTCCCCTCTTAATCTTCGTTAACACGATACTTGCCGCAATAAACGGCCCTCAGTGTCCCATTAGAATGATGGTAATGACTCACTTCTGAGCAGGGACTTTGCACTTCCTCTTGCCAGGCCTGCCTTATGTAAGACGAGGGTGTGAATTCACACTGTGCGTTTAAGTCTCTTCCAAGTTAAAAAATTCATGATCTGCCATTTGAAAATGTCATGATGGGGCCTACAGATATAGTCCCAGTGTTTTGCAGCATTAGGATAATGTATACTTTGAAATATGCATCTTGATTTCTCACATCAGTCAAGTTCAGTGTCAATGGATCGGAAAGGAACACTTTAGAACTTGATATTCATTATACATTATTATGATTTGTGCTCCTAGAAATGCATGGTGTGTGTGTGTGTTTTACAACCAATGAGTCAGTAACTTAAGTGAACACTAGAAGATTAACATTTCAGTATGACCCATTCATCTACCATCAGGTAGATAGGAATGGGGAAATCCATTGCTCTTTGAATTTTCTGGGTTGCTAGGAAGAGCTAGATGTTTATCTGCGCTCTCTGCTCTTGGAAGAAGTGTTGCATTTTGATAGAACTAGAAACTGCCTTTGCCAGACTAACTTGCCTGTTTTAAAAATCATAGCTCAACACCACCCATGTTTAACACGAGTATGATCATCTTGTAATCTTCAGAAAATAGACATCCCCAAATTGTGCAGCAAAGTATCACTCAAGACAAAAGCCAGGAAGGGTCCTAGATGGGGTATGACGGAGTTTACATAGGATTGAAAATTTACAAAGCCACAGCTCAAAGCAAACTCCCCAGTTCAACGGCTAAGTGGGCACACACGCCGGGATGCCCTTGCCGTAGGTCGTGCTCCGAATCTGGTGCATGGGGAGCACTCTGTAAAAGCAGATGGCAGGGAGGGAGTAGCATGGGGTTAGGTTTTATTCCCTTCATGCTGGGCTTCAGGTTGAGGGACTGGGGCAGATCTCAAGAAAATTCTGCCTGCGGCGTTTAATAAATATTTGTTGAATAAGTGAAATAACAAATGACTGAAAACTCGTTGCCCAGCGTATTGCATGGAACACTGGGTGAATTCCGGTACACTGAATTCTGGTACACTGAAAAGAAATTAAAAATTAAAAAACAAAACAAAACAAAACAAAAAAAAAAACACTCGTTGCCCAGGTAGATAAGAGAGAAAAAAAAAATCCCAGACTAATTTCCCATGACTTCTGGATGGGGTACCAAGCTTGGAAATAGCGATAATGAAAGACATTTCTCTTTTACAGCTTTGCCTTTTTCTCTTATGAGCATGCTTGCCACCCAAGGACTAGTACACCAAGGTAAGATTCTAGATCTATTGAACAATTAAACTTAAGAAAGCCCAGTTTTAACTGGTCCTCCTGGCAGCTTTTTGGCACTTGTCCTTTGTTTTTTGGTGAGGGATTTATTTATGCCGGTCTTTGCTAATTTTCAGACTAAGCCCCCCCCCCCCCCCCAAGATGTCCTCATCTCCAGGCTGAGTGTCTATAGTAGGTTACGTGGCAAAGGCAAATTAAAGGTGCAGGTGAACTTAAAAGTTGTTCATCAGCTGACCTTAAAAGAGAGAGATCATTCTGGATTATCTAGATGGGCCCAGTGTAATCAAAAGGCTCATAAAAAATGCAGGAGCGGATCAGAAGGCGGAAGCAGAGGGATGGCAGCACGAGAAGGGCTCGGTTCAACAGCACTGGCTGTGAAGACGGAGGCGGCGCCCATGAGTCCGCGGATGTGGCTGCCTCTAGAAGCTGGAAAGGCAAGAAACCCTCGAGCCTCCGGGAAGAAGGCAGCTCTGCTAATACCTTGATGTTAGCCCAGGACTATGGTCTGAATTCACATGGCGAACTCTTTAACACCCCATGCAATGGTATTAGGGGATGGGGTCTTTAGCGGGGAGATAGAGCCCTCATGAAGGGGGTTAGTGCCCTTGGAAAAGAGATCCCACCGAGCTCCCTAGCTCCTGCCATCCCCTGATGAAACAACAAGTCTGCGACCCCAAAGTGGACCCTCACCCAACCCTGCTGGCACCTGACCTTGGACTTAAGCCTCTAGAACTGAGAAATGAATTCCTGTTGTTTATAACCCCTCCTCCCAAGCCTGCCATATTTTGGTATGGCCACCCCAATGGACCGAGTCACCTAGGGAGACCTGTTTTGAGCTTCTGACCTCCAGCACTGTAAAGGAACAAATTTGTGTTGCTTTAAATCACAAAGTTTCTGGTAACTTGTCAGAGTCCAGGAAACAATGCCGTGCCTTTCTCTGTGCTGGAGTCCCTGTGTTTCCCTTGGGCTCTGCTACAGTTAGACAGAGTGTCTCCTTCAGAGGCGGGTTCCAGAGAGGAGATATGTGGCATGATGAGCGCTGCCCATCATGCCATTCATTGTGACGAGAGACAGAAAGGACACCCTGTCCAATCTGAACAACAAATCCAGAAACTAGGAGCCGCCCAGCGTCTCCCTACAGCCTCTTAGAGTTTTCCACGTTTCCCATCTAACTCTTGTCTTTCTTCTTATCTCCACCTGTAAGAGCCCCTTCAGGCATTGCTTTGGCCCCAGACAATAAGAAGGCACTTGACTTTGTTGAAGCTGTACTGAACACTGTTGATCACCAGGACTTTAAAAAGAGTATTATACCCAGCAAACGTGGGAGAAAATGTTCTAGTTCTTTCTGGGGTCTCAAAGACCATATATGTCATGTGTCTAGGAGAATCCCATCTCACTCAGTGTTACTCTTGTCTTTAAAGTTGATTTATTAAATATGGTTTCATTTTTTAAAAATTTATTATTTATTTTAGAGAAAGAGATCACGAGTGGGGAGATGGGCAGAGGGAGAGGGAGAGACATCCTCAAGCAGACTCCCCACTGAGCATTGAGCCTGACATAGAGCTCGATTCCAGGACCCTGAGATCATGCTCTGAGCCAAAATCAAGAGTTGGCCACCCAACTGACCAAGCCATCCAGGCACCCCTGATTTCACTTTTATAACCTGAAGATAGCCTTTTTATAGAAATATATTCATCAATCGGTAGCATGGATTTGTCAGACCATTTCTTTTTTTAAGATTTTATTTATTTATTTATTTGAGAGAGAGAGAGAGATCACAAGTAGGTAGAGAGGCAGGCAGAGAGAGAGGGGGAAGCAGGCTCCTTGCTGATGTGGGGCTCGATCCCCGGACCCTGAGATCATGACCTGAGCAGAAGGCAGAGGCTTAAACCACTGAGCCACCCAGGCACCCTGTCAGACCGTTTCTAACAAAAAAAAATATGGCCACGATATCTATAGGGATTATGTTTTATAGATACTAAATTGCTTAAAATCTATAGTCTCCCGTATGTGTGCAAATGTACTTTTCCAGGTTTGTGTATTAGTTTTCTGTGGCTGCTGTAATAAATTACCACAAGCATAGTGGCTTAAAGCAATACAAATTTATTATCTCACAGTTTCGGAGGTCGGAAATCCAGAATAGGTTTTGGTGGGCAGAAATCAAAGTACCAACAATGCTACCTTCCTTGGGACATGGGGGAGTTGGTCTGGGGCTTCCTTTCCCTTTCCAGCTTCTGGAGACCACCCACAATCCCTGGCTCATAGCCCCTTCCTCTGTCTGAAAAGCCAGCAACACTGAGGCAAGTTCTTGTCATTCTGCCATCTGTCTGGTTTGTCTCTGAATCCCTCTTCCACATTCAAGATGATTACATCTTGATTACATCGGGGCCACCCAAATGATCCAGGATAATCTTCCTATTTTAAAGTTATCTGGGGATACCTAGGTGGCTCAGTCGGTTGGGCATCTGCCTTAGCTTGGGTCATGCTCCCAGAGTCCTGGGATTGAGTCCTGCTCAGCGGGGAGCCTGCTTCTCCCTGTACCTGCTGCTCCTTCTGCTTGTGCTCTCTCTCTCTCTGACAAGTAAATAAAATCTTAAAAAAATAAATTAATTAAAATAAAATTATCTGATTAGCAACCTTAACTCCATTTTCTTTATAGTTTTCAGGGATTGGAATGTGGACATGTTTAGGAGATCATAACTCTGCCTACCACAGATTTTAATGTTTTCATGTAAAAATTAAGATCGATATGCTATGAATCTCTAAACTGAGACTTTGTGTTCAGTTACTTAAAAGGAGGAGGAGACGATGCCTAATTGCTTGGAACTAAGTTGTTAATTCTGCCTTTGCCTTAATAGCTTTTTTTTTTTTTTAAGATTTTATTTTTGGGGAATTTCCACACCCCGCATGGGGCTCAAACTTAAAATCCTGAGATCAAGAGTTGCATGTTCCACGGACTGTGCCAGCCGGGAGCCCCACCTTGATATCTTTATTTATTTATTAAAATTTTACTTATTCAGAGAGAGACCGCATGACTGTGAGAGAGCACGAGCTGGGGGAGAGGCAGTGAGCCATGGAGAGAACCCCAAGCCGACTCTGCTAAGCAGCGAGCCTGACATGGGTCTTGATCTCACGACCCAGAGCTCATGATCCGAACAGAAACCAAAAGGCGGCCTGCATCTAACTGAGCCACCCAGATGCTCCCCTGCCCACCCCCAACTTGGTATCTTTAAATCACTCTTGAATTTTCTGTTTCATATTCTTTTCCTACACATTTTGGCAAGCCAATACATGCTATTTGCCAAAAAAGGTGATTTGAGAGTTAAGCTCCATCAAGGACTGACTTTTAACTCTTTAAAAACCTTCTCTTTAATACCCAACTTTTGTAGCAACATGGACGGGACTGGAAGAGATTATGCTGAGCGAAATAAGTCAAGCAGAGAGAGTCAAGTATCATATGGTTTCACTTATTTGTGGAGCATAACAAAGAACATGGAGGACATGGGGAGATGGAGAGGAGAGGATGTTGAGGGAAACTGGAAGGGGAGATGAACCATGAGAGACTATGGACTCTGAAAAACAACCAGAGGGTTTTGAAGGGGGGTGGTGGTGGGAGGTTGAGGAACCAGGTGGTGGGTAATAGGGAGGGCACGTACGGCATGGAGCACTGGGTGTAGTGCAAAAACAATGAATACTGTTACGCTGAAAATAAATTAAAAAAAAAAAACACAAAAAACCTTCTCTTTAGATTGAGAATCTGTGCATATCTTAAATGTTGAAGATTACTTTATACTTTGTAAATCTGAATAAGTTATAAAATGAAATAATAATGTATTTCTGTATTGTTCCTTAGGTTATTTGGCATCTAACCCAAGATTTGGATCATTGCCCAAAGTTGCACGTAAGTTACAGAAGTTAAAAAAAAAATAATAATTTTTTTTTTTTTAAAGATGTTTATAGCAACTGGATATATGGATGTCAGGCCAACGAAATTGCATGAGTTGACGCTCTGAAAAATCAGTCTCCGTGTTTTTGTCTCTTTGCACTTCTTAGTTCATGTAGCACTTTCTGGTATAAGGCTGGGCAGTAGGGACCCCACCTTTGACAGGCTTCTTTAAAGCCTGGACCAAAGAGAGACCAACAACAGAGCCTCTGAATGATAGAACCATTACGGTTTTGAATTTTCTCCTTTTGGCCAGCTTTTTCAAAATATTTTCTATGACAGACCTAGCCAATGAATACTTTTCAAAAAGCAGGGACTTTCTAAAACTACATTAACCACAAACGTGGGGGCTCGTCTTATTCCACTCATTATACATAGACCTGTTAGGTACAAAGAGGATGCAGTCCAGTGTGTGGGCTGAAACCCCATTCCCAGCAAGAAGAGCAGGTTGAGTGTTTCTCCCCTGGGAGGTTCCCTCTGCCTCCTGACTGCTCCTCCCTGCAGGCAAGGTGGGTCGCGGCTCCCCCTTCTCTAACCCATTGAGAGAGTAAGGGGATTTTCTGCCAAGGAATTTGGAAGCTACCTATAGCCACAACCCACACCCCATCCCTTCCTTCTGTGGTGGCCTCAGACATTCATTTGCCCGCTGGGCCTCCCTCTGGCTGCCAGTCTCTGAGACAGCACCTTCTCATCCTCTATCCTGGCCCTTCTATACCACCAGCTCAAAACCGAGGAGATCAGAAAGTCTCCATTTCCCAATCCTGCTCTTTAATAGGAAGATTCACTGGCAGAGATTTTGTTCATTGATTTATCGTGGTACTTTTCACGTAAAAATTACTATGGTTCATGTAGAAAGTTCTAGAAGATAATTAATGGAGGAGATTCTGAACTTTTAAATGATCTGTCCTAACCTGCTTTTACAGTTGCAGGTGTCTTGGGATTTGCCCTTGGAAAGGCGTCATACATACGTGTATGCCAGAGCAAATTCCACTCCTTTGAAGACCAGCTACGTGGGGCTGGTTTTGGTCCAGGGCATAACAGGTTTGTAACTTTTTAAAAAAATGTTATTCAGTTCTTATTTTTAATTCCAGTACAGTTAACATACAATTGTTAGTTGTTAGTGTTAATCTAGTTAAACTAGTTAAACTAGTTAAACTAACTAATTGTTAGTGTGCAATCTAGTGATTGTCGGTGCTCGTCATGATAAGTGTCCTCTTACACCCCCACTGACCTCCCCTCTGGTAACCATCTGTTTATTCTCTAGAGCTGAGAGTGTTTCTTGGTTTGTCTCTCTCTCTCTCTCTCTCTCTCTCTCCTTTTCCTTTTGTTCATTTGTTTTGTTTCTGAAATTCCACATATGGGTGAAATCACATGGTCTTTGTCTTTCTCTGACTGACTGCTTTGTTCAGCATAATGCGCTCTCGCTCCATCCATGTCGTTGCAACAGGTTTGTGATCTTTTTGATTGAGGGATTGTAAAGAGAGGACTTACAACAAGTTAAACGAAGGCCCTTTCACCACTTAGAATAGTAAACAATTATCTAAGTATCCATATATTGGGAAAAAAACCTCTTTAACTCTCCATTTTTGAGTTGTTGCTATTCAAGTTCAATAATAATTATTTATTACTCAACTTAATTACCTATTTCATTTGCTCAACATTTCGTGAGCACCTATTGCGTTCAAGGCAATGTGCAGTAGAACGACTGCCTTCATCAGCAGACGTGGCTTCTGCCATCACAGGGCCATGCACAATGGGAAGAGGTTTCTCTGCTGCAGGACTTCTCAGAACCCTTCTAGGTTAATGTGTATCATGATTCTTATTCAGAGGTGTGAGCTCCATTAAGGACACATAAGGTGTCCTTAAGTCCAGAGTCCTAGACTTAAGGACATTCCCTCTGCATTTCGAGTACCTGGGTGGAAACCAGTTCCACCACTTACAAAGCTGGCTAACCTTGGAAAATTTCTCACACTCTCTCATCTTCAGTTTTCTCCTCTGTAGAAAATGGTGATCATAACTGTTTTCATGACACGTTATAAGGAATAGAAATGATTATTTAGGACAGTAAGTTCTCAGTGTATAAAAGTTATTTCTAAGAGAATATTTATAGGACTAGTGGTGGGGACACATTTCTCCAAAGACCCTCATTTGGCCCAGTGGATTCTATTCTAGAGGCAGCATGAAAACTGTGAAAACAATGGACATGAAGATCGTTATTGGCCCTTTTGGGGGGATGAAATTCTGGGAGTCTCTCACCAAGAAACAGCTTCTATTTTTCCTTTAAAAAATTAGACTTGTGAACTTTAATGTAGACAATGTCTCTTAGGGGATACCTGGGTGGCTCAGTTGGTTAAGCATCTGACTCTTGATTTCGGCTCAGATCATGATCTCGGGGTCATGGGATTAAGTCCCACACTGGGCTCATGCACTGCATGGAGTCTGCTTGAGATTCTCTCTCTCCCTCTCCCCTTTCCCCACTGCTCGAGCTCTCTCTGTCTCAAAAGAAAAGAAAGGAAAAGTCTCTCGACAATGTTGTGTTAAGACTAGACCTTCCAGTGTCAAAGCACAAACCTCTGTTTTTGCCTCCATTCTAGGCACTGCCTGCTCACCTGTGAGGAATGCAAAATTAAGCACGGATTACATGAGAAGGGAAGTTCGCAGCCTTCGGCTTCCTAAACTTCTATCTATGGCTTTTGATGTTTCTCAAACCTCTGAATTTGTACACATCTAAAATTTCCAGTGTACTTTAAAATAATATACGTAGAGTGGAACATTGTGATTTCTCGCACTCTTTTGAAATGCTTTCTGGGGAAGATTCGCAGTTGACTTGAGCAGTATGTGTTTGTCTATTTGAGAACATGTCCCGAGCACTCACACACTGAAAAAGAAATTATGCGGCACTCCATAACTTGCGTACAGCTGAGTTAAAAGATCTTAGGGTCTTCTCTGATCCAGTCTTTCACTCCGCATTTGTTCAGGGTTTTAAGATCTCTGAGGATGAGAGTGAGTGTTGAGGAACTTGGGAAGTCAAGCCCCACCCAAAACCAATGTAGATAGAGGTAGGAACACAGGGCACGAAAGAATGTGTCTTATAGGCTTGAGAAGTGCTTTCTAAAATGGAGGGACCAAGATTTTTAATTTAATAAAAAAAAATATTTCCCTTGAAAGAGTCAGAATCTGAATCTGCTGTCCTTTCAGTGACCCAGGTCACTTCATGCCGCGTCAGTGGTGAAGTTTTGGAAAAGCCTGCCCTCTTAAGTTACTTGTTTAGCCAATGGGTTCATGCTCAAGGTCAACACTAGAGAACGGCGTTCTTCTGTATACTGCTAGTGGCCTGTACATAAATACACACGACTTTCCACACTGCCTCTCCTCTCCCAAGGAACAGTTTGTTGATGGCAACAATCACTGGAAGAATTAATTCATGGAATGATAAACTTTTAGAGCTTAGAAGCAGCCAATCCAACCCCAAGCGGTGGATTCCCATCCTCCTACCAGATTTTTTGCATGAAAAAAAACAACCCACCAACCAACTAACCTCTTCCAATGGGGACCTTGTGTTTTATGGCAAGTTGTCAGAGCCCTACATAAAAATTTCCCCTGCATCTTTGCATTTTCTCGGGAAAATGCTTTCTGTATGTGTCACCATTTACATATTGGGCGTGTGTGTGAGCGTGTGAGTGTGTGTACATGTTTGTATTTTACATAATACATCTTGAAACCCATACCATGGAGGTAAAAAGGGAAATCTCACCAGAAGTTAAGAATTGATATAAAATATTTTATTTTAAATATCAAAAATAGTTGGGAGTTTTCGTTTTTACATGAACTTAAGTGTCTGAAATGGAGTGATTTTGACTTTGTCTCCTGGCTATTACATGGTGTGGTCTTTCAGTAGAGAAAGTGGTGTTTCTCTCCATCCGAGCACAGAGCCAACATCCTAGCTTCAGGGATGCACTTAAACTCCTGGTTTCGACAACTAGCAATTTGACTCTTTGTTCTCTCAGTGACTGGCAACAATTCAGAATGAGACACATTTATTTCCTGCGTGCCAGAAACTGATTTCCCAGGGATCAGAACATCTTCACATCGCTAAGCACAGCGAGTCGATGTTGAAATCAGTCTTGGGATACTGGGGAAAAAAAACGAATTATTGGTGAAAGGGCCCATTGTTTTCACAGCTGACATCTTCATCACTCTTCTGAATCCATTTGGATTTATGATTTGGGCTCTCTGCTTTTCCCAGGCAGGTAACTTATTTACTGAAACAGTTTATCACAGTGATCTTTCCTTTCACAGTGTGAAAGGAAATCAATAAAGAAAAAACTGGAAGGTCACTGAAGAAATCTCAAATTTTTTGCTGCATTATCTATCCCTTATGTTAGGAAGCACGTGTCTGAGGCAGAATGTCTGTTTCTTGTAGGAGGATGTGTCCAAGGAGTGGCATTTGTCTTTCAGCATTTAGAAGTTATCAACACTCATCAGCACCCTGGTCATCAGCTTGTGAAAGCAGCACTTTTATGATTGAAAAAAAAAAAAGATGTACTGTATATAACACTTAAATATTTTTTTTAAAGATTTTATTTATTTTCTGACAGAGAGAAATCACAACAAGGCAGAGAGGCAGGCAGAGAGAGAGAGAGAGGGAAGCAGGCTCCCCGCTGAGCAGAGAGCCCGATGCGGGACTCGATCCCAGGACCCTGAGATCATGACCTGAGCCGAAGGCAGCGGCTCAACCCACTGAGCCACCCAGGCGCCCCAACACTTAAATATTTTTTAAAATTCTCACTTAGCAAAGACATTCTCAGGGGCACCTGGGTGGCTCAGTCGGTTAAGCATCTGCCTTAGGCTTAGGTCATGATCTCAGTGTCCTGGGATCCAGCCCCACATTGGACTCCCTGCTCAGCAGGGAGCCTGCTTCCCCCTCTCCATCTGCCCCTCTGCCTGCTTCTCTGTCTGTCAAATAAATAACATCTTTTAAAAAATTATATTCTCAAAGAAAAATTATATTCTCTTCCCTTGCTGTCAGAATAGATGACTTATCTATTTTCTGCTAATATTATGAAAGTAATGAAATTTATCTTGAGTGACTTGATTAAAATAATGAAAATGTCAGGTAGACAATTTTCTTGATATTCAAATAATGCAATCTGTTAACTGACAAAATTTCTCCACTTTATTTTTTAAGATTTTATTTGTTTGTCAGAGAGAGAGAGCACAAGCAGGGGGAGCAGCAGGCAGAGGAGGAAGCAGGCTCCCTGCTGAGCAAGGAACCCAGTAGGCAGGACTCAATCCCAGGACCCTGGCTAGGATCATGACCTGAGCTGAACCCAGATGCTTAACCGACTGAGCCACCCAGGCATCCCAGATTTTTCCACCTTAGAACTCAACTACAGAATTCGATTTCATTGACATCGAAAGTTTGCAGAGATTTCAGTAATTAACCCAGAGGCAATAAAGAGCCCAGACCCAGACAGAGAACAGGACTGGGTGAATCTGGGCCGGGGCGGGGGGGTGAGTGGTTGGGCAATGCCAAACACTGGTATAGCGTTCACTTCCCACACACACAAATATGTGGGCCCACTGTTGCCAAATCCTCCCGCTTTTGAAAACAAATAAGCACAGGTTTTTATATGAGACATCCTAGTTTCTGTGTGTTCATCCTTTCGTATATTCGGTGACTGTGCTCCCAGTCAGCGCCTACACACTCTCCTAGATCCTGGAAATGGAGGAGTGAACACCACCAACAAAGCTGTTCTTATCACGAGTTTGTGGCTTGAAATCCAGTCCAACCGCCAGCCGCAGCAGGAATCCCTTCTGTGGTCTGGGCAGGTGAGATTCCAGGAGCCACGTACCTACCTTCCCCAGGGAGCAGACGCGCTGCCCGACGGCGTGGCCCAGTACACGGCCCAGCCTGCGACAGTGTTCACAAAGGTCTCAGGGGGGCCCAGGTTTGCCGGCCTCGCCCCTAGAGCAGAAGCTCTTCCAGGACGGGAAGTGGGTCTTTTTTTTACTTGGGCTGAATCTCCAGCCCCAAGCCGACGTCGTGGCCAAATGTAGGTACTTCATGAATGTTTGTCAGCCTAAACCTGTAATTTTCCTGTGGCTACAAAATAGGATTATTCTCCCCTGCCACCCCCCCAACCACCCCTCTTTCTTCCTTTTTTCTTCTCCTCCTTTTTTTTGGTCCCACCCAGCCCTACAAAATAAGGATTCTTCTTTTCACACAGTAGCCTTTAAATATTGGGACACATGTGCCTCTAGTTTCTTCAGCCTTCGGAGTGGGTTTCCAGCCCCGTCACATCTGGCCTGGGGACACTTTTGGTTTTGCTGTCCCCTTGAAACCAAGACTGCAAACATGGATTGACCAGGTCAGGAGAGACCCGGATTATGGTGCTTTTCATTTCCGGCACTTGAACTGCTAGCAAGAGGCCGTGCATCACGCCCCGTGCTCCTCTCAGGGCTCCACGGCAGACTGACATTGGGTCAGCTACGCATCTGCTCTGTGCCTCCATTTTCTCATCTGTAAAATGGAAACATTTGAGGCTCTCCTGACAGGCTGTCCATGAAGATTCAATGAGCTAATCCTTACAAAATGCTTACAACAGGGCATGGCTTGAGTAACCACTCAAGGGATGTTAGTGTTACTACCAGTACGACTGTTACTGGAGTCCAAAGATACGTGACTGTGCCACACAGTTGGCTTGTGCTAAGCTTTCACATGACCCACCTTGAGGTCAAGTCTTCCCATTTTATGCTACATAGCTGGTCATTCTGAACTTGTGTAACTCATTACACGCTTAGCTTTTTTTAATTTCATGATGCTATGATCTGTCCCTTTCAGTTTTAAAATTTGTGATTTAACAGGTGAGAGTCATGTCCATTAATCCCTTTGGTTTCTTAATGTATTGATGGCGTTCATAGTAAGTGCCCGAAGAATCTTTATCCACTCAATGATTATCTTGAAGGATTTGTTGTAAGATACAGACCCGAAGAGTGGTTCGGTTTATTAGAGCGATTCTCTCATCTCTAGATGTGGGTGGGCCAGGAATGAGGGTAGAAATGGGAAGGTGACAGAAGGGTGGGAGCGAGAAGTTAATGACGGTGGGAAAGAAATAGCAAAAAGGCACCTCACTGACTACCTCCCTAATTTAGAATATCGGGGCTGCCACCACAGGCCTTACAATTTGAAAGCCCAGAAACGGCTTCACTCATTAATTTGACATTTTCCAGGGTCTACTATAGACAAGGCAATGAGCTAGGAGAAATAGGGGTATATTCGTATGTAAGGCAGTCCCCGCCCTCAAAGTAAGGAGAGGAGACAAGATCTGTAAATCAAAGCTCTCCTACAATGTGATGTCTGGTCTCGGTGAAGTAGATACAAACTGAAGGCCACTAGAATTCGGGGCAGAAGTGGTTACTTTTGCTGCCCTTACAGATCTTTTTCCTGGCCGAATTCATACTCTCTTTATATCCACACCTCTTGACATGCCGTTTTGCATTTCCTTCCACCATGAGCTGGGCAAACTACCGATTTTGACCTGGAGTTAGTCCACACGACTTGCCTCAGGCAAGCTGTGATGCAGAAATGAAGGCGTGCCAGTTCCAAACCCAAACCTAATGAGCTTTGTGTTTCCACTTGTGTCTCTACCGTGACCATGAGAACAGGCCCAATCCTAGATGCGGAGCCAAGAGGCCTGCACACACCAGCTTCACCGCAGCCTGGGATCTAATCCCTGTAAGAAACCCCTTACTGTTATCACTCAGTATAGCAAGGTCCTGAAATCAAATGAAGGGAGAGAACTCCTGGCCAGATAGACTTCAGTGGCTCTGGTTCCCTGATGTCAGCCACATCCAGCATCTGAATGATCTAAGAGACACACAGCCAAATAGCTCAGCGGACTCCTTCCTTCCTCAGGACTCAGAGAAAACAGATAATAAATGCCCGCTGTCTTAAGCCACTGGGTTTGGGGATTTACAATGGTGAACTGGAACACTGTTTCTGGTAGAACTGCAATACGAGTAAGCAGAATTTAGATGAGACCAGTGTCTTTTTCCTTTCACCTGAACCAAAAACAAACATTAGGTCGATAATGAAAAAAGTACACCAAATTTTTATTCCTGGGGAATCTGCCAGTTTTTCAAATATGACCACTGCTTAAAGGTGCTGAGGTTTATTTACACGTGTCACACTCATTATACTATTAAATATTCAGAAACAGATGACTTCATGTCCTGTCCCTACCAACACCGCTTACTTATAATTTATACTTAAAGAGATTACAAACAATAAAACCATGAAATCAACAAAGATGCATGTTCCTTTAAGTTTTATTTACCATAAACATTAGTAAGTGAATACAGCAAACACTGGAGAAACACTTTTTAATAATTTTTGGATGTAAAGCTTAACACTTAAAATTAGGCTGGCTCCCCCCACCCACCCCAATTCAACGTGCAGGTGTGTATCTTCATATAGGCTGACCCCAGGGCAGACAATCTCTTTACAGTTTCATAAGAGAGTACCCTTACCCTGTAACTTAAACGATTTCACAAACTGTATGTGATCCTAGTAGAATACCATCATTCAAACAGTTCTTGAAGAATATAGCCACGCAACATTCACATTAACATCTGTGTTTTTAAACATCATTTTAATAAGCCAAACCACAAGAACCCAGGTTCTAGTTTTAAATGTGTTTATGAAGACTGCTGCTGAGCTCAAGGCATGCAGATTTTCATGACCACCTAGATGAAGCTGGATATTGAAACGCCTTCAGTAGGTCCAATGATGCAATTTTTCACTCATCCCAAGTATCTCCATATTTGTTTACTTTGACTAGGAAAAAAGCACAAATAATTGATGATTCCAAACATTAACAAGTGAAAGATATTATTTCAAAGCTGCTACTATGATGCAAATTACGTTTCGGTCTCACTTTCAGTAAATGCGCATGACAGAAAGGGGCTCCCTAGACTTTTGTGAACGGAAGGTTGGACATAAATAACGATGCACTCTACCAAGAACTTTACATCAATATTTGATCCTCGTAACAACCATCCCCATTCGAAGGGGGGAGAAAATAGATTAGTAACTTGCCCAAGGTACAAACCTAATAAACAAAGCCAAAATGTGCACATGGGTCTACTTAGGTCCAAAGCGTGGATACCTTCACAGCTTTACCATACTAAGTGTGGTATATACTACAGCACATACAAAAAAATTACCAGGAAATACAAAATAATAACAAACATTTGAATTTTGTTTTTCACAAAAAATAGAGTAACAGAAATGATCACGTCTTCACGCTATGGTTAATTCATTCTTCTCCCCCATGAGCTGTAATACTATACAAGAAGGAAATGGTTTCCAATATTCCTGCATTTTACATGAAACTACATTTTGTAATAAGCTCCTTTGTCTTCTCTACTCTTTCGCTCTCAACCTCTCTCCTACATAGCCTTCCCCTGTGGATGACAACGCTTCAGAAGACTCGAGTATTCATAACCATGTAAAGCCGCCGTTCTCAAAGTAGGGACGAGGGGCCCCTCCCCCCAAGATTCTTTCAGGAAGTCTAAGTCAAACTACCACAGTATTATACTAAGATATTATATACCTTTTCCCTATTTTGCCCTCTCCCCTGGCCTTCATTCCCTCATGAGCACAAGGCAGGCTTCTAGAAGTTATATGATATGTGGTGCTGTCATTGCCCTGATGGCTAATTGATAATATGCTTGCCTTTTTGAAATTTCTGTCTTCATTTCTAATTTAGGTAATTGTCAACAAACATAATCTACACAAACTGAAGGTGAAAACTTTAAGTGATTCTTTCTGACCAAGTGAAGCTACACTGTACTAACGTCAAATTTCCTGTCTAGATTCTAAAAAAGAACATTCTAAAAAATCACCCAAACTATTTCGTAACTTTTTTCTTTAAATTATATAGAGCGCACGCCAAAAAATCCATTTTCTTCTTACAAAGAAAATAATTATTCCACATTACTGTGTCATGTAACAAAGCTTCAAGGTTGTTCAGTCAAAACCACAAATGTCAAAATCCAGCAAATCCCAAAGATCTACCTTATTTCCTTTTGTAAACCTTTATTATTGAGGCCCGACCAAAACACTTCAGATGCACTGATACATCAGTGCGTCCTATACTGTGCAGACATACAACAGAAAAGATTACAAAAATGAGAGAAATGCCACCGCCTGCCCTCATGGAGCTTACAGTCTAAATCCTCAAATTCAGAAAAAAGTACCAGTAAGTCTTTACGACAAAATGGCCACTGAATGCAAAATGTTTATGCTACAAGTTTTCTTCTAATGATAAACATTAACAGGTATTTTTTTATTATAAATCTATTTTAAAGCTGGATTTTTTACATTAATAATATGACAGCAGTACTACCCATGATTACGAAAATAGAATTCTAAATGAAGCAACCACTAAACAGAAATAAAACTGGTTCTAAAAGAACAATCATAATAAAAAATACTCAAAATTTTAATGTATTTTTGCATTCTTTGTGGCATAGGGCTCTCAAGAGGGTATCAAGGATCTCTTTCCTTCTTTTTTAAGTAATAAATAGAAAACTTTAAACAATGACACTCTAAAATTCTTCAGAAATGTCATAAAATTCTACACTGATATAGGTACAAAAACCCCTGTTCAAAATGTCTTCTTCCATTAGGAGTAAACTCGTTTCAGAAAAATTTATTTTGGCTCATGTACAGCTGCTCCAAAAGGAATGAAAACAAACTATGATTTTTAAATTTATAATTAATTATAGAGCAAAAGTACTACTGAAAAAAAGGTCAAACTCTTTGGAAGGACCCTAAAAGGTGGTTTAAGATGCATATAACTTCTATTTCAATTTCACAAAACATGTAAGAAAATCAATTTCGCTATTTGATCATGATTCTCTCATTCTGCTTCAAGTGGCATCAATCTCAGGCAACCAGATCTGGTTTTATGCATTCGATGCATCATTTAAAAAAACACTAAGTCCCAAGGTGATTTCTGATAAGAGAAAACATTCATAAGGACTTAGAATTTCTACAGCATATTAAAACTAGTCTTACTGTCTTAATTCATACCACTACTTGGACTTTATTATTTTCTAACACAAAACGGTCTTTGGAACAACTTAGAAAAGGAAGACTAATAACTGTGACAGAATGATTCTTTTTTTTTATAAGTTATTTTTGTTAACTGCGTGCGGAATTAAATCACATATTAGTATAATTAATATTTTTAACTAATGCTGCAGTTCCCGATCCTAAAGAGTAAAGTGATTCAGACTGAACTATCATACCTTCTTTTTTTGGCATTCTTTCCTGCATAGGCCTGACTGAGGGGTCAGTCTTATGTGTTAAAGTTACTTCATATGACTCTCTGTTCTTAGTCCTTAATTCCTCATATGTAATATTTTTTTTCTTAGGACTTTCTTCAGGATTGGGATCAGGTCCTAAAACAACAAACAGTTAATAAATGGTGATAAAAGGATTTGAATAAACCCAAAGCAACTAAATTTTCTAAATGCTTCTTACCTACAATAAAAACAGAATAAAGTAAAATCATCAAATTATTACCACCGTTCCAAAGGTACTCTATTTTCCAAAAGATAATTACAAAACGAAAACTTTCTTACATTTTAAGCTTTTATTTCTAAAGTTTAAAATCCACACAAAAAAATTAAAAAGTAACCATGGCCAGGAGAACTGATATCATAATATATACCAGTGCAATTTATTCTCACTAAAATACTAGTGTTTTAAACTGGAAAATTATTCACACTGTTTGTACAATTAAAAATTGTACAAAAAATATATCCTACTAGTGGCAATTAAAATTTGGCATTGCATATATTTTACTTAGTTATATTTTACATAGTTGAACATTCCTATAACCATAATCTATACACGAACAGCTATTTTTTAAAAAGTGCCATCTTTATACTTAAGCAAAAACACTTGAAATAGCTTTTGAAAAGTATAAAACATAGCCTTTGATCACGATATGCATCATTTTTACTCAGGTCTACTCGAACAATACTGTGGCAGAAAAAAGTGGCAATGATAATTTTGGCCAGGGAACCAGCATTTATTCTTTATCTCTCCCAAAGAAAGTCAAGGTGGCAACACATACATATCATCAAAGAGTTAAATACTGATGTAAAAATAGGGGAGTGGTTACTCTTACTATTAGATGACAGGAGCAAATATTAAACATAGTTTACAAAATGTATAACCAGCAAAAAATATCATATAAACATTTTAAAAGAAATGAACTAATGCTAACACAACACTGAGTCAACAACTAATTGACTTACGAAGTCTTACACACCACTCCAGAAGTCGTAATTTTCAGAAAGGTTCCCACATACAAATTGGACATATTATTTTATTAATACAATCATTATTAATTAAAATAATTTTTTAAAAAGCAGTTTCTTGTAAGTGGTATTTTGGAACTCTGCAGTAAGGTCCCAGTGAATAATCAGAATTTTCAAATCAACATAACTACACTTTAAATGTTTTCAAGCATAACCTTTTATTTTGCTACAAAGCATACTGCACTGATACAAAGCAAAAGGCTTTAAATATTAATCTGAATATTATACCATTCTTGAAAATTAAATTTTTGCTAAAAAAGAATGCAAAGAAAAATATTATAACCTTATATTGCGTTTAAAAAGCACTTGCATTTCATCATTAATGAGTAATTATTAAACTCCTTGCCCTTTACCATAAATGATATTTTTAAGATTCTGAAGGAGACAGTGTGCACTAGATTACTAGTTAAGAACCCCAAGTTCTTATTCCCACGTTGCCAACAATCAGTGAATGGCCTTGGGCAAATCACTAAACTTCTCTGAATCTTGGTTTTCTCAGTTGTGAAATACAGACATTTGACTAGATGATCTCTCTCCTAAGTTCCTTCCAGGTCTAAAACTTTTTCTCACTGAAAAGAAAATACTTCTTTGTTCCAAAATTCTGTGACAAATAATGGAAACATAAATCAGAAGATTAAGGAGAATTTTTTCCACTTACAAAGCCCAATGAAAATATTCTGCATTGTACAGGGAGCATGATTTACTACTTTGGGAACGTTATGAAGAGCTGGAAGGAATAAAATATAAAACAGCAATGACTTGAATCTGACTGTAATAAACTATCTATGATAAGTCTAACAGCAACGAAAGAGTGCCTTCTACTTTGAAAGATTAGTAACTCTATCAATTCCTAGTAAAAGCAAGCACAACCACATAGAGCAAACAGGACTTTAACAAAAGGCGAGAACGTCCTGGCAAGGGAAGACAGCAGCTGGGGCAAAGCAGAGGAAGCTACAACGGGCCCATGTGGAGAGTGGGCAGAGTGGCAAACTTGAGTTAGAGATGGGACTGAGAAAGCAGAGCAATGGATGGATAGATGGCTACTCTCAAGGACATAAAATATATTAAAATATGGGCCTTGCTGTAGTCTGTGGGCAGATACCAAAAGGCTTTTTTTGTCTGTCTGCTTTTATTTGGAAAAGGAATTGTACAACATAGTATGGAATTTTTTAGTGCAAATGGAAGGAAAGATGAAAGTCATTACATGGGAAGAAGTGATGCATGGCCAGAACACGAGTAGAATGGATTTGAACTTGAGAGACTAGGAAAATGAGAGCTGCAATGAGAACTAACAGCTGCCTGTGAAGATAAATCCTAACCACTCTCTCCTAACTTGCCCACCACCTTCTGACTAACCGGGAAGTCTTTGTTTCCAAACCCTGGTGGTGAAGAATCAAGGCTCTTCAATACCTTTCATCCACTTAAAAATATCTTTAATTGGGGCGCCTGGGTGGCTCAGTCGTTAAGCGTCTGCCTTGGGCTTGGGTCATGGTCCCAGGGTCTTGGGGTTGGGCCCTACATGGGCTCCCTGCTCCCTCCCCCACTCTCCCTGCTTGTGTTCCCTCTCTAGCTGTGTCTCTCTCTGTCAAATAAATAAAACCTTTAAAAGAAAAAAAAAAAAAAAAAAGAATGTCTTTAATTACTTTAACTTCCATTCTCTCCTGTTTCTTTTCCAAAATGTTAATACTGTCCCCACCCCAACCCGCTTTGAAGCAATGCTGTCCAATACCATTTTCTGTAACGATGAAAATGTTCTGTATCTGCACACTCCAACGGAGAAGCCACTAGCACACGTGGCTACTGAACAACTAAAATGCTACAAAGCAACTGAGGAATTGAATTTTCAATCTGATTTAATTTTAATTAATTTAAATGGCCACATGTATTTAGTGGCTACTTTATGTTCTAACCTACCTGGAAGCCCTTCTACAACTTCTGCAACATTACCTGACCTATAATCAACTTCTCCCTTCCCACCGTTTCCCCTCCCTCCCTTTAACCTATGCATCGATCCAAATTTCTATCCCAAGCAGCAAAAGTGTTCCTTTAACCTTCTTTGTTCCTCATAGTTACTGGCTTACGGTATTTGCATTAAAGCAAACGCTTTCAAAGAATATTCTATCCATAATCCCTTATCTAAAACTTGGTAGTCAGAAATGTTTCAAAATTCAGTTTCTCAGATTTTAGAAGGATATCACAGTATATAGCTTGTTAATATATCACTTAACCATACAGTCAGAGGTTTGAAGCAGCAACGCATAACCAAACATTAATATTTTGTACAACAAAATGCAAGACACATCATATTAAGATAAAGATGATAAGGTCAGGGTTTGAAATGAGTTAAGTCAGAATTCATCACCAGTTTAATTACAAAAAAAGCTTTCTAGGGGTGGCTGACTGGCTCAGTCAGAAGAGCATGTGACTCTTGATCTTGGGGTCATGAGGTCTAGTCACATATCAGGAAAATAATAAAAAAAAAATTTAAATATAGCTTTGTGGTTTTCAAAGTTTTTTGGATTTTAGGATTTTTAGTAAGGAACTGCAAACCTGTACTTCCTGATTCTTCAATTTCACCGCAAATTAGATTGAAAAACAAACAAACAAACAAACAAAAGGAAGTGAACATCTGTTAAGAGCCTATGACTTGGCAGGTATTACCTCTGATTATTTCATCTCACTCCCGAAGTTCTTTAAGAAAGGGATTATCAGCTCCATTCCAGAGATCAAGAAACTGAAGGGATCACAAAGTTACTTGCCTAATGTCCCACAGCTAGCAAATGTCAATCATTCAAATCCAGGCCTTAATCCAAATTTGATGTTGTTGCACTTACATTCTGCGATCTTCAAAGCTAGTATTTACACAAACTTCACAAAACATTTCACATGGATTTTCTCGCTTGACAAGAGTTCTGTAAGGTAGGTAATTTTCTCACATTACAGACAAAGAAGCTGAAAGCCTTTAAGACCAGCCTAACAACTGTAACCTCTCTGAAGCCCAATTTACCACTTCTTTGCAATAATCACTAAACTTGTTAGTATTTTTGATTAGTGGGACACATTGGTAATTTTTCCTTATATTTCTACATCTTCTAACAGTCTGAGAGAGTTTCTCAAGAACAAGAACCAGGTCTTACTCATCTATACTTCCTTCATGCCTAGTTGAGTGCCTGACACCTACTGGATGTCAAAAAATGTTGAATGAATGAAGACTCAGATGAACAAACATGATGAGTTTAGGCTGATGGTGGAACATACAGGTGATATCCAGCAGAAAAGGTCATCAAATAAAGTTTATACATACGTTGGACCATATAATGCTGAAACTCATTTCAAGAGAAGTTTCTACCTTGGGCAACATGATCAGTAATACCAGTGGGAGTAGATTCATTCATAGAAGCACTGAATGGAATTGGCTCGTAATGAGGAAGCATCTCTTTTTCTATGTTGTCTGCTGCTGGAGACGTCACAAAGGATGAATGACCACTCAAATTTGAGTCATATTTTGACTTCTGAGAATAGTGCCTGTAAATCATATTGTATAAGAAACGCAAATTATTGCCTATATCCTAAAAAAAATTGTTTTGAAGTATGAAGCTACTTATCTTACTTTCTAAGGAATTATGTAATTTTTACATGGTTATCTATAACAGTAAAATGAAGTCTGTTTCTCTCTGCCACAAAAACCTTACAAATAAGTTTTGACCCATTTATACAACTAAAAAACACCACCCTTAATACAGAAGAGAAATGTATATCCAATTTTCTAATTCCTAAGCTTCAGAAACCATTCTTTAAAAAAATATTTGAGAGAGAAAGAATGTGCGTGAGCGGGTCGGGGGAGGGGCAGAGGGCGGAAGAAAATCTCAAGCAGACTCCCCACTAACATGGGCTCCAAAGTAGGGCTCCATTTCATGACCCTAGACTTGAGCCAAAATCAAGAATCAGCTGCTTATCCAACTGTGTCACCCAGGCACCCCACTTTAGAGATTTTAATGTTTAAGTCCTTGGAGGGGTGCCTAAGTGGCTCAATCAGTTAACCATCTGACTCTTGGTTTTGGCTCAGGTCATGATCTCAGTCAAGGTCATGGAATTGAGCCCCATGCTCAAGATTTTTTTCTCCCTCTCCTCTGCTCCTAGCCCTGCTTGCTGGCACATGCTCTATCTCTCTCCAAAATAAATAATAAATAAATAAATAATAAATAATATTATTTGTAATACATAAATAAATAATAAATAAATCTTTTTTTTAAAAAAAGGCCTTGGAAAGAAAGAAGTATTTCAAGTTAGAAAATATGTCCAATTCCTACATTAAGGGAAGTTACTTCCACAGCTAGCAGGCCATAAACACTATTTTGCTAAAGCAGATATGTAAGTAACACTAGCTTTCGGAGTGTTTACCATTTATAACAATTTAGCTATTACATCTACTTAATTACATTATTACTTATCTACCTATCCAGATAGATAGATTCATTTATTTATACTTACGTAATTAAAACAAAACTTTGGAGAACATACTTAAAATAGTTTCCCTAATTTAAACAAAAGGATTAAGAAGTTGAAATTTAAGAAATGGGATGATAAAATTTGGGAATTCTGGGGCACCTGGGTGGCTCAGCGGGTTAAGCCACTGCCTTCAGCTCGGGTCATGATCTCAGGGTCCTGGGATCAAGCTCCGCATCGCGCTCTCTGCTCAGCAAGGAGACTGCTCCCCGCCCCCACCCCCGGCTTGCCTCTCTACCTACTTGTGATTTCTCTCTCTGTCAAATAAATAAGTAAAATCTTAAAAAAAAAAAAAAATTGGGAATTCAAAAGTAAAGTCCAAAACATAGTAATCAAAGGTATATGCCAAATTAAAATCCTTTATTCTCGTATAAGCACTCCTAACAGGATGCAACTCTATATTTAAAACAAAGACTGGGGGGTGCTTGGGTGGCTCAGTCAGTTAGCATCTGTCTTCAGCTCAGGTCATGATCCCAGGGTCCTGGGATCAAGCCCCATGTCGGGCTCCCTGTTCAGATAGGAGCCTGCTTCTCCCTCTCCCCGCACCTAGCTCATGCTCTCTCTCTCTCTCTCTCTCTCTCTCAAATAAATAAATAAAATCTTAAAAATGAATAAATAAAAATAAAACAAAGGTAGGGGTGCCTGGCTTGCTCAGCTGGATAGAACATGGTGGCTCTTGATCTTGGGATACTGAAGCCCCAAGCTGTGTGAAGAATTTATTCAAGTAAGTAAATACAAATAAATAAAAATGAAACAAAGGTAGACATATTTTACTCCCCTTTTTAAAACAAAATAGCTTTAGCTTGCTGCAAACACCAAGTTTCCAATAGTCCTTCAGGTTACACAACTGTTTCATGCTCTGAATTATGGCAATAACCAGTTACCATTTTTTTAGCTAAAATTAAAAACCGTTGATAAAAATTAGAATTTGGCCTACCCAGATGGTGAAGATCGCCGTGCCTGGCCTGAGCGTAAAGCTTCTCCAAGAGGGGAATTCTCAAGATTTCTGAACTTCTCTTGGCAAGTTTTCACGTAAGAAAGCTTTCCAGCAAAGTATCCCATGATACAAGCAACTTATTTGTAGAAACAAACAAAAAAGGTAACTCAATGTGCCCATTTAAATAAAAATCTTTCCTAAAAGAACACTTTTTTAAGAAATGTGATCTTAAATAGGTCTTGATATGGGAAAACTGAGATCACATTAGATCAGACTCAGAGTACACAGAAAGATTCTGTAGACACAGATCACTTTCACGAAAGGAAATAATCCAAAATAAAACTGCTCCAAGATATATGAATTCCACTTTACTAATTATTAATATAGACAGGAAAGATGTAGTACAAGAATTTAGAGTTCTAGCCTAGTCACAGGGATTTCAGGCCATTTTTTTTTTCCTGTACGATGGGAATCATACTATTTGCCCAGCTAATTTTGTAAGACTGTTTTTAAAATTAGGTGCAACAAATTCCTTAAAGTAATGAATTATGAAGTGGTACCTAAATGTGACTACTGTTGCCTTATGTGTTTATTTACAGTATGTAACTGAGGCTAATCTGGAAAGATTCATAAAAAGTCTCAGGTGTTCTTTTTTAAAGCAATTTAGCTTCTTTTCTATAATCAAACTATAACATGTAGATAAATTATGCTTATTTACATTTTAAAATGTAAAGAGACTTTTAAAAGTTAGACTTAATTTTAAAAGACAATTTATTTCCTCCAATAAATTTTGGACAATTTTCTTTCCTCCAAATAATTTATTTTAAAATACTATATACTTTTATAATTATTTAAAAGTAACAGTTTTATTACATTATAAAAGAAAAAAATTCTCTTTCAAATAACTTGTAATTCTTAATGCTAACAGTAAAATGCCCAAGTAGTTGACTAGTCCATTTAATGAAAATCTTAAACAAGCCAGTCAAAACAAATAACCAAATAACTGTTATGAGTTAGACAAAACATTTGGTAAAAACTGATTATTTTACTCAGGCAAGAAAGCTAAGAAAATGAGTGAACGAGTGTTGTCCATACTTACATATAAGTTTAGGGATGGAACCATATTTGGGATGACTTGAAAGGATTCCTAAAGATAAAAGAGCAGATATTTCTGAGTCACATTAACTATTAGAGATAGACACATTTAGATAAGATAATTAAGATGTCTTATCTTTTATTAAAATAGGCATATGCCAAGTTTATGCTAAAAGTATGTAAGAAAATGACAGAAGTTATGAAAAAAAAATGCAAGAAAACTATTTCTGTGAGCCATAATCTAATCTCTTCTAATGTGAGCAAAAATAGTAAAAAGTTTAGCAATACAATATAAAGATGCATCTATTTCTCAGCAGCCTTGGACAACCCACAAAGATAAAAGGAAAAATGAGGACAGACTATTTTTAAGTATTATTACCTGACTATATTAGCTCTTTCCACTACCTCAGAGAAATCTAAAAGCTACAGCTATTTAAAAAAAGAGAACCAAGTAAATTCAACATCAACTGAAATATGAAAACAATCCAAAAGACTCCACTAGCTATTAGAACAGGTGAATTTATTAGCAGGATCAACTGATACAAGGTCAATATACAAAAAAAGCTGTAATTCCTATATACCAGAAACAAACAAATCAAACCTTTCTGAAAGATACAGTTTATTATAGCACCCAAAGACATCAAAGATCCAGGTGAAATCTAATGAAAAATGTGAAGGATTGGTACACTGAAAACTACAAAACTTACTGAGAGAAATGAAAGCTAAGTAGAGGAATTATACATTCATGTCCATAAAAAGGAAGACCATAAATACTGCCAGTATGACAACTGTCCATAAAGTCATCTATAAATTCAATCCAATCCCAATTAAAAATCAAAAAGTGTTCCTAAAAGTTGAAAAGCTTATTCTGAAAATCATGTGGAAATTACAAAGAGCTGAGAACCAAGGCAATATTGAAAAACAACAGAAGTGAAAAACCGACTACCAAACAAATACCAAGATCTGTAATAAAGCTACAGTAGTCACAACTGCTGTAAATGCAAGAACAGATAGAATAGATAAAGCCATCAAAAACCAGAAGAGTCAAGAAACAGATCCATACACAGTCACTTATGACAAAGGCAACACTGCATGCAGTGAACAAAGACAGTTCTTTCAAAATATGGTGAGGGGTCACCTCTATATCCGTAAGGGGGAAAAATGTGCCTTTACCCTACCTCACACAATACAAGCGTACCTCAGAAATACTGCAGGTTCGGTTCAAGAGCACCGCATTAAAGGGAGAATCATAATAAAGAAAGTTCAATGCATTTTTGTTTCCCAGTGCATATAAAAGTTAGGTTTATGCTATCCTGTATTAAACATGCAGTAATATTGTCTTTAAAAAAGTATATAAATTAAATATTTTATTGCTAAGAAATTCTAACCATCATCTGAGCTGTTGTAATCACTGACCACCATTACAAATATGTAAGGGGAACATTTACTGTGAGAATTGCCAAAATGTGACACAGAGACACAAAAAGAACAAATGCTGTTGAAAAAAATGGCAACAATGAGACTTCTTCAAAGCAGGGTTGCTGTAAACCTTAGATTTGTAAAAACCACAGTATCTGTGAAGCACAATAAAACAAGATGTGCCCATATTCAAAAACAATTCCTGGGGCACCTGGGTGGCTCAGTTACCCATCTGCCTTCGACTCGGGTCATGATCTCAAGCATCTTAGGATCGAAACCCGTATTGGGCTCCCTGCTCAGTGTGGCGCCTACTTCTCCCTCTCTAGCTCCCCTGAGCTTGTGTTCCCTATCTCTCTCTGTCATAAATAAATAAAATCTTAAGAAAACAAAAAAACAAAACAATTCCAAATGACTTGAAAATTTAAGTATGAAAGAAAAAATAAAGCTCATAGAAAAAAGCATTAGAGATTCCTCATGTCCTGTTATTAGGCAAAGGTCTTAAAGCACATAAAGTCTTCATCATAAAAAACATGATAAATTATTTTACATACTAAGAACTACAGTTAATCAGTGGGAAAAAATAATCACAAGACACTTATCTGACAAAAGATTCACCCCTAGAAGATACAGAAAACCTCACAAAATCAACAGAAAAAGACAATCCAATGAAAAATGGACAACAGGGGCGCCTGGGTGGCTCAGTGGGTTAAAGCCTCTGCCTTCGACTCAGGTCATGATCCCAGGGTCCTGGGATCGAGCCCCACATCAGGCTCTCTGCTCCGCAGGGAGCCTGCTTCCTCCTCTCTCTCTGCCTGCCTCTCTGCCTACTTGTGATCTCTGTCAAATAAATAAAATCTTAAAAAAAAAAAAAAAAAAAAAGGAAAACAGAGCTGAACAGACACTTCACTAAAAAAGAACATATTCAAGTTAGCTATAAACAAAAGAAAAGGTCCCCAACTTCATTAGTCATTAGGAAGATACAACTTAAAACCACAGTCTTTTTTTTTTTTATAAAATTTTTTTTTTTTTTTTTAGATTTTATTTATTTATTTGTCAGAGAGAGAGAGAGAGAGAGCAAGCACAGGCAGACAGAGTGGCAGGCAGAGGCAGAGGGAGAAGCAGGCTCCCTGCCGAGCAAGGAGCCCGATGTGGGACTCGATCCCAGGACGCTGGGATCATGACCTGAGCCGAAGGCAGCCGCTTAACCAACTGAGCCACCCAGGCACCCAAAACCACAATCAGTCTTAACTATTCACTCACCACAATGGCTAAAATTCAGAGGACACGAAAAGAGGAAGCGATGGCGATAATGTGACACAAACAGAACTCTACTAATAAACTGGTATGAGAGTGTAAACTGGTCCAAACAATTCAGAAAGTCTGGCAGTATCTACCACTGCTGAAAATATACCTAATCTATGACCCAACAAAATGACTACCAGAAGGTACTGTATTCATAGCAGAACCATTTGCAACAGTCAAAACTGGAAATTGCCAATGTACAACGGGATGGATACACTGCTGCCGTGGTGTATTTACACAGCAGAAAACTATATGGCAACCAGAATATATAATCTACAATTACATGCAACAATGTGGATGAATCTAGTGATGGGTTAGAAAAACCAGCTCTCCAAATAAAAAGCTCTGATTTTGGAATGTCGGTTGATTTCCATGGAGAAAATACTTGCACCATGACCAATTTCAAGCTATCAATGGTTTCAACACGGGCTTGCCAAGCTGTTGAAAATTTAACAATCAGCTTTCTGGAAATGGTACAAGCCAGCTCTAGTATGCCACTGGATGAATCCAGTAACTCTGAAGGAAGATACACAGAGGAATACTTAATTGTACGATTTCATGTGTATGAAATATGAAAACAGAACTAAGTTATGCTATTAGCTTCAGTTACACAACCAATATGAGAAAAAGGAAGACAGTAACAGTATCTACCTTCATTCAAGACAACTGTTCCTTCATTCTGTCTCCAAATAGTTACAGACCACTTACAACACACAGACATCACCTACTAGAAAGTAGAAATGTAACAGTAAACAAGATATTCTCTTTTGCTCTGAGTTTTTACAGTTTTGCCCTCTGATCAGTGCCAGAGATAGCCTGTTTCCGAAGAGGAAGTAGCAAGAATAGAGGCAAACAGACTCGTTGAGGGCTAATTCAATACTCTTGGCAACAGATGGCTACATTAATTACGATGGCAGTGCAGATGGAGGTAGACAGTTTATGGAGATATTTAAGAGCTGGACTAGAATGAACATTCATCCGGTAAGGCAAATAAGGGGTAAAAGTTAAGGATAATGCCTTCATTTCCTAGATGAAGAGTGTACCAATCGGACATGGGGACAATAGAGAAACTGGTTTGGAGGCAAATGAACTCAGTTTGGGATGAAATGAGTCAGTTTGAAGAGTCTTTAAGAAGGGCCATTCATGGGGCGCCTGGGTGGCTCAGTGGTTTAAGCTGCTGCCTTCGGCTCAGGTCATGATCTCAGAGTCCTGGGATCGAGTCCCACGTCAGGCTCTCTGCTCTGAAGGGAGCCTGCTTCCCTCTCACTCTCTCTGCCTGCCTCTCTGCCTACTTGTGATCTCTCTCTGTCAAATAAATAAATAAAATCTTTAAAAAAAAAAAAAAAAAGAAGAAGGGCCATTCATGTGAAGATAAGCAAAATACAGTTCTGGAGCAGAGATGTAGGCTAGGGAGAATCACAGGGATTTAGAGCAATAAACGGTCCTGAAGCCCACACTATCACTCCCGTAATAGTTTACACAGACTGAAGACTGAAAGGCAAAGCAGAACTCCAAAGAACACAAGTGGAGGATGAAACCCCACATTAAAATATTAAGTACTAACAGTTCTTGAATTATTGTCTGTTGGTGTTATCTACTGAAAACAGTGTATAATACATGTTAGACACTCAGAACACATGAAAAAATGGAGGAGTTTCCAGTGGCAGAAGAAAAATCAGAATGTGCTGTCACAGAAGTCAGGGGAAAAGAACCATTCCAGAGATTGGTTAAAGTCGGATAATCATCAAGAACAAAAACTGCCCATCGAATTTAAGCAATAAGGAAGTTGTGCTCATAATCTTTTGAAGTGTTGGTAAACGTCAGAACATATGCATAATCTTTTCACACAGATTGTAATGGGTTAAAATAAGTAAAAATTGGGGGCGTCTGGGTGGCTCAGTTGTTAAGTGTCTGCCTTCGGCTTAGGTTATGATCCCAGAGTCCTGGGATCGAGCCCCAGAACCCCACATCGGGCTCCCTACTCGGCAGGAAGCCTGCTTCTCCCACTCTTGCTCCCCCTGCTTGTGTTCCCTCTCTTGGTCAAATAAATAAATAAAATCTAAAAAAAAAAAAAGAAGAAAAAAGTGAAGTGCTCATTTGTGAAGTTTGACTTCAAATGCAAGACAGCTGGAAACAGCTGGAAAGGGATATGAGGGAAGATTTTTCTTTTTTATGTTCTCAAGTTAGAACAGACCTGGGCATGTTCAAATGTTCTGGAAAAAAAAAAGAGAGAACAAGTAGTGACAGAGCAGCTAAGACTATGTTGAGTATGACATGACACGCTGTGGATGAAAGCACATACAAAATGCTAGGCATTCTGATTAAAGGCAAAATGTCTCGGTGGATTCTGAATTCCTTTTCTAAAGTCTGCCCAATTTCTTTTTTTTTTTTTTTTTGAGACTGACTTTATTAGGACACTGCATCCAAAACAAATCCTCAATACAACTAAACAATAATAAAATCCCTTAATCCTGGAAAATAGTTACATGAATAGCACATCAATGTTTTTTTTTATTTTTATTCCAAATTATCAAAACCCCAGAAGTAACAACTCTGACAAAGTTACTGTATTATACAATAAACAATATTCCATAAATTAGGTTAAATCATTTTCAGCAATTCTTTCCAAAAAATGGAGGGGCACCTGGGTGGCTCAGTTAGTTAAGTGTCCGACTCTTGGTTTCCATTCAGGTCATGATCTCAGGGTCATGAGATCAAAACCCACAATGGGCTCAATACTGGGTGTGGAACCTGCTTAAGATTCTCTCTTCCCCTCTCCCTCTGCCCCTCCTCTCCACTCACAGCATGCACACACTCTCTCTAAAATAAATAAATAAAATCTTTTAAAAATAAAATAAATAATTAAAAATTGATTATTGAATTCTACTGTTAAGGCTCCAGGCTCAGACCTTACAATTACAATCCTTTGGAACAATGTCGTTGACCATGGTATGACTTTTGCAAATGAAATCACAGAGGCATAAAGTACCACTGATGACAAGTCAAATAATCACCAAATGGTGACTAAAAATCCAGGAAGATTTTAGCTCTAAGAAAAATCTGCCTCCTCAGTTAGAAGTTCTAACATTTTCAGTGGGATTCACCCTATCCGAGAACAGTTCTATCACGATATAGCTGCAACTTATAAAAGGAAATTTCTGCTTCAGTTATGTGTGTAATTAGTTACGTAGGAGGAAGGCACTGTAATGTTCACACCAATAGAATCTGGGACAGAAACTGGCCCCAACCCCCCTTCTATAAGATAAAACTCTGGTTTTAAGGAGCTAGAGAGCTACTGATCTTTAAACCAGTGCATTAAGAATTACCTGGAGCTTGTTAGAACAGATTCCTAGGCCCGACCTCAGAGATTCTGATTATCTGAAGTCAAATTCTTAAGTCTATTTATGAGTCAGGGGTCCATGGAGACGTAACTCTCCTGATGTTGGAGAAGCATACCAATGATCATGTTTAATATGACATTATTATACTTTATCTAAAAATCAGGAAAATAACAGAAAAACATAATGATATCCAAAATGCCAAATAAATCTGAAGTTTAAATATTTACCTTTACTAATTAATCCTTGAGTAATCAACATACTTGTTGCAGCCAAAGGCACAGCTAAAGGAAGAAAAAGAACTTGTCAACATCAACAAAAGGAAAAGACTTTATCTGAGTTCATTAGGATAAATATGTATCAGTACAACTATCTCGGAAGATCATTACAAGAGATTTTTCCGGGGCACAAAAACCTGGCTCATTTGGTTAAGTGCTTGCCTTCAGCTCAGGTCATGATCTCAGGGTCCTGGGATCAAGCCCCACACTGGGATCCCTGCTCAGTGGGAGTCTGCTTCTCCCTCTGTCCTTCCCCCCGGCTCATGCTTTCTCTCTCTCTCAAATAAATAAAATCTTTAAAAAAAAAAAAAAAAAAAAAGATTTTTCCATTTTTAAAAGCTGTATTTTAGGGGCACCTGGGTGGCTCAGATGGTTAAGTATCTGCCTTTGGCTCAGGTCACGATCCCAGAGTCCTGAGGCTCCTGGGATAGAGCCCCACGTTGGGCTCCCTGCTCAGCAGGAGGAGTCTGTTTCTCCTTCTCCCTTGGCCTCAGCCTCTTCCCCTCCCCCTACTCATGCTCTCCCTCTCTCTGTCTCTCTGTCTCAAATGAATAAATAAAATCTTTAAAAAAATAAAATAAGGGGGCCCCTGGGTGGCTCAGTGGGTTAAAGCCTCTGCGTTCGGCTCAGGTCATGATCCCAGCGTCCTAGGATCGAGCCCCGCATCGGGCTCTTTGCTCAGCAGGGAGCCTGCTTCCTCCTCTCTCTCTCTGCCTGCTTCTCTGCCTATTTGTGATTTCTGTCTTTCAAATAAATAAATAAAAAATCTTAAAAAAATATAATAAAATAAAATAAAGAGCTGTACTATATACAATCAGTAGAAATAATAAACTAAGAGCTGTAGTATATACAATCCATAGAAATATAAGAAAAAATTTAAATTTAAGAAAATATTATAAATATTAAACAATGTAACTCAAGACCATCTAGATTTGGCTTTAAAAGAGTCATTCATTAGTATCACCAATAAAGACAACATTCTAAATCGGGACCAAAAGTCATTTCTGAATTAGAGTAAGAGGGAATTAATGAGAGGCAAGGAGTAGTATTACAATAAGAGCCACTACTGAATAATTACTAAATTCCATGGTCCATGCTAAATGCCTTATATACGTTTTCTCATTTACTTTTAACATATCTCTAGAGTTATTTTTTTTTTAATTACTGCCCTTTTAAAGGTAAGAAAATTGAAACTCAGAGATGTTAAGTAATTTGCTCAAGGCCATACAGCTACTTCAATGGCAGTTCCAGATTCTAACTGTCTGATATCATTATCTCAAGCTTTTAAGTTCTGTAGTACACTGTATGAACCAAAACACAAGAAATATTTGTCGACAATTACAAGGTGACAGGGGCAAGAATACACAAGAATACATTTTAAATACTAGAGTTTTTTCTTCTAAACCAGTGAATTCCTCAAAACTAAGTGAAAATATTACATAATGCAACACTGTGTCAACTACACTTAATTAAAAAAAATCTACATATGTATGCATATTAACCCAGACTGAAAAATCCAAAGCTCTCCATCATAATCTCCAAAAAGCTCATAATTACATATCACTGTTTTTTCCACCAGCACTGTCCAAAAGAATTTTCTGTGATGATGGCAGTAGCCTGTATCCGTGTCTTCCAGTTAGGTAGTAGGCAGAAAAGATTTAAAATAGGAACTCTGACAAACTATGGAAAGAACCTAGATGTCCATAAACAGATGAATGGATAAAGAAGATGTGGTATATATACACAATGGAATACTATGCAGCCATCAAAAGAAATGAAATCTTGCCATTTGCGACAACGTGGATGGAACTAGAGGGTATCATGCTTAGTGAAATAAGTCAATCGGAGAAAGACAACTATCATATGATCTCCCTGATATGAGGACGTGGAGATGCAACATGGGGGGTTAGGGGGACAGGAGAAGAATAAATGAAACAAGATGGGATTGGGAGGGAGACAAACCATAAATGACTCTTAATCTCACAAAACAAACTGGGGGTTGCTGGGGGGAGGTGGAGTTGGGAGAGGAGGAGGGGGTTATGGACATTGGGGAGGGTATGTGCTATCGTGAGTGCTGTGAAGTGTGTAAACCTGGTGATTCACAGACCTATACCCCTGGGGATAAAAATACATTATATGTTTATTTAAAAAAAAAAAAAAAAAAAAGGAACTCTGAGACTGCTACCCTTAAAAAGACCTCCTTACAAGGTCCTTGGCTGATATGTGGAAACGTGGCTGTAAACAGTTCTCTACAAGTGATAAAAAACTTGACCTGAGTAAGTGGCTCACTGTGCCTAAACTGCTTATACAAATATAGCTTATGCTGAACACCTGCTTTCCTTCGGAGACTCTGGAATTTTGGTACTTGCTAGGCTGAGTTCATGGGACCAGCCCCCAGTAAAAACCCCGGGCACTGAGTCTTTTTTCTTTTTTTTTTGTTTTTTAAGATTTTTATTTTTTATTTATTTGACAGAGAGAGATCACAAGTAGATAGAGAGGCAGGCAGAGAGAGAGAGAGAGGGAAGCAGGCTCCCTGCTGAGCAGAGAGCCCGATGTGGGACTCAATCCCAGGACCCCGAGATCATGACCTGAGCCGAAGGCAGCGGCTTAACCCACTGAGCCACCCAGGCGCCCCGACTCTTTTTTACTGAGAGTCCTTGGTGGGTAATACTTCACTTGCATCATCACAACTCACAGCTTGAGAAATTTACCATGTCCATCCGTGTGACTCTAGCAGAGTCCTAGAAGTCTTGCCTTGTCTACCTGGTCTTCTCTGGACTTTAACCCACACTCCTTTCCTTTTGTTGATTTTGCTTCGTATCCTTTCTGCTATAAAGTATTTCGAATTTAACTAGCTACATGTGGCTGCTACACTGGAGAGCACAGTTTCAGGCCAGGGGTTGAAAAATGTTCTATAAAGACCCAGACGGTAGGGGCACCTGGGTGGCTCAGTAGGTTAAGCCTCTGCCTTCTGCTCAGGTTATGGTCTCAGGGTCCTGAGATCGAGCCCCGCATCGGACTCTCTGTTCAGCAGGGAGCCTGCTTCACCCTCTCTCTGCCTGCTTCTCTGCCTACCTGTGATCGCTCTCTGTCAAATAAATAAATAAAACCTTTAAAAAAAAAAAAAAGACCCAGACGGTAAATATTTTAGGTTTCACAGGCCACAGGTCTGTCTCATCTACTCAACTGTCAATTATAACCAAATGCATTGAGACAATAGTAAACAAATGAACATGTGGATGCAAAAATATAAATTTAATGTGATTTTCACATATAACAAGATACTATAACTCTTGATTTTTGTCAACCATCTAAAAATAAAAATGTAGAAACTATTCTTACCTCATGGCCATACAACAGATTTGGCCCTAAGGCTATAGTTTGCTCAACATTGGTCTAGACTCCATGAGCATTCAAAAACTAAGGTAATTTAAGAGATTTGAACTATTAGAGATCTCATTATTAAAATCCATTAATTTTGGAATAGGGCATTAGCTTTGCTCAGACACAATTTGCAGAAACCCTAAGGTTTAAATCCTAGGTCTACTACGTACAAATGGATTTTACTTTTGCTAGAAAATACGTTCCTTAAGGTTGGTTGGTTAAAATACTTAATGAATTATCGTTTAATGGTTTTTTGAAGGACAGGTCTCTTTCCATTACAGCGCCAGTATAATTTGTTATCATTTTTCCCCTTCAGCTTGACTCAAGGATCACAACATGAAGCACTGAAGAATCACAGAAGGATAAAACGTATTGAGTCAGCCGGCCATCTCTATAATGGACGATGCCGTTCCCATTTCACTTTGTCCTTAGGCCAAGATGGTATAATACAGAGAGTAACAGTTTAGTTAAAATTCTAGTACTAGTTCTGCCATTCACTACTATGTCTTCATATAAACCTCTTAACTTCTTTTCGTGCTATAATGGATAATGGATTAGAACTAACATCTGGTCTCATGCATTGTGTCATGGTAAAACTGAAAGAGACTTCAGAGATTATCCAATCTTTATCTTAACCAGAGTAAACTGATAACCGGAAAAAATAAGTCGTGTGCTCAAAAGCAACAAAGACAGGGGCACGTGGGTGCCTCAGTTGGTTAAGTGACTGCCTTCAAATCCCATGTCAGGCTCACTGTTTCTTCCTCTCCCTCTCCCCCCAACCTGGGCTCATTCTGTTTTGCTCTGCTCTCTCCCTCAAATAAATAAAATCTTAAAAAAAAAAAAAAAAAGAAAGGAAAAAAAAGCAACACAGGTGGATAGTTTATGGTAGAGCTGGGTCTAAAACCCAGGTTTCCTAACCCCCAGGTCCACGGCCTTTTCCACTGCAGTATGACTCCTATCTCAGAGTCTGTTAAAAAATGTTTCTTTACGAAAACCAATAATACTGCTGACCAAAAGCTTTTCTGCACTATGACCCTAGTCCCAACCACATCCAATCCAAGGACCCTAAAATTCCTTAAACTCTTCTCCTCTTACAATAACAAAATGCTAATCTAAATTCGTAACTGTGTTCAACTGAAACATTTATTTTGTAAATCACGGTAGCACAAATAGCTATATAATAAAGACAGTTTAACACTTACAAAATAAATTGAATCAATCCTCATAATAATCCTATGAAATGAGTTATTATCCCCTTATAGATAAGGAAACTGAGGCATACAGGCATCCGGTGCTTGTCCAAAATATGAAAGCTCAATGATGGATGGAGCTGGGATCTGGATCTAGACAAGCATCAAAGTCTACACTCCTCAATCAGTATACTATCTCATTAGGAAACCAACAGTACAGCGGCACCTGGCTTTCTCAGTCAGTGGCGTGCAACTCTTGATATTGAGGTTGTGGGTTTAAGCCCCACACTGGGTGTAGAAATTACTTAAAAATCCCGCATCAGGCTCTCTGCTCGGCAGGGAGCCTGCTTCCCTCTCACTCTCTCTGCCTGCCTCTCTGCCTACTTGTGATCTCTCTCTGTCAAATAAACAAATAAAATCTTAAAAAAAAAAAAAAAGAGAGAGAGAGAGAGAGAAAGGGGCGCCTGGGTAGCTCAGTAGGTTAAAGCCTCTGCCTTCGGCTCAGGTCATGATCTCAGGGTCCTGGGATCGAGCCCCACCTTGGGCTCTCTGCTCAGCAGGGAGCCTCCTTCTTCCCTCTCTCTCTGCCTGCCTCTCTGCCTACTTGTGATATCTCTCCCTATCAAATAAATAAAATATTTTAAAAAAAAAGGAAAGAGAGAAAAGAGAACCAGTAGTACACATGTATATTCTCCACAAAAATCACAAAATCTATAAATGATGCATAAAACCAGTATGAACTCATATACCTTTTCACTAATTCCCAAGGTTGAAAACTGTTATACATAATACACAGTAAACTACGCTTTATGTAATAGATTCCTTCACTACCTCTATGTATGGGCACAGATATAACCAGTTTGTGGTTAGTGCATAAGATGACAATTTCAGGGGAACTGGAAATAAGATCCCCTCATAGTTGTATTTTAAAATTAAAAGAAAGTAGATTAAAGTAGAAATAAATTACCATAAAGAGAATGAACCCTAGATCAAATCTAATTTTAAACCAAGAGGCATATATTTAAGAGATCTAAAAAAATGTGTAAAAATTACCCTAGGAAGTACTTTTTCTACTCATTCCTACTTCCATCACACCTTTTTAAAAAAAATTAATGGACATAAGATGATACTCTCCAAAGTAACATGGATTCCATAAATTCATTGACATAAAGTTAACATCACATACTGCATATTTAACATATGTAAACATGCATATCCTTATATGAAGACACAAATATTAATGTATAAAATTTCCTAATACATGACTAATAGTTCTCCTGATAACCATATGTTGAATTGCCTATTGCCCATGGTTACAGCCAAGGTTTTGTGTTTTCCATGTTTTATGTTACTGCAACATGCAACAGCTAGTGTATCTGCTTTAAAAAGTAATCATTACTTACTCATGTCCTAGTATAAGCTATTCAGTAATTTACCAATAATCCAGATATGGTATGTAACTAACAAGCTGAAATACAACTAATGAGGTATGCTTCCTAACTTGTGATTAATCTGGTTTTTTTAAACATTTTATTTTTAAGTAATCTCTACACCCAACGTGAAGCTAGAACTCACAACCCCAAGATCAAGAGTCTACCGGATGAACCAGCCAGGCCCCCACAATTCATCTGTTTGATACACAGAATTACTGAGGCTCCAACTGTTCATATACTTCACGTCCTACTTTTAATAGGCATACACGAGTATTCTACCTACTGATTGCTGCTCTTCCACACTTCTATCATAATGATGTTACAGCTATTTAGAATGTTAAACCTATATAGTAAGTAGCTTAAATTAGTAGCCAGAAATTAATCCAGACACCATAGTATCTACATGGCCATGAGCCCAACATTACAATGATCCCAAATCCCTATCCACGACTTGTCTTCTTGTGTCAAAAGTAGACCTGAAAACAGACCATTGTATCTATCTATTCTAGGCAACCCACAAAGATAAAATATCTGTTGCCAGAGTACAAATGACTTCCCTGAAAAATTATTGCCTAACTATGGGCCATAAAAACATTTTATAGGTCTCTGATCCATGACGAATGCAGATCTAAAAGAATTATTCTCACCTGCAGATGTGTATCATCATCTAATTCTTACTCAGGTTCTTTCTAGCTTGAAAGCTCTGTAAGTCTCTGAATATCTGAACTGAAGATAAAATGCACAAGCTTATATGAAACTCCTATTCCCTTTTCAGTCTCTGTTGATTCTTTTACCATCATCTGTTGCCTTACCCATGGGTGCCACTCAAACTTCTGTCTACTATTCCAACATATTAACCACATGACAGATATTATGCTTTTATTCCTACACTGAATTATTAATTAATCATCTATTAATCGTTAAATATTTTATAAATAATTTGATGATTATTAATATTTATTATTATTCCTACACTTAATTCCTTGAATTCACCAATACAACTATACCTCCAACCCTAATTTCTCACATACACCTTTGCTTCTCTCTAGGTGTTTACAGATCTTCTACAATCAAATGCTGCACCAGGAAAGACTGTCCAAAGGAGTTTCCTCCTTCAAACAGTAACTCCTACGGAGTAAGTATCTTTTAATCTGTAATGTCATCATTAGTCTCCTAAGACGGGCATCTTGAAGTTAATACCATTATAGTCAGTTTATTTAAAAATCCTGTTATCTATCTTTTAAAAAAGATGCCATCCCATCTTCTGTAGTGCAAATGACACTAAACTCAATGACACCACAATGGCTGCATGCCTGAGGTACTGCCAAAAGCTCGTAGGACTTCACAAAGTGTAACCTCTTACCCTTCTAAGCCATCCTGCACACTGCTACCTCATCTCCCTTTTAAAAATCTGCAAACCAATCCCTTGGCCACAGAACCAAAAATATGTAATGAATCCAATCTTTAACTTTTTAGTATTGTGTTTATTTTCCACCCCCAACAAAAGACCCCATTCCAATCAATTCGGCCTCAAGGCTCCAGTTCAGATGAAGTTACCACAGACTCTGCCTTTGCTCACTTTTCCTTTATCTAAATGTTCTTCTAACCCCATTCTTCTTCATTTAACTCAAGTCCTACTAGTTATGTCTCATTTGTTTGATAAGGCCTTTTATCGCTAAATCAACTCCAATTAAGATAATCCCTTTTAAAAATTCCTACTACCATTATGTATTTAAACCTTCTCCAAGTGTTTCATGTGTTAGCTTTGTCTCAATTACAACAAAAAACTACTTTAGGACAAAGACTAGGTCTCATAAAACTTATCTACCAAGCACTGAAAGCATAAATGCCAGGCCAACTAGTGGGTTAAGCCGCTGCCTTCAGCTCAGGTCATGATCTCAGGGTCCTGGGATCGAGTCCCACATCGGGCTCTCTGCTCAACGGAGAGCCTGCTTCCCTTCCTCTCTCTCTGCCTGCCTCTCTTGTGATTTCTGTCAAATAAATAAATAAAATCTTTAAAAAAAACAAAACAAACAAAAAAAACAAACGTAGATCATTCTTTAATTATTTAAGTGGCCCCTTCCCTTTCTAAAATTCCACTGTTTTTGTTAGAATTACTTTATCTGAGGGGCCCCTGGGTGACTCAGTTGGTTAAGCATCTGCTTCGGCTCAGGTCATCATCCCAGAGTCCTGGGATCAAGCCCCATGACACCCTGCCTCAGGTTCTCCACTCTGGAGGCAATCTGCTTCTCCCTTTCCCTTTTCCCTTGCTTGTTCACACGTTCTCTTTCTCTCTCTCAAAAAAAATTAAAATCTTAAAAAGAAAATTTAATATGAAAGGACTGCAGTGATCAAATGAAGCAACTTCAGGACTCTGTTCAAAAGTAAGATTCTATTTTATGCTGCTTTCAACACTGTCTGTATTTAAAAAATAAAATCTTCACGTACAAAGTCTCTAGTTGCAAATGAGGACCCAGTAGTGTAACAATATTTCACAATGATAAGGTGGACACTAAACAGGTTTTATAATAGTCAAGGGGCGCCTGGGTGGCTCAGTGGGTTAAAAGCCTCTGCCTTCAGCTCAGGTCATGATCCCAGGATCCTGGGATTGAGCCCCACATCCGGCTCTCTGCTCAGCGGGAAGCCTGCTTCCCTTCCTCTCTCTCTGCCTGCCTCTCTGCCTACTTGTGATCTGTCAAATAAATACATAAAAATCTTTAAATAAATAAATAAATATGTACAATTTGTTTCCCTTAATCAACCTTTTTTTTTTTTTAGCAGTAACCATACTACACCAAAAGTGTGCCAATTTTTTCTAAAGTCACAATAATTTCAGGTACTGAAAGGTGAAATTTTGTTGATTAGAAAATTTAACTTACATCTGAACCAGAAGCTTTCATCATTGCACTCTGCAAAGACTCTTCTTTCTTCCTCTGTTGGAATGTAATCAGCCCCTATGTCTTTTTACCAAGGAAAATTGGCAAACATTAAAATGACCATGGAAAAGCTAAGCCTTAAAATTTAATTCAGTCTAAATATTAACATCCAATTTTTTTAAATGAATGAAACAAATGCCTCATAAACTTTTTTTTTTTAATTTAAATTCAATTTATTTAGTTTCAGGGGTAGAATTTAGTGATTCATCAGCTGCATGTAACACCCAGTGCTCATTCCATTAAGTGTCCTCCTTAATGTCCATCACCCACATACCCCATCTCTCCACCCACCTCCCCTCCAGCAGCCCTCAGATTGTTCCCTACAGTTAAGTCTCTAAACAATGGGCTTAAAAACTTGAAGCAAACTGACTTCAAAGAGAAGTCAGTGCGACTATTAGTCCGGACTGACTATATAATGTGCTGATCCAGTGCAAAACGAAAATTTGGGACCATTTACTCAAATTATTAAGAATTTAAAGATGGGAGTGCCTGGGTGGCAATTAAGTGTCTTGACTCTTGGTTTTGGCTCAGGTCATGATGTCAGGATCCTGGGATCTAGCCCCATGTCAAGCTCCACATGCAGCACGAAGTCTGCTTGGGCTTCTTGCTCCCTCTCCCCTCCCCCCATGCACACAGGCATAAGTGTGCTCTCTCTCTCTCTCTCAAATAAATAAATAAATAAATCTTTAAAAAATTTTTTTTAAAAAATCTTAAAAAAAAAATTTCAAGATGGCAACAGCAGATCATTAAACAGAGTGAATCCCTGTCTGACTGCACAGGTCACACACCCCTAAACCAGGCCAGTTGCTGCTACTCAAGGCAGTGAGTTTTTATACACAGAAAGTGCTTCTAATTATAAATATTTAATTGATAGTTACGGGGAATTGGTCTTGGAACTTCTGCATTCGGCTCTTGAAAATCAGCCCTCCCATTCATTTTTCCTGCATCAAAAACATTTCAGTATTAGAAATCATTCAACAGACCAAAATCAATTAAGATATAGCATAGTAAAATCACTAGTCTACAGGCCAATCAAGCAATAAATACTTACTAGACACTACTACATCTGAAGTACCTAACATAATAAAAAGTGACCTAAATAAAAATGTAACAGACCTATGAACTTATTTGCATCTGATTACCCATCTTAGGTCCCTTAACTGAAAAAGAATAGGTCCTTTATAATTATTTATCAACAGGTTATGTCAAATTAAGATATAAAATGGTACCAAAGAAATAAACGTTATTTCTCCTCCTGAAGCTTGGTTTTGTCACACTACCCTATGTTTTTGTCCTTTCAGAAATATATGCACAAAGATCACGATGATTTCCCAAATTAGAAGAAGAAACACCTCAAAATTCATTTCTGGGCTTCCATCTTTTTTAAAAAATGAAATAATCATCAGGAAACACACAACCTCTTCCCCAAAGCACTACTCCATGAAAACTGAGTAACAAAGACGTCATATCCTTCTCCCTGTGGTTAAAGCTAACAGCAAATTCTGCATCCTCCAAACTTTCCTCCCTCTCTAGAGACTCAGAGTATATGATTTCAAAATGCAAAATTTCAAGAACATACGCTATTTATTTATTTTAACCTCCTGTCTCAGGACTTAAGAGACCAACAGATTGGATAACTGCGTATTGTACAGAATGTTCACACAGGACCATGATTATTCCCATCTTAAAAGCCATTTACATGAAAACGAGAAATGGCATACACGGTGGGAATAGCAACTGTAGCTATTTCACTCAATAAAGCATCACTGAGGGCCCACTGTATGTCAATCCCCTGCACAGGAAAAAGAAACAGAAAGGGTAAAACGAATTCATGGACGGATGGAGCTTGCTAAACAGACTACCTATGAAACGTTATTTTCCGCAACAGCATCCTACTTAGAAATCCTAGCGACAGGGCTGACAAGGCCCCTTCAACAACACAATTTTAATCTCCTAATGCTACAAAAAAAAGGCTGAACCGAACCCTCGTCGGCCTACGGCCGAATCCCGCACTGCATAGTCACAATCCCCGCGTCTCCCACCTGAAACACCCCGGTACACACATTAGTCACCACGAAATCACCCCCTCGCCTCCCCCAGGCACCCGCACTCGGGAGCCCCAGAGCCAGCGGGCGACAAGCCCACTCTCGCAGGCGGGAAAATGGCGGAAGGTGCAGGCTAGCGGCTGGCCGCTCGGAGGTGGTGAGTGGGAAGGTGGGGGGCGGAATGGAGGCTCTTTGCGTCACCTCACCCACCTCCGGACCACAACGGCGATCGCGCGGCGAGCCGGGGCGATCGGGGGCAGAAGGCCTCGAGGGGACCCGAGAGGGCTCAAGGAGGAAGAAGAGCCCGCGGAAACCCTCAGGCGCGCAGCACCGCAGCAGAGTTGGGGGTGGGGAGCAGCCAGCCACTTTACCTCCGAGAAGTCACCCAAATACGGGCTCAAAATGACCGCGACCCGGAAGCACTGGCGACATACGGACGGAAATGACGTCAAGACCTCCCTGCGGAACCCAAAGGCTCTCAGCCTCGGACTGGACGCCAGCGCCGGCATCTATCGGCCCCGCCCTCCTCTGCCCGCCCCTCCTCCCTTATCCCCCAGGCCGCGGCGCTCGCGAGCTGCACTGCGGCTGCGCGCGCCCCTCTGCGGGCCCGAACCCCGCCCCTCCCCCTCCTTGAGGTCCAGGGGTGGCCTGATTTCAGGGTCTAGTGATGCACTTTTGTGGCCTTCCAGTGACAGGTTGACAGGAAAGTTCAGGAACCCCTTTTTAAACCCGTTGTGAAGAGGAGCCGGTTTTCCTTGGATTCCTTTGGTTTGGGGCTTTACACGATCCGTTTCGTTCTTGGAACCTCTAAGGTTAAGTAATAGAAAGTGATTATTAAGCTTGCGAACTTGGCTGTGTCATGGTGTCTTGAGCCCAGCTGTGGACTAGTTCTAGAACCTCAGGCATGGCACGTTCTCTCTCTGAGCCTCAGGTTTTTCTCATCTGAAAAAATGGAAATTACACTCGCTTCATAGGGTTATTAGGATTAAAGCAACACGCTGAATAGAGACCGGCACTCAGTGGTTCTCTGTTAATGAAATCTGTTGGAATGCGGGCCTCATGACTTGTGTTCATCAGACATCTGCTGCCACAGCCGGCCACCGTTGATTCATTTATTCATTTTTTACAAGTATTTATTGAGTGCCTACTATGTGCCGGATATCGAAAGTAACTGGTGAGTCAACAGTGAACAATTAACTCTACTTGATGGTTTTTGTTTCATCAACTCCTAAAAACCTCTTTGGTTTCTTCCCTCTTTTCTGAGCAGCTCTGCCACTGGCCTCATTTCACCTTTCTCACTGCCTGTAGAGCTGCCCTAAATTTATTCTCCCACAGGCATATTTAAGAGAGACAGCCTACTGTGATCCATCGAAAACACAAATCCAGCCCTGTGCTTCCTTTTGATAGCTCCCATCATTCACAGACTGTTAAGGCCCTGCATGGCTCAGCCTCTGTCCTCTTGAGCCTCACTTTCTTCTTTTGTAGTGTTCAATGAGAAACACAGCCTGCAGCCCTTTGCACTCATAGTCCCTGTATACTCTTCCCCCTAGCTTAATCCTCCTCCTTGCCAGGTTCACTCTGTTGGTATTTCAAAATCCTACTTTTACATTACTTTCTTTGTCAAGCCTTGGTGGAAACCCAGCCCAGAGAGTTTGACTCCTCCCTCTTAGCACCTCTTTTCTTTGTGCATACTGCTGTCATTCAGTGTAGTTCTGCATTGTATTGTGATCTTTTTGCTTATGTCTCTCTGTTACAGAACTCTTTTAGGACAGAGAACTTGGCTGATAAATATTTATACTCCCAAAATTATAATACTCATTTTGTTTCTGGGACATGCTAAGCTGAGCCTGGAACCAGGGCCTTTGCACTTGCTGTTCTCTCTTATAGAACACTGTTCTTCGAGGTGTTCATATGCCTTTTTGTCTCAGGTTACAGCTGATGTCACCCCATCAAAGGGGCCTTCCCGATATCCAATTAAAATTAGAACCTCAGGGGCGTCTGGGTGGCTCAGTGGGTTAAAGCCTCTCCCTTCGGCTCAGGTCATGATCCCAGGGTCCTGGGATCGAACACCCCATCAGGCTCTCTGCTCAGCAGGAAGCCTGCTTCCTCCTCTCTCTCTGCCTGCTTCTCTGCCTACTTGTGATCTCTGTCTGTCAAATAAATAAATAAAATCTTAAAAAAAAAAAATGGAACCTCAGTCACTCTCCCTGTTACCATGTTTATTTTTTTAAGATTTTATTAATATATTTGACAGAGAAAGAGATCACAAGTAGGCAGAGGCAGGCAGAGAGAAGGGGGGAAGCAGGCTCCCCGCTGAGCAGAGAGCCCAATGTGGGGCTCGATCCCAGGACCCTGGTATCATGACCCAAGCTGAAGGCAGAGGCTTAATCCACTGAGCCACCTAGGCATCCTACCATGTTTATTTTCATAGCACTTATGATATAGAACAATTACTTGGTTTTTTATTGCTTTTCTCTCACCGCTCACTAAAATAAAAGATCTGTGAGAGTAGAAGTCTGTCTGGCGTCAAAATGATTGGCACATAGTATGAAATCAATATATATTTCTTTTTTTTAAAATATTTATTTGACAGAGAGAAATCACAACTAGCCAGAGAGGCAGGCAGAGAGAGAGGAGGAAGCAGGCTCCCCACGGAGCAGAGAGCCCGATGCAGGGCTCGATCCCAGGACCTTGAGATCATGACCTGAGCCGAAGGCAGAGGCTTAACCCACTGAGCCACCCAGGCGCCCCAAATCAATATATATTTCTTAAATGAACTCATCAAGTACATTTTTATAAGAAAAGAAACAGAATTAAAATAAATACTGTATGAGCTTTATGGTAGAGCAAAATCTGATCTTTGTTTTCTAATTAGATAGTAAGATTCTGGAATCCAGTTCTGTCGTATTCTTTACTGAACCAGGCCTAACACATGGCACATGGTATTTTGATGAGTATATTTTCTGTTGCCCATGTATTTCTCAGCAATCAAGTCAATTAATAACTTGGATTTCTATTGGTGAAAGGATATGGTGCTCTTTCTGTGGGAACAAATAAGATTCTAAACACTCAATCGTGGGCAAGGAGCTCTTGGGGCTGCCCGAGATAATTTATGTTCTCAACACACAGAGAGCATGGCAGGCGTCCTAAAATGCAGCTAGCAGGGTGGAGACCCAAGGAGACAGGACAGGGGTTCTGGTGGGTGTAGTTTCAGGGAGTAGCCCCAGAGAGCAGCCCCAAATCTCAGTCTTCAAATTAATTCAACATATGTGGCCTTTTGTAGTTGATGCATCCTTTTTGTGACGTCCAGGTCAGTTGCAGATGGACTGCTTAAACAATGCAAATTAGAGCTCATCATTATTTTTATATACTTAAAATCTAAAAGCTCATTTGGATTCAAAATTCACTGGGATCATCACAAGACATTTCTGTGTCACATTTGTTAGTTAAAGATAAGAAAATTTCAGAGTCTTTAAATAAAATTGAAGTTGTAAACATTGAAAGGTTATTACATTCAAAATTTCTCATTGATAAGAACTATTAAGAACTCATTAGTTAAAAACAAATAAGTAAATAGAGGCATTTGGGTGGCTCACTCAGTTAAGCCTCTGCCTTCAGCTCAGGTCATGATCTCTCAGGGTCCTGGGATCCAGCCCTGCATCGGGCCCCCTGCTCAGTGGGGAGTCTGCTTCTCCCACTGCTCCTTCCCTCCTTGTGCGCACTTGCTTGCTCTCTCTCTCTCCCTCTCTCAAGTAAATAAATAAGTAATCTTAAAAATTAAATAAATAAGTAAGTAAATAAGATTTAAAGGGGGGGCACGTGGCTGGCTCAGTGGGAAGAGCATGCGACTCTTGATCTCGGGGTCGTAAGTTCGAGCCCCATGGTAGTGGAGATGTTACTTAAAAATAAGTACATAGGGGCGCCTAGGTGGCTCACTTGGTTAAGCAGCTGCCTTCGGCTCAGGTCATGATTCTAGGGTCCTGGGATCAAGCCCCGCATCGGGCTCCCTGCTTAGTGAAGAGCCTGCTTCTCTCTCTCCCTCTGCCTGCCACTCTGCTTACTTGTGCTCTCTCCCTGTCTCTCTGTCAAATAAATAAATATGATCTTTAAAAAAAAATAAGTACATAAACTTTAAAAAAATTTTGAAGAGCTAATCATTAAAAAGAAAATCTGTATGGCCATTTCAAATTTAAACCTACAATTAAAAGTTACATTTAGAGAAGCAAGTTTAAATTTATAGATATATTTGGAGATTTTATACAATTTAATATTTATTCAAATAGAGACAGTGTTTTGTTTTATTCTCTTCCCTTGTATTTTGTATTTTATTTTATCACAATTATGCCATAAACATATGCCTAAACATATAAATAGATGTGTGTGTGTGTGTGTGTGTGTGTGTGTGTGTATTCTATACATATAAAATCCCAGTATAGATGCCTCGATCCCCTCCAGTTTATTTTAGTGGCTAGCACAAATACTGCCATTTTTCTGTGTTTGCCATGACATAAGAAAAATTCAGGACATGTATAGAACTTCTGAGAAAAGAGAGAGAAGACATTGAATCAAGATCCATCTTTTTTTAAAGATTTTATTTATTTATTTGACAGAGAGAGATCACAAATAGGCAGAGAGGCAGATAGAGAGAATGAGAGGGAAGCAGGCTCCCTGCTGAGCGGAGAGCCCGATGTGGGACTCGATCCCAGGACCCTGAGATCATGACCTGAGCTGAAGGCAGTGGCTTAAACCACTGAGCCATCCAGGTGCCCCTCAAGATCCATCTTGATCTCTACTGGGATTCTCTGGAATCCCAGAGGAGTACAGAGGAGTAAGCATACAGGTGATGTAGCCTAGAGTATGAATTGCTGGTTAACACCCTCAAATACTTTGTCCAGCCTTCTAATTAAAATTTAAAACAAACACTTTATTATCTAGGGAAATATAGGGCTTCCAATGATGAAATATTTCAGTTCTAATCTATGCTGTTTGAGGGCTAATAAATCCCAGTTCTATTATTTCGTTGTTCTTTCATTAATCTCAGCTCTATCTTCAGTATCCTGAGTTTTGCACTCAAACATATATTTGTCCACTTTGTTATAACAATGCAGAGTCAACTCTTTGTCGAAAGTTACAGAAGGAGAATTTTTTTCCACATCTAAGCGGCTCTTTTTTGCTGAGAATCTTTTCACTGCAATGCATATTTGAAGAGAAAGGCTTTCTTACTTTCATCCCCTGCTTCTCTTTCTTGTATGAAAGTTTCATTTGTAGGCAGAAGCAGGAAGCGGGAGGGGGAAATCCTTCACAGGAGATGACCCTTGCTGGCGGTGCCCCTCATGCTGTCAATCAACCAGAGAACCATCTGTCCCACTTTGGATTTCAGGAGCCATCTTGCGCATCTGCTGTGCCTTTTCTAATGTCACTTACAGATCCCACTAAAAGCTGGGAGATGAATTAAGGGAACCAGAATGCAGCTGCACATGGCTGATTTTGAATTTTTGCAGCTGGGTCCTACATGGTACTCTCAGTTCTGAAGTCATTTTTTTATGAGATTGGAAAAACAAAGGAAATAATTCATTTTATAATAATAACTCCTAGGGTCTTAAAATTTTGTTCTCCAAAAGTTTAACATATATTTTTAAAACTCCCACCAAATGTTTAAAATTTAAGCCAACTGTAAATATTTAAATAATTATTCAAGAGCTCCTCTTAAGGAAAAGTACCACATGGGGAAAAAATATTTTTAAAACTGATTCAAGAGTTTCTACACTCCGCTTGGGCAGTAGGAGCACGTGTGCTCTGGGCATGCAGAACAATTCCAGTGAGCTGGTAGACCTGTATGTACTGCCAAGATGCTCCCTCGGCAAGGGCATTAGCTGCACCAAAGACCGTGTGTCCATCTGGATGAACATGGCCAAGGTCAACAAGGTGACATGCAGGTTCAACAGCCAATTTAAAACCTATGCTATCAGAAAAAAAAAACAAAACCTATGCTATCTGTGGGGCCTTTCGCAGGATGATGAGTCAAATGACTCCAAGGCCAACAGCATCATTTCGAAGAATTTCTGACTGCAGAGGATAATGGAGGTGGAATATTTTCTTTAAAAGAAAAAAAAAAGCAAATACCCAGAGAAAGAGAGAGAAAGATTGATTCAAGAGCCAAGTACTTTCTGAGATGGAAGCAGTTTGGTATCTAGATGCCAGAAGTTTGCAGGCTAGAAATCTCAAGTATTATCACCTTCAGAACAGTTTCCCTATATTAACTTCAAATGGACCGAAAGACACAGTATTTACTTACTTGTCTATGCAGGAAATGAGAATTTTCACATCCTTGCAATGTTATATCATAGAACTTAAAAAGCTTGTTGACCCAGAATATTAAACCATAGGAAATTAGTCCTAGCTGCAAGCTATATACTCTGAACATTCTGTTCAGAGTTTTTCTCAGTATTAGTTCCTGCAGTATTTTCATATGCCTTTTTGATAACACTACATCAAAATTATTTACCCACTTCACCCACAATACTGTTCCTTGCACGAAAAGAGGACACTTCCATTTTCAAATCAATGGTGTCATGCATTCTAGGCTCTTTTAAGAAAGCTTATTTAACTAAAGTGACTTACAGGGGCACCTGTGTGACTCAGTTGGTTGAACATCTATCTGCCTTCAGCTTTGGTAGTGATCCCAGGGACCTGGGATCAAGCCCGGCATCGGGCTTCCTGCTCAGTGGGGAACCTGCTTCTCCCTCTCCTCCCACTCGTGCTCTCTCTTGCCATCTCTGTCTCTTTCAAATGAAATCATTTTTTAAAAGTGATTTATATACGTAATAGAAAAGTGCTCTAATATTTCTTGAAAAGGCCTTTAATGCAATTAGAAACCACAAGCTCATCACAACATCTGCCTGCTTACCTGCATTGGTGCCCATATATTATGTCTTTCCTCCTATTACCACGAGGATCTTCTGCCTGGGCTCCCATCCAAGACTAACTCTACCCTTGTGGTTGTGAAGTAGATAGATCCTATCCTCTCTTATTTGCTCAAGGATGTCTCCTCAGCAGTTCTACCCACTCTTTCCCACATCTTTGTTTCCTTCATTGTTGAAAAAGTTCCCATCAGTTTATAAATGAGCTATAATTCTCATACCATTAACAACAACGGACCTTGTAAAATGTCTCTTGAACCGCAAATCCTCATTTATTGACTCATTTATAGCAAACCCCCCTGAAAGAAGTCTCTATATTTCTGTCTCCAATTCCTGTTCTCCTAGTCTCTCTCAGACCTGCCTCAAGCATGCTTTTACCATTACCTTTCCATGATAAATGGCCTTATAAACACCCTTTGATCTCTGTGTTACTAAACTGATTTTTCATTTCTCAATCCTTGTATTAGTTCACCTAAAGCAATCGACACAGCTGATCACTTCTTATTTAATTATTTTCTTCACGTGGTTTCAAAATATCTTTTACATTTTTTTTCTATCTTCAGGAACTCTCTCTGTCAGTCTCTTTTGCTGGTTCCTCCTCATCTCTGTGTCTTCTAAATTTTGGGGTGCCCTTGGATTCAGATCTTGGACATCTCAATGGTCACTTCCTAATCTCATTCATTTTCAAGGTTTTAAATACCATCTGTACTCAGATAACTTCCAATTTTAGATTTCTAGTACAGACCTCTTCCTCTGGGACTCTAGACTCATATATCTGTGTACATATATCTACTTGGCATCTCAAACTTGATCATCAAACCAAATCCTGGTCTCCAACTCTATAACAGAAAAAAGAACCTCTTATTTTCAGTCTTCTCCATCTCACTTGAAAGTCATCTCTCCAGTTTCTTAAGCTAAAGTATTTGGAGGCATCCTTAATTCTTCTTTGTCTCACACACTATATACCATCTCTTGGTAAATCCTATTGGTTATATCTTCAAGTCATTTCTACAATCTGATCCCTTCTCCCTAGACCCACCACCATCACCCTTGTCCATGTCACCATCATCTCTTGCCTAAATTCTTGCACGAGTCTTCTAATTGCTCTCCTGACCTTGCTTCATTTTAATCTCAACATCTCAGCCATAATGATCTTCTTAAAGCCCAATTCAGATATTTAATCCTCAGGACCCTCCAATGGCTTCTCATTGCTCTCCAACAAAGAACAAAGTCCTTACAATGGCAAACAAGACCCTGGGGTCTGTGGTCTTTTTCAACCTCCCTTATAGAAGTCATATTCTCCTACTCTTTCTCTTACTTATTACACATCAGCAACACTGCTATTGCGTTTTCTCAAACATCCCAAGCAGGAACCCATCTTAGGGTCTGTGTAATTGTTCCCTCCTCTGAGCGAGACATTTGAGTTCCCTTGCATATCTACCTAATTCAATCTCTCATCTACTTCAGATCTTTGCTGAAAGGTCATCCTCTCCATAAGCCTTTCTTGATTATCCTGTTTAAAAACTGCAACCCCTCTGTGCCTTTTTTCTTATCCTTATCCTCAACACCTTCCCATCAGTAGCATTTCCTATCCCCCCCAACCCCTTGCCCATGTTCCCCCCTTCCATATCACTACTACTTACCCATTGTTTTACTTAATCCTTTTTTTCCTCTAGGAAAACACTATGAGAGCAAGATTTCAATTTTTCACTGATATATCTCTAGTGCCTAGAAGTACCTGACAGGTGCTCAACTAAAATATGTTAAAAGACCTAATGAGTAAAAGAATTACAGTCATCAATGAGTACCTTGTGCCAGAGACTGGATAAAGAAGGCAGAGGTTTAACAACAAAACACAAATACAAACACAGCCTCCATTGCTAAAAAGCTAAGTTCATCAGCAGAGGTAGTAATCCTACCTAATGTTTGTCAAGCACTTAACTTTGTGCAAGGCATTGTTCTAAGAATTTTATATTTCAAAACAAAATAAGAGGTGAACCCTACTAAAATCATCTGTTCACAAAGAGGAGACCCAAGCATGGAAATTAAGTAGCACACTCAATGTCATGAAGCCAGTAACCATTGATACCAGCATCCAGATCTATACAGTTTGACTCTGGAACCCATATGCTTAACTAAGTAAGTATGCAATTTATAATTCAAGAAAATTGCTACCATAATTAGGGGAAACCTAGGGCATTATAGGAAAACATAACAAGGCAGGGTTTCTAAGAAAGGTGATTTTGAAAAACAAATGAATTAGTGGAAGGAAATACCAGGGAATCGGTGCAGAAGGCAGAAAGTGCAGCCTATTGCAACAACATTTGGAAAGTGGGGTGCTTTGGACATCCAAAAAATAATATTAGTTATACCTAAAAAGGAGAGTGGTAGATAGAAATGGGTAAATGGGGTATACAGAGGTCATACTGTGAAGAGTTTGTATACATGGTAATGATTTTGCATTTTTATCTTGAAGGCAATAGGGAAGACATAGATGGATTTTAAACAAAGGAATGGAAATAAGATGAGATTTGAATTTCAGGAAAAAAACACTATCAGCTGTCTAGGTAATATTAAATTATAGGCAGGAAGAGCACCTACATTATTTGAAGCTCTTTTGATATTTTAAGGAAGAAAAGATGAAGGCCTGAACTAGGATGGCTGAAGGGTGACAAAGACAGAAAAAAAGATTTTGGAAGTAATAAAAATGTATTTTTATTACACTATTTCATTAGTTAGATGTTATTATTTTTTTTCTTTTTTCTTCACTTTTGTTTTAGTAATTTCTACACCCAATGTGGAGCATGAGCTCACAACCCAAAGATTAAGAGTTGCATGCTCTACAGAAGTAAATGATTTACAAACAAATAAAAACCAGAACAGATCAATGAAACTAAGAGGTAGTTCTCAAAAAGAATTGGTAAAAGTGATAAAAACCCTAGCCAGACTTTTCAAAAAGAGAAACAACTCAAATAAATAAAATCATGACTGAAAGAGGAGAGATGACAACCAACACCACAGAAATACAAATAATTATAAGAGAATACTCTAAAAAATTCTATGCCAACAAACTGGGCAGTCTGAAGAAATGACAAATTCCTAGAGACTTACAAACAGCCAAAATTGAAACAGGAAGAAATAGAAAATTTGAACAGACCCATAACCAGCAAAAAAATTGAATCAATAATGGAAAATCTCCCAATGAACAAAAGTCCAGGGCCAGATGGCTTCCCAGGGGAACTCTACCAGGTATTTATTTATTTATTTATTTTAAAAATTGTATTTATTTGAGAGAAGGAGAAAGAGAGAGCATGGAGAGGGGAGGGTCAGAGAGAGAAACGAACTCCATGCTAAGTAGGGAGCCCGACTGGGGACTGGATCCTGGGACTCCAGGATCAGGACCTGAGCTGAAGGCTTAACCAACTGAGTCACCCAGGTGCCCCTCTACCAGACATTTAAAGAAGAGTTAATACCTATTCTTCTCAAACTGTTCCAAAAAAATAGAAATGGAAGGAAAACTTCCAAACTTATTCTACAAGGCCAGCATTACCTTGATTCCAAAATCAGACAAAGACACCACTACTGAGGAAAATTACAGGCCAATATCCCTGATGAACATGGATGCAAAAATTCTCAACAAGATACTAGCAAATTGAATTCAACAGTAAAAGTTATTCATCACGATCAAGTGGGATTTATTCCTGGGCTATAGGGTTGGTTTAATATTTGCAAATCATTCAACATGATACACCAGATTAATAAAAGGGGTAAGAACAATACAATTCTCTCAATAGATGCAGAAAAAGCATTTGACGAAATACAGTGTCCATTCTTGATAAAAACCCTTAACAAAGTAGAAACAGATAGAACAGACCACAACATCATAAAGTCTTTATACAAAAGACCCATAGCTGATATCAGCCTCAATGGGGAAAAACTGAGAGCCTTTCCCTTAAAACAAGGATGTCCACTCTCATCATTACTATTTAACATAGTACTGGAGGTCTTAGCCTCAGCAATCAGATAATAGAAAGAAATTTTAAAAAAGAAATAATAGGTATCCAAATCAGCAAGGAAGATGTCAAAATTTCACTATTTGCAGATTACATTATACTCTGTAGAAAACCCTAAAGAGTCCACTAAAAATTGCTAGAATACATGAATTCAACAAAGTTGCAGGATATAAAATCAATGTACAGAAATCTGTTGCATTTCTATATACCAATAACAAAGCAGCAGAAAAATCAAAGAATATATCCTGCTTGCAATTGCACCAAAAACAGTAAGATACTTAGGAATAAGCTTAACCAGAGAAGTAAAAGATTTGTACTCTGAAAATTATAGAATATTTATGAAAAAAACTGAGGGGGACACAAAGAAATGAACAAGCATTCCATGCTCATGGATTGGAAGAACAAACATTATTAAAATGTCTATACCACCAAAAGTAATCGATATATTGAATGGAATCCCTATCAAAACTACCAATAGCATTTTTCACAGAGAACAAACAATCCTAAAATGTGTATGGAACCACAAAAGACCCTGAATAATCAAAGTAATTCTGAACAAGAAAAAAACCTGGAGGCATCATGATTCCAGATTTCAAGCTCTATTACAAAGCTGTAGTCATAAAGACAGTATGGTACTGGCACAGAAACAGACACATAGACCAATAGGACAGAATAGAAAACCTAGAAACGGACCCACAACCATACGGTCAACTAAGCTTTGACAAAGCAGAAAAGAATATCCAATGGAAAAAAAGACAGTTTCTTCAACAAATGGTGTTGGGAAACTGGACAACAACATGCAGAAGAATGAAACTGGACCACTCTCTTACACCATACACAAAAATAAAAATTCAAAATGGATGAAAAACCTAAATGTGAGACAGGAAACCATTAAAATTCTAGAGAACACGGTAGTAACCTCCTAGACCTTGGCCATAGTGACTTCTTACTAGACACGTTGCCAGAGACAAGGAAAACAAAAGCAAAAAGTGAACAAGATGAAAAGCTTCTGCACAGTGAAGCAAACAATCAACAAAACTAAAAGGCAGCCTACAGAATGGGAGAAGGTATTTGCAAAAAACATATCTAATAAAGGGTTAGTATCTAAAATCTATAAAGAACTTATTAAACTCAAAACCTGAAAAACAAATAATCCAGCTAAGAAATGGGCAGAAGACATGAATAGACACTTCTCCAAAGAAGACATCCAGAGAGCTAACAGACACATGAAAAATGCACAACATTACTCATCATCAGGGAAATACAAATCAAAACTATGACCTCCACCTGTCAGAATGGCTAAAATTAACAACATAAGAAACAACAGGTGTTGATGAGGATGCACAGAAAAGGAAACACTTTTCAACTGTTGGTGGGAATGCAAACTGGTGCAGTCACTCTGTATTTGGAGGTTCCTCAAAAAGTTAAAAATAGAACTACCCTACTATCCAGCAATAGAACCATTAGATATTTACCCAAAGGATGCAAAAATACAGATTCATAAGGATACATGCACCACAATTTTTATAGCAGCACTGTCAACAGTAGCCAAAGTATGGAGAGAGTCCAAATGTTCATCAACTGATGAATGGACTAAGAAGATGTGGTACACATATACAACACATGATGGAATATTACTCAGCCATCAAAAAGAATGAAATCTTGTCATTTGCAATGACTCAGATGGAGCTAGCGTGTATTATGCTAAGGGAAATAAGTCAGAAAAAGACAAATACCACATTATTTTACTCATACATTGAATTTAAGAAACAAAATGGATGAACATGGGGAAGGGGGGAAAAGAAAGAGAAACAAATGATAGAGAACAAACTGAGGGTTGATGGAGGGAGGTGGTAGGGAATGGGCTGGTTGGGTGATGGGCATTAAGGAGGGGACATGTTGCATTGAGCACTAATTATCATATATAAGTGATGAATCCTGATTTCTACTCCTGAAACCAATATTGCACTATACGTCAACTAACTTGAATTTAAATAAAATTTTTAAAAAATAAAAAATTTTTAAAACAAAAGTAAAAGTAATATGAGGCAAAAAAAGAAAAAGAAAAAGTTGCATGCTCTACCTACTGAGCTAGCTAGGCACCCACTAGTTAGATATTATTAACTAAGTAGGAAAGTTCAAGGGGATAAGAGTGACTCCCAGCTTTCCAGGCTTGGTAGCAGTATCAAATGGTGGAAACACTGAGTGACAGAGAAAATAGTGGAGGGGGAGAAAATTGATGTAGGGCTGAGTTTTGGACATGGGGATTTTGCAAAGTCCATAGGATACCCAAGGTGGGGGGTTGTAGCGACAGTTGGATATATATTGGTGTGGAGCTCAGCAAAAAATCTGGCCTAGAGTCATCAGGCCATTGATGGAATTTGTGTCATAGAATGTGCACATTTAAATGCACCAACGTTTAAAGCAGTGATTCCCAATCCAAAGATTTTGAGCAATAGATCACCTCAGGATCTAAAAGTTTAAAATCTTTTTTAAAAAATTTAGATTTAAAAATATAGATTCTGTGGAACCCCTCTCTAAATCTACTGAATCAGAATCTTCAGAAATGAGACTGAGCAAGCCATACATTTTTTAAATTTACCAGTTGATTGTGCTGCGGCTAGCCTGCAGTATGCTAAAAAGGGAAATGAGAACCATCGATCAAAATGATGGATAGAGAAGTCCAAGAAGTATTACTTAAAAGAAAAGGTAATTAATAATAACTAACATTTGCTGTGTACTTACCGGGAGGCAGGCACTGTTCTAAATATCTTAGGGCAATATCATAGGAAATCCTCCCAACTCTGTAGATGGTAGGCACTATTATTATCCCCACCTTACTATCCTATTATTATTATTCTGCATTTATTATTCCAAATGAGGAATTGGAGCCACGAAGAAGTTGAGTGATTTACTCAAGGTCACAATGCTAATTAGTGCTAGAGCCAGGATCTGAATCTAACCCATGCTCTAAATCAATGCCTCTCAAACTTTAACGTGCTTTGAAACAAATCACCTGGGGATTTGTTTTTAAAAGTATATTCTGAATGGGTGGGTCTGAGAATCTGCATATGTAACAAACTCCCAGATGAAGCTCATGCCGCCATTCTTAGGATCACAGTTTGAAGAGCAACGGTCCACCATTGGTTCTCAGCTGGGTTACATATTAGAATCACTTTGATAGATTTTTTTAAAGTAATGAGGCCCCTACCACAAACTAATTCAAGCAGAATCTTTGGGTGTGGGGTCCTGGCTGGGAAGAAAGTGGGGGTGGGGGTGGGGTGGAACATTAAAAGTGACTGAAGTTAATTTTTTTTTAAGATTTTATTTATTTATTTGACAGACAGAGATCACAAGTACGCAGAGGCAGGCAGAGAGAGGGGGGCGGAAGCAGGCTCCCTGCTGAGCAGAGAGCCCGATGCAGGGCTTGATCCCAGGACCCTGAGATCATGACCTGAGCCAAAGGCTCAGGTGGCCACTGAGCCACCCAGATGCCCCTGAAGTTAATTTTTTTAAAAAGGGGTGGGGGGGATAGTGATCATCCTAGGTCATCAACCAAAGAGTACGATTAATCAAATCAATCTAACTCTGTGGTCTGTGTCTGTGGTCTAATTTTTTAAAAGCCACAATTTCAAATGATTTTTTAAATGTATTTCTAAAGAAAAAAGTCTTCCTGAGCAAAGATAAATAAAAGTAATTTAGAAAGGATGAAAACCAGTCAAGTATAAAGTCCAAAGTTGACAATATTCTAATGAAAGCAATAAACATTGATTATTTTCTTTCAAATATTGTTCCAACTTTAAATGACAAATGCTAAGGCCGAACAATAAACTGTGAATGAATAAAATATGGGTGGTTCTAATTTTAGAAGACAGGTATATTGTCTTTTCTGGAGACCATTAATCCATAAAACCCACATAAAATGTACATATCCACGTAACCACGTCATAAAAAACTTAAATTGCTCACCACTTAAGTTTAAATGTTGCCATTTTCTTCTAAATAACTGCAAACTAAACATATGAATATACAGACAAACCAGGTTAAAAGACACTAGGGAGATTTCTGATAAATCTTTTAATAAATGTTGCTTGTCAGATCTACCAGAAAGAAGTCATACTGTTAGCCAGACAAGGATTCAAATTATTGACTGTGCCTATCTGTTGCTATCCAGGCTGAGAAGATAGTGTTTCCTAGTTTTATGTTGTGGAGTCCTTGTACAGTGGGTTCTCAACCCTGGCCACATGTAGTGATACTGAAGACCTCCTTGAACGCCCACTCTTGGACTTCTGTGGAAATTTTTTGGAACTTAAGTACCCAGCAGGAGAATGGGCATACCTGTTCTTTATTGAACTGATCTCTGGCAGATTGCTCTCCAGAACGGCTGTCCCAGCTGTGCTTCCAACATAATGCATGGGATTTCCAGCATATATCACCCCATCCCCACCAACTCTTGGCATTTTTGTCAATCTTTTAGTTACAAAGTAGTGATCTCATTGTCATTTTTATTTCCATTGCATTGACATTTTGAGGTAGAGTCCTCTGGGAAAGGTAAGCATGATAGGTTAATTTCCTAAGGACACCGTAAAAGAGTACCAAATACTGGGGGACTTAGAAGGAGAAATTTAGGGGCGCCTGGGTGGCTCAGTGGGTTAAAGCCTCTGCCTTCGGCTCAGGTCATGATCCCAGGGTCCTGGGATCGAGCCCCACATCGGGCTCTCTGCTCCGTGGGGAGCCTCCTTCCTCCTTTCTCTCTGCCTGCCTCTCTGCCTAGTTGTGATTTCTGTCAAATAAATAAAATATTAAAAAAAAAAAGGAGAAATTTAGGGGTGCCTGGGTGGCTCAGTGGGTTAAAGCCTCTGCCTTTGGCTCAGGTCATGATCCCAGGGTCCTGGGATCTAGCCCTGCATCAGGCTCTCCGCTCAGCAGGGAGCCTGCTTCCCTTCCTCTCTCTCTGGCTGCCTCTCTGCCTACCTGTGATCTCTGCCTGTCAAATAAATAAATAAAATCTTTAAAAAAAAAAAAAGGAGAAATTTATTGTCTCTCAGTTCTGGAGGCTAGAAGTCTGAGGTCAAGTTGTCAGCAGGGTCACCATTAGCTACTAGGATTTGCCAGCAATCCTAGGTGTTTCTCGTAGAGGCATCACTCCAGTCACACAGCTGTGCCCCACCTGGTCTCCTTCTGTGTGTCTGTCTCTCTGTCCAAATTTCCCCTTTCTATAAGGACACCAGTGCTACTGCATTAGGGTTCACCCTAATGATCTCATTCTATCTTGATTACCACCGTAAAGACCCTATTTCCAAAAAAGAGCCACATCCTGAGGTACTGGGGCTTGGGACTTGGATGTATTTTGGGGGTATATGCAAATCAGCTCATAACACACACTGTGTTTATTTCCATGTGAAGCACTCCAAATGACTGCCAAATGTGAAACCAGTTGAGTACTAGAGATACTTAAAATTTTAAAATCAGACAATCTAGGTATAAAGTATATTAGTTTAGACTATTCGATAAGAACTGCTCACAGTGAGTTTAAACTGCTCGATAGATTAGTTAAACCAATCATGATCCAATCACCACGTTAAAGAATAAGCTATCGTACATTGTGAAACAGATCTGCTGTGCCATAGTACACATCTACCATTGCAACTGCTGGCCTCCCTTCTTCCTTCTTTTGAAAATAGGCAGTACCCCGATTTTCCTTTGTGAAAACAAGTGCTGCTCACTTCCAGTTAGTATGGTGAGGCAGAGGTTGGTACCCCTCAGTTCTAGCCATGGGCCCACAACACAAGCTAGGCTGGTGATGGTCTACTCTGGGACTGTGGCTGGAAATATTGGGGAAGAGGCACACTCCCTTCCCCGGGGTTGCTAAACTGCTGGTGCCTCCTGGAGAAGTCACCACAGAGGAAGGCAGAAACCGGAGTGGAAGAGAGAAGGTTGTTGATACTATCTTTAGACTACTTGAATCCGGCTGCACAGGAGTAGAGCTCTACCTCTGGACTTTGCAATTTACATGAGCCAAAAGGAAATCCCCTTTTAATCTCATTTGGTTTGAATTGGTATCTAATTCTTACCACAGAAAGAGTCCCGATGAACGCTTGGACGGGCAGGGAAATGTGCCCATAAGATACTACAAAGACAAAATAAAACCCAAAAAACAACAATAAAAAAAACCCCAGAAAACCAAGATGCAATTCACATATAGGAATATTCCATTTTGGGGTCAAAAATAAATAAGAAAGGGGCGCCTGGGTGGCTCAGTGGGTTAAAGCCTCTGCCTTCAACTCAGGTCATGATCTCAGGGTCTTGGGATCGAGCCCCCTATCAGGCTCTGAGAGCCTGATTCCTCCTCTCTCTCTCTGCCTGCCTCTCTGCCTACTTGTGATCTCTGTCAAATAAATAAATAAAATCTAAAAAAATAATAATAATAAAATAAAATAAATAAGAAAAACAATCCTGAAAAAAGAAAAGAAAAACAACCTGGAAGAGTAGAAAAATAGATACAAAACTGTTAGAAGTGATTATCTAAAAAAAAAAGGGGGGGGAGGGAGGAGTTTCTCTTTGATGACTGGCACACAGGGGATTTTACCTTCTATATGATATATTTCCTTATTTAACAAAATTTTGGAGACTTAGCATAATTTCTAGCATATAGAAATAATGATGGTGAAAAATTGGAAATAACGTATCCCACCATAGGGGGTGGGGGATAATTAAATAGATAATGACTCATCCAAACAAAAATGATAATTAAAAACACATGTTTTTTAACATTTAAATTCAATTAATTAACATATAGTGTATTATTAGTTTCAGAGTTTAATGATTCATGAGTTGCATATAACACCCAGTGTTCATTACATCACATGCCCTCCTTAATGCCCATCCCCCAGTTACCCCATCCGCCTACCCCCTCCCCTCCAGCAACCCTCAGTGGCTCAGTGGTTTGAGCTGCTGCCTTTGGCTCAGGTCATGATCTCAGGGTCCTGGGATCGAGTCCCGCATCGGGCTCTCTGCTTGGCAGGGAGCCTGCTTCCCTCTCACTCTCTCTGCCTGCCTCTCTGCCTACTTGTGATCTCTCTCTGTCAAATAAATAAATAAGATCTTAAAAAAAAAAAAGTTAGGGGCACCTGGGTGACTCAGTGGGTTAAAGCCTCTGCCTTCAGCTCAGGTCATGATCCCAGGGTCCTGGGATGGAGCCCCGCATCGGGCTCTCTGCTCCGCGGGGAGCCTGCTTCCTCCTCTCTCTCTGCCTGCCTCTCTGCCTAGTTGTGATTTCTCTCTGTCAAATAAATAAAATATTTAAAAAAAAAAGAGTCTCTTAAGGTTTGTCTCCCTCTCTTCGTCTTAAAAAATCATGTTTTTAATGAATATGTGGTAATATAGTATGATGGTCACTATTTTACAGTAAATAAAAAAGATGGCATGGAATTGGAACAAGAAGATCACAGTACTACAGATAGAATGATGGAGCGCTTCACTGTAAGTTATATGACCTTTGGCAAGGTTATCTCTCTGAACTGATTTTTCATCTAGGAAATGTAGAAGATGCTCAAAGTACCTACCTCACAAGGTTTTCTGAAGAATAAATGAGATAATTAATGTAAAGCATCTGCCCCACAGCAAATACTTCATAAAGGTTATATGTATGTGTTAGAAAAACATGAGAAAAATACACCAAAATTTTAATAGTTGCTCTTTTTGGATATGAGCTTACTGATAAATTTTATTTTCTTCTATATACTTTCTGTGTTTTAAAAATTACAATAATGGGGATGCCTGGGTGGCTCAGTTGGTTAAGCTGCTGCCTTCGGCTCAGGTCATGATCCTAGGGTCCTGGGATTGAGTCCTGCATCAGGCTCCTTGCTCATCGGGGAGCCTGCTTCTCTCTCTGCCTCTGCCTGCTGCTCTGCCTGCTTGTGTTCTCCCTCTCGCTCTCTCTCTCTGACAAATAAATAAATAAAGTCTTAAAAAAAATTACAATAATGAGGAGCACCTGGGTGGCTCAATCGGCTAAGCTTCTGACTCTTAACTTCAGCTGAGGTCTTGATCTCAGGGTTGTGAGTTTGAGCCCTGTGTTGGGCTCCACGATGGGCATGGAACCTACTTAAAAAATAAAAAAATATATAATAATGAAAAAATGTGAGGCACCTGGGCGGCTCAGTCTATTAAGTCTCCGACTCTTGATTTCTCCTTGGGTCTCCATCTCAGGGTCGTGAGTTCAAGCCCCAATTTGGGCTCCATATTGGGCATGGAGTATACTAAAAAAGAAAAGAAAAAAAAATTATTTAGTTTCCTATAAAATGCAATAATGATAGAAGAAATTATCAGCAACAACATTCAGTGTCTCGGGAAGATTTAGTGCAGTTTCCTATTCAGAGAGTAGGTCTATAACTACACTATCAGATTCGTCTCCAGATAATAATGGTGGGAAAGGGGAAATCCTGGGTAAGTTCTCAGTCGAAAGGAAAAATTTGAAGGAAGTAATAATAATATCTTTGTGTAGTACTTTTTACTTTACAAAGCATGTTTACAAATGCTACTGAATTATCAGAAAAGGTCGTATAGATACTGTTATTTCCACTTTATAAACAAGAAGGTGATGTTCAAAAAAGTTAAATGACAAGAATAACTGAATTTGCAAATAATCAAGATGGGGCTTGAGTTTAGGTCTTCTAGGTTAAAAAAAAAAAAAGAAAAAAAGAAAGAAAAGAAAAAAGGGCATAGCATTGGTGTTGTTTCAGAACCTTTTCCTAGAAGTCGCCCATGATAATAATATTAGATATTTTTTTCCTGTGACTCATTCTGAATAATCTGTTCACTCCTTGGGGAAATTCCACAATATTATTTTAATAATTTATGAGCATTTTGTTTTTGATGTTGTTTGGTTTTTGCTAGACAAAAATTTTCAGTGCAGATGATTATTTGTATAGTTCTTGCAAAAATAATCAAATTTCAAGAGAAATTTGAATAAGGCAAATAGCTCTAGAGATTTTTAGCATGGATGTGTTTGTGTCGGGGTGGGGGTTAAGGGGAAGGTAGAGATAAAATAAGGAACTCTTATTAACCAAAACCGAATTGAATGTTTACAATCAGAACATTAATGAATATTATAAAGCTGAGAAGTTGAAAGGTACTCAAGCTACATAGAGAGGGAAATGGAATGTGGATTTGTAAAGCACACACACACACACACACACACACACACACACACACACACAACCGCACAAGGTAGGAGCCTTAAATAAATCTGGGCAGGAATAATGTGTTTGTCCTAAAGTCAGGGGAAGAAGTCTGCAGCTCACACAAAGACCAGCACATGCCATTAAAGGGTATTTTAGAAAGGGAGTGACATTGTCAGAAGGGCAACAAGAGGATGTTGATTTTGGCAGCAGCTTTGGGAAAGGACTTGAGGAAGAAAAAGTCTGAAGAGGAGGCATTTCTCAAAGGGAGTAATGACTGTGCAATGGACATAGGGGGAATGGTAAAAACGGAAGTGTCTAAGCATACAAGAGTCATCTGTTTTAAATTTTTATGGAAACTTTCTAACTTCAAGTCCTTTTAATCCAATCTTATTTTTCACCTGTCTCTCCACTATAAATTTACATGTAGCTTTCATTCATTTCCTTGCAATCACTATAACAACAGTGCATTTAAAAGTTGACTGTCTGCTTTGACCACCTGCGTTAACCTTAGTTTGTGTCCCAACAAGACTCAGACATGTTTAATCAGTTGCTGAGCCCAACCATCTGAGCATTCCAAACTCCAGTAGTAAGATTAACACCTTGGACTTGAAATTTTAGAACAAAACACCCATTGTTTCAAACATCATTCTGTGTCATGAATTTGTGTTAAGAGGTGTTGGAGGGGGGGTGAAAGGCTGTTACTCAGGCTCTTTTAATAGCTTTTAGCTTGTTGGGACCCGAATTTCAATTCTTTGAACTCTTATCTACCTCCTATTTATCCAGAACAGTTCATTGTTGGATAAACACCTAGCAGCCTCAAGGTTTTCTCTTGGTTGTTTTTTTTTCTTTTTTTCGAAACTGTTGCTAATTTATTTTGCACTAAGCTGCTTTGTATTTTTAAACTATATCCAGACTAATGGTAACGGTAAATAGGTGGTTGAAGTATACAAAGATAGCAACTGTCAAAGAGAAACTAATATAATTTAAACAGTTATTATTTTCATATATACTATTTTTTATCATGAAATTCAAGGAATTTAACCAACATCCATGATAAGACTTTTTTTTTTTTTTTTTTAGCAATTTAAGTGCTTTGGGATAGAGCTGTTCCATCACATCAGTTTTTTTTTTTTTTTAAAGATTTATCCATTTATTTTGACAGACAGAGATTACAAGTAGGCAGAGAGGCAGGCAGAGAGGGAGAAAGGAGGAAGCAGGCTCCCCGCCGAGCAGAAAGCCCGATGCGGGGCTCGATCCCAGGACCCCGAGATCATGACCTGAGCCTTAACCCACTGAGCCACCCAGGCGCCCCCCATCACATCAGTTTTCACTGGTGTAACGAAGGAAAGGCCAATGCAGTTCCTAGAGCTGCTTTTTCTTCTCAATACTGGAGATCTATAAGGTAAACAGACTACAGAAGCATTAATTAAGCTGTTAATGAACGTGCCTGGGAGCCATAACATGTACCTTTGAACACCAAAGGAAGGAATTTTCCAAGACAATGTGTTCTTGATGGCTTAATGTAATTATCTGTGGAAAGGCCCAGAGGATTTAGGCGTAGCCATGAGAACCCACTGGCCTTGGTAAAATCAGCCTTTTCCCGACTGTCATACCACCTTCAGTAGGACCAAAGGAAGGACCACAAAGCTGCCACTTCTTAGTGATCATGATACCATCTGCCTCTCTCCTGCAAAGTGTTATAAGAGGGGTGCCCATGGGGCTTAGTTGGTTGAGCATCTGACTCCTGATTTTGGCTCAGGTCATGATCTCAGGGTGGTGGGATCCGCCCTGCATCGGGGCTCCAAGCTCAACAGGGAGTCTGCTTGAGATTCTCTCTCCTTCTGCCCCTTGCCACCACCCCCCACACGTGCACCCTCTCTCACTCGAATAAATAAAATAAATCTTTAAAAAACAAACAACCTCCAGTTAGGAAGAAGTCAGACACAAAGCAGAGGTTACAATGAAGACTGATACCCACATTCTCTTAAGCCACCATCAGAATTAATCACGTTATGCCAAATGCCTTATATACATTTCTATACAAATAGCCCAAGCCCCTGGGCCATTTATTACCATTCATAGAGTTTAGTACAACCCCTGATCTGAATCTCCCACTCCTCCTTGACCAGCCAAACCCTCCCACTTGGTGCTTTGGAATGCATGGTTCCTCTCTCCTTCACTGAAGCTTGTCTAGCCTTTGAAGACACTTCCTCCTCCTGAGCTTTCACGTGGCAGCGGTGTTTTCTCTCACACCCCACTCACGAGGACCTAGAGGTGAGGTCTGTGTTTCTCATTGCTGCTTTTAGGTACTTTTATCATTCTTCCTCCCAGAACAACAATAACAACTACTAACGTCACAACCAACAACAATAACAACTACCACCACCACAACCGCCTACTCAGTGACTTTGAAGCATATGCTGTCAGACCACCAACCCTCCATGTTGAGTCAGCTACTCGCCTCTTGCTGACTTCCTTAGTCAATGAAGACTTGTGATTCTGGTCTTCTTTGTCTGTACTATGTCTGTACTATGCTCCTTTGTAGGGTGACTTCACCATCCACAAAAATTATCCATGAACCCCTACACACACCCATGTATTCCCTAGCCTCTGTGTCCTTAATCTTCCCACCTTCAATATTATTATCCACCACATTTCAGCAACACGCTGTTGTAATCATATGCCTCAAAGAACTTTCTACCACATCACTTTATCATTTTCAAAAATTCTTGAGTTTTGGCATTCCCTATTCTTCTGATCAATTATCTCTTAACCTTCCTAGCTGTACCATTACCACCACCAAAATCACCCCCTCTGGAGCAGCCCATCTATTGGTCTATCGCTTCGTCACTGTCCATTTTTCCACTAGTGTCTTTTCTCCTTGTGCAGCTCACTGTAATCAGGTCTATTGCATAGACCCACGATTGCCTTGCCCCTCTCATATTGGAAAAACCCAACACTGCCTTAAACGTTAACTCCTTACTGCCCGTCAACATTGATATGCTGAATATCGCTAGAGAACGATATACAACCACGTGAATGGCTCTTCTGACATTTTTCGAGTCAGTCTTACCCTGTGCCATAGTCTTGTTACATTTCTCTGCGTTTTTCCCACTGTCCTGGTTAGTTACTTCAGTGTCTCCGCCATCTTTCAACCACGAACATCCCCACCCCCACTTCTCGTTCTTAGATAATGACCACTCTTCTAGTTTGACTGAGAAAATAGAAACAATTGGAAGAAAATTGCCTCAATTTTTTCTTCATTTAATCTATCCATCTACCAGCATCTGTAGCTATGCAGTTCGCCTTCCCTTCTGTTACTGGACATAACCCTCCATGTTCCCATCTGAAGACAACATGCATATTAGATCCTGCCCTTTTGGCCCACCAATGTTTTCAATCAAGTAATATCCTCTCTCCCCTCTGCATCCACCATTTTTCCTTCTCTTCTTAATCATCCCCGTCAGCACACAAACAGGATATAAATTCTCTCTAGTATTCTTGTCCCCTTCAACTAATGTCACATTTTCCTACTTTTTTTTTTTTATTGCAGTAGTCCATTAAAATGGTTGATTATTTCTGTCTCCACTTTGTCGCCTTGCATTTTCAATTCCAATCATTCCATTTCTGGCATTTGCACTGACTATTCCTCCAAGAAGGCTCTTGTCAAAAACAAATAATAGCCTCTCTCTTGCCAAATCCAGTGGTCATATCTCAGTTCTCACCGTGCATGGCTTCTTAATAGCATTTCATTTGCTGATCATTCCTTCCTTAAACATTTCCTCACTGAGCTTCCAGATCACATCTCTTCTCTGCTTCTCCTACTTCACTGGCCAGCCCTTCATCCAAGACTGTTAATAGTTGGCATATCAGCGCTCAGTCATTGGCCATTTACTAAAGATCATCTCTGCTCTTTGTGCTCATTTCTTAGGAGCTCTTACTTAATCCCATGGCCTTGAATACCCTCTATACACTGAAGCTTCCCAATTTATCCCTCTGGCCCTAACTACTCCTCTGACCTCCAGACTTACAGTCCAGCTCTAACTTGATAACTCATCTTGTATGTCAACTTAGTATCTCCAACTTCAGCTCTTGATTTCTTTCCCCAAATCTGCTCCTTTCCATGTGTTCCCCTTCTCAATAATCAGCATTTACCTTTCACTCCACCAACCTGCAAATCATCCTGAACTCCTTTCTTTTCATTGTACTCTGTCCATCATCAAGTCCTATTAGCTGTATCATCATAAAATATCCAGGGTCTAATGAAATCTCACCACCTCCATTGTTATCACTCAAGTCCAGAACAGCATAATCTCTCCTCCAGTCTTTTGCAATAGTCTTCTAGCAGGTCTCTCTGCTTCAATTCTTACCCTTACACAATTCATTCATTACACAGAATCCAGAATGATCTCTCTTAATTGGTAAATTGGATCATGTCATTCATCAGAGTCAAGGCCTACATGGTTTTTCATTGCATTTAAGAATACAAACTCAGTCTTTATCCGTGTTTACAAGGCCCTAATGACCTGGCCCACCTCTCTGACCTCATCCCTGTACTCATCCTCTCCTTTACTCTGATTTGGCAACTTGGACTTCCTGCTCTTCTTTGAACATGCCAAACATGTTCCTGTCACAGGGGGGATATAGGGCTTGTAGAGAATCTGAATTTGCTTCTAGGATAGACAAAAACTTAGCAGTGTTGTAGTTGATTGAGCACGCTTGTTGGTCTCAGAGCTAGATCTATCAATTGAATCAAATTCCATTTGCAATTGTATACATATTTGTTGACTGTTGGCGAGCTAGTGAACTCCATGGACATGTCTGAAAGCTCATAATCATATCATATAGTTCCTCAGCTGCTGCTGATCGTAGTTGATCTTCACACAAGACTGCCTTGATTTGGATTATTTGTGTCACAGTGTACTTCTCTTTTCCAGTGGAATATGACACAGAAGATGCTGCCCTCATGATTAATATATTAATAAACACTCATGAAATCTGGGTTATTTTTTAATCAACTCAGGACCCTTCTTCTTCTCTACTCCCTCGTTCTTCATCTCTCCTGGGAGAAAAGGCCCACATGTTTCTTTTCCAGTTACTACTTTTTCCCTTCATTCTCATTCTCCTTTCAAAATCTGTAGGCAGACATTTTACTTGCCTCAAATTCTCAGCTAGTCTGCATTACAGGTAACCTGAGGGCAAGGCCGCGCTTCTGTTGCTCACTGCATTCACAGTACCTAGCACATTGCTTGGCACGTAATTGGCATTAATAGTAACTGTGGAAGGCACAGATGGAAGGAAAATACAAATTCCCCAGTTTGTAAATAGAAGCTTAACATCTTGTTGTTGTTGTTGTCATTGTTAGGGTAATGGAGAAAAAGATTCAATCTTTGTAGAAATCAAAATGTTTCATTCGGTAAGAGGATTGTCATGACAGAAAGGTCAGCAACTGTCCTTGAAGACACTTCCCAGGAGTGTGCATTACCCAACTGGTGGAATTTACAATCATCACAGCTGTCATTGTCAAGGAACTCGGTCCTAGGCTTAATAGGCTCTGAAATCCCATTTTATCAACATACAAAGAGCAAATCCATTTCTTAAGACTGGACTGAACTTACCCAAATTTATAATAATGACATGAGCCAGAATTCCAACTTATTAGTTTATCATGAGAACTATAATCATGAGAATTAGAAAATATGCAGTCTGTATAATCACTACATGCCTGTAGTTGTCCTTCTTAAGAAGATGTATTAAATAAAATGGTTGCTTGATGAATAAGAATAAGAGATGCATTACAACATAGTGATTAATACTCAGACAGACTTGACTTCAAATCCTGAGACTGCCACGGACTATCTCTGTGACCATGGGCAGGTTACGTAAGGTCAAATGCCTTAATTTTCTCACCTGTAAAATGGGGATAATAGGGATGCCTGGGTGGCTCAGTCGGTTAAGTATCTGCCTTCATCTTAGGTCATGATGCCAGAGTCCCTCTGCCTGCTGCTCCCCCTGCTTGTGCTCTCTGTCTCTGACAAACAAATAAAAATAAAATCTTTAAGGCAAAGGGGGATAATAATGGTCCATACTTGTAGAAGATACTTTCTGAAATGTCTTTTTTTTTTTAAGGTTTTTATTCATTTATTTGCAAGAGAGACAGGGAGAGAGGGAGAGGTAGAGGGAGAAGCAGACCTCCCGCCAGGCCAGTGGCCTAGCCACGCGGGATGTAGGATCATGACCCCTACCGAAGGCAGATGCTCACCCACAGAGCCACCCAGGTGCCACTGGAATGTCTTTACAGGTCACTTCCTTTAAGAATAAGCATTTTCGGGTGCCTGGGTGGCTCAGTGGGTTGGGCCTCTGCCTTTGGCTGGGGTCCTGATCCCTACATCAGGCTCTCTGCTCAGCGGGGAGCCTGCTTCCTCCTCTCTCTCTCTCTCTCTGCCTACTTGTGATCTATCTCTGTCAAATAAATAAATAAAATCTTAAAAAAAAAACAAAACAAAACAATAAGCATTTTCCCTTTACCCCCCCTTCCTTCTTCCAGAAATGTGGGCCTTTACTATCCACATTATGTTGTAACCTGGAACTACTGGGCACAGGAAAGTGGGTGGGGGTGGATTCCTTATTTAGGTGGAACTAATCAATTTCTTTCACCCAGACATTTGCAATTAGACTCAGAGATTCCGGTCTGGTCTGTTTGCCTAAATGAAGTGATACAAACTTTGGATTGGAGGTTGTAACTACAGAGCAAGGATGCCTGTCCGTGTGCTGCCAGGACCAGCTGGGGCTGGTCTGCAGGGAGAGGGAAAGGGGAATGAAGCAGGCTTGCCCAGAGAAGCAGAAATCAGAACCACAGGCACCAGAGAGAAGCTGGAGCAGTGCCCACTGGCTCCCTACTCTGGTCCTTCCGAGGCTCAGCATCCTTACCCTTTCTGGAGACATCCCTGTGTTCTCTCAGAAAGCTCCTCTTCTATCTTCAACTTCTTAGGGTTGGTGTCTGTCAGTTTCAACACAGAACCTTGAACACTACAGCACTACATGGTATTTTTAAAAATTTAAATACTATTCATTAACATATGATGTATTATTGGTTTCAGAGGTAGAGTTCAGTGATTCATCAGTCTTATATAACCCCCAGTGCTCATTATATCACGTGCCCTCCTTAATGCCCATCACCCAGTCACCTCCAATCACCTCCACTCCAGCAACCCTCAGTTTGTTTCCTATGATTAAGAGTCTCATGGTTTGTCTCCCTCTCTGATTGTCTGGTTTTACTTTTTTCCTCTCTTCCCCTATGATCCTCTGTTTTGTTTCTTAAATTCCATATATGAGTGAGGTTGTATGATAATTGTCTTTCTCTGACTGACTTATTTTGCTTAGCATAATACCCTCTAGTTCTATGCATGTCCACGTAAGTGGCAAGATATCATTTTTTAAAAAAGATTTCTATTTATTTATTTGACAGAAAGAGACACAGTGAGAGAGGGAACACAAGCAGGGGGTAGTGGGAGAGGGAGAAGCAGGCCTCCTGCCGAGCATGGAGCCCCATGTGGGGCTGGATCCCAGAACCCTGGGACCATGACCCTAGCCGAAGGCAGATGGCCCTGAGCCATTCAGGCGCCCCAAGATATCTTTTTTTTTTTTTTTTTTGATGGCTGAATAGATTGAACAAAATGGTCCAGTTTCATTATTTTGCATGTGGCTGTCCAATTTTCCCAGCACCACTTGTTGAAGAGACTGTCTTTTTTTCATTGGCTATTCTTTCCTGTTTTGTTGAAGATTAGTTGACCATAGAATTAAGGGTCCATTTCTGGGTTCTCTTTTCTGTTCCAGTGATCTGTGTCTGTTTTTGTGCTAATACCATACTGTCTTGATGATTACAGCTTCATAATAGAACTTAAGTCTGGAATTGTGATGCCGCCAACTTTGGTTTTCTTTTTCAACATTCCTTTGGCTACTCAGAGTCTTTTCTGGTTCCATATAAATTTTAGGATTATTTGTTCCAGCTCTGTGAAAAAAGTTGATGATATTTTGTTAGGAATTGCATCAAGTGATAGATTGCTCTTGGTAGCATAGATATTTTAACAATATTTGTTCTTCCAGTCCGTGAACATGGAATGTTTTCCATGTCTTTGTGTCTTCCTTAATTTCTTCCAAGAGTGTTCTATAGTTTTCTGAGTACAGATTCTTTGCCTCTTTGGTTAGGTTTATTCCTAGGTACCTTAAGGTTTTGGGTGCAATTGTAAATGGGATTGACTCCTTAATTTCTCTTTCTTCTGTCTTGTTGTTAGTGTATAGTGTATAGAATTGCAACTGATTTCTGTGCATTGATTTTATGTCCTGCTATTTTGCTGAATTCCTGTATGAGTCTAGCAATTTTGGAGTGAGGTCTTTTGGATTTTCCACATAGAGTATCGTGTCACCTGCAAAGAGTGAAAGTTTGACTTCTTCTTTGCCAATTTGGATGCCTTTTATTTATTTGTGTTGTCTGATTGCTGAGGTTAGGTCTTCTAGTACTGTGTTGAATAGCAGTGGTGATAATGGACATCCCTGCCGTGTTCCTGACTTTAGGGGAAAAGCTTTCAGTTTTTCTCCATTGAGAATGATATTTGCGGTGGGTTTTTCAGAGATGGCTTCTATGATAGTAAGGTATGTTCCCTCTCTCTCTACACTTTGGAGAGTTTTAATCAAGAAAGAATGCTGAGCTTTGTCAAATGTTTTTTCTCCATCTATTGAGAGGATAATATGGTTCTTGTACTTTTCAAATTTATGTGCACTACATGATATTTTCAAGAAGTCAGTAAGTTAGGGAGCACCTGGGTGGCTCAGTTGGTTAAGCATCTGACTTTGTCCCAGGTCATGATCTCAGGGTCCTGGGATGGAGCCCCAGGGTGGGCCTATGTTGGGCCTCCTGCTCAGCAGGGAGTCTACTTATCCCTCTCTGTCTGCCCCTCCCCCTGTTCATGCTCTCTCTCAAATAGAGATAGATAATGAATAGATAGATAGATAATGAATAAATAAAATGATAGATAATGAATAAATAAAATCCTTAGAAAAAGTCAGTAAGTTAGCTTGTGTAGAACATGGGTAATAAGAATATTCCTGCCACTGGGGTTGACAAACTGCCTCCTTCACTCATGGTGTTCTTTCTCCGTAAGGGCTTGACAAAGGCTGTGAGCAGTTTTCTGAGACTCTTCTACTTCCCAGCCTCAGTGGCAAACCATCCTCATTCTGTTGGACTCTTGTCTTATTAGATATACTGGCACATTTTGTGCATTTCAGACAAGTCTTTTTTTTTTTTTAATTTATTTATTTGACAGACAGAGATCACAAGTAGGCAGAGAGGCAGGCAGAGAGAGAGAGGAGGAAGCAGGCTCCCTGCTGAGCATGGAGCCTGATGTGGGCTCGATCCCAGGACCCTGGGATCATGACCTGAGCTGAAGGCAGAGGCTTTAACCCACTGAGCCACCCAGGCGCCCCCATTTCAGACAAGTCTTACAGTGTTAGGTGACTTTGGATTTCTCCTCTGTGATTCATTTTGTGCTGGTCGTACAATGAACTCCAAGATGACCTTTAGACACTTCTCATTTCCAGATTCCTTAAAGACACTTCAATGCAGTCTCCAAACGATGAAAATAATTTATGTTTCACTTGGCTTGTCGGTTCGGGTATAGAAAAAGCAGCACAGTCTTAATGATTCTGTTGTCCATCTAATTCTCACCCTCTTCGGATTCATTTATAGATTTCTTAGGGCAGTTTATAGGTCTTCGGCCGGACTTCTCTATCTCAGCTGCTCTAATGTCGCTACGATTAAGGACTATCTTCACTTCTCCATTAATCTTGGACCCCATTCTTCTGAGAATTTTTTTCAGTGCTACAGGCAAGGGCAATAAAGGAACCTGGAGAATAGCGTATAGACCAATTTGGTCCAAATATTAGGGAACAGTGGAAGTTGGAGCTAGAAAAATGGGTTGGGGGTCTGTAATGGCATTGCCATTAAAAACAACACCCACTCAGATCCCCTGAGGTGGGCAGAATCTCCATTTGGGGGGCGATTCACTGGAAGCATAGATGCGTTCTTGCTTCCCCTCACTCAACAGTGACAGCTGCCTCCATCGCGCGGGGCAGGAAGAACCACTGGCCTCCCATTAGCGACGCCACTTTCAGACTTGCTATCGCCACCATTTTTACTGCTTTTGCTGGAAGCTCTTCAGTCACAAGTTCTCCAGTGTGAAGGACACTTTTGATGTCAGTACCATTTCGGAGGCTGGAACAAATTGTTTTCTTACTTGCATGAAAATTACCAGGCTGACATCGTACAGGCTAAAAATGTTCACATAGCGGGACTTCTATAAATAGACCTAAAATACTGAATGGTGTTGAGTGGGATTTCACAACAGCAATCAGTTATCTACATATGGTTTGTAAAACTTTATTTTTTTTTTAATGGAAAAAGTGACCTGCTAAAATACCAAGTTGTGGAAGTTCGAGGATTTTCTTGAGGGGGGGCGGCCCTCACAGATAAGGATTTACACTGTTTTCCTGACCAAGTGAAAGAGCCTAATTCTCTAAAGGTAAGCTGCCTCTTTAAAAGATAACATAGCATTCAGTTGTTGTGACTTTTTTCTTTTTCTTTTTTTTGTGACTTTTTTTTCTATGTTAAAGGAATAGTTTACTGAAAGACAATTTTATTTTTCAGTTGGTTGATAAAAATATTTACTATGTTGGTATTTTTATTCTATGTAGAAGATAATTTCTGAGCTGATCACGTTCCCCAAAAAAATGAGAAATCAATTGCATTTTGTTCTGCTCCTTGAACTTGAGCTTGTGCTTCTCTGTGATTATATGACTGGCATAGCTAACAGATTACTAATCTGCTTGTCATTTACATAATTAATATATGTGATATACATATATATTTTTTTCAGTTTCTCAATACACTGAAATTCAGGCCAAATTTATACTTGCAGAAAGGCAGGAAAACATTAAGACTTTTGTTTCTACAGTTCAAACAAACAAACAAAAAAACCCACTAATCAACAGACAACTAAATATCAAGAGAACTGTAGCAAAGCTATTTTTAAATGTACCTGTATGACTGAGTACTTCATTTCATTTTGCTATAGATGACCTCACAGGAACATGCACTCATAAATCTTCATTATTATTCTAGTTGGCTGGTGGGATCTCTGTACATACTGGGTGTCTGTACATGGTTTTGCAGTATCTCAGCACAACCTGGAAAATAGGCAAGTAAAGGCGAAGTCAGAAGACAATCCTTGGAGGGGCGCCTGGGTGCCTCAATGGATTAAAGCCTCTGCCTTCCGCTCAGGTTATGATCTCAGGGTCCTGGGATCGAGCCCCGCATTGGGCTCTCAGCTCAGTGGGGAGCCTGCTTCCTCTCTCTCTGCCTGCCTCTCTGCCTACTTGTGATCTCTGTCTGCCAAATAAATAAATAAAATCTTAAAAAAAAAAAAAAAAGAAGAAGAAGAAGACAATCCTTGGAAAAGATAATGGGATGGGATGTGAGCCAAGATAATGATTCCACAGAGCCCATTTTTTTCATATCTTTCAGCCTCCTGAGGAATTCATGTGATAGAATATTTTATTCTTTTTTTCTCCCTAAAAAGAGCAGACTGTGTTTCCAGCTATCGCAAATGGTGATGTGTTTCCCAAAACATTCTTTCTTTACCTTGAGAAAAGTAACTGGCTTTAATTTTGAATTAGATTTCAAAGCAGAGAAAAAAGACAGGTTTATCTAGAATCTGTAATGAGATCCAAAGTTGCTGATTTGCTTTTTTCTGAACGTCTGATGTATATTGTCACAGGGCAAGAAGCCGTGAAACTTCTCCCAAGGAAAAGGACCATATAGCTAGTAAAAACAGACGTCATTGGATACAACCAAAAGAGATATCCTTCTTTTTCCTGCATGCTGGCAGAAAATTATTGCGACAACTTAAGAAAAAACGATTATTGTCTCATTCGCTAGCATCAGAATTCTTCTTAGGGAGACTTTCAGTCTGTCTCTGTTTTGAAAGTATATCTCAACAAGTGGCTGAGATCCTGAGGTCTTGGAAATTAGCTGGGGACAGAGCATTAGAAAAGGAGTCGAACCTGCTTAGTTTGAGAATTTGCTCTATAGGAGGAGAGAAATTCTTGGCTCCCGCAAGAAAGTTGAGAAGACAGAGGAGGGGGAAAGGCATGTCAAGAGGGAGAGCAGGACCCTGGGATCATGGCCCAGGGCCATGAGAAAGCCTTGGTGCTGGGTGGCGGAAAGGACTCTGAGCAACAGAGTATATAATAAAACATGGCTCGGAGCTGTTTGCAGGGCTGTGTCTGATGGGGCGTCTCCGTTCAACTCCACTCTCCCGTAAATTCTTTTACCCTCATAGTGTTTCCATAGGTTTGCTGGCTTTTGTGATATTAAAAGAGCTCAGAAGGCAGTCTTCAGTGAGAAAGAATGAGCCAGGAAGCAAAGGTGAAATCAGAACCCCCAATTCCATACCCTTGCCTGGGTAATTCACAAAAATCCTTGGGAAAGCCCTTTGGAGTTAAATAAGGTATTCAGGCTCTTTTTTTCTGTTTTTGTTTTTGTTGTTCTGTTTTATTTTTTAAGACTTTGTTGATTTGACAGAGAGAATGAGCACAAGCTGGGGAAGAGGAAGAGGGAGAAGGACAAGCAGACTCCCTGCTGAGCACAGAGTCTGACATGGGGTTCCAGCCCAGGACCCCAAGATCACCACCAGAGCTGAAGTCAGACATTTAACCAACTGAGCCACCCAGGCGCTCCATCAGACTCATTTTCTAAATCTGAAGGTCCCAGGTGTCTCCAGCTGACATCTAGGTTTTATAGGAGGGAATGTTTTGGTTTCCATAGTGTAGGTTTGCCAGATAAAACACAGGACAACCAGTTAGATTTGAGTTAATTTGAGATTAAACAGGCGGGGCCTTTTTAGTGTAAGTATGTCCCAAACATTACTTCGAGTACTTTTCTGTAGAGAAAGAATGAATTCTTATTTAAGATTTTATTTACTACCCTTTTATCTTTGGGGTAAATAGCCAAACTTTGGAAAGAGCCTAGATGTCCATCAACAGATGAATGGATAAAGAAGATGTGGTGTATATATATACAATGGAATATTATGCAGCTGTCAAAGAATGAAATCTTGCCATTTGCAATGACATGGTTGGAACTAGAGGGTATTATGCTAAGCAAAATAAGTCAATCAGATAAAGACAATTATCATATGATTTCACTGACCTGTGGAATTTAAGAAACAAAGCAGAGGCTCATAGGGGAAATGAGGAAAAAAATGAAACAAGATGAAACCAGAGAGGGAGAAAAACCATAAAAGTCTCTTAATCTCAGGAAGCAAACTGAGGTTTGCTGGAGAGGAGGGGGATGGGAGGGATGGGAGGGATGGGGTGGCTGGGGGATGGACACTGGGGAGGGTATGTGCTATGGTGAGTGCTGTGAATTCTGTAAGATTGATGATTCACAGACCTGTACCCCTGAAACAAATAATACATTATATGTTAAAATAAAATAAAAAAAGATTTTATTTATTTGAGATAGTGAGAGAGTGAGTGAGAGAGAGAGAGAGAGAGAGAGAGCATAAGCAGGGGGAGTATCAGGCAAAGGGAAAAGTAGGCTCCACACTGAGCTGGGAGCCCGACTTGGAGCCAGGATCCTGGGACTGTGACCTGAGCCAAAGTCAGACCCTTAACCAACTGAGCCACTCAGGTGCCCCAAGAATGAATAGTCTTCATGAGCCCTTCCCACAGATACCCAAGACAGCCACCTCCTTGAATTCGAGCCTCATCCCCAGTAAATAATCTAATTTCTTGAAAAAGAGACTTGGGTCTGAGCCATGGCTACGGTCCCATAGAACACACCTTCTTTCTTTCTGCCTCTTTTCTCCTCACTCTTAACTTTTCTCCTGCAATTACTTCCCCTAATTCTACAAAGTGGAGACAACTGAGGGCATGGTAGGGGAAGAATTGAGATGTAGTCTCCTCTTCCCTACAGGAAGTGGTAGTGTCTTCTTATGGGATTGTTGTGAAATTTCGGTGAGTTAATACATGTGAAGTATTAGGAACAGTGCCCGGCATAGGTGAAATAGTAGTGTTTGGCTCTGGGGCATAGAGTCTAGGAACAAGAAGCCTGTGACTACCTGTGGTCACCACTGTCCCCCTCTACTAATCTATTTTCCATCCTAGAGCCAGCAATCTTTTAAAAATGCAAATCAGGGAGCATCTGGGTGGCTCAGTTGGTTAAGCGACTGCCTTTGGCTCAGGTCATGATCCTGGAGCCCCGGAATCGAGTCCCACATCGGGATCCCTGCTTGGCTGGGAGTCTGCTTCTCCTGCGGACCTCTCTCCTCTTATGCTCTCTCTCAAATAAATAAATAAAATCTTAAAAAAAAAAATGCGAATCAGACCATGCCATGACTTTCTGTGACTTTGAATAAAAACCTACCATGCCCTGAATGCTTCTGCTTTTACTTTTTTCTCCAATTTAACTGCTTGTCCCTTTTCCCTTCATTTTGCATTTCAGGGACAGAGGCCTTTCCAGGCACGTGCTGTGCTTTCTACCCAAAAGATTTTTCTCCTCATTCACCACTTCTCCATGTCAATTCATGCTCATTTTTCAGTCCTTGTCAAAGCCTGCCTTTTTTTTTTTTTTTTTTAAGATTTTGCTTATTTATTTGACAGAGATCACAAGTAGGCAGAGAGGCAGGCAGAGAGAGAGGAGGAAGCAGGCTCCCTGCCGAGCAGAGAGCCTGATGCGGGGCTCGATCCCAGGACCCTGAGATCATGACCTGACCCGAAAGCAGAGGCCCAACCCACTGAGCCACACAGGCGCCCCTAAAGACTGCTTTCTTAGGGAAACCTTCCCTGATCTTCTCGTCTGGATTGTAAGTCATGATTTAGTGCTCTGGACTCTTCCTTCACTGCCATGTATTATACTCTCTAATTGCATATTTGTGTGCTCCCTCTATGAGGACAGGGACCATGTCTGTCCTGTCACTTGTCAGCCATTATGGTCCTTGGGCCTAGCCTAGTACCTGTCACTTACTAGGCACCCAACCAAAAAAAAAGAATTATGAATTATGTTAGACCAGGAGTCAGTGGTAGAGCTCTTAGGCAAATCTGACCACTACCTCTCAGGCCTGAAAGCTAGGAAGGGTGTTTAAATTTTTAAATGATTGAAAAAACAAACAGACAAAAGAAGAGTAATACATCTTGACACATGAAAATTAAAGTTCCATTTCCATGCCCATGAATAAAGTTTTATTGGAATACAGTCTTGTGTGTTCATTTATGTATTTTCCATGGCTACTTTTGTGCTACGGTGACAGAGTAGTTGTGATGGAGAGCAGATGGCCTGCAAAGCCAAAAATACTCACTCTCTGGCCCTTCGCAGAAAAAACTGGCTGACCCTCGTGTGAAACAATAGTAATTTTGGTCTCTGGGGCAGCTTGTGTTCAAAAACACCTGCAGGTGGCTTTTCTCAATTGTTAACAGTTTGCTTCTGTTGCTGAAACAAGTGATCTATTTATTTTGCTTGGCTGGGAGGATTAATTAAAGAGACTTTCCTTTGTTCTTTGTTTTTCTGTTTCTCTATCAGAAGACAGAAGTCCCCGAAGGAGATCAGTCATATGGTGTACTCCTTTGCTAGTGGTATGATCGTGTAATGGTACCCCACCATCAGACTTCCCAGTTCTTTGGATAATTCATGAGTTTCTTTCCCAAATGAGATCACGAGTTTGATTCGTGGTAGCAATGAATTTAAATAGAGTACCTCCATTTCCACAAACTGGAAACGGACTAAAACCTGTTTTGCCTTCTTTTAAAGGGACTATATCCCTTTCCAGTTACAAATTCATACGCAACCAGAGCAACACTTTAAAATGCACTTTAAAATCTAACAAGGTTTTAAGATAAGTTCGAAGTGATTTCATCAGAGTACTAGATAAACATTTCAACAGAGACAGATGATGTGTTCATTCCTTTAAATAATTTGATTTAAAAATCGGATCTGAAAAGTAACACTATATAGGCTCTTGGCTGCTGAATTCAAAGATTTTTTTTTTTAAAGATTTTATTTGACAGAGAGACAGAGATCACAAGTAGGTAGAGAGGCAGGCAGAGAGAGGGGGAAGCAGGCTCCCGGCTGAGCAGAGAGCCCAATGCAGGACTCGATCCCAGGTCCCTGAGATCATGACCTGAGCTGAAGGCAGAGGCTTTAACCCACTGAGCCACCCAGGCGCCCCCAAAGATATTTTTACTAAGAAATAGACAAGGGGGATTGTACTGAGTATAGATGTCTTTCTTTAAGTCATGCCTTTTATTTCTGAAAAGCAGTTTGTTGCATGGAAATAGATCTGTTGAATAGTATTCTAAAAATTCTCTCAGAATAATCCACTTATAAAGTCAGGATTCAATCCTTGATTTATCTCTTCTTTAAATTCACATTTTCACACAATGGATCTGTTTAGAATGGAAGCCCCTTTATAATGGAGAAAAGGAAGAAAAATGGCAGAATACAAACAGACCACCTGTAAGATATTTTGGACAAAGTTAGGATTTTATTGATAAAGGTTTAATAAAATAGTATTAAAATATAAAGCTTCTAAATGATCTAAAATATGTATGGAAAATGAAGTAAGACAAAATAAATATAATATTTTATTAATGAAGGATGATTTCATATACATTAATCATGTATTCCACCGAATAAGAAATCAATTATTTAAAAAAAAGGAAATTGATTATTTGGCCCCGTTTAGAAGGTGGTATTTCTAGACCTTAATCATAGCACCAGAATATTTCTTCTATAGGATGCTTAACCATTATGAGCTATCCCATCATAAAGAATTTATGTCTGATTGGATTGCACTATTTAAAAGAGCACTTTTATATATAATTATGTACACTCGAGTGCATACGTATATATATATTTGCATTAGTATAACAAAAATTTCTTCATGTGTTTTAATATGGTTTATATTATCATTATTATAATTGACACATGATAGACTTCAAGGTATTTACTGATGGTTATCCTAATTAACCTAAATTTTTGGAAGTTCAGAAAATATATGTGCTCTATGGGTAAAAACAATTTTAAAGCACATAAGTTTTTATTGTTTTTTTTCATTGATGAGCAATGGGGGAACTTTCTAAGGATTAAACAACAGTTTTTAAAAAGTGGTAAGCTTGGGGGCGCCTGGGTGGCTCGGTGGGTTAAAGCCTCTGCCTTCAGCTCAGGTCATGATCCCGGGGTCCGGGGATGGAGCCCCGCATCGGGCTCTCTGCTTGGCAGGGAGCCTGCTTCCTCCTCTCTCTCTGCCTGCCTCTCTGCCTAGTTATGATTTCTCTCTGTCAAATAAATAAAAAAATTTAAAAAGTGGTAAGCTTGGGGAGCCAGGATGGCTCAGTTGGTTAAGTATCAGCCTTCAGCTCACGTTGTGGTACTAGGGTCCCAGGATGGAGCCCTGCAGGGCAGGCTGCCTGCTCAGCAGGGAGGCTGCTTCTCCTTCTGCCGTTGACCCTGCTCTCTCTCTCTCTCAAATAAATAATAAATACATAAATAATAAAAGTGTTAAAAAATAAAAAATAAAAATAAAAAGTGGCAATTTAAAAAAAAAAGTGGTGAGTTTCCCTAAAGAAAAGGGACTTCTATATGACATGGTAGATGAAGAAAAGAATTCAAGTAGCATTTTGCAAGCACTTTCATAAATAAGGACTTGTCTACAGATATTTTGGTAGGAAGGTAGCAGGGCAATTAGTGTGATGCTATGACATTTATTCGCGGGTAGAGGGAAAATTAACAAAAAATCAAATAGTTTTTCCCCTGTATGGACACCATAGGGGAAAAGAAAACCTTAGGAATATTTTCATTTCTAAACCATTGTTTAAAAATACATGAAAAGAAGCATCAGATCAAGTAATTTGAAGTGCAAAGAATATTTTAGTCTCAACTGGAGGTTTGTGCAAGTGCTTTATAATGTCAAAGGTATTCAAAAGTCTTTTATTCTGAAGTTAAAACCTTCCCAATTTTGGGTGGGTGTTTGTTTCTTTGTTTTTAAGTGGGCTCCATGATGGCCACGGAGCCCAATGTGGGTCCTGAGCTCATGACCCTGAGATCAAGACCTAAGCCAAGATCGAGTCAAATGCCTAACAGAGTGAGCCACCCAGGTGCCCCCAAGTTTTGAATTGTTTTGTTTTGTTTTAAAGATTTTATCTATCTATTTATTTATTTAGAGTGTGAACAGGGGAAGGGGCAGAGGGAGAGGGAGAGGGAGAGGGAGAGAGAGAATTCCAAGCAGACTTCAAGCATGAAGCCCTATGTGGGGTTAGATACCAGGACCCAAGACCATGACCCGAACCAAAATCAAGATTTGGATGCCCACCCTACTGAGCCACCCAGGTGCCCCCTCAAGTATTGGTTTCAAAATATTTTTATTTTATGAAATAATGGGAAGTATAGATATTTATTTATATTTACTTTTATACCTTTACTTTGCAAAATAAGAAGTTATCAAGGCTGTGTCAGTTACCAAAAATTCCTTGCAAATTTTACCAGTCCATGAAACAAAGTCTGGAAATCAGTAATCTAAACTCATTTCCAATCTCTAGACAGATTTACAATAAAATATTAAGAAATTAAAATATTCCTAGAGTAATATTCTGGTTAATTAGATTTTTCACATTGTAAGTTAACCTTTTCGTTTCAGCCTTGCTCATTCAACCCAGTTTGAAATGCATTTATCGAAAGCATCAGTTATGCCCATGCTGATACGAAGTACATTAAGTATGGCCTTTGATCTTGGAAAACAATTCAGACTGGTGCAAGAGACAGAAAAAGAAACATTTAAGGCTTGTCTTCAATTTGATACCTAGTCACGTCAGGAAAAGGGGTGCATTCTGAAGTCTTCACAAAGAAGGTAATGCTTCGTTTGGGTTTTGATGGACGGATATATGAGACTCCTCCAGGTGAGCATGGAGGGAAGGCTATTCTACACAGGGGAACTACATGCCCAAAGGCACTGAGCCTTGCTTGAATGAACAGCATCATTGACATAGAGCGGCCATTTTAAGTGTCAAATGAAGGAGTGGCCAGAGGAGAAACCCGAGAGGTAGCCTGGAGTCAGATTGTAAAGGGAGATGTATGTTTTGGTGAGTTGCTTGGACCTCATTCAGTGTGTGCCTTGAGAATCTGAAGGATTTTGAGCAGGAATGAATTGGAAATCTTTCTAAAAATGTATTAGTATCTCCTTTCTGCCTCAGTAGATAGAATATACAGAACAAAAATGAATCTTATACTGATGATTAAAGGTTGTTCAGTGATATCCTCAATGAGTATTGGTTCTCATTTTACAAAGGAACACAGTGGAAGGTGTGAGGACATGGGTCTCCTCTGCAGAGACCCAGGAAATATTTCTTTGAGATTTAAAAAAAAAAATCGAATTACTATGAACTTATTTTCTCTTAATTTGTCTCGTTCTTGTTACTATTAACAAAGTGCTGGGGGAAGGAGTTTTTGCTGACCGCTTCTAGTAATTGGATTTTTCTGAATTTTACTGTAGAAAATCACTAGTTAATAGATACTATCCACTTACGGGGTAAGTAAGGGGTAAAGTTGTGCCACTTTTTGATGGAATTTGGAGATTCTGTCTCTGAAGAATGGAGATATATTCATTCCCCGTGCCTTCTTTACTTAACACATAATAGTTGCTATATAAGTGTATAGTGAACTGAACAGAATTTGTAATATAAATGGTAACAATTTTTCTGAAGAAAACTACTGGCTTCACTGGTAGTTCTTTGAGGTGGTTTACCTTTGCATATAAATAGGGAGAATAAGCGATTATAACATATTTTACCCTTTAAAAGGGTTTTAAAAAGATATGTATGCAAGGATGTTAAAAGTCTTTAGTCAGGCTGGCACATTGGTAGAAGATTTTTTTTATTTGTTTAAAATAATCGCTACACCCAGTGCGGGGCTTGAACTCACAACCCCCAAGATCAAGAGTTGCATGCTCTGCTGACTGAGTGAGCCCGCCAGGCACCTCTGGGAATATTTCTTTTTAAAGAGTGGGCCTCTAGCTTAGAGTTGAGAAAAAATGTATGGGATAATATCCCTCTAAGGGGAAAATACAAATTGTACATTTCTGCAGGGACTGGTTCAGTAACACTGAACATGGTTTTTCTGTTTGTTTGTTTGTTTTGTTTTGTTTTTAAGTCTTTTACATTTTTTTAAAAGATTTTATTTATTTATTTGACAGAGAGATCACAAGTAGGCAGAGAGGCAGGCAGAGAGAGAGGGAAGCAGGCTCCCCACTGAGCAGAGAGCCCAATGCGGGGGCTCGATCCCAGGACGCTGAGATCATGACCTCAGCCGAAGGCAGAGGCTTAACCCACTGAGCCACCCAGGCGCCCCTTAAGTCTTTTACATTTTTTTAAAAAAATTATTTATTTGACAGAGATCACAAGTAGGCATAGAAGCAGGCAGAGAGAGAGAGGGAGAGAGAGAAGGAAACAGGCTCCCTGCTGTGCAGAGAGCCCCATGTGGGGCTCCATCCCAGGACCCTGGGATCATGACCTGAGCCGAAGGCAGAGCCTTTAGCCCACTGAGTCACCCAGGCAGCCCAAGTCTTTTACATTAAAAAAAAAAAAAACAAAAATAAAAAAACAAAACGATTTTGAGGGAGAGAGAGAGCATGAGTAGGGAGAGGAGCAATGAGAGAGAAAGTTGAATCTGAACTGAACATAGAGCCAGCCCCCAGGCTTGATGCTACAACTCTTGAGGTCATGACCAGAACTGAAATCAAAAGTCAGATGGTCAACCGAATGAGCCACCCAAGTGCTTAAATACTGAACATTCTTAAGAATGATTTGCTAATCGGAAGCTCTAGGTTTGCAGATTTTCTAAAAATTTCCTCTATGTAAATACTAATAGTAGTAGTAGGAGGAGGAGGCTGGGTGTATGAGTTAAAACATGATAAACAATCCTGTTGTGGGCAAGTGTGAAATAGAGAAAAAATAATATAAATTGTGTTTGTGAGGTGGTGATCTTAGCATGATTGGTTAAGTGTAGGGAAGAGAATTTAGAGGTTACTGAAGACTGCCTTCTGGAGTTGCCGAGCCCAATGTGCTAGTGTAACAGAACAATCTGGACATCACAGAACAGGTGCTTTACAAAGAACCTGAAAACATCACCTAGACCTTGAACAAAACGTGTAGCTGTATACACATCTGAAATAGTAGATGTCTTTATTTCCAGAAGATCATACTGTATGTTAGATATTAGAATATAGAATATTCTTATTCTATTTATAGTCTAATAGAGAATGTCAGAACGCAGAAGCAGTCTCAAAGCTTGACAGCTGTATATCAGAAGAAAGCCAGTATTACTTTACCTTGACTATAGTTTAAAAAAAAAAAAAAAGCTAGCAACCAAAACCCAAAATGGAATAGGCTGAAAAATGGGGGTTTTTAGTTAGACACTTAAGAGATTTATATTAGCATCTCTGAAGGCTATACAAATATAACCTAGGTATTTCCTTGTCTCTTGTCCCCTGCAGAAACACCTGAATGACCTAAAGACTTTCCTTTTGCTCACCCTTCTTATGGATAAGATTTTTGAGCTGAACTCGCGGAATAGTCATTTGAGCGACCGATGTTTATTTCCCCCTTTCTGCCACTAAACTCCCTTCTGGGGTACCGCTGAGAGCTGCCACTTTCTGGGCACCACTGGGTTCCACTGCAAATGCACTAAGTATCCTAAGGTCCGAAGGCTCTCAAAGCTCATCGGCAAACAGGGCCGGGACACTTACCCTTACCCTTCCCTGGTGGGAAACCTACCAGGCTGTCGAAGAATTTTTCTTCTCCCGGGGGAGGTTTTGCTGCAAGGTCAAGCTTCCGATGCCAGACTCCCTCTTTCCCTCAAGGGATAGCTTTCTGGTGCCCGTTTGGGCTCCACCTGGGCTTCCCCGACCCCATGACGGACGTCTTCTACTTTTGAGCTTGGCACGAGAAACATCACCTATTTAGTAATTTCAGAAGAGTAACAGCTTTCGTGAGGAACGCCGAGATAACAGAAAGGACGTGAATTAAGCGGAACTTTTAAATGGAAATGATTTAAATGGGTTTTTCAATGAACGTTTGCGAGATGACCCCTCCAGGTTTGCAGATACCTTTACTAAGGCTCTTTGGCGCAGCGAGATGCCAGTGGAATCGACGGTGAGGGTAGAGTGGGCAGTGAGTGAAAACTTGAGCGAGTCTCAAGAGGAGTTAGGACCAGAATTAGGTCTTCTAGCTCACTCTCACCAGTCCATTGACTAGATAGCGTGCTGAGGCTCCGCAGAATCCCAGCTCGGGATGTATTACCCAACTGGAGAAGATTTGGAATTTCTCTCCCCTCCCTTCCCAGCTTTCCCCAATACAGGCTGGGAGTTTGTCCACGACCCCTACCACCATTTAAAGGGACAGGCGCTTAGATGAAGGCAAAGCAGGGAAGACTTTGCAGCTGTATTTCTCAGAGCGATAATGGGTAAGGGGCGTGCAGACTAACTCCTTTCTTGCCCAATCAGGTGCACAGGAAGATGTCCTTTTACCAATAAAAATAAAGTTCGCTTTCCGGAGGCGGGAGGGTGAGCCTTGACTGCCAGGTCTCCAAAGCAACGATGGAGTAGAGGACAGAGAGTGATTAGAGGGAGGACCAACCCGGGGAAGGGGCGGGGTGGGAGGGTGGGGCCGCGGTGAGCGGCGGCTGGTCGGGCCAGTGGACTGCGAGGATTGCTGTTCCTGTTGTAGTGCTTCTCGCCAATCAGGAAGGCGAGGGAGTAGGCGGGGCGGGGAAGGGGTGGGAAGAGCTAGCAGCACCGCCGGGAGTCGGTCGGGCTCAGGGAGAGAGAGAGAAATCCGGTTAAAATCAGAGTCGGAGGTTTAACCACACATCGGTTCCGATCGGATTATTCCTTAAAGGGGACGCGCCATTGTCAAGAGAACGGAGCCCGGGGCCCGAGGGCGGGGACCGGCGGCGCCCGAAGAGCGAGGCAGCTGCACTTGGACTGGGGACGGGTAGGTGTTGCCGGGGGAAAGACGCTTCATTTCACTTTCTCTTCCAGCCCCGGGGCAGGCGCCGGGATGCCCGCCGACCGGCGGCCACAGCCCTGGCAGGAGACGAGGTCGCCGGCCCTCGCCCGGCTGCCCTTCCTGATGGGAGCCGAGGGGGAGGCGGGCCAGGATGGCTGGCAGGCTGCACCGCCCGGGCAAAGACTCCTAACGGACGGTAGACGGCGGCGCAGCCCCCGCCTCAGCCGAAAACCCGCCGGAGCGGCCGCGGGTCCTCGGGGAGCGCCGCGCGCCCCGCTCCCCCGCGCGCCCGGCTCCCCCGCGCGCCCGGCTCCTCTCTCGCGCGCCGCTGGCCCGCGCGCCCCCTGCCCCTCGCGCGCCTCTCCTCGCGCGCCCCCTGCCCCTCGCGCGCCCGGCGCCCCTTCGCGCGCGCGGCTCTCCTCGCGCGCGCCGCCTCCTCGCGGACTCGCGGGAGCCGCCCCGCGGGGAGGAAGGCGGCGGCGGCCAGGCCGAGGGAGGCCGGCGGCCACGGCTTCGCCGGCCCGGATCGTGAAGCGAGGGCTGAGGAGCAAACTTGGCGCGGCCGCGGGCGGCACCGGGCGGGAAGAGGCGCCGGGAGACCCATGGAACGCGCGGAGTCGCCGGCCCGGCCCAGCATTGTCCCTCTTTTCCTCTGCTCTCGTTTCTCCGCCCACTCTCCGCGGTCGCACCCCCAGACCCGGAGCCTACGGGAGCCGGAGCCGGAGTCGGCCCCACGGACGCCGCAGCCGAGCGCCAGGGCCTGATGAGTGTCTTCGTCGACCTCCGTCTCCGCTCCGGTGCGGGCTGCCTGGGCGCTGAGCTCTTCTTGCAACTTTTCTTTGCCGGTTGATGGAAGTTGCGGCTTCCGGGCAGCAGGTTCTTTGGGCAGAGACTCTTCCTCCTTTCCGGAGAGGGTGATTTCTAGGGCGAGCTGGTTCTTGATTGCTGTCGATCGTTCTTCCCATCCCAGTTGAATTCCTCGGCACCTAAAATCGCTTCCCTCATGGATTTGCAATTATACCGGGGCATTAGCCTCTCTCAGGCCAAGATAATGTGAGGAGAGAGAGAGAGAGAGAGAGACAGACCAAGATAATGTGAAGAGAGAGAGGAGAGGGAGCTATGTTGACGAGGAGCAGAAACTCTCTATGTAGAGCTGAATTTGCCTTAACCTTTGAACTGCAAAGTTACCTCGACTTACTGGCGGAGCTTCTTTTGGATGAAAACAGCAACAACAAAACCAACCTACTGGGTTGCTAGGGTCTGTAGAATTAGGAAAAAAAGTATTTTGGGAGGGGGGTAAACTTAGTTTTTTGTAAAGTGGTGTTCTGCCTAGCAGGTATCTACCATACAGTTAATTTCTAGTACGGAGCTCATGGGCATCATAATTAGTAACAACAGCTTTTACTATTGACAAAACAAGAGATTTTTTTTCCCTCATCCTGAGCATTATTGCTCTGCTATACCTGTCAATACTTGCTAAAGAAATCATTTAGAAACAGCACAGCCCTTGTTAGAGACCTTATTTAGAAAAGGAATGTTTTCATAAGCATTCATTTTTGACAGTTTCTTCTTGAGCAATACTTTGTAGAGTACTTGCATGTGCAAGTTACAAGCCTATAAACAAAAGTAACAGTGGGTGTGTTACTCTGTAGTCTTTTTTATTGTTGTTTTTGCTACTCATTATCAAAAATAGCACTCCATCCTGTCTTCCCTTCTGAGTTATTTTGTAAAATTATTTCTTTGGAAGAGTGAATTTTGTTGGAATGCCTGGCCCAGTGGTTTGGTTTGTTTGTTAACTCACTGTCTGGTAACTTTCTGAGTGGTGTGGAACATTATCAGTTCACAGGCTCAGCAGTAACAAGAAAGGAGAAACTGGGCAAACTGAAAGCCAATTTTGGGTAATAATATTTGAGAAGTACTCTGTTCTTCCCACAGAATTTAGAAGTGTAGGCAAACATGTTCTTTTGTAGTAATCTTGATGGTATCTGGCATTGTTAACACCTATATTCCTCTCCTCCCTCCTGTTTGAATCTCTTCTGTGATAAGGATGTCAGGCCAGCTTGCAGGCCTAATCTCCCTTTCCATCTCATAATACAGTTGAGTAGAAAATTAAAACAAGTTTCCAAATTTCAATCTTTGTTTTCTTCCAGCTTAAACAAAAGAGGAGAGAATTTCTGAACTTTTAAAAGAGCACATTCAGAAAGAATTATCTTTGAAATAGCTAGGCTATGCTTCCTGGAAAACATTTTTCCTTTGTTCTTTTCATATTGTTTTAAACACATTGTCTTATGTATACACATTGCCAAGACATTTCTTGAGTTTTGAACTGTCCCTTGAGATCCTTGGGAACTAGCACTGTCCTTCATTTCTCTGCATACCCACTGTGTCACAATAAATGTGTTGTCTCAGGACTTTGTGACAAAGAAAGATAATGTTCTATAAAGGCTGCTTGAGAGATTTAACTTTTTTTTTTATTAAGATTTTATGTATTTATTTGACAGAGATCACAAGTAGGCAGAGAGGCAGGCAGAGTGAGAGGAGGAGGAAGCAGGCTCCCTGCTGAGCAGAGAGACTCTGGGATCATGACCTGAGCCTAAGGTGGAGGCTTTAACCCACTGAGCCACCCAGGTGCCCCAAACTTTTTTTTTTTTTTAAACAAGCACCCTTTCTGAACAAGTCACACTAAAGCAGAGCAACTAGTTTAGTGTCTATGGGTAGATATTACTAGTCTAGATGCTTTTCTCTTTGCAAAAATGTGATTTAATTATTTATAGTATCTGTTCCTCAGACATCTTTTGTGTTAGTGATAGCTTACTGTCACAGGTATTAGAACTACGTTTAACCTGTCAACCGTATCTGTTGAGTATGTATTTATTTAAGAAGTATTACAGAAAGATAAGATAGAAATGGATTACAGTTATTGCTTTCAAAGGTATAACAGTTTAATGGGAAGACACAAAATTATCAGCCATAGGAAGAAGAGTGCATATCTCAGCACAGTAACAAGTGCAAAGTGACCATGACGCAGGATTCATGCCCAAATGGTAAAAGAATAGTGAAATAATAGAAGAAATCTAGGTGAGGTGGGAAAGTTCTCATTGCTTTATATAGCAGGTTTTACATTTTAAAAGAAATTTTGAAAGATAAAGTATGTTTGGGGGTTGGCTTAGTGTATGTTCTCTACTTGAACTATTTTTATCTATAAAATATTTTTTTGGGGCAGAGCATGTGTTCTGAATTTCAACTGTTGTTACCTCAGTAGAGAGATCATCCATCTAACCCAGCTCAAATGTCACCTTGTCTGCAAGCTCCTCTTCTTCTAACCATAAGCGACTGGTTTTTCTTCTTGCTCTCGTAAAACGCTTTTACAGCGCAGACCACTTTCTGACTTACAATATGGTTATGTTTTTATTTTCTTCACTAGAGTGTAGACTTTGCTAAACCATTAACAAAAGTTGGAGGTACTCCCCTATTTATTTGTTCATTTGTTTATTTTTTACTGTTGCCCAAAGTGCTTGAGCACTTTTGTTATCCCCCCAGTATTCTAAAAAACCATAAGCTGTAAAGAAGTTCAAATTGTTTTACTTGGGAAAGTGTGTGTGTGTCTGTGTGTGTTTAGCGGTAAACCATTTTTTTCTCTTATCACCAGAGCTTTGCATGCTCTTGAGTACAAGGCTACCACTGTATGTGTTCAAAACGTTTCAAAAACTGGTCAAAACCTATGTCCCTGAACAGTTTTACCTGCCTTTACCCTGACATATTTTTGGAGTACATACTCCTAAGCTTAATCTCTTCTCATTTCTTGATTCTTTTAATCTCTAGAGAGCATTAAAAATTGTCTGGAGCCTGCCAACAGGCACTTCTCGTAGTAGCCCAAGGAGGAATGTGGGAAGACATTTCTTCATGATCAAATCACATATGGAGGTTTTTACTCAAACCTCCTGTTGCTCATTATGAAAAGGGAGCTATAATTTGGGCAGATGATGTGGGTGATAAGATTCTATTGTTCTGGGTGCTTCTGTAAACTAGCCTGGGGGGAAAAAGATTTTCCAAAGGTTCCTAAATAGGAAACCCAGCTGTAAGCAGCTAGTTGGTTTAATCAGCTGAGAAATCTCCATTCATTTGGCAACTTTTCATTGAGAACTGCACCTACTTTGTGTACCTTGCCTAGCCTTGCCTACCTTGCCTTGAAGGTAAGATTAAGTCTGCCTCTACCACAAGTTGTGAGCTCAGAGTGGTACATGTGGATTAAAAAACAGTGTAAAAACTGCACACCTAGGTGAGTTTATTATTCACTCTTGTTTATTGTTCTGCATAGCTTCTTCCAAAGTACGCTAGCAAACAAACATGTCTTCCATTTGAGGTGGGTAGGAGTTCATGCACACTGTTAAATAAGTCTGTGAGTTCTAGAATTTTTTTTTTAATTTAAATCCTGTTCTTGTGGGGCAGAATATTTCTGAAATTCTACAAACATAAATGTATCTTTCCCCACACCCTGCAAGGGTCATCCATTTCAAAGACCGCCATTATGAGACTACATCTATATGCTAGCAGGTGATTCGTAGTTTGCTGATAGAGTAGTAACATTCTTTGAAAATCTGAATGCTATAGTAAATAGATGGCTTTTTCAGGATTTTTTTTTATATTATGAAAATAACCATTTTGAAAAACCACTTACATAAAAATACTGTGTGAATTATTTTTAATTTTTATAAAATGTACTCCTTCCACCTCTCCCCATGTGTCTGCTGCTTGATGTTTGTATTTGTGGGGAAGGAACTGGATTGTTAATAAAGGGACTGTGTAGGACTGTCAGTGATGAGGTCAGCCAGGTCAGGAAGAATATCTGACAGAGGGCTATATCCTGTGGAGTTTGACCATAATGCAGTAATTAGGATTTGTCAACTTTGGCAAAGAGTTAAAATTTTTAAAATAACAGGGTCACCTGGCTGGCTCACTTGGTGGAGCACATGAGTCTTGGTCTCAGGGTTGTGAGTTTGAGCCTCGATGGGTGTGGAGATTGCTTAAAAATGAAATCTTAATGGGTGCCCGGCTCAGATCAGTAAGTGTCTGCTGTCAGCTCAGGTTATGATGCCAGGGTCCTGGGATGAGTCCTGCATCAGTCAGGCTCCTTGCTGAGCTGGAAGTCTGCTTCTTCCTCTCGCTTTGTCCCTCCTCCCTGCTCATGTGCACATGCGCACTCTCTCTTTTCATGCTGTTTCTTTCAAATCTTAAAAAAAAAAAAAAAAAAAGAAAAGCTTTTTTTTTTTTTTTTTTTTTTTTAAGAAGGAAAGAAAAAGAGATAGCCAGAGAGGGAACACAAGCAGGGGGAGTAGGAAAGGGAGAAGCAGGCTTCTTACAGAGCAAGGAGCCTGATCCCAGGACCCTGGGATCATGACCTGAGCTAAAGGCAGATGCTTAATGACTGAGTCATCCATGCGCCCCTTAAAAAAACCAAATCTTCAAGAAGTTAAAAAAAAATGAAGGGCTCTATGGAGATGTAGTAATTTACATATCATACAATTCACCTATTTAAAGTATACAGTTCAAGGGCACCTGGGCGGCTCAGTCCCTTACGTGGCTTGCTCTTGATTTCAGTTCTCATGACCCCAGGATTGTGAGATCTAGCCCCATATCTAACCCATATTGAGCTCCTGCTCAGGGGAGTCTGCTTGTTTCTCTCGCTCCCCTTCCGCCCCTTCTCCTGCTCACACGCCCACGCAGTCTCTCAAATAAATAAATTACTATAAATTGGGGCACCTGGGTGGCTCAGTGGGTTAAAGCCTCTGCCTTCAGCTCAGGTCATGATCCCAGGGTCCTGGGATGGAGCCCCGCATCGGGCTCTCTGCTCCACAGGGAGCCTGCTTCCTCCTCTCTCTCTGTCTGCCTCTCTGCCTAGTTGTGATTGCTCTCTGTCAAATAAAGAAAATATTTTAAAAAATTACTATAAATTAATTAAATCTTTAAAAAAGAAGTAAAGTGTTCAGTTCCGTGGTTTTTAGTGTATTCCAGAGTTGTAAACCACCACCACAATGAGTTTTAGAACTTTTTCTTTCACCTTCCCCATCTCCCTCACCAGCCCTAGGTAACTGTTGATCTCCCTTCCCTCTCCATGCGTTTGTCTGTTCTGGACATTGAATATAAGTGAAAGATAACATTTTAATAAATGTGCATTTCTGTATAAACTGGTCCCTTTCAATGTGTGTGAATCCTAGGAGGGGAGAGATTCTTTCAATCGTGTGTGCAGCTCCAAGTTTAGAAGGATTTGAAGAGGTGGTTTATCTACAATCCTTATTCTACCTAAGCCTGCAGAGTGATGGGCAAAGAGATTTTTTTTCACCTATGAAAATCACAAGATTCATTTTGGTGACAGTTTTTTATATTCATTTAATCATTTGGTGGCTCTCAACAAGTAAATAATTTATATCTCAAATTTCTGCCTACTGGACCTACAGAAAGGACAGTACTTTAAAAAAAAAAAGTTGAGCGGTGCCTGGGCGGCTCAGTCAGTTAAGCAGCCAACTCTTGATTTCATCTCAGGTCATGATCTTGGGGTCCTGGGTTGGCGCTCTGCATAAGGCTCCCTACTTAGCAGGGAGTCTGCTTGGATTCTCTCTCTCCCTAGCCCTTTAGAGCTCATGCTCTAAAATAAATAAATGAAAAAAAATGAAAAAAAAATGTTGAAAATACTTAGCAAGTTCTTTTTTTTTTTTTTTAAAGATTTTATTTTTAAGTAATCTCTATACCTAATGTGGGGCCTGAACTCACAACCCCGAGACTGAGGTACAGCTATGCTGATTGAGCCAGCCAGGTGCTGCTTTAGTAAGTTCTGATCATTGCTGGGTGTGATGTGATGCTTTACCTTATTGGTCCAAAATGTTTTGCTTCTGCTGTGGCACTTACCATTTATTTGATCAAAACTAGTGTGGGTTCATGGCAGTGAACTTTTATTGCTCCCATGTGGTGCTGGTGACCCAACTTGAAAGCACTTAATAAATGCTTAATGATTGCCTGATCAATATGATCATATATCATATGATATCAATATGATATTTTTGATATGATATGATATCAAATCAATAAATCAAATATGATTTATCAAATATGATATGATATCAAAATAGATATTTTCATTAGCTCTACTAGTCCTTATTTGTCATTTTGAAATCATGTTAGCTAAATTTATAATAATTTATAAATAATTCATAAATAATAAAATAATAAATATAATTAAATATATAGGTATATAAATAATTTAAATAAAATAAATAATTCCTAAATAATAGCTAAATTGAGTGCTTACCAAGTATCGTGATAAGTACTTAAATGTACTATCGTTTTTTAAAAGATTTTATATATTTATTTGACAGATAGAGATCACAAGTAGTCAGAGAGGCAGGCAAAGAGGAGGGGTGGGAGGAAGCCGGCTCCCTGCTGAGCAGACAGCCTGATGCAGGGCTAAATCCCAGGACCCTGAGACCATAACCTGAGCCAAAGCAGAGGCTTAACCCACTGAGCCACCCAGGCGCCCCTTAAATGTACTGTTTTTTAAGGTAAAAGGATGCAATTTATTTTTGAGAATTTTCTGTAATTTACTCCACTGATTATAGTTTTACAGGTTTCTGATCATTTCTTCGTCTTTTTAACATTTTTTTTTAAAGATTTTATTTATTTATTTGACAGAGAGAGAGAGAGAGAGAGAAAGGCGACAAGTAGGCAGAAAGGCAGGCAAAGAGAGAGTGGAGGAAGCAGGCTCCCTGCCGAAGAGAGAGCCCGATGTGGGGCTCGATCCCAGGACCCTGAGATCATGACCTGAGCTGAAGGCAGAGGCCCAACCCACTGAGCCACCCAGGCACCCCTTTTTAACATTTTTGAATGAGGGACGTCTGGGTGGCTTGGTTGGTTAAGCATCTGCGTTCAGCTCAGGTCTGATCCCAGGATTCTGGGATCTAGCCCTGCCTGGGCTCTCTGCTCAGTGGGGAGTCTGCTTTTCCCTCTCCCTCTGCCTGCTGCTCCCCCTGCTCATGCTCTCTGTCTGTCAAATAAATAAAATCTTAAAAAATGAAAGATTTTTTTAAATGACCATTTTTGGTCAGACCTAAGACACTTTGATACTGCTGCTTTCTTGATCTTTCCAGGAGATCAGATTTTCACCAGCTGCCTCCTGCTGTTGGGTGACAGCAATGGTAAGATCCATCTCTAGTTCAGAGCATCTGTACCTCAGAAGGGTTGAAGTGTTGTGTTGTGTTTTGTTTAGTTTATTCAAGGGCATCTGGGAATTGATGAGGAAAGGATAGTAGTTACACTCACTGCAATGCAGCCTCACGTTTTAATTCATAAAATATTCACATGTGTGCTTTGTTGCCTGAGTAAATTTCAGCATAATAGTTCAACTTCTCAGGATTCCTTGTTTTGTTTTGCTCTGTTTGGAGTTTTGGTGTGTGTCTGTTTCATGGTAAAATTCAGATATGATGTAATTTAGTTCAGTACTAAAGAATGCTGGAAAGATCATTTAATACAATTTTCAGTTTTGTGTGTCTGCTTAAAAATAGAGGATGGATTATGCTGTTTATAATCCTGGTTAAATAATATCACTGTGGTGGTTCCTTTTGTGTGTCTTGGGCAGCGGTGAACACACGATTTATTTGCAGAAAAGCACTGGCCATTAGTTTCCTCAGTTAGCAGTCTACAGACCACCACTGGTGGTCAGACCATGGCTTGTGAACACTCTTGTCGGTGAAACTCTTCCTCTCTAAATCATATTGGTTTGGGGGTTGGTTTGGGAATTACTTTACTGTTAGCTGGATCTCTCTGCTCTCATTACGCCTGCTTACTGTACCTACCATGCCTTTCTAATTTGATAGTTTAGTGTGCCATGAGTAGAACCCATAAACACACTTGTGGAACGGTGGATAAAAATATTAGAAGGTTCTGAAGAACGAGCCAAAGAAGCATAGGACTTTAGTACTAGGACCTTGTTATATTGATTTTCACTGCTTGGAGGACTCTTGGCTTCTTTCCTGGTTTTGGACTCTGTTTCAGGTAGGCGATGTCTCTGGAATAGCAGGTGCTGTAACGGGGTGGTACATAATTACCTTGTAGATATTTAGCTTCCACTGAATAATAGACCTTTTTAAAATTCTGTCTTACTCAGTCTAACTCAAGTGGATGGTAAATAAGTGGATGGGAAAAAGGAAAAGAGTTCTTTCTTGGATGTCTTGATATTCTTTTTTTTTTTTTAAAGATTTTATTTATGTATTTGAGAGAGAGCATGAAGTAGGGGAGGGGCAGAGGGGGAGGGAGAGGCAGACTCCCCACTGAGCAGGGAGCCTGACATGGGGCTTGATCCCAGGACCCTGAGATCATGACCTGAGCTGAAGGCAGACGCTTAACCGACTGAGCCATCCAGGCATCCTGGATATCTTGATATTTTACATCTTGAGAGAACTGTCATGATCCCAAGCTTGTGCACCAGGATACTGGAATGCACTGGTGTATAGTTGCAATACAGAGCCTCATATAGTTCTGTGAGCAGAAGGTAGAGGCCTTCAATGACAGAGAGGCTGCATGCAAAATAGCCACTTTTGCCTAGTATCTGGATATTTATATTTCAACTGGATCTTCTGGTAATCTGTTTTCTTTGAGGCAAAATTGTGTAGGTGCTGTTTTCTATGTTTGTGTTAATGGTAACTTGGACTATGTCTTATATGTAATATTCCTGGAAATCATGAAACTTTGGTATACTTTCAGTAAATACTGGTTAGAGTTTAGTCATACATTTCTTTATGGTTGCTGCACTTTTTCCTGTTGTAGGACTCACGGAGTTACAGTGTTTTCAGAGCTGGAATGTCTTGGGAATGATCTGATACAATTCTTACGTCTTGTGGATGACAATGAGATTGTGACTTGTTTAAACTGTGGATAGAATAGAGTTCTTTTTGATTCTCAGTCCGGTGTCTGTCCTGTTTTTGTGTATGCTTTCCTAAGTAAAACTTTGAAGGGATAGATAGTAAGTGTCTTAGACTTTTGTAGCTTCTGTAACAGAGGTCTGCATCTTTGTTTTGGTCATACTCCAGCAGTATAAAGAACTGTGTCTGCATTCTCCATATGGATGTTTGTTGTGAACTATGTATTACCTATACTGTACATAGTAAGACGTTCATAAAAAATGAGATAAAGATGAAAAACATTGTAGAACAATTTAAAATATATTATTTTCATGTTTTTGATTTCACTTAAAATATTAGTAATTTTATTTTATTATTTTATTTTTTTTAAAGATTTTATTTATTTATTTGACAGATATCACAAGTAGGCAGAGAGGCAGACAGAGAGAGAGGGAGAAGCAGGCTCCCCGAGCAGAGAGCCCGACGTGGGGCTTGATCCCAGGACCCTGAGATCATGACCTGAGCCGAAGGCAGACGCTTAACCCACTGAGCCACCCAGGCGCCCCTAAGATATTAGTAATTTTATTTTTTTTATTTTTATTTTTTTTAAAGATTTTATTTATTTATTTGACAGAGAGAGATACAAGTAGGCAGAGAGGCAGGCAGAGAGAGTGAGAAGCAGGCTCCCTGCCGAGCAGAGAGCCTGATGCGGGACTCGATCCCAGGACCCTGAGATCATGACCTGAGCCGAAGGCAGCGGCTTAAACCACTGAGCCACCCAGGCGCCCCGATATTAGTAATTTTAAAAATAAGTATGACTGAATGTCATTACTCAAAGAAACTTTATTTTGGGGCATCTGGGTGGCTCAGTGGGTTAAAGCTTCTGCCTTTGGCTTGGGTCATGATCTTAGGGTCCTGGGATCGAACCTTGCATTGGACTCTCTGCTCAGAAGGGAGCCTGCTTCCTCCTGACCCCCTTTTTGCCTGCCTCTCTGCCTACTTATGATCTCTGCCATATAAATAAATAAAATCTTAAAAAACCAAAAAACCCTTTATTTTAAAATAATTATAGACCATAGGAAATTGTGAAAACAGTGCAGGGAGTGTGTGTAACTTTCGTTTAGCTTCCCCAGTGTAATATCTTACATAAAATTACATTAATAATCATGTTTAATCAGGAAACTGGCACTGGTACAATACTGTTAAGTAGCCATATTCAGTTTTCATGGTTTTTAGTGTACTCCTTCGTGTGTGTGTGTGTGTGTGTGTGTGTGTGTGTGTAGTTTCGTGCAGTTAATACCATTTCATGTCTAGATTCGTTTCACTACCACCACAATCAAGATACAGCAAGCACTGTTCCATCACTGCCAAGAAACTCCCCCATGCAGCTCAAGGTCCCCTCCACCCCCCCATCCCTGTTTACTGGCAACCACTCTTTGTTCTATCTCTATAATTGTGTCATTTTGAGAATGTTACATAAATGGAATCCTACTGTATCTTTTCGAGATTGACTTTTTTCCACTCAGCACAATGCCCTAGAGAACCTGGCAAGCTAACCAGTGTAGTGGTAGTTCATTTCTTTGGGTCGCTGAATAATATTCGTTGTATGGCTGTTCTACCGTACGCAGTTTGACTACTTACCTGTCGAAGAACACACGAGTTGTTTCCAGTTTTTGGCTGTTATGAATAAAGCTGCTGTGAACATTCATGTATAGGTTTTTATGTGAACCTAAGTTTTCATTTCTCTGGGGTAAATGCCCAAGAGTGCAGTTGCTGGGTCATATTGTAAGTGAATGATTAATTTTATAAGAAACTGCCAGACTGTTTTCCAGAGTGTCTGTATTTTCTCACTAGCCGTGTGTGAAAGATTCGGTTTCTCCATACGGTATTTTCACTTTTTTTTTTTTTACATTAGTGATTCTAAGTAGTTGTGTAGTGGTAGTTCATTGTGGTTTTAATTTGCCTTTCCCTAATGGGCATATTGTTTCCCTAACGAGCAAATTGTATTGTTTTTCACTGTTGAGCTTTGAGAGTTCTTTCTAGTGTCTAGATATAAACCCTTTGTCAGATGCGTGATTGGCAACATTTTCTTCCCATCCAAGCTTGTCTTTTCATCCTCTTAACTGGGTATCTTAGAGAGCAAAAAAGTTTGAAATTTTCATGTACTGCATCCAAACATTTTTTTTTTTTTTTCATTTATCAATTGTGCTTTTCATGTCACTGCTGTGGACTCTTCATCCAGTCCTAGGTCTCAAAGATTTTTTTCCCTATGTTTTCTTCTAAAAGTTGTATAGTTTTATAGTTCACAAGATAATCTTTTACCTTATAGTTTTGGTAGAGCACTGATATTGGTAATAGGCATTTGGCAGTTCCTTCATTTTCTTGTTTTGTGCTTGAATTTTGCTTTATTTATTTTAAAAAATATTTTATTTATTTATTTGACAGAGAGCACAAGTAGGCAGAGAGGCAGGCAGAGAGAGAGAGAGGGAAGCAGGCCCCCCGCTGAGCAGAGAGCCAGACGTGGGACTCGATCCCAGGACCCTAAGATCATGACCTGAGCCTAAGGCAGCGGCTTAACCCACTGAGCCACCCAGGTGCCCTGCAAAAAACCCTTTCTTATTTACTATAGAGATAGCTAAATATCCAATTCTGACAGTTTCTTTTTTTTTTTTTTAAAGATTTTATTTATTTATTTGACAGGCAGAGATCACAAGTAGGTAGAGAGGCAGGCAGAGAGAGAGGAAGGGAAGCAGACTGTCTGCTGAGCAGAGAGCCCAATGCGGGTCTTGATCTCAGGACCCTGGGATCATGACCTGAGCGAAGGCAGAGGTTTAACCCACTGAGCCACCCAGGTGCCCCTCTATTTATTTTTTTAAAATTTTAAACATTTAATTCCAGCGTAGTGGATATCCAGTGTTAATATTCGTTTCAGATGTACAATATATGATTCAACACTTCCATGTATTATTCAGTGTTCATCAAGACAAGTGTATTCTTTAATCCCTATCACCTGGTTCACCCCCCCCCCCACCATACCCACCCCCCACCCCGGCAAGCACCAGTTTGTTCTCCGTAGCTAAGAGTCTGTTTCTGGTTTTTTTTGGTTTGTCCCTCTCTTTTCCTTTGTTCATCTACAAAAAATCTTTTAAAACCCATTCGTGGGTGACGTGATAATTCTACCGAGATCTGCAGATATGCTTAATTGGGCCCAAGGAAGCTGCAGGATGTTGGAGTTTGCTAAAAGTGAGCCCACAGGTGAGGGCATCACAAACAACCCCTCCAGCATGCGGAGTGGCTGCCTTTAGGGGACATTTACCTACTGGAATACTGGGTATGTGTTCAGGGCCACAAACAACAGAAGAGATTTCATCCGGAGATGAGGTGCTTACAGAGTTGTCAGAAGGGCCTAACAGTTGCTCTGGGATGGTGACACAGAGGGAACCCGTAAGGGGAGCTCAGAGGGCATCCCTTCCCCTGAACTGGGACCCAGAGCTTGGGCCCCCTCAACAGCCACTGCTCCAGACACACTGGAAACTGCCGGACACGCCAGAGCTGCAAGTCAGGACTAGGAGGGCAGAGCGAGAAACCGCTGGTGGCCCGCCACACTGCTGCTCGCCATCCAGGAAGTCGGAGAACGGACCCTGCGATGATGCTGTGGCGAGGTCTTGTATGTCCATGACTCTGCTTGCTCCCCACGCTGCCAAAAACGGTGCCTTTCCAGTCGCCTCTACGTAGACTAGTGGGCCGAAATGTGTGACGGGCATTCTTCACCAACGCGCCGGGCCACAAGGCTGCGTAGGAGCAGAGAGGGTGCTGGTGTCGGTTTCACACACTGAATATGAAAGCTCAGTTTCTAGTTTAAGATAACATGCGTATGTTCAGTCTTAGAGTATTTCCTTTTCACGCCAGCGGCATGATCACCCTGCCTCTGTGGGTACATGTACCCCACTTTGAACTTTAATACCTGGATTTCCAAGTAGTAGGAACAGAGTAGGTCTGGTATGCTTTTTTTCTCAAATACTTGAATTTATCTGAATATTTCCCAGTTTCTAAAACCATGTCTATCCTAGGGCATCTGGCTGGCTCAGTCAGTAGAACATGAGACTCTTGATCTCAGGGTGGTGAGTTCAAGCCCTACATTGGGCATAGAGCTTACTTTAAAACAAAAAACACCCACATCTTTCCGTTTTATAAATATATAAAAGTATAAAATGTTACTGTTTTGGGAAACCCTCCATAAATCAGTCAACATAATTTTTCCTTACTGTTGGGACCCAAGCCTTCTCTCTAACACCCATGTCTTCCTAGCTGTCCTTGGAGAATAATGTACAAAAGGTGGGTTTTTCCTTAAAACTGCTTTGGTGCCAGAGGCCCTACAGCCAACTGTCATCATTACTTTGGTATCTATTTGTCAAAAATAATTAAAGTTTGGTTTGTTTTATTGCATACTTCAGATTTTTATTCCTGGGGGTAGCAAATTTTGGCACAAACTCAAAAGTGAGACATACAGATATCCTTGCGAAGACTAGTTTGCTACGGTCTGTGATGGCAACAGATTTAAAATGCAATAAAATAAGTTGTATGAAAAATTTTGAGTATGTGTTCATGTGCCTTTTTCTAGTGAGAGGTCCATAGGTTTATCAGATTTCAAAAGCAGAGCCCATGATCCTGAGCAGATTAAAAATGGCTGCTCTAGAGGTAAAAATTCAATTAAGACATTTGCCAACAATTGAACACCACGTCTTTTGCTGTCAATCACAGACCGTTTCCCTGATCTCTGTCCTGTGTCTGGAGCCTTTTTTAAGGACATATAAAGAAAATTATTGTTACTCAAGTGTTTAGGGGAGAGTGAAGGAATACCACAAGAGTTCATTATTAAATGAGGGTGGCTAGCTGGAGCTCAGTTATATTGCCCCTGTAGTCATTTTTGTCAAAAAGGATCCATTCCTGTGTGGTTGATGGGATCCTGAAAAATGATGGATTTTATGTGTCAAGATATCTTAAAACATTGATAATCTCTAATCCAATATATTTTGCCTTAGGGAATCTATCTGAATTTTTGAATTTAAAAAATAATTTATAACTTCAAATCTGGAGCCTAAAATTATATAATTTAGAGAGGAATCTACAAATCACATAGTTCTCGCCTTGCTTCTTAACATTCTATCATATGACCTCTTCTCATAGACCAAAGCCTAGATGGAACCTATGTAGCATGGCAGAGATTTAAGCACTTTTTATTATATGTGCTGCCGAAGCGAGCACGATTTAAGCACTTTTTAAACAAAATCATGCATAGATATTTCTCATGATGAAAGGAGAGATGGTACCAACACACACACACACACACACACACACACACACACACACACACACACACACGTATGCGCAGTGAGAGGGTAGTGAGGACTTTAGAACAGGCCAGTGGAGGCTGTGTCATCTGAGTCCTGGTTCCACTGGTTGAGCTCCACAAACTTTACTAGAATAGTATCTCTTATAAGCCTGACTGTTTGGGTTGTTATTTAAAGTCTCTCAAAATGTTATGGGTAGTCTCAGATTCCTCATGTATAAAATGAGTAAAACATGATTTCCCTCATAGAGTGGTTGGGAGAACTAAATTAAAAGATACAAATGAAGCAGGGGGCCTAGGCTGCTCAGTTGGTTAGCCACTGCCTTCGGCTCAGGTCATGATCCTAGAGTCCTGGGATCGAGTCCCACATCGGGCTCCTGGCTCTGCGGGGAGTCTCCTTCTTCCTCTGACCTTCTCCCCTCTCATGCTCTCTTTCTCTCTCAAATAAGTAAATAAATCTTAAAAAAAAAAATAAAGATACAAATGAAGCACATAGCCCAGTGCCTGTGGTAGGCTGAGTAATGTTCTCCCTCCATGTCTTCGTCCCTGGAACCTGTGACAGTTATATTACAGAGCTGAAGGGACTTGAGGTTTCAGGTGGAATTAAGGTTGCCAATCAGCTCATTTTAATAGAGTATCCTGGATTATTACATTAGGGTGGCCTAATGTAATCTTTAAAAGAAGCAGGAGGCAGGAAAGTCACGATCAGAGAGATGGCGTCATGAGAAGGAGCCCAATGTCTGTTGGTGGCTCTGAAGATACAAGGGGGTCGGGGCCACGTGAGGTGGGCGGCCTCCATAAATCAGGAAAGGCAAGAAAATGGAATCTCCTTAGAGCTTCCAGGAAGGAACCCAGCTCTGCCGACACTTTGGTTGTAGCCCAGTGAGATCTGGACTATTTTGGACTTCTGCCTGCCGGAACCGTAAGATAATGAATTTGTGTTATTTTAAGCCACTAGGTTTGTGATAATTTGTCACTGCGGCAATTGATTGCACTGCAGGAAACCGATATAGTGCTTTCTTAATAAATATTAGGAGCTAAATAAACCTCTTTCTCTCTTAAAACCACCTGCTGATGGGGCGCCTGGGTGGCTCAGTCGGTAAAGCGGCTGCCTTTGGCTCAGCCGCTTTGGCTCCTGATCCTAGAGTCCTGGGATCGAGCCCCACATCACGCTCCCTGCTCAGTGGAGCACCTCCTTCTCTCTCTGCCTGCCGCTCTGCCTACTTGTGCTCTCTATCTCTCTGTTAAATAAGTCTTAAAAACAAAACTGCTGAATTTAACCCTTGTCCACTTCAACATAACCCTGTACCCTAGTTTTTCCTTTTTAGAAAGAAATATGTCCTTTATCTTCTTTTGACTTGAGCCCCAGAATCTCATTCCTTCCCCATTTTCTGTCCCCTCCTGTATGTTCATTTTTTTCTTGTCTCTTTGCCTGCTACTTTGAAATACAGAGCTATTTCGTCTTGGAGAAGCCCCTGTTTGACATTGCTTTCCCTTTTAGTTACCACCCTGCAATCACCCTCCAAGAACCACAAGACCTTAAAAGGTCTTCAATTTTTATGAGATAATTTCCTGTTTAATTTTAATTCTGGATAGGTTTAGAACTATTATATGCGATATAAATTCATACAAGAATTTGACTGCTTCCCTTTTCATAAGCTTTATACTGTGTTGGTTGTGATGAGGTTAGGAAAGAAAGAGAAGGCGTCAGTCCTCCAAGGAATTCTGTTGCAGACAGTAAGTAAATTAGCAAACAGTTCACAAGCAGTAAATACCAAGCATCAGGTGTCAGTCAGTGGTAAGGACGGTAGTAGGTATCATTAGAGGGCAAAGTAGGGAGAGGCTGCTTTAGAGTGCAACAGACTCTGAAGGTTTTTTTTTTTTTTTTTTTTAAGATTATTTATTTATTTGACACACAGAGAGAGATCACAAGTAGGCAGAGCGACCCGCAGAGAGAGAGGGGGAAGCAGGCTCCCTGCTGAGCAGAGAGCCTGATGCGATGCGGGGCTCCATCCCAGAACGCCAGGATCATCACCCGAGTGGAAGGCAGAGGCTTAACCCACTGAGCCACCCAGGCGCCCCCAGACTCTGAAGATTTTATAAGATTTTATTTATCCACTTGATGGAGAGTGCAAGCACAAGCAGTGGGGAGCGGCAGGTGGAGGGAGAGGAAGGAGGCTCCCCATGGAGCAGGGAGCCCGACCCGGGGTTCAGTCCCAGGACGCTGGGATTATGACCTGAGGCGAAGGCAGCCGCTTAACTGGCTGAGCCATCCAGCTGCCTCAGAAGGCTTTATAGAAGAGATTCTTGAGTGAGGAATTTGCTCTTAAAGGAATTGGGGAAATTGGTTTCAATGAAATAATCTATATTATTAGAAACAGAAAACAAAAATTTGCTCATTTATTTTTTTGTGAACATATGTGGAAAATATTTTTTTCCCTATTGAATTTTTATGGTTGAGGAGAGACTCCTGTAGAATTTTAAAGATGTGGGCGCCTGGGTGGCTCAGTGGATTAAGCCGCTGCCTTTGGCTCAGGTCATGATCTCAGGGTCCTGGGATCGAGTCCCGCATCAGGCTCTCTGCTCAGCAGCGAGCCTGCTTCCCTCTCTCTCTCTCTGCCTGCCTCTCTGTCTACTTGTGATCTCCCTCTGTCAAATAAATAAATAAAATCTTTAAAAAAAAAAAGAATTTTAAAGATGTATAACCCTAAATTACAGGAAATTTGCAACACGTTTGTCTTGATACTCTCAAGTAGAACACCTGAGATCTTTATTTTTTCCATTGTCGTAAGTGATACATATTGCTTTTTTCATTGTATTTATATTTGATGTGGTTATGTAAACCTCAAAATATGATTTGAAACGTAGTATGACCCAGTCTGGGTTCATTGTGTCTTATGCACTGAAAACATTGCGATTACATTTTTAAAGGAAAGTGTTACAGGGGCTAACTAGAGACAGTATGTTAGATTGACCTTACGTTTTAGGTAGGGTTATTAAGTTGTGGGTCAGGAGAATGCAGAGGATAACAGTATAAATGAATTTCTGCCAGGCATTCGGTAACATTTCTCTCTTTCGACAAGTGGGAGACTGGGGGCTGGCTGACCATAAGATTAGGTAGACTTGTGATTGCTTGAGCAGCAGCTCTGAAGATTAGTGAATGGTGAGTTGATGACAACTGGAGAGAAATTTCTCTTGCTGAAGGTTACTGTTCATGTGTTTATAATGTGAATAAGAACACTGGTACTGAGGCGCCTGGGTAGCTCAGTCAGTTAAGCAGTTGTCTTCCGCTCAGGTCTCGATCCTGGGGTTCTGGGATCAAGTCCTGTGTTGGGCTCCCTGCTCAGCACGGAGTCTGCTTTCCCTCTCCCCCTGCTTGCGCTCTCCTCTCTTGGTGGCTCTCTCTCAAATAAATCTTAAAAAAAAAAAAAAAGAAAACTTTGACACTATGCTTTTCAAATTTTTGCATTGAATGAATTTTTTAGGGTTAACTTTGGAAAAATCTTCCTGACTGAAGTGGTGGGCCAAGGCTAACATGGTAATTTAATGGGGCTTGATACGAAGTCCTCTATATGGGTTGAGAAGAGAGCTGCATAATCATAGGGGTGAGAGATGTGGCAGAATACAAGTAAGTATGTTAATGACTGTAGTAAACTCAGTATGGGTATAAAATGTCATGCGACTACGAGGAAGGCTGCAGAGACCAGTAGTCTGGACTCCCAGGAGAAGGAGGTTCCAAAGAGGAAAGGCGGTAGTCTTACTCTGTTCTGTACTGTCCAGACGACACCTGGAGTGTCGTGTTGAGTTCTGGATGTCACCTTTGAAAACGAATGAGAAAACAGAAAATCACCCGTGTTGGTGAGGATCTGGAGAAATTGTTACCCTTATACGTTGCTGGTAGAAATGTAGAAGGGTCCAGCTGCTGTGGAAGACAGTTTGGTGGTTATTCAAACAGTTGAATCTAGAATTAGGATATGAACCAGATATCCCACTCCTACGTACGTACCCAAAAGAGTTGAAAACAGGTATTCAAACAGTTGTACATGAATATTTATAATAGTTCTGTACTTACCTTGCAGTTCACATTAACTAAAAGGTAGAAACAACCCAAATGTACATCAACTAATGAGGGGGTCACCAAACTGTGGCATATCCCAAGAATGGAGTATTATTCAGCCCTAACAAGGAGGTACCGATAAGTGCTGCAGAGGGCACGAACCTCGCAAACATTATGCTAAGTGGAAGAACCTGGAAACAATATCCTACATTATGATTTCACTGATAGGAAATATCCCACACAGTGAAATGCACACAGATGTAAAACATTCCTGGTTGCCAGGGTCATGGGGGATGAGGAGTGACTGCTGGATGGATGTGGGTTTCTTCTTGGGGTGGTGAAATGTTTTGGAACTAGATAGAGGTCTTAGTTGCAAAACGTTGTGAATGTCCTAAGTGGTATTGAGCTGTCTACTTTAAAATGGTCATACTGTCTGGATTTCATCTTAGAGTGTCAGTAGGTAGAAATTAACTGGATAGTCTTGAGAATCCAGAAATAAACTCCGTGATCAATAGATTTTTTTTTTTTTAAACAAGTGTGCCAAGAAAATTCAATAGGGAAAGAATAGTCTTTTTAGCAGATTGTGCTGAGACGCCCGGAGATTTGAGATTTATATGCAAAAGAAGGAATTTGAACTGCTTCCTCCTCCCATCATACACACAAATTAAAAATGGATCATAGACCTACATGTACAGCAGAATTGATAAAATTCTTAAAAGAAAATGTGAGTATATCTTAATGACCTTGGCCTGGCAAAGCCTTCTTAGGGCACTGACAGCACAAACAACAGAGAATAAAATCAGTAAGCTGGACTTTATCAAAATTAAAAACTTCAATGCGTCAAAGGATACCATTAAGAAACTAAAAAGACAACCCACAAAATTGGAGAAAAATATTTGCGATTTCTATCAAATAAGGGACTTGTATCTAAGGTCTATAGCAATGAAAAGACAACCTAACTAAAAATGATGAATAAACAGGTATATTTTATGGTATGTGAATTATATCTCAACAAAAATGGTTAAAAAGTGAGTCAAGTGGAATATGTTTAGTGATTTCTAGTCTTAAGGGATTCAAAATTAAAACCCTGGCTTTTTCCACTGATTCTCCTTTTCGCTTTTGCCTTCCTGCACTCTGGCTTCCAACTTCTGTCAGCTGTGGCTTTTAAACTGACAAGTTCAAGAACATTTACATTCTGTTCTGTAACCTTAATGAAGTCTTTGGTGCTTCGTTTTTATGTTGGTCCGATGTCTTTTAATATTGTGCAAATACTCATTGCAGAGCCGAGAAGTTAGGGTGACATTTCCTTCTCTATATGCCAGTATCATGACTCCGTGCCCATAGAAGGCCGCTGTTCCTAGCTTCAAAGACCAATAGATTCTCTTCCTGTAATCCATCAGCTGCTCAAAATCATGTCACATTTTTCCACACTTGAACCATGACTTCCTTTTTAAAATTATTTTTAATTTTTCTTATGTAATCTCTACACCCAACGTAGGGCTCAAACTCATGACCCTGAGATCAGGAGTTGTATGCTTTACCAACTGAGGCACCCAGGTGCCCCAGAACCATGACTTTCTTAAGTAGTTCCCCCCCCACCCCCACCCCCTGATGTATCACTTTGGTTCTTTTGGCAACATTTTGCAGAATATCTAAGACAGGGCACTTAGGGGATTGTCTTGATCTTTCTTTTATTGGTAGTGGTTCCTGTTGCTCCCAGCATCTTTTTCTCACTTACTAGACGGTGGGAAGAAGGGAATAGGATGGGCACTGATTCATCATGATCTCCCCACCCTTTAAAAGTTTTGAAAAGTTTAAACACTTAGAAAATTGTGAGAGTAGTAATGTGAACTCTTATCTAATTTTTACCTCGATTTATCAGTTATAAGCATTTTGCTGTATTTGCTTTCTCCTTTGTCTATATATCTGTAGTTTTTTGGGGAATCTTTTAAGAGAAAACTGCAGAGATCATGACTTTGCTTTTTTTTTTTTGCCTTTTTTTTAAAAATAAAGATTTTATTTATTTATTTGACAGAGAGATAGAGAGTGAGCACAAGTAGGCAGAGCGGCAGGCAGAGTGAGAGGGGGAAGCAGGTGCTTTGTTGAGCAGGAAGCCTGATTCGGGGCTCGATCCCAGGACTCTGGGATCATGACCTGAGCCGAAGGCAGCCGCTTGACCCACGAGCCATCCGGGTGCCCCATGACTTTATTCTTAAACGCTTTACTGCACATCACCTATGAAAAGGACTTTCTCATGTGATCATGGAACAAGGATTAAATTCAGGAAATTGAACATTTGAGTTTGCCGGGAAGCAGATGCCGAGGCCAGGAGTAGGATTCCTAAAAGCAGAAGCAGGAGTGGGCAAGTGGAGCTATCAGATTGTGATAATGGTCTGTCTGTCCACCAGAGAAGCCCATCTGGAGTTAGGATTGTCCATTAGAAGAGTTCTGTGTTGGCTAGAAATAGCTTGGCTTGTACCTTGCCTTTCTCAGTTATATGAGCTTGAGCTGTTCGGAGATTATCGAGACTTCCTCTTGAGAGCTGAAGCCAACTCTGGTGAAGCTAATAGCTTAATCATACTCCTCACACCTGGTGGTGAGTCTTTGGCTGTGGGTGGTACATTTCCATGTCTACCATGATACAATACTATTATGTAATATACAGTCTACATTCAAATTCATCAATTGCCCAGTAACACCCTTTATAGCAAATTTCCTCCCCATCAGATCTCTTTTCATCTTGAAAGATCTTTCAAGAAGCTCCCCAGGTGATTTTTCCTATATGTCTCATTGGCCTGAAATGAATCACTTCACAGTGGGACAGGAGAGGTTGCTCAGACCAATTGCTGGCAAAGGGGAATGCGATTTCCAGGCTTAGTTTAGACCTGTCATGACTTCATCCCATGGGTCTGGGGGAGAGGCTGCCTTTTCTAATCATGTGCTTCTCACCTGATAACTCAAAAAAGAGAAAGGAAAAAATGTAGATTTCTTTAGTAAGAAGGAAGGGAGGAAAACTGGGTAGACAATTAGCATTCTGTGGGAATTTTCTGTTGCATAATTTTTTTTTTCTGTTGAGGAGGGAAACACATGCATTCCTGTCATTAAACCAGCTTCTTAGTTATTCTGCCTTTTGAATGGAATCCACTCCTTTCTTCCTTTCATGGAGTTCACTAATTTTCTGTTTTAATAGGATGAATTATTGTCTAGTCCTGCCACACAGCTGCCATCCTGGGACGTCTTTTTCATTTCACTCTTGGATCATTTCCACTGTTTCTTGTGTTCTCATATCTACTTTATTGGTTTTCATCCTTGTTGCTAGAGAGTAACCCCAGGTAATGTCCTTACATGTTTGGAAGTGTCTTTATTCTGCTTTCTTACTTGATGGATCATTTGGATATAAAAATCTGGGTCAAAATTATTCAGCTTTTGAAATTTCTGAGGCATTGTTCTGTCTTCTGCAACTGAGAGTTCCTGATTTTAGTCAGATTCTTCCTTTTAGTCCTTTTTCCTCACATCCTTTAGAATCTTTTTTGGTGGCTGTGTAATTTCACAAGATTTGCCTGGATGTGTTTTCATGGACCAGAAGGTAGGTCACTTCCTCTCATTTGTCACCTGGCTCCCTGTCTTATTTTGTTAAGTGTCCTTTATTACTAATCTTTCCTTGGGGGCGATTTCACCACTGATGTGGATGGTTCATCTGCTCCTTTGGACAGACACTGTACTTACTGGTCTCTTTCCTCGCTAATGGAAGCCCAGTTTTGTTTGGGTGTTTAGTGCTCGTGTGTTTCCTGGGCTTCCCCCACCCCCATCCCAAAGGCGACAGTTTGTGAATGTGGCTTAGCCTAAAGCCAACTGTGTTAGTTCCATTATCCTTGCCCATGATTGGTTTCGGGCTTATGACATGTCAGGAAGTCTGTGGGGAGTCTGGTGTCCTTTAACATACGAAGGTATAGCCCTTCTTTTGGATGTTGTTATATGGACTCATGCTATTTGGAGCTACTGGAGCCATCTTGGATTGAAGAGAGTGAGTTGGGAATGACCCTCACCTCAAAATTACCTACAGTTGAACTCCCAATCTCCAGTCCTTCCCCTATCCCATTTCACCCCTCCATCTTTTCAGTTGCTAAGGCCAAAAATGTTGGTGTTATCCCTAACTTACCCTTTCACATCCCACATTTTATTTATTGGAAGATCCTACGAGTTCCTCCTTCAAATTATATTTATAATGTTACTGCTTTTTCATATTTGCCCCACAGCCATCCTGGTCCATGCTACTGCTGTTTCTTGCCTGGGTTACTGCAATAGAGCAATGCCTACCCAGGGACTTTTATTAGAGTTTAGTCAGACCTGTAGCCTATGGCAATCCATATTTGATATCCCATTCACGTAGGATACAGGAGAGGAGGGGCAGGAAAACCAGCTTACCAGCAGAGAAGGACAGATGTTCTTTGGGGAGAGGGTAATGTCCTTGTAGCAGTGCAGAAAGAGAACAGCCAGGGGTACCTGGCTGGCTCAGTTGGTAGAGCATGCAACTCTTGATCCCAGGGTTGTGAGTTCAAGTTCTACGTAGGGCCTGAAACTTACTTAAAAAAAAAAAAGAAAAAAGAGAAACAGCCAGACCTATTCTGTGCTTCTGCTTCAAGGTGAAGCTTGGGTGTGAGTAATGCAGCTCACATGAGTGGGTATGTAGCTAACCTGGCTGAAGAGCCCCAAGTTCCACAAAGGCCATGACCTTGGTAAACCTCCCATGCGCATAGCTTCTAGGATTCCAACAGGGTACACGGCTGGCCGACTGGAGGAGTCCCCACACTAAGAGCAGCCCAAAGTTACAGCCACTCTCCAGGTATTTATAGTCCCTCTCAGTCCCAAGCAATTTACCAATGGGTCATTTTTACCATAAGCCATGTTGCCTAGTAACACAGCTGACATTCGGTGGTTTCTGACATTCATGGTTTCCTGGGGAACAGAGCCCGAAAGTTAACTGAATCCAAGAGCAATCTCTCCTGCTGAAAGACAAGCGTTTTTGTAACACTTCAGTCCCAAATCGCCTGCCACGGAGAGGTCCCCCACGCCTGGGCTTCTCCCTCTGCGCTCTTTCTCGGCACATTGGCCACAACGCTCCTTTTCAAACGTGTGATGATCATGTCCTTTTTCCTGCAGACTCTGTGGTGACTCCCCAGCTCACAGCACATTTGTCTGTCGGCCTTCCTGGAGTTAGTCTTACTCTCTTTGTGATCCTTTTTTCCCCTGCTACCTCTAACCCTTGCCCATCTGCGGTCCTTGCCTTTGTTCTGGCTCTGATGTGCCGGGCTCGTTTCCACCTTGGGGCTTTGGCGTGGCTCTTTTCCTGTGGCTGGAACGTGCTCGCTTCTGCTCCCCACCTGGCTGACTCTTGAGTTCTTTGTTCACCTGTCACCTTTACAATATGCCGTATTCCATTTAAAAATTGCAGCTCCTGCCATGCAGAGCACTTGACATTCCATGATCTTTTTTTTTTTTAATAGCTTCTTTCACCTTTTCATTCTCCATAATGATATGTGTTGTTTATCATCTCCTGCTGTTAACGTGTAAGTTACAAGAGGGCAGCATTCTTCATTGACATAGTCCTCATTGACCTATCCCCGCTGCTTAGGACAGTGCCTGAGTTGATTGTTATTAATTTTATTTTTCATATATATTTTTCCTTTTTTTAAATAAGATTTTATTTATTTATTTGACAGAGAGAGACACGGTGAGAGAGGGAACACAAGGAGGGGGAGTGGGAGAGGGAGAAGCAGGCTTCTCGCCGAGCAGGGAGCCTGATGCGGGGCTCAATCCCAGGACTCTGGGATCATGACCTGAGCTGAAGGCAGACATTTAATGACTGAGCCAACCAGGTGTCCCTGTATTTTTTTCTTAACAATTTTATTTGTCAGAGAGAGAGAGAGAGAGCACACAAGCAGGGGGAGCATCAGGCAGAGGGAGAAGCAGACCCCCAGCTGAGCAGGGAGAGCCCACATGGGGCTGGATCCCAGGACCCTGAGATCATGAACTGAGCCATAGTCAGACTACCAACCCACTAAGGCACCGAGGTGCCCCAGTGTGCAGGTTTTTGTGTGTACATGTTTTCAAGTCCTATAAATACCAAGGAGCACAATTGCTGGGTCATATGGTAAGAGTATCTTCCATTTTCTAAGAAACCTCCACACTGTCTTCTGAAGCAGTAGTTCCATTTTGCGTTCCCACCTGCAATGAGAGCCCTTGTCACTTCTCATCCCTTCCAGCATTTGTTGTCAATTGTTGCAGATTTTGGCCATTCTAATAGAAGTCTGGCAACATCTCATTTTAATTTAGCATTTCCTCGTTGACATATGATTTGGACCTTCTTTTTGTAAGCTTATTTGCAGTATGCATATTTTTGGTTAGGTGTCTGTTAAGGTCTTTGGCCCATTTATTTATTTATTTATTTATTTATAAGAGTGAGAAAGAGTACACACGTGTGTGTGTGCCTGTGCAGTGAGGGTGGGGAAGGAGAGGGAGAGGAAGAGAAAATCTCTGTGTGGGGCTGGCTTTCTTGACCCTAAGCTCACTGAGCCAACCGGGTGCCTCTTTGGCCCATTTTAAAATCGGATTGTTTTTCTCTTCAGTTTTAAGATTTCTTTGTGTATTTTAGGTAACAACCCTTTATTGGGGTGTGTGTGTGTGTGTGTGTGTGTGTGTGTGTGTTTGTAAATATTTTTTTCCTAGTCTGTGGCTTGTCTTCTCATTCACTTGACGTTGTCTTTTTCACAGTAGGTTTTTCATTTTAATTAAGTTAGTTATCAATTATTTCTTTCAAGGATTGTGCCTTTGGTATTTATTTATTTATAAAAAGATTTTATTTATTTATTTGATGGAGAGAGATCACAAGTAGGCAAAGAGGCAGGCAGGGTCGGTGGAAGCAGGCTCCCCGCTGAGCAGAGAGCCCGATGTGGGGCTTGATCCCAGGACTCTAGGATCATGACCTGAGCCGAAGGCAGAGGACTTAACCCACTGAGCCACCCAGGTGCCCCGTGCTTTTGGTATTTAAAAAGTCGTTGCCATTCCCAAGGTCATCTAGGTTTTCTCTTTTGTTATTTTCTAGTTTTATAGTTTTGCATTTCACGTTCAAGACCATCATCCATTTTCAATTAATTTTTGTGAAGGGTAAAAGGTCTGTGTCTAGATTTTCTTTTTTTTTTTTTTTTAATGTGGATGTCCAGTTGTTTCAGTCCATTTGTGGAAAAGACCATCTTTGCTCCATTGTATTGCTTTTATTCCTTTGTCAAAGATCAGTTTGGCTGTGGGTCTTTTTCTAGGTTCTCCATTCTGTTCCACTGATCTTCCCCAGCATTATACTGTCTTAATTATCCTAGGTTTATTTTAGGTCTTGGAGTCAGATACTGTCAGTCTTCTGACTCTGTTCTTTTCCTTCCATATTATGTTGGCTATTCTGAGTCTTTTGCCTCTCTGTATAAACTTTACAATTTGTTGATATCTACAAAATAATATACTGGGATTTTGATTGGAATTACATTGAATCTGTAGATTAAATTGGGAAGAACTGACATCTTGATGATATTGAGTCTTCTTGTCCATGAACATGGAATATCTCTCCATTTATTTAGTTCTGTGATTTTGTTTACCAGAATTCTGTAGTTTTCTCATATAGATCTTGTACACATTATGTTAAATTTATATTTATACCTAAATATTTCATTTTAGGGGGATGCTAATGTAAATGGTATTGTGTTTTTAATTTCAAATTCTGTTTGTTCACTTCTGGTATATAGGAACACAGTTGGCTTTTATATATTAACCTTGTATCCTCCAACCTTGCTATAATTGCTTATTAGTTCCAGGTGTGTGCGTGTGCGTGTGTGTGTGTGTGTGTGTGTGTGTGTGTGTGTATTCTTTTGGGTTTTCTGTTTGGTGATCAATCATGTTATCTGCAAACAAAGACAGTTTTATTTTTTCCTTCCCAATCTGTATATAATTTATTTCCTCATTGCATAGCTAGGACTTCCAGTACAATGTTGAAAAGGGGTGGTACGAATGGACATCTTGCCTTGTTCCTGGTCTTACTGGAGAAACTTACAGTTTTCACACTTCAGTATGATATTAGCTATAGTTTTTTTGTAGATAATCTTTATCAAGTTGAAGAAGTTGCCCTCTCTTCCAATATAATGAGAGTTTTTATCGTGAGTGGGTGTTGGGTTTTGTCAGATGTCTTTCCTGCATGCATTGATACAGTCATGTCATTTTTCTTTTATAGCCTATTAATGTAATAATAGATTACATTAACTGATTTTCAAATGTCTTTTGGTACTTCTGGCTGCATAGAATGAGTTAGTTAGGAAGTATTCCTTCAGCCTCTAATCTCTGAAAGTTATCGTAGAGAATTATTATAGTTCTTCCATAAATGTTTGGGAGAAATCACCAGTGAACACATCTGGGCCTAGTATTTTCAGTTTCAGAATAATAGTTCAATTAATGATTGATTGCATTTTGAAAGGCCCATTCAGATATATTGTCAAAGAATTAGTCCATTTCATTTAGGTTATTAAATTTGTGGGCATATACTTGCTCATATTATTTCTTTATTTATTTAATATTCATGGAATCTGTAGTAATGTCTCCGCTTTCATTTTTGGTATTCGTAATTTGTGTCCTCTCTCTTGTTTTTTTGTAGTCAGCTTTTGGCTTCATGATTTTTCTCTCTTGATTTTATGTTTTCAGTTTCATTGATTTCTGTTCTAATTCTCATTATTTCTTTCCTTCTGATTACTTTGAATTTAATTTGCTCTTCTTTTTCCGGTTTCCTAAAGTGGAAACTTAGATTGCTGATTTTAGATCTTTTTTTCTAATATACGCGTTTACTACTATAAATTTCCATCTCAGCACTGCTTTTGCTGAATCTCACAAATTTTAAGTATTTTCATTTTAATTCAGTTCAAAATATTTAAAATTTTTTTTGAGATTTCTTCTTTGACCATGTATTATTTAGAAGTGTGTTCTTCAATCTCCCAAGTATTTTGTGATTTTCCAGTTAGCCTTTCTTTCTTTCTCTCCGCCCCCCCCCACCCCCCACCAAGACTTTATTTATTTGAGAGAGAGTATGAGCAGGGACAGGGGAAGGGGCAGAGGCAGAGGAAGAAGCAGTCTCCCTGCTGAGCTAGGAACCGTAAGTGGGGCTGGATTCCAGGACCCTGGGATCATGACCTGAGCTGAAGGCAGCCGCTAACCGACTGAGCTACCCAGGCTCCCCTCCAGTTATCTTTCTGTGATTGATTTCTGTTGAATTCCACTGTGAACTGAGAGTAGGCGTTGCAGGATTTCTGTTCTTTTAAGTTCGTTAAGTTGTATTTTGTGGGCCAGAATGTGGTCTGTTTTGGTGAATGTTCCATATAAGCTTGGGAAGAATGTGTATTCTGCTCTTGCTGAATGAAGTAGTCTAGGGATGTCAATTAAATCCAACTGATAGATGGTGTTGTAAAGTTCAGCTATGTCCTTATTGATTTTCTGCCTGCTGAATCTGTTCATTCCTGAAAGAGGAGTGTTGATGTCTTCAACTAAAACAGTAGATTCATTCATTTCTCCTTGCAGTTTTATCAGTTTTTGCCTCATGTATTTTGATGTTCTATTGTTAGCCATATACACATTGAGGATTGTTAGGTCTTGGAGAATTGACCCTTTTGTCATTATGTAATGATCCTTTTTATCCTTGACAATTTTCCTTGCTTTTAAATCTGCTCTGTATCAAAGTAATATAGCTATTCCATTTTTATTTTGATTAGTGTTAGCATGGTATGTCTTTCTCCATGAAGTTGCTTTTTTTTTTTTTTTTTTTTAAAGTCTCCAAGCCCATTGTGGGGCTTGAACTCATGAGCATGAGATCTGGAGTGCAGTGCTCTACTGACTGAGCCAGCCAGGACCCCTTCCATGCAGTTACCTTTAATCCAAATGTGTCTTTACATTTAAGGTGGGTTTCTCCCATCCAAGTACTAACCAGGCCCGACCCTGCTTAGCTTCCGAGATCAGACGAGATCGGGCGCGTTCAGGGTGGTATGGCTGTAGACTAAGGTGGGTTTCTTATAGACAATCCGCCTTGCTTTTTGATTAATTGTGACAGTGTCTTTCTTTTAGTAGGTGCATTTAGACAATTGATGTTCAAATTGATTATCATTATAGTTAAATTAGTAACGATCATATTTATTGCTGTTGCCTAATTGTGGCCTTGTTTTTGTTCTCTTTTTTGGATTCTGATCTTCTTCTGCCTTTTATGGTTTTAATTTAAACATTTTATAGGATTCTGTTTTTCTCCTTTCTTAGCATATTGGACTTCAAAAAATTGTTTTAGTCCTTGCCCTAGGATTTGCAATATACATTTACAATGAATCCAAATCCATTTTCAAGTAAGACTATACTATTTCATGGGTAGTGCAATTACCTTATAATAAAATAATCCTGATTCCTCTCACCCTTCCCTTTTCTTGTATCATTGCTGTTTTTCATTCCATTTGTGTAAGCATATACAATTGAATACATTGTTGCTAGTATCTTGAACAAACTGTTGTTAGCTCAATTAAGAATAAGAAAAAGTTTTAGTATATGTGCTGCCGAAGCGAGCACAAGAATAAGAAAAAGTTTTAATTTTACCTTCCCTTACTCCTTTTTTGAGGCTCCTCCTTTCTTTATGTACATTAAGAGGTCTGTTGGCAACAAATTACCTTGTTTTGTTTGAGGAAGTCTGTATCTCCTTCATTTCTAAAGGGCACTTTTGCAGGGTACAGAATTCTGTTTTTTTTTTTTTCCTGTCAGCGTGTTAAATATTTCACTTCACTCTCTTCCTGTTTGTATGGTTTCTGAGACATAACATCTGATTCTTATCTTTGCTTCTCCATAGTTGGGGTGTTTTCTTCCCCTCTGGCTTCTTTCAGGACTTTTTATTTTTGATTTTCTGCATTTTGAGTATGCTGTGCCTGGTTGAAGTGTTTTTTTCCTGGCATTTATCCCGCTTGGTGGTCTCTGAGTTTCCTAGATCTGTAGTTTGGTGTCTGGCATTAATTTGGAAAAATTCTCAGCCATTATTGTTTCAGATGTTTCTTCTGCTCCTTCTTCTAGTATTCCTGTTATGTATATGGGACCTATTTTGTAGTGTCCTACATTTCTAGGATATTCAATTTTCTTTCCAGTCTTTTTTCTTTTCTTTCTTTTTTTCTCTCCCATTTATTTACTTGAGAGTGTGCGAGAGAGCATGCGAGTGCACGTGCAAGAGGAGGGGCAGAGGGAGAAGGTCCTAAACAGACTTCTTGGGGTGCCTGGCTGGCTCAGTTGGTAGAGCACACAACTCTTGATCTCAGGATTGAAGTTCGAGCCTCATGTAGGATGTAGAGATTACTTAAAAAAAAAAAAAAATCTTAAAATTTCAGGTTTTCTCACCCTGGCACTAATCTCCATGGAAGTTTCTATCCCATTAAGTTGTGATTCTTTGTATTTGTCTATCTGCCTCTTCAATTCTGTGAGTAGTGATTTTCCCTATGATCTCACTTTTTTAATGCATCTAAGAAGAGTTTTGCTTTTCCAGTTCATCTTTTCACTTTCTGTTAGGATGAGGTGGTAACTTCTAGAAGTATTATTTGCTGACGTGCAATGCTGGGGGTGGTGAATATTTAGGGGAATGTATTAAGAGCTGAGTTTGAAGTCCTAGATGGTGTCCAAATGGGTAGTTAAATTTTTGAGGTTCGTGCTCAGGAGAAAGAATGGGGCTAGAGATACCATCTACATGCCCACAAATCCCAAATTTGAATGTAAGGCCTTGAGCCTGGGTAAGTACGGTCACTTTCTGCTCTTCAGGGTTCTGAGGTGGGAAAGAGGCAGAGGAATTGCAGCTCATAAGGAAGAAGAAGAAAACCAGCAGTGTGGCATTTTGCAATCCAAGTGAAGGTCTTTCAGACAGGAGGGAGAGAAATGTTGCTGTAGAGTCAAGCCTGATATTGACCTTTAGATTTCATGAGGTGTGGAAGTCACTAGTGACATTGACAAGAGGTCCTATGGAATAGAAGGTAGAAAGCCAAGGAGTGGATAGAAGAGAAAATAGGACAAAGAAGGGAAGCAAGTGAAGTACTGTATAGAGGCAACTATATGGGAGACTTTTATTATGAAAGGGAGCAGAGAGCTGCTGTAGTCACTGACAGGGGATTTGTGGTCCAGGGAGGTTAGTGATCTGGTCACCAGTTCCAGTATGTGTGTCTATGGGGTTTTCCCACACCACCAAGCAATTCTTAGACACCTCCTGGGAGTCCTACAGTTCATCTCAATTCTGACACTACCTAGAGATATCATCAGATCCTACAGTTTAAGGGCTGAGTCCTATAAGATCATCTCCTTTGTCCTCTATCCCCAACCCCCACAGACACACTTCAGATACCAGTCCAGGTTGCCAACTTGTGCCCCTGGACCTATCGGCTATAGACTAGGGGTTCTAGCAAATTCCTCCTCAGGTTCAATTCATTTGCTGGAGTGGCTCACAGAACTCAAATGAAACATTTTACTTACTAGGTTACCAGTTTATTATAAAACGCAGGAACAGCCAGATGGAAGAGATGAACAGTGCAAGGTATGGGGGGAAGGGTGCAAAGCTTTCATGCCCCGAACGTGCCACTTCCCCCACATCTGCGCTTACGCAACACAGAAGCTCTCCAGACAGACCCCATCCTTTTGTGTTTTTATGGAGGTTTCATTACACTGGCATGATGATTATATCTTTGGCCATTGGCGATTGATTGAACCTCCAGCCTCCCCACTGACACCACGGGAGGGGGCTGGTGACAGTGAAAGTTCCAGCCTTCTAATCACAGGGTTGGTTCTCCTGGCAGCTAGTTCTGATCCTTGGGTGTGGTCCAAAAGTCACCTCGTGAACAACAAAAGACACCTTTAAGACTGTCATCACTTAGGAAATTGTAAGGGTTTTCGGAGTTCTGTGTCAGAAATGGGACAAAGACCAAATATATATTTCTTATTGCAAATCACAGTGTCATCGGAGGGCTTTTTTTTTTTCCTTCTCTTGGGGTGGGGATCATTACAGAATGTATGCTGATGGGAATGGTCCTTGGTAAGGGAGAAAAGAGATGGGGATTTTTGTCAGCTTGAAACCGCTGTTTTAAAGATGGCTTGGATTGGGCGCCTGGGTGGCTCAGTGGGTTAAAGCCTCCAGGTGGCTCAGGTCATGATCCCAGGGTCCTGGGATCGAGTTCCGCATCAGGCTCTCTGCTCAGCAGGGAGTCTGCTTCCCTTCTGCTCTCTCTGCCTGCCTCTGTGCCTGCTTGTGATCTCTGTCTGTCATGTAAATAAATAAAATCTTAAAAAAAAAATAGTTTGGAGATGGTTGGTGTTGGTTTGAGTTTTTTCTACCCCACCCTCTTTAGGGAGCCTTTATAATTTTATTTTTCTCTTTTTGGCTTGCTTAATCTTATTGTGTTTCTCGATTTTTATCTTCCACATTTCTGGTAAATAGTGATTATTAGGAAGTTGAACCAATTGTGTGTAAAAAAAATGTAAAAGACATTTAGCGGGGAATGTGTTTCCTAAGACCCATTGTTTACCACAAAAAGGAAACCACTGACTTCGTATTACATCAGTGAAGATAAAATTATTTTGTGAACACAGTACTTCTTTTATGAGTAACATTTTTCATACTGTGCTCAAAAGGAATTATTTTATGAAAACAATAAGTTAATGGGAATTGTAGCTTTGTTACAAGTAGGAATTTATTTAGAGAGAGGCCTTAAACAATCAGATTTTGCTTCATAACGTTTTAAATTCTTCTAATTGTGGAGTTATTTGCCGTAATTTAAATCATGGAAAAATATAGTTTAAGCAGCTTAAACGTTAGGTATTTAATTCTTAATTTCTTGAAGTGTGATAAAAGTTTTAACTAATTTGAGGGAGAAAATATAGCGGGACAGGATAGTGGAAAATATATACTTTGATTCTGAAGCACAAGGAAATCAAATGACTATAAATATAGCTCATATTATAGTGAGAATATATTTAAGCTGTAAGTAGACCATACATTATAACCTTGTATCTCCCTGTGTATCGTAAACCCATGCTTGGTAGAAAAGTTCTCTGTAAAGTTTGATAGAAACAACCAAATTTTTAGAATATAGGGATGTTATGCTAGATTTGGGGTCATTGAAGAGAAGTCTCCTTGGACTTCTCAGTTGGAATTTTATCCTCCACTCCTGCCCTCCCTTGCCTTCCATTTCCCATTCCTGCTAGCTGGAAATATATCTAAATATATTTTTGGCAGTTATAAAGTCTCCCAAATTCTGAATATCTAAGAAATGTACCCATGGAGAAGCATCTCAGAAAAGCCAGAGATTGTAATATGTTTAGATTTTAAACTATGTTGTATAATAGATACAACTTTTTTAGGTAACTATGACCGTTGCACGCGTGGTATAATGATTTCCAACTTTATTTGGTTTGCATATAATTTGCACATCAGGAGATGAATGTGCATGTGGATATATGTCAGGTAGTGGTAACTTCTATGATAAAAACAAAGTGGAATTAGGAAAGTAACATAGGAGACCTACCTAATACTACGTAGTCCCTTGAACCTTCTTTTTCTTTTACCGATTGGGAATAATAATAACAACCCTACCTCCTCAGGGTCATGTGGATTTAACTGTCTGCGAAATGCACTTAGCAGAATGCCTGGTATACCAGACGACCCACTACATGTCATTTTGCTTTTCCCTTTCTCTTTGTAGTTTGAGTCCTCTAAATCTCCAGGGTACAGAGTATGTGTAAACCATGCGTTTAAACTAGAATGTGTTTAAACCATGTCCTTTGTGTGGTTTTGAAGTTCTTGTTGAAAAGGTAAATGATAAGATGAATGAACCTTGAGGATATCCTGCTTAGTGAAATAAGCCTGTCACAAAGGACAAATCCTGTGTGATCCCACTTGAGTGAGGTCCCCAGAGTAGTCAGACTCCCAGACAGAGAAAGTAGAATGCTTTTTCCCAGGGGTTGAGAGAGGGTAGGTGGTAATGGGGAATTAATGTTTAATGGTCACAGAGTTTCAGTTTTGCAAGATGGAAAGAGTTCTGGAGATGGATGAATGGTGATGATGTTTGTGCAACAGCCTGAATGTACTTAGTGTTACTGAACTGTACACTTAAAAATGGTTAAGATGGTAAATTTATGTTATGTGTTTTTTTACCACAATTTTTTTTTTAAATGTAAGTGATGAAACTCCTGTATTTGGTAAGCTTGTTTTTGGTGGATATTACTGAATCAAGTTGTGTCCCTCCCTGCTTTTTATTGAGATATAATTGACATACAATGCTGTGTAAGTTTAAGGATAATGACTTGACATATATTGTGTGTGAGATGATGACGAATCAAGTTGCTCTTGACTAAATAATGGAATAGTGGGTTACTGTTCTTACATCATGAGTCTGTTTGAGATTCCTATGCATTGAAAACTTGTCAGAAATTTTCATCATCTTAACTTTTAGAGTTATCAGACCTTCAATTGTTGCTTTTAGGGCAAAGAGTGTAGTATGGCTAGAAAATAGAATTTTTTTTTTTTGTATGTCAACTTAAAAAATATTTACAGCATACTTATTCTGTTGGGTGAATAGCAGTAACTGCATTTGTTGAATGATATATGCTGGCTCTTAGTTTATACCTAATAATTATAATACTTGTAGCACTTGATGATCTTTGTAAAGTAGTCCTTGAAGATGTGCCAGTTGAGAAATCCAACACTCGGGTTGGGTAAGTGAGTTTCTACTTTAAAAATGATTTTAGAGGAACTGCAGTGCATAGAAACAAAGAGTGGACATTCCATGGGGCGCTTGGGTGGCTCAGTGGGTTAAGCCTCTGCCTTCGGCTCAGGTCATGATCTCAGGGTCCTGGGATCAAGCCCTGTATCGGGCTCTCTGCTTGGCAGGGAGCTGCTTCCCCCTCTCCCTCTGCCTGCCCCTCTGCCTACTTGTGATCTCTTTCTCTCTGTCAAATAAATAAATAAAACCTTAAAAAACAAAAAGTGGACATTCCAGATGGAAAGAAAGATGTGAGTGTAGGAATGGAATATGTTTGCACAGTCAAGTTCAGACAGTATTAGGGAGATGTGCTAGCAGTTTACTTTCTGACATTAGGATCTTGACATTGAGGCTTATGAATTTCTGGACTTTAGTCTGTAGGAGTTAGGCATACCAAGCCAGAGAATTTTGTGATCACAGTTGTGCACTTGGCAGCCATGTCTGAAGTGCATTGGAGTAGTGAGAGAGGGGAGGTCAGATACAAGTCAGAATGGACGCTTAGAACTCTTCTGAAGTCATGAGGAAGAGTATTTTAGTATTTAGTATTGGTGTCAGAGTGCAAGTGACTGGAAATTGAGGGTAAGTTCATAGGTGAGAACGGAGAGACAGAGATGCTGCGGCTAAGAGGAAATTAGGAGGAGAGCGTATGGTGCATGAATGTAAGTGAGAATTTTTTTTTTTCTTAATGGTCATCTGACTGTACAGGTCAGATGTTAAGTGTAACTTTGGAAAGGTATGGTCTGGAGACCTTTAGAGGATGGGAAGAGGGATTTCAGCACCCTTGAAGAGTTTACATTGGGTGTCCTCTTTCAGTTTAAGAGACAAGTCATCTGTAGAGTTCAGAGTGTGGTGGGGCCTGGGAGCATAAAGGGGAGACAAGTTTCAGTGTCTGTAAGAACTCAGTAGGGTCAGCGATCACTCTTCAGAGCATGAGCTAGAATGGTGGGAACCGTGGTATACTTTGTCACTCCTTTATACCAACTACTTCTGTAGAGTAGACTTTCTGTCTCATATAATGGGAGTATGTATAATCAACCAGTATAGGGTTGGTTACATGGAAAATTTGTTTCAAAAGGAGTCTAAGAAAGATACAGACCTTCAGTATTTCATAACTGGAAATTTAACATGCTTATACCTCATAAATCATTGGTATAACCCAGGTCTTCTCTTTAGGATATTTTTCAAGGGACTTGGCTTTTACAAATCATACAGCTTAATTTTCAGAGACAAAGCATTTTTTTGCACTCATATTTTTGATGTAATATTTAACTAAATGACATAATTATTGCAAATACAATTGACATAAATGGATTTTGGGACAAATATAGTTTACTCTAGTAAGCATGCAACTCAGTTATTAGGGAAAAAAGAAGATGGTGTAACAACAGAGGATTCCCTGCTTCCCCCAAGAGGAAATTGAAACTTGAAAGTTCTGTTTCATTTCTAGTTTAGAATTAGCAAGAGGACTGTTTTATCTTGAATCCAGTGCCTTCCCTATTATATAGTGTTGCAAGGTGATAAGGAATAATATGGGAAATATTGGTTAGTGGTGAAGAAGTTACTTTGCAGCTTGATTAAGATATAATTCACATACCATGCAAATCACCGAAGTGTACAGTATTCACAAAATTGTGCAGCCATCACCACAATTGATTTTAGAACATTTTCATCATCCCCAAAAGAAACACTGTACCCATTAGCAGTCACTCCTCATCTCCCCTCACCCCCGCCCTACTCAACCTCCCATCTATTTTCTCTGTACGTAGATTTGTCTATTCTAGGCACTTCGTATAAATAGACTCATGTAACATGTGGTCTCTGTGGCCTTTTGTGATTAGTTTCTTTCGCTTAGCATAACGTTTTTAAGATTCATCTATTTCGTAGTGTGTATCGGTGCTTTATTCCTTTTTGTGGCAGAAATATTCCATTGGATGGGATATACCACATTTTATTTGTCCATTCATCAGTTGATGACATTTGTGTTGTTTCTACCTTTTGGTTATTACAAATAACCTTACTGTGAACATTTATATCCATAATTTTGCATGGATGTATTTTATCATTTCTCTTGGTCTGTCCTACCCAGGAGTGGAGTTGCCAGGTCATGTGGAACTTGGGTTGTTTCCAGTATTTCACTTTTACAAATAATCCCACAGCGGTCCTGCCGTACACTTGATTTTGTGAGTGTACAAGTATATCTATAGGAGAATGTCCCAGAAAGAGGATTGTTGGGTCAAAGGATACATTCTTAAGTTTGTAGATACTGGCATTACCACTGGCAACAGAAAGTGCTTATTTCTTAGGATATTTGGGGGTGTACTTTTTTTTTTAATTTAAATTATTTATTTATTTATTTATTTGACACAAAGAGAGAATGAGAGAGAGCGAGCGCACGCAGAAGCAGGCAGAGTAGCAGGCAGAGGGAGAGGAGAAAGCCCAACATGGGGCTCGATTCCAGGACCCTGGGATCATGACCTGAGTGAAAGGCAGACGCTTAACCAACTGAGCCAACCAGGTGCCCCAAAGGGTGTACCTTTTGAAATAAATAAAGGCAGTTCTAGGGTCGTTACCCCAAGTCCTGTAAAGTATATGTCCTCAGGTACTACGGAAGTACTCTTATGATGATTGGTCTTGTGTCATTAAGAAACAGTTCATTATGTTTAGACGATGACGAAGTTTATAATACATTTGAGAAAGATGTTATGGGTGGCAAAAAAATCTTTAATTTAGAACCTTCAAAAGACAAATTCTCATTTTGTTTTCTCTCTCTTCTTTCCCTTTGTAGTTGAGATTTTTATATAAGAAAGTTCTTCTTGTCTAGATTCTTAATTATAAAAACTAATTTCAATAATGGTACTTGTTCTATGAAAACAACTCCTGTTTTAAACATGGGTGTTACTAATAACCAACCATATTTCTTTCTTTTCTCTCATTTTTTTGTCTTCCAGCCTTTAGCATTCCATATTCTGCTTTGTACACGGTGAATCACTACTGCTTCACACCAGTGTGCCCACTTGTGTGCCTGTAAAGTACAAGCTCCAGATTGAAAAAGCTTCTAGATGGATCCTTTCCAAAATTGGTGTCTTTTCTACAAACTGTGTGCCTCAACAACCTGTTCTAAGTGGTAAGGATATGTACTTTTTATTTCTTCTATTTATTCAGTTATTTTAAAAAATATTTTTAAAGATTTTATTTATTTATTTGACACAGAGAGAGAAGTAGGCAGAAAGGCAGGCAGAGAGAGAAGGGGAAGCAGGCTCCCTGCTGAGCAGAGAGCGTGACTCGGGACTTGATCCCAGGACCCTGGGATCATGACCTGAGCTGAAGACAGAGGCGTAACCCACTGAGCCACCCAGGCGCCCCTATTCAGTTATTTTTTTTTAAAGATTTATTTATTTGAGGGGCACCTGGGTGGCGCAGTGGCTTACGCCTCTGCCTTCGGCTCAGGTCATGATCTCAGGGTCCTGGGATCGAGCCCCGCATCGGGCTCTCTGCTCGGCGGGGAGCCTGCTTCCTCCTCTCTCTCTGCCTGCCTCTCTGCCTCCTTGTGATCTCTGTCTGTCAAATGAATAAATAAAATCTTAAAAAAAAAAAAAGATTTATTTATTAGAGAGACAGAGCCCGAGGGGAAAGGAAGGGCAGACACCCCGACACCCCCCTACCCGCCGCACTGAGCATAGAGCCTGTCTCCATCCCCAGAACCTGAGATCATGACCCAAGCTGAAACCAAAAGCCAGACACTCAACAGACTGCACCACCCGGGCACCCAAGGATATGTACTTTTTAACAGAATAATAAAAATTTATAAAAACAATTTTTTTTTGGATTGCCTTCCCCCTTTATTATGCCTTCTCTCCTTATAGATGAGTAATACCTGCCTTTTTTTTTTCTTGCTAATTTTTAAAAAATCACATCTGAAAATAGCAGTAACATCAGGTTTTTCGAGGCTACAAAACGTTCTTTCCACATGAGATTCTGGGTCCAGTGTAATATCAGATATTTATAAGGAGTAAATATAAAAATAGGTAAACCACTGTGTGTGTACATCATGTACTCTGTAAGTACTCCATTAATCCGTTATTGGAAGGTTGAGGTAGTTCATCGGGTATGTTGGGTCCATTGGGTCAAGAACCTCATCTTACTTCCCATTGATGCGTGTTGTGTAGTTACATATTTATGGAGATGATAAGAGAGGTGTGTGATGCCAACTCTTCTTTTTTTAGCCTGGCACTATGTGTGCCTTTTCATATTCTAACAGTTTTTGGAAGCATAGATGCTGGTTAGCCAACATGTTTTTTGAACATCCCTGAGATTTACTCAGTACGTTTTTGGCCAGGCTGGGGGTGGGGTGGGGCAGGGCAGAGGCATAAAGTTGAGCAGAACCAGTTACTTCTATAGGAGACGTTTAAGAGAAAATTATTGAAGTAGGCTCATTTTGAGTGTTAGTCAACAAATATTTACCCAATGGAAATATATGACGATATTTAGCATTGTAGAGAAGTCAGTGACCAAGTGGAACCATGGTGTTAGATGAGGATGCACGGTCGGGAGGTTGAATGAAGAATGGGGTACATTTTAGCCCTAGTTCTAATCATTAATTGCCTCGTGTTCTTGAGTAGAAGTTAATTAGCCTCAGTATACCTCAGTTTTCTCATTGATGGAATGAGTGAATTAAACTAAATGATTTATAAGGTGTTGTGGTGCTGTCATACCACACCAAACACTTTGAGGATTGTTATGAAAAGATTGGTAGATTGCTCGTTTTTTGAGGATACCTTTCTTCTATAAGCCCTTTGATAGAGACATTTTTGGACTGCATTCTGTGAATTATGGAGTTACAATAAGGCTTCCACTAACAACATTTTTCAGTTAATCCTTTTGTTTTGAAGTTGATGTCTTTTATTTCTCGCCACATTTTTATTCTTCTCTTGACCTCTAGAATTTTCCATTATTTGATGCCGATATTCCCTTTCTGTTTCTTGTGTTATGTTGGTGGCTCTCATCATGCTTCTTTGATCGGCCTGGCCTCCATCATTCTCACCTGACTGATTTTCCAAGATCGCTACATCTTAGACCAGAGCTTCTGGTCCTGGGCCCCTTACCTACAGACACCTTTTGAAATACGCTTGGGAGAAGGGTATGATTCTTTGGCAGGTAGTAGAAGCCAATTAGTTAATCAGCATTAGTTTGCCGGGACTGGAGCCCCAAAGTTCTGCGTATTGCTCACACCCCACCCCTTTTTACCTTAGGCCTCCCCATCACCTGGAACGCTTCTATTTCTGAGGTTTTGGAAAGTTTCCTGTCATGATCATTACCCTCTGTCACATCCCACTTCTCAAATCTGTTCTTAGCCTTCATTATGACTTGCAGTTTCTTGGCATTTTTTTGTTTTTCTAACCAAGTGAGCTATTTCCTAGCCTCATTAGCTTTCCTCTTACCCAAACTCCATGATCATTCTTGCATCATATATTCTCTTGCCTTTTTAAAATTCTGAGCAACTGCTTCACCAAATCTCAAACCCAAGTTCCTTTGCCATATATATCCTTTCCCTCCTAGTTCTGGATGCTTGATGTAGTTGGGAAAGGACACATGACTAAGTTTGGATCTACTCAGGAGTCATTGACTTGATCTCTGAACTGGTTCTTTTCAAAGTTGGTTTCTTATCATTCCTTTGAAAGATTCATATCTTGTCACAGTCCAGTTGCCTTTTTGGGGTGATCTAGCATACTTCCCTGACCTATTCTTTTTTACTTCTAATTTTTTTCTGTGTCTGAATAAGAAATGTTTTGCTTTATTTGTAATTTTTATTAAGGAAAATTTTAAATTTATATAAAAGTAAATGGACTAGTATAATGAACCCTCTTGGGTTTAATAATTATCTCAGGTTTAATAATTATCAAGTCATGGCCAAATTGTTTGTCTATCTCCCACCGACTTCTCTGCCACTCCTGTATCATTCTATTTTTTTTATTTTTTAAAGATTTTATTTATTTATTTGACAGACAGAGATCACAAGTAGGTAGAGCAGCAGGCAGAGTGAGAGGGGGAAGCAGGCTCCCTGCTGAGCAGAGAGCCCAATGCGGGGCTCAATCCCAGGACCCTGAGATCATGACCTGAGCTGAAGGCAGAGGCTTAACCCACTGAGCCACCCAGGCACCCCTGTAGTTCTATTTTTTAAAAGAAGGTCTGCTACTTTAAGAATACGTACTGAAATACAAATAAATTATATGATGTCTAGCATTGCTTTAAAATGATACAGGAGGGGCGCTTGGGTGGCTCGGTGGGTTAAAGCCTCTGCCTTCGGCTCAGGTCATGGTCCCAGGGTCCTGGGATTGAGCCCCATCGGGCTCTCTGCTCAGCCTAATTCCCTTCCTTTCTCTCTGCCTGCCTCTCTGCCTACTTGTGATCTCTCTGTGTCAAATAAATAAATAAAATCTTAAAAAAAAATAAAATAAAAAATACAACTACAATACCATTATCACCTTTAAAAAAAAAAACCAGCAACAGTCCCAGTGTAATAAAATATCCAGTTGGTGGTAATTTTGATTCTTTTATACAGTTTTAAAGGTGACTTGATTGACTCAGCATCTAGAAAGCCCTCCCTTCAGTACAGTTTAACTTTTCTCCTAAGGTTCCCCCTCCCCGCTTGTCCTTAAAATTTATTTGTTGAACAAATTGGGTCTTCGTCCTGTAGATGTGAATGATCCTGATTACATTCCTGTTAAGTGACTCAACATACTCTTCTGTCCTTTGTATTTCTTGTTAATTGGTAGTTGGATCTAGAGACTTGCTCAGATTCAGGTTCACTTTCTTTTGGCAAGTCTGTGTGTTTGACAAGTGTCTATCTGGTGCACAGAGCTTTTAGTTCTCCCTCTTTTAATGTTGATTAGTTGCCCTTTGTACTCAATGCTTTAGTTCAGGGGATGGCAAACTTTCCCTGTAAGGGGCCTGACAGCGTGTTATTTTAGGCACGGTGGGCCATCTGGTTTCCTCTGATGCAGCTACTAACTTTGCCCTTGAAATGGGAAAGCAGCCGTAGACAAAACATAAATGAATGGGTGTAGCTGTGTTCTAATAAAACTTTATTTACAAAAACAGGAGATGGACTCCCTGCTTTAGGTCTATTAAATAATTAGGGGTTGCAAGACAGAGATCTGTTAATACTATAGCTTTACTGTTCATTTATCAAGTGAAATCTTCTATAAAGAGAAACTGTTCCTCATGTACTATTTGTTACTTAGTTGTATAGTTTGTATAGGAAAGGTTGGAGAAAAGCTTGATAGTTTCCCCTGGCTTACCAATTTCAAAACAGTGAGTTGGTTATATTAACCTTCTCTAACAGTGATCAGTTAGGGTTGCCCCTTCTCCCCAGACTCATTATGGACTCTTAGATTTGAACATAATGGATTATTTTTATTAGTGCTTAAATTATTTAAACCTTGGTCAGTGGGAGCCTTTTAAAGTTGCTTACTGAATTATTTTGACATGACTCTAGTAGTTTTTGATAGCTTCTTGATTATCTGGTATGACAAGGAGTTCCAGGCACGTCATGTACATTTCCTCCCCACACCTGGTATTCCTGGACCCTAGGGACCCCTGACTGCTTTAGTGGGGAATGGATTTCAAGACTATAATCTGGGTTCTACAAGTTCGCATATCTAATAGATTGATCATTGTTTCTAGGTATTTTCAGTAGTCAAAATTAGGGGAATTTTTTTTTTTTTAAGATAGAGACCCTCATGAATTCAAACTGATACTTCCAGTTCTGTTTCAGCTCTATACGATTTTTGCTCAGTCTTTTATTTTTTTTATTTTACATCTATCTTTTTCTCTGCTGAGAATCCTGGTTCTCAGTGACACCAGGAATAATACAATTAGAACATTCCATAATTCCTCATTTTGAGTACCCGTGTGTGTTAAACACACAGCAGTCTTAGACCAGCAGTACAAGTGTTAAAGCTTTGTGTCTGCCTTCTTTTGCCCAACATTTTGTCTGTGAGATTTACCCATGTTGTGTGAAATAGTTTGTTTTTTTCATAGCTGTGTAGTATTGCATTGTGGGAACTGCCGCAATCTATCTATCTGTTCTCCAGTTGATGGCTATTTTAGTTGCTTCTAATTTGGGATAATTATGAATATAGTTGCTGGGAACATTCTTGTATGTGTCTTTTAGTGGACATAGGTACTTTTTTTCCTGGGTAGGTACCTAGCAATGGAATTTTTTTTTTTTTTTTTTTTTTTAATAAGGGGCATATTCCCTTGGGAATGTTTAGTGAAAGTATTGTGTGTGTTATCTATTGCTGTGTAACGAATCACCCCAGAAACTTAGTGGCTGAACGCAGTGAGCCATATCTCAGTTGCTGTGGGTCATTTTCTGTAGGGTGCAGCATAATTGGGAGCCTCTCACTCAGGGTTTCTCATAGAGCTGCAATCTCGGTGTCAGCAAGGGCTGCATTCATCCCAAGACTCAGTTGGAGGGGAAACAAAGGAGCCCTTGGGGGTGCTTTCAAGCACAGTGTGGTGATTATTGGCAGGTCTCAAATCCTTTCTAGCTGTTGGCCAGAAACTAGTTCCCTGGGCTTCTCCCCACGGCACTTAACAATATGGGAGCTGGTTGTAAGGTTGGAGCAAGGGAGAAACGGTGTCCACAATGGAAGCCATGACCTTTCAAAACCTGTTCTTAGAGTGACAACCTGTCACATATGCTGCATTCTTCTAAAAAAATTTATTGTGTTAAAAAAATATATATATATGTAAAATATATAACATGAAATACACCTTGTTACCCATTGTTTTTGTTGTTGTTGTTTTTTAAATGTTTTATTTATTTGACAGAGAGAAATCACAATTAGGCAGAGAGGCAGGCAGAGAGAGAGGAGGAAGCAGGCTCCCTGCTGAGCAGAGAGCCGGATGCGGGGCCTGATCCTAGGACCCTGGGATCATGACCTGAGCCGAAGGCAGAGGCTTTAACCCACTGAGCCATCCAGGTGCCCCATGTTACCCATTGTTGAGTGTATCGTTCATTTGCATTAAGTACATCACACCACCATCCATCTCCAGAACTTTCTCTGTCTTTCCAAACCAAAACTCTAGACCCCTTAAATATTACTAATGCTCCATTTCCCTCTTGCCCCAACCCCTGGCAGCCGCTCTTCTCCTTTCTGTCTCTGAATCTGACGACTCTGGGTCCTTCATGAGCAAAATCATAACGGTATTCGTCCTTTTGTGACTTATTTCAGCTTAGCAAAAGGTCTTCAAGATTTCATCCGTGTGCACGTGTCAGAATTTCATTCCTTCTTTTAGGCTGAATAGCATTCCATTGTTTGTATACAAACAAGTATACACCATGTTTTACTTACCCATGCGTTTGTTGGTGGACATTTGTTTCCTCCTTTTGGCTATTGTGAAAAAATGCTGCTAGGAACATGGATGTTCTGCTGCATTCTGTTCTTAGAAACAAGTCTCTAAATACAGTCCTCACTAAAGAGGAGGTAATTACCTGAGGGTGTGAATACCAGGAAGTGTGGGGATCCTGGGGCCCCTCCCAGAGGCTGCCTACCATACTGTTGAAGGCAGTCTGAATAATTGTTCTCTGTTCAGCTGTGCCACCAACTGCATATACATTTAAGCTTATCTGTTTTAATTTTGATACTTAGTAATTGTTCTAAAATGTAATTTTGTTTTATAATCATGTATAACAATTTCATGGTTCCAAAGTCAAATCTGCAAAACAAGATTTATACAAACGAATCTAATTTCCATCTCTGGTTTCTCTACTTTCCCTTCCAAGTAATTGCATTCTAAAAATTTGTTCTGTTTGTTTGTTTGTTTGTTTGTTTGTTTTAATATAATCAAAACATATATTCATAGTCTTCCTTTCTCATATAGAATACTATATGTATGCCTTACTTTTTTCACTTAATATATCCTGGAGATCCCTTCTTAGTAGTAAATTACTCATTCTGTTTTACAGCTACATTGAGACTGTGTGGTTCATTTAGCCAGTTCCTAATTGGTGGGCATTTGAATTGTTCCCAATTTCTTGTTCATAGTACTGCTATGAATAGCCTTGTGCATATACATGTCTTTTTATATTTTGCCATTGTGTATTTGGGACAGATTCCTAGATACGGGATTGCAGGGTCAAGGGGTAAGTGAGTATGCAGTCTTACTAGATATTGCCAGATTTATCCTCTCGTCTCTGTCTCTGTATTCCCATCAATAATGTGTGCGAGTGCCTATTTGTCTATACATAACCTCAGCAACAGAATATGTTGTCAGATTTTTGGTTTTTTTTTGCCGAATGGAGTATCCTTGTCATGTTAATTTCCATCTCATTATGAGTGAAATCGAATATCTTTCTTTTTAAAAAGATGTTATTTATTTATTTGACAAAGATCACACGAAGGAGGAGCAGTAGGCAGAGGGAGATTTGAGCGGAAGGGAGGGAGCTCAACCCCAGGACCCTGGGATCATGTCCTGAGCTGAGCTGAAGGCAGATGCTTAACCAGCTGAGGCACCCAGGAGCCCCTGAATATTTTTTTAACTTTTTAAAATTTCTTTATCTCTAGACATTTTAGAATCATTTAAGTCAACAATGAATTTTTAAAGATACTATTACACCAAATTTACATTGAGGTATCCATTGGGCTGAATATATTTTTATATGGTTAGGATGTAAGTACATTCCTTTTTCTGTTAACTATCAATTTTTTTTAGCCCCATTTTCTCTAGGTTTGTTGATATTTTCTACTTTTTAAGCCTTTTACATATTAGGAATATCAGTGTCTTTGTCTGTTTTCTTCTTCCTGGCAGTTATATGGAAGTTTTTCTGATCTCCTTGCTTTATTTTGCTTCTCCTTTTCCAAAAATGTTACATTTACTCTTTCCGCTTTGGTATTCCACATCATAAAGCTCAGACCTAATCCTTGACTTCTTCAACTTAACAGTCCCCAGATCGAATTCCACTTTATCCCCAAACTTGATGTGCCCGTATTCCCTTTATTAGGTAATGGCGCTATCGGTAATTTTTCCCAGTAGAGCACCGGAAGTGGTCTTTCCTGGTCTGTTGATCATTCAGCAAGCGTTTGTTAAGCCCTACCAGCTACTGGTGCAGACGCCAGGGAACCAATGGTCATAGTCCTACCTCTCAGGGAATAAGCTAATGTGCTTGGGGGGCGGTGGTGGTGTTGATCTATATATACACAAACCCACGTCTAAATTTGTGGTACGTATTTCAAGTGAGAATTTAAAGGTTGGGACATATGACTAGGTTGGAGAGGTTAGGAGGCTCACCTCTTTGAGGGTCATTTTTTAAACTGAGGTTTGGTGGAAAACATGAGGTGCCGGTTTCCGGATAATAGGAAACAGTGCCTGAAGGATCCTGAGGCGGAAAGAAGTTGGACTTCTAGGAAACGAAAAGCCTGCCTGACTGGCATGTAGGGAGGAGGGGTGGAGAGCCTTGAGATGCAGTGTGGTTTACTTCATAAAAAATCACTCTGGCTGAGGTGGGGGGAATGCCCCGGGGGGGGGGGGGGGACATGCCAGTTGGTTAGGCGGCTGTAGTAGTATTTGTGAAAAGTGTTGGTCTCCCATTCGCTCGGCTGTGAAATTCTTTGAGCTGTACTTCAGTTCTTAGTGCCTCCCACAGCCTTCCTTCCAGGAAGTTCTCTCTTGACTACTCCAGTGGGTTTTTACAAACTGGTTCTGCTGTTTCAGTCTTTCCTCCTATCTGCTCCAGAAGGTAATTTTTAGAAATCACAGGTCTGCTCCTATCACTTCCTTTCTCAAAAACTCATGGCGGCTCCCTGAGTTGGTTAATTTTGTGTGTCAACTTGACTGGTTTAAAGGATGCCCAGAGAGCTGGTAAACATGATTTCTGGGTGTGTCTGTGAGGGTGTTTCCACAGGAGATTAGCATTGAAGTCGGTAGACTCAGTAAAGAAGATCTACCCTCCCCACTGTGGGTGGACATCCCCAGTTCTCCCAGGATCCAAATAGAACAAAAGGGCAGAGAGAAGGTGAATTTGTTTGTGTTCCTTGTGCCAGGACCTCCATCTTCTGCTGCCCTCAGACATTTAAGTTTTAGGTTCTTGGGCCTTTAGAGTCTAGGACTTACACACAGAGCAACCCCAGCCCCTACCTTTGGCCTCAGACGAGAATTACAAGAGTTACGTCATTGACCCCTCTGGGTCTCAGTTCCCTGTGGGACTACTGCTGAATTATACCACTGGCTTTCATGGTTCTCCACTTTGCAGATGGTACATCATGGGACTTCTCCATAATCACATGAGCTAATTCCACAGTAAACCTCGTATATACCTTTCTCTCTTTTGGTTTTGTTTCTCTGTAGTCTCTGAGCCACTGACCAGTACACTCCCTCATTGTGGGAAGATGAATGCCCACCTGAAATTGAAGGCTCTGTCATTTTCTTTAAGCTTCAAAATGTACCACTCTGACACTCCTTTTCTTTAGGCAACCAAACCGATATGTTTTACCTCTTTTCTTTAGCTCTTGTTCATCTTCTGTCATGACTTCTCTGCTTCTAGAACCCTGTTTTCTCTCTCTCTCTTTTTTCCCTAAAGGTTCTCCTCAGATCCTAACTATCCCCCAGTCCTCCTTAAATCTCCTCAGTCAGGTTGCTTTTTAACCCACATACATACCCTATTTTCCTTTTTGATGCGTCAATTCTAAAATTTGTCACAGTGTCTGTTGTATTAGAAATATTCACGTTATTTATTTGGAGTGCAGAGAAGTGTGCATTTTTCATTTTTGTAACTGATAACTCAATAGATATTTTAATTGATAATGATATGAAATTCGGGGGCATTCAATGTGGTAGATCACGTATCAAAATCTTTTGTAAAAGAGACAAGTCTCAAATACAATTAAAAAAAAAATCTCATATTAAACCTTCAGGGATAGGAGAATCTTCCCTTTTGGACTGGTCTTCACAATTCGGTGAACACCAAGTAATACTTAAACTGTCTATACTAGTTTGACAAAAATATGTTTATATGGCGATATCAGAGAGCTCTTACGATTTCTGGGGAGTGGGGAGGGGGGAAATGGCTTATTTAGAGAATTCAGTATTTGATTTCTACAGTGGTGGAGAATGGCCAATAAAATCATGACGGTGTAGCATATCCGAATCTCTTCTTTTACTGAGGGGTCTTGGGGACTAATCTACTTGGCTAATTTTTTAATCAGGTGGCTTGGTGGGTTGAATGCACTCATCTGCATGTTGACAAATTGTACTGTACTTGCTTCTCATGTGTGATTTTGTTTGTACATCAGGGCCGGCCTGCGTGTTTCTTTTGCGAATAGTACTAGCATTTACTGCTTGCAAAAACAATTTTATGTTCTCCATCTTTTTTTTTTTTTTTTTTAAATTCTTACAGGTCTTCTTACTTCTTTTCTCCTTTCCTCTCCCTCTCTCCCTCTCCTCCTATAAATGAGGTTAAGTCACTTTGTTAATATTGCTTAATATCGTATAACTCTTCTTTTTTTTTTTTTTAAAGATTTTATTTATTTATTTGACAGACAGAGATTACAGGTAGGCAGAGAGGCAGGCAGAGAGAGAGAGAGAGAAGCAGGCTCCCCGCTGAGCAGAGAGCCCGATGCGGGACTCAATCCCAGGACCCCGAGATCATGACCTGAGCCGAAGGCAGCGGCTTAACCCACTGAGCCACCCAGGCGCCCTCGTATAACTCTTCTACACACATCGTGCTGCCTTCTCATCTGGGGTCGTTTCTCTGTAATTATAATGGAGATGGGGTTTCCGTAGATTGGTTTTACGTGGGACTTTTTAGATACTTTAGTCTGTTTGGATCACCTCTTGAAATGACTATTTTTTGTCTTCTTACATATTGAAGCAATAAAGTGGTTGGGCGATTTTAATAATTTTAATAATTCCATCCTGAATGGGATTTGTTTTGTCTTTGGAAATGCAGTGGGGACTAAACCTTTTAAACCTATTTTAAAAGTTAATTTCCCAAAGTCACGTTTCACATTTTTGGTGTTTCAGCAGTAATAACGAAAGAGAAGTGTTTGATTATATTATTTTAAGGTAAAAATACCTTCATGGAAATTCTTAGTGAGCTTGCTTAAGATGAAATTAGGACTTTAAGTGTTAGTTTTTGCAATATGATTTTTTTAAAAAATGGTTTGAAACCTTACGCAGGAAAGGTGGTTATAGGTAAGAATCAAATCATCATTTGATAGTGTGATCTTCAATCCTATTGCATTTGGTTTGGAGTGGTGTAAGTTTTTATTTTTAAAACTGAGAATCTATAAAGCAAAGCATGTTTCCTGTAGCTCGTGGTTTGATAGGTTTATGAAAGGCTTAAGTGATAAAATTGTCCCAAGTGAAATATTGCATTCCACGTAGGATTTATGTAACCAGTCGTCAGGTGAAAACCTGGTGAGGTAGGAGAGTGACTCACTTCCTTGCTTTGCACTCTCCACTACTGTTTCCTCTCTCCTTTCTGATCCTTCATGAGAATTCCAGTTTCCAGTACAATCGCAGCCCTAATCCAGAAGCCCAATCTATTAAAAGATAAGCATTTGTTATTTTGTAATGAGTTCCATTTGTACCATATTGGAACTTTTTTTTTTTTTTTAATTTTTATTTATTTATTTATTTATTTATTTATTTTTTTTTTTTTAAAGATTTATTTATTTGACAGATAGAGATTACAAGTAGGCAGAGAGGCAGGCAGAGAGAGAGGAGGAAGCAGGCTCCCAGCTAAGCAAAGAGCCCGATGCGGGGCTCGATCCCAGCACCCCGGGATCATGACCTGAGCTGAAGGCAGAGGCTTTAACCCGCTGAGCCACCCAGGCGCCCCTAATTTTTATTTATTTGACAGTCAGAAATCACAAGCAGGCAGAGAGGCAGGCAGAGAGAGAGGAGGAAGCAGACTCCCCGCGGAGCAGAGAGCCCGATGTGGGGCTTGATCCCAGGACCCCAGGATCATGACCTGAGCCGAAGGCAGAGGCCTCAACCCACTGAGCCACCCAGGCGCCCCCATATTGGAACTTTCTAAACACTCTCCTTGTAGGACAGTTGAAGAGCCATGGTCCTAGAACTGGATGGATCTCAGAGTCTATAAGGTCACAGATCTGTCTTATTCACTGTTTGTGTCCTTCACTGCCTAGCTTGGCAAACCATCAGGCTCAGCAAAGGTAGTAGAATTATCTCTGTTCTTATTTATTACACTCTACCTGGTTTTACGTTTCTGGAAAGCTTAAACTTTTTTTCTTCCCCTTTTTGCTTTATTCTAATAAATCATCTAGTTAGTATTTACGTCTGCCCTTAGTATGATTTCAGTGTATATCAAGATTCTTAAGAAGAAGAGTATAATATCTAAATTGGGAAGTTGGTGCAGAGACAGCATTCCAAGGGTATTATTCTGATGACCCTGAACTGTCTGCTAAACTGAGCCGGGGACCAACTATTATCCCAATATAAAGGAGGAATAAAGGAAAATGGGCCTATCCAGCACTAGGAGAAAAAGGATGATTTAAGTGTAGCGTGGAAAAGTTTCATTTTAAACCACAGATGTGGCAATTGATACTTGTATAGTTCGTCAGTTTTCCTTGTAAAGGTAGAGACTGCTAACTGAGTTTTGCAGCTGATTGAATTATCACCGGTGTTTAAACTGAGCATCCATCTTTGGGAAACATTTTAGGTGAAAGATTATTTTAAGAACTCTGGCTACAACAGAGGAATGTCACTTTCCTTTATAAAGTTGTTCTAGTACTTTTAAATTGATAATAAGACATTAACAGAAGATTGAATTTAGTCTTAAAATAAGCTACAAAGCTCTTTGATTTGTTGGCCATAATACAATTTCTCCTTTCTCCCTCTTTTTTAGACTTTAAAAAAAAAATCGATTTGTAGCTTCATATCACTGTGGTTAGAAAAGATGCTTGATATGATTTCAGTCCTCTTAACTTTGGTCAGACTTGTTTTGTGGCTTACCATGTGAGCTGGTCTAGAGAATGGTCCCTGTGCACTTGAGAATGTACTGTTGCTTTTGGATGGGACATTCTTTTTTTTTTTTTAAAGATTTTGTTTATTTGTTTGACAGACAGAGATCACAAGTAGGCAGAGAGGCAGGCAGAGAGAGAGGAGGAAGCAGGCTCCCCGCTGAGCAGAGAGCCTGACTTGGGACTCGATCCCAGGACCCTGAGATCATGACCTGAGCTGAAGGCAGAGGCTTTACCCACTGAGCCACCTAGGCATCCCTGGATGGGACATTCTTTATATATGTTAGACCTGTCTGGTCTAACATGTCGTTTAAGGTTGACGTTTTCTTATCATCTGTCTGGATAAGCTATCCATTGATGTAAGTGGGATATTCAAGCTGTTATAGTATGGCTATTTCTCCATTCATATCTATTAATATTTGCTTTATATATCCAGATGCTCCTATATTAAGTTAATAAGTATTTGCAAATGTTACATCCTCCTGTTGGATTGACCCCTTTATCATTATATAACGCACTTGCCCTTTGTCTCGTCTCCTCTTCTTACAATCTTTGTTTTGAAGTCTGTTTTTTTTTTCTGAAATAAGTATAAGTACACCAGCTTTCTTTTAGTTTCCATTTATATGGAGTATCTTTCTTTTTTTAGAGAGTGTGTGCTTATAATGGGGGGTGGGGTGGGGTAGGGTTAGAGCGGGGAGCAGTGCAGAGGGGGAAGGAGAGAGAAAGAATCTTAAGCAGGCTCCATGCCCAGCTTGGAACCCCATGCAGGGCTTGGTCCCAGGACCCTGAGATCATGACCTGAACCAAAATCAATAGTCGGATGCTTAACCAACTGGACCCACCCTAGTGCTCCCAGAATATCTTTTTCTATCCCTTCATTTTCAGTCTGTATATGTTCTTACAACTAAGGGAGTCTCTACTGGGCAGCATTTAGGTTTTGTTTTTTATTTTCTTATTTTTATTTTTTTTAAAGATTTTATTTATTTATTTGACAGAGAGAGAGAGATCACAAGTAGGCAGAGATTCAGGCAGAGAGAGAGGAGGAAGCAGGCTCCCTGCTGAGCAGAGAACACGACTTGGGGCTCGATCCCAGGACCCTAGGATCATGACCTGAGCCAAAGGCTCAGCTTAACCCACTGAGCCACCCAGGTGCCCCATAGGTTTTGTTTTTTAATCCATTTAGCCACTCTGTCTTTTGATTATAGTATTTAGTCCATTTATATTTAAAGTATAGTTATTGATAGGTATGTACTTATTGCCGTTTTGTTCATTGTGTTTTGGCTGTTTTTGTAGTTCCTCTATCTTTTCTTACTTTGTGGTTTGATGACATTCTTTAGTGGTGTATATTTACTGTAGGTTTTGTTTTGTAGTTAAGGTTAGCCTTTACTATAACAACTTATATCTGCTTATATCTGTAACAGTCTGTTTTAAGTTGATAAAATAGTTGCCAACTTAAGTTTGATCCGCATTTGCTCCACATTTTTACTCCTCCCCGCATGTTTTTGATGTCACATTTTACATCTTTTTTCCCCCCTTTTCTCTTTTAATCCTCTCCCTTCTCCAACTCTCAAAAAAGTACCCAGAGATTAAATGCAAGGAAGCTCCAAGAGCCAAGATAAGCCAGCCCAGCATTAGCAGGCTCCCTCCCACAGGGGCCGAAGTCTGGGCACAGGGGTCTCCCTTCAGAACCTGGTAGTAAAAGCTGGTGCAGAATAAGGTGGTTCCAGAGGCCATAAATGGGGCACCCCCAGCAGGGCCAAGCTGTGTAAGAAATGGTGTCTGTTAGCCTCGTCAAAGAGCTCCTTCCCTTGGCATCTGGAAACCTACCACTGTGTGCCCCATAGAAGGCCAAGCCCAAGGCCCCCCACTCTGGACCAGGCATGGAAGCAGTGGAAAGCAGCCCATGGCAGTGGGTGGTCATGTGCTCAGAGAACTTACATCTTTTTATCTTGCTTATCTCTTAACTAATTATCGTACTCATAATAACTACTTTTGTCTTTTTAAGATTAGTAATAGGTGATGAATACATTATTTTTATTATCTTTCCAGTGAGATTTACTCTTTGATAGGTGTTCCTTTACTGATCAGTGCTCTTTCTTTTCAGCTTAAAGAGGTCCTTTGAACGTTTCTTGTAAGGCTAATTTAGTGGTGGTAAACTCCTTTGTGTTTTGCTCATCTGGAAATCTCTCTCTAATTCTGAATGACAACTTTGCTTGATTGGAAGTTTTCTTCTTTTCAGCATTTTGAATTTATTATGTCACTCCTTTTTGGGCTGCAAACTGTCTGCTGGAAAATGTGTTGATAGTCTTATAGGGGTTCCCTTTTACAAAAAAAGTTATTTTTCTCTTGCTGCTTTTAGGGTCTCTTTGGGTTTTTCTGATATGGAACTCTGGGCCTCCTGGATCTGGATGTCTATTTGCACTTCCAGATTAGGGATGTTTTCAGCCGTTCTTGTTTTCAAATGAGATTTCTGTCCCTTTTTTTCTTTTCTTCTGGGAGCCCTGTAGTGAGAATGTTAGTCAATTTGATGTTGTCTGGTAAGTCCCTTAAGCTATCTTCCCCCTTTTTTTTTTCTACTTGCTGCTCTGATTGTGGGAGTTCTCCTGCCTTTTCCTTGAGTTCACTTATCCTTTCTTCTGCTTCATCTGGTCTGCTGGTGAACCCGTCTCTTGTCTTTTTCCGTTGAGTTATCATGTTCATCAGCTCTGGGACTTCTGTTTAGTACTTCCAGAAGTTTTCCAGCTCTTTGTTGGTGTCTGTGTTCATCCATTCTTCTCCCCAGTTTGGTGAGCATTTTCTGTCCATTACTTGGAACTCTTTATCAGGTAGATTACTTATCTCTGTTGTCATTAAGGGATCTTTTTTTCTGAGGTTTTTATTAGAGCCAGATCTTGGCTTTGTTCCATCTGGCGAAAGTCCTTCAGGATCCCCATCATATCTGCAAAGCTGTTGGCCTTGGACAGAGAGACCCAGTTACCCTCTTCAGATGAGCCGCAGGGGGCCCTGAGTTCCTGTTTGCAAAATTCAGGGCCCGCAGAACAAAGCAGCGGGACTGATGGAAGCTCGGCTACCTCTACCTTGGTCTCCTTGGGGATGTCACTGATGACAAGGGAAGTTGTACAGTGGGTGGAGGATCCTAAAACAAGGTAAGGGAGAAGAGACATTTAAACTTCCTGGAGATGAGACATCTGTTGTTAATGAACCCAAAGCTGAATCAGCTGCCGCTATCTTAGCAATCTGGCTGTGCAGGTGGCTTAGCTCATCTTGCACTTCTGTGGCGTGGCTTAGGGCACCGGCAGGGCTGGTTTCTTCAAGGTCAGGAGCCTTTCCTCCGACCCCTGCAGGCTGGGCACTGAAGTATTGCGCTGCATGACAATCTGAGGGTTCAGCTGCCAGGTACGCCTCGGGGCTGTGTGTCACCCCTGACCCGGGCACATGACTCCTCTTCATCTACAGCTATCCAGGCGATGTCACCCTGAGTAGGGACCCAGGTTGGATATGTTGGGCAGGGTCTTGAAGGGCGCCCAGGGACCTGGCTTCCGGGCCAGGTTGGTCCCAGTTCTCACTAAACTGCAAGTAGCCCCATGTGGCTTGTCTTGCCATATTGGATGGTCACATTGGCTTCCATTCCTGATATTTCAAATGGTTCCTGCACTTGAAGGACAAAGCAGCCAGAGGGCAGCTCTGGGGGCATGGGTTGGCTGGAAGCATGACCCCTTTCTATCAGGCCATCTCAGGGAACAGCAGATTTCTCTTCCTAATGGCCCCTCCTACCACAGCAGGCTTCCTCCCCCCATTTTTTTTACTTTCGATACAGCAAGTTTGTTCTTTCTTTATTAAATAATTAACACACAGTATAAATATGCTTAAATCTTTAATTCTGAGGTTCAGAATCAATATAAAAACATTGAAATCGTAATTACATTTTAGATTGAGAACTTTATTACATAGAACTCTATATAACAGCTTATTTTTTTTTAAAGATTTTATTTATTTATTTGACAGACAGAGATCCACAAGTAGGCAGAGAGGCAGGCAGAGAGAGAGGGGGAAGCAGTCTCCTTGCCGAGCAGAGAGCCCGATGCGGGGCTCGATCTCAGCACCCTGAGATCATGACCTGAGCTGAAGGTAGAGGCTTTAACCCACTGAGCCACCCAAGCGCCCCAGCAGCTTATTATGAATGGTATTCTTAGTTCATTTAGGAGCTTTGTCAGTTTCCGTAGCTGGAAAGTTGAACATTTACAGAAGTTATGGGTTTGTTCCTTATGCATAGTAGGCCCTCAGTAATTAGTGGTTGTTTTTGTTATTCTTTTTTTTTTTTCTTTTTTACAAGAGAACAAATCTACACCTTTATTTACTTTTCATTAAATTTAAATCCTTGAGGGGTACAGCATCACACGGATTCTGTGGCCAATGGCTTTAGCAGGAAGGTTGCTTCGGAATTTGGCACGAACCATGCCGCTGTTTCCATGAGCACGAGTTACTTTTCCCCAGATTACTCTGGTTTTGTTTGGTTTGCCACCAGGAGTCACTGTGTTATTCTTTGCTTTGTACACGTAAGCACATCTCTTGCCTAGATAGAATTCCGTTTCATCTCGAGCATATACACCTTCGATTTTAAGAAGAGCTGTGTGCTCCCTCTGGTTGCGGAGACCCCGCTTATAGCCAGCAAAATGGCCTTGGACCACAGCCTTCCAGACATTATTCGGCGTTTTAGAGGAGTCCTGTTCCCAGCAGGCCTCACTTACTTGCACCCAAAGTTCAGCCTGTTTTTGTTATTCTTATTGGATACTTAATTAATTTGGATTTTTAGGGCACCATTTCTTTGGGTGCAGTGAACCAGTTCTGAATTCTACCCTCTTGTATTTGTAATTTGTTTAAACTGACTTAACCACTGTGAAGAATAAAGCCTATTGGTGGAGTAGGGTGGGGTTTTTGGACTTTTGTGTGCAGTCCTTTTGGAGTTACTGCATGTGCTGGAATGTGAAGGCTGAAGCTTTGTGGCGTGTTCTATATGGTCATCCATAGTGACCAAACTCATTTGGAATGTTGTTTTGTTACTGACTTTGAAACGTGTTATTTTCCATACAGAGGATTTTGATCTGAAGAAATTGCTTCTTATCTTCTATAAATTTCTAGAGCGAGAGGACCTGTCAATCAGTGTAAACCTTACCCTACACAATACTTCCTTTCATAAACATGGGGAGGAGGCGTCCCCAAGATCACCATTTCTGGGATAAAGCCAGGCACCGTTGTGTAACAAGGATGGTATGGGATAGCACCCAACTTCGGAGCTTGTCACATGGGGAAGCTGTGGCTCACAGGCCTACAATCATGTTTTTTTGAGCTTTAATAGTTTACTTAAATGATTGGCTTTTTGGTTTTTTTTTAAATTTTATTTTTTATTTATCTTATTTATTTTTAAAAAAATTTTTAAAGATTTTATTTATTTGTCAGAGAGAGAGAGAGAGAGAGAGAGAGCAGGCCAGCATAAGCAGGGGGGAGCAGCAGGCAGAGGGAGAAGCAGGCTTCCTACTGAGCAAGGAGCCTGATGTGGGACTTGATCCGAGGACCGTGGGATTGTGACCTGAGCTAAAGGCAGACGCCTTAACTGATTGAACCACCCAGGCGGCCCAGTTTTTTGTTTTTTTTAATCAACAGCTAGCCATCACCTCAAAGAGAGGCAAAAAGCTGTTGGTAGAGTCCCAGATTTTCGATGCCGTGAGTCTTCTGACTGCAGAGACGGTGGGTCCCGCTCACTTGGAGAGGTCTTTCCTGTCCCCTCTTCCACTCACACTGATGAGTGTCTCCCTTGTTTGTACCTGATTGTTGCTTGCACGTATTTGGGTAACTTTTGCCAAAGCACCTGAAACTGTCATCGCACGTGTCTCTGTTCTGGCTGGTCTGTAAGTTTCTGGGTGGTGGTGGTTGTGTCTCTGTAGTTACCACTTAGTGCACATCCTGGGAACTCAGGCTTGACCATGAGTCACTGTCAAGTGCGTGTCTCCCTGGGGCTTGTGGAGACTCCTCATTAACTGGTCCAGTAATATCGTTGGATGTTATCTCTAACAAATCTTTAATGAAAGACCTCAAGAGAAACTAATCTCATCCTGTATCCTCTACCAGCCCCATCATACCCATTCTTCTTTCTTTCTCTTATGCCAGTGCAAATTCTCTGTTTCCTTTATTTCTTTCAAGGAACATTTCAAGTCCTTCTCCATGAAGCTTTGTCAAGGTATGTTTAATTTTGGTTTTTAATAGTTAAAATTTAGAAATCTGGGAAAAGGTGAGAAATGTTAACCAGAACTGGAAATTTGGAATTGCTCATTTAAAATACATTATTCTTGGGGTGCCTGGGTGGCTCAGTGGGTTGAAGCCTCTGCCTTTGGCTCAGGTCATGATCCCCCAGGGTCATGGGATCTAGTCCCCCATCAGGCACTCTACTTGGCAGGGAGCCTGCTTCTCCCTCTCTCTCTGCCTGCCTCTCTGCCTACTTGTGATCGCTGTCTGTCAAATAAATTAAAATAAATAAATAAATACATTATTCTTTTAGGGGTGCCTGGGTGATGCAGTTGGTTGGTCTCTAACTCTTGGTTTCGGCTCGGGTGATGATCTCAGGGTCATGAGGTCAGTCTCTGCGCTTAGCAGATTCTCTCTCCCTCTGCCCCTCCGGCTTGTGCTCTCTCTCCCCGCCACATAAATAAATAAATCTTAAAAAAATACATTATCCTTTTAGTAATGAAAACGTTTGTAAACATTTTCCTCATTTAAAAATCAGAAATTATGGGGGCGCCTGGGTGGCTCAGTGGATTGGGCCGCTGCCTTCAGCTCAGGTCATGATCTCAGGGTCCTGGGATCGAGCCCCGCATCGGGCTCTCTGCTCCGCAGGGAGACTGCTTCCTCCTCTCTCTCTGCCTGCCTCTCTGCCTACTTGTGATCGCTCTCGCTGTCAAATAAATAAATAAAATCTTAAAAAAAAAAAAAAACTGTTTAAAAAAAAATCAGAAATTATGTTAATTATGTTAAATTTTCAAATTTTTTCCCAAGTAATTCAAAAACCTCAAAGTAATAGGAATTTTAGGTAGACCTTATGGAAAGAAGGTGAAAGTTGTGTTATAATTTTCAGGTTGTCATGAGGAAGGTGTCTTTTGTTGCATCACTTGGCATTTTATATCTTATAAAAGGTATAGGGATTGGCTTTATTGTCCTTATTTATTAAAGGGTTTTTTTTTTAAGATTATTTATTTTAGGGTGCCTGGGTGGCTCAATGGGTTAAGTCACTGCCTTCGACTCAGGTCATGATCTCGGGGTCCTGGGATCGAGTCCCGCATCAGGCTCTCTGCTCAGCAGGGAGCCTGCTTCCCTCCCTCTCTCTCTCTGCCTGCCTCTCTGCCTACTTGTGATCTCTTTCTGTCAAATAAATAAATAAAATCTTAAAAAAAAAAGATTATTTATTTTAGAGAGAGAGAGCATGAGAGAGCGGGGGAAGGGTGAAGGGAGAGGGAGATAGAGAATCCCAAGCAGACTCCGCACTGAGCATGGAGCAGTGCGGAGTTTGATCCCAGATCCCTAAGTTCATGACCTGAGCCAAAATCAAGAGTTGGCCACCTAACCAACTGGACAATCCAAGAACCCCTATAAAAAGTTTTGTTAGGGTTTAAAATTGAAAGTCCTTTATGTAGTCTCTTTTTTCCTCCCCACCACTGCCCTGCTTCAATTAAACTGTAATAATTTATTGAAAGTTAATGTATATAGGCAAAAACTTTGATGTCATTGAGATTTTTTTTTTTCCGGAGAAAACTGCTCCTTCTAAGACAAAACCAGAGGAGATCATTTGAACCGAGACCTGGTGAACTTTGGAGTACTATAAATCATGGTTGAATTACGAAAGTTTTATATTGCCCAGTTGTTTGCTGTTATTTTTTGTTTGTACAGGGCCTATGTTTTGCTGATTTCTTTACTGATTAACAATATCATTAAGCAGGTAGGGGGAAAAAGTATGATTGAAACTAAAAGTTAGTGTATAATTTGATTCTGAGTTTTAGAATAATTTTACAGTGAATTGTTTTATCCCTTTATGGACAATGTAATAAAAATGGTATTTGCTTTGTGACATATATATTATATATACAGATACATATGTAGACATACACATAATATATTTTCCATTTTTATGCTTGTCAGTTTTCAAATAATACACAATAGTATTGATTTTTTTTACATTTAGTAGTGTATAGACAACATAGGTTTGACGAAACCTTTACACTTATATGTAAATATGTAATATTAAAATAGCTAATATATAAAAATATGCTTAGGTGTAGAAATAAAAATATGCCTAGTTTGCATATTAATAGTCGAATTTAATTTTTATTTAGTGCCTTATTATTTTTATGAAAGCCATTTTGCTAGGCACTGTGGGAGATGCAGCGATGAATTTCTTAGCCTTCAGGGACTCATACTGTCAGAGCCAATTCTTAGAACCACAAAATTTTAGAACAGGAAGAAATGTAAGAGATTATCTTCTCTTGGATAGGTGTGTGTGTGTGTTTGTGTCTTCTGATTCCAACCCACTTCATTGTTTTCTGTCCCCCACCTCCCCATCCTCCCAGATATGTAATAATGTCATTTTCTGTGCAGTTCAAGCAGGCAGATGATTGGCTGGTGTGAAATGTATTGCTTTTCAAGTATCTTTTCCATCTCCTTTGTTAGTAAGCAGGAGGAATTGTGGACCATTTTTTTTTTAAGTCTAGGGATTTAAAACTATGAACTCAAGAAATTGTTTTAGTGGGTAGTGACTAGAATGTAACACTTTTTAAAAATAGATTGGAGACTTATCAAAATGTATTGCAGATTATTATTTCAAGAGTATCATGTGGGTGTGTGTATGTATACACAACACATATATATATATATATTCTGGGTTGTTATATAAAATGTATTATAAGTACATTTATATACAGTGGTTGTTTTTTTTTTTTTTTAATATTTTTTACGGCAGAGGAGAGTTTGGAAACATCTCTCTAATCTGTCCATTTCACCTTTGTTTTAAACCTGGGGAGCAGCCATTGATACACTTAGCCCTTGATATATAACTTCTTCTTTTTGTAATGCTCTCTTGCTATCATGATCTGACATCAAGGTAAACTTTTCACACAGGTAGAAATATACCAGGTAGAAATATACACAGGTGATAGTTTACCGCAGTTCGTCTGAATGAAAGTCATTCAGTGAGGTTTTTGTTTGTTTGTTCTTCGTTTTTGTTTTGTTTTTCATTACACTGCCTCTGGGTACAGAAAAACATGTTGGTGGATCTAACTGTTAATCGGTAAGTGTTGTTTACAATGTGCCTAACTTGGTACCAAGATGTGATTTAAGCACCAAGAGAATTTGGATTATTTAATACTAGTACATAATAAAACTACTTATCAGATATTCATGTGGGCACATACAGAGGCATAATTGTATTCTTGTAGTGCACAATATAAATACTAATATTGTTTTGGAGAATCAGCATGGTATGCTGAAGCCATGGTTTGGAAAAAGGCATTGTAGTATGTTTTTATCTGTGGGAATTACTGGCAAGTATAATTGAGAGATTCTAAATACTGTGGTTGTTTACTTCGCTTTCGAATTTGGCTTAAATATGTTTGGTCTTGCTTTTTTTTTTTATGATCATTGAATTACTCTGTAAGAGTTATGGTACAAGCTAAAGCTTACCATTGTTTTATAGATTTTAATAATTATATCTTTTAAAGATTTAAAAACAATGTCTCCCACCAAAGATAATTAAAAAATGTAATTAAACAGAGAATAGTTGAATGAATGATCATGTGACCATCCCCAGCTTCAACATTCATCAACTTTTTGTTACCTTTACCCACTCCCTTTCTCCAGTTCCCAGGTACCTTGATAGAGTCTCTTGGCCATGAAACATCATCCATAAATATTTCAGGATGTGTTGCCAAGAGACCAGGACTTCATTTCTAGACCTATAAAGCTAGAATCTTCACCTTTTGGGGAAGGTACTGAAGTCCTGAGTACTCAGATTGTGTTGGGGGTATTAGAGTGAGATCCTTTAAATGGGCTAAATGAAAAAAAGTGAAATACCTGATAAGCATTTGTGCCAAAAAACAATAGAAAAGTTATAGTGAGAAAGCAAATGAATATCTTCTAAGTGCCCCTGGAGAAAAAGGAGGAGTCAGCATTTTTGAACACCTAGTGTGTGTCTGCATTCCATACAGGTCAGCAGAGGAAAGAAGCCAAGTGTCTTTCACACGACTTGAGGTAGAAACTTCAGTCCTAGATTCTTTCTTGAGGGAATTTAAAAGATGTATACGGGGGCGCCTGGGTGACTCAGTGGGTTAAAGCCTCTGCCTTCAGCTCAGGTCATGATCCCAGGGTCCTGGCATTGAGCCCCGCATCGGGCTCTCTGCTCAGCGGGGAGCCTGCTTCCTCCTCTCTCTGTGTCTGCCTCTCTGCCTACTTGTGATCTTTGTCTGTCAAATAAATAAATAAAAATCTTAAAAAAAAAAAGATGTATACAAAGACTGCCAATTAAGATATTTACCGCAATATTATTTATATCAGTGAAGAGTTGAACCTCACTCAATAATAATGAAATGATTAAATGCACATAATGTATTTATAAAATATTTTGTAATTGCTAGAAATGATACAGTGTGACACCAGTTTTATAAAACATCTAGTCCATATCGGAAGACCTGAAAGAAATGAACCCAGATATTAACAAGAATTAGTAGTGGCTCTCTCTAGGTGTTAGAATTATGACTGATTTTTATTTCTTCATTACATTTTTTGGAAGTGTTACACATCAGGCTGTCAGAATATGTGATATAAATTAATAAATAATAAACATTTATTCAGTACTTAACTGTGTGTCAACCACTAAACATTTTTCATCTTTTATACTTAATTCTCATAGTAGCTGTGAGAGGTTTTATTATCCTTATTTTGTAGGTGAGGCAGTGGGGACACAGAGATTCAGTGCCTTGACAATATGATTCTATCTTTCTATGTTTATATTGTTTGCTTTTTTTTTTCCAGTTTATTTTTTGTAGTAATCTCTACACCCACCATGGGGCTTGAACTCATGACCCTGTGATTAAGAGTCTCACAGTCTTCCTATTTAGCCAACCGGGCTGCCATATTCTTTGCTTCTAGATGTAGTTTTAACTCCCAAACATTTGGAAAGATACTCTAAATACTGTTCGGTTACTCTCTTTTTACCTTAAGATATATGGTGACTATTGTGGTATATTAGTAAACAGTCTTTAATTGACAAATAACACTTTATTTCCTGAATATACCATGGTTTGTGTTTGTTCTGTGCCTCTTCTATAGCTTTCTGCTCGTAGGAATAATGGTACAGTGAACATCTTTGCGAATAAATCTGTATATGTACTTCTGATTATCTTCCTAGAAAAAAGGTCTTATAAGTAGAATTAGTGAATCAAAGAACATAAAACATTTTAAAAGCTTTTGATGCAAATTGTGAGATTGCAGATGACAAATGATCATTCCTGCTTAGACTTAAGTTGTTTGGGGGCTATAAATTTGGGAGAAATAGATCATCTAAACATCAAGGGGAATTTGTGCTTTCATAGTTGCTCTTATAAAAAGTCAGGTTTCTCTAAGCCTGCTGGAGACCATAAACAGGAAAAGAGAAGAGACAAACTTTGGGAGTTTATATGGTGGTCATTTACTTTTATGACCTTGTGACCATTTGCTTTTTCATTTTTTTGAAAAACTTAAAACTTGAATTAGCCCAGCAACCTTTTTCTTGGAAATCGTTTTATAAAAATGTACAAAATATTCATATCGTATTTGCATGCAGTTTCTTTGATGTTTTACCTGATAGAACCTCAGGGTGTGACTTCCATTGTATAATTTAAAAAATTATACGTATAAAACGTACAGCACCTTGATTAGAGACTGTAGTGGCCCCAGAAAGTATTTTAGATGTTGCATTTTTAAATAAAAAAGACCTTACCCCACTTTTTGTTTTTTTCTGAGGAGTCACTCTTCTTGTGACAAGCAAAAACAGAAAATTTTTGGTTAATTAGTTGATAGTTTCTGTTAAATGATTTAAGGTTTTATTGTGGTTTCTCTTGAGCATATTTCTTCCAGAGATTCTGTAGGTGACCTTGCTTCAAAGACTAAAAGGAGATTTGGGTAGTGGGAAGGGGATTTTAACTTAAGGGGGTCCAGAGAATAATTAATGAAATCAGAAAATCTCCCAGTGAAGCTACCAAAGACATTGGGATCGAGTTTTCTAGAAAGACCAGTGTTGATAAAAGGTAATCTGACAGCCTAGAAATTTGTGAGAGGTACAGTTGGAATAAATAGAAAACATTACATTGAAATTTGAAGGCTATAAGTATTTTAATGGAGAAAAAGTGTTATTTTTTTTTACTATGAACAGTAAAATTACGAAACTGCTATAAATGGCAGAGCTAGAAAATAAACACAAGGAGGATTTTTATCAGGGATTCTAAACCCATGATTAGTGATTGGATTAGAAAGGTTCATACAGGGTGCCTGCGTGGCTCAGCGGGTTAAAGCCTCTGCCTTTGGCTCAGGTCATGATCCCAGGGTCCTGGGATCGAGCCCCACATCGGGCTCTCTGCTCTGCGGGGAGCCTGCTTCCCTTCCTCTCTCTCTGCCTGCCTCTCTGCCTACTTGTGATCTCTGTCTGTCAAATAAATAAATAAAATCTTAAAAAAAAAAAGAAAGGTTCATACACTGCAAAATTAGGTATATATGTGCATTTTGGAAGGAGAGACCTTCAGCAGTTTTTTCAGATTCTTAAATGAAAGACTCCCCAAAACTCAAACTTCTGTTGGAGGGTACACCTCGTAAGGTCAGGGATTTTTGTCTGTTTTATTCACTTCTCTGTCCCTGGTTCCTGGCATGTAGGTCTGCTTAGTAAGTCTTTGTTGAATGTATGATTTCTGTACATTTATATATGTCATAGATGGTGATAGATTTGCAGAAGTTAGAGATTGGAATACATTCCAGATTTAGTGAGGTTGATGTCTTAAGGGTCTGCTTCTACAGTTATTTAAAAATTTTCTCTTGGGGATGCCCGGGTGGCTCAGTGGGTTAAGAGTCTGCCTTTGCGTCAGGTCATGATTCCAGGGTCCTGGGATCGAGCCCTGTGTTGGCTCTCCCTGCTCTGCGGGGAACCTGCTTCTCTCTCCCTCTGCCTGCTGCTCCCTGTGCTTGTACTCTTTCTCTGTCAAATAAATAGATAAAATCTTTTTAAAAAATATGAAAAATAAAATTTTTCTCTTGGTGTTTAAATCTGGATGAGTAGGCAGAACATTGGTATGATACTTTTGAGATTGAATTCCTCTTCTTTTTCCATGCCAGTATGGAAATGTAATAGGAAAATTATTCTAAACCATACATATTCATCAGTATATTAGAAAATATAGTGCTAGTGCTCTGGTGCTGTTTTCGTTTGATTCAATGAATGAAACCTTTGTACAAAACTTCCCCTCAAATTTTTGAATGGAAAATTTTGCCACTTGTTTTCATTAGATCAAGTAGTATGATAACAACTGCTATTCTGGCTAAAAATGTAAAATCAACAAAATGTTGATAAATTTACCTACAGAGAATGTTGCTTTATCAGCAAGAAATTTAGATTTTTTTTTTTTTTTGCAGTGAAACCCTATTTTAGCTCAGTACCATTATATAGCATTTTTAGTAGGTAATAGAGCATAATCTGTGATTACCTTAGTGTAATAAGTTTCTGTACTCCTTAAAATTGAAATCTGGGAGAAGGTTAAAAAGAATGACAGAAGGGTAAAGGAAGGTGCAAGCCCACTTTAAAAATTGTAAAAACGATAGGATTTCTAAAATTAAAAAGTGAATTTCTAAAAATTGAACTGTGATTGAAGCTGTAGATTTTGTGAATCATCAGTGTTCTTTGTTAAAGGGATGATGGTATGTTTTTTATGTTAATGATTTTTACCAGTCAGACATAAAAGATATTTGAATAATTGTTTGCTGCCTGCACTTGACTTTATGTGAATAGATTTTTCATACTTTATAAAATTTTTGGCAGATTAAAAAAATTACTGGATTTTATATTTTTCCAAATTATTTTGCTACTGTGAATAGAGGCTGTGATTATTCTAAATTTATTTGAAAACGATCACATCCTTATTCTAAAAGGCTGTCAGAACATTTGAATCATTTTGGTCTTTTGCATCATTTTAACAGGCCTTGTGAGATTCCCAGAATAATTTTAATAGAAGGGCAGGAATTTGCCCTCATAGATTACATATCTTGCAATCTGGTTTCTTTCTTTAGTTGAAATATAATGAATTTCTAATCCCTACATATTTTAGTATTCAAGCACAGTTGACCCTTGAACATCACGGGTTTGCAAGTGTGCCAGTCTATGTAGACATGGATTTTTGTGAATAAATGCAATATGTCTTTTCTTACGATTTTCTGAACATTTTTCTCCTTATTGTAAGAATATAGTATATAGCACATACAACCTACAAAATATGTGTTAAGCAACTGTTTGTTATTGGTAAGGTTTCCTGTGAATGGATGACTCTTAGCAGTTTAGTTTTGGGGGAGTCAAAGTCTAAGCAGATTTTTGACTGTGCATAAGTCAGCACTCTTAACCCTGTGTTGTTCAAGGTCAACCGTGTAAGTATCAAATACTTACATCCAAATAAATACATCCAGAAGTCAAATTTAGAGTTTTGAGTTGGAATCCTTGAAGTTAACCATTTTACCCAGTGGGATAACCATTTCTATGGCATTTTCTAACAGCCTTTTCCTTAAAAACACAGTAAGCAGGGATTTCCATTTCTTTATGAAGCAGCCTTCTCATTAATTATGTAATAATTAAGTTTTTCTTTTCTTTCTACTTCGTGCTAGACATCATAACTGCCTTGTTCTTTTGAAATTATGAAGTATATAGGCAAGCATTAAGAATATTATAATGAACATCCCTGAGATTTATTTACTCTTAATTTTTGCTCTGTTTGTCTGAGATTATTTTCTGTATCATTGTGTATCATAGACCTATACTTCAGGTGTCTTCCTACAATTAAGATACATTAAATTTGTAGATTTCTGTTCTTTATAATTCTAGTAATCCTGTTCAGAAAGGAAATGAGGTTAACGTGCTATCTGAACACTCATTCAACTTTCTCTTTTACTTTTGGACTGGAGTGAGACAAGGCTGTCCTTGGAGGACTTCATTTGACCTGAGATCCTCCCAAGCACCAGAGCTGGGCCACTGTTCTCTTTATTTATTGCATATGGAAGCTTCTAGACCATTTTTCTTGCTGCAGGTTTAAAGCCTTGCTCCTCAAAGCTTGTGCTGTTTGACTATTTACAGTTTCTTCAGTGTTACCCAATACCAACTGACCTCTGCAGGTCACTCTTGTTTATATGACTTTTTTCTTAAAATAAGAAACTATAGCATTGATCACATGTATACTAGAACCTCAGTTACAACCTGTTTGACCCTAACCATATCAAAAGTAGTATTATCAAAGTAGTAATAGAAATGACTCTTTTTGTAGATAAAATATTCTCCAAATTAATCAAGTGAAAGGAGAGTTAAAATGAGTCCCATGTTAAGTGATATATATGGACACAAGATGGAGAAGACAATTGACATGCAGAAAGAAACCCCAAACCAAAAGGAAAACAATAAAACCCAACCCTGCTAAAAATGACTGTAACCCATAATGAAGGCCAGAGAGGTATAAACCAACTATTTCCCAAGGTAACCAAAGACCTACGTTTATTTTATCAAAAGAGGAAGTTGGAAATAGGAAGGTTTTGTATCTGTTAAGGAGGCATTGAAAATTCTAGACAAACATTGGGAAGTTTTGAAATGACACAGTGCTCTGACAATGTGGTTACAAGAAGAGAAAACACATTTTTATAAAAAGCATGGCATTAGCTTTTGCTGTATCGGAACAAGAAATTCAAAACAGAAGCACAATGAGAGACCTGGGCATCCTGGTACAAATCGGTCCTCTTTGAAGTTAACAGTGTTCCTAAAACTGCTTTGTACTCTAGGAGTAATTGGTTTTGTGATTTGTCCTAGAAGAGGAAGTGAAAGTTTAAATTTCATTAAATACAGACTATTCTGTGACTGTACTACCCCATATAGATAGGAAAAATGGGCTGTTTGTCATATAAGCTTTATTTGCTTTGAGGGAGAAATGATTCCATGACCTAAGATGATAAAAGAGTATCAAGAATTATGGTAGAATTGTGGATATCATTTTGTTTACAGATTCAGAAATACTTGGTGGGGCAGTCAAAATATTCATATTTATAAGTTCTTTGGTTCGAAGATTTGGTTTTAATCATGATTTAATCAGTTATGCCTGTCAGCAAATTGAATATCATATTTTTCTAACTTGGCTAAGGGAATTTTAAATTAAGCTTAAGTTCAAAATTAATATTTCAGAGAGTAGTTAGTCCTTTCTCTTGGGTTGGAGATTAAATTCATTAAACAGAAAAAAATAGTAAAAAACCGGTTATGATTTCAAATGAGGTTAATTTGAATATTCAATGTCAGTTTTAAAATGTGGCCTATTTAGCTATTGAAAAATGCCAAGACTTTTAAATGTATTAAAAATATGGAATATGGGGGCGCCTGGGTGGCTCAGTGGGTTAAGCCTCTGCCTTTGGCTCAGGTCATGATCTCAGGGTCCTGGGATGAAGCCCCACATCAGGCTCTCTGCTCAGCGGGGAGCCTGCTTCCCCCCTCTCTCTCTGCCTGCCTCTCTGCCTACTTGTGATCTCTGTCTGTCAAATAAATAAATAAAATCTTTAAAACAAAACAAAACAAAACATGGAATATGTACAATTACCTGAGTTCTTATATATAGTAAAAGGATAACTCTTTATATTCATTGGTTTTATTCTTAGTAACCATCCAGTTGTTTTAGATGTGGTATAATAATTTATAACCCATAACTCCATCAGTTAATATAATAGGACTTCAAAAAATATGTATCCCATAACTTTTCTATAAATGAAGTAAATACTAGGCCTCGTGGGTATATCAACTACTTTGCAAATCTGTTTATTTTCATGAGTAAAATAAAAATGTATTAAATGTACTACTGTATAATGAAGGTATTCACATGTTACTTCAAGCATTGGCTAGTAAAAGCATTACTTGTCCCTGTGAAGAAAAGAAAGGAAGGGGGGAAGCTGTAGATTAAAAGGGATTTAAGAGACCCAGTAACAATGACCTGTATGGATTTTGTTTAGATCTGGATTAGAACAAACTTTAAAAAAAATACTCTGATACAGTTGGGGAAATTTGAGCACTGATTGGTATTTGATGTTATAAATTATTATTAGTTAATTGTAGATATTATCATAATTGTCTTATGTTTAAAAAGTAAATTTGTACCTTAAAGAGATGGCATATAGAATTATCTGCAGATGAAGTGGTACGATGTCAGGAATTTGCTTCGGGATAATCCAGAGTGGTGGGCTAAGGGGTTAAGGGGTGGGTGGAGATATCAATGAAATACGGTTTGCTAGGAGTTCATAAGGGTGGGGGTCATTATGCTATTCTCAATAATTTTGCATTGGTTTGAGTTTTTTCGTAATAACAGATTTAGAAAACATACAGTGCAACAGCATTGACGATAACTGACAGCACTAAGTGACTCTGCCTTATCATCTGTTCAGAAGTAAAGACGGTGTAAGCAACACAAACGTACTTAGAAATGTATCTTATGTGTAAATCTTATATTTTGTTTCCCTTTAGAGCTGAAGCCATTTATTTGAATCTTGGATGATTAACACCTAAATGCTTAACTCTCAGAACTACTGCTCAAGAGTCCCACCACAGTCAGGATTAGATGATTCAAGTTACCACCGAGAAATTACTGTCTTGAGTTCTCCGGTAAGACGATAATAAATATTCTAAAGACTAAATAATGACTGTGCAGTCTAAAAAGATTTTTAAATGGTGGATGTGAGTGACTGACTTCTAGTATAATTTTTTAATCCTGACTCCTGTACTGGGAGTTGGAAGCTGTGATCATCAACCAAAGATCTTAGAAATATCAACAAGCAACAAGACTTCATGGCCTTTCCTCATAGATTTAGCTAGTGACGTGCACAGTCTTGTCACTGGAATGTCCCAGGAATGCTATGCTTTCCCCTTCCTGTATGTCTCAGGGTGGGTCCTTCCAAAGCTGATGCTTTGAAAAAGTTTGGCTTCCAGGATGTTCGTTAGGGATCAACACCTGGGATCAACACCTGCCAAGAGGGGAGGTTAGGAAGCAGATTAGGCAGAGGAAATCAAACCACAATGTCGGCTTAACAAAGCCTTGGCCAAGCCCACAGGAAGAACTGTAGTTGTGAGAGTTTCTTTCCCTTCCTAAATAAATAGTAAGCTCCTTGGGAGCAGAGACATATTTTCAGTGCCCTTGTACATTGCGCAGGCCATTGTAGAAGGTGCTCAGCAAACATCTGTGGAATGAGAGAAATCTGAGAAAAATCTTGTGACTTCTTCCGTAACACCTAATCCTTGCCTTTTCCTTCGCCAGTTGAAAGTGCAGTTGAGAAAGTGGGGTTCGTAGAGACACAGGCGGTTATCTTGTCTATCATGAACCAAGAAGGGAACTTGCCCTCCTTTATCAGCGTGTGTTATAAACCACTCTTTCTGTGCTCCATAAGATAAGGGAGACCTATAACGGGACCCCAAGAGAACCACAAACAGAAGTTGGAAAGAATATGTGATCCTAACTATTGAGAAGTAGAGGAAAAGACCCTGGAAGACAGAGCCATAGCTTCTCAGCATTTCAGACACACCGATTACGGTTCTAACCAGTTGTTTTTTTTCTGTATGTGTTGGGGGGGAATAGGCTGTTCAGATAGGAGTTTTTATCCTTTCATGCTCAGGGGTTAAGAGAACATCCATTTCTTAGGAGCATTTTTTGAAAGTCAGCATTGTTTTCTAGTAAGTACGGTCCTGCTTTAGGGTAAGAAATTTAAGTCTTTCATTTGATTTCCTAGTTTATCCTTCATTTTTACTGTAGGATTCCCTGAGACAGGATACACATTAATAAATCCTCTTAATTTTCCCTGAACCTTAATAATATATTGCTGCTTTACATGTAGAGAACCTTCAATTAATATCTTTTAAATGAATGAAAGAAAAAATAGTTGACTTCACAATGTGGTAGAAGAATAAGGATTAAACACGCAGCAATTTAGAACCAGAAATTCTGAAATTTTCTTTTTTTTAAGGATTTTTTTTCTTTTTTCTTTTTAGATTTTTTTAAAGATTTTTCTTTTAAGATTTTATTTATTTGCGATAGAACGAGAGAGAGAGAGCAAGCGAGCATGCAGCCAGGGGAAGTGGCAGAGGGGGAGGGAGAAGCAGGCTCTCTGCTGGGCAGGGCGCCCTATCTGGGGCTCGATCCCAGGGCCCAGAGGTCATGACCTGAGCCCAAGGCAGACGCTTAACCGACTGAGCCAGCCAGGTGCCCCTTTATATTGCAATTTTTCCTGATAGCTATATAAACTTTTATGCTTCATCTTTTAAAATAATGTAAATTATTTTCTTCATGTTGAGTATTAGAATGAGATTGTGCTCACTCACTGAATGAATCAGATTTTTAAAAATTATTATTAAAATGCATATCCTTCGAAGTTATAAATTTGATTACTTAGGAAGTTTATACCTTACGTGATCCTTCTGTTTATTTACTTCTTGCTCACTTTATACCCCCACCAGAGGGCAGGCAAAGAAAAGGAGAAAAGGAGATACCAATTTCAGTTCTCAAAGTCTTGTGTAGGCACCCTTCACTGACATATTTTGTCCGGCTTCTGGACTATAGTAAGGCAGTAGGATCAGCTGCTTTTGTTGTTATTTTCAAAATATTTAGTAGAATGCTCAGTTATTTGGAATTAAATTATGTAACGTTGATTACTGCGTTTATAGAACTAAATACTTACACTTTAAATTCTTCAATTTTGCATTCTTTAGACCCATGTATTTTTAAATTATCAATCCTTTTTGATAATTCACGCCGAAGTTTTCATTGCTACTATCGATAATCACCATTGACTGCAGTGAGTTCTTTTTGTGTTTAAAAGTACATTGGAAGGTTCGCAATACAGTATAAAGTTTTAAATTACTGCTTTTAATCTCCCATAAAACTTGATGTTTCTGAGGTCTCAGTGAGTTTTCAGAATGATAAGAATTATCTTTTGAGTACAAGTTACTGTTTTGCACTTCAGTTGTAAGTTTCTTTAAAAGTAAGACACGCCCCAAAGGAAAGTAAATTTGCCTTAACATTATCCCAGCTTAGATTTTCAAGTCTAAATGTTAAACCAAGTGGATGCTAGGCATTTTATAGTCTCCATATTGCTGTTAACACCCATTGTACACGTACGTGTACGGCTGTGTATGAACGAAGTGCGGTTTCATGGGCTAGAGCTGTTTGGTTTGTTATCAGTATGAACAGCAAATGTCTTAAAAATCAGCTTTGGAACAGCTGGTGGTTGACCTGCCGGCGTTCGGCACCACCTAAGTTCACGTGACGTTTCCTTGCTCTTTGACACAAATAGTGTACCAGACCTTCTCATCAGGAAGTTGGTGCAAACATCTTTCCATGTGCTTGTGGGTCTAGTAATGCAGAAGAACCTTAAAATGGATTTTTTAAAGAGAGTCGTTCCTCCCATTCTTCCGGGAGATGTGGTTTTGGATATTAGAGGTAGTTTTCCGGAAAGCTCTCCAAGATTACTTAAGATGAGACGTCTTAGTTGGCTTTCAACAGAGAAGATCGTAGATGAGAAAGATGGAATCCATGTCTGCCACAGTAATTATGACAGACCCCCACATCAGCGACTGGGTAAAGTAAAGATGCATTCTTTTCAATTCTTTAAAATATTTTAGGGGGCACCTGGGTGGCTCAGTGGGTTAATTCTCTGCCTTCGGCTCAGGTCATGATCCTAGCGTCCTGGGATCGAGCCCCACATCCGGCTCTCTGCTCAGCAGGGCTCCTGCTTCCTCCTCTCTCCCTGCCTGCCTCCCTGCCTACTTGTGATCTCTCTCTGTCAAATAAATAAATAAAATCTTTAAAATATTTTAGGAAAGTAAAATTATTTTTACAAGTATGAAGTCTAGTGAGCATACATCTTTATTTTGAAAATAAAGTATAAATAGTAAAAATGTTTATATAGTAGAGGTGTATTTGATCTAAATTTTTTTAGTATCAAATTTTTTTAGTATCAAAATTGTTTTGAGTTTGATGCCATAAATCAAGATTAAAGCCATTGATAAAAGAAAAAGTTTGGTGATCTTTGGAAAATATTTTGATGAACGAGTGTTATACTTAACTGAAAAAATGTTATTGGTACAACCTATGAGATATGCAAATGAAAATTAAGATACAAGTTTTATCTATCATTATAGAATCCACTTAAATTTTGTTTAAAAATATATCCCATTTTTACTATATATATATATATATATACACACACACACACACATATATATATATCCCATCTTTTGTTCTGAAGATAAATATTTGGGGTAAAATATCAAAAAAGTCACATCTTCGAATATAATTATTATTTTGTCATTGTGCCTTTGTTTCCTATAGTCTTGCAAAATTGAATATAATATCTTTTAAAGAATAAATATGGGCTCATATAAATTAATGTAATATTTAGTAGAAAGAGGAGAGTTTCTATAAACTCTCTGCAAGTGTGATACATATTTTTATAGTTGTTTTCTGTGCATATTTTAATATGCGCATACACATTTTTACTTATGGAATTTAATAATGAGATTTACTCTCCCAACTATTCTTATACTTGCCTTTTCATTTAATACAGCATAAATATGTCTCACTTAAAATGCTCTCCATTGTGTGGTTATAATACTATATTCAATCAGTGTCTTATTGATGCACATTTAGGATGATTTTAATTTTTAGTTATTAAAAATAGTTTTATAGTAAATATCCCTTGGTATATCACTTTATACTTTTGTGTGATTACTTCTCAGTAGAAATTTCTATCTTCATTTTTTAAAGATTTTATTTATTTATTTATTTGACAGAAAGAGAGAAAGAGAGAGCTCAAGTAGGCAGAGAGTCAGGCAGAGAGTGAGGAGGAAGCAGGCTTATTCCCCAAACAGAGAGCCCAGTGCGGGGCTCGATCCCAGGACCCTGTGATCATGATCGGAGTTGAAGTCAGAGTCTTTTTTTTTTTTTTTTTTAAAGATTTTATTTATTCATTTGACGGACAGAGATCACAAGTAGGCAGAGAGGCAGGCAGAGAGAGAGAGGAGGAAGCAGGCTCCCTGCGGAGCAGAGAGCTGGATGCGGGGCTCGATCCCAGGACCCTGGGATCGTGACCTGAGCTGAAGGCAGAGGCTTTAACCCACTGAGCCACCCAGGTGCCCCCGAAGTCAGAGTTTTAACCCAGTGAGCCACTCAGGCACCCCTCTATCTGTATTTTAAGTTTTGACAGACAATGCCAAGTAACCTTTCAAAAATTTCTCCATGTAAGCTTCCCAGGGCAGGTCATTTCCCTATTTTTTTTTTTTTTTTTTGTATTCTCCTTAACACTATTTCTTGTCAGTTTAAAACAGAGGGTGATATTTCTGAGAATCCATATATTCTGTTTTAAAAATATCCATTTTTAAAAGAAAGGAGGAGGAGCTTTTAAGTTTTAAGAAAAAATATATGTTGGCGTTTACAGTGTACTGGTAAGAAGTCACTTAATTGGGTGGATGAAGCGGAGGTAAGACCACTGATGGGTTAGTGTGTCTTAATTTAAATTAAATTAATTTAAATTAAAATCTGTAAGTTGTTCAGCCCCTAGTTCTGTGTTCAGCAGTGTATGTGTATGTGAAGCACATTAATATATTTATATGTGTAGTTATTTAAGTTATTAGAAATTTACCCTTCCTTTAACTTTCCCTCTTGAACCATTTGATTTTTCTTTACTGTGCCGTGAACAGTACGGTTAGACTTGATGCTGAAATAGAATGTGCCATGCCCATTAGTTTAATATGACTCTTTTTTTAGTTTAAAGACTGTCTTACACACTTATGAACAAAGCACACATATTATGAAGTGTGATCATTAGAGGCACCTAGGCAGCTCAGTCGGTTAAACGTCTGAGTCTTGATGTCAGCTCAGGTCATGATCTCAGAGACCAGAGATCAGGCCCTACATCAGGCTCTGTGCTGAGCATGGAGCCTGCTGAGATCCTCTTTCCCTTTCCCTCGGCCCCTCCCCACCACTTGTGCCCGATGCTCTCACTCTCAAAAAAAAAAAAAGGTGTAACAGTCAGATTTGTAATTTATGTGAATTTGCAAATAAACACTCAAGTTAATGATTAAGAATTTTCTGTAGTATCTTTTTTTTTTAAAGATTTTATTTATTTATTTGACAGACAGAGATCACAAGTAGGCAGAGAAGCAGGCTGAGAGAGAGGGGGAAGCAGTCTCCCCGCTGAGCAGAGAGCCCGATGCAGGGCTCGATCCCAGGACCCTGAGATCATGACCTGAGCCGAAGGCAGAGGCTTAACCCACTGAGCCACCCAGGCGCCCCTCTGTACTATCTTTTTACCAATCATGGTCAAAGCGAAGCAGAATCATGGAGTACTGAAGAATCTGTTGTCTGAAAATTCAGGGGCTGCAAGTTCTTTGCAGAACTCTTGCTTGGTTTTTCTCTTCAAGAATAAAATTCAGCTTCATTGAGTGACTTGAAATTAATTGACAGGACTTCTTTGGCAATTTCTGCACAGGGACTTGGTCTTAAAATGTTTGATTCTTAAATTTAAATTTACTGATCAGTTCCTTTTCTTGCATCTCAAGATTTGATAATAAATTTATATCGTACATAAGAATAAGACACACATGCTGGCGATTCGCAGACCTGGACCCCTGGGGCTAATAATACATTATGTGTTAATAAAAAAATAAAAAAAAAAGAATAAGACACACATGATTCACAGCAATGTGCAAATAGGTTGGTTGGAACTCAGCTTGAGTGCATTTTATTTCCTGTTTACTGGTGGTTCTGGGATAGAGATAATGCAGTAGTTTAGCCAGAAGTCATGCAAATATGACTGTTCTGCAAATATGACTGGGTACATAGTTCTTCTAAGGGGTGTTACAGTTTCGTTCGTGCAGTCAAAGGAGAAATCAAGACTATGAAAAGATTTCATATCACTAATGCCAAGAACAAACTATGCTTTTACAGAGAAACTAGTGTGACATCTCATAGCTTTGTACTTGGATCAGTTGCCAGCTTGTTTACTTGCTAATTCAAAGTGGAAGGTGTGATTTCTAAGGGATGTTAGACAAGGTTGTAATATGGATAGATAACACTATACTTTTGTGAGAGAATCAATTGAGAATAAGCTAGTCTGCAATATATAGAAATTTACTTGCTACTTGTAACTCCAGAAGTGTTATAGATGCGTAGGGTTTCCTTAACAAAAATTTGTGTAGAATTTCGAGGTATTTCCAGGATTGACATTTTGAACGTTTTTCTTTGCTTTTGATCAACTTTTTCATTTTCCCTCCTAAATATTAAGTTAAGCTAATATTTTAAGAATTTTGTAGAAATTCTCAAACAACTCACTGGCTTTGCCGGAAATCCTTTGTTTCTCTGTAAAACATCTAAACAGATGCCTGTGGTACACTGCACACTGTCCAAAGCCTTTCCCACCATTTTTGCACCCAACGGTTCAGTTGTGTGGGCTTACCAAGAGTTGGCTGTGTTTTAAGCTAAACCTGTTTATGCCAATTATGCTTGTAATTGCGATCCTGTAACTTAATTAGGTATTACGTAATTCAGTGAAGTATGAGACTGAAAAGAAGGGATTGTTTTGGTATAAACAAGGTTGACTGGTTGGGTGAGACTCCATGAATGTCAATTCCTGAAAAAAATAGTGTTTGAATTACAGGTTGGTCAGAGAAGTGTATAAGATTGGAAGCGTTTTTTTCCTCAGATACTTTCAACTTCCCTTTCCACTTTGAAGAAATTGAAATTGGAAATCATAGGCAATGTATATGGGTTGGACTTTAGGCAAGGCGGACAATGCTGTGATCAGCAAATTCACCTTAAGGACTTCGCACTATATCAAATGCTAGGGAATAAATTATGGATTTTATATTTTAAGTTAAAATAAAACTTTTAGTGGACCTATTGATCTTTGTTTCCCCTGATTCCAGCTTTAATGGAGCTTTTTGATTAGATGATTAGCTAACAGTTGTAATTTATAGTAAAGGAACTCTGCTGTATATAGTTCTGTAAAGTTGCGATTTTGTTAAAGAAGTAAATCATTTCTGTCCCAACTTCTTTAATGGAAAAAAAAAAGGAATCAAGTTGTTCATGGTATGTAATCTTATTCATAACGTGCTTAACTAGCCATATATTTTTGGTGTAGAGTACAAATCATGTGATCAAAGACTGATTTCACTGATAAATATTGGTAGAATTGGCATAAATGATATCTATCTTCAGGCATAAAAGTTGGTGGGGAGAAGATGCCCTTCACTGATTCAGAATATACCACAATGTTGTCCAACCACTAAAGAACAGTGACTATTAGGCACGGTCATGAGTCAGATCCTAAGAATCAGGCAGTGTGTTTCCCCAGGCTTCCGTTGTGACACATGCAAAGCCCTTCCATCTCCAAGACTGGGTTATTTTTATTCTGATGGAATCAACCTTTATTTTGTTGTTGTTCATTCTGTTTGGAGGCATGAATAAGTGAGTGTAAATATGTTATAAGATTGATTTTTTAATTCACCAGGAACAGAGATGATTGAATGGAACTGAGTATATATCAACATTAAGGATGGAAGAAACTTTTGAGCACCTTCTGTATTCTGGGCACTGTTTTCTTGTTTTGTTTTACCAATAGCTTGATTTTGTCTGCCTATTTAGTGCATACCCCAGGTAGAAAGGAAGTTGAACATAAACCCTACCTAGTGATGTGTTCCAGGACATGGAACATAATAGTTGTTCAATAAATGACTAGTTGAATGAGAAAATGTTCTCTTAAGTCCTCCTGCAAACCTTGTGAGATAGGTTGTTATACGAAGTTTTAAAACTTCAGAGAGGCTTAAGCAAATTATTTGAGGACTTTTAGTTCCTAAGTTGTAGCCCTTGCTTTTTTTTTCTTTTTTTTTTTAAGATTTATTTATTTATTTATTTATTTGACAAACAGAGATCACAAGTAGACAGAGAGGCAGTCAGAGAGAGGAGGAAGCAGGTTCCCCACTGAGCAGAGAGCCTGATGTGGGGCTCGATCCCAGGACCCTGGGATCATGACCTGACCCAAAGGCAGAGGCTTTAACCCACTGAGCCACCCAGGCGCCCCAGCCCTTGCTTTAAAGTCAAGCATTTGTTCTTTGTACTCCATCTCGCTGCAGTGTTTGAGGTTTTCAAATCTTTATTTATAAAGTATCTTTTTATTTTTATTTACTTATTTATTTTTTTAAAGATTTTGTTTATTTATTTGACAGAGATCACAAGTAGGCAGTGGAGGAGGGAAAGGGGGCAGAGAAAGGGGGGAGCAGAGAAAGAGGGGAGCAGACTCCCTGCTGAGCAGAGAGCCCAATGCAGGACTCGATCCCAGGACCCTGGGATCATGACCTGAGTTGAAGGCAGAGGCTTTAACCCACTGAGCCACCCAGGTGCCCCTAAAGTATTTTTTTTTTAAAGAGTAGGGCATCTGTCAAGTTTAATTTTGCCATAAAGTGCATATCCTTTTTTCCCCAGTGATTTCATTTTAATTAAGAGCTATATTTCAATAGGAAAACACTTTAATTTCAATATAAAGCATTACTGTTTGAGGCCCTGTGTTTCACTTTAATGAGTAGTTGATAATTATTTTTATAACACTCTGGTTACATAAACTGATGAAGTGAATAGCCGTTTCACGTGACTTTTACAAAAACAATTCAGAGGCATGCATTGGGATGCCATTCCATTTCATTACAAAGCATTAATGACTCCATGGGATGGAAAATAAACTTTTAAATGGTACTGGTATACCTCTCTTGAGGTACTCAGCACGGCTCACTAGCAGGGACAGAGAAGAATGTAGCATTTAGTATAAAATTTCAAATGCCTCTTGTTTGCGTTTTATTTATTTATCTTTTTTTTTTTTAAGATTTTATTTATTTGTCAGAGAGAGCACAAGCCAGGGTGAGGTGGGGAGGAGTAATCAGAGGGAGAAGCAGGCTCCCCACTGAGCAGGAGCCCGATGTAGGGCTCCATCCCAGGACCTTGGGATCATGACCTGAGCCGAAAGCAGATGCTTCATGGACTGAGTCACCCAAGCTCCCCTCTTGGCTGAATTTGAAGGCTGCTATCTATATATGGCTAGTAAAGAAAAGGGGTTGCTGTTTTTATCTGGATTTCCTTAATAAGGGATCTTTCCAGTTTTGTTTTTGCAGAACTGTTGATCTTGGTGGTCAGGTTTTGTTATCTCCAGAACAGCTCATTTGTCTGATACGACCTATATTGGCTAGAGGACTAGTATGGCAGGCCAGTTTCTTGTTAGACGGGAATGGAATGGGTAAAGAGCCCTTGAAGTCTTCCTCAGAGACTGGACCATTAGTAGGGAGTTTAGAGGAGGTCCTGGGAGAACACAGGTATGAGATTTTCTTCTGGCACTTCTGCCTGTAGACAGAACAGACCTAAGGAGATGGGAGAATCGTTTGGAATTCAAGTGTGGTAAGAAGGATGGTGGGCAAGGCAATGTCTGAGAGGAACCTGAGCTCCAAATGATAATCTGTCTGCTCTGGGATTTCTGGCCTCACCCGCATGATAACTTGCTGTAAATATGTGAAGGAGCTCAGGAGTTTTTCTTGCTTATACAAGTGGAATTGGAAGCATTGGGGCTTTCATAGTGTCATGAAATCAAGCAGCGTCCCTGACTTCAGAGAGACTTGGGAGCACTTCCCAGGCTGTAATCATCAGAGGGCATAGAAGCCTTATTGGGTATTCTGTTCGTGCCTTTTCCATCTCTGCGAGAATTCCCATGGACGAGCTATCGGGAAGACCCCCAACAGCGACAGCAAAGGGGCTGTGGGGTACCATGAAAGGAGCAGAATGGGCTTTGATCTAGATGGAGCTGAGCTGGTGCAGTGACCGGCTACGTGTCCTTGAACGGGATACTTCAACTCTCTCGGCCAGTTAACCTCACCTCTCAGTTTGAATGATAGCTTCTTTTGTAGCATTGTTTTTGAGATGATAAAAAATGGCAGCAGAATCGACACATGGTTTAATACACGGTGACTTTCGTTATTTACAAAAAGTTTTGGAGTTTTGACCTGGAGGTAGATGAATCATGTCTAACTAGCATTTATGCCTGGATCACTGCGTACTAGGAAACACTCTAGGAATTTGGATCTAGGTCTTTTATTGTGCCTAATTCCAAAGCTTTAGCCTGTGATTTATGGCGACGTGACAGTTCACAGGAGCTGGAACAGCAGCACTTTTTCTTGTGCTCCCTTTGTCAACAGCGTGTGCTCCGCCAGATAACCACCGCCAATGATTGCACGATGCAGATACAGAGGTTTCTGGAAGTTAGGACAGCAACGTGACCTTGTACTTCCTTGTGGTTGGGTGGTATTTTTTTAAAAAATTATTTATTTATTTTTAAAGATTTTATTTATTTGTCAGAGAGAGCGAGAGCACGCACAAGCAGGGGGAATAGCAGAAGGAGAGGGAGAAGCAGGCTCCCTGCTGAGCAGGGAGTCCAACGTGGGCCTTTGTCCCGTCCTGAGATCAGGACCTGAGCTGACAGCAGATGCTTAACTGACTGAGCCACCCAGGTGCCCCTCTCTTGGTTGTTTTTGTTTGTTTGTTTGCTTTTTGTTTTTTAAAGATTTTATTTATTTGTCAGAGAAAGAGAATGAGAGCACGAGCAGAGGAGCAGCGGAGGGAGAGGGAGAAGCAAGCTCCCTGCTAAGCAAGAAGCTCCATGTGGGACTCAGTGAGCTGAAGGCAGACACTTAACTGACTGAGCCACCCAGGTGCCCCTCTCTTGGTTGTTTTTAAAGTGAGCCTAACACTTCTTAAGAAAGATCATTTTAGACCGTCTCCTCAAGTGACTTGCATGTTTATTTTTTTTTAAGTTGGTACAGTTAAATATGGTTTCGGTTAGGGTCAGAGTTTTACTTCCTTGGCCTTTAGAAAGGACTTGCAAGAAGCTTAACGGAAGTAAAGATGCATCTGTCTCACTTTTTTTTTTTTTTTTTAAAGATTTTATTTGTTTATTTGAAAGAGAGAGATCACAAGTAGGCAGAGAGACAGACAGAAAGAGAAGGGCAAGGGGTGGGGGAAGCAGGCTCCCTGCTGAGCAGAGAGCCCAATGTGGAACTTGATCCCAGGCTTCTGGGATCATGACCTGAGCTGAAGGCAGAGGCTTGACCCACTGAGCCACCCAGGCGCTCCTCTGTCTCACTTTTTAAGGGGCCTGGAATAGCTTCCCCTCTCTCCCCATTTACTGGGCTGTTTCCTAATCACAGAATTGATACGGACCCAGTATGTACTGGTATAATGATAGTAGTTGTTAAAATATTACAATTCCTCCTCTTAGTTGAAGGTATTATATCTAGGATAAAATAGTTGAAACAGAGTAGATAAGAAAAATATATAACTGGAGCACCTGGGTGGCTCAGTGGATTAAGCCTCTGCCTTCGGCTCAGGTCATGATCTCAGGGTCCTGAGACTGAGCCCTACATTGGGCTCCCTGCTCAGCCGGGAGCCTGCTTCCCCCTCCCACCCCCGCCTACTTGTGACCTCTCTCTCTGTCAAGTCAATAAATAAAATCTTTAAAAGAAAAATATATAACTAAATAGGGGCGCCTGAGTGGCTCAGTCTGTTGGGCTCAGTCGGTTGACCTGCCTTCAGCTCAGGTCAGGATCCTGGGGTCCTGGGATCGAGTCCTGTATAGGGCTCTGTGCTCAGCAGGAAGCCTGCTTCTCCCTCTCCTGCTCCCCCGCGTGTGCTGTCAAATAGATAAAATCTTTTAAAAAAAGAAGGAAAAATATATAACTAAATACTAGAGGAAATATGCTGAAATAATAAAGGCATAGAAAGGTGAATAATATGATACATAATATCTGTATCAGAAGACATTAAGGAAACAGTGAAGATGAGGTTAAAAACAAAGGCAGTAAAAGTAGGTACAGATGACTAAAGCTGAATGTAAGTTTAAAATGTAACTAAAGGAATATACTGGAAAAGTTAAACAAAAAATAAAGTGTGCTGTAAAAGGAGTTCAGGAAGCAGCAAACAGGCCAAGGGTTAACTCCACCCACATACAAGCAGGAGCCTTTGGATTGAGACAGCCTCGGGCTCAGCTTCCAGTCCTGACCACCCCCAGGAGCTGCAGCTCTGCAGGCGGGGGTGGGGGGGTGGACAGGGGACAGAACAAGGCGGGGGTGGGGGGGTGGGGGGGAGCAAGACACACTATTGAGGTCTCTGCGTCTGTGTCCTTTTCCTTGGCTTCCAGTCTTTTCCTGACCCTCAACCTCAGTTAATTATTCTTCGTGACAGGAATGTAACTCCTAGTCCATGAGCTTCTGTTACTCCATTAATGTAAAAGTATTGTTTCTTGTCACCCGATGGTGAGTTTTTTGTGATCAGAGTTGATCTTATTTCTGTGGGGAGCCCCAGCTCTTAGCCTGATGTCAGGTGCTTAGGAAACAGTTAGTAAATGTTGGCTGGGTTTTTGAGGCCTCTCTCCTTTGGTTCTTGTCCTCTGTGTCTCAGAGCAAGTTTTTACTTGTTCCTGGGAGCTGCTGTCAGTTGCCATAATTAGGCTTCTTCAAAGTCGTCTAGTACGTCGCTCAGTAGGCCGTGGTTGCTGAGGCAGAACTAACCTTCCAGTCGCTTCACAACGAAAACAAACAAACCAGAGACCCCAAACAAAATCCTCAAAGCGTGCAGACAGTGATCTAGAACATAGGTCAGCAAACCTTCTTGACTTCCTGGAGCGAAGGGGCCAGATGATATGCAGATAATGGGCGGGGCTGTGTTCCAGTAAAACTCTGTACAGCCACAGCCGATGAAGCAGCTCTGGCCTGTGGGCGGAAGTGTTCAGAGCCCTAAACTAGATATGGAAAGGAGTCTAGCTGAGGTCAGAGGGGTCCCTGCGGGTAACTTACTTGGAAGCAGAGAATGGAAGGGATCCATCAGAAGAAGGCATCTAGTGTTATACTTACTCGTATTTTCTACAGCCCCCTGAATAGTGCTTTATCCTTAGCAGGTGTTCAATAAATATTTGTTGATTGAGTTCGGGATCCTGCTCTGTTGCTTGTGCTCCCTGGCCTTCAGTTGTTTCATCTAAAACTTAATGGATTATGTTATGTGATCTTTAAAGTCTCTCCAGTTAGGAAAAAGAAAAAAAAATCTGTGACTCACCAACTGTTTGTGGAAGGCCATATGGTTTATTCTTTAAAGATAATAATTGTTGGCTTTATTACATTTCCTGTATGCCCTTAGTGCCCTCCTGAGTTCTGGAATGGTCGCTTTTATCAATCGTTTGGTTTATAGTCTTTCCACATTGGAGCTCACTGTCCATGAAACTCTGACTGTACCTTCCACCCTTCTCTCTCACTCCATCCGACCACGTATATGAACAGAATACACACTCTGTCTGTTTTAATCATCGAATTTATTAACCCTACTCATTTTTCTTTGTTATTTAAAAGAATAAAGTAGCTATAAAGGTAAGTAGATAATCTCAGGTGATTCTTTGTAGAAAGACGGCAATTAAGATGAGGATCAGGGGGCACCTGGGTGGCTCAGTGGGTTAAAGCCTCTGCCTTCGGCTCAGGTCATGATCCCAGGGTCCTGGGATCGAGCCCCACATCGGGCTCTCTGCTCCACAGGGAGCCTGCTTCCTCCTCTCTCTCTGCCTGCCTCTCTGCCTAGTTGTGATTTCTCTCTGTCAAATAAATAAAATAAGAAAAAAAAAAAAAAAAAAGATGAGGATCAGTCTTGTGGCTTGAAATTATATTTTTCTAAATTTTGTATCAGCAAAGTGAACATAGCGTCATTTGATTTATTCATTTAAATTGTTAAAGAGAAACAATCCAAAATTAACTTAATTATTACAGATATAAATTATAGTCACCTTAACTAAATTCTAAATTCTTTTTCTTAGATTTTTAAAAAAAGATTTTATTTACTTATTTATTTATTTGTCAGAGAGAGAGAGAGAGCACACACACAAGCAGGCAGAGAGGCAGGCAGAGGCAGAGAGAGAAGCAGGCTCCCTGCTGAGCAAGGAGCCCAAGGCAGGACTTGATCCCTGCACCCTGGGATCATGACCCGAGCCAAAGGCAGGGGCTAACTGACTGAGCCACGCAGGCGTCCCTTTTTCTTAGATTTTTGATAGCTTTTTAAAGTATGATTTATGACTAGGTAAGCTGTGTGATGATTTTTTATACTATTCTCAAGAAGTGTAAGCCAGGGGGTCCCTGGGTGGCTCAGTGGGTTAAGCCTCTGCCTTCATTCAGCTCAGGTCATGGTCTCAAGGATCTAGGATCGAGCCCTGCATCGGGCTCTCTGCTCAGCAGGAAGCCTGCTTCCTCCCATCTCTCTGCCTGCCTCTCTGCCTACTTGTGATCTCAACCTCTCTCTCTGTCAAATAAATAAATAAAATCTTAAAAAAAAAAAGTGTAAGCCAGTATATAATTCTAGTCTACTTGATAAAGAAACTTAAAAAAAAAAAAAAAACAAAAACCCAAAACTCTGAAAAGTTCTTTGTAAGGAATACAGGAAATTTTTTAGGCCTCTGAAATTTTCTAATCTCTATTCCTTTTTTTTTTTTTTTTTTTTAAGTAGGCTCTGCACCCTCCATGGAGCCCAGTGCGGGGCTTGAACTCACAACCTGGAGATCAAGACCTGAGCTTAGATCAAAAGTTGGATGATTCTTTCTTTCTTTCTTCCTTTTTCTTTCTTTTTTTTTTAAAGGTTTTTATTTATTTGACAGAGAGAGACACAGCAAGAGAGGGAACACAAGCAGGGGGAGGAGGAGAGGGAGAAGCAGGCTTTCCTCTGAGTAGGGCACCCGATGCAGGGCTCGAACCCAGGACCCTGGGATCATGACCCTAGCTGAAGGCAGGCATTTAACAGCGGAGCCACCCAGGTGCCCTAAGAGTCTGATGTTTAACCGACTGAGCCACCCAGGTGCCCCTTCCAGTCTCTGTTTTTTTAAATGAGTATAGTTGTGTGCTAAAAATGGCATAAACAAGATAATAGTATTTTTTAAAATAAAAATGATAGTATATTTTAAAGTAGCTCTTCTTAAACTTTAATGTGCTTGAGAATGACCTAGGGAATTTATACAATTGTGGGTTCTGCTTTACTGGGTTTAGAGTCAGGCTTTAAAGAATATTAAGATTATGAAAGCAGGTTTTTCCAAGTTCCTTTTCATACAATTTATGGTAAGGTGACCTGTGCGTAAATATTTTTCTGTGTTTTGGGCTTGCCTGTCTAATTCTGCTGGACAGGATCGTCATCTTTTCTTCCTACCCCTACTGGTATTGCGCTTGCTACATGTGGTTTTTGTCTGTCGATTTGGTTTCCTATGCAGTTTATTGGCATTTTCTTTCCTCTTCTGGTTTCGACCCTTCTACTTGACAGCAGTCTTGCTGACTCACCCCTCTGTTGTGAGATGAAGAATGGTATCAAAGGTGGCTTTAATGATAAAAAGTTCTAGTTGATTGAAAACTTACATGCTCCTGGCAGTGCAGAAACAACCCAGAAGGGCTAGTGTTGGCAGGAAATAGTGAGCCTGTACTTGGTAATGGGTGGTTTGTGGGTACAGTGACCGCAGGTCTCTGTAGACCCTGGCTATGTTGTGGTTTAGTCTCTGCTCTGGCATGTCATTAATAGGGCCTACTTTTGTGCTCAAAAAAGTCCGGCTTTGGTCATTTTGTGTTCACCATGTTCATAGCTTATAGAATTTTATCTATCCTTTACCAGTAGGGTTGGCTGATTATAATGCATATAATAATACCCTTTTATTTCCAATACATCTGAATAATATATATTGATGACAGTGACAGTATCTTAGTACTAACAATTCTGTTTTTTGGGGGGTAGTGAATATATGTTACATGTATTGTAATAAAAGTACAAATCTGATAACGAGTAGCCTTTTGAATGGAAATTTTAATTTTTAATTTTTTAAAAGATTTTATTTATTTATTAGACAGAGAGAGATCACAAGTAGGCAGGAAGGCAGACAGAGAGAGAGAGGAGGAAGCAGGTTCCCCGCTGAGCAGAGAGCCCAATGCGGGACTCAATCCCAGGACCCTGAGATCATGACCTGAGCCGGAGGCAGTGGCTTAACCCACTGAGCCACCCAGGCACCCTATTTTTATTTTTTAAATTACTTTTTAAAGTTCTGTTTATTTCAGGCAATCTCTGTTCCCAACACAGGGCTCAGATTCAAGACCTGGAGTTCAAGAGTTGCATACTGTTCCAACTGAGCCAGATAGGCACCCCTAGAAAATTTTAAATCTGGGTTTTTATTAACAGTGTCTTCAAAATTTTTTCAGGCAGTTGAAAACAATTTCTGATGTCCAGATAAGGATCTCAAGAATTAATTTTAAATCTATTCATAAACATTTTTTTCATTCAAGAAATAATAATATCTTAGCACTGAGCCAAACAATAGCAAGTTGGTATGGTTTGTGAAGGCAAGAAAGAAAGTATGATTACAGGGTCTGGGCGGTTTCATTTTAAGCAGAGGAAGCAATTTTTTAAAATATGTGAAATATATAAAAATAGCTTAAACTTTAAAAGCTAGGAACAAGTTGGTCTATTAATAAATGCCCTGTGTCGGGAAGGTAACAGTAATTGTACCTTACAGCATACAAAAGTAATATAATCGCTGCATAGGTAACCACTCCCAAAATTATAGAGGGTGGTTAAAAATGCTTCTTTACAGATTTTATGCTGCTAATTTGTGAATATATTGATGCCTTGGCCCAATCTGTGACATTTGCGTAAAACTTATCTTTATTAGAAATCCTTTTATAGCTATAACTATTACTTCAGAAACTTGATTTACATTTCTAGAATAAGCAGTTAATGTGGATGTAACCTGAAACCTTACTACCCAGAAACAGATGGAATTCTGGTCCATTGTGGGAGCAGGTTCCCTTCACTCCTGACTTTATTTTGTTGGTTCATTCACAGTGCTGTATTTGAATTATTGTCTCTCTTGCACTCGCTCTTTTTTGTTTGTTGGGTTGGTTTCATTTGGTTTTATTTCTCTTGAGCGGAATCCATTAATTTCTGGTTATTGTTGGCTAGGGAGTACTTGAAAATAATGAATTCGTTTTTTCCCCCGCTCATCAGCAGAGAAGATAGGCAAGAGAGCTTGTGGGGTCTGTCTACTTGTCTTCATCTCTGTACCCTCCTTCTTACCTATAGTCCTGACATCTCCTCTGTACTTTCAAATCAGTGTAGTCCATACTCTTGCTGTGACCTACGTCTGGCTTTTCCATGTTCCATGCACAGTCCACGGACTCACCTAAACCTAGGGTTCAATCTTGACTATTTGAGCTTTTTTTTTTTTCCCTCTCCTATCGGTCACCAAATATATCAAGAAGTATCTAGTAGGAAAAATTGGAATCTCTCTTATTCCCGTCTTTATTGCTTTTTTCCTAATTACTGTAAGCATGCTATGTATTTTTTTAGTCTTTTCTTTCCCCTCAGCAACGTATGCTCGGGAGAACCTCCATTGTGTTCTCCTGAAGCCCATTCCCCACCTAATCATCAATGGATCTGTCTCTCCTTGTTTCTGCTCAGAACTCTTCTCCAGTATCCAGCCTATGATTTCAATATTTCTTGGAGCCCTCCAGATATCTCAGGGGGTCTTTTCAGATTTTCTTAGGTAAGTGAAAGGAAAAAAGTGGGCATGACGCTGGTACCCTAATCCTTGGTCAGCCAGAGTTACTTTGACTTTTTTTTTTTAAGATTTTCTTTATTTATTTGAGAGAGAGAAAGGGAGAATAAGAGAGAATGAGAGAGAGAGCATGAGAAGAGGGAGGGCCCAAGGGAGAAGCAGACTCTCCCTGCAGAGAGCCCGATGGGGGGCTCGATCTCAGGACCCTGGGATCATGACCTGAGCCGAGGGTGGACACTTAACCCACTGAGCCACCCAGGCACCCCGGACTTACTTTGATTTTAATCTGTTTTTCTTTTTGGGTTTAAGCATAAAGATTCATTCTTTAGGAGGTACATGCCAGACAGATTTGAGAGTTGCTGTTGTCCCCTCAGAGTGGCCATCTCTGATCACACTAACTCAGTAGGGCCTCATCTGGTTTTTCATGTCAGGAGACCCACTTTATTACCTTCATAGCCCTTGGTCACAATTTGTAATTGTATATTTGCATGTTTGTATGTGGGGACTTCCTCCCCCACCCCCAAACTCCTAATCTGTACCACTGTACCCTAGCCTTCCCAAGGGCACACAGGTCTGTTTTATTTAGCACTTGGCAGGGTGTTTCCAGTGTTCAGACAACTTACATCTAATATAATGGGTAACATGGTTGGGCTTAAATGTATCTTGTTCTTATTTTCTATTTGTCCCATCTGTTTTGTTTTTACCCCCTCTTTTTTGCCTTCTTTTGAACTAATTGTGTATTTTTTAGTTGTAAGTCTACTATAGGCTTTTTAAAAAACTCTTTTTTTTTTTTTTTTTAAGCTAGTTGCTCCAGAGTTTACAAAATGAATTTTGGCTTATCACAGTCTACTTTCAAATAATAACAACATTTAATGTATAATGTAAGATCCTAAACTCTTCTATTTCTCTCCTCTATTCTTTGTACTGTCATAGTCAGATTTTTTATTTTTACATATTATAACCCTGACAGTATGTTAACCACTTCTGCTTTAAGCTGTCAATTAACTTAAAGAAATTTAAAATGAGAGATAAAGGGTCTCTTTACCTGCAAATGTACCATTTCTGGCATTCTTCCTTAATGGTGTGAATTCAAGTGTTCATTTCAATATGATCTTGTTTCTGCCTGAAGAACTTTCTTTAACATTTTTTGTATGCAGATCTGTTCGTGACAATTCTTTCAGCTTTTTTCTGTGTTAGGAAGTTTTACTTATATCTTTGCAAGCTGTTTTCACTAGATATAGAATTATAGGTCATCCGTTTTAAGCTGTAAGCTTTTCAGCGATATCATTATGGGTGAAATGTTACCAACCAGAGAAACTCATTAGAGACTCAGTGCCCAGGACAGAGCCTTGTTAGTTTCAGACGAAACATCTGTGTTGGTTTTTATCTTTTTCCTTGTGTGTAAATTATTTTCTTTGACTTTTTTAGGTTTTCTCTTTGTCATTGGTTATTGGCAGTTTGCGGTGTGCCTTGGCATCGGTTTTTGTTGTTGTTGTTGTTTGTTTTTGTCTTTGTATATTTGTTCTTGCTTGAGGTTTGATGACAGTTTGGGATTTGTGGGTTTGTAGGCTTCCTCAATTTTTTAAAGTTTTTATTATTTCTTCAAAGAGTATTTTCTGTTCATTCCTCTCTGATTCCAATTACACATACATTGTACTGTTTGATGTTGCTCCAAAGGTCACTGAGGCTTTAAGCTTTCTTTCTTTTTTTTAATTTTTTTAATTTTGATATCTGTACTTCAGTTTGGAGCTACTGTTTCCATTTCTCCAAATTTACTGACTTTTTTCTTCCCCCAAATCTAATCTTTTGTTGGTCCCATCTAGTGAATTTATTGTTAAGGACAGCATGTATTTTTTTTTAATCTTTCAAAGTTCTGTTGGAGTCTGCTTCTTATATCTTCTGTTTTCTCTTCGTGAGTTCGTCAGTCTCGTATTTTCTCTTCATTGTGTTTATTTTTTTCCTTTAAGTCCTTGAGCCTACTTATAATAGCTTCTTAAAGAGCACATATGCTGATTCCATCATTTCGATCATTTCTAGATTTCTGTTGACTGATTTTATGGGTCATATTCTCTTAACATCTTGACAGATAATTTAAGAGTGATTTTGAAGTTTTTAAATTATAATTTTTTCTTGGATGCTGGACATTGTAAACTTGATGTTGTTGAGAGCTAGATTTTGTTATATTCTTTTAAAGAGTTATTTGTTTTGGAAGGCAGTTCTTGCAGATAGCTGAATCCTTTGAGGCCTCTTGGATCCTTTGAAGCCATGTTAAGGAGGGCTTAAAGTTGTCTTTAGCCCATTACATTTCTGAAGTATCTACAGAAAGCCCTGGCTATTCAACTATTATAGTTTCTTAGGCTTTTCTTATTTTTGATTGCCCTGATAATGCTGAGGAGTATTGGTCTGGCAATTTGTACACTCTTCAGTTTAGGTCTGTGTAATTTTTTTTTTTTTCATAGTTAGACAGAGGTGATGGCTTTTTAGTAGGAAGAACACAGAGGTAAAATGCCATTTTCATCATAATCATCAAGAGCATGTACTCTTATCACAGATGATGTTAACCTTGATCTCCTGGCTGAGATAGGTTTCTCTAACAATAAAATTACTCTTTTCTTCCTGCTGTCTATATTGTACCTTTGGAAGGAAGCCACCAAGTATATAGCTTACGCTTTTAAGGGTTGAGAGTAAGGCTCCTTTTTCTTGAGAGTGAATTATCTACATAAATTATTTGGAATTCTTCTAAATATGTCTCAGAGGTCCATGAAACCATTCTCAGAGTTAAGGATCTACTCAAAGGACTCACAGGGCACAGCATGTAGTTGTACTCACAGCTATGATTTATTATAACATAAGGGTACTACACAAAATTAGCAAATAAAAAGGCATGCGGGGCAAAATCCAGGGGAAACCAGGTGCCAGCTTCCAGAATTTCTTCCAGTAGCATTAGAGAGGAGGGAGTTGATTTCCCAGCAGTGAGCTGTGACATCCAGGTGACATGTTACCAGTCAGAGAAATTCATTAGAGACTCAGCGCCCAGGATTTTTATTGGAGCTGGTCACACAGGCATCCCCTGCATGGCACATCCCCAAGTTTCAGACTCTGAGTGACAGCAGATGTCTAGCATAAACCATACTGTTCGTACCAACAGTTTAGGCTTAGTGAGCCATGCTTTTTAGTTCTGGGAATGGTGGGGCCCTCTGAAAATCGAAGTTCTTAGATGGTAGCTACCAGCCAGTCTCGTAAGCAGACATTTCAAAGGATAACAGACCTGCTAGATTAACTCTTTTCTGTACAATGTGAGCTTTGTCTCTTCTCTCTTAGTTATTTACTATTTATTTAATCATTTATTTATATCCGTGTAGGCTCATGGATATTTATTTTATACTTGGGATTCTATTCCAAAACTACATTGTTTATTTTGTTGTTCAAATTGCTACAGCTTTGGCTCTTGGCAGCTCTTTCAGTGGGCTCCCATATCCTCTTGATATACCCACATTATTTTGTGTTTTGAGCCCTTTCCTACTTTCTGACCCTATGAAAGATATTCTAGGCTTATCATTTGCATTCTCTGGCTTTAGGAATCCGCCATTTACCCAGGGAGCCCTTCTCCCTTTTTGTAGTGAAGTTTTAAAATGTTAAATTCAGGGGTGCCTGGGTGGCTCAGTGGGTTAAAGCCTCTGCCTTCAGCTCCGGTCATGATCTGGGGGTCCTGGGATCTAGCCCCACATCGGGCTCTCTGCTCAGCGGGGAGCCTGCTTCCCTCTCTGTCTCTGCCTGCCTCTCTGCCTACTTGTGATCTCTGTCAAATAAATAAATAAATAAATAAAATCTTTAAAAAAAAAATGTTAAATTCATTGTGGAAAGTTTGGAAAATATATAAGAAGTAAGTAGAAAAGTAAGTGCACTAAGAAGCAAATGTTAATTACTGACATCATTATAGATAATTACTCTTAACATATTTTGTTGCATTACTTAATAAGAATCCAGAGAAAACTCTGAAGAAATTTTATAACCATTTTTTTCTTTTTTTTTTCAAATTTTATTTTTTTAAATTTTTATTTTAAATTGGAGTATAGTTAACATACAGTGTCATTATATTAGTTTCAGGTGTACAATAGAGTGATTCAGCACTTCCATACAACACCTGGTGCTCATCACAAGTTCACTCCTTAATCCCCATCACCTATTTCCCCCACCCCCCACCCTGTTTTCTTCTTTGTATTTCATGTATAGTATTAATTACCTAGCAGACCTGAGAGACTCTTTCCTTCTATACCTAAAGCCTTCCAATCTCTTTTTTAAACTCCAGGAAAGATAAGGACTTTTTGAAGAGGCTGAAATTTGTGGGGCTCTAGAAGGCTCTAGGAGTGATAGGGTAGTTGACATTTTATATAGAAAAACTTGCCAAGTTTCTGGGTTTTATCATATTATAATTGTTTTGGATTACCAATTTAATAATTTCTGAGGTATTTTAAAAAGTATCAATATAGGGATGCCTGGGTGGCTCAGTTGGTTGGGCGACTGCCTTCGGCTCGGGTTGTGATCACAGGGTCCTGGGATCGAGTCCCACACTGGGCTCCCTGCTAGGCCAGGAGCCTGCTTCTCTCTCTGCCTCTGCCTGCTGCTCCCCCTGCTTGTGTTCTCTCTCTCTCTGTCAAGTAAATAAATAAAATCTTAAAAAAAAGTCAATATAATGGATAATGCTTATATTTTGTACCTTTTTTAAGGATGTTAATAATTGAAGACTTTTATTTCCTTATAGATAAATTTCAGTGAATTATATGATAGTTTCTATTACATCCAAACTCCATTATATATTGGGGAACATTTTGTTCAGATCCTATATTTAAATGGAGCATTTCTGAAGGATTTATTGAGATTTTTTTCCTGGTACACATTCTTTTAGTGTATTAGAGTGTACCTCTATCTTCCTTCTACTTAGACATGTTAAGCAAGTAACTAATTCCATGAATCCTTAAAATGCCAGTGGAAAGGGCATAGAATTAAATGGAAATTGATTAAAAGGAAGAGGGAAACCTACTTTCTAACTCCTTGAGGGCAAGAGAACTGCCGTGGTCATCTTTTGTACATAATGCTTTCTGTTATCTGGCCCAGGCCAAGAGGCTGGTAATATTGAAATTGTGAAATTCTTAAAAATATTCTAAATCTTATTTTTATTTTTAAAGTCTCATTTTTTTAAAAAAAGATTTTATTTATTTGACAGAGATCACAAGTAGGCAGAGAGGCAGACAGAGAAAGAGGAGGAAGCAGGCTCCCTGCTGAGCAGAGAGCCTGATGTGGGGCTCGATCCCAGGACCCTGGGATCATGACCTGAGCCAAAGGCAGAGGCTTTAACCCACTGAGCCACCCAGGTGCCCCTAAAGTCTCATCTTTTAAAAGCATTCTTTAATATAACCTAAATGGTGGAAAGGAGTAGAGTTAAAGGAAGTGATCCAAAACAGACTTTTCTGTTTTGCCAAGGATATGCCATTGAGAAATGATATCTATGACTATTTTCCCATGGTGAGGATACTGAAAAATATATATGTATGATACAACTTGGAGAATTCTGAAGTTATAGAAAGAGTCAAATCGAGGACTGATATTTTGACTGGTCTTTGGCAAGCCTGCATTAAGCCCTAGGGTATGTATTTCTGTGATTAATCTATAGATTAAAAATAGAGAACTCACTTGAAGAAAGGTGGGAGTATTATTATCTGTGTAATATGAAAATAATGACTAGTAATTGAGGGATTGAGAAAGCATTCAGAATACTGTAGGTCTCTGCTACCCTAGTCTTCTAAAAGGGTTGTTGGGCCCATATGTAATTGTGGGTGGATATGTAGTTCCTCTGATTAATACTTGAGTGATTTGGGTGATAACATTTTGGGAAGGGTTAGAAAGGAAATACTTATTCCATTAAACATTGTTTAATTTATCATTAATATTTGGAGTAGTAATATGACTTATTATTTGCATTTCAGAATAAAGTTCAGAGCCCAGGCTCTGCCCAAACAAGTGGGCTAATGTCTATAAGGAAATCCTGATGTCAAGTAGAGCTTCCAAAATAAGCCCGGAAATTGATTTTATACATCTGTGTCCCAGAGAAGCTGTAGATTTGCTTTGCCTATATATACAGAGTAACAGACTGATTAGATATAATAGAAACTGATATATTCTTTTAGATCAATGTAGACAAAAGTTAGGCAGAAGAAAATGCTTTCTTTTAAGGTTGTGAGAGACTCGCCCATTATTTAACCTCTACCCCCCACTCTCAAAAAAGTTCTCATACTCTCATGTTCTGTAACATGTTCATTTTGCTAGTTATAATTCATATATAACTATAGTTATAGTTATATACAGTTCATTTAGCTAGTTACAGTTTTTTAAAGGTTTACTAGAAATGAATTTTAATTACTTTGGTGGGCCATTCTAGCCAAATAGTGTTGAGTAGCTTTTAAGACTGATGAGGCTAGCAGGCTTAGCTCAACAGGGGTAGAAAAAATAGGGCAAAATAATCTGGGTACACGCCCCCTAACTTGTCTGCTTGCTGACATGGTTCAGTTCTGAGTCTTGGTGTTTAATAGCATAGTTTGCTTGGGTCTAGATCAGCTTATTCCCTGAATCTGATCATAGTTGTTCAATGAAAAGAGGATTGTATTGTCAAACCACTTTAGGGACTACTTTAATTAAAGAGAAAAACTGGTTTTGTGTACCACTCAGAGCCCTTTGTTTGTTAATATGCATTGTTAATGTATAAGAATGGAATGTAGGAGGTCGAGCTTTTGGACTGCGGAATGCCCTTTATTCATGCGACACTGAGTCATTTGTGTTTCATTTGGCCAGGGGGAGCCCTGCTCTTTACTGAGGTCTCTGATCAAGATGGTGCACCCAGACAATGTGTTTTGGTCCCCGGGGGTCTGTTTGATTAGCCTTTGCAGCCCTGGTTTAAATTTAGGTTTGGGGCCTGTTCAGGAGTAGGAATGGCCCAGACTTAGCTCCGTATTTCTTGAACTCCTCTGAAGAAGCACAAGCTTCAAATGAAATTCCCAACACTACTGTTACCTCCGACTGTTTCTTAATGGGTAGGATTATCTTTTTCCCTTAGTATATGGAAGGATGTTCTTTCAGCTATGAATAGAGTGCCTAGCCGTTTGGCTCTGAATAAATTTATTCAGTTATTCTTTGATCACTGAATTTACTTATTCCTTGTGGTATTTAAAGGATACGGTAGCATAAATGGGTCAATTAAAATGTGTTGCCACATATGGAAAACCACATGCTCTCTTCACCTTCAGTATCACAGTGAGCTAATTATCGGGTCCAGACCTTTTTCTTCTAACAGTAACAAAAAATTTGTTGGGTTTGATTAGGGAATTTTCCTACTCTTTTGAAGAGCAGATAGGCTTCGAACAGTGTCAGTTTCCAGTTTCAAAACGGTTCCTATGGAATACAGTTTTTAAAATGTGCATTTTATTTGACCAGAAGATCTCTCGCTATTCATTGATATTCCGACTATGAGATTTCCTAGGGGGAATTATGCGCTCTATTAAGAATAGAAGGCCCTATGTTATGAAATAATCCCATTATTATAATAGAGTTCCCTCTTCTGAATAAGTTGCATGCAGCAGAGGAAACTTTGTCCTGAGCTGAGCAGTTTAGAAGGCTGATGGGGGCTCGGCCACAGCGTTCATTACATGATCTTTTCATCCCATTAGCCTGCGTTCTCTCTGGTGGGTTAAGCGAGGCAGTGGACTCTGTACTATTAGCCTGCTGAGAAAGTCACTGCTTACTGCCTGGGGGTGGAGAGAATGTTCTCCTAAAATCACCTAGAGAAAACTGATGTTGCAGTGGGATAAATACCACCGATCCCTTTTTTTTTTTCTTCTTCTTCTTCTTCTTCCTTTTGGTCGGCTGTTATAGGAAGTGATTTAAAGACTTTCTGCTAGACCTGAATTTGTTTTGATCCCAAAGGCCCTTAGTGAGAAAAGTTGGCCTCCCTTGTCTGTTTACTAGCAGTCAGTAGTGACTGCCTCCACTGGAGGCAGCGGGAGACACAGCTCCTCAGAACGGCAAACAGGAACAGAAGCGGAGAAGATCATTGGGGCCACATGTATGGCCACCTCAAGAAAGGTGACGCTGTCCTTCAGGCCAGTTGTAATAAACTCGTAAGCTTTTATTCAACGGGCGAGTTCATCTGCATTCAGCAGCCTTTCCACTATAGTCGTGCGTCACTGCGAGACTGCATGGTAATGAAGCCAAAGCACTGTGGGCCAGAACTCCGCTGCCTGCGAGAGAAGGGACAGCGGCTTGGGGAGAGAGATCAGCACATCCGCGGCTGCTGCTGCTGCTGCTGCTGCTGCCGCCGCCGCTGCTGGGGCCGTTCCTGCTGCTGTAGCCCAGTTGAGACACAATGTTGAGCCTACAGGATTCTGTGCTTTTTGAAATTAGCATAAAGTCCTTGTTAAAGTCCTGGAGCAGCAGCTGTAAGTATAAATATTCCTAAATGGGAGAAATGCTGATGTATGATCATGGCCCTTCCTTGCATGCTAATTCTTTAGACCAGTCCAAACGCAAGAAAAGCTGTTGAAAATAACACGAGGAGTATTTTCTTGGATGGCAGTCAGGGAGACGTATCGAAAATCTGGACGTGCACATGCTGGGCAGTTGTAATACCGGCAGTTAAAGAGTCTGAGGCTGAAATTTACCAGCGTTGGTTTTCTTGGTGATCTGTATCATTCTGGCAAAGTTTCTCTCAATTGGCCAAGCACAGGGTGGGAAATGACAGATAGCCTCTGATCTTTGCAGGGTCCTCGGATCCCAGTACTATTCCAGTTTTGTTAGCACAGGATGTTTGATTGAAGCCACATCAGCTATCCGAAAGCGTCAGACGATTTGATATAATGATCATAACTTTCCCTTGTTCCTATAATTGAAGTTAGTGAGTAATTTTCATGTATATAGTGAATTTTCTGCAAAAGAATGTTCAAAGTTTAGGTAGATCAATAAAACTAACATCACTGAGTTACGATTTTGTTTGTAATTCCCTTCCTAATACATAGGTTTGGCAGAAATACTGATTTTGTTCAGTATTTCTAGTTTTTTCCAGTGGTACTTTTCTCTGAAGACCTTATAGCAATGATTTATTACCATAGCCGGTTTTTTTTTTCCTTTTTGGTCAAAATTACCTTAATAATATGATACCCAACTAATGAAGTCATCAAGCAAAGATTCTGTTGTAATGTCTGTTTCGCCCAAAGAAAACTGAAATGTAGAAAATATGACTCTTCCAAGGTCATACAGTGGCAAAGAGCTGGAATTAGAACCCATTTGTTCCTGCTCCCAACTGTGCTTCTGGTGCCCGAGCAAACTGATGAATAAAAGATGAAAGACTGTATTTAATTTTTTCTGGTTAACTCCTTACCAAAATATTTATTTAGTGTAGTTTTGTTTTGTAAGCAAATAATACAGACGGCAAAATGTTGACATAGGGGGAGAAAACCTCTGAAGGTAAAGCCTTATGGAGTATAATTTGAGGAGATTTGTATTTTGCCAAATAGACTGCATTTACAATCTCCGTATTTCTTTTATTTTTGATCTGTAAGGAATTCTTCCATATGGAGATATTGTTGTGCCAGATGGCAGAAAGTTATCTTAGTTCTAGGAAAGTTTCTAAGTGAATTAAAATATTGGGAGAATTATAACTGAATTATAATTACTAATTTAAATTAAATACTTTTACTACTGAAAAGGGGAATACAAGAATGCATTTTTACTAAAACAGACTGTAGTTTCTAATCTTTCTTTCCTCCTTTACCCTCCTTCCCCCATCCTTACCATGTACTTTTTTAAAAATAGTAAGACAGTTTTATAGTGAGAAGGAAGCTATAATTAATGGGTTCTTCTGTAGGAACAGTGGCTTAGATTATATCACAGCAGCTTGTCTTGTAAAAACTCAGTTCGCTTAGATATTTTTGAATTATGTGGTTATTTTGTTTTGTGACCATTTAAACATTTCTTCATGTCATTGCCTGAACCGTGTAACCAGCCACCGCCAAATCTCATGTAATCACGTCCCCTGAATCCAAAAGTGAACCCGAAACAGATGTTTGTAAAACCTTTGCTGTTAGCTGTTAGTAATATAATGATTCAGGTTGTGGGCATCCCTTTGCCCTTGGCCGTTCATGGTACATATCTCCTGAAGGTGTTCTTAAAGTTGTAAAGCAGTAGGTTAATATTGAGAAGACAACACAAAGTCTCACTGTTCACTGAGGCCCCCACTAGGTCTGTTCTAGCCCTGGAAAGTGGGAGAATATTTTTCTTTTACCAGTTATCTGCAGATGGTCTTTTAAAAATCTCCCCTTAGCCCTATTGTATTTAAAAAGAAGAGAGAGAAGATTAAAATACGTTTAAGACCCCAGAAAAGGACAGCAGTTATCTGTCTCTGCCGAGGGCTGTGTTAAAAATCCAGCACTTGCATTGGCCAATATTGACTGAGCATATACTATACTGTAATAAATGGACGTGATCTTTGCTCAAAAGGAGCTTCTAGCTTAGAGTGCTAATATGCACAGAAAGTTAACAGTAAGGAAGTTCAGTGAGCGCACTTGTGTATGTATCATATCTTACCACGTGACTGTTAGACGTGAAAAGAATGGGGGGTACGAGACCGAAGGAATCCTGTTGGACCACAGGGGACACCCCCTCGTGGTAGACAGCACTGCCACCCACAGTTTCCCTGAGCCAGAGGCAGGTTTGGGTCCACAACCCTCTCACCCGTACACCACCTACCCTCCATGCCTTTCATCCACTTACCAAGATGTGTCTTGCACAATTTCCTTAGACTCTCCTGCCTTCTCTTGCCAGAGCCACTTAAATTAGTTCAGGCCTCTCTTCCTTATCATCTAGAATACTGTCATAGCTTCCTTTTTGTTCTCTTAGCCCCTTCCACGGTGCTGCCAAGGGCTCCTTCTAAAAGCCCATTCTTAAAGTCTCTCCCCTCCTTCACAGTCTTTTTTTATCACCTGGGGGATGAGCCCCTTCTCATTCTGTGTCTCCTGTCGCTGGGCTTGCCCAGTTCCTGCTGTATTTGTGCCTTGTATCTGCTGCTACCTTTGCCTGGAGTGCGCCCCCCTTGTCCCCACCACCCACCTTGTCCCTTCCGCCCTTAGGCCTGCTTCCCAGTGAATTCTCCATCTTTGAAGACCCATCCTTTTCTTCACTTAAACATCATGGAATCATGCTTATTATCACTTCATTCATGGCTTTCTCTCCCACTTCAGTGTAAGCTCCCAGAGGCAGATTGTCTTTTTCGTTCTTTGCAAAGTTAATACATCTTTGTATACTGAACTCTTAGTTAAGTTCTTGTAACTGTGTAGGCAGCTAAGAGCAAGCTTGGAGACGAAGTCATTTTTGTTGGATTGGATTAATAATGGGAAAAAGGAGGATAAATATATGCTCCCTCTTCTACTATGTGTTTATTATTATACTAGTGAGGTCTCTAAGGGGAATAGTTCCTGAAGCAGGAATTTATAAAATGAGACGTTAGTGAATTAAAAATAAAATTCAGCATTTCACTCAATTCTGTTTAGTGAATTTCCTAGGAAGAGTAGAGAAAAAAACAATTTATTAATAGCTTTTGTGTTAAAAAAAACAACAAAGAAATGGCAAATAATTTTCCCATTAAGTAAACTGTATATTTCAAATGTTGCCCCTACCCTCCTTAAAGAAAAATTAAATTTTTGTCATTAAACATAACTTAATAGCAAGTTATAATTCTTGATCATTAAATGATAGTGTTTCACATTTACAAGATGCGTTTCCCATGATTTGTATTATTGTTAAATGCTACGTTTTATATTAATCGTGAGAGGCCCTCTGGTTTCAAGGCCTGCTTAGCTGGCAGAATGTTGATACAGTGCTGCTGAAGTTTGATTATAGTCGAGCTTATTTCTTTCAGTAACAACAATGAAGTGACATTCATATGGCCTAAATTCAGGATTTTGTCTTTGTGCCAACAGTTTTAGGCATTACTTCTTTTAAAAACTGAATCAGGAACATTCTGTTAAACCAGCTGTGTAGTGAAGATGTTATCATTAAAAGATTGGCTTAGTTCCCTAAAATTGATAAGACAATGCAAGATTCAGTCCTGAGGTATATTCAGTTACACATCTGCAGTGTTAATTATGGTCACACACACATTATCAATATAATACCTCTTGTAAACATATTTATAAGATTTATTTTGCATTCATAATTTTACGACAGCTAGTGTTTCCAAAAGTTCAGTTATCACAGACATAGAGGAGATACGGACTCATTTTTAACCACAATTTTTATAAATTATAATATGAATAAGGTATGGTATGTTAAACAATCTGCGTAAATTACTTGGGTTTTTGCACAATGAGCAAAGTTCACAGAGTTTTTAACGCTCAGAGATGTTTTTCCTGGATTGCAAAAATAGTAAATGTCAGCCCCAAAGGCACAATTATGCATTTATCTAAACTTCAGTTAAAATTTGTGTCACTTGATTGAAATAATACTACTTACCATGTATTGAAGTAACTGTGAGCACATATATCGTGTGTGTGTGTGCATATATAGTCAAATTATGTGTACATACATTTATTCTATCTCACATAAGCATCTTGAAAATTTGATGGAGCAAACTATTATTGCCATTTAAAAAATATTGGGTTTATGATATGTAAGATATCTATAATTCACATACTATAATGTCATCCTTTTAAAGTTTATCATCCAGTAGTTTTTAGTATGTTAACTAAGTTGTACAACCATCACCACTCTCTAGTTGTAGTACATTTGTGATCCCTAAAAGAAACCTCATACTCATTAATTTACTGTCCGTCTCTATGGATTTGGCTCTTCTGGACATTTTGTGTAAATGGAATCCTAATGGGTGTCGTTTTGTGACTATCTTCTTTCACTTTCCATATTTCCAAGGCTCATCTATTTGTAGCATGCATCAGTTTTTTTCATTACTTTTTATGACTGAATGATATCCCATTGTATGGATATACCACATTTTGTTGATCCATTCGTTGGTAGATAAATTGCTGTTTTTTTAATAGAAGAGTAAATTGGTGTTCATATAAGTTTAAGAGCAGTAAGAACACCCCCCAAATATCCAAACTCCTCCCACCCAAGTTGTATTGAGATGCATTTGACAAATAACATTGTCTAAGTTTAAGGCATATAATATAATGATTTAATATATATATACATTGCAAAATAATTACCACAATGAGATCAACATCCATCACTTCACATGGGAGAATTTTTTTTCCTTGTGATGAAAACTTTTAAAGCCTACTCTTCTAGTAACTTTAAAAAATACAACACAATACTGTTAATCTAATATTTTCAATAGAGTTTAGTTACCATTGTACATTACACACCAAATTCTCTAGCTAACATCCTTTAATTCTTCATGTTTCAATGGAAAGTCATCCCCGATCTCTAGTGATACTTCAGAATTAACAGTTTGGAGGAAGGATGGGTGGGCAGAAGGGATATGACATGGTGGACGGTAGAGGACACAGGACCAATCTGGCTGGAGCAGAGAAGCATGGGAATGAGCTGGAAAGGTAGACCGTGGCCAGAGCGTGTCTTGAAGACTTAACTATGGATTTGGAGAACCATTGATGGACTCCGTGACAGTGGTTGGGATGATCTCATCAGACTAATGTTTTTCATGGAATGGCGGTGGGGGTAGGGAGAGAGAGGGAGGTACTGTGTACGGGAAGGAGTTAGGATGTGACTGCTGCAGATCAGACGTGAAAGGAAGGTTGAACAAATGAAGAAATGTCTTTTTTTTTTTTTTTTTCAGCAAACATGTATATAATGCCTACTACATGAGTAGGTACACTTCTGAGTGCTTCACGAAATAGGAACTCATTTAATCATGGCTATGAGAAATATTTAAGAGCTGGGAACAATAGAGATGGGAGGTGAAGGAGATTTTTAACTAAGTTTCTACACATGAATTTGGTAGGGTAATTTATGTTCTCAGTGACATTAATTTCAGAGATGGAACCATTGAGAGATAAAATTGATCACAGTGTAAAAGAATCACTTATTGCTTATTGCCAAAATACTCTCTCATCCCTCAGAGAAATCTGTCTGCTTTGGGAAATGAAGCCTAGACAAAGAAGCCAACTCATTGTGCTAAGTGAATAGTGTGAACTCTGTGATGTCCCTGAATTTAGAGTTCCTAGCTGCAGACATCATTGAATTTAAGAATCGTGGGTCTGCTTTATCCATTTAGGAAATACACAGATTCGCTAGTTTTACCTCATTTGACACAGATACTTTCTTTTCTTTCTATTTTTTTTCAAGATTTTATTTATTTGTCAGAAGGAGTGAGAGTGTGTGAGTGAGCACACAGCAGGGGAAGCAGCAGGCAGTGGGAGAAGTAGGCTCCCCGCCGAGCAAGGAGTTCGATGTGGGACTTGATCTCAGGACCTGGGATTATGACCTGAGCCGCAGCCAGGGACTTAACTGACTGAGCCACCCAGGCGTCTTGATACTTAATTTGTGTGTGAGAAGTGTAACTGATTCTATAATTAATTAAGTATTTAGTTTCATGGTTTGAAAATTTTGTATTGGTAAGTATTAGAATAAGGCATATAATTTACTAATGAGATAGAAAATTCAAGATGGAAAAATCTAAGATGAATGGTCATAATATTCATAGGTGTCTAAGAGTATTCAAAAAGGAAAGTATAGGGGCACCTGGGTGGCCCAGCTGGTTAAGTGTCTACCTTTGTTTGGCTCAGGTCATGATCCCAGGGTCCTGGGATCGAGTCCCACATCCGGCTCCTTGCTCAGTGGGGAACCTGCTTCTCTCTCCCCCTGCTCTTGCTCTCTCCCTCTCTCTCTCTCTCTCCCTCTCCCCCACTCAAATAAATAAATAAAATCTTAAAAAAAAAAAAAAAGACAGTGTAACATCTGTGACAAGTTTCAGATCCGCTGTTTCATAAACATGGGTGTCATAACCTTCCCCTGTTTGTACCTTCTGTTGTAGTTGTGTCTAAACTCCTTCTTGGGGTGCCTGGGTGGTATAGTCGGTTAAGCATCCAAATCATGATTTTAGTACAGGTCATGATCCCAGGATCATGAGATCAAGCCCCGCTCAGACTCTGCTCTTAGCATGGAGTCTGCTTGAGTCTCTCTCTCCGTCTCCCTCTGCCCCTCCTCCATGCTGCATACTTGCTCTCTCTCAAATAAATCTTTTAAAAAAGAACATAAAAGCTCTCTTATTACAGGCCCTTAGTCCTATCCTATGCAAAGATAGTGAGTTTTGGAGAGCCCTGGTTTACTAGTACATTCAACTCAACATCGGCCTAGCCTCACTACAAGCTTTGGCCTGACTTTGTTCATTTCTAGTGTCTGGGCCGCTACTCCTTCTTTTGTCAAAGAATGGAGGTCAAAGCCTCCACCTCTACTTCTTGGTACTTCTTCCTTCCAGAGCCTTGCCTTGTCAAACAAACTCTTTGGTAAGTGTTTCCTTTAAATATGGGGCTCTGCTTTGCTCCTCAAGAGAATGAAGTTCTCATCCAAAAACAACTATTAGGACCCAAAGAGAATCAAGTTCTGCCGATGTACCTTTTTCATGATGAGATACACCTCCCTTATCGCATGTCCGTGTACTTCCTGTTCTTAGACTTTGTGGAACATACCTGTTCGCTAACATGTAACTGTTGTTCTTTCATGGATCTCCATGGTGGTTTTTACCTGTTATCAGACTCTTTCGATGCCATGTTCTGCCTCCATTACTAGATTTCTCATTACCTCCAGCAACGCTGATGTTCAGCCATTATGCATCCTTGTGGCTGTACTGGTATTTGTAGTCAGAGTCAGTTCTAACTGTCCCTCTCTTCCAATTGCTAAATATTTGAAACATGACAACTGACAGGTACCTGGCCTACATTAGTGGTTAAGCACTAGATCATTGAGTTCTGGCTTGTTCCAATGTTCCAAGACGGGCCATATTCTTTTAGTCTTCTTTTCTGGAAGGAACCATGTTTATAGTTTCATCACATTGATGAGACAGAGTTTGCTAGCCTTTTGCAGGATGGAATGGGCTTTGTTCTCTTAATTATTCCTCCTCCTAATCTTTAGTGCATGATGTCACAGGACACAGCCTAAGTGGAATTTCTTACAGTTTTATTTTGAGTGTACTAGTTGATTGAAGCATGCTTTTCCCCAGTTTTTAAAAAAACTTGCTAAAATGAGTAAAGTTTTAAGGGTTTTTTGAAAACGAGAATTCAAGAGAAATCTGTTTGGGGAAGACTATAGAAGCCAAATTCCAAACTCTCAGACCTATATCTATTGCATTGGAAATGTGATGGCAGTTCATAGTAGAAAATCATATGGATGGTTTAGAAACAATCCATGTATTTATTGACACCTGTGGCACAGAAGTGAAAATAGCCATAAAAATGAAGGATGAAGTAATATCTCTTAATATATTAACAGTGTAACAATTTATAAATTATGTATATGATAAATGCAGATTTATATTAGATGCATTAAATGAATATTTTTGTTTAAAATAATCTTCACTGATGTTTAGTCATATTTGCCAAAACTTGGAAGCAACAGAGCTGTCCTTCAGTAGGTGAGTAGGTAGATAAACTGTGGCCCATCCAGACAATGGGATATTAAGTGCTAACATGAAACGAGCTTTCAAGCCATGAAGAAATTTGTAAGAAACTTAAATGCATTATTACTAAGTGAAAGAAGGCAGTCTGAAAAGCCTTCATACTGTAGGCTTCTAACTATAGGATGTTCTAGAAAAGGCAAAACTATGGAGACAGTAAGAAAAGTAGTTTTCATAGGTTAAGGCGAAGGTCAGATAAATAGGTAGAGCTCAGAGGATTTTTAGGGCCGTGAAATTACTTTCTAGTATACTATGTTGATGGATGCCTCTGTTCAAACCCATAGAATATAAAACACCAAGAATGAACTCTATGCTAAACATTGGCCTTTGGATGATAATGACGTGGCCATGTAGGTTCATCAACTCTTAACAAATGGACCATCCCGGTAGGAGATGTTGGTAATAGGGGAGGCTATGCATGCGTGGGAGCAGAGGCCTATGGGAAATCTCCATTCCTTCTTGGTTTGCTGTGAACCTAAAACTGCTCTTTAAAAAAAAAAGTGAAGTCTTAACAAAAATTGAAAAACTAAAAGCTTCACATAAAGTGTTGGAGCAATATATGAATGAGTCATTCTTATTGTAGGGAGACTGTGGAAGAAAAGAAAATGATGATTCCAATAAAATGGCCTTAGTAACACCCTTCAAGGTAAGGCTAGTGGTGCATTTTTATGCAGAATACAGAGGCGTGCATTCCACGGTTTGATGATGGGCCCGGCCTCACTTGGTTCAAATCGAAGTCACTTTGGCTGCTTTGTGAAGTTGTTGGCTCATCCGCTAAGAAGCACAGATAACTGTGAAGGAAGTTTTTTCAGGAGTCCACGCGGAATATTCTTAATGCGCTCAAAGCTTAAGCATGCAGGAAAAAGAAGGCATTCCTTTCATTACGCTGGGGTTTGGTGGCTAGACCTGGTTAGAGGATAGACATGGGGAGGGATTGATGGGATGGCTCTCGAGTTCTCATCACAGAAACCTCACCCTTTGAAATCACCGATAACGGGAGGCAGGGGATACATTGGAGTGTGGTTCCAGGAGCAAGGGGAAGGGCCTGAAACCATGAGAGAAAAAGCAGTTCGTTGAGATTTCTAGTTTGAACTGGAAAAACGACGTATGACTTTTTAAAATTAGGTTTTTGAATTGTTTTATTGATCCTTCACTCTGCTTCCTAGAGCGTTCCCCCAGTGACATGCTTTTATTTAACAACTCTCAGAATTGCTTGATGGATGTTCTTTGTGGTTATTCCGTACCCAGGTTTCCTTATTTCTGGTGTTTTTGAAACTTTCTATTGATCAGAATTAGTTTTAAGTAAAATCACTGTAGAGAACCAACTGTTCAACCAAAGGTGAATAGTGTAAGGCAATGATTCTCAACCTTGGCTGCGCTTTAGAATCGGGATGGGGGCTTGTCAAAATCTTACAGATGCCTGGGCCTCCCTCCAAAGATTTTGATTGTGATATAAGGAATTACCAGAGAAGGCCAGCACAGACCGGGATCGGGTCAGAAAACTTGATTTTGCCTTAATGCTGAGAGTGGATATGAAATCTGTTTCAGGAGGTGGAATTGTAATAAACAGTCTGACAGAGACAAGTTTTTAGGTTTGCCAATTTACTAATTTACGATGAGAAATGTGCCAAGTGGGTGTTAATGCTAGGGCTGGCCGGCACTCCTTCCCTCTTCTTGTGGGGTAGGTCATACAAAGCTAAATTCTAATCAGAAAGTTGCATGGAAAACCTGCAGATCAAAGAAATTAATATCTGTGGAGCTTCGTTTAGGGGCCAGAATACTCATCTTTTTGTTCAGCCTACTGGACTCTACTTGGGTGGACGTTACATTTGCGTCAGCAGTAGGTAAAGTGTTCAGTTTCTCTGTACCTTGCCAACAATAGAGCTGATTTTCACTTTAATATTTGCCAGTCTGATGTGTAGACAATGAAAGCTTATTGCTACTTTTGATTTGCATTTTCTGGGTATACAAAGTTTGAATATCTTTTTCATATATTGTCTTTTCAGATTTGTTCTTATGTGAATTGCCTAATTACATTTTTTTGGCCAATTTTTGCCTATTGTGTTGTCTTTTTCCTGTTAATTTCTAAGAGCTCTTTGAATACTTTATATTAGCTGTTACCTACATTATATTTTTTTCCAAATTTGCCCTGTCTTGTTTATGGTATTGTTTGCCTTATGAATATTTAAAAATTTTTATTTGGTTGAATGTGTTAATCTTTTTAAAATAATTTTGGGTTTTCTATCTGGGCCGAGAGTCTTCTCTTCCCTGGATTCTGTATGTTGAGTCCTAAGTTTTTTCTTTAAAACATTTTAGGGGCGCCTGGGTGGCTCAGTGGGTTAAAGCCTCTGCCTTCAGCTCAGGTCATGGTCCCAGGGTCCTGGGATCGAGCCCCGCGTGGGGCTCTCTGCTTGGCAGGGAGCCTGCTTCCTCCTCTCTCTCTGCCTGCCTCTCTGCCTAGTTGTGATTTCTCTCTGTCAAAGAAATAAAAAAATTAAAAAAAAAACAAAAACATTTTAAAGGGGCGCCTGGGTGGCTCAGCAGGTTAAAGCCTCTGCCTTCGGCTCAGGTCATGATCCCAGGGTCCTGAGGTCGAGCCCCACATCAGGCTCTCTGCTCAGCAGGGAGCCTGCTTCCCTCTCTCTCTCTGCCTGCCTTTCTGCCTCCTTGTGATCTCTGTCTGTCAAAGAAATAAATAAATAATCTTTAAAAAAAATTTTTAAAAACTTAAAACTAATTTTCAACATCCTGTTAATCTAGACTTTGCTTTTTGAATATAGTGTATTTTTTTCAGATGAATAGTCAGGTGATATTCCAACATTATCACTAGATCATCTTCTTCCTTCCGATTTTGCCCCTGTTGAATTCTTATTTTGGGATTTTTAAGGAGGTTGTCTGGTATTTTACATTAATCTGATTTATCTGTACTCATGTTTACTGAATTGATTACTGTTATATGTTATATGTTCTGAAATAGTTTTATATTTTGATGTTTCAAATATAGTTATAACGTGTTCTGATTATAGTTGTCTTCTGATTAGGAGATACTCTCTCTCTCTATATATATTTTTTATTTCATTTTATTTATTTTTTTGACAGAGAGTGAGCAAGCACAAGTAGGCAGAGGTAGAGGGAGAAACAAGGCTCCATTGAGCAGAGAGTCCCATGTGGGGCTCGATCCCAGGATTCTGGGATCATGACCTGAGCCAAAGGCAGACGTTTAAAGAACTAAGTCACCCAGGCACCCCTCTTTATATATTTTTTAAAATAATTTTTTAAAGCTTTTCTGGGGGTATTTAGTCCTCGTTATGTATACCCCAAGATGGTTTTTTTTTCCAGTACAACTTAAAAAAATAGAATTGAAATCTTAAATTGGAACTGTCATGATTGATATAATTTTGTGAGAATTGACCCTTACAATAAAAAGTATTCTTACCCACAAATACGTCTTTTCATTTGTTCAGGTCTTCTTGTATGTCCTTTAAGAGGTTCTCATAGGGCGCCTGGCTGGCTTAGTCAGTAGAGCATGAGACTCCTGATCTTGAGGTCATGAGTTCAAGCCCCATGTTGGATGTAGAGATTACTTAAACAAAAAAAAAGAGGTTCTTATAGTTTCCTCTATAAAAGTCCTGTGTTTTCCTTTTTAAATTTATTGTGACTATTTTTATATTTGTGAATATAAGATTTTTATCCATTTTCCTTTCTAGGTAGTTACTGCTTTAATAAAGATAGCTTTGTTTCTTTTTCAATATTTATAACAATGATTTAATTTTTTTGTGCTATTGCATTTACTTATCCGTTAACCTCCTGATGTTAAGTATAGGCAAAAGCCTGCATTTTTGTTTAGTTTCTGTTTTTAATTGAAATAGATTTTGTGTGTTGAAACCTAGAATGTTCTTTGCTCCTCATGTTTGGTAAATAATTTTGTTTTCTTTGTCTCTGGCCGCTCGATTATCTGTAGAGTGTGGTTATATCTCTTTGCCTGCTCCTGAAGGATGGGCCATACAGTTTCAGTGCTTTCAAGAGGAATCCCAAAAGTGATAGAATGGAATCTAAGGCAGTCTCAGCCCTTGTGAGCCACCCTCTTAGTTGGCTCCTAGTTAAGATATTAGGAGGAAGCCCCTCTGGTCCTTGTCTTCTCCTACCATCTCAGCCTCATGGGAATGGAGGATTCAGCCCCCTATTAGACTGTGCTCAGCTTCTTGGAAGGCAGAGAAGATGGTTATACAACCATATGTAGTCGGTGACTTCCCTCAGGCCCCGAGTCTACGTATATTTGCTGGACGAGGTCCTGCAGCGTCCTGGTGTTCCCATATTTCCTTCAGGGCTGTCCTGTGCTGATCCCCAGATTCTTGTCCGCCTAGAAGAGGAAAGTCTGACACAATAGCTTTTTTCACTGGCAACAAATGTTTTTAAGGGAGGAGGAGAGGAGAACAAAAACAAAAACAACTTTCTTGTTACTACTGATACGTACCCATGGTTGATACATAATTCAACCCATTCATTTTCTCTAGGGAAAACAAAAGCTTAGAAAGGTTAAATAATATGACCAAGATTATAATAATTCCAAGTAGCCAAGTCAAGTTTGAGTCCTGGTCTTCTGACTCCTGGGTTCATGCACATTTTAAAAATACCACATTATTTCTAGATTTTTAGAATAGTTCCTTAGCTGAGTTTCTGACGGTTCAAAGAGTACAAGGAAATAATAACCTCAGGGAGATTCTAGCTGAGTGAATAATGGATTATTTAGAGATAGGTCATTTATCTTGAGCTTTATAATAAGCGATATTTCTGTAGTAGACTTCAAGTAAAAAACACTGGACATGTGCCAAGGATGTCATGGGACTTCTATGTTTAGAAGCTGTTTTCAGTAGGAATAGTTTAGAGTAGGATAAATAAACATTTTAGGAACAGATGTCCAGAGAACAAGCAAAAGTCTTAATTTTTCTATCCATTGAAATTCCATCAGAAGAAAAAAATGTTGGACTGAATAGTAAGAAAAATGATGGCATTCACGCAATAGAAATTCAAAGTATTTATGATTAGAATTAGCAAGAACTACATACTCTGATTTTAAACATTAATAGCCTGAAGAGAGAATAAAAATTCAAATCCTAAAAAAGAATTCTATAGATCTCTTATGAAAGAAGGAATACTTTGGGGGGGGGCAGTTGGGGTACACAAAGGAAGATAAATTAATGACGATATGCCAGGTTCCAGATAAGAAGTCTTAATTAAGATGTCAGTTTTTTCCCAATTACTTTATGAAGATATGCATAAACCTGGAAGTATAAGTGAAAAACAGTAGCTGAGAAATTACTGAAGACGGTGAGTAAACAGGAGTATTTGTGTCAACAGATAATAAAGCCTATGATAAAGGTACAGTAATTAAAAGGAGGTCCTGATACAAAAGCAGATTTTAAAAATTTGATGATGCTTACGTTTATTATCTCACCATGATCTTTCTACATTTGTTATTATGAGACTGTAGTTTCACTGTGTCATTAATTTGGCAAATTTGTGATCAAGAAAGCGATCACAGCCCATCACTCCTCAAAAAGGTACCCAGGTACGAGATTTAAAGGAATAGTCCAGTACAAATAGGCCTAAGAGGTATTTGCAGCCTGTGTTCTAGGCCTAATTCACCTCCAGTCCTTTTCCTCTTTAAAAGAATCTCTTCACAGGGCACCTGGTGGCTCAGTCTGTTGAGCATCAGACTCTTGGGCTCAGTTCAGGTCATAATCTCAGGGTGGAGATTGAGCCCTGCATGGGACTCTGCACTCAGCAGGGGGGTCTGCTTGAGATTCTCCCCTCCCCCTACTCCCTGCTTGCACACTCTTTCTCATAAATAAATAAATAAATAAATAAATATCAGTCTTTTAAAAGAAATTTCTTCTCTCAGCTTCCCCTCTATGTATATAACCAGGCAGGACAAAGCATCCAAAACCAGAATCTTTTTGTTGTTGTTGTTGTTTTGTTTTGTTTAGGATTTATTTATTTCACTCTGTTTACTTATTTATCACTCCAAATAAACTCCAGTTGGATGACAGATTTAAATGGGAGGAGTAAAACTAAGTAAATAAAAAGGAGTTCAAAGAAAATATAGGCAAATATCTATCAAAGTGGGAAAACTTTTCCTTTATAGCCCACTTTATGTAAATGAACTTGAAGATGCAACCAACATATTTGATTTGGAAAGTAGTTACTCTAAGTGAATAGTATGTCAACAATCTAGACCTTTAAAGAATTAAAAAAAAAAAAAAGGCATCAAACTCTGGTGATTCTTGAGAAAGTAAAGCCACTGATCTAAAGGTTCTTAGGAATTGAGGACCTGACTTCATTATTTCACACCCATGTGACAAGCGACTTTAATTAGAAGTCAGGTTCCTGGGGCACCTGGGTGGCTCAGTGAGTTAAGCCTCTGCCTTCGGCTCAGGTCATGATCTCAGGGTCCTGGGATCGAGCCCCACATCGGTCTCTCTGCTCAGCAGGGAGCCTGCTTCCCCCTCTCTCTCTACTTGCCTCTCTATCTACTTGTGATCTCTCTCTATATATCAAATAAATAAAATCTTTAAAAAAAAAAGAAGTCAGGTTCCTCATCCTAATTGGACGGTAACTTGAAGAAGTATATTCTGGATCTAGTCCCTGGTGGGAATTTTACCAGCTCACTGCTAAACCTGTAGTGGCTTGAAATCAGCCATGATGACTATATTTACACAATGGAAATGGGCAAAAGATGTAAATCAGAACTTTTTTTTTTAAAGAGACATTTACCAGCATATCACTTGAAGTAGAAATAAGTTTGTTAGAACCACAGAGAACAAACTGATGGTTACCAGAGGGGAGCTGGGCGGGGGGAAGGGCTGATAAATGTGATGGGGATCAAAGAGGGTGCCTGTGGTGATGAGCACTGAGTAACGGGTAGAACTGTTGAATCACTGAATTGTACACCTGAAATGAAGATAACACTGTATATTAACTGTACTGGAATTAAAAAATAAAATAAATTTAAAAACAGGTTAATTAGGGTAACATGAGATAATATGCAAATACCTTGATAACATATTGATAATGTTTCATTTCTGTCAAAAGTAAAATGTCTAGTGTGAGTTTCCTGCATTTCTTTCTTTCTTTTTTTTTTTTAAGATTTTGTTTATTTATTTGACAGACAGAGATTACAAGTAGGCAGAGAGGCAGGCAGAGAGAGAGGGGGAAGCAGGCTCCCTGCCGAGCAGAGAGCCCGATGTGGGGCTCGATCCCAGGACCCTGAGATCATGACCTGAGCTGAAGGCAGAGGCTTTAACCCACTGCCCAGTTTCCTGCATTTCCGAAGAAATTTTGAGATTACAGCAAACTGTGTGTGTGCACTGAAGTCATCAAATGACGCCTTCATATTATACCTGTCAACACCTACAACATACATATTATTTATCTTTATTTCCTCTTCCGATACAGTTGCTTTCAAATGTGCAGTTTTTCTCTGGATAGTTTGTTGAGAGCTTACAACAACCTAATTGGCCTCACCAAAAGTTGAAATTTGCTATTATTCCCTGATACTGATTTTGCTATCTTTGTTTCTCCTTTCAGTCTACCATGTAACCTGATTTGTGTTTTTGACATTTTTATTTTTAATTGACTTATGATCTGTTTGCTTTCTCTCAGCTTGATCCAAGTATATTATTGTTTTGAGCTTTAGCTTGAGCTGTTGTTTATTTTGACTCTTCCCAGGCGTCTTTGGTTCTGGCTGGCAGGGATAGAATGGGCTTTTCTTTTGGAGTTTTTTGTTTTTTGTTTTTTTAAGATTTTATTTATTTATCTGAGAGAGAGAGAGAGAGAGAGAGCACAAGGGGGAGGACCGAGAGAAGCAGGCTCTCTGCTGATCTGGGACCCCCATGTGGGACTCATTCCCAGGACCCTGAGATCATGACCTTAGCCGAAGGCAGATGTTTAACTGACTGAGCCACCTAGGTGCCCCTTCTTTTTGAGTTAAAAAAAAAAAAAAAATTAACAGACTTTATTTTTTAGAGCAGTTTAAAATTTACAGAAAATTTGAGCAGAAAGTACAAGTAGCTCCCATGTACCCCCTTATCCTGCCCCCGTTTCTCCTGTTATTAACATTTTATATTAATGTGATATAGTTGTTATAATTTGTGAACCTACTTGACATATCATAATCACCCAAAGTCCATAGTTTACACTAGGGTTCACTCTTTGTGTTGTCTATTCTGTGGGTTTTGACATATGTATTGATATCTTTCCATCATTACAGTATCGTACACAATAGTTTTGGTATCCTCAGAATCAGCTGTGCCCCCCTATTCATCTGTCTCTCCCTCCAACGCCTGGCAATCACGCAGCTTTTTACTGCCTTCAGACTTCTGCTTTTCCCTTAATGGCATTCAGTGGGAATCATGTAGTTTTTTGGATTGGCTTCCCTCGCTCAATAATACATATGTAGGTTTCCTCTAAGTCATTTCTTGACTTAATCATTCATTTTGTTTTTGCACTGAACAATATTCCATTGTCTGGGTGTTCCAAAGCTTATTTTTCCATTCACCTACTGAAGGACGTCTTGGGTGCTTCCAGGTTTTGGCAGTTATGAATAAAGCTGCTATAATTACCCATATACAGGTTTTTATGTGGACATGTCTTTAACTCCTTTGGGTAAATACGAAGGAGCGTGGCTGCTGGGGTCATACAGTAAAAGAATGTCTGGTTTTGTTATATCTTCCAAAGTGCCTGTACCATTTTATATTTCCACCAGTGATGAGTGAGAGTTCCGGTTGCTCCACACCCTCCACCGACATTTCATGTTTACAGTGTTCTGGATTTTTGGCTATTCTAGTAGGTGTGTGGTCATACTTCATTGTCATCTTAATTTGAAGCTCCGTGAAGACCTGATGCGGAACATCATTTCATATGCTTATCTGTCATCTGTGTGCCGCCTTTGTTGAGGGATCTGTTCAGATATATGGCCCCTTTTTTTTTTTTAAATTGGATTATTTTCTTGTTGACTTTTAAAAATTCTTTATATATTTTTGGATAGCAGTCCTATCAGATATGTGTTCTCAAAGATTTTTTTCCCCAATTTGTGCCTTGTCTTTTCATTCTCTCTCTTTTTAAAAAAATATTATTTATTTATTTGGTAGGGGAGAGAGAACAAAAGCGAGCACAAGCAGGTAGAAGAGCAGAGGGAGAGGGAGAAGCAGACTCCCCGCGGAGCAGAGAGCCCGATGCGGGGCTCCATCCCAGGACCCTGGGATCATGACCTGAGCCGAAGGCAGAGGCTTAACTGACTGAGCTACCCAGGTGCCCCTTTCCTGGGACTTTAAAGTGAGTCTTGAATTCGGGTAGTGTAGGTCCTCCAGTTTTGTTCTTCTCTTTCAGTGTTGTGTTGGCTGTTCTGGGTCATTTGCTTCTCCACTTAAACTTTAGAATCAGCTTGTTGATACCAACAATACAACTTGCTGGGATAGACTTGCTTTTTCAAACTAAGAATTTTGGTTTTGCTCTCTTAATTCAGAAATATTTTGTACATTTGTTCTTGTTCCAAGGCCATTTACCTCATACTTTTTTTTTCTTGGGTGGTCATCAAAAATTTTATTGTTAGCTTGTGTAAGTAATAATAATAATAATTTTTCGGGGCACCTGGGTGGCTCAGTGGGTTAAAGCCTCTGCCTTCGGCTCAGGTCATGATCCCAGGGTCCTGGGATCGAGCCCCACATCGGGCTCTCTGCTCCGCAGGGAGCCTGCTTCCTCCTCTCTGCCTGCCTCTCTGCCTAGTGTGATTTCTCTCTGTCAAATAAATAAAATATTAATAATAATAATAATAATAATAATAATAATAATTTTTCAATAAAGTTTATTTGAGAGAGAGAGGAAGTTGGAGGAGGGGGAGAGGCAGAGATCAAGGTGAGGCTTGATCTCATAATCCATGAGATCATGACCTGAGCCAAAACCAAGAGTCAGACCCTTAAGAGACAGAGCCACCCAGGTGCCCCACCGTGAAAGTAATAATTATGATAGTAAGCAGTTGTATGGAACTTTGTTATTCTTCTGCATTTTTATACATAAACATATGTGTGTAATATGCCTGTACATATAGAATGTTGTGATGATAAAGTAGGAATTTTAATCCCTAAAGACCTGTTCTCCGAGGTAAGCCAACTGTAGGCATTTTTCAAAGACTCCACTGGGATCTTTTTGAACCACAGCTACCTGCCCCCACCCATTCCACTTTGAAATATCCCAATTGTTGAGAATCGCTCTGTATTTTGAGAGATGTTACTGTTTAGAGTACTGTGCGTAGGAATATAGTGGAAGCAAATAAAATGGACACCTGGGTGGCTCAGTTGGTTAAGTGTCTGCCTTTGGTTCACGTCATGACCCCCAGGTTCTGGGATAAAGTCCCACATTGGGCTCCTTGCTTAGTGGGGAGCCTGCTTCTCCCTCTGGCCGCCCTTCCCCCTGCTTGTATCCTCTCTGACAAATAAATAGATAAAATCTTAAAAAAAAATAAAGTAGTAAAACCAAACATATCTCACTTTAGGAGTTATATCTCTTCTCGTTTATTTGCTCTCTTTGACTGAATTTAAATTTATTTTATAAGAGTACAGGTGTCTTAAGAGAATGAAAAGGATCATTATCTTAGTAAATATGCTAAGTACAGTGCTATATAGAATAAGCTGTCCAAAAATACCATATTTATTTTTTATTTGCCCTTTATGTAAAAGAATGAATCTGCATGCGAGCTTATATTCCCATGTTTTAGTTATTTAGGTCTTGCGTTATCCTTATCAGCAGTTAAGAGTTTAGTGAATTATAGTCCAAGGATGCTTGATATTACACTGGGCTCCTACAATTTGTAATTCAATGCCTGAACTGCATTCTTAAGAGTTATACTCTAAGGGCGCCTGGGTGGCTCAGTTGGTTGGGCGTCTGCCTTCTGCTTGGGTCATGATTCCAAGGGTCCTGGGATCAAGCCCTACATTGGGCTCCTTGCTTGGAGGAGAGCCTGCTTCTCTCTCTCCCCCTCTGCCCGCTGCTCTGCTTACTTGTGTTTTGTATCTCTCTGTCAAAAAAATGAATAGAATGTTAAAAAAAAAAAAAGAATTATGCTCTAACAGGTATGTCTTCGTTCTCTCATAAGCTTACATAAAGTTTTCAAAATTTTATGATAACATATAGGGAAGTCTTAACTGTTTTACGTTACAAAACATTTAATTCAAGCAGTCAGATGATGTCAGGTTAATTTAGTTACGTGGAAACTAGTCTTTTCACCTGGTATAGAGTGATCACCCTTGTTCTTTAACTATTAGCCGAATATGAGAAAAATTCACACATCTTTACCAAAGCCGAACATTATAGTGAGATACAAAACTGGGAAGGGGGTAACCACTTTGAGAAATGTTATCTAAATTTTACTTGTTTAAAAAACATTAGTGGCCTTAAATATTGCAACTTGTTCATGTCTTTTGTCTAGTTTTCAGTTTGGGGGTGAGGGTCTTTTTCTAACTGACTTCATTAGAGCTTTGTGGATGGAGGTAAATTGATAAACTCTGTTCGTTCTATGTTGCAGATAGTCTTCTTGCCTTTTAGTTTTATTTTTTTAAGATTTTTATTTATTTATTTGTTTGACACAGAGAGAGAGGGGGATCACAAGTACGTAGAGAGAGGTGGGAAGCAGGCTCCCCACTGAGCAGAGAGCCCGAAGCGGGGCTCAATCCCAGGACCCTGAGATCATGACCTGAGCCATAGACAGAGGCTTTAACCCACTGAGCCACCCAGGGATCCCTTATTTTGTTTTTATGTACTTAACTGTCTTAACGAACTTTTGCACCTAACTCTATATGTTGAATATTTTCCCGTGCCATTCAGTATTTTTTGATGATGTCATTTCAACCGTCTGCAGAGCATTCTGCTTATTAGATTATAAAGGTAATTTACTTGGCCAGTCCTTAACATCAACGTTAGATTGCTTTGTGACCAGAAATCTCATTGAGTAGATATGTTCTGTATTATTTTTTGGTATTAATGGAGTCAACAAGCATTCAGGAAATACTAAGAAACACAATTGAAATAAATTAATTTGTTTGATTTAAAAACATTCATTTTTCATAAAAATTGGATTTTCTCAAGCTTGAGAAAATTTTTTTATTGAAAATTTTTATTTTGAAAGACAGTGCAGATATTTGGAAGAGAAATCTTTAATTAGAAGATAAGTGCAGGTTGTCCTGAAACTTTTTGGCTTTACTAGAAAATTTCTTAAAATATGCTATTTTGATGCCTAGAAAGATTAGTTTATGCTTAATTTATACTTTTTAGGAAGTATAAGATAGTAAAGGCAAATTATTTGAGAGGTCATGTTAGCTAAAGTTTTTTTTCTTTTTTGGAGAAACTGTTAAAAAAATGTTATTTAAAAAGGTTATACCTCAGGGTACCTGGGTGGCTCAGTGGGTTAAGCCTCTGCCTTTGGCTCAGGTCATGATCTCAGGGTCCTGGAATTGAGCCCCGCATCGGGGTCTCTGCTCAGCGGGGGCCTGCTTCCCCGGTCTCTCTGCCTGCACATGTGTGATCTCTCTCTCTCTCTCTCTGTCAAATAAATAAATAAAATCTTAAAAATAAATAAATAAAAAGGTTATGCCTTGTCAAAGTCTAGAATTTAAATACCAGATCTATTACAAGGCTTCTTTGGTTACATTTATTGTGAAGTTAAAGCCAGAGAAACTTTGTAACTGTTATGATCTTAATGAATCTTATTTCGACGTTTACAAATCTTAATGAAAAGAAAAGATATATTTGTTAACTATGACCTTAAGTCAAAGTTTTGAAAATGTTTTATCCTCATTTTTATGTCTAAAATGTAAATTAACCTTCTGGAAACTATCTGAGTAGTTTTTGTTGTCATTGTTGTTTACTATTTTATGATTTCCTATGGTTGTCCAACATAATATGGGTATAAAATAGAGTTCGCTTAATGATCCAAAATAATTTCTTTTAAGATCTCTATTTTTCACAATAACAGTTGTAAACAGATTCTCTCTTTTATAATACACAATGTTGGATCATGGAACAGAGTAAACAAACAGGTCATTGTTTAAAATAAATAGTGAGTACTGTGTTCAAAGGACTGTGAATTTTTGTTTTGAATTGTTCTTATATAATTTTAGTTCTAGAATACAATACATAATATATTTTGATTTGGCAGTGTTGCAAAGATATTTAGTTTTAGGTGCAAAATTAGCAATTTGTAATATTCTTTAGATTATTTTTTAATATATAAGCATCATGCATGACTAATTTTTAATTTTGGCTTTGGAGGAAAAATAAATAAAGATTATGACTAGGACATGAAGGGAGGCCAAGTATTTGGAAATTCTCTCAACAATTTTTTTTTAAATTTGCTGTTATTTTTTCTGAAGTAAAATATTTGTATTTTTGCATTACTTTCTAGAATTTTCTTGAGTTACCATGGGTCACTTTTGGTCACTTTTATTTTGGCACACTATGGTATAGTAGGGTTTGGTTTGTTTGTTTATTTGTTTTGACAGAACAGTTTATTGGTTTGGAGAGTATGTATTTAGAATAAATTTGCCCCATAGTTATGTACACATATACGGAAATTCAGCATTCGGTTCTGTTTTCACAGAGGGGTTTGCTTTGGGGACACCTTATGCAAGGGCATTACCTGGAGATCAGGTTGGGGTAGAGAAGTCCACACTTGCAGGTTTTCAGTGAATATTCTAGGCCACAGTGACGTGAGCTGAAGTTTGGGAAGGGAAGGGTCTGTGTTACGCAGCCGGCTGAAAGAGCGAGGTGACTGGATAAAGTGAAGATAGGAGGCCAAGCAGTCAAGAGAACAAAATCTGTGATGATAAGGAGCCTGTAGCAGTCGACGTCTGCTCTTTTTGTACCCCAGCTGGGGCAGGCACTGGGACATCCCTATCTGAGGTCATGGCACCACGGTCCTTTGAAAGATTGCAGTAAAAATCCTGCAAGTCATTGCCAGTTCCTTTCCTTCACCTTGATGCCAGATTCACTAACACGTAACAAATGTCAAGTCCTTTCCTTCTCTCCTGTGCCATTCCATCCTCTTGCCCTGAGCTAGTATTGTCCCATCTGGGCCTGTATAGTAGCTTCTCTGAGCACCCGTGCTGCCTTCCAGTCCATTCTCTGGAGGAGCTGGAGAGATCTTTGAAGAGAAGCAAGATCCTATCCCTCTCCAAGTTAATACTTTCCACTGAATTTTAATTTCATTTAGAATAAAATCTGATTTTCCTACAAAGTTCTAAATCCCTGTCTAATGATTTTGACCTCGTCTGAAATTGCCCGTCACCCCGGCTTCCTCCCTTGAGCTCCAACCACACTGGTCTCCTTTCTGTTTATCAAACATGCTCACTCAGTTTAGCGCTTTCTGTTCCGGGTGCTGTGCCTTGCTGCCTCTTTTTTATTATCCAGATGAGTTCAAATGTAGCTTCTTCAGTGAGGCCTTTTCCTAATCATCCTTTCCCAAATAATATCTTTCAGTGCCCTAACCAATCATGTTTCCTTTATTCCCATCTGTTTTATTTCCTTCATTGCACATCACTTTGTTTAGAATTGGTAAATTAGTACGTGTTTATTATATACCCAGTATATGCTAAGCATTGTTCTAGGCACTTGGGATTTATTGAGTGAACAAAAAAGTCAAAAGAGAATCCCAGTTTTTAGGAAATTCACATTAGGAGGGTCGAAAGAAGAACAGTACATAATAAATAACACATAACTAAATTACAGTTGGGCAGTTTGTTAGAATGTAGCAAGTGTAATAAAGAAAAATAGAGTATGATCATACGGATTGGGAGATCTGGACAGGGTTTAGGGGCAGGAAGCATATTAAATAGGGTGGTCACGGTGGGTTTCATCATTGTGTTGATCATTAGAGTTCTTTCGTTTCTTCTATTTTTAGCTTCAGCACCAGTCAGCAAAGTGAATAAGTACTGTGCTTCCTCCAACTTTCATTCCACTTTGGGGAAAAAGAATATCATCATGTCAAGCATTACGATTGACCCAGATGTCAAGCCTGGTGAATATGTCATCAAGAGCCTCTTCGCAGAATTTGCTGTTCAGGCTGAAAAGAAAATTGAAGTTGTAATGGCTGAACCCTTGGTGAGTAGAGCTGACCTATAAATCTGAAATATTTTCTTAACTTTCATATGAACCATTATAATATAAAGTTTCCAAAGGAAATAATGTACTTGAAAAAGAATTAAAGGAAACGAATCTGAAAAGGCTGCATACTGTAGAGTCCCAACTCTGTGACATTCTTAAAAAGGCCAACTTATGGAGAAGGTAAAATGACCACTGGGGACAGGAGCTGGGGGTGGAGGGATGAATAGGCAGAAGAAGGAGGATTTTTAGGGCAATAGAAATAGTCTGTGTGATACTGCAGTGTTGGACACATGTCATCATATGTTCGCCCATACCCACGGAACGTACAACGCCAAGAGTGGACCGTAATGTCAATTACCGAACTTGTATGATTACAAAGTGTCATTGTAGTTTCATCAGTAATAACAAATGTACCACTCTGGTGGGGAGACTAGGCCAGCATGGGATGGGCTATATGGGAAATCTGTACCTTCCACTCAGTTTTGCTGTGAACCTAAAACTGCTCTAAAAAAATAAAGTCTAAAAATTAAGAGATAGATTAGTAAAGTAGTGATCTAGAAAGCTGTAATGACTTCAGACTGCACCTTATTAAGTCACTGCAGGTCACCAGAGAACAAAAATGGATTTTACCAACAGGAATTGTTGAGACCAGATAAAAACATAAGGGAAAATAAAGGAAAATCTAGAATATTCTGCAAGTTGATGATATAGCAGTTGCCAAACTTATAATAAAACTGTAAACTTATTTTTAGACGTATAGTGCATGTATGAGGCAAACTTAAGTGGTCTGAGAAGCTCCATGTGATTAGAGCTTACAATAATGAGGAAGGGAGAGAAAGAATGAAAACAAATATTTGAGTCAGATTCTGAGGGACTGTGAAGGCTGTTGTGATAGATAATATAGTGCTTGGACACTCACAGGGAGAAGAGATTAAAAGCAGAGGGTAGAGGGGGCCCTGGCTGGCTCAGTGGCTACAGGATATGTCTCTTAATCTCTGGGTAGTGAGTTTGAGCTCCATGTTGGGTGTTGAGATTACTTAAAAAATACAGTCTTTAAAGGCAGAGACTACTGTTTAGCTGTTGTATATAATTCAGGCTGGAATGAAAAGAGTCTTGAATTAGGGCATTAACAGTGGAGTGGTTGAAGAAGAGAGTAGGATAATAGAATTAGTAGAACTCAACAAACAGGAATAGGTGTTTCGAGGGAAAGTGAAGGTTAAAAGTTCTTTGACATGTTAGAAGAGATGATATTAGATTGAACACGAGAATGTTACTGGGGTAGGAAAGGAGAATAAGATAATTTTTCTTGTGTGGATGATAAGCTTGAGATACTGGTAATGTAAACCACGTGGAATTACTTTATTGGTAGCTGGGAATTCTTTGTCAGTGACCAGAAATGATGACCGGAAATAGAGACTTTGGCGTCATCTCTGAGAGAGAGTGGTAAAGCCAAGAGAGCAGATGATGATCAAGAGAGAGGTAGAATGGCATTATTATTGTCAAATGATAATGGAGGGGAAGAGTACAATGAACACTGAGAGAAGTTACTGGACTTGGGAATTAAACAGCCTGAGAACAGTTTTAGTAGGGTGATACAACTTTAGGAAATAACTTTGGGAGTTCGAAGGCATTGGATCTGTGATGTGTCAAGACCACAGTGTCAGTTAAAATTAGGATGATCACCATGAAGGTGGAGGTGGGGGATGTCACCGCTGACATTTACTTACTCCCTATGCAACTGGGTTAAGGATAGGTTTTCACCAGCGATCTGAGACCCCAAGGGTTTGCTCCTTGGCTGAAGCTCAAAGTCACAGAATGGCAGAATGAGAAGTTAGGCACAGTAATGGCTTCAGAGCCTGTACACTCACTTTGCTGTACTTCCTGCCTAGGAAGGAAGTGGGGAAAGGAACAGAAGAGAGAACAGGTGATAATCTAAGAAAGGTGGAAAGTCGAAGGAGGTATTGCATTATTAAGTCCTGCTTCACCAAGAAAAGTTACAGGGCTAAGATTGCAAAGGGATGTGAATGGGTCTGCGCATGCCTGCGAGTGAGTTTCTTGCTGTCTTTAAGTAGAGAAGAAACTACTTTAAGTAGTGAAGAAAGCAACTCTGCAAAAAGAGTTTGGGGTCTGGTAAATAATGATATATAAGAGAACATTAGCCACAATGTATGTTTTAAAACGGCAGCTCACTGAATTCCATTTAAGTCATTCCACAGTTGCTTTCTGTGTACCACATTAATGATTTTGTTTTGATCGGTGCATATACATTTACAGCAGGTATATAAAGTTCCGCCTTAGAAACAAGGTTTATTACAAGGACTCGTAGTATGAATTAATGGTTATGAGGTTTGATTATCGATGTGCTTAATCTATAAAGTGTTACTTTCTTCATTGGTGGTCTGTGAATTACTCAATAGTGTGCAACAGTAGCTTGTTTAACCGACATACAGTAAGAAAGGGAACCACTTTAAAAAAAAAGAAACATTAAAAAAGTTTTTGGAATATGGTCACTAGCTGATAATACTGTATTATAAACTTCAAATTTGCTGTGAGTAGACCTTAAATGTTCTCACTCCCCCCCCCAAAAAGGTAAAAGGTAAATATGTAAAGTGATTGACATGTTAATTAACTCAATGTGTACATACATCAAATGATCATATTGTACACTTCAAACACATTATATTTATATATGTTAGTTCTATCTCAGTAAACCTGAAAAAAAGAAAAATGTTTATGAAAAATTTCGAGTTATATATAAAAGTAGAGATTATAGTGTAATGAACCCTCTAAGACCCATTGCCTGGCTTCAACAACTTTCTTTCTTTCCTTGTGTTTTTTTTTAAAGATTTTTTTTTTAAGATTTTATTTCTTTATATAAAAAAAAGAGAGAGAGAGAGCAAGTACAACGGCGGGAGGGACAGAGGGAGAGGGAGAAGCAGATCCCCGCTGAGCAGGAAGCACCTTAAGGGGCTCAATTCCAGGACCTCAAGATCATGACCTGAGCTGAAGGCAGATCTTAACTGATTGAGCCATCCAGGTGCCCCTAAGGATTTCGTTTTTTAAGTCATCTCTAATTCCCAACATTGGGCTCAAACTCACAACCCTGAAATCAAGAGTTACACCTTCCATTGTCTGAGCTCGCCAGGCACCCCTGGCTTCAGCAACTTTCAACTCGCACAGCACTTTAAAAAAACACTTCACCTATTTTATAAAATATTTATTTATTTTTTATTTTATAAAATATTTAATAAATAGCAACATGTGGTATGGTCCTATCAGCTCTCAAATATTATATATTAAAGGAAGTTTAATTTTGACATATAAAGTTCTTGAGAGTAAAAGTGTTACAAGAAAATATGGGTGAAATTACCTAATTTGAGTTTATAAAATGGTGATTTTATATCTTCCTCCTTTGTTTTTCTTCCAATGCCGTGGTCACTATCCTAGCTCAGGGTCAGCTTCACTCATAGTAGGTCATTGCAATAACCAGTAAGTAAGTGGTTTGTCACCTTTCCATTTGTCTTGCTCTCACCAGACTTTGCTTCATCTAAAACAAATATTATTACCTTTTTCCTTTAAAAATCTTGCTGACTTTTTGTTGCTGTGCAATGAATTCAAGTTCTTGGTGGGTCGTTCTGGCCTCTTCACAGTCATTACAATTTGTATAATGTCTCATGACTCTCTTACCCTGATGTCTCCTATGACACTTAACGTATCCTCTATATATTCTATTGTCCTGGTGTGTTCTTCCTTTTCTCTTGATCCAAAATGCTCTTAACTCTTCTCTATTTTAAGCCTCTACTCATCCTTCCAGACTTCCACTCATCTTTCCAGACTTCCCACATGTTCCCTCTCTTGTAGTGATCCTCTTCAACTTGTACGAATCTTCGTTTTATCATAATAATTTTTCATACTCCTAGATTCTGACATTGTCCTGTTAATTGCTTACGTGTTTATCTCCCCTGATGTGAGCTGCTCGATACCAGGAGCCAGGTCTCCTTTGCCTTTTTATAGTCCTGCCTGTGGTGGTAGATGCCAAGTAGAAGGTGAGTCGTAAAGAGTCATATTTTAACTTGACTTTAGCCTTACAGAACATCACTGTGTCATGTACCCTTTGTTCTCTAACAAAATATAATATCCTCATTCTAGCCATAGCTTTTAATAGTTCTTTTATAATAGTCTGATGCTGACTATATTTTATTCTGTAATGTAGTAGCTAATTAAAGAGACATCTGCTATGTAATCTGAGATTATAAAATTTTGTGAACAGTGGTGAGGTTTCCATCAGAAAATTGATGTTTTTAACCCACCATTGTACTTAGAAGAAACACTCCCTGCTTACTCTTCCTGACATACCAGGAAACCCCCAGTGTAATGGACTGTAGCAACCAAGACAGAGTCTGTTAAACATCCAACTCATGGTTTCAGCTCAGGTCATGAGCTCAGGGTCCTGGGAAGGAGCCCCACATTGGGCCCTGGGCACAGGGTGGAGTCTGCTTTGTCTCTCTCCTTCTGCTCCTCCCCTGCCCACCCCCCCAGAATAAATTTAAAAAATTTTTTTCAAAATTTTTAATCTAATCTTTAAAAAAGATTAGACAATGATACGTTTAATCTAACACTATGACAGTGTTGGTATTATAGCTTCAAATTTATCGTTATTTCATTTATTGTGAAATTTATTCAGTATTTTTATTTTAGTAAAAACAACCATCTAAGATGAGTCTCTTGAGTTCTTGAATGAAACTCTTCAAAGAAACTAGCATCCATGGATTGTTACATAAAAGGATACTAGCATGTCTCATAGTCGGACAGTAAGTTACATAAAAACGTAGAAGCACAGATGTGAAGGGATTTTGCTAAAAGAGTTAATCTATCACTAAAATGAGAGAACTGGCCTTCTCATTTTCATATTAGAAGCCTTAATAAAATTAGTGGAGCTTGATTTTTAGCCACAACTTCATTTTCATTTTAGGGGGAAGACTGGGGAAGAAGGCGCTCACTAATTGAAATTGCAGCGTGCAAACCACAATCCAGTACCTTAGGTCTCTTCCCCCTTCAGGAGGTGGATCAATCCTTGGTAATGATCCAGGCACGCTCTAGTTTATCTGTTAATCTTTTAGATTGCCAGTGACTAGAAAAGAAGATAAGAAAAAAGGTTTTAACCAATCGCCTGCTTATTTAGACTTCATTTGGCTTAGGCCCAGCATTTTTACAGCTCCGAAATAGCCAGTATTTTTTTTTTTTTTAGAATATTAAATACATACATGTAATTAAAAAAAAATTTTTCTCCTCATATGATCTGTTTCTTCTAAAAGTTTTGCATTCTCCTTACATGTAGCCTGTTGTAATTTGTTCTGTTTTACAACCACGGCATGAAACAGATTGGAAACCTGGGTGGATAGGCCTTTTTGACTGTGGTCTTCCTTGTGTAGTCATCTGAATGAATCATCAATGTCAGGTCTATTTCTGGGGTCTGTCCGGGTCCCTAGGGAAGGTCCTTCCAGTACCCCAGATGGCAGGCTTCAGCTGATGCCCTAGGGGTCTCGAGGGTGAAGATAACTGGGTCTGTTGGTCTTTGGTACATAGATGTTTACTTGAGCTCCCTGTCTTCAGTGTGTTACCTCGTCTTCGACTGTAGCGTCTACCAGTCAGCATTTCTGTTTTGCCCTGTCCTGAGAAGGACAACTGTTCCGTGGGTAAGGTGGAAAGACAGAGCTGGTGAAGGGAAGGAAAGGGAGGGTCTTGGTCTTCCTTAATCCTTCAACCAGCCCTCTTGTTTTTGACTTCACCTTTACCTCCACTTTCAGAGCACTGAAGTTCTCCAAATTCTCGGGAATTGCTAAGTACTGACTGGATTATCTTTCTTTCGCCCTGTGTGGCAAGCTCACCCACTTTCCCCCTGTTGTGACTCAAATGTCATCTTCTCCATGGTCCTTCTGTCTAAAATCTCACCCTGCATTCCATCCTCCTATCCTGAAGTCTGTCTAAGAGAATAGACATTTTAACTGGTTCTCTCATTAGACGTCTAGCTTCATGAGGACGGGGATTGTTTTCCATTTTGCTCATGGTTGTGTCTCTAGAGCCTAGAACTGTGTCTGGCATACCGTATACTCAGTAAATAATTCAGGTGAATGAGTGAGGGGCTGCGTGGAAAATGGACACCCAACTTTTCCCCTTGCCTACTTAGGACTCACTCTTGTTGGCTGGAATGTCTTGGTTGGGCTTTACTGTCTCTCGCATTCTCTCTACCCTTTGGTTTTATTAAGTCTTCTAAAAATCCTTTTACTGTTGTCTTGGTCGGGTTTTAGGAGAGAATGGAGGCTATGTGTATGTTAAGCCTGCCCTCTTTAATTGGAATCATTGAGATATTTCCACAAAATTGTTAACACTACCAGAATCCTTTCAGTAAATGCTCTTGCTGTCCCTGCGGCTACATGCTGCTCTTGGTACGTATATGCTACTTAAAGAATCAAGTTAGAACATAAAGATTGGGAACCTTAGAATATTCGATCTTTAGATTTTTTTTTTTCTTTTCTTGCTTTAAGATTTATATATTTATTTATTTATTTATTTATTTATTTGGGCGGGGGCATAGAGAGAGGGAGAAGAATCCCAAGCAGACTCCTCACTGAGTTTGGAGCCCACTGCTGGGCTCTGTTGTGCAATCCCGAGGTGCATGACCTGGGCTGAACTCAAGAGTTGGATGCGCAACTGACTGAGTCACCCAGGCGCCCCTCATTGTTAGTGTTTTATATTATTGTGAAATAATGACATTATAAAAAGTGGAAATAGTTGTAAATTTCATATAGAGTAAGGACTCTTACTTGCATTCTGTATCAAGATAAATACTGTCCACAGTTTGTAGTCCATCATTTTCCATGGCGGGTAGCCATCTCTGTAGCATCTGCCACCTTTTTTAAAAATTTTTTTTATTTTTAACCTTTTTTGCCGCCTTTTTTTTTTTTTTAAGCACAAATGGGAGGTTTTATATGTGTGTGTTTGTGTGTGTGTATTTCTGTACTTACATATTTTGAACAAAGTAAATTGGAGAGTATTCTGCATTAGCCTGTATAAATTTGCCTCGTTCTTTTTAATAGTTCAATATTATTTTTTTCCTTTTTTAAAAATTTAATAGTTCAATATTATTGTATTAATTTTTTAAAAGATTTTATTTATTTATTTGACAGAGTGGGAGAGAGACCACAAGTAGGCAGAGAGGCAGGCAGAGAGAGAGGGGGAAGCAGGCTCCCTGCCGAGCAGAGAGCCCTATGCAGGGCTCGATCCCAGGACCCCGAGATCATGACCTGAGCCGAAGGCAGAGGCTTAAGCCACTGAGCCATCCAGGCATCCCTGTTCAATATTATTTTGATAAAAGAATGTAACATAATGTTTTTTACTAGTCTCTATTGATAGTTTGGGAATTACCTTAATTTAGGGCTACTTTAAAAAAATATGGTAAACATTCTTGCACAAAAGGCTTTGTGTACGTGCATGAAGATAGAGAATAATTTCTATTCTTTTTTGTTGTTATAATGGGTTGCTTATGCTATAAACATTTTTCAAGGGTGTATCTTTTTAAAATGTCTTATTGGAAGACCCCCCAACTGCTTCCGCAATGATGAGGATGTCCTCAATCACCCTATGCTTAAATTGAGAGGTTAGTAGAGTTCTTGGTTACTAATTTCTATTTTGTACAGTACACTTGTTTTATGTTTTTGTACTTACGGTAACGTGAGTATCCTTTTACATTCAAAAATCATTTCTGAGTTCTTCTTATGGGAAAAATAGTCTACTTCCATTTCTTGGTTTAGGGAAAGCTCAGGGAGGATGTCAGATCTTCGAGGAAGCATGAGCTTGTTGAGAAATAAAATATGTTAATATGTAACAACATTTTGTTTCTGAAACGCTCTCTAATTGTGCTTGGCCATTACTCTAGTGTATAAACATGTTATTTGAGTAATAAACCACTTAGATCAGCAGTCCTCAAGATATCACTGAAGGCCTTTAGATTTAGAGTGTAAAAGGGGATTAAATGAGTGCAAAGAATCCACTTACTGTCTTATCTCATCTTAAATAGTTCATATGAGGATAGTAGAGGCCCTTTAGCTCACTATTTTTCAAACTTCTAGATACTTTTAGAAACGGTGTTCTATGGAACTGCTATAGGACTTTGTGTTTTACTGAAATTTTAGAGCTAATTGGTATCATATATATGGTTGTGCAGAATCATCGTGTTGGATATAAATGATGTATAGGTTGGTTTTTGAAATACAGAACTTGTTCTGCAAGATAATCACCCAAGTGCGCTTAGCCTGTGAAGGCCCAAGTACCAAGGACACGCCAAAAACCCATCCTTATTAAGAAGGTAAAATGCCCCAGAATTCAGGCACTTTCCTGATCTCATTTAAATTAGTTAGAAACAAGTTGCACTGATAGCCAGACTGGGAGTTTTTACAATTTCACTGGCAAATATACTTGCAGATGTGTTTCCATCAAGATTAGCCATGAATGCCAGAAAGTGATAGGACTCTACCAAATAAAGAAACTTCAAAATATACATATTTCTGAATTCTCATTTCTTTCAAAGAAGGATGATGTTTGTTTTTCTTTGATACATGTTTAATATGTATTTAAAATTCAATAAAAAAGCCTAATGTAGAGAAGTTTAGAAAATCATCCTAAAAATCTCAACAAAACAGCCGTCGTGTATTTGAATATAATCCTAGCCGTCTCCTGTATTCAGTAAGTAAGTTAGGTAAGGATATGTGAGGTTGCCAGTGAGGCAAGTAGGTAGGAAGATGCCCAAAAGGGATCACACTGTCTATACTATTTTAATTTAAACTAATTATAAATTTTATATATTTATATAAAATATATTATATTATATTATATTATAACATATATATATTTATATATATGTTATAAATTTTGTTTGAATTAAACAGAACAAAAGAAACAAACTAGAATGATGTAATTTCTGAATTTTCTTGAGAGATCTTTATTAAAGTTGGGGCACCTGGGTGGCTCAGTTGGTTAAGTATCTGCCTTCGGCTCAGGTCATGATCCTGGGGTCCTGGGATCGAGTCCCGCGTTGGGCTCCCTGCGTGGTGGGGAGCCTGCTTCTCCTTCTCCCTCTGCTGCTGTCCCTGCTTATGCTCGCTCTCTCTGTAAAATAAATAGATAAAATCCTTAAAAAAAAAAAAAAAGTTCTTTAAAGCTAAATGTAAAGAAATAAACAGATGTGTACATGGAGGTTTCGTGACAACTAGATTTGAAAATGAGGAAATTAAATCACTTCATAATTCATGATTTTGTTTAGTTACATTTTTTTCTCATATTTTAAAACACATCTGTTCTGTAACCATAACTTTCATGGTTGTACCGTACATTGTTCTAAAATTAAATGAATTTGCTGGATTATCACCAAGCATGAGAAACTCAAGAGCAACCCTCAAGTTTAAGAATGAGAGGAACTAATCTGCGCTCTTTGTACAAAATACAGAAAATAAAAGTAAGCTAATTGTTCAAACACAAAACAACCTGTTTTTATTACTAATGCGTGGTAAATATGTTTCTAGAGCTTTAAATGTATTTATATGTGTAATACCACCATATATGCATTTTATCCTTTTATAAGAGAAGTAAATCTGTTATTCTCTAATTTAATTAATACATTGAGAACATTTTCCCAATCTACCAGTTTAGTTATACCTGTCACTTACTGACTGTTCACTACTCCAATGTGTAGCTATAGCATGATTTTTTGACCCAAATTCCCCATTGTTGTACTTTGATGTTGCTTCTTATTTTTAACTGCTTAGTTACTGTCCCTTTATGTGCCTTTTATAAATATGGAACACATTCCTCCCCCTCACCCTGGGCATATTCTGTCTTTGGATCAAAGAGGAAATTAAATCAGAAATGATGTTTTTATTAGGATTCTCCAGAGAAACAGAACCAGTAGGGTGTGTGTGTGTGTGTGTGTGTGTGTGTGTGTGTGTGTGTGTATATAAAGATATTTATTGGAAGGCATTGGCTCACATGATCCTGGAGGCTGAGAAGTCCCCAGGTCTGCAGTGGTCAGATGGGGGATCCAGGAGAGCAGGCGGTGTGAGCTCCAGCCTGAAAGCCGGTCCAAGAAGAGCACCTGTTTCAGTTTGATATGGGAAAAGGAGTAGAGCTAGCCTGATGCTCCAGCTTAGTGTAGTCAGGCAGGAGGAGTCCATCTTACTCCAGGAAGGGTCACCATTTTGGTTTACCTCAGGCTATCAGCCTATTGGCTGAAGTCCACCCACATAAGGGAGTCTCAGTCTACTTGCTTGACTCAGTTCACCAATTCAAATGTTAATCTCATCCTAAAACATCCTCACAGGCAAACCCAGAAAAGGCTCTCACGGGGTGCCCTGTAACATAAAATTAACCATCACAGTGTCCAGTGTCCATCAAAATTTCTGTCTGTCTAGGATTTACTTTGCTCCCTCTTCTTCTTAACCCATTGCAACATAGTATCACAGCCCATTCCTTCACCCCTTTGTTTGCTACTGGGTGGAAGCCCCTTCATGTCCCAGTGTCATCCATCCATCTATCCTTCCTTCCTTCTTTCCTTCCTTCCATCCATCCATCCTTCCATCCATCCATCCTTCCATCCTTCCAGACAGGGAGAGAGTGGGGAGAGAGAGAGAATCTTGACATGAGGCCAGAGCTCATGACCCTGAGATCATGACCTGGGCCAAAATCAAGAGTGGGATGCTTAACTGACTGAGCCGCCCAGGTGCCCCGCCATGACACTCTTGTCTATACTAACTTTAGACACTGATCTGGACTGACCTCTTTTGAGTCATTTCTTCATACAAGCAAAGCAGAGTGCACACGCAGGTGAGAGGGTGGAGAGAGTTTACTATCAGTTACGTCGCCCAGGTCCACTGGTTGAAGGGTAAAGGGTCTAAGCTTTCCACAGTGAGTCCTCTGAGCCCTCTTTGGGTCACAGATGTTGCTTGCTCATAGTAGGAACTCAGTATGTGTTTTTTTCAGCAAATAAATGAACAGAACAAATGGAAAGTTAAAAAAAAAATTCCAGTACTGTTGTGTGCTGAAGGAAGACACAACACTAAATTGGAAGATTAAATTAATAGGAAGCAACCATACCGAAAGGTCACCTCATGAAAGTGTCATGTTTCACTGTCAGGACCCTCGCTCTTTCTTTATGTAGTACTCTTTTCCCTTGGCTTCTGTGATGTGCAATTTCAAATGTACAAACCCCCAACCCTCCCTTTATTCTAACTGTCCAGTTTCTTTCCCCATGTGCAAACACATATTTCTTTTTTTTTTTTAAGGTAGTCTATGTATTTTGTAGCAAGTATGTGTGTGTGTGTGTGAGAGAGAGAGAGGGAGTCTTACCTTTGTTTAAAATAAATCTAATTACAAATGAAAACAAAACCAAAACCAACTCATGAATCTGCTTTTCATATATAAGATTTCTAATATTTTGTATATATACTTTTTTTTTTTTTTTTAAACCATAGGAGAAGCCATTGTCTAGATCTCTTCAAAGAGGTGAAGATCTTCAGTTTGACCAGGTATGCCTGTTTTGGGGGATATTTTTCCTCCAAAGGAAAATGTTTATTCTAACAGCCTGGTCCAAATATATCCAATATTAAGACATTGTTTTATTTTGTTTAGTGAACGTTTATATCATTACACATTAGATTCAGTCTGAAATTGGTAGTTTGTTTTTTAACAAATAGAAGGAGTTATGAACTGTGACCTTTATATAAAGTTCATGGAATGATCTGTGAACTTGATTGGTTTCTGTCATTTTTTATTTACTATTTTAAGATTTTATTTATTTATTTGATACAGAGAGAGAGAGAGTGTAAGCAGGGGGAGTAGGAGAGGGAGAGGGAGAAGGAAGCCCCCTACTGAACAGGGACCCTGATGCAGGACTTAATCCCAGAACCCTGGGATTGTGACCTGAGCTGAAGGCAGATGCTTAATCGACTGAACTGCCCAGGCACCCCAGTTTCTGTCATTTGTCATCTGAAAACTTTTTACTTTTCTTTGGTAATCTCTTTACTGTGCCCTTTGAAATTTTCTTAAAATGTTTCCAGTTACATACCTCAATCTTTCCTTGTGTACCAATTCATAAAATTTTTACATAATAATATTTTACTTTTTTTTCTTTTTAAGAGAGGGAGAGAAAGGGGTGGGTAAGGGGCAGAGGGAGAGAGAGAATCTTAAGCAGGCTCCATGCCCAGTGTGGAGCCCGGTGTGGAGCTCTGTGTCACAGCTCTAAGATCATGACCTGAGCCAAAATCAAGAGTCAGACACTTAACCTACTGAGCCACCCCAGCGCCCCATAATATTTTACCTTTTAATGTTTTGTTTTTTTCTCTTTGGGGCTCTCAGAACCTTAAAATAGAACACTAATATCTAAAATTGAGTGCAGTATTCCTGCGATGTTAATTCTTTCCTCTTGCTGAGATTAACTGATCAAGTGTTATTTTTGTCATAATTATGTTCATTCAACAATTATTTTATTGTACATTGACTGTTTGCAAAAACCAATAACCCAGATTAGCTGTTTGTATCTAGTATTCTTGTGCTACTTTTCTCATAATTATGTATCTAGGAAACAGAAATTAATGTTCATGTTCATCTCATTGACTAGGTAAAGATGACTGGTCACAATGGTCACAATTACCTGACGGAGACTTAACAAAATATTGTGTTTCTGGACTCTAGCCCAGCTCTGAATCAGAGTTACCAAGGACAGGGCTCCAGCATCTGTATTTTACAATAGCTCCCTGGGGGATTCTGATGGATACGTCACTTAGCGAGTAGCCATTGACCTAAGAAGAAACCATAGATAGGAAGCCTAGTTTCTGTTAAAGTAACATTATGATCACTTTATATAAGGCTTACCAAATCTCAGTGTTACTACAAAAGGTTCTAATTATTACAATAATTAATTTTATTTATCTGTTACTAATATATTATTTAAAGATATTTAGATTATTTAGATCTTAAATCTACTAATGAATAAATGTATAGTCAGAATTTGAAATTATTATTGAAATTGAAAGTATTTTAAGGAATATTTCCATTTTTTAATGTAAACCACTAATAAAACTTTAAATGGTTGTACCCCATCCCTCACTTTTGGTTTTTTCCTCCCCCCACAATAAAAAGCCACGTGTGGGAGAAACTGTGTTTTTTTGTTTTTTTTTTTTTAAGATTTTATTTATTTATTTAACAGACAGAGATTACAAGTAGGCAGAGAGCCAGGCAGAGAGAGAGGGAGAAGCAGGCTTCCTGCTGAGCAGAGAGCCCAATGCAGGGCTTGATCCCAGGACCCCGAGATCATGACCTGAGCCTAAGGCAGAGGCTTTAACCCACTGAGCCACCCAGGCGCCCCTGGGAGAAACTGTTTTAATATATACTTAAAATAGTAGATGGTATTTTATTGTTCCTTCTTTAGATATTAAAAGGATTTGCTTTGAGTGATCTTTTTTATTGTTAATAAAATACAAATATGAAAAATTAGTTAAATAAAATTAGAATCTTGTTTTTACTTTAATTTTCTATATTAGAAACCATTACCTGTCAAATTATGGTTAATTATAAATAAAAGTAGGACTAGAGGAAGGCAGAGATAATGAAAAAGAGAAGAAGAGCTTATACAATCAAATAAACTGTTTTATTCTTTTCTATTTTCTTGGATGAAGTACATTTTGAAGTTACATCAATTAGGAAGATTAAAGGTTTAATTCCTAGAGGTATCAATCTGTCTTCATTAACTGACACTTTCTATAGTTCTGGACCTGAACAAGACCTTGAATATTCCTGCAACCCATCATTTTTTTTTTAAGATTTTATTTATTTATTTGACAGACACAGATCACAAGTAGGCAGAGAGGCAGGCAGAGAGAGAGAGGAGGAAGCAGGCTCCCTGCCAAGCAGAAAGCCCAATGTGGGGCTCGATCCCAGGACCCTGGGATCATGACCTGAGCCGAAGGCAGAGGCTTTAACCCACTGAGCCACCCAGGCGCCCCCCGCAACCCATCATTTTTTAGTTAAGAAAAACAAAATAAAGCATGTTTGACTGTATACTTTGAAGTATTTTACAAGCAATGATTTGCATCAGATATGGAAATTCCTATGCAGAGCGATTTTTTGCTTGAGATCCTTCAGATGAAGAGTGGCCTTAGGGACTGCTTGCTGGTGTGCCTCTTACTGCCACTGCAGGAACGCTGGGCTCACTCATGATTTGAATCTGATATTCACCTAGAATTCAGATGGTTTCCGGGATGCCTCAAATTGAACAGCATTTGTTCATCCCACTACGTTTATCTTTACGCTGTCCTCTTACATATCCTAAGCTTTAAAAGCTTGTTACAACACGTTTCCAATACGTTCGTGTGTGGGTGTCACAAATTAATAATGCAGTTATAACTCTCCATTCTGCAGTAGAGTGACACAAAGTTTACTCTCATACACTTCTCATATAAGACAGTCTTCTCCGTTCCTCATCTCTTCATTCATTCTCATGGCAATATTTCCAACCTTTTGTTCGCATGAGCATGGAGGAGGAACTGGCCGGGGGAAGGAGGCAGGTGTGGTTTTCTCACGATACGCATACCACTTCCCCCACAGGTATCCTGCTGTATAACCAGAGATGTTACTAAGGGTCATGTTTTTACACACGTGAGTAGTATATAGAGGCAGGAAAAAGGTGGACAACTTAGCCCACTTTGTTACTTGGATAAACCCCTAATTCTTATTTTTATTTTAAAGCACGTTTATTGGGGCGCCCATTCCCTCCCTCCCCAGCAGGGAGCATGCTTCCCCCCATTCCCTCCACCGCCTCCCTTTCTGCCTACTCATGATCTCTCTCTGTTAAATAAATAAATAAAATCTTTTAAAAAAAAGACATGTTTATTACATTTGAATTACTTAGTTCATCTTAGAAATATTTGAGTATGATACCTCGATGATGTGTTTTAACTTTTGGTGACATCTTATGTTTTCAGTTGATAAGCTCTATGAGCTCAGTAGCAGAGCACTGTCTCCCTTCCTTACTTCGCACCTTGTTTGACTGGTACAGACGCCAGAATGGAACTGAAGATGAATCCTATGAGTACAGGCCTAGATCCAGCACTAAGTCTAAGGGGTAAGTGGCTCATTTTCCACTCCTCTACCTAGAATTAAAACGCTTTCAATGAAGGGGGCTATAGTGTTCTCAACCAAAGGGTATTGTTTGATTGCTGAGCAAAGACATTGACTACTTTTGTTATGAAACTGATAGTGAAAGGAAAGCATAGTACATACTTAAGTGTAAATCAAGGGAAGGTACCAGTTAAGATTGATGGAACTCCATGGTACCGATCACTGGGATAGTCAAATGAATTTCAGGAGCGCCATTTCAGTAGTTCAGTGAGGACCTTTAATGGTTCTAGAAGAAGTTAAAATATTCAAAGAGGGTCCAGTTCATATGGCTTGTGAGGGGAAGCAATTGTTGTGATACAGGAGGACTGCCAAACCCTATATTATGATACCGTGAGACTCTCCCTGTTGCTCAAATCCCCAAATTTCTCTTCCCCTCCTTCAAATTTGCCAGGGAGGTGTTGGTTTTGCATAAAGCATCCATCTGGGTTCAATAGATGATCCATATTGGGTTTTAGTTGATGCCACCTGTGATTTTTCACATTAGATATGCAGAAAGTTTCCCGGCACTGTATTTTCATCAGAAAAGTTATTTATTTTGTTTCAGTTCTTAATTTAAAAAAAAATACTAATCAAATATGGAGTAATGTTAGATTTTCTAAATAAAATTTAAAGTATTTTCCTTAACTGATTCCTTTAGAATGGGTTTAATTTCTGACAGATACAGTAGCAACGTGTTTATCGATACTGTACACAATACCCAACACGAGAAAGAAAATGAGAGCATACAGACGTTGGGTAATTTAAAAACAACATGAACTGTCAGTTGCTGTAGGACACCATACATACGAGGAGCTCAGTAAATAACCAGACTGTTAACCAATAGCTATTTTAAAATGTATGGTCTTAAATGCAATCTTAATTTGGGGTTCTTGTTGCAGGGATGAACAACAACGTGAAAGAGATTATCTTCTTGAAAGGAGAGACTTAGCAGTAGATTTCATTTTTTGTTTAGTTTTAGTTGAAGTTCTAAAGCAGGTAAGAAGCTTTCTGTCTGCAGAGTTTGTGTTTCTTATTCTTATTTTGCCTTCACATTTCATTTACCTTATTTAGGGTGTTATGTCTAAAATTCTGGTCCACGTTAACTAGATTTCTACAATATAATTACACATCTCTCCGTTGCCCGGGGCTTTCATGGCCCATACCTATCACTTCCTATTCCTTTTACCTTTGCAAAATGCTGCTTAAGATAGGAGATCTTGTTAGCAATATTGAGCTGAATAGAAATTGGGTTACATACGGGCTTTTAGCTGTGAATACAGTCTGCCTGTCATCCATCAACTTCAGTCCAGTTTCAAAGAATTTCTCTTCCGAAGTGATCAAGCCTGTGTTCCAACGTGTAATCATCGTACAGTTACAGTTAAGGGATAGGGACGTGTTGACCTGGGGAACACTGAATTGTCAAGTCCAAGTGCTTTTTGGACAAGTGAAACCCCTCAGGATAATAAATGTTTCATGTCTATTCAGTGTCTGTTAGGATGCTGGCTTTGTGTTCCCACTGTGCTTGTGAATGTGACGTCTGATGTCTGCTATCCTGTATATTTGTACTACTCAAAGTTAGTACAGGTATATCTTTAAATATATCTAAGTACTTGTATTGATTTTGAAACTGGGGGTTTTTTTGATCAGTTTTTGGTTTTTTATTTACTAAAATCAACTACTTTGTTCAAATGCGTGAAAGTATTTTTTGTTTGTTTGTAGTCTTTAAAAAGCTCTGTATCATTCAAAGTCAAGCCATATATTTCCAGCCATGTACATTGTAATGTTTGAAAAAGTTAGGAAACCTAAAAAAAAAAAAATCACATTTTGCATATGACATATTTGGACAGGGATTTTGTTTTTGTTATACAAAATGAAATAGAATATATACTATGAAAGCAAACAGCAAATGTTAGATATAAAAGTTAATTGACAACCAATTTTTTTTTGACGGAAGCAATATAAAATTATTTGAATTATTTTTTTTTTACACTTTGCCTTTGTTTTTATAATGTATGTGAAAAATCATTGCAATCTGAATAGCTGAAATTCACAAATAAAAATTTGAAATACAATAAGCAGATAAGTGCATTAATCGGTGGTGAAGACCATTTTAATTAATTTGTACCTTTTCTGAAGGTCTTTCTGTAGGTGTAGGAAAGAAATTTGCTGTGGGAGTTGTGCTAATAAGCCAGGTTTGCTTTCTGTGATCTCAGTTTCACTGAGATCCTAAGACCCTGAGGCCAGCATAATTCGGGGTAGAAGAGTTTAGGACTAGAGCCGTCATTGACCATGACTGGACTTGCCTAGGACTTATTGTGGTTGACCTCTAGCATCTCCTGTGTGCTGGTGTAGGTCATGTGAGTGATTTGGTAACCAACATTTTGCATTGCCTAGTTAAATAATCCAGGGTTTCTTCTTTGAGCAGGAGAAATTGTAAATTCCCCTAGAATTAATTCCCCTAGAAGGCTCCATGGTACCTTTTCTCCTTTGTTTCCCGAGACATTCTTTTGCTTGCCAATCAGTGTCTCCTCTGAAAGTTGCCCCTCATTGCAGGTTCAGAGCTTCTGTGCACAGATAACCCTATGTAAGTTTTCTCTCTTCTGTTCCCCTACCTCTCACCTGTCCTCTCGCCTTCCCCATTCTCTTGTCTTCATCCTACCTTCCTCCTCCTCTTAAAAAATAATGCAAATAGCTCTTCTGGGGGAGAAAACGATAGGATCCATAAACTTTCATTGGGCCCATTTTTTTAAGTCCATTCCACAAAATCCCTTCAGATCCATGGTGCGCATGGACTCAAAGTGTGGGGAAAAAAGAAATAGCTCCTTTTTTTTTTTAAGATTTTATTTATTTGTCGGAGATTTCAAGAGGGAGCAAACACAAGCAAGGGGTAGCCACCAAATAGAGAACAGGCTCCCCGCTGAGCAGGGAGCCCGATGCGGGACTGGATCCCAGAACCCTGGGATCATGACCTGAGTCAAAGGCAGCCACCCAGGTGTCCCTACAACAGCTTTAATAGCTAATCTCTGTTTTTTGGTTCTGCCACCATATTCCAATCTACAGCAGCCTTTCTACTGTTTTCTCTCTTTTACCATTATCCTCACACTTTCACTCAGATGCACCCATGAAAGAATAAAATCTGTCATAAAGAACAGTGAGATACTTTATTTATTAAAAATCATACACAGGTTTTTTTTTCTTTTCCCCAGTAAAAGGGGAAGTCTTTTTAGCTTCTTCAAAACTAATAAAACCAGAGAAAATGAAGTAAAAATCAATAGGACTTTCTGAAGTATCATGATGAACTAACCCAATTTTCTACCGTGTCAAAGTGATGTAGGGTTTAATAGATCTGGAGACTAATCAGTGTCATATATCTTGAATTTAATAGGACTTTTACTTTTGCCCCCCGTAAGAGACACATATTAAAACGTGACTCAGTTTTACTTTGACGAGACAGACGGTCCCAGGAATACTGAAGTATTGATACTTGGTTGGGCCAGTCATAAAGAGGAGTGCATATTCTTTATGGGTTAGTCCTTGGCATCCTATATTATAAATTTTTTGTTTCTTGAATAATTTGTTGTGTCTTCATGTGTGTTTAGAACTCTTGATGATGCGTAAAGGCTCTATATCCTTTGTATCAGCCGGTCATTGTAATAAAACTAGGAAACAGCCAGGACAAGTGTTTTCATTCCAGCTCTGTCATTTTCTTGCTGCGTAACTTGAATGAGTTATTATTCACTACCTTTTTCCCCCTCTGTAAAAGAGGGATGATAGTATCATTTTTGTAGAAGCGCGAGCATTAAATACAGTAACGCCTGGGACATGGAAAGGGCTCTGTCAGTATATCTGTTATTTTCATTTTGCAGATGAAGAAATGTTCTTAATTTAGTGACTTGCTGATGATTATAAAGTTAGTTCACTTTTTTATTCCAACTTTTCTCCCATTTAGTAATAAAAATATTGGTAAAATCAGTGATACAAAATTAGGTGAAATAGGCAGCATCTAGGAAAATTAAAGTCTTAATCATAAATTAGAGAAAGAATTGAGTTAGTGTAAATATGATGAAATGAGTATGATTCACTATGGGAACAAAATTAATTCAAGATGATAGAGGACCTAATTTTATTTTTTCAAGAAAGTCAAACATAATTTTGGGCTCATGGCCAACTACAAATTTTAGCATGTCAATACCAAAGGCTTTCAAATTCGTAGTAAGAGCATGTCTAAACGCAACATCAACATTTAGAAAGTTTGAAGCAGTTTTCTTTCCATATGAAATTGTAGTTAGACATTTACTCATTGAAACAAACAAGATTGGGAAACTTGGTTTGTAAACCAGCTCCAGTTCTTGGCTTAGTTTTATTCGTGCTGTTGCGAAGTATTAGAAGGTGGAGTACATCCTTAGTGTGTCCAGATTTCACATGTGCGTTTTTGATGTGGGTGAGTTCCCTGAAGGCTGTGCGGTTATTTGTGATTTTTCTGAGGTTAAATGCATTCCTTCCCCTTGGCACTGAAAGCTGGTCGTTTAGGGAATGAATGAGCCTCATTGACTCCGCAGTGTCCCTATCGTAACCTGATTTTTTTTTTATTTTTCACTTTCATGATGTGATAAAAGCATTAAAGTTTGGGAGGTGGTTGTGGGAAGGGCCTTGGAATAAAACTCGGGTAATCTTTTTTTTTTTTTTTTTTAAGTTTTTTAAAGTTTTGTAACCAATCTTTGTATGCATTATGGGGGCTGGAATGCATGACCCTGAGGTCCAGAGTCCCATGCTTCCTCTGATGAGCCAGCCAGGCGCCCCTGGGTGTTAAGATTCTGCCAGATATATATCCTTCTGGAATGTTGAAGAAGAATTAGTGCTGCTTCTAAAATCACAAATGCCAAAGCCTGAAGAAGTCTTGACAGTATGGGTGGGAATATTACTCCATGCAAGTAGACCTCTTCCTCTGTAAGCTGAAAAGGGGTTCTGCACCCTGCCCCCCACCGCTGTTGCCTTTTTTTTGAGATTCAGTTTGCGAATGTTTTTATTGTTATTATTGTTATTATTATTCTTGAAAATAAGGGGAGAAATAGGGATTTTGAGGATGTCTATACATCCTGATCTTGTTCGTTCTTAAAATTAGGTAAGACCTATTTCTTCTTTCACTTCTATTTCTGGCTACAAAATGATAAAATTGAAAGCTTGATTTCTTTTGCCTTTATCAAATACATTTTTATATGGCAGAAATTGGGCATGCAGTATTTTCTAGAGAAGTACACATCCGCTTCTGAACTTTAGTTCCCTCATCTGTAAAATAGGGAACCAGTATCTACCTTGTAAGACTGTTACAAGTAATAATTATAAAAATGCCTATCTAATGCCTGACACACAGACACATACCAAGTGTTGATGGTGGCCATAAGAGGGGAATAAATTAGAGTGTCCCTAGCTGTCACTGTTAGACATCAGACATCACTGGACCAGATAAGACAGTTTAGGAGAAATTGCAGGTTTAAGTTAACCTGTATTTCATATCTCTGGCCTAGAGCACACTGAACATCCCTGCGAGGAAATCCATATGGTAGAACCACAGCACAGAACAGCAAATGGAGTATAAAAATTAAATCACATAAAATGCAGTGTTGCATTTTTGCAAGGTCAGTGATGTCTGGGGCCCAGCCTGTATGATTAGCGCCATGAATTCTGGAATAGGTTCTAGAAGTCAGAATGCTTGATCCCAGTACAGCCTCTTCCCGACTGAAGTTTGTCATCCGCTGGTGGTAGGTGTCTGCTCCGTTTTAACCATCAGTGGGTAGCCACAGTGCTGATCCAATGCTCGGGACAGCAGCCTTGATGATAGTAACTGTTTCTGTTACCTTAGGGCTCATTTATGGGCCCAGTTGAGGGGAGATCTGGCTGGGAGATGACATCTGCCTCCTTGCTTCTCGAATGGACCCTGGTTTCCTGCCATTTTCCCTACCAGGCTTTCCCCTCAGTATCTCCATCCTTATATTCTAGCCCCTTTGTGTTGCCTGCTTTCTCAGGAGGTAAGAATTTTTGGCCTAGTCCCTTTTAGAAAAAGATGGAAAAGGGGAGAGGACAAGAATCAATGTGCAATTGTATTACGCTCGATTTTTCTTTCTCTCAGGACCAGTGATTATAGGGTTCCAGTCTGTTGTCTGTGTTTTATAGGTGGGGAAATGGAAATTTGCTTAAGGTTATATAACTAGTAAAAAGAGAAGCTGTGGCTTGATTAAACTAAGCCAAAAATCCACGGTCTTTCTACACTTTTATCATGGTAGTGAAGAAAAAGGTTTTATTTATTATATAAAGATTTGATAATAGTTTATTTACAATAAATTTATCAGCATGGTGTATATAAAAGGAACACTTGGGTAATACTGTTTTGAGTTTCTTCTTAATACAGGAGAATAGTATCGTCCTAAAAAGAGGTATTCGGGGTACCAAGTAAAAGATTGTAACGTACCTACTTGATTGATCGGCTACTATTCTGAAATTCCTATATCAGCACAACATGAATGTTACAATTCTCTAAGGAAGTGTCTGCCTATAAAAGATTGAAAAGCTTTTTAAAAATTTTTTTTAAGATTTTATTTATTTGTCAGAAACAGAGAGAGCACACAAGCAGGGAGAGAGGCAGGCAGAGGGAGAAACAGGCTTTCCAAAGAGCAAGGAGCCCAATGTGGGACTTGATCCCAGAACCCTGGGGTCATGACCTGAGCTGAAAGCAGATGCTTAACCGACTGAGCCAACCAGGTGTCCCTGGAAAGGTGGTTTTGTTGTTGCTGTTTGTTTTTTTAAGATTTTGCTAATTTATTTGAGAGAGAGAGAGAAGGAGCAGGGGGAGAGGGAGAAGCAGAAGCAGACTCCCTGCTGAGCAGAGAGCCTGACATGGGGCTCGATCCTGGGACCCTGGGATCATGACCTCAGCCAAAAGCAGATGCTTAACCAACTGAGCCACCCAGGCGCACCTGAAACATTTTTAATAATTTATATAGTCAATCATAAAATTCCTAGTTAAGTATTTCTAATTACTAAAGAAATTCTGGCTTTAAAATTTCATCTTCCAATGTGGGACGAAGGTTAAGATTATTCTTATAGAGTCTGAATTCTGTAGAATAAGTTCAGTTTCTGTGCAATTTGTTAACATGGGATTTTCAAATCTCAGCTTCTACAAACAGATGAATAGACATCTTTCCTCTGTCATCAGGCTACTATTTGTAAAGATTCATTGAGAGCTAAGAAAGGTAGAGTTTGGATTACAGCTGCTTCCTCACTTAACCCTATTTGATTTTGCAATGGAGCACATTTCCTTCAAACTGGATTCCAGGTACAGGCCTTTAGGACGGTCCCAATTTCTAGGAAATCTGAGACAAATGCTCTCTCTGATCCTCTTCGGTCAACAACAAATGATCAATCTGCTTAGCCAAGATAAAGCTATAGCCTTCCGTCCTGGACTAAAAGTTCACCATGAGCCTTTCCAGCCTTTCATAGCTGCATGCCTCCCTCTGCTTGGACAGCACTTTAAAAACAGTGCCGGTATTCTCATTGAGCTGAATAAATAGCAGTGAATAGTTACTGACTGGATTTCTTATATCTCTCGTCCCTCATTACATTGTAATCATGGTTACTGTTTCTAATGCCTCTCTCCTATTTACTGGGTTTGAACTAGCTCCCAATCATTATTCAGGACTAAATTCAGCTCCCTCCTGATAGACTCCTGATTTACCTTTGTAAAAAATAAACTATCCTGGAGTGACTGGGTGGTTCAGTGGATTAAAGCCTCTGCCTTCAGCTCAGGTCATGATCTCAGGGTTCCTGGATCGAGCCTGGCATTGGGCTCGCTGCTCTGCGGGGAACCTTCTTCCTCCTCTCTCTCTGCCTGTCTCTCTGCCTACTTGTGATCTCTGTCTGTCAAATAAATATATAAAATCTTTAAAAAAAATAAATTATCTTTATTTTAAATAAAAATGTCTCCTTTATCAAACCCTCATGAAACATTCTCTGACCATCTCTGAATAATTAGTGTTCCCTGCTGTTCTTTACCCCAGGCTAGTTTGTAGCTTTCTTGATAATTAAAATCTCTATTATGAATTTATCCTATTGATGAATTTTTCTCTAATATATATATAGTTAAATTTTTTAAGGAAGTGTGGAATTCCTGTGTGTTTTGTTTTGTTTTAATTGGACTTCAGGGCCACAGAATGGGAGAAATCATGATCTTGGTTCAAGATAACGCTGTTATCGTTGGTCTCTGTGTGGCTGCCTTTGTATTTGTTTACAATATAATGGTTACCCGTGGGCCCCCAAATACCTATAGCTTAAGCCTAATAATATGAATCTCTTCTAGTTCACTCCCTGGCTATCCTTGTACCATTACACTGATCTTTATGTTAATTATTCCCTTTTAAAGATTGTTCATGTATGTTTGAATAGTTAAGTTTTCCTTGTCTTCGGATTTTCTTAAAGAATGTATCATACTGTATGTTGTCCTCTGGGACTTACTTTTTCACCCAACATTATGTTGCTAGGATTAATCCATGAAGTGTGCAGCTGTATACACTTTCTTAGGTTTTCTTAGGCCTATTATTGCTAGTGTAGTGGAGCTCCACCCTCCTAAGTTCATTCCTGGAGCCCTGCAAATTAAATTGACAACCATCACATGAACAGGAGGAAAGGGTATTACCAACGCATATGGAGGTCTTCACGGAAAAGAAGTTGAAGACATAAAGAATGGTTAGACCCTAAAATTTAACAAAGAGCAACACATTGTGAGTGACAAAACAAAGGAAAAGTGTCTGGGCTTCTAGGGGTGGTAAATTGGGGCAAAGAAAATATATGGGGGAACTTATGGAAGGTAAGGGCTATTTAGTAAGTTTGTGCAGTCTTACCTCATTGTCAGCTTTCTGTTTCTGATTATAATGGTTGTTATCTTGATATGGGAAAGAGGAGGGGAGACTGCTTTTAGGCAGAAAGGGGGAGGCTGGAGAACTTTTCCTGCACCTGGAGAGTACAGTTGGCTTCAGCTCAAAATAGTTCTCGTGCCAAAGTGCCATATTTTGTGGTGGCATACTTTGGTCAGCTTCACTAGATTGTGGACTGTATAAAAAAATTGATTTGAACTTAACACCAGCAATGTCTGTGAAACCTCATTTATTTATGTTATCTCTACTATTTGGTATTGTCAGACTTTTCCCCACTGAGTGGGTGTAAAATGATACCTTGTGTATGTTCATTCTCCTTATTACTAATTAAATCAAGCATTTCTTCATACTTATTAGGAATAAGTCCACCCAAGGACAAAAACAGAAAATTATAAAGCCTTGCTAAAAACCTTTAAAGAAGTGAAGAGATATTCCATGTGAATGTAGAAGAATACAGTTAGCCCCAAATTGGTCTGTGGATTGACCGCAACTCCAGTAAAAATCCTGACAGTTTTTCTGTGACTTTGAAGGGTTATTCTAAGTCGAATATAGAGGAACCGTGGGCCAAAAATGGCTAAGCTCTCTCTGAAGAAAAATAAGGGGGACTTTGAGTATCAGACATCAGAACTTATTCATAAAGTCTAATAACGAAGACTCTATGATTTTAGTACCAACATATAAAAACTGATAGAACAGTGAGTTCACAACCAGACCCACACATGTATAGAACTTAAATATATATCAGTGGTGACTTGTGTAATCTTTGATCTATGAGTTCCTCCTTTTGGACTCTTTTGCATGGAATTATACAAGTATTTAATATTAAATGTACAGGATGTTTATTGTATAACATTATGTATATTGATTATTGAACATCGGAATGAAATGTTCAGCAATAGAAAGCTCATTAAATAAATTATAATACACTGAGTAGTATATGGTCATTGAGAAGAAAGGAAGAGCTCTAAGTACTGACATGGAAATATGCATCATTTTGTTAAGAAACCTAAGGTTTGCATGTATGGGTGTGTGTAGGAAAGAATCTGAAAGGATATACACCAAGCTATTAGTAGTGATTATAAAAGGGGGATGAGGCAGGGATTGTACTTCCTGGTTTAAATATTTTGGTTTGTTTTATGTATTGGGAAGTAGCATAGAACTTTTAAAGAACCAAGCAAAACAAAGATATTTAAATGACAAATTTCTAATACGAATAAGGCCACAAATAGTTGTAAGTTGTTGAGAAAGTTGGTATCGTTTTGGCTGCTGTTTATGATAGAAAATCAGACTAATGGAATGTGTGGCTGGCTCAGCTGGAGATTTCTTTTCTGTACGTGTTGCAGAGAGGTACGTGTGGGTGTCTTCGTAATTTCTGGGCAGTGATAATTATAGTCACATCAGCAATCATGTCTCCTTGTTCCCCTTTATGGGCTGTAGTTCAAGGAATTTTGATTATGAAGCTAACATTCTGAAATTTAGAGCTTATTAATTAAATTAGATGGGTTACTGAATTCTCAGGGAAAATAATAACATCCTTAGGAAAAGGGAAGATTGACTAATTAGTAATAGATCCTATCGTGGAAATGAAAACTGGTTATTGATTTAATTAGTTGGAATGTGGAGAACGCTCAGAAAAGATTTGTAACCCACTTAGCTCTTGCCGACTTGACAATTTGTTTTGTTCCAGATTCCTGTTCATCCTGTACCCGATCCCTTAGTTCACGAAGTTCTAAACTTAGCTTTCAAGCACTTTAAACATAAGGAAGGGTAAGTAAAATGCTAGCTTGGGATGATGCTTTTCTCTGCAGGCCATGTTTGGACCATTTAAGTGTAATTCAAACTCTCATTGATCATTTGTTTTTAGAGTTCAAAGCATTTTCCTTTCCTTCCTTCCTTCCTTCCTTTCTTCTTTTTTGAATCCACACCAAATGCTTACAAGAAAGGTGTTTTGTTTTGTTTTTAGGCTGTGTCCCCATAGGAAAGATTTTATTTAAAAAATTCTTAAAACTATTGATTGGATTTATAAGAATTAAAAGGTTAAATTTCATGACAAAATAAAATCCAGATAGAAGAAAATTCATGTGGTTTTTATTATCCTGTCCATGAGTGTTTAGAGAGGGGGAAAAAAACCCGTATAACACCCTGATGAGAGATTTTCAGATTTATTAGGGAGAGTTTATAGAAAAATTTGATAATACATTTGTTCTCTTGTTGTTGTAGATATTCAGGAACCAACACTGGGAATGTGCATATTATCGCCGATTTATATGCAGAGGTGACAGGGGTTCTTGCCCAATCAAAGTAAGTGTTATAAATCACTGATTTTAGTTTGTGTTTTAGAATGCTTCCTTACTTGGGGCGCCTGGGTGGCTCAGTCGGTTAAGCATTTGCCTTCGGCTCAGGTCCTGATCCTGGAGTCCAGGGATGGAGTCCACATCCGGCTCCCAGCTCTGCAGGGAGTCTGCTTCTCCCTCTGACCTTTTCCCCACTCATGTTCTCTCTCTCTCTCAAATAAATAAATAAAATCTTAAAAAAAAAAAAAAAAAAAAAGAATGCTTCCTTACTAGTATAATAGATACCGTTTTAGATCTATTTTTTTTGTAGTTATTTTGTAAAGATGTTTATTTATTTGACAGAGATCACAAGTAGGCAGAGAGAGAGGGGGAAGCAGGCTCCCCGCTGAGTAGAGAGCCCGATGCGGGGCTCGATCCCAGGACCCTGAGATCATGACCTGAGCTGAAGGCAGAGACTTTAACCCACTGAGCCACCCAGGCGCCCCCACAGTTATTTTGAACTCCATTTTATATTACTTTGCTGCTCTAGTCCTTAGAGGATTTCAGAGTTACATCCATACATTAATTTCACAACTTGTTTTCATTTATTTGGGGTTTCCCATAAATTCTGAACTAAGGAAATTGGAAATTACCAGGAATAGTCAGGACATTACCTTATTGCCTACTTTTAAGTATTCTATGAGAAGTGTTTTTGTTTTTTTTTTAAGATTTTATTTATGTATTTGACTGAGAGAGACACAGCGAGAGAGGGAACACAAGCAGAGGGAGTGAGAGAGGGAGAAGCAAGCTTCCCGCCGAGCAGGGAGCCCAATGTGGGGTTCAGTCCCAGGACCCTGAGATCATGCCCTGAGCCAAAGGCAGATGCTTAATGACTGAGCTACACAGGTGCCCCTAGAAGTGTTTTTTTTTAAGTGTGTGTGTGTGTGTGTGTATGTGTTTTTTAGAACTCTATGGAGCTAGTAATGACTTTTTTAAAAAAGATTTTATTTATCTATTCACGAAAGACAGAGAAAGAGAGGGAGGCAGAGGAGGAAGCAGGCTCCCCAATAAGCAGGGAGCCTGATGTGGGACTTGATCCCAGGACCTCGGGATTGTGACCTGAGCCAAAGGCAGGTGCTTAATCATCTGAGCCACCCAGGCACCCGATAATGACTTTTAATACTTTCTAGTTGAGTACTTCCATTTCTGAGTGCAGTGTCTTCCTCCTAATTATCTTATTTGTTTTAGCACCAAATAGTGTTCTGGATAGATAGAAGAGATATCAAGAAAGAAAAAGGAGATAATAGATTACTCCATAAAGGTGTTGTTCATTAGGAGTTATACTCGTTGAACTGCCTTGAACCATCATTATAGTAAACAGTAAAAAAGTTTGTCTTTAGTATCTCATAGTTGCTCTGAAGACTATGGAATTTGAATTTCCTTTGTTGCTGCTGGGAAGTTTGTGAGGTAAAAAGTTATCAATGAAGATTTTCTTGGATGTCATTTAAAGAGTCTTTGGTCCTGAAATCATCAGATGAAAACCTTTCTGAATTCTAAGAAGCCAAGTCCACTTCTTGTTAATGTTTGGTTCCTGTGATTTTAGTGACTAATAATTATTATGAGAAATTTAATAAAAAGAAAAACCCTTGGATTCTAGTGTTATTGCAGTGGGAAGGGTTTTATCTACTTCATATTTTCTTTATGAGATGCAAAAGAATCATGAAAAATGGTATTTTTCCCCAAGACTCAAATGGAGGTGGATAAGTAGTGTTGTCTATTATGTATCCATATTTCATTAGCATGCACTATTTTTTTCCCCTATGTAGTCAGTGATGATTGGAAAATATGCCTCATTTGTTATTTTTACTTTAAGGAACTGGTTTCCCCAAGTAACATTAATAGTAAAATCTTTAGCTCTTTCATATTCTATAGAGGGGGAAATTGAGTATTATTGGTTATTAAATTGTTAGGTATCTCTTTGTACTGTAAGCAGAGAAAAAACTTGGTCACCTCAACAGTTGTGGTCATTTGAATCCAGGATGGTGCTTATATTTTAAAACATTTTGGTTCTTTCACTTATCTACTTCGTATGAGACCATGTCCTCCCAGTCCTCTCCTTCAGTTTTTCTGCAGTGTAAGGAGAAATTAACTTTAAGTGATGGTGGTCTAAAATTGTTTGGTTCATGTCTTTGAACAAATTTGTGTAGTCCCTAATCTTGTTCTCCGTATACCTCAAATTACAGACTTTATAAAAAGGAGCCTTAAACATTAAAGATACTGTCTGATTGATAGGGGGACGTTTTATGGGTGGGTTATTTGATTTTGTTTCTATTATGATTATTATTAAATGGTAATAGAGCTGTACTGATGCTATGATAGGAATAAAGAAATCTTGTGTTGTTTTTTTTTTAAGATTTTATTTATTTATTTGACAGAGATCACAAGTAGGCAGAGAGGCAGGCAGAGACAGAGAGAAAGGGAAGCAGGCTCCCTGCTGAACAGAGAGCCCAATGTGGGGCTTGATCCCAGGACCCTGAGATCATGACCTGAGCCGAAGGCAGAGGCTTTAACCCACTGAGCCACCCAGTTGCCCCGAAATCTTATTTTATCTACTTACGGAACATTTAATTTTACAATAAATGAACAGATTTGGAATGACAAATAACTGTTTTTGTCTATGCTTTTCTGGTAATTTTGAGGAAGGCCAAGAAAGATGATGTCTAGGTATAATATCTTTTCGATTCCCATGTTGAATATTGTATGGGACCCTAGTGTTTTAAATTCATATCCTGTTATATATTCGTGTATATTGCAGGTTTCAGGCTGTGAGGAAGAAGTTTGTGACGGAGTTGAAAGAGCTACGGCAAAAGGAGCAGAGTCCACACGTGGTACAAAGCATCATCAGCTTAATAATGGGAATGAAATTTTTTCGAGTAAAAATGTATCCTGTAGAAGATTTTGAAGCATCCTTTCAGTTCATGCAGGTGATAAACCTCCTCCATTGCAGGGATTAGAATTAGCCTCATAGTGGTTATTCTTGCTCTTGAGGACTTTTCAAAAGAAACAAAATGTATAGAAATGAATGACATCGTTATTAATTCCTAACCACAAGTGTTAAATTGGTCACAAGTGCGAATTAACTTGCTAATTTGAGCGTGTTTTGACCTTAACTTTTCGGTAAAATGACAGTACTTAGAAAATTACCATGATCCTAAAAATTCTTAAATCTTCCTCTTTTGTGAACCTAATATATCCCTCTTTCCCCCTCAAGGAATGTGCTCAGTATTTCTTAGAAGTAAAAGATAAAGATATAAAACATGCACTTGCTGGTTTATTTGTGGAGATTCTTATCCCTGTAGCTGCTGTAAGTATGTTTTAATTTTTATATTATATATTAAAAAGCACCTTTTCACTGAAGAAGTTGCCACATGAAATATTCTTTCTGGTAATTTCGTAGACTAGTAAGTGGAAACTTGGAATGTAATGTGGATACGGGGAAAGTGGTTTTTCACCAAATGCCAGGAGAGCACTGATTTGTCTTTTAATTGAAAGAATGGGCCCAGGCCCTTAAGATTCAGAGACTGTTAGGAGGGCAGAGTATCTGCAACCCAGCCTCTAGGTCATGCCTCTCTGTCATGGCTGCCTGAAGTAGCTCAATGCATTTACTCATGGCTTTGCTTCTAAAATGTGGCGACCATTTTAATAGCCTCTGAAGATACTCCATATTCAAAGTACTGTAACGTGTACCTTGGAATTTACAGGACTGTCTCGATTGTAAACGTTCTGTTCTGTAGTTGCTGTTGACATTCATCATACTTGTCGAACTATATATGCTAAATTATTTAGAAGATAGGATTATTATAAATATGATTGCATTAATATCTAGGGAAGCAGATTTATAAGAGCCTTTCTTGGTGTCAAAGGAGTGTGTTATTTGAAAATAATTTTTGCAGTGACTAGTAACAGCATGCAGGGAGCTGAGCAGGGATCCCGATGTGGGGCTCGATCCCAGGACCCTGAGATCATGACCTGAGCTGAAGGCAGAGGCTTAACCCACTGAGCCACCCAGGTGCCCCCAAGAGTTGGAGGCTTAACCAGCTGTGCCACCCAGGCATCCTAATACATTTTTAAAATATGTTTTAGGTGCAGATATTTTATCAGATATATGCTCTGTGAATGTTTTTTCCTAGTCCGTGATTTGTCTTTTCGTTCTCTTAACTCTTTTTGGAAGGGAAGTTTTGATGAAGTCTGATATCATTTTGTTCTTTCACTAATTGTGCTTTTTGTATCATAGCTAGGGAGTCTTTGCCTAACCCAAGATTGCAACGGTTTTCTCCTGTATTTCAGTTTTAGGGCTTAATTTTAGGTCAGGGTTCATTTTGAGTTAATTTTGTGTATGGTTGAGGTATGACCTGGTTTTGTTTTAAGTTTTTGGTTTTTTACGTATGCTATCCATTTGTTCCATCACCATCTGACCTTTTGTTGACGAGACAATTCTTTCTAAGTAGCTTAGTTTTTGTTCAAAAAATCAGTTGGCTGAGGGGCACCCAGGTGGTGGCTCAGTCGGTTAAGCATCTGCCTTTGGCTCAGGTCATGATCTTAGGGTCCTGGGATCGAGCCCCACATCAGGCTCCCTCGGGAGGGAGTCTTCTTTGTCTCTCTCTCCCTCTGCCCCTCCCCACTGGTCATTCTCTCTCTCTCTCTCTCTCTCTCTCTCAAATAAATAAAATCTTAACAGAAAATGAATTGACTGTATATGTGTGGGTCTATATATCTGATTCTTTCATGTTCCATAATGGTTCTCTAAATGACAGGTTTCTTTTATAAAAAAGAAAACAGACTAACTGGAGTGGGAGGCTATCTGACTCAAACTACCTGCAAAGCAATAATTCTTGACTTTTGTTCATACCCATTAAAAAAAAATCTTCAAATTTTTAATTATAAGGAAATAGTTTCTATAAGTAGAACTTTCAAGAAAGTTGTAAAAAATCATGCCAGTCACTGTCATAAATATTTGAAATTCTTCACTTTTCATACAATTCCCTGCCCACCTTTTCTAAGCATGCTCTAGACAGGACCTGAATGCCACAAATCAATTCATATGAATATATAGATCACAAGCATTTAATTCAACATTATAAAATGAAAGTCTAAACTACAGTTTGATTCTCAAGATGAAAATAAATTTCTCCTTTTAAATTTTCAACTAAAATAAAGCCTGAGTAAATGGAAAGTTACTAACTTCCATTTCTAGCCAAGATGATATAATTTATAAAATCCTTCCTAAAACCATCAGTTTTAATCTGTTATCATTAGTACATGTATTTCAATTTGTTTTTCTAGAAGTGGTTTGAATTATTGCCTATCCAATCCCAGATTGTCATTGGTGCTTCCCCTTGTGTGAAACTCTGGTTTTGCCAGCTGCCTAACTGAGATTAGATTTTTTTTCCCCAGGTAATTAAAAGGAGCACGTTGTAGGAAGAAGGACCTTTGACTGTGGTCCATTATTACTGTGTTGCCTGATTCTTCTTTTCTTTCTTTCTTTTTTTTTTTTTTTTTTGCCATGTTTGCTTTGTTTGCTAAGGCAGCCCTAACAAAATACCCCAAACTAGATGCTTAAACAACAATTATTGACTCACAGTTACAGTACCTGAGTGTCCGAGACCAACGTGTTAGCAGGTTGATCCCCCCTGATGGCTGAGAAGGAATGTTCTCCAAGCCTCTCACCTAGTTTCTGATGTCTTTGACCTTCCCTGGCTTAGACAACCATCACCTGAGCTCTGCCTTCATTTGCACATGGCGTTCTCCTATGTGCATCTTTGTCCAAATTTTTTTTTTTTTTTAAGGACAGCTGTCATGTTAGATTAGGAGTCCATTAGGACTCCATCCTAACTTAACTAATTACATCTGCAATTTCCAAATAAGGTCACACATTATGAGGTACACAGAGTTAGGACTTCAGTATCCGAATTTGGATTGTGGGAGAGGTGACTGTTCAATCCATAGCACCCACTCTGCACATAGAGCTCCTTCTGTCTGGAAATTTCTTGCCTCTTTAATAACTTTCCTACCTCCTTTGCCTGGTTGGACCCCACTTACTCATTCATTACGTGTATGGAGTGCTTTCTTCGGATCAGAGCCTCTTCTGTGCAATGGGAATGCAGGAATGATCAAAGGAAGAAAGACTCCCTGCTCTTAGCTACTTTTAGTGCAGACTTTAGATAGTCATCTAGTAGGTACAACATATAGTAAGTAGATGGTGATCAGTAGTGTGGAGAAATGTAAAATAGGGCGGGGGAGAAGAATTGCTGAAGGAGTAAAGAAGTTGAAATTTTAGATAAAGTGATTAGGTGAGAGACCTCCACCTGGAAAGAGGTGATTGTGCGGTAACTGTTGGAGGAGCTTCTTGGGCATTAGAAACCAGTGCACACGCCCGGAAGCAAGACCATGCGTGGTATGTTCTAGGAACAGCAAAAAGCTAGCTCATGTGGCCAGATCCCAGGGCAGGAGGGCAGGGTAGCGGAGGACAAGGCCAGAGGTTATGCAGGGAACTATTGCACTCTTTTCAGGCAAGAGGAGCTGGATTCAGCTGAGGTGGTGTTTCCTTGCGGAGGTTTTCTCTAGGGGACCCTTATGCGAGGCAGAGCACCGAGAATTTCTCTTGCAACCGTCTGTTTGTTTTAGCGCACGCGTACTTGTCTGCTCTCTTACCCCAGTTCTCAGGGCAGGGACCGGCCTTATCTTCTTTTCTGAACAGTGGTTGTTAGGCAGTTTATAGGACTTCAGTGAGATAGTCGTGAATTATTATTGTTTTAAAAATTTTCTGTATTTATTTGACAGACAGAGATCACAAGTAGGCAGAGAGGCAGGCAGAGAGAGGGGGAAGCAGGCTCCCCGCAGAGCGGAGAGCCCGACGTGGGGCTCGAGCCCAGGACCCCGAGATCATGACCTGAACTGAAGGCAGAGGCTTAACCCACTGAGCCACCCAGGCGCCCCGATGGTTGTGAATTATTAACCGATTTCAAACCTTACAGAAGTTTCTTGTAATTCTTGGATCGTTTTAATGTTTGTAACCATTTTCTTTCTTTTTCTATTATCTCTTGACCTAGGCTGTTAAAAATGAAGTGAATGTTCCCTGTTTGAAAAATTTCGTGGAGATGCTCTATCAGACTACTTTTGAACTGAGCTCCAGAAAGAAGCATTCATTGGTATTGAAAAGCACTTCAACCCTTTACATATTTCATTAGGAGTTAGAGAAATTGATTTATTAATTCAGAGAGATATAAGAGAATTATAAAAGCTGAAATTATAAAATATCCAAAATACACCGTAAGGGCAAGTTTTATATATTTTTCCTGCTCTTTTTAAGACTTTCTAGTCCTAATTGGACCAGCTCTACATTTGATAGGTGATTCAGACTTCATTCTAGGTATTGGCCTGTCTTGACAGCTGCTTTAAATTATGTATTATACTATGTGGAAGGTTGACTATACTATTAAACCATAAATTCCCTTGTTGTACATTATAATAAGTTGCACTCAGAAGTATTAGATTATTTAGGAACTGTTGTCTATCTAATGACATCATTCCTATTCAGAGGTTTAAGATTGATGCCCCCCTCCCCCACCGCCCCACTTAACCACCCAGTTCATACAATGTTAAAGGAGTTTCTGTTAATTTTTATGCAGCTTGGAGAAAGTGTGGAGAATGAAACAAATACTTGACCACTTACGATAGAGATCTAATAAGGAATAAATAGTGATTGTGCCAGGCATTGAACTAAGTGCTTTGCATTCTTTGTTTTACTTTAAGCCTCACAACCCTGTAGGAGACATGTAATTATTTTTCTGAGCTCCACATGTTAGGAAAGCGAGCCTTGGAGCACATCATGTATCTGCCCTGAAGTCACACACCTGGCAAATAGCTCAAATTTTAGTGCCAGTCTGACCTTGATCCCAGGGGATCACTAACCCCTGTTCTGCTTGAAGGAGCGATGGGTCTATGGAGAAATAAAAGCATGAGAGGAGATAGATTAAGGAGTTGTTCTAATAGAAAATTTGCCCTTTATCATGTTTTTGTTAGATTACCCTGTGAGATCGTACCTCTTGTGACAAATGGGAATCCTGCCTAAAAAAACGTACTTCTCTTTGTTGATGAGAATAAATATAATTATCAGATCCAGTGCTTTTTCCTGAAAAATGTTAATCCCCCTTTCCCTGTCTCCTACAGGCTCTATATCCACTAATTACCTGCCTTTTATGTGTCAGTCAGAAACAGTTTTTTTTAAATAACTGGCATATTTTCCTACAGAACTGTTTGTCACATTTAAAGGTAAGACGTAGTCACGTTTCTGACCTGTAAATATTCTGACTATAGTATATTCACTTATGTGTGTATATATATATATATATATATATATATATAGAACAATATGTATTAAAATGTTCCTTGTTACTGGTACATTTGAATAGTAATACTTTATCATATTGCTTTTCTTATAATCATTCTTTCTGTGGGGAATCATGTATCGACATGAATAAACTTGTGATTGAAAATTTAGCTTGACTTAACACAAAATCGTACATTTTTAACAGCTGTTGCTTTTATTATCTTAGATCTAGCAGTATTTGTTAATAAATACATTCCTTTAGAATTGCAGAGTATTAATCTTACAGAACCTTCCAGATACTTATTTTGTGTTGCATTTTGAAAAAATTAAGTAATGTTGTCCCCAGTCTGAAGAGGAAACAAGACTTGATATTAAATGTCACTAAAAGCACATTTAATATAAGTATGCCCGGCCAAATTGAAAAGCCTGGTATTGGATCCACACGGGTATGAAAGCTCCTGAAATGATTCTGCCTTGAACCAAGAGATGGTTGTTACTAACACTATTTGGCATATCCATGTCTGGTCTTTCACTGTTGTCAACAAAACTGTGGGATAGTAGGATCTTTATCTCCCCAGGGTACTCTGCTAGCGGGATCTAATGGGATTTTCCTTTCTTCTGTGGATAGGAGCTCAGTTCGTGTCTGCATAAAACATGGCACTATTCCTCACCTGAATGTCATGGAAATGCTTGATTTGAACACTGTTTTGATGCATGGATAGATATGTTTGAGTATTTGCTTACAAGTTATAGAAACATGGTAGATACGACATTTCATTTCCTGTTACTCCTCTAAGTTAGGGATAACATCGAAAACTTTTATACTTTGAAGACAATGAAAGCAAGCATAGATAGATTAAATGACTTTTCTCTGACCCTATAGGTCATTGGGGTATTTGAGAAATAGGTCTGGCTCTTCTTTCCCACTTTGAGAATGGTCCATGGAACTACATTATCCTATATATACTTTCCATGACATTGTATATCATTTTTTAAAGTGCCTTGATCACTTAAAGAGGTACACAGAAAAATACTGGTCTTTGAAAAAACAGTTTTGGTTATTTTTCTCCTAGCTACACATCAGTATTACTCATACTTGGATGAGAACTGATACGCTCTCTTTGCTTCCTATATGAACATTCTCAGGACCAGATCAAGCTTATTAAACTTTTTATATCCTGCAACCAGAAAATAGGTTTTATTTAATTAATTGCATTAAACTGTTTTCTGTCCTCATTTTGAAAAATTCGTACAGATATAGATACTGAAAGGGAATTGATCATTTTCTGGGTGGTATGATTTTCCATACTTGTAATAAAATATTGTAAGACATGCATTTAAGTGTTTGCTGAAAGGTTGCTTTGTTTCATGACAATTCATACTTTTCTGTTGCTTGTTGGAATTTTTTTATATATATACGTTTCCACCTAACATATTTGCAATTCTTTCGCAGTACCTTAACTTTTATTTTTTGTCTTAAGGCTTTCATTTAAAATGCTGTTTTCTTTGAACCCTTACCTCCTGTTAAATATTTCTGGCATATTGTCCATTTTCATTAATGGCAATGTCCATCTGCCAGGCTAAAGGAGATAAGAGCCACCTTAGCATGAATATTTGGAATATAGTTGTCTTGGCCATTAACCCTTAACTTACATTAAGGCTCTATTCAGCAGAAATGTTCTGAATCGGCTCCTGTTTATTAGGTTTTAGAGACTGTGGCTGCACTGCAGTTGAGGTAAGACATTGAGTATGCAGGGAAAAAACCTACTCTAGGTAACGGGTACGGCAGATATGATTTATTTGTTTTATATATAGGAAAAACTGGTTCAAGATAAAGGCCTACAGTGATTTTGTTTTGAGATTCAAGTAACCTCCTGATTTAAAAAAAAAAAAATCTGTAACAGTTTTTAACTTATTAGACTTATGACTTCTTAAAGCTTGTTTTTATTAATATTTACCATATGCTAGATGCTCTAAATATAGTATCTCTTAATTCTTACTGTAACTGAGGCTGTAAGAAGATAAGTAACCCATGCCCAAAAGTGGTAGAGATAGGATCTGCGTCTAGATCCATTCAGTTCCATAACTTTTGCCTTTTTGAGGTCCACCTTTTAATGGTCTCTAAGGAACTTTGCTATACCGAATATTTTCAGAAAATACTTGGCTATAATTCTAGGATAGTAAAAAGCATTATTCTCTAGAGCCATAAGAATAAATAGGAGACATTTTCAAAACACTTCACTGTTGTCTATTTTTTTTTTTTAATGACCCTACTAATTTTTGAAGTTGGCGGCCATGAGAAATGGGCATTAGTCCTGTTGGCCCATAACTGCCATGAGAAAGCATCCGTTGATATTCACAGAAAATGCTAAATCTGTTATTTGTGTGCTAAACAGAATTTAGTAGTTTCCTATTTCCCGATCTTTATATCCGTTAAGGTTACTGTGTGAAAAATGATGGCCAAGTTTCTGAAGAATAATAGGAGAGGGATTGGGGGGGAGGGGATTAATAAGAGTAGATTTCCTATAGAAATAATTGAAGATTTTTTTTCTACAGTGCATGCTTATTTTCCTTTAAAAATTTACCCTTGCTCAGACTCAAAAGCAGTGGTCTGAGGAACATTTAAGATAGTTAACAATTTAATCATTTTCTCTTAGTTCGAGTACTATAGATGTATCCCGTGATCCCTGAATTGTAGGATTTTTTTTTCCCCTTAGTGTTTCTGGCCACTGTCTTGGAACTTTCAGATTTCTTCTAAATAGAGACCTTGGTGAAGAGCTGTCTTGTTTTGTGCTTATTTTCATCTAACATGCATGTGCCGCATCTCATGTTTACGTTTGCTGTCTCACATTGCTTTATTTAGATGCCATCTAACAACAGTATCAGAAAACAAATAGAAACACTCCAGGTGAGTTGTGTTGACGGTACAAAGTAAACTACTGCTTTATCTCCTTTAAGTGTGGCTTTTTTTTCTCCCCCTGACCCATTGTTGCATCGCATGTCTGATGTATTTATTCCAACCTGCTTCTCCTCCTGTCAAAGACTAGCTCCCAGCAGGGACACTCTCCAGGGTTCATATTAACGTGGCCCCAAGAAGATGAGCTTACAGGCTGGAAGGGATATGAATGTGGATTCTTAACCCACATCTTTGATTTTAAAATAGTCTGTTTAATTTATTGTCTAACATTAGTTACATTGTTATAAATGAAACTTTAAGAATTTAAGTGACATTAAGGCAATAGTAGCTTAGATTGTCACTATGATTTTTGATGCATGACTTTTCAAAACTTTCATCCTATTGGTTTGGGTTTTAAACAAAATATTTTGGTTTTGGTTCCCAGTAGAAAAAAAAGGGAAACATTAAAAATGATTGCTGCCAAACATATTGGACATATCAGAATTTTATTGGATTTTAATTTATGTAACAATCTGATTATTCATTTTATACCAAAAATTGTGACTAGGGAATTATATATATATACAGCTATCTTTGTTTAAGGCCCAGATCAATTTAGGATGTTTTTATTATTCAGACATGTATAGCAGCGTTTTAGTGACTGAATAAGTATCATTGCTTGATCATTTTTCATCTGGTTTTGGCTTTGTTCAGTATAGAGTAACTCTGCTTTGTAAACATAGTAGTCCATCTTAGAAAGTTTGAAAGTCAAGTGGTTTTCATTCCAGATACCTCAACTTTTAACATGAGATAATCCAAATAAGAACATTTTTTATATGGAATTGGACTTAAATATTGTTAATGTAGTTTGAAATAGAATTTAAGAATGTGAAAATACTACTTGAAGTATACATATTGTATTTTGATATCTTGGATTTAAATGGTAGATAAGAAAGTACTACAAAAAACTTGTTTGTAACTAGTAACAGTGGGTATATTCCTTGATACTTCATATGTTACTTTAGTTACATTAGTAACAAATTAGTAACTACTGGGGAGTGTATTTGAAATTTGGACTCATTATAGGATTTAGCAGTGGCAGGAGATTGATGTTGAGACACTGACCAGCAGAATAATTGATACTCCATTCTTTTTCTTTCTTTTTTTTTTTTTTTTCCGTCAGCGGTGGGAAGGGGCAGAGGAAGAGAGAATCCTCAGCAGGCTCCACACCCAGGGTGAAGCCCTACCTGGGGCTTGATCTCAGGATCCCAACATCATGACCTGAGCTGAAATCAAAAATCAGTCCCTTAACGGACTAAGCCACCCAGGCATCCCAGTATTCCATATTCTTAATTATATCAATTCTTCATACAGATGTGTAAAATTATATTTTCTAGTGGCTGTTTTGTTCTTAATCCTGAGTTGTTATTGTTTTGCTTTGTTTTTCATATGTAGTTGTCCGTTTTTCTGTATATTAAGAAAATGTAAAATAGAGTGGCTAAATTACTTAGTGTTTTAAAACTACCTTTTATTCCTTGTTATGTATAAAATAATTGTTTAACAATAAGAAGTCCCCAAACCTGGGGCACCTGGGTGGCTCAATCCGTTAAACTTCTGCCTTCAGCTCAGGTCATGATCTCAGGGTTCTGGGATTAAGCCCCACATCAGGCTCCCTGCTCAGCGAGGAGCCTGCTTCTCCCTCTGCCCCTCCCCCTGCTTGTGCTTTCTCTCTCTCTCTCTGAAATAAATAAACATTTTTTAAAAAACCTCCCAAACCAAATTAAATGAATGCTAATTTATAGCAATCAGTGCATCCTAGAACCAATCAACATGCATAAAGAAATGCTCCTGGGGCACCTGGGTGGCTCAGTCGGTTCAGCATCTGACTCTTGATTTTGGCTTGGGTCATGATCTCGGGGTCATGTGATCAAGTCCTGTGTCTGGCTCTGCACCAGGCATGGAGCCTCCTTAGAGATTCTCTCTCTCCCTCTCCCTACCACCCTCCCCGCAGAATGCTCCTAATGAAAGTGACCAATTAGCTACATTTTGAAAATTCACAATTAAATTTCATTACATGACTCTGGTCATTTGAGAACTTAACTTTCTAGAAGAAGTAGCATGAAGAAAAAGTTTACAGATCAAATTGTGATTGAAATGGAATAATTTTCCCATTCTAAATGATAATTTAAGTAATTTCTTATTCTAAACAAAATGTAAAGGTACAACAACTAACCTATATTGAGCTTTTAACATGTGCCAAGCAGTGTTCCAAGTGCTTCTCACATAATAACTTTCTTAATCGTTGAGGTAGGTACTATTTTGTCTCTATTTGAGAGATGGCAAAAATCGCTTGTGGCACCAAGTGATCAAACAGTGCCCCTAGATGGCCTCTGGCCGGTATCATTCCTCATTTCAGAGTCCATGCATTTCGCCCTCTATTCCGTTTTCCCTTACAAGGATAATCACCTTATAATAAAAAATAAAAGGATAATAGTTCTCATTTTTTCATAAATGCAAGTATCTATAATAACTTTTGGTGTTCTGTATTTTAACTATGTATGGGCTGCAGTGAATTACTCCAAAGATGAGTAATCCTTCCATCATGATGTCAATACTGTGTGAATCATTTATTATTAAGTAAGTTGATGGGTGTATAATTTAGAAGTTCCTTAAAGTGTTAATGTAATATTAATATAATACTAGTATTTTACTATTTTGTTTGAGCATTTAAGGAATGGCTCAGGATTTCCTTATTTATGGTTACCTTTCAATTTTCTGTACTTACCATATACCAGATGTATATTTACATTATCTAAGCCTGCTTTAGATTGAAAGACAGAAAGGAGTAGGGCAATGGCTTTTAGTTCTTGTTAGACTGTATTTGCAGAAATGATTACAAGTGGTTTAATAAGTTTATTTTTTTTCTCTTTTGTTTTTAAACAGAATAAAGATCCTAAAATGTCTCGCGTTGCACTGGAATCTTTGTATAGATTGTTGTGGGTTTATGTAATTAGAATAAAATGTGAAAGCAACACTGTAACTCAAAGGTAAGTGCCTTTGTATTAAAGTATATATTTAGGGGTGCTTGGGTGGCTCAGTCGTTAAAAGGCTGGCTTCAGCTCCGGTCGTGATCCCAGGGTGCTGGGATCAAGCCCTGCATCAGGCTCCCTGCTCAGTGCGGAGCCTGCTTCTCCCTCTCCCACTCCCCCTGCTCGAGTTCCCTCTCTTGCTGTTTCTCTCTGTCAAACAAATAAATAAAATCTTTTAAAAAAAAAGTGTATGTTTTAAAAAATCTTGGTTAAAAAACATCACAGTGATGGAACTTTAGTGAGCCTTGCAAAGACCTTAAGAAGGAATATGAATTCTCTTGACATCTTACGAAGAATAGGAAGAATGTTGTTAATGTCATTATCTCTTTATGACTCAGTCTCTTCTTTTTTTTTTTTCCTGTAGTCGTCTTATGAGCATAGTGTCAGCACTTTTTCCAAAAGGTTCACGTAGTGTGGTTCCTCGTGATACACCTCTCAATATATTTGTGAAGATTATTCAGTTCATTGCTCAGGTGAGTGCTGTACCCGATAATACACATATTCCTGCAACTTACGCATAATTTATTATAGTAATTTGGAATTTTAAAATTTGTTGCCCATCTAAAAGCATGATAACAAAACACTTATTAATAGTGAATAGTGAACAATGAGAGTATGCTAATAATTTTTTGTGACAAAGTCAGTTTACGTCCTTGATCTGCACCCTTGCAGAAGGCAGTGAGACCCACAGGCAGAAGAAGCACGTAATTTAGGAAGGGTCCAGGAGGTCTCTCCCGAGATTTTTGGAAAATTGTTTTCTTGTGCATTAATCTGGTTTCTTAGGGACAGATATAGAATCCACTTTAGCTAGTGGAGCCCAGAAGGATCTTTAAGCAATCTGGATGGTTCACAGAGTTGCTAGTAGGACTAGTCTGAATGACTAAGAGGAAATTGCAAATTTAGGCTATCAATGTAGCTGCTGTCGTGGTTCCCATAAGTAGAAGATTCCTTCTGTCCCGCCATCCTCTTCCTCAAGTATGCTGGTTCCCATGGACTCACATGGGTATATGCCCCTTGGCAGGGTCTAAATCACATCCCAAAGCCTGCTATAGTGAGCAGCCCTGGGAAATACAATTTGAGCTTTTAGTCTCTGCAGTAAAGGAAGATTTATTACAAAGTGATAGAGGCTGAGTGAGCAAATCCCAGCTTTTGGTCACCTTTCCTTTGGGGACATCAGCCCTGGAGAAGCATAGGTAGGGTTACCTCGCCAACTAAGGAAAATACTTTGATTTCAGAATATTCGTTGTGTTCTCTTTGAACTAAAACCATGATGGTTTTGACAATTTAGATCATCTGTAATGTCATAATTTTGAACAGCGAAGAAATGAGGAATATTTAAATACAGTGAACGCATTACCGTATACTGGAGCACAGAACCAATGATGATTAAATGAGTATAAATGTTTCCTTGAGCTGAAGGAGAGCAGACTGCTGTAGCGCTTGTGTTCGGAAAACTCTTGCCATTGGTGCACATCTGTATTTTTTTCTTTCCCCTCGGATCTTATCTACTCCCTTGGATTAATCGCCACACACCAGTGAGAACTGTGTGATTCCTCTCAAACCGCAGTTAATCTTACTAATCATTCATGTCCTTGGAGGTTTCCCTGGAGACCTGTTCTGCCTGTCTCACTATGAACTCACCACTCTCTGGGCCTGCTGCATGGCTGTTGCTTTGGGACTCCCTTTTGTCATCATTCTGGGAATTCCTTCACTTAGATATTTGGGTGTGATTTTGGTAAATGAGTGTTTAAAATGTTTATCCCATTTGTTGGGATACTAAATCATTTGATAAGTAATATAGTCACATTTTTTCCCCTTGATTTGTAGGTATTTTTCTTCTGTCTAGCTAGGTTTATGAAGATCTTATGGGGACAGACCTATGTTGTTGCTATTATATGTTTAATTCTTGACGTGATACCCAACACATAGTAGAAGGTTCTAAGGATTCCTTGATATTTTTTTCTAGGAACGTTTGGATTTTGCAATGAAAGAAATAATATTTGATCTTCTCAGTGTTGGAAAATCTACTAAAACTTTCACCATTAATCCAGAGGTAAAAAAAAAAAAAATTATGATAATACCCTACCTATATAATCTTTTTATTTTATTTTTTTTAAGAGCAGTTTCTGGAATCAGAATGCTTAGGCTCAAACCACTAGTTAGAAGCTTTGCTTTTAATTACCAGTGTGTTCTGGGACCACTTACTTCACCTTTCTGATGGCTGACTCAGTGGTTTCATAGCATGGTGAGAAATAATCAAGAGAGGAAGTTTTCCAGATCAGTCAGCTCAGTGGACTTCTACAGGTTGTGATATGAGCTCAGGTTCCTTTTATCAATATCAGTATCAGATTTTTATTTTTTTCTTTTTTAAGATTTTTTTTTAATTTATTTGACAGAGAGATCACAAGTAAACAGAGCAGCAGACGGCAGGGGGGTGGGGGAAGCAGGCTCCCCGCTGAGCAGAGAGCCCAATGTGGGGCTCGATCCCAGGACCCCGAGATCATGACCGGAGCCGAAGGCAGAGACTTAACCCCCGAGCCACCCAGACACCCCAGTACCAGATTTTTAAATAAATAGTATTTATTTAGCATTTAGTTTAGTTAAAGCCAGAAAAAAATTACACTAATACACATTAATCAAATGTTGGCAAATTGCAATACATGGGAAGAATGAATAAGTAGGGGTTCTTCCGTGAACCCCAGTATATTATGGACCTTTCCCACTTCCTTCATGATGTTTTCTATGACTGTGTGACATGACCATGTGATACTTAGACTAAGGGAGGACACCTGTGCTATGTCAGATATAAAGAGGAGTAAAGCTTAAAACTTTAATCTTATTTAAATTCAAAAATACATATAAATACAAGTTTTTCTTTTCTTCTGGTGTGCCAGTGAGCTTATCTTGCGCACCCATTGGTCTCCCATCCAAGTACTAACCAGGCCCGACCCTGCTTAGCTTCCGAGATCAGACGAGATCGGGCGCGTTCAGGGTGGTATGGCCATAGACTTGCACACTCATTGGGATGCACATGGCCATTTTAGAGGCCACTGGCATAGGGCAGAGACAGTGGCGGCATGGGCGGAGAACAGTGGTGGTACAGATGGAGAGGAGGTTGTTGACCATGGAAGGAAACCTCGAGAAGGGATCAAGGTTGAGGGGAAAGTGCCTTTGGCTTGAATGAGTCGAACATGAGGCATTTTGACATCCAAGTAGAGCTGTCATGTGGGTCTGAGGGCCCGAGTTCAGAGAAGTAAGGCTTCAGATTGGAGGGCATTGTGGTGTGGGTGGTAATGGAAGCCATGGAGACTGAAGTCGCTCTGGGAGAGAAGACCTAGTGATAGAGGAGAATGCTGTCTCGGACCTCGTCCTGAAGCAGTCTCACATTGACTCTGTGGCGAAAGGAGGCCAGAGCTACAAGGCTGGCCGAGATGACTCAGCCAGCCATGGCACAGATGAGTCAGAGGAAGGGTGTGTTGCAGAAAACAAGGACGAGTTGACAGAGTCCTGTGCTGCTTGAAAAGTCACTGCTGAAGCAGTTGCTTCAAGGAAGTATTATAGGGAGGACTTACTCCATTAAAATAATTGAACATAGTTAATGAAAGTTAACAGAATATATCCAGTTGAAAGGGAAACACTGGAGACGCAAGCAAGAGAAGGGGTAATGGGTGGTGTGCCATTGCCGGGAAATGAACAGATGGGATCCCAACACCAGGGAAGCCCAGCGCCCCCTTGACTGTCAGCAGAACGAAGGAGAGGGAGAAGGGGCATTACCTCGTGAGAGACTGAGGACAGTTGATGGTTTTTTCTGCTGTGAAGTAGGAGACACATCATCCCTAAAAGGAGAGGATGGTAGAAGGGTAGGATTGCTGAGGAAGGAGCTAAGAGGATGGAAATAAACTTTCTAGAGAACAGGAGAGCCAGCTGGCCTCAGAAGTGAGGGGGTGGCATTCAGGAATTTGGTATTAAACCATAATGCCCAAACTACTTAAAAAATACCAGACAGAAAAGTTAGTTTTCCTCATGTCCTTGTGGCCCCCATCCTCCCCAGGGTTAACAGACAAGATGTTTTCAATGTGAAAAAAGGATATCTTCTGACACTCTGATTTCATTCTGAAACTTTTCTTTTTCCTGAAGAGAATGAACATAGGCCTCAGAGTCTTCCTTGTAATAGCAGACAGCTTGCAGCAGAAGGACGGGGAGCCACCGATGCCCACCACGGGGGTTATTCTTCCCTCAGGAAACACTCTTCGTGTCAAGAAAATTTTCCTCAACAAAACCTTGACAGATGAAGAAGCAAAAGTCATAGGTTAGTGTTAACTGGGCCAAATAAACTGCTTTGTGATAGAGTTTCATTTTCTTCTGAAAAAGTTTATGAACAACTAAATCTAAAATTAATATGTTCGTCTAATGTGGTTATTCCGGTATAGAGTGATACAGAAAGTGAATACAATTTTGATAAGACCTCCAGGTTTTCGCATTAAGAGTCTTCCAATTCAGTCATTGTTTTCTTATATGATACTATCCACTGCATTTTGTACTTCCTTCCAAGTAATTTTAGTTCTGTGCGTGAGTTGTACACATTTTCTCCAACATATTGAAACTGATCATTAGGGAGAAGAGTGTAGCACAATTGACATTCCTTCCTTGGTGCCAACAATAGCTGATGTCCTTAAAAGATGGGCTTTTATTTTTTATGGAAAGTAACTACGGCTGTTCTTTATGTAATTTCTGACATTTTATAACCACGAGGCTGTTTCCCTAGGAATGTCAGTGTACTATCCTCAAGTACGAAAAGCATTAGATAGCATTCTCAGACATTTGGACAAAGAAGTTGGGAGACCGATGTGTATGACCAGTGTACAGATGTCCAATAAGGAGCCCGAAGACATGATCACGTATGTACTTCACTACTTCTCTTCACTGCTATTTCAGTTTTCTTTAAAAGGTAGATATGGTTCATTCTTGCTTCCTTCCTTTCTCCTCTGGAGTTGCCCCATATTGCCATCTGCTGCACTTGTTAATGCAGTGATTCCTTCCACCTGCTCAGTTTTATTCTTCAAAACGCTATCAGTGGGCGCCTGGGTGGCTCAGTCATTAAGCATCTGCCTTCGGCTCAGGTCATGATCCCAGAGTCCTGGGATTGAGCCCCACGTCGGGGTCTCTGCTCAGCGGGAAGCCTGCTTCTCCCTCTCCCACTCCCTCTGCTTCTGTTCCCTTTCTCACTGTCTCTCTCTCTCTGTTTGAAATAAATAAATGAAATCTTTTAAAAAATAAAAAAAATAAAGTGCTATCAAACAAGTTGAGAGAACAAAAGTCCTCCTGGATCTCAATGTCATTGTCAATGACAAGGCCCTATCCTTGTTCCATGACCAATAGATAAATCCTGGTTCCCTTGACATGTGTGGATGTGGATGGTTTAGTAAGTCAAACATATACTCTTATTTCCAGAATCCCAACAAAAAAGAAAACCTGAAAATCTCCCAGTAACAAGAGGTACAGAGAGGAATAATATGAGTCGTTTTGTTTAAACACTACATCAGCCCCCTGCAACCCCCTACCCCCCTGGCTTGTCGCTGCTTGTCATCCCAGCATCTTTTTTTGTTATTGTTGTACGACAATAACTTGTTGTATTTGCTAGTAAGTATCTATGTATCCTGTAATAAGACAGGATTTTTTTTTAGATATTAATATCTGCATTATAGGTTTTAGAACACCAAACTGGATATTTGGTCTATCAATTTAATTAATAGAGAGTTATTATATACCGGCATCTGCTGACATCTCTGAGAATTTATCTAGTGTTGATGTTTTTCCCCTCTACATTCCTTTCCTTGGAAAGTCTCTGTCCTCTTCGTCACAGCCACCTTCCTTGCTGTGTGACCGAGTTGGCCCTCACTAGCTTCCTCTGGCCGTCACGTGGGGTCTGCAAACACAGCAGCGTGCACACTCCCTGCCAGCTGTCCCCTCTGTAACGCCATTCATGCTTGGTTCCAATTTCACCTCCAGCGAGACCGCTTTTCCTTTCTCTGCTGCGCTTGCGTCCTTGTTGGCCAGTTTCCTCTTCTGATGATCCGCGCTTGTAAAATGTCACCTGTGTTTATCCCTGGAGTCAAGGAAGCAGCACAGTTACCTGCTTTGCTGTCTGTGTGAAGGAGTAACAAATGTGCAGTGACCAGTCACAACAGACTTGGAAAAAGTGATGTGTCTGGCTCCATCGGAAGAGCATACGACTCTTGTTCTCGGGGTCATGAGTTCAAGACCTATGTTGGATATGGAGATTACTCAAATAAATAAAACTTAAAAAAAGAAAAGAAAAGAAAAAGTAACATGATTCGTCAGGGATTAGGATGCACATCTGTTACTTACATAGTGCTTTGTGGGCTGTAGAGCTAGCAGGGAAACTGGTATTATTTAACCAAATTGTTGTAACTGAAATTCATGCATATTGGAACCATTTAAAGAGAAGACGGACTATATAAAATCTTTAAAAGTAGGTTAGCAAGGCTTTTGCCACTGTAATGAATACTGACCCAAAATGCTGAGAACATCCAAATTCTTTTCTACCTGAGAAGATTTTAGGCCACTTCAAGAAAAATTTGGATAAAATAAACTAAAATCCTCACCTTAAAATATAGACCAAAATAAAAACAAAACCAGTGCATTAAGAAGATACTTAAAATAAAATTTTAGAAATCATTGAATAACCAGAAGAAAATATAGTAGAAATAAATTGTATTGATCCTCTGAAGGAACCAGGGTTTTCAGAATTGACATTTAATTCGATAAAAATGTAAGTATCTATATTTGTGTGTATTTGGGTATATTCTAAAGTAAGATAAAAAGAGAAATAAAAAGAGAATAGAGAGTACCAACAGTCGAATGTGAGAATGTCTTTGTTTTAAGACCCTGTTAATTACACATATACTATGTGTATGTATATGTGTGTGTGTATATATATATATACACATAATTATACATAAGTATACATACATACTAATTATACATATTAATGTATAATATTAAATGAAATTTTTTTGTTCATTTTATACGTTCCTAAAATAACCAATGTTTTGTTATTTAATAATATCAATTGTATTTCCTATGATTTAATAATTAAATATACTTTATTAAAGGTTAGATATTGATTAAATTATATTTTATTTTTAATTTAAAATAATTGTATTCTAAATAATTAAATACTATTTATTGTTTAAACATAATAGTTCCTGTGGCTTTCTAATTACTGAAAACCTTTTTTGCTTGCTAGTGTTTCCTTTCCTGAATTATCTCTTTATTCTTTCGTCATCTTGTAAACTGATGACTGTTCACTGGATTTGCATGAGTTCTTTTTATATTAAATACATTAAACTTCTTTAGAGGGAGGAGACTCCTATTTTCTCTAATTATTTTTCCAGCTTTGCTTTCATTGTCTAGCATATGTAGTAAACTTACTAAATCCTGTTAAATATTTTCCAGGGGGGAAAGAAAACCCAAAATTGATTTGTTCAGGACTTGCATTGCTGCTATTCCAAGGCTGATTCCTGATGGTATGAGCAGAACTGACCTCATTGAACTCTTAGCAAGGTAAATGAGAATGACTCTTTGCTCTGTTACTTTTCACCTCTTTCAGTCCCTTTAAATGTCGAATACACCCCATTATTGTTCTCATGAACAGCGTAATAAAGACATGTTCAATTCTTTAATTGATATACTTTCTTTTTTTTTAATTTTTATTTATTTTTTAAATTTCTTTTCCGTGTTCCAGAATTCGCTGTTCATGTGATATACTTTCTAAACTTCCGTGTTGTCTTTTATGTTTTGTTAAACACATTCTCCCCGCTCATTTTTAACTTTTTAAAGTTCTTTTGATTCCTCTACAAATCCTATTTTTCTGTTTTCCACCTTTTCCAGCTAGTATATTTCTTAGAATTTAGATAACATGTTATTCCTTAACAGATATGAGGTGTTGCCCAGCGGGCAGTTAACTATTGGGCTAACACTTGGAGTCCTTCCTCTAATACCCAGGGCGGTGTCCGCATCTCATGGTCACTTATTTCTCCTATCGCAGAGCACGTAGGGTTTATGCTGCTCTTAACTCTGTTGGGCTTCTCATAGCTTTATAAAATAAGAAATAACATGACAACTGAATTTGAATACTTGCTCCCAAAACTAACTCCAAGCTGAGGTGAAGGTTTGTTGAAAGCTGCTTCTTTGTTGATGGACTTAGGGATTCCGTAGATAAGGGGTTGGCAAACATTCTTCTGTGAAGGACAAGATGGGAAATATTTTAGGATCGCAGGTCACGTGGTCTCCGTCACAACGACTCATCTCTGCCAGTGGCTCAGGAGCAGCCTTCCGCAGCCTGTAAAGGAGAGGGCGTGACCACGTTCCCGTGGTGCCCTTGGCCCTTGAACTATAGTTTGCTGGCCTCTGCTCTAAATGAAAAAAGCCAAGTATCATGGCCATCACAGAGCAGGGGTGCTTGACTGTTTTGAAAGTTGTTTACTAGTTGCCAAGCACTTATCGCTAAGACTTAAGTTAAACTCACTGTGAACAGCTAATAGACTTTTTCAGCAACCCTTTTTACCTCCTCCTCCAAAACACCCAGCATTTCACACACCCATCCCTACCCTGTCCTCAACCATTGCAGGTTGCCATCAAGATACAGAACAGCATTTGTCTTCTCCTCTGTTCAGGGTTATGAGGGGAGAAAAGGAGTCACTTGGAAACTTTGCACCATGAGCTAAATTCATCCCGTTCCACTCTCTTAATTTTTGCCGTGAATTGGATTGAAGAGTTACAAAGTTCATGTCAGCATTAGGGCAGGAAAGGAGGTTTAATGATTTGTAATGTTATTGCTTGGAAAAACAGAAAACATCTCTTACACGATTGTACTCTTACTCCTCCCCCTTGGTAACTCGTCTACACCTTTGTGGATAAGGATCCCATATCCCCCACCAAAAGGAAACTGCGTCTTTAAGGGGCAGGGACTGGGGAGCCCAGGGAAGGGAGCAAACATCTCAGCAGTGAGTGAGTGACAGCTTTGCCACTTGCTTTGCTTTTTTCCCCTGTGAGATTCATTTGCAAGTTAATTTACTTCACCAGAGAGGAACATTCTAGGGTCTCTTCTTAGCATTTGGAGTTACTATCTGAAAATCTTGGGAGGGGGTTGTTTTGTTTTGTTTTTAATGAAAGCAAGTAAATAAAACAAAGATGCATTCGGAGACTTGTATGCTATGGCTAAGGAAAGTTAATTCCTCTGTCTTAAAATTAGCATGACTGCATTATTGTTCTCTGCGCGGTGGGTGGTTAGCTCTTGTGTGTAAATTCTGAGTTACACAGATGGCTACAAGGTGGACATGTGTACATTTGGGGATTTGAGGGCGGTTGAAATCATCTTTAAAGTGAGCATCATGGAGACATTCTTCTTCCACAGAACCTCCCTTGGTGCCACTATCAGAGACACTGGGCTAGAGAGCCTGAACCTGGTCCCAAATGATATTTCTGCTGCTCCGGGTTCATGGCTTACTTTCAAGTCTGTTGAGCTGTAATAGACGTTCTCTTCCATCTCCCTGTCAGGTGAAGGTTGGCTTAGTGAAGACCAGAACTGAGTTGAGCAGGGTGAAGACAGTGAAATCTCCTTCCACCTAAAAGCACACAGCTTTCCTCCTCTGTCGGTGAGGGAAATGCCACCGCCCAGCCTCCTGTCTGCCTGTCATTGTGGTGTAGTCTGATGTTACCTACTTAGCCGCTTCACTCAGGCTCCTCCTAACTCTAATGCCTGTGTCCGATGGTCAGTCACTAAATGAGTCCTCTTCAGCCCCAAATCAGAAACTCTCGCTCATGGAGGATTATATATTGGTAGCTTCACTATTGCAGCCATCTTTTATGGTTTTCTTATCATTCTCTGCTTTATGTTCTGGTAAAATCCTTTAGCTAATACTACTTTCATGTCCTCTTATTGCTTTGATGTCTTTAAAGGGTGATTTTGTATAGCCTCTCCTCAGTCTCTTTAGGGACTTGTGTGTTAGATCTGCACTTTTCTTCTTCCATTTTTTTTTTCCTACATATACCCCTTTTATGGTGTTACTCTAAAATTTACTCTCATGCTTTGGAATGATCTGTTAAATTGCTTTCATCTTGGTTTACTGTATTTTCTTGTTTACAATCAGCTGTCTTGTATTTAACTGTAACTGTAGCAGCAAGAAAAAAATGACCGATAAATCATGTTCTTTCCAGTGATAATAAGGGACTGAACATCCAAGAGATAGGGCTAAGGTATTATATGACTGGATATAATTTTTGACTGATTGCAAGATAACATACAGCATTTCAAGGACTAAAGCATCTTTAAAATGTAATTCTGATATGTCAAGCTCTATTTTTTTAAAGTACAGCATTTTAATTATGATCAAACGTATTATCTGAATTACAATAAAAGTACCAACTACTATTAATAGATTTATATGGGAATTTAAATAAGTGAATATAGAATAACAGGGGTGAATATATACAAAAGGGGAACATTGGTGCCCATCTTCAGACTTAGAAATCAACAAAGAGGACAAATTCTTTAGGTTCCTAGTTTTCAGTTTTACATGATAAAACTGGATAAAACTGGGAAGGTTTTTGAGGTTTGCTAATGGGCTTCTGTTCTTGGTAGGCTCACCATTCACATGGATGAAGAACTTCGTGCTCTGGCTTTCAATACCCTGCAGGCACTAATGCTTGACTTCCCAGATTGGCGGGAGGATGTTCTTTCAGGATTTGTTTATTTTATTGTCCGGGAAGTGACCGACGTCCATCCCACGCTCCTTGATAATGCTGTAAAGATGTTGGTGCAATTAATAAACCAGTGGAAACAAGCAACCCAAGTGCATAACAAAAACCAAGACTCCCAGGTACCGAGTTCTTTTGTCTGGTCCCTTTGTACGTGGTCAGTGGAAAATGCCCAGCAATGGTGTTAATATTTGTTGCTTTCTCGAAAACCGAACATTGGCTTAGTGTTGTTGACTTTGGAAGTGTTCATAGTCCCTTAAACTGAACCTTCCTGCAGTTCAGATATTAAATATAGTGTTTGTGTGGCCAGTCTTTCCAACCTTCTTCCTTTGGTAACAGATTTGAATGAACACAGAGAGTGGAGGCCATCCTAGCTTACATTTAGGCTATTTCCAATATATTTAAAGCTGATAGAATAATAATTTTTGGTAGTATTCCATTTGAGTTATTTGATTGTTTTACCCCTGGCACTAGTCCCTGCTTCACATATGCAGTCTGTCTGTTCATTTAAATGAAAGGTTCTCAGATTATTGATTTATATAATGTATTTTCCCAGAATCTTGCAATTTTAGAGCTGGATCATCTAAATCCATCCAGATTCTCAACCTTCATTGAGCATAGAAATCACCATGGGCTTGTGCGCCTCGGTGGCCGAGTTGGTTGAGCATCCGCGTTTGGCTTAGGTCATGATCTTGGGGTCCTAGGATCGAGCTCTGCACAGGGCTCCCCACTCAGCGGCGAGTCTGCTTGTCCCTCTGCCTCTCTCTCTTTAGCTCTCTCTCTCAAATAAATAAATAAAATCTAAAAAAAAGGGGGGGAAATAAAGAAATCACCAGGGGCCTAAGAATCTCTATTTTCTACAAGCTTCTAGGTGATGCCCTGCTGCTGGTCTACACTTTGAGTTCAAATGGTCCAATTCAATCCCCTTATTTTCCACAAATAAACGTTAGACCACAAGTCATTAACAATGTCAGCTCTAAGATTACAAAGCAGCCAGAGAACGGTAGCAGTTCAGTACAGAATTCAGAGACTGCCAGTTAAATGCTTCTTTTCCTCTGTGTATACTGTTAAATTTTGATAACTTAAGTATTTTTAAATTGCCTGAGCTGAGGCAGACCTGTTGCTGTAATCGAGATAATTTGCTTTCCTCTTTATTATTGGTTGCACCAGAACATCTACAAATATGATGCTGTTTTATTGTTAATTTCTGTTTATTTTTCAAGCATGGCGTGGCTAATGGAGCTTCACATCCCCCTCCTCTGGAAAGGAGCCTGTATTCCAATGTATTCCACGTGGTCGAAGGCTTTGCACTCGTCATTCTCTGTAGCAGTCGACCTGCCACTAGAAGGTTAGCTGTCAGTGTCCTTAGAGAAATAAGGGCTCTGTTTGCACTTTTGGAAATACCTAAGGTAAGATTTAAGTATATTGCTTAATTATCTAGTAAAAGTACTTAAGAACCCTCCTGTTGTTCATTCTTACACCTTTTGCATTGCTGCAGTGCAGGTATAACTTACCTTCATAACAAAGGGACAAAGTCTTTTTGACAGGGTTTAAACTAGCCCACCTGCCCTCAATTCCATTAGTACAATTCCATTTTTACAAATAGCGCTAACGTGAATTTTGTTACGTTTTCTTAGATTTGGTTACTTTTCTTAATCATTCCTAAATCTTTTTAGACATATGATGCTTTTTTATAGGGTGATGATGAACTAGCCATCGATGTGATGGACAGGCTGAGCCCATCCATTCTCGAGAGCTTCATACATCTCACTGGGGCCGATCAGGTAACTAGAATGATTTCATGCTATTCAGTCTTGAATGCTGTTCAATCTTGGAACTTCAGATGGACATCTCTGAATTTTCCCTTACAACTTTAATGCATTGGAAAGTATTTTATGTCCAAGTCGTAAGTAATTTGACTCAGTAAGATGAAGAAAAACACTTTGTCAGCACACACAACTAAGAATGGGTTGATTTTTTTAAAAAGGTCATGCATCAAGATTTTAAGATTAGATATAAACATAACTATCCAACTGATGACTTGAAGTTTTTTTCTTCCCCTTTGAAATACAGGGACAAAGTTTCTGTTCTCTGTCTATGACACTTGGCTCTTATAACAACTTAATATATAACAGAGGGAGATAATTAAAAAAAAAAAAACCTAAGTGATGATTATAAATCTGTACAATTTAAAGAATTCTGTTTTAGAATATGACTATGATTTATGCCAACAAAAAGAATGGTGAAGCACTCTCTTCTAGTGCCTGAAGTCTTGTCTTTCTGCCTCAAAGCTGGTGTTTCGTAAATATCTGTTGGCTTGATAGAGTATGAATTGAGCCTCTGTTCAGTTTAAGACTCCATTTGTTTTTGTTTTTGTTGTTCGAATGACACATAATTTGCTGTGAAGGTCAGTCTTTATCTCTTCAGTATAAAAGCTTAGAATATTGCTGAACAAATATGTAAGAATAGGTACCTCTGTGAAGTCCCATTTTCCAGTCTGTTCTACGAATGCCTATTTCGGGCATGTCAGCATGAAGTTAATGGTCCCTTTTTCAGTTCCCAGCAGCGTTAGTATGCCTGTGCAAGTTGCCTCTTCCTATATGAATTACGTAAGTCATGGTTCTTCACCCTTTTTGGTCTATAGAGCCTTTTGAGACTAATGAAAGCTGTGAAATCTCTCTTCAGAAAAGACATGTACACACCTACTCGCAAAAATGGTGTGTGCAATTTCAGGAATTCACTACTCCCTTAAACCCACTTTGGACCTCATCATTACCTCTGTTTTAGAACCTCTGTTCCAGAAACTACCAATAGGCCACGTATAGTTTAATACAATTCATATGGCAAAATTTTGAAAATTACCGAAATGTGTGATAACCCATTGTTGTTTTTTTTCTCTCTTCGTAGACTACTTTGCTGTATTGCCCCAGCTCGATAGATTTGCAGACATTAGCAGAGTGGAACTCTTCTCCCATCAGCCACCAGTTCGATGTGATTAGTCCATCCCACATATGGATATTTGCACACGTGACCCAAGGCCAAGACCCGTGGATTATAAGTCTCTCCAGTTTTTTAAAGCAGGAAAACCTCCCCAAACACTGCTGTACAGCTGTGAGCTATGCTTGGATGTTTGCATACACGAGACTTCAGTTGTTGTCCCCACAGGTTGATATAAAGTAAGTAATTTCCTAGTTGATATAAAGTATATTTTTAGGGGCACCCCGGTGGCTCAGTGGGTTAAATCCTCTGCCTTCCGCTCAGGTCGTGATCCCAGGGTCCTGGGATCGAGCCCCACACTGGGCTCTCTGCTCCGCAGGAAGCCTGCTTCTTCCTCTCTCTCTCTCTCTGCCTGCCTCTCTGCCTACTTGTGATCTCTGTCAAATAAATAAATAAAATCTTAAAAAAAAAAGTACATTTTTAAATGTGCAGACTGTCAGTTTTTATAAGTATGTATTTGAAAAGTCATACAAGTTGGAAATTCCACAAATAAATGACGTGCCATAATTGGACTGATGTATTAAAGAGGGAGATGAAAGATGTAAAGGATGTAGTCTTATGATCCCCTCATCCTTTTCATGTCATTCAGTCTCACTAGATTGTTAGTTCACTTCCTAGGACAGTGCTTGGTACATGGTGTGTGTCTGATGGATCCGTATGGAAGGAAAGAGCTAAGGAGGGAAGGGTCCGAAGAGGAGGACGGATGTGGATATAGGAAAGTTTGTAGATGAATGGTGAGAAGTGAAGAGACAACCATTTCAGGGACCTGACTTCTCCTAATGACATCAAGAAGAAGGCCATCTGCTGATAGGGACCAGTGATAATGGCATTGAACTTTCATTTGGAGGCTAATGGTAAAAATTTGGAGTAACTGATGGTGTGATAAAGTATGGAGGCAACTGCTTCATCAGCTGCAGTTAATTTCTTCTTGCTCTTAAATAGAACAGAGAATTTTTGAATGTGAATTTGAGTTCCTGGTTTCATTTGATCCAGTACACCATTCATCAGATCACATAGAATGAGTCCTCTCATTGTAGACATTGCCATGTAAACCCGAGACCCAGACAAACCCAACACACCTTAGGCTCACATGAAAGGTTCTCCGAACTTGGTTCCAGTCTATACATTTTTCCTTACTTTCGGTTATGGCTACCTAGGTGCTCTTACGTTAGAACCAAAAAAAACAACTCAGAGTTCACTGCATGGGTCTATAGTTTCTAGTCTCTTGAGTTTTTATTCACATGAACCTAGAATGCTTTTTGTCTTCTTTGTGTTCTATGTGTTGATATCTGATGTAGCTCAAATTCCACCTCATTTTTAAAGCTTTCCTCTACATCTCCAACCCAGAGTAGTCCTTCTTTTGGACCTGAATATAGCTATTTTTGGTATTTCTCTATGTGTATACACACTTATTATATATCTGTGTATGTTCTCAGAAATTGTGTATTAGATGGGTTTGTTGTTGTTGTTGTTGTTGTTTTTTAGTGAAAATTGACACCTGCCACCTTGCACAAATAACCTTTATGACTTTATCTCATTTGGTCTCCCCTAATTGCCATATTTTAAATTGGAAGCCACTCTCCTACTACCATTCTCTGTCTCTTTTGTTGTTCATTATCACACTGGGCACCATCTGATATTGTTTTATTTATTCTGTATTGTGTATCTTCCCCGACACACATGATGGTAGTGATTTTTTACAGGGTTTGTTTTGTTTTACTGCCATCATAATATTTTCTAAAATAGTAAAACACTGTTGGTGAATTAACAAAGGGGTATATTGCTTTGCTTAGCTTAATATATAAATGTAAAGACAAGGACAGTGTATTAGTATCTTTCTGCTTTGTTTTGCTCTGAATCCTTAATCCCACCAACATTTTGGTATTTAGAAAAATTTATAGAATTGTGCCAATATATTTTATTGGTCTGGTATTTCAAGACAGAAATTTGACAGAAGCCTTAAAAATGTAGCTGTCCTTTTGATGTCGCAATTTCAATTTCAAGAGTTTACCCAAGAAAATAATTAAACTTTTATTGTAATTAAGTATATGTTCAAATGTATAGTGCTGTGTATTATAGGGGGAAATTGCTATTAGCTAAAATGTCCAAAATGAAAATTTGAACAATAAATCCTGATAATCTTTATAATAATAGAGCTTACAGCCATCAAAAATGATGTCAGAGAAGTATATTCATTTAGTGGAAGATGTTTAAAACACACACTAAATACATGTGAATACCAGCCATATTATTCAGCTTTTATAAGTTAAGGGAGATATATTCGTTTATTTATGTATATGTATGTATTTGAATTAAAAATGTATAAAAGAATATACAGTGCTTATATTGACATGGGACTAAAGGTGATTTTTATTTTGTTTTCCCAGTTTTTTTTTTTAACACTGTGTATAATTTATAAAATGTGGCCTGATAAAAGTATTAACTTTGATCACAAGAACAGTCGATTATGTTAAAATGATCCTCCGACGGATTTAAATTTCCAGTCCGGTAGTCATGTGTATCTTGTACCATCCCACAGAGACTTAGTGGTTAGTAATAAAACTTTATTAACCATCTTTCCTAAATTGATAGACTTTAGCTTTAGTTTAAAAAATAAAAAACTTCAGGACACGTTGAATTATTTACAGCTCCCCGTTTCTCCTCTTCTTCCCCCAGTAGCCCCATCAATGCCAAGAAGGTGAATACCACCACCAGCAGTGACTCCTACGTCGGCCTGTGGAGGAACTACCTGCTGCTTTGCTGCAGTGCGGCGGCGGCCACATCCGCTTCCGCATCCGCGGGGTCTGTGAGGTGTTCCCCGCCCGAGACGCTCGCGTCCACCCCTGACAGCGGCTACAGCATTGATTCCAAAGTAAGCTTGCCCCGGCCGCCACTGAATCTGAAGGGCACCACAAAGTAACGTTTTCACATTTCTTTTCCAGGACAGCCAAGTAATGTGGTCGAAAGTGTATTACTTGTACGAATGATGACAATAGTTCAGGGAGTCCCATTACTATGGATTCCTGGTTGGAATCCGTTTTATATATATGTGTGTGTGTGTATAATTGATTCCAACCAGGAATATATATAATAAAAAACGATATAAAACTATATATATGTATATAGTTTCTCTTTGGTGAAAAGATGATTATGCTCATTAAATTCATCATAATATTTTGAAAGTAATTTTCACCCCCGTTGTTGCTCACTTGATTTCCTGTAGTTCTCACAACATAAAAGAAGTCATTTAAATCATTAAATACCTTGGTCGACTTTCCCTAAATTATGCGGTGGCATAAGTGATACTTGGTAAGAACAGTTCTGTGGTCTTCATGTTGTGACACAAACTACTGGGAGGGGGTTGAAGAAAATGCAGAAAACCGAGTAAGATCTGAGTGTCTTACTTTAACACCAATGACTTGGAAATAATTTTGTTTAATTCACTTTTATGGATCCAAAGACATAAAACATCAGAATATCCTCCCACAGAGGAAGTGAGCCTATTATGCAATGGTAAGTATCTAAGAAATTAAGAAACCCACAGGGCCCCAATTCTTTCAGTGAACTTAGAGTGAACCATTGGACAAATCATTTCATGTTCTTAGATTGTGTACACCACAGGTGAATTTTGAAGTTCCACTCACAGTAAAATTTCATCTCTCCATTGCCCTTGATGAAGTATTAATGAAATGCCAAGTTTTTTAGTTGGCTGCTATAAATACATATTTTTTTTTCCAGATTATTGGCATCCCATCCCCTTCATCCCTGTTTAAGCATGTAGTTCCAATGATGCGCTCTGAGAGCATGGAAATCACAGAATCCCTTGTTCTAGGTCTTGGCAGGACCAACCCAGGAGCTTTTAGGTAATTACCTTCATATGTTTTCTCTATGCACTAAAATAGTCAACGTACTACTGGAGAGGTGAGATAGAGTCCTTATAATCAGGACGGTTCATACCAGTCCTGACATTTAGCAGTTAACTAACCACGTAACATTTAACGAGTCATTTCATTTCTTTTTTGTTTGTTTGGTTTGGTTTGGTTTGGTTTATTTGACAGAGAGAGAGAGAGATCACAAGTAGGCGTAGAGGCAGGCAGAGAGAGAGGAGGAAGCAGGCTCCCTGCCGAGCAGAGAGCCCCATGCAGGGCTCGATCCCAGGACCTTGGGATCATGACCTGAGCCGAAGGCAGAGACTTTAACCTACTGAGCCACCCCAGGCGCCCCATGTCATTTAATTTCTTAGACCCTTTTTTCCTTCATTTTGATTGAGCAAATAAGATTTCCCCAATATTCTTCACAGAATTACTATGAAATTTCATATATACTTTATACAGATGTGTTCTAAAAATGATAAAATGCCATGTAAATTTTTAATATTTTCCTACCTATTGACACAATGATGTGATTATTTTATAGTTTTGGTCTGTTGGTTGAAACTATAGTTTTTCCTCCTCTTGTTCAAAAGAATTAGGTTTTTTTTCACTTTTTTTTTATTAACATATGATGTATTATTAGCCCCAGGGGTACAGGTCTGTGAGTCGCAGGTTTACACATTTCACAGCACTCACCATAGCACATACCCTCCCCAAAGTTCATAACCCAACCATCCTCTCCCAACCTCCTCCCCCAGGAACCCTCAGTTTGGGTTTTTTTGTTTTTTGTTTTTAGATATTTTATTTATTCATTTGGGAAAGAGAGAGAGCGCGAGCAGGGGAAGAGGGAGAGGGAGAAGCAGACTCTTCCCCCGAGCAGGGAGCCCACTGCGGGACTCGATCCCAGGACTCTGGGATCATGACCTGAGCCTAAGGCAGACACTTAACCGCCTGAGCCACCCAGGCGTCCCCCTCAGTTTGTTTTGTGAGATTAAGAGTCTCTTATGGTAGGGGTGCCTGGGTGGCTTAGTGGGTTAAAGCCTCTGCCTTCGGCTCAGGTCATGATCCCAGGGTCCTGGGATCGAGCCCCGCATTGGGCTCTCTGCTCAGCAAGCAGCCTGCTTCCCCTTCTCTCTCTCTTTCTGCCTGCCTCTCTGCCTGCCTCTCTGCCTACTTGTGAACTCTGTCTGTCAGATAAATAAATAAAATCTTAAAAGAAAAAAAAAGATATTTTTTCATATCATCCTTGATGTTCTTTATCTTGACAAAGTAAATCCTTCATTTTTGTCAGATTCTGCTTTATTGTTGCCTGCTGGGCCTTGTATTTATTCTTTTGAGATTATCCTCTATTGATCTAAGGTGATGTTTGTTGGATGTTTTACCTTTGAGATAACATGTACAACAGAGGCTATGTTAGCAAGTTGTAATAGGTCTATATTTGTGGGATGGCATTCATCATAAATGAGGTTTTGAAAGATTATTTTATGACAAGAAAATACATTATTTGGCTAATAGCAAAAAAAAAATGGGTTACAAAAATGATCTCAGCTTCTTAAAAAACAAATTCTCATAAACAGAAACAATCCAGAGGCAAATACATTAAAGTCTGCAGTAGTTTTATAGATGATGAAATAGTGGATGCATTTTATTTTCTTCTTTTTTATTTTCCCCATCATCTACGATCTACAGCTACAATGAGCACATTTTCAATTTAAAATCAGATTATAAGCAAAGATGAGATTATCATTTTCATGAAGTTCATGCCCTTTGACTCATTAATTCCATTTGTAAGAATTAATCCTAAGGAGATGATCAGAAATGAAGACAAAGATGTTCACTGAGGCAGTATTTATAATAATAAAAATTAGAAAAAATTGGGGCACCTGGCTGGCTTAGTCAGTAGAGCATGTGACTCTCAATCTTGAGATTGTGAATTTGAGCCCCACGTTAGGTGCAGAGATTACTTAAAAGTAAACCTGGAGATTCACAGACCTGTACCCCTGGGGATAAAAATACATTATATGTTTATTAAAAAAAAATTTTTTTTTGGAAGGGGAGGCGAACCATAAGAGACTATGGACTCTGAAAAACAACCTGAGGGTTTTGAAGGGTCAGGGGTGGGAGGTTGGGGGAACAGGTGGTGGGTAATAGGGAGGGCACGTTTTGCATGGAGCACTGGGTGTTGTGCAAAAACAATGAATACTGCTACGCTGAAAAAATAAATAAAATGGAAAAAAAATAAAATCTTTTTAAAATTTTAGATGAAATTTAATGAACCAGTAATAAATGAAAATGTTTAGAAAAACTATGGTATCCCATAGTTTGGGGATAATGTGGTACCCCATATGGTATCCCATGTGGTAGGGTATTGTGCGTTAACTAAGGGCACGTGGATGTCATTATGCTAGTGTTGGAGGAAGAAAGGATATCTTCTCATAGCTTCTAGGGCTTCAACTATGTAAAGTACACCTGGGCTGCAAAATGATGGAAGCCCAATGTTGACGATATTTACCTCTGCAAGTTAGAATAGGTGGCCTGTACCATTTTTTCTGTTTTCCCGGTGGTCTGCAGGGTGCACGTGTTCTTCTGTAACCAAAACAATGAGGACTGTGTTAAAACAGTAGAACTGGGGTTAACATACTACTGCGTGTCATTAGATGAGTATTTACATATTTGTGCATCAGATTATATCTTCAGCCATTATTTAACAATGTATATAATTTTTCTTCTAGGGAACTAATAGAGGAATTGCATCCCATAATTAAAGAAGCACTCGAAAGAAGGCCAGAGGTAAATGCAGTTTTCCTCATTAAATATTTATTTGGCAGATACTTATTTGTCTTCTGTATTCTCTACATTATACCAAAAGTTAGCGATTGAGAAGTAGATATGTAAAAGATAGTCTGATGCAGTCTTCAACCCTTTCTTTTTTTTTTTTTTAAGAGAGCATGCAGGGGTGGGGGGGGGGCCACGGGAGAGGGGGAGAGAGAAGCTTGAGCAGGCTCCACGCCCAGCACAGAGCCCAGCATGGGGCTCCATCTCATGACCCTGAGATCACGACCTGAGCTGAAATCAAGAGTCAGACACTAAACTGACTGAGATACCCAAGCATGGTGCTCCTGAACATTTTTTTAATATACAGAATTATTCCCTGTCCCCTCACAGAAGGTCTTACGCAGAAACTCATTCTAGAAAACATATTAAATTGCTCTAACTGAAGTGGGCCCAGTCAGAGTCTAGATTGGGGTCAGCAAAGCTTTTCTCTAAAGGCCAGATAGTAAATATTTTCACCTTTGTGGGCCCTGCTGTCTCTGTTGCAACTACTCAGTTTGCTTTAGACTATGAAACAAAGGGGCATGACTATATCCCCCCCAATTTTTTTTTTCTTTTAGGCAGCAGTGGGCCAGGGTTGGCCTGAGGGCTGTAATTTGCCAACCCCAGGTCTACGTCCCTAAATCTAAAAATCTGCAACTTTTAGAAACCACAGGTCTGGCGGGGACAGGTAGATATGTGAACCGTAATTATGACAGCGTATTACACACTGGCATGAAATCACAGATACGAGGTTGCTCAAACCGCAGAGAAGAAAGCCTCTGGCTCTGCCTGTTGAGGAAAAGTAGGTCTGAAGCACCAATATTTGAGGAGAAGTTTGAAGCATGTTCCCCAGTGGACGAGCAAGGGAAAGACATTCTAGGCAGGGAGACGGCATTTGCAGACTTTGTAAAAAGAATGTGGACATTGCAGATTCTTTTGCATGATTATGTTATGGAGAAAGTGATTGATGATTGATCAGGCTGCAAAGCAAGAGAGGAACTCTCATGAAGGTCTCCTGGTCTCAGCTTTATCCTGCAGACCACTGGGCACCATATGCCGTGAGCATTAGAACTGCCTGGGGGAGTTTCCTACACATTATAGATTCCTGGGCCTATTGAGTGAGATTCCCTGGAACAGAGCCCAGAAATCTTTTAAAAAGCACCTTAGATGAACCTGGTATAGGAGACTGAGAGCCACTGCTGTTGATGTCCCAGAGGAATTAAAGCAGGAGAAAGACATGGTGACAAGAGCTGCCCTTTTAGAAACATTAAGATGGCATCTGTAAGGCTTCAGTTCCTTTCTTTAATTCAGCCCTGTAGAGTAGTGATAGTAATTGATTGGACTTTTGTTTCAGAATGATCATGTTGATTACAGTGTAGGATGATTCATTAGAGGGACTTGGAATTGGCAACAAAATTAAATAGCAGCGTTTATACTTGAGAATTTCAGGGGGAGGAAGTCCTCCTAGGAAGTGAGTGGGTTAGCTCAGTGTTGCACCTGGAATGTAAGATTGATTTTGAGCTCTTCAGACTCACGATCTTTCTGTAGCGACAGAAGGGGAACAAGTCAACTAAAACTTCGCAGAGGTCATCAAAGACTGCTTAGAAACTGTCCTGCACAGTACAAATGGCTGTAAACTTTATAAAGAACGATAAGAAATAGGAAACGTAACGAGCTGGTCATCAGCAAATTGGTCTGCTCTGGAAGGCAGGAAACTGGATGGTTGCTCTGTATTGTGAAAATTGCCTCCCAGTGACGTAATGAACAGTAGAAGGAAGTGGTAGAGCAAATCTGTCTCTTCCGACTGCACGGGTTTCCGCAGAATCCGGGGGAGATGGGACAGCTCATGTGCTTAACCCTTAGTCCTTCGGTGCTAGTAAGACCAATTCATTCAGACCGTAATGATCAGGGAAATTTTTTCTTCTGCATTTAGTTTCTGTGTCAGCATTAACTATTGAGTGGAAAACTTCGGCGTGAGCAAAATCTGTGGGGTTTCTTCTTTCCCCTTTGTGTTCTCTTCCCTGTCCTGTTGTTATATTTTGGGGAATATCTTAGGGATTCTTAACCATGCAGTGGGAACAGTTTACTGGCTGCTTCAGTGCTTCCAAGTTGCCAGATTAGCAAATCACCTGAAAGTAACTGAGAAGTAACTATAGGATTTTATTTTCTCCCCACGCAAGGAGCGTTGCCACATAAAACATCATGTGATTTCATTTGGCTCGTTAATTTCAAACTATTCACACATATCTCTGATTCAGTAGCCAGTGGAGTGATCGAAGTGTGCATTACACATTATTCTTTACAAGTTACACCAGAAAGTTTTCTAGCAACTTCTCTGAAGAATGTTTATTGAATGTCTTTCTGTCTTTGGAATAGAATATGAAACGGCGCAGGCGTCGAGATATCTTACGAGTACAACTGGTACGAATATTTGAACTGCTGGCAGATGCTGGTGTCATTAGTCACAGGTCAGTATTGGATTTTGACTTTTTTAAAACTTCGGAATGATTAGGAAACATATTTTTTTCTCTTATGAAATATCTAAAAACAGAAAAGCACCTTTGCAGCAACAACAAAAAACTGCTACCCTGTGAATATTATTTACAGAAGATGCAGCCAGTACGTTAACCAGTGGCTAAAAACTGTATTGAAAAAAATCCACCACCAGATTGCTTTGGGCAAAAATCAGCTATCATGTTCCTAGGATTTTTGATATTTGCAGGAATCTAGTAAGTCAGGCAAGTGGACAGTGGCCTTTTTTGGTGACTAACTTAACGATTTCTTACCTTATTTTAAAGATCTATTTCTTTTGGATTGTAAAATCATATATATAAAGGCTAAATGCTCGCTATAAGATTTGTAAATTTATTCCAGTCAACTCTTAATCTCTCCAAAATCCATGAGCGTAAGTCATAATTCATAACCTCCCATGCTTCACCAATGAAAACATAAAAATCTGGAGTTATTGCTAGAATAAAGGCATGTGGACACTAAGACCAGGAAAATTCCATTGGCTTTGGAAGGCTAACTGTGTTGCCTGACTATTAAAGGAGGAAAAAAAAAAGATAGATCTGATCATCTCCAAAAAAGAGTAACTGAAAACTGAAAGGAGATCTCAAGGGGGAAAAGAATATTCATAACCTAGTGCAGTATTCTGACTTTGGCATTTGTCCTGATTCTTTCTTAGTGTACCTCATACCTTCCATAGTTAGCATCAAATGCTTTTGATGAGTGCTTTCAAAATTGAGCTTTAATTAAAGAGAATGTAGACCACGGACTTACCTTTTCTTTTATAATAGATGAAAAGAAAGAAAAAAAGAAACAGCATTCTTTTTTTTTTTTTTTGTCCTACACAAAAATAAAACTGGAAGTTAGGAAAAGAGAATTTGAAACATACTGGGCTTAATGCAAAAAAAATCAATCTAATATGTTTCTTTCTTTTTTTTCTTTCTGTTTTGTTGCTTTTACTGTAGTGTTAGTGAATGAAGTATCTTTGGCACTATTTGGGGAAACTGCTGGATGTTGGTATATTTAAAATTTACAAAAGCTGTAGTCACTATTGAGCACTAATGGTTTTGAACACAGTTACATGTTTTGTTTTTGGTTTTGTTTTTTTAAGAGAAAGTAATCTTGTAAGGCTGTTAGTATTATGGACTTTTTATTTCCTTGATTAAGGAAAAAAAATGAATTCTAGAGGCCAAGAAGGCAGGGATCTTGGCTTTGTTCACCCAGCTGATCTGATGTGCCTGATGCGTAGGAGGGATTCAATGAATAGTTGTTAAATGAATGAATGTTTTATTCTGAGTCAGGTTGCAATCTATTACATTGATTTCTCATCCAGTAGTAAATCACTACTCAGAAATTAAAAACATTCCTTTAAGGAATGAAGAATAACATTTCATTTTGAATTTATTCAACATATTTTTATTGTTGTAGACTGGTATTTTTAATATATTGTAGTACCATTATGACTCCTTACTTTTGTTTTCACGGCCACAACTCCTAAAAATTATTTTTACTTTTTTTTAAACTTTGTATTTTTTAAAGATTTTATTTATTTATTTGTCAGAAAGAGAGAGGGCATGCACAAGCAGGGAGAGCTACAGGCAGAGGGAGAAGCAGGCTTCCTGCTGAGCAAGGAGCCCAGTGGGGGACTCGATCCCAGGCCCCTGGGATCATGACCTGAGACTAAGGCAGATGCTTAACTGCCTAAGCCACTCAGGCACCCCTATTTTTACTTTAAAAACCACATATTTTAGAAGTACTTTTTAAATATAGCAAGGAAAAACAGATTAAAATAAATGTAAATGTAATAGCTAACCATTTATATAGCATTTACGGTTTACTGATCCTTTATTATATAGTAACTAATTTATATTCTTACTAAAATGCTCTGAAGTAGCTGCTGGTCAAATCCTTAATAAGTTTGGGAACAAGACTGGAATCCAAAACTTCTGATTAACCCAGTGACCCCCTTTCAGTCTGTGGTTTCCAGGCTCAGAGCCCTTGCCTCAGAAAACTACTACAGAGAGTTTGGAGGCAACTCCATAGGTATTAGATAGAAGACTTGAAAACCAGCACTCTTACTTGCATTCTTTTAGATTGTTGTATCCTTGGTACTACCTATGCTAGAATCTTGCTGAGAGTAAGTACTTAATGGATATTTGAATGATTGTACTAAAGGCATAATGTGAATTTTCATGGCAGCTCTGAGCACATATAGAACTAGTCTTTCTTCTTTCTACCCTTTTTTTTTTTTAAAGTAGGTTCCACCCCCAGTGCGGAGCCCACTCTGGGGCTTGAACTCACAACCCTGAGATCAATACCTGATCTGAGATCAAGAGTTGGCCACTTAACCAACTGAGCCACCCAGGCGCCCCTCCTCTTTCCACCCTTCTAAATTGTCCTCCCTATCCCATATGCCTCCTTATTTCCTTATATAGCTTTTTGAAAAGCTATATATTTTGCCAGAGGGAATAACATTTAGCACTCAGAATAGTTGATTAAAGGTAGATATGGAATTGAATAATATAAATTGCAATAGCAGTTTCTTGATTAGGAAGCACCATCTATTTTGTATTTGGAAGCCAAATCATGTTCATTTAATTTTTATATATTAAGTTGCACACTACCATGATCGAGTTTAATATACAGTTCACCTTTGAACATGGATTTGAGCTGCATAGGTCCACTTGTATGTGGATTGTAACAGCATAATACTATAAATGCATTTTCTCTTGTGATTTTTAAAATATTTTCTTTTCTCTAGCTTGCTTCATTCCAAGAATATAGTATATAATACATATGACATGTAAAATATATGGTAATCGACAAGTTTCTATTATCGGTAAAGTTTCCAGCCAACAGTAGGCTATCAATAGCTAAGTTTTGCAGGGTCAAAAGTTATATGCAGATTTTTGCCTGGCGTGGTGGGGGTAGGTGCCCCTAACCCTGACATTGTTCAAGGGTCAACTGTGTATTATTCTGCTTTTGATTACTAGGAATTTATTTTGATTTGAATTATAATTTAAAATCACATTTTCTTTTTTTTTTTTTTTTTTTTCAATATTTTCAGTGCAAGTGGTGGCCTTGATAATGAAACACATTTCCTCAACAACACTTTATTGGAATATGTAGATTTAACTAGACAACTCCTGGAAGCAGAAAATGAAAAAGACTCAGACACACTGAAGGATATACGATGCCATTTTAGTGCCTTAGTGGCGAATATCATTCAGAATGTTCCAGGTACTCTTTCCAGTTTCTTAAAACACTATCAGCTATTAAGGAACCATCGTGTGCTTTCTTCCCCTGAGGGTTTGCAGGCTAAGGTGATAAAACAGCTTGGGAACATAGTGGGAAATATGTCAGCGTAACGTGGGTGGCCAGGAGTTTGTTTGACCTTCAGTTAGTGTCGCGAGTAGAAATCAAAAAGCAACACCACATTGATTTTTAATGATAATAAAGACACTAACAAAAAATTTAAGAAATCAGTAGAAGAAGCTTCTTTAGGCAAACTTGTTCGAAGTGCAGTGAGCAAAAAGCCATTATGTCCCAAATGGTAATTGAGCCGAGAATTAAGACGGTACTGCTGAATGATGGAAGAAGGGCATAGCCGCAGTTACAAAGTCTGCTAAGGATACCGTGTTATTGGTTGATTCCTTTATGGTATATGTGCCTGTTACTCCAGTACCTACTATAAGCCAGGTCCTGGTTTATGCCCTAGGAACATTAATATATGCACTTACATTTTAAAAAGCCATAAACTGTTTACAAGCATGAAACATAAAATGTGACTGTAGCCTTTGGTAGACAATGTCATTGCAAATGTTTCTTTTTCTTTCTGAAAAGGAATTACTTTGTTACCTTTAAGAGGACATGCAAACAGTTGACTCTCTAAGTGAGAGCATGGGTTATATTTTATAAAAGAGGCCTGTAAACATTATTTTAGGTCCATTAATTTAGGAGGCCTATTTTGAACTTCAGAGGGAAATGATTTCTTCTTCTGAAGCTCAGTTAGCATAAAGATATAATTTAGTCCATTACCAAACATTTGTCTACAACCTCCAGGTTGGTTCATTAAAGTACTGTTGAGTTTCTTCAACAAGGATTGATGCAGAGAATTTGTAGATAGAATTCTCAAGTGGAAAGAATTCTTGGAGATTATATCAGTCAGTGGTTTTCAAACGATGTTGTTTCTTTTCTGCCCAAGAGACAGACCAAGGGCAGCAGAATGGGTTTAGACTCTGGGCCTCCCCACTTACTTCAAGTAAATCAGCCCCTCCTTTGTCTGTTCCGTATATCAAGAGTCCATGTAAGGATTCTTTGAAAAAGACAGCTGTGCAGCAGAAAACGTACAAAGCTCAGAAGCAGCTTACCTATTCCAAAGCTTTGTCTTGGCAGTGAATCAAGATCCAGACTTGAGTTTGTGTTGATGTCTCAGCCAAGCTTACCACGTAGTCAGCAGCAGCCGGGGAGAAGCAGGGCCCTGACTCCCGGTTCTCTGCCTGCCTCTGGGCAGTCCTGCACCTGCCTTGAAATCCTGCTTGCAAAAAAAAAAAAAAAAAAAAAAAAGAAAGAAATCCTGCTTGCAGAGATCCTGTATCTCTCACCGTGCTGAGCTACATGCTGTCAGAGACTGTGGCCCTCTTTCCTGGTCCTGCACATGCGTCAATGATTGCCATCACCAAGGAGGTGTTTGTTAGGCTCAAAGGAAAACCTTTGCTGGCTTTCTTGCAGTGTTACATACTCAGTACCAAATAAGTTGACATGCATGTGAAAATACGAAGAAATGGAAATAAAATTTTTCCCATCTGTTTTTTTTTTTTTAATGCACAGTGCACCAGAGAAGAAGTATCTTCCCTCAACAGAGCCTTCGTCACAGTCTGTTTATGCTGTTCAGTCACTGGGCAGGTCCCTTTAGCATCATGTTTACACCCTTGGACAGATACAGTGACAGAAATATGCAAATTAACAGACATCAGTACTGTGCACTAAAGGTAATACTTAGAAATCTGATTTCTTTTTTCTCCCGTGAAGAGTGCCGTTAAATATTTTGCTATCTCAGTGTCTAGTAGTATAAAAAGGGTTTCTTCTACCCTTTTTTATTTATATTTGCCTGCTGTATTTGAATATTTATACTGTACATGTCTTTAAATACATAAAATACGATGTAAAAAAAGTTATAGAATCTACCCAAAACTTAAATGCCATTTTCTTAAAGAACCGAGAATTGCCCCTTTTTTCCTGCTTAATTACTTTTTCTTGGTCTTTTCTTCCTCTTCTCTTCCAGTACTGTCCAAGCTCACGCCTTATTTCGTATCATGTATTTACTTACTACTCATCATAAACTACTTAGTTTCAAAAACTGCTATTACACTCTTCTTTGTAAAGGAAAGAATTAAAGATACTGTGGCTACATAAGCATGAATAAAAATATCCTGCCTCTTCGCATTAAGCAACCAATATAAAACCTCTTAAATGTTTTAAATGTAATTCTAATATTATTGTTTGAAGGCTATGTCTGCTGTACTATGTTGTGGCCCTGTTGCAGATAATGTAGGACTTTCATCAGATGGCTATTTGTACAAATGGTTGGATAACATTTTGGACTCTCTGGACAAAAAGGTGATTATGACGGTTCCTTTAGGATTTCATAATAATCTGCACTGCTTTATTTGGAATTATAGTATGACCTATTAAAAACAAGTCTTTTTTAAAAATTAGGTTAGAATTACATGCAGAAGGCGTGTTTTGTAAAATTAAAGAGGATGCAATAATTTAAGAAATGTCTAATTATCATTTATTACTTATTTAAATAATGTTAATTTCCCTTTTGTATTATATGCTTAATGCAGTTGTCTCACGAGAGAGTGCTAGATATGTAAATAAAATATTAATATAGAATACGTTGAGCTCCATGGAAGAAATGTGTTGTTATGTTTAATATCATTTTTTTGACCACTCTCCAATTAATCTTTCTTGCCTTCCCTTTTCCTCACTCCCCTCCTGTGCATGCCCAGATTCACAATTTAAAATAGGACTTATTTTTTCTCCCCTCCAAATAATTTTTCTATTGGGTTATCAAAAACAAGAATAAAGCTTGATAAAAATAACTGGAGAGGTTAATAACTCACTTTTCTGAAAGCACTTAATCACTGTTCATACTCATCAGCCGCCTTCAGGGCTCTGCTGGAGGAGAGAATCGTACTACTTAGAGTCTTGTGTAAAAAGCAGGAGACCAAGTATAATTTATCCGTGTCATTTTTTTTTTTCTTTTGGCTGAATAAAATGAGAAGGACTTGAACAAAAGGAGACTGAGTTTTGTGCTTAAATATAGTAAATATATGTACTATATTATGGATATAGTATATATACTATATATACTATACTATATATATACTATACTATATATATACTATATATACACACTATAAATACAGTAAATATATATACTATATTGCTAAATATGTGAACTATACTATGTATACTATTATGTATATATATATATATATATATGCACACATATATATAAAATATATACTATATATATCGTATATATAAAAATTTTTTTGTCCTGGGCATTGTTGCGACCTTTACGTAGGTTCACCAGTTGGGCTGTGAGGCAGTTACATTACTGCTGGAACTGAACCCGGACCAGAGCAACCTGATGTACTGGGCCGTGGATCGATGTTACACTGGTTCCAAGAGGGTGGCAGCCGGCTGCTTTAAAGCCATAGCTAACGTATTCCAGAACAGGTACCCTGCATACTGTCTTCCGTATTTTAGTTAGCGTTTTTGTTTCTCTCTTTCTTTCTTTCTTTCTTTTTGTTTTTAAATGTTTCCTTTTGAAGTCAGAAATACTAAGAAACCAGTATTTTCTTTCCTTGACCTCTAATGCAATTTAACCAGAATAAGAATAATGATCACCTTGCATCTGTTGCATACCTTTTGCCTTAAAAAAAAAGAAAACCCAAAAAGCAAAACAACAACAACAACCCATCTAGCCATAGGCTTAACACTTGATGTCTGCAGCCTTGCCCTTTGTCTATCGTATTTATGAATGATGTGAAAGCCTCTAAAATTTCTCTAACGTGTAAAATTTGTCCCTAGGGATTATCAGTGTGACACAGTGATGCTCCTAAATCTGATACTGTTTAAAGCAGCTGATTCTTCTCGAAGTATCTATGAAGTTGCTATGCAACTTTTACAGGTTTGTAAGCAAATGTTAGTTAAAATATGAATTATTGATGATTTAATGAAGCATATAAATATTTCGCCTTTTTTAAAGATTTATTTATTAAAGAGAGCGTGGGACAGGGAGGGGCAAAGGGAGAGGGAGAGAGAAACTCCAGCAGACTCTGTGCTCAGCGCAAAGCCCAATACAGGGCTTAATCTCATGACCCTGAGATCACAAGCTGAGCCGAAACCAAGAGTTGGATGCTCAAGGGACTGTGCCACCCAGACACTCCTGGGCTTTATTTTTAATAGGGAGGCATGGCACCAATTCCTGATTATCATTAAAAATAGAGGACAAAGAGAAGGGATGCCTGGGTGGCTCAGTCAGTTAAGCATCTACCTCGGGCTCAGGTCATGATCCCAGGGTCGTGGGATTGTGCCCCATATCTGGCTCCCTGCTCTGTGGGGAGTCTGCTTCTCCCTCTCCCTCTGCCTACTGATCCCCTTACTTGTGATCGCTGTCGGTCTCTGTCAAATAAATCAATAAATAAATCTTAAAAAAAAAAGACGACAAAGATAATATGGGTCACTTAAGTCTGGAAATAATACAGACTATTCACAAATGAAACAAGATGGGATTGGGAGAGAGACAAACCATAAGAGACTCTTAATCTCACAAAACAAACTGAGGGTTGCCGGGGTTGGGGGGTGGTGAGTAGGAAGAGGGGGGTGGGGTTATGGACATTGGGGAGGGTATGTGCTATGGTGAGTGTTGTGAAATGTGTAAACCTGGCGATTCAAAGACCTGTACCCCTGGGGCTAATAATACATTATTATAATTTATTATAATTATTATAATAATACATTATATGTTTATAAAAATTTTTTTTAAATTATTAAAAAAGAACAAAAAATACAGACTATTCAGAAATGTATTACAAAGGGCTTATGGATCTCCTCTGACATACACACGCGTATGCGTCTGTGTGTGTTCAAATGAAAATGGAGTGGTTAGGACTTCCGTGTGCCTGGAACTATCTCTGTCCAACAGAGAAGAATATTGTGAGCCAAAGGTTTTTTTTTTTTGAGAACCAAGTAAAAAGTAATTAGCCTTTTTATGATATGCTTGTATAATTTTTCTTTATTAGACCTAGAAAAATAACCTAGAAAGTTAACTTACCAAGCATGGAGATTTTACAGTTATTATTACACAGTTGTTATACATTATTGTATAGTATACATTATTATACAGTTATTATTATACAGTATCTAACTAATTGATAATAGGATGAGGTTCTTCCCTCTTAACCAAGTTAAGAATGAGATTCAATAAATGAAACAAGATGGGATGGGGAGGGAGGCAAACCATAAGTGACTCTTAATCTCACAAAACAAACTCAGGGTTGCTGGGGGGAGGGGGGTCGGGAGAGGGGGTGGGGTTATGGACATTGGGGAGGGTATGTGCTATATGGTGAATGCTGTGAAGTGTGTAAACCTGGTGATTCACAGACCTGTACCCCTGGGGATAAAAATACATTATATGTTTATAAAAAAATTAAAAAAATTAATTAAAAAAAATGAGATTCAAGTAGATGCTGATTTTTCCAAAGGGTTTGACTAGTGGTGCTGATGCCAGTAGCCACCATCTTGGGAATTATACCCTCACGGCTTTATTAATTATGAAGAAAGTTCAGTGCTGTATATTTACTTGGTATAACGTTAAAATAATTTTTAGCTCATAGTCCATATTTAATCTTTATTTAACCAAGATCTGTTTGAGGATTTTTTTTTCACTTATACATGTCTTATATAATCCTGTTTTTGAAATGGAAAGTGGTAAATCTTCTTCAAGTAATAGCAAGTTGCTAAAGTCATTTTCAGACTATGCTCCTAACCCAAACCCGTGGCATTAAGCACAAGGAGTGCAAAGCCTTCCAAACAGTTAAAGATCTTTTGCAAACATTCCTGGGAATTAGAAATTAACATCTGAACTACTCTACCGTATGCATAACTATGAATTTTTGAGCTGGAATAATTCTTAGAAGAGTTTATTTTACAGTTACGGCTGAAATTCAGACGACTCATAAAATCTCGCATCTACATTCCTGCAGATCCTGGAACCGAAGATGTTTCGCTATGCCCACAAATTGGAAGTTCAGAGAACAGATGGAGTCCTCAGCCAGCTATCTCCTCTGCCGCACCTATACTCTGTTTCATATTATCAGTTGTCCGAGGAATTAGCAAGGGCTTATCCGGAGCTAACTCTCGCCATATTCTCAGGTATGACCGTTGAACTTGGCCGTGGGTTTTCTTTAGCAGTCATTTCTAAAAAACTACTTGTAGGAAATTTAAATATAAGAAATTTGAGGTTGATTCAAAACAGAACATGTCTTTATGTAAGAAAATAATTTTTTTCCTTTAGTAAGAACATGTAATACTAATCTATCATGGTAGAGTTCTTATTAATGTCGTCTTTCCAAGGCTTCTTACTTTACCTTTCCTTCTCTACCCAGGGTGGGGGAGGGCTTCACATACAACTTAAAAATGTTTCTTTGATAGACACAGAACATTCTAAATCTTCTAGTACATACTTCATCTTGTGTACTGGTCTGTCTTTAATACTAGAAATGGGCAGCGATAAAGATACAGGTTTCTTTCCATAAGTAACAGCTCTCATCATAGGGAAAGGTCCTGCACTGCTTGGAGCAAAACTGTTGCTAAGGGGGCACCTGGGTGTCTCAATGGGTTAAGCCTCTGCCTTCGGCTCAGGTCATGATCTTGGGGTCCTGGGATTGAGCCCCGCATTGGGCTCTGCTCAGCAGGGAGCCTGCTTCCCCCTCTCTCTCTGCCTTCTTCTCTGCCAACTTGTGATCTCTCTCTCTGTGTCAAATAAATAAATAAAATCTAAAAAACAAACAAAAAAAACCCAACCTATTACTAGGATTCCACGTTGCTTTCTGTTCCCATTTCCTTTTCTTGGACAAATGACAGTTCCTTCCAGGGGTTTCCAAAACAGTGGCACTATGTGTCGGGCAAGATATCCTCTTTATCTGCATCTCCCAGGACTCAGATTTAAGACAGTTTTTGTTTAAAATCTAGTTTAACCTTCCACTCGATGAATGTACTATTGTAAATGTTCCTTTATCCTTTTACTGAACATTTAATTTTAACACAGCACACTCAGGTAGTTTTTCTGCTTTCACTTGTCACAAGATCTTATTTTAACCTGAGAATTGAACATGCACTGAAATGGCCATCCAGGAGATGATAAGATTCTGCTGTGGATCTTTCTTTCATTTGGCCTCTTCATTTGGAGCATCTTTCCACGGCGCCTGTTTCAGCAGTAGAAATAGTTTCCTATCCCTCACTAACATGAAGGGGGAAAAACCTATGTAAATCCTTCTAACAGTTCTTAAAGCAGTTTACCTGTCGGGCTTGCACTGGTAGACGACAATGATCATGCCCCTTCCCTTTTTGTACCGCCCACAGTCCTGATAGCCCTTTCGGGATCAGTGTGGATGGTCATCAGTGCAAAGCAGTGGCTGCCACAATGCCTGATTCTGCTTCTGGGCCACTTCTCAGCACTCCCACACAGAAAGCAGAAGAGTCCAGCTGAGTCTCAGAGCTCAAGAAATTGGTGGGGATGGCAGCTGGGACATGTGGAGACCATGCCCACAGCTCAGTCGCCTTGTCCTTCACTTCCGTCTTCAGATAGTCTTGTGCTAGGACCTGCTCATTATAACTCCTTTGCTGAAAATGGTCTATTCTAAACCAAAGTACGGCCTGTAAACCTGCTCAGTGCAGTTTTCACTTTTACTGCTTCCAAGGTAAGATGAGCAGAGTGTGTGTTAGGGATTGTATGGGGAGGCTATCAGTAGAAACGTTGCCCACTTTGAAATTTGAGGGTCCTGCTCCTTTCTTTCTCCGGGACCAATTGCGGTAATCTTTAATGTTTTTCAGCTCCCTGGCTCTTCTCATCGTTTTCTTACTTTACACCCACTTCTGACCCATTCCCCACCCCCACTTGACCTGCCTTGAGTATCCACATTCACTTTCTCTCGGCCTTTATGTATCTTCATAAATGGCCTTCAGACTCCATTAGTGTGAGTTTCTTCTCTGTAAAGTTACGGAAGACTTTCTCACTGCTAACCCTAATCATCAGCTTTTGGTCTTCAATCTGTTGGCTGCTTTGCCAAGCAATTGATGTAAGTCACCTTACATTTCTTTAAATCCTGAGCTCGTGATTTCTAGAAATTTAATGTTTCCTGGTTTTCCTTCTACTGTGAGCTATTCCTTTTCTGTCACTTTTGGTGGATTCTTTTCTTCTATCTTAAGTATTCGTGTTCCCAGGCCTCCTCCTCAAGGGACCCTGTCTCCCTGAGGGAGGTCATTGCCATGGCTGGGGGCCTCCCCCGCTCCCACACATACCACCACCGCCTCCCCTGGTAGGATCTCTTCATTCAGCTACTTTCAGAGCTCCAGGTCTTTCATTTCTTACCAGAGGTAATTACAAATCAAAGGAAACAGAAGTGATGCTGGTTGTCCCCCCTTTCGGCTTGTTTTTAATTACAGAGATAAGTCAGAGAATTCAGACCGCTCACCCCGCCGGGAGGCAAGTCATGCTGCACTATCTCTTACCCTGGATGAACAACATTGAGTTGGTCGATCTGAAACCGCTGCCCACAGCAAGGCGACATGATGAAGATGAGGAAGACGACTCCTTAAAAGACCGAGAGCTCATGGTGACAAGCAGGCGCTGGTTGCGAGGAGAAGGCTGGGGCTCTCCACAAGCCACTGCAATGGTTTTGAACAATCTGATGTACATGACAGCGAAGGTAAAGTGGGGTTGGTGTTCACAGTTGCTGCACGGAACTATTTTTTTTGGTTTGTCCATTTTTAAAAAAAATTTTTTTTGTATTAACATATAATGTATTCTTAGCCCCAGGGGTACAGGTCTGTGAATCATCGGGCTTATACATTTCACAGCACTCACCATAGCACAAACCCTCCCCAATGTCCATAATCCAGCCACCCTCTCCCGACCCCCCGGCCCCCAGCAGCCCTCAGTTTGTTTCATGAGATGAAGAGTCTCTTATGGTTTGTTTCCCTCCCGATCCCATTCTGTTTCATTTTTCCCTCCCTTCCCCCCACAACCCCACTCCCTGCCTTTGAAATTTCTCATATCAGAGAGATCATATGATAATTGCCTTTCTCTGATTGACTTATTTCGCTTAGCATAATACCCTCTAGTTCCATCCACGTCATTGCAAAATGGCAAGATGGGGGGGGTGTTGATGGCTGCATAGTATTCCATTGTACATATATATACCACATCTTCTTTATCCATTCATCTGTTGATGGACATCTAGGTTCTTTCCATAGTTTGGCTATTGTGGACATTGCTGCTATAAACGTTCAACTGCATGTGCCCCTTTGGATCCCGACATTTGTATCTTTAGGGTAAATACCCAGTATGCTGCACAGAACTATTAAGAAGAATCATAAAGGGTAGAAATAGATGAAGAGATCAGATCATCCTGTGATAACCAAACAGATAATGGTCTGAAAAGAACCAAATTCCTTCCCTTAAACACTTCTCATTGGATTACAGGATATGGTCTTGGAGGGAGGAGAGAAAATCATATATGATTAATGATGTTTATGTTTAGATTTAAAGAAATGTTTATTCCTCTAGAGGACGGAAAAGATTAAAGCTGTCTGTAAAAACACGATTTTCTAATATTTTGTGGTGTGACAAAGTTGGGTACTGAATACGCAGTCATCACTGAAGTGTGTGCTGTGTGTCCTGCATCTAGTACGGGGACGAGCTGGCCTGGTCGGAGGTGGAGAATGTGTGGACCACGCTTGCAGACGGCTGGCCGAAAAACCTGAAAATCATTTTGCACTTTCTGATCAGTATTTGTGGAGTGAATAGTGAACCAAGCCTCTTGCCTTACGTATGTATTCAGGTTCATTTAATTATTATTATTTTATTTTCTGTAGCTTAGATTTTTTTTTTCTTTTCTTTTTTTAAAATTTGACAGACAGAGATCACAAGTAGGCAGAGGGGGGAAGCAGGCTCCTGCCAAGCAGAGAGCCTGATTCGGGGCTCGATCCCAGGATGCTGGGATCATGACCTAAGCCAAAGGCAGTGGCTTTAACCCACTGAGCCACCCAGGCACCCCTATTATCATTTTTTTTAAGTAATACTTACTTGGTTTCTTGTAATACCAGAATGTGGGCAGCAGGAGAGCAGCAGAAGCAAAGGCCCACAGTAGGGACCTGCCTGGAAATCAGCACATGCCTTTGTCCGTTGCTTCATTCAACCGCTGTTGTCTGGCCTTGACCACAGGCCAGGTGCTTTTCTAGATTCTGGGTATTTCAGTCCGATAGGTGATGGAGATTTTATTCTTTGAACCTCCACCTAATGTATTTAATGAGTAAACCAGTAAATTAATACAGAGCAGCCTTGATCAGGGCTACAGAGGAAAATTGCAGGGTACTAAGCGTGAATAACCAAGAAACCACAGCTCTCTGGGAGGAGTGGAGATGATCCCCGAGGGGAAGTCATCTAGAAGTGAGACCCAAAAAATTGAGAATGTTCATGCTTTCTGCTAGGCAGGAGCTGGATAGGAGATCAGTATGGTTAGTGAGAGAGCTCAGTGCTTGTGGAATGGTGCCGACGGCTTCCAGAAGGGGGTGGGGAAGCGTAGGAAGAGGTATGCAATGAAGATCATCACAGTCTTTACCTTCTAGAGGGGAAAGCATTGCTTACATCTGCTCAAGTGGAGAGTAACATGAGAATGTGAAACATGAGGGTTCGACTGGAGGCACACAGGTGGACCAGTGCGCACGTGTGTGTGCACACATCAATTTCAGGCAGGACCCTAAAATCATGACCTGAGCCCAGATCAAGAGTCGGGTGCTTAACCGGCTGAGCCACCCAGGTGCCCCATCCCTGGGCAGATCTTAAAATATGCTTTATTATATCATACCAGAAATCTTATTACCCATTGACCTACACACAGCTCTGTATCTATTGCTGTCTTCCCAGAGCCTGGACTAGTGCCTGGCACATAGAAGGCACCTGTAATTGGATGGATGGATGTGTTGAGTTGAGCTGGAAGAAGAAACAGGCATGAAGTAATAATGCCAAGAAGCCAAGATAAAATTCAGGGAATAACCATTTGCCAGGAACTTTTAAAAGGAGCTATTTTTAATGACCATCGTAATTTCTCAGTTTTCATTCTTAATCGCTTATTCTAGGCCAGGCATGGCATAAGCACCTCATCTACATTGTTTCTTTGAATTCTTAGATCTGAGTGTGTAAAGATTACGGCAGTTCTATGGATGAATAAAACAGGGCAGAGAGAAGAGTAACTTCGTCAACGTTGGGGAGCTATGAGCTCCGTCACTTAGAGTGAATTCCCACTTTGTGGAGAAGCCTGGCTGCTTTCTTACAGTCAGACGGATTAAAGGCACAGAGGCAGGAATGCATCTAGCAAGGTCAGGAGGTGACTGGGTCTGAGAACAGAGACTTAGCGAAGAGTTAAAGTGGTTTGGATAGAGACAGAGCTGTGTGTAGGTCGGTTATCAATAGGTAATCATTATAAAATTTCTGTTATGATACAGTAAAACATATTCTAATATTTGCCCAGGGTGGGGCACCTGGGTGGCTCAGTGGGTTAAGCCTCTGCCTTCAGCTCAGGTCATGATCTCAGGGTCCTGGGATTGAGCCCCGCAATGGGCTCTCTGCTCAGCAAGGAGTCTGCGTCCCCCTCTCTCTCTGCCTGCCTCTCTGCCTACTTGTGATCTCTCTCTCTGTCAAATAAATAAACAAAAATCTTAAAAACAAACAAACAAATATTTGCCCGGGGTGGGGCGCCTGGGTGGTTCAGTCGGTTAAGTACCCGACTCTTGATTTGGGCTCAGGTCGTGATCTCGGGGGGTCCTGGGATGGGGTCCCAAGTTAGGCTCCACATTTAGTGGGGAGCCTGCTTGAGCTGCCTTCTCTCCCTCTCTCTTTGTCCCTCCCCACTCTCTCTCAAAATCAGTCAATCACTCAATCTTAAAAAATAAATAAATAAATAAGATTTGCCCTGGGGTCACTTCAAGCAGAGTTGCCCAGTTGTGTGTGTGTGGGTGTATCACCAGGGTATCTGGTTCTGGCTCCGGGGGGGGGAGGAACGAGAGGGGCCGAGATCCTATATTTCTAGCAGCTCCCTCTCCCCTCCCCCCATGATGATGCCTATGCTGGCAGGACCCTATTTTTTAAGCTGCAAGGATTGAAGTACAAAGAAGAAAGGAGGCTGATTAGTTAGTAAGCAATTCATTAATACATATTACCGAGACACAGAATGCATACTACTGAAATGTTCTTTTTCACTTACTTAACTCATACTATGTACTAGGCATAGACAGCAAGTGCTGTCTTAAATCTTACTTAATCCTAACAACTCTATGAAGTAGGTGTCATTGTCCCCATTCTGCAGAAGAGAAAACCGAGAGTAACTGTGCAGTCGCATAGCTACCAAGTGTCTACGCCCCAGTCCATGCTGTGTGGTCTGGGTTCTAGTTCAGCTCCAGTTCGTTGCTGTAATCACCACTCTGCACCTACTGGGTTAAATACGGAGTCTTAGTAGGGGAAGCAGAATAAAAAATCGTGTGCTTGAAGTCTAAGGGGAACGTTGGGGTGGTATTATTAATTGAAATCTCTCCATTAAAAAGACACTGATTTGGGGCGCCTGGGTGGCTCAGTGTTTAAGCCGCTGCCTTCGGCTCAGGTCATGGTCTCGGGATCCTGGGATCGAGTCCCGCATCGGGCTTTCTGCTTGGCAGGGAGCCTGCTTCCTTCTCACTCTCTCTGCCTGCCTCTCTGCCTACTTGTGATTTCTCTCTGTCAAATAAATAAATAAATCTTTAAAAAAAAAAAAAGACACTGATTTGTAGGAAAGCAGTTATATTTTGCTTTTCTAAAAAAAAAAAAAAGCAGAATAGTAAAGAAGTGGATAATGTGGAAACTGTTAAGCAGTCAAGTCATCCGATTAAATCTAGCACTGAGGGCCAGGGGAACACCGTCTTTATAAAGCCAACTAACGTCTTACTGCCGATCGGTGTTCTGATTTAAGTTGGGCTTATTTAAATACCATTTCGAATTGATCTTAGCTGATAAAATCTGCTTTGAGACCCAATTTGTGAAAGAAAAATGGTCCCTTTTCTCTTCTGAACCGTTTTCTCTTGTGACAGGTGAAGAAAGTTATTGTCTATTTAGGGAGAGACAAAACCATGCAGTTGCTGGAAGAGCTGGTGAGCGAGCTCCAGCTGACCGATCCGGTCAGCTCAGGTGTCACTCACATGGATAACCCCCCGTACTACCGCGTCACTTCCAGCTGCAAAATCCCTTCCGTCACCTCAGGTAAGAAGTCCCTTAAAACTGACCCCTTGGTCTCCGAAGAGAAGCTTTACCTAACTGGTCAGCTCAGCAGGCCTTTGCTTTCAACAGCGTCAGGAAACATAAAAGCTAATGTGAGTCCCATGCGGTGACCAACTTGACAGGACTTTGTAAATCCTCACAGGAGTGAAGAAGTTGGACCGCGAAAGGGTTCTTAGTATTATAGAGGGAAACAGACTCACACATATGTGTGTGGAACTGGAATATAGATTTATATGTCCTTATACAACAAGCATTTTTTTAATAAGGATAATTAGTATCTTAGATATAGAAAAGGTTTACTTATTGACCTACTCTGTAATTTCATATTATAGTTATTTGGGCATATATGATCCCAATGTCCAGTCATGTGAGTGTTATATGTATATACAGATATAATGACAGTGATATTTTTAGTTCCAGAAACTACATCCCTGAGGGAAGAACGGCCTCTGAAAATCAGTGTAATAGCAGGACTATTTTAGATTATATTTCCGTGAAGTTCTTTGTCACTCAGTTTCTATGAAATGTTTCTGGCATGTTAATAACATCTGTGTAATTAGAAATACTTCATAATTTATTTCTTGTCATCTATTTTCATCTCTTAGCTCCTTTTGTTCTGCTAGTTTCTACGGGATTTCTGATAACACTTCCATTGAGTTTTTCATATCTGTCAGAATGTTAATTCCAAAGAGTTTATTTTTTAATGAATTTTTTTAGGAGCACCTTATTCATGTTTCATGGTTGGACTGTCATCTATAATTAATTTTCTTCTCCCTGCAGAAGAGCCTGTTTTCTCTATATTGCTCTGTTTTGATTTGTCTTGGTAAAAGCTTTCTTCAAAAGCCTACCAATTCTAGATCTGTATTTTTTGATACAGAATAGAATATTGAAAAGTTGATTGGATGTTTTATAGGTATATATGGAGCTTGTTGACTTTGTCATTTGTTGTGTGACGATTTCACTGATGAAAAGTGTCTATAGGTCTCTTCTCTTGGACAAATCCAGTTACCCAGACAAAACTCTACTAGTTATCTACCCAAAGTAGAGTGTGTAGGGCTGTTGTATGTACACATACATAGAATCCATAGATAGACATACACAAATATATGCAACATTGTCTTCATGCCTTCTGGTAGCCCAGTGGGGTGAGAAGCTTTCAAGGGGATACCCTCTCAAGTTTTCGTGTGTGTATTTTCCCTCAATCCCCTATTCTCAATGACGTTCTTCCTCTTTCAGCTGTAAATAATGTGCCCTAGTCCAGAAATCTTTGATTTACTCTTATCAGAAAAGAATCCTGGGGGCACCTGGCTGGCTCAGTTGGAAGAACATGAACTCTTGATCTCAGGGTCATGAATTCGAGGCCCATGTTGGGTATAGAAATGACGTAAATGAGTAAAGTTGAAAAAAGAAGATTTCTGGAAGTGGAGGGGCATAGATCTTAGGGACCAACTACTGAAATAGATTTTCAACCAAGCCCGCTATTTTAGTAACATTTCTAACCCCTACACCCAGAGGTACTCAGTGCTGCTAATGCCTGAGTCTTTTGGAGGTTCAGCAATAAATCTGTGGATGCTTCTTGGTTTCCCCCACTACCATCTCAGGACTCAGCCTTCTCAAAGCTAACTTGCTTCTTGCCCATTTGTTTTCAAGCTTCTAAACTTTGGTTGCTGTTGTCTCCTTTCCCTCTTGGTCATTATGAGTACATTTCTTTTGGAAAAATCACCTTGCTCTCATTTTAGGGGAGTTTTAACATCTGTAATTTTGAAATCTTTGGTTCTTACTGAGTTATCCCAGGCTTAAGCTCACAGATACTGTTTCATTTCTGATTGCAGGAACTACTTCCAGTAGCAATACAATGGTAGCTCCCATAGATGGCAATCCTGATAATAAACCCATAAAAGAGAGTATTGAAGAGAGGTAAGTACCTCTCTGTTCTTCATTATCCTTTCAGATTGACAGATACTATTATCATCAGAGTAAATGATCATTTCTGCATTGCAATGTATGTTTCATTGAATGTATATTTCAAAATTCTAGTGAAGAAATATATTTCCATTGTGGAAATTTTCCACCATGACTGTTTCATCATCAGAATGCTGACGTGCTAGATTCTTTTATGTGCTCTAATGGATGAGTAGATTATGTCCAGTCTTTTTGTGTCGTCTGCATTTTTGGAGTTTTCTAAATGGCTGTTTACTCTGCTTGTTATTGATAAGCTAGGTTTCACCAGCGCATTATTACCACAACAGTTTAAGAAAAGTCTTCAGGTACAAATAATTGACTTAAAAGCTTAAGCTTGGGGCTCCTGGGTGGCTCAGTCGGTTAAGCATCTGCCTTCCGCTTAGGTCTTGATCCCGGATTCCTGGAGGGAATCCTCGTTGGGCTCCCTGCTCGGCACGGCGCCTGCTTCTCCCTCTCCTTCTGCCTGCAGCTCTGTACTTGTGCTCTCTCGCGCGCGTGCCGGCAAATAAATAAAATATTTAAAAAAAATAATTTTAAAAAAGCTTAAACTTAAATATTTATTTTTAAATAAAATATTTTAAAAAATAATTTTAAAAAAGCTTAAACTTTTGAACTATACGGTGGAAATTAGGATATATCATAGGAAGCTTTTGTCAGTATTTTACATACTGTGTTCTATTTTAAACATAGAAAGTGAAAGTACAAATACCATTTTACCGTGAACTGTGACTAACTGCCACGATCATTCCCATAGCTATGCTCACCTTGACATCTACAGTGGACTGAGCAGTCACTTGAATCGTCAGCATCACAGACTAGAGTCTCGATACAGTAGCAGCTCGGGAGGATCTTATGAAGAAGAAAAAAGTAATAAATTCCACATGTTTTTTATGACTATAATGGCGAGGTGTATTATTATGTTGATGCCCGTGAATCTATTTTTCTGATAAATCGTTTTTAAGAGGAGTATTTAAGTGCCACTGATGGTGTTCCAACATAATCCGAAATGTCCTGATTTTAAGCAGCAGCACGAATGGGGGAAATTTGTTTTCAAAGCACAGGTTCCCTTATAGATAAATCAAAAGGAACATAAGAATTGGTTCTCGGGAAGCACCGTAGACACTGGCTACAGCCTGCTTTTTCTACCAGGTTTGCTGTATCTCTGTGGATTCACATTTTACTGGAAAATTCACCCTTGCAGTTGCAAAGTGCATGTCCACCCAAGTCTCCCTCTTAACATTGGGGGAGAGTGGAATAGAGGCACCAGCCTTCAGGCTGGGAAGGGACCCTGAAGATGATCTGGTCCAATCTCCTCACTTTGCACATGATGGAACTGAGGTCCAGAGAGGTTAAGTGACTTACCCATGTCACACAGAATTCACATTTCCTGATGTCATTTTTTCACTGCACCCTACAGCCCCACTGCGGTAAAGCAGATTTCCTTTTAACATGGGTTTGTGTTGGCCCTATCTCAGGAAATTTAGAACGGAGTAACTTACCAGAAGGCCCTTGCTACAAGGCAGCTTCACCTCTGATGGGGTTCATGGCTTGGACATCAATTATGGAGTCTAACAGAGTGCGAATGTCGTTTTGCTTTGCTGTAAACGATGGAACCTAAACTGATAGTTCTTTCTGTCTCTGATTTGCTTAACTTGACAATAGTTGTGCTCAGGTCTTCCTAGCAAACCTATGTCAAAAAAGAGTGGGAAGTTATTTTCTTATCACTTTCCAATGCTATGAATAGATGGTGTCTTACTAGAGTTTGCTTATGTTGGCAGAAAATAGATGGTGTAGAAAATGAGATCATTTTATTTTGATAGGTGATTCAATGCCACTTTATTCTAATTGGCGACTGAAAGTGATGGAGCATAATCAAGGAGAGCCACTACCCTTCCCACCAGCTGGAGGCTGCTGGTCACCACTGGTGGATTACTTGCCTGAAACGTCATCACCTGGATTACCTCTTCACAGGTGGACCACAGCGTCATTCCTATTTCATATGAGCCAAATCGCTGCTTAACACTTTCAGCTTTCTTTTTGCTATCTGACAACACGGCATAAGAGCAATTTCTTTCTTTTGATACTGCAACAAATGAGATCCATGTGTTTAGAGTTCAAGAAATCTACAGACTCAGAATTCTGTTTACAATTAATATTATTAAATCTACTTCTGCAGCTGCTTTTCTGGGTGTCTGGCATAGTTACTTGACCTTTCTGGGACCCAGTTACTACATCTGAAAAATATTCTATGGCACTAGGCACTGTTACTTTGAATTGTGTTAAAACTGAGTTCTACCTAGTGAAATCACAATAGAACAGTTACCGCATTCTCTCAAAATTTATTAATGTATATCAGACACGTACTGAACACCTACTATGTGGCAAGCAGTGTGCTAGGTGTCAGGGTTGACGATGAAGAAATTATGGCCCTTGACTTTGGGGAGCCCTTAGCAGGTAATATTTGATTCTAAAACTATCACTTAATGGTTTCTTCAGCTATATTTCTTTTCATCTTTTTTTCTTGAGAAGTTGTATTTTTCCGTAAAATACATTATTTAAAAAGTCTTCAAGTAACTGGCGTAAGATTTTCTCCAAGTTGACTCGGATAGAACATTAATAGCACTCTCATTTGTCACAGGTGTAACATAGCCGTGATCCTTTTGACGGATCTGATCATTGATCACAGCGTGAAGGTGGAATGGGGAAGCTACCTCCATCTTCTTCTTCATGCAATTTTTCTAGGTAATAAATACTGCTTCCAACTCAATGTCACATTATATTTCTGCAATAATGTAGAGACAGTCTGGTTTTTTGGTGTTTCTGCTATCGTTCTGTTGTATATCATTTCCATGATGTGTTTTATAGTGATTCTCATGGCCCAGTAGGGACTTAGTCCTCACCTCTCTCTTAACCACAAATAGGTCTTCTGTCCTCATTCCCACTCCTGTCCTGCGCCCCCCCACCACCTCTCACAAACACACCCTCTAGCAGGAAAAATTCGGGAGCTATAGCAAGAGTAAAGTTAATTTACCTCTGGAACTGGAAACTTCCAGTGTAAATGGAAAATTCAAATGGGTTCTAAGTGTTTCCCAAAAGAATGGGATTTTGGACAGCCTAATTATTGAAACTCCACTGGGCCCTCGGTCACAGACACATGGGGTCCATCCCATCCGCAGTCCTTTTCATGCTCATAGAATTAACTTCCTGAAGCAGGTCAAGGTAGCCATCTTCTCCACAGTTTTCCTGATATGCACACTTATATATGTTTTCATTTCTTGGATAATCAAACATCTACTGGCTTTCCGTTATATGCTAGGCACAAAAAATCTAGCCTTTATGAAATTCATTTACATAAAGTGTTATGTAACAGTAATTTTTTCTTTTTCTTTTAAGAGAGGAAGAGAAGGGGGGTTGGAGAAGGGCAAAGGGAGAAGGAGGAAGAGAGACTCCCAATCAGGCTCCACGCCCAGCATAGAGCCTGATGTGGGACTCGATCTCACAACCCTGAGACCATGACCTGAGCCCAAAATAAAAGTCGGGCATTTAGCTGAATGAACCACCCAGGCACCCCCAGAATAATAATAATCCCTAATAGATTGCTAAATTTTAGTCAGAATATGCGTTGAAAACTTGTCTTGATTCTCCCTGCTGCTCTAAGACAATGATAAAAATTCCAGACCAATAACTATTTTTGTGTCTTCTACAAAACATGTTCTGTAATGTCGGCTTTTCTTTAAAATATGTGTTTGGAAGCAAGAGTAGTCATTATTTCTCTTTATTGATGATGATTTTCTCCTGTCCTTTCTAGGGTTTGACCACTGCCACCCTGAGGTGTATGAGCATTGTAAACGCCTGCTTCTGCACTTACTAATAGTAATGGGATCCAGCAGTAACATCCGCACTGTTGCTTCTGTCCTTCTCAGGAACAAGGAGTTTAATGAGCCCAGGGTGCTTACCGTCAAACAGATTGCACACTCCGATTACACTTTCACAGGTATTTGCTCCCAATGCCCGGTTTGATTGACAGTGGAATCGCGCTTCGTTAATTTCAAGTCTGCGGTGAAGAAAGTCAACGAAATCAAAGTTGAAGTACATTTTTTTAAGTGTAGTTTTATTAGTTTAAGGACCATTTACATTATTTATTCACTAGTAAAAGAAATAAGCATGTACTCCATGCTTATTTCTTTGAGTGTTTCGCCTTTTAAGGGTCTTCGTCATAAAAATTTTAAGTTCTCAACGTACAAGTTGAAGATCAGTGAACGAGTGCTTAGCTGATTGAGCACAGTTATGGAGAAGACATTGAACTTGTATTAGTTTCCTCGTACTCTCAAGATCTGAAACATGGACAGAGGAAGACATTTAAAGTTTTTTATTAACTTGATTATATTTACTATATGTATGTATGTATGTATGTATTTTTAAAAAGATTTATTTATTTGAGAGTGAGAGGGAGAGGGAAAGAGAATCTCAAGCAGATTCCCCTGTGAGCACGGAGCCCAGTGCAGGGCTCGATCTCATGACCCTGAGATCATGAGTTGAGCTGAAGCCAAGAGTCAGACACTTAACTGACTGAGCTGCCCAGGTGCCCCTATATTTACTGTATTTAAAATGTTAATGCATTTTTAAGTCTAGTAAGTTCCAAGTTACACATTTTGAATAATGAGGTCCAAATTATTGACTTTAATATAAAAGTTATTTCATTGTTAATATGCGTTTTTTTTACTTTGCAAGTTATATTTTCTTCTTTCTGATAGCCGTAACTTACTACATTTGTCTGCATCATCAGGTTAATAATAGATGATCTAGAAAGTGTTTTTTTTTTTTTTAAGATTTTATTTATTTATTTGACAGAGATCACAAGTAGGCAGAGAGGCAGGCAGAGAGAGAGAGGAGGAAGCAGGCTCCCCGCTGAGCAGAGAGCCCAATGTGGGATTCAATTCCAGGACCCTAGGATCATGACCTAAGCCGAAGACAGAGGCCTTAACCCATTGAGCCACCCAGGCGCCCTAGAAAGTGTTTTTAAAAAATGAAATAAAACTACATTTTTTCACTAGTCCTATAACATCAGATACAGGGTTAAAGTACTTGGTTAAAACCCTATTATTTACTTAAAACCATGTAGTTAGTAAGGAAACAGTTAGGAAATATCTCACCTTTTAAAATGTGATTAAAAGATTAATAGAATAAAGTTTACGCCTCTTTTATGTTGAAGCATCTTTATTTAAAATTCCATAGTTTGTTTTTAAGACTCCTTTTGCCATCTTGTGAAGATCAGCATTAGTAACAGCCTATAAAAGAATTTAATAATTGACATAATATAAATATTACAAAGTTTTGAAAATTATCTTTCTTCAAGTAAAATGAAGTGGAAAGTGTCAAATCCTTTCCCTGAGAAAAATCAGTTCATGTTGTGGAAACACTGGGCTCAACACATGTTGAGACAACGTGCCAGAACATTGGGAAAGTGCCACTTTCAGCTTCTCTCAGCAGATGGCAGCAGAGGACTTCACAGTAAATCCAGATAGTTAAGTTTTTGTTTTTTAAGATTTTATCTATTTTTTTGACAGAGAGAGAGAGAGAGAGATCACAAGCAGGCAGAGAGGCAGGCAGAGAGAGAGGGGGGAAGCAGGCTCCCCTCTGAGCAGAGAGCCCGATGTGAGGCTCCATCCCAGGACCCTGGGATCATGACCTGAGCGGAAGGCAGAGGCTTTAACCCACTGAGCCACCCAGGTGCCCCAATCCAGGTAGTTAAGTTTTAATAGGAGGCTGTGGAAAACAATGTTGGCCCCCAGACTCATGTTTGGAATTTGGTGCTGGTGAGGCTGGCACGGGAGGAGTGCTGATTTGCACCAATGCGTGCCAAGATTCCCACATGGGTCCCGTATCACCTGTGAGGAAGGAGGGTTTAACTGTAGATAGTGTGTGAGATCCTTTCCTGTCTGGTATTCACGCCATCTTTTCTTTTGCAGCGGGCGTTAGTGACTTTATACCTGATTACCAGCCCTCCCCCATGACTGACTCAGGGCTTAGCTCAAGTTCTACCTCTTCTAGTATCAGCCTAGGAAATAACAGTGCTGCCATTTCCCATCTGCACACCACTATCCTCAATGAGGTCGACATCTCAGTAGAGCAGGATGGAAAAGTCAAAACCCTCATGGAATTCATTACCTCAAGGTAACGTCACAGCTCTCGCCATTCCGGCAACTGGGCTGTGTTAAGTCGTTCTTGCATTTGTCAGCTACGGGGAACCCTGTTTTTCACTGGTGGCGGGCCACTGATTTGGAATACACAGGTGTATACCGTGTGACACAGGAAAAGTTGATGCCTCCAAAGACTTCTTTTGTGTTCACACAGTTCTCCCTAAGGAGGACCTTAATCGTGTCTGGGTACCAAGTGGCCAAAGAGAATAGTATTATCAGAATACGTATTCCACGTCCATTAGCTACATTGCCAGTCATCAGATTTTCACTTATGACCATAAGTAGGAAAGACACCTAGATGGGGACAGCAAGAGAAAAATCACCAGGAGCATGAGAAATAAGATGTGTTTGGAAATGGTGAGTAAGCCAGTCTGACTGAAATGCTGAGGGAGATGTTTCTAGATGAGAAAACTCAGTAGGCACGGGAGAATTCAGACTGGAGGGCCATGAGGCCTAGGCCACAGGCTACAGATCTCTCCTCTTTCCAGAAAACAGAAATTATTGAATATCCTTGAGCTGGACGGGAAGGGGGTAGGAAGCACAATTAAATACATTGAGAACAATCCGTCTCATGGCAATGAACAGGATCAATTAAAGGTTTTGGAAACTAGTGGCTGTGTGACCGCCTAAGGTTTTCAGGGCCCTCTGGGCCTGAGGTAATGAGGAGTTTAACCCTTACTAACCAAGGTGGCAGCCTTGAGAATGCAAAGATATTTTAAAGAATCAATCCGTCGTAAACATTACCTATATTTTTAGTTAGTAAATTATTTTCTTTGCATTACAATCTAAATACAGTGTAGCCTCTCCAAATTACGTTGTGACCTGTAACACAGAAACAGTAACCAGTACTCTGCTCACTTGGCAGAATTTGTCATCTTTTCCTGCCATCTCCAGGAGAATTTAACTGTAATGACGGAGGCTGAAATTTCTTGTAACCCGGATCTTCCTCACCTTGAGAGAGACCATTACACATCAAGTACATAAATAATAGTGGACTGTGTGCTTGCTATTTGAGTTGTTCCGCTGCTGTCCTTTCTAGTGGCAAAGCACATTTTAGGTGACTAGGAGTGAAACTGTTAATACCAGTTTAAAACCAAGGGAATTATGTCTGTTCTCTGTTTTCAGAAAAAGAGGGCCCCTTTGGAACCATGAGGATGTTTCTGCCAAGAATCCTAACATAAAGAGTGCTGAGCAGTTAACTACATTTTTGAAACATGTGGTTTCTGTTTTTAAGCAGTCAAGTTCAGGTATCTTCTATTAAATATTTCAGATGATGCTGACTTTGATTGAGATATTTTAATGGGATGTGAAAATTTCTGATACTGCTTAGCAAAGAGTTGACAGTTGACATGTCTGCATTAAAAAGTTTTAGATGGGTTTTTCTTTCTTCTTCTTCTTTTTTTTTTTTTCCTTAAGATTTCATCTGTTTGAGAGAGAGCGAGAGGGAGCATGGGCGGGGGGAAGGCAGAGGCAGGGGTGGGGCTGGTGCTCGAGACTAGATCCCAGGACCCTTGGATCATGACCGGAGCAGAAGGCGGATGCTTAATCAACTGAACCACCCAGACACCCCTAGACATCTTTTTTAACTCATTTTCTTTTTGAACTCATTTGTGATAACAGATTTGTTTTGGTTCGAGAAAAACTTAGTCACTCCTTAAAAACTAGGAAAGTCACTTGAGACATTCTGGGGTTCTTCTTTTCATATGTGATGACAAAGTTACAGTGTGGTGACGTATTAGGAAACAGTTACGTGATGGGCACATACGCGGAGATGACAAATTCAAATACCATTTTAATCTGTAACAGGCTTCTATGATCTAAACTTGACATTTGAAAATCAGAGTAAAAATCTATCTGTTTAAAGCACTGGTTCTCAACTAGGAGTGATTGTTGACCCTCGGACATCTGGCAATGTCTGTAGACATTTTTGTCACAATGGGGGGCTGGAGGGGGCAAGGGACCACCGGTCACTCTTGGTGTCCAGCTGAGCAGAGGCTAAACCACTGCCACACAAGTATGCCGCACAGGTCCACCTTCACAACCAAGACTTGTGCGGTCAAAACGGCAGCAGCGCTGAGGTTGAGAAACCCTATTCTCCAAGAACACTGCCTTGGAGATGGGAGCGAAGAGTCCTCTAAAAAGCACATGAGTTTAGTGCAAAGACAAGGCACTGATTTCTAAAATCTGAGTGCCTGCCCAGTTTGCCAGGCGGTGTGCTGGGCACTGGGTTGAGAATGGTTCATGTCTGGTGATAACCCTGCCTTCCAAGCAGCGGGAAGCACTCACTGGTACCCTTTGTCTTCTCAGAAGGAATGCACTTGGAGCATCACCTTAGTGAAGTTGCTCTGCAAACAGCACTTTCTTGTTCTTCTCGACACTATGCCGGGAGATCCTTCCAGATTTTCAGGGCCCTAAAGCAGCCTCTTTCTGCAACTACACTTTCTGACGTTCTCTCCAGACTCGTAGAAACTGTCGGGGACCCAGGGGAAGATGCACAGGTATTGCTTTAAATTCTTTCCACGCCATTGAGCTCTACTCACTGTCAAGGTCTCATTTGCCAAGTACAGAGCATAGCAGGTCTGACAGTTACGTAGAATTCGTGTCAGATGCTCACAAGCAGGCAAAGAATTATGAAACAGAGTTTTGTCAATGATATTTAGTAACATACTAACTGAATCAAATATCTAGTGCCTGTTAGAGAAAGCTTTTAATTTACACACACACACACACACGTACACTTGGATATTATTTTGTGATGACCACAAGGTAAAAGAGATGGGAAATTAAATTTAAATGGAGAGTGCTGAGTTTTTAAGATAAATTAAGTGAAATAATGCAACTGAGAACTTACGCCTATACAGAGTAGAGTTTTTATTAACACTGTTCTAGATACTGGGGATACAGTAGTGAACAAGGGAAAGTTCCTGGCATTCTAGAGCTCACATTCTGCTGGGAAAATAAGCCTCTAATCCACCAAGAATATGTAACATGATTTTATTTAGTAATTAATGCTTTGAAAACAATAAGGTAGAGTAATAGGTTAAAGAGTGGCAGGAAAGAGGGAGTTGTTTGTATATATGATCATCTGAGAAGGTGAGTTTTAAACACATGTGTAATTAAATTGAGGCCTGAGAAATAGGACTAACAAGTGCAGAGGCCCTGAGGCAGAAGCAGTAGGCCTTTCCTTGAAGATCATGAAGCAAACCAGTATGGCTAGCATATTGCATGGGGTATGTCTAGCTTCAGGAGTTGACATGGGCAGGGCCAGATTGTGTGAGGTCTAGTAGACCCTGCTGTGAGTGGGCTTTTAGTTTGAGTTGATGGCAAACAGTACTCCTAGGCTTTGAGAGGAAAGTGATGGATATAATTTGCTATTTAGAAAACTTCAGAGGCCAGGTAAAGTCCTTAGGAGGGCAGTAGGACTCGGCTAATGTGCTTATTGCAAAAGTCCACACTGAAATGGGGGCAGTTTAGATTAAGGGAAGCTGTGGAGGCATAGAGAGGGGGTCGGATTTTGGATATATTTTATAAGTAACATTTTCATGACTTGCTGATAGGTTTAATTTAGATGTGAGAGAAAGAAACAAAAGTGACTCCTATTTTTGGCCTGAGCAATTTGGGGTGAATTGTGCCATTATAACCATTAGTTTGATGAGTTTTCATCAGTTAACAAGATCATGTTGCTCAAGAGTTTAATCATTTTGTAATATCAGTGTTGAGTTTGTTCTAATTCTAAATCTCATCGGGAAGTCCGTTACAATATTTTTTCTTCCAGAGCATAATTAATGAAAATCTGCCCTTTTTTTCGCCCCCTAGGGATTTGTGATTGAGCTTCTTCTCACATTGGAATCTGCAATTGATACTTTGGCTGAAACCATGAAGCATTATGATCTTCTTTCTGCCCTTTCTCAGTAAGAATTTAAGCCAGACAAACTGTAGATTTGTAGGTAGAACTCCAATAGCTAAATATGTGCATGACTGTGACATTATATTATTATTATATTGGTGGTGAGAATACCAAACAACTCAGATGAATTACCAGTGGGAATGAGAGCCTCCGACAGGGAGGCCGTGTGCAAAGTCTTACAGAGCTGTAAGTGGCGGGGTGTTCTTCTGAGGTCCTAGTCAGAGATCTTTTTGCCACGACGGGGCATCAGCATCACCGCGCAGCTCCGTTCCTGCCACACCCAACGTCCCACTGCCCCGCACACAGCAGGCCAGCCCCGTCCCGGCTCACAGCAGCCACAGAATGTCCTCTCCCACTTTCTCTTCCTCGCAAATCCAAATTGGCTTACCCTTCAAGACCCATCTCACCACCTAGCCAAGCATTTTGAACTCCCCAAGGGCGATGTGAATTATTCCATTTTGGGGATCCTCCTGGGGTTTTCTTCAGAGTTTGATAACAGTAATTAACAAGCTATAAATGTTTACATCTCCCTGTCTCCCAACAGACTTCAGTATTCCTAGTGCTTTGCATGTTGCTGGCACCTATAAGCAGCATTCTGTCATTATTTTTATAAAATCAATGATAATTGGATGTGAGGGAGAAGGAGAGATCAAAAATAAATTTTTGAGCTTGATTTTTTGGGGGAAAGAGTGTGCATTGACAGAAATAAGGACTTGGGAACCATCAGGTCTGGGGATAAGACAAATGAGGTCTGCTTTGAACTAAATCCTAGAGCTGAAAGTTGCCAGTGATTATTGTGGCAGAATTTTTACTTCAAATCAAACGTCATCCAGCTCACGGGACACAGTCAGCCACCGCAGGAAAGATACTGTTGTACATTTTGCTTTCATATGGCGGAAAGAACCGAAATTTGAATAAGCGAAGTCAGATATACTCTAACATAATATTTCCTGATTAACAGTGCTTTTTCAGTGTTTTCAAGAGTAAAATTGAGCTAGCACAAGAAGTGATGATACATGCATTTATTTATCTTTTCTTTCTTTTTATTTTTTGGTCCAGAACCTCATACCATGACCCTATACTGGGAAACAAGTATGCAGCTAACAGGAAAAGCACTGGACAGCTCAATCTAAGCACAAGCCCCATTAATAGTAGCAGTTACTTGGGATACAACAGCAATGCAAGAAGTAACTCTCTGAGACTAAGTTTCATCGGTGACCGAAGAGGTGACCGGCGGCGGAGTAACACACTGGATATAATGGACGGACGGATAAACCATAGCAATAGTTTAGCAAGGACTAGAAGCCTCTCCTCTCTGAGAGAGAAGGGAATGTATGACGTGCAGTCCACTACTGAGCCTACCAACTTGATGGCCACCATATTTTGGATAGCAGCATCGTTACTAGAATCCGATTATGAGTACGAGTACCTCCTAGCGCTCAGGCTTCTGAACAAACTGCTTATCCACTTGCCTTTGGATAAATCGGAGAGTCGAGAGAAGATCGAAAACGTACAAAGCAAATTGAAATGGAATAACTTTCCAGGCCTTCAGCAGCTCTTCCTTAAGGGTTTTACCTCAGTCTCTACGCAAGAGATGACCGTGAACCTCCTCAGTAAACTCATCGCTGTCTCCAAACTCTCGCTGGTGGATCCTTCCCAGCTGTCAGGTGATGTTCATAGAGTTGCACCAGCTCTCTGCTTTTGAATGGAGTGACGTGTAAACTAATGTGTTTTGAAGTCCACTAATTTCCGCTTTTCCACACAGAGTCATGGGTTGATTTGTTTGCTTGTTTGTTTGAGTACGTGAGATAGCTTCAGTTCCTTGGTAAAAGCAAAACAAAAAAACCAAAAAAGATTGTAGAAGGTCAGGTGTTCCAAGAAATAAAGAGAAAATGGTTTCTGTGAACCATGAAGAAAATGCCTTTGGTTTTTAAAGTCATGTGCAATAAAATTGGTTATTGTTTGCTTTTTTTTTTTTGTTTTGATAGGCTTTCCTCTTAACATCCTTTGCTTATTGCCTCACTTAATCCAGCATTTTGACAGCCCAACTCAGTTTTGCAAAGAAACAGCTAGTCGAATAGCAAAGGTAAGCAAATGTTATGCTGACAGATAACGCTAAAGGGAAATTTTTCTGGAGTTTATCTTAAAGGGGGGAATCTCTGAAGTCTTTCTACTGTCACTTCCTCTGTGAGTTTCACGTCTAAATTTTTATTCTTTTCATGCATCTCAAGGCGTTTTACAGTAATGATGTAAGCTACCACTCTTCAAATCACAGTGAATAAAGTTATTTGTTTAGCGTAATGCTCCTCTGAGTCGAGTCTTTTTCTGCTCCGTTTCCCTACTTTTATCTTCTGCCTTTCTGTCAGTCTCCAGTTCATTCATTTGTTTTACCAGATACTTGCTGAGCACTGGGTTGGGTGCCAGAAATGCAGCAATAATCAAAGGAGACCGAATACTTGCCCCTGTGGGTCTTAGAGTAGGGGTGCAAGCAAGTAAATAGTCCCCTAGTGTCTGATAAGTGTGCAATGAAAGGACAGGTCTCCAGGGGCACAGAGAGCAAAAGTCTGCCTACCTGAAGGCTGAATAGGATTAATCAAAATAAGATCCCTGGATGAGAAACAAGGAGCAGAGTGAGGTTAGGTTTCCAGGCAGGACAAATTGCATGTGCAAAGGCCCTGAGAAGAAGAGGGCATAAGACACTCTGTGACTCCAAAAGTTCTCTCTCCCTTTACTTTTGCCCTTTTCCTTTTAACATTCTCTTCACCTCTCTTTGCTGGCCTCATTCTGTTCCTTATTTTCTTTCCTTCAAAGGTTTCTGAAACAGGAATGTACCAATTTTTAAATCATCCGTTAACATTTGTTTGAAAATGTTAGAGCTCTTAATCATAATTTTAAAGAAGAGTATGATTTTTATTAACTTTTTAATAATTTCAAGGACAATAAAGAACCTTGCCTTCTACTTAAACTTAATTCTTAATTTTCTTTCTTCTTCCTTTTTTTTCTGTCAATTATTGAGTCTTGGAAGAAGGGCTTTACAGACTGAAAATATAAGCAGTTATGAGAAGGTATTCTCTAAATTTACAAGCCTTGTATGTATGATAAGAAATCAGCTGAACTGGGGGAGATGAGTGAAGAACCGTAGAAAGAAGGTCATCTAGCTAAAGCAGGGGAAATTTGCAACAAAAGGGAATAAACAAGTGAAATTCTCTGAATGAGCTTTTTTATATAAGCAAATCTTTAAATAGCTACAGGTCATTTAACAAGTAGCACAACAGTAGATGGAAAGGGCAAGCACGCAGAAAGCCAAAGAGAGCACCTGCCTCTCCAGAGCCCGGATCCCAGCACGGGCAAGTGCAAAGTCATTTCTGAGCTGCCCTGGCCCAGTGAATCCCGTTAACAGCCTCACACACAGAATCCTTTTTGTTACCTTGAGAGATACTCGTTAATAAATGACAAGGTAATATTTATTAAGTATGCTGTTGAATCCCTCTCTGATTAAATTGCTAAATTAATAAATTAGATATGGAGAGATCTTTAACATAACCGTCTGAAAAGCACGCATTTAAAAAGAAGAGCCATTACTGTAGTTAGTGGAAACATATCTTAATTTTGAAAATGATTGCCTAAAAAAAACCCCAACAACATGTATTTGCATTAATGAGGTCTGAAAGTGATATAAAATAATAATTTTATTAAAATATTGTTCACTTTAATATTCTAATGACCTGTCATTAAAAGAATGTTGTAAACAAGTTCTCCTTTTTTTTGGTGAGAGGTAAGAAAGAACATATAAAGGGGAAAAAAGTAAATTGGCTTACTTTGGGATTTCAAAACATAAAAGCACCAGTCCTTTAATGAGGGAAGTAGGAGCTTTTAGAATGGCAGGGGATACTGTTGGAGACCCTCCTTCCGAATGCTGGCCCAAGCCAGGAGCCCAAAGCCTGGGCCGGCCCAAAGGCTGTGAAAGCACAGGAAACCGCCAGATACCTTTCTGTTTTTAAGAAACCAAACACGGCTTTCTATGAGTCATAAATTGTTTTTAAGTCTGTTTTCTTCCTGTTGAGTGGGACACAAAGGTTCCCTCTGTCTGCTTTCAGCAACCTGCAGGATATGAATTAAATTGATTCCTTAATTATCCTCTCACTTAAAACTGTTGAAAGTCATTTTCTGCCATTATGTGCTTCCTCATTATGCAAATATCCCTGGTTCTGTTTGTGCCTGTGGAGAGCACAGAACTTCAAAGTGAGGCAACACTTAGGACAAATATTGTCCTTTTAAGCTATTCATTATAGTAAAAATAGTATGCTGAAAATGTTTGCTTATAAGACATACTCTTCTGGGGTCATACTTTAACCCGGTCACTCAGAAATTCCAAAATTAAATCTAAGCCATTGTCTTTACAATTACACAGCATCTATTCCTAAGAATTTCCTCCTCTTCAACAACAGGTTTTTTAAAAAATCTTGCTTTTAAAAAAATACTTTTTAAGGACAGAAGAGTTCTTTAAGAATGACTTATTTTTCAGGAAAGAATGCTTTAATATTTTAAAGAACTTACTTTAAAATAGTAAGACGATTCCTAAAAAAATAATAAGTTGTGAAATTTGAAAATTATGTGATTTTTAAAAATAGTATGACTATTAGATTTTGAAATACAAATAAACATCAACAAAATTTTTTTTTCTTCCTACCCCATCTGTTTTATGGATAAAAGGGTAATGCACGACACTAGCTTCTTTTAACAGTCTTATAAAATAACTTCCAAGATACTGCTAGTAGTCCTCAGTCTCGCATGCCTCCCTGTTTCAGGCCTATCCAGTGATAACATCCACATGATGAGTCTAAGTAATAGTTACGTTCATCTGAAGGTTGAAAAGTACATTTTAAAAAGGTAATATTCTGCAGTTGACCTTGAACAACACAGTGGTTGGGGCGCACCAACCCCCTGCACTGCTGAAAATCGCATAAGACTTTTTACTCTCCCCAAACGTAATTGCTAATGTCCTGTTGACTGTAAGTCCTACTGATAATGTAAACAGGTCAGTTAACACACAGTTTGTATACTACTTGTATCATATACTGTATTCTTACAATAAAATAAGCTAGAGCATGGAAAATGTTACTACAAAAATCGTAAGAGAAAATACGCATACAGTCCTATCCTGTATTTATCAAAAAGAATCTGCATATAAGTGGACCCGCCCCCAGCCCCCGCCGTTGCTCAGGGGTCAAGGGTACTTGATTGAGGTTCTGTAATACTGGATCAGACAAACTCTAGGAAGTCTGCACATTTTGAGGTGGCCTTAACTTACTGGCCAAGGACCTTAAGAGTTTGCAGAGATTTCCACAAGAGCGATCTGGGGTCCGTCCTGCAGGCTCTGATGCACGGGGTCCTGCAGGATGGCCTGGAGAGGCAGAACTCAGGGTTTTATCAGAGCCCCACGGAAGTCCTTTGAATAGGTCACGCATGTGAGCACCTCTGCAGTTGACTGTCCTACTCAGAGAACCAGGGGAGCTTGAGACAAAAGCCTTTCTGCTCTGGCTCAGCGTCACTCAACCCCGTGGAGCCTGCCTGTTGCGTTAATGTGCACTGAACCAACCACGTAGGGATTTTACAAAACAAAACTCTTTACAAAACAGCTGCTAATGATATGTAGCATTTCCAAAACCACGTATGGGTTTTGCCAGAGGCAGCTTTACCAAGCGTCAGACTGACAAAAACAGAAGTCCTACTATTGAACCCCCATGGGAGTTCTCGACATCATAATCATCTTTCCATGTTACCCATAAGTTACTCTCTCAAGAATGCCTCTTGCTATTTTTCTCTCTTTTCTACTGTATTAAAATAAAATGCATTAAAGCTTCAACATCTACCTCTAAATTATTGAATAAACACGTTTAGTACGAAATCAAGTTTGAACTTTGAATTGGCTTTCTTTTAGGTGAGTGAAATTATTTCCTTTGGTTTTTTTAGGTGTGTGCAGAAGAAAAATGCCCAGCGCTTGTCAACCTGGCTCACATGATGAGCTTGTACAGTGCGCATACCTATTCCAGAGACTGTTCCAACTGGATCAACGTCGTATGTAGATATCTGCATGACTCCTTCTCAGATACTACGTTCAGTCTTGTGACTTACCTTGCAGAGGTAAATTTGCCAAAAGGAAAAAAAAAGTCCTTTTTAACTGTTCTGTGGCAAAATTTTCAAGAAGACTTAGTTCTAGAAGCAGTAGTGATACTAACAAATCTTGAAATTGTCTTTGAAAGTGAATATAGGTAACATCCTTTTTGAAAGGAAAATATGGGTAGTTCTCTTCAAGTAGAAAGAAAGTATAAAGTATACTGTCAAGTATAAGGGTTTTTTTTTTATTTTCATTTTCAGTGTGTATTTTCTCATCACTGTCCTTAAGTGACATAAAATTCAAAGTAATGTACATTTCACCTTTATTTCAAATTAAAAATGGGTTTTCAGTGGTCTTGATCCTAGAGAATGGTTATAATTTTTGCTTCTAAAAAAATTAGTTCCATTCTAGAATAATATAGCATGCAAAGGCTTTTTCTCCTGGCAAAGTTCTTATTTTAATGATACTTTTGCTTCCTGTTCTAAAATATGATTTGGGTGGCTAAAGATGGAATTATAAAAACACTAGCCCTACAACAACATAGAAAGTAAATATTTATTTGTTGAGGAACTAACTTCATCCCTAAAAAAGTAAATTATTGTTAGATACCCACAAAGAATCTCAAAAAGTCCTAGTTACTAAAAATGCTTGTCCGCTTATAATAAAAGGTACTTTCCTTTTTAAAACTTGACCTCTAGGGTGCCTGGGTGGCTCAGTGGGTTAAGCCTCTGCCTTCGGCTGAGGTCATGATCTCAGGGTCCTGGGATCGAGTCCCACATCGGGCTCTCTGCTCAGCAGGGAGCCTGCTTCCGCCCTCTTTCTCTCTCTCTGCCTGCCTCTCTGCCTACTTGTGATCTCTGTCAAATAAACAAAATCTTTAAAAAAACAAAACAAAACAAAACAAAAAAAATTGACCTCTAAAAATTAAATGTAAAACACTGTATCAGCTTAAAAGAAATTATTCATAACTCAGTAAACATTTTAAATATTGCTCATAACACTGTTAAGCTAGCTGTGTCACGGATGTTGACTTTAATAACATGCTTTAGGACTGGTGTGCATTTTGAAGGTGTTGCTTTTGATAGGTTTGCTACCATCAACCTTAGATTTAGGAGAGATTATGATGGGACAGGGGCACCGGACTGGCTCAGTCAGTGGAGCATGCAACTCCTGATCTCAGGGTTGTGAGTTCGAGCCCCACATTGGGGGGTGTAAAGAGTACTTTTTTAAAAAGAAAAAATCTTACTATGGACTCTGAAAAACAACCTGAGGGTTTTGAAGGGTCAGGGGTGGGAGGTTGGGGGAACAGGTGGTGGGTAATAGGGAGGGCACGTTTTGCATGGAGCACTGGGTGTTGTGCAAAAACAATGAATACTGTTAGGCTGAAAAAAATAAATAAAATGGAAAAAAAATAGATAAAAATAAATAAATAATTTAAAAAAAAATCTTAAATAACAACACAGAGAGAGCTGACAATGGGAACTATCTGTGTAGCAAGTTGTTAACCTGAATAAATTCAAGTCTCTAGCTAGATTTATCTTGTACCTACACCTTTAGTACAAGAGCCAACACAAAACCAAGGCTAACTTCTTCAGCCTGTTCCTTCATTGGCTTTGAAATCAAACTCCTTAGATCAGCTTCCCATTGGTGTGGCCATGAAGCTCACCACTAACGTAGCCCTAGTTCTCCCATCCCGGGGTCATGGAATCTGGAGCTGGGACAGGACAGCCTGTGTGTACCACATATTGTGACTGGTTTTCACTCTGTAGAGAGAATGCTTTGCCCCAGATGTTACCCTCAGTAGTGTAAGTTATCCTTGTTTTATTATTATTATTATTAATTCTGAAATCATTACTGACAACAGTACTGAAACCAGTTACATAAACAATAAGAAGTTTAGATAGTATGATCACTTTTTTTTAAAGATTTTATTTGAGAGAGAGTGAGCACGACCAGGGGTGGGTGGTGAAGGGCAGAGGCAAAGGGAGAAGCTGACTCCCCAGCAGAGCAGGGAGCCTGACATGGGGCTCGATCCCAGGACCCTGAAATCATGATTGGAGCCGAAGGCAGACACAACCAACTGAGCCACCCAGGAATCACGTGATTATTTTATTATTTTTAAAAAAATCTTATGGACATTGGGGAAGGTATGTGCTATGGTGACTGCTGTGAATTGTGTAAACCTGGCGATTCACACACCTGTACCCCTGGGGCTAATAATACATTATATGTTAATTTAAAAATTAAAAATTAAAAAAAAATCATGGCTCAGAGGTTAAGAAACTTGTCCAAGATCACATAGCTGATAGGTGCCTGGTATGAATGGTTTGGAGGTACGTATTCTTTGGTGATGGTGGTATAGTGATTTTTTTCTTAACCTAGAATAAATGGTGGTCAACTTAAATTAGTTAAGGAAATGAAAAAAAAAAACTAAGATTAAAATGAAAAGTAATTATTGATCCTTTCTCAACCAAGAACAAGTAACAGTAACAGACATTATCTTTTACCTTTATTATATATTAGTTTCTGGATTTCTCATCTAACCATAAAATCATGGATTAAATCTATTGTGTTTTCAATGTCATAAATACAAATATTGAATTTTCCTTAACCTAATGAAAGTATCCTTTTTAATACTATTTTAGCTGTTAGAAAAAGGATTGTCCAGCATGCAGCAATCATTACTACAGATCATCTATAGTCTTTTGAGTCACATTGACCTCTCTGCTGCCCCAGTCAAGCAGTTTAATCTGGAAATCATAAAGATTATTGGCAAATATGTACAGGTGAGTGACCACAAGATTTATGTACAGAATTATACATTGCAAAACCGTTTATAATCATAAAAAACTCCTTTAAGGGTCAAAGAGTAGAGAAGTAGGTTAGTCTGTAAGTCATGTTTCCAGGAATATTTACAACATGGGAAAGATGTTCTTAATGTAAGTGACAACAAGCAAAATCTGAATGGTAGGATTGGCATGGCTCCTGGTTTTGCTGAATCAGTCTGTGAATATACATTTCAGTAATGACTGGACAGAATGTGCACTGATGGCAGCTCTCGTCACCTCTGGACAGTACACTTGTGACTCTTCTGGGCCTTCCTGCTACTCACCAGGTTCTACATAGTAAACAAATACTACTTTCAGAAACAGAAGAGCTCTTTGTAGAGTCTGTGTTTTAGACTTGCTTTCTGTGTCTGATCCAGGGAGCCCAGATATATACAATGTAGGAAATCAACCTTGGTGTAATGTAAATGTTGACAAGCCAGTCTGGTCTGCACTGAATTTCACCTTTGAGTTACCTGTTAAGAAAGGCCTTGCTGAGCAGATCAGTATTGTGGATACAACTTATCAAAGAGAAAAACTCTCTTAAGAGCCTTAACAAATTAATATTTTGTTTCTACTCCAGTTATATTGCATTCGCTAAAGCAAAATTTACAAATGGAAATAACTTGGCTAGCAATGAGTTTTGTCGTGGCCCATATCTGAAAGTAATAAAACTGTGTTGGTTTCCATTATTCTGTTAGGTAATCCAAATTCTTTTTATATTCCCCTGATGGTCAGTGAATGCAAATATTCAAAAAGCATAAGATTCCTTGGTGACCCTGTTTATCTTCTCTATCTTCTCTCTCAGTGAGTAATGTTTCACCAAATAACAATTACATATTTTTTTCGAAAGCACATTTCTCCTTTCTTCTTAAGGCGACAAGAAATTAACTCATCAGATACTTGCTGGGTCTCCCACAGAGACACATACCACATTGAACTACTAATTTATAAAGTGTAGATGCATTTTTTTTTTTTTTTTAATGTTCAGAACCACAGGCTCACTTGTCCACTGGGCAAGCGAGAGATCATAAGAGGGCATAGATTTCTGACCAAGTGAATGGCACCACTTGGCTTTCCCTAATGGCTGCCATGTTGGAGGACAGGTCCAGTGTGGCAAGAACATATAACTTTTGTAGAGAAGCTAGAAATGTGGGTTTTTCTCTAAAATCTCCAATTTCAAAATGTTGACCCAAATTTCTTAAATTTTATATGAATCCAGGTCATATTTAGCTGATGGGCCATCACAGTTAGTGACTTCTGCTTTGTTCAGACATTAAACATTTCACAGAATGGAACGCCTCCTGATAATCTTTTTTATATTTCAAGCACAACTACCAGTATAATTTATAGAAACATCCTTGAAGAAGTTTTAACTTTTTACAGTGTCCAGAGCTTCTAATTATTTCTGTCAGAAAAAAATGTCATAACTTGGTTAAATATAAACTACTTGTTTTTTGTTGTTGTTTGTTTGTTTTTTTTACAGTGACGTATGTGCTTAAAATGTCACAATATCTATGTGGACGTTTTTATAATTATCAAATATTTTGTGCTTTAGGCATCCTCATACCAAGATGTTATTAAATAAATTGGATTGTTACTGTTTTAGTGACATTTTCCCCTCAGAATGGTCAACCGGGACACAGTATGTAGAGCACAGGTTGAGGTGTAATTTTCGGACCATAAGTCAGAAAAAAAAAAAAAAAAGCAGTTTTTTAACGTGTATGCTTTTCAATAGATGATTTAAAAAATATTATAAATTCTTTATTAGAAGTGATTCTTCTTTGGGCGCCTGAGTGGCTCAGTTGGTAAAGCGTCCAAATCTGAGAGCGAGCCCTGTGTGGGACTCCATGCTGGGTGTGGAGCCTGCTCGAGAGTCTCTCTCTCTCTCCCCCCCCCACCCCGCCCCAACTTGCACATGCACACTGTTGCTGAAAAAAAAGAAAAGAGAAAAAGAAAATGAAAAAAAAGAAATTGATTCTTCTTCTTCTCTACAAGTATCTCTTGTAAATCATTTTTAAATTATGTTGGTAGAAACACACAAAACTAAAAGCAGAAAAATAACTCAAAGACCTTAATAACTCCAATAACTTGGCCTCTTTATAGCCCCACGGGCCAATCAGAAGACGACACAGCCACAAATGTAGGGGAAGAACTCACCCTATACAACTCGGTAACCCCTGAGAACATCACTTTAGCTGTAATGATCAATCAAAATTAGAAATCATACTGATCCTACCATTCAGATTTGGGCTTGGGCCATCAAGAAAAATCTAATTTTTTTTTTAGTTTTTTAAAAATTTTTTATATCTGAAAAAGAAAATATGCATTAAAAATCATCTCCATGTCCTCATATCAGGGAGATCATATGATAGTTGTCTTTCTCCGATTGACTTATTTCACTAAGCATGCAACATGGGGGGGTAGGGGGATAGGAGAAGAATAAATGAAACAAGATGGGATTGGGAGGGAGACAAACCATAAATGACTCTTAATCTCACAAAACAAACTGGGGGTTGCTGGGGGGAGGTGGGATTGGGAGAGGGGGAGGGGGCTATGGACATTGGGGAGGGGAGGCGAACCATAAGAGACTATGGACTCTGAAAAACAACCTGAGGGTTTTGAAGGGTCAGGGGTGGGAGGTTGGGGGAACAGGTGGTGGGTGATGGGGAGGGCACGTTTTGCATGGAGCACTGGGTGTTGTGCAAAAAGAATGAATACTGTTACGCTGAAAAAAAAATAAATAAATAGAAAACATAAACTAACATCAGAGCCACTATAAAAAAAAAAAAAAAAAAAAAAAAAATCATCTCCAAGGGGCGCCTGGGTGGCTCAGTGGTTTAAGCCTCTGCCTTCTGCTCAGGTCATGATCCCAGGGTCCTGGGATCGAGTCCCGCATCTGGCTCTCTGCTTGGCGGGGAGCCTGCTTCCTCCTCTCTCTCTCTCTCTCTCTCTGCTTGCCTCTCTGCCTACTTGTGATCTCTCTCTGTCAAATAAATAAATAAAATCTTTAAAAATAATAATAATAAAAAATAAATAAAAATCATCTCCAAGACTTTAAATATTTTAAGTTTGGAGTCTTAAAGCCATACCTTCATGCATCTAGAAAGTTCATATATATACAACCCCTTTGTTTACCACTACGGTTAGATTACTACATAGACTTTCTAAATTAATATTTACAAGTGCAAGGTATTCTGAGTTGATAGCATTATGTATATGATGTCTCATAAATCTGACAGGAGAAAATAATTTCCTTACCTGTTGTAACTCAGACCCTCTGTTAAAGGACCTTAAAGTCAAAATGAATGGTTTATAAAAAGTTTTTGTAAAAACAGTATTTTCATTGCTTACAGTGTCCACTCAATTTTTGTTCTTAGTTAAATATGTATTTGTAACTTTCATATGCCTGTTATTTTTTTAAACCAGAGTCCTTACTGGAAGGAAGCCCTTAACATATTAAAACTGGTGGTGTCTCGCTCTGCAAGTCTTGTTGTACCCAATGATATACCCAAGACCTATGGAGGAGATCTAGGTTCTCCTGAAATTTCCTTCACCAAGATTTTTAATAATGTCTCTAAGGAGTTGCCTGGGAAAACCTTAGATTTTCATTTTGATATCTCTGAGGTAAGGTGCTCTTATTAGAAATGCTCGTTTGTTCATTTATTCGCCCATTCAATAGTGGGAAACGACAGGTGCTGTGAAAATGGGGAGAGGGTGGGGAAAAGCCCTGTCATTAGGGGAAAAGCCCTGTCATTAGGGGAGGCCTACAGACTCTTGGGAAAATGGGTGAGTAAACATTGTGAGAAGTGCTTTGGTTGGAAGTCAGAAGTACTGTAGGAAGATACAGCATGTACCTCTAACCTGATCTGCGTGTTGAAGCACGAAGTAGGCCTTGACAGGTGTATATGGGAGTTTGGGGAGGGAAGATTAATGCAAGAAAGAGCAGCATGTATGAATGAAGCCTTGTAAGTGCGAGAAGCATGGTATTCTGGAAATTTCGGCACAGACTTTAGAGAATGGAGGTGTAGAGTAGGATGGGAGGTGAAGCCGAAAGCACAGGAAGGGGCGAGATCATAAGGACCTTGTATGCATCATAACAAGATGGTTTTATCTTGAAGCAGTAGAAGCTCTTAAAGAATTTGTAACTGGAGTGGAAATAGTAGGATTTGCATTTTGGGAAATTCACTCTGGCAACAGAATGGAAGGAGAGTGGAGGAGAGGGAAGTCAATAAGGAATCTGTTAGAATAATTAAAAAATAATGTTGGGGGTGCCTGGGTGGCTCAGTGGGTTAAAGCCTCTGCCTTCAGCTCAGGTCATGATCTCAGGGTCCTGGGATCGAGCCCTGCATCGGGCTCTCTGCTCAGCAGGGAGCCTGCTCGCTCCTCTCTCTCTGCCTGCCTCTCTGCCTAGTTGTGATCTCTATCTGTCAAATAAATAAATATAATCTTAAAAAAATAATAATGTTGGAATGTCTCTAGGAAATTGCCAAGGAAATGAAGAGGGTCGGGCTGGTTTTCAGAAAGCCTAAGGAAGTCCTAAATGGGATTTCCTGGGAAGGAGAGGAGGTGTACTAAGTAAGGAAGAGGCATCAAGGACAGTCGCTTTGCCAGCGAGATGAGTGTTGGTGCCGTTCAGAGAGAGTGAGAAGGCAAGGAGAACAGATCTTAGCTGAAGGGGAGGGTGATGAGGTCAGTCTTGGCTAAACCAACTCTGACACTAAGACACATAAGCTGCCTAGTAGGCAATTAGATTTTAAGATCTGAAGTTTTGGAAGAAAACTTGGATGGAAGTAATCATGTAGGATCTTCAGTGACAGTTAAAACTGTGAAAGGAAAAATAAAACTAAAATAAACTAAGACCCAAGAAGCCCAATACTTTAAACAGAGACGCAGGGCCCAGTGCAGAAGGGAAACTGGGCCCTTTATTAGGTCACATATTTAACACAAATCTCACATAAAAAATTTTGATCCTTGTTGGGAACCCCCAATTTTTTTCCCAGCACCGGAACCCATTCTTATTGGCCTTGGAGCCATGAAAATCATCTTTTAGAAGCCAAAGAAGGAATTTTTCAAGAAGGACGTTACTGAACAAGAATTGTAAGGAAGTTGAGAATGATTTTTTTTTTTTTTTAAAAAGGAAGATCCAGGGGTGCCTGGGTGGCTCAGTTTTTAAGCATCTGCCTTCCACTCAGGTCATGGTCCCAGGGTCCTGGAATCAAGCCCCGCATTGGGCTCCCTGCTCTGTGGGAAGCCTGTTTCTTCCTCTCCCACTCCCTCTTCTTGTGTTCCCTCTTTCGCTGTGTCTCTCTGTCTCTCTCTGTCAAATGGATAAATAAAATCTTTAAAAAAAAAAAAAAGATCTGATTGGTTTTATATCAATCAGGATCACAGAGATTAAAAAAAATTATTTTGCTATTTAGCCTTGGTATTACAATTTATCCCAGGCTTATGGGTTATGTTTTTTAGACAGAAAGAAACTATGTTTGTTGCTAATTTTTTAGTTAATATCAGAATTCTAGCATAGGGCATGATGGAGAAACCGGGCTTTCCTGTTCCTAATTATCTTGTCTAAAGCAGTGGTAAGAAGTCTCAGAACACTTGATACGCTTCATTTCAATTTGTTTCCTCAAGAATTCCCAAGTACCTGCTCTGCGTAGGCAGAGGGGATATAGTGGGGGAGCAGAGATGAATCACACAAGGTCCACAGGGCTCACGTGTAAGACAACAGTGGAAACAAGGCCCCAACACATGGCAGATGTCCACATGTAATTACCTGGGTGTGTGGTATCAGGGAAGGCCTCCTTGGAAGTCTGGCGTCCCCATTAAAAGATGATCGCAGGTTTGGTTGGTTGGTGAATATTCCATACAAGCGGTGCAGCATATGCCAAAATGTAGGTCCATGAGAACGTGATGTGTTTGGAAAACAGCAGCAAGTTAGTTGTACTGGAGTGTGAGCTTCAGGCGGATGTGGTAGAAGTTGACGTCCCGCAGATAAGCAGGAGCCACATCATAAAGGGACTTGGATGATACACAGATGAGCTTGAATATTATTTTCAAATATAAATTCAAGATACCTCACAAAGCCAGAATAAATATAAATGAGTTTTAGATAATCATAGAATTTTTACTGATACACATTTGGAAACGTTATACATCAGATTTGGAGTAAGAAGCTACATAGATATCTTCCTCTTTGGAGTTGTTACTTAACTTGAATATTTGCAGAAGTGCATTATTGAAGCGCATATAGCAATACGTACGGAAAAAACACCAAAATGTTAATAGACGTTAAATCTGAGTGATAAGATTATAGGTGTTTTTTTTTTTTTAATCATCTTAATATTTTCTGAGGTTTCAAAGAGGATGTATTTTGTAATCCTGAGGAGACATGAGGAGTTTTTAAGGCGGTGAGGGGTTTTTAAAGAAAGCTGATCTCTATTTAAAATAGGAATAAGCTCTGTATAGTCTTCTCAGAGAGTCATTTTCAATAAAGCGAAGTCTCTGGATTAAAAAAAAAAAAAAAAAAGACATCATAGGCAGCCCCTGGTTGGCTCTTTCAGACGCCCTGATCTTGGGGCTGTGTTTTGAGCCCCACGTTGGCTGTAGAGATGACTTAAATAAACTTTTAAAAATAAATTTAAAAAAAGACATCACTACCTTTGATTTTTGTAACATCTACTTCATACTAAGTAACCTTTCACCTTTTGTTGTTTTTGGTTGTGTGTAAAAAAATAAAAGTCCTTATTGATACAATATTAATCCTTTCATGTTGGAATATCTGAGTCAGACACCGCCATTTTTGTTTCTGGGCAGACACCAATCATTGGAAATAAATATGGCGACCAGCATAGCGCAGCTGGGAGAAATGGGAAACCGAAGGTCATTGCTGTTACTAGGAGTACTTCCTCCACTTCTTCTGGTTCTAATTCTAATGCTTTGGTTCCTGTTAGTTGGAAAAGACCACAGTTATCACAGGTACGTAAAAACATCAAAAGCAAAAATTTATAGAAGGATCAATTTTGTCGTATGTACGACAGCTTGAGAATTTGCCTTCTTGATCGGTAATCCTGACATTTGAATTTTTTTTCCCCTTAGCGAAGAACAAGAGAAAAGCTAATGAATGTGCTTTCACTCTGTGGTCCAGAATCTGGCCTTCCAAAGAATCCATCAGTGAGTAACCATGACCGCACGTGTAAAGGTTTTAAAAATCCTGTTGTTCCGTGAAGAAATGGAAATGCCTCCATCTCCTTGCTTGCCTCTTCTTGCTTCCCTTACTTTATGGCATTAACTAAGAATGAAAGAGATATTACTGGTCTCTGTGGCACTGGGCAGTTATGGTAATTAAGTATTCAGTCAGTTAGACGTTAACATGAAAACCAGATTAAGGCTTGGTGTTCACTGACAGAGGAGGCCTGTGGTGGCTTCTCAGGCAACCAGTCCTCAGACACAGAGTGACAAAGCTGACAGGTGGCTTTTTTTGTTTGTTTGTTTTGCCGGGGCTCAGGTTGTATTTTCTTCTAATGAGGATTTGGAAGTTGGTGACCAGCAGACCAGCCTAATTTCTACAACAGAAGACATGATCCAGGAGGAAGAAGTAGCTGCAGAAGATAATAGCAGTGAACAACAGTTTGGCGTTTTTAAGGATTTTGACTTTTTAGATGTTGAATTGGAGGACGCAGAGGTAAGGATGTGGGCTCTCCATTATCATATTTATAGTTTACAGTTGCAAGTTTATGAGAATTAAGGATTTGACCATAGGATCTTTACTTGGTAAGGTCAAGAAGGTACAAATCCAGTTAAATGGGTGACAGGTTTTAAGAAGGGTACTTGTGATTAGTACCGGCTGTTGTAGGGAAGTGATGAATCACTAAATTCTACTCCTGAAACAGTATTACACTAGGTGTTAACTAACTGGAATTTAAATAAAAACTTGAGAAACTATAGATACATATATATACATCCATCAAATTTTTTTTAAAACAGGAGAAGGTAAAAATCTAAATTGGGAACAAACATGATTAGTACGATTAGTGAGTAGCAGAAGTTGTCTGAAACAAAAGAGGAAAGACGAAATCTAATTTTTAATTTTTTCCCCAGAAAATAAAAAGTGAAAAATGGGTTTCTTCCAAAGTAGGTCTTTAATTTAGGGCGTGCTTAGACTTAAATGTTCCACATGAGCCAAACAAGTTAATATGCAGCAAAACAATTAAAAAAAAAAAAAAAAGAATTAAGTACAGATGCTTACACTAAGTTAAGTTAAATTACATGAACTTACGTGAGTACAAAGGCTTCAGCTTTCTAGAACTTTCTCCTGTGGCACATGACCGGTATTCCACCTGTGACATCCTCACCATTTTCTTCTTCACGATGTAGCCAGCGCCTCCAAATGACTCATTTCATTTAGCACCAGAGAGCTTTCTCCTCTACACCAAGTCAGTCTAGAGTAAGTTGATAGTTGTGTGTCAGTGCAGGTGATTTCAAAACGGAAACTAAGTCAGAAGGGGATTTATTAGCTTGCAGAACTGAGAGAGGCCAGAGGTAGAGCTTATTCGGCTACGGCTCAGTGAGGTCTCTGGTTATGTCCCTGCAGCCGGCTAGGCTTGGCCCCTCTCTGCAGGTCTCTGCCAGATGCTTATGTCCACATGCAGCAGGGTTCAAAGCAAGTGAGGGTCACTTCAGAGATGCTCTTGTGCTGAAGAAGTGGAAGTGGAGAAGTTGCTCTCCTAAACGTTTTTAGCACATTTCCCATCGTATGATTGGGTCAAACTGGAACATTTTAGCTAATTTCTAGAACAGTCATTGTGGTGAGGAGAATAGGATTGTCTCGACTGTGTTGGACTATATAGGGACCTATATCTGTAGCTCAGTCCCCTAAACTTCCAGCTCCTAAACCTGAAATGTCTATGGCACGTGGGTTTAAAACATGTGCACTCTAAAATGTTTATAAATATCTCTATTCCGGAAGCCCTTAATGGCTTGTCGTCTAGTATCCACACCACTGTCCGTTGAGATGTCTTTCCCCGAAGAATTGAAAGTCACTCATAAGTCATGACTGATAGGATGAATCATACGCATTCATTAACCCTCCCGAAGGGATGTTTTCCTTTGGCTCTGATAGGTGAGGGGGAGTGAAACATAATGGCCTGTGCCATGTCACACCATTAGCTGCTGAGAGGAGACCGGTTTAGGGAGGTCCTCATCCATGCTTCAGCCTTCCCTGCACCAAGGAGGATATGCACATGGTGGCCCTGGGTCCAACTGATGCCTTTGCGCTAGCTTGGCAGTGGACAGGCTTCCATAATGGCTCACCACTGACATGTTCCCACAGACCTGGGTTCACCAGAGCCTCAAAACAAGTATTATTCAGCACCACGTAGGGCAGTGGCTTTTAAAGTTATTTTTTTAAAACTATAATCCATAGTTAATACATTTTATATCATGTCCAAGTATCTAAATACATATACTTTTAAAATTCAAGTTTCAGGGCGATTGGGTGGCTCAGTCGGTGAAGCCTCTGACTCTTGGTTTGGGCTCAGGTCATGATTTCGTGGGTCCAGGGATGGAGCCCTGCGTAGGGCTCCCCATTTAGCACGGAGTCTGCTTGCAGACTCTCTCTCTCTGCCATTCCTCCTGCTCAAGCATGCACTCTCTCTCTGTGTCTCTAAAATAAAATAAATATAATCTTTAAAAATGTTTAAATTAAATTAAAGTTTCAAGAATATGCAACCTTGGGCATCTGGCTGGCTCAGTCAGTGCAGTATGACTCTTGACCTTGGGGTCATGAGTTTGGGCCCCACATGGGGCATAGAGATTACTGAAAAAAAAAAAAAAAGAATATGCAGCCTTACTCTATTATGCACACTGATATTTCCTATTCTCTTCCATTTTTTTTCCCAAAATGGCAGGCCATCACCCTCTAAAATTGATTTCACATCCCCAATTTGAAAAGCATGTTGTAGGAGATAGGGCTGGCTTGAATAATCAGGCAAGAAAGTGTGATGGATTGGAGAGGCCTGCGGCCCTACCTTGAGGACATCATGAGCAGCTTCTAAATCTTTTGTAGTTATTTGCTTTTTTTCACTTGAGAGTTTACAATTTCTAAAGGCAGACAGGCTCCTGACACGTTTGTAATGGTAAGGTTATTATTATTATTATTTTTTAAGAACTCTATAAATGCTTCCAAGTTTATCCCATAACCTAACATGTCAGTAGTAAAAATATGGCTTTTTTTTTCTTTTTTTTTCTTTGGCAGGGGGGCGGGGGAGAGCAAGAGAGAGAGAGAATCCTAAGCAGGCTCCACAGAGCCCAATGCAGGGAGGGCTTGATCTTAAAATCCTAAGACCATAACTTGAGCCGAAATCAAGAGTCTGATCCTTAACTAACTGAGCCACCCAGGTGCCCCCCCGCCCCCGCCAAAATACTGTTCTTAAATGGAACCTTAGTCAAATTAGATTAGAGATATTTAATGTAGTTTTTTCTATAATTCAGGTCGGTGATTTGGGGAGGGTGGTGTTAATTTATGCCTCATAAATTAGGCAAATCAAGTATTAAAGATTTTTTAAAACCTAAATATAGTCTTGCTTAAAACAGGGTAATAGGAAACACTTTGCTATAAAACAAATGGGACTATTCATTAAACTTCTAAAACACCCCAACCTGGAAAGCTAATTTATGCCTCATAAATTAGGCAAATCAAGTAATAAAGATTTTTTAAAACCTAAATATAGTTCTTGCTTAAAACAGGGTAATAGGAAACACTTTGCTATAAAACAAATGGGACTATTCATTAAACTTCTAAAACACCTCCAACCTGGAAAGCTCCCCGTGCATATTCATTCATTCACCAAATAAAGATTGAGGGCTGTATGCCATTACATAATGATATTTGAAATATCTTGTAGGAAGATAGCTTTTCAAACTTTGACCTTTAGGGTCTCTGATATCCTGGGAAACAGGGAGAGATTCCAGGGCCAAATGGGCAGAGCTCCTGGTTACCTGTTTTCAACCAGGGCAGTTTGGGTTTTGTACATCAGTTTTGCATGGTTGACTTCCATTTTAAATCTCATTTGAAATAAGTATTCCTGGGGTGCCTGGGTGGCTCAGCTGTTAAGTGTCTGCCTTCGGTTTGGGTCATGATCCCAGAGTCCTGGGATCGAGCCTCAAGTCAGGCTCCCTGCTCAGAGAGAGAGAGAGAACTGCTCTCTCTCTCTCTCTAATAAATAAAATATTTTTTAAAAAAGAATTATTCTTTTGCTTTATTAAAAAAAATTGAAAACCTTACTCTGGACTGTCCCTCTTGAGTAAAAAGGAAGCGAAATCCTATTTGGCTGGCCAAATCATTGTAACTTGTCACATCAGGGCTTATGAGAGAATATAAGAATTACATCCTTGCAGGAGGAGGATCGGTTTAAAGTAACCAACACGTAACTTACATAAATCCATAAGTGGCATGAAATTGAAATCTGTCCTATTTCCTCTTGACCTTTTGACATTATCCAGTGTTATCTTCTGATAGCTTTGATCCTGATTTTAAACTGTTTTATAGCAAAAAATGGGTTTAGCCAGAACCATCCTGCAGACTAAAATAATTGTGACCCTGTATGTTGTCGACTGAATGTGGGTATTTTAAGTCAGTTTTGCATCGTATCAAGTATTAAAATTCATGTAAATTTCGAAGATTTTCCTAAAGTTCGTGTTGCCAGAGTGTATCATAGAAATGTTGTTTTAAGTGTCTGTCTCTGACTTCTTCATAATATACCTTGCATAAAAAAGTAATTTGAATCACCTGTTGGCTTCCTACTCAGAGCTTAATCCAGAGCTTGAATCAGTCTTTGGGTTTGAGAAATCACAAAGAGTTTTTCCCCAAAGTGTAGTGTATATTTAAATGTTTGTCTTCGTTCTTTCTAATTCTGTGTGTTTTCCTTTTTGCTAACCAGGAACTGCAGGTAAGTTGCAGCCTGGTGTTGTGGACCGTTTACGTGTTGTCGTTTGTGATGTATGTGTCTTCTTCACGGTCTCATCCGTGTTTGTGTGTTAGAGTAGAAATGGCCTAGATGGTAGGTTGAGTTGGTCCCCGGTCACACATGACAGAAAGTCCAGAGAACTATTTAGTGAAAACAGGATCAACCAAATCTTTTGATCTCTTTAAGAATAAATAGTTAAGGAAGTTTTTAAAAGTTTCGAGACATTGAAGGGCTGATTGAAACTCTGCTTACGATGATGCATTAAGTGCTTTTCATCCGGGTACGTGTTTTCCTGGTGTAGCATGTTTGCCTCCGGCACCCCTGCCTGCGTCTTAGAAACCACGTCTTACTTTTTCAGGGTGAAAGTATGGACAATTTCAACTGGGGAGTCCGCAGGCGCTCGCTGGACAGTATTGACAAGGGGGACACTCCGTCCCTGCAGGAGTACCAGTGCTCCAGCAGCACCCCCAGCCTGAACCTGACCAACCAGGAGGATACAGACGAGTCATCCGAGGAAGAAGCGGCGCTCACCGCAAGCCAGATCCTCTCACGCACGCAGATGGTAAACGGTCACCATCCCAGACGGCTTCCCAGAAAGCTCGCGCTTTCCCTCTTAACTTCCAGCCTCATCATTACTCTGTCCTGGTTTTTCTCATTTTCATTTCACCGTGGGTACAATGCACACGCTGAAATGAAAATTTGAAATTGCACCGCTAATGCAGCATTCCGTGCGCGGCAGGACTAAGCATTTACGCAGAGGCTGCGCACCTCTTAGCGGCTGAGACCGTCGCCTCTTCGCTCCGAGTGATGGCGAGTCTGCCTCTGTACTAGTAGTACATCATATGTGAATTCAAACAATAAATTTTTAAAAATTACATATAGGGCCAAAAACTAATGACTCTCAGGTCAAGTAGACATGGTTACGCAGGGCTTTTCCATGTTGGTAGTTTTTGCTTAGTGAGACCTACCTTGTGTGAGCCAAGGCAGCACCGATTCCAGCAGAGACAGAAGAGGGGGGCAGAGGTCCTTGTAGGAGGTCAAAGAAGCTCTTTCTAACAAAACTCCCCACCTACCTGATGACAGACAGTCTGTTCCTTGTGGCCTTTGTGACCATCCCCGACTCGTGAGCAAACTCCTCACTCTGCTGTCTCTCCCTTCAGTTGAACAGTGATGGAGCCGCGGACGAAACGAGGCCGGACCCTCCCGATTTACTCCTTCAGTGTCAAGATTCCACGGGCAGCGTCTCTGCAGAAGAAGTGCTTCAGATCAGAGATGAGACCCCAAGTCTGGAGGCTTCTCTAGATAATGCTAACAGCCAGCTGCCTGAGGTGGGGAGAAAGGCGGGCTGGTGCTTGGCCAATCTGGGCTCCTTTTAGCTGTCTGTTCCCTCCCTCGCTTGTCTTTCGAAAGAGTTTTCATCTGATACACTGATTTGTGGCCAGTATTTCTAACCTGTTGGGTTATTTTAAATGAAATAGACAAATCTGATAATTTAAAAAAAAAAAAAAAGGAAAAGCTGCTGGATTAAGGAAATGACCTGCAGGTTAAAAATAATCTTGAGTGTTTGAATGAGCCTTTTGTGTTGCCGAGTATGATTTTAGGTCAATGGACAGATGCTTCCTGGGGGTGGCGAGCATCTTCTTTGGGGCTGGATCTTGGAAGGGCCGCTTTTTTGTTTTCTCTTCTCTTTTTGCTTTGTGTTGGGGTTTATGTGATTGGTGCTCTGATTGGGTTAAAACCTCAGGCCAGCTGCGTTAGCGGTTGGTTAAAGGAAACCTTTTTAAAAGACGTTGGAACTACTAGTATTATGACTTTTGGAAAGGCCTGTGAGAAGTAAGCCAGATTCCAAGCTAATGACTGACCAAAAATAAGTAAGTATTAGTTTTCTTGGTGTTTTTTTTTTTTCCTTAAGATTATTATAGATACTCTTTCTTTTTTTTTTTTAAACTATAATTGCTATAGATTTGTCGTATGTGCTTTAATGCTTTGGTAACTTTTGGGAAAATACTGTATTTTTTCACAGTTAACCAAACTAATGTTACTAGATCTCACTATTTTAGTTAGTTGAATTTTCATGTTCTTATTAAGCTGACAGTGTATTTTACATTTTTGACAGTAACCAGAGCTTGAGATGAAGGCATTTTGGCATTTTTTTCAGTGTATGACTAGTATGGCTTAAGTTTAGATAACTCAACAAATATTGAGATTTTCCTGCACGCCAGGCATTGAGTTAGGTGAATAAGGCTTGGTGCCCCCTACTCTGAGGAAGTGCATTGTCTATTAAGGAAGACAGAGAAGGTTGGGGGGGAAAGGCATTACATTTCCGTATGAGAAACTTAGTAACAGCCATGTCCCGGGCTTTGTGAAAACTCAGGAGAGGCTGCTCAGCTGTACACTGGGGTAATGGTGGTGACAGACAGGTTTTGTGGCATCTGGGACATTGCAGGCAAAGGGACAACATGTGGAAAGACAAGGCAACGTGAAGTAACGTGGTATATTTGGGTAACAGCAGGAAATTGAGTATTTCTAGAGAATGAATTGGGTGGAGGAGGAGGAAAAGGAGAGATGGATAGAGTCTAAAATGAGAAGGGCTGTACGTGCCATACTGAAGACTTAGACTTGACCTCAGGGTGATCACGAGTCATGAAGTTTCACTGTTTCAAGAGATACCTGTTCGGTGACAAGCACCGTACCAGAACCCTAGATGAGAGTACGGGCCATGCAAGTGATTTAACCAATGTTTCCTGAGCCCTTACTGCCTGCTGGTTGCTGTTCTGGGCACGGGGCATATGGCACTATGTGGAAAAAGGGTCCTGGTTTTCTGGAGCTTAATTGTAGTAAAAGAAATGATAAACAGATAAGACAAATAAAATATAAATAACATATCAGAAAGTGATCTTCCTCTTAGTCACACTGAGAAAATCTAACAGTAACATGGAATTGGTGAGGAAGAAAGGTAGAGTGGCATTTGAAGTGAAACCTAAGTGACAAGAAGATGTGGGGGGGCAGTGTCCCAGACTGGGGAGGCAGCAGGTACAAAGGCCCTGGTGTAGCCGAAGAACAGGCTGGCCCTGAAGCTGGAGCCTGGGGAGCAGGAGGGCTGGATGGAGGAGAAGTCAGAGAGGGGCCCGTCTGAGAGCCACATAGCAGGTAACCGTCAGAGGGTTTTAGGCAGAAGAGGGACACGATCTGATTCTGCTTTTTAAAATCTCTCTTTTTGTATGTTGAAAAAGAAAGGTGATTCTAGTACCCGTCACATGAGCTTGCAGACCAGGCGCCTGTCATCAGGGGAAAGCACTGTCTGGTTTGTGTTCTAGCAAAGTCTCTCTGTCGGAGATGTGGAAGGTGGGCAGGAGGAGGCTGAGATGGGGAGATAAAGCAGAACAGTATTAGCAAGAGATAATGGGGCCCGAAGGAAGAATCACGAAACGAGGAATGTTTCCAGGAGAGGACCGACCAGTTTAGAGATGCACTTTAAGTAGACTGTATTCCCTTCAGTTGTTGAGAGGCTTGTTGTGTGAGTGTTAATTCCTAGTTCATAATCTGTCAGCTGTATCCGGTTTGGATCACAGCATGTAAAAAGGCCTCATTAGAAAAAGGGAAAACAGACCCATACTAGAAATACCCTCTTAACAAAAGCAGGAAGGTTAATGGTCGGGTGTTGTCATTTTGTTTACTTGACAAATGGGAAATCTTTTAATTTGGGTTATTAAAAGAGCTATAATCACAGTAAACTTCTGATAGAAATCACTCATTTATTGGAAACAAATTGGAAATTCACATATATTTCCGTATATATTGGAAACTTATTTCAGATGGGACAATCATTCATCCAACAGGACTGTATTTGATGGCTTGTTTCCAAGACACTATAAAGTTCCTGGTGACTTTTTTTTTTTCCTAAAGGAAAAACACCTCACTTTACTAGGTTTATTTCCTTTTCCAGTCGTGGGTTTCATTTTTGCATAAGCTTTGTGACACAGGTGAATGAGGATGAAGGAGATATTCATAAACATAGTATTTCATTAGTAACTAACAGTTCTGTTGACTTTAAAATTATCACCAAAAGAATGGCTGTCCGCAGGAGAACATTAGGTATTTTAGCCTAATGTGTTTTCCCCTGTCATGCCAATTAGTGACAGACAACCTCAAATTGCCCTTTTTTTAAAGATTTTATTTATTTATTTGACAGATAGAGATCACAAGTAGGGAGAGAGGCAGGCAGAGAGAGAGAGAGGAGGAAGCAGGCTCCCCGCCAAGCAGAGAGCCCAATGCGGGGCTCGATCCCGGGACCCTGGGATCATGACCTGAGCGAAAGGCAGAGGCTTTAACCCACTGAGCCACCCAGGTGCCCCAAATTGCCCTTTTTTTAAAAAGTGTGAAAGCACCAAGGTAATGAAACAAAACCATAATTCTGGTTTGGTTTTTTTTTAAGATTTTATTTATTTGACAGACAGACATCACAAGTAGGTAGAGAATCAGGCGGGGGGGGGGGGGAGCAGGCTCCCCGCTGAGCAGAGAGCCCGACGCAGGGCTCGATCCCAGGACCCTGGGATCATGACCTGAGCCGAAGGCAGAGGCTGAGTCACCCAGGTGCCCCCATGATTCTGTTTTTTAAAGCAATTTCTTAAGAAGAGGAATTAATTTTAATAGGTGAAATACTTTATGATTAAAGGGAACATCCATTCCTAGAACTGTTTGAGAGGGGTTTTTCCTCCCTTAAATTATGTTGCTCTCGGGAAGATGAAACAGAACAGGCTAAAGCATTTCGTGTCATGACAGAAGCTTTAGAGCCATTTGCTACTTTCTTCTCTGTAACATGTACACATTACACTTTGAGCTGTTAAGGGATTAAGTCCATTCTTCATTTGCATTTATTAGAGAAACCTTCACAGACGAATTTCTTCTAGTATTTATAATAGCTTAGATACCAGTTCATGGATGGCAGAAATTATTCCTTATAGGAAATGAATCTTTGAGTGTAATCGGCAGGGGGGTGTTTGCACATATACGCATCACTGTGTAGTAAGATAAAGTTCAAGAAAATTTGACTGTCATAAGGCACATACAACAGTGGAATCCATTCCATGAGCCCAAAAGCACTCTCTTCCTGAGATCTAGGTGTTCCCAGGAAATTTCAGCATGTAGTGTATGTTAATAATTACAGATAAAACATCTATGTTCTAATTATTATTCAATAACAGATGTCAACCAGATGCAAGTATAAACTAATGAAAAGCGAGGACATTAAACCGAGAAGTTTGGTGGGTTACTGCAACCTGGTATATTCAAATTGGTATAGATGGAAAGATTCATGCTAATAAAATCTCTAGGTGTAGAAATATCTCTAGCACTATCATAGAAACTCTTTTTTCAGATAACTAATGCTTACCGCTTTAATGGCCAAATCTTCTTTTATAAAAAAATTTCAGATGCAAACAGTGTATTGAATTTTTTAGAGTGATTGAAGTTTGTGGAATGATTCAGGAATGATGGTCCCATATTACTTAAAAAGTGCTATTCTGTGCAGAGTCAGAATTTCTCCTTTCCCTGCCTCACTAACCTCAGGCCAGTGTTCCCATAATATCGTTCATGTCTTCCTGCCACACTTCTGTACCATTCCTGTCTTCTAAGTCCTCTTCCCTGAAATGCTGTCTTGGTCTGCTTGGGCTGCTTTTACAAAATATGAGAAATCGGGTAGCTTCTCAACAATGGAGATTTACTTCTCACGGTTCTAGAGGCCAAGGAGTCCAAGATCAAGATGCCAGTGGATTCATTGGGGCGGGGGGGGGGGGGGCTCTCTTCCTGGTAGCTCTTCTTGCTGTGTCCTCCCTAGCTGGCTCTCTGGCCTCTTCTTGTAAGGGCACTCATCGCATTCCTGAAAACCTAATCACTGTCCAAAGGTCCCATCTCCTGGTACACCACAGTGGGGGGGAGATTTTCAACGTAGGCATTCTGAGGAGATAAAAAAACATTCAGCCCATGACAGTATCACTAACCCATCTTTGTCATACCCCATCACATGGTATTTCCTCCAAAGAGACTAGTCTCTGTGCCTCAACCAGATGTGACCTCTCCCTTTTTTGAGTACCAGTAGTCCTCTGTATATTGTTCATAATATTTACCTAACACTTAATGTACTCTAGATAATTACTATTTGCATATTAGACTAACCCCATTATTAGGTTGTAAGCTGATTGGAGATAGTTACTGATTTATCCCAGAGCACTCAGCCCAGAATCCGGTCAAAATCCTTCATTCATTTTATGATATAGATGAATTTTACACATGTATAAACTGTGGCATGGACTGGTCTAAGGTCAGGGGCTGTCTCCCTTACTTTTCATGTTTTGGGAGAAAACATGATTTCTCCCAATAAATTTTGGGAGAAAATTCTACTTTGAACCAAGAAGAAAAGAAGACTAGTTGTGTAGAAAGACTACACAACTAATTAGTAAATTAGGACTAAGCACCTTTGAAAAGGAGCTGATCTTTACTCCTAAAACTGAGACCACGGTGTTTATTTTCAAACCGATTAAACTAATATCCATGCACATTAAAATTAGTGTTGACCCCAGAATGGGAGAAGACATTTGCACATGACCAATCTGATAAAGGGTTAATATCCAAAATCTATAAAGAACTTACAACTCAACACCCAAAAAATAAGTAATCCAGTTAAGAAATGGGCAGAAGACATGAACAGACATTTTTCCAAGAAGACACTCAAATGGCTAACAGACACATGAAAAGATGTTCAACATCACTCATCATCAGGGAAATGCAAATCAAAACCATGATGAAGTATAACCTCACACCTGTCAGAATGGCTAGAACTGACAACCCAGAAAACAAGAGATGTTGGTGAGGATGTGGAGAAAGGGGAACCCTCTTGCCCTGTTGATGGGAATGCAAGCTGGTGCAGCCACTCTGGAGAACAGTATGGCGGTACCTCAAAAAGTAGAACTTACCCTATGGCCCCGCAGTTGCACTACTGGATGTTTACCCAAAAAATACAGATTCACAAGGGTACATGTACCCCAATGTTGATAGCAGCATTATCAACAATAGCCAAACTGTGAAGAGAGCCCAAATGCCCATTGAGTGATGAATGGATAAAGAAGATGTGGTATCTATATACAATATACAATGGAATGCCAGCCAGCCATCTAAAAGAATGAACTCGGGACGCCTGGGTGGCTCAGTGGGTTAAAGCCTCTGCCTTCGGCTCAGGTCATGATCTCAGGGTCCTGGGATCGAGCCCCGCGTCGGGCTCTCTGCTCAGCAGGGAGCCTGCTTCCTCCTCTCTCTCTGCCTGCCTCTCTGCCTACTTGTGATCTCTGTCTGTCAAATAAAGAAATAAAAATCTAAAAAAAAAAAAAAAAAATTTCTTAAAAGAATGAACTCTTGCCATTTACAAGGATATGGATGGAGCCAGAGTGTATTTTGCTAAGCGAAATAAGTCAGAAAGACAAATAAATGATTTCACTCATATGTGGAATTTAAGAAACAAAACAGAGGAATGTAGGGGATGGGAGAGAAGAGGGAAGCAAACCATAAGAGACCCAACTACAGAGAACAAACTGAGGCTTGATGGAGGGAGGTGGGGGGAGGATGGGCTAAGTGGGTGATGGGGGTGAAGGCGGGCAATTGTTATGATGAGCACTGGGTGTTGTATGTAAGTGGTGAGAGCACCACATTCTACACCTAAAGCCCATTTTACCATATATGTTAACTAACTAGAACTTAAACCAAACCTTGAAATAAGAAAATAAATTAAAATTTTTTTCTTATGTTTTTAAACTTGATAAAAATGTGATTGTTTTACAGGATACAAGTTCAGTATTAAAGGAGGAACAGGTGATCACAACATTTGAAGATGAAGGTTCATACATAATTCAAGAGCAGCAGGATTCTCTTGTGTGTCGGGGGATTCTGGACTTAGAAGATGCTGACATGCCAGAGCCCCTCGCTCCTGAAAGCTACCCTGAGTCCATCTGTGAGGAAGATGTTACCTTGGCTTTGAAGGAACTGGATGAACGATGTGAAGAAGAAGAAGCTGATTTCTCTGGACTGTCTAGGTGAGACTGTGGTATCACAAACACTAGAATGGGGGGGTATGTCCTCTCTGAGCCCCTCCCAAGTATGGTCCTCTCTTCCAGTTCACTTAACTTTTGTTTTCTGTGTTTTAGCCTGTAATCATACCACCTTCGCTGTAAAAGATAAAATGACTGCGATGGGTTTATTTGCTGTGACTGACCTTTAATTTGCTTAAAGAAAAAGAAAGCATAGCCAGCAACATTCTACACCAAATTCCTCTTTTGGCAAAATGCCAAATGACCAGTTGTTAAGATCAGTATTGCATCATGGCCAGAACTGGTTGTCAAAATCATGGGATAAACTTGGTGATACTAAAATAAATCTGAAATATATCCAAAAAATTATTTTACAGTTTCCTCATCGGTGGTTATGGTTGTAAAGTTTGACCTTTATAATGGGCAGAAGTGATCATTTCTTGGTATGTCAGATGTTAGATGACTTCTTTTAAAATGTTCATGTTCCATACATTCAAAATTTATTATCAAAAGTACCCAAGAATTCCCAAAAAGGGCATTTTCTTCACTAATGGTCTAACAAAACTGAATAATCATTATTGCATATAGTTCTTAGAAGAAATCTTGGCTGTTACGAAATGTGTAAACCGAACTGTTCTATAATGATCTGGAATTATGACGTTACTCATAATAGTAACGTCATAATTATAATAATAGTCATAATAAATAGATATTATTATCTATTTTTCTTTTACTTAAGTTTTATAAATATTTGTTGCTCAAAATCATGTTCTTTATAAAGGTGTCTAGCTTAATGCACTATCCGTGTATCTACTTCCCCATTCATTAATTTCAAGCTCTTTGATAATTATTTTTAAACAAATATTAATATTTAGTAGTCATCAAATATTTCAGGGTTTCACTCTTACAATAAAAACCATTCATTTGTATTTCAAGTGATAATAGAGGTGTGTGTGTGTGTGTGTGCGTGCGTGTGTGCGTGTGTGTTAAAGCAAGCACTACACCCAGTGTGGGGCTTGAACTCACAACCCTGAGATCAAGAGTTGTGTGCTCCTCCAACTTAGCTGGCCAGGCACCCCTTCCGGTAATAATAGAGTTTTAACACACACAGCACAGAAGAAGGTTTTCACTCTTCAGTATACCTAGAATATTGTCCTGTGTTGGAAAGTGTACATTCAGATATTAACCACCATAGTGACAGACCTTGTTCATGTTACCCATTTGGACGGCAGTAACCTGCCGTCACTCATTCATTCATCATACACAAAGGCAGGGATGCCAGAAATGATGTGGAGGTAGATATTCAACTATTGGGCTTTCTAAAATGTTGAAGCCAAATGATGGACTTTGGCCAATCCCGAAGATGAAATCAAGTAGTGTACCCCTACTAATACAGAGGGATAGCCACCCGGGTTTACAAGAAATACGTTTTGCTAAGATCAGTCACCACAGTGACATTGTAAAAATAAACTTTTTTGAGGTAATGGCTTAAAGTTTTCACTCCAGATGTCTGCTTTATTTTGATCTTTTCCTCCGTCTTTACTCAGATCCCTCCCTTCTATATGAATTGCTCCATAATTTCTATAAAGCCTTATAGAGCTACTTTGTAGTATGAAACTCGCAATTTTAAGACATTGGATAAAACATTTCTTTATGGAGTTTCTGACTCAAACACCTCTCCAGCCTTAAGACCCAGGGTCAAACATTTCGTTATAGAATATCCAGCCCAAACATACCTTCATCTCTTTTCATTGTTCCATTGTTGTCTGCATTATCTGACTGTTGGGATTATAAATTCCTCAAAAGGGATGGCCTGGTCTAATTTTTCTTTGAATTCACAATCAGTTACACACCACAAGGCGTATAATGTATACTCATGAAATAGCTGAGCTGCCCATTTGTGTTGAGGCGTATAATGTTGAGTTTGGACCCGTAGTCCTGGGTTCAAATTCTGACTCTGTCATTTCCCACCCAATAACCTAGGCATAATACTGAATTTCACTGAACTTTTTGTTTCATCATGGTACAACTGAGGTCACCTGGGTGTTAAGTGTCTGCCTTCGGCTCAGGTCATGATCCCAGGGTCCTGAGATCGAGCCCCCATCGGACTCCAAGCTTGTCAGGAAGCCTGCTTCTCCCTCACCCACTCCCCTTGCTTGTGTTCCCTCTCTCACTGGTCTCTGTCAAATACATAAATAAAATCTTAAAAAAAAACAACAACTGAGGTAATAAGAGCCCAACCTTCTGAGTTCACACAGTCCTTATAAAGCAGCTAAGCTAGCCCCTGACCCAAAGTCAATAGCCAGAATGCTTTACATGTCGTCATCATCAGTTTGGACCTGTTCAATTAAAGGCCTTCAAGATTGATCATTAAAAATGAAAGCATTCTACTCGGAGTTATTCACAGAAGTTGCTGGAAATTACTGCAGAGCACTGGTATATTATAGAGCTTGGCTTGTTTTAAGGTGGTTGCTTGAAAGTAAATTTCTAATTCCAAAGATGCTTAGGAGAAGGAACACGGAAACCTGCTTCCTTGTACTTTCTTGCAAAGTTTAAGTTGTGTACTTTCTTCTTTTTTTTTTTTTAAGATTTTATTTATTTATTTGACAGAGACAGAGATCACAAGTAGGTAGAGCAGCAAGCAGAGAAAGAGGGGGAAGCAGGCTCCCTACCTAGCAGAAAGCCCGATGTGGGGCTCGATCTCAGGACCCCGGGATCATGACCTGAGCCAAGGGCAGAGGCTTAACCCACTGAGCCACCCAGGCACCCCTGTTGTGTACTTTCTAAATCAATGCATAGATTTGAATAAAAGCAATCTATGTTGGATGACTCAAACTATTTTAAGAAAGTATTATGATTACTGTGATATTTGTATTCACAGTCAAGATGAAGACGAGCAAGACGGCTTCCCGGAAGTCCAGACATCCCGTCTACCATCACCGTTTCTTTCTGCCATAATCGCGGCTTTTCAACCGGTAGCGTGTGATGACGAGGAAGAAGCCTGGCGCTGCCATGTCAACCAGATGCTGTCTGACACCGACGGGTCCTGTGCCGTGTTCACTTTTCACGTGTTCTCCAGGCTGTTTCAGGTCCGGAAGGTTTAAAGTTTTCTGAATTTATATTAACATTTACCCAATAAAGTTATGGGTTTGTTTTTTTGTTTTTTTTTTTAATCTAAAATCAGTACCTCAAATTCTATTTTCTTTCATTTTTTAACTCAAATTCTGTTCTATTTTTATTTTTCTTAGTGTCTCAAATTTTCATCTTCCCACTGCTGTTTGTTGTTTTTTTTTTAAGATTTTATTTATTCATTTGACAGACAGAGATCACAGGTAGGTGAGAGGCAGGCAGAGAGAGAGAGAGAGAGAGAGAGAGAGGAAGAAGCAGGCTCCCTGCTGAGCAGAGAGCCCAATGCGGGGCTCGATCCCAGGACCCTGGGATCATGACCTGAGCCAAAGGCAGAGGCTTTAACCCACTGAGGCACCCAGGCGCCCCCCCCCACTACTATTCTTAGAAAAAAGTCCCCCCCTGGAGCTCCAGGGTGGTGTAGTACATTGAGCGACCAGCTCTTGATTTCGGCTCAGGTTGTGATCTCAGGGTCACCAGAACGAGCCCCTCATTGGACTCCACGCTCAGAGCTGGGTCTGCTTGGGTTTCTATCTCCCTCTCCCTCTCCCTCTCCCCTCCCCCCAAAAAATAAATATTTAGAAAAAAATTTTCCCCAAAGATAGTGATATTATTTAAATTTATATTGTGACAGGGTAGTACTGCCGATTATTGATACAACAACTAGTACAGATAGCTCCCCTCAGGCAACTAAAATAAAACTTGAAAGTGATAAAAACTGATAAATTTTCTGCAGTAAGGTGGGCACCATCCAAGATGCCATAAAAAATAAGAAGCATGGTCCCTGCCTTCAAGGGGTTTGCAGAATGATACCTGTGGATACACATTAACTATTCGTATAATTACAGCAGCGAAAATGTAGTCTGAGTCACTGAGCGCTCATTATGGGTAAGGCACGATTTACTTTATGTTAATGAGTATTCTTGAGTTTTGAGAGGATTGTACCTTCAGTGCATCTTTAGGACTTTTAATTAAATCAGATGGCTCCCATAGCCAAGCACAGTAAACTGCATTTACTAAAGGTTTCTTTCAACTAAAACGTTAAAAGAGCTAATTCTTCAGACATGTAAGGACTTTATTTCCAGTGAAGTGCAGCCTGTATTCCTTCTCTCTCTCCTAATGAAAAAAATCTCAGGAATGGGGAGATGAATGGCATGAATCATTGGTTTCTTTTTTCAGTAGTAATGATTTTGTAAATTTTTGATTGTTTTGTGAAATGAACATTTCCTAAAGAAGAGCCTAAACACATGAATTTACAGACCAGTTATTAGAATTCTATGTATCACTACAATAATAATTTTAAAATGAAATTTGCCCTAACTATAAATTACGCTTCTTAAAGATGAAAAAAAGGCCTTCTTAGGAAACACTAAAAAAAATTTTTAATGCTTTTCTCCATAGACAATTCAAAGAAAGTTTGGAGATATAACTAATGAGGCAGTCAGCTTTCTTGGTGAGAGCTTGCAACGCATCGGTGCCAAATTTAAAAGTTCTCTGGAAGTAATGATGATGTGTTCGGAATGCCCAACTGTCTTCGTGGATGCTGAAACAGTAAGTTTTTATATAAAGGCTTATTATAAAGACTAAATGTGAATGGCACCAATCAGTAAATGGTCTTTTTTTTTTTTTTTTAAGACAATTGAGAATTTTGAAGTGTAAATGTTTATATTTTCAGTTTGACTAAAAATATCTAGCAAAATGTAATTCCAGTGTATTACATGCAATGACTTGTGACTGTTTCTGATTCTGAGCCCTCCCTGTCCTCACCCTTCACAGAGTCCCAGATGGGGAAGCTGGAGAGTCCTACTCTAGACATGGCTACTTCTTTTCCAGTTCTTGAGTAAAAGTGGGTAGGAAAGGGCTGGACCTACCCCCATGAAGAGCCCAGAGCTCAGTCCTCCTTTTGTTTGCAAACATACTCATAGATTATGTATTAAGATATTTAGAGAGGGGCGCCTGGATGGCTCAGTTGGTTAAGTATCTGACTCTTGATTTCAGCTCAGGTCATGATCTCTCAGGGTGGTGAGATCAAACCCCACATTGGGCTCCACGCTGGACATGGAGCCTCCTTAAGATTCTCCCTCTCTCTTTTAAAAAAAAAAAAAAAAGGAAAATGATATTTAGAGAATTAAGTTTTAAGAAGCTTCAAGGGTGTTACCTTTAAGATATATACTAGTCTGGCATGCCATTTCTCACCTAAGGCAGTTCTGGAAAGCATTTGAAGCCATGCTTGTCCCTGCTGGCCTCCCTGAAATCCCACTGCATCATACTGCGGTTCAGTGAAGGGCCATCCCTCAGTATGGGACAGAATGCAGTAAAGGGACATTGGCACTAAGTTGGGCCAAAAAACCAAATAACAGAAATTCCATGACTCAAAAGTTACCAGTCTCATGACTGTGGTCAGAAATGATAACCTGGGGGCGCCTGGGTGGCTCAGTCAGTTGGGCACCTATCTGCCTTTGGCTCCAGGTCATGATCCCAGGGTCCTGGGATCGAGCCCCGCATCGGGCTCCCTGCTCAGCGGGGAGTCTGCTTCTCCCTCTCCTCCCTGCTTGTGTTCTCTCCCTCGCTATCTCTCTCTCAAATAATAAATAAAATCTTTAAAAAAGAGAAGAAATGATAACCCGGCTCAATGTTTCTGATTTGACAGCTGATGTCATGTGGTTTGCTGGAAACACTCAAGTTCAGTGTTTTGGAGTTGCAGGAACACCTGGATACGTACAATGCTAAGAGAGAAGCAGCTGAGCAGGTCAGTCTCGCTTTACCATGTGAAAAAAGTAGCTTGCTTTTGACAATAGAAATGTTAACTTGGAGGCTGAATAGCCAAGCTAGAAAAGGGGACCTCTTAGCACTTAACTCAGGGTTTTACTGAGAAACGTGGGGACTCCCTCTGAACTCTCTGTCCAGTGAATCCCCATCATTGGCTTTTAGAAATCAGCCCTCTAAGAGCTTAAGAACACCCTGGAAAACTATCCACAGGGCAAGTGGGGATATAAAAGCATTAGTTCTCTGAGAAGGCACTGTGCTGTTGTGATCCAGAAAACATGTCACCTGTGACAAAGCTGGGATCTTTTTCCTGCGACGTGTATGCGGGCAAGCAATGGGAGAAAGAGACCTGTAGCAGATTATAGACCGCACTTGCAAAGAAGTGTTTCTTCGCTCCCATCAGGCACTGCAAAACAACACTAGTTCTGTTCCCAGAGAGTAAAGGTTTTTCAGTTAGCAGGGGCAAGAAAACTGAAAAGTGTTTGTTTTCTCCTTTCACATAAACTATATGTAGGAGACATTTTTTTTTTTTCCTAGAATGGATCTTTCATTAATTAGTATTAAGGATCTGTGCTGTGGAGTGCTCACTTCGACAGCTCATATACTAAAATTGGAACAGTCCCAAGATTAGCTTAGTCCTTGCACAAGGATGACATGCAGATTCGTCGGGTGTTCCATATTTTTTTTGGAATATTACTCAGCCATAATAAAGGAATGAAATCCTACCATTTGCAATGACATGGGTGGACCCAGAAGGTATTATGCTGGCAGAGATCAGTCAGTCAGAGAAAGACAGTTATCACAGGATCTCACCCATAAGTGGAATTTAAGAAACAAAACAAATGAGCATAGGGGAAAAGAAAAAGGGGGCAAACCAAGACATAGACTCTTAATTATAGAGAACCAACTGAGGGTTGCTGGGGGCGGGGGGCGGGGGGTGAGCAGTGGATGGGGTAAGTGGGTGATGGGGATTAAGGAGGGCACTCGTTGTGATGAGCACTGGGAGTCCTAAGTGATGAATCACTGAATTCTACACCTGAAACTAGTTTTTAAAAGAAATTTTAATTAAAAATATGTATCTATTATATAAAGGCCTATCTTTATCATATGATATATCTATCATATAAAGGCCTATGAAAAGTATAAAACCGGGCTCTTGTTCCCTTAATATACTAGGTGAGACTATACAGCACAAGCACTATATATGAATAATTAGTAACAGAAGTGAAGGGTCAGTGTATAAATGAAAGTACTGAAAATGAAAGAGACTTCACAGCACTGTGCAGGTCTAACAGACGCGATGCTGTACACTGTGATTTCCGAAGCAAGGTCACTTTGGGCCATTAGGAAAACTTCATGGAATAGAGATCAGACCTCAGGCCTGGACAGATGGTAATTTTAGATTGTGAGATTCTTTCAGGGAAAGAATATGGTATGAGAACATACTAATATTAAGGCTTTCTCCCCTTACAAGGGAGGAGGGAATCTTACATTTGGACTGACAGAGTGAGGATAGATGGGTAAAGACGGAAGAGGTTCCAACGTTGGGAAACTATCTGGCAAGATCTGGTCATCTTACTATACAGCAGTCCCCCTTCCCCGTGGAGGGTACATTCCAAGAGCCTCAGTGGATGCCTGTAACCATAGAAAGTCCCAGAACCCTATTTATACTGGGTTTTTTTCCTGTACATGATAAAGTTTACAAAGTAGGCTCAGTAAAAGATTAACACAATAGTAATGGACTGTAAGAGAGGCTGTATGAAGGTGGTCTCTTTCCCTCAAAATACATTCTCGTATGGGACTCACCCTTCCCGCGATGACGGGAGATGATGCAGTGCCTGCAGGGTGAGATGGAGAGGTGAATGATGAAGGCTCTGTGACGTAGCGTCAGGTGACCATTGACCTTCCAGCGATAGGTCGGAGGAGGATCACTGCTTCCCGGCTGCCCTTGACTTTGAGGGACTGAACCACCCTGCCATGTACATGCTTGTGCTTGTCTTTTGTGTACTTAGGATTGCAAAGCTGTTGAGTGTCTACAGAGAATTGCTGGGTAGAACATATGTTCCCCTTCATTAGATTCCGCCATGTGCTTTCCTAAAAGATGCTCCATCAGTTTATAATCCCTGCAGAAGTGTGGACAAGAGCTACAGTTGCTTCGTGTCTTCGCCACCACTTGGTATTTCCAGCTTTTAAAATTTGAGTCATGCCAGTGGGCGTGCGGTATTTTAAGGTATTATTGTGCATTTCCCCTGAGCACCTATTGAGCACCTACTCAAATAGTTGTTTTCATTTAGGCATTTTTTTGAACTGTGCCTTCAAGTATCTTGTCCATTTTTAGAAATAGGTTATTTATGGCTTTCTTATTGATTTCTAGGAGTTTATTCTAAACACAGCCTTTTACTGGATGTGTGTACTATAAGTTTTTTCCCTTCCCTGTGGCTAGCATTTTCACTATTAATAGCATCCTTTGATGAGCACAAGTGTTCAGTTTTAATGAAGTCCTAGTTATCCGTCTCTTTTCCATTATGGTTAGTGCCTTTTGTGTCTTCAGAAATATCTGCCTACCATAGAAGCTGTGATAGATTGCTACTATTAGTGACCTTGATCAGTCATGCCTCTCTGTGTCCACACCCTTTTAGAATTTGGCTTTGCTGTTCCTTCCATCAATAGATGGAGGCTGGTCTGCCATCTCTTAAGTCTGAGATACCCTTGCCTTTTTCTGACCAGTCACCCAGGCGCCCCCTCCCCCATCTGTTCTTTGTTACCTTTTTTCCTCCTTTCTTGTCTTGGAACCAAGTATTTCTTGTTGCTCAGGTTTTTTGCCCTCTAATAGTTTTTACTATTACAGTATTATAATTAAGACGTTCTTCCATTATTCCTTGAGTCTCCTGAGGGTCATGAGTGAAAGCCTGGGGTGTGCATCAGGACCCCCGCCATCCTAGCCGCTAATGACCGGTTTTTCTTTTCAACACAAGGAGACCAGAAATCTCTGCTTCCATTTTTAGCCTCCCAGATGCTGCTGCTTGGTTTTCTAGCCTTTCCACCTGCACATGTTAGACGTTAGAGCAGCAGTGTCCTGAGGGAAGCTGCACACAGTTGGGCCCCTTCTCTGCAGTCCCCTTTCCTCCAGCATACTGGCCCTCAAGACTTCCCTACCTTTGATGATCCTGTTTTCCCAGCTCAGTGAGACCGTGGGCCACACACCCACGCTATCTGTTCAGCCTCTCTGCCTGAGGAATAAGCAAAGCAGATCCCCTGGTAAACACCGGGATCTCCACCAGGCTCCCTTTCAGGGCTTTGGTCTAACTCCCTCAATCCTGGTGGATGGTATTCTGCTTCTGTAGTTGTCCTCGGAGGACTGGCCTTATACAAGCTACTCCATCACGCCCGGCAGCCGAACCTCTCCGGTTGTCTTAACCTTCACTTGAGCCTTGAGTAAAGAAACAGTAATGGCAGGGAGACTGACGGGATGTGAACTGAAGATATTGTGTACGCAGACTACTGTGGCTCGCGCACACTGGCTGGAATCACATGGGCCTGTACTGTCCAGGCCGGTGTGCAGCCATGGGACTGTAGCCTCGGGACGTGTCTCTTGATATAGTGGGAAAAAAAAATTAAATAAAGCTCCCAAAATGCCAGATCGCTGGCATTTTGTAGAGGCATAGAGTAGAAAAAAATCATATTTTGTAGGAATGGGACATTAAATATTCAATTACTGTTTTTTCTAGTTTATTAATATACTTGGACAAATTGGCCTTGGTTAGTGAGGATGATTAGATGTGTACACATTTTAACATTATATATGAATAAATACTGACACATTCTACAGTAGCTTTCAGCCGAGTGTTCTCGACATTAAGAAATCTGCTGGATCGCTTCTGACAGTGGCTGCCGGCAGCTGTATCTCACTAGGAAAGCTTAGCATGTTTCCTCAGAGATGCTGTCAAGCCAAAGCCTAAGGGCCTGTGCGGTCTGAGGGACGAGAATAAAAGCAACAGAAGGTCAAAGAACTGTTTGGAAATAACTGAGAGGTCTAATTTTCATTCTCCGCGTGTAGAACGGTCAGCTACAGTTGAGCGTTTTAAATGCCTCGTAGTACTGAGACATTTCAGAGTGTATCCGTAACGTAGCGAGTAGTTTCTCTCCAAGTCTTAATTTCTTATATATATTAGTTTTATGCTTAATCTAGCACACACGTAAAGAACCAGGAAGTAAAAAAACCAGACATTAAGAATATCGAACTGTCAAAACCCAGGGCTTCACTTGGAGGCTCTCAGCGTTTACTTCAGCTCGAACATTCCACGAGCCCCACACTTTTCCCCAGTAAACTACAATACTGTTATGTTATTTTTATTTGACCAAGGAAAGGATACCTTAAATAAATACCCAACTTTAGGAATAGCCCGTGGATAAGGGGGGAAAAAAAACACATGTGGCTTCTGTATCCAATATGCTTCAGAGATAACATGTTTGTCATTCATTACTGTCCAAAAGGAAGAAAAGGGAAAGGAAGTAAAAACAAGATTTAAAATGGATTTTGGTTTCTGTTTCACTAATTAAAATGGACACCAGTCTTCTGAGAATTACACTTCTGATAAGCAAACCGACCTGCTTAATTTGAAGTTGCTTTTATTAAATTGTGCCTCCGGAGGGAAGCACGTCTTTGTTGCCCCATCTTACGTTAGACACAGGTCAGGTATAGGTTGCGAAGATTTCCAATAAAATCTGCAAAATGAGGGCTGCTGTTTGCTGAAAAGCGGCGCCAGGCGTCCCTGGAAGAGAAGACGCTTTATTGCATTTCTGTGCGCGAAGCCCGAGTGTGTTCGTCTCCTTGTACTTTACAGCACTGTCCTGCTCTGGGCCGCTGCGTATAATTAGGCTCAAGTGGAGACTGAAGGATCTGTCTATAACCAGTCCCAGAACTTCAGGTTCACTTGTAAAGTGATTTTATACACACAGGCTGTTTGATTACCAGTTTCATGGTGCGCTATACAATCACTATGTTAAAATTTACGGTTACTTATTTCTTTAGTGGTTAGACAACTGTAAGAGGACATTTGGTGCCAAAGAAGACCTATACAGGATAAACACAGAAGCACAGGTAAGTCTTCTCCGCTTAGTTTTGCTGTATTTCTAGATCAGGTAGAATGATGTGTGTGCGTGCGCGCGCGTGTGTGTGTGTGTGTGTGTGTGTGCATGTGCACGCGCAAAGGTCCCTGCTTGATAATGCTAGAATTAAAACTTATAACACTTTTCATTTTTGTTATCAGAACCATCTTGGTCCAAGTTGGGTTCAATGAGATATTGGCTTAGTAATGAAAAATGCACTTTAATAAAAATGAACAACCAGCTTGGGACTGCAGCTTAATAACACTCAGCAGATAAGCTTGATGGGTATCTGGGCAGTCCAGGTTAGACCGTACTTGCTGCATCTGCCTCTTCAAAAAATGTTTGTTCTGCATTAGTATTCTGCAGATAAATTGTCTGGTCGGGAAAGCAAACCTGCGAGGAATGTTATATACATTCATGGTGGCCTTTCTAAAGGTGAAATTCTGACATTGGATAAATTATAACTTTTGTATAGCATGAAAGTAAGAGTAATGTATTTTCTTCAAGTACATACATATAACACATTATTAAATGAGGATAAATTAGGCCCTACAAATTACTCTAATAGGAATATAGCATCCTATGGGGGAAACGCAGTCATCAGTTAAAGTTAACAACGTCTGCACTGACATCAGAATTCCAGGCTTTTCCAACATTGGTTATACTGTTAAGCATTTCTTGTCACTGTGAAAGTTATTGTACTATTATAACATGAAGTTTTTTTAAAAAAACGGAAATGTTGAGAAAATAACAGGATGCATTTCACATTCGGTAGATCTGTCCTCACAACTGTGTCTCATAGATGCTATTATTATCATCCCCATTTTGCAGATGAGGAAGCTGAGGCTCAGATCAATGTATCTAAAATCAGTAAGAAAAGAGAATTAAGATTTAATCTAGGCAGGCTGACTCCTAATCCTGCGCTGTGTTACACGGTAATGGCCAGGTGACCCGTGTAAAGAAAGAAACATGGAAGAATGAGGAATTAACTCTAAACTAGAACTGGAGCCTTTGGTTTTATCTTCACCACTGTTTAACTGCATGGCTTGAGTATGTAACATAAACTCCTTTTTTCCTACATAAGTTAGGTGATTAGACGAAGTGATTTCTTACATTTCTCTGCCTTGAAGAAAATGAGTTCCATCTCCAAGAGTCTAAGTCAGTTAATATAGCTCAAGGTTTTCAACTAAGTGAAAACTGAAACCTGTATATTTTAGAATTTGATTTATATCTTCTCTCTCCTTTTACATTCAGCTCCTTGAGATTGGGGACACCTGTTACACATTACTAGTATCTGTCTCTGTGTATGAAAATTCTTTTGCATAATAAATACTTATAAATGAAAAAATATATATCTGCCAGCTTCAGTATACTGAATATCAAGAATTTCAAATCTGGAAAGTTGGCATATTTAGAGTAACTTCTGGTAATTCAGAGCTACACAATTAACTACATTTGTGTTTTCTCCTATAATTGTGACCAGAGATTGATTTGAGAGAGAGAGATCAAGCAGTGGAGGGGCAGAGGGAGAGAGCCTCAAGCTCTCAGGCAGACTCCCTCCGGAGCCCAACGTGGGGCTTGGTCTCATGACCCCAAGATCATGGCCTGAGCTGAGAACAAGAGTCAGATGCTTAACTGACTGAGCTACCCGGGCGCCCCATCATGATTTCTTTTCCATTACATCCCAAAGTAGATGCTATGAGTGTATGCATTTAGAGCCGGTTCCATTATTTCAGCTAATAGAAGTGAGAAAAAGTATTTGAAACTGAAGTGGTTGTTAGTTTCCATATAATACTGTATAAAGCAGAACCTCAAATTTAGATATGCTAATATGTTTGACATTGGATTATGCTCAACTAATAATTCACGGAATAACTATCCACGTAATGCATAAGGAAGCAGAATGGAGCCGAAGGTCACCTTTGCTTAGAAAATCCCTTCTAAATGGATAGGAATGTTATATAAACAGTCCTTCAGAGGACACTGTTTAGAAAAGCAGAATTCAAAGGAACTTTTAGAAGCAATATTTACATCGTAACAATTGCCATTTGAATTAGAAATCATTCTTCTCTAGAATGAACCAGAAACTAGGTCCAAGTGCTATAGATATTTTAATAGAATATTTTTAAATAGTCCTTAAACTAGATGTTTTGCTCTGTATTTTACTACGTACATCTCGTGCTCGCTTCGGCAGCACATATACTACGTACATCTCTTTTGACTCAAACGTAGTTGGGCTGAACCTCTGAAGTTCACTAAATTGCACCTGGAATGCGTTTTATTTTATTTAAGATTTTTTTTATTTGACAGACAGAGATCACAAGTAGGCAGAGAGGCAGGCAGAGAGAGAAGGAAGCGGGCTCCCTGCTGAGCGGAGAGCCCAATGCAGGGCTCAATCCCAGGACCCCGAGATCATGACCTGAGCCAAAGACAGAGGCTTCAACCCACTGAGCCACCCAGGTGCCCCTGGAATGCGTTTTAAAACACACCTCTGTGTTTGACATTCTGTGTTCTGACTCCACCAATTATGGCAACATGGGACCTAATTAGTAAGGGTAGGAAGCCTGGACCCACACCAGAGATCATCTTCTTGTGGGTATTTATAAGATCATAAGCAAGTTCGTTTCTAAAAACAGTAATTCATGTCTCATTGTCCAATCAGAAATTTTCCACTTTACTGATGGAAATTTTATGACATTTGCTTTTTCTCTTAGATGACTTACACTAGCCAAGTTTCCCTAGATCACGTTAGTTTACTTTCGTCCTGTGTAGCTTTCACACAAGAAATAAATTATAGCCTAAAGGTAATTTAGTTATTTGGCAAAGAGTTTAAAGTATCCTGGATTGTTACAGTAAGTATATAAAAAGTTTTATTCTGGAAATAGCAACTTTTTCTTTTGGATGCAATTAAATGTTCTTCAGTTTGCCTGGGACATCTGTGACCCTAGTTAAAATGATTTCTTACACTAATTCTTGGTCTTTTTCTTCCTTTGTATTTTTTGTGAACCGATCACCTTCTTGCTTAGCAAATGGAAATTCTAGCAGTAAGTGACCTGTCTTAATTTATAGACTTATTCATGTCAGACAAACTGATTTTCATTTGCCATTTGTGACCTAGCAATGTTTTGTCATGGACTGCTTTAAGCGTATGCTTCAGTTCCGCATAGTCCTAATCCATGAAATGTTGGTCCTCTAAAGAGGAGATTCGCTGATACACACAACTAGCAGCCACCTTTTTTGTACATCTATAAACTAACATTTTAAACTTAATTTTAAAAATCAAAAGTGCCGATGTTAATTTCATGGTCTCATTTCCATGAGATTACAAGGTTTTGGGTTTGTTTTTTTTTTTTAGAAAAACGAATTCATTTTTAGGTAGGAGATAAGCCAGTGTGACTTTGCTTTGTCACACATTTGTTGATAAATGCTGTGAGATATACATCTCAGTGGGCAAAAGTATATGCATTTGTCCTTTTAATTACGAATTTCAAGTTAAAGTGAATCCTTTTTAAAGCATTTGATGTTGCCTGTCGAAAAATTCTGATGTGAAAATGTGCTTCTCACTAAATGAATTATGTAACCAACAATCTTTAAATTTTTATTTTAATCCCAGTCTTCAAAGCATCTTTCCTCAGTTTCATACTATATTAACTTGCTTACTGCAGAGAAATAAATGTCAAGATAATTTTTAACATAATTACTTATAAATTTTTACTGGAAATGTACTGTCTACTCAAACGTCACGGACAGTGGCACCTGAATTTAACGCAGTGTTATTTACTTACTTCTAGGAACTGGAGCTCTGCCGAAGGTTATACAAACTGCATTTTCAGTTGCTGCTTCTGTTCCAAGCCTACTGCAAACTGATCAGCCAAGTAAATACAATAAAAAATGAGCCAGAGGTAAATATTCAGTTCTAGCAGGAATTACTGATCCTAGAATATTAAATTATAACACGCATATTCCTTGTAGGAGAGCTTACGTCAAAAGTCACTTAACAGTGAGTCCTTTTTTTCAGAACTGTCATTTTAGAAACGATGTGCTATTTCGGGACCTGTCAGTAAATAAAACGGCAGATAGCCAGCGGTCTTGAAAGGTTCAAGACCTTCAAGGTTACAGCAGCACCAACAGAGCATCTGTAACCAAAAGTCAAGGAAAGCACATCAGCTGAATAAAGACACAGTTAAATTATGAAGCTCCCCTAACGTCTTGTCCATATATTTTTGTAGTTTTAGTGACGCACCTTCAACCTGTCAAAAACACTTTGAATGCTGGAAATCCATGTAGTGAATAGGTTCAAAGACAGTGACTTTAGTCTTTTTGACCCCCTTGTCAAAGCTGGTACTGAAACAGGAAATGCCTTCACTTTCATTAATTGGTTATATCAATTTAAAAAATACATACTTGGTTTATATAAAATGCACTGGGTAAATAATCTTTTAAAATATAAAGACTTTCCTTCGCTGTCAAAAAAATTCATGACTCCCCCCATAACAGTGAATGATTTTTACCATCCAAGATGTAATATCACATATTAAAACCAATATAAACATTGGTTACAACCAGTTTTATTACATCATAACATCTATTATAACCTGCTTTTTTCTTTTCTTTCCTTAAATAACCTCTTGCCCAATGTGGGCTCGAACTCACAACCCCAAGATCGAGTCATATGCTCCACCAACTGAGCCAGCCAGGCCCCCCATCATTTGTTCCTTATCAAGAGTATTTAAAGATGATGGTTTGGCGGGGCGCCTGGGTGGCTCAGTGGATTAAGCCGCTGCCTTCGGCTCAGGTCATGATCTCAGGGTCCTGGGATCGAGCCCCGCATCGGGCTCTCTGCTCCGCAGGGAGCCTGCTTCCTCCTCTCTATCTGCCTGCCTCTCTGCCTACTTGTGATCTCTCTCTCTCTGTCAAATAAATAAATAAAATCTTTAAAAAAAAAAAAAAAAAGATGATGGTTTGGAAGTCTACTGAATGGAGAACTGGGAATATTAACTGCCTTTAACTACTAACCTTAAGGTTCGCCAATCTTAAAGAGAAGCTACTCCTATCATCAGACACAACTTTACAGCCAATTAGATGCTCCTTGGGTTCTTTAATATACAGATAGATCCTTTTAAGGTATATTTATTTGTTTCAGGTCATCAACATGTCTGAGGAACTTGCCCAACTGGAAAATATCCTCAAAGAAGCAGAGTCTGCTTCAGAAAATGAAGAAATCGACATTTCCAAAGCTGCGCAGACTACTATAGAAACTGCCATTCATTCTTTAATCGAAACCTTGAAAAATAAGGAATTTGTATCAGCTGTGGCACAAGTGAAAGCTTTCAGGTGAAATGGATTTCATACCTCCCCACCTAGACGGAAGGGGATTTTACACTGACTGGGTTTGGGCTTTTGATTTGTTGTTTCAGTATCACGTCTTTACGAAAGAGAGACTTTGGTATTTTCTACAGTTTTCACTGAAATGACACCAATTTTAGACTTTGTTCACTCTGCTACTTGGGGGGATACATTTGCTCAGATATTAAAACAGATCCTCTGATTCACAAGGAAATTTTGTTACAGGTATTAATTTAATGTCGCTGACTTTAAAACTGCTTGAGTCTCAGGACTTAAAATTGTTATGTATTTCAGGGGTGCCTGGGTGGCTCAGTCATTAAGTGTCTGCCTTCAGCTCAGGTCATGATGCCAGGGTCCTGGGATCGAGCCCTGCCCTAGGCTCCCTGCTCAGCGGGGAGCCTGCTTCTCCCTCTCTTCCTGCTGGTGTTCCCTCTCCCGCTGTGTCTCTGTCAAAATCTTTAAGAATATACTATATTGTGCATTTCAGAGCTCTCTGGCCCAATGACATTTTCGGCAGCTGTGAAGACGACCCCGTGCAGACGCTGTTACACATCTATTTCCATCATCAGACGCTGGGCCAGACGGGAAGCTTTGCGGTGATTGGCTCTGACCTGGACATGTCCGAAGCCAACTACAAACTGATGGAACTTAATCTAGAAATACGAGAGTCTCTACGCGTGGTGCAGTCATACCAGCTTTTAGCACAGGCCAATCCGATGGGAAATTTGGTGAGCACTGGATTCTGAGAACCTTCAGGCATTTAGGGCAGAAACAAAGCGGAAGCTGACGAAGAATACGAACGGGCACCTTTTATGAACCCTTGCCGTTCCCAGGTGACTCTTCCTGGCAGCATCCACAAGGCGAGTGTAACTAATGTCCAACTCTTACCAAGATAAAGAAGGTCGGACGGAATCAGAGATCTGAAGAAAAGAAACCTTAACGGCTGCCAATACCTCCCACGAGCAACGTATGAAGAAGGCATTTTTTTTTTTAATTACTTAACCTGTGTGAAAAGAAAAGGGCTAAAAGTGATGCATACAAATACATTATTTTCTGGAGAAAGGAGAGAATTCCCAGACTGTTTGCAATAATGGCCTCTAATACTGAGACATTGGAAAGCAGGTGACATGAGGCTAAAATCCAGGCTCGTTCATTTTAGCTGAAGACCTGCGCGGCCGCGTGAGTCCCAGCAGCCAGGAGCGTCCTCTGGACTTGACGCTCGATCATCTACATGAAGAACCATCAGTCGGATAGATACAGACTTATTTGCAAAAACCATTGATTTTTTTTCAACACATGGGGTGAGGGCGTGGGTGTTTTGTTTTTTAGTCTGTATAAGGGGTTGTGTGTGCGTGAGCTGGGATGTGTGCGTATGTGACAGTCCTATTTTCAAGGTATGGATGTTTGGTGATACCGTGTCAGCATGCCTCAAAGAGCACTGCAAGATTATTTTTGAAGAAATTTTATTTTATTAGATCTAACTCTTCATAGTGTGTGAATGTTAGAACATTTTAATAATATTTTAAAGCTGGGCTTTCCCGGTATTTTGAAAAGAAATAATATATCTGTTAATGTTATTGGAATGCTGCTCAGTTCTCTGATCAGTGCTTACGTTACGATTGTTGATAACTAACCAAAGTAGATGCCTGCAGAGACTTTAAAAATGTAAAATAAAGATGTATGCTGCCCGTCAGCTATTCTCATTAGAAAAGTTAACTTATTTTACTCCATAATTATTATAGAAACTGTAAAGATTAAAACCAGTGTTGTACATTGGTGCAATGCAGTGTTAGACAAGAACAGGTGTACAAAGCTAAAGAAAAGATTGCGGTCACTGATGGTAGCATACAGGACCTGCGGGCCCCGGCGTCTGCAGAGAATTCAAGAAGAGAGATGCAAACCCATTTTTCTCTGTTCGTGTTCAGGACTCACGTGTTTCACCCAAAAGGAACCTGGGGCTATGGGGGTAAATGAAAGGAAGCCGGAAGACTGACTACCAAAACATGCAATATACTTACTCCTGTCGAAGTCTGTAGCATAACACGAACTGGATTCTGTCCTTTTCTAAATAGCATTTTGTAAAAGAAATGAATGTAGTCCCACAATTCCTCTGATTTGAAAGGAACACCTTGTATTTTTATAGGCATCTCTTATCCACTGTGACTTTCTTTTAAACTGGGCTCTGGGATTCCAGAGTTTAGAATGTAGAAATGAAATGCTTATAGCTTTGCCTTTTCTTGGGGGTGTGGACCCTGCCAGAAATGTAATTATGCTCAAGTGCATTAATTGAAGGCACTGTGCAGGCCGTTGGACTGACGACTCGAGTTCTGTCACCTGTAAAATCCAGAACTGGTCACGGCACATTCATGATCACTGTATTTTTTGACCCTGATAAACACACACACACACACACACAGTTATTTTAATGGTGTTCTGGTACTGTAAATGGTGTCCTTTAAATTATTTAATAACTTCGGGTGTGGGGCAGGAAGAGAGGGATGGTGTCCAGAGACGCCCCACACTTGACATCCTATCCTACCGTCCCCTATTTTCTCACCCTCCTTATATCCTTTTTGTTAAAATAAAAAGCATTGTAGCTGCTGGTTTGTGTTGTATTTTAAGGATGAATGATTATCGTGTGTGTGCAACATGCAGAAACTTGTCAAATACTATCCTCATACCGTAAACATACCGTAAACATCCCCCCCTAAGAGGGGGAGAATGAAGTTGAGAACAAATCGGGGTGACTAATTAATTGCCCAAACCAAACCTCTGAAGAGTTGAGATTTCCTGTGTTTACATAGTTAAGTTGATTAATAAGTAAGGTGAATACACCTGCAGAAGGCAGAAGGCAAATACAAAGTAGGCTTGTCCTCTTGCAACCGAGTTTTCCTAAAACCTATACTAGTTTGCCCCTCTGAATCCGGAGTTTGCATTTAGCAAAATATACCAGATGCTTAATTTATTAAATACCATATGTGGTTCTGGACAGAGCTGTTTGTGCTCATACGACCTTTCTCTTTTGCCCACCAAGTTGATCATTAGTAAGCCTGTACAATAACACCAAGAGAAAAGCTCTGGCAGTCTTTTCATTCTGCTTCTAAAATAGGAAGCCCAAAGCTTTGTTTTGTTTTTTTAAACACAATTTAAAAAATATTTTCTTCTTTTAATGATGTAACACAGGGGTGTAGTACAACCTACACAATCTACCATAAATATAGGAAATAACCATTTTGTTGGAACAAACTCACCAAAGCCAGAGTAAGTTTTCCTTATTTAGGTCCTGGAGCGCTGCTCACACACCACGCCAGCATATTCTAAATGAAAAAAAAAAAAAGATCAGAATCAATGTAATTATAATTGTACTTCGAGGCATTTAAAATATTCTTCAAAGTAATCCATGGTCACCTTAGAATCACTGGACACCCAGAGATAATGTATTCTGGGGATTTCCTTCTAGTCATAATGTCTGCCTTGCTACACACACACACACACACACACACAATTTCCTTTGTAAAGTGTGACAGTGCGCTATTGCCAAAATGTTGTCACAACTTTTAGAACAATATTTTTGTGCCACTTTGTGCAATACACAGTAGGGAAAACCTACTCTGGTCCTTGCTTTCCTCAACTGTAAAACGTTAGCTGCTCTATTAGGAAAAGTAATGGCAGGCGCTTTAGTTTGAAGAATGACTTAACTACCTATATTAATAGACTTGGGACTCTTTAGCAGGTATAGTTCGATGGTTCCCTCATTAAGTAGTGTTTACTTGTTTGCATGTTTGCATGCCACGAGTCAAGTAAGTTTCCTTTCCCTGTCCCTCCCTTCAACCAAATCTGTAGGAACAGGTGTTCGATCACCTTCCCCCACACATAGATGGTCATTCAGCTCTTTGGTCCTACCACCATTTTATCTGATCTTTGCCAAGTCTCCTTACTGGTTTACAGGCAGCCACTGTGATTATTTCTTTTTGAAGATAAATCTCTGTCCTACCACAGCTTTAACACCTTTTAGTGAATTCAGATGGCAAAGGCCAGTCAGTCCCTGGGGAAAGTCTAAAAAGTCCTCCTGGTCTATGCCTACTGGTGTCACTTGCCATCATGATGCCCATCCCTGTCCCCCAGAGTATTTGACTACTTTGGTTTCCTTCTGGTTTGCTCTACCACCGGGCCTTTGCACAGGTTGCCTTGGTCTGAAAACTTTCTCCTTCCCCTCTTCACCTAACTTCACCCAAACTTCAGGCCAGCCCAAGTGTCATTTTTCAGGCAAGCCTTCTCTGACCTCCCTAAATGTGACCCTCCATTATAGGCCCCTGAGTAGCTCTTAGGTGACAAACTCCATGTTACCTGTTTTTAATGTAGAAATAACGGCCATCTACTCACTACACTGGAAGCTCCAGAGGGGCAGAGCCACATCTGTTTTCCTGAAGTATAAGGCTGACTCAAGCAATAGTTTCCATGCCTTCATTCCATAAGCAACACCCAGGATGCTGGATGCTTGCTAAAATGCTTCACCCCCAGACGGTGATTTGGGAAGTACAGGGGCTTGGGAATCTGTTTTTACAAGCACCTTCCCCGGTTCATGTGGATGCAGAGGGGACCTCCCATTGCTCGAAGTGTTCTAGAGACCTCAGATTCATTTTAGGTTTGTTTTTTTTTTAAGATTTTATTTGACAGAGATCACAAGTAGGCGGGGGTGGTGTGGGGGGAGCAGACTCCCCGCTGAGCAGAGAGCCCGATGTGGGGCTCGACCCAGGACCTTGACATCATGACCTGAGTGGAAGGCAGAGGCTCAACCCACTGAGCCACCCAGGCGCCCCTTTAGGTTCTTTATGCCTTACATTTGTCTACATCCATGCATCCAAGATGTTAACAGACATTTCTGCATACTTCCCTCTAAAGTCGTAAGAGTTCACTTAAATGGAAAGATTAGAAAATTGGAAGGAGGGGCGCCTGGGTGGCTCAGTGGATTGAGCCGCTGCCTTCGGCTCAGGTCGTGGTCTCAGGGTCCTGGGATCGAGCCCCGCATCGGGCTCTCTGCTCCGCAGGGAGCCTGCTTCCTCCTCTCTGTCTGCCTCTCTGCCTACTTGTGATCTCTCTCTCTCTGTCAAATAAATAAATAAAATCTTTAAAAAAAAAAAAAAAAAAAAAAAAAAAAAAAAAAGAAAATTGGAAGGAGGCATAATTAGCACCTGGTTCCAGTTAAAGTGGTTTCTGTAACTATTAAACCAGTAACCCTCAACTCTGATACCATTAAAATCCTGAGGCTTGGGCGCCTGGGTGGCTCAGTGGGTTAAGCCGCTGCCTTCGGCTCGGGTCATGATCTCAGGGTCCTGGGATCGAGTCCCACATCGGGCTCTCTGCTTGGCGGGGAGCCTGCTTCCCTCTCACTCTCTCTGCCTACTTGTGATCTCTCTCTGTCAAATAAATAAATAATAAAAATCTTTAAAAAAAAAAAAATCCTGAGGCTCTAGGGGCGTCTGGGTGGCTCAATGGGTTAAAGCCTCTGCCTTCAGCTCAGGTCATGATCCCAGGGTCCTGGGATCGAGCCCTGCATCGGGCTCTCTGCTCAGCAGGGAGCCTACTTCCCCTATCTCTCTCTCTCTCTCTCTCTCTCTGCCTGCCTCTCTGCCTACTTGTGATCTCTGTCAAATAAATAAAATCTTAAAAAAAAAAAAGTCCTGAGGCTCTAGACAACAGGCCATCCCCAACCAGGAGAGCTCTGGGAGCAGGGCCTTCGTGCTCTCTTGGCCATCATGTAGGAAGCTAGCTGGCCCAGACAGGGTGAGAATTCCTGTGTTCGTCTGCGGTTACAGAAGTGCAAGACAAAAAGCCAGCCTACAGCAGTCTGTTAACTAACTTGAATTCTTTACATTGAGAAGGCCCATTTAAGTTACCACCTGAAGCCCAGATGATGACGTTAACAGCTTAAAGAAGCTGCCCTTTGCCCTTCTAGTCCCCACCTGTAGCCTCTGTGAAAGGGTCCGTGTAGTTCCCAGCCTCCCCACCCACAGCCACCAGCTGCTTGGGAGCAACCCGGAGGCAGAACCCTGACTCTCGGGGCGCCTGGGTGGCTCGTCATTAAGCATCTGTCTTCGGCTCAGGTCATGATCCCAGCGTCCTGGGACTGGCTCCCTGCTTGGTTGGAAACCTGCTTCTCCCTCTCTCACTCCCCCTGCTTGTGTTCCCTCTCTCGCTGTCTCTCGCTGTCAAATTAAAATCTTGGGGCGCCTGGGTGGCTCAGTGGGTTAAAGCCTCTGCCTTCGGCTCAGGTCATGATCCCGGGGTCCTGGGATCGAGCCCTGTATTGGGCTCTCTGCTCCGCGGGGAGCCTGCTTCCTCCTCTCTGCCTGCCTCTCTGCCTAGTTGTGATTTCTGTCAAATAAATAAAATATTAAAAAAAATTAATCTTGGGGCACCTGGGTGGCTCAGTGGGTTAAGCCTCTGCCTTCAGCTCAGGTCATGATCTCAGGGTCCTGGGATCAAGCCCTGCATCGGGCTCTCTGCTCTGCAGGGAGCCTGCTTCCTCCTCTCTCTCTCTGCCTGCCTCTCTGCCTGATTGTGATCTCTGTCTGTCAAGTAGATAAATTAAAAAAAAAAAAATTAAAATCTTAAAAAACAACAAAAAAAAACCCCTCACTCTCTTCGTACATCAAGGCTGGGCTCTACCTCCACCTCACCGGGAAGAATGTCACTTTAATGGTTAGGTGGCTTTTCATGCAATCACCCTCTTCCTAGAAGCTTCATAAGCAGTAAACCTCACAGTGACCGATGCAGATGATAAGAGAAGCTCTCCTAAACGTAAAAAAAAAGCCTTATGCAATTCATCGTTTTTGCAGTACTTTTATTTGAAGGCTTTATCAAAAATACAGCCTTGCACGAAGTATTTGAGAAGGGAGAGGCAGAAAGGAGCGTGGAGAAAAGCTAACGTGTCTGCTCCATTAGCTCCTGTGCAAGTAGGACCTTTTTTTTTTTTTACATTCATTTAAATGATATACTTGAAGCTGAACGTGCTGTCACAGGATAGGCGTTTGCCTTTGCATCTCCCACACAAATCTTGACGATGGGGCCTTTTAGGGTCAACGTGGCGAGCTTTTACAGTGCAGGAGCATCGAGTCTGTTTACAACTCTGCAAAACCAAAGTGAGAAGCACAGGAGATAAGCCTGTGGGGACGTCCTCCAACTTCCAAGTTATTTTTCTAGTCCGTTCGAATACTTGCGGAATGCACTCAAAACAAGGCCCTGGGCTAATTTTGCTCTGTCTGCGCCCCTCCAGCAAGGACAGGATAGGATTAAAGGGTGCTCAACCAGGTGCTCGTGCTCTCATGTTGTGTAAGATTCAGCGGCGACTTGGGAAGTTGCTCTTGAAACACCATTAGAGGGAAAGCTTTCTGCCCTTGAAGGGTGGAGAAGACTCCGCCGGGGCAGAGGAGTCAGACAAGGAAAGCTAGGAGGGGAGACTAGCTACTGGGCCAAGCTGGGAATCCAGCCTGGCGTCCATGGACGTGAACCTGCCTCCCACACACACACCTGCTGCAACTGACCTTAAGCGGACATCAAAAGCAAAGCAGCACCCCCAGAGCAGGGAGCAGGTTGGTCAAGGCATCCTACTTTATTTAGAACCTGACCCTACTCTGCCCTCATCTAAGGAAGTCTAAACCGTTTTCTCCATACTTGGGTTCTCTCTTCCTACCCTAGCCAGTAAGGCCTCCAATGTCCAACTTGAGGAAAGTGCGTGGATTAGGCTTGTTAGCTAACACCTCAGGCTCCACTACTGAGGGCTAACACGTCATCATCTCAGGTCCCAGGATCGAGCCCCGCGTCGGGCTCTTTGCTGAGCATGAAGTCCGCTTCCTCCGCCCCTCCCGTGGCTTGTGCTCTTTTCCTCAAATAAAGTCTTTAATAAAATAAGACCTACAGACCATTTATCTCTTAAAAGAAAAGTTTAGTCACTTTTTTCCTTAGATTATCTCACCCCCTTCCCACAGTGCAGTGCTTAGTTAAAAAGCAAACCAGCGGAGGGCCTGGGTGGCTCAGTCCTTAAGCAACTGCCTTCAGCTCAGGTCATGATTCCAGCATCCTAGGATTGAGCCCCGTGTCAGGTTCCCCATTCTGCAGGAAGCCTGCTTCTCCCTCTCCCACTCCCCATGACTTGTGTTCCCTCTCTCTCTTCTGCTGTCAAATTAAAAAAAAAAAAAAGTAAACTGGCAATGTCACTCATTAGCCCCATAAAGTGGGCAGCTTAAATTCACTCTGGAACAAATCATCCTCCTTTTGCAAGCAACTTTCAAACCCCATACTTATCACTAAGTATCCTGACTGCGGGGTGGGCTTCATATAAAGCATTTGGGCAAAACAGGCAGCCTCATGGCAGAAGGCATTCTAGGTTTTGACCTATTATCTCCCATCAGAGAACCAGGTAAGACCAACATTCTTCCCTGTTGCAGGAGGGGGCCAGCATCTCAGGAGGTTAATATAACCAAGACTTGCAAGGATAGAAGGAAACAAGACACCCCACACCCCACCCAAAGGACGGGTTTCCCGGTTGAGTAGTACTCCTTCCCCAGTCCCCACTGAAAAGCTGTCAAAACCCAGGTAACTAGGAACCTCGCCTCGCTCAGGATACTTTCGAGAAACTCCACCAAAGCCCTCTCCCAGTTACCCCGTTCAGACACAACAGGGGAGCGTTTAATTTACTTGACAGGTGATATCCTCCACTCGGTAAGGGTTGTAAGATTTCTGACAAGTTCTGCAAAACTGCTTGAAGTAAACCTGTGTGAGAGAGGAAAAACATGAAGCAGAGAGCCCTCTAGACACCTGGGGCAGAAGAGGCCAGTTCTGCAGCATTTCTTACCTTGCTGGTGCCCTGCACGCACCACACGTAAGCACTCTCCCATCGGATGTTGCAGTCCTTGCAGTGGTAGTAGCCGTACTTCTGCTCCAAGAACTGAACAGAGAGACGCCAGGGTTTAACTCACGGGACATGGGAATTTAGTCTTCATTTCACAAACTGGGAAGGGACCGATTTGCTACTTGAAACTGGCAGCCTCCTTCCAGATCATGGAGGAAAGTGGGCTCAAGGTTTTGCCCGCTAGTCTCTATAAGGTAGTGATCAGGTGACCTGATGGTTTAATCAAGCACATCAGCAACAGGAGCCTAAAAAAGCTCATGTTCCAGATCGGTTTGTTTCTTCCGTTTCCAACAGCGCTAAGAGTCTCAGTTGGGGAAAACTCAGTATTCATATTTCACTTGATCTGAATGAAGTTCATGGTCTTATTCTTAAGCTTCTCTTCTCCCCTCCCCGTGAGAAACAGGTGTTTGAGGTTAAGCCTTTGAGTGCTCTCCAAAGTTCCTGCCAATTCTAGAGCCGTTTTATGGGTGAGCAAACACAGGTGCAGGACGTCAGGAGGCAAGCGCACACGGGGTTTAAATTACACGCAGCTTCTGTCGAACTTGACTCTCTCCCTCGCCCCCAACAGCCCTGGGCTGACTGTGGCAAAGACCCCAAAGGAGGCTCCCAGCGCTCCCAGCACCTCTGCCTTCACTTCCCTGCCTCACCCCTGCCCCGCGCGCACTCAGCGAGGGTGACCTGACCACGCCTGCTGCGCTCGGGCAGCAAAACCCAAGGACCCGGGGGCGTTAGCAATGCTGAGTTTCCGAATAGGGGTACTAAGAGTTCTAGCTTCCAGGAGGAACTTGGGACATTCGGCCAAGCATCAGGGGAACAGCCGACCCGGACCCCAGTCACCGTTAGGGTCTCTAGCCGCACTGAACTCAGACCGGGGAGTGGGACCCGCGGAGAAACGACTCTCCTGCCAGCACGTTCCCCTTAGGATGTTCTGCTGCGCATCCCTCCTAGATCGTCCAAATGAGGACTGAACGCCCGACTACACGTCCACGGTCAGGGTTTTGTTGTTGTTTTTAACAGTAAATACGCTTCGAATACGAGTGTTACCAGGGCCCCCGTGTTACGATCGCCGCCAACAACCGGGCGGCACTCGCCGAACTCCGCTGCGGGGAAAGGACGATCCCCGGCCGCGGTGCGCCGCTGCGAAAAGGCGCCCGGACGCCGCCCGCCGCAAGCGGGCGCCTCCGCGTGTCGCGCGCAGCCGGGGGACGAGGGCCGGGGGAGGCCACACGCCCGGGGCTCCCCCGCGCCCGTCAGCTCCCGCGGCCGCCGGGGCCTCACCTGGAAGCGCGGCCGCTCCTTGGCCTGCTCGGGGCTCCGCGCCGACGGCGTCTCGCCCGCAGCGTCCTGGGCGCGCTCCGGCGGCGGGGGCGGCTCCGGACCCCGGGGCGCGCGCCGCCCGGCCGCCTCGCCTGCCCCGCTCTCCGGCGGCGGCAGCCCGGGCCCGGCGGCCGGCGGCTCCCAGCTCGTGCGCACCGCGGCCTGGGCCCCCGCTTCGTCCCCCTCCTCTTCGGGCCGCGGCCGTCGGGGCGCCTTCCTCGCCGACGCCTCTCCCTCCTCGGGGCCTTGGGACTTCGCAGGCGGCGGCCTTCGCTCTCCCTCGGGCGCCGCGGGCCTCTGCTCCCCGGCCGTGCCGTCGGCGCCTTCCGGGAAGGTGGTGAGGCGGCGGGAGGCCACGGGCGAGTACACGGCGACGGTGCGCTGGAAGCGTACGGGCCGCGGGGCGCCGCTCGGGGGGCTGCGCTGCTCGGGGCCCCGGCGCGCCGGCTGCGGGGACGCCGAGCCGCCCCCGCCCGCCCCCGCCGCACCCTCGAGGCCCGGGCCGGTCGGCGCCGCCGGGTCGCGGGTCCTGCGCAGCAGCGTGCGCCGCCCCAGCGAGCACTGCACCGAGGCGTCGCGGCGCGGGTTCACTTGCACCGCCACGTCCCGGCTGCCCGCCCTGCGGGGCCGCGCGCCCGGGCCCGGGCCCACCTGCGACAGCAGGGCCATGAGCTGCGCCCGCTGGTAGCTGTCGAAGTACTCGGCGGCCGTCAGCTGCCCGCAGCCGGGGAAAGAGGACGCGGCCGCCCCGACGGAAGAGGACGACGAGGAGGAGGACGCGGGAGCGCAGCCCCCGCCCCGGTGCCGCCAGCCACCCCCGCCAGCCGCGCCCTTGCCCTTGGCGGCCGGCGGGTAGGGGTACGGGTAGGGGACGCACGTCGGGTACATGTAACCGTCCAGCCCCTCATCCCCCAGGGCAGCCATAAGCAGAGCCCGGGCCGCTCCCGCCGCCGCCCTGCCCTAAATAGGCAGCCGTGCGGAGGCAGCCAGCCGCCCACCCCACCGCCGCTCCCCGCGCTGCGCGGCGCCCCGCACCCTGCCCGCCACCCGCTCGAGTCCCGGAGTCCCCGCCGAGGTGGCCTGGCCCAGACCTTCTCGGCCTGGAGATTTTCTACACCCGGAGGTCCGCACAAATACCCTTAGGGGATCGGGAAAGACTGCTTCCTTTGTGATGCAAGAACTGACTTACAAGTGAGCTCGCCCGAGGTGAAGCGGATCCCAATAAAAGGGCGCAATCACCGGGATTAGCGGACCAGGTGGTCCCCATACCTGGATGACTCCAGGTGTCTGCGCTGCCGGGGAAGCTGGGGCGAACCTGGGGTCCTCTGTCAGGCTAGTGAGCAGAAAGGCAAAGGTTTGGGGGAACGGCTTTGGGTGTGTTACCTAGGATCTCAGATTCTGGATTAATTATCTCAGAACTGCTCTGAAAGTTCACACCTTGCACCCTTTCGGGAACTCTAGAGGGAAAGCACTCTAAGGCACCCACATCTAGGCTAATTGTCTTCTCTCCTGGAGCTCGCTTTCCCCTCCCCTCCACCCCTCACCTCAAGTGGGTACCGCGAGGTACTGATGTCTATTGGGGTGGAAAGTACTAGAAATTTTCCTAACCAGATTATCCCTCAGAAAGAGCATTGATTTGCGATGTGTGCATGAATGCAGAAACCAAATCAGTTACCAACTGAGAAGAAATGCCTTGTTCCCTGGAAAAATGTTAGCTGTCCATTACTACTCGATATCAGACACATATCAATGTATGTTTTGTGTTGATTTGACACAGGTTTGACAATAAAATACTGTATTTCATTGTTTAGTTGACCTGTTTTGGGATTTTTTTTTTTTAAATACAGGTCAAAATTCAACACTGTCAGATATTCATAAACCGAGCAAGCACTTTGTTTTTACAATTACATTAAACTCAATTATGCTTTACAAATTGCTTTACAAATTATGCTTTACAAAAAAAAATAGCTTGTTTTTACTCATATAAGATAATGCACCAAAATTCTACATTTCCAAGACCCTGTTTTCTAAGAGCTTACATATTCGAAAGAGTCATAGAAATTGGTATTGATAAAAACTAAAGAGCACATCGAACATGTTCAGGCTTTACTTTAGCAGTCCCAGGTGGAAGTTATATTATGACATTGATTTGTAATTTGTGAAAACGCGTGGTTAATACGCCAATGCAACCTTACAATGGGAAGATCATAATTGTGACATGTATGATAATGGGAACCATTTGTTCTCCTTTATGCAAACCATATTCACTACCACAGACCATAACTATGAAGTAATATTTCAGTAAGATAGAAGCTCCTCTGTATCTCCACGTTCAGAGAGAAGTCTGAGTGGTTTCCATCATAATTAAATTATCAGCTTTCACTGTGCCATAGGAAGTGTCTGCCATTTCCTCTTCTTTCAGTTTCTTATAAGAAATATCTGTATCTTCATCTTCATCTAGAGGATCCCGCTTGTGCAATATTTCACTTCCATACACTTTATATATTAAAACCAAAATCCCTGCTTCTGCAGACTGGAAAAGGGCATAAAGCAAGGGAAACATGTACATACTTCCTATGAATCGTGGTGGGAAGGCCAGTTTCAGAATAGCAGTACAGAGCTGCACATTCTGACTCCCCGTTTCCAGGCATACAGTCCTCCTGCAGTTGGGTGGAAGATGGAAGAGAGTAGCTAAACCATAGCCTGAGGCATAGCCTGCCAAAGGCATAAAAATTGCTATCATGTAAACACTTGCGGGGATACTCGCCAGCAGTTCGGGTCCTAACATAGTGCCAGTCATTATGAAAAGGACCACCAGCGTCACTAGCAGAGACCACAGGGAAACCTAGTAACAGAAAATGAACAGACAAACCATCAAAAATAGGATAGCTGAAAAGGAATGCAGGCAAGCGAATCCTAGGCTCTTGGAAGAAAAGACACATCGAGTCTCACCTCCCACACCATGGAGATCCTTGCCATAAGCAGTCTTGGACAAAAGTACTTCTGAAGATAGGTGGGTCACCTCTTCGGGATGAGTCTGTGTCCTTGTTGGACAGTTCTAATGGCCTGCAGGCCTGTCCTTAGGAAGAGTGACAATCTGCCTTCTCTAACCACTAGCCGTTATCTTGGATAGATGCTTAGGTGCAGCACAGACCAGACTCCTGTTTAAGAAACAGGAGGACAGGAACTCCTGGGTGGCTCAGTTGGTTAAGCCTCTGCCTTTGGCTCAGGTCATGATCCCAGAGTTCTGGGATCAAGTCCCATGTATTGGGCTCCTTGCTCAGCAGGGATTGGGCTTCTCCCTCTGCCCCTCCCCCCTGCTCATCACTCCCTCTCTTGCTCTCTCGCAAATAAAATCTCTAAAAAAATAAATAAACAGGAGGGGAGGGGTGCCTAGTCAGTTGAAAATCAATTCTTGATTTCAGCTCAGATCATGATCTCAGGGATCAAGCCCAACAATGGGCTCCTCGCTGAGAACTGAGAAAGGCGCCTGCTTGGGACTCTCCCTCTCCCTTCACCCCTCTTTTTCGCTTTCTCTCTTTCTCTAAAAAACAAAAACAAAACAGTAGGAGAAGTCTACTCTTCTTCAGGCACATTGTCTCCAGACTTTCATATAACTCTGTAGTGGGAGTCTGGACTGTTCCGGACGTGCGTTTAATTTGTGAGTGTACTTCTTAAAAGCAGGACTCAGAATTGAGCCCAACCCAGCAGGTGTGGTCAGATGAACATTACCTTCACTGAACAGGACCCCATGTTTTCCAGAAGAAATTAGTTCTAGTTTTACACGTGAGATAAAAAGCTATTAAAATTTATGAAACTTACATGTGATATTTTCAAACTTAAAAATACTTCGTGTTTCAGAGAATTGATGGTGTTATTGAAACAATGACCAACTCTTAGATTATGCAAGTGAAAAATGTAAACAGAAGATGTGAGGAATTCTTTGTGATTCTGAACACCCCCTTTTTCATCTGTTCATGAGAAACCTCCCCCCACCTGCAAATCTCTAATGATGCTTAAAAATGCTTACATATAATAGATGGATTTTAGGGGCACCTGGGTGGCTCAGTGGGTTAAGCCTCTGCCCTCCGCTCAGGTCATGATCTCAGGGTCCTGGGATCGAGCCCCGCATCGGGCTTTCTGCTCAGCGGCGAGCCTGCTTCCCCCTCTCTCCCTGCCTCTCTGCCTACTTGTGATCGCTCTCTCTGTCAAATAAATAAATAAATAATCTTAAAAAAAAAATGGATCTTAGATGAAGTACAACTGACTGTATAAGACATGGCATCATCTTGATGTCCAATTGGTACATCTCACTCATTTAAGTAAGACAAATGTGAAAATAGTAAGGAGGAAACCTAAAAATTCCTCTACTACTCTCCTTCTGATTAGTACTTAGCTAGTTTTTGTTTTGTTTTGTTTTTGTTTTTTAATGGGGGTGAGGGTTGGGAGGGGTCTGGGCAGGAAAGCAGAGATCCAGAAAACAGTTGAAGTGTTGATTCTGGTTTGCTGGATATCTGGGGGGAACCCCTTTGGAGTCTGTGGGATTTGGCATATAATTTATTCTCCTTGAAAAATTATTTAAAATTTATCTGGGCTGGACAAAAAGTCTATGCTAACTGGTGCTGAAATAATTATATAAATACTCATGCTCCAAAGGTACAATGGGCAGACACCAAACTGTTATAAATCAAACTTTTGTTAAGTGCTCCACACCCAATGTGGGGCTCGAACTCATGACCCAGAAATTAAGAGTTGCATGCTCTACGGCTGAGCCGGCCAGGCACCCCTGAAGCCTTTTTTATATTAAGATGTGTGTCCACATCAAAAGCTTTGACAGGAAATCTTGTAAAAATATTGGCTCCAAAGTTTCTTTTGAACTATTTTAAATCGTTTGGGTGACGCTGACATTGAAGAATCATTTTTAAGTGTTTGCAAAAGTGTAAAAGTGTTAGAAAGCATACTTCATGAGCGTTCCAGTTAAGGAGTAGGAATAGGTTCAGCTTAAATTCAAAGTGGGCCAAATCTTACCAAATTGTCTATTACTTAAATATATGTATTTGTTTTCAATATGGGAATAGCTTATTTGATTGACTTTCTCTTAGAATTCCTAAGGTTTGGGGGCGCCTGGGTGGCTCAGTGGGTTAAGCCTCTGCTTTCAGCTCAGGTCATGATCTCAGGGTCCTGGGATTGAGCCCCGGTCAGCAGGGAGCCTGCTTCCCCCTCTCTCTCTGCCTGTCTCTCTACCTACTTGTGATCTCTCTCTCTGTGTCAAATAAATAAATAAAATCTAAAAAAAAAAAAGAATTCCTAAGGTTTTATGGTATTAGCTTAATGATTAAGCTTAATAAGTTCTTAATGCATTTCAAGATTATTTGTAGCTATATTACATATGTAATATATAAAATATATGTATATTTACATGTATATATAAATTTATTACATTCAAAATATATATGTTTATTATTAAGCATAATTTTTTTACTCAAGAGTGGATATATGAGTACAAAAGAACTCTTTATTTTTATATTAATAAAAGTTAGCTTCTCTGAATAATCAGATTTTAGATACATCTATTCTTTATTTAAAATTAACTTAATTACTATAAGTAAAACACAAATGATTATGTCTTCTTAAATCTACATAATGGGAACACTGGAGAAACTCTTTTCACTTGTCTAAATGAATTTGCCTGTGCATAAATAGTAATTACTTACGCATTTTTGAGTAACTTCCTAAAATGTGAGTCGAGTCCTATTCATGGTTTACTCTTACTTACTATTTTTGAGCTTTCAGAGAAAGCTTGGTTGACAAATATTTAATTTTTTTCTCTAGTCAACTGTTACAAAAATCTCTACTCCTCAAAAAGCACCAGTTTTTTTTTTCTTTAAATAAAGCCATACTGGAAATAGTGTACAAAATGATAGGAATTATCCTTTCACTAGCTTTAGAAACCATACGCAATACTGCAATGGGGAAGGAAAAACACACAGATTTACTAATGGTAACATATTCTGCATTATTTATCCAGGACCCAATCTTATTTTGTGCTTTAAAGCCAATATTTTGCATATCCTATTGCTGCAATGTGATTTTAAAATTATTTTTGGTCTTATTAGTGCCTCCTTTTAGAAAATGAATAAAACATTTAAAGGAAACTTCTCTAGAGTTTCTCAGAATTAGAGTGCCACTTTTGAAAAATATAGAATGCATTTCTAAAATACTGGACAAATTCAACTCATATAATTGTATTTCCCCTGCTTTGATTCTTAATAAAGCACAATTTGTTAGTGGAAAATATATTGCCAGTGAATGGCATGGATATCTCTTTCTTTCCCCTGTGATATATTTCCTCCTGTGAATACTAATAGCTTTCTTTCACTGTTTTTACCTAAGCTTTGTCTTAGTTAAAGCTATGAGTTTTTGAAATGGCAAAAGATAGAAGTTACTTTGTGGCACAAACTTTTTTTTTTAAGTTATCCATGCAAGGGTTGCCAAGTTTTCTTCCTTATCTCTCTTTCCCAAATTTCTTAACATTTCAGCCAGGGGGCAGAGACCATGGACTCTCTAAATACATAAAGGACATAAAAGGAAGGGCGACCTTACCTTCACGATGTAGTCCGCCACCCGGTTGTATTTGTACCGAATGAACACCCCCAAGCCAATAGGGATGAGGGTGCCGCAGAGAGTTAGGGTCACTGCCCCCAGAGGTAGTAACTGCACCAGGGGGGTGTTGATCCAAGCCCGACTATAGATCCACAGGCACAAGGGCATCAAGACTAGGGCCAGAATGGTGGAGGAGATGGTCATGATGATGCTGCAGAAAAGGCAATGAACAGAATTCAGAATGGGCTCTGCGCCGAGAGTCTCTCTTGCCCATTGGGGAACCCCTCTCTCTTGCACACTGGGTAGAGGAGAAAGAAAGAGACTTCAAGTCTGGAGCTTGAAGTGTGGGAGAACCCACTTCATCCGAGGGGAGGGCCAAGGGAACGGTATCTCTAAACCCAGCTGAAACAGAAACGGGGAGAGGGTCGGAATCGGAGGACGGAACCCCAGGATTGGGGGGTAGGATCTGAGGACGGTTGCCCTGGCTTTATAAAGCCTATTGAGCTGGCCACGGTCTGGATGATTCCGAGGGCAAAGAACAAACATCTCCCTTCCTTTTTGAATCCTCCAAAACACCCTGTTCGACATGCTAAAGCTGCTGAGCACGACCTGTTGGACTGAACTCAATCACATATTCCTCTATATGAGATCACCTTCGTTACTGGGGCCAAGAGCCCTGTTTCGCTTTTGCATTTCCGGCGAGACCTGGCTTCAGGCGTCTCAGTCCCTTTGTCTTCCCGAGGCCGAAGACCTCCGCTGACAGCCCAGCCCTCAGGGAGGAGGGTCGGAGCGCCGTCAGAGCCTCTCTGTCCCCATCTAGATCTTTCCCCCTCCCGCACCACCTTCCTCACATCTGCCTTGACTTCTCAAGTCCGGGCGTCAGCCTCTCCCCGCACGGTCTTCCTCCCTCTCCCACGCCTCTCCTCCCTCCGGCTCCGTCTCGAACCCACGGCTGAGCGCGGCTGAGCTGGAGATGCGAGACGGGCGCAGGGACCAGACAGCTCCGTACCTGAGGTTCATGTCGCCGTCCACCAGCAGGGACATGAGGTTGGAGAGGTTCCCGCCGGGACAGCAGCCGCACAGGAGCACGGCCACGGCGGCCACCTCGTTCAGCGAGAAGGCCAGGGCCAGCAGGAAGGCCAGCAGCGGCAGCAAGCCGAACTGGCAGAGCGCGGCCAGCAGCGCGCCCACGGGCCGGCGGACGTGCTCCCCGAAGTGGTTCACGTCCACCGTGCAGCCGAGGCCCAGCATGGTGATGCACAGGGCGGCGCCCACGAACACGTTCAGCCCGTGGTTCAGCGGCGTGTCCCAGAACGGGGTCTGGGGGTGCGCCCAGGGGTGGGGGAACAGGGACGGGCCCAGGCTGGCCGGGCCGCCCGCCGAGTCGCCGGCCGTCGGCTCCGGGGTGGGCGCGGGGCCGGCGCTGAAACCGACGCCCGGACTGGGCGCGAGACTGAGCCCGGGGCTGGGGCCGGCGCTGGAGGTGGGGGCGACGGGCAGGTCCGAGCCGGGGCGCAGGCTGCTGGCATCGGGCGACAGCGTGTAGTTGTCCGGCTGCAGCGAGGACGGGCCGAAGAGCAGCGTCGCGTTGTCGGGGCCGTCCATGGCGCTGCGGCGGGAGGCTGCGGGCCTGCGGTTCCCGGGCCCCGCGCGCGCGCCTGTCCCCGTCCCGCGGTCGCCGCCGCCGTCCGCCCGCCCGCCTGTCCGTCGGTCCGCGGCAGCAGGCGAAGCTCGGTCCCCAGCCGGGGCTGCGCGGCGCTGACGTCTCCGCGGCGTCGGGTGCGGCGCGGGGGCCGCGGGGGGCGGGGGGTGGGGGCGCTCCTCCGCGGGCGGCACTTAGAGCGCAGCCCCCCAGGGTGAGCCCAATCGCTGCGCCCCCGCGCCGGGCAGGCCCCGCCCCGCCGCCGAGTCCCTCCTTTTAATCACCAGTAAGTGGTTCTGTTAGAGTGTAGCCAGGGGCGGAACAAAGACCTGACAAAGGACAAGAAGAAGAAAAACCGTGCCTGGCTGCCGCTCAAGTTCTCTGATGGGCTCTGCCTCTTTCATAATGAAATCTGGAGGCCCAGACACAGAGGGAGAGAGCGCGCGCGAGCGAGCGAGCTTGTCTAAGACGCACGTAAAGTACACGCACTGCTCAAACAGCCTGCAACCCTGAGCCCCGAGAGGGCTCCCGGAGTTAATATGAGCGGTTCTCTGGGAGCAAGACAGTGTCTGGCTTTAATTTGCTAAGGGATTTTTAAATTCTTTTAATTATTATTTTTTAAGTAAAATAAGTAATTGGCTAACAGTTTTTAAATAAGATACGCTTGGACTTAAAGTAGAAAGTAATAATGCCAGTGGGTTTGGCAGGGGCGTGTGCATTATTTCATTTGATCCTCATAGCAGAGCCTTGAGAGGTGCTGTTAACTCGATTCTTCCACAGGAGGAGTCTGAGGCCCAGGGAGATCTCCACCTCATCAAGCAGCTCCTGGAGAAATGCTCACGGTGACACGTCGTTAGAGGGGACAGTGAGAAGCTCTGCTAAGAAAAGGCTCCATGAACAATGTGTTTTGGAAATTACTGGCAGACGGGGAGAGGGTGTCTCTCGGTGGCCATAAATTTATAAAGTGTTGTGTGAGTACAGCCCGGGCATTAGGATTAAAGGATTGACGAGAAATAAAGTGGTGGGATTCCCTGCTCCGGACAGGTTTATCCCCAAACAAATCAAATTCAGAGCTCAGGATACAGTTGACTCAACGACTTCCAGTCAGTCACCCAGGCAGCTACAAAGGAGAGGGGCCTCTGCCGACCAGGGATGTGGAGCCATTCGAGAAGCTTCTATCTGCCACCAAGCCACAGCCGGTGAGTTGTGAAAGCAAACAGGAGGACTTTCCAGGCAGAAGTCTTAGCTCAGGGTTAGTTTGAGTGGAGCTAAGACCCTAGAGTGAATTCTTCCTCCCATTTTCTGACATAGAGGAGAATGCTTGACTTCCTTTTCCCACTGGTGGACTGAGCTCCTGTGTTTATCTTTTCTCCCCTCCCCCAATCTCATGAAAATGACAGAGAATACGAAAAATAAGATTAAATTCACAACCTATTGCATGCGTGATCACAAATAATTTCTTTTTCCTCCGTTAGACCATAAATTCCACGGGGGCAGAGCTGCTGCGAGGGTTTAGGAAACTGGTGTGCCTTCATTCTTCCCCAAAGCAGGAAACTCAGGAAAACCATGCAGTGATATCTGTTTAGATATGAAGAAAGCGGGATGGGATCATCTAAGTTTTCATTTAGGCTTATGTAAGCAAAACAAAGACACTCAGATATACTATGAAACATGCTACCCAAATACTTCCATTAGGTAGGCATATCCCAGGGAGATGGGGAGAAACAGACAAGACAAGGAGTCCCTGCTGAGCCTTTACTAAATTCTTCAAACCACAGGATGAGATAAGCCAAGAACACAAATGGCAGGCACGTCCCTGTTTGCCCCCTCCTCGTGTTAATGATATTAAAATCCACAATCAAATCCAATAAGCAGTAATTAGAGGCAGACCCACTCATCCAACTAGCTCCTCTCTTGGCTTGGGGAGGCATTGGGGAGGCGATTTATACAATGGGCCAAGAGCAAAAGCAGAAAGGGATGCACCAGTTCTGTAAATCAGCAGGCTCACAGTAAACCTGCTGCTTGGGGGGCTTTTGGGGTCCTGCAGACCTGTCGTCTCCCTGCTGATGTGGTCACTGTCCGTGTCAAGAAAGCAGATGTTCCTGTCTCCCCTCTTCTTTTTAATCTCCTTCACTATTTGGGAGAAAACCCCAGCAGTAGAAAACAGAGTTTATAATACAGATGTAGTACTGGCGTGGGTCCTTTAGCCTCCTCAATTATCTTCCTTTTACTCTTGCTGCCACCGAGGAGGGTGTGACCCACACAGGGAGAATACATCGAAGGGACAGACGACAACACAGCACTTGGAAAATATGTTATGGAGGGTTGAGGTGGGAGGTGAGAATAAATTTAGAACCTAGTTGCACATCATACACCAAAAATAATTCCACATAGATTAAAGGATTAACTATAGGGTGCCTGGGTGGCTCAGTCAGGCGTCTGCCTTCAGCTCAGGTCATGATCTCAGGGTGTGGGATCGAGTCCCGCATCGGGCTCCTTGCTCAATGGGGTGTCTGCTTCTCCCTCTGCCCTCCGCCTTGTGCTCTCTCTCTCTCTCAAATAAATAAATAAAATTTTAAAATAAAGTAAGAACATTTTAAAAAAGATTTTATTTAACAGAGAGAGAGTACAAGCAGGGGGAGTGGCAGGCAAAGGGAGAGGGAGGAACGGATTCCCTGCTGAGCAGGGAGCTCCATGCAGGACTGGATCCCAGGACCCCCAGATCATGCCCCAAGCCGAAAGCAGATGCTTAACAGACGGAACCACCCGGGCACCCCTTAAATAAATAAATCTTTTTTAAAAAGTGATTTTTAGTTTTTTTCTTTTTTTAAATTTTTACTGTTTCTGAATTTCTGCTGTAACAATGTCATTTTTTAAAAAGTATCAAATCCAGAGGAAAAATAAATTCCACAAGTGTCAAAGGGTAAATCACTTTAATCAGCCCATAGGTTGGTAGAGAAAAACAGGCAAAAGACACAGACAAATTACAATAGAAAAAGTATATGCAACTTATTAAATAGAAAATGTTTTATTTCACTAGTAGTTAAACACAAAACTTAAAATCAAACAGACAAAGAGTCTCAAAGTAACAACATTTAATGCTGAATGAAATGCAATGGAAGAAACTCCTGAACCCCCCGATGGCGGTGAAGGATTTGATAGAATTTCTGGGGAAAGCCATTTGATAATACAATTCTGCTTCGGGACATTTTTTTTTTTAATCAGAATTATTTCAAATGCAGTGCCAGAAACCCTAACTCACATTGGTTTAAGGCCAAAAGGGGAATTTATTGACTCATGAAAATGAAAAATCTCCAGGTGTGGCTGGCTCCCAAGTCAAAATGAGGACTCGGCGTCTCTCCATTTCTCAGCTCTGCTTCCCTCTCCTGTTACCGTCATAGTCACGTGTCCTTTACTTCACTGTCACGTACACTCCATAGGGAGGCTAGGCAACTTCACACACCGGTTTCCCCTGATATCTGAAAGCCGAGCATTCCTTTGAAACCTTTCATAAGCTGGAACGCCATCAAAGGAAGAAGCCATTACTACTCACCTATGCAGAAAAATTTTTGAGCATTCCTAGACCCGCAAAGTAGCCTTGGGGCTCCTGGGTGGCTCAGTCAGTTAAGCATCTGTATTAGGCTCAGGTCATGATCTGGGGGTCCTGGGATTGAGTCCCGCATGGAGCTCCCTGCTCAGCAGGGAGTCTGCTTCTCTCTCTCTCTCCCTCTCCCCAGGCCCCACGTCCCCGCTCCTGCTCTCTCTTCCTATTTCTCGCTCTCAAATAAATAAACAAAATCTTAAAAAAAAAAAAAAAAAAAAACCAACAAAGTATATCTCTTATGCTTTTCTGATAGCTTTGGACACATCTTGCTGATGAATGCATGTTATAAATGGAGATAAAACAAGAGATGCATACAGACACAGTTTAAATCTATGGAGGCTTGCTTGCTGAGCTGCTAAGCCTAGTTCTCTGGGAAGGGCTGCTCTCACTGCTGGGGGAGAATGGCTTCTATCACATCTATCACAACTCACTGCAAAAAAAAAAACCTCTGAATGCTATTTTCCCCTTTTATTGTCAAGGTGAAAGTCCTCTTCAGATTTCTTTTGAAACAGGTGGGAATGTAGGTCTTTCATAAAAGGGAAGTGGCTGAAGACAACCTTTCAAAAAGTGAGGGGTACCTGTATATCCTACCACTTGCAACCACCTATGGAAAGAGAATGTCCACTGCCCAATAATTCCCAGAACAGTCTTGGGACGAATTTGGCCCGTGACCTTCTGAAACTACCCTTTTTTTTTTTTTTTTCTGATAACACATCAGAGCTCCATCCTTTTTGTAAAAGTACCATCTCGTTGCCCTTGAATCACGTGATTCAACTGTACACTTCCTAGTCGCTACCAAAAGCCATCAGGAGGGATTTAACTTAATCCAGATTCTCCTCTTTGCTTTATCTTGAAGTCTGTACCAGAGAAACCCTCGGCTTTCCACACATTCCTTCAACGGTTGAACAAGAATTTGCTTTACACGGAAACATTTATTTTTTTCCTTTTCTTCTGCTCATGATCTGTTCTTTAACCAGTTCTGTTCTTGTTTTCATATCTTTCTTTTTCTTTAAAGATTTTTAAAAACTTATTATATTATTTATTTGACAGAGACCACAAGTAGACAGAGAGAAAGAGGAGGAAGCAGACTCCCTGAGCAGAGAGCCTGATGCGGGGCTCAATCCCAGGACCCTGAGATCATGACTTGAGCTGAAGGCAGAAGCTTTAACCCACTGAGCCACCCAGGCGCCCCTGTTTTTATACCTTCTTTAACTTTCCTATCTCTGCCAGCTAACCTGAAACGTGAGAGGTCTGTTGCTTTCTTGGGGTTGTAACGTCTCAACATGTTTTGGATGCACAGACATCACATAGCGATCTTTGTATGGCATTGGGCTTGCATCAGGAGGCGGTTGTCATCTGATAAACCGAAAAGGAAGAAACAATATCTACAATGCTCTAACAGGATATTAAACTGAGAATTTATTTGATCTAAACACACACACAAGAAAAAATCTCCAGATGTTTTTCAAGTCTCCCAACTGAAAAATTACCTCCTGTTAAGTTGCCTAACAATACAATAAATAAGAAAAAAAAGATTGTTTTAAAAGAAAATTTATTTTTAAAAAAATGAAGTTTTGGGGCACTTGGGTGGCTCAGTTGGTTAAACATCTGCCTTTGGCTCTGGTCATGATCTCAGGGTCCTGGGATCGAGCCCCGCATCAGGCTCTCTGCTCAGCAGGGAGCCTGCTTCTCCCTCTGCCTGCCCCTCCCTCTGCCTGCCCCTCCCCCTGCTTGTGTTCCCTCTCTCTCTCAAATAAATAAATCTTTTTTAGAAAAAGAAGTTTTATTAAAATTAGGCTCCACTAATTGGTTTGGATTTTTTTAAAGATTTTATTTATTTATTTGTCAGAGAGAGAGAAAGAGAGCACAGCAGGGGGAGCAGCAGGCAGAGGGAGAACCAGGCTCCCCGCTGAACAAGGAGTCAGATGTGGGACCCGATCCTAGGACCCTGGGATCATAACCTGAGCCGAAAGCAGATGCTTAACCAACTGAGCCACCCAGGCAATCCTGGTGTTTTTTGTTTTTTTTCTTTTTTAAATTTCCATCATCCCATTCAAGGCAGATAAAGCATTTTTAATTCAAGAAATGTTGTTTTGAAACATTCTTTAAAGGTGATTTCTCTTGGAACAATTTAAAACTTCCAACCTGTTGAAGGGAAGGAAAAATAAAATAAAAACAGAGAGGGAGCCAAACCATAAGAGACTCTTAGCTCTAGAAAACAAACTGAGGGCTGCTGGAGGGGAGGTGGGTGGGGGGAGGGGGTACCTGGGTGATGGGCATCAAGGAGGGCACGTGATGTAATGAGCACGGGCTGTTATATGCAGCTGGTGAATCACTAAATTCTATCCCTGAAACTAAAAATACACTATGTTAACTAAATTGAATTTAAATAAAAAAAAAAGTCTTGCCCATTACACAAGAAGCAAAGAATAAAAACTACAACTTGTTCCCTCATTTAATCTTAGTCAGTAATATGCGTTGGAGAACAGTAATGAATTCTGGTTTCAGACAATCCTGAGAAAGACTGTCATTCGTGAGTAATTTTATATTTCATATATTTTGTATTTCATTCTTTTCCTACTTTCAATATTGAATGAGTCTTGCCATTCAGTAGATCTGAGAATGATTACCCGTGGCTGCTGCGCACTGGTATCTGTCATGGCCGTCCATGGCCCTGCTTTGTCTAGAATACCCATTGGGAGAGAGTGGATAAGGTCACTACTTCCCCCGCATCACTTCTCCAAAATCACGCTGAAAGGACTCCACTGGGGCTGGAGATGGGGGAAGGGGAAGTTGGTACCAGTGTTTTTCAAGTGCTTAGACTTTCTTCTAAGTCCAAATGCTCTTCTCAAAAACCTGGTATTTCAGAAGACACATATATGTATATATACACGAAGTGAGCATATATATATTTTTTTTCTTCTATTTCTCTACACCTTTCAGGGTTGTCTGTAATTAGTAGACATGGATCCTTAGAAATTTCAGAGTTCTTTTTGCAATATTGTGTTGAAACAACTCAGTTCAAGCTCTGTGTGTTACGTTCCCAGTGTTTTGCTGGACAGGATAGAGATGATGTAAGATATGTTTCCTATTCCCAAGGATCTTGGTGCTCCACTGAAGTGTACAGCTAAGTGGACAAATGCAAGGCATATTGTGCTGAACTTTGTATTTTCAGGTTCACATGAGAGGAGAGAGATGAATGCTGGCTGTGGAGTCCACGCCTAATTAAACAGTGAGTCCTCGACTTTCAACATGTAAAGGAATGGAGAGGAGAAAATGCATTGGTGTGAAGGGAGAGATGACTCGAAGCAAATTTAGGCTCTCATTTGGAAGACTGGGTGGATGGGAATAGTATTAACTGAGACGTAGTACCTCGGCAAAATAGAAATTTCAGGTCATGATCTGCTGGAGACCCTAGCAGTGAGGTTTCAGATGTGTTGAGTATTGGATATTTGGAATGTCTAGCTGGAGTCTAAAACACAATGAACTTCAGTTCTGAAGCATGGCCGAGATCGGGGGAACAGACATAAACAGCCAGGATTATGGCAACTGTTACCCTCCACTTGCTGGCAATATGTCTGACGCGGTAAACTGGAAATCCCGAAAATGCCCAGATGTGATGCACAGAGTATAACATCTTTTTCAAGGCACCGACAAATCCACGATAGGGGCAATAGAGAGCCCCCATGTAGGTCTCATGAGCATACCAGAAGGAAAGAATGTACAAGAAACAATATCTCTAAGTGTAATAGTAAAGAATTTTCTAGACTTGAAGAAAGACACGAATCCAGATGCGGACAATGTGAGGAGTCGTAAGAAGGATAAAGAGAAATAAATCTAAACCTAGACAAAGAATACGTTTTGGCTTTGCTTCTCATTTCTGAGACAGACTGGGGTAATTTGAAAGAATGTCAGGTACAAGGGATGCAAAAATGAGGAAGATGGTTTCTGTGAAACAGTGTCGACTGTCTACCCATACAGCTATTTTGTACTCCTTCTCTACTCCTCAGACTCCTTTACATTCCTGTACTTCCGTCATAACATTAAATGTTGCCGTTCCTAGGATTTGGTCGCAGGCTCTTTTTTTCTTTTTTTTTAAGATCTTATTTATTTATCTGACAGACAGATCTCAAGTAGGCAGAGAGGCAGGAAGGGGGTGGGGGGCAGGGAGCCTGATGCAGGTTCGATCCCAGGACCCTGAGATCATGACCTGAGCCAAAGGCAGAGGCTTAACCCACTGAGCCACCGAGGGACCCCTCACTTTGCACATTCTTAGGTGATTTCATTAACTCTCCTGGCTTTAGCTATGAACTATAGACACTGACACATGAATTTCTTTCTTTCCTTTTTTTTTTAAGATTTTATATTTATTTGAGAGAGAGCGTGAATGAGAGAGCGTGCACACACATGAAGAGGGTCAGAGGGCAGAGAGAGAAGCAGACTCCACTACTGAGCAGGGAGCCCAACAGGACACATGACATGAGGCTCTATCCCAGGACCCCGGGATCATGACAGGAGCCCAAGGCAGACACTTAGCCAAGCCATCCAAGAGCCCCTGACTCATGAATTTCCACTTCTAGCCCCAAATCTCATCTGAGCTCTAAATCTACCACAGGTACCACATACATGACCTAAAGCAAAATCTGTTCTACTCAACCCCATTCTACTCCCCTCCCTGCCCCCTCCCCCATTGTCTTTACCTAAGTTAATGGCACAGTCTCATATACGTGTTTCTTCGGCTGGCCCTACATCCATCCCGCTTTCCTCCCTCTGGAAATATCCAGTCCGTCCCTTCAAATTTACTTCAAATGTCACATTCCCTGCAAGCCCCTTTAACTTGTCTTTCATTTCCCTGTTAAGAGCAGGTGCTAAGAGAGAGAGAGAGAAAGAGAGAGAGAGAGAGAGAGAGAAGGTGCTGTCTTCTTTGGTTTCCCAGATCAGCGTTCTGGACCTCATCCATATGTGTATTTTTTTGTTTTTTTCAAGGTCTCCCTTCTCCAGTAGACTCTGGTTCTGGTACTAGCCGGAGCTGGTACTAGGGACGTTTGGTGTCCTACACCTTGCCTTTCCGTCCTTCCTATGCTTTTTTTTTTTTTTTAAGATTTTGTTTATTTATTTGACAGATATCACAAGTAGGCAGAGAGGCGGGCGAGAGAGGGGGTGAAGCAGGCTCCCCGCTGAGCAGAGAGCTGAATATAGGGCTGGATCCCAGGACCCTGAGATCATGACCTGAGCGGGAGGCAGAGGCTTAACCCACTGAGCCACCCAGGCGCCCCCTACCCCTTCCTATCCTTAAGAATAAGCCCACTTGGCATATAGTCGAATGAATGGGCAGATGGGTTAATGAATGGGCGTGGTCTTATCCAAGCAGCTCTGAGGGGATCAAGAGTGCGGCTTTGGTGTGGTAGTGTCATCTGGTGACAACATTCGCTTCTGTTAAATCGGCTCTGACGGGTAGTCGGGTAATGGAAGCAGAATTATTGCACAGAGCACAGCAGCTGGCTTCGTGCGGTCTGTTTTCCAACAGCAGGGTGTCGCCAATCATCGTCACAAAGGCATCTCAACAGCCCTGCTCCAAATGACCTGATGGGAAAGTGTCTGGGCTGTGGGTTGGAATATTAAGTGACATTGTGTTTCTGCAGCGAGCTGAGCTGCTTGAGTCACAGCCGCGGCGAAAACATTTTAACAAAATTAAAATTTCGGTGGAGGAGGGAAAGCGGAGAATAAACAAGGTTGGACCAAAGCGGAGATGGGAGCAATGTTTGGCCCACAGCCTCCATTCCGCAGTGGCAGGAGAACAGAGATTAAGATGGAGAGATCCCCACATGGGATTGAAAATGTCTCAAATTTGCTCCCCACTGAGCTGGGGGAAAAAAATAAATAAATAAGAAGCTTCTAGAAAATACATACAGTAAATTGAAAGGGGCCGTGGGGCAAATGCATAAAAGCTCTCTCCCATGAGAGCAAATTGAAATAGATCAAGTACCTCTTGTCACTTCCTATTTCCAAACGAATGAATTACTTTTTAAAAAGCCCTGTGCAGTGCTGGGTTTGGCACGAGGAAGGAAATTCCTGATGTGTATCTCACGCAGATGGAAAATGATCTGGGTGATAAGGCACTGCAGCTTCTTCAGGGAATCGACATAAATAATTCTTGTAAATACAGGAAAACTAGAACTTGAAAACCCTCTCTGGAAGGTTAGAGCTCTGAGGAGCACACCGTATTTTACTTTCACTCAAAGGAGTATTTCCAGTATCACCTTGAGCAAGGGGTGAGGGGAAGGGACCTAAAAACTCTAAAATGGAAGATAGCTTTCTTGGGTTGGCGCCATTAAGAAAGGAAGGATTAACTTGTCTCACTGCCTTCCAGATCTTGTGGGTACAGAGGGGTAAGAGGAGATCTCTGCCTCTCACAGACAAATGTAGAAGGACCAGATAGAGCTCAGCATCAGGGTGTCAAAGAGCCCAAAGGCAAGAAGAACAGCTGGACCCCAGGAGGGATTAGAGGCAGGCCCTGAAGGTCAAGAATCTGCTTTTCTCTCCATTTCTTTTCCTGCGTCCATGGCAGAGGAGGAGGACCCGTGCAGACACAGAATCGTGGAAGGTCTGCTCTGTTTAGGTATGAGGGGACTGGGGTCTGGGCATCATGGAGGAGTTGAGGAAGGAATGACAAAGCTGGGGCCCCTGGCTGGTCCAGTTGGTAGAACACATGACTTTGACCTCAGGGTCATGACAAGGTTGTGAGTTTGAGCTCCATGTTGGGTGTAGTGATTACTTAAAAAAAAACCCAAAAATTTAAAAAAAAAAGGGATGACAAGAGGTGAGAGAGATAAAGAGGGGTTAGCAGATGGGTCTTAATTCTGCAGGCTGTGGAGGGATGAGCTCATAAGCAAAGAGGGTGATATTTTTAAGGAAATTCTCTCTGGCAGCAACATGGAGGCCAACCCAAATCCACGACTCCTGGCCTTTTCCCACAACATCCACGTTCGTGGCTTCGCATTTCCCATGTGTAACTAATACAGGGGTCTCCATCCTCAAGAAAGCAGAATGAAATGCAAGTAAGAGCATGACTTGAATCCATTCCAAGTTATTTTAAACTAAATTTATCACAAACTTTGGTATTTCAGTTATTACTAAATTATATGCAACGCACCTCAGAATTGATCACGAAAGAGTCATGATGCCATGCTTGAGAACTACTAGAGTGAAGATGGTCATCTGTGCTCCATAGACACCTGGGAGTTCATAGGAGATATCTTGGGGACCAGGGAGAAGGTAAGAGGACAGAACTCTGACACCCCCCAAAACCCACATTTCAACCAGAGAAACCATGTTGTTATCTTATTGTTGTAAGCCTTTCACCAAAGTTTTGTTTCAATAAGATACTTACTCCACTACTGGGTCGCAGGGTGTCTCAGTGAGTTAAGCATCTGCCTTTAGCTCAGGTCATGATCCCAGCGTCCTGGGATCAAGTCCCGTATCTAGCTCCCTGCTCAGTGGGGAGCCTGCTTCTCAGAACTTCTCCCTCTGCCTACCACTCCCCCTGCTGTGCTCATATTTTTTCTCTCTCTCTCTCTGACAAATAAATACATAAAATCTTAAAAAAATATATGTTCCACTACTTGAAAAGGATGACTTGCCATGGATAGAAGATGGGAGAGATTGGAGGCAGATAAATCAAATAGGAGATAATTGTAATAGTCTGGGTGAGATATAATAAAATTAGTTCAGCTAAATTTAGTCGAATGGATAAACTAAAGCTCATAACTCAACATGAATCACAATGCTCAAGATATAAGGAATTTCCGGGACACCTGGGTGGCTCAGTGGGTTAAGCCTCTGCCTTCGGCTCAGGTCATGATCTCGGGGTCCTGGGATCGAGCCCCACATCGGGCTCTGGGCTCAGCAGGGAGCCTGCTTCCCCCCCTCTCTCTGGTTGCCTTTCTATCTACTTGTGATCTCTCTCTATATATCAAATAAATAAAATCTTTAAAAAAAAGATATAAGGAATTTCCGTAATATATATAATGGAAACCCGTACTGCTAATTTATTTTGGCATGTGTAAGGGTACAAAGAAATAGATAAAATAAAAAATAACAGTGCTTCTTGGACTTTAATGTATACAGACATCACTTGGGGATCTTGTTAAGATGTAGGGTCTGATTTATAAGGTCTGAGGCAGGGCCTGAGGTCCTACATTTCAAACAAGTTCCCAGGAAACGTGTGCTCCAAGGACTACACTTTGGGTAGGAGAGTATCCCAGAATCTTACAAAGAATTTTAAGCTTTCAAAATATATCTCTAACTCAGGAAGGAGCAGGGGCTTTGAAGTCAGAGAACCTTAGATTTAAGTCCAGGACCTTAGATTTAAGTCCAAGATTTACCACTCACACATCAGGGCTCATGTCTCAGTCTGTCTCCTCATCTCATGACAGTACCGGACTAACTGGGGAGCTGTTGTGGGGATTAAGAAATAGTACAATGTTGGGGCTCTTGGGTGGCTCAGTTGGTTAAAAGTCTGCCTCTGGCTCAGGTCATGATCCTGGGGTCCTGGGATAGAGTGCTGTATCCGGCTCCCTGCTCAGTGGGGAGTCTGCTTCTCCCTCTCCCTCTGTCCCTCCTCGTGTTCTCTCTCTTTCTCTCCCTCTCTCTCAAATAAATAAATAAATCTTAAAAAAAGAAAGAAACAGTACAGTGTAAAGAATTAGCGCAATGCCTAGCTCATAGCAAAAACTTAGTAAATATCAGCTTATTGTTATTTTCTAACAGCCAATCTTATAAGAGGGATCCACAGATCGCCTTTATCAGAACCACTGCAGTGCTGGCTTAGAAAGCAGACACCTGGAGCCTGAACTGACTCTGTTCATCCAGAAGGTCTGAGGGAGGATGGGCTTTCTTAACCAACCCCTCTGTATCCTACAGGGGATACAGTGGGACCACTGCTGGGAGCCACGTGCACACGAGGCAAGCATGGTCAGACCATCTGTGAAGAAGATCTGTTTAGCATGCAGGGTCCCAAATCTTGGCTCACGCCATGACCTGGCTTCCTGCAGCAGGTGGAAGGAGGAAGGCGGTGTGGTCCTTGGGCTCTAGAGACATTAACATTTTTAGAATTGAAGAAGACATCCATGTCCTGCTTTACCGTGTTCTTTACCCCGTAAGAAGCTCCTATCCCCAGACCAAAAAAAAAAAAAAAGACATCCTGAGCCTCCTTCCTGCCCCCCAACTCTCATGCAGGTTTCTTGCCAGGATAAGAGGAACTGCATCTTGTCAGATCAATTCTGGGCAAAGCAACCCTGGACTGAATATCAAAGTTGCTCCAAGTTATTTATTTCTGAGGTTTTCCTGCTTTGCTTCCCACCACCCTTTCCTTCCCCCAACCCCCCACCTCCTACTTTGTAGGCCTACATTCTCTTCTAACCCTCTGGTGCCCTGTGCCACCTAGCCCTTCCAAATCCCTGCTGCAGGGTCTTTCCCTCATCTGTAAACGCATTCTTCCTTCCTATCTAGCAAACCAGTTCGGCGGAAGTATAGGGATAAGCCGGGGGGAAGGTGGGCATCTTCTAGAAGAAAATGGTGGGCTGAACCAAATTCCCATCTGGAAGGGGGACCAAAGCCAGCACGACCTACAGACAAAGCCAGGACTTTATTTAGGAAGCAAGGTTGAATCTGGTCTAATACATGATTACATGACCATCAGGGTCCCCGGAATTCCAGAAAATAACTTTAGCCCTAGAAAAAGACAGATGTGACTAGTTGGCTGCCATAGACAAATCCCAAAAATGGTCCACAGGAATATCCATTTTTTTAAAGGTTTTATTTAATTTATTTATTGGACAGAGATCACAAGTAGGCAGAGAGGCAGGCAGAGAGAGAGGAGGAAGCAGGCTCCCTGCCAAGCAGAGAACCCGATGCGGGGCTCGATCCCAGGACCCTGGGATCATGACCTGAGCCGAAGGCAGAGGCTTTAACCCACTGAGCCACCCAGGCGCCCCAGGAATATCCATTTTTGATCAAATGAACTTTTCAGTGAACCTGTGAGGGCCAATTACTCATTTTCTAAAATCTTTGGCACCTGTATCTAGGAGGCAGCCGGTCAACAAATTACCTGCTGGGTGTCTATCACTGGCAGCTTACTTTAGTTTCTGGGGCTGGTACCTCATAGATTGCATTTCTTTGTTTATTTTCTAAACACATGAGTTAATTTTCGGTGACAATAGACTCATACGCTGTAATACATACTATGAAGAAGAGAAAACAGAATAATGTGGCATGTGGGAGGGGGGGTTAGGGGAGCCTTCTCCCTGGACGTACCATTCTGGTTGAGATCTACATGAGGGGAACATGGTAGTCAGGGAAGCATCCAGGGGAACAGCAGTCCAAGAAGGACAGTAGCACAAAGACCTTGGGATAAGAAAATCTTGGCACGTTTTCAGGGACAGAATGAAGGCACCAATACATGTTCACATTATACACATGGACGTCAGTGGGGTGCATCAGTAGCCCAGTCAGTTGAGCGTCCAGCTCTTGGTTTAGGCTCAGGTCATGATCTCAGGGTTGTGAGATCGAGCCCTAGGTTGGGCTCCACATTCCACCTGGAGTCTGCTTGTCCTTCTTGCTCCCCTTCCTCTACCCACCCCCCCCGATTGCAATCACATGTGTTCTCTCTCCCACTCTCTACAATAAATTAATAAGCAAAATCTTTTTTTTAAAAAGTAAAGTCATCTTTAAATAAATAAAATAAATCAATGAACATTGAACGTTTAACAGACACGACTGGGAGACTTAGCAGAATTTGAACTACGGCATTAGCATGTTATCAATTCCTTTTTTTTCCCAAAGATTTATTTTTTTTAGTTTAGAGAGAAAGAGCTTGTGAGCCAGGGGAAGGGCAGAGGAAGAGGGAGAGAACCAGAGGGAGAGAAGCAGGGAGCCTGACATGGGGCTGGATCCCACAAACCTGAGATAGATCTGAGCTGAAATCCAGAGTCAGACACCCAACCGACTGAGCCACACAGGTGCCCTTCAATTACGTTTCTTCCTTCCTTCCTTTCTTTCTTTTTTTAAGATTTGTTTATTTTACAGAGAGAGAGAACACATGCACAGTGGGGGCGGGGTGCAGAGGGAGAGAGAGAATCTCAAGCAGACTCCCTGCTGAGTGTGGAGCCCAATGCAGGGCTCCATCTCACAACCCTGAGATTGTGACCTGAGCTGAAATCAAGAGTTGGATGCTTAACCCACAGGGCCACGGGGGCATCTCCCAATTACTTTTTAAAAAAAATCCAATAAGTATTAAATATCTTCCTCTGCCCCATCCCCTGCCTCCAGCTGGCAGGCTTTCTACTAGATGCAGAAGATAAAAGATGCATCTGAAAGTGTCTGCCCCAGGTAGCTCAGAACTGGTGGTGGAGACAGATAGGCAAGTACCCAGTTAAAGCCACCTTCTGAGAGAGTTACAGCCCTGGAGCAGGGGCTGGGGAGGCTTAGAGGAAGAAGGTCTCATTCCTCCAGAAGTATGGAAGGCTTTTACCTAAGAGGCGACCTTTGAGTTGAGCCCTTCAAGATGACTAGGATTTAACAAGACGAATAGTTCCCAGCAATACTGCGGACTAGATATTCTGAAAAATCCTCCAGTTACAAAACACTGAACTGCAGAATTAAATACAGTAAATATCCTTTGGAAGCCAGGAATGTATAATGGGGAACTAGTGCCAAAGCCCCATGTTGTCATGAGGGCATTTGTCAGTACCAGGAACCCAGAGTCCTGGGGGAGGGTGGTATGGGGGCATGTGGGGGGCAGGACATGAAAGGCAGAGACTCAGGTACCGGTAGATAGCTGGGGCACTGGAAATGAGGCACCCCAGAAAAAATCAGGAATCCTAAAGACCCACCCCCTTTTCAGAAAGGCAGGAGAGAAAGCTATCTGCCCCTCAGCAAGGGCAGAGCCTGTCAAGATTAGCTTGTCCGTTTCAGTCTAGGTGCTGGGGACAGAAAGAAAAGATAGGACTCTTGAGGAATGAATTACCACAGCTGACCCTTCTCTCACTCAAGTTGGGGTCTGATTACACTACCGTCTCCACTTCCACCATAGAATCCTGCAAGGCTCAAGAATGGGTACCCCGTGTACTTCAGGAAGATGGTGTTAAGGATGGGCTAAAATGAGGATTATTTAAGTCCGAAAGTCTATACATTTCTCAGTATGTAAATTACATTTCAATAAAGATTTTTTTCCCCCAAAGGGAAGAGGAGGAGTGAGAGGAAGAGAAGGAGGAGGAAGAGTTAAATGTCCAGATCTACTCCCTAGTTTATGTCTCTAGATATCCTCCCCTAGACTACAGTCTGGAGAGGGTGAAAGTTTCTCTGTACTAGGGAACGTCAGATATAGTTAAGGGTACACATGCAATAAGCAAAAATAATGGATGAATAACATGAGATATTGTGACTGGTTACTCTAGTCTTCTTCCCCCTCCTTGGTTCCCAGAAGTTGGCAGCTAGTGTAAAAAAAGGACACCAGGGCCTCCCCAATAAAACGGCTAATCCCAGATCACCATAAAGGGTTTTCAGAGCTTCCAGTCAGCAGTTCAGTCCCCCTCTCTTAAGAATGAACACACAGGGGCACCTGGGTGGCTCAGTGGGTTAAAGCCTCTGCCTTCAGCTCAGGTCATGATCCCAGGGTCCTGGGATCAAGCCCTGCATCAGGCTCTCTGCTCAGCAGGGAGCCTGCTTCCTCCTCTCTCTCTGCCTGCCTCTCTGCCTACTTGTGACCTTTCTGTCAAATAAATAAATAAAACCTTAAAAAAAAAAAGAATGAACACACAATCAGGAGTGCCTGGGTGACTCAGTCAGTTGAGTGTCCGTCTCCTGATCTCAGCTCAGGTTTTGATCTCAGGGCATTGGATTCAAGCCGCACATTGGGCTCCATACTTGGTGTAGAGCCTACTTAAAAAAAATTATGAGCACGCAACCAAAGATTATTAGACATCTATGGAAAACTTCCCCTGTAGAAGATAAAGACCCATACAACCCCAAAAGCAAACAAGCAAGCAACCTACAAAAATAGAGAACAAGCACGGGAAATAAAACTTTTTAAAGTTAAAAAAGACGCTTTCAGACATAGGTACTGCAATCACAAAATAAGAACAGGATGCCACAAAAAGGAACATATAGAAAACAACAAAAATAAGAGGTCTTACACATTTTAAATATGAAAGCAGAAATGAAATACTCAGTCATGGAGTTGGAACATAAAGTTAACATTTTCTACAGAAGAAAGCAAAATGACAGAGGCAGAACATAGGAAAGATTACAGAAATTAAAGGGTATCTTAACTAGTTTAGGAACTATAAAGAAAGTACCGTAGACAGGCTGGTTTTTAAATAACAGAAATGTGTCTCTCATAGTTCCGGAGGCTGAAGTCAGAGATGGTGGTACCAGCATGGCCAGTTTTGAAGAGCTTGCTTCAGGGTTGCAGACTTAGAATTATATCCTCACGTGGCACAAAGAGAGCAAGCTAGCTTTCTGGCCTCTTCTTATAAGGGCACTAATCTCATTCATGAAGGCCCCACCCTCATGACCAAATTATCTTCCAAGGGCCCCAGCTTCCTAACACCATTGCATTAGATTAAATTGGGTTTTAGCCTGTGAATTTTGGGGGGGACAAAAATATTCAGTCCATAACAGAGGGTCAGTCCCCAAGGTACAATATGTTAATACTCATTCCTGGAAGGACAAAGAAAACTGAGCAAAGTAAATCTTCAGTGGAGGTTTTCAAGGTCATTCTTAGAATCTAAGGATAGGATGTGCAGACTGGAAGGACACACTGATGAAGCCCAGCACAATGGATAAAACAGGTCCACATTGAAGTACATCATTATGACATTTCACAGAACTAGCATCAAAGTTTATTTGCTTTTGGAGAAATAGAAAGTAAAAACAACAACAACCCTGGTTTTATATAAAAGATCAGGCATCGAATGGCTTAGGACTTAACAGTAATGCTAAAAGCAAGACCTGAACAAAGCACTTCAGTTTCCATTGAAGGCAGGATAGGAAATTTAGCAATCCCCCTGCTGAAAACAATGGAAAACACTGGATAAGATATATTTTTGGAGACAAAAATACCTCAAAAGCATTAAGGACCTAGACAGTTGGGAACTTTCAGGACTAGAGCTTATAATAAGAGGCAGGCAGAACATCAGAACAATAATGCCAAAGCAGAGCTAGACTTGCCCTCCTTCCCCTGCAGCATAGGGAACTGTGGGGGAGGACTGCCTTGGTGCTGTCTTGGGGAGCAATGGGGAAAGAAAGGGAAAGAAGCTGACCTGGGGAGATCATGCCCAAGGATGGTCCTCACATGAAACTGTATTCAGAGCATACATAACCTGAGTGGGCCAGAAATTCTCAAAGCTGGATGTACTTCTTCCTGATAGGGCACTTAGCACCTGGAAGAAACAAATGGAAATTTCTGCAGGAAGACACATCCAGCCTAGACCTTGGAGAACGACCACAATCATTTTTCTAAGGTAATATCTAGGAGTTAGCAGAAGCACACCAGAAAATAAAACCTGAATCTGAATGACAACAGATACTGGAATGATTAGTCATGAACTTTAAACAAATAGGCCTACCAAGTTTAAAGACCTAAAGAGTTTCACTTAAAACTATCTTTAGGAAACAAGGAGTTGTGAGAATGGCAGAGCAGTTTTGAAAAAGAACTAAAGATCATTCCAGAAATGAAAAACACATGAAATTTAGAAAAAGACAGTACAGAAATGCCTTCACAGTTCAGAAGGAAAATGATTGCTGATCTAAAATTCTATACCCTGGTTAACTATTAATACATTACCAGATTAGGATAAAGAGACTTTTTTTTTTTAAGATTTTATTTATTTATTTGACAGAAAGAGATCACAAGTAGGCAGAGAGGCAGGCAGAGAGAGAGGAGGAAGCAGGCTCCCTGCTGAGCAGAGAGCCTGATGGGAGACTCAATCCCAGGACACTGGGATCATGACCTGAGCTAAAGGCAGAGGCTTTAACCCACTGAGCCACTCAGGCGCCCCAGATAAAGAGACTTTTGATAGGCAATCTTTCAAAAACCTGACCTCTCATGTACCCCTTCTGATGAAGTTACTGTAAGATGTGGTCCATTAAATTCAAACAGAAAACCAAGAAGACATGGAAAACAGAAGATCCAACATAGGAAAGGGGCAAAAGGAATTTCAAGGAGGAAACTGAAAAGAGGTACCTGAGTGACAGCTGTGCACAAATATGGGGGAAAGTGGTCCACAGGGGAGCAAGAGGATTCAAGGACACATTGAGAAGAGCTGTCATCCCCAAGATTCTTGCCATCACTCTAGTCTCTCCTCACCACTTTTTTGTACCTGAGGACAGAATGCCTGCTCATATTCTTATATGTACTCGACTTTCTTTTTATTTTTTTAAATTTTATTTATTAATTTGACAGAGAGAGAGATCACAAGTAGGCAGAGCAGCAGGCAGAAGGGGAGGGGAGCAGGCTCCCCGCTGAGCAGAGAGCCAGATGTGGGGCTTGAACCCAGGACCCTGGGATTGTGACCTAAGCTGAAGGCAGAGGCTTAACTGACTGAGCCACCCAGGTGCCCCTGTACTCGACTTTTCTTAAGTGTTGTCACAAAAATTCCTCTTTTCCCTTCCAGGTCCTATTATTTGGATCATCTAAGAAGCTCATTTATTCTAGGATATTTTGACATACTCCTAAGAGCTGAAGTTAGGTCATATGATTTTAAAGATTTTATTTATTTATTTTTTTTAGAAAGAGAGAGAGAGAGAGAGCAAGCACAGGTAGGGGGAGGGGCAGAAGGAGAGGAAGAAGCAGGCTCCCCACTGAGCAGGGAGCCGGATCCCAGGACCCTGGGATCATGATCTGAGCCAAAGGCAGACCCTTAACTGACTGAGCCACCCAGGTGCCCAGGTCATATGATTTTAGAAGCAGGAAATACAGAACTTTCAACTCCCTTTGATACTATTTTTGATGACAATCTGTATGTTCCTCCCAGCAGCCCTGCCAGATGCTCCAGCTGTGATCAGCCAGCCATCTGTTTTCCAGAACTCATTCTTGTCCTACAAGTACCCAGAACTCAATCAGTTGTCCAACATCAAACTTAGTAAAACACCTACACACTTACACAGAAGTAACCAACCCCCACATTAGGATGTACAATGATTAAAACACCACTTTCGGGGTACTTAGAAAGGCTGTCACAAGCAGTTGACCTGTAAGATCCAGCAACACCAGAGCCGGCGGGTGCCCCTTTCAAACCATCCCCTCGTCATTCTGCCATCTCCTTAACAGTTGTGGAAGTGATTTGAGACTTTACCTATGTATCGCTTTGTTTATAATGTCAGATTTGTGGACATAAATAAAATTTTTTTCTCACAAACTTCAACTGGAAAATGTATTAAGAGGCTTCACTGCGTGAAGTTGGGAGATTAAAGCCAAGGGGTCTTCTAACAAGGAGATATCAGAAACGTTCGGCTAGTTGCCCTGTAGCCTGGAAATCTTTCTTTCAGGGACGTCACCCCTGAGCTGAATGCCAAGTGAGCCCGCTGTCAGCTCTGGTCCTGGGACTTTCCACCATACAAACCAAAGGAGAGGAGATAGATGCCGATAAAAAAATTCAGGATATTCATCAGTGGTTGAAAAAACATATCCCATAGGGATGGTTTCCCCCTCTTGTCTGATTGGTCACTTAGAATTTGATGATTCAAGTAGTTCCAGGAAAGAAGACTCATGACGTCAGTCTGTGCTAACACTTGTCTCAATCATTCCATTCTCTCCTGGTAACTGACTGTGCTTAGCAGTGTAACAAAGCCAGGTGGCGTCAATTACAGGGTGAATTTCACTAGATGCTTCTTTAGAGCCCACACCATTAGAAGACATTCTGCCAAGAAATTTTACTGCAGTCTTAAATGAATTAATATGACCCTGACACACGCAATTTACTCACCATTATTATGTTTCAGGTTGGGAGTGTGCCAAGAAAACAGTCCGAGGTGTATCTGTTTGTTATCTATACTTTTCGAGGGCTAAAGTGATTATACAACTTAATTGAGTCATTATTTGCTAAATGATACCCAGCTATTTTAAAGGACTGAAATGATTGGCCTAGTATTTCAGAGTTTTTAATTTGAAACGAAGCAAAATGTCTCTTATTGATGTTTTCCTGAAAGTCATCTATTAAAATTATGAAACATTCACTTTGCTATTTAATAAAAACCCACGATAATGGTTTTTGTAAGAAGGAAGGCTTCTTAAAGCAAGATCAACAACTGTAGGGTCATGATACTGATCAACAATTCTGAGGTCGTTGAGGGAGGGTTCCCCACCACCAAGTAATTCTCCAACTCCAGCTGGGTGTTCCACAATTTCACTCAATTCTGATGCTATCTACCTGCCAAGAGCATCAAATTCCCCAGATTAAGCGCTCAGTCCTATGAGACTGCCCTCTCACTCCCCGCTCAGGGACCAATCTTAAGTCCCAGTTGTCACTTGGTTTCTCACCCCCTGTGTATGGATTGGAGGTTCCAATGACCTCCTGTTCCGGTTTGATTACTTTGCTAGACCAGCTCACAGAGCTAAAAAAACCATTTTACTTACTAACTAGATAACCGGCATACTAGGAATGGGTATAACCCAGAAGCAGTCAGATGGAAGAGGTGCGTGGGGAGAGGTGTGGGGAAAGGCTGCAGAGTTTCCAAGCCCTCTCCACTCTCCCAGGATTCCGACCCAAAAGGCCTCCTAACCCCCTCCCCTCGTGTTCTCATGGAGGCTTCATTACATAGGCACCATTGATTAAATCATTGGCTGCCAGTGATGTAATTCAACCTGAGGCCCCTCTTCCCTCCTCAAAGGTAGGGGGTGGGACTCAAAGTCCCAAACCTCTAATCACACAGTTGGTTCTCCTGGCAACCAGCCCTCGAACTTAGGTGACCAGGAGCCATCCAAAAGTCATCTCTTTAACATAACAAAAGATAACTATCACTCAGTCACTTGGAAATTCCAACAGTATCAAGAGCGCTTTGCCAGGAATAGGAAAGACCCAATATATATTTCTTATAATATCACATAAGATATATAACTTAAATGATTACATCCTTGGCTAGAGTCTGAGTTGAAGGAAGACATACTATTGATAAAGAAAAGATATTGGGTTAAAGCCTCTGCCTTCAGCTCAGGTCATGATCCCAGGTCCTGGGATCAAGCCCCACATCGGGCTCTCTGCTCAGTGGGGAGCCTGCTTCCTCCTCTCTCTCTGCCTGCCTCTCTGCCTACTGTGATCTCTCTGTGTCAAATAAATGGATAAAATCTTAAAAAAAAAAAAGAAAAGATATTTCAGAATGTAGTTGCAGTTTCTCTAAAGGCAGTATGTAAGTTAGGAGAGGCTAGCTGCTTTAACGAACAGTCCCCAGATCTCAACATTTTGATTAGTTGAAATTTACCACTCACTCCTATAAAGTCCCAGGGGAGATATTCCTAAGCACGAAAGGAATTGCTCAAGAATGGATGCTCCTTCCATCCTACAGCTTCGCCATCTTCCTCAGAAGGCCACCAAGTTGGGAGAGAGGGAGAGAGTTCAAGGGGGAACAGCCTTGGGCACATAATTCCTTGCCTGTTAAGTGACATGTCACTTCGCTCATCTATCTCAAATAAGTGTAATGCCTGCTCTGCGACATAGCTACTAGTAAAAAACTAGATAAGAAGCCAGGCCACCCCACCTATGAAGTCCTCCTTTTGGAAAGCGCTGGGTAACCTAGATGACTGACCAGTTGAGTGACGTTGCTCTTCCCTTCCTGTACCCTTCCTAATCTTGGGTTTTAAGTTCACCAGTGAAGAGTCTGGCTCTGTGGGCAGAGCAGGTGACCCTTGCTCTCAGGGTTCTAGGCTTGAGCCCCAGCTTGGGTGTAGATACTACTTAAAAATAAAATATTTAAAAATAAATAAATTTGCCAGTGAGAAGTGAGCCTTAACCACCTCACCCTCAGGCCCCAGTAAAAGCTGAGCCTCAGGTCCATGCTTTCTTGTCATCTCTCTACCCTCAACCTTGCTGGGTAGCCTCTAGAATTGGTGAGTGATAAGTCTTGTTCTTCAAAGTTCTCCAACAGTTTTTCACTTAGGTGCATCTTCTGATCATGATAACGGCGAGACCCTGTCCAACCACAGCAATGGCTGCAACCAGGGGAATGTCTATGGGGTCTGTCAGCTGTACAGGCCCAGGTGAGGGCCTTGGGCATTCCTAGTGGAGAGCATCACCGTCAATAGGCTGAGACCAACAGAACACCCACCTCTGTGAGTGTTAATCTCATGCAAAGACTCTCATAGAAACTTCCAGAATAATGTCTGACACACGCCTGGGCACTGGGGCCCAATGAAGCTGACACATATAATTAACCATCACAATGAGGGAAGAATAAGATATTTTCAAAAATTCAAGATCTCCAAAAGCTAACCTTCTATGGACCCTCTCCTGTGAGCATCTGAGAAAGCTTTAGCAGAAGAAGGGAGTAGACAAAGAAAGAGAAGCCATGGACCTAGAAGTCTCCTACACAGGCCAATCTAAGGACAACAGCTCTGCAGCACGTGGAGGAAAGCGCCTGGGCCTGTGGGAGCAACAGGACGGCACTCTTTGGGGAAAGCAAAGGAAGATGTTTCCTTGGGTTGTTTCTCTGGGCATCTCTGAGGGTGGTTATCAAGGGCACTGACGTTGGAACCATACTTTCTGGGGTTCAATCCCGGTTTACTCCTTAGTACCTGGGTGATATGCATCTCCCAGGGCTTCCGTTTTTTCTCACATAAAATGGGGAAGATTAGAGTATGTTTTGCTTAGAGGAACGGTGGATGGTCAAGGTGAGCGACACTATGTTGCTCAAAACTCCCAATATCTCTGGCTTAAAACCAGAAAGATATTTTTCTTTCTTATGTTGTATGTCCCCACTTAAGTGTGCAAACTGTGGGAGGCTCCATCACCAGGAATGACAGTGTTTTCTGTGGAGGGAGGAAGAAAACGTGGGGAGTTATATACCGGTTCTTATAGGCGGGTATGTTCCATGGACTGAGGCAAGGGAATGGTAATTCTACCTCATGCCCACGTGGAGAACCGAAATGTCAATGGACATCCTCACACCTACCACAGAGCCTGGCGCCTCCCCATGACAGGGAAGGAATCCATGGCTCTAGGTGAGGAGTGAGGCCACTTGAAGGGAAGAACAAGGAGGGAATAAAATGCCCAGAGAAGGGAAGGGAGCCATGAGCCCGAGGACTGTGGTTTGAATTTTGAGAGGGGGGAGAGAAATGAGAGAGCTCTTGTAAGGAGTAGAATCTTTGAGAGCATGGGAGAGTTCTCAGGAACTCTTGGGAAGTGGTATGCTACGTAAAAACACATATCAGAGAAGTTTAGCAGATTTGTGTTACATTTCTTGGAGATAGAACACCAGGCTACCATGGCCTCAAGGGAGCCCATGCGTGGGAGTCAGCAAGAGAACTCAAGGGATTTCTCAGACATTTAGGTACTTGAGGTAGGCTTCACTGCACTTGTCCTAGGAGCCTCTCCTCCTTCATCTCTGCTGAGGGAGGACTTGGTGGGAGTTTGCAAAGCTCCAATAACAAAAAAAAATTTTTTTTAATATTTCAGTATTTTGAATCTATCCAATCTTATTTAATTATATCTTGGTATACTTAAAGCTCGTTTAGCAAATTTTTCTTTTTAATATTCAGATTATCTTGCAAATACATTGTTTTGAGAGAAGGGAAATTATGTTCTGGGCTCACTTTTTAAACAAATTTTTGAAATAAAAAACCATTTTATTTTTATTTTGACAGTTTAGACTTGTAGAAAACTTGCGAAGATAGTACGTTGAGTTCCCTCATACCCTCTGCCCAGTTTCCCCTCTTGTTAACATCTTACATTAGTAGGCTATATTTGTCACAATTGACAAAGCTATATATTTTTTTAAAGATTTTATTTATTTAAAAGAGAGAGAATGAGAGAGAGGACATGAGGTGGGTAGGGTCAGAAGGAGAAGCAGACTTCCTGCTCAGCAAGGAGGCCCACATGGGGCTTGATCCCGGGACTCCAGGATCGTGAACTGACCGGAAGGAAGGTGGTCGCTTAACCAACTGAACCACCCAGGTGCCCTTGATAAAGTAATCTTGATATATTATTATTAACTAACATCTATGCTGTAGTCAGATTTCCTTAGTTTTTTTTTTTTGTTTTGTTAATTTTTTAAAATATTTTATTCATTTGACAGAGAGAAATCACAACTAGGCAGAGAGGCAGGCAGAGAGAGAAGAGGAAGCAGGCTCCCTGCGGAGCAGAGAGCCCGACGTGGGGCTTGATCCCAGGACCCTAGGATCATGACCTGAGCTGAAGGCAGAGGCATTAACCCACTGAGCCACCCAGGTGCCCCAAATTTCCTTAGTTTTTGCCTGATGTCTTTCTTCCGCCCCAGCATCCCACCCAAGACACCACAGTACGTTTAGTCATCATTCTCATTTTATTTTGATAAATATGAAAATCTCACACTGACTGACTCAAACTGAAACAAAAGTAAACGAATTCACAGCTAGCGAGGAGACTTGGGCTTTCACAACACTCCAAGAGTAAACAAGATTGCCCCCTGGTGTTCAGAATGGAAAATAGCATCTTGACTTTCCAAGGTAAGGCTGACGCGGAAGGACTCACCTTCCTAAACAAGTTCCTTGTGGAAAAGCTAATAAATACCATAGTTTAAATATCATCAAAAGAGAGGGAAGATGCTATCAATAACTAACAAACAAAGCAAACAACCTCAACAATGAAATGTCCTTGAAGACAGACAGAGCCTCTACCACGGCAGGTGGTAATGTGAAGAGACTGGGAGGTTGGCGTGTGGCTATGGGATGGTCTAAAAGGTAAGGCATTCAATGCGTGTGTATAATATGACCCTTAAAAGCTGCCTCTCCACTTCACTAGTCTTGCGAGCTCTGTATTTAGCAGCACTTTCCCCCACTCCCCCCTGCCCCCTCCTTAATTAAGGGATATTCAACCGTTTGAACATAGTGAAAAGTCAAGAAGCATGCCCAAAGAGGCTGAGACGGAGCTATCCCAAAGACAGAGAAACAGAAAGTAGGCATCCATATAGAAATATGGATTCACAATATTCACATCCATATAGAAATATGGATGCCTACTTTCCGTTTCTCTGTCTTTGGGATATAGATACAGTTAAGAACTGAAAACTTGGGCGCCTGGGTGACTCAGTGGGTTAAAGCATCTGCCTTCGCTCAGGTCATGATCCTGGGGTCCTGGGACCAGGCCCCACATCGGGTTTCTGCTCGGTGGGGAGCCTGCTTTCTCCTCTCTCCTCCTGCCTCTCTGTCTACTTGTGATCTCTGTCAAAAAAACAAATCAAGTCTTAAAAAAAAAAAAAAAAGAACTCAGAACCTGCTGGCTATTCTTATATGTAAAGAACTTCACATACTGCCTGGGCTTCAGTAAACATTAATTATTTTAATTATTAATACTAAAAAACAATATTTGAAAGAACATTAATTGGCCAGTATATAATAAATTGGGCTTCAAGTAATAGAAAACTTGCTTTTTAGGAACATATATATAAGTGTGCAAGACATCTAAATTAGGTTGGGGTGTTTTTTTTAAGATTTTGTTTATTTATTTGACAGAGATCACAAGTAGGCAGAGAGGCAGGCAGAGAGAGCGAGAGAGAGGGAAGCAGGCTTCCTGCTGAGAAGCTGTGCTGAGAATATTATAGCAACACAAGTTTACCTTATGAAGGAAGAAAAAGCTCAAGCAAACAACTTAATCTTATTCCTAGGGGAGCTGGAGAAAGAAGAACAAAGCTAAAAGCCATTAGAAAAAAGGAAATACTAAAGATCAGAGCAAAATAAATGAAATAGAGACTAAAAATATCAATAGAACAGATCAAAGAAACCAGGAACTGGTTCTTTGAAAAGAGCAACAAAATTGATAAACTTCTAGCCAGACTCAACCAAAAAAAAAGAAAAGAAGAAAGAGGTCTGGAAGCATATAACCTTCCCAAAATGAATCAGGAAGAAATAAAATAATTTGAATAGACTGATGACTAGCAATGAAATTGAATCAGTAATAAAAATTCCCAACAAATAAAAGTCTAGGACCAGATGGCTTCACAGGTGAATCCTACCAAAAATGTAAGGAAGAATTAATCCCCATTCTTCTCCAGCTCTTCCCAAAAATACAAAAGGAAGGAAAACCTCCAAATTCATTCTACGAAGCCAGCATTACTCTAACATCAAAACCAGATAAAGACACTACTAAAAAAGAAAACTGCAGGCCAATATTTCTGGTGAATATAGATACAGAAATCCTCAACAACATATTAGCAAACAAAGTCCAATACATTAAAGTAAAATCATTCACCATGATCAAGTGGAATTTATTCCAGGGATACAAGTGTGGTTCAATATTCACAAATCATTGTGGTACATTCCATCAACAAGATAAAGAATAAAAATGATATGATCATCTTCAAAGATACAGAAAAAACATTTGACAAAGTACAATATCCATTCATGATAAAAACTCTCAATAAAACATGTTTACAGGAAACATAGCTCAACATAATAAAGGCCATATATGAAAAATCCACAGCTATCATCATACTCAATGGTGAAAAAATTGAGAATATTTTCTCTAATATTTGAAACAAGACAAGAATGTCCAATCTCACCACTTTCATTCAACGTAGTACTGGAAGTCCTAGCCACAGTAATCAGACAAAAAAAAGAAATAAAAATCATCCATAGGTGCGCCTGGGTGGCTCAGTCAGTTAAGCATCCAACTCTTGATTTTGGCTCATTTCATGCACTCAGGGTCCTGGGATTGAGCCCAGTGTCAGGCTTTGCACTCAGTGGGGAGTCTGCTTGAGGATTCTCTCCCTCTCCCTTTGTCCCCCACCCCTCTCACACAGACACACACTCTCTCTAAAATAAATAAATAAATCTTTTTTTTTTATGATTATATGTACATACATATTTTATGTATACATATATACAGAGATATACATTAGTCATGTTTTTAATGAGAATTATATATACTAAAATGTTACATTATAAATGACTTAAAGAGCCATCGTTCTGAAATTTTTCAATATTCTAAGTCAAATAGCTCAGTTCTAAACTTAGGGATGATTTATTTTTATTTCTGGCATCGATTATTTCCTGATGTACAAAGTGAAAATATGCTTGGCAGCACCGAAGGAAAACGAACCCTTAAAATAGTTTGTTGATGGATTGGTTGAAAGAGTTTAGTAACTGTGATAACCAGCCATTGGCCCTGTTGGTCTCCCTCTGTCAGGGGTTCTTAGCCATGATGACTGGGGAGCTGAGTGGAGTGGTTTATAAACCTCCTGAGATTACAGGCAAAATTTTGTATTTGCATTTTTCTGAGGAGAAGGTTCCTTGCATTTCCTCAGATTCTCAAAGGTCTGTGACCCTAAAGAGGTTAAAGAATCACTTTTCTAGATGTTGCTATGTATCCAGATGTTTACTAGCCCCTTGGGCTGTGCAGTCTTAGGGTATTTTTATTTTAAGGTCAGAGGTAGCACAGTCATTGTCAGAGGTGTGTCACATCTCATTGGCCACTTGAACTAGCTTGGCTTCAGAAAACAGAATGACTTTTGCGCAGCTAAAAGAAAATTAAGGAATAATTACTATAATATGAGATACGTAGCTGAGGCGATATCTATAAGGAGGTTAAGTGTCTCTAAGTGTCTAAACCTGATGTAGTCTCAGGCTGCTACTTCTCCGCCATCTTGACTCCTCCCCCCTAAAATAAATAAATAAATCTTTTTAAAAAAAGCACTCACATTGGTAAGGAAGAAGTAAAATTTTCACTATTTGTAGAAGACATGAACTAAATATGGAAACCCTAAAGTCTCCACCAAAAAGCTATTAGAACTGATAAGTGAATTTGATAAAGTCATGGGATACAAAATTAATATACCAAAATCCATTGCATTTCTATGCACTAATAATGAAGTAGCACAACAGGAGAAATTAAGAAAATAATCCCATTTATAAATACACCAAGAATAATAAAATACATAGGAATAAACATAACCAAGGAGGAGAAAGATCTGTACTCCAAAAGCTATAAAACACTGATGAAAGATATTGAAGATGACCAGCAAATGGGAAGATATTGTGTTCATGAGATGGAAGAATTAATATTGTTAAAATGTCCATGCTACCCAAAGCAATGTAAACATTTAATGGAATCCCCATCAAAATACCATTAACATAAAAATACATTATATGTTTATTAAAAAAAAAATTGGAAGGGGAGGCGAACCATAAGAGACTATGGACTCTGAAAAACAACCTGAGGGTTTTGAAGGGTCAGGGGTGGGAGGTTGGGGGAACAGGTGGTGGGTAATGGGGAGGGCACGTTTTGCATGGAGCACTGGGTGTTGTGCAAAAAGAATGAATACTGTTACGCTGAAAAAATAAATAAAATGGAAAAAAAAAAAACAAAAAAAATACCATTAACATTTTTCACAGAGCTGGAACAAATAATCCTAAAATCTGTCAACCAATGAATGGATAAAGAAGATGTGCTATATATAAACTATGGAATATTACTTGGCCATAAACAAGAATAAAAGTTTACCATGTTCAACAATGTGGATGGACCTAAGGGGATGATGTTAAGTGAAATAAGCCAGAGAAAAACAAATGTCATATGATTTCATTCATGCAGAATATAACAAAAGAACAAAGAATGAAAAAAAAAAAAGACAAAAAGAGAGACTTAAATACAGAGAACAAACTGGTGGTTGCCAGAAGGGAGGTGGGTGGGGGGATGGGTGAAATAGATAAAGAGAATTAAGGGTACACTTACCATGATGGGCACTGAAAAATGTAGAGAATTGTTGAATCTTACTGTGCACATGAAACTAATGTAACACTGTATATGAATTATACTTGAATAAATAAAAAAACCCCACTAAATAATAGTGTAATAAATGTCCTTATATTCACATGTACACTAGCAAATGTGTAGATATATCTGTAAGATAAATTCTTAGAAGTGGGATAATTGAATCTAAAGGTACATGTTAAGTGTTAAAAATTACTTTCTAAAGACTCTTACCAACAACGCTTTCATTCAATATTTGAACACCTACAATATGTCAGGTACTGTTCTAGGCACTTACAACATAATGATAAATAAATCAAAGATCTTTGCTTCTATGAAGCTTATTGTGTGTGTGTGTGTGAGAGAGAGAGAGAGAGAGAGGAAGAGAGAGAGAGAGAGGAAGAGAGAGAGAGAAACAGAGAGAGAGAGAGATAGAGATGGGGTTTTGGGGAGGCAAGGGAGAGTCATCAAGAAAGACTCCAAAGTTTGTTTTCAGCCTGTTGCCATCAGCCAAGGAAGATGAAACAGTTTGCAAGCTCAGGAGTTTGGTTTTGCCCATGCATACCCTGAGATGTCCGTGGATATCCAAGTAAAGATGCTGAATCAGCAGCTGCATATGTAAATCTAGAGTTCAGGAGATGGGTCTGAATTCCAGACATCTAATAGATGAATTCTAAGCCATGAATGAGTGAGTATCGACAGAGAAGTAGGCCAAGGACGGGACTCAGGGATGCATCAAACTAATAGCTGCAAGGATAAAATTGAAAAATTTCAATATTGAAAAATTCCTGGTGAAACTGATTAAAACTCATTAAAAAGATAAAAATCACAAAAAACTAATAAAAACTACATATACTTATTATCCAGGATACATCCAGAACTCTTACTCTGTAAGAGCAGGAGACAAGCTATTTGAACAGCTTTCAACAAGAGAATATCCATTTGTCAATAAGATATGAAAATGTACTCAACCATCACAAGTTATCAAAGAAATGCAAATTAAACCCACAAAGTTACCACAACATACTCAAATGACCAAAATAGGAAGGGCTGTTGATACCAAACAATGGCAAGGACGGAGAGCGATGGGAATATTCATGCACAGCAGTAGGAATGCAAACTGGTACAACCACTTCGGAAAATGGTTTAGAAAAGATTTGCAGCTGTTGAACATACACGCATCATTTTACCCATTAATTTCGCTTTTCCATGAAAACCCAGCAGAGATCTATGCACTTATACCAGAAATTCAGAGTAGCATTACTGTGACCTCACTGATTTCACAGTTGTTTTGTTTTCAGGTGCATGAATTTCTACTCTTTATTCTTTCCTTCTGCTTCTTTCCTTTTTCCAGTTTCTTAAGGCAGAAGCTTAGAGCATTGATTTTTGAACACTCCATTTCTTAGTTTCCTACTGCTGCTGTAACAAATTGCCACTAACTTAGTGGCTTAGAGCAACACGAACACATTATCTCACCATTCTGTAGGCCAGAAGTCTGAAATTTTCTCACCAGGCTACAACCAAGGCATTAGCAGGGCTTTATTTCTTCTAGAGCCTTCATGGAGAATCCATGTCCTTGCTCTCCTGGCTCTGGAGAGGGCCTGCATCCCATGGTTCATGGCCACTTTCCTCCAGCAATATTAGGCTGAGTCCTTCTCGTGCTGTCATCTCTCTGTTTCTCCCTCTTTTGCCTCCCTCCTCCAGGATTAAGGACCCTTGCGTTTTCATTGGCTACACCTGGATTACCTATCTCGAAGTCAGATTAGCAAACTGAATTCCTTCTGCAACTTTAAATCTGTTTGTCATGGAACTAAACATACTTTCAGGTTCCAGGGATTAGGATGTGGACATCTTTGGAGGGATTCTGTTCTGCCAACCACATTTTTTTCTAATATAAGCACTTAATGTTATAAATTTCCTTCTAGTCACTTTAGCTGTTCCCCCCAGATTTCAATGTTTTTAACCTCAATCTTCATTCAACTAAAAATATTTTCTAATTTCCAATGAAGGTTTTAAAATTTCCAAATTGTTGTTTTCCAGATATCTATCTTGTTGTAATTGATGTCTGCTTTAACTTTCATTCAGTGAATAAAATTTGTTAAAAGAAAATTTGTTGTTTCATGACCCAGCATAGAATATTTTGGTGAATATTCCATGAGTAATTTAAAAGAATGTGTTTTATACTGTTATTGGATTGAATTTTCTTTAAATGTCAGTTTAGCCAAGTTGATTTATAGTGCTATTCAAGTCTTCTGTACCCTAATTTTGACTACTTGGTCTATCAGTTACAATTGTGGATTTGTCATTCTCCTTTCAGCTCTATCAGTTTTGGCCTCATGAATTCAAAGATCTGTTATTAGGAGCACACATTTTTTTAGGACTGTTAAATCTCCTTGGTGAATTAACCTTTTATCGTTATGTAATTTCCCTTTTTATTCCTAGTAATGTTCCTCATTCATAAGTCTTTGATAATATTGTCATTTTTTAAAAAAGATTATTTACTTATTTAAGAGAGAGAGACAGACAGACAGACAGTGGGGGAGGAGACAGAAAGATAGAAAAGCAGACTCCCTGCTGAGTGTGGAAACAAACTCCATCTCCTGACCTTGACGTCAAGACCTGAGCCCAAAACTGAGTCCAATGCTTAACCAACTCAGCCACCCAGGTGCTCCAATCACTAGTTTTCTTTTGATTGATGTCTGCATTGTATGCCTTTTTTCATCCTTTTACTTTTAACCTATGTCTTCATATTTATATATAGCTATAGTTGTAACAGCATATAATTGGATATCCTCTTTTTTTTAATGTAACCTATCTCTTTTAATTTGGTGTGTTAGGCCATTTTTTACATTTCGTGAAATTATTGGTATGGTTGGATTTAGTATACCACTTCTTTAAAAGACTTTATTTATTTGAGAGAGAAAGAGAGCAAGCAAAAGCAAGGGGAGCAGCTGGCAGAGGGAGAGGGAGAATCAGTCTCCTTGCTGAGCAGGGAGCCCAGTGCAGGGCTCTATCTCAGGATCCCGGGATCATGACCTGAGCCCAAGGCAGCTGCTCAACCAACTGAGTCACCCAGGTGCTCCTAGTCTACCATTTTAATATTTACTTTCTGTTTGTCCTCTATTTTTGTTCTTCTTTTTCACCTTTCCTGACTTTTGTAGTATTTCAACAGATTTAAAACTTAATCTATTCTTTTCAATTACAGTTTCAATATATACACACTAGGAATTATATATATATACATAATCCTTCAATCTCTTTAAAGTTAATATTTTACCATTGCAAGTAAAATAAAGAAGGCTCATAACTATATGTACACACACACACGCATGTATATATATCTCCTTTATTCTTGTCATATTCCTAAATGCACTGAAAACTTCTCTTGACAATTACAGTTTTTGCTTTCAACAGTCATAATATTTTAAAGAACTTAGAAAAATTGTCTCTTTACCCATATACTTAACATTTATGTTATTTTCCCTTCATTCTTATAGTTCTCAATTTCCTTCTAGCATCATTTCCTTTAAACAAGTCTGCAGCTACAAATTCTTATTTTCCTTCACCTGAAAATGTCTTTATTTTGCCTTGATTCTTGAAGAAAATTTTCAGTAGATAGAAAATTGAGTTGGTAATTCCTTTTTCCAGCACTTCAAAAATACTGTTCACTATCTTCTTGCCTCCAGTTTCTGATCAGAAATCTGATCAATTCAATTGTTGTTCCACTATATAATGTGTTTTTATCTTGATGCTTTCAATGTTTAATTGCTCATTTTTAGCGGTTTGGTTAGCTTCTTTCTGGGTACGTGTTTGAGTTTATCCTGTTTTCTTGAGTTAAGCAGGTTTTTTTTTTTTTAAGTTTTATTATTTATTCGAGAGAGATATCACGAGCAAGGGAGAGGGGTAGAAGGAGAAGCAGACTTCCTGCCGAGCAGGGCGCCTAATGCAGGACTCTATTCTAAGACTCTGGGATCATGACCTGAGCAGAGGGCAAATGCTTAACTGACTGAGCCACCCAAGTGTAGATGAGTTAAGCAGTTTATTTTTATTTATTTATTTTTAAAGATTTCATTCATCTACTTGACAGAGAGAGAGAGAGCACAAGCAGGGGGAGTGGCAGGCAGAGGGAGAGGAAGCAGCAGGCTCACCTCTGAGCAGGGAGCCCAATATGCGGCTCAGTCCCAGGACCCTGGGATCATAACCTGAGCCAAAGGCAGACGATTAACCCACTGAGCCACCCAAGTGCCCAAGCAGTTTATTTGTTATTTTATTTTCAAGTAAGCTCTACACCCAACATGGAGCTCGAACTTACAACCCCAAGATCAAGAGTCACGTGCTTCACCAGCTGACTCAGCCAGGCACCCCTGAGTTGAACAGTTTAATTATGATGTGTCTGGGTGTGGTTTTCTTTGAGTTTATTTGGTTATCAATATAGATAGACTCGGGTCATGGAGATTCTTGAATCCATAAACTTATGCCTATCAAATTTAGGAATTTTTTAAAAGATTTTATTTATTTATTTGACAGAGATCACAATTAGGCAGAGACGCAAGCAGAGAGAGAGGAAGGGAAGCAGGCTCACCTCTGAGCAGAGAACCCAATGTGCGACTCAGTCCCAGGACCCTGGGATCATAACCTGAGCCAAAAGCAGATGCTTAAATCCACTGAGCCACCAAGGCGCCCCAAATTTGGGAATTTTAACCATTATTTTTTCAAATAATTTTTCTGTGCTACTTCTTTCTCCTTTCTTTGGGACCAACATTGGTGTACTGAAGCCAGCGTGTCGATTGTGCATGTCTCTTCCCAACTCCATGATCAGTGACATCATGTTGATGCACTGAAAACAGTCATGCTGGGATTACACCTGGACATAGGAAAACATTACAAAAAAGGACTTTTTCTTTTTTTTTTTTTTTGAGAGCCAGTTTACTGCTGGACTCAATGACACAAATATTAGAACAATTTTGGTACTAGTTTTCAGGTTCCTAAGGCTCTGCTGTTTTTGTTTTTTGTTTTTTTTTTTTTGTCTTTTGTTACTCTGTTCTCAATTGGACAAATTCTACTGATTTATTTCTCTTCAACATCATTGATTCTTCTATCATCTTCAGTCAGCTATTGAACCCATCTAGCAAATTATTAAAATTTCCACTATCTTTTCAGTTCTAAACTTTCCATTTGGTTCTTAAAAAAAATTACTACTCTCAAAAACTTTTAAGATTTATTTTTTAAAGAGAGAGAGAGCGTGAGCACACATGTGCAGGCAGGAAGGGGAATAAGAGGGAGAGAATCTCAAGCAGACTCCCCACTGAGCCTAGAGCCCCACGCAGAGCTCTAACTCATGACCTGGAGATCATGACCTGAGCCGAAATCAAGAATCAGATGCCTGAACGAGTGAGCTACCCAGGTGCCCCCCTCTTGAGAATTTCTACAGTTCCATTCATCTCATGTTTTCCTTTCTTGTAACAGCTGCCTTAAAATCTGATCATTCTAACATCTGGATCATCTTGGTATTATTTGTTGCCCTCCTTGAGAATTGATCACAATTTCCTAGTTCTTTATATGTTGAATGACTTTAGATTATAAGTTGAACATTTTTAATATTATAGACTCTAGGTCCTGTTAAAATATTCTGAGCAATGTTGATTTTTGTTTAACGCCCAACCCAGGTAGGATCAGATGCAAGTTCGGTTTCATACTCTGCAGGCTGTGGTTCTAATGTCAGTTGGGTTTACAAAGGCTTGTTATACTGTACTGGATCAATCTCACACACGCCCTGATACTCAGTAGCTGGCCCGTGTCATATTCAGTGCTCTCAACTGTAGTTCAGTTCTCCAAGACCTTGCTGTGCTGTTTTGGGTCTGAGTATGTACAGCTCAAGGTTAAGTGTAGAGGTTGTGCTAATTACAACAAAATAAGAGGAGTCCCTTCTCTAGCTCTCTTCTCTTTGGTATCCCCCCTTGCCGCCCAGGGCCCCTTTGCCCCGTCTTTTGGCCAGACACATGGGGGTCCTCTTGGACGTTAGCTCTACCACCATTACTGTGCAGCCCCCACAGCACACCCATCTTCAGGACAAGGAGAGTAAACAGAGAAATAAATGAATGAAATGAATTCAATTCTTCAGACTGCCAAGTGTTCTCTTCCCATTTCTTCTGTCTAGAAAGTTCCATCAGTTTTAACTGTTGGCATTGTTACCTGGGGGCTTACCAGTGACATGTCATGAGAGGAAAGAGAGAAAAGAAAAATCCTCAATATGCTCTTTCACCTCAGAATTTCCTCTGGTTTAACCTATCAGAGGGACGAACCACTATGATAGCTCTACTGGATGCCCTCTCCTGACTTGGGGCCAAGAGAGAAGCGGGAGGGGGGATGAAAACTCACCCTTGTATGGATCTCTTCTCCAGGTTTGACTCTACTCCCATTCCATCTGCTTTTGTATACTTTCCGGTGTCCTCAGGTAGTTGCCTTTTGCATTTTTAGTTTTAAGTGGGAGAGGCTTTTGAGAACTTACTCCATCTTGACTATGCTTGAAGTCCAAGCTGCATTATTTTTAAGAGGCCAAACTGGAAACAACCCCACTGTCCTCCGGCATTAGCAGGGACAAATTGTGATATACTCATACAATGGCATATAGCATGGCAACGAGAGTGAACTGCGGTGACATCAGCAAAATGGGTGAATCCCATCACATTACTTTTGTTGTTTAGTGGCTAAGTCCGAGAGAAACCTCATTTTCCCCCTTTAATCAAAATAAGATAGGCAGAAAAAAAATTACACTTTATGGGTCCATTTATATAAAGCTCAAAAAGAGGTAAAATTAAATTATAATGTTAGAAGTCAGGATAGCTGTTACCCTGAAGAGAAGGACGCAGAGATTGGAAGGTGGCATCAGGAGAGCTTTGGGGTGCTAACAGTCTATTTCTTGCCCACGTGGTTACACATGTAATCACTTAGTAACTCACAGACCTCAACATTCATTTTGTACTTTTCTGAACATATTTTGTATATCAACTTCAAAAATCATTTGAAAAATTAACTCTTCCTTCTTTGAGGAATGGACAGAATCTTAGCTTAAAGTGACCTAGGTACCAAGGGGAATTTATAGTGACTGAGGTACTTCATGAATTCAAGTACAGGAATGATCCTGGGACTCGAGGACAACTGAGCCAAGGGCTAAAATACTGTCAGAGCCTTCTCTCACTGCAGATGTTACCTCTAGGAACATATGACCACTGACACGGAACAGTCATTTCATAGGATATATATATATATTTGTGGTGCAAACACCATGTTCAGGGAAAATGGCCTTTCCTCATTCCATCCATGTTTTCATAGGGGCTGCACGGCTTTTAATTAACCCTGATCATCTGACCACAGTCAACTAGTCCAGAAATGAGCACCTGACTGTGTTGAGGAATCCTACTCCTAGAAGTTTCGTTCTCAGGATCAGAGTTCTATTTTTGAAGAGGCATGCGTGGAGTGGGGTGCAGAAATCTGTTTTAACAGCCAATCAAGTGATCCTGAAGGTTGATAACTCTAATCTAGACCACCTCAATTCTTTATTTGGTTGTTCCTATTATTTCTTAAAAGGTATTTTGTTTTAAAACAGGAACTGTATTCAACCAGTACTGTCAGTTCAGTCTGGTAGACTGCTGCGGTGGCAAGTGTCAATAACAGATACTATATGAAGAACTATGACAATTCTGGTTTGGTGAAGTTCTGGAATCGTTATCTGTAGGCTCTTTCTCAAACTCCTTCCCCAGCAAAATCAATCTAAATGATGGCAGTGACCTTGGAGTCAAGAAAAAGTGATGGTGTCAACCATGAATATGATCCCAATTTCATAAGAAGAAAAAACAAATGACAACCTCCTTAAATTTAAGTGGTTGATTACCTATGGAATTAAGTGCTTTGTCTTCTTTTATAATGTCATTGTATTTCTCTAGTTTTATATAGTAAACATATTTTTCTTTTTTTTTTTTAAGATTATTTATTTATTTATTTGACAGACAGAGCTCACAAGTAGATGGAGAGGCAGGCAGAGAGAGGAAGGGAAGCAGGCTCCCTGCTGAGCAGAGAGCCCGATGCGGGGCTTGATCCCAGGACCCTGGGATCATGACCTGAGCCGAAGGCAGAGGCTTTAACCTACTGAGCCACCCAGGCGCCCCGTAAACGTATTTTTCATAAGAAAACCTGTTCTTATAAAAATTTATAAGTTCTTATAAAAACTGTTATAAAGGTATAAACCATACATATGACAGATTTTTAAAAAATAACATCTAGGAACATCTGCACTCAGGAATAGAGAAATGTGGGTCAAGTTTTCAACATCAGTTAATGTACACCTCTGTTCAAAAGCAAACTCATGTGAAAATATTTTTCTCATCCTAAACAGACGACTTTCCGCCCTTTCACTTAGCATTACGTTACATCAGCACTTAAATACTTATTTCTGGGTGGTGGGATTGCAGGATCCCAAGGTGAAATGTGGGATCATTGATATTAATATTTTCAGTTCTTGAAGCAATGAGTCTCTACTAGTTTCAAAATCAAAGACTTTTTTTTTTTTTAAAGAGAAAACGTAAGTTTAGCCAGTTTAAAGAATTGGTTTGAAAGTGGCATGCAGTTAACATAGTTTTAAACTGAGTTGTATTAAGTAAGGTCCATGACTGAAATGTTCCATTTTCAGACTAGTAACCAGAGGACCACTTAGTGGACTAAGACTTATATTTAGGATCATTAAAAATATATTAGGGGTTCTTAACTTTGGCTTCATGCTCATGTGAACACTCTGTTCACTACCTGTCTCGAAGTTGGTTTCTCTATTATTTATTCTGCTTTTGTAACTCAAAGCTAAACTTTGATATATCAAGTATTTCACAAGAACCTCCATATGGGTTTTCCATTGTACTGGGTATATAAGAAATTTAAGAAAACTTTGCATTCACTGATTTACAAATACAGTGACATTTAATTTTAAATAGTTCTTAGAAGTTTCTGGGTTGGCTTGACGGAAAATTCAAACATGGTATCATTTCTCTATGCTGCGTTAATGAGACTAATTGTAACATAAGAGACAGTAAAAACTTCCAAAAGGAATGTGGGGAACTAATTAAACAGTGTATAATTCTGGATTTTCCCCACTTCTCTCTGAGAGAATAATGCACAATTAACCAAATAAATGTATTTGGTTTGAAAATGTATTAATTTTCCCTTCTGGAAACTCAAATAATGGCTTTTTGCTTGTTTTACACATGCTGGCTTTTTAAAAGTAGGTATCAATTCAAAGCCAGTGACAAAGTTCCAAGAACATACCAGTTTTGAATAAACTCCAAATAATTCAAATTATTCAAATAATTCAAATATGAAATAACTAGGACAAGGTGAATATAACATGATCTATTCCAATTCATGAAGATCAAGTCTGAAAGGGCAATACGACTTGGGTCTGTGTGTTAAAAAAAAAAAAAACAAAAAAAAAAACTGAGAAATTTATTAAAACCAATTGTAGGCAACTTGGGGTGGGGAATCTTACCATATCCAGAAATTCATAAAACACTTGAAAAAACCAATATAAATTTAATAATAAACATTATGGTCAGGCTGTTTTATTAAGGAGGCAACCACACATACAAGTTCAGCTATAGAAATGTTTGCAAATCAAACTTCATGTGATCTGAAAGGACCATGCGTAATGTCAAAAATGGATGTCTGTACATTCAATAAAAATTTAAACATACATAGTCTAGATCATTCTAGAGTCATACAAATATCTGGGGACATAAGTTTCTAATTTCCTTTCAAAAAAACTCTTATAAAAGTGATGTACTGAGATAATTTTAAAAAGTATCTGACAATTATGAATGGTCCCCAGTTTTACAAAATGTGATTTCCAGGGCATGAAAACTGAAAAAAGTTAACTCTTCAGAGAGTGTTTCATATCATACAAACAAGTTCTGTAGAAAAATGATCCAGCAAATGCTCGAGTTAAGAATATTTATATTTTTTTCCAATTTTTTACACTTTTATTAACACACTTACAAAAAAATAACATTCAAACACTGAGAAAATTAAATAACTTTGGAAGCAGAGCTCAGAGCTCTCTGCTTACATATAAGTGACAATTCTGGGCTGTTGGCACAGAAAAATAATCAACATTCATAAAACCCTTACTACTATATATCAAACATAAGTTAAAATCATAGGCACTAGTTTATCAAATCCACATTTCTCTGTAAGACTAACCACAGTGAATCCTTAGATATTCCCAAACAGAAAAATTGGCAATACACAAAGGCCTTCTAGTAAAAAGGCAATTTTTCTCTTTAGGAACCTAAAAGCCAATGGTCTGTGGTAGTACAACAGCAGGTAAAATAATGTTTTACCCAACTCAGATCCAAATACGTTTTTAATAAGTGATGAAGTATTTTAATAAAAAAAAATAGACATTTTTTCTGATGCAGCCATTTAAAACAAAGTTAAATAACCTGAATACTCCTTTTGAAACAGATAATCTAACTTAATGTAATGGGTGTTTCAAATAGAGTTAAAATTCCTTGTAATTATTAGATTGCAGCATATTTTTCTTTTGCAATGTTGCACTGAAACTGAGACCTATTTTGTGTACATATGGTTTTAAAAAGAGACAGTGGCTAGTTCTTTCTTTTACTTAGATTTTTACATGAGATACCCCCCACCCAAAGCAGATGCTTTATCTTCCTCTGAAAAGCAACATTTTTTAGTTCATCATCATGTGGAATTCCGGCGCCGCCCTTCCCTGACCCACACCCATCACCCTCAAATTCAAGGATAAAACTTCTCCCTGGCATCATACACCAAATACATTAGCACTGGCAGTTTAAATCTCCAGCTGCATGTGCTAACTGAATGACTCCCTAATGGTCAAGCTAGTAAAAAATACCACAGTGTCATGGCAGAATGGGGGTCTTGGTTTTAAATATTTTATCATTCTCTCAACCTATCAACCTTAATGCTATCCTGAATATCAAGTCTCTCTTTTGTCTCTCAATTTCTGCCAACTTACAGAATGTCTTTTACTAACAAGAAATGAACTTATGTTCACATCTCTAAAATCCCTTCGGGAACCTGATTGCCAGTTATTTCAGAGCCATTCAAATTAAGTATTTTAAAACAGACCTCACCATGAAAAAGGAGAAGCCTGCTGAAGTTTGTCTCGTAATTGTCTAATAAAACCGAAATAAGTGATTTCCAGAATACACAAGGGGCCACTAGAGAGCAAGTATTTAACAGGTTAGAGTCATACGGAGTGAGCTTCATTTGTTACCAAAAATGTAAAAATTAACGTAAGGCAGAATCCAAGTCAAAAGGGACAGTATTCTCAAAGGAGGCTGTATACAGTTACCTAGTTTGAAGTGGATCAAGTGAAGTAGGATCCAGCAGGCTGTATCTTCCTACCACATAACAGACCGTCGTGTCAGTGAGCAGTAACAATACAACGGTCATTACCAGAGATTTCATAAGTGAAGTGCATAGATTTCCCCCTTCTCTCTCATGGTATGGTTTTGTTCGAGGCTGTGAGCACAGAGGCGGTGTTAGTTAGATCAAGGATGAAGACACACATTACTTGCTCTTTCCTATCATGGAGACCTGCTAATGAAAACACGATCTCTTAGTTCTGTAACAGATCTAACAGCATGTGAAGACGTTGGCTTCAACGGCAAAGGCTATCTTTCCTGAGCCAGGAGCTATAAAGTTTAGAAAGATTGTACAACTGTTATTAAGCCCTTTTGGCAATCAAAACAAATAAGCAGAAGTCCGATGTGTCAATGCAACATGGCGGATGCATGGTGGAACGTTCTCTGGTGCTGGTGGTACGGGAGCTACATCCAAAACTTAAGACCAAGCAAAACGACAATTTTTTTTAGTGAATCTGCAAAAATAATTCATAGAATTCTCACAAATTTAGGTATCATGTTTGAAATCTCTAGTCTAGATTTCTTCCCACCCCCATCTTCCCTTCCATCTCAATTTAGTTTCTTGGAGTACTAGTGAAACACTAGTGAAACATTTTAGATAATTAGTCAGAATATTCTCATTAACACAAGTATTTATTGATGCTATTTATACAGTAAATTAGGTTGAATGCGAAGTTTTGGAGAGCTTGAATTCACCATTTTCTTGTGCACAAAGGTATTCTCTCATTTACAAATGGGCATTTCTCTTTGGCATCCGTTAGTTTTTTGCCCAGATATTGGCCTCTGTCAAATATTAAAAAATCAACTTAGTTTCTATTAAACAAAACTAAATGTGATTCCATGGAGAGTGATTGTATGATTACCAGACACATCTGATGTTAAATGTCATTAAAGTGCTGCTTGATCATCTCCGTCAGTTTGTGCTAATTAAGACAGAGAGGGCTGGGATTTATAAACCCCAAGAGTCTTATCTGAACAGTCTGCATATAAAAGTTGTCTTTTAGCCTGGTGAAGGGGTATCCATGAAGCTGTGGACCTCTGCATTCTCATCTTTGCTGGTCAGTAACAGCCATCTTTCCAACTGTCATCTTTCATGCTACCATAGGTTTTAGGAGCTGGCAAGGATCTGAAATAAAGCAATTTAATATAGTGATTTGTAAGGCTTTATGAAATGTTACCATCCTATCACCCACACCTATTTTTTTGCAGGTGGCATCCCGATCCAATGAAGGCTGTTTCAGGGGACTACTGAGATCAAACCTCTAAACAGCCCATCAGCACAACGGTCCCACACTTGGCATTTCCAACTTCCCAGCTAACTGGGCATCAGGTGACTTCATTAACATCTTTTCGTTAACACAGCCACTAGAGTTAACATAGCCACTAAAAGAAAGGAAAAGACTGTCTCATCTCTTCCAACAGCATGGATCACCAACATTTTAATTAACTACTTAGTTTGAGGGGGGCAGGGTGATGAATGTGACAATAGAGACTTCGTGTCACCATCACTAGAGAGGCAAAATGATATAAGTGCTTAAATGGACTTTTAAGTCAGACATACTTAGAACTGAAAGCCTTTAGTTGTATAATCTTAGGCAAATTACTTAACGTCATTCAATTTCAATATCCTTCTCTGAAAAACAGGAATAATAATAGTTTAATATTCATGTTATTGTCATGTTTAATGTTACTGTAAAAATTCAGTAAGGTACAAGTTATTTAGCACAGTGCACAGCAAAAAGCTGTCGTACTCTACTACTGAATTCGGAAATGTAATAAATCTATCTTAGAATGAAAGATATAGGTAATTCAGTTTAAATTCTTACAAGATGAAAGCCATTTTTCCCCATGAAAATAAATATTTCAAGTTTAATTATAGTTGGACTCCTAAGTTTAGTGACGGTGATAATCACATTCCTGAAAGGCACATACTACGATTACACAGATGTATGGTTCCCAGCCTGGCTGGCCTCAGAATCACCTGAAGATGCAACAGACAAAAAAAAACTACCCACAGATTTTGGCCTTCATACCAGGTCTACTCTCTGGGTGTAAAACTTAGGTCTCTGCATTTATATAAACTCTACAGAAGATTCTGATTTGTATCAAAGTCTGAAAACCACCCTCCTGGATTATACTCAGATTTGGTAGCTTATCTTAAATCTCATGCTGGGTTCTAACAAGTCTTTATCTTTACTTTACTGAATAACATACTCAAAATGAATAAATATCAAAACCAAACTGAGTGGTTCTAATAGTTTTTTCTAGGAGTTCTCGCAGATGCCTAATCACGCTAGGCATCTGGGTGAATTTTAACTGACCAAAGTAGAGTGATACTCTAGTATCTTAAGTGACAATTTCTTTAAAACAACAAAGTAATGTTTTATTCCAAGTCTACTAAGACTCTCACCAGAACCCACTGGGACTCTCTAGGTTTGCTATCACATGCAGTGATGAACATAATTCTAAACTACCCACTTTCCTATACTCAAGACTGTTGAAACAGAACGTCTGTCACTTACCTGCGAACAGGCTGTGCAAGTTTGCTGCGAGGCACTGGTATACCCCCAGCAGAAGGGGCACTGGGTCTGGGTAAGCCACTTCTCATTGCGGTTGTCCCTGCAGGTCTGGTTAGAGTAGCGCTGTTGATATTGTTGGGAGGATTTGCTGGGACTGTGTTCGGAACCATGGGAGGCCCAGGTGAGGAGGTGGTCTGTGTGAGCTGTGTTGTTTCTTGGCTACCAGGAGAACCAGAGCCAGGGTTACTAAATGCTTTTACTGGCTGCCGGAGAGCCAAAGGAGATGGTGCTGCAGGGGAACGGAATTTGCCTGGAGAAGGTACTGCAGAATGGCAAAGAAAAATCAATGTGTTTAGTAGAAACTAAGTGTAAGTGAACCAGTGCTTTACATTATACTTGATGACTAGGCCACCAGGACATCTATATTCACAAAAACTCGCTCTACAGAAATGCAAGGAAAAAAGAATATTTCTGGGCTAACAAAACAAAACAAGAGAACTGGTAAATCCTAATTAACCAAGTCCTTATTCAGAGGACTGCGACTATCCTTCATGACAGTATTTTAACTCTGCCCAGCTGGGAATCCACAATACCAGAAGAGAAAAGGCACTGCAGGGTTCTATTTCACTGTAGCAGCTAACCTGGGCCATATTCTAGAAATGAAAAAATGGCTATGACATGTTGACTAGGATTTGGAACATACTCTCCCTTCAAAAAAAACCATTCATATAAACACGTATCAAATATCTGGTGGCTATACTTCAAAGCCCTATGTCACCTTTAGCGTAACTTAAGACTCAGAAATAAAACATTAAACACAAAACAGAACAGCTTCGACTGTTGTGCTTCACCAAGCAGAGAAGTTATAATTCTAAGGGCATATCAAGATGTGTTTGAAGGCACAGGATAAAGATGGTACATTCTTCTGGAATGTCAATTCTGTAAGTTAAGACACTTAAGTTAAAACAAATACTGATACATGAAAGAATAAAATGTAAAATTTGAATAAATTTTTAAGCCAAAATAGGACTACAAATAAATTTTATTATTGTGGTTGTACCTTAACGTTGTAAGTTCAGATCTCCTAGGGGACACATTCATCGTTCCTTGTTTATTTGGTCTGGCTAAGTCACCTCTAAAAGGGCATCAATTTTAGTTTCTTCAAATGTCCACGAATGGCTACACATAATGTAAATAAAAAAATTTTTACCTTGACTTGCTTATCTAACAAAGAATTTGGGAGGTGAAAAGGATGGAGATGGGGAAGGGGAGAGTTTGATGAGAGGCAGAATCAGATCACCCTATTCTCACTCAACATTCCTTAGTTTGGGGATGTTATGACTGAAGGGAAAACCTTTGTCTTGAGACTCCAGAAATCGGATTATTCCACACAACTCCATCTTCCTCACTTCTACTAATCTGTCTAAATGGTATAGGTAACAGTAAGGTCTGCCACAGTAGTAGGTAGGAAAGGAAAAAATGGATGAGTCTGGCCACTATTTTCTACTGCTGAGAGAAAGTAGAGAGGATACACTTTAGCTTCAAAAGTCCCAAATGGGAAATTCCTCTCTTACCTCCCTTACAATAAGTTTTTTTTATACATAGCCCCCTTCCTTCCCAACTGATCTTTCTTGCCTTCTGTTTGAATGAAGTTCCAAATGTCAGCATCTCTGTACTTAAAATATATTAGGCCCCCAGCAGTTGACAGACTCAAATGATCTCTGCTTGGCTCAAAAACCCTACAGCCATGATTCCCAAACTTAACTGTGCATCAGAATCCTGAGGCACTTTCAAAAAAAAAAGAATACAGAAACCCAGGCACCATCTCCAGAAAATCTAGTCTAGAATGAAGCTCAGATATTTATTATTAAAACCACCACAAGAGTTTCAAGTCATGATGGCAAAACTGGGAAGGGGGGTTACCTTTCTACTTGTAAACACCTATACAACTGGACAAAATATACAGAACAGTTTTCAAATATTGGACAACAGGCAATACAGAACTGTAATTCCCGAGAAAAGGAAAATAAATGTGGTGAGCTCTGTGAGCACACTGGCTTTTCTGAGGGGAAGGAGATGCTTTTTGGAATGTAGAGAAAGAAGGATCCTGAGCAGATGAAAGTTATCTTGCTAAGTTGAGAAGACAAAAGTTGGAATTTGAGGAGCTGCTCCAGAAGACCTCCAAAACTCAGTTAAGGAGTCTGCTTGAATCTCTGGCTAAACACTGTGCTGCACATATACCAAGTAAAGTTCCATGAGACTGAGCAAAGGAAGACTGAAACGCTGTAAACTAAACAAAGCCTGTTACTTGAAAATAAACATATAGTAAGTTAATTGGCAGAAAAAAAAAAAAAGTGGTAGATGAAAAATAAGCCAACAATTAAAATAAAATGTAATGTTAAAAGGTACTTCATTATTCCAGAATAAAAGAGGAGGGAGGAAAAAAACAACAAAAAACAAAGATCTGAAGGGACAGAGAGAAAACTGAGCTTGCAAACCAACCATATTGATAACAGGATTGAGTATGAACAGCAATCACTCCAATGAAAAGGGAATGATTGTTGGTACCCACAAGAGAAAGAGAAACATGCTATCTAAAAGAAACACATTCTAGAGAATACTTTCCAAGATGGCAGAGGACTAGGAGACCTTAGTTTTGTCTGGTTCCAGTAATTCAGCTAGATAGTTACCAAATCATTCCGAACCCCTGAGAACTCAACCAGAGGTGTAAGAAAATAATTGCTGCAATTCTACAAATAGAAAGTGGCCACTTTCTACAAGAATGAGAAGATGGAAAAACTCACCTCAAAAATGAGAACAAGAGGCAGTACTAACTGCCAGGGGCCTAATCAGTATGGGTAGAAGTAAGATGTCAGAACTAGAGTTCAGAATAATAATTATAAAGATACTAGCTGGGCTTGAAAAAAAAAAGCATAGAAGACACTAAAAAATCCTTTTCTGGAGAAATAAAAGAACTAAAATCTAATCAAGTCAAAATAAAAAAGGGTACTAATGAGATACGATTAAAAATGGAGGCCCTAACTGCTAGGATAAATAGGCAGAAGAAAAAAATTAGTGATAGAGAAGAAAAAATGATGGAAAAAAAGAAGCTGAGAAAAAGAGAGATAAACAACTACTGGATCATGAGGGGAAAATTCAAGAGATAAGCGATATCATAAAGCAAAACATTATTAGAATAATTGGGATCCCAGAAAAAGAGGAAAGAGCGGGGGGCAGTAAGTATACTGAAGCAAATTATACAGAGAACTTTCCTAATCTGGGGAAGGAAACAGGCATCCAAATCCAGGAGGCACAGAGAACCCTCAAAATCAGTTCAAACAGGACAACAAAACAACATTTAATAGTGAAACTTGCAAATCTCAGAGACAAAGAGAAATCCTGAAAGCAGCCTGGGACAAGAGGTCCATAACCTACAAGGATAGAAACATGAGATTGGCAGCAGACCTATCCACAGAGACCTGGAGGCCAGAAGGACTGGCATGATATATTCAGTGTGCTAAAAAAGAAAAATATGCAACCAAGAATACTTTATCCAGCAAGGATGTCACTCAAAATAGGAGTGATAAAAAGCTTCCAGGACAAACAGAAAATAAAAGAATTTGTGATCACCAAACCAGCCCTACAAGGAATATTAAGAGGGGTCCTTTAAGCAAAGAGAGAGCCCAAAAGTAACACAGACCAGAAAGGGATGGAGACAATATAAAAAAACAATCACTTTATAGGTAATACAACGGCACTAAATTCACATCTTTCAATAGTTACTCTGAAGGTAAATGGGCTAAATGCCCCAATCAAAGACACAGGGTATCAGACTGGGTAAAAAATGCCCATCAATATGCTGTCTGTAAGAGACTCATTTTAGACCAAAAGACACCTCCAGATTGAAAGTAAGGGTGTGGAAAGCCATTATTATGCTAATGAACATCAAAAGAAAGCGTGGGTAGCAATCTTTATTTTTGACAAATTAGATTTTAAACCAAAGATGGTAGTAAGAGACGAGGAAGGACACTATATTATACTTAGAGTGTCTATCCAACAAGAAGATTAATAATTATAAATATTTATGCCTCTACCATGCATCAGCCAATTATATAAACCAATTAATAACAAAATTTAAGAAACACATCAATAATAATATAATAATAGTAGGGGACTTTAACACCCCACTCACTGCAATGGATAGATCATCTAAGCAGAAGATCAGCAAGGAAACAAGGGCTTTGAATGACAACACTGACCAGATGGGCTTCACAGATATATTCAGAGCATTCCATCTTAAAGAACAGAATACACATTCTTCTAGAGCGCACATGGAATATTCTCCAGAACTGATCACACATTCAGTCACAAATCGGATCTTAACTGGCACCAGAAAATTGGGATCATTCCTTGCATATTTTCAGACAACAATGCTTTGAAAATGTAACTCAATCACAAGAACTCAAATACATGGAGGCTAAAGAGCATCCCACTAAAGAATGAGTGGGTCAACCAGGAAGCTGACGAATTAAAAAAATTGTTGGAAACAAATGAAAATACAACGGTTCAAAACTTTTGGGATGCAGCAAAGGCAGTCCAAAGAGGGAAGTATATATAGCATTACAAGCCTTTCTCAAGAAACAAGAAAGGTCTCAGATACACAACCTAACCTTACACCTTAAGGAGCTAGAGAAAGAACAGCAAATAAAGCATAAACCTGGCAGGAGAAGAGAATTAATAAAAATCAGAGCAGAAATCAATAAAATAGAAACCAAAAGAACAGTAGAATGGATGAATGAAACCAGGAGCTGGTTCTCTGAAAGAATGAGACTGATAAACCGCTGGCCAGACTTATCAAAAAGACAAATGACCCAAATAAATAAAAATGTGAATGAAAGAGGAACGATCACAATCAACACCAAAGAAATACAATTATAAGAACATGTTATGAACAACTACATGCCAACAAATTAGGCAATCTGGAAAAATGGATTCATTCCTAGAGATGTATAAACTACCAAAACTGAAAAAGGAAGAAACAGAAAGCCTGAACAGACCCATAACCAGCAAGGAATTTGAAGCCAGTATTCAAAAATCTCCCAACAGGAGTCCGGGGTCAGATGGCTTCCCAGGAGAATTCTACCAAACATTTAATGAAGAATTAATACCCATTTTTCTGAAGCTGCTTCAAAAAACAAAATGGAAGGAAAACTTCCAAATTCTTTCCATGAGTTGGTCCCAACATTATGTTAGTCCCAAAACCAGACAAAGACCCCACCAAAAGGAAGAATTACAGATCAATATCCCTGATGAACGTGGATGCAAAACTTGTCACCAAGATCCTGGCCAACAGGGGGATACCTGGGTGGCTCAGTCCATTAAGTGGCTGCTTTCAGTTTGGGTCATGATCTCATGGTCCTGGGATTGAGTCCTATGTTGGGCTCCCTGCTCAGTGAGGAGTCTGCTTCTCTCACTCCCCCCCACCCCTGGCCCCTTGTCCGCTCATGTGCATGAGCACACACTTTCTCAGGTAAATAAATAAAATCTTTTAAAAAAGTACTAACCAGGGCGCCTGGGTGGCTCAGTGGGTTAAAGCCTCTGCCTTCGCTCAGGTCATGATCCCGGGGTCCTGGGATAGAGCCCTGCGTTGGGCTCTCTGCTCGGCGGGGAGCCTGCTTCCCCCTTTCTGCCTGCTTCTCTGCCTACTTATGATCTCTGTCAAATAAATAAAATCTTAAAAAATTAAAAAAATACTAGCCAATAGGATCCAACAGTACATTAAAAAGATTATTCACCATGGCCAAGTGAGATTTATTCCTGGGCTGCAAGGGTGGTTCAACATCAGCAAATTTATGTGATACACTACATTAATAAAAGAAAGGGCAGGATGCCTGGGTGGCTCAGTTGGTTAAGCATCTGCTTTCAGCTCAGGTCATGATCCTGGGATGCTGGGATTAAGCCCAGAGTCGGGTTCCCTACCCAGTGCTTCTCCCTCTCCCTCTGCCCCTCCCCCTGCTTGTGCTTGCTCCCTTGCTCTGTCTCAAATAAATAAATCTTTAAAAAAATAAAAATAAAATATAAGGGCAAGAACCATATGATCCTCTCAATAGATGCAGAAAACACATCTGACAAAGCACAGCATCCTTTCTTGATTAAAAGTCTTCATAGTGTAGGAACAGAAGGAACATACCTCAGCATTATAAAAGCCATATACAAAAAGCCCACAGTGAATATCATTCCCAATGGGGAAAACCGAGAGCTTTTCCTCTAAAGTCAGGAACATGGCAGGGATGTTCACTATCATCACTGCTGTTCAACGTAATACTACAAGTCCTAGACTCAGCAATCAGACCAATCAATCAATCAATCAATAAGACATCCGAATCCGCACTCTCTGCAGATGACATGATTCTTTGTGTGGAAAACCCAAAAGACTCCACCTCAGAATTGCTAGACCTCATACAACAATTCAGCAAAATGCAGGATATAAAATCAAGCACAGATATCAGTTGCATTTCTATACACTAACAATGAGACAGAAGAGAAATTAAGGAGTTGATCCCATTTACAATTGCACACCAAACCATAAGATATCTAAGAATAAAACTAACCATAGAGTCAAAGTATATATATTTAGAAAACTACAGAACACTCATGAAAGAAACTGAGGGAGATAGAAAGAAATGGAAAAACATTTCATGCTCATGGACTGGAAGAACAAGTCTTATTAAAATGTCTGCTACTTAGAGCAATCTATACATGCAATGCAATCCTTATCAAAATACCATCAACTTTTTTCTCAGAGCTGGACATGGATGGAATTAGAGGGTATTATGCTAAGTGAAATAAATCAATCAGAGAAAGACAATTATCACCATATCTCACTGGTATGTGGAATTTAAGAAACAATACAGAGTATCATAGGGGAAGGAAGGAAAAAAGGAAACAAGATGAAACAAGAGAGGAAACAAACTATAAGCCACTTTTTTTTTTTTTTAAAGATTTTACTTATTTGACAGACAGAAATCACAAGTAGGCAAAGAGGCAGACAGAGAGAGAGGAAGGGAAGCAGGCTCCCTGCCGAGCAGAGGGCCCGATGCGGGGCTTGATCCCAGGACCCTGGGATCATGACCCCAGCTGAAGGCAGAGGCTCTAACCCACTGAGCCACCCAGGCACCCCCCATAAGCCACTCTTAACAATAGGAAACAATCTGAAGGTTGCTGGAGGGGAGGGAGGTGGGGGGATGGGGTAACTGGGTGATGGACACTAAGGAGGGCACGTGATGTAATAGAGCACTGGGTATAAGACTGATGAATCACTGACCTCTACCTCTGAAACTGATAATACACCATATGCTAATAAACTGAATTTAAATAAAAAACAGAAGGAAATAAGAAAAAAAGAAAAACATTTTAGACATAAAAACATAGGTTAAAAGTAAAAGGACAGAAAAAGATACATAAAACTGATCATGAAAAAGCTGGAATGTCTAAAATAACAACAGAAAAAAAAGATTACCACGAGAAATAGAGTTCAATGTTAACGGGGTTGATTTAGAAGAGAACATAACAATTCCAACTGCATATACCCCAAAACAGATGTATGAAACATACGAAACAAACTGATGTAACTGAAAGCTGGGGGAAAGTCTATAATTAGATATTTTAACACTACTCCACTCTTGGTAACTGGTAAAACAAATAGGTAGAAAATCAGAAAGGACATAGAAGGCAAACACCTCCACCAATCAAATTAGCCTGACATTTAAAGAACACTCTACTCAACCAATCACGGTTCAAACTTTCATCAGTGGGTGAATGACTAAATAAACCATGATGTATGCATACAATAAAATATTACTCAGCAATAAAAAGGAGTAAAGGGCTGATACAATAAGGATGACTCTAAAAATTATACTGAGTTAATTAAGTGCTAGAAACAAAACAGCACATATTGAAGGACTCCATTTATATAAAGTTCCAGAAAAGGTAAATCTAATTTATGGAAACAAAACAGATATTTGCTTGAAGCTGGAAGAACTGACTGGGAAGAAATACGAGGAAACTTTCGGGGATGATGGAAATGTTCTATGACTTCACTATATTGGTGGTCACATGAACGTGTATGTGTGTGTGTGTGTGTGTGTGTGTGTGTGTGTGTTTAAAGATTTATTTATTTATGTGAGAGAGAGAGAGCACATGGGTGCACAGTGGGGAAGGTCAGAAGGAGAGGCAGAGAGAAACTCCAAGCCAACTCCAGAGCATGGAGCCTGATGGAATGCGGGATCTCAGACTCTGAGATCACAACCTGAGCTGAAACCAAGAGTTGGTTGCCCAAATGACTGTGCCACCCAGGCACCCCATGAATGTGAAGTTTTGCTGAAATTCAAAATGTGTTTTTAAAATTCCACCTGAATACAGCTGACTTTAAGAAAACTCCATAAGGGATTCTACAGTAGAGCCAAGGCTGAGAATAATGACTCGCGAATGAATCATGTCCTGGTTCCCCAACAACTGTTGCGGTCTCCTCTGTAGAAAACTGAAGATGTCCACAGGGTCTGAGTACCCCTGAATTGCAAATTCCATGATCTTCATGAAGATTTTTTTTTAACTCTTACATAATCCATACTGCCCTTTCTATAGGTGACTATAAATATATTTTCTCAACTCCATTCTCTACACTTAGCCTTATCTCCCTTGCCAGATCAGTCTCTACCCAAGCTCTTTCAGTGGTTTCCTGGAGGCTTACTGGGTAACTAAGGCTCCAAGGCTCTAATTCATCTAGCCACTACTTGAGGGTGTGGCCTGGACCTCCTCCTTCTAATACCAACTCCAAAAAGGCCATCTTCAGTCCTAGCTTTTCCCATGGTTGGTAGTCTTTCAGTTAGGGTTTGGTTTTCGTAGGAATGAAGGTTTCTGGTAGGAGCAAGAACAGTATAGTTCAGAGGATCATAAGCTTCAAAGAGTACTCTGGAAAAGTCTGGGGAGTTGAGGAAAGATGGCAATGAGGTAAGATTAAGAGATGCACTAAAACACTGTGACTGACAATCTGCTAGATGAGGGATGACCAGAGTCCTAGGCCTCCTTCTTATGGTGACTGATGTAAAGCCCATGGTGAAATTAGGCACTTATACTAACAAGACTAAGAGTGTTCCATTTCTTCATGACAACCTTGCACACAGTGGAATACATCTATAATACTCTGAAAGTCTTACGCAAACCTTACCTTGAAAACAAGCGTTGTGCAAAGCATCTTTTCCACTGGAAAAACTTTGGACAATTTTTTGAACTGATAATACTAATACCAAGGAAATGATTGTCTCTCAAAATTTTTATTTTTATTTTATTTTTTAAAAAAGATTTTTCTGTTTATTCATTTGACAGAGATACAGCAAGAAAGGGAATACAAGCAGAGGGAGTGGGAGAGGGAGAAGCAGGCTCCCCACCGAGCAGGGAGCCCCATGTGGGGCTCGATCCCAGGACCCTGGGATCACGACCTCAGCTGAAGGCAGATGTTTAACAACGGAGCCACCCAGGCGCCCTCTCTCAAAATTTTTTAAAAATGTCAATCTCAGACTTCCACTTGGGAAAATGGGATAGATGTATTTTTCTCTGTCTCTCACTTAAGTATAATTTAAAACCCTGGTCATGATATTTAAAACAGACATAAAATTCTGATGTGGAGTGGAAAAAGGAAGACTGCCTAGGGACCTTGAGACCTAAGGGATGACATGATAATGAGTTACTAGGGTTTTCTTCTTGCTACATACACCCCAAAGTGGAGCTGAAGAAACTGGCAACCTGGAAAAGCCATTAGGTGTGACAGAGGAAAAAGTCTGCTCTCTCTAGCCAAAGAGCTAGGAAAGAGAGCTTTTAGATGATAACTATTCTACTCCAGACAAACACTACAGAAAACCTGTAGCCTTACTCTCACCCATCAGCAAGGGCTGGTGGGGTGTCCGGACTACTATTCTTGTGAGGTTTAACAAGGTGCCCATATATTCTCCAGGAAGGGGTCAGAGAACAAGGTAATCAGATGTTCGTTCCTCTCCTCATGGGTTGGTGTCAGAGGAGGTCCAGTATAGAGTCAGGACTTTGAGGACTGCTCAGTGGTAACACGACCATCTCCACCACAGTGTGAATGGAGACCAAGTGGGGAGCCAGAACGCACCTTCCCCCTTTGGTGCCAGCAAAGACTGAATAGAAAACCCAGGTTTCTATTTCCACCTAGTAGTAATAAGATACTACCAAGCCTCGGCCACCAAATGTCTGAGTGGTGTCAGATAAAGACACAATAAGCCAGAAAAAACAAAACCAGACACAAAGTATCAAAAAAGAAAATCACAGACTGATCTCTCTCATGAATGTAGATGTAAAATTCCTTAACAAATTATTAGCATATAGAACTCAATGAAATATATATATATCCCATATACCATGATCAAGTGGGGTTTATTCCAGGATGCAAAGTTGATTCAAAATTCAAAATCAGGGCGTCTGGGTGGCTAAGTGGGTTAAGCCTCTGCTTTCGGCTCAGGTCATGATCTCAGGGTCCTGGGATCGAGGCCCACATTGGGCTCTCTGCTCAGCAGGGAGCCTGCTCCCCCCACCCCTGCCTGCCTCTCTGCCTACTTGTGATCTCTCTCTCTGTGTCAAATAAATAAATAAAATCTTAAAAAAAAAGAATTTGAAAATCAATCAATGTCATCCACCATAAAACAGGCTAAAGGAAAGTCAAATGATCACATCTACTGACGCAAAAAGCATCCAACAAAATTTAACACGTATTCATGATAAAAATTCTGAGAAAAACAGGAATGGGGGAACCTGAACTTGTTAAAGAACATTTATAAAAAATATACATATAACATTATACTTAATGGTGAAAGACTGCTTCCCCTCTAAGGAACAAAGCAAAAGTATATGCTCTTACCACTCTTATTCATAGTGCTGGAAGTTCTAGCTAGTGCAATAAGCAAGAAACTAAAAGGCATGCAAATTCAAAAGAAACTGTCTTCAGGATTGTTACCTCAAAAATCCCAAGGAATCCACACAAAAAATAACTTCTAGAAATACTGAGTTCAGTAAAGTCACGGGATAGAAGATTAACATATAACAATCTACTGTATTTCTATATAGCAGTAATGAATGTATAGAAATTAAAATAAAAAATGCAACACCACTTACATTGCTCCACAAAAAGAGAAAAGAAATATTTAGATGTAAAGCTCATAAAAACACAACTCAGCAAGTTTCAGCAAATATCCCAGGTTAGCTGTGAAAAATCAAATGAGTAATATTTGCATAAACAGCTGGCAAATGTGTAATATTACACAAACTGTAAGGCATATTACATCTGCGCCTTCCTTATCTAGGGAATATTAGAGTCTTTCAGCCTGTTGCAGCTGAGTTCTCTGGAAAGATATTCAACAATGCCACTCAAGACAATCATCTCCTAGGCCATCCTTATAAATCAACCAAAACACAGGGATTAATTAGGCTTTACTGTCCAAATTAATTATAACAGTAGGTTAAAAATTCTCTTTACTCACTTTGGATACTGAGTATTGCACTTAAATCGAGGCATAAAATGAAGCTGTTATCTACTCTGAACAAGAATTAGAACTCTATTTATAAAACTGACATATGACTAAAAATACTAACCTTAGTGTCTCAGTTAAGTCACCTCCGAAATGAAATGGTGGGTAATATGAGGATTCCTATTTTCAAACATTCATTTTTTTTTTGTCTTTTAGTAAGCATTTAATAAAAATGGTAAGTTTTCTAATTGAAGCTTAGAAAATACAATAGGCACTTTAGAATGGGAAAAACTGAGTAAACTATATATTGTGTTTTAGCTTGATAAATATTCGGAGTGTTTTATAAATAATGTATCTCAAATGTAAACAGCAACATGAAAAAACATAGATACTCCAAATGGTTCTCTTTACAGTGATGTGTCCAAACTAAAAATTCCATTAATTGTATAATTGCTAAAAACTATGTAAATATCAAATATATAGTTTACAATAAAAATATACACATTCCAAAACAAAGATTAAAAACAAAAATACTTGTTAACTCTCCCTTACTACGGTAAGTTACATCATCCCAGTTATGCACCATCAAGGATAGTAAGAGGTTACTGACATAATAAAGACTTGAAAAAAAATAAGTTCTGGTTATTAAAGACTGCAGAGATGATGTAAATATGATTCTCTCGTTATAGAGTCAAAAAATCCTTGCTACAAGAGTTACTAGTGACTATCTGTTCCCACCTTTTCACTGTGTAGAGAAGAAAACTTGCCACAACCCCAGAGATCAACTGAGCAAATAAGAAAGAAGTTGAACCCACAACTCCTCACTCCCAAATTGGTATTTTTTTACTGGGAACTAAGAGAGAAACACCTCTGGAAGTAGAAATTAAAATGTTATTTTCACCATTTTTATTTTCAACTAGACTCAGGACATATTTGTGGGACTACTATCCAAGGCAGGTTTCATAAGACATGATACCAAGGCCTATTAAATTTGTGAAGGCTGACAAGTAATCACACACACACAAAATTAACAAGGCATAGAAGCCTTTGGTTTCTTCTTCCATTACTATATATGAGTCACCATGATTTTTGTAAGCACACAGTTATCATGAGAAAATTTATTAAATGTCAGAGGCAGGAGACACCCCTGGGAATGGGCTTCACTATAGGTTTTCTTCCTTACATATAAAAAGATCGATAGATACGAATATATAAGCTACTGGCAAACACTTGCAGCATTAGTATTTTCAAAAGAGGCAAAAAGTGGAAACAACTGAGAAGTTCACAACTGAGAAATGGATAAATGAAATTTGGTATATCCATACCAAATTGGATACACATCACAATAAAAAGGAACAAAATAGGGGCGCCTGGGTGGCTCAGTGGGTTAAGCTGCTGCCTTCGGCTCGGGTCATGATCTCGGGGTCCTGGGATTGAGTCCCGCATCGGGCTCTCTGCTCGGCAGGGAGCCTGCTTCCCTCTCTCTCTATCTGCTTGTGATCTCTCTCAAATAAATAAATAAAATCTTTAAAAAAAAAAAGGAACAAAATACTAATATACGCTGTACTATGATGAACCTCGGAAACCTTATGCTAAGCCAGTCACAAAGATCACGTATTATATTTACAAGAAATGGCAGAGGCATAGGTAAAAGCAGAGACAGAAAGATTTGTGGTTGCCAGGGGCTGGAAGGAGTGGGAAATGGGTATGATATTTCTTATGTGGGTGATGATCTCTAAGGTCAAAATAATTGCTCAGCTCTATAAATATACTAAGAAACACTGACTTATACACTTTAAAAGGATGAATTTTATTTATTTAAAAGATTTTATTTATTCATTTGAAACAGTGAGCAAGCGAGGGAGCAGAGGCAGTGGAGGGAGAGGGAGAGGGAGAAGCAGGTTCCCTGTTGAGCAGAGAGCCCAATGTGGGGCTCAATCCCAGGACCCTGAGTGATCATGACCTAAGCGGAAGGCAGCCGCTTAACTGACTGAGCCACCCAGGTGCCCCAAAAGGATGAATTTTATAACTAGGGAAGAAGAGCAAGGGTATGAAATCTCAGAAAATAAGCAGCAATTTTTTTTTAAACAGTTCTGCAATCTCTATAGACATAAAATTAGGAAACTTTTTAAAAAAGATTTTATTTATTTGACAGAGAGAGATCACAAGTAGACAGAGAGGCAGGCAGAGAGAGAGAGAGAGGGAAGCAGGCTTCCTGCTGAGCAGAGAGCCCAATGAGGGACTCGATCCCAGGACCCTGAGATCATGACTGAGCCGAAGGCAGCAGCTTAACCCACTGAGCCACCCAGGCGCCCTCAAATTAGAAAATCTTTTTTTTTTTTAAAAAGATTTTTATTTATTTATTTGACAGAGAGAGATCACAAGTAGACAGAGAGGCAGGCAGAGAGAGAGAGAGAGGGAACAGGCCCACTGCTGAGCAGAGAGACCAATGAGGGACTCGATCCCAGGACTCCAAGATCACGACTGGAGCCGAAGGCAGCGGCTCAACCCACTGAGCCACCCAGGCGCCCCAAAATTAGAAAATCTTAAATCAAGGTCCCTTTCCAAATGTTTAGAAAAAACAGTTCCAAAGAAAAATGGGCAATAGTCAGGACTGAGGTCAAATCCCATGTGAAGTTACTATTAAAAAAAGAGCAGAATAACTTTTTTTTTTTTTTTAAAGATTTTATTTATTTGACAGATAGAGATCACAAGTAGGAAGAGAGGCAGGCAGAGAGAGGGGGAAGCAGGCTCCCTGCTGAGCAGAGAGCCCAGTGTGGGGCTCGATCCCAGGACCCTGAGATCATGACCTGAGCTGATGGCAGAGGCTTTAACCCACTAAGCCACCCAGGCGCTCCCAGAATAACATTTCTACTAACAGTACAACCTTGCCAGAAATCATGTCCACCATGTACACATACACAGAAGATGAAAATTATAACCTAGTATTTCAGATTCTAAAAACATTTAAGAAAATGATAAAAGATATGAAAGAACATCATAAAACAGAATGGGAAACACTAAAAAATGGGTGACAGAGAACACAGAAAAGAACTGGACATAAATCATCTTAGAATGAAGTCTATGGAAGGAAGAACACAAGAGTCACCACACATGACAGATAATGCTTTAAGAGAAATAGACAATGAAAAGAAACTTTTATAGAACACACACATACAAAATGAAGATGGATTCAAGGGAAGGCAACAGACACAGAAGACAGGCGAAGAATATCCAACATATGTACAACAGGCGTCCCCACAAAAAGAAGAAAGCCAAAGAGAAAAGAATACTAAAAACCGTAATTCAAAAGACTTTGTCTGAAATTTTAAAATATGTGCAATTCCATACTGAAAGAACACACCACCTATCTGGGGAAATTAAATCAAAATGACCAACATTAAGATACATTCTCATAAATTATTGAGCTTTAGGTGCGCCTCAGTGGCTCAGTTGGTTAAGTGGCTGACTCTTGATTTTTGGCTCAGGCCCTGATATTGGGGTCCTGGGATCATGCCCCATGTCAGGCTGCACACTTAGTGGGAAGTATGCTTCAGGATTCTCTCTCCCTTTGCCGTCCCTTCACTTGCTCACTCTCTCTCTAAAATAAATAAATAAATCTTTAAAAAAAGAAATGATTAAACTTTAAAGGAAAAGAAAACATCCTTTGGACATCCAGATAAAGAACCAAATCAATGTAAGAGAAACAACTTTTTATTCTTGACAAAAATGGAGTAATATATATTTAAGACACTCAAGAAAATAAAGTATGAACCAAAGATTTCATATCTAGTTAATGAATTTCAAATATAAAAACGATGGACAAACTGTCATCAACACAAAAAACTGGAGGGAATGGATACTGCTTCTTTAACTCCCTTTTAAGGAACCTACTAGAGAATGAAACAAGAAACTTCAAGCAAGAAAAATGATTGGTGAGACAATAATGTACAGACTGGTGGTAAGTGCTAAAATATTATTTAAGTGTAGAACTAAGACTAAATAAAAGTACAAATGACTCTTCAATCTGATAATGGATATGCAGTGTAACTGCTAAAAAAAAAAGGAGCAAGCATATGTGAAAGGTTTTATTACGTATTTTCAGTAATCACATTGTATGATATGCTAATGGTTTCCCCAGGTTTTGTGTGTAATATGGGATAAAACAAATTGTTAAATGATATTTTAATTCTATCTGCTGGTGAGAGACAGAAATCTTAGAGCAAGATAAGGGAGATACAGGTGTAAGTTAAGAGACTAATTATCCTTAAGCCCTGAATTTGAATAGAAGTATCAGCATGAACTCATTAAGCCATTCAATCTTAAAAAATACACAGTCACGAATCTATGCATATATTTACTAGCTCCAGTAACTAAAAAAACCTAGAAACAATGACCAACCCAGTAACAATTAATATAGCTAAAATTTTGGTTTTTTGAAATTCCATTTCCTATCAAAAGAAATTACGATTTTTTGGAGAAATGATTAATCTGTGGCAGGAAATGTACAAGATGTGCCTATCCTATCATACCAGTTAGCAATAATTTATCAGATTATTAGGGTCGTATCAAAAAGACTTGAGGGCCAACTTGAAGAAGCTTCCATCAAAGCTGGGAAAATGTCCAGAATGAATCAAAACACATAAAAAATGTTTGAATCTCTAAGAGCATAATGATACATATCTAAGAAAAATATGGGTCACCTTTGGAGGACGGCAGAGTGCCAATTTATTTTGTAACTGGTAAATAATGAAAAAGAATTCATTTATTCAGAATTTCCTAATGAAAGTATACTGTTGGGTGAGCAAAGAATAAAGGAAAGTTTCTCTACATATAAATATTTTGACCAAAAAGAAAAAAAGGAAGTATTAGAATGGAAATAAACCAATTCTGCAATACCCAATAAAGTAAGGATACAGGCATTAGGCATCAGTGACTGATAATATCACACCAAAAAAGAGGTAGTCTTGCTTTGTGCACTTGTGGCTAAAGCAGCACACACACCACCTATGAAGTAGTCTTCCCCCAAACAGCAAAACCGGATCCAGTTAAGCATCTAGATCCAATTACCACTTTATGGGAAATACAGAGAAATGTTCTAAATGACACCATGGAAAAGACATCCGCAAGATCCAGCCTGTGGATCTACATCCACATCTACAGGGCAAATGATCTGTAGTTTCTTTAAACAAACTTAACAACTGGGAGTACAGAGTTAGAAGAAAACTATAAATCAAGAGAAACATAAAAAAACATAAAGAGGCAGAACCACAGTTTCATTTCTTGGATGATAAAAATGTCCAAAGAAGTAAGGAAGTGACTGCTATAAAAATTCAGAAGAATGGCTACTCTGCGGGAGTGGGTCGAGAGAGGACTGTGTTTGGAAGCAGACAGGTAGTTTCTGAAGTAGCAAGTTATAGTCTCCTAATATAAATGGTGGTCACTAAAGGTTGCCTTATAATAATTCACTAGACTATGTATTATATGGTTTTCTGAATTTGTGTTATATTTTAAAATAACAAAATTTAATAAACAGATTTATAAATTCGAGAAGTTCTACAATCTCAGAATGTGGAGAGACGTATTTTAACAAGGTTAATGTATAACCTAAGGGAAAACTAGAAAGTAAAGAAGTGCAGTAAGCTACAGTTTCACTATTATAAAAAGTGTTTCCTCTAATGGTAGCAGCATTTTTTGTCTTATCTATAAACTTGGGGGCTAGGAAGGAAAAAGAATAAACTGAGGTTAACTGAAATTAGGTGATTTTTGAAGGCTTTCTAGCTCTAACTTTAATTTCCTAAAAGTCAGTCAGCTTTTAATCAGAAAAATAAAGGCACCAATTTCAGAGCAGAGAAAATTTTGATCTAGGACTTCCTCTACACAAGAAATTGACAGATGTAGTGAAGATGTAACTAAAGAAGAAAAAAAGATCTTGGAAAATCAAAAAAGACTTATCAACTCTAAATGTAAGCAGAATCTATTCAACTATCATTCCAAAAATAGTGCGAAGTGGCTAACAAGGATTTGTATGTTTGTAGAGAGCCCTATACCTACTCCTTTCCCATTCTCTCAATTTTCTATAATTAAATCATGGGAAAGGGAATAACTCCCATTATTTTAACTGTATCTAAAAACTCCGTATGGCAGAGCTGGCTTTGACCACAACTATAATAGAAGTAAAGAGGGACTAGACATGGTGGGGGGGTGGGGTGGGGAAGGGAAGGCTATAATGAGTGTATTTTGTTTATGATACAGAGTCAATAATACTTGTTAATGAAAAGCGAATATAAGAAATATTAAATTTTGGATCCAAGGTAATGGCAGAATTCCTAGCTTCTCCATTTTCAGATAGTCTGATATCAAACAGCATTTTAAACTCCTATCAATATGGCTTCTTATAAACATTTATCTCACCTTCTATAAATATTCAAAATACAGTAAATTAAAGCAGTACAGGACAAAAACCATCGCTAACTCATCCTACATTGCCGCCTCTTTCCTTCTTTTTTTTTTTTTTTTTTTTTTAAAGATTTTATTTATTTATTTGACAGACAGAGATCACAAGTAGGGAGAGAGGCAGGCAGAGAGAGAGAGAGAGGAGGAAGCAGGCTCCCTGCCAAGCAGAGAGCCCGATGCGGGACTCGATCCCAGGACCCTGAGATCATGACCTGAGCTGAAGGCAGCAGCTTAAACCACTGAGCCACCCAGGCGCCCCCGCCTCTTTCCTTCTAAAGTATGTTTCTACATTTTAATTTGTCCTGATCTATGCATTACTTTAAGTAGTTACATTTTTCCCTCTGACTTGGTGAGGACTTTACTTTGTTTACCTCCACTTCATTGAGTTCCTAACAAATAGGAATGAATATCTCTTTGTCAGAGCAGTTTAAGCAGTCACGCCCAGGAAGCCTTAATTATACACAATGGATTTTTTTTTCTTTAAAGAGAAGAATGGGCTGAAGAAACAAAAAAAAACGTTGCAAGAAGAAAATGCAAAGAGGAATTAGTCCAGCCTTGAGTTGGTGGCATGACTGTGTTCATTCTACAGATGTTTATGGTGTGTCCCTTTGTGCCAGGCAACACAGTTCTTACTTCTCTTCCCATCTTCAAACTCCAAATACCACTAAATGCAATTAAAATCAAAGTGACTGGAGTTCCTCAGTGGTTCTTAATTTTGGCTCAGGTCACAATCTCAGGGTCACGAGATCAAGCCCTACTTCAGGCTCCATGCTGAGCATGGAGCCTGTGTAAGATTCTCTCTCTCTCCCTGCTCCCCCCATGTGTGTGTGTTCTCTCTCTAAAAAAATAAATAAAATCATAGTGATATTTCCAATTGTTAAGGCAACTACCTTCTCCCTCTTTCCATGATCCTTTGAGTCCTTAAAATAAGTACGCCAAATTTCTAGAAGATGTATAGGTTCATCCCCAGGATGGGACAACTGATTTATGTGACAATTTACTGACCGGTCCCATGTTTCTGTAGTCCAGGTTTAAAGTGCCAAAGGCACCTATGAACACATGGTGTCTGAATCTAGTCTACCTCAATTCCCTAACAAGAATAGAGAATCCCCCAGTCCAGTGCAGACCCTATTTTTCAAAGTCCAAATATGAGGGAAAATTAGAAAATCCATTTGGCCTTGGACCCAAGAGATCCCAGTCTCTGATTCAGCTTTACCGGTAATTAACCTAAGGTTTTATTTTTTAAAGTAGGCTTGATGCCAAACATGGGGCTAGAACTCAAGACCCCATGATTAGGGCGCCTGGGTGGCTCAGTTGGTTGAGCGACTGCCTTCAACTCAGGTCATGATCTTGGAGTCTGGGGATCAGAGTCCTCCATCGGACTCCATGCTTAGCAGGGGGGGTCTGCTCCTCTCTCTAACCTTCCCCCTCTCATGCTCGCTCACTCTCATTCTCTCTCTCTCAAATAAAATGAACGAATGAATGAATGAATGAATGAATAAATAAGTAGACTCCAAGATTAAGAATCAAGTGCTCTACTGACTGAGCCAGTCAGGCACACCTAACCGAATTATTTTAAATCCTATTGTGTATCTGTGTCCATTTTCCAATTGGTTCAGAATTTTGTTTTTGGTTCAGAACTTCTAGTAGTATAAAATGATCACCCCAAACCACAATACCAATAAAAAAATTATGAGTCTGGATTAAATTCAGAGATTAAACAAAAAGAAAAAAAACAACACTAAAAACCAAAATATAAACATGCAAACTTCTTTCCCTTTACTAAGATAACTAGAGGTACCAGAAATTATAAAATTGGGTTTTCCTGCCATCATATCATTGAGGGTGGGAGTTTGGTGGCTTAGTCACAAAAATATGCAACTTTCATAGGCCAAAAAAAACCCAGTAAGAACCCCAAAACAAAAAAACCAACCACCCAAAAGTTATGATCTTAACCTAATAAACAGCAAAAAATCCTTGAGTAAAAATTTAAAATTATTTAAACCTGATTCCCTAAAAATTATGAAGCAGCTTAGAGAGGCATACAACAAAATTTATATAAACTTAAAATCCTATGTTTTATTATGATACAGTAATCTCCTGTCCTGTTTTAGACACCACAATCTTTTCATGTTCCTGTTTTCACTACCTCTCACCAAGTACTCAAAAATATCTAGAAGTCTCAAAAAAAAAAAAAAAAAAAAAAAGCCTTTGGTCCTCAAATAATTTCTGTAAGGACCCTTTTCTATTGTAATTCCTAATAAGTCACCTTCTTCTCTATCAAAAGAACATAGACTATCCAGTCTTTTTTTTTTTTTTTTTTTTTTTTTTAGATTTTATGGATTTATTTGTGGCAGTTGGGGAGAAGGACAGAGGGAGAGGAAGAAGTGGACTCCCCACTGAGTGGGGAGCCAGACACAGGGCTCAATCCCAGGACCCTGAGAACACGACCAGAGTCAAAGGCAGACACTTAACCAGCTAAGCCACCCAGGCTCATTCTTATTTCTGACAGTAGCACCAAAAGACATTTGTATTGGAAGGCCATAATCAACTTTTGGTATTCAAAACACAAATATTTACACATGCAAAATTTCCATTTGATTATTCTCTTCCCTTCAGATTCTATTATCTAAAACTATTTCCTTAAATCATACTTAATTCACCAAATCATTGCTAAAACATTTACATATAAATGAACTTGCCAAAATATGTATTTCAGTGCTTTTGTACCCATATTAACCAAATCTTTTTCTTCGACAATCAAATCTCAAATCTCTTCTTTCCACATAATGTCCTTTAATACTTTATCCTCCTCATATATCTTTTGTTATTTACTGAGTTCTGAAACTGTTGAGAAATCTACATGTCCTGGATAGGGTTAGTATTTTTCCTCACTGCTTATATTTGTTATGTCCCATTTCCTCTGAGGCTTCTATTCATTCTTACTACCGCTGGTCCTACCCCATTCCATGGTATTTTCCCCAATTCTACTTCTTTCTAGCTACCCATACACCCAATCTCTTCAAACCAATACGATAGCTTTGGTGTCCAACCTTCACCTACTTGCAACTCGCACTTTTTTTTTTTTTTTGGGTGCAAAATGGTGGTTTATTAAAGCACGGGGCCAGGACCCGTGGGCAGAAAGAGCTGCTGCCCGGGGTTGTGAGGGATGGCAGGTTATGTACCCTGCGGTTGGGGGAAGGTGTGGGGAAGGGAGGTTTCAATGGAGTTTTCATATGCTCTAGAGGGCCTATGAGATGCTGGGAGTATCCCTTCCCACTAGATCAATGTTGTCTTTTGGCAAGCTATTAACATCAAGATACTTGGGAGATTCCTGTCTTGCAGGCAAGTTAGCTATTTGTTTCTCCTTTATGGCGGTCAGGGGTGCCTGAGGAATGCTACACATATTACTGAGGGGAGCGGATGGAGAGGGGGTGCAAGGTGCCAGCTTTTGCTTTGTCCTCAGCCAGCCTCCTGCTCCCTCATCATTCCCCCCTGAACAATTTTGATCCTTAAATCTTTAAGGTAGTTGAAGGTGGACGGTCTCATCTTCTGTAACTTCTTCCTGCTGAATAGGGGTGTAGAGCTGTTCCTACCTACTCGGTCAACATTGATCAATGGAGGAACGTATAGGGGAGTTACGAAAGGCAGAGGCAGCTGAATCCAGTGCTGACAGTGAAGAAGTGTCTCTGTGCGCGGTAAGGATCATCTGTCGTGGTGAAGTCATTGTAGTAATGGAGTCTCGGCACCAAGTAGAGAAACACTGGTGAGGCTGCTGGGAACTCTGTAAGCAAGGTATCAGGCCAACAGTCCCAAGGGGCTTTATGGCTCCAGGTTTCATAAAGTCAACCTTAGTTCCTTTAAGCTGTCTGGTCATATCTGAGTCTTTTCAAATATGACATTCTAGTCAAAGCCTTGGTAAAATAACCCATGTTTCCAATGGTGTCCAACTTTGCACCGAAGCTCAGAGTCCAAATGTAAAGACTCACAGCTCCACATTCGGGCGTCATATGATGAAGTTCTAGAACCTAGGTGAGGTTTGGTGGGCTGAGGTCCGGAGCCGATGACCAAGAAAGAATTCTTGAGACATCTTTGGTGCAAAATGGTGGTTTATTAAAGCACGGGGACAGGACCCGTGGGCAGAAAGAGTTGCTCTCAACTTGCACTTCTTAAAAAACCTACCACTCCTGTAAATAAGTCTAAACATTACCAGTTAACCACAATACCTTGTGTTTTAATGTTTATCAACTTCTAATAGGAAAGCATTCCCATTTCATCCTACAGATAAGTAAATCCAAAACTCAAAAGTCAGAAGAAAAAAATTTACATACAAAATGTCTGGCATTTGGTTCATTTTAAAGCACTTATTAGTTCATCTACATTAAGCTAAAACAATGACCTTCAGTTTCAGGTTGGTAAGAAAAATGATAAATTCTCTAATAGAAAATGCTACATATCATTTATTCCTTTCAGAAGAGCAATCCAATACATACCTCTGCAGAAAATAAGTTTCTTCTGGATTTATCCAAGAGATAATGAATCCACATTACTTTATTTAAAAAAAAAAAAAAGAAGAAAGAAAACGTGCCCTACAGACATCAATGACTCAGTATACCAAAAGGTATAAGATTTAACTATTAGATCATTTGCTGAAATTTAAAACTTAGTAAGAGGCTGTAGTTACCTCTTTTTGTAGATGAAGTTTGAAGCAACTGTTTGGCTTTGAGGGAAGTACGAGGCAAATTTTTCAGCCTTTGCGAAGCTGTTGAAAAATAAGGAACTGTAATATTTGCCTGGAAGGACAAGATTAAGGCTATAGCTTCTGTAAACTTGAATATTTTAATACATACTTGAAAATTTATCAAGAAACAGAAACCATAAGGTGAAAATATGTTAGAAACCTAGAAGCAGAAGAATCTGAAAGTGATGCTTAGTGCATTAAGTCGGAAAGGAAAAGGGATGGAAATCTTAGTGCAAAGTGCATACTTAAAGAAATGGTTTCTTATGGATGAGAAAATCTACAATATGTAAACCAATCAAAATATCAAAGAGAAAGCAAACCACCGGCAAACATGCTACAGGATGCAAAGAATATAAAGCTAATTAAGTAAAAGGGATGAACACAAGCACACAGTATAGAATAAAATAAAAGTAGTACTTGTTCAATGCAAAAAAGCAGACTTTGGCAAAGCAGTTATTGTTAGATGAACTGCCCTAACATAAAACAGTAATCCCCACACTCAAAAAGGAGAAGAAAACTCAGAACGAGGCAGGTCCTCAAGGGAGCAAAAATCCAGGGGCTTTAATATATTCAACATCATCTTGCTGTAGCATAAAACTAATTTGTACTTTAGACTTTGTGTAGCAACATATCTGGGCTATGCTCATATTAAATGGCGTGGATAGAGGTGTATGTGTCGGAGTGGGGGTGCACAGTGTGTGCTGGGGTTGACGGGTTTGGAGGAGTCAGAGCATCTGCTTCTTAAAGTGATCAATGAGGAGTTCTAAGCTTTCTCTAAAACTCCTAATCTATTAACTGCAACAAACCTCTAAAACCTGGCATGTAAGTGGCAGCTCAGAGCCATCCAGAGTTAAAGCTCACTATAGTTTCATTGAACTGAAAAGACCCACATCTACCAGTACAGTTACCCATTTAAGTGGTTCTAAAATGTTACTATACTGATTTTTAAGTTGGACTCTCTAAAGTCTTTCTCTCTCAAGAGAGAAAGAGATCCCACAACCATAAATTTGGCCAGCACTTAAACAATAATCAGGTAGGCAAAGGAATACTTGATAATATCCTCAAAGAGAATTAAGGAGAATTTCTCTTTTGCTCTATTGCTTGACTCTTTCAATGCTTTTAAAAAACTTTAAATGCTTAGTGCATTAAGTCGGAAAGGAAAAGGGATGGAAATCTTAGTGCAAAGTGCATACTTAAAGAAATAGTTTCTTATGGATGAGAAAATCTACAATATGTAAACCAATCAAAATATCAAATTTGTTCCTGTCTAATAGTAAATATTTTTAATATATTTGATTTCAAATTTTACAGTATTCCACACATTACTTAGCTAAATAATATACCAATTCAGCTTAAATATTGCCAGGAAGATTACTAAAAACTTCTTCAAACCTTAAAAAAAAATCAATTTTATAATTACCTCATATCTATCCCACAGAAATACAGGATTCTATCATCCCTGAATATTCTCCACTTGCATAATTATTCATACTTCCAACCATTCATAGTGTCATTCATTTACTTATTCACTGCTGCTGCTTTTTTTTCATTCTTTCAAATAGTTAATTATCTACTTTATTTCAGGTACTGTTTTAGGTACACTGGATTTCTTCAATAGCCAACTAGACAGATAAAATTCTTACTTTCATGGAACTAACATTCTGAAAAGAAAGGGGGAAATAAAAGACAGTAAGAGCCGCTAAGGAGAAAACTAAGTAGGGAAGGGAGACCGGAAATGGGAGATTTAAATTCCAATTATAAATGGGGTGATCAGGAAAGACTTCCCTGAGATGACATTTGCGCAAAGATATGAAGGAAGAGAGGAAGTAGGCCATACAGATACCTGCGAAAAGCAGTGTAGGCAGATGGAAAAGCAATGGTAGAGGACCTGAGGTAAGTGTGTGCCTAGTGGATCTGAAGAACAGGAAGTACACCACTATTACTAGAATAGAGAAAATGAGGGCAAAAGGTAACTATCGGTATGTATGTTGGCAATCCACAATACCTATTAACCATTCAAATTATTTTTTAATGAGGGCTTAATATCAAATATCATCTGTAATCTGTTTTGGAAAAGTCCTACTTAAATTAATAGCTATAACTCCAATGGACTTTATCTCTCAAGTTTTGTGGGTAACAACAACATCATCCATAACAAGTAAAAACGATGCAATGGTTACCTGAAGAATGAGACTGCAAACAGAATCACACAGTATACTCTAAACTTGTCTAATACAACAAGTCTAATAAACCTGATAAAGAAATGAGTGATTTTCATAAGATACTGCATAGTGGTATAGTACCCAAATAAGAACACTAAGTTTTTATCTGAATTATCACTCTTTATTTATTTATTTTTTTAAATTTTTATTTATTTGACAGACAGAGATCACAAGCAGGCAGAGGCAGGCAGAGAGAGAGGGGGAAGCAGGCTCCCTTCTGAGTGGAGAGCCCAATGTGGGGCTCGATCCCAGGACCCTGAGATCATGACCTGAGCCGAAGGCAGAGGCTTTAACCCACTGAGCCACCCAGGCGCCCCCTGAATTATCACTCTTAATTTGATCAGCCTTCTAAAGACAAAATCATTTTTTAAATGATAAAGTGTAGTAAACAGAAAGTCTCCAAATCTTTCCACAATACAGCATGTTAGCTATTTAAAAATACTTGTTTCCGGGGCACCTGGTGGCTCAGTGGGTTAAGCCTCTGCCTTCAGCTCAGGTCATGATCTCAGGGTCCTGGGATTGAGTCCCACATCAGGCTCTCTGCTCAGCGGGGAGCCTGCTTCCTCCTCTCTCTCTGCCTGCCTCTCTGCTTACTCGTGATCTCTCTCTGTCAAATAAATAAATCTTTAAAAAAAAAATACTTGTTTCCCCGGTTTCTCTCTTAATATTTATATAATTCCAAATTAGCAAGACCCCACCATAAAAAGCAAAGATGGTACAATAAAAATATTATTCTCTCACGCTACATTCGTTAGGTTAATGTCTTCCTCCACAAACCAATTCCAAAAGTCTCTGTATTTTTGTTAAACACACACCACCATTTTCTAAGTCATTCTGGCTCAAAGTTTTCTTTAATCCATTTAGTCATCCCTATAGTTCTGTTTACATCCCTCTATTGTCTCCTAAATACCTACTTCAGACCTTCATCACCCTATTTTTGGATTAGGACAGTTTCTTTTTGGGTTTCCTACATCCAATCCTTCCACTGTATTCATGTGCATCAAGGCAACAGTAGTGGAACTGCTGAACCAGCACCCCCCGCCCCCCCCCCCCACTCCAGTGCAGGCAGGCAGTGAGTGAATGGTCTGTAAGGAATTCAGAGCAAAAATAAAACCAGCTTGGTCTGTTTTGTTTTTTTTTTAATCATCATCATGTCTTGGATTAATAATCAATGTTGGTGATAAAATGCTTCTCCCTAAAGAAAACAATTTGTCAGCCTAAGTTATAAACAACTGCTGCAGGTACTGTTGCCTTTTAACAGCAAATATTAAAGATTTAAATGCACATACTTATCTTTTAATGTACATTGCATTTCACATGAAAAATAGCCAGAACTCCCAGTTATATGGTTTCCCCTAACACAGGTAGATTCAACTACATGTTTCTTTCCAGGGTTAAGGTCACAGAGATGTGAAATCAAGCTCACTTAGCACATGCACTTCTAACCCCTTTCGTATAATAATTTTTTTCCTACATTTACACGGCTTAGAAATAAGCCATGATGGTACAGTGATAATTAAGTCAATGAAACAGAACCTGAGTTACTTCAATTGTCATTATATGTGACTGAGTATTACTTGAATTTTTTCAGCTGTGAAGACATTTAAAAAATCATTAGATTTGGGGGCACCTGGGTGGCTCAGTGGATTGAGCCTCTACCTTCGGCTCAGGTTGTGATCTCACCGTCCTGGGATCGAGCCCCACATGGGGCTTCCTGCTCAGCAGGAAGCCTGCTTCCCACTCTCTTTCTGTCTGCCTCTCTGCCTGCTTCTGATCTCTGTCAAATAAATAAAATCTTTAAAAAAAAATCTTTAGATCTGATCCCCAAAGGAACTAAGATATGGACAAGATGGCAATTTCTGAAATGTATTGTAAAATGGAAATTAATGAATTTCTGTCAAACTTATCATTATGTTGACTATTTCCTTCCTTGTGCAACAGGTGCATTGTTGGGAAGAAGAAAAACTTCTCAGATTTAAAAATTGAAGACTATTCTTCAGTCAATATGACTGAAGAGAAACTGATAAATCTGGCTATACTGTATCTTGAGCTTCAATATGCAAAGATCAATTCTGAAGAAGTTATTGACAAATTTCCAGAAACTTAAGCTATAGTATTCACTGCTGTGACAGACCAATATGTAAAAACATTTTCCTTTTTTATAAAAAATGATTTAAAAATACTTTTGTATTGTTGATATAATTTTTTTACTGATAGTTATAAAATAACACTCAATTAAGGGAGCGCCTGGGTGGCTCAGTGGATTAAGGCGCTGCCTTCGGCTCAGGTCATGATCTCAGGGTTCTGGGATCAAGCCCCGCATCGGGCTCTCTGCTCTGCAGGGAGCCTGCTTCCTCCTCTCTCTCTGCCTGCCTCTCTGCCTACTTGTGATCTCTCTGTCTGTCAAATAAATAAATAAAATCTTTTAAAAAAATAAATAAATAACACTCAATTAAAAAAAGTATTTCTCACTGTCTGCATTTTCTCCAGCCATTATTATTATAACTCATTCTATTTCATTATTATTGAACATAATTTTGTCATATGGAGAGATGTTAAAAATAATTCCGGTCCCAAATACTAAGTAAGCATAAGCCACTATAAAAGAATGTTAATCACTGCCAGGTAAAATATTCAGTGTTCCCCCTAACTCTGCAATGACATTTTGTTTTGAAACTTTCATTGCTTATAAATTCTCATTCAGAGTCACCTTTCAATCCTCTCTCCCTCTCCACCTTCCATCTTCTCAGTGTTACCAAGTCACATATCCTCTTTCATTTAAAAATTCATCCAGATCTCATCACCTCCCGTACCAATGCCTTTGTTCAGATACTCATTTCTTGCCATGATTGTACAATAGCCTTCTAAATGGTTTCTAGTCTCTCAACTTTAATCCATTCTTCATATTACTACCAGAATGGATTTTCTAAGAAGCAACATTGATTAAAAGTCTACCATGGCTCTCCACCCTTAGAGGATGAAATCCAAATTCCTTAATATATTAAAAAAAACCTCCCAGACTGTGCCCTACACATTTCTCTTATCCTTCATCAATGGAAGCGCTAACCATCCTGCCGCACCCTACACTCTAGTCATATAAAACCACTATAAACAGGGTGCGACTTTTAAGACTTCATTACCAATCCCACTGTTAGGTAAACCTGTCTTTCCTTTCTTCATGTGGTCTCATAAGCTCCTCCTGAGTTAGTAGAAAGATAACTTCAATAATATTCCTAAAACCTCTTCATACACATAAGAGTTTAATGCCTTTCTTCTGTTCCCACAGAAGTTCCTGCTAATCACTCCGTGCTACTGAAGGGCACGTGCTCTCATTTATATCTATAATCCCACTGCCTATAACATAACATAATCCCAATATCTGTTGAATAATTAAGGACACATGAGTCATTGATCACTAGATAAAATCTGAAGAGAGATCTGAACTAAGCATTCAAGATCCTCCATAGCAGAGATCTAATCAAGTAGTTCTCAAACTTCAATATAACGCAGAATCAGTGAGACACTTTTAAAAAATACAGATGTTGGGTACCCATCCCAGATGTGTTCAATCAAAATATATAGGAGTGTCAGAAAAACATTTATAAAATCTCTTCGTAATTAGATAGTTGACCATACTTGTGCTGCTTATTCTTAAAAAGAAATTCTACAGATATCCCATTCATTCTTACATCAGCCCATTACTTTTAGCCCATTAGATTTATCATGACTTATTTGATTTTATAATTCACAATTATGTAAAATTCAAGTGTAATCTTTTAAGGGTCGGTTCCAAGAGAAATCTGGATGAAAATTCCTTCCCCATGGGCTTCAGGGCAGTCTGGTTACGTGTAAGCTGACCACTGTCTTAGACACTCCCTCTTCAGTGAGAAGTCCAGAGTAGAATACTGACCATATGACTTTTCTCTGGGGGAACACTCTGTATCCTATGCAAAAATATTCTTCCATTTGACTAAATGTAAGTAAGTGGATAAATATTACACTGGATTATTTTATTCTTTTGTGGTAATTCACAAAGTATAGTTCAATAATGCTCCAATAGTCGCTCAGGAATATTTTCCAAGATGCCTTCTCATTTGCAGTTAGGTCAGCATGATATAATCAAAAAAATTATTGGGAGGATATCAGGGGACTCAAAGAGCCATTGCGAGGAGGGAGTAATTTGGTTTGGTTTTGCACGTTTCCAGTCATATGCTACTGCATGTGTAATACATATGGACATCTGCTTTCTCTCTATGAAAATAAGAAACGGGTTGTTGTGAGATTCAAATGAGATAATTCATGTGAAAATAAACATTTAAAACTACTAACCAGAGTTTTAAGCATTAAATTTTTTTAAACCAGCAGATTTTCTAGGGTTTTTCTCCCTTTTCTTATTTCTAAACCAATAATTCCTGTGTCTTTCTGAAAACTAAATTTCCTACTGAACCTCTACTCTAGTAGTCTTACCGAGGCACTAGTCTTTTGGAAAACTGTCCCTGACAAACATTCCTTCCTTTAAATGGAGAAACTGAGAAAATGACATATATCCATGACCTCTGCAATGCTCTGGTTTTCTTTAACTTTTTAAGTTACTCATATTTCAAATATAAAAGTTGGAAATTGGTAATAGCTATAAAAATGAAAATATATTAGAACTCTCATAATATTCGTATTTGAATGCCAGCATCCACAATAATGCAGCCATAGCAAATAAGCATATAAAACAGTGATCGGCATAGTACAAGGCAAAAGAAGTGGTCCCGTAGGTGGAAATAACAGCAACCTCGCAAAGTTAGGTTCATGCAGACCAGCAAGTAAGAACCAAAGCTTTACCACTTAAGGGCTGGAAAAATAAAGACTTAAAGGAAAACAAAATGCAACATCTATTATACTGACCAACTGACACAAAAAATAGAAAATACTAATTCATGTATAAAATGTGTAAGACTTGCTATCACATTTATAATTCTACATCAAAATAAAAAGGCTATTGTGAAAGCAGTATATATATACACATACACAGTCATTAAAAAAACATACATACATTTCTATCGATCAAAGATATATGTAAAATTTTAAGAAAAATAAGTACATTATAAAATATAATGTTAATTTTAAACAAAAGGCTTTACAATATTTTTATAAAAATAAACTTAAGTTTTAAACTTGGTAAAATTCTGGATGGATTTACCTTTTTCCAAAAATATTTTTGGACTAATGTGATTTTACATTAAAATAAGTATTTGTGGCATTTTAATTGTAAATAAGCTTCACTACAGTTTCAAATATAAAAATAAACAAGTATATGAAATTGACAAAAAAAAAGGATGGTACCTTGCTTTCTCTTTTGCTTATATACTGTTCAAATACTGAAATACACCACTATGAAACTGCATACACATTTTCTACTTAAAAGTAAATTGGTGATTAGAATCTCATTATTTTTCCCTACATATTTTCTTTAATTATCAATTTCCAGGGAAAAAGAAAAAAAAATTCACGTATAGAAAAAAATTCTAGGGAAACAGTAGGTAAAGAAAGCAAGTAATTATCACAAAGTTTAAGATACGGTCAATATATTTTTTTCTATTAACATTTTTATCCTAGGTTCTCAACCTTCTATATTTTCTTCTATTTCTGTGAAGAATTTTTTTTATTTTCATATAGCTTTGAGGTGCTAGAGTAGTTCAAATAAAGAACATATTTGAGGGCATGAGAGAACAACCCTGAATAAAGAACTGGTACTGAGAATTCACTGAATATGGTAAAGAGAATATAGATATAGCTAGTTTTAACAAAGAGCCGTGAAGCTCTCTCTGGAGATATAAAGTTTTGAGAAATTGAGAACTTAACATTCAAACTAAGCACAAAAGGACAAATATAAATGATGTTTTGGATTATCTGTGCATAGGCTATAAAAGTGTAGCTTGTAATATGCATGATTTTTATTGCTTAATCTTAACGATATAAAATTTTCTTTCCTGTTGTATTAACATTGTGCACTGTTTTTTGTTTCAGGCAAATATACCAATGAGGAAAAAACCAGACACACAATGTCCTCAAGGGTCAAACTGACTTAATCTGTAGACTTAAAGGCACAAAAGTTATCATTCACCATTTTGATAGAATTGAAAGTTTGAATTGCAACTTTATTTTTATTTTTAATGTTCTGTGATTCCCTATTTTTCATACCAATCATGAGTATACCATTTGAGTATCATAATGGCACTCTTACATAGTCTGTAAGACCTGGAATACTAGTTTAAATTTTAACTTGGTTCAGAAACATGTTGCACACACCCAGCTGAGTAAATGAAGTACACAAATCTCTGTGTAATAATTTTCCACAGCACCTTAAATTTTAGGGTTCATCTAACCAAAAAAAACCAGACAATAATTCTGGACTATTTTTAAATCTTAGTTCTAAACCATGAATGTGACAAATCTCACTAGGTGGACTTGGATTCTTGGGCACGTGGGTGTGAATCCTAATGTGCCACCTATAAGCCATATGATCAAAGATAAGTTATTCAACCATCCAAAGGTCCTATTTCCTAATTTGCAAAATGTGTTAATAATTGTACCTACTTCACAGAACTGTTGTGAGGATTAAACAGGAATATATGTATGGTACAGCACAACGTGAGTTTCTGTAATGTAAGTAATATCATATACAACTAGAAAATAAGGAAAATATATTGATGTTATCACAAAAATCATGTGATAAAAATACATAAATGTATTTTATTATTTTATTTTAATGGATTTATTATTAATTTATTATTATTTATGTATTTAAAAACATAAATGTATTTTTTCCTGGCCTGTTTATTTTAGAGTCACCAAGTAACAGCAGCTTAACACAAAATACACAAAGTCAGCTAAACACAACAGAGCCAAGAAAGAGTGTAAGGGAATTAAAAAATAATCGAATGCTTTCAAAGTAGTAGTATTCAATAAACAAGTTACATAAATGAACAATCAATAACCTCATGTTTGTGCTACTTCTTCACAGCTCTGAGGAAATGAAGGAGCACATCACAGCTACCACTTCAACTGGTGACATCATGTGCCACAAAGGAACGGAGTCTATCAGACTACAAGACTGATGCGAGCTGTGGGATACAAAGGGTGCATATTGAGCATTTCTAAAATTATAGAACTGTGATAGTTTGTTTAAACCTGATTGGATTACATGCTCTTATCTACTATAGTTGACAAGTAACTCTTTGGAAAGTGTTCAATTCATTTTTCATCACCTTGTACACCAAAGTACACAGTATCCAACTATTCCCTTATCACTTCTTGGCTCAGTCTGGCTCCTTTGTCTTAGAAGTTCTTTCTGCATGATTCTTTCTATCTTTGTTTATGTTGCATATGTCTTCTTCATTCAATGGACTCAGCTCTTCCTTTCCATCAAGTTACCTTCAACTTCTTTTTTTATGAAGTTCTATATTTGCTGGAGTATTTATTTTAGTCACTGAAAATTTAACATGCTTTTGATTATGCTAGTATTTTTTGCAGGATCATTATTGTTTTTATTAATGTTCTAGTTTCAAGAAAGCTGCTAGAGTTTTAAGTTGTCTGTTCCAGGACTATTTCCCACAAAAACTTGTCATTTTTTAATGTATAAGTTTTTAAGGAATACACACACACACACACACACACACACACACACACAGTTAACCAGTAGACTTTGCTTATTTTAAAATTCTGGAGTGACCAAAGTTTCATTCAGATACAAGTATTGATACAAGTGGGTATCTTATAGGAACAAATTTTAAATTTTAATATAGCTATTATCTTAGAGCAATGAATAATTACTGTATTTTCAGATATGGTTTAATACAGCTATTCAGCACAAAATTACTACCTATTATTTTCACTTTCCTTTAAATAAATGGTACAATAAAGGTACTTACTGGCTGAAGCCTGAGGTTGCATGCGAGGTATTCCTCCATTTGGCACTTGAAAATTTGAGTCACTTCTGCTGCTTTTCACTGAGTCAACTTGTGTACTAGATGGTCGGGACAGGTTTGGAAGACTGCGTCTTAGTTTTTCTGTAACAACAGAATTTAATGAAAAAAAAAATCAAAACATTCTTTTAGAGAAGAAAGAGTTAAAGTATTAATTGGCAATCAAAAACTGAATTCTTTATTTAAGCATTCAGCATATTTTAGAAGAGTTAATAGAAGTACATGTCTTATAACAATTCAACCCAGGTTCTATAAATGAGTAGAACAAAACCTTAAGAAGAGCCAGAAATCAATTAAATAAAAATCTACATACAGACCACTTCATGAGTAGGGCAAAGCAATACTAACATAATCAAGTAAAATTCACTTTCTTCTTTATTTGTGTATTGATTCACTAGTAATAAAACAGTAAACTGACTAAACTTTTGATCTACTTGTCTGAAATACAAAACCCTGGTAAAAATTTGTGTTACATACTGAAATACGAAGGAAAATAGTTTCTCCAGAAAGCATTCTAATTACCTTCATTTTTAACACTGCTTGTCTGTAGATCTGTGGGATGACCCTGAAGTGAAAGGCGAGGTTGCTGTAAGCGGCTAATCATAGGCTGTGGGGACACTCTACTATATTCTATTCCCCGAGCAGGAGATCGTGAACGAGGTGAATTTCTGGGTGACTGCTTAGGTGATGGTCGAGGTGAATTGCGTGGTGATGGTGAAAACCTGTTAACAGCAGGGTATACTGCATGATGCATATTGTCATCTTCATCATCTAAACTTTGCGCATCAAGTTCCTGATCACTAAAAGTACCCCGCCTTGTAGAATTGCAAGATGAACCAGAACTGCGCCGAGATGTGGTGGCTGCATACTCTTGACGGAGACCTGACAATAATGAATGTGTTATTTCATTTCTTTAGGTATATTTTTAAACATTTAAATATTTTTGAAGTTTAAAAACAAAAGAATACCATTGAGAAATTCAAACAGGGTATAAAGTATAAAGGAAAACTCCCTTTCCACTTGAATCATTTTACACATTCTCCCGTATGCCTAAAACATTCAAAAGATTATTTTTAAATTGAATGGAATTCTATAAACTTTTGCCCAATCCAACATTTTCTTCTTAAATCTGAAATCTATAGTAAAGACAGAATGATAAACTTGAAAATATTCCTACTCCTAAAGACAATAACCAAAATTTGAGATCAACATTTAAGAAATATTAAGGGAAAATAATTACCGTGTAACCAATGAAAAGAATACACCAGTGGATAAATAAACTCCCTGGATACTAAATTCTTTGAATTGATGTTATTGATGAAGGAAACTTCTATCCCACCCTCAGGAATTCAATACTTGGGCATAAATGAATTTCAATTGCTTCATGACCCAAGACTTCAGTAAAACAAGCTTAAATTCTAAGCCATCAAGTACAAATTTTCAAAGGGCTCCCATATGTATCCTGACATCTCCAGAAACACCCAAGGAACCTTAGGCCCTTCAAATAGTATAAAAACTTCTGGAACAAAAACAAACGTTGATACATATTCAATGAAGAAAAAAATTACTATTCAAGAAAAGTACAGAATTTAGCTAATATTTTGAGCAAGTCCTGCTATAACTGTGGACAAACTAATTTAAAGATCTCTATTATAGAGTAGTATTCAAACTTTTAAAATGGGTACTCATACACAGATAGTTCTATCAATTTGGTACCCAAAGAAGCGGGTGAGAATCACACCAGGGTATCTGTAAAACTACAGATTCCTGGGGCCTATCTGGTCCTTCAGTCAAGCCACAAGTTTCACTAGTAACCAACAAGTTACTTAGTGTCTCACTACAGCAAACACAGCATTAAAGACACCTAACAAAAGATAGCAGACCAGTGAAGAGCACTGTTTTACAAAGAAAAACACAGATCCCAAAGCAGGCCCTCCAGTACTAGGGGATCCTAAGGAAGCAACAATCTTTATGGGATTGTGTTTTTCTCATATTAAAAATAAGGGGGCTTAACCAGGCAACAGCCAAAATCTGTAATTCTACATTTCTGTTAGAAACACACACACACACACACACACACACACACACAAACAGGGCGCCTGGGTGGCTCAGTTGGTTAAGCCACTGCCTCCGGCTTGGGTCGTGATCCCAGAGTCCTGGGATCGAGTCCTACATCAGGCTCCCAGCTCCCTGGGAAGTCTGCTTTTCCCTCTGACCTTCTCCCCTCTCATGCTCTCTCTTTTTCTCTCTCTCTCAAATAAATAAAATCTTAAAAAAAAAAAAAATAAACCACACACACACACACACACACACACACAAATCCCAAAACAAGCAAAAAAACCCTGAAGAAATGATACTTTAAAACATTTGCTTTAAAAAAAATATCATTTGCTTAAAAACAAAACAAAACAGGCATTTGAAGGCAGTGTAGGGCACATTCTTACACATTCTTAGCATCTTTTTTTTTATTCACCAGAAAAAGAAATATTTGTGCATGGGGATGGCTTAAAAAGAACAATTAAAGTAAGGCTAAAATTTCTTTTACTTGTTACCCAAACACAGTAAAAAAGTGACAGCAAATAGCTGGTTGAGTTGCTAACAAAATCCTGGGGTCTAAAAAGTCAAGAGTTCAGAAAGGAAATGAGACAATTAACTCTAAGTTATAGTGAGGAAGCATTCTTTACTCTTTCACATCCCTGACAAAAACTAGCCTCTCACTAGCTGACAATACCAGTCTCAGTGAGGAGTTATAATTACAGAAGAAAAAAGAGTACCGTATTATTAGTTTCTAGGGCTTAAGATAAATAAGCAAGCACCAAATCTTTGTTTTTCTATGAGAAGCAGTGTAAAAATAGGAAATGAATCAGTAGGATAATATTATGCAGTTTCTTAATAAATGTTATAGTTTGATAAAACTACATATTTATATAAAGGGGCCTAATGTAGAAAGCATTTCATTAAATGATAGCAATGCTCCATATTACCCTTAGTCAGCTGTCAACACTCTGAAATGTGTACTTCAAGAATCTTTTCATTGTAAAGATTAAAGGGGTCACTTTAGAGAGATTGCTTGCTTCAGAGTTAAGCTTGTGATATCTTATGGTAAAATGTATAGTCAAACTATAATACTTTACTAAAAGCATAAAACAATCCCATCCTCCTTAAGAGCCTTTTAAAAATGTGTACCATTATCAGTACAATTAGGTGAGGATATTTCACATGTTCAAGTTTCCCTGTTTCTTCAGGTTGAGAATCCTTTTATGATCTCCTGAGAATGACACGGCGATTTTCTTAGTCTGATTATTTTCACTTACTCTTTTCATTCCTCATCTTTATTTACTCACATTTTGTGTACTGAAATGTTTTTTAAATTTTTTTATACACAAATATGAAAAGTGCAACTATATAAATAAGAATGAATTACCATTTCCATTAAAAAGAAATGTAGAGGCAATAATAATACTCTTACCACCATCTTAAAATGAAAGCCAGGGCATCCATAAATGCTTAATTCTGTGCACATGTGCATTTTGGGATGGCAAGGGATATAATTTTTATTGGATTCTCAAAGGTATCTGTGACCTAAGAAGTTGCAAGGACCACTCTTCAGCAAAGCAAGACCATAGGCTTCACTTCATTTAATGTCGTAATTCTAATTTTCTCATAAAGGTCTTTTTTTTTCGTAGTCTTTATCACATATTCTGAGATTATGCCTCCAAGAGGGAATAACTGGTTCTTGGGGTATGAAAAAAATCTTAGTTACCATAATAATTTGTAGTCCTCATAGTACATAAGGATATGCAGGGTGGATCTGTGGTATTAAAATATCATGGCGGGAGGTGGTAGGCAAAAAGGAAAAAAAATGTCTGAAAAGGCACTCTTGAAAGGCTAATAATGGAAAAAGGTTGAGAAACATTGATCTAGAATAAGAAAATACAAAGTCATAGAGTAATAACTACTCTACAGAATTCCTGCACAAAGCAGCATGCAGGGTATGGTTACCAGTCATTGAAGCATAGTATTACCTGCCTATCTTTGTTCCTCACACAAGATATTCTATGTAAAATGAACTCTGAAAATATGTTAATGAATAAGTAAGTCTATATGTTGAATAAGCCACTGAAATTTCAACATTTGTTACTATTCTTCCACATCTTAAGACCTATTTAATAACCCCAACAAAATTATATCTCAACTAGACCTCAATTTTAACAATTAAAATACTTACTTTCTTCCTGCATCCGAGCTAGAATCTGTACATCGGTTACATCATTTAGCTTATAATTGGATCCAATTGAATCTTCATCTAATTCTGAAGCACTTAACTCACTGTCTATAGAGGATTGAGGGCTGAGTGGAGGATTTCTGTCTGATGAACTTTTCAAATTACCTTAAAAAAAAATTTGAAATTTGGTTAAACAAAAACTGAATAAACATCTGTTCTAATTAATTTTATATTAAATCTCTGATCCAGTTCACCATTATTCTGCTTTCTTTGTTTAAAAAATTCCCAAATACTGAAATTAAAAATTGACCTTAGTAAGAAAAAAGAGGATAGAGCACCTGGCTGGCTCAGCAGTGGAGTGTGTGACTTTTATCTCAGAGTTGTAAATTTGAGCTTCAAGTTGGGTGAAGAGATTAGTTAAAAAAACAAAAGATAAAATCTTAAAAAAAAAAAAAGAGGACTATAGGGCCTCCTTCATATGTTATGGCATAAAAACAAAACATTTTAACTATAAATTATCTATCCTCTTATGAAACAATTAAGCTTTTACCACAGTGCTTGGCAAGTAGGTAGTATCCAATATATGTTAGAGGATTCCAGACAGCCAGTGGAACTGCTTATAAACAGACGAATTTATGATGTGTTTTCTCCTCTCAAAGTTACTCGTTAGCAAATACCATTATTTTTTTCCCTGAATAAAAGCATCTACTTTTCCTAAGCAAGAAAACTATAATTTGAGGAAAATCAAGATTCCTTAGAGATTTAGGAACAAACCAAAAAAGAACACTATGCTCATTTTTCCTACATTATGCCATGTTTACAAAATTCCTTTGTCAGACTAGTAATGGGGATCCAAAGAGCCCTCTGAAGTTCAGCAGTGAAGCACAAAGATGGAATAAAGAAAATAAAGAGGTTTAAAAAAGCATTTAATCACTAAAAACAAAAAGGGAGGTAGAAGACAGGTCAGAGGAATAAAGGATATACTTATTAACTTTAGTTATAAATAAATGGTTTAAATATTTATTTAGTTATAAATAATAACTTATATCTAAGGAAATGCTTTCATCAGGTCATCAACTTCTGGTGAAGCATAAAATCCCAACACTGTTACTAATATTTCTAATACAGATTGATTTGAAATCAATCAATCAATCAATTCCCAGAACTCTTTACCGTAGAAGTCAGCTTTCAGAGAGTGTTATATGTAATCGATGAATCCCTAAATTCTACACCCGAAACCAACTTTACCATATATGTTAACTAGAATTTAAATAAAAACTTGAAAAGAAAGAAAAAAGTCAGCTCCAACATGAAAGGAATATAAGTAAGAGTTAATGTGTACATTATGAAAAGGAACACACATATGATAGGAAAAGTACTACAAAGTCAAGCTCAAATAGTGCCCAAATAAAATTCTTTGTATTAAACAAGTATTTTTAGGATGCAGTCATGGGTGAAATGAATAGCAGCAAGTAACAACTTACGCACAAAGTAAACAGCAGGATCAAAAGAGTCAAAAGACTAGGGAATACAGAGGTCAAAAATTTGGGGTGGTTAACCAGGTGGTGGGTAATAGGGAGGGCACGTACTGCATGGAGCACTGGGTGTGATGCCAAAACAATGAACACTGTTATGCTGTAAATAAACAAATAAAAAAAATGCAAAAAAAAAAATTGGGGGTGGTTAACAATAACCTTAATTTTTAAGGAAGGTGCAATAATTAGCCATAACAGCAGCAGCAGTAAGAGTTAACCAGGGCCTGAATTCTGAAGAATAGTAAGTTAGAACATTTCCGTCACAGAACCACAGTAAACATTCTTTCCCTGAGTTACAGCAGTCTATCCCTCCCCTATCATTTAGGGCTCCACTCTGTCGGCACATTTCACATATGGCCTTCTACTACTCGTTAAGTGCAATATCAAAGCTTATTAAATAAAGCTTGAATTGTTTAACAAAATAAGTGAAAACAAGAGCTCTTATTTTTAGTGATGCTGGGTGACTCAGTTGATTAAGTGGCTGCCTTTTGCTCAGGTCATGATTCCAGGGTCTTGGATCAAGTCTTGCATCCAGCTCCTTGTTCCCTGGAGAGTCTGCTTCTCCCTCTGCCTGCCACTCCCCCTGCTTGTGCGCTCTCTCTGACTAAGAAATAAAATCTTAAAAAAGAAAAAAAAAAAACCACGGAAAATGCTATTCAAACAAAAAGAGCTCTTATTTTTAGCTTTTACAGCCCAATCAAGCTATTTGGCAAGCATCTATTGGTTAAAAGAATCAAAAGCTTATTAATCTAATCAAGCAAGATCTACAAACTTTCGAGTACATGTAAAAAAAACTTCATGGATGTAACCTGGTTTGTCTGTATCCCTGGGACCTAGAATAGTACCTGGTGCTCTTCACTGATATTTTCTCTAAGCACTTAAAAGTTTCATAAATAAAAGAACTTGAGCAAATGATGACTGTTATTTTTGAGGTAGGGCAATAAATTCCTTAATTATTCAGTTCATTTTCTCCTTACCTGAATTTCCAGGAAGTATTAGCTGTTTGACTATAGGAGGTCGCACTGGGGTTGAGGATGGAGAATTGAAACCACTGCTATATGGGCTACTTGCATTCGGACTGTAAGGACTTGTGTAACTCATGGAGTTGAAAGGATTATTATATAAATTCTGCCTCTTGAGAGCTGTATTAATGAGAAGGGGAGAAATCAAATTTAATAACTGAGGAAAGTTAACATTTTACTTAAAAATTTTTCTTATTGGAAAATTCATTTACGTCATTATCCCAATTTAAATACAAAAAAATTCTTATAGTAGCAGGAGAAAATACATCAAATTAGTTATTCCAACAATATTATTTCCATTACCTTCAATTGTACTATGCAAATAAAACAGCAGCTACACCAAACAACAAAAATAATATCACAGGAAGAATATCTTCTCAACAAATTATTAGCCATTGAACTAATTTACTCCTATCTTGTCGGAAAGTTTGTTTCAACAGTATCAACCCTTTAAAAAATAAGATGAATGAAAAAGTGTATTTGTGTTTTCTCATTTTTCTTTTTTTTTTTTAAAGATTTTATTTATTTATTTGACAGAGAGAGATCACAAGTAGACAGAGAGGCAGGCAGAGAGAGAGAGAGGGAAGCAGGCTTGCTGCTGAGCAGAGAGCCCGATGCGGGACTCGATCCCAGGACCCTGAGATCATGACCTGAGCCAAAGGCAGCGGCTTAACCCACTGAGCCACCCAGGCGCCCCTGTTTTCTCATTTTTCTATAACAAGCATGTACTGCAAAGAAAAAGGAAAAAAAAAAAAACCGCTATGAGATTTAAAAACAGTCTTTCCAGGGGTGCCTGGGTGGTTCAGTCAGTTAAATGTCTGTCTTCAGCTCAGGTCATGATCCCAAGGTCTTGGAATCATCTGGCTCTCTGCTCAGCAAGAAGCCTGCTTCTCCCTCTCCCTCTGCCTGCTGCATCCCCCTGCTTGTGCTCTTCTGCCCTGACAAATCAATAAATAAAACTTAAAAATAAATAAATAAATAAGGGACTCCTGGGTGTCTCAGTCAGTTAAGCCTCTGCCTTCAGCTCAGGTCATGATCTCAGGGTCCTGAGATAGAGTCCAGCATTGGGCTCCTTGCTCAGTGGGGAGCCTGCTTCCCCATCTGCCTGCTGCTCCCCCTGCTTGTGCTCTCTCTTTCTTGCTCTGACAAATAAATAAATAAAAATCTTAGGGAAAAAAAAAAGTCTTTCCACGGTTTGGATTTTTGAAAAAATAATAAAGGAATATTGACTACTTAGACCAGGTTAAGGTCAAACGTGAAAATTCCTTTTTTTTTTTTTTAAAGATTTTATTTATTTATTTGACACACAAGAGAGATATCAAAAGTAGGCAGAGAGGCAGGCAGAGAGAACAGGGTGGGTGGGGGGAAGCAGGCTCCCTGCTGAGCAGAGAGCCTGACTTGGGGCTCGATCCTAGGACCCTGAGATCATGACCTGAGCCGAAGGCAGAGGCTTAACCCACTGAGCCACCCGGGCGCCCCGAGAATTCTCTTTTTAAAAAGAAAAAAGCCTCCCCCAGCCCCAGTTTTCTGACCCAAGAATACTTCTGCCTAAAGAGGGAAAAAGATTTATGCTATGCATATAAAATTATAGAAACAGTACCAAAGTAGAACTAAGATATTGAGTGCAACTATATACAAGAAATACACTTAAAATAATATTTATTTCCTCTATTCTATTCTAAAATCCATAGCTTATTCAATACTTCTAACCACTGGCAAAGCAATATGTAGAACATATAGACAAATGTGACATGGCACTACTTTTCAAGAGACTTACAACCGAGTAGTGCAGGCAGAAAAAAACCAATGATTTCAGGGCAAAATGAAATGAGTACTATCACAAAGGTGTAAGGGGCTGTGGAACTTCTGAGATAAAAGTAATTCATTACAACCGAGAGAAATCAGGTAAGCCTTTTTGGAATGAAGCACTGGGGCAGTCTGGAAGAGGATGAGCAGCAATGTGATAGACACCGAAAATGGGCAAAGACTGTGCTTTCATCTGTGTTTATAACAGGAACAAAAGCAGTGCCTTGAAAATAGACAATATATTCAGGGAGAAAGAGTGAGTAATATAGAAAGGTAAAGCACATAGCTGAGGGTCAAAACAGGAAAATCCGGCTGGGCTAGGTCACGGAAGTCCTGGAAACTATGCTTAGGAGGATGACGTTTATTCATATCAGTGAATTTTGAGCAAGAGTAATACGATCCAATCACTTTAGGAAGAAAACTGATGGACATTTTTATGTTGAATAGATTGGACTGAACTAGACAGTAGAAGTGACAAACATAAAAAAGAAAAAAAAAGAATAAGTATTAAAAACTAGAAGGATCACTAAAGGAAACAAAGTAAGATGTGTCTTTAAAGTTTCTGATTTATCTACTGGGAAGAGTAGTGCTTTGGAGAGAAGGAATATGTTTTCTGCTTAGATTTAGGATTCAGGTCAAACATTGCTCCCTGAGGAAAAATTCCTATTTCTCAAAGCTCAAAGCACTAGGCACCATTCGTTCATTACAAATCACTAGTTATAAAAATTATTTGTATTCGTACGTTTCCCCTAGTAGATGACAAACTCCATGAGTTCAGGTTAGTGTTAGTTTTTCCTCATCATGTATCCTCTATCCTTTCCTCAAAGTCTGATACACACCAGGCTCTCAGTAAATATTAACTGGATATATACATGAGTAAGATTAGTCTTAACAGAGGATCTGGACACCTTATGAATGGATGAAATAATAAAAAGAGAGGGAATCCAGGCAAAAGAGACATGGGGCACCATTAACTTAAAAGGCAGGCAGACGGGGTACAGGGAACTAGGAAATTGAATGGACACAGAATTTTAGTGTGGGATGGTGAAAAAGTTCTGGAGATGCACAGCGCTGATGGATGCACAGCAATGTGCATATACTTAATGCCACTGAACTGTATATTTAAAAAAAAGACTGAAGTGGGAAATTTTATGTTATATAAATGCTACCATAATGAAGAAAGTTGGACAAAGAAGGAAGACCCTCCAAAGACTTCAAAGAAAACAGCAGGGAGGATAAAAAAGGACAAAAAACATAATGCACTATCATAAAAGAATAAGAGAAGAACATCTTAGGAATAAGAAGTAGCACAGTGAGGAGAAGCTGAGAGTGACAGAGCAGAATCCATTCTCCTAGAATACAGTAGCTATGTTTCCAGGGAGCTCTGCCTTATCAAAGAAATACACCTGGAAAATAATCTCCTACCAACTGGGAAAAAGGGGGGGGGGGGAATTTAGGACAAAGGTTCAAACATGCAATAACCAAGTTATTCTTCTTATAAATATACATTACAGGGGTGCCTGGGTGGCTCAGTGGGTTAAGCCTCTGCTTTTGGCTCAGGTCATTATCTCAGGGTCCCGGGATGGAGCCCCAAGTCAGGCTCTCTGCTCAGCAGGGAGCCTGTTTCCCCACCCCGTCTCTGCCTGCCTCCCTACTTGTGATCTGTCAAATAAATTTAAAATAAATAAATAATAAATAAATAAATAAGTAAACATTACGTTTGTAGCTGCAGCTGCTGCTCTGTTTGTAACCATAAACTCTAACCACTGTTAAATCCAGGACATGATTACACCTAGTTCAAGAGTAACAGTTTCTCTTACATACTCCTACTATCTTTAATACCTTGCTATATAATAAAGCAACAAACTATTCCCTCAAACTGCTATTTTTGAGGTCCTATTTTGGTTTTCTCCTTCTAAGTGCAACTTACTATTTACCAATTCTTAATAGTTCCTATTTCTTAAGATGTTTTAAGCCAAGGTTTAGTAAACTATAGCCTGTGAGCCAAATCTAACCCATCACCGCATCTGGTAAATAAAGTTTTACTGGAACACACCCATCCCCATTCACAGTCTACAAAGCCTAAGATGCTTACTATCTGGCTATTTACAGAAAAAATCTGCCAACTCTTGTTTATAGGTTTAACTATTATCTGCCACACCCATTAAAGTACATGCTCTGGTCTAGTTTATTCATTGCAATACCCTAAGAGCTGAGAACAATATGTAGCAATATTAGGTTATGAACATATAGTACTGAATGAAGAAAATTCCTAACTATAAAATATACTTACATTATTTCTAAGGTGAGACAGAGTATTAGTTGTTAGTAAAGATTTTTTTATTAATTATTTTTATTAACAGATAATGTATTATTTGCTCCAGGGGTACAGATCTGTGAATCGTCAGGCTTACACACTTCACAGCACTCACCATAGCACATACCCTCTCCATGTCCATAATGCAACCACCCTCTCCACACCCCCCGTTCCCCTGGGAACCCTCAGTTTGTTTTGTGAGATTAAGAGTCTCTTATGGTTTGTCTACCTCCCCATCCCATCTTGTTTCATTTTTTCTTTCCCTACCCCCCACGGCCCCTTACCCTGCCTCTCAAATTCCTCATATCAAGGAGATCATATGATACCTATCTTCTCTGACTGACATATTTTGCTCAGCATAATATGCTCTAGTTCCAAGTTGCAAATGGCAAGATTTCATTTCTTTTGATGGCTGCATAGTATTCCATTGTATATATATACACCACATCTTCTGTATCAATTCATCTGTTAATGGACATCTAGGTTCTTTCCATAGTTTGGCTATTGTAGACATTGCTGCTATAGACATTCGGGTGCACATGCCCCTTCAGATCACTACGTTTGTATCTTTAGGGTAAATACCCAGTAGTGCAATTGCTGGGTTATAGGGTAATTCTATTTTCAACTTTTTGAAGAACCTCCATACTGTTCTCTAGAGTGGTTGCACCAGCTTGCATCCCCACCAACAATGTAGGAGGGTTCTCCTTTTGCCACATCCTTGCCAGCATCTGTCATTTCCTGACTTGCTAATTTTAGCCATTCTGACTGGTGTGAGGTGCTATCTCATTGTGGTTCTGATTTGTATATCTCTGATGCCGAGTGATGTGGAGCACTTTTTCATGTGTCTGTTGGATCTGGATGTCTTCTTTGTAGAAATGTCTGTTCATGTCCTCTGCCCATTTCTTGCTTGGATTATTTGTTCTTTGGGTGTTGAGTTTGATAAGTTCTATAGATTTTGGATACTAACCCTTTACCTGATATGTCGTTTGCAAATATCCTCTCCCATTCTGTCAGTTGTCTTCTGGTTTTGTTGACTGTTTCTTTTGCTGTGCAAAAGCTTTTAATCTTGATGAAGTCCCAATGGTTTATTTTTGCCCTTGCTTCCCTTGCCTTTGGCAATGCTTCTAAGAATTTACTGTGGCTGAGGTCGAAGAGGTTGCTGCCTGTGTTCTCCTCAAGGATTTTGATGGATTCCTTTCTCACATTGAGGTCTTTCATCCATTTTGTGTCTATTTTTGTGTGTGGTGTAAGGAAATAGTCCAGTTTCATTTTTATGCATGTGGCTATCCAATTCTCCCAACATCATTTGTTGAAGAGACTGTCTTTTTTCCTTTGGACATTCTTTTCTGCTTTGTCAAAGATTAGTTGACCATAGAGCTGAGGGTCTATTTCTGGACTCTCGAATCTGTTCCATTGATCTATGTGTCTGTTCTTCTTCCATTTCTTTGAAAAAATCTGATGGTATTTTGATAGGGATTGCATTAAATGTAGATTGCTTTAGGTAGCATAAACATTTTCACAATATTTGTTCTTCCAATCCATGAGCATGGAACATTTTTCCATTTCTTTGTGTCTTCCTCAATTTCTTTCATGAGTACTTTATAGTTTTCTGAGTACAGATTCTTTGCCTCTTTGGTTAGGTTTATTTCTAGGTATCTTATGGTTTGGGGTACAATTGTAAATGGGATCAACTCCTTAATTTCTTTCTTCTGTCTTGTTGTTGGTGTATAGAAATGCAACTGATTTCTGTGCATTGATTTTATATCCTAACACTTTACTGAATTCCTATACAAGTTCTAGCAGTTTTGGAGTGGAGTCTTTTGGGTTTTCCACATATAGTATCATACCATCTGCGAAGAGTGATAGTTTGACTTCTTCTTTGCTGATTTGGATGCCTTTAATTTTTTTGCTGTCTGATTGCTGAGGCTACGACTTCTAGTACTATGTTGAATAGCAGTGGTGATAATGGACATCCCTGCCATGTTCCTGACCCTAGCAGAAAAGCTCTCAGTTTTTCTCAACCGAGAATGATATTCGCTGTGGGTTTTTCATAGATGGCTTTGATGATATTGAGGTATGTAGCCTCTATCTAACACTTCGAAGAGTTTTGATCAAGAATGGATGCTATACTTTGTCAAATGCTTTTTCAGCATCTATTTAGAGTATCACATGGTTCTTGTTCTTTCTTTTATTAATGTATTGTATCACACTGATTGATTTGCAGATGTTGAACCAACCTTGCAGCCCTGGAATAAATCCCACTTGGTCGTGGTGAATAATCCTTTTAATGTACTGTTGGATCCTATTGGCTAGTATTTTGCTGAGAATTTTCGCATCTGTGTTCATCAAGGATATTGGTTTGTAATTCTCTTTTTTGATGGGGTCTTTGGTTTTGGGATCAAGGTAATGCTCACCTCATAAAATGAGTTTGGAAGTTTTCCTTCCATTTTTTTTTTTTTTTTTTTTACAGTTTCAGGAGAATAGGTATTAATTCTTCTTTAAATGTTTGGTAGAATTCCTCTGGAAAGCCATCTGGCCCTGGGCTCTTGTTTGCTGGGAGATTTTTGATGACTGCTTCAATCTCCTTACTGGTTATGGGTCTATTCAGGTTTTCTATTTCTTCCTGGTTCAGTTTTGGTACTTTATACATCTCTAGGAAAGCATCCATTTCTTTCAGATTGTCAATTTTACTGGTGTATACTTGCTCATAATATGTTCCTATAATTGTTTGTATTTCTTTAGTGTTGGTGGTGATTTCTTCTCTTTCATTCATGATTTATTTGGGTCTTTCCTTTTCTTTTTGATAAGTCTGGCCAGGGGTTTATCAATCTTATTCATTCTTTCAAAGAACCAGCTCCTGGTTTCATTGATTTGTTCTACTGTTTTTTGTTTTAGTTTCTATTTCACTGATTTCTGCTCTGATCTGTATGACTGCTCTTCTTCTGCTAGGTTTGGGCTTTCTTTGCTGTTCTTTTTCCAGTTCCTTTAGGTGTAGGGTTAGGTTGTGTACTTGAGACCTTTCCTGTTTCTAGAGAAAGGCTTGTATCACTATCTACTTTCCTCGCAGGACTCCCTTTGCTGTGTCTCACAGTTTTTGAACAGTTGTGTTTTCATTTTCATTTGTTTCCATGAATTTGTTCAATTCTTCTTTAATTTCCTGGTTGACTGGTTCATTCTTTAGTAGGAAGCTCTTTAGGCTCCAAGTATTTGAGGTCTTTCCAATTTTCCTCTTGTGATTGAGTTCTAGCTTCAGAGCACTGTGGTCTGAAAATATGCAGGGAATGATTCGAATCTTTTGGTACCAGTTGAGACCTGATTTGTGACCCAGGATGTGATCTATTCTGGAGAATATTCCATGTGCAGAAGAATGTGTATTCTGTTGCTTTGGGATGAAATGTTCTGAATATATCTGTGATGTCTATCTGGTCCACTGTTCATTTAAGGCCTTTATTTCCTTGTTGATCTTTTGCTTGGATGATCTGTCCATTTCAATGAGGGGAGTGTTAAAGTCCCCTACTATTATTGTATTATTGTCAATATATTGCTTTGATTTTGTTATTAATTTGTTTTATAGTTGGCTTCCTCCCATGTTAGGGCATAGATATTTAAAATTGTTAGATCTTCTTGGTGGACAGACCCTTTGAGTATAATATAGTCTTTGGCTTAAAATCTAATTCATATGATATAAGGACTGCCACCCCAGCTTTCTTTTGATGTCCATTAGCATGGTAAATTGTTTCCCACCCCCTCACTTTAAATCTGGAGGTGTCTTTGGGTCTGAAATGAGTTTCTTGTAGACAGCGTATTGATGGGTTTTGGTTTTTATCCATTCTGATACCCTGTGTCTTTTGATTGGAGCATTTAGCCCATTTACATTCAGGGTAACTATTGAAAGATATGAATTTAGTGCCATTGTATTACCTGTAAGGTGACTGTTACCGTATATTGTCTCTGTTCCTTTCTGGTCTACTACTTTAAGGCTCTCTCTTCGCTTAGAGGACCCCGTTCAATATTTCCTGTAGGGCTGGTTTGGTGTTTACAAACTTTTAGTTTTTGTTTGTCCTGGAAGCTTTTTATCTTTCCTTCTATTTTCAGTGACAGCCTAGCTGGATATAGTATTTTTGGCTGCATGTTTTTCTCATTTAGAGAAAATATATCATACCAGTTCTTTCTTGCCTTCCAGGTCTCTGTGGATAAGTCTGCTGCCAATCTAATATTTTTATTATTGTATGTTACAGACTTCTTGTCCTGAGCTGCCTTGAGGATTTTCTCTTTGTCACTAAGACTTGTAAGTTCTATTATTAGATGATGGGGTGTGGGCCTATTTTTATTGATTTTGAGGGGGTTCTCTGTGCCTCCTGGATTTTGATGCTTGTTCCCTTTGCCATATTAGGGAAATTCTCTACTATAATTCACTCCAATATACCTTCTGCCCCACTCTCTTTCTTCTTCTTCTAGAATACCAATTATTCTAATGTTGTTTCATCTTATGGTATCACTTATCTCTCAAATTCTTTCCTTGTGGTCCAGTAGTTGTCTCTCTTTTGCTCAGCTTCTTTATTCTCCATCATTTGGTCTTCTATATCACTAGTTCTCTCTTCTGCCTCATTTATCTTAGCAGCAAGAGTCTCCATTTTTTTATTGCACCTCATTAATACTTTTTAAGTTTGGTTAGATTTTAGTTCTTTTATTTCTCTAGAAAGGGCTTTTATTTCTCCAGAAAGGGTTTCTCTATTATCTTCCATGCCTTTTCGAGCCCAGCTAGCACCTTGAGAATAATCATTCTGAACTCTAGATCTGACATATTACCAATGTGGTCTTGATTAGGTCTCTAGCCTTCAGTACTGCCTCTTGGTTTTTGTTTTGTTTTGTTTTTGTGGTGAGTTTTTCTGCCTTGTCATTTTATCCAGATAAGAATATATGAACGTGAGAATAAAATACTAAAAGGATGGCAAAGACCCTAAGAAAATGTACTCTAACCAAATCAGAAGAGACTCCCAAATTGGGGGGAGAAGAATGGGGGGGGGTCAAAAGAAATTTTTAAAAAATTTTAAAAAATATATAGATATATAGATATATTAGACAGGTGAATGGAACAGAGCCATCCACTTGATCTTAGGTGTATTTTGGTCTCTTAAAAGAAACTACCTCCCAAAATTTTAAAGAATGAAAACCTTATATATATACACAAAAATAAGGGTAAACACAATAAAGGGATGAAATATGACTATAAAGATGAAAATTTTAAAAAAAATTCTAGAAAAAGAATTAATAATTTGGTTGGAAAAAGAAAAAAAAAAAAGTGGAGAGAATTTGCCCAGGCTGGGGACTAGAACAAAGCCCTGTGATAGATCTGGTATATATTTTGATCTATTAGAAGAAATTGTATCCCAAAATTTTTTAGGAAAAAAAAAAAAAAACACCTTGTTTGTATACAAAAGATAAAGTTAGATACAATGAAGTTTATGATAAAATATGACTATAATAATGAAGGTTTAAAAAGATTTTTTAAGAAAGGTATTAAGATAAATTAGTTAAAAAACATTAAGAGGAAAGAGGAAAAGTTTAAAAAATTAGAATAAGAAAAAAATAAAATAAAATAAATTTAATTAACTTTGCAAGACTAAGGGATCATGAGAAAAAAGCCATGAATTCCATGCATTCCTTTCCCCTAGCTCTGAAGTTCCGCTGTTCTCCTCGATTAGTGAGCTTGGTCTTGGCTGGATGTTCTTGCTGATCTTCTTGGGGAGGGGCTGTTGTAGTGATTCTCAAATGTGTTTGCCCGAGGCGGAACTGCACCACCCTTGCCAGGGGCGAAGGCTAAATAATCTGCTTGGGTTCCCTCTTGGAGCTTTTGTTCCCTGAACACTTTCCGCAGAGCTTTGGAGGATAGGAATAAAAATGGCAGCCTCCCAATCTCTGGCCTGGAGGAGATGAGAGCTTGGGGCACCACTCCTCAGTGTGCCCTTGGAGAAAAGCGGTCAATCACTCCCATCTCCCTTGTCTCTGGCCGTGCTCCAAGCTCACCCAGTATGTGACTGAGTGTTTCTGTTTCTGGTGCATGGCCCCATTTGGAGTCTCCATACCCAGCAGATTCCTGCCACGCTGCTCTCCGGCAGAGGAAGGTGGGGTCCCTGCTCAAAGAGCAGTGGCCCAACTGCTGGATCATGGTTTAAGATAACCGCAAGCTGAAAGTTCACTCCTCCGCTCGGTCTCTGTAGTCGGCTTCCCCGCTCTGATACTTGCGAGCTCTACCACACTAAGATACCCCTGATCCTTCTGCGACCCTGCAGGACCTGAGACCACACTGTCACCTCAAGGGCTCCACCCCAACTTAGCCTCTGGAGCGATTTTCCTCAGTGGAGCAGACTCCTAACTAAAAGTTCAGATTTTATGCTCTGTTGTTCACCGCTTGCCGCGTCCCGGCCCCTCTCCCTGCAGTCTATCTTCCTTTCACTTCGGATTCACTTCTCTGCATGTCCTACCTTTCAGAAAGTGGTTGATTTTCTGTTCCTAGAATTGCTGCTCTTCTTCTCTTTGATCTCCTGTTGGATTTGTAGGTGTTCGGAATGGTTTGATAACCATCTAGCTGAACTCCTACAATCTGATGTTTCTTAGTCTGCTACTCCTCTGCCATCTTGACTCTTCTCCCCACATTTGACCAAGTTCTTGTTTTTTTTTTTTTTAAATTTTATTTATTTATTTGGCAGACAGAGATCACAAGTAAGCAGAGAGGCAGGCAGAGAGAGAGGGGGAAGCAGGCTCCCTCCTGAGCAGAGAGCCTGATGTGGGCTCGATCCCAGGACCCTGAGATCATGACCTGAGCCGAAGGCAGAGGTTTAACCCACTGTGCCACCCAGGCTCCTGCACCAAGATGTTTTTAATAAACATCTAAATAGTGGCGCCTGGGTGGCTCAATGAAGCATCTGCCTTCAGTTCAGGTCATGATCGCGGGGTCCTGGGATCAAGCCCCACATTGGTCTCCCTGCTGAGTGGGAAGCCTGCTTCTCCCTCTCCCCTCCCCCTGCTGTGTTCCTTCTCTTGCTGTGTCCCTCTCTGTCAAATAAATAAATAAATAAATAAAATCTTTAAAAAAACAAAAATGAAAAAACATCTAGGGGCGCCTGGGTGGCTCAGTGGGTTAAAGCCTCTGCCTTCGACTCAGGTCACGTTCCCAGGGTCCTAGGATTGAGCCCCGCATCGGACTCTCTGCTCAGTGGGGAGCCTGCTTCCACCCCCCCCCTCTCTGCCTGCCTCTCTGCCTACTTCTGATCTCTGCCTGTCAAATAAATAAAAAAAATCTAAATAACATCACCTAGGGGCACCTGGGTGGCTCAGTGGGTTAAATGTCTGACTCTTGATTTCAGCTCAGGTCTTAATTACTGGGCCATGAGATCAAGCACTGCACTGGGCTCTGTGCTTAGTGAGGAGTCTAGTTGAGATTCTTTCCCTCTCCCTTGGCTCACATGTGTGTAAATGCACATGTGCTCTCTCAATAAACAAATCTTTAAATAACATCACCTAACTGGAATGAGTTAGAAATTTTCCAGTTATTAAAAATCATCTACTATCTTGTTTACATATTTCTAATAATCTTATGAATACAATTTAAATCAAGCTCCAGGATATAATTCTAAAAACACTTAATATTCAGAAAAAAACATTTTTGGTCTATGGCCACACCACCCTGAACACACTAATCTTGTCTGGTCTTGGAAGCTAAGCAGAGTCAGGCCTGGTTAGTACTTAGTGGGGAGAAAAAACATCTTTTAAAATTACATAAAAGCATTTCCTTTTTAAAAAAGGATCCCCTACATGAGGAAAAAGTAACAATTTGGTGTCAAAAAGATTTAGAAGTTCTATAATCACATCTTATGTTATTTCCATATAATAACCACTGTTTCTGGCCAACGAAGCTATGCTTTATTGTATGCCAGTTTAACTGTTTAGTCTCCCCTTTGTCTTCCCTGAACATTTTCAGCTTACACTCTAATAAGAGCACGATTTTAACAGTTAAGCAAAATAAGCAATTTTAAGTACATGGCTATCAAGTAAACACAAGGCAAAATAAAAAACAAAACAGAAAACCTATTTGGGATGAGTAATCACACATCAGTTCCTCATTACATAAGTATTCCAAAAAACAGTAACATTCTTAAGAGATTGAAATTCCAAGAAAGAGTCAATAATATTTTCCTACATTTCTACCCACACTGGCATGCTATATTAAATGCCATAAGTAGTGACAGACACATTTTGTCAGCTTTGTGAGTGCTATTAAACAAAAGAGCATAAAGGCAATCTGAACTAAAATGCCAAGTTAGAAACAAAAAACAAGGGAAGGAAAATGAATGCATTTATTAAGTACCTACTATGAGCCAGAGGAACATGTTACGTTCTTGCATAAACATTACCATCTAGTCCTTAAAATAACCATACAAAGTTCATCATTCTTATGAGAAAACTGAGTTCACAGAAGTTAAATAATGCTCAGAGTTACTCAGTAACTAAGTGCTAGAGTGAGAATTATGTCTCTTAGGTTCTCAGCCTGTACCTTTCCACCACATCAGAATTTTCCCCAAGGGTAGTGAGATGATTTTAGATGATACTGAATCTATCTATCTATATATGTATTGTTTTTTTTAGATTTTATTTATTTATTTGAGAGAGAGAGAGAGCATGAGAGGAGAGAGGTCAGCGGGAGAAGCAGACTCCCCGCTGAGCAGGGAGCCCGATGCAGGACTCGATCCCTGGACTCCAGGATCATGACCTGAGCTGAAGGCAGTCACTTAACCAACTGAGCCACCCAGGCGTCCCCTATTTTTTTTAACAGTTATTTGTTTTAACTTGTATTGGGAGAAAAAACAAAACAAAAGCCTGCTGTATAAAACACATTGTTTCATGGAAATTTTTTTTTAAGATTTTTAAAAAATTTATTCATTTGAGAAAGCGAGTGAGCTCATGAGCAGGAGAGAGCGTCAGAGGGAGAAGCAGACTCCCAGCTGAGCAAGGAGCTTGATGTGGGGCTCCATCCCAGGACCCCAGTACCATGACCTGAGCCGAAGGCAAACGCTTAACGAACTGAGCCACCTGTGTGGTCCAATGGATATTATTTTTTAGGATGAAATGAAATAAAAATGAAAAGATTGAGGGACAAAAGCTATTAAGTAATAGCACAAGGTTATGTGCATATGGCAAAAACTCATGATGGCATGCACAACGAGATTCAAAAAACACTATCAAAGAAAGAAAAGCCTTCTTAAAAACATACCCACTCAACATTTATCTGTTTCTTTATTAAAGAAAGAGATGAATTTAAAAGTAAAATTACAGACATACCTGACATAGTTTGATCAAGTTTGTGGATAAGAGACTTTTTAGCACATTCAACGTCAGGACTTGGGTAATCCAAAACTTGCCTGCACCAAACTAATGGGCTAACTGATTTCTGCATTGGTGTAAGTTTTTTCTTTGGTGATGAATACAGCCTAGAAGAAAACAAAAACATAAGGGTAGCATTCATTATTAAGCATAAGGTCATAAGATAGAGATCCTTTTGGACAGATTTAAATTGGGAGAGGGACACTGTACATCTCACAGATTATCTTCAAAATCATCCACATTTTACTTCATGCATGAAAAGAAAATGACACTAAAACAAGCCAAATTTCAAATTAAACCCAAATGAAGCCATTGTCCATTCCTAAAATATGTCTTATTTTTCTTATAGTCTCATTACAAAAACTATGAGTAAACATGTCTTTACAATAGCTAATTCTGTTTTCATTAGTATTTAGCCAACTCCTTAATATAACCATATCATTAAGTATTGTCTAGGAGACAGAATGAGGAGATAAATACCTTATTTTCCACCTCCCAGTCCCCTTCCTACCACAAACCACATAAAAATCTCCTATTAGTGATTCATTCCTTTTAGTTAAGCAGTACACACTCTATAGCCCTCTTTTCAAGCTATAAATCCTTAAACTTAGTATGAATCCATTTATGAAGCTTACTTCAGTCTTGGGAAAGAAGAATGGACAGTATTTTATAAGCTCCTGTGGAAAGGATGCAAAAAGAAGAGGTAAGCATAAGACAAGGGAAGGGACAGTTTTTCTACCTCACAGTTTTTTCCTCAGATTGGCCTAGATTATGTCAATTGATACTGATTTATTTCAAATATGATGCATATGAAAAATGTGAAGATACTTGAATTCTAACCAGAGTGGGTCCCAAAATAAGACACTTTAAGTGGAATTAATGAAGTAAACAAAAGCATAATTGGATTTATCCACATAGTTAAATGTTTTAATAAGGCCAGGGGTTAGTAATTTCACATTTTACACTGATCAAGTTAGGGCAATAAACTGAAGTGTGTTCTGGCACAAATACTTAAATATATCTCTATCGTACTAGAATTGACGAACTACCTGCTAGTGACACTATATACATTTTCCATCTCTTTTCTCATCTTTCCTACTTATAACTTAGATGTGTCACTCACATCAACTATTTAACTCTTCTCAAGATAATCAAGGTTAACAGGGTAAATAATTTCTCTAGTCAACAATCCATGTTTATTTGGATAAAAATGGAATGAAATCTCGATTAAATAAACTATTAACAGTTCAAAACAAAAAGAAACCAAGGGGGAGCTCATTCCCTTTCCAAGTTAAACACTACAAATGTTTCATAATCAAGCTCTGTCACAGCATTCCCATTTTAATTGCGATAACTATCATATACAGATACTCTAGGTTAGCAAATACTTAGTAAACAAAACCTCTTAGGTGAATAAGCATTAATGAAATGACTTTCAATAGTATCATCACTCTTTCAACATACAACTTTTCCCTACACTGACTGGAGTCTCACAGTTTACCCATATGATTCATGTGTATTTAGTTTCACAGCTAATAGTAGAGGAATATACTAATTGTAAAAAGTGCAAGGAGAGTGAGCCTCAAAAACATGCTCAAAGAAGCCAGACCAAAAACGTACATATTATATGATCCCACTTATATGAAATGTCTAGAAAAGAACACAGAGCAGGAATTAGATTACAACGCATAGAACTGGAACAAGGAATGGGGGAGAGATTTCTTTTAAGGTGACAGAAATGTTCTAAAATGTTGGTGGTGATGGTTGTGGAAACAATGTCATGATGGTAAATATACTATATTCTTGAATTATATGATGAGTTTTCTTGTACATAAATTACACAGGTATGGGTAAATTTTATAGTATGTAAACTGTATCCCGATAAAGCTTTCATAAAAAATTGTAAGGTGCTTTTAGAATCTTTAAAAAGACAGAATCTACTATAAACTACTTGAATAAAACAATAATTCAACATCAATTACACTAAAGCATCATTATCTCTCCTATATTGCATGCATGGAAGCTTTCCTATTTTTGTTAATGGCACCATAACTCTTTCACTTATAAAAGCTAAAAATGTAAGAGTGATTTTAGATTCCTCTATTTTACCGTCACCAATAATCTATTACCAAGTCTTGCTGACCCTACATGACAAACTACCATTCCCTTCTACTATTCCTATATTTACTTCCCTAACTGGTAATAGAGACTGCCCCTTCCTTCCATTAACAGATAAAGGTTAATGTAGCCACCTGTACATTCCTAGGGGAAAAGAGGGAGACAGCTTCAATAACCCCTGAGTATGCCCACTATCTCTTACCCCTCCATCCTCTTATTTCAGTGCCCTATCACGACCCCTCAGTCTAAAAATGGAGTACTATAGCCCTAACGGTATTGGCACAAAATTATTCTTTGGTCAAGGAACCTTTGGATGAGGTTTCAAAGTACTTCTAAGCCTGTCAGAGGACACATAAACTGCGATGTAGCTCATAACTGAATCCTCTTTTAGGAAGACCAAGGTGTTTCAGTTCCTGAATTTTAAAGAAAAATCCCAAATAAAAATATTTGAATAACTATACATATTACTCCTTTGTTTCTTACAAACACATAGACTTCTTCAAAATAACTTTTGCCTGCTAAAAACACTTTTCTCACTCTGGTGCTTTTCAAGTTTTTAAATAATAGTATTTGGCTTAATTAAGAGGGACTTCATTCTTATGGACATCACCAGTATATAGATGGCTAACGCAACTTAGAACAGGTTGAGATTTGTCAAGTTTTTACTTGCCAAGAAAACGTGAAACATATAACTTCATCACCCTAATTCTGTTAAAGTGAAGTCATAGAGCCTCCATCCCTATCCAGCATCAGTAATGTAGGAGGCAAGGGGAAGTAAGCACCTCATCTCCCTTTCCTAGTCGTCTACGTGTCAGTGGAGCCCAGTATAGAGCTGATTTTTACATCCCATCCAACAAGGAGGAGAAAAAAAAGCCTGGGCTCCACTTTTGCTGACATAATGCCAGCATGGCCTGGCAGGGAGCTGAACATCCATCCCATGCACTACATCTAAATAAGACTGCCTACTAAAAAAGAAATATGATTATGAGTCTCCCAATATAACACCCAGAATGTCCAGGATACAACTGGAAATCACTAATCATACCAAAAAACAACAACAACAACAACAAAAAAAAAACAGTTAAAGGAGGGACAGAGAACAAAAACACTTGAGTCAAATTGAAAACAAAAAGCAAAATGGCAGACATAAAACCAACCACAGCAATAATTACACTAAATATGAACAAGAGTATAAACAATCTACTCAAAAGAGATGGTCAGACTGGATTTAAAAAAAAAAGGGCCCAACTATACATTATCTACAGAAGAAACACCTAAGATTCAAAGTCACGAGTAGGGGTGTCTGGGTGGCTCAGCTGGTTAAGTGCCTGCCTTTAGCTCAGATCATGATCCCAGGATACTGGGATCAACCCCCCTGTGGGGCTCTCTGCTCAGCGGATAGCCTGCTTCTCCCTCTCCCTATTCCTACTGCTCCCCCTGCCTCTGCTCTCTGTCAAATAAATAAAATCCTTAAAAGAAACAAAATAAGTCACAAGTAGGTTGAACTAAAAGATGAGAAGACATGTCATGCAAATAGTAACCATAAGAGAGCTGGAGTTTAACATAAGAAATATTACTTCAGACAAAGAAAACATAAATGTATCAGGAAGGTTTATCAATCAAATGTAAAGATACCTAATAACGGTAGCAGAATAAAAGCAAAAAGAGGCAATTGAGAATTTTTTTTAAAAAAGAGTTTATTTAATAGAGAGAGAGCATAAGCAGGGGGAGCAGCAGGCAGAGGGAGAAGCAGGCTCTCTGCTGAGCAGGAAGCCCAATGAGGGACCTCATCCCAGGATGCTGGGATCATAACCTGAGCTGAAGGCAGATGCTTAACCAAGTGAGCCACCCAGGCACCCCTATTTGCTTTTCAATGGCTCCCTCTAACTACCTGAAAAAAGAACTACATACAGAAATCAGTAAGGATATAGAAATCTTGAACACTATCAATCAATTTTACTTTGCCGACAATTAAAGGGCACTCAATCCACCAGTAACAGAATACATGTTCTTTTTAAGTGCACGTGGAACATTTTTCGGGTCAGAAGAATTCAACTATGAAAAAGTCTTTCTGGGTTTAAAATACCTGGAATTCTTCAAGCCACAATGGAATTAAATTAGTATCAACAGAAAGAAATTTAGTAAATCCCAAATATTTGGAAATTAAACAATACACATAAAAAACCACAGGTCCAAGAATATATCACAAAGGAAATTAGAAAACATCTTGAACCGAATAAAAGCAAAAATATAACATACCAATAATCAGGTGATGAAGAGTGAAGTAGAGGAAAATTTATAATTTTAAAAACAAGGAAAAGAGGTCTCAAATCAATAATCTAAGCATAAAAAATTCAGCAAATTAAACAAGGCAGTCGTGAGGGAATATACAAATATTACTAAAAATCAGTCAAATAGAAATATAAGTGGGGGGAAAAACCCAAAGTTGGTTCTTCAAAAAGAACTAAAAATGGTAAATCTTTAGATTTACCAAAAAAAAGGTCAGAACACTAATTACCAAAGTTAGAAATAAAGAGCGAACACTGCTACAAACAAGATGTAAAGGAATATTATGAAAAATTTTATGCAAACAGCTAACTTAGATAGACTATACAAATTCTAGAAAGATATGTTACCAAACGGGACTCACAAAGAAACAAAAATTCTGAAGAGATTTATAAAAAGAAACTGAATTAGTAATTAGAAATCTTCCTGCAAAGAAAAACCCATGCCCAGATGCCTTCACTTATTAAGATTATCAACACCAAGGAAAATTTCCAATCCTATACAAACTCTTTCAGAAAAATAGATCTAATGGTAAAAGACTGAATTCTTCTCAGACTAGAAATAAAATTAAGGATGCAAGCTCTCATCATGTCTATACAATGCTATCCTGGAGTGTCTAGACAGTATAAGTCAAGAAAAAGAAATTAAAGACATCATATTGAAAAGAAAGAAGGGGCGCCTGGATGGCTCAGTCTTAAAGTGGCTGCCTTCAGCTCAGGTCATGATCCCGGGGTCCTAGGATGGAGCCCAGCAGGGATCCTGCTTCTCCCCTGCCCTCTGCCTGCTGCTTCCCCTACTTGTGCTCTGTCAAATAAATAAAAATCTTAAGAAAGAGAGAGAGAGAAAGACACAAACCAGTCTTTATTTGCAGACAACATGATCCTGTAGATAGAAATGACTTTGTAGGAATCCACCAAAACCAAAAACACCCAACTAGAATAAATGTGTTTAGTAAGGTTGTGGGATATAAGTTCAATAGGCAAAAAAATCAATAGTATTTCTAAACATTATCAATGAATAATTTAAACAGGATATGACAAATGAAGTACAACAATGGTACACTGAAAACAAACAATGTTGAGATAAATTAAAAAGACAAATGTTCATAGACCTGAAGACTCAATATTGTTAAGATATCAATTTTTCTAGACTGATGTACACAACTGACACAATCCCCAAAAAAGATCTCAACAGGCATTTATATATATATATTGACAGGCTCATTCTAAAAGTTATAGGAAAATGTAAAGAGCAAAGAATGGCCAAAACAATTTTGAAAAAGAAAAAAAAGTCCTTAAAAACAAAACCAAACAAAACAGCAAAAAAAAAACAAACAAACAAACAAACAAAAAACCACACCAAAACCCACCCTGAAAATCCCTGGTCTTACTTCCTCCTGATCCATTCTATACAATGAAGCCTAACTGTTTTCTAAAATATGTATCTGAGTATGTTAATATTCCTGTGCTAAACATTCTGTGCCACTTTCCTTTTTGCCCTTATGATAGGACCCTTTCCAAAAAAACAGCCCCCACAGCTCTTGAGGCATGAGCAGTGATCTGTTGCAATACTTTTTTTTTTTTTTAAAAGCTACATTTCTCATCCTCCTCCACCACCCAAATCTTAATAACAGCCATATGGTACTAATTTCTATTCCTGGAAAGCCCAACACTTTTGCTTCTAGGACACATGTGCATGTTCTTCCCTTTGCCTGAAACAAGCTCAGTCCTACTTCTTGCTTATCTCACCCTCCCTCAGCCAGCCCATTCCTACTTTTTACTGCATCTTGGCATAAACTGCACTTCACCAGGGAAACCTTTCTTAAACACCTCTCATAAGACTAGTACTATATACTGAAGCAAGGTGTTTTTAACAAAGCATCTTTGCAGCCACTTAAACATGTCCTATCAAAAAGGAAATTCCTCTAACATTCATTCTAGTTACAAAAGACCTACTTTATAATTTGTTCATTTTTGTCCTTTCAAAGTTTTTAAGTTAGTATTTATAAGCTGAAAAGAGACATTAAAAACGTACTAGAGACAATAAAAATGCTAAAATATGGGTAAACCTCAAAAACATTATATTAAGTAAGAGAAGTCAGCCACAAAAGACCGCATCCTATATGATATTGTTTGTAACAGAATGTCTAGGATAGGCCAATCTATGAGTCAAAAAAGTTGATTAGTGGCTGCCTAGTGATGGGAGAAGGATAAGGGGAAAAGAAATGGGAAGTGACTGTTAATGGGTACATGTTTTCTTCCGGGATGCTGAAAATACTCTGAAACAAGACTACAGTGATGGTTGTACTATTCTGTAAATACACTGGAAACCACTGAATACTAAAAACCCTAGTACACTTTAAATAGGCAATTTTGTAGTATGTAAATTATCTCAATAAAGCTGTTTTAAAAATCTGTTAGAAATAAATTGGCCCTCTCAGACACATGAAAAAAATGCTCAACATCACTCGGCATCAGGGAAATACAAATCAAAACCACAATGAGATACCACCTCATACCAGTCAGAATGGCTAAAATTAACATTACGAAATGACAGATGTTGGCAAGGATGCAGAGAAAGGGGAACCCTCCTACACTGTTGGTGGGACTGCAAGCTGCTGTAGCCACTCTGGGAAACAATATGGAAGCTCTTCAAAAACTTGAAAACAGGGGTGCCTGGATGGCTCAGCATCTAAGCGTCTGCCTTCGGCTTAGGTCATGATCCCAGAGTCCTGGGATCAAGCCCTGCGTTTGGGCTCCCTGCTCAGTAGAAGCCTGCTTCTTCCTCTCCCTCTGCCTTCAGGTCCCCCTGCTTGTGCTTGCTCACTCTGTCAAAGAAATAAAATCTCAAAAAAAAGTTGAAAAAAAAATTGAAAATAGAGCTACAACCCAGCAATTGCACTATTGTGGATTTGCCCCAAAGACACCAATGTAGTGATCTGAAGGGGCACCTGCACCCCCATGTTTATAGCAGCAATGTCCACAATAGCCAAACTATGGAAAGAGCCCAGATGTCTACCAACAGATGAATGGATAAAGATGTGAGATATATAATATATATATATGTACTTATACATATTTAAATCTAAATATATAGATTAAATATATTTAATAATATATTATATTTATTAATACTCAATTAATATTAATAATATAAATATAGCATATTTATTAATAAATAATAAACATATTATATAAATATAATAAGATCTATAATGGAATATTATGCAGCCATCAAAAATGAAATCTTATCATTTGCAACATGGATGGGAACTAGAGGGCACTATGCTAAGCAAAATAAGTTAATCAGAGAAAGACAATTATCATATGATCTCACTCATATGTGGAATTTAAGAAACAAAACAAAGGAGCATAGAGGAAGAGAGGGGAAAATAAAACAAGATCAAACCAGAGGGGGAGACAAACCATGAGACTCTTAATCATAGGAAACAAACTGAGGGCTGCTGCGGGGAAGGAGCATGAAGGCATGGGGTAACTGGGTGATGGACAATAAGGAGGGCATGTGATGTAATGAGCACTGGATACTATATAAGACTGATGAATCACTGAACTCTACCTCTGAAACTAATAATATATTATATTACTCTGCGGAAGCCTGCTTTTCCCTCTCCTCCTCTCTGCTGCTCCCCTTGCCTGTGCGTGCGCTCTGTCTCTCTCTCTCTCTCTCTCTGTCAAATAAATAGATAGAATCTAAAATAAAATAAAATAAAATAAAGTTGTTATGGGGGGGTGGTGCTTGGGTGGCTGAGTCGGCTAAGCATCTGCCTTTGGTTCAGATCATGATTCCCAGGGTCCTGGGATTGAGGCCCCTGTTGGCCTCCCTGTTCGCTGGGAGCCTGCTTCTCCCTCTATTCCCAGCTCATTCTCTCTTGCTCTTAAATAAATAAAATCTTAAAAAAAAAAAAAAAAAAAAAAAGGTAACAGATGGCTATTTGCTTAGACCTAGCTTAAATGTTGAAAGAAATATGGAACCAGAAAAGACCTCGAATAGCCAAAGGAATATTGAAAAAGAAAGCCAAAGTTGGTGGCATCACAATTCCAGACTTCAAGCTCTATTACAAAGCTGTCATCATCAAGACAGTATGGTACTGGCACAAAAACAGACACATAGATCAATGGAACAGAATAGAGAGCCCAGAAATAGACCCTCAACTCTATGGTCAACTAATCTTCGACAGAGCAGGAAAGAATGTCCAATGGAAAGAAGACAGTTTCTTCAATAAATGGTGCTGGGAAAATTGGACAGCCACATGCAGAAAAATGAAATTGGACCACTTCCTTACACCACACACGAAAATACACTCAAAATGGATAAGGACCTCAATGCAAGAAAGGAATCCATCAAAATCCTTGAGAACGCAGGCAGCAACCTCTTCAACCTCAGCCACAGCAACATCTTCCTAGGAACATCACCAAAGGCAAGGGAAGCAAGGGCAAAAATGAACTGTTGGGACTTCATCAAGATCAAAAGCTTTTGCACAGCAAAGGAAACAGTTAACAAAACCAAAAGACAACTGACAGAATGGGAGAAGATATTTGCAAACGACATATCAGATAAAGGGCTAGTGTCCAAAATCTATAAGGAACTTAGCAAACTCAACACCCAAAGAACAAATAATCCAATCAAGAAATGGGCAGAGGACATGAACAGACATTTCTACAAAGAAGACATCCAGATGGCCAACAGACACATGAAAAAGTGCTCCACATCACTCGGCATCAGGGAAATACAAATCAAAACCACAATGAGATATCACCTCACACCAGTCAGAATGGCTTAAATCAACAAGTAAGGAAATGACAGATGCTGGCGAGGATGCTGAGAAAGGGGAACCCTCCTACACTGTTGGTGGGAATGCAAGCTGGTGCAACCACTCTGGAAAACAGCATGGAGGTTCCTCAAAATGTTGAAAATAGAACTACCCTATGACCCAGCAATTGCACTACTGGGTATTTACCCTAAAGATACAAACGTAGTGATCCGAAGGGGCACGTGCACCCGAATGTTTATAGCAGCAATGTCTACAATAGCCAAACTATGGAGAGAACCTAGATGTCCATCAACAGATGAATGGATAAAGAAGATGTGGTATACATACACAATGGAATACTATGCAGCCATCAAAAAAAGAAATCTCATGCTTAGTGAAATAAGTCAATCGGAGAAAGACAACTATCATATGATCTCCCTGATATGAGGATGTGGAGATGCAACATGGGGGGTTAGGGGGATAGGAGAAGAATAAATGAAACAAGATGGGATTGGGTAGGAGACAAACCATAAGTGACTCTTAACTCACAAAACAAACTGAGGATTGCTGGGGGGAGAGGGGGTTGTGAGAGGGGGAGTGGGGTTATGGACATTGGGGAGGGTATGTGCTATGGTGAGTGCTGTGAAGTGTGTAAACCTGGCGATTCACAGACCTGTACCCCTGGAGATAAAAGTACATTATATGTTTATTAAAAAAATAATAAATAAATAAATTTCTAAAAATGTTAAAAGAAAAACAATAATAAAATAAAATTGTTATTGGAATGAATTTTAGATTAGTGTATAAACTTTCACAGGTCCAGGAAAACAATCAGTTTTTAATACCTCAAAATCACCCTTCTCTATTCATTGAGTAAGGCATAAGTGAGGCTAAAAAAGAGCTTGTATTCACAAAGTTCAATGCATAATCCCTGGCACAGTGATTGACATTTAGAGATGGTCAAATATTTGCATCTGAATGAAGAATGAATAAAACAACCATGATTACAATGTTTAAAAATGCACATGAAAAAAGGTAAAGGAAACATATCAAAGTAAGTAAGATCAAAGTGACTATAGAGACTTTTGTTTCTATTTTTATAATTTTATGATTTTTTAAACTTTCATTAACAGAAGTATCTTTGGTTTTACCCACAACTAAATATAATTTAATGATTTTAAATTCTTAGGATACATTGCTTTATAACGATTTACCAAGCTTTCTTAGTCAATGTGGCAACAGGAAGTGCTATTATTCATATTTTATCAAATGCTTATTACATGCCAGCCATGGTTTCAATATCTTAAAAATACTCTTTCAATTTTTTTCTTTAAAGATTTTTAATTTACTTTTGTGAGAGAGGGAGCACCCTCTCCAGAGAGGTTGGGGGCAGGCAAGACACAGAGGAAGAAAAAGAAGCCAACTCCCCACAAGGAGGGAGCCTGATGCAGGGCTCTATCCCAGGATCCCAGGATGCCAGGATCATGACCTGACCCACTGCAGATACTTACTTAACTGAGCCATCCAGGCACCCTAACTCTTCTTTCAATCTTCACAACAAACTTTTGAATAGGTGCTAACCAGGTTTACTCCAGAACCTGTGCTCTTAACTATTATATTTTACTGCCTAATGAGGCTCTTGGCTGGCTCAGTAGAGCATAGGACTCTTGATCTCAGGATTGTGAATTCCAGCCCAGTGATGGGGGTAGAACTTACTTAAAAACAAAACACTCCAATGTATTCACCATTCTAATGGTTCCTGCAGTTCTCTGTTCTCTTTTCCTAAGCCCTACCAACTATAAAGTTGTAACTGATCCCCCTCTTATAATAAAAGTCAGAACTCAATTAAAAAGAATCTCTTCAGTTCATATATATAGCAAGAATCTTTTTGAAATTTTAGACTGATCATGGCATTAACTATTATATTTGGCCCATTAGCAAACTTAAAGGCATATGTACTATATTTATATGAAGAAATATAAAATACTCTTCTGGTTTTTAGAGAACTATCATTGGTATTACTAGTAATAATGGTAATTATTAGCAAAGCAAATTCATTAAGAAATTCTTACACAGTTTACAAGCACTGGGATGCCTGGGTGGCTCAGTCGGTTAAGCGTCTGCCTTTGTGTCTCTGACAAATAATAAATAAAATCTTGAAAAAAAAAAAAAACCAGTTTACAAGCACTGAAGTGACATTAGCTAGAGGGTAGGTAGTATACACATATAAACAGAAAGTATGGCGGCAGAATACAACACAGAGAGCCACAAAAAGGGCAGAGCAAGCAAGCAAGCTGAAAAGACCAAAGAAAAGCTTTAAAACCGTGAATTCCAAAGTTTCAGTCAGTGACACTCTATGCTTCCATTTTCATTTCATGACTCTCTTGATTCTCATTCCAGTAAGAAAAGGTTTTTTTTTTTTTTTATTTTAAAAAAATCAAAAGTTTTGATATTCTCTGGGATTCCACAAAAGGGAGGCTGGAAATTACTTCTTCAAAAAGACAATCTTCTAGTGTTTGAGGCATAGCCATGTACTGCTGGGAAACAATAGTTACAGTGAGACCAACCTAGAGTGCAGCAATCAGAAACTGAGGGTTTTTTTTTTTTTTGTTGTTTTTCTGTTTGTTTTGGTGTTTTGTTTTGTTGAGAAAAGACATCAGGAAGGCTGGGAGTCTCAAACTATACCAGACTCTGCAAAATTTTGACAATAGCTACAGAGTATGACAGTCCTTATGTATATGACTAAACATATAATTTCAGCCACAACCACATAAATGGATAACAATTACTACTGACAGCAGAATTTTTTAGTCCACAGAGAACATAATGTGTGTGTGTGCGTGTGTATACACATATACACATCCAGATATATAGGTTACATGTATATGAAGTATGTGTGTATAATCCACACTGATTCTTTTAGGGTTCTTTGCTTGTTAATCACTAACTTTTTATTGGCAAAATGCCTTGAACGGGATTTTATCTATAGAAGCCATTGTACTCAGGGCTAACAAGTCATAACGTTCAGTAAATGACATGTCCTTCAAATCCCACGTGATAATGCATACCATAGTGACTTTTAACAATTTGTCAACTAAGGTTAGGTTTTAAAAATTAATGTATTTTTCTTATTGTTAAGAAAGTTTCTGCACAAATATCTGAGAAAAGATATGAGAGCATAAAGTTAGAACCACAAAGCACTGGTAACAAAGGTTTATTAATACGATAAAGAGTAAACAACTCTTTTATCAGAGAATTTTCTATTTGCAGTATTCCCATAGGTTCTAAAGTTAGTTTCTTGAATTGCAGAATTAAATGTTTTATCCACTTTGTGAAAATACGAACAAAATAATGGGAGGAGTCTAAATACATGTATTCTCTACATATATATGTTTACATATTTGTATTTTAGTATATGTGTTTATCCCCAACAACAGGCTGGCCTAAAACATCAGGTAACTGAAGTGCTAAAGAAAATCTGGCAATGTTTTAATGCTACATGCCGGAGTAGAAGTGAGAATGGTACTCTGCACTCTGTTTATAGAATTAAGACCAGCTCAAACATTCTCTTCTCTTTTTCTTTTGAGTTATATAAAAAGAAAGATAAGAGTCAGTATGCGAGGAATCCTGACATATACCATATGAAACAAACTGAAATGGTTAGAATGCATAAAATACTTTTGAGAGGCGAGAGGGACAGTATTTTTAGAACTGGCATTGTCCTAGAAAGAACCTGATCTAGTCCTCCATTGTTAGAATTTGTACTTGTGTTTGTGTATATACAATTTATAAATAATCATATAACTGTCGTTCATAGGGAACTCCAAGCATCTCAAGGGCAGGAACGGTATTTCCCCATCACCTCTTATGCTCTATCCTCAACCCCAAAGAAACCTGCCCTGCACGTCGTAGAAAAGGAATTCAATATTGCAGAATGAACAAAAGAAATAACTATAAAGAATCCATAACTGGACACTGCACTTTTTCTTGAAAAATTATACAAAAATTCTACAGTTATTCTTGATCATACCACTTAGTAACTCTAGTTGCAGGATGAGAACTAAATTTTTTTCTATTTTAATTCATATTCATTCCATCTCATTCGTTCCTTTCAAAATACTCCTGACAATTAACCAGGATCTCTCCCAAGTGACAGTAATCAAATTATGCCAGGATCTTTAAGAGACTAAATTTAACCTATTCTCCAGTCTATTAAATTTCTTCCTTTCCCATCAGTTTTTGCCCATATCACTTATTAAAGTTTAATTACTAAAACTAGAAGTGATGACATAAGGGTCTGAAAATATATAAGTGTAAAAACCGAGCTTTTTTACTTCCTCACACATTTTCTATATCACACTATTTTTATTATTCTATCAACTGCTGCCTCACAAGATACAACTATAAATTTGTTCCTACTATTTTATTCTGTATTTATCAGAAACTTTTAATTTGCTGAAGTCTTTTTTTGTTTTCTCATAACCAACTATCATTCTTGGGACATAAATGATTTTCAAATAGTCCCAGTCCTAATTTTTCTCCTGGGTGTCATAGAGCTCCAATGGTTTACTACAGACATCCCCCCAAAATCAAATATCTCCAAACAAACATAAAATGGCACTATTATTTTTTCCAGTCAACAAATAAAAAGTTTTATGCTAACCTTGACTATTTCCTCTCGCTACATATTCAATGTGCTCAATCAACACATCCTATCAAACCATTAATGCCCCTAAAATCCATCCCTTCCTTTTCATTTCCACTAACTTCACTCAAGCCTAGACCCTCATCTTACCCAACATAAGCAATAATATCTAGTGGTTTCCTCGTACCTACCAGACTTTTACTCCTCTAATCTATCCTCTACCTACTAACGATTTAGCTTAAATACAGATCAGTATAACATTGTTTCACTGCTCAAAAACTTTCCCAAATTTAGCCTGCGGCTTAATTTTTAAGATTGTTACCTCATCCAAAACTACGTCTTTTGATCTTCTCTCCCATGTACTCCAGTAAAAAAAAAAACCAAAACCCTCTTGTCCAGCCAAGCCAGACAAATAAATGTTTATCTCATGTATCCTGGATAGTTAAACCATAGATGTCTTCGTTCGTAATTCTTTTTACTATGGGGGAGGGGGCTGAATTTCCTTTCCATTTTCCTGATCTAAACCAAGCCTCATTTCAAGATCAATTCAAGACTTGCTTTTTTTCACAAGGCTTTCCAACCGCCATAGTTCTCACGCCTACTTCTTTTTTTTATTTAACATATAATGTATTATTAGCCCCAGGGGTACAGGTCTGTGAATTGCCAGGTTTACTCACTTCACAGCACTCACCATAGCACATACCCTCCCCAATGTCCATAACCCCACCACCCTCTCCCCACCCCCCTCCCCCTGGCAATCCTCAGTTTGTTTTGTGAGATTAAGTCTCTTATGGTTTGTCTCCCTCCCGATCCCATCCTGTTTCATTTATTCTTTTCCTTCCCTCCAAACCCCTCACGTTGCATATCCACTTCCTCGTATCAGGGAGATCATATAACAGTTGTCTTTCTCCAACTGATTTATTTCGCTAAGCATAATACCCTCTAGTTCCATCCACGTTGTCACAAAGGCAAGAGCTCATTTCTTTTGATGGCTGCATAGTATTCCATTGTATATACATACCACATCTTCTTTATCCATTCATCTGTTGATGGACATCTAGGTTCCTTCCATAGTTTGGCTATTGTAGACATTGCTGCTATAAACGTTCAGGTACAAGTGCCCCTTCGGATCACTACATTTGTATCTTTAGGGTAAATATCCAGTAGTGCAATTGCTGGGTCGTAGGGTAGTTCTATTTTCAACTTTTTGAGGAACCTCCATGCTGTTTTCCAGAGTGGCTGCACCAGCTTGCATTCCCACCAACAGTGTAGGAGGGTTCCCCTTTCTCCACATCCTCGCCAGCATCTGTCATTTCCTGACTTGTTCATTTTAGCCATTCTGACTGGTGTGAGGTGCTACCTCATTGTGGTTTTGATTTGTACTTCCCTGATGCCGAGTGATGTGGAGCACTTTTTCATGTGTCTGTTGGCCATCTGGATGTCTTCTCTGCAGAAATGTCTGTTCATGTCCTCTGCCCATTTCTTGATTAGATTATTTGTTCTTTGGGTGTTGAGTTTGCTAAGTTCTTTATAGAGTTTAGATACTAGCCCTTTATCTGATATGTCGTTTGCAAATATCTTCTCCCATTCTGTCAGTTGTTTTCTAGTTTTGTGGACTGTTTCCTTTGCTGTGCAAAAGCTTTTGATCTTGATGAAGTCCCAACAGTTCATTTTGCCCTTGCTTCCCTTGCCTTTGGTGATGTTCCTAGGAAGAAGCTGCTGTGGCTGAGGTCGAAGAGGTTGTGGCCTGGATTCTCCTCAAGGATTTTGATGGATTCCTTTCTCACATTGAGGTCCTTATCCATTTTGAGTGTATTTTCGTGTGTGGTGTAAGGAAATGGTCCAGTTTCATTTTTCTGCATGTGGCTGTCCAATTTTCCCAGTACCATTTGTTGCAGGGACTGTCTTTATTCCACTGGACATTCTTTCCTGCTCTGTCGAAGATTAGTTGACCATAGAGTTGAGGGTCTATTTCTGGGCTCTCCATTCTGTTCCATTGATCTATGTGTCTGTTTTTGTGCCAGTACCATACTGTCTTGATGATGACAGCTTTGTAATAGAGCTTGAAGTCTGGAACTGTGATGCCACCAACTTTGGGTTTTTTTTTTTTTTTTTTCAATATTCTTCCGGCTATTCGAGGTCTTTTCTTGTTCCATACAAATTTTAGGATTATTTGTTCCATTTCTTTGAAAAAAATGGATGGTATTTTGATAGGGATTGCATTAAACATGTAGATTGCTTTAGGTAGCATAGACATTTTTGCAATATTTGTTCTTCCAATCCATGAGAATGGAACATTTCTCCATTTCTTTGTGTCTTCCTCAATTTCTTTCATGAGTACTTTATGGTTTTCTGAGTACAGATTCTTTGTCTCTTTGGTTAGGTTTATTCCTAGGTATCTTACGGTTTTGGGTACAACTGTAAATGGGATTGACTCCTTAATTTCTCTTTCTTCTATCTTGTTGTTGGTGTAAAGAAATACAACTGATTCCTGTGATTCGATTTTATATCCTAACACTTTACTGAATTCCTGTACAAGTTCTAGCAGATTTGGAGTGGAGTCTTTTGGGTTTTCCACATATGGTATCATATCATCTGCAAAGAGTGATAGTTTGACTTCTTTGCTGATTTGGATGATATTAATTTCTTTTTGTTGTCTGATTGCTGAGGCTAGAACTTCTAGTACTACGTTGAATAGCAGTGGTGATAATGGACATCCCTGCCGTGTTCCTGACCTCATCGTGCCTACTTCTTATCATCTTAACATACTACTCTACTCATAGTTAAGTACCAAATGTATGTGAGATGATTGACTCCGAGGATGACCGTTATCCCGTTTGTCAGGGAAGTCCTAATTTAAGCCTGTTGTTTTCACACCCCAGCACTCTCTTGACTCTCAAATAGTTCCCACATTTGTACAATAAATTGGTTTTTCTTAATTTTCAGAACATTAATATTTTATGACTTAGAAATGTAAAGGGAACAATTACTAGAATGCAATCCTTATTCCTGCAATTCAGCACTAAATATTTCTGGTTGAGGCTGTGTCATAAGTACGCTGTAAGGCAATACTGAGGTGATTTTGCCCCTAGGGGACATCTGACAATGTCTAGAGGCATTTTTGTCTGCTAAACATCCTACAACACATAGGACAGCCTCCACAACAAAGAATTATCTGGCCCAAAATGTCAATAACCTCATATAAGAAAGCTAGTAAGACCAAACTGCTATTTTTGAACAATGTAAATGTCTTATAAGAGGAACTCTTCAGATCTTTAATCATTTACTTTGATACGATTTTTATGTGAACAATTATGAATAGTTGGGATGAAATGGAAAGAACATCACTCAATATTTTGGCTTCAATTCCAGTTCTGCTGTGTGCTTCTCTGGGCACAGGAGGTAGATAAAACTTAGAGGCTCAGTTTTCTAGCTCTTTAAGCATAGTTGTGCCTTCTGTTTCCACCTACATACAATTGCCATACTTATCATTCCAAAACACCATTTTGCTAAGAATATCCCAACACTCAAAAATCTCTTTCTAGATTTCAGAGGCCATCCACAATATGGTCCCCAACCCAATGATTCAACTTTCTCACTGTTCCCCAACCTACTTCACTGAAGTATCTTCAAAGGCTTTTTCTTTACCCTGGCTCAAATACAGCACTCACCCTTTTTGATTCTGACAGAACAACAAGAAATACCCTTCCACCTGTACCTAAATCCTCTGTCACATTCAAGTCCGTATAAGCCTTTCTTCTACAAACTCTCATTGTTGGTTTCAGAGAGAACCAAATTCCGAGTTCATTCTGTCTTCAAATTAAACTGTAAGTACCTTGAGAACTTAGTATCGAGTTCTACTTGGTCGCTTAAGGAAATATTAACGTAGCCAGTCCCATTAGCCAGGCACGGTGCTAAACAGGAATTTAATGATGAATTAGGACAAAACTAGATTATATATAATGCTGTTTGTTAGCCTCTCCCATTCATTTGCTGTACTGCCATCGTGACCCTTCTTGTCAAGTTCCAAGCCTCTAGACTCAGGTTTCTAGGATTGATCAGTTTTTTAAATTTCATTTTTTAATCCTCTCCAGAACAGCCTTAGCTAAGAATAACCAATGGCAAACAAAAATTTTACTATGATAAGTGGACACAAGTCAATTATTCCCCTCCTGGAAAGGAAATTAGTAAGCACACTTAAAAAATATTCACATTCTAAGATTACTAAATTATCCCTTCTGCATCTAATATTAATAAAGATATACATCTAATCACATTATACCTATAAAATACAATACCAATCAGGCACTAAATACGTACTTCCAAAACCTCCTAACTCAATACATCTATTAAGTTTCACTCCTCAATGTTATCAGCTTACAGGCTGCTTACAAACTTAGCCTTGCTCCCTTACCATTCCTTTCAAACAAAACCCTTTAACAGCCACATGTAGTTGGTAGTTTTTTATTCTCTCACAGAGAAATGAGCAAAAACTCCTGAATGGAGGGCTGTATGTGGGAGGAGTTCCTTCTAGTAAACTGGCGAAGTGGGAGATGGTTTGATTCATCCTCATGGATTCTAAATCTCTGATTTTTAAACACTATCTCCTTCTTTTTATCATTCCAAATACCTTCACAAATTTCATATCAGATATTATGGTACTGCATTATCTTGTTTTCATTTTTCACATTTAAAGGAGATACAATCACTTTTTCTTTTCCCCCCTATAGACCCTTAACACCTTTAAGAAATTTCACTTTTATTCCAGCATTTGAGCCTTTTCAAAGTCAAAGCAAACTGTAGGTTTTTCATTTTCTGGAGCCACACCTAGTTTAAAGACCTAATTTTAAAAAGCCTACCTCTGGGGCGCCTGGGTGGCTCAGTGGGTTAAAGCCTCTGCCTTTCGCTCAGGTCATGATCCCAGGGTCCTGGGATCGAGCCCCACATCGGGCTCTCTGCTTGACGGGGAGCCTGCTTCCTCCTCTCTCTCTCTCTGCCTGCCTCTCTCCCTACTTGTGATCTCTATCTGTCAAATAAATAAATAAAATCTTAAAAAAAAAAAAAAATAAAAAATAAAAAAAAAAAAAAATAAAAAGCCTACCTCTTTTTTTTTTTTTAAAGATTTATTTATTGGACAGATAGAGATTACAAGTAGGCAGAGAGGCAGGCAGAGAGAGAGAAGGAAGCAGGCTCCCAGCTAAGCAGAGAGCCCGATGCGGGGCTCGATCCCAGGACCCTGGGATCATGACCTGAGCTGAACGCAGAGGCTTTAACCCACTGAGCCACCCAGGCGCCCCTAAAAAGCCTACCTCTTAAATAAGCTAGTTTGTTCCTAAAGGTGCCCATTTCCTCCATAATTTGGATTCCCAAGTGAAAGACACCAGAGAAGGTAATTTTGAGTAAATGAAACAGGGAAAATAAGAACTTATATTACCTAAAGTCTTAAAACTTACATACTTTTACATGTTCATTTTTGCTACTAAACTAGCACAAGAGACAACATGCAGTGTGCTTGGCTAGTATCAGTCGTTACTATAATGAACACTACATTACTCAAACCATTTACATTAAGACACTTAATTCTGCTACTTGCCACTCAAATTGTTTCCTTTTTAAAAAATGTCATGGGGTGAGGGGCGCCTGGGTGGCTCAGTGGGTTAAAGCCTCTGCCTTTGGCTCAGGTCCTGATCCCAGGGTCCTGGGATCGAGCCCCACATCGGGCTCTCTGCTCCGCAGGGAGCCTGCTTCCTCCTCTCTCTCTGCCTGCCTCTCTGCCTAGTTGTGATTTCTGTCAAATTAAAAAAAAAAAAAAAATGTCATGGGGTGCCTGGGTGGCTCAGTTGGTTAAGCATCTGCCTTCAGCTCAGGCCATGATCTCAGCGTCCTGGGATGACCAACAGGCTCCCTGCTCATCAGGGAGTCTGCTTCTCCCTCTCCCTCTGACCATCCTCCCTGCTTGTGCTCTCTGTCTCAAATAAGTAAATAAAATCTTTAAAAAGTAAGTAAATAAAAAATAAAAAAGGTGGGCACCTGGGTGGCTCAGTCAGTTAAGCGTCTGCCTTTAGCTGAGGCCATGATCCCAGGGTTCTGGGATCAAGCCCCGTATTCGTCTCCTTGCTCAGGAGGGTACCTGCTTCTCCTGCTCTCTCTGTCTGCTGCTCCCCCACTTGTGCTGTCAAACAAACAAACAAACGAACAAACAAAAACTTACCTTAAAAAAAAAAAAGTCAAAATTAAACTAATTTATAAACACAGTTTTAGATATGTTCCTAGCAGACAAGCAAGGAGGCAGGGGGCTTGGTAAGTGGGGGAAGAAGGGAAAAAGCCTTTCTGGTTTACAAGGGCATCAGCACCAGGTTCCCCTCCTTTGCCCAGAAGGCTCACAAGATGTGAGCTACACACAGCTTTGGGATTCCTTATATGATATTTCCGGAAAATAAAAAAGTTTCAGGATTTTCCACACCCACAAAAACATACTGCATACTTTAGGCAAATCTGTTTTAATATTTATTCTTGAGGGGGTCCCTGGGTGGCTCAGTTGGTTAAGCGTCTGCCTTTAGCTCAGGTCATGATCCCAGGGACCTGGGATGAAGCCCTGTGTCAGGCTCCCTACTCAACGGGAAGCCTGCTTCTTCCCTCCCTCTGCCCCTCCACCCGCCCCTTTCCACTTGTGTTCTCTTGTTCTGCTCTCTCTCAAATAAATACAATCTTAAAAAATTATAAAGAAAATTTACACTTGGGTATTTCATTTTTAACTTTTTTTCAAAAATTTTTTTTATTTTTTTAAGATTTTAAGATTTATTTATTTGTCAGAGAGGAGAGCGCATGCATGCACACACACAAACAGAGGCAGTGGCAGGCAGAGGGAGAAGCAGGCTCCTTGCCAAGCAAGGAGTTCCATGCAGGGCTAAATCCCAGACCTTGGAATCATGACCTGAGCCGAAGACAGACGCTTACCCCACTGAGCCACCCAGGTGTCCCTGGGTAATTTCATTTATAAAATGCAAAGTTAAAAACAAGAATAACAGAGAAAATCATATATATATCAGCTAACTTGGGCTCCAGTTCTATTAAAAACACATGTCTAAACTTATTGGAATCCAATTTTTTTCAACTGTGATATATAATCTCATGACCACTAAGTAAGTAATAAGGAAAACATCAACTGTTTCTTAATGTATCATATTATGATTCCTACCTATGTGACCACAAAGTAATGAAATTACTTAAATCTTATAAATAGGATTAAAAAAGACTTATTTATTTATTTATTGGGGTTGGGGGGGGCGTGCACACATGGGTGGGAGGAGAGAGATCTCAAGCCAACTCCTCACAGAGTGCAGAGCCCAATTCAGGAATCAATCTTAAAACCAAAGGTGAAACCAAGAGTAGGATGCTTAACTAACTGTGCCACCCAGGCATCCTATAAATAGGATTTTTTAAGTTATAAAAGCAATTTGTGTTCATAACAGGAAATTTAGAAATCACAAGAAGTACAAACAAGCTTAAAACAGGTTCATCTGCTACCTTACCAAAGATATATCACTGTTTTAATTAACTTTAAAACGAATTTTTTTTTAACATCAGACACTATCTAGACAGTATTTTCTTTAATTCATCGCAGGAGAGTATAGATTCAATACTGCTAGTATTCAGAATGTGTGAGAAACTCATCTCAACTAGCATAAGGGTCATCAAGTCAGGCCAGAATCTGATCTCATTATTTTCTAGCTTCACCTCATTTCAACCTAACATCACTGACCATCAGATTGAGTCAATGTAATTTAATGTAACTGAACTCTTACTAAACACAAGATACAGAGAGCCTGTTCAGACACATGAAGATGAATGTGATACTCTCCCTCTGCTTAAACTGCTCACAATCTAGACTCCAGAGATCAAGTACAAGGTTGTCTTGTTACATATACTCTAAAAATGGTGTGTAAACATGATAGGTAACACTGAAAAGGAAGTAAACCAAACAGGATATTCAGAATTTCACAAAGAAAAAAGGTGCTCTGTTGCAGACTGAACATCAGAACATGCCACCAGGCGGGAATGTCCCTGAAGTTTGCTGGCAACAGTAAGTAAATGCAGGAAAAAGGAGAACTGGAATTGGACTGCTCAGGACTTTAAATACCTTGCTAACCCATTTTTATTAACTAGCATAATAATGATTTTAATAGTTTTCAAAACTCATGCCTACTCTCATGAGGTAAAGAATCTTCCATTACTGAGGATATTCAGAAAAATGTGCTATAGATTTAGGGGGAAAAAAAAAATCTGGGAGCCCCTAGGTAGCACAGTTGGTTGGTTATCTAAATCCTGTTTTCAGCTCAGGTAGTGATCTCAGGATGGTGAGGGAGAGCCCAGCATTGGGCTTTGAGTTTAGCGAGGAGTCTGCTAAAATTTCTCTCCCTCTCCCTCTGCCCTTCCCCTCGCTTGCTCAATGAATAATCTTTAAAAAGAAAAAAAAAAATCTATTTTCCTATTGCTCTCTCCCACATTTAACCTTAGCACTTTGTCTTGAAAGTATCTTATGCTCCCAAATAGATCGCAGTATTTTAATCACAGAAACAGAGTTAAAAGGACACTGAGAAGTAAGCTAATTCAACTAATTTTTACCTCTTTGTAACATCCTTTGTCACAGGACTATTCAACAGTCCTCACTGCTGAATATCACTTACCTTTTTTTTAGAAGATTTTATTTTTTTAATGTAATCTACTCCAATGTGGGACTTAAAATCACAACCCCAAAGTCAAGAGTTGTATGCTCTACTAACTGAGCCTGCCAAGTACCCTGAAAGTTACATACACTTTTTTTTTTTTTTTTAAAGATTTTATTTATTTGACAGACAGAGATCACAAGTAGGCAGAGAGGCAGGCAGAGAGAGGCGGGGAGGCAGGCTCCCTGCAAAGCAGAGAGCCTGATGCGGGGCTCGATCCCAGGACCCTGGGATCATGACCTGAGCTAAAGGCAGAGGTTTTACCCCACTGAGCCACCCAGGCGCCCCAAGTTACTTACACTTTTTAAAGACAGTCTATACCAGGAGCACCTGGGTGGCTCAGTGGATTAAGTGTCTGCCTTCAGCTCAGGTCATGATCCCAGGGTCCTGGGATTAGGCCCCACATCAGGCTCTCCGCTCAGTGGGTAGCCTGCTTCTCCTTCTCCCTCTGCCCCTTCCCTCCCATTGTGCTCACGCTCTCTCTCAAATAAATGAAATCCTTTTAAAAAAAAAGTTTAAAAAAATAGTCCATACCATCTAGAAACAGCTGTACTAAAAAATTCTATCTTATATTAAATAAAAAATTGCCTGCCTCTAATTTATACCTATTGTTCTAGTAATGATCTTCAGAGTTATACAGAGTAAGTCGAATAATCCTTATTATACTCCTTCAAATATTTAAAAAATATTCTCTTCTGAAAGCTAAATATCCATAGATTAAATAAACCAAGACCAAATGTTTTTCATTAGACAGGATTTTCACACTTAGCATGAATCTCAATCCACTATATTAGCTATGTGACTTTGAGATTAATTTCATTACCTGAAAAAAAAAGGATAACATGATACATTACAACACAGATGAACTCTGAAGACACAATACTTAATGAAATAAGCTGGACAGAAAAGGTCAACTACTTGGTAATTTCACTTATATGAGGTACACAGAGTAGTCAAATTTATTGACACAGAAAGTAGAATGGTAGTTGCCAAGGGCTCGGGGCAAGAGGACAGGGGAATTGGGGAGTTACTGCTGAGTTTCAATGGGGAAGGATAAAAACTTCTAGAGGCAGATGGTGGTGATGCTTGCATAATAATCAGTGTACATGCCACTGAATTATACACTTAAAATGGTTAAAATGGTAATTTTTTGTTTTGTATATGTTACTACAATAAATAATGGAGATAATAATAACTTAAAATTGTGCAGATTAAATGGTCTGCCATGCATAAAATGCCTTACACAGTACTTTGTATAAGGAACATAATTAAACAATAGGGATTGTAATGTGTGGCCCTTCTTGGCCAAATTCTATTTTTTAAGAAAGCAAGAACCTGCATTATCACGTCTCTCAGCATCCCCAACATTGTGCTGTTCACGCCTGGGTGGCTCAGTGGTTTGAGCCGCTGCCTTCGGCTCGGGTCGTGGTCTCAGGGTCCTGGGGTCGAGTCCCGCGTCGGGCTCTCTGCTCGGCAGGGAGCCTGCTTCCCTCTCACTCTCTCTGCCTGCCTCTCTGCCTACTTGTGATCTCTCTCTGTCAAATAAATAAATAAATAAATCTTTAAAAAAATAAAATAAAAAAAAAAATTTAAGTCACATTAGAATCACTGGAAAACTACTAAGGAAATAAAATGCGCATCTAGATGTGTGACTTCTTAATTCATTTAAAACACACACACACGAACCATGTTACTTTAAAGTAACATCTCCTTGGTAGAAATGAGTCTAGAAAACAAACTTCAAGAAGTTATCAGCAAAGAACTGCCGAACTATTCAGATAAGTAGTGATAATTATACAAGTCAAAATGCTTTATTAGGGGCGCCTGGGTGGCTCAGTGGTTTGAGCCGCTGCCTTCGGCTCAGGTCATGATCTCAGGGTCCTGGGATCGAGTCCCGCGTCGGGCTCTCTGCTCGGCAGGGAGCCTGCTTCCCTCTCACTCTCTCTGCCTGCCTCTCTGCCTACTTGTGATCTCTCTCTGTCAAATAAATAAATAAAATCTTTTAAAAAATGCTTTATTAATCTAGACTTAGCAAATAAAATTACAGGTGAATTCTAGCAATGGTCTCCCATGAGAAGCATACATAAAGCAAAGAGGCCATGCAATATAGATCATTCTTAGATATGAAGGACCATGAGTGAAAAACACAGCAAGTAAAAACCACAAAAAGTTAGGGAAGTTTATCAATAAAATTCATTGTTAAGAAGTCAGTATGAGTTTAATATGGCTTCATAAACTTAAGGGAACATTGATTTAAAGTAAAATGGATTTAACAGGATACGAAGGACTTACTTGATTTCTAGTATCAAATTTCTGAGGGGGGGCGTGAAGGGGCAGAGGGAGAGAAAGAATTTTAAGCAGGCTCCCCAGTCAGTGTAGAACCCCACACAAGGCTTGATCTCCCAACCCTGAGAACATGACCTGAGCCAAAATCAAGAGTCAAACACGTAACTGACTGAGCAACCCACGGGCCCCTCAAACATTTTTAAGAAGATGTAACCATTTGTCCTCACCAGTGTGAATATTAAACAGCTTAAAAACAAGAGGAATTACCACCTGATCTCAAAGTCCATTTCTAATTTCATTTTCTATGATTTTATGTTCTTTCTGCCAAAGTTCCCAGGGGCCTTGCAAAGAGCTTTCCTAACATCTCTATTTTCAATCTGTTGTCTCTACTACAGACACAGGGGTTTATGTCAACAAGAAAAAGGGGGAAAATGACAAACTTCTAGATACTAACAACTAATGTTAACTAACAAATACTGATTAGGTAATGCAGTCACTATGCAATATTAAACTCTCATCTAAAAAAGTATAGCAGAGTAGATGAATAAACAATCTAAAACGCATTTAGAAAGTAATTCATATACACTCCCCTTTTGCCCACATGTAAATTCCTTTTCAATTAGCCACAATTCACAGTAAGGATGGAGAAAACAATCTTAAGAGACTTGAAGAGATGGACAAGTCAGTTCCTAACTCTCCTCCTCAACGATAAATATTTTAAATAGCAAAGATTTTTATGTGTTATATGTACTTGTTCATTCTTTTATATGAAGCCCTTAAAAATTTTAAATAAAAACCATTTGTAAAATCTCCTTTCTTTGAAACCCAAGACTGCTTCTTTCCTCAGTAAGGTACAAGGTTCTAGGTAAATTTAATGAAGAAAATGTGGATTCATGGAAAATTAGACTAAAATTACTGTTTTACAAAATGTGGAAGAGTACAAGCACATGGAATTAAAGCACAAAAACTCTAAAACGAAAACTGACCCAAAATGTTAGGTAACTGTACATGTAAAAATAGGAATTATATTATGGGAGTTGATTACAGGACAACAAGCCAAGGGATATCAATATTACTACTTAACACAAATTTCAATTCTAGTACAAAGAAAAGATGCAACAGTGATATGAAACAGTTAGGTATTTACATAACTGCTGAAAATTTGACCCTGCACAAAGCAGAAAACCTAAGAAATTTGTGATTTGTCTCAACAATTTAATTTCTCAAAAGTCTGGAAAAGAAATGAGAACTGGATCTATTCTGACCATCACCAATAAATTAACTGGGGATATAAAAATGATGAAAATGCTTGAAGAAAGAACATTTCATTTTAGAGTTTATCACAGAATTTAAAAAAATTCTAAACATAGATAAGCAAACCAATTTTTAGAAAATTTGATCTAAAAACATTCACAGCACATTTGATGATGCTAAGGAATTATTTTTAATGGGAGGGAGTGAAAGTGGTATTGTGCTTATGTTTAAAAAAAGTCCTTATCTTCTATTGTAATATTTAGTAAGTAAATGATATCTAGTTGGACTTTGCTTCAATATAATTCAGGAAGTTGAGGTTTTGAATGGGATAGATAAAACAAGAATGGCCTGAGTTGGTAAGTGTTAAAGACGGGCAATAAGTTGAGGTTCATTCTACTTTTCTCTTTGTTTGAAATTTTCCAAAATAAAAAGTTTTTAAAAAGTTCAATGCAAAGATAAGCAAGTCTGAAATTAATGTAACAGTGATGATGCTGGCAATGATGAAAGATAACACATCTTTAACTAGTGCCAAGAACTGTTAACATTTTACATATATTACATTAAATTCTGTATTATGATAATTATCTCTGTTTTGGAGATAATGAAGATGTCAAGCATAGAGAGTAAGTGGTTTGTCAGGGTCCCACAGGTAAGAAGGCTGGGAGCAACGACTTCAACTTAGGCTACCTAGCTGAGTCAGAGCTCTCAGCTACTCCGTTATCAGACTCCCAAGAGCCTCAAAGGCCAATTTAGCACAAAAATAATGAGTACAAAAAGAGGTCCTCATATAAAGAAATAAAAGCGTACATGGAGGTCAAGCTGTTAAAGACAAATGATCAAAAGACTGGGGGGGGGGGGGAGACACAAAATACCTTAAAGTAAATAATAGTATAAAACTTAAAAATAACATAAAATATAGATAATTAGAATTAGGTAAAGACTGAAATTTTTTAAAATATAGAGTAGGGCTAACTGGGTTCCAATCCAATCTCAGCCATATACTTGAATGACTATAAGTAAATTACTTAATCTAAGCTTTAATTTCTCCATCTTCAAAATGGGGATAATAACAGTATGATCACATTTGATTATTAGGAAGACAAAATATGAAGTGGTTAGCATAGTATCTGTCACATGTTAATGCTATAAATAATTGTTAGCTATAATTAAAAATAAAAGAGCAATTAAAATCACACTGAAGGATGTCCACTTTCACTACTTGTACCCAACATTATACTGGATGTTCTAGCCAGGGCAATTAAACAAGAAGATAATAAAACAGGCATCCAGACTGGAAAAGAGGTAGTAAAATTACCTTTATTAGCAGATGCCATGATCTTATATATTAAAAAATCCTAAGAAATACACACACAGAAACAACTAAAACAGCTAGTAAGTGACTTCAGCAAGGCTGCAAAATATAATGACATCAATAAACAAAAATCAACTATATTTCTATATGGTAGCAATGAACAACCAAAAAATGAAATTAAGAAAAAATAATTCTGGGTGCCTGGATGGCTCCATTGGTTAAGCGACTGCCTTCGGCTCAGGTCATGATCCTTGAGTCCCAGGATCGAGTCCCACATCCCTGCCAAGCAGGGAGCCTGTGTCTTCCTCTGACCTGTCCCCTCTCATGCTCTTTCTTTCTTTCTTTCTCATTCTCTCTCTCTTTCTCAAGTAAATAATCTTTTTTTAAAAAAAGGTGAAAAAAAAGAAAAAAAATTTCATTTACAATGACTTCAAGAAAAATAATTAGGAATAAAATTAACAAGAGAAATACAAAACTTACAATCTAAAAATTAAAACACACGGTTGAAAGAAATTAAAGCCTTAAGTGAATGGAAAGACATCCAATGCCCACAGATTCAAAGAATCCTTACTGGTAAGCTCTCGATATAGCCTGATCTAAAAATTTTCCTAAGACTCAATCCAATCCATCAGAATTCCAGCTGCTTTTGCTGCAATTTACCAGTTAATCCTAAAGTTCATACAGAAATACAAGAGACCCTGAATACCCAAAACAATCTTGAAAAAGAATAAAACTGGAAGATTCACACTTTCCAACTTCAAAACTTACTAAAAACCTATAGCTATGACTGTTTACTATTGGCATAAGGGCAGTCAAAGATCAGTAAAATGGAACTGAAAGTTCAGGAATAAATCCATACATTTATGGACAACTGGTTTCAACAAGAGTACCAAGACAATTTAACGGGGAAAGTCTTCAAAAGATACAGTTACAAGATATATACATGCAGAAAGAATGAAGTTGGACCCCTACCTCACACTATACAAAAACTCAAAATGGATCAAAGCAAATGTTGGCAAGGACGTGGAAAAACTGGAATCCTTTTCTAATGCTTGTTGGAATGTAAAATGGTGCAGCTGCTAAGGAAAACAGTATGGTGGCTCCTCAAAAAGTTAAACACAGAATTACCATTTGATCCAGCAATTCCATTTCTGAGTATACACCCAAAAGAAGAGAAAGCAAGGACTTGAGGAGATATTTGTACGCTCATGTTCACAGCAGCATTATTCACAACAGTCAAGAGGTAGAGATAATCCAAATGTCCACTGACAGGTGAATGGATAAAGAAAATGTGAGATATATATTTAATATATATATACACATATATACATGAAATTCAGTCCTAAAAAAGGAAACCACATCATATGCTACAACATAATGAAACTTGACATTATGTTAAGTGAAATAAACTAGTAATAGAAAGACAAATACTACATGATTCCACTTATGAAGCATCTAATCTCACAGAAACAAAGTAAAATGGTGGTTGCCAGGAGCTGGGAGAAAGGGAGGCCAGGAGTTGCCGTTCTGTGGGTATAGAGTTTCAGTCATGCAGGATCGAAGGATTCTGGAGTTCTGGGGATCTGTTGCACAACGATGTAAATGTGATTGACAGTAATGAACTAGATGCTTGGAAATTATTTGAAGGCTGACTTTTGTGGGTTTGTTTTTTTTTTACCATAAAATACGGCATATACATGTAAATTCCATATTTAAGTGTGAAAATCATATGCATCACACAGCTCAGGTTTGGGATAGAAAGATTTAAGTGTTGCTTTCTTCTGTCTATTGAGGATTATAAGATTTAATAAAGCTTTAGAGGGGTATCTGGGTGGCTCAGTCATTAAGCATCTCCCTTCGGCTCAGGTCATGATCCCAGGGTCATGGGATCAAGCCGCACATAGGGCTCCCTGCTCAGCAGGAGCCTGCTTCTCCCTCTCCCACTCCTCCTGCTTGTGTTCCCTCTCTCGCTGTCTGTCAAATAAATAAACAAAATCTTTAATAAATAAATAAATAATAAATAATAAATAAAGCTTTAGCGACAACCTCCCCCCCACCCAAAGGAAGGAAATTCTGAGACATTCTATAACATGAATGAATCTCGAAGACATTGTGCTAAGTAAAATAAAACAGTTACAAAAGCACAAATATTGTATGAATCCACATATATGAGTTATTTAGAGTAGTCACATTCACTGAGACAGAAAGAATAGCTGTCAGGGGCTAAGGAGGGAAGGAGAGTTATTGTTTAATCAGTATGGAACTCCAGTTGGGGAAAATGAAAAAGTTCTGAAGCTAGATGGTGGTGATGGCTGCACAATAACATAAAATGTACTTTAATGCCATTGAACTATACATTTAAAAATGGTTTAATGTGCTGAGCGAAATAAGTCAAGCAGAGACAGTTAAGTATCATATGGTCTCACTTATTTGCGGAGCATAACAATGAACACAGAGGACATGGGGAGATGGAGAGGAGAGGGAGTTGAGGGAAACTGGAAGGGGAGATGAACCATGAGAGACTATGGACTCTGAAAAACGACCAAAGGGTTTTGAAGGGGCAGGGGGTGGGAGGTTGAGAAACCAGGTAGTGGGTAATAGGGAGGGCACGTACTGCATGGAGCACTGGGTGTGGTGCAAAAACAATGAACACTGTTAAGCTGAAAATAAACAAATAAAAAAAAATGGTTTAATGTGGCAAATTTGATATTATGTATATTTTACCACAATTTAAAAAATGGATCAAAAGGGTGCCTGGCGGCGGCGCCTGGGTGGCTCAGTGGGTTAAGCCACTGCCTTCGGCTCAGGTCATGATCTCAGGGTCCTGGGATCGAGTCCCGCATCGGGCTCTCTGCTCAGCAGCGAGCCTGCTTCCCTCTCTCTCTCTCTGCCTGCCTCTCTGTCTACTTGTGATCTCTGTCAAATAAATAAATAAAGAATCTTTAAAAAGAAAAAAAAAAAGGATGCCTGGGTGGCTCAGTTGGTTAGTGCCTTTGGCTTGAGTTATGATCCCGAGGTCCTGGGACTGAGCCCGGCAATGGGCTCCCCACTGGACAGAAAGCCTGCTTCTCCCTCTCCCTCTGCCTCTACCTGCCATTCCCTCTGCTTATGCACACTCGCTCTCTGTCAAATAAATTAAAATAAATATATAAATAAAATAAAAAAATTAAAAGAAATAAAAATGGCTCAAAGACCTAAATATAAGAGCTAAAATTATAAACCTCTTAGAAGATAGGAATAAATCTTGTGGTCTTGGATCAGGTACAGGTTTCTTAGACATGACATCAAAAGCACAAGCAACAAAAGAATAAATACGACTTCATGATATTAAAAACTGTGCTTCAAAGGACTCCAGCAAGAAAGTAAAAAAACAGGGACACCTGGGAAGCTCAGTCGGTTAAGTATCTGTCTTTCTCTCAGGTCATGATCCCAGGGGCCTGGGATCTAGTTCTGGGTCAGGTTTCTTCCTCAGCAGGGAGCGGAGCTCTGCCTACCACTCCCCCTGCTGTGCACACGCTCTCTCTGACAAATAAATAAAATCTGTTTTAAAAAGGGGGAAAAGTGAAAAAAAAAAAAAAAAAAACTGAATGAGAGAAAATATTCACAAATCATGCATTTCATAAGGGATTTGTATCCAGCATATATAAAGAACTCTTACAACTTATTATAAAGACAAGTAACACTATTGGAAAATTGGTAAAATGGTTTGAATAAATATTTCTACAATAGACAAATGGCCAATAAAATAGCTGAAAAGATGCTCAACACCATTAGTCATCAGGGAAATGCAAATCAGAACCACAATGAGATATAAGTAGAATGGCTATACAACAAAAAAGACAATAAGAAATGCTGGAGAGAATGTGGCAAAACTGGAATCCCTGTGTAGTGCTAATGGGAAATGGAAAACAGTCTGGCAGTTTCTCAAAAAGTTAAACATGGAGTTAACATTTGACCTAGGAATTCCACTCCAAGGTACTCAAAAGATGAAAACATGTCCATATAAAAACTTGTAAATAAATGGTCACAGCAGCATTTTTCATAAAAACCAAAAGGTGGAAAGAACCCAAATTCTCATTATCCAATGAATGGATAAATAAAATATGATAATATAATTTAGACATAAAAAGGAATGAAAAGGGGCGCCTGGGAAGCTAAGTTAGTTAAGTGTCTGCCTTTGGCTCAGGTCATGATCTTTGGGTCCTGGGATTGAGTCCTGGTCATCAGGAGTCTGGTTCTCTCTCTCACTCTGTCCCTCCCCCACACTGTGTGCTCTCTATCTCAAATAAATAATCTTTAAAAATAAAAAAACAAAGGAAAAAAGGAAATCTCCTGATACATGCTAAAACAGAACCTTGAAAACAGGCTAAATGAAAGAACCCAGACACAAAATACCACATATTACATAATTTCATTTATGTAAAGTGACCAGAATAGGCAGTTCCATACACATAGAAAGTATATACATGGAGCTGGGGTGAGGGGGAAATGGGAAGTGACTGATAATGGGTTTGGTGTTTTTTGTTTTCTTTTGTTTTTAGCAGGGGGGAAGGGAGGCTACTAATGAAAATGTTCTGGAATCAGTGGTGACAGCTGCACCAGTTTGTAAATATACTAAAAAAAGCCACTAAATTACACACTCATAAGGGCAAGTTTTACTGCATGTCAATTACAATCAACAAATATTTATGGATAAAAAAGTATACTGAGGACATTAGTATCAAAAGAGGGACAGCTCATAATATGGGAGCAAAATATGCAATAATAAATACTAAATGCCAAAGAGTGGGCAGAAATATTCTTTAGCTTCTGTATTTCTGTCAATACTTTGTTCAAATGGACAGCCCACATAAACATTCTTCAAAGGAAACTGAATTTCAAATAGGGCAAGATGATAGACAATAAGTCAGAACGTAAGCCAGAATACAGCTTGAAATATGTTTAGGCCTGCCCCTCCAAATAAGTAGAAGATTCAAAATTTTGTCACTGAATTACTGTCGACTCAAAATACAGCAACCTATAATACCATGTCAGGTTGAAGACACACTTTTCCAAAGAAGACATCCAGAAGGCTACCAGATAGATGAAAAGAAGCTCAACATCACTCATCATCAGGAAAATACAAATCAAAACCACAAGCAGATACCACCTCATACCTATCAGAATGGCTAGAATTAAGAACACAGGAAACAACAGATGTTGCTGAGTACGTGGAGAAAGGGGAACCCTCTTACACTGTTGGTGGGGAGGCAAACTGGTGCTGCCACTCTGGCAAACAGTATGAAGGTTCCTCAAAAAGTTAAAAATAGAACTACTGTACCATCAGCAACTACATTACTAGGTATTTTCCCAAAGGATACAAAAATACAGATTTGGGGTAAATGCACCTTGATGTTTACATAGCAGCAATGTCCACAATAGCTAATTTTGCATATGTATATACACAATAGCTTATATTGCAAATACACACACACACACACACACACAATGGAATATTACTCAGCCATTAAAAAAATGAAATCTTGCCATTTGCAATGATGTGGATGGAGCTAGAGTATATTATGCTAAGTGAAAAAAGTCAGAGAAAGACAAATACCATATAATTTCACTCATTTAAGAAACAAGACAGATGGATATATCGGGGAGAGGAAAACAAACCACATAAGTCTCTTAACAACAGAAAACAAACAGAGTTGGTGGAGGGAGGGAGGTGAGGGATGGACTAGATGGGTGGTGGGTATTAAGGAGGCCACTTGTTATGATAAGCAGTGGGTATTTTATGTAAGTGATGAATCACTGAATTCTACTACTGAAACCAATATTGCACTGAATATTAACTGAAATTTAAATAAAAATTAAAAAACATTAATAAGATAAAATAATACATCAGGGAGAAAAGTGTAGGTAAGAGGAAATATGATAATTTCTAAAGAGAAAAATAAGTAGGTCTAGAATTTCCAGACCAAACTTATTCCTTGCAAAATTCAAAACTGAACTAAACAAAATGTCTCTGAAGTTAAAAAAGGAAAAAGACAGGATTCACCATGAGAAAGTCAAACCAAATAAAAATGCAGTTTCTATTTTGACAGGTTTACTTCATCGCAGGTAAGACCCTGTAAGCAGAGTGTAACTTAATTATAGCAAGCAATTTGGCAAAATCTTTCATAATATCCATGCATAATGGCATATAGGGATGCTTGGGTGGCTCTGTTGTTTAATCGTCTGTCTTCGGCTCAGGTCGTGATCCCAGGATTCTGAGATGGAGTCCCACATGGGTTTCTTGCTCAGTGGGGAGCCTGCTTCTCCCTCTGTCTGCTGTTCCCCTTGCTTCTGTGCACGTACATACTCATGCTCTGACAAATAAATCCTAAAAAAAAATGGCACATGGACTTGATAATAAGTGGAACTAAGTTATTGAACAACCACAATGTGTGTTGATTAATAGATTGATGTTAATCTGGAGGGATTCTAGCTGAGCTGTACATTTCAGAGCCCTTTACTCTGTCATTTTAACATTTTTATCAACAACCTGAATGAAGACCCAGCAGGTATGCCTACCAAATATGAAAATGACAAAAATATTAAATGCCTAAATCAAGCCTATGAAATTAAATATAAAAACCTAATTTAAATATAATACAAGCCTAATATATAAATATAAATACACACACAGAGCACCTAAAGAATTCATTACACAAAAACAGGGTTAGGGAGACTTATCTATAAAAGATACTGAGCGTAACTGACACAACTGGATCATTTAAACATAAGCAACAGAAACCAAAACTGTTAAGGAAATATCTGGTTTCAAAATAACAGCATTTAGCTGGAGCAAGATGTATCCACCACACCTGTCTAGTCAAGCCAGCACATGGCTGGCTCAGTCATACTGTCTGTATACAACTCTTGATCTGGGGGTTCTGAATTCAAGCCCCAGGACAGGTGTAGAGATTAAAATCTTAAAAAAAAAAAAAAAATGCTGAGTACAGTTCTGAGTACCATGTTTAATGACAATGAGCAACTAAAATTCACTGCAAAAAGTGATCACGGTTGAAGGATCAGAAAATTATATAATCTAGGAATGATGAAATTAACTGGCACTGTTTTAGTCTGCAGAGGAGAATAGAATGCTGTGTGTGTACACACACACAGTGGATAGAAGAAGACGTCAACAGGATCACACAGTAGTCTTGAAATATTTTAAGAGGCCATTCATATGGAAAAGGGATTATACCTGGAAAAAGCAAAATACAGGGAGAACAGTATAGGCTTTGATGTCGTAAGTCCTGGATTCAAATCCTAACACCATCATTAACTGTGTGTTATTTGAAGCTTAGAAAGATTATGTTTCCTTACCTAAAAAAGGATACTTAATTCACAAGTAGATGAAAATTAAATGTAAATGTTTATAAGCTACCAGGCACAGCCTAACACACTGTGATGGTGTATGATGTGATGGTGTAATGATGCTAACTGCTTTCTCTGACTCCTCTGAACTGTTCTAGAACAGTGCTTTCCAAACCGATACACAACTCATTAGTGGGTCACAAAATCAGCTTAATGGGTTGTAACCAGCCTTTTTTTCCTAAAGAAACAGAACAGAAAATATTAGAGCTTACCACATATACTACAAGCAACTACAGTTTTGTGATACATTTAATTCAATTATTCACATACATGTGTAATAGGCTATGATGTAAACTGTATTTGTTTATCCAAAAAAAGTCCAAAAAAAGCCACAAAAAAGGTTGTGAAAGCTTTGAAGCACTGTTCTGAAGCACTGTTAGTTCTAAGTGTGTTCTATAGGAACTAGTTCCCTGGGAGCTCAAAAGGAGTTTACCACTTAGACATTTACTATATTCACTCAGACATTTACAATTAGCATATCAAACAAGTCTAGGATTAAATTAAAGTTTAACAAAAATAAACATTTATTTTTTCCCCACATACATTTAACCTCAGGCCCACCGTTATTTTTTCACACAATACCTACTAACATCTTCAGAACTAGCATTTTATACTACACACTTGGGGAAAAACATTACTCTAGATGAAAAAGAAGGTACAACGGGTGTAAGTCACAGAAAGTAGATTTTTAGTGAGCCAAGAAAAAATTCTTGATTCTTTGAAATCCCCTCATAACACCCATCCCTCCCCATTTGTACTCCAAAAACATACTCTAAAGCACTTTAAATGATTTATAAAACTTTCAATTCACACAAATCTTTTCAGAAAAAGGATCGGATCAAGATACCTAGCCAGGATCAAAGCAATAAGCACGAACCATCTGGTGAAAAGAAAACTCTAGCATAGGATTCAAGGAGTTGCTTTACCTGAACAAATTCTACTCAAATACCAAAGCAGCAAAATACGTATTCAGCTTCCCCAAGTGGAGTCAATGTGTTCTAATAATACATAATCTAAAATGGGCTCATGAGTGCAGCTAATCCTCATTATTAAGAGCATCATTATCATCGTCACTTGGAAGAGGCATGTGATGATACTGAAATGATACTGGCTTCTTATAAAGTGTACACACCCAGGATTCCTTTGGGAGGACGTGATCTCACGCTAATATGAAAAACTGTCACTACCACAGACAGTTCTAATAATATTTCGTATTACTTGGAAATAAAATAACAGCTTGATATCATATATTCGAGTACCTCTGTAATTCAAACCTTCCTAATTGGGAGTTACAAATATCTGACTCTGCTCTACCAGTTGTCAGAGCATAAAAGGCCTCCCCACCCTTTCCCCACCTCCAAGCTCCAAAGTCACCTCTCCTAGAAGTTTGCCTCAGCTACTTTAACACTTTCTTCCCAAATTCTGAGTGCTCTCAGTACTTTGTTCCCTTACTTTTTTTTTTTTTGTAATTCACTGTATCTCTCCTAGCATATTTAATTGCATAAAACTTGGCTCCCAAGACTGTAACTGCCTTAATGAACAGGGATCAACATGTTATGAATCTTTAGACTTTCCCACAAGGTCCTGTAAGAGCTTACTGAAAATTTCATGATTTAAATAACTAGGCTGAAGAGTAATTGCAGTTCGTTTTGGAGAGTTTGCTATGGGCCAGACCCAGTGCTAAAAGCATACGTGCATTATCTCACGTAATCTTCATAACTCCACAGAGATAAGAACTATTATTTTCCCCATCAAACAGAGGAAGAAAGTGAAGCTCAGAGTAACTTGCCCAAGGTCATACAGCTGGTGGGGCAGAGCCAGGGCCTGAAAGCTCTTAACTATCTCAGTAACTGTAAAGTTGCACCTCTGAAATACAAGAGTCCATGAAGAATTTCCACTTCACTGGCTTAAAAGTTTCAATTTCAGCAAAGAGTTGACACATGTTTAGCTACAAATCAAAACTTTAAAAAAGGGATAAATTAAGACAGTTTCTCCTAGACATCTTTACCGGGTTGCAATAAAAGGAGGGAGAATGCCTCCCATGACCTTTCTATTTATGTAAGTGGTATTACGGTATAGGTCACAGCTCTATCAAGAAGTATAGCTTATGACAATACAGCTTTGATACATATTTTTAAATAGGGCTCGTTTTCTCTACCCCTAGGATGACACGGAAATTAAGGATGGATGGGGTAACTGTCACTTCACAGCTCCATAAAATGACAGACCCAATTCTTGTTTAAAAAATAAGAGCCAGGCTCTTGTTCCACCCTGACTTTTCACACAAAGCAGTACCATCCTCTGTCCTCTTCACACAAAGCAAGCTTTACCCCACTTCCCAAAGGGGAGTGCTGATTCACACAGTCTCCCCACCGCGGCCAGAAACGTATCCATCTCCCACTGGTCCAAACCACTGACCACCGCACTGGACCACTCTGGTCTGCGCCCCGCACCCGGCGATACCTCATCATGCAGACCCCTCCCCAACATCCAAAATGCACAGGCCACCCTCCTCCGGTATTTCACACAAAGCAAGATCCTTCCCTTACAAAGCACTTTCCCATCGCCGACTCCTCCCCCAGCGAGCAGCTCTTCCTTCCCAGGCTGTGCCAAACCACAGACCCCAACGGGGTCTAAAACCCAGAGGGTCCACAACAACCCAGAGGAAAACTAGCGACAAACCCCGTTCGTTCCTCCAGCACGCCTCGAATCCCCAACTCCAGTTGACCTTTCCGCAGCCAAAGCAAAAATAAAAACCCACCAGCGCCCTTCAAGAGAGCGGGTCTGGCTACACAAAGCGAGGTGTCTTCCCAGGGGTACCCTCGGAAGACGCTCTCCATCCCCGGCCCCGTCCCCGCCCAGCCCCGGCCCGGCCCGACGGCCCGCGCTCACCAGCTCTCCTCCTCCTCCTCCCAGCCTGACAGGCGCTCCAGCTCCTCGGGCCGCAGCGGCTCCACCTCGTCCAGCAAGCCGCCCTCGCCGGCTGCCAGCAAGGAGGTGGCGTCCCGCAGCTCCTCGCTACTCGTCCGCCTCGGGCCCGACCCGACCCCGCCACCGGACTTGGCGCTGAAGCCCAAGGGGAAGCCCCGAGGGGACGCCGCGCCGGACGAGGGAGTGGACGAGCCAGCCCGAACCGGACTGCCGGGCCCGAGGGAGCCGACGCCCTGCACGGCCCCCGAGCGGCTCCTCAGCTGTTCGTTCTGCTTCTCCAGCTTCTTCACCAGCTCCTGCAGCTTCCGCACCTCCTGGTCCGCGTTCACGTTGGAGTTAACGTCCTCCATCCCGGCCCCGCCGCCGGTGCCGCCTGCCACCCGCTCGGACTCACAGCGACAGGGAGAGGGCCAGGGGAAAGAGGTGTCACCGTCGCCGCTCACTCTAGCCGAGGCGCCGGCATACAGCAGGGCCAGGCCCCACCGCCAGGGTCCCCCCAGCTCGGGTTCCGAAGCGCCGCTGGCCCCAGCCAAGCCGCCTCATCTGCGCCGGCTCCAGGATTGGGGGAGGCGGCGCCAATATCCGGCCTCGGCGGCCATCTTCCCTCCGTCCCTCCGCCCCCCGCAGCCCGGCCCCGTCGGTGACCTCAGAGCGTCGGGGGTGGACGTGGCCGGCAGCCGGCGCTGAGAGGACCGAGCACTGAGCTCGCGGAGGGGCGGGGCCGCGGGCGAAGGCGGTGGGCGGGTCCTCGGCCGGAAGGGGCGTGTCCGGAGCGCCGCGGAAAGGGGGTGGCTACCCCGCCGCCTGGGAAGAGCGATTCCGGCGGTAGGCGGGGCCCCGCGGGGCAGAGAGGCTCGCCGGAGCGGGAGAGGAGTAAGGACTTGGCTGCGGGTGGGGCTAAGATCACAAACTATTGGTCTTGGAGAGGGGGGGCGTGTGATGTGTTCTCCACCTCCAAACACTGGCGTGTCGGACCAGCGCCCTATCCTGTCCTCTATCCCAGCTGGTTCTCTGGTGCGCGCTTAGCGGACCCCTTGGAAAGAGAGTCTATTTTGTCCGTTTGTTCAGCAAGTATCATTCGACGCCTGCTTGAAATAGGAGATTGTCAGGGCTGGCAGGAGCCTCCGGGACTATCGGTGACCTGTTTCCTCCTCTGAAAATGAGAAAACAGATTGATTGAGAGAAAACAAATGATTGAGAGATCTAAGGTCAAAATAATAACCAGAAGTTGTTGAGTGCGTACTATGGGCCAGACACTATGCTAAGCATTTTTTTTTTTTTAAAGTAGGGTCCACACCCGGCGTGGAGCCCAAAGCCCAGGGGAGCTCACCAGAGATCAAGACCTGAGCCCAGATGTAGCTTTGGCCGCTTAACGGATTGAGCCCCCCAGGCGCCCCTGTGCTAAACATTTTATTTTATTTATTTATTTATTTTTTTTGTGCTAAACATTTTAAAGGCATCTCGTCATTAAAACAGTTTTTTCCGACTTAAAAGTTTACTGCACACTGGCTTGGAAGCGGGGGGATAGAAAACCGCTCCTCAACTTGGTTAACTGATGTGTAATCTGCTCTTTGGATCGTTTCCTTGGTAAAAACTTTTTCATGGTGTTTTGACTTTTTAAAAAGTGCATGAAGAGAACTTAATAAACATCAAAAAAATAAACTTAATAAACAAAAACAAACATACTGATGAATCCTGAGGGATGTATGAATGTAAAAATCTGACTTCAGTTGCACCTGTTTATAATGTGTACCACCAACAGCAAAACAAACCAGAAATCACTTACATTTTTTAAAAAATCACACTATTTTTCATATGTCAGCTGTGAACTGCTTGCCTTATGTTTACAGCTTTCCTCTAATTGCCTCCTCCACCCTTAGCTAATAATGATCCAGTCCTATTACACCTGGGTGCGGACTAATCTGCCTTGGCTTACTTCTACCTTTTAGCCTCTCTCTGCTGTATTTTCCTTATCTAGAATATTCTCCCTGCCAAATCTGATTCCTTTTCTTAAAACCCATGCTCACATATCTAGGAAAACTTTTTCTGAAAATTCCACAAAATTTAGCTGTTCTGTTTATTCTAGCATTACCTGAACAATATTTTTCAACGGGTGTTTGTATTTTAAATTTTTTTGCTTCTTTTTGTTTTTGCCTGTTTGCTTGGTGAAAAGGGACCATTTATTTATTTATTTATTTATTTTCACATCTAGTGTCTGGCAGTAGACAGACGTTCAATATCTGGTTTGTTGAAAGTTGAGAAGAATGCAAATTCTGACAGGTCAAGGTCTAGATGTTTATTCACAGCAAAAAAAGCATTGAGTATTTTCAAAGTTTGCTGACTACTTATAAATAAGTGTTTTCTTAGGTATGTATACCTAATCAAAAGATGTCTTTGGTCACATAGTAATTGTGAACTAATATGTATTATCTATGTAGTGCACAGTCTGAATATCACTGCTGTCTCTGATACATCTGAATTAGTTGCCAAAGGGTTCAATATCATGACTGCTTCAATGTAGCTCTTTCCACTTGCATTTAACAGTTTGTGAAATAGATTCCAACTAGCCAGGTTCTGTAATGAGAACACTTCAAATATATTCCTTGAAAAGAATAGTTCGTATGGCATTATGAAGTTAAACACTAAATTATGGATATTATCAATATTATGAATATGAATATGACAATATGAAATTAAACGCAAGAAGAGGTTGGTGTGACAAGGAGCAATGAATGGAGAATCAGAAGACCCGGTGGCAGATTCTAGCTATTACACCAATTGTGGTGCTTGACCTTAATCTCTGATCCTTAAGCCAGTCACACTGGGTGTATATTCCGAATACATCTGAATACTTCCTGGTACCTCCATGGGTACAACTGTCATTCCAGTTCCCATCTTTTCTTGTTTAGCTTACCGTGGTACTCTCCTAATGGGCTGTTCCGCTTTGCTGCTTCCAGTCTGTGATGCATACAGCAACCAGATGATCCTGTGTTTGTTTGCATCAGGTCACTCCCCTGCTAGGAACCTGAACTTGCTTCTCAACATACTTAAACTACCAAGTCCTTTTCTTGGCTATAAGATGGATATTTGGCAGCTTGTGCAAGTGTCTCATGGACTACCGATCCCTCTTCTCTGCCATCACCCCACTCCAGCCATACTGGCCTTTTTGATGTTTTTTAAACATGCCAAACATGTTTCTACTCTAGGAACTCTGTACTTGCTAAACCTTCTATCTAGGATCCATTCTTCGTCCGCATTGTCACATTACTGACTCTCTCCATTCAGGTGTCAGCTCCTGTCTCTCCAACTAAGTCCACTATCCCCATCATTATGACCCTCATAAAGGAGCATCCCTATCATTCCCCCGAGCTCTTAGCTTGTTTCATTTTTCCTCTGACACATCGTCTATTTCTTCCTCTGTTTGTTGCCAATCTTTCCCCACTAGAATATGAACTATGTGAAAACAGGGTTCACTGCAGTATTCCTGGTGCCCTTATATATTGTAGATGTTCAAGAAATGTTGAATAAATGATGGATATAGGTCAGGTGAAGCCTCCTAACAGAATTTCAGATAAATGTGTTTGTTATGTCCCAAATCATTAAAGTGGAAATTCCTAATAATGTTGAATGGTTAGTTTTTAAAAATTATATATTTCCCCTTCCAAAGAGCAACATGTCACACTCTGTCTGTCATCCTCAAAACTAGGTCATTCTCAGGGCGCCTGGGTGGCTCAGTGGGTTAAAGCCTCTGCCTTCGGCTCGGGTCATGATCCCGGGGTCCTGGAATCGAGTCCCGCATCGGGCTCTCTGCTTGGCTGGGAGCCTGCTTCCTCCTCTCTCTCTCTCTGCCTGCCTCTCTGCCTGCCTCTCTGCCTACTTGTGACCTCTATCTGTCAAATAAATAAATCTTTAAAAAAGAAAAAAACAAAAAACAAAAAAACAAAACTAGGTCATTCTCCACTTCCTGAGTGCCAACAGCCCTTAAGAATTGCTGAGGAGAGGGGCGCCTGGGTGGCTCAGTGGTTTAAGCTACTGCCTTCGGCTCGGGTCATGATCTCAGGGTCCTGGGATCGAGTCCCGCATTGGGCTCTCTGCTTGGCGGGGAGCCTGCTTCCTCCTCTCTCTCTCTCTCTCTCTCTCTCTGCCTGCCTCTCTCCCTACTTGTGATCTCTGTCAAATAAATAAATAAAAAATAAAAAAAATCTTTAAAAAAAAAAGAATTGCTGAGGAGAGAAAGTCTCAGGTTCTCACTTAAAAGTATGAGGACAAGAATATTTCCATTCTGTCCTAAATGTTGCCCGCATCCTTCTCTTTCAGGTTAGGTACAATGCTGTCTTCTCTAATGACTTAGAAGTGTTAGAGCATGTTTTTAAAAAGTCACTGTAAAAGTGGCTCTTACGGAGATCTGAGAAGGTAAGCTGGTAGGTGTCTACGGTGTACATCACAGGTGTCTCAACCAGATTTTTCAGGTGTTGTCTTTTACGATAAGCTTGCTTTGTTCCTGGATGAAGGAGTTGCTTTGCTTCTCAGCAGGTGTGGCCCTTTCCATAACTTGCTCCTACTTGCGTATTAGCTCCTGCCAAAGCTCCTGCGCAAGTGGAAAATCTTACAAACCACTGAAAGTATTTAGAGGGAAAAACTATTACTCAGTGGCTTAAAGGTATTCAGCGGTTCTAAAATCCTAAATCAAGATGTATGTGCGTGTGTGTGTGTGTGTGTGTGTGTGTGTGTGTGTGTGTGTGTGTGTATAACTGAGCACATGCCCAAAAGTTGTTTAGAAAACATAAGGTGGAAAAAAAAAAAAAAAAGGTACTAAAAAGAAGGGCACCTGGGTGGCTCAGTTTGTTGAGCACCTCCCTTCAGCTCAGGTCATGATCCTGGGGTCCTAGGATCGAGCCCCGCATCAGGCTCCCTGCTCAGCAGGGAGTCTGCTTCTCCCTCTCCCTTTGCCCCTCACCCTGCTCATGCTCTCTCTCAAATCAATAAAATCTTTTTGTTTTAAGATTTTATTTATTTGACAGAGAGACACAGCCAGAGAGGGAACACAGGCAGGGAGAATGGAAGAGGGAGAAGTAGGCCTCCCGCAGAGCAGGGAGCCCAATGTGGGGTTTGATCCCAGGATTCTGGGATCATGACCAGAGCCCGAGGCAGATGCTTAACAACTGAGCTACCCAGGAGCCCCTCAAATCCATAAAATCTTTTAAAAAAAGAAAAAAAAAGAGGGCACCCGTGTGGCTCAGTTGCTTGAGTGACTGCCTTCGGCTCAGGTCATGATCTTGGAGTCCCAGAATCAAGTCCCACATTGGGCTTCCAGCTCCATGGGGAGTCTGCTTCTCCCTTTGACCTTCTCCCCCTCATGTTCTCTCTCTTTCTCAAATAAATGAATAAAATCTTTTTAAAAAGATAAACTGCAAGGTGCTTACAGAAGTATTTGCATTTGCTTAAAACGTGCTCAGTTTTGTTGAAGAAATCTTTATTATCCACCACATCTGTTTTCTTGTCACATGCACCCACTGGGCTGGTCATTTCCCATGTGTCCTTGCTCTCCTGTTCTTCACCAGCATCCTTCTCCCAGGTGTACCTCCTCAGGTCTGTCAAGGGCCCTCTCCTTCACTGTCTTGGCACATGCAATTTTTTTTTTCTTTTTTACAGATTGAGAGAGAGAGAGAGAGAGAGAGAGAGATTACAAGTAGGCAGAGCAGCAGCCAGAGAGGGGAGGAAGCAGGCTCCCTGCCAAGCAGAGAGCCCGATACGGGGCTCGATCCTAGGACCCTGAGATCATGACCTGAGCTGAAGGCAGAGGCTTAACCCACTGAGCCACCCAGGTGCCCCGGCACATGCAATTTTAAGAAGGAATCTCAGAAACTTCAAAGGCTGGGTTTATATGATATTCTGAATTGAAACCCTGCAGGCAAAAAGAAGAGGGACCCAAGTTTTGGACCTTAGAATTTTTCTAGTCAGCACTGATCAGATCTTACCATTATGGGATGCCTCAAAGGTGGCCATAATGGCAGGCATCACTTCCTTCTGGAACGTCCTCTGGCCAGAGGGTGGTCCCCTAGCACACTGTTGGGGTCATGTATTATACTGATATAGGGGTGAAGATGTTCCTGATTAGGGCAGATGTGAACATATTCTTAAACTCTTAAGAGGCTGCTCTCTTAGCCCTGAAAGAAACAATACCTTATCTCGCACGTTTTTTGTGGTAGCAAGTGAGGAGATAAGATTGCTAAATAACATTATTTCCTCTGGGAAGTAGTGTATCAGCAGCAGTGCACCGTTGGAAAAGTGGGATTTGAACTATTTCTGAGTATCCACGATCTAGAAAACCTACCATTTAAGGAAAGGAGGAAACTTATTAAGAATCATCCAAATCCCCGAGTTGACAATACAAGTCCCAGTAATCTGGTCTGAGATCTAAAATATATATTCTGAGCATTGACTTGGAGATGGCATAGAGATAGCAGACTGTGAATAGAGGTTTGCATTAGGCCAAAGGAAATGAGCTGTGACTGAGAATATTTATATGCTCTTCTATCTCAGAAGTTGTGCACAATTCCATTCCCGAGTCTTTGGAATATTACAGACTGAAAGACATCATCAACTATTCAATTTGTCCAAGCATGTCTGGAAAGGTTACTTTCTTATTTATCATCATCCTTACATAAACAAAGTTATATGTACCCTAGAATATTCTGTAAATATCCAGGTGTTTCTGAATTGGCCCAATAATAGTAGCTAACAATTACTGACCACTTTTAAGATATGCAATAATTCATTTGAAGCTCACAATGGTCCTTTGAAGTCCCTGCTAATAACATTGCCATCTCCATTTTATGAATGAGGAAACTGAGACAGGGAGGTAAGATAATTTCCCAGGGTCCGTGGTCAGGAGGTAGTAGAGCTGAATTTGAACTCAGGTGGTCTGACTTCAGAATCTGCACTCAAAATCCCTAAGAGTCCATGGCCAAATGAGTTCTCCATGTTTCCCTTATAGTCTTATGGATGTCTCAGTCAGCTACCATCTGGGATGAAGACCGGGGGCAAGAGGTATTGCCTTTATGATACCAAATGACTCAATCCTCTTGCTTAAGAGCACGTTTGCCAGTTTTGAAGTCTCAGCATAACACATTCAAACAATCTGTTCCTTAGAGAGGGAGGCAATTCCTCTACCTCTTGCTCAAAAGACTTCCTAGTAGGCCATTGAGAGGTGCGTGCAGGAGTCCTCGAAAACCCCGTGTCAGCAGTTTTCTAAGGTGAAGCTTCAACATCTGAGCTTCTCACTGGAAAAACTAGTAGACTAGTCCATCATGGAAGGGTTTTATGGGGAAGAAGTTAGTAGGGAGAATCTCTTACCCAAGGCAATCGTATACCTAAATCAACAGAGCATGAAGATTTGAGGGAATTTACTGGCAAGAGCCCTAGTCCTATAAATGAGAGAAGGAAAATTTAAACCATCCTGAAATAAGAAAGACTAGAAGCAGATATCAAAAGAGCACACATAGGGCGCCTGGGTGGCTCAGTGGGTTAAGCCGCTGCCTTCAGCTCAGGTCATGATTTCAGGGTCCTGGGATCGAGTCCCACATCGGGCTCTCTGCTCAGCGGAGAGCCTGCTTCCCTTCCTCTCTCTCTGCCTGCCTCTCTTGTGATTTCTCTCTGTCAAATAAATAAATAAAAAATCTTAAAAAAAAAAAAAAGCACACATAGAACCAGGGAAACAGCAGAACAAGGGGCAGTGGTCTCAACAGTAGATGAGAAGGTGACCCGTGGCAAATGCTAAAACTAAGTGGTTGTAGGCAGTTGCCTTTCTATGGCCTTTGTAGCAAGATACGTGGGAGAAACAGTTACATTTAAAGGGACAGTACTGCTGTTGCCTGGTAGGATTGTGAGCTTCTAGCCTTGGGACCAGTTGGTAACCCGATATGTTGGACTAGGGCCCAATCTGCAAAGCTCTCTGAGCACACGAGTCCACCATTGTGTTGCTCTGTAAACAGATTCCTTCTCCCCAAAGTTCTCGGAAACCAGATAGCCCTCATCTCACATCTGCGCTCTAGTCTAGAGAAATGAGGTTAGGCTCTTGGGGCGGGCAGGGAAGAGACGAGTAGTCCGGCATGGCACAGGTGGTTCCCCTGTTATCAGTGGGTACGGTTTACTTCAGATAGGGCTCCTGGACACGATGTGGTGGCTCACGATTCAAACAGAGCTGCTCTCTCTTTTGGCATGTTTGTCTAATTTTGCATCATTGTCAGACCTGGTTCTTCTTTTCTACCAACACCATTCTCCCACATTGTTCGAGCTTTCACTTTGGCCTGTTTTTCTAGCTTGGGTCAGCTGATTGTGTTTCGGCACCCAGATGCAACTACCAGCAGTTCTCCTTAAGCACCCTCTGAGTCCTGGACTCAAATTAGGATGTGATATCCTATATTGGCGGTTCTTGAGAAAACCACCAACATTTTGCTGTGCACTAGCCGTGGGACAGATCATGGGGTTTCCCAGGACCATCCTGGCAGGGAGAGGGTTTGTAGATAATGGGAGAGCCTGGAAATAGGTCTTGTTTTCAAAGATGGGATTGCAGGCTGCATGGAAGGCAATGAATTTCTCCAGCCTCTCCAATATCCAGAATAAAGAGATGCCTTTGGGGCTCCTGGGTGGCTCAGTTGGTTGGGCATCTGCCTTTGGCTCAGGTCATCGTCCTGGGGTCCTGGGATTGAGACCGGCATCTGGCTCTCTGCTCAGCGGGGAGTCTGTTTTGCCTTCTCACTCTCCTTCTGTGTTCTCTCTCCCCCAACCTCTCTCTCTCAAATAAATAAATAAAATCTTAAAAAAAAAAAGATGCTTTGTACTTCTTCACCTCAGATGCCTTCACAGCTACATCATAAGTTTGCACAAGTTCCCCTCCAAGAGTGGGCACGGCCTGTTAGAGTACAAGCAGAAAAAACAACTCCTCCCACACTTAGCAGACTAACAAAGGCCGCCACCTTCACACTGAAGCTTATGTGCTCACTAGACACAATTACACAGTTGTCAGATCTTCTACATGACTACAGCAATGGGCTTGATTCTGGAGCCTTAGGTTTGGGCAAGAACATTCAATCATCCCTTAAAGGGCCAGCCTCGAAGTGGCACCAGCCAGGATTAGTACCAGGATCAGAGAATATGGGCAGGAGAAAAAAGGGCAGGAAAAAAAAGAAAACACATCCAAAATGACGTGCGAGAGGGCTTCAGGCTTACTTTTATTGGGTCCGTCTAGTCGAAATGAGTAAATTTCAGGTCCTTTTTCTGACCTGTAAGCAAAGGGTAAATATCACTTCTTTTTTTTCTTATAGTTCCTTATAGTTCTTACATTCAACTCTTTTTGTTGCTCTGAGATTTATTCTGGTGTGTTCTGTGAAGCATAACTCTGAATGGACATGTTCATATAAGGGACTGTTACGTGCTGTGTTAACATTTGTTCATTTGGTCATTGTTCCTAGTTCAAGGTACACTGTTTGGGGCCAGAGAAGAAAAAGATCATAAGGAATGTGCTCCTTGTTCTACAGCAGCTTATTATCCGTTTGAGGAGATGAGATGTACAGTACATAGGTAACTGCGCATACAAACAGCACGTGAAAAGTCATGTGAGCCATATAGAAAAGAGAGAATACAAGGGCTTTTTTGTGTGTGTGTGTTTTGCCCTCTGATTTTTTTCTCCTATGATTTTTTAAAAAAAAAAAGAGTATTAGGGGAATGGAAATTTATTCCTTCTGCCTAGGATAATAAAATTTTCCCCAGAAGGAGTGTGATTTGAGATGATTCAGGGATAGGTAGTTATCTTAATCTTGATTTGTTGGTTGCGATGAACAGAAAACTGCTTGAATCATCTCAATAAAAATGATGATAGTTGGAAGAAAGGCAGGCAGGGGCAAGGCCCCCCCCCCCCCAACCTCAAGAGGAAACCATCCTTAAAGGATGGGTGACAGATAATAAACACGTAAGTACAATGTATAGTAAGTCATATGATAGTGGTGCTATGGAGAAAAATGAATTAGGGAAAGAGGATTAGGGGTGTGGGTGGGGACAGGATTGCAGTTTTAAACAGACTAGTCAGGGAAAGTGTCACTGAGAAGATGACACTTGAGCAAAGGTCTGAAGGAGGTAAGAGAACAAGACATGCAGGTAACTGGGGGAGAACATGAAATAGAACAGAATGGCAAGTGCAAAGGCCCTGAGGCAATAATGTTCTGGCTTCAAGGAAAAACGAGTTCTGTGTGGCTAAACAGGAATGAATGAGGGGGAGAATCATAGGAGATGAAGTCAGGGGGATGGAGTAAAGATTCCATAGGGCATCGCAGGCCATTGTAAAGACTTTGACTTTTACTCAAGACTTAGACTTTGACTCTAAAATGAGAAGACAAGACAGGGAGGGGCACCTGGGTGGCTCAGTCGTTAAGCTTTAAGTGTCTGCCTTCAGCTCAGGTCCTGATCCCAGGGTCCTGGGAGCCCCTGCTCACTGGGAAGCCTACTTCTCCCTCTCCCACTCCCCCTGCTTGTATTCCCTCTCTCGATGTTTCTCTCTCTCTGTGTGTCAAATAAATAAATAAAATCTTTATTTAAAAAATAAAAAAAAGAAGAAAAGGGAAGATTTTGAGCCAAAAAGTGAAATGACCTGATTTATATTTTAATAAGATCTCTCTCTTTTCTGCTTCTTTCACCTTTGCCAGTTTCTCATCCCCCTTATTCCCTTCACAGAATTTCTGCTTACTCATGGCTTCTGTGTTTCCTTCATCACATCAGCTAACATGTGGTTTGGTGTTGTAACAACTGTTGACATGTCAGCTCATACACCCAACTGTGACCTAATCACTCAGTCTCTCAGTGTCCCAATTCCAGATTCTTGGGTGACATAATGTTAGACTCACATATTATTTAGGCTAACTAATATTAGTCCCCTGTGGTAGGACAAGCTGAGGCCAGCTCTCAGAAGTGACCAGGATCTTATAACATTTCCAAGAAGGGACTATAGACCGAGAGGTAATGGTTAGCACGTCAACTTCATATGAGAACCCAATATTTTGGATTCTCAGTATACACCTAACAGTCAATACATGTAGATTATTTAGTAAGGAGTGTGGGGGCTGAGAAAATTAAGGCCATCCCACCTCAGGTTTAGCTTTAGCATAAGTACAGCCATCTTGGCAAAGCAAAAGCTGGCACCTTGCACCCCCTCTCCACCCGCTCCCCTCCCCTTGGTAGTATGTGTGCCATTCCTCGGCCACCCCTGGCTGCCCTGGGGGAAAAGCAAATAGTTAACTTGAAAAGATCACAATCCTGCAAGTCAGGAGTCTCCCTTGGTTTACAAATATCCTAGAGATTTACAACAAAGAAGCTATCTTAACAATAGCACAATTTCCAGAGGCAAATAACTTAGTTCCTCAAGCTCTAAATAAAGTTAAATTTCTCCTAACCTAAATCTCACTAACAAGGACACTGGATAGGAGAAATGTGAAGCTTTATCGCTAAACCTCCAAGATAGTGTCAGCGATCATTCCCAAGCATATGACCCACTGATATACATCTAAAGGGTCTCACAAGAAGATTTTTATTATTGGTAATGAATAACCTTTTCCCCAGACAACAGCTAGCCCCTCAAGGTCCTGGAGACCTGCTTCCAAAATTCCTTAGGGACTTATGCCATCCTTAACCCCCTTTGTCCTCACCCACCACCGAGTCCACCCCTACTCTGCCTTTAAAAACTCTGACTGTAATCTGGTTCGGGGTCCAAGTCCCTACACCGCTGTGTTGGGTATACTTGGGCCCAAGCTTAAGCTTGTCAAATAAACCCTCGTATGATTGCATCGGTGCTTGGCTCCTTGGTGGTCTCTCAGACGCAAAAACTTGGGCATTAACAGGAGACCTATAATCACATCATATGATGTAGTGCTCAGGGACCACTTCTGGGTAGTAGTAATAATAGATGGTTTTATAATGCCCTGTACTGAAATAGCTTCTGAAATGATTTGCGTAAGGACCAGTTTTCTTATTTTTACTTCCAAACTGTAAGAGAATGGTACTTTAGTAAAATACAAGAAAAATGAATTCTTAGAACAACTAAATGTAAGAAGATATAAAAAATTGAAACCTAATTTTTTTGTTAGATTGAACACACAGACAATTACTCTGTCAACTGCTAAAAAAAAAAAAAAAAGTCTCTCCATGCTTGGTCTCCATTTCTGTACTTAACCATGCTCTAGTCACAAGCAGTTCCACACTTAAAATAGCACACTCCTTTATCCAAATAGTAGCTATGTTTTGCAATCCTGACAGTAGGTGAATGGCATTTCATGTTCTGAATAAATACATTAAAGAAAGGAGGTTCTGTTGTTGTTGTCTGTACTTTCCTCACTCTTCTCAGTAAATAAGCTTAGTGTCCTGCATGTAGTTTCTAACGAACCCTTAGTTGACTGAGATACTTCCCCAGTGTAAGGACACATTTCGTCACACGAACAACAATGTGTAATCTGTTCCATTTAGATTTGTTACTACAGATTAGCTCTCCTGCTAAGTATACCTGGAGTAAGTTTGATTTTTCTCTTGGGTTAGAAATGGGAGAAATCAGGGGGCGAAGGAATTATCTTTCTGAAATTTCAGAGACAAACAAAGAAAAAGTGTTCACACTGAGTTAGAGGGAAGGCTGTTTCTAAATGCTCTTTCACAAAGATTTAAAATCCCGATTCTGTAGTTGACTTGAGGACCATTTTCTGTCTTTCTTCTTTCCTTTATTTTAAGGATCATCTTCTAAATTTAACAAGCATGTGTGTATGTATGTATGTATTTTTAAAGATTTTAAAAATTTATTTGACAGAGAGAGACACAGCGAGAGAGGAAACACAAGCAGGGAGAGTGAGAGAGGGAGAACCAGGTTTCCCGCTGAGCAGGGAGCCCGATGTGGGGCTTGATCCTAGGACCCTGGAATCATGACCTGAGCCAAAGGCAGACACTTAATGACTGAGCCACCCAGGGGCCCCTTAACAAGTATTTAAGTTCAGTTGCTATGCTAAGTTCTCTATACAGAGAATTAATTTATTAAATATTTTATGGTTTCATGATCTAAGACAAATGTAACAACCAGTATAAGAGAAGAAATAATAAATAAATCATAATTACTTATAAACTACCACATACATTCATGGATCTGAGAGAAATCATAGAATAAGATCACTCTAGTAGCAGCAAGCCTTGACTACTGGTTTATTTACCAAGACTATACAATTTTCTTCATCCACTGAATTCTGGGTAACCAGAATTTTAAATTCATATGCAAAATGTAATTTAAAAATATCTGAAATGGTTATGGGAAATTAGAGGAGAGCATTGAACTCCCTTAGTACTGCCTTGGATTTCTTTTTTTTTTTTTTTTTAAGATTTTATTTATTTATTTGACAGAGAGAGATCACAAGTAGACAGAGAGGCAGGCAGAGAGAGAGAGAGGGAAGCAGGCTCCCTGCTGAGCAGAGAGCCCGATGCGGGACTCGATCCCAGGACCCTGAGATCATGACCTGAGCCGAAGGCAGCGGCTTAACCCACTGAGCCACCCAGGCGCCTCCGCCTTGGATTTCTTTTAAAGATAGTTTATAAATGTTCCAAGTTTTGATTTTATTCACTCAGTATCAAAATAGTTCACATTCCCTTAAGCAGGAAAAACAAAACAATACCCACCTTGACCTAATCTGCTCTTTAAATAACAGAAACAGAAAAGTAAAAAAATAAAGAGAGAGAGAGAGAGAGACTATTTTTAAAGAATTATTTCAAATGCGTCATTGCCAGGAATTTAAATTGTCCTCCACACCAATTGTTATGAAACTACAATATTGTTTTCAAAATATTCTTTACCTTTTAGAAAGAGATATCAATCTATTTCTTGCTTTTTTTTTTTGGTTGTTTTCTTTTCTTTCGATTTCAATGTTTTTCTTAAGAAAAACAGTCAAACGTAGAGGTTTTATTATTATTTACTAATTATGCAAATTTGTAAATTTCTCTAAAATCACTTGTAAAAAGTTCTGTGCTTATTACATTAACCATCCTGAAAGTTACCATTCTTTTCCAGAACCGTCTATATGGAAGATGTCCATTGTTTTTTCTGCTTAGCACATCCTCTTCCTGCTCCCCCCCCCCCCACCTGATTGGTGGGAGACATTTCTCCCCGGATCTCTTGCATTTCTGCCTATCTTGTGAGTGAGGCCCTGGCAGCCCTTGTTCTGGATTACCTTTCCAAGAATGTTTACACAGCAAACAGCCTTGGAATATAGAGATGATGTGTCTCTCTGGAACAAAGAGCTGGTTTGTTTACTATCCGGTATGATAAAGATAATGTGTCTTCCCAAAGCCAAGGTCAGGCATGCTTATTACCCATTACAAAAAAATTTGGCTCCCCTAACTCAGGGTTTCTTGCCTGTAACACAACCCACTGGTATGTAAGCATCACTTGGCTTTCTTCACGTCCCACCCTGTGGGAATCAGAGCTTGGAACCAGCACAGATGCTGGTACTCTGGCTACTACTATTGGTATGAATGACATATTGTTCTTTCTCTCTAATGCAGGAATCATGTGTCTCCTGCCACAATCTGTGAAACGTGGCAGGCTAACTTGTTAACTTGCTAGTAGAGCAAAATCTAGAGGTTACTAACATCACCCCAGTTTCTGCTTTGAGTTCTTTCCTAAGACACGTCTGTACATTCGCCCTTCAGCTTCCTGAGAGAACCCTGTGTGTGCATAATAAATCTCCCTTTTATTTAAGCTTCAATGGGCTCCCATTCCTTATAATCAAAACAGTCTGAGCCAGCCAAGAAAATCGGTTTCTTTCTGAAAATTGAACAAAAGGAGGAAATATTCAAATGGTTTTCTAAGTGGTTCCATTCAACAAATCTTTGTTGAGCCACTACAACGTTCCATGTATTATGCTGGATGCTGGGGCTACAATAGTAAATAGCATATGGTTCACAGAGTTTCAATTCTCATAAGAGGAGAAGCCCACACTATAAGTAAACCAACACATAATAATTGCAAACAGTGAAAAGTGCTATGAAAAAAACAGAACCGGGACAAAAGCAGAGCAGAAAGGGAGGTTACCTTACAGAGAGTGATTGGAGAAGGTGACTTTGAGAGAGGCAGATTTAAGCTGGAATGGGGCAGAGATAAAGGCAGAGGATCAGTACAAATTGAAGGAACAGGAAGTGCCTCGAGATGGGAAAAGCTTAGGAAATGTGAAAATTGAGAAAAGAACACATGGAAATAAGTGTAGCGAGTAAGGGGAAGGAGACCAGGCGGTCCAGAGGGGATTTAGGCAAGGGCCGGATTATTCGGGGCCTTACCATCCAACCAAATGGGCCTGGATTTATTCTGTGTACAATGAGAAGCTATTGAAGAGTTTTAAGTCCTTGAGTGACAGGACCCAAGTTAACAAAAAAAAAAAAAAAGATTTTTGTGGAGTTGCTGGCTGGCTCAGACAAGGACTGATGACTCTTGATCTTCAGGTCGTGGGTTTGAGCCCCATGGTAGGTGTAGAGATTACTAAAAAAACAAATACACTTAAAAAAGAAAGATTTTTGCTGTTGGGTGGAAGATAGTTGGAGAAAAGCAGAAGTGGAAATAGAATGAGGTAGCTGCTTCGTTCAGGAGAGAAATGATGATGGTGGAGAACAGATAAAGAAAGTGGATTCCGTGTCCTGACGAGATGGTAACAGTGGATGCGGGAGGGAGTGGCAACCCAGGAGAGTGGCGGTTGAGGAGGTGTGGGTCTATAGAAATCAAAATTGCCATTTGGGGTTATGTTTCGTTTGATATTTCTGTACAGTACCTGAGGGTTGCTATCAAGTTGGCCCCTGAAGATGGGAGCTTGAGTTAGACACAAGATCCAAGTTAGGGGCACCTGGGTGGCTCAGTGGGTTAAAGCCTCTGCCTTCGGCTCAGAGCATGATCCCAGGGTCCTGGGATGGAGCCCCACATCGGGCTCTCTCGAGTCGCTCAGTGGGGAGCCTGCTTCCTCCTCTCTCTCTGCCTACTTGTGATCTCTGTCTGTCAAATAAATAAATGAAATCTTTAAAGAAAAAAAAAAAGATCCAAGTTAGGCATTTATAATTGGGGATCCTCAATAGGTACATGGTATTTGCTCCCAAGATCCTAATCTTTAAGTCTTCTTTCAGTTTGTTCTTTCTCAGGCCTTGGTGCCCACCTGCTCCAATTCAGAATATGCAGGAACTTCTGAATCCCTGGCAAACCACCCATAGAATGTGGAGAACCAGGAACAGCATCTCTAGGTTTCTCTCTACCTAATGGTGCCACCATTACTATGTTTTCTACTGTGGGTGTTCCATGTTGGTAAAGGCCCTCCTAAAAGGTGGCCTCTTTCCAGAGTCCCTGACCGAGGCTTTCAGCCTCCACCTCAACCTACCTGGAACGTTTCAACTGACATCTTTTAATGGGCTAGGATTCTGGGTCCTTTTTCAGATTTATATTCTACCAATTCATGTCCATAAACTGAAATAACATCCCCTTCCTCCGCCCTCCCTCGAGCCTAATGACTTCTATAATGACTGTTTTTGTTTTCATTGTTGTTTTGTTTTTGTTTTTAAGAGAGAGATAGAAGGGGCAGAGGGAGGAGACAGAGAAATCAATGCCGGGCTTGATCTCACAACGCTGAGATGATGACCTAAACTGAAATTAAGAGTCAGACGCTTAACTGACTGAGCCACCTGGGCATCCTTAAATGACTTTTTTTTTTTTTAAACAGATTTTAGGGGGGCCTGGGTGGCTCAGTGGTTTAAGCCTCTGACTTCGGCTCAGATCATGATCTCAGGGTCCTGGGACTGAGCCCCGCATCGGGCTCTCTGCTCAGCAAGGAGCCTGCTTCCTCCTCCCTCTCTGCCTGCCTCTCTGCCTACTTGTGATCTCTGTCTGTCAAATAAATAAATAAAAATCTCTAAAACAGATTTTATTTGTTCGTTTGTTTATTTTTAATGATTTTTATTTATTTATTTGACAGAGAGAGAGTGCAGGCTGAGGGAGAAACATGCTTCCCACTGAGCAAAGAGCCCTGACGATGACGACAAGAGGTTCAATCCCTGGGATCACAACCTAAGCCAAAGGCAGAAGCTTAACTGACTGAGCCACCCAGGTGCCCCTAAAACAGCTTTTTTGACATGTAACTTGCATACATAATATTCCTCCACCGGGGCGCACAATTCGTGAGTTTTAGTAAATACCCAAAGTTGTGCAACCATCACCACAATTGAACTGTAGAACATTTCCATCATCCCCTAAACAACTTCGTGCTCATTTGCAGTCATTCCTTGTTCCTCCCCTGAGGGCCTAGGTAACCATTAATCTATTTGGGGCACTTTTTTGGCCTTTCCTAGACAATTCCTATGAAGGAAATCATACAATATGTGGTTTTTGGGGTCTGGCTCCTTTTGTTGAGCATTATGTTTTTGAATTTCATCAAAGTTGTATCATATATTAGCATTTCATTCCTTTTTTTATTGCTGAATTTCCTTCCATTATATGGATATACTACGTTTTGTTTATCGGTTCACCCAATAATGGTTGTTCGGGTTGATTTTGGCTATTATGAACAGCTGCAGAAATAACATTTGCAATTCACCAACCTCACTCAGATGTTGAAGGAATTACTTAATTTTTTAAATTGAGGGTTAAGATGGTGTAATTTGGGGGTGATTCTCCCTCTATTTTCCAAATTTCCAGAAATTTGGTTACACTGTGTGCAGTTTTAAAAAAGTAGATTTCACTCATTTGACTTACGATGTTTCATGAAATAGTTCAACCATACACAAAGGCATAATCAGTATAATAAAAAGCACTCATGTACCTATCAGAGTTCAAGAAATAGCTCTCTGTCCAGTTATCTCTGAGATAACTGCCACCATGAATTTGTATTTACATTTTCATTCATGTATATTTACTTTACTAACATATGTACATTCTTACAGAATATACAGTATTTTTGCATGATGTTAGACTCAATATATACTTCATGAAAAATAGTGGTAGCTTATATTTTTCTTAGTACTTTAGTATTAACCATTTTCATTTTCCAACAAGAATATATTCTTGTACAGTTCTCCCTGTACACATATGCAAGAGTTTCTCTAGGGGTATATACCTATGGGGGGATTTCTGGGCCACATGGTATGTGTATCTTCAAATTAACTAGATATTGCCAACTATTCTCTAAAATGGTTGTATCGGGGCGCCTGGGTGGTTCAGTGGGTTAAGCCTCTGCCTTTGGCTCAGGTCATGATCTCAGGGTCCTGGGATCGAGCCCTATGTTGGGCTCTCTGCTCAGCAGGGAGCCTGCTTCCCCCTTCCCTTCTGCCTGCCTCTCTGCCTACTTGTGATTTCTCTCTCTCTGTGAAATAAATAAATAAAATCTTAAAAAAAATTAAAAAATAAAAATAAATAAAAATAAAAAGTAAAATAAAATATAAATAAATAAAAATAAAAATAAAAATAATAAGATGGTTGTATCATTTTACTTTCAAGAAAACAGTTTGTAAAAAATTCTGGTGTCCATGTTTACAATATATGAAGTAACCAAATACTACAAGAGAATAAAGTGACAAGAAATGGAAGCTAAAACCGAGTAGTAAAGTAATCCAAACCTGTCATTTATAACTTCTCTCTTTTAAGTGTCTGCGACAGAGATGAAACAGTATTTCTCTACGCACAACTTAGCTCTCCCCTTTCCTTCTGAGCTAAACTGAACGCTTAGATCTCCCATGAAAGCATGAGTGTGATATATTATTTATAAATATTAAAATCCCTGAGTTCTTTCTACAAAGGTGAATCATGTTAAGGTGAAGTTCATTTTTTTTTTTTTTAAGATTTCATTTATTTATTTGAGAGAGTGAGTGCTCACTCAAGGTGAGGAGGGGCAGAGGGAGAGGGAGAAGCAGACTCTCCACTGAGCTTGGAGCCTGTTGTGAGGTTGGGGGGTGCTCGACCCAGGATTCCTTTTTTTTTTTTTTAAGATTTTATTTATTTATTTGACAGAGATAGAGAGAGAGAGAGAGAGAGCACACATGAGCAGGGGCAGAGGGAGAAGCAGGCTCCCCGCTGAGCAAGGAGCCAGATGTTGGGCTGGTTAAGGCAGACACTTAACTGACTGAGCCACCCAGGCGTCCCCGACCCCAGGATTCTGGATCACACCCTGAGCTGAAGGCAGATGCTTAACCGACAGAGCACTAAGGTGAAATTCCTTAGTATTTCATTGACCTTCTCTTCCTTAAGTATCGCCATAGGTTTCTTCTCTACCAGCCTGAACTTTACGATTTTATTTTCACTCACAGCCATGGAGTATTAAAGAGCTGAAACTCTATTTCATATACAAATGCAGATATAATAAAGAGATACAGATATCAAGTAAGTTCTCTCAGTGAAGAACTATGATGAAGTTGTAAGAAAACAATAAATCTGGTATAAGAAATTTTACTCCCAGCTGTTAATTTAGATGCCTCTCACTTCAAACAAATCTAGTGCTGCTGATGTAAATTATAATGAAAAGAAATATGAGCAAACTTCGGAAAGTAAGTATACCTTTTGAAACATTTTTTCATTTTGTCCTTTGATGCCTTTCAAAAACTTTCCCCTGTGTATGCTTAACATGGAATCAAATGTAGTTTGCTACTAAATTGTAGGCCCTATATATTTTCCTCTGCAGCTTGGAGGAACAGCAAGGGTGATGCCTTTGGGGTATGTGGGGGGGATTGGTAAGGGTGGAGAGTGGGAAGAGAGAGAGAGCCTTCAAAATATAACCTCATGAAAGGAAAAAAGGAGAGAGGGTGAGAAAAAGAGACAAACCAAGAAAGAGACTCTTGTTCTAGAAAACAAACTGATGGTCACCAGAGGGGTGGTGGGCAAGGGGGATGGGGGAAATTGGTGATGGGGATTTAGAGTATGCTTACCATAATGAGCATTGAGCAATATACAGAAGTGTTGAATCACTATATTGTACACCTGGTACTATGATAACCCTGTATGTTAAGTATATTAGAAGTAAAATAAAAAACTTAATAAAAAAATAAAAACAAAACAAAACATAAGCTCGTGAAAGTTTGTAAACACTGTACTTTTTTTAGTTCTCGCCAGCAAGCCACCTGAATGCATTTGTCTTGCCTCCTGGCCCCCTGGTTCTTTCTGAAGCTGCCTTCTTTCTCCTGTGCATTTCTTTTTCCATCAGTCCTATTGTAAGTGGACTGGATTTACAATACGCAAAGTATTCCCTTTTTTTGTCTTTCTTTCACTCTATGCCCCCATCCCTAAAGAAAATGTACTCTTTCATCTCACAGATGCTTCCTCCCCTTCTCCATGGACAATTCTAGAACAGGGACCACAAATTCAAAAGCCTGTAGGAGCCAGAGGGATTTGTTGAGTGTGGAAGACAGAGATCATGGAGAACTGGAGAGATACCCCGTTAGAGGGGGCAGCTGTTACCAATCTTCAGCTGAATCTTACTGTGGAAAAATGGGATCCCAACGTTGCGTCTTTTGATTTTTCAGAAGACCTGGAAACCCAGGTTTTGTGTTGAAGTTCTCCCACTGGTAAATGTTGGCAACTAACTGACTAAAGACAACAGCAACAGACTTTTGCAGAATTGATGATGCAGAATTGAGAAAATGAGTAGAGAGGTACAAGGTCTGGATAGAAATTAAATACATAGGGACGTAAGCAGGCGAGGTGAGACGATCTAGGTAAAAAAGAGCTGGGACAGAGAGAGAGAGTAAGAGGAAAAGAGGTGATGGAGTTGGGCAAAGAGGTGAGTTTGGGGCTCTGGAGACACTCTAAGAGTGAGAACCCTTCTCAGCCTGGAGGTGGGTGAGGAAATGATTAAGTGTGGGTGAACATGGGTCAGAAATTGGGATTCCTTTTAATGTTCTTCAGAGAAATTAGATAAATATTGGAATTCTTTTTATTTTTTTATTTTTTATTTATTTATTTTTTAAGATTTTCTTTATTTATTTGACAGACAGAGATCACAAGTAGGCAGAGAGGCAGGCAGAGAGAGAGGAGGAAGCAGGCTCCATGCCGAGCAGAGAGCCCGATGCGGGGCTCGATCCCAGGACCCTGGGATCATGACCTAGGCCGAAGGCAGAGGCTTTAACCCACTAAGCCACCCAGGCGCCCCTGGAATTCTTTTTAAAGTTCCTTTTGCGGCGCCTGGGTGGCTCAGTCAGTTAAGCATCCACCTTCAGCTCAGGCCATGATCTCAGGGTCCTGGGTTTGAGCCCTGAGTCCCTGTTCAGCGGGGAGCCTCCTTCTCCCTCTCCTCCCCACTCTGTCACTATCTCTGTCTCTCTCAAATAAATAAAAAAAATAAAATCTTAAAAAAAGTAAAGTTCTTTTTGGATGCAGCATTTGCCTTTTAAAATGTGACTCCAGGGGCACCTGGGTGGCTCAGTGGGTTAAGCCTATGCCTTCAGCTCAGGTCATGATCCCAGGGTCCTGGGATCGAGCCCCGCATCAGGCTTTCTGCTCTGCAGGGAGCCTGCTTCCCTTCCTCTCTCTCTGCCTGCCTCTCTGCCTACTTGTGATCTCTGTCTGTCAATTAAAATGTGACTCCACATGGAGACTAGATCACTTCCAGCCCTGGAGATGAGTAGGAATAAGATTCTTGCAGACGATAGAAAACAAGTCTGAATAAGCAAACAGATTGATTGGAAAGACACTGGGTACAAAAAAGAATTGGTAGGAGAACTGGCAAAGTGGGCTCAGAAAGTGAGCAGAAAGCAAGGGGACGAGACAGTCGGGAAAAGAGCTAGATCACACCACCGGAACGGTCTGCTTATCTTGTCGCTACCGGACATTCACTATTTCACCCCTTAAGTCTGCCCTCACTGCTATCACTCCACCAGATGCCACCAGCACCAGAATTCACGCTGTAATATGCCATTCTTGCTTCTTTGTAGCAAGACCCTAAGTCCTGTGTACGGAGTTCCCAGATGGTTGACATTAGGTCACAAGCCTATTCCCTAGCTGTGAGGAATCTGGGAGAACAGGCATTGGTTCTTTTCGTTCTCCTTGGTGGGAGGCAGAAACTGCCTCGTGCCCAAACTCACGAGATGATGGTTCCCAAATAGGCAGTCTACTTGCATCACCAAACATGGTGATGTTTGCTGTACATGTACCATAGAACCTCATTAGAAGTAGCACTTGGGTGAAGGACGATTAGGAGATGGCCACTGTATCAGTCAGCGCAGGATTCATTAGGTTGCAGCAACAAATGACTACAAAATCTCAGTGGCTGAAGCAACAAAAGTTTATCCCTCACTCATGTCTATTGCAGGTTGTCTATATTGTCTTCACTTTTGGACCCAGGCTGATGAAGCATCTCTACCTGGCACGGGGCTGATCTCACAGCGGCAGGGGTGGGGCGTGAGGAGAGCAGAGCGAGCCACACTCTGACTCTTAAAGCTTATACTTGGAAATGACAAACATAACTTCTGCTCATGTTTTATGGGCCACAACAAATCATATGTCCAAACCTGATATGTGATATGATCCCAAGGAGGACCAAGTACTGTTTTTGGAAAACATTATCAGGGAGGAGGGTAAGGTGTGTTAGGTAGTGGGAATGAGCGAATTAGAGGCAAGAAATAGAATGATGTTTGGGCAGTAAATAGCATGCTATTAATGATGTATAAGGCTCAGGGCAGGAGAAGTAAGGAGTAGTGACAGAGGGGAATAGACAATACCCTTGTCTTCAGGAGAAAGAGCTTGATCCTTATTCTGTAGGTCATTAAGCATCCTTGTGGGTATTTAAGCCAGAGGATGACATGACTAGATTTATCCTTTGGACAGATTGCTCTATGTAAAGGATGATATTTGAGGGTGATCTGTTAGGAGACTATTGCATTTGTTCAGGTGAAGAGTGATGACAGCCTGAACCAGAGAAGCTAATGGGGTGAGGACAGGAGACAGAGAAGAGGCAGAGTGGCTGGCTGTGTTGATTGATCAGATGTCAAGGGTAAGAGAAAGGAGGGAGAGAGGATGCTCTAAAATATCCAGTCTGGGCAATCCAATGTCTTTTATCTTCCCACCAAATAATAAAGCTGAGTGTCCAGCACCTCCAAAGTATCTTGCAATTTAGAATCTTCTCTTTCCCTGGATGTATCTGAAGGACAAGGCTAAAATCTCCCAAGAAAATCAGAAAGGCTGCATATCACCATCACATCCTCGTATAAAAAGATGGAAGTCAGATATGAATGCTCTTTCTCATGTGACTACTTGATCTCCTTTTCCCATTGATCTTCCGTTTTATCTTCCTTTTTCCTTCTTATCCTATCCTTTATGGTGCAGTGTTGCTGGAATGAGAAGGGTACTCACTTTCACACATGACTGATGAAAGTGTAAATTCCAGCAAGCCTTCCCCCGCCCCCCCCCCCCCCCCAGAAAGCTTTTTGGAAAACAATTCGATAATATGTTCCAGGAACTTAACTATGTTCAGACTTTGGCCAGATAATTCTGCATTTAGTAATCAAGCATAAGAAAATAATTATCAATTGACAAAGATTTATGTACCTGAATGTTTATTCCAGCGATATTTATGATTGTAAAATAACTAGAAACAACCTCAACATAAAAATTGGGATATTGTTAGGACACATTTGTGGTTTCATTAATAATATTTTCCAAGGATTTTAAATGAAATGGAAGGATACTGATATTATTGTTAAGAAAAAAAGCTATAAAAGGAAATACTTATAATATCAAGCTGTTTTACAAGATCGGAGAAAAAAACTGGAAGAAATTACATCAGAGAGTTGTGGTTTGGTGGATGACTTTTGTTTTCCTTATTTTCTTTTCATTGTCCCCCAATTTTTGCGAAGTAATGATTTCTTTTATAATCAGAAGAAAGGGTTCTTTCCCAACCCTACCCCACCGCCCTTCTTAGATCAGCTCTGAGCTGATAAGGCAAGGTCAGTGACAACGTGGAATAGTTAAAAGACAGGTAAATTAACTCAACTCCAGGAAAAAATTCCTAGAAAAGAGGGTGCAGCATCAAGCTGAGCGGTGCTCACCTATCCAGAGAAGCTTAGCGATTAGTTAGTAGCTGGTAAATGCTGCATTAGAGATAACCTGCCAGGATTACAGAGAAGAGCTGAGCTTTCGAATTCTCCCTGTGAGAGGTTAGGATTGGAAGCTAGAAGTTACCAAGCCCCCAGTGGGACTCAACTAGGGATGGGGCTAACCGAGATGGCCTCCCACCTTCTGCCACTTTCTCCATCCTTCAACCAGAACTGCTCTGCCCTCTGACCGTCTCCCCACGTGGCAGACCAGGACCAAGGCTTAGCTCCTCCCACCCAGTTCCTGGCTCTGAATAATCACTGGGGAGCGAGCAAGCGCGGCCTGGGAAACACGTCGCTCTTTGACGATGGCGAATAAGGCCCTTAACAATTGGTCACCAGCCAAAACATTTTAGAGGAAGAGCAAGAAAGAATCTACCGGCTCCCTCAATTACATCAGTGATTTGCTAAGCAGTTGGTACAGTTTCCCAGGTTCTGCCTCCCATGGAAAGAGTAGAGAGAAGGAGACAGATTCAGGAAATACTTGGGAGGAAGAACAATCAGGTCTTTGTGGTTGATCATATGGGCACGGTGAAGGGGAGGGAGGAGTCACGACTGACTGGGAACCGTTTGGGGGTCAGAGGGACTAAATGGTGTCACTGTGGGGCTGGCAGGACCAGGGCTGATTTGGTTTGGCGGTATCAACCAAGGAGAGAGGAGACGGCGCCCTTGATCTGGATATTGGTTACTCGCAGGGAAAATAAATGTATTAATGATGATGGAAGACAATTTTCTTATTATCAGAGAAGCAGTACGAATATGGAAAGGGGAACTCTAGAACAAACTCTGGAAATGGATTGGCTGTATAGGAATGCTGTGCACTCGTAGTTGTTTTAATGTATAGATAGATCTAGATGTTAGATAGGCATGGAACTTTTCCTGGCTCTTTTTGTCAAGAGGCCTGAAGCCAATGGTGCTCATATAACAGCGAGTGACTTAGCAGCCAGATCTTGGTTGCTAAACAGCTTACGTAAGAGAACCAGGGTTCATTGGATAAGTGGCCAATTCCAGGGCTGTTCCAAGGAAAGCACAAGATGAGTCTGAAACATCTGCTTGCTCCAGAAAATAAGGAAATTCTCAAAAAATATTGGAACATGTTAGGGTGCCTGGGTGGCTCAGTCTGTTAAGCGTCTGCCTTTGGTTCAGGTCATGATCCCAGGGTCCTGGGATCAAGTCCCACAACAGGCTTCTTGCTCACTGGGAAGCCTGTTTCTCCCTCTGCCTGCTGCTCCCCCTGCTTGTGCACTCGTGGGCACTCTCTCTCCCTCTCTTCAAATAAATAAATAAATAAAATCTTAAAAAAAAATATTGGGAGCATGTTAAATGACACAGGATTCAACCGGAAAAGGCTCCCACTGGCCAAATATGAAACAAATTGAGCACCAAAATAAATAATATTAGTAATGGATTATAAACTACTGAATAAAATAGCAATCCATAAATCTACATGATACAAAGAAATGAATAAATAAACAGAAAGCTCTACTTTATGGTAGAGTGCCAACTAATTAATGTTGAAGAAATAGTGTAATTAGAAAATCACCAGGTTGTAACAACCCTAGTAATTATTGATTCAAGCAAAATGGGGGTGAAAGTTTGACGAGAAAAAGGGTATTTAAATAGTCCCAAAATATCTCCTTATAAAATACTTAGAAATTATTTTTAGACTAGTAGCTAATTAATTAGCTTTGCAATGGAAAAACAAAACAAGGAGTACTAACATTACCTATAGCAGAAAAAAATGACATTGTAGATTTCCTGATATGATGCACATTTGTGATATTCTTGCCCTTCAAATCATAACCTGAATCTAATTATGAGGAAACAATAGACAAACCCAAACTGAAACCCTCAAAATGTCTGACCTTAAAAAATGTCAAGATCTTAAAAACAAGAAAAGCCTGAGAAACTGTCCAGATTGAAGAAAATTCATGACAACTAAATGCCGTGCATCCTTCTGGTTGGGTCCTAGAACAGAAAGGAAAGGGGAAAATTGGAAGGCTTTTAAAAAATTATTTGTTGACATGAAAAAATGCTCAACATCACTAGTCGTCAGGGAAATACAAATCAAAACCACAATGAAATATCACCTTATACCTGTTAGAAGGGCAAAAATTAACTAAACAGGAGACAAGAAGTGTTGGCGAGGATGTGGAGAGAGGGGAACCCTCTTACACTGTTGGTGGGAATGCAAGTTGGTGCAGCCACTTTGGAAAACAGTGTGGAGGTTCCTCAAGATGTTAAGAATGGAGCTTCCCTATGACCCTGCAATTGCACTACTGGGTATGTGCCCCAAAGATACAGATGTAGTGAAAAGAAGGGCCATCTGTACCCCGATGTTCATAGCAGCAGTGGCCACAATAGCCAAAATGTGGAAGAAGCCCAGATGCCCTTCAACTGATGCATGGATAAAGATGTGGTCCGTATGCACAATAGAATATTACTCAGCCATCAGAAATGATGAAGACCCCCATTTGCATTCATGTGGATGAGACTGGAGGGGATTATATTAAGTGCAGTGAGTCAAACAGAAAAAGACAATTATCATTTCATTCATATGTAGAACATGAGCAATAGCACAGAGGACCATAGAGAAAGGGAGGGAAATCCAAAAGGGGAGAAATCAGAGAGGGAGATGAACCATGAGAGACTATGGACCCTGAGAAAAAATCTGGGAGTTTCACTGGGGAGGGAGGTGGGGGCAGGGGGTAACAGGGTGATGGATATTGAGGAGGGCATGTGCTGTGATGAGCACTGGGTGTTATACGTAAGTAATGAATCATTGAACTCTAACTACATCAAGGACTAATTATGTACTACACAGTGGCTAACTGAACATAATAAAAAAATTACTTGTTGGGGCAACTGGGTGGCTCAATCAGTTAAGTGTCTGCCTTTGGCTCAGGTCATGATCCCAGGGTCCTGGGATGGAGCCCTGCCTTGGGCTTCCTGCTCAATGGGGAGCCTGCTTCTCTCTCTCCCTATGCCACTCGCCCTACTTGTGCTCTTTGGCTCTCTATATCTCTCTGTCAAATAAATAAATAAAATAAAAAATTAAAAATACATTTTAAAATTATTTGTTTTGTTTTGCTTTATCCTTGCTTTCAGGGACAGTGCTGGGATAATTGATGAGATATGGATGAAGTCTGTGGATTAGCTAGTCCTGTATCGTGTTAATTTCCTAACTCTGATAGGTATGGTGTGTTGTGCAGAATTGTGCCCTTGTTTATAAAGCCAAGGGGACATCATATCTGCAAATTATTCTTACATGGTTTAGAAAATTACATATGATTATATCTTGTATATTTATGTATGAGAGATAATGAGAAGGTAGGGGTGGGAGGAAGAAAGAGAGAAGGAGAGGGAGAGAATGATAAATGTTAACAGGTAGGAGAACCTGGGGCCTGGGTAAAGAGGATACAGGATTTCTTGGTATCCTTGTAACTTTGAAATGATCTCGAACTGAAGAAACAAAACAAAAGCACACAGAGAATGTAGCTATTCTTATTATGGTCTAATTGAAAATAAAAAAGAACACATTGAAAAACAGATTCTTTAGAAAAATACTCTTGACACAGTATTAAAGTTAGATATTGCTAAGGAACTGAATAGAGTAAGTGCCTTAGGGAGAGAGCAGCGTCAGCGATGTGTCCCCAGGGCCAACAGTGTGCAAAGTCAGAAAGCAGATATGGCTTAGATGGCTTCCCAGAAATAGATTACGACATCTTGGTGAGACTCTAGTCCTTTCCTCCAGAGAGCCACTGGAAGTAATAGAAATGAAGAAAGGTAATACAACTCAAGGCAATAAACCAATAAGCCAATAAGCACCATCTAGTGGTAAGAAGGTGATTTTCCCCTTGGGTTAAAGATGGTCAAAATCCAAGGGCATAAGAAATAACACGGAGGACATGGGGAGATGGAGAGGAGAAGGGAGTTGGGGGAAATTGGAAGTGGAGACAAACCATGAGAGACTATGGACTCTGAAAAAGAACCTGAGGGTTTTGAAGGGGCGGGGGGTGCGAGGTTGGGGGTACCAGGTGGTGGGTAATAGGGAGGGCACGTATTGCATGGAGCACTGCGTGTGGTGCATAAACAATGAATTCTAGTACACTGAAAGGAAATTTAAAAAATGAAAAAAAAATCAAAGGGCATTTGGCCAAATTCCTTTCTACCAGTAGGATGTGACAGTTTCCAATGTCGCACGGCTTCATTCAGCTTACTAAGATGAGACTTACCAAGTTTTATCATTTTGATGAATATAGAATGGTATGTCCTATAAACAAAGTTAGATTAAGATGCTTGGTTTCTTTCTTTCTTAAAGATTTTACTTTTTAAGTATTCTCCACATCCAACATGAGGTCCATCTTATAACCCTGAGATCAAGAGTCATATGCTCTACCCACTGAGCCAGCCACGAGCCCACAGAGGCTTGCTTTATTTTATTTTTTTAAATATTTATTTATTTATTTTCTTATTTTTTTTAAATTAAATTCAATTTAATTAACATACAGTGTATTATTAGTTTCAGGGGTAAAATTGAGTGATTTATCAGTTGCATATAACACCCAGCGCTCCTTACATCACGTGCCCTCCTTAATGCCCATCACCCGGTTACCCCATCCACCCACCCACAACCCCTCCAGCAACCCCCAGTTTGTTTCCTAGAGCTAGGAGTCTCTTATGGTTTGCCTCCCTCTCTGTTTTATTTATTTATTTTAGAGAGCAGGGGGGAGGGGCAGAAGGAGACAGAGAGAAAGAGAATCTCAAGCAGACCCCTGGGCTGAGCACAGAGACGGAGGCAGGACTCGATCTTACAACCCTGAGATCATGTCTTGAGTCAAAACCTAGAGGCCGATTCTCAACTGACTGAGCCACCCAGGTGCCCCACTAAGAGGCTTGTTTTAGATTCAGTTTTATTTATTTAGGCAAGGCTACTTCACACAGGATGCTATATACTGTCTGTTGTATCACATCAAGAGGCACACAATGTCTGGCGATGAGTATTTTCAAATGTGGTCAACTTCATCCATCAGTATGTATAATAATAATGGCCCTCATGAAACTTTCCCCTCATGGTTTTAGGAACCATTGGGAATCATTACTTAGATCCATCATTTCATGAAAGATTCAAAAATGGCAATCTAGTTTTATCATTCCTTCTGCATTTATTAACTGCAATGCTTCTATAAAGAATTTTCCCTCATCAACAAGTAGATTCCTTGAAGTCCAGCCCCTATAGGAAAAGGAGTATATGTTTGATAATTTCCATACATTAATTTTTAGAATAATGAGCTGGTAGCATAACAATTTGGTGACCAAAAGGTTTTTTTCTTAAAGAATTATTGTGATGCCTGAGTGGCTCAGGCTTAGGCATCTGCCTTTGGCTCAGGTAATGATCCCAGAGTCCTGGGATCGAATTCCACGTCAGGCTCCCAGTTCAGTGGGGAGACTGCTTCTCCCTCTGCCTGGCACTCCCCCTGTCATGCACGCTTGCTCTCTCACTGACAAATAAATAAATAAAATCTTAAAAAAAGAGAATTATTAAGGGGTGCCTGGGTGGCACAGTTGGTTAAGCATAGGACTCTTACTTTCCACTCAGGTCCTGATCTCAGGGTCATGAAACTGAGCCCCAGGTGCAGCTCTGAGCTCAGCATGGAGTCTGCTATGACTCTCTTTCCCTCTTTCTCTCACCCTCCCCCCTCACAAAATAAATGAATACATCTTTTTTTAAAAAAATAAAGAACTATTAAGAATTCCAGCAGGATTTTTACATTTTCTTTATTTTTAGCCATTGCAATGGTTATTTCTTTAAACATACATTATCTTTATGTATAATTTACATGCAATAAAATGCACCCATGTAAAGAGTACCATTGAATGAATTTTGAAAAATGCATGTACCTATGTAACTACCATCACAATCAGGATATAAAACATTTCCACCATCAAAAAAAGTTCCTTTGCGGGGAACCTGGGTGGCTCAGTTGGTTAAGCTGCTGCCTTTGGATCAGGTTATGATCCCAGGGTCCTGGGATCCAGCCTGGCATCAGGCTCCTTGCTGGGCGGGGAGTCTGCTTCTTTCCTGCCTGCCATTTCCCCAGCTTGTGCTTGCTGTCTCCCTCTCTCTCTCTCTGTCAAATAAATAAATAAATAAAAATCTTTAAAAAAAAAAAAAAAGCATTCCTTTGCGTCCCTTTGCAGTCAGTCAGTCCTACCCCATCTCTGGCCTTAAGCCACTGGTGATCTGCTTCCCGTCACTATAGATTTAACTTAATTTTTAGAAATTCCTAAGACCGAAATCATTTCTCTGAATCCTTTTACATGATTAGATCATACAATAAATGCCTTACTATTCTTTGTGATGCTCATATGGTTGCCAATTTCAGCCAGCAGAGCCTCCAGATCATTTGATATAAACCCTGTAGTGTTTAGTAGCTTCGTGGTTTTCAGGCCCCAGATTCATCAGGTATATTTCCTAGCCTAGACCTGAAATTAGCTATTTCAACATAGAATTTCCTTCCTGGCATTTGGAGCCTACACTCTGGGCACTAGGATTGCTTTTTTGCATCCCTATTAAGTTATTACTAACTTATTAATAAGTAATTAGTTATTATTATTCCAGACCTCTCCAGTTGGCAGAACAAGGAAAATAACCATTTTTTGAAAGAGAAAAGTAAATAATGAGTTCATACTGATATTTTCTAATTAAAATGAAGATTAGAAATTTCACCCAATTTTTTTTAAAGATTGTTTATTTATTTATTTGACACAGAGAGAGAGAGAGATCACAAGTAGGCAGAGAGGGAGGCGGGGTGGGGGGGAAGCAGGCTCCCCACTAAGCAGAGAGCCCAGGACCCTGGGATCATGACCTGAGCTGAATGCAGAGGCTTAACCCCCTGAGCCACCCAGGCACCCCTTATTTTATATTTTATCTCTGTTCTCTTAAGCTAAAAATTTTGTGTTTATAACATTAATATAATTATTTACTTTCATGAAGGATCAAAATATGTGATCAAATATATAAGAAAAAGCAAATATATAATTGTTAGTTGCTAATGATTTACTATTTATTTTATATTTATGTATTTTTATTTATTTATTTATATTAGAATATATGTGCATAGGCATTTTTTAAAGTAACAGTTTCAAAAGAGCAATCACAGTATTTTAATTAAAATAGAACAACTACAGGTTAAGATTTCTTTGTCATTCCTATAGTCTTTAGAATATATCCCACAAAAAATGTAGTCAAAATATTGCTCTCATGGTCACCTGAAATAGCTCTTCTCTGGTCGTGCCATCAACCTGATGTAGAATTAAGCTCACTTGTTTCAATTTGGTTTAGATTTTTAGGGATTGCTTTTTTTTTTTTTGAGCTAATTCTATGTTTTTAAGTCATTTCATAGCCACATTTGCAAGGTTCCAGGTCAAAACCATCTGACAAATTTCATCCAGAAAGGTTCATTTCCACCTCTCATGTAATAGATTTTATCTTTTGAAAGCAATTTTAGCTTTACAGAAAAATGGACGGAAAGAACAGAGTTCTAATACACTGCTTTACCCTCCCCCCATCCTCCACCCTTTCCTCTTTATTAACATCTCACATTAGCATGGTACATTTGTTATAATTGATGACACAATGTTGATATCTTATTATTATTATTAATTTTTTTTCAAAGATTTTATTTATATATTTGACAGAAAGAGATCACAAGTAGGCAGAGAGGCAGGCAGAGGGGGAGGGGGAAGCAGGCTCCCTGCCCAGCAGAGATCCCAGGACTCTGAGACCATGACCCGAGCCAAAGGCAGAGGCTTAATCCACTGAGCCACCCAGGCACCCCCAATGTTGATACATTATTATTAACTAAAGACCATGTTTTATACTAAGTTTCTTTCTTTGTGTTGTACATTCTATGGGGTTTGACACATGTGTGATAACATGTATCCACTATTAGGACACAGAACAGTTTCATAGCCCTAAAAATCTGCGATGCTCCATCCGCGATGCTCCCCTTCTTTATCCTTCCCTTTTTCCTCCCTCCTCCCCAACCACCACCAACAACCACTGATCTTTTTACTGTATCCATAGTTTCGCCTTTCCCAGATGCCATATAATTGCAATCATAGAGTATAGAGCCTTTTCATACTTGCTTCTTTTACTTAGCAATATGCGTTTTTAAAGAAGATTTATTTATTTGAGAGAGAGAGAGAGAGGGAGAGAGCAGTAGGGAGGAGCAGAAGGAGAGGGAAAGACATTCTCAAGCTGACTCTGTCCTCAGTCAGAAGCCTGAGGTGGGCTCCACCTCATGACACTGAGATCAGGACCTGAGCCCAAACTGAGCTGAAACCAAGAATCAGAGGCTTAACCAACGAACCACCCAGACATCCCGGCAATATGCGTTTTGGATTCCTCCAACTCTTTTTGTCCCCTGATAGCTCATTTCTTTTTACTGAATTGAGTAATATTCCATTGTCTAGATGGACCATAGTTGTTTATCCATTCACCTATTGAAGGACATCTTGTTGCTTCTAAGTTTTAACCATTCTGAATAAAGCTGCTATATACAACCACGTGTAGGGTTTTGGGTGGATATATTTTTAACTTATTTGGGCAAATACTGAGGGGTGCGATTTCTGGATCATATGGTAAGAGTAAGTGTAGTTTTCTAAGAAACTGCCAAACTATTTTCCAAAGTGGCTATACCATTTTGCATTTCTATCAGAAATGAATGCCAGTTCTTATTATACCATATCCTTGTCAACATTTGGTGCTGTCAGTTTTGGGATTTTAGCCATTCTCATATGTAGGTAGTGGTATACCACTGTTGTATTAATTTGCAATTCCCTAATGACATATAATGTTGAGTATCTTTTCATATGCTTATTTGACATCTCCTGCTTCCTGGTCTTTTTCTCCTACTATAGGTAACCATTTTATATTGGCTTTTGGCTTATCCTTCTATTGCTACTTTTTTTTTTAAGATTTTATTTATTTACTTGACAGAAAGAGATCACAAGTAGGCAGAGAGGCAGGCAGAGAGAGAGAGAGAGGGAAGCAGGCCCCCTGTTGAGCTGAGAGCCCGATGCGGGACTCGATCCCAGGACCCTGAGATCATGACCTGAGCCAAAGGCAGAGGCTTAACCCACTGAGCCACCCAGGCGCCCTCCTTCTATTGCTACTTTAAAAAAATAACACACACACAACCATTTATAGTCCCTCTTTCTTACACAGGAGGTAGCATACTGTACATATTCTATAGCATTTCATGGAGAATTTTTTTTACAGAGGCATAGGATTTCATATGGATATATCATTATTTCTTAAATAATCCTCATATTGGTGGATGTTGGGTGGTTTATACCCTTTTGCTATGATAAAAAGAATACAATGAATAACCTTGTGCACACATCATTTCCTATTTCTGCCTTTATATCATTGAGTAGGGTTATAGTTACATGCTATCCAAGGTGAAATACATAATGCAATTTTGCTAGATATTGTCAAATTCTCCTTGTAAAAGCAGATATATAAATATATACCATTTCTGCACTCCCACCAACAATGTATGAAAATTCAGACTTGCCAAAAAGATTTTTTTGGGTCAAACTTAAGGATTTTGCTAACATGACAGATGAAAAACTGTAATGTTCTATATTTTAGCTGGGTGGTGGGTACATGGAAGTTTGTTCTATTCTTAATTATACATTTCATACATCTAACATATTTCATAAAATAGGCTACCATAAGGAATTTCTTTTAAAGAAAATAAGTTTTCTATTTTGGTCTTAGAAGAACTATACCACTTTTACTGATAATCTAACTATTGATTAAAGAATTGGAATAACCCACAACTAGAACTGGAAAGAATCTCCGAGGCAAGAAATTTCTGATCCTATCATTTATAAAATGAAAGTGCTTTGACTCAAAAAGTCAAGTAATTGGGGCGCCTGGGTGGTTCAGTGGGTTAAGCCTCTGCCTTCGGCTCAGGTCATGATCCCAGGGTCCTGGGATCAAGCCCCACATCTGGCTCTCTGCTTGGCAGGGAGCCTGCTTCCCTTCCTCTCTCTCTGGCTGCCTCTCTGCCTGCTTGTGATCTCTGTCAAGTAAATAAAATCTTTAAAAAAAAAAGTCAAGTAATTAACTTTGAGTCACATGATTAATGAAAAACAAGCTTACTTTTAAAAAAAATTGTATTTAAGTAAGCTACATGCCCAGTGTGAACGTCGAATTCATGACCCTGGGATTAAGAATTGCATGCTCTATAAACTGAGCCAGTCAGGTGTCCCTAATGTCACTTTTAACTAAAGCTAAAAACTCACTTTATATATTACAGTCAATATACAAAATTACAAAGAACACTATCCAAGAAGTTGGGATGCACAGTACATATCTTCATAACAATTCCACTAAGTTTAAATGATACAGGAAGTAGAAAAAAATATAAAGGAAGTAAAATTCGTTGCATCAAAGCCAAGGCTGGACTGACTGCTGCTGTTTCTTTTTTCTTTTCTTTCTTTTTTTTTTTTTAAGATTTTTTTAATGTATTCATTCTTGAGACAGATGGAGAGAGAGAGCAAGTGAGAAAGCAAGAACAGGGGGAGAAGCAGAGGGAGAAGAACAAACAGCCTTCTTGGTGAACACTGAGCCCCATTTGGGGGCTTGATTCCAGGACCCTGAGATCATAACCTGAACCCAAACCAAGAGCCCGAGGCTTAACTGCCTGAGCCAGCCACACGCCCCTAGTGGGTTTCTAAGTGCAGCTGTGAAACCCAGTGTCATTTTGTTCTGACAGCCTTATTAATTCTCTTTCTTTTTTCAGCTTTACAGTAGAACAGATCAGCTAATAGGCTTCCTGCCAATAGTCCCCAAATTTATGATATGGAATGTGTAGACAAGGCCTATAAATATTAGAAATTCTCTGTCAATCTTGCTATGACAGACTTTTATGTAATTTTCACTATATTTAAAGTATTTCATATTACATTTGCATTCGGAGGCTTCTTAACAAAAGCAACAAGGTGCAACCAATTACCCAATGATATTATTCAAAACAGAAGAAAAATAACTTTCTGGTCCAGGATCCAATGCAATCGGGGATTTCGTAACTGCATTTAGTTGCCACGTTGCTTGATTTTTCTATCTTGAATAATTCCTCAGGCTTTCTTTGTGACTTTGATATTTTTGAAGCATGAGGCTTTTTTGTAGAATGTCCCTCAATCTGAATTTGTCTGATGGTCCCTTGTGTTTAGACTCAGGTCATGCATTTGGAACAGGAGTAATTACAGAAGTGGGGCCCCTGGGTGAATCAGTTGGTTAAGCGTCCAATTCTTTGGCTCAGAGCATGATCTCAGGGTACGAGATCAAGCCCTGCATTGGGCTCTGTGCTCAGCACAAGTCTGCTTGAGATTCTATCCTTCTGCCCTTCCCGCCACTCATGTGTGTATGCGCTCTCTCTCTAAAATAAAATAAATACATAAAATCCTAAAATAAAGGAGTGACACAGAAGAAATGCTGTGTCCTCAGTGCATCATGTCCTACATACATTGGTGTGTCCCAGTAGTCATGATGTTAATTGCAGTTACTTGTGTTAAAGCAATGTCTGCATGGTTTCCCCACTGCAGTCACTATGCTTCTTTCTTTGTAATTAAAAAGTAATTTGTGGGGAGATATTTTGAGATTATATCTTTTTTCTTCTTCTTTATAGAGGGGAAGGTGGGGTAGAGATATTTTGAGATTATATCTTTTTTTTTCTTCTTTATAGAGGGGAAGGTGGGGTAGAGGGGGATCCTATTCAGGCTTCATGCCCCCAATGCCAGCCTGTTGCTGGGCTCGATCTCACAACCTTGAGATCACGATCTGAGCTAAAATCAAGAGTTGGATGCCCAACTGACTGAGTCACCCAAGTGTCCCCTGAGATTATATCTTGTTTGTCATCAAACTTTTACTCATCCAATATCCATTGTGGATTCTTTTTCTTTTTTTTTTTGCAAAAAGAAAAAGCATTTTTTTTATTAATTTCTTTTCAGCATAACAGAATTCATTGTTTATGCACCACACTCAGTGCTCCATGTCATATGTGCCCTCCATAATACCCACCACCTGGTTCCCCCAACCTCCCACCTCCCACCCCTTTAAAACCCTCAGATTGTTTTTCAGAGTCCATAGTCTCTCATGGTTCATCTCCCCTTCCAATTTCCCCCAACTCCCTTCTCCTCTCCATCTCCCTATGTCCTCCATGTTATTTGTTATGCTCCACAAATAAGTGAGACCATATGATAATTGACTTTCTCTGCTTGACTTATTTCACTCAGCGTAATCTCCTCCAGTCCCATCCATGTTGCTACAAAAGTTGGGTATTCATCCTTTCTGATGGAGGCATGATACTCCATAGTGTATATGGACCACATCTTCCTTATCCATTCGTCCGTTGAAGGGCGTCTTGGTTCTTTCCACAGTTTGGCGACCGTGGCCATTGCTGCTATAAGCATTGGGCTACAGATGGCCCTTCTTTTCACTACATCTGTATCTTTGGGGTAAATACCCAGTAGGGCAATTGCAGGGTCATAGGGACGCTCTATTTTTAATTTCTTGAGGAATCTCCACACTGTTCTCCAAAGTGGCTGCACTAATTTGCATTCCCACCAACAGTGTAAGAGGGTTCCCCTTTCTCCACATCCTCTCCAACACACGTTGTTTCCTGTCTTGCTAATTTTGGCCATTCTAACTGGTGTCAGGTGGTATCTCAATGTGGTTTTTTTTGTTGGTGGTGGTTTTTATTTTTTTTTTTCTCTCAGTGTGGTTTTAATTTGAATCTCCCTGATGGCTAGTGATGATGAACATTTTTTCATGTGTCTGATAGCCATTTGTATGTCTTCGTTGGAGAAGTGTCTGTTCACATCTTCTGCCCAATTTTTGACATGATTATCTGTTTTGTGTGTGTTGAGTTTGAGAAGTTCTTTATAGATCCTGGGTATCAATATTTTGTCTATACTGTCATTTGCAAATATCTTCTCCCATTCCGTGGGTTGCCTCTTTGTTTTGTTGACTGTTTCCTTTGCTGTGCAGAAGCTTTTGATCTTGATGAAGTCCCAAAAGTTCATTTTCGCTTTTGTTTCTGGAGACATATCTTGAAAGAAGTTGCTGTGGCTGATATCGAAAAGGTTACGGCCTATGTTCTCCTCTATGATTCTGATGGATTCCTGTCTCACGTTGAGGTCTTTTATCCATTTCAAGTTTATCTTTGTGTACGGTGTAAGAGAATGGTCGAGTTTCATTCTTCTACATATCGCTGTCCAGTTTTCCCAGCACCATTTATTGAAGAGACTGTCTTTTTTCCACTGTATATTTTTTCCTGTTTTGTCGAAGATTATTTGACCATAGAGTTGAGGGTCTATATCTGGGCTCTCTACTCTGTTCCACTGGTCTATGTGTCTGTTTTTGTGCCAGTACCATGCTGTCTTGATGATCACAGCTTTGTAGTAAAGCTTGAAATCAGGCTGTGTGATGCCCCAGTTTTGTTTTTCTTTTTCAGCATTTCCTTAGCAATTCGGGGTCTCTTCTGATTCCACACAAATTTTAGGATTCTTAACGGAACCAATAGTTACTGTGATGGTTACCAAATGGTGGCATAAAGATGTTTTTTATGTTTTATGTTTGGATTTCTTTCAAATATGTTTTGCTTACATGTTTATAAAATGTATCCAATGCCACAGAAAATCAAACAGCTCAAATCAGTAACTCAAAGAGACTGTGAAGTGGCAATGACAAATAATTTGCAAAATTAACAAAGACAAATTAGAAGTCAGAATGAGCAAGTCTCTCACTGCCTAGTCCTGTCTTTTGATCAGTAACTATCAGGTGAAAGAAAACTTGAGAAACCCTTTAAACTTTGTCACACATGCCTTGGGAGAGAACCCAATGTAAACTTGAAAAAAGATGTTTATGGGCTTAATTGGTGCTTACTCTCACTTTAAGAATTAATCTTAGGTATGAGGAAGAGGAGATGCAACACTGGGGGCTGGGGGGGTAGGAGAAGAATAAATGAAACAAGATGGGATTGGGAGGGAGACAAACCATAAGTGACTCTTAATCTCACAAAACAAACTGAGGGTTGCTGGGGGGAGGGGGGTTGGGAGAGGGGGGTGGGGTTATGGACATTGGGGAGGGTATGTGCTATGGTGAGTGCTGTGAAGTGTGTAAACCTGGCGATTCACAGACCTGTACCCCTGGGGATAAAAATACATTATATGTTTATAAAAAAAGAAAAAAATACATTATATGTTTATAAAAAATAAATAAATAAATAAGAACTAATCATAGGGATGAAATTAACTCTACTAATGAATTCAAGCCTTCCAAGACTGCTTCCCTATGCCTTGCTTTCATATTTCTCCAAAGAAATTTAAGTGTTTTCCTTATTAATAACTTGAGCAAAATTATTTAATTATTAAATATTTAAAACATACAGGAAATAATATTACAGACAACCATTTACTCACCACTCTGAATTTAAATATTTACATTTTATCATCTTTGCTTAAGAATGTTATTCCTCTAGGGGCACCTGGATGGCTCAGTTGGTGAAGTATCTGTCTTTGGCTCAGGTCATGATCCCAGGGTCCTGAGATGGAGTCCCACATTAGTCTCTCTGCTCAGTGGGGAGTCTGTTTCTCCTTCTCCCTCTGCCACTCCCCTCACTCGTGCTCTCTCAAATAAATAAAATCTTTAAAAAAAATAATTTTTTTCTAAGCAAAAAATATAATATATATACTTTTCTAACATTGCTTTATGCCTGTAAAGTTATATACAAATTGTATCATGTCAAATATATCCTATTAATATTTAATTTCATTTTTACTTAATATAATATTTTTGAAATTTATCCACCTTGAGATATGTAGATATGCTGTACTCATTTTAACTACTTATAGAAATCCATTGTCTGAATAATCACATATTGTTTACTCATTTTCCAGCTGATAGACAACAAGACTGCTTTTATTCTTTATTTATTGCCATCTCAAAAGGTGTAATAAATATCCATGTACGTTCTTTGTGTATATGTTGGGCAAGTTTCTCTGTAGTAAAAAAAGTAGCCCTGGGGCATCTGGGTGGCTCAGTGGGTTAAAGCCTCTGCCTTTGGCTCAGGTCATGATTCCAGGGTCCTGGGATTGAGCCCTGCATCGAGCTCTCTGCTCCGTAGGGAGCCTGCTTCCACCTCTCTCTGCCTGCTTCTCTGTCTACTTGTGATCTCTCTCTGACTGCCTCTCTGCCTACTTGTGATCTCTGCCTGTCAAATAAATGAATAAATAAATGAATAAAATCTTAGAAAAAATAGCCCTGAGTCATGGTGTAACCATATCTTCAGTTTTACTAGATCTTGCCAGATTGGTTTCAAATGGTGGTATCGATTTAAACTCCCATCAGCAGCTAACATCCTCTCCAATACTTGGTGCTGTCAGACTTTATACTTCTTTTCCAACTGGAAGGATATGAATAATCTTTTTATTACTTAAATTTGCATTCTCCTTTTTTTAATGAAGTACTGAAGTATAGTTGACATACAATGTTGTATTAGTTTCAGGTCTACAACATAATGATTTGACAATTCTATACATTACAAGATGTTCACTGTAAGTATAGTTACCATCTGTCATCATACAATGTTATTACAACATTGATGATTTCTCTCTGTTGTACTTTTCATCCCTGTGACTTACTAACTTTGTAACTGAAAGTTTGTACCTTTTCATCTCCTTTACCTATTCCATCTAAGCCCCTAACTCGCTCCTCTCTGGCACCACCAATTTGTTCTCTATATATTTTGATTCTCTGTTTCTTATTGTTTGTTTATTTTGTTTTTTAGATTTCACATATAAGTGAAATCTTATGGTATTCGTCTTTCTTTGTCTGACCTATTTCACTTAGTGTGATACCTCTGGCTCCATCCATGTTGTTGCAAATGTCAAGATCCCATTCTTTTTTTTTATGGCTGAGTAATATTCCATCTTCTTTAGCCATCCATCAGTCAGTAGACACTTGGGTTGCTTCCACATCTTGGCTACTGTAAATAATGCTAAAAAAACATAGGAGTGCATATATCTTTTTGAGCTAGTGTTTTCATTTTCCTTGGGTAAATACCTACTATTAGAATTACTGAATCATATGGTATTTCTATTTTTAAATTAATTTAATTAAATCAATTTTTCAAATATTTTATTTATTTATGACAGAGAGAGATAGCAAGAGAGGGAACACAAGCAAGAGGGAGAAGCAGGCTCCCTGCTGAGCAGGGAGCCCGACATGGGGCTCGATCCCAGGACCCTGGGGTCCCACGACTTGAGCCGAAGGCTGACGCTTAACTGACTGAGCCAACCAGGCACCCCTATTTTTAATTTTTTGAGGAAACTCTGTACTGTTTTCCACAGTGGTCACACCAACTGTATTTTTAAATTAGTAATGGCAGAGCTTCTTTTCATGTTTTTGCTATTGGGTTTTCTTTCTCTGTGATATACCTGTTTACATCTTTGCTCATTTTTGTTTGGGTTGTCATATTCTTTGTAAGAGTTCTTTATTATGGATTTCAGTCCTTTCTTCTATGTCTTGCAAACACCTTCTCCCTCCTTTAAATTGATTATTTTTAAGGCTCAAGATAAATAGAGTGTTTTGTGTACAGTTTAACGTAGCTAAAATGATTAGTCATATCATTTCAGTTGTTTTATGTCCTAAAGACTAGACAGTTGGTATAGTACTTAGAGAATTTACTTCGATGAGACCTATTTGTCTGTGTTACACATTCCCTGGTTCTATTTCCCTAAAATGTCTCCGGAAGCAGAAGAAACTGAGAAAAATCCTTAGAGTTTGAAGACGGTACATAATCCTGAGATTGGCTGTGATGAAGTTTTAGAATATAAGTGAGGCCTGGAGCTGACGACCAAGAAAGAATTCTTGAAACGTCTTTGGTGCTGCCCTGCGATCCCAAGGACTGGCTGATTATATACTCAGGGCTTGGGGAGGTGAGGACAAAGTGGGTGTCCGGAAGGGCTGTTGTACGGTAAAGAAGATTCTCAGGATACCGGAAGCCTGGTTATTGTCAAGCCAAGCTGTTTCTCCCTCTAATGAGGTACCAGCATGAAGACAGCTGGGAGTTTCCTGTGGACTGTCACACTCCTCCTATCACATGTCCTTGTCAATAAGCTTTAGAAGAAATTCAGCTTTATTCACATTTCCTTCTGCTTCAACCTCCCTCAGTTTTATGGAAGGGAGAGGATGGAGATGTTAGGGCTCCAGGAACTGAATTATGGATCTCTGGAAATTAGGCTATTGATAAGAAAGCTTCTTCCTTGTAAAGCACTAGGACACTTGTAAACCGAAGGAGACTCGCGTCATGCAGGATTGTGATCTCTACAAGTTAACTATTTGCTTTTCCTTTAGGGCAGCCTGAGGAATGTCATATATATCTCGTGGTGGGAGGGAGGGGGTGGTGGGGTGTCAGTTTCTGCTTTGTTTTCAGCTTGCCTTCTGTTCCCTCCTCAGCTGCACTTTGGGCAAATGTTTTCCCTGGGCTAAACGGAAGAGGTTCTCACCAACTCAAAGGTTTAGTACACATCGTAACTGAACTGAGAATTTGCTCCTTGGTGAGTCACAGGTAGAGACTAAACCAGGTGCAGTGATCACACAAAGGAAACTTTATTTGCAGCAAATAAGTACATCATGCAGAATAACTTCCAAAGCCGGGACTCCCCAAGCAAGGGTGAATGGATGAATTTATTTAGGGTTAAGATGAATATGTAGAAAGGAGAGCCTTGTCATTGTATGTAGAGGCAGGCATAAGGTCAAGTTTGCACCTTAAGGAAACACGCCTATAAATACCTCATATGTCGCCATGTAAATGAGGTCTGTGCTCCTCTTGGGGTGGGGATTTTAGTATTACAATGAGGTAAGGGGACTGGCAGTGACTCAGTGGGTCGCTCCATGTTCCATCTGGGCAGGTGTGAGTCAGGAGTTAAGCTCAAACTGGTCTGGGTGGTCTGGGCTGCTGGAGCTCTCTATCTGAGTGGCTGTTACTGCTCCAGGGTTAGTTCCAGTATCTTTCACGGGAAGCTCGTCAGGTCTTTTTAAATTTTATTTTAATTTTTTTTAATTAACATATAATGTATTATTTGGTTCAGGGGTACAGGTCTGTGATTCATCAGTCTTACACAATACACAAGGCTCAGCACAACACATACCCTCCCCAGTGTCCATCCCCCAGCCACCACATCCCTCCCACCCCCCTCCACTCCAACAACCCCCAGTTTGTTCCTTGAGATTAAGAGTCTCTTATGGTTTGTCTTCCTCGCTGGTTTTGTCTTGTTTTATTTTTCCCTCCCTTCCCCTATGATCTTCTGTCTTGTTTCTCAAATTCCTCATATCAGTGAGATCATATGATTATTGTCTTTCTCTGACTGACTTATTTTGCTTAGCTTAATACCCTCTAGTTCCATCCATGTCATTGCAAATGGCAAGATTTCTTTTCTCTTTCTTTCTTTCTTTTTTTTTTTTTTTTTTTTTTTGATGGCTCGTTGGGTCTTTTTCCAGAGTAAGAGATAAGGTGGAAAAAAAGAGCTTAAGGAAAAATGTGAGACAATGGTCAGTGGGTACAAGTAGGTGAGCAGTAAAGGCCAGGTCTTGGGGTCTGGCTGGTGACAAAATCAGTTTTTGTTTTGTTTTGGGGAAGGCAGGAGTTGAACCAGATAGATGGGCTTTTGTTGCTTAACAATTATTATCATTCACATTTTTTTTCAAGATTTTATTTATTTGAGAGAGAGAGAGAGAGCACACAGAAGCAGGGGCAGAGGGAGCGGGAGAAGCAGGCTCCCTTGCCGACCGAAGCAGGGCTCCATCCCAGGACCCTGGCATCATGAGCTGAGCTGAAGGCAGATGCTTAACCGACTAAGTCACCCAAACACCCTGGAATATGCTACTCTTTAAAAAAGAAAAAGTTAGGGGCGCCTGGGTGGCTCAGTGGGTTAAGCCTCTGCCTTCCGCTCAGGTCATGATCTCAGGGTCCTGGGATCGAGCCCCGCATCGGGCTCTCTGCTCTGCGGGGAGCTTGCTTCCCTTCCTCTCTCTCTGCCTGCCTCTCTGCCTAGTTGTGATTTCTATCAGTCAAATAAATAAAATATTAAAAAAAAAAAAGAAAAAGTTAACAAAGAAGTATTAGGTCTTTAGTCACATTATTGCATAGGAGTTTCCAAATATCTCTCATAACATCCTGTTTATGTAGGAAAGATGTTAGGATTCGAAGCTGATGACCAAGAAAGAAGGTGGCTTGTTAATACATGGGGACAGGACCCATGGGCACAAAGAGCTGCAGTGGGTCATGAGGAGTGGCCCATTACATACTTTCAAGTTGGGAGGGGGTCAGGGATAGTGAAAGTCTCTAAGGTATTATGGAAGCAAGGTTTCCATGACCTTGAGGGGGCTAGCTATTGTTGGGAAAAGGTCATTTATTACAGCCTAATAAAACCTTGGTCATGAGACCCTTCAGATACATATCAGTGGGTCATATATTTGGGGGACCATTGGGGGTAGAAACAAGAGAAGTTTCCAAAGAAATTTTTATATATTAAAGTAAACTTACGGGATCCTGGGGGTTGGGCTAAGATGGCCTTTTGCCCTACTGACATTGAATTAGCTGAGTTCCTAGAGGAATGTCACTCTGCCTGATTCAAGGACCTGTCAGTGGGCTATAGGTAGTAAGGAAGTTTACTTTTTCTTTTGTCTTTGTTTCCCACATCACTATTAGTTCTGTGGGTGACAGCTGGGATTTATAACACCTGATGCCTACTGCTATGCCATTTGTTAAGAAATTTCTTTCCTGGAAGGATGAGATGAGTCACTACATTGCATATCCATTATGAAACAGCTCATACCCTACTCTGTCTTGCCGAATGCTTGAATAGTAGGATGCGTATACGAAGATGACGCACTAGCCATCTTGCTTCCACCAGGGAGAAAAAAGGTAACCCAGCTTCCTTTCTAATGACTGTCAGAAGTGGAAAAGTTACTTTCTCCCTCAGACACTTTGGGTGAATCAAGCCAAGCTTTAAAATCCTTGGTGAATTTTCCTCATTATGCAAACTGTCTTAAAGCAAAATCAAAGAGCAACCTAATTAATCATTACTAATACCTAAAAATTATACCCTTACTTTCCTGATTCTCCATAGATAGATATTTAACTTCCAGGGAGATGGGGCAGAGAAAATCACTGCCTTTTAATGCTCTCTTGCATGTTTATAAGTGATGCTTACCTCATTTTTTATGATAATCTCTCTTGTACTAAGTACTATTTTTTTTCTTAAGCTATTGCGGTTTTATTTTTACATAAGATCATTACTTTTAATTCAGTAAAACAGCTAACGAGGAGAATTTTTTAAAAATAAATTTGAGGGATGTCTTGGAAGTGTGCAGAACGTGACTTTCCTCAAGGAACTGTGACTGCCTTAGTGCCTTAATGTTTAAAAGTAACACAATCTTGGCAGCAGTTGCCCCCTCAAGGTCCTGAAAACCTTGCTTCCAGATTCCTTGGAGACTTGTGCTATCTCTAATCCCCACTAATTAAAAAGTAACCATCAGTCATTTCTCCCAATCCCAGAGTAGCTCTTTCTGCCCACAGGTCCTGTCGCATGAGTAAGGAAGGGGATAAGGTATAGGCAGGAGAGACAGGAGTCTCCTGACTCTCCTGACCGGGCTCTGAAACCATTCCTGGCAGGTGGAGAGGCTGAGACAGAGCTGAATAAGAGGTAAGGGAACAAACCTAGACGGCACAAGAATCTCAAGGCCACAAGCTTCCCAGTCAGTTCTCAATAAAAGACTGCCCCTAAAAGCCCTCAGTGGCAACCTATTTGGGCCCCTTCTCACTCTAGAGAGTTTTTACCTTTCCTTTCTGCTTCACCTTCACTTACTAAATTTCATTTCACTTTACCCTTTTGTGTCCACGAGATTCAGTCTTCGACTCTGCGAGACAAGAACCCTGCAATCCTGCAACATCAGGACAGAATTACTCAATCAAATGGTGCATAACTTTTTAGGGCTTTTCGTATTTACTCTAAAATTTCCTTTGTTGAAACTTAGGTAACTTATGAACTTCCAAGTATTTTAATCCTCATTTTTTTGCTTTCTTATACATAAGATTTTAAATTTGTTTGCCTTACTCTATAGATAATACATGTTATGCTTAATAATGTTTTCCAAAATCCAATGGACTACTGATTCATTAGCATCCAATTAGCATAGTGCTATCTTATAGAAGTCTCCTCCATATAGTAGATGATCATTTAATTTGAGAGCCATTTCCAGGATTACATGAAGATGAAAAGTAAATTAAAAAAATTGTCCATGAATTGCTTCAAAATATATCCAGGAAAATACTTTTCCCCCCCCACAAACTACCATATCATTAGAGTATAAGTAAGAGATATAAAAATAATGGTTTTTGAACAGAAGTATACTTTTATAGTATAATATAAACATTTGCAAATTTTTCCTAAAAATCGTATAGGCTATGAAACTATCACAGAAATTCAAAATATCTAGGGGCATCTTGGTTAAGCATCTGCCTTTAGCTTGGGTCATGATCCCAAGGTCCTACTCAGTGGGGTGTCTGCTTCTCTCTCTGCCTCCCCCCTACTGCTCATGCTCTCTCTCTCTCTCAAATGAATACATAAAATCTTAAAAAAAAAGAAATTAAAAATATCTTTAAATTCATGGATGACTCAACAACAACTGACTCTTAAAATTGAGATTAAGAATATATTATTATTTTATAGAGCAACACTTTTCCATGAAATACATTCATCATAAATATTAGATAGCCAAGTAACCTGATCCCAAATGAAATTTAGAATATAATAAACTTATTATATTCCAAAATATTCTATTATATATAATATAATTCTACTATATAATATATTATATTCTAAAATATTCTATTTTATTCTATAAATATATTTATTATATTCTCTTGTCCTTACAGTCACTTAATCAACAAATACTGAGTGCCTACATGTGCCAGATAGTTAAGGATTTTTAGTCTTTTTTTCCTATGAACAATCTTCCATTTGCAATTCCATCTTCTACATAGCAAGAGTTTGGAATTTCATGATGCTTAAATTACAAAAGAATATCAAGAATACTAAATCTTTGATATCTGTGGAGACAGTTATGATTGGGGAATGATCTGGAGTCCTAGAAATGGACTGGAGGTGGAGCTGGAACTTTTCTCTCTCTCTGGTGGGGATTATCACCTCCAAACTCACCTTCCCACAAAGCTTCCGGATACAAGCTGCTCGTGTTGTCAGCCTCCTCAAGACTGCTGGTGATTAAGTTCCAGCTGCACAAGCAGTCTGTTTGTCCCCACACCACTTCGGGCTGACCTGCCTAAAGGGAGAGCAACAGAGGGGTGGGATGCTGGGCAAGAGGATAGCCCCACTTTGCCCCCCCCCCCACCCCCCCACCCCGTGTCCTGGCTTAGGCATGTCTCTTTTTAGAATGTGTTAAGAAGGTGGACCCATCCATCTGCTGACTCTTCTACCTGGAATTCCTCCTGGCCCCACTGCTGCTTATGGAAGCCCTTTGCAGGGCAATATTTAAGTAAACATTCTTAAGGACTGTGAACATCTTGGATCCAACAGGGTCTCCCTATCCCTTCCCTTAAACTCTTAAACTCCTTCTCTTAAGCTTCTTATAAACTCCTCCGAGTCTGGGTGGAACCACCAGCATTCCAGGCAAGACGATTAAGGCACATTCTACTCTACTCTAGGTCTCAAAAGTCCCTGGGTGGGGGTGGGGGTGGGCTCCATTGCTAATACTTGTTCCTTCGGTGAACAGGCACAGGAGCTGGAATGTGAGGAGAGAGGGAGGTTGGCCAACTTCGAAGCCCCATGGGCTCTCCTTTAATTCTTCCCCACCCTCCCCAGGTTTGAGAAATGTTTCTATCTTGGATTTTGGTGATGAGGAAGGAACTGGTTTCTCCGAATACATTTGCTTTCTAATGTGTGTGTGTGTGTGTGTGTGTGTGTGTGCGCGCGCGCGCACCAGGGGTGGGATGGGAAGCTTACATTTAGACATTCCTTTTAAATTTAGAAAGCTATCACTCAGCACCAACCACTGCTCTGACCCTATCTAGAAGATGGCCTCTTGTCTTGCAGCCAAAGAAGAGAGAGGCTGTAGGTAACGGTGCGGGGAATAAAATACATGGACTAACCCCTCACAGAACAGTCCCACCACTGAGCATATGAATATTATGCTTTATAAGATGAAATGGTTAGGTTGTAGCAAGTGAAAATAATAGGAAAAATGTAAATGTAAATGTAAAAAATACACAATGACTTCAGCTATATGAAATGGAGATGTCTGGATAGGAAATAAGACAGAAATGAGGAATACTATATTGCTAACTTTGGTAGCTTTAGAGCTGTGGGATTATGTATGAGATGTTATCTCTATATTGTCCCAAATGCTCATAATTGCTTTCATAAATTGGAAAACATAAATTTACCAGAACAAATAGGGAAAAGTCTTTCATTGCTTGCAGGTACACTTCCTTGAATGGACCTTGAAGGAGGAAGAAATAACCTGTATTTGTACATAAAGATACCATTCTCCTGTGGTAAGCCATTGTAGCATTTAATAACCTTCTTGGTTAGAAGTCTTCCTTCCATCTGTCACTGAATGTCTTCTGCTACAATATTATAATTATTATAGTGTCTCTGGCTAAATTTATAGTTTCTTGTTTAGTTATGTTACCACTCTGGTTAACCACAAAATTAAAGAATCTTTCTATATTGTATATATCAATAGGGGTGCCTGGGTAGCTCATTGGGTTAAAGCCTCTGCTTTCGGTGGCTCAGGTCATGATCCCAGGGTCCTGGGATCGAGCCCCTCATCGGGCTCTCTGCTCAGCAGGGAGCCTGCTTCCTCTTCTCTCTCTGCCTATTTGTGATCTCCATCTGTCAAATAAATAAATAAAATCTTTAAAACAAAAAACAATAATATGTTGGTTAATCCATTAGTTGTTTATTGAAAGCATTATAAATTGTGTAAACTTCCATCATAATGTATCATAATACCTTGGAATAAACATGAACAAGAACGAAATAATATTTCTGTGTGTTCTCAGCATCTATCAGACTTGTAGCACATAAGAGACTCCCAATAAATAATTGTTAAATCAATGAATTAAATTTTAAAAATTTTAAATTATGATCATTTCCTGTGAATATAAATGATTTGAAATATCTTGGTTTTTGAAAAATCTCTGGATTAAAATACAGATCAAGACTTTCATATATATTTATATATAAGTATATATTATAAATGTATTTATTTTATTACATAAAATAACATATATTTATTTATTTGTTCATTCATTCATTCATTTTAAGTAGGCTCCAGGCACAGTGTGGAGCCCAACGCAGAGCTTGAACTCACGGCCCTGAAATCAAGACCTGAGCTGAGATCAAGAGTTGGATCCTTAACTGACTGAGCCACCCAGGCACCCCAGACTTTAAAATGTTCTAAGGAAAATCATCCGCATCTACAATATAAGGGGTTTGTCTGAATGGCTTCTCTTTCACCATCTATGAAAGTATGTAATTCTATCATTTTATGACTCATTGGACTACAAATGCCCAAATCTTCAAAACTAGTTATTTTTCATATTTAAATATTGTTTCTTTTACCTCAAGAAAAACACTAAAAAAAAAGAAAAAAAAAAGCACCTGGCATAGTTAGGCCAGACCTATATTTTCAATGGAAACAGAACTGAGCAGATTCAAAGAGCAGAGCTGTGTGACTAGTCTAAACAGTCCTCACTCGAGATGACAGAACGCAGGCTATTTTTACATGTGGTAAGGATAATTAAAAAAAACATGGTTTTCTGCTTTAAACAGTTTTTTCACACTCCATATTGACTGTGCATATGGCTCGAAATAAAACGGAATTAGAGTATGGTAGAAATACTACAGTGGCAGCTCGTTGACAATCAACAACTTTGAAAGCTTGGATTGTAAAATCACAGAATTTGCCTGGAGAAAGAAGAAAAAAAAATAAATAAAATCCAGCATCTTACAAAATGTTCTTCAGCCTCTAGCCCAGAATTTCGTGTCGTTTCAGCAGTGCCCCACAGGACAGCAATTCAGACCAAAGTGAATCCCATCAGGGCTGTTCTAGTTTGAAGCTCCTGCTCTAACGTGGGGTAATCAGTTCCCAGTCTGGAGTTCCTGAAACATCTCTGAGGAGGTGGCGGGCAGTTTTAGGATCAACTACAGAATCTCAGTCTGGAGAGATACCGTATTCTGAACTCGGGTCGTGGAAAATCCAGTGGCAGTATTTCCCAAAATGTGACCGGCTATTGTATTGAAGGTAACACCATTTTCCCTGCCCTCTCCTCTGTGAATGTGTGACCCCTGTGTGCTCTGGGCCCATGCTTTCCAATATGGGGCCAGTAAATACGTATGGCTCTTGAATATCTGAAAGTGGCTAGTCCAAGTACAGATGTAGTGTAAGTGTAAGATAAACACCAAATTTTGAAAGCTTAGTATAAAAAAGAAACATGTAAAATATCTCACTAATAATTTTTGTATTATAGGTATAAAAGATATTTTGGGTCAATTGAGTTAAATAAGATACACATACATACTCATAAGAATATTACTTAGCCATAAAAAATTAATGAGATTTTTGCCCTTTGTGACTGCATGGATGGAGTTAGAGGATATTACGCCAAGTGAAATAAGTCAGACAGAGAAAGACAAATACCATATGGTTTCACTTACACGTGGAATCTAAAAAAAAAAAAACCAAAAAACAAAAAAAACCCCAAATGAACAAATAAACAAAAAACCAGACTCTTAAAGACAGAAAACAGACTGGTGGTTGTCAGAGGGGAGGTGGAAGGGTTGGGCAAAATAAAAAAGAGAATTAAGAGGTGCAAACTTCCGGTTATAAACTAAACAAATCACAGAGATGAAAAGTACAGCATAGGAAATATAATCAGTAATACAGCAACAATGTCACAGGGTAACAGATGGTGTCTACACTTATCACGGTAAACACTGAATGAGATACAGAAATGTCAAATCAATATGTTGTACACCAGGGGCGCCTGGGTGGCTCAGTGGTTTAAAGCCTCTGCCTTCAGCGCAGGTCATGATCCCAGGGTTCTGGGATCGAGCCCCGCATCGGGCTCTCTGCTCTGCGGACAGCCTGCTTCCTCCTCTCTCTCTCTGCCTGCCTCTCTGCCTACTTGTGATCTCTGTCTGTCAAATAAATAAATAAAATCTTAAAAAAAAATATGTCGTACACCTGAAATGTACCTATATTGCATATTAATTACACTTCAGTAAAGAAGTAAGATACATTAAAATTAATTTTGCCTATTTCTTTTTACTTTTTTTCAAAGTGGCCATTAGAACACTTTCCATTATGTGTGGCCTGCGTTTGTGGTGTAGACTGTATTACTCAATAGTGCTGCTCTGGACAGATGGGACCTGGAAAAGCTCCTGCCCATTCCAACACTCCACTCTCACAGCATGTTGGGAGTTGTGCATGGGACCACCATGGAAGGCTCTGGCTCAGGCAGAATGAAGAGGATCTGTTTGATGACTGATAGCACGGGGCTGTGCGGGGAGGTCCGTGCTGGGAGCTGGGGTTGAGTCTGGGGCTGAAAGCAGGAAAAATAGAGGGAGGAAATAACAGATCTTTTCATTTTGTTCCCTTTAGTAGATTTATCTGAGTGACCAAATTAAAAAATGTATTAGTGGAGTTAGGTCTGTAGATGTGTGTATATGGCAAAGGATGTTTGGTTTTTTACATCAAGGTGATGGTTTACTTCAGATTCTTTGAGTAAAACCATTGGTTTTTATTGTGAATTCTTTGCTATTTCACACGGCACAGGGTTCATCTTCTCCATCACATCAGGAGATAGCTAGCTTTGGGCCACTCAAGGAAGGAGAGAAGCTAACCAGGCTGCCCTGCACTGTTTCTTCCTTAACATTATCTACACAGAAGTCACACTCTCACATTGCTTTGCCACTGACACTTAATCAAAGTGCCTACACTTAGGACCTGTGAGAGGACTTGGTAATACGCTAAGCTGTCCTTTTGAATGTTTCCATCAGCCTCTGAGGACTCCAGTTGCATTATTATGGAAAGATGTTCAAGAACTTTCTGTTTAAACAGGGTACAAGAATTCTACGGAAGACATTGTTTTTTTTCTGTTAAAGTTCACAATGCAGAAAATTATAAAGGGCAGAAAAACAGCCTTCGGATGAAGGCAATTTTGAAAACAGAGTTGATTTCATTGACCATCTTCTTCCACAAAGAGAAATTTATTTATTTACTTACTCGATTGGCATTTTGATGAGAGTCCTCCAGCTAGGTGCAAGGTGAAGGTATACAGTAGGTGCTAATTTCATGAAATCTTGTAGGCAATTAAGAAGAAACCTTGGTATAATGTTATATGTTAATTATAACTCCATAAAGAAAAAAAAAGAAGAGGAAATCTCACAGAGGACAATTTCTAGTATGTGTCTGAAAATTTCAAAATGGAGAAATTCAAAATTAGCAAACAGGGGAACACATTTCTTTCAAAAGAGAGTGATGTTTGTTTTTACCTCTTCAAAAAGATCAAGAGGTCTGCTATCAGTTCTAGCAGACTCCCTAATAAGTAACAACAATGTGTCTGCCTGGCCAAATTTTCCTACGGGCTTTGTTCCCACTATTGTTCAGAAGCCAAGAATTAAGTTGAACTGAAAAAGCCCAGCTTGTTTTTGGTCATCATATTGTGTTATCAATGTTATGAAATAACATACAACCTTAGAAAAACAAAGTACAGAAAGAGGGAGTTCTTCACAGCTGCTTTATTTCTTCTGTATTTAAATTTGTACTTGGAGAAATGGGAACAGAAGAGGCAAATGTGTTTCTTCTTCTTTTAAATACATATAGTACAAAATTCCCGTAAGTTGGAACTAATTTGGCTGAGTACGTCTGGGAGATGATGGAGAATATGACTTGATCTAAGTTTCTTATACCACCAGTTGCAGTTATTTTTTTTAAAAAAGATTTTATTTATTTATTTATTTATTTGAGAGAGAGAGAGAGAGCACGTATAAGTGGGTGGGGAGGGGAGGGCAGAAGCAGAGAGAGAAGCATATTCCCTGTTGAGCAGGGAGTCTAACTCAGGGGTGGATCTTAGGACCCTGAGATCATGACCTGAGCCCAAGGCAGACACTTAACTGACTGAGCCACCCAGTCCCCCCATCAGTTGCAGTATTAATGAGTCCATGACACCATGGCATAAGATGCCATAGTCTTTTTTTTTTAATTTAAATTCAATTAATTAACATATAGAATATTACTAGTTTCAGAGGTAGATTTCAGTGATTCATCAGTCTTATATAGTGTCCAGTGCTCATTATATCACGTGCCCTCCTTAATGTCCATCACCCAGTTACCCCATCTCCCCACACCCTTCTCGTCCAGCAATCCTAAATTTGTTTCCTGAGATTAAGAGTTTCTTATGGTTTGTCTCCCTTGACTTTGTCTTGTTTTATTGTTTCCTCCCTTCTCCCATGATCCCGTTTTTTCTCTTAAATTTCATATATGAGTGCAATCATATGATAACTGTCTTTCCCTGTTGACTTATTTCGCTTAGCATAATACCCTCTAGTTCCATCCACCTCATCGCAAATGGCAAGATTTCATTTTTTTGATGACTGAGTAGTATTCCATTGTATAGATATACCCTATCTTCTTTATCCATTCATCTGTCGATGGACATCTGGGCTCTTTCCACAGTTTGGCTATTGTGGACATTGCTGCTATAAACATTTGGGTGCAGGTGCCCCTTCAGATCACTACATTTGTATCCTTGGGGTAAATCCCCAGTCGTGCAATTGCTGGGTCATAGGGCAGCTCTATTTTCAACTTTTTGGGGAGCTTCCATTCTGTTTTCCAGAGTGGCTGCACCAGCTTGCAGTCTTACCAATAGTGTAAGAGGGTTCCACCCTTTCTCCACATCCTCACCAACATCTGTCATTTCCTGTCTTGCTAATTTTAGCCATTCTGACTGGTGTGAGGTGCTATCTCATTGTGGTTTTGGGTTTGTATTTCCCTGATGCCAAGTGATGTTGAACATTTTTTCATGTGTCTGTTGGCCATTTGGGTCCTCTTTGCAGAAATATCTATTCATGTCTTCTGCCCATTTCTTGGTTGGGTTATTTGTCCTTTGGGTGTTGAGTTTGTTAAGTTCTGTATAGATTTTGGATACTAGCCCTTTATCTGATAAGACATTTGCAATATCTTCTCCCATTCTATTGGTTGCCTTTTGGTTTTATTGACTCATAGTCCTTACTTTTCTAAACCAAAATCATCAGCTTTGAGTTCTCATCCATTTATCTGGCAGAAAATAAAATCTCAGTCATTATTTAAGCCTTTGTCCTCCCTTTCACAGAATCATACAAGAATCACAGGCTTACATTGTCCCAAGAACTTTGAGAGGGTGCCTTAAACTTAGTCTTTGGACATTGACTTCATTCCCATTGTCATTCAAAGGACTGGAGGTAGAAAAATTCATAAGCACATTGAATATTGTCCATCCTCTGTTGAGGGTTGCTGTATTAGTCTACTTAGGATGACATAAAAATACCACAGACTGGGTATTTTTGCAATGCCATAAAATTATAGTTTCTCACAGCTCTGGAAGCTGGAGGTCTAACATCAAGGTGGTAGAGGGCTTGGTCTCTCCTGAGGCCTCTGTCTTTGGCTTATACATGGTCACCCTCTTGCTGTGTCTTCACCTGGTCTATTCTCTGGGCACACACACTCTTGGTGTTTCCTCCTCTTATAAGGACAGCAGTCCTGGGATGACTGGGTGGCTCAGTTGGTTAAGTGTCTGCCTTCAGATCAGGCAATGATCCTGGGGTCCTGGGATTGAGCCCCTCATTGGACTCCTTGCCTAGTGAGGAGCCTGCTTCTTTCTCTCCCTCTGCCTGCCACTCTACCTGCTTGTGCTCTCTCTCACTATGCCCCCCCCAACAAATAAATAAATAAAATCTTAAAAAAAAAAAAAAGACACCAGTCCTATCAGATTAAAACCATTCTTTTATGATTCATTACTTCCTTATAGGCCCTGTCTCCAATTACAGTCACATTGGGGGTTAGGACTTCAACCTGTGAATTTGGGGGGAGGGTGAGAAGCCACAGTTCAGTCCACAACAGTCATCCTTGAAGGAGTAACCGGAGCCCCAGGGTAGAGAGCACACTCATTATTGTAAAGTGATTGGAAATTCAGACTTGGATGAATTCAGAGGTAAGGAGGAAATGGTATGAACTGGGATTTCAGATATTTTGCTTTCACCTTCCTTCTTAATTCAATGCTGAAGGTTACCTTTCCCTCTAAAACCAACCAGGTTAATCCTTTTTAATGGGCTAGAAATGCCACTGGTCTTCACTCTCCTCCTGAGTGATTGTGTGTTTTTATTTTTATTTATTTATTTATTTTAAAAGATTTTATTTATTCATTTGACAGACAGAGATCACAAGTAGGCAGAGAGGCAGGCAGAGAGGAGGAAGCAGGCTCCCTGCTGAGCAGAGAGCCCAATGCAGGGCTTGATCCCAAGACTCCAGGATCATGACCTGAGCTGAAGGCAGAGGCTTTAACCCACTGAGCCACGCAGGTGCCCCAATTCTGTGTTTTTAAAGACATCTTTCCTTTCTTTCCTCTCTTCCCTTCCCTTCCCTTTCTTTCTCTTTCTCTTTCCTGGGCTGGGTATTTTAGGCAAGGGTGGACATTCGTCAGACGGAAGACAAAGATTTTAATGCAAATGATTTGTCTGGGAAGGGATTCCAGACAACACTCATAAGGAAAGAAACAAGGAAGGAAAGAAACGACTAAAAGTGTGTTAGTGAACTGGAACGTGACCAGGCCTCAGTCCTATTGGGATCCACTGGGAACATGACTCAGAGTTGTCCCATCCAAGGGCAGGAAAACTGCTATGTACCCTCCAGTTCTCATTCATCAGTGGGGGGTTGCAGCTCCCTGGGGATATTACCTGTCTTGGCATTTCTGGCCTGCTCCCTATAAAGGAGCTAAGAGCAAACTTTCAGGCAGAAGGTGCCTGAGTGGGGTGCCTGGGTGGCTCAGTGTGTTAGGCATTTGCCTTTGGCTCAAGTCATGATCTCAGGGTCCTAGGATCAAGCCTGCATCGGGTTTCCATTCAGCGGTAAGTCAGCTTCACCCTCTGCCTCTGTGATCCCAATCTCTCTCTGTGATTGTTTTCACTCTCTTTAAGATAAATAAAATCTAAAAAAAAAAAACGTAAAAAGAGCCAGAGAATGACCTTGTCCTTCTGGGGGAAAGGTGAATGAGCAGGGGATATATGAGGGACACTGACTGCTACTAGAGTGGGGTGAGGTAGGGAAGGGAGACTAACAGCCCTTAGTTAGGAAGAGGGATGAACTAAGTAATTGATAGCATGAGGAGAACTGGTCTAGAGAAAGATTTTGTTTTATTTTAAATTTAATTTGTTTTTAAGATTGGAAGGAGGGGGAGGGGCAGAGGGAGAGGGAGAGAGGATCTCAAGCAGGCTCCATGCCCAGCCTGTAGTCCAGAGCAAGGTTCAATCTCATGACCCTGAGATCATGACCTGAGCAGAAATCAAGAGTCAGAAGCTTAACCAACGGAGCCACCCAGGCGCCCCTTATTTTTTTTTTTAATTAAAAAAAAAAAAATCAACAACTTATGCGGCAGTATTAGAGTACCTATCTGCACATGCTTTATTATAGTTATTTTTAAAATATTCTATAATTCAAACTTCATATTATTCTAATGGTTCTTCTTTGTTAGGTTTAAATCAGCGTAATTTAATATATATTTTTTTCCCCTCCCCATGGCTTTTTCACTTTGCAGGCACATGGTAAAACATGCCAGGGTCTAAAACGTAAAGGTCTGCAGGACTTGGTAACATATATCCACGGATGGCGTGATGGAGTAATAAAATGGCCTCAGTTGAATAGAGTAGTGGGCATTGCGATAACTGTGCGACAATGCTCTGCCTGAAGAGGGCAGCAGCTACTGATCCTTAGGCAGAGTAGGCCTGAGGATGTGATTTCAAGAAAAGTTAAGCCTCAGTATGCCAAGCTGCCTGATTATTAACATGGTACTAAAGATCATAGACTCTGGAACCAGGGGGCCTGTAGTTAAATCATATTCCTACTGATTATTAACTATTAACCTTGGGCAAATTATTTCACTATTCTCTGACCCTCAGTTTTCTCATCTCTTGAATGGGACTAACGATTGTCACTGTCAACACCCAACATTTAAAACTAGAAATTGACAAGACTGCCTAACTCACACTCTAACTAAAGCCCATTGTTCTTATTTCTCATCACACTTTTTTGAGGCATTAATGAAGGTGTTTGGCAATGACTGGAACATTCCAACTGGCAGGCCAGAAATGCCTTGATAGCAACAGAATGCCTCAGAAGGGCCCGTCCCCTTCTCAGCCCATGATCGCCCCAGCCATGATCACCTGCTCTCTGCCTGTTCTCTTGCATGAACTCCTTGAACTTCTTCCTATAAAACTCTAGATGTCCGTTCTGCAGGTTAGCTGATAAGGCTTGAATTTGCCACCTCCTCTGGCTGCTGGTACCCTACATAATTTTCTCCCTTTCTCTTTTCCAAATCCTCATCTCTTGAATTATTGGCTTCTCTCTCTCTTTTAAAGGTTATTTATTTATTTATTTGACACAGACAGAGAGAGAGGGAGAGGGCAAGCACCAGCAGGGAATGGCAGGCAGGGGAGAAGCAGGCTTCCTGCTGAGCAAAGAGTGGGAAGGATGCGGGACTTGATCCCAGGACCCTGGGATCATGACCTGACCCAAAGGTAGCTGCTTAACCAACTGAGCCACCCAGGCACCCCAGATTATTGGCTTCTCTTGTGACAAATTTATCCAAATTTGTTTGGTAATGGTGTTGGCAAACCTAGCCAGGAGGTATGCATTCACTTCATGAGTGCCCTAGGGATCTGAGCAGTAGGAAGCCTCAGTGTGCACCAGGGCTTACCTGTCTGTTGCTTGAGTTTGGTAAAATTTATATTGTTGGGTTGGGGGGAGGATTAGATGGATCAAGTGCTTAGAACCATACTTAGTATTAAATACGCAAAAATTTTTGGCTACTGTTTCAGTTTCATTTCATTTTCAGCTGTTAATTAAGAATTTAATTCGACTTTTAAATTTCAGTTAATTACAGATTCACATGTAGTTATAAGACAAAACTATAAAGAGATCTTCTATTTCCCAGTTTCCCCCAGTGGTAACATCTTGCAAAACTACAGTACAATGTCACAAAACAGGATTTATTTATTTATTTATTTGACAGAGAGAGAAAGAGTGAATGAGAACAAGCAGGGGTAGTGACAAGACAGATGCAGAGGGAGAGGGGGAAGCAGGTCTCCTGCTGGGTGGGGAGCCTGATGACCTGGGATCATGACCTGAGCCAAAGGCAGACACCTAACTGACTGAGCCACCCTGGTGACCCTACAAGCAGGATTCTGATTTTTTTTTAAAGATTTTATTTATTTATTTGACAGATAGAAATCACAAGTAGGCAGAGAGGCAGGCAGAGAGAGAGGAGGAAGCAGGTTCCCTCTTGAGCAGAGAGCCGGATGTGGGGCTCGATCCCAGGACCCTGGGATCATGACCCGAGCCGAAGGCAGAGGTTTTAACCCACTGAGCCATGCAGGTGCCCAGGATTCTGATTCTGATATTGATGCAGTCAGGACAATGTTTCCATCTCCATGAAGCCTTTTTTTGTTTTTATTTTTTATTTTAAAAGGTTTTATTTATTTGAGAGACAGAGAAAGCGAGCTAGAGAGCACAAGCGGGCGAGAAAGAGGAGCCTGATGTGGGGCTTGATCCCAGGACCCTGGGATCATTACCTGACCCAAAGGTAGATGCTTAACTGACTGAGTCACCCAGGCTCCCCTTGTATTGCCCTTTTATAGCCATACTCGTGTTGTTCTGCCCCCGCTCCCTTATTAATACCTGGCAACCACTAATCTCTTCTCCATTTCTGTAACTTTGTTATTTCTAGAATGTTATATAAATGGAACCATAAAGTACGTAACCATTTTTATTGGCACTTTTCACTCAGCCTAACTCCCTGGAGATTTATCTAGATTGTTGGGTGTGTCAAATGAGTGTATGAGGTTGCTGAGTAGTTGGTATAATATACTACAGATTAATTATTCATCCATTGAAGGACATAGGGGTTTTCCCAGGTTTTGACTATTACAAAGAAAATTACTCTGAACTTTGAATATAGGTTTTTGTGTGCACTTAAGCTTTCGTTTCTCCAGGACAAATGCCTACGTGCAATTGCTGGGTCATGTGATCGTTGTATGTTTGGTTTTTAAAGAAACTGCCAAACCATTTTCCTGAGTAGCTGTATCATTTTGCATTTCCACCAGCAATGAATGAGTGGTCAACTTTCTCTACATTCTTACTTGCATTTGATGTTAGTATGTTTCATTTCAGCCATTCTGATAGTCGTTTAGTGATATTTCATCATAATTTTAATTTGCACTTACCAAGCACTTAATCCTGTTGAAGATCACTTCATGTATTAATTTGCTATCTGTATGAACTCTTTGGTGAAATGTCGCTTCATGTCTTTTGCCCATTTTTGTACTTGGACCATTTGGTTTTTTTGCTGTTGAGTTTTTAGAGCTCTGTATATAGCCTGGATAAGGAGTCTTTTTCAGATATACAGTTGGCACATATTTTCTCCCAATCTATAGCTGGGCTTTTCATCTCTTAACAGGGATTTTCACAAGGCTGAAGTTTTATTTAATTCAGATATAATTCATATGACTTAAAAGTCACCATTTTAAAGTGTAGACTTTGTGTGGCTCGTTGGTCAAGCGTCTGCTGTCAGCGCAGGTCATGATCCTGGGGTCCTGGGACTGAGTCCTGCGTTGAGGGACTGAGCAGGAAGCCTGCTTCTCTTTTTACTCAGCATTTTATTTTTTACTTTAGCACTCAAAACTGGTTCTGTCACTTTCTTCTTCATACTTTCTGAATTGGAACTGTATTCCTTCCGTAGGTAAGATGTTATGACTCTCCCATTGTTTTTAATATTTTTTTTGTCTTTAGTTTCAATAAGTTTGATTATGGTGTGTCTTAAGTGTGGATTTCTTTGCCTTTATCCTGCATGACGTTTGCTTAACTTCTTGATCTGTGGGTTTACAGATTTTGTAAAGTAGGGAGTTTTCAGCTATCATTTTTGGAGTCCTTTTCCAGTCCCCTTCTTTCTCTTCTTCTAATACTCCGAAGACACAAATGGAAGATCGTTTGTTATAATCCCATAGGACTGTGAATGGATTTGGTTTATTTTGTTTCTGTTTTTTCAGACTGAGTAATTTCTATTGCTCTCTCCAGTTCACGAATTTCCTATATCTCAAGCATTCTGCTGAAGCTCATTCATGGAGTTATAAAATTTTAGTTTTTGTATTTTCAGTTCTAAAATTTCCATTTGGTTAACTTTTAGGTCTTCTACTACTTTACTGGGACTTTTAATTTCTTTGCTGAGATTTTATATTTTTTAAAAAATTTGTTTCAAATGTGTTTGTAACAGCTCATTGAATCAGTTCAATGACGGCTGCTTTAAAATCTTTGTCACATAATTCTAACTTCTCTGTGATCTTGGTGTTGGTGTCTCTTCATTACCTTTTTAAAAATTCAGTTTGAGATCTTGTTTCTTGATTTAGCAAGTTATTTTCAGTTGAAACCAGGACATCTGGGGACTTATGAGATTCTGGACTGTATCTAAGCCTTTGTTTTAACTGGCTTCTTCTCACACTACTTTGGCAGATGAAGGTGGGGGGGGGGGGCGGCGGGGACAATGTCTCCACCATCTACCAGATGGTGTTAGAAGTTTAGAAGTTCAGGTTTCCCACTCTTCCTCCATTGACAATGAAGGGAGGTGCTCCCTATTCCTGCTGGTGGGGTTGGGAGTTCCAGCTCTTTTTTAGGTTTTCAGTGATGCCTCCCTGGCTGAGGGGGATAGGAATTTCCTATTACTGTTCCGTATGTCACCACCAATGACACTATAGTGTGAGGATGTGTGTGGTCTCAATAATTGGTTTTATATTCTTGTTTGAATTTATTGTGTAAATCTCTTTTGATTTTAAATATGCATAAAATTTTATAAACTTAATACATAACTAGTTTTATATTTATATTTAGTTAATGGACTAAGGATAAAAATGTTTTGTTTAAAAGGGCTTTATACTCATGGGGTACCTGGGTGGCTTAGTGGGTTGAGCCTCTGCCTTCCACTCAGGTCATGATCTCAGGGTCCTAGGATCAAGACCCACTTCGGGCTCTCTGCTCAGCAGGGGGCCTGCTTCCTCCTGTCTCTGCTGGCCTTTCTGCATACTTGTGATCTCTGTCAAATAAATATATAAAATCTTAAAAAATAAAAGGGCTTTATACTCTTGATTTGGCTCTGGTTGTGATTTCAGAGTCATGGGATTGAGCCCTGCATTGGGCTCTGTGCTCAGCACAATCTGCTTGAGTTTCTCTCTCTCTCCCTCTGCCCCACCTGCTCATGTTCTCCCTTTCCTCTAAAATAAATCAATCTTTTTTTTCCCCCCTTAAAGGGCTTTATCCTTTACACCAGTTTGAGAAACACTGATATGGGTGACTATAGGGCTGTTAGGGTCCGTGATCAAAGGAACGAGACTGACACAAAGCGAAAACCAAGCAAAGCTTTATTTCACACCAAGCATCAGAAACCAAACCGACCGGTCGGGGCCATCTCTTACGTAGAGGTGACGAGACGAGGACGCCGCTCCCAATGACAAAGAGGCGAGGATGATGAGGATGACAACCCTGACGACACAGACTCTGTTCCCCATGAGGCCACTCTGACAAGGCTACTCCCCGGAGGAGGCCGCATGCCGGACGAGGTCGCTCCCGAGGATGAAGAGGCCAAGAGGCCGCTCTGGACGAGGCCGCTCGATGACGAGGCTGCATGCCAACGAGGCCGCTCCCCGGAATGACGCCGCTCTGGCGAGGCCACTCCAACGAGGCCGAGGCTCAAGGCGTCGAGGCTGGTCGCGGTGGGGCTGCGGCTTGGGGTGGCGAGGCCACTGGCGGCGGCAAGGCTGCTCTGGACGGCGTTGTTCCCGACGAGGACTATCACTCCGACGCGGCTTGGCGCCACGCTGCTCCTGACAACCCCGATGCTATCACTCCTACGACTACCCTAATGGCTCCCAACGGCTACTCTAACGGCTACTCTAACTCCTCCTGCTTCTCTAAGGGCTATTCTAACTCCTCCTACTTCTCCCCCGCCCCCAGCCTCACAGACTAACCTTTATAGAGGTGGTTGAGCCCCGCCCACACACAGGTGGCCAATGAGATTTCAACTCACCACAGTTAATATATGCATGCCCCACTGATTGGATACGGCTATCTGGCCTGGCCCGCCCCTATATCCGGGGTTTACAAGTAAGTTCCTCTGGCTAACCAGGCCCCTCCAAGGGCCTGACGCCCAAATCAAGAGTCTCTGGAGATATTCATGTTTCTGTCCAGGTTCTCTCACCCACATGAAAAGACAAAAGGAGCTGGGGTCATGACACTATGGACATCATGCCAGTCTGACATAGATTTCTCATAGATAAGAGAAAAGTAAACTCTTATTAAGGGCTCTATTAGTTTCCTATTGCTGTTGGAACATATTACCACAAACTTACTGGCCTACAACAACACAGATATGTTCTTCTACAGTTTTGCAGGTCGAAAGTCCAAAATCAGTTTCACTGGACTAACATCCAGTTGGTGGAAGGGCTGGTTGCCTCTGGAGGCTCCAAGACAGAATTTGTTTCCTTGCCTTTGCCAGGTTCTAGAAGCTGCCTGCATTCTTTGGCTTGGGGCCCCTTCATCTTCAAAGCAAGCAGTGTAGCATCTTCAAATCCCTTTCTTACTCTCTGTCCTCTGTTTCTCTTATCACCTCTCCTTCTCTGCCTCTGAAGCTCCTCCCTCCCTCTTGTAGGACCCTTGTGATTACACTGGACTCACCTGGGTGGTCCACAATAATCACCCCATCTCAAGACCCTTCACTTACTCACATCTACAAAGTCTTTTTATCATGTAAGTTAACATATTTTCGGGTTCCTGCGATTTAAGATGTGGACATCTTTGGGGGATGTTGTTAACTTCAACTAAATCCAATTTAAAATGACTGACCTTTTCACTAGCAGATAAGCTCCACCATAATGGGGATTTTTTTCCAGGATTGTTCACCAGTGTTTTCTTAGTTTTCTGCCAATACAGTGGGGGTCACATTTTCATGACTGTCACTGCTGAGAAGGCAGCTTCAAAAAGTCTTGGGTGTAGAGGATCCTACGAAGAAGGAAAAGCAAGTACAAGTACAACATTAGGCCAGAATATACTTTTTATTCATAGAAATAATAATGAATATAACATTTGTTATGACACTGCTCATTTTATCTCAATTCTCATAAACTATCAAGTTGTTGATATATTGCACCCATCTGAAAAGCTATTCAGATCCTAACCCAAAACATAAGCTGGCCAAACCCAGAGGGTTTCACTCAGTAGGTTTCTCATCTTTATCTTTGTATCTCTCTCTTCTGAGTGTCATCTGGTTTTACCTTTGTGTCTTCTTTTCTGACTCTGCAATTTAAAAAGTTTTTGCTTACTATTAAATCAACATAAAAACATTATACAAGGAAATATTAAAAACAACAACAACAAACCATGTGGCACCTGGATGGTTTAGTTGGTTAAATGTCTGACTTGATTTGGACTCAGGTCATGATATCAGGGTCCTGAGAGCAAGTCCTGTGTCAGGCTCTATGCTCAGCAAGGAGTCTGCTTGAGATTCTCTCTCTCTCTCTCTTTTCCTCTGCCCGCCCCCCCCCTCATGGGGCAGAGGAAGAGGGCAAGTAGGCATGCTCTCTAAAATAAATAGGTAAAACTTAAAAAAAAAAAACAACCCATGATCCATGATTCAAACATTAATTTCTCTGCCAGATTTGTGGGAGTAAATGTGCAAACTCTAGAGTCACACTGCTTTATATTTATTTACATCCTAGCTTTGCCTCTCACTAACAGTGTGACTTTGGGTAAATTACTCAGATCTCCTGGGTTTCAGTTTCCTCATTAGTAAAACAAAATAACAACCGTACCTTCATCACAGAGCTGTTGTGAAAATTAGATGAATTAAACTGAAAACAAAGGTTGGCACATAGCAACCCCCTCAATAACTATTAATAATTATTCTTTTTTTCAACCCAATAATTTTCTTCCCATATGATTTTTATTCAGGTGCAATCACAGGATACATAAAGCATTATGTTCTACTTTTTTCATTTAATGCTCATGTTTTTCTCCACATTCCTATTTTATTAATTTATATATTATTTTTAGTGACAGCTTGACTTTCCATACTATTGTAAGTTTTGTTTAAATATTTCCTTGTTATTGTATTATTATTATTAGTGAAGATCTCATAAGCATACTTTGTATCCGATGCTTTATTTAGCAATTGTTCCTGGAGTATAATTCTTGATTTTGTGTCCAACATTTAAAACTCCTTCCTACAGGGGGCGCCTGGCTGGTACAGTGGGTAGAGTGTACAACTTTTGATCTCAGGGTTGTGAGTTCAAGCCCCATGTTGGGTGTGGTGCATACTTTAAAAAAGCAAATAAACAAAAAGCCTCTTTCTTTCCTTCTGTGTAGTTTCAAAGAAGCAACTGCTTTCAGTACATGTTGGAAAGAGAAGCAGATCTATCATACCAGCACAGTGAAGTCATTTTCTCTTAGGAACAGACTGTAGATAAAAGACTGATAAGGTCTATACTGTTTTCATCACTGTTGTCATCATTCATTCATTCAACAAACATGTATTATTCAGGCAGGATGAGTTAGGTCTTTTTCGAGTAGGAAGAAAGTTATAAAAGAAAGCCAGAGATTAAAAAAAAAGTCATGAGTTCTAAATACAAACATCATTTTATTTATAAACCTCCCACGTTGATTCCATGTGTCTTTTAATGCACAATGTGGAATGTAGGTGCAAGTTAAAAAGGGGCATTTTCTTCTCTCAAGGAACTAAAATTATGTCAACCTGATACTGCTCATCTAAACATACAAATTTTACAGAAGCCATGGGGATATCTGGTAAGAAGGGAGTCCCTGTCTCCGAGATGTGTACATAAATGCCTTTTCCCCTGTACCTCAATATTATTTTGAAATATTTCAATATTATTTGAATGATATTGTTGGATTGTAGTGATAGTAATGATATTATTGGAATCTTCTCCTTGAAGGCAGAAGGAGAAATCTTTGTAAGTCCAGCATGACCACATTCCTTCTTTTGATGAGGGCCTACTGTAAAAACCCAGTTGACCTAAACTATATTCTGTGTGCTATTAAAGCTACAGAGCTTTTCACATATGAAATAATAAAGATTAAATGGTTTTTTTAGCCCACCACATCCTGAGTTCAGTTTTACACCTTTTCATCCGAGTAGTTGAAGTTCTATAAAAAAGTCTCTCTTGTTGTCTTTATCTCTGTCTCTCTTCTTAACAACATTCTGCTTAAAACAATTGCCAGCATTCTGTACTACTTGCTTGGGGGATAATATACCCACAGATAATACACCCACCTACTTACATTGATAACGTAATGAATGTATTCTTTAGGAAACAGTATAACATTAAGGAAACTACCTTAACTATTGTTGATAAGGAATTCTGTTATCTAGGTATTTTGTTTACAGATCCGTTCTCTCTGGTTTTCTTGAGAACTAAGAGGGATAATATAGACATTTTCCTCTCTTTGAAACTTTATGAATGGGTAATACGTGGGTCTGGGTTTGCTGCCCTTTCAGTCAGACTTTGTCAACTTTGAGAACCTTGTTTCATTTCCATTAAGCCAGAAATAGGAGCCACCAGAGTACCCAGGGAGCACAGGCAAAGTGAATTGGAAATCAGTTCTTTTAATCACCACAATATCAGTTAACCCTTTAAGACAGTGGCTCTCCTACCTTGTTGGGATCGGTTGATTTATTTATTTATTTTATTATTATTATTTTTTTTGTTTATTTTCAGCATAACAGTGTTCATTGTTTTTGCACCACACCCAGTGCTCCATGCAGTACGTGCCCTCCCTATTACCCACCACCTGGTTCCTAAACTTCCCCCCCCCCCTTCAAAACCCTCTGGTTGTTTTTCAGAGTCCATAGTCTCTCATGCTTCATCTCCCCTTCCAGTTTCCCTCAACTCCCTCTCCTCTCCATCTCCCCACGTCCTCCATGTTCTTTGTTATGCTCCACAAATAAGTAAGACCATATGATACTTGACTCTCTCTGCTTGACTTATTTCGCTCAGCATAATCTCTTCCAGTCCCGTCCACGTTGCTACAAAAGTTGGGTATTCATTCTTTCTGATGGAGGCATAATACTCCATTGTGTATATGTACCACATCTTCCTTATCCATTCATCCGTTGAAGGGCATCTTGGTTCTTTCCACAGTTTGGTTGATTTGATGGAAGTGTTAAGTCCTCTCTCATATACATACATGTATATGAGCATTTTTCTTGTGAGAAAACCACCTTTATTACCATAATAAACAATTGTAACTCTCTCTCTACACATGCACTTTTTTTTTTTTTTTCCATATAATGTCACCTCTGCTCCCTCTAAGAACACTGCCCTGGGGGAAATTATGTCAATCAGTCAACAGTAGTTTCTGAACGGGATGAGGGGAAGGAGAGATGAGGGGCTGGGGAGAGACAGCAGATCACAAAACAGAACTTCACTAGATCCGTTCTGAGTACAGGTCATTATCCTCAAGGCTCCCACCAGAGTGAGAGAAGATTTGGCATCAGAAGGCCTTGGTTCAAATCTGTGCCATCTTCCCATCCCTCCCTTTCCCTACCCAATGACTTAGGTGACTCATTAAACTTCCCAACCCTTAGGATCCCTACCCCCACCTTGTAAAATGGAATGTTGTCGGACTTCTCAGGGTTACTGCATGGTCAAAGGAGAGATAATGCATGTTTTAAAGTCCCAAACAAGCATGAGCCATAATAACTATTAATGCACTTGTCATTCTCTTAGCTTCATCTCTAGGCTGTCCCCTCATTGAGTGCTCAAGCTTCACTGTCCCCTTCTCAGAGAAGTCTCCAAGACCACTAGGTGCAAAGCAGCCTCACTCCCCCCATCACACTCAAAGCCACCACGCTGCTTTATTATAGTCAAGACACTTGTCATATGTGCAGCGGTTTCATTTTGTATTTACTTACTGCCTTTGTCTAAAAGCTCTTCAAAGACAGAGCCCTTGTCTTATTTTCCCCAGAACTGTAATAGTTCACCGCACATGGTGGACGCTCAGATTTCGGTGAGTCAGGATGGCAGCGGTTTAGACACTCCAGGGGACGAGTGCCTGGATTTAAATCCTAGCTTTTCAGCTGACTACGTCGGGTGACATCAGGTTGGTTATTTAACTTCTCGATGCCTCCCTTTCACCGCATGTAAAATGGGCAATTCTGAAATAAAGTACACTTTATGGAAATGTTAAAATCTGTTAAATAGTAAAACAGTGCCTGGCACGTAGTGAGTCTCCTACGAGTGCTGTTTCCTACTCTTCAATGAGTGAATCAAGTGTTAATACAGTAATAGTGAGGACACGTGACCCTTAAGTGTACCAGACACGCGCCGATGCCTCCGGTTTGACAGAAAAAGACTTATTCTTGTCATAAAACTCTCGTTTCGCTCCACTGCACCGTGTCATCCGCCTGACCCGCCACCGCTTAGCGGAAGGGGAGGTGCGGCCCCTAGTTGCGACAGTCACCCCCAGTCACCCCCAGGTGGCACTGCTCGGGGTTCTCCCGGGCCGGGGCCGTCCCAGACCTCGCGGGGCGGTTGTCCGGGGGTAGGAAGCTTGGGCCTAGGGAGTCCCGGCTCCGCGTTCCCGCGTTCGGGAACCCGAGGGACGCTCCTGCGACTTACCTGAGCCCCCAGCGGGGTCGCGGCGGCCGGGACGCGCCGGCAGCCCACTCCCGCCTCCAGTCTCAACACCTCCGCAGGGCTCTGGGAACGGGTGGCTGCGGGCCGAAGCGAGCGGGGGCGGGGCGAGCGGGGCGGGGCGGGGCGGTCGGGGGCGGGGCCTGCGGGCTCCGGGCTCCCAACCCCGAGGTGCCCGCGGGACTTCACACCGTCCGCGGCTCCGCGCAGCCCGCGCGCTCCAGCCAGGTAAGGATGCCGCGGCTCGGCAGGGGCGGCCCCGGGACTGCGGGACTCGGGGCCGGAGAGGGTCAGGAACCCGCGGGAGGCGCGAGGCGGCTCTCCCAAGCCCAGAGACCGACCCTCCTGCGATGAGGAAGATTTTCTCATCTTCCTGCCACGGCAGGTGAGGGACCCGGTCCACTCCGGTCCAGGAGGAAGGGACAGGTGCGCGCTCCCGCGGAGCTGCGGCTTCCTGGGCCGCCGCCTGTCAGCCTCTCGAGTTCAGGCGCTGGCCTCTCCCGAGGAGCTCCCGCCTCCTTTCCCTTGGCGTCCCAGGGCTGAGGCCGCCCCGCGCCAGGTTCAGCGCTGGGTTCACTTGCAGCGGCGCGGCCAGGTCGGTTCCTCCTCTCTGACTGGGTGGCAGCGCAGTCTCGCAGTCTCGGCACAGTCCACAGAGACATTCCACGGTTGTACGTGTCCGAGTGCCTCACCCCACCAACTTCACATTTTTTTTTTTTTAAATCTGGGAAATTGTTTGAATCTTGAAAACAGCTGTTCGGTGAAAACATGCATTGGAAAAACTAGAACCTTGACTGGAGTGTGCACTTCTCTTTGGATCCTCAATTTGCTCTCGATCTGATCTCCGCCCCCCTCCCCCGAAGAAGAATAGTACGTTTCTGTGTACCAGGTTGGGAAACAGTCTCTATTGCCATTCTTTGGAAACTGGAATATTTGATTAGAAGGGTTGGGAACAACAGGATGGGCCGGTGGCTAAGTGGGTTTGAAGGTTATCCAAAATAGTTAAGTGTTTTGAGCATATACCCTGTATTTTTCCAGTGAGTGCCCATTTTCCTTTTAGGAAATTCTGAGAATTTACTCTCTTTGAGATGATTCTCACCTAAAGAGCTGAGGAGGAAGAAACAACCTCCACACACCAGTGGTTTTCCCAATTAAGTTTAGGATTTAACAGGTCGGCTAGACACCGGTCGCTCAGTGAGCAAGAATCACATGTAATATGGAATATCATGATTTATACGGAGAAAAGAGGGCGTGTTGTCCTTTTCTTATTTTGTACTGGACATACTTTTTAGTTCAGTTACATTTTTTTTCAGTGTTTGGGAAAGACCTATACACTTTCCTTGTACTGTAATTAATCTGATCAATTATTACTACTCTTGCCAATTCATGATGCTTACTGCAATGTGTTTCTTTATGTTAATGAGTTTGATTCTTCCCAAAGGGTGTGTATGTTTTGATTTCTGGAGCTGTATAGGGTAAGTGTTGTAGACACTTGCAAATCAGTGCTGTTCTCTAGTTGGCAAAACCTTTGCTCCACATAGGTCCTTGAACTAAAATTTTCACACATCTTCCCAAACAGAAAAGAATATAGAATGCTAACGTACTTTCAACCGGTTTTACTTACTCTGTACTAAGAGAGTCATCATGGTTTCTCAGCAGCTACTACTCAAGGGCAGAGGCAATATTGTATTGTGAACTGTGATAAAGCTCAGAGAATGGTAACCTTTGCTCTGTTAAGTTCAGCCTTGACAGGTGGTTGGAAGGGTCATGGGTAGTGTCTGGCTACTTGTATGCTTGGGGAGGCATTGTCGGTCTCCCTGCCTTCCTCTGCATATCTAGAGTGGGAAGAGCCTGAGCCTTGGGCCTCCAATTACACCTCTGCTTACTGGTTCCTCCAGGTTGGTCCAGTTGGTGCTCCTTCTGCCTGCCCCAGCTCTTCCAGTTTTGTGGCTTCTACCCCGACTCCACCCCTGCCTGGATTCCCACCCTTAGGGAGAATCAACTTACTGTTCAGGACAAAGAGGATAGGTCCCCCTCCGCCTAGTGCTGGGTCCCCCATGGATGCTTAGTAAATATCTGTTGGGGACAGTGCCACTTGCTTCAAAGCCCTTATTCTCTCATGTTATTCAGTCTAGAGAGGTAAAGAGAAGGAAGTTGTACTTAGATCAGTTGTGTTAGGGGCCAGCTGCCTTGGATGGATTAGTGTTATAAAGCGGGACATTTGAGTCTTTTAGAAAGGAGTGAAATTGGCTCATGGTTGTTGGCAACTGTAAAATTATCCTATACCATGTGGTTATGGCATGGGGATAACTTCGGTGAAAAGAAGCCTGTAAGGGAGGGGCTTAGTAGTTGTCTCAACCCGGACTTGCCTTTTTGTTTCTGCCCTAGCTCAACCAGTCCTTGCTTGGGTTGAATTATAACTATGACCTTCCCCACCACGTTTGGCTGCTCAGAGCTCAGATAGCCATAGCTACTGAGGGCTAGATGTAGAAAATTGCATTTTCTTTTGTTTGGGAAAAACAAGGGTAGAATTTTGCTGAGTTGTTATTAGGGAGACAAAGCAAAAGCAAATACATGTAAAAATGCCTGGACATAGAAATCAACATGTGGTTTTTTGTTTGTTTGTTTTTAAATTTTAAACTTTTAATCTAAATTACTTTTTTTCATTCTCCAGAAACAATCCCTTGTAATTCTTTGAGCTGGTTATTTTGGTATTTGCTGCTTGCTACTATTCGAGTTCTGCAGTTGGAAGCATTATCGATTGACTTCCCACTGTGGAAGATGATGACGTGGCTCCCTTTATTTTTCTCACCCCCATCTCCGACCACAGCTTCCTTATTTTCCCATCCTTGCAGTAGTAGTTAAACAATAATTTTGGTTAGATCAATATTCATAGCTAAGTCAAGCACAAGTTCTTGTTTTCTTTGGAGTTAATCGTTGTTTGTTCATTTATTTAGTTTTGTATGTCTGCATCATTAATTTGACCCAAAACTCTTGGCCAGATTCCCAAAACTTGCCTCAAATGCATCACGTGTTGTCAATTTCATTTTCCTGAAGAAGTTGTTCCTGAGTCTCCTCTTTGCCCTCATCTGGACCAGTTGCCATCTACACATGGGGACCAGTTGTCACCCTGAAGACTGTTGGCATCATCCTGGGGATCCCCATCATTTCTCTCCTGTTGGATCTCTTGTGAAGCACATGTCTTACTCTATCTTGGTGAACTCCCTTGTTTTGGTAGAGTATATCTTCATGGAGTTTTTGGAAAAAGATGCATGGGATGTGCATTTTTTTTTTTTTTTTTTTGAGACGGTGAATGCCTGGAAATAGCTCTTTTCCACTGACAATTGCCTGTTTAGAATTTTAGGATGGAAATTTTGAAGGCATTGTTTCGTTGCCTTCTAAGCTATGGTGTTGCTGTTGAGAAATTCAGAACTGTTCTGATTCCTCAGCTTTTGCCTGTAATTTGTGTACAGTTTACAAGCCTGCTGAGTCTTTTATGGACGTTATAGAATTTTCTCTTCATCTCCATAATCCTGAAATTTCATGATGCTGTACCTTGGTATGGATCTGCTTTCATCCAGTGTGCTGGGCTCTTCGAATCCTGAAACTTATATCCTTCAGTTTGGGAAAATTTTATTCAATTGACTCATTAATAATAATTTTCTCCTCTCCGTTTTCTGTGATCTTTCTTTCTTTTTTTGAAGATCTTATTTCTTTAAGAGAGAGAGAGAGGTGGGGGGAGAGAGAAAGAGCACGCACAGGGGGACTGGGCAGAGTAGAAGGGCAGAGGCATAGGGAGCAGCAGACTCCCTGCTGAGCGGGGAGCTGGATGTGGTGTGGGACTCAGTCATGAGTGGGTGGTCATGACTTGGGCTGCAGGCAGCTGCTTAACTGACTGAGTCACCCAGGCGCCCTGTGATGTTTTTTTTTTTTTTTCAGAAACTCATATATTCATGTATTAGATATTTTGGAATAGACCTCTAATTTTCTTATATTTTCTCTCCTAATATCTATCTCTCTTTTTCTTGGTTCTGCTTTTGGGGAGACTTTCTCAATTTTATCATCTAGTCTTTCCATTGAGTTTTTAATAAGTATAATCCCCTTTCTAATTATTTTAAATTAGAAGCTCTTTTTTTTTTTTTTCCTGAATGTGTGTATGTGTGTATGTGTATGTGTGTGGTGTATTGAAGGAAAGGAAAAATTTTCCTTTACCCTCAAGACCCAGCTGGACTAAGAATTAAATTTAAATGAGACAAATTAACGGGGTGGGGGGGAAGTTTTTTTTTTTTTAAGATTTTATTTAATTATTTGATAGACAGATCATAAGCAGGCAGAGAGGCAGGCAGAGAGAGAGGGGGAAGCAGGCTCCCTGCTGAGCGGAGAGCCTGATGCAGGGCTCGATTCCAGGACCCTGAGATCATGACCTGAGCCAAAGGCAGAGGCTTTAATCCACTGAGCCACCCAGGCGCCCCGGGAGGGAAAAAAGTTTTATTCCACGTGCGCAGAGGTCCAATTATGAACTTGAGACCTAAAGAAATGACTCAAGCAGGCAGTTTTTATATTTTTTAGATAAAGAAACGGTAAGTCTGTGAAGAATGGACAGGACAAAGAACATTTTAGGAACTTTCATTAGTAAAGGAATCAAAACAGGATTTGGACTGTGGTAGTAAACGAGTAAAAAGTAACAAGGCTTATTTATACAACCTTCTCGGATCTACATTTCCCATCTCTGGCCATAAGGATGTCTTTTTACTTCCTGTCCTGGTACTGGGAGGGCAGCTTTCACATAGGAGATTTATTTCCTGCTTTCAGGGGACAGAGGAAAGTCCGAGTGTTCTTCTTGCACCGGCTGTGTCTTGGGTAACTTTTACTTAAAATAATCGTAAATAAAATAAAATAAAAGTAACACATTTTGAGGTGGTCTCCTCTTGACCCCTTCAATATCCATTTCTTCTTCTGTTTTATGGTTTCAGTGCTGATCTGTCTTATCTCTGAGGATAAACTTTTTTTTTTGACGTTTTATCTTTCCATTACAGACTCAGTTTCCCCAAGTTGCTTTTGTCTAGTTTAGGTCTCAACCTTTCATGTTAGAGGTTTGCTTCCTATTTCTAATACCCTCTGTGGTCTGCTCACGTTTGAGTGGGGGTTTAAAAGCTGAAGATATGTGTGGGCTTGTTGACTGGAAACTTCACTGTCTGGTGATCTGGCTGGGGCTTTTATCTGGAGGAACTCTGATGTCATTACCTCTTGGGCCACTGAGAGTCCTCAGAAAAGGCTCTTCCACTCTTTTTCCTGGACGGTGGTGGAGAGCCTGGCTGCCGGTGATCTGGGAGCTGGGTGGAGAAGGCTGGAAGTCTCAGCATCCACATGTCCATATAACCCCCTCATGGTGTTTCTGGTAGAACACCTGAGCTGTGTCTGATGTACCCCATTCTGGAGACCCTCTCTTGGAGAGGAGGTGGGGGAGAAACTCCAGGTGCTTTTGCAAGGATGGGGAGAAAGCTACCTACTTGCCCAGGATGGCCAAAGGGATATGGGACATCCAATTGCCTTTTAAAGCAGCTTTCAGTCCTCTTTTTTTTTTTTTTTTTTAAGATTTTATTTATTTATTTGGCAGAGAGAGATCACAAGTTGGTAGAGAGGCAGGCAGAGAGAGAGAGAGAGAGAGAGAAAGGGAGAGGGAAGCAGGCTCCCTGCTGAGCAGAGAGCCCGATGTGGGACTCGATCCCAGGACCCTGAGATCATGACCTGAGCCGAAGGCAGCGGCTTAACCCACTGAGGCACCCAGGCGCCCGCTTTCAGTCCTCTTTATTTCACCTCTCCCCTCTCCCCACAGACAGTCTAACTGCCTTTAATTATGTAGCATTTTGGAGATACTATGGTATGAATCGTGTTGTTTCTTGGCTTCCCCTCACTTCCCCACGTGAGGTCTCATGTTGTCATTTTACTGGGCTTTCGGGGGGAGGTTTTGCTCAATCTGCCGTTGGTGCCTTAACCAACCTCCACGAGAGACCGGTGAGCTTCAGCGATGGTGTTGTGCTGCTGTCTTCCTGCCTTTACCAGCAGTAAACTTTCTTTGGCCAATCCAGGCATATTCTCTTGCAGAAGCCAGTTTGGACCTCAGATTTCTTCTTCTACCACTTTAAGTATCCGCCACCAACCATTTACCCTTGTCGTGGGAGGCAAAACGTCTCGACCTAGCGTGGGTGTAATATAGCTTACTGGTCATCGAGCCCTTGTTCCTCTTCTCCAGCTCACTGTTGAGGAGGACCCGTTCCAGCACCTCTGCCTCTGATTGTCTTACCTTTTAGGGAAACTCCACGATAAGCCCAATACTGTAATCTGAAAGGCAGGCCTGGTGTTATTGGTGACCATGTGGCCTCTAATGGAAGTTATCACTGTTTCCTTCTGGAGGCCGGTTTATCACACAATTGCTTTACCAGCAGAAGCATCCTCACTTCCTGTTTCAAAGCTCATGTCTTTCTTGGAATGTGCACCAAGTTCCTGTTTCTGGCTGGGCTGTGCAGAAGAAATGACTGATCTGTCCGGGGCCTCGTGAATGATCAGAACTTTCCCAACCCCATTTTACCAACTAAATCATTCCTTAGGCTTCTTTAATTCAGGTGATCTTGCAGTCTTCTTTGCCACCAGACTGACAACGTCAACAGGACTTTATGCTCACATACAGAAGAATGGGGAGAGTCAGCATCCGCTGAAGGAGGGAGAGCATTGCTCCCAAACCACCTTATCTGTGCAGAAAAAGCAAAGGCCTGTACTCCTACGCTGATGCCTATGCATTGGAGTGGGTGCAGCAGTGACTTGCTCTCTGGGGGTGACAGCAAAGGAGAAGGTGGTTAGAACACACTTAGCTGGAGCCCCCCATTGTGAACGGAAACTTGGCCAGTTGAGTACCTGCAGGACTCATTCTTCCCTCGGTGCATCCAGCGCCATCCTTCTCTTTTCTTTTTTTAAAGGATTTTATTTATTATTTGTCAGAGAGAGAGAGAGCAAGCAAGAGGGGCTGCGGACAGAGGGAGAAGCAGGCTCCCTACAGAGCAGGGAGCCCAAATGCAGGACTCGATCCCAGGACCCTGGAATCATGACCTGAGTTGAAGGCAGACTCTTAACCGACTGAGCCACCCAGGCATCCCCATCATTCCCTTTTTGAAATAGAACCTTTGAAGCAATTGCAACCTCTCTTTCCGTGCAGTATGTTTGTCTCTTACGTGCTAAGTGTTTCACGTAAATTCTTTCTGTCTTCATAGCTGGATTGCAAACTCTCCTAGGGACGAGTGCAATGTCTAATAAATACTTGATGAATGTACTGAGTGAATTTTCCAGATAATTGTGGACACTTAGCAGGGGAAAAAAAAAGATATTTGGTCATAGTTATCCAAGTTGGACCCAATAGCCTAAATTCATTAAATTCTTCATTAGACTTTTTTTTTTTTTTTAAGATTTTGTTTATTTATTTGACAGAGATCACAGGCAGGCAGAGAAGCAGGCAGAGAGAGAGAGGAGGAAGCAGGCTCCTGCTGAGCAGAGAGCCTGATGCTGGGCTTGATCCCAGGACCCTGAGATCATGACCTGAGCTGAAGGCAGAGTCTTTAACCCACTGAGCCACCCAGGCGCCTCTCTTCATTAGACTTTCACTTTACTTTTGCTGTATAGACAGAAACGTGGAACATGTATGTTTTCCCAAGTGCTGATAACATTCTTTTTTCTTTTCTTTCTTTCTTTTTTTTTTTTTTTAAAGACTTTATTTCTTAAGTAATCTCTATATCCAACTCGAGGCTTGAACTCACAATCCTGAGTCACATGTTTCACTGACCAAGCCAGCCAGGCATTGACAACATTCTTAAAAGGACAACACAGATTACTACTACTACTACTACTACTGCTGCTATTTTCCCCCCGGCCTGTGTATTTTCTCTTAGCATAGTGTTGTGATTGTCTTGGTTCTTATGGCTAAGAAGAGTGGCTTTTGGAGGAGGGAGGGAAGTACGTGCTGATTAGGTTGTCTGTATGGGTGAGTTTTACATTTATAAAGGAGAAAGATCTCTTTGAATTTCAGCAGTGTACATCTATTTCCTTTTGTAACTACATGTCATTTATTTTTGAAAGTTAAAAGCTTTTGAAATGATTAGCTTACAGAGTATCGAAGTGACAGATTATAAGTTTTCTTTTACTGTGTAAGATACTCATAATGTAGAACTCTCTGTCAAATATCTTATTCCATTTATCTTCAATATTTGTGAAATTCTAGCCTGATTTCATAGGAAAAGATTTTAATTTTTCTCTGTCCTGAATAGAGTTCCAACAATGTCTTTCTGTTACTATTTCCTTAGAAACTCTCGCGTCCTCATGTATCCCCCAGTATTCTCTTTCAGCCATGACGTGTGGGATCTCCACGTGACTGCCCCAAAAATGAAACTGTGGCTTTTTTTTTTTTTTTAAGATTTATTTATTTATCTTAGAGAGAGGGAGAGGGAGAAAGTGCAGGAGTCGGGGGAGGCAGAGGGAGTATGAAGGGGAGAGAAGCAAACTCCCCTTTGAGTGGGAGCCCAACATGGGGCTCGATGCCCCCTCGACCTACAGAGATCAGGATCTGAGCCAAAATCAAGAGTTGGACACTCAGGGTGCTTGGGTGGCTCAGCCGGTAAGCATCTGCCTTCGGGTCAGGTCATGATCCCAGAATCCTGGGAGTGAGTCCAGATCAGGCTCCCTGCTCAGCAGGGAGTCTGCTTCTCCCTTTGCCCTTGACCCTGGTTATGCTTAGGCTGTGTTCTCTCTCTCTCATTCCCTCCTCTCCCCCTGCCCCCAATCATGTGTACTGATGTACACACTCACTCTCTCTCAAATAAATAAATAAATTCTTAAAAAAGGAGTCTGACCCTTAACTGACTGAGCCACCCAGGTTCCCCATAGTTGCGGCCTTTTTTTTTTTTTCTTACACAGGAGTGATTTCAAGGTTTATTTTTCTGCGGATCTAATTTAAGTGTGCAACGAAGTTGGTTTTTACCATTGGAATCATTTTTGTTTTATAGAAGGCAGTTGGCTTTCTTTTTTATTCTCTGCCTTGTGTCTGATCCTTTAGCCAGGTGGTTAAGCAGAAATACAACTCAACTGAGTTATGAGTGAATGAGATACATAAATTGAGGTGTGAATGCTTCTTAATTTTTTAAAGGATTGTCAACTTACTGATCACCCATTGAAACCAGTTATAGAAGCACTGCATTAAAAAATTCTAGGTCATAGGTCCCTGAAGTCATAGCTGAAAGAGGGTTTTTGGGCTAAGTGTTGGGAACACATCCTTCCACCTCGCCTAGAGTAAGGATAAATCCTTGTATGCCACGGAGATTCCTCAACTCTCAGTGTGCTCTGTGGAGTCTCCCTGCCATCATTATAAAAAAAAAGTTATTTTACATATACTAATTATTTTTAAAAAGTGTAAACAGTGCTGAAGCCTACAAAGAAATTTAAAACAACCCCAAAAGCATCCCAGACAAAATCTTGGTGAATCCCTCTCAGTCATCTCTATCATCATTTGGCTTGTTAAGAATCTTCAGCAAATTTCTAGAAAATAATTAACTTGAGCACTGCAGGCAACTGTTTATGTAACTCCAAGTTCTATAATCTTATATATATGCAATATATGTGCACTGTACATTATGCATTTTATATGTATATTTTTATATATATATACAATTACTTTTTGAGATTATAATTAGTTCAAGCATAAAGTTCTTTGGGTAACATTATTTCATATAGGCATTTTCTTGTAGCAGTAATTATCATTTTTAATAGCGAAGTGATTGTCTTGTCAATATATGATATTTTTGATATTCTTCCAGGAAGCTCCCAACTATCTTACTGTTAATGCCTTGCTAGAAGGAAAAACAACCTTAATTTGACAATGACAAGTCCTCGGTACCCTGCGAATCTTCTTTAGCATATGAAAATCCTTTTGAAACCTCTCTTTTCAGGGTACCTGGGTGGCCAGTCGGTTAAGCTTCTGGCTCTTGATTTTGTCTCAGATCCTGATTTCCTGGTCTTGGGATCAAACCCCGCATCAGGCTTCCTATTCAGCAAGGAGTCTGCTTCTCTGTCTGTCTCTCTCTCCCTCTGCCCCTCTCCACTGCTCATTCTCTTTCTCTCAAATAAATAAATAAAGTCTAAAAAAAAAAAAAAAAGAGAAAGGGTTAAAAAAAAAAAAGAAACCTCCCTTTTCCTTACCTTCCCCAACCCCATTGTATACAGTCAGCCACCTCTCTTAAACCCGGTGAAGCAGCTCTTTCTACTCACGGGTCCTGTTTCCAGGCTTTAGTAAAAACACCATTTAGTACCAAAAATCAATCAATCAATTAATCAATTGCACGCGCGTGCGTGTGCACACACACACACACACACACACACACACACAATGGTATTTTGAACCCTTCCTCAATTGTTTGACAATTAGGGTTCTTTTCTTTTCTTCTTTTTTTTTTTTAAGATTTTATTTATTTGACAGAGATCACAAGTAGGCAGAGAGGCAGGCAGGGAGAGAGAGACGGGGAAGCAGGCTCCCTGCCGAGCAGAGAGCCCAATGAGGGACTCGATCCGAGGACCCTGAGATCATGACCTGAGCTGAAGGCAGAGGCTTTAACCCACTGAGCCACCCAGGCGCCCCTCTTTTCTTTTTTTAAGTAAGTGTGTTGTTATACTTTTTTCCCTTTTGGGGATTATTTTCTTGGGGAGTTTTTTCTCAAAATACCACTTGGGGTTTCAGAATTTCTAGCTTCTATTAGTCATCCTCAGAAGGGCACAAAATAATAATTTAAAAAAGCTCACTAGCTATATAAAGCTATCTTAAAGGCGCCCCTGGGCGGCTCAGTGGGTTAAAGCCTCTGCCTTCGGCTCAGGTCATGATCCCAGTGCCCTGGGATGGAGCCCTGCATCGGGCTCTCTGCTCAGCGGGAACCCTGCTTTCACCTCTCTCTCTACCTACTTGTGAACTCTGTCTGTCAAAAAACAAAAACAAAAAAAAAACAAAATAAGAGCTATCTAAAGTTTCCATCATTCTCTTTTTTGACCTTTCAGATCAACTGTATTTACTTTGTATGAAGATACAAAGTTTAGGGGGAGCTAGTCAGGCCATGTTATGCACCAAATTGTAGATCAGATAATAAAGCCAGAGTAACCCAACAGGTCCATTTGCAGAGGCTGTGTTCCGGGTGATGTCTATAGCCTCATTTTGTTTTGTTGGATGTGGTAGGAAAAGTTTCCAGGGATCAGTAACAAAAGGTGGAGAAGTCATTATGGTATCCGTGAAACAACATTTGACCTTGGTACCTGGCCTAGGGTTCATGAACCTTTGTGTAAGCAGGGGAAGGCATTACAAGCCCATAGGGAGCTCTAACCCGCCCACTCATTTCCCCATTCTTGGACTGTAAGAGGAAATGTGTGGGGGTGGCCAGGCAGGACAACCAGCAATGTGAGGGAATTTTGCATTAATGTCTTTCTTGATAAAGAACCAGAGTAGAGTGGATTCCGATTCAGATTTTTCCTTGACAACTTCCTGTCTAATGTTTCAAGGCTGGGCTAGATTTTTAAGTCGGCTATTAACTGGTGTTATGTTCCCATGCCTCAGGTTCTCCACCTATTAAGCAAAGCGTAATGACACATAATTAACAGTCCACTTCAGAAAGATTCATGGCCTAATGCTTGTAAAGGACTTTGAGCTTTTCAGAGTGTTCTAGACACATTCATGAATAATGAGATGACTTGCTGCTCTATTTAGCAGAGGGCATCTATATTATGCCCATTTTACAGATAAGAGAAGTGAGCCTCAGAGGATAATAGCTTGCTTAGAACAAGAGGGTGAATTGAACGTGCTCTCTATGACACTTTTCTTGAACTTTGTGGGAAAAATGGAGTCTAAAATAAATTCTGCCGTGAGTGTGTATGTGTTGGGAAAGTGGATTTTATACTTTTTAAACGAATACAGCATTTTGGGGGGATAGGCCTAGGCACCACTCTTTTGTCAGGGGTGATCATGTTTAACGCATTCACTGGAGTTCTTAAAGAACATTAAATAATTATGGAAGCTAGATATAAACGTGATTTTTGTTTTTAAAGATTTTATTTATTTATTTGACAGAGATTGAGAGAGCACAAGCGAGGGGAGCAGCAGGCAGAAGGAGAGGGAGAAGCAGACTCCCCACTGAGCAAGGAGCCCCATGCAGGGCTTGATCCCAGGACTCTGGGATCATGACCTGAGCCAAAGGCAGACGCTTAACCTACTGAGCCACCCAGGCGCCCCAAACTGTGATTTTCAAAGTAACTTTGAAAAGACTCCACACAAAGGTTGTTAAATAAAATGAGTCAGTGGGAGTTTGGAAAAAATGTTTTTCTGAATTAGCAGTGAGGGGTGGGAACAGAACAAAGGCTAGGCATAGATGGACATTTCCTAGAACACTAATGTTAGTAAACTAGTCTAATTATTATTTAAAAAAATAAACAATGTAGAAGAGGGAATACACAGTGTAAGTTTCCAAGTTTACAGTCAACATGAACATATTGGGACACTAAAAGTCCAACTGCTGGTCTCAAGCCCCTGCAGTGGTGAAGAAGGCATTTAGGTAAAATGAATCTATCTGTATATACAGATGGACATTCTAGTTTTTTGTTTGTTTGTTTGTTTTTTTTTTTTTTTGAGCAGAGAGCTCAACCAGGGAGCTTGATCCTGGGATTCTAGGATCATGACCCGAGCCCAGAGCAGACACTTTGCCGACTGAAACACCCAGGCAGCCTGCATTCTAGTTTTTCACTCAAGAAGGATATTCAGATATGATTGTGAACTCTTAACTGAAGAGATTCACTAAATGTATGACTTGGAACAAAAAAGCTAGCTAAATCTTAGGTGTTGTTACAAATAATTCAGAAATGTCATTTGACCCATTTTCAGGTTACAGCATCTAAGATAGTTTCATCAGTGTACCCTAAAGACGTAATGGATTTAGAGAAAAGCAAACGTTATCTGTCGGTGGCAGAGAAGATTGAGTAAAATCCTCTCATTGAATCCTTTGGTCCAGAAAGATAAACACATAGGAGACATACGGACAGCTTGCGCCCTCTGATACCACGGCAAGTGGAGCTCAGGGACACAGGGAGACCATTTGTTTGTATCTTCTTTATTCCCAAACAATATACTACCTGCCCCCAATAGTTAATGTTTTTGAACACATAAAATGTGCAAGACTCCCTGTGGGGCTCGTTACATAGATTAGCTCATTTAACACCCGCTCCTCCCCCCATAATCCAACGAAGTGGGCAAGATTATTATCAACTTCCACAGATGAAGAGCCCAAAGCTCAGAGATTCAGGGAAATTTGACCTACTGGTGGAGACAGAGTTGAGAACAATATAGTCTGGGTCGAGAGGGTACAAGCAAAACACACAAGGTGAAATTTATTTTCATAGCATATATTTTGTGTAACCCAATATAGAAGAAATATTATAATTTCACGGTGTAATCTTACAATGATTATTAATGAGATGCCAGAAACAGCTCAGGAGCTTGATGATGAGTAATAGGACCCAGTGTAGTGCAAGGCCCGGCAATGACTTCCATAGTGCGTGGATACTGTAAAATGTCGTCCTACCAAACAGTAAAGTTGCAGTTCATAGAGAAACATTTTATACTGCTTCAGTTTTAAATTTTAAATTGAAATGAATTAGAATGAAGTAAAACTAAAAATGCAGTTCCTCATTGGCACTAGCCACAGCTCAGGAGCTCAGTAGCTGTCTGTGGCAAGTGGCTGCCATGTTGAATGGTACAGCAAAAGTTATTCTGTCTCCAAAAGGTCTTGGATTCCCAGACACTCCATCCCCACCCCTCTACCCTGACCTCTGTCAGTCCCTAGCTCAGTTTCCTTGCCTCTGCCCAGGGCCACCATGTACAGTTGTGCAGGTTATGCACTGTAAAATTCTGGGATGTCATTCACATTGGAGATACAGGAGATTTGTTCATTTACTATGACACGTTATTGGAAAATGAAAGTAAAGTTTTTAAAGGAAGATAGACCTTTTTCTAATTCATGCAAAGGCATTTTTTTAGGAGGTGATTATAGTTCTTCTGTTTCTGTTGTAGGAATGATGTTAGGGGTCAAAGCCGATGGCCAAGAAAGAATTCTTGAGATGGGATGTCTTTGGTGCAGAAAGGTAGTTTTATTAAAGCATGGGAACAGGACCTGTGGGCAGAAAGAGCTGCACTGGGGTCATGAGGAGTGGTCCATTGTATACTTTCAAGTTGGAAGGGGGTTAGTGATAGTGTAAGCCTCTCCGGTATTTTGGAAACAAGGTTTCCAGGACCTTGAGGGGGCTAGCTATTAATAGGAAAAGGTCATTAGTGTTTATTAGTGTTTAGTAAAAACTCGATTATGAGACGTTTCAAATGTCTATCGGTAGGTCATGTGCTTGGACGATGATTGCCAACATGTATCTTGAGGGGTAGAGATAAAGGAGGTTTCCAAAGGAATTTTATATGTTAAAGTAGACTTGCAGGATCCTGGGGGTCAGGCTAAGATAGGCTTTTGCCCTTAGGAAGTCTTAACATCGAGGCAGCTGCGTTCCTAGAGGAATGTCACTCTGCCTGTTTCAAGGATTTGTCAATGGGCTGTAGGTAGTAAGAAAGTGTAATAATTTCTCTTCTGCCTTTGTTTCCCACATTGTATCTTCTTAGCATTCCAACAGCTGGGCCCAGGCCTTGTTCTCTTGTATGCTCCGCGCTGAAAGTAATGAAGTAGCTTCAGTCAACCCTCCCCCTGCCCCCCAAGTAATGTCACACAGAATTACAGTCTTCCTTGTAGTTTACCTCAGAGCCATCCATATCTTATTCATGAGCGCAGTGGGTGCTCATGATTGTGTTATTTATTTAAATACTGATTTAAATTGTGTTCTTAGTGTCACTTAGGCCCTTGCATGGTGTCCTCAGTTGCCCTTAATGAAACTTGACCCAGAGCTGATTATCCAAGTGCTGACAGGGCTCTCTCTTTCACCGAGTCACAGTTCACCCTTCATGTGGTACCCTTGTTCTAAATAATAATAATTGTCATTATTGTTCTTATTACTCATAACAGTTACCATTTATTGATCACTTTGTGTCAAGCTTTGTGTCTGTCTAGCAATTTATGTGCATTCTTCCATTCACTCTTTCCAGACATCTCTAGGAGGTAGGTGCTATTATTATCCCCATTTTATAAGGAGGAAACCAAGGCACTGAGAAATGAAGTAATTTACTTGAGGTCACACAGCTAGTAAGTGTCAGAGCTGAAGTTTAAAACCAGTTCTGTCTGACTTCAAAGCCCTTATGATGTGGAACTGTTGGGGTTCAGAGCCTGTGGCAGACAAAGAATTCTTGAGATGTCTTTGGTGCAAAAAAGTGGTTTTTATTAAAGCATGTGAACAGGAACTTTGGGCAGAAAGGACTGCCCCGGGATTGTGAGGAACGATTGATTATATACTATGGAGGGGTTGGGGGTTAAGACCAAGGGAAGTTTGCAAAATGACTTTCATATGCAAAAGACTCACAGGATCCTGGAGTCCTAGCTATTGGCCTGCTAAGGTTGTTTTTGCCTCTAGCAAGACATTAACCCTAAGATCGGGAATTTTCTGGAGGAATGCTCTGCTTCCTGTCTGCCTCAAGTGTTTGCCAACGGGCTGCATAACACAATAAAAAAGAATGGGAAAAAAATTAAGGACATTTAATTTTTTTAAAAGATTTTATTTATTTATTTGACACAGAGAGAGAGAGATCACAAGTAGGCAGAGAGGCAGGCAGGGAGAGAGAGGAGGAAGCAGACTCCCTGCTGAGCAGAGAGCCTGATGCAGGGCTCGATCCCAGAACCCTGAGACTATGACCTGAGCCGAAGGCAGAGACTTAACCCACTGAGCCACCCAGGTGCCCCAAGGACATTTAATTTTATCTACATTTCTTTCTGCCTCTGCTCCCCACCTCACTTCTACCCTTTAAGTAGCAGGACTGTGCATCTCTTTTGTTATCTGGGGCCTGACCGACAAGTGACTATGCCGTAGTGGACTCCTGATTTGCTTGCCCGGACTTCCTACCTTTGGGGAACTTTTCTGTCCACAGTTCCCGTTGTTTGGGTGGGGTGGACAGGGAAGCCTGGGGTTGGTCACGTGACTTAGTCACATAACCGGTCATGTGACTTGTGGCCTATGGGAGAAATGCCTCCACCTGACCTGGTGATTGGTTTAGAGGTTAGCACCTGACCCAGCTTTGCTCAGTTAGGCTCCATTTCTGCTCCAGTTAGGAAGGGAGGCATTCTTTTCCTGTGGGATTTTTTTTTTCCCCCCTGCTAGAGTGATCTAACCTGGAGCTCCTGGTGGCCACCTGCCTGCTCTATGGGGGAAGCTTTTTGAAGTAGGAGAAAATGAATGAAGCTGGCCTGCAGGGAGACATGTCACTGCGCAGGGTGGGAGCATAGACAGCAGCATTTAAACTCCAGGATTCAGGGGTGCCTGGGTGGCTCAGCCAGTTAAGCATGGGATTCTTGATTTTGGCTCGGGTCATGATCTCAGGGTGGTGAGATAGAAGTCCTGCACTGGGCTCCCTCGGTTTCTCCTCCCCTGCCCCACCCCCCCCCCCCTTGCACCCTCTCTCTTTCAAAAGAAAATAAAAAAGAAAAAGAAAAAGAAAAACCACCCAGGATTCAGATGTGCCTGAAACAGCTCAACCCAGCTTGGTTTTGTGAGCCAGTACATTCCTTTTGTTGTTGTTTTCTGCTTAAGTCGAAGTTATTTGCAACTGAAAGAGCCATGCCCAATGCACAGACTTTCCAGATGAATAGATTCCTCATTGCCATTCTTTATCTACCCTTTGGATGAGCCCCCTGTTTCTTTCGTCTTGGTGCCTACTGTTGCCTGTACCTTGCCTGGAGGCCTTTGATCCCTGGAAACTCAAGGTACTCATCTTGCTTTTTCCCTTTTAGGTCTCTGAGCTCTGTCCTAAGGAAAGGAGATAGCACACCCAGCCCCTTCTCACTACTTTCCCCCTACCTCCCACCTCTTCCCCCCATTACAGAGCCCACACACAGGGATAAGTATTATGCCATGAGTACAGCATTGGAGAAATGTGTTCTCCGTAGACATTACAAAATTATTCATCAACCTACTTTTGAATGCTGATCAAAGACTGTTGAATGCTTAACTCATCTGGCCTCTGACACTATCTGGGACCTCCGCCAGCTTAGGCCTAGCCTTTGCCTCTTAACCCTGGTTTCCTTGGCTCTTAGCCTTTCTGATCAGCTCTCTCCTAAATGCTCTCAACTCCCCTATGATTTTGAACTTCCATTCTTCTGCTGGCTTCCTTCCTAATCTTTCCTACTGTCCTCTGAGGGCATTGTTCCACTGTGAATCAACACTCCCACACCCCAGCCTCCTCACATGACGAGAAGCTCTCTCTGCTGTAGCCTTCTGGCTTCCCTTTGCTGCTTTCTCTTTTAGAGGTAAAGCCCTTCATGCACATACCCTCGTGGACTTTCCTTTTGCCACCAATCTCTTGGTCATTCCCACTGATACACTCACCTGGTTCCTAGTCTTCTCTCCAAACTCTGCCATCTCTTCATTCTTATGCACAACTAACTTGATATGTCTGCCATGAGTTATCCATTTGGCTTTGGGCTGGTTTGAGAGAGTAGTTAATTATGGCAGGAGTGGAAAATAGGGAGATTTCATGAAAGAGATGACCTGTGATCAGGACCTTAAAAAATGAGTAAGAGCAGGTGCTCTTCTAGGCAGAACAACCCAAGCAAAGGCATGGAGGTATGAAAAGGCCCAGTGTGTTTGCTTTCTCAAACACTGGGAAATAAATGGTAGGAGGGGAGTGGGGAACCCAGATTAGGTCTGACATGATTATATTTACTTAAGGTTAAGGAGTGGCTCTAAAAAGAGTCCAATGTAGAGAATGAGAGAGATGGAACAACCTTTATTATAAAAGGGAGAAGAAGTACTTTGAAAAGTTGCAGAGGTGAAGTGATATTGTAAGTTACAAGATGGAGACATTGGACTGTTTTAGAAATAAGGAAGATGAGTGGTTAAAACAGTTTAAGAAAGTTCCTAAGAAGACTAGGGATGTAGAGAAGGGATAGTGGAAGAAAAAAAATAGAACGATTTGCAGAGCAGATGGGTTATAAGGAGACAGGAAACAGGGCAGAGTAACTGGGCAGGACATGGAGGCCCTGCATGGTGCTGCGAGATTTGAAGGTGGAGGAAACAGCTCAGACCAGATATGAGTCAAATTAGTTGGCCTTTTATGATGTTATGTGTAAAGAGTAGGAGAACTTCTCTCTTTTATGGTGGCGAAAATGACTGAAATTATCTAAGCATAGCATGTTTCTCAAACTGTTTTATAGAATACTACAGCTCTGGGAGATGTTTAAGGTTTAAGGGATGTGGAGTGAGTTCTGTGATCACATAAGGCTGGGAAAGGCAGCATTCTCTATGATTCACAGAGCCTGTCCATGTAGAAAAGGCTGTGAGGAACGCACCTAAGAAACCAGTTTGGCGTTGTGCAATACAGCTTGGCCCAAATATGTGCGTTCGTTCATTCAATAAGCCTGTGGTAAGCACACCTTATGATAATATGTTTTGTTTTGATTTGTTTTGAATACATGCATTTTTATTTTTTTTTTAAATTATAGTTGACACACAATGTCACTTTCATTTCAGGTGTACAAAGTAATCGTTTGACAACTCTAGGTTATGCTATGCTCACCACAGGTGTAACGACCATCTGTCCCCATACAAAGCTATAACACCATCGACTATATTCCTGATGCTGTGCCTTTCATTCCCATGACTTCTTTATTCTATACTTGGAAGCCTGAACCTCCCACTCTCCTTCACCCATTTTGCCCATCCTCCCAACTTCCCGCCCCTCTGGCAACCACCATGTACCGGTTTGTTCTCTGTATTTATGGGTCTGTTTCTGCTTTTTCTGTTTGTTCATTTATTATTTTTTTTTGATTTTACAAAAAATGTAAGAGTAAAATCACATGGTATTTGTCTTTCTCTGTCTGACTTATTTTACTTAGCATAATACCCTCCAGGTCCACCCATGTTGTCACAAATGCCAAGATTTCATTTATTTTTTATGGCTAAATAATATTCCACTGATCTCTCTCTCTTTATATAATATATATTATATGTATATAGTATATATTATATAAATGGATAAAGATTACATATAATCTTTATCCATTCATCTCTCATTGAATACTTAGGTTGCTTCCTTCTGTTTTTGTTTTTGTTTTAGTTTAGAGAGAGGAGTCAGGGAGAGGCAGAGGGAGAGAGAGACTCTTAACATGGGCCATGCTTGTCATGGAGCCTGATGTGGGGCTCAGTCTCACTACCCTTGCGATCATGACCTGAGCCAAAATCAAGAGTCAGTTGCTTAACTCTCTGAGCCACTCAGGTGCCCCAGGTTGCTTCCAACCTTATCTTCTGTAAGTAATACTGCAACAAACATAGGGATGCATATATCTTTCTGAATTAGTGTTCTCGCTTTCTTTGGGTAAATACCTAGTAGCAGAATTACTGGATTGTATGGTATTTCTATTTTTAACTTTTTGAGGGACTTCCATACTGTTTCCCACAATAGCTGCACCAATTTACATTCCCCCAAACAGTGCGAGAGGGTTCCCTTTTCTCCACATTCTCATTATCACTTGTTCTTTCATGTCTTTTTGATTTTAGCCATTCTGATAGGTGTGAGGTGGTATTTCACTGGGGTTTTGATTTGCATTTCCCCAATGATGAGTGATGTTGAGCTCCTTTTCATAAATCTGTTGACCATATCCTTGGTACACTTTGGGCACTGCCCCTAGTCCTGTGGCAGAGAATAAAATGAGCCAGTGTCCCTGCTTTTATGAAGTTAGGGTCTGGTATATTCTAGTAGGTCCTAGTGTTCTGAGAAATGCAATTTGGGGATCTGGAGTTAAGGTGTTTAGGTATTCCTGTTTGTGCTCTGGGATGGACTAGAGTGATAGGCTGCCTGCTTGTCTCTCTGTCTCCACGTCTCTGTATTACACCAGTTCCTTCACCTCTTGGCAGACTGTTTCCTGCACCTCCTGCCTTGGGCATGGACAGAGCTGATGACAAGTAACTTTCCGGTCTGGGAAGTTGGTGACTTGCCCGAAGTCACCCAGCTAGTAAGTGGCAGAACCAGAGCCAGAACCCACCTCTACTGGCTCTAGGTTCTATGCTCATTCCAATCTTGGTGAAAAGGGACGATTTGATGTGCCTGAAAATTGAAAAAAAAAATTGATAGACTGAACACATTAAGTGAGATGCTATGGATTATGCCAAGTTAATCAATAATGGTAGAGCTGCCTTAGGTCTTACCACCACTACAGCCACCATTTTTGTTACTAATATTGAGTAATTGCCATGATCCATGTACCATGAGAAACACCTTAGATATATTTTCTTATTAATTTACATCAACTTAATGAAGTGGCGGTTGTTACCCCATTAACAGTGAGGACACAAGCTCAGAGAGGTGAGTAGTGTGCCCATGTTCACAGAGCCAGGAAGGAGCAGAGCCACACTTCCATACTAGGCTGTTTTCAGAGCCCAAACTCTTACCTTCATTTTCTATTTGGTGAAATATTTTCTCTGCTTCTAGACTTCTCTGTCAGGGTCCATCTGTCTTCTCTCCCTTGCCATTTCATCTTACCTAGCTCTTTCTCCTTTCAAAAAACCTGATCTCAGGAAGGCTCTGATCACTTATTCGGTGAGTCAGGTAGCATTCATCCGCTATTTAATGAGTACCTACTATGTGAAGGAAATGCTGAGGATCCAGTGATGAATACACAGACTAGGTTCCTGCTTGTGTGGAACTTCCACTGAGTGGGGAGAGCACACAATTTTAAAAAAATCAAGAAAAATATCATGTAGTGATAAGTTTTATTTGTTTATTCAGTCACTCTTTTGAGTACAGTTGATGCGATCAGTATCACTTACATCATCAAAACAGAGACCTGAGAGTGACTGGTTACCTACTTTAGATTGGGGTCTCAAGGGAAGGCTTTTTTGTTTTTTTTTTTTGCAAAAAGTGACATTTAAGCTGATATTGGAGTTACAAGAAGTTGTTGACTAGGGAGAGAGCAACAGAGAGCAGGTGGTATGATTTCCTAGGTACATGATGTGGAAAGACTCCACCATGCCAGGAATTTGCTGTGTGTGAAGAACAGGAAGAAGTCTTATGTGGTTTAGTGGGTTGGGGGGAGAGTGTTAACAGATGTAGCTGGATAAGTAGGTGGTACGCTAGGTTAAGGAGATGGGTTTTAGTTAAGGGTTAAGTTAGTTAAGTTAGTTAAAGGTTTTAGTTTAAGAGTAGAGAAGCTATTGGAAGATTTAAGTAGGACTGAGGACACGAACTGAATTATGTTTTTATTTTTTAATTTAATTTAATTTTTTAAAAAAGTTTGTATTGATTGGGAAATGGAAAAATGATTATAAGAAGATATGGAAGGAAATAGTGGATTCATTTTTTAAAAAGATATATTTATTTTAGGAAGAGAGAGCGCAAGCATGAGTAGGCGGGGCCGAGGGAGAGGGAGAGAGAATCTGAAGCAGACTCTGTGCCGAGTACAGAGCCCAGCATGGGGCTTGATGCGGGGCTTACTCTTATGACCCTGAGATCATGACCTGAGCTAAAACCAGGAGTCAGGCACTTAACCGACTACACCACCCGGGTGCCCCAGGAAGTAGCATATCTATTAGGAGGTTATCGCAATAGTCTTGACAAAGCATGATGGTGGCTGTATCAGCTATTGCCACAGTAATGCCGTGTAACAAATATCCCGTCAACTCAGTGGCATGCAGGAATAAGGATTTATTTTTGCTTATGAGGTGATAGGAGAGCTGGGTCATTCATCTGATGTGGGTCTGGCTCAGCTGATCAGGGTCAGCTAGGCAGCTCTGCAATATTGCCTTGGTTCTCTGATGTGTTGGAAGGGCTCGCTGACGGCTATCTTGGGTGACCTCAGTGGAGATGGCTGGGGCAGCTCTGCTCTCTGTGTTTATATTATGTCCCTCTAGTAGGCTAGCCTGGGCTTATTCTCAGACTGGCCCAGTCACAATCTCACAGTGATTACAAAGAAGCAGAAGGGAGTAGAAACCGGCAAGCAGGTTTTAACGCTTTAGCTTGTGTCAAGTTTACTACTGTCCTGTGGGTCAAGGCAAGTTTCCTGGGTACACCCACAGTCAGTGTGGGAGGATATTGCCAAAGGCCAGAGACACAGAGGTGTGAAAAGGTACAGAGAGCTATCAAAAATCAGGGTCCTGAGTGCAACAGATTGCACGAATGAGAGAAAAGTAAAACCTTAAATGTTCAGATGTAGAGTATTTTGGAGGTGCAGTTCAAAGAACATGGTCATGAATTAATTTTGAGGTATGAGACAAAGGAATGAATCAAAGATAACTCTTCGATTTTCGACTGAGCAGTTGGGGAGGTAGAAAAGCCACTTTCTTAGATGACAAAGACTAGGTGAAGAACAAGTTTTAGGGGAGCATTTAGAGTTCTGTTTTAGACATGTTCTGTTGGAGATACCTATTGGATATTCAAATGATGACATCAGGTTTGCAATTGGATGAGTAAGTCTGAGGTTCCTGGGGCCAGGGTTAGAGTTGTAGATTCTGGAATCAGCAACACGCAGATGGCCTTTCAAGCGAGGCATCTGGGTGAGGCCATCCCTGAGGAGAATGCAGGGACGAAGAAGGAAAGCAAGCTCTGGTACACAGCAGTGTTCCAAAGTAAAACAGAAAGTAGAAGCCAGCAAAGGAGACTGAGAAGGTGTGGCCTCTAACATTGGAAAACCATCCAGGCAACTTTGGTGTCACAGAGAACTGAGAGACACTAAGTGTTTCAAGGAGAGAATGGTCACCTGTGTTTGAACACTGCTGGGAGGTAAGATAAGAAGTGAGAGGTGGGGTGCCTGGGTGGCTCAGTGGGTTAAAGCCTCTGCCTTTGGCTGAGGTCATGATCCCAGGGTCCTGGGATCGAGCCCCGCATCGGGCTCTCTGCTCTGCAGGGAGCCTGCTTCCTCCTCTCTCTCTCTGCCTGCCTCTCTGCCTACTTGTGATCTCTGTCAAATAAATAGATAAAATCTTAAAAAAAAAAAAGAAGTGAGAGGTGACCACTGGTTTTGGCCACAAGGAGGTCCCTGGTGACCTTGACAAAGGCAATGTTGGTGGAATGATGGAGACAGAAGTCTGACGGGAGTGGTTTGAGGAAAGCACTTGAGTGAGAGAAGCCCTCATCCTGTCTTTCAAGAATTTCTGCTATAAAGGGACTCAGAAGTGATGTGGTTGTTGGAGGTGAATGTGGGTCAAGGGAATGGTTTAGGTTTGGGAACCTAAGTGACGCCACTATGCCAAAGGGGGTCACTGACCCACGGAGGGGATCATGTTCACAGTAGGGAGGGGGGGCTGCAGCCCAGAACTGTCCAAGATGGCAAGAGAGGCTTGGCTTGAGAATTATAATAAACTTCAGTCAGTGTGTTACCTTCTTCAGGGGGTACTTGAGTTCCGAATTTTACTTCTGATTTTTGGAACGAAAGGGTATATCCACTATTGGAAAAGTTCCAGCCATCAGCCAGGGTAGGGGAATATGAGCTCTGTTGCCAAACTAGGCAGACTGAATGCTTCTGTATCAGGCTCACTCAGGTGCCATTGTAGAGGAGAGACCTCTTTGGAATTACTCCGTCTCTGTAGGTGGTGCTCAGTGTTTCTTATAATGATAGCGAAGCTGATCAATTCAGTGTCTTAGATTTTGAGATGGGTAGCAAGTTAAGCAGGTCCCAGACAGAGCTCAGAAGGGAATGTGAATTAATGTTCCACTTCCTTGTCCAGTAATACTAATAGAGGAACCAATGACACCCAGCAATATGGGTGTAACCATTTACGCATGAACTAGAAGACTTTAGAGTGATTGGCTAATGCCATTCAGTAGATCCTAGACAAGGCATGCATTCTGGAATTCTAGCCGAGTGACAGAAATTTTGCTTTTTGTGTTTTTCAAGCCGGTGTAAGCTAAAATTTAAAGTGTCACGTAAAGCAAAGTGTATTAAGTAAATGGTAATTTAAAGTGCATTTTATGTAAGTTCAAGTATACATTTGCTGGGATTTACGCAACTATTTTCATCAACCCTCCTGGGGCATGTCTTCTGTGTGTAGTGGGTGCGGATGGTGGTGTGAAAAATGCAGTACCCTGTCTTAGAGTGTTTTGACAGCTTTGGAAGGTTTTTGTTCAAATTCTTCAAGTCTGCTTTGCTATTTCCCTCATTTAAAATGTTAGTATCTCCTTGTACAATTCATATTGTGAACGGAGAACCACATCTGTCGCCACTCTGCCTTTTAGGGCTTTCTGACTTAGCAGAAATAATACTGAAAAGGACACCTGCCAGGGTCTTAATTCTTATATGTAACAATCTGATGAATGTTAGCTCAGTGTTCACGGAAATATCATGGAGTCAAGAAGCAGGGCTTAAATCAGATAGCGTTGGAATCTCAAAATGTAAATGCTTCTTGTACGAAGCTATAGATCTTTGGAAACTGTTGGTGTTTTCTGTTAGAGTGGATTATTCAGGAGGGTATATCTGAAAATACTTGGCAGGATACTTATTAGTCTATAAAAACATTTTACATCAGAGATTATTTTTATCTGTTCTTGACATAATATTAAAATTTCTGTCACATATTGGAGAATAAATATTAAACTGAATTTCATTCAATTTTTACCAAAAGTGAGATTATGATAATATTTAACAGATACAGACCAAAGATCATATTACTTATTTACTTATTTCTATACTTTATTCCTATTTCTTGAGTTAACAAGCAAGTAACCTAGCTAACTCACTCCACAAAGAAATGCTTTTACAACGATATATTTACTATGCTATTATCAAATGTTAATATTAGAAATAGCCAGGTGAGGAATGATATTATCATTTCTTCCTGAACTTCTATTGACAGTGTATCATGTAACATCTTTCATTATCCTTTATAATCCCGTAAGCTAGTGTCTCTTTAGAATTTAATCACAGTGGGGGCTTCTGGGTGGCTCAGTCATTAAGCATCTACCTTGGGCTCATCATGATCCTAGCGTCCTGGGATCGAGCCCCACGTTGGGCTCCCTGCTAAGCAGGAGCCTGCTTCTCCCTCTCCCACTCTCCCTGCTTGTGCTCCCTCTCTCATTCTCTCTCTGTCAAAAGATAAATAAAATCTAAAAAAAAAAAAAAAAGGCAATTTAATCATGGGAAAAGTTTTTCTTTTGGCAAATTGGTGTATCTCTTACAAACAAATTACTATTCTGTGAGGCTTTATATTATCCTTGGCTTCCTAGATTTTGAGAAGCTCTAAATTTAATGCACAGTTGCAGTAAGTGTCTTAGTTCCAGTTATCAATGCATGGTAGAATTGGAACATATGTGGACTTGACCTGGGGGAATCCAACTTTGTGTGGGTCAACGAAGAAAAGAGAGAAAAGACACAATTTGAGGGTGGTGGATGATTCTTTTCTACTCAGTGAACACTGGAAGATGTGTGCACTTACTTCTCCCGCCTCTCTCTGAGTTTGCAGAGGTTTTTCAATGAGCATCTATCTCACAGTGCTAAATGGGACTTCAGTAATTAGAGAAAAGTACTTTTTCACACAAACTGTCCCCTAAGTTCAAGCCAACTGATTTATCTAATACTAAACCGAAAACCCCCAAATCTATTTTTTTCTGTGCTAGATTGTTTGCAAAAAGGCCTCCCTAATTCCCCTCCCTGTATCTACTCCATGTTGGGTAGTCACCTCTAATCCTGACTCCGGGCTGCGTCATGTGACTTGCTCTGGCCAACGAGACAATAGCACAAGCGAAGCATTCAGAGACACGACTCGTGTTGTGTACTGGGTATTGCTCTCACAGCTCATGGAATCCTGAGAACTACGCGAATAAACCCAGCGTGTCCTGTCCACATGGACGGGAGCTCACGTGCCCTTGCTGATGGCCTGCAAGTGCCCGAAATGGGAGTGCGTCCGTCCTAGACGTCTGTGTTAGAATTGTCCTCCCCACCCACAGAATCATGGGAAATGAGACATTTTTATTGTTTTTGTGCTTCTCATCATTAGTGGCGTTTTTCGGTTGTTGCTGTGTTCCTCACTAGCCAGCTATTACAACCTGCAGTGCTAGTGATATTTCTGCCGATGCTGCTGGCCTTCTCTGGGGACCATGTTCAGTCTCCTGTGTGGCTGTCTTCTGGGGAATAGTCAAGCCTAACTCTGACTATATTCACTTTTTGCCGTATGTGCTTACGTGAGAATCAACTCCCACATAAACTCTGCTTCCACTCTGGTGTGTTCCTGCCTTTTGGTTTCCGATTTCTCCTTCTGCTTTTCATTCTTACCTGTATATTGTTGACATGTTGTGCATGTATTTTTTTTTTTTTACATTTCTTTTATTGAAAATAAAATTCTCTATTTAAACCAACTTGAAAGGGTACAACGCAATGGTTTTTAGTATATTTACAAAGTGGTGCAAGCATCACCACTAATTCTGGAAGGTTTCTGTCACTCCAGAAAGAAACCCCGTATAACCGATTCTCCCCTGATCCCATCCAGACAGTTATATATTTTGGTGTCTGTATGGATTCGCCTATTCTGGACATTTCATATATATGGAATTAACACTACATGTGGCCTTTTGTATCTGGATTCTTTTACTTAACATAATGTTTTCAAAGTTCATCTACAGTGGACCATATATCAGTACCTCATTCCTTTTTATGGTGGAATAACATTTCATTGTATGGATATATATATCCATTCGTCAGTTGATGGACATTTGGGTTGTTTCCAGCTTTTGGCTACTATGAGTAATATCACTATAAGCATTCATGTGTGAATTTTTGTGTGAAAAGAAGTTTTCAGTTCTCTTGGGTATATACTTAGGAGTGGAAATGCTGCGTTCTATGTTAACTTTTGGGTAACCGCTGAACTGTTTTTCACAGTGGCTACAGCAGTTTACATTTCCACCAGTGTATGAGGGTTACAATTTCTCCACATTCTTGCCAGTACTTCTCATTTTCCCTTAAAAACATTATAGCCATTCTAGTGCGTGTGAAGTGGTGTCTCATGGGGTTTTGATTTACATTTCCCTAATGACTAAGGATGTTGAGCATCTTTTCATGTGTTTATTGGCCGTTTGTACATTTTCTTTGAAGAAACGTCTATTGAATGAAATCTTGCCATTTGTGATGATGTGGATAGAACTAGAGGGTATTATGCTTAGCGAAATAAGTCAATCGAAGAAAGACAACTATCATATGTTCTCCCTGATATGAGGAAGTGGAGATGCAATGTGGGGGGTTTGGGGGGTAGGAAAAGAATAAATGAAACAAGATGGGATCAGGAGGGAGACAAACCATAAGAGACTCTTAATCTCACAAAACAAACTGAGGGTTGCCGGGGATTGGGGGGTCGGGAGAGGGTGGTGGGGTTATGGATGTTGGGGAGAGTGTGTGCTGTGGTGAGTGCTGTGAAGTGTGTAAATCTGCGATTCACAGATCTGTACCCCTGGGGCTAATAATACATTATATGTTTATTAAAAAATTAAAAAAATTAAAAAAAAAGAAATGTCTATTTAAGTTCTTTCCCATTTTTAAGTTGGGTTATTTTTTGTTGTTCAGCTATAAATGTTCTTCATGCATTCTGGATATTAGACCCCTATCAAATATATCATTGGTAAATATTTCCTCTTATTCTGTGGGTTGTCTTTCACTTCTTTGATTGTGTCCTTTGACATACAAAGGTTTTTAAATTGATGTAGTCCAATTTATCTATTTTTCTTTTGTTGCTTATGCTCTTGATGTCATATTTAAGAAACCATTCCCTAATCTAAGGTCATGAAAATTTACAGCTATGTTTCCTCCTAAGAGTTTTGAACTTTTATTCTTACATTAATCTTTGATCAATTTTGAGATCATTTTTGTGTATGGTGTGTGTACCAAAGTCATTCATATCCCATTATCCCAACACCATTTGTTCTATCTTATTGAATGGTCTTGGCGCCCTCATCAAAAATCAACTGAGCATAGATGTGTGAGTTTATTTCTGGACTCTCAATTCTATATTTGTTGGTCTGTACATCTAATGTCATGTATCATGCTGTTTGAAATGCTGTAATATTGAAGTAAGTTTTTTTTGTTTTGTTTTTTAAAGATTCTTATTTATTTATTTGACAGAGATCACAAGTAGGCAGAGAGGCAGGCAAAGAGAGAGGAGGAGGTAGGCTCCCTGCTGAATAGAGAGCTTGATGTGGGGCTTGATCCCAGGACCCTGAGATCATGACCTGAGCTGATGGCAGAGGCTTAACCCACTGAGCCACCCAGGTACCCCTGTAGTAAATTTTGATAATGGGAGTGTGGGTCCTCTGGTTTTTTCTTTTTTTTTTTAAAGATTGACTTGTGATTCAGTATTACTGTATGAGTTTTGGGATCAGCTTGTCCATTTCTGCAAAAAGAGGGCAGTTGACATTTTGATAGAGATTACACTGAATCTGACCATTTGGAAAAGATTGCCATTTTAGCAATATTAAATCTTTCAATCCATGAATGTGCATATCTTTTCATTTATTTGGGTCTTTTTAAATTTCTTTCAATAACGTTTTGTAGTTTTCAATGCACAAATCTTGTACTTTCTTGATTAAATTTTGTTCATGTATTTTTATTGTAAGTTCTTTCAGTTTCTCTCTGGATGTATAGTAGGTGCAATTATATATCAATAAAAATGCTTTTAGTGTAACTATTCAGCTATTTAATGTGGCCAGACTTTTATTCCAGAAGTTTGGGAGTAAGGATACTAGCTTTCTAGTCTTAAAGGTATTATCGTCATCATCATCATCATCATTATTTCAGTTACGTTCTCTTTACTTTTATCTACTCATTTATAAAATGGTACCTGCTGAGGTTCCTTCCACTAAATCGTTCTGCTTAGCCAGGAGTTCCAGTGTAAGTAATTGGTGGAGTAAGATCATGGAGGGCGACATAGTGAAAGAAATCTTTAGGGGCTGGGTAGGTTGGGCGTCTGCCCTTGGCTTGGGTTGTTATCCTGGGATCGAGACTTGCATCTGGATCCCAGCTCAGCAGGGAGTCTGCTTCTCCTTCTCCTTCTGCCTCTCCCCCTGCTCTTGCTTTCTCTCTCTCTCTCTCTCAAATAAATAAATAAAATCTTAATAAAGAAAGGAAAGAAATCTTAAGGGTAATGTTGACAGAACCATTGTTTCTGTCTCTTCCAGCTCCTATCAGGAGACAAATTAAAATTTTGATAGTTTAATATACCAAAGGTATGGACCTGCCTTCTAAATATGGTTGAATTTTCTGGGTTGTTTTTTTTTTTTTTTTTTCAGACAGTAATAATATGGGGAATATGGGTTTCTGGGATGTCAAGCTCCTAGAATTTCAGGGCTACCGACCGTTAGTGATAACCACTTCAGGCACTGACATCACAGCGCCCTTGGAGCCAGGAGGTTGCTCGTTTGCATTTTCGGTTCAGGGCAGAGAAGTTTCTTCTACACCGTGAGGTTCACTCTTATATTTTAACAGGGGCTTCAGGATGAGGATTGACAATGACCTGTCACATTAAAGAGATGAGAGCAGGAGAGCTGGGTAGACACAGTGTCACTTGACACAGGACAGATGTAGGAGACTCTGGCCTGGGCCTCTGTGACACCCAAGCTGTAGGCTCTCAGCCCCTTCAAAAAAAAAAAAAAAAAAAAAAAAGAACCCCTTGCATGGGGCAGAATTAATCCTCAGGAGCATCTCGCAGTGAAAAAGGATCCTGTTGATTGATAATTTGTGATTCTAAAATTCTGCTGATTTTTTTAAAAAGATTATTTATTTAATCTTATTAAGAGAGTGAGAGAGACAGCAGGAGCAGGGGGAGGGGCAGAGGGAGAAGGAGGCCTCCTGCTGAGCAGGGAGCCCCTTGCAAGGGCTCGATCCCAAGACCCCAGGATCATGACCTGAGCCAAAGGCAGATGCTTAACCGACTGAGCCACCCGGGCGCCCTAGATCCTGTTGATTTAAAATGCAGATGGATATACTTTTGATAGGAGGTATTTCTTTCAAGTCCGTCCAGTGACAATAAGAGCAACCAAAAATAGTGAAAGGTCTGAAGTAGATCCTTCCGTTACCTTTGAGGTTTGGCCTCTGAAGTAAAACCCATCAAGGTGTAAATAAAGTGAAATCATTGAGTCCTGAATATGTGTCGTGTTTCACTCAATATACTGGATGCTAGAGCATGCCAAGGATTGTATTTTCTTGTACTTGATTTGTGTAAAAGTATTCAGAGGAAAAAAAAAAAAACCCAACAACTTGGAAATACGGTTTTGAGAAATTTCTGCAAAGCAAATGATTTATATGTCTATGTAACACATGTACACACACATATAAATATATATACACATATATTAACTAATTGTTTTATGGTGCTCTCTAAATATCTGTACAGCTTATTTAAGTAAATTTGATTTTCAGAATTTCATATAGCACTTGAAAGAAATTGGGCATCAATTTTTTCCTAATAGAAGATGATTCCCCAAATAATGGAATTTCCAGGCTCACTGAAATATGTGATCCTCTGTTGGCCAATGTGATATTGAGGTTTAATGCTCAGGTATCACCCTAAAAGAAGGATTTTGCTTCGGGGCACCTAGGTGGCTCAGTTGGTTAAGTGTCTGCCTTTGGCTTAGGTCATGATCTTGGGATCCTGGGATCAAGACCTGCATCGGGTTACCTGCTTGGTGGGGAGTCTGCTTCCCCCTCTCCTCCCCACTCATGCTATCTCTCACTATCTCTGTCTGTCTCTCAAATAAATAAGTCTTTTTTATATTTATTTATCAAATATATTTCATGTATAAAATATATCAAATATATTTATTTATCCAATCAATGAATCAATCTTTAAAACAAAGAAGTATTTTGCTTCAAAATCTTTGTATGGTTAGGGGATGTTTATGAGTGAGAAACATTTATTCTGGAGAATGTAGTAGAGAGTGGTGGAGCGCGTGACTCTTGATCTTGGGATCGTGAGTTTGAGCCCAAACTCACTCATGTGAGAGATTACTTACAAAAATAAAATAAAATCTTTTTTTTTTTTTTTTTAAGATTTTATTTATTTATTTGACAGACAGAGATCACAAGTAGGCAGAGAGGCAGGCAGAGAGAGTGAGAGGGAAGCAGGCTCCAAGCCGAGCAGAGAGCCCGATGCGGGACTCGATCCCAGGACCCCGAGATCATGACCTGAGCCGAAGGCAGCGGCTTAAACCACTGAGCCACCCAGGCGCCCCTAAAATAAAATCTTAAAGAAAAAAAGGAACAAGCAAGCAAAGGTGAGTCAGACCTGCAAATACAGAGAACAAACTGATGGTTGCCAGAGGGAAGAGAGATGGAAGGTTGGGCAAAATGGGTGAAGGGAGTGGCAGATACAGGCTTCTGCTTATGGAGTGAATCAGTCACAGGCATAAAAGGCACAGTGTAAGGAATATGGTCAGTGATATTGTAATAGTGATGTGTGGCAACAGATGTAGCATAATGTATAGACTTGTCAGATCACTGTGTTGTACACCTAAAGCTCATGGGACATTGTGTTCCAACTATACTCAGAAAAAAAAGTCATTCTTCCATAACTTAGGCTATTTTCTGTTTACATTCTCTTCTTTACTAACAAAACACTGAAAATTAAACTCATGGTGGAGAGCCACTATAAAACTTGAAAATGACATGGGAACGCATGCCATTTTTAATTTTTCAGAAAGCTTTTTTTTTTAAAGTAGGCTCCACACCCAGTATGGAGGCCACCATGCGGCTTGAACTCAATGACCCCGAGGTCGAGACCTGAGCTGAGATCAAAAGTTGGTTGCTTAACTGACTGAGCAACCCAGGCATCCCCCCCAACTTTAACTTTTATTTCCTGTTTGCAATTGTGATTAAAATCAAACAATTTTTTTTCATTTTGATGTAATCTCTACACCTAACACGGGGCGTGAACCTAAAACCCTGAGATCAAGAGTCTCATGCCAAGCCAGCCAGGCGCCCCTAAAACCAAACAACTTTTAAGAAAGAATTTTCATATATGCTTTATATGGGGAAGTCATTATAAGAGGCGAACATTAGTATCTACTTTTATTCATGTGTTGATGTATCTCTAGCCAACTGTCAAAATTCTGTGCACATGTCATTTCTTCACTGAAAGGTCCACAATACTTTGAAGAGAGGTAATTATTTCCTCTTTAGTCATCACATAGAAGTGATTTCTGGGGGCTATTAATGTTCTAAAACAACTGGCCCATACCACTTTTATAGCCTTTCATAGACTATATTGTGGCTCTTTGTTTTTAAGTCCCTTGTTCTGATGCTTCCCTACAGCAAAGATCATGTCATGTTCATCTTCGTAATGCATAGTTCCTCATACATTATGGCTGTGCAGTAAATGTCAGAGGCATGGTCATATGAATGCCTGAAACTTTTCCTGTGAGCTCATGAACTGTTGGGGCACATGGGTGGCTCAGTCGGTTAAGTAATGTATATTACTTTGGCTCATGTCATGATCGCAGGGTCCTGGGATGGAGCCCTGTGTTGGGCTCCCTGCTTAACAGTGTCTGCTTCTCTCTCTCCCTCTGCTCCTCCTCTTCCACCCTGCTTGTACACACTCTCACTCTGAAATAAATAAATAAAATCTTAAAAAAACAACAACACCAAATTAGCTCATGAACTGAAAATGGTGAAAAGAAGGATGTGTGAAGAAGAGGAAACATTTAAGGGAAGGAAGAAGGTTGACAGATTTAGAGATGAATGAAATGAGAGAGAATGGGGTGGTCAAGAATGATATAGTATATTATATGCCCCGGTTATCTGTTACTGTGTAACAAACCATCTGAAATGTACACACACACAACAACAACCATTGTAGCACATGGGTGGATTCTGTAGGTTAAGAACTGGACAGTGCAGTGGGAATGCCTTGTGTCTACTCCATAATACCTCCTTTCTTGGAAAACTTGATAAACTGGGAATGACTTGGACAACTTGGGGCTGGAATCATCTGAGAGTTCTGTCCCTCATCTGTCTGGCTTCTGGAATAGGATGATTTGGAAACTGGGCTCAGTGGGAATTCTTCACTGGAACCCCCATATGTGGCTTCTCCACATGGCAGGGGCTCCTAGTATGGTGACTAGTTTCTAAGATGAACTGTCCAAAGAAGTCCAAAAGAACCGGACAGGATATACTTGGCCTTTTCTGGCTCCGCCTCAGAGATCTTATTGTATCTCTTCTGCTGTCCTATATGAGTCAAAGGAGTCAAAAACCCACTCAGATTCAAGGAGAGGAAATCTAGATCCTGACTCTCCATGTGAGGAGTGTCAGTGATTTTGATTCTGTTTCTAAAACAGCAGCATTATAGTAGTATAAATGGGCCAGATCATGACCATGTTGGGTACAGCAAAGAACAGGAAAGTATATTACCAATTTACTTCATTAGAGATGGGATATACAAGAAAGGTCATTGGACATTTTCCAAACAATAATTGGAGCATGGCCTTATATTCATGACACTTTTTAAATGTAGTTTATAATTTTTATATGTTACAAGTGATATATGAAAATATTTTCTTTGACATTAGCATTTTTATCAGTTTATTTATTTATTTATTTTTCTCTTTTAGAGATCAGGTATAGAATACTTGGCATTTCAGTTTTTGGAAATTCTCCATTAACTGAGTCCCACAAGCCTTAGAAGTAAGGGTAAATACTTCCTTGGGCAAATTTGTCTTCTTGCTTTAGGGAGCTCTGTAGTTTCAGCCATGATGCTGTTGTGATCTTTCTAATGATTCTTTTATAAAAAGGCTTCAATTTGATTGTACTCTCTTCACTGCCCACTGTGCTTTGGTACTTCATTAATCTGTACAGGATTCTCCTCTTATCGTGCTGTAGACTCAAAAAGCTAACTTCTACTTCCATGATATTTGAACAGGGAAAAGGAAAGGAAATAGAGATGAGAGAGGAGTTATAGCAAGGACAAGTGTTGCACGGATTGTGATTTTATGTTTGGCAGCTGGAGATCGCATATTCTCATTCAAAGAGCTTTTGTGATGAGCTAGATTGAGGGGGCAGTAATATCCTCGAGGAAGAAGAGCCCACCATCCTTTTTCTATTTCTGCCTGTCTGCTTTTGTTCTTGCTTTTTCCCTCCTTCCCTTCCCTTCCTCTTTTTACCTTTTCTCTTCTCTTTCTTATCAGTTGCGAAGTGTTGGATAACAGGGATGTGGTAAACGGTGCTATTTCCTTAAGCATATTTTAGAAACGTTTTATTGTGGAAAGTTTCAAAGACAAACAAAAATGGGATATTATAATGAACTCTGTTATGTCTCACTCAGCTGCAGTAGTTATCAACTCATGAACAATTTCATTTTGTGTACACCCTTGTATTTTCCTTCAATTATGAAGCAAATCAGACATTAATTATCTCTAAATTTTTTAGTATGTATCTCTTAAAGATAAGAACTCTTAAAAATACAATCACAATACCATAATCACACTTAAAAAAACTCTAAAACAACCAAACACTATCTTAATATTATCAAATCCTAATATTATCAGATAAATCTTACCAGCAAAACTTCATGTCACATTGACACAGCTATCTCTTACATTTCTTTCTTCTTCTCTTTTTTTTTTTTTTTTTTAAAGATCTTATTTATTTATTTGTCAGAGAGAGAGAGAAAGAACATAAGCAGGGTGAGTGGGAGGCAGAGGCAGAGGGAGAAAGCAGGCTTCTCACCGAGCAAGGAGCCCAATGTGGGACTCGATCCCAGGACCCTGAGACTGTGACATGAGCCAAAGGCAAATGCTCAACCAATTGAGCCACCCAGGCGTCCCTATCTCTTGCATTTCAACTGGCTAAAATGTCTCCCAAGATTCTTAAATCTATTGGGTCCTCCTTAAATTTGCTCTGCTTTTGTTCTTGAAACTTTGTTAAAGCAAATTTCTCACTTTGTAAAAACATTGAATGCAACAAGGGACGGATATGTTGGTATAGACAAATACTTCTATTAAAAACAGTTTAGGGGGCGCCTGCGTGGCACAGTGGGTTAAAGCCTCTGCCTTCGGCTCAGGTCATGATCCCAGGGTCCTGGGATCGAGCCCTGCATGGGGCTCTCTGCTTGGCAGGGAGCCTGCTTCCTCTCCTCTCTCTGCCTGCCTCTCTGCCTACTTGTGATCTCTCTCTGTCAAATAAATAAATAAAATCTTAAAAATAAATAAATAAATAAATAAATAAATAAATAAATAAAATCTTAAAAAAAAACAGTTTAGAATAACATAGCTAAGGAACACATATTAGTATTAGAGTATTTTATATATAATTTCCAAATTACTTTTTAAAAAATTCTCATGTTTTCTCCCAGAAAGAGGTGCTAGAAAACTTCTACCTACTTGAGAGGCTTGTTATGCATGGTGTTTCCACTGGTTATTGTTTCTCTCTGAAGTTGCAAGAAGCAGAAAGAGAAACATTTGTTGGATATCAGCAAAGCCTCAGGGGAAGAGGATTAGTGCCAGAATATTGTGACTTAATGTGAATCCACTTACCTAGCACAGTAAGTACTAAAAAAAAAAAAAAAAACCCACATGATTATGATTCAGACGTTTTCCTGAAAAATAAAGTGAAAGCATGTGTAGCACCACTTAAATTATAATCGCTAGCTCTTAGAACAAAGTGTGAAGCAAATATTAGTTGCTTCCTTGAGATAATTCATCTGATGAAAACGCACAGCAAAAAAATTTGACGACCTTTACATTTGAATTTGTCAGCACAGTTCTAAGGAAGACCATCTTCTTTCTTTGCATTCGAAAGTTTTATCAGTTTTTACAAAGGTTTTCTCTGGGAGGTAGAATAAAAGTGAAGGCCCTGTAAGAGAGAAACCATTACAGGTAGTTTCTGAAATACAACAGAAGTACATTTCTCCCTTATGAAGTAGTTTAGTGAGTCTGGGTTGGTGGGCCAGCTCTGCTCCATGAAGTCATTCAAGGACCAGCATGATGCCTTGAATGCATAAGGAAGGTTGAGTTTGTTAGGTGCATTTTCCAGCTGGTAAGAAGGTAGAAAATGCCCCAAATCCAGGGAAAGTAGCTTGTGTTTAAAGATTTTTTTTTTTTTTAATTTATTAGAGAGAGAGAAAGCACAAGCAGGGGAGAGGGAGAAGCAGGCTCCACACTGAACAGGGAGCCCGCCGCAGGGCTCGATCCCAGGATCCTGGAATTATGACCTGAGTTGAAGGCAGCTGCTTAATCAACTGAGCCACACAGGTGCTTTTCTTTCTTTCTTTAAAGATTTTTAAAAAAATTTATTTATTTGATAGAATGAGAGAGAGAGGGAGTAGCTTGTGTTTACATTGAAGATGGCCGACATATCGCTTTAGCATACACCCCTTTGGCTTTAACTTACATGGCCGCACCCAAGTACAGGGAAGGCTGGGAAATATCTCTAGCCCATGTGTCCATGATGAAAGACAGAATGGATGGGGCAGGTTCAGAGGCAGGGAGGAAGCAAAAAAACAGTTTGTCACAGTGTATACATATTTTTAAGATTTTATTTATTTATTTGACAGAGAGCGAGAGAGGGAGCGAGCATGGGCAGGGGGAGCAGGAGAGGGAGAAGCAGGCTCCCCACTGAGAAGGAAGCCTGATGTGGGGCTTGATTGATCCCAGGACCCTAGGATCATGCCCTGAGCCAGAGGCAGACACTTAGCCAGAGCCACCCAGGTGCCCCTGTCACAGTGTATCTTAGTATTTTAGTTGTAAATCAGGTTTTGATACATACCTCAATTGTGTCATTTCTTTTTATTGTTTTTACAAGCTAACTATAATGGTGAGTTCCTCATTTGCCAGTGGCATTGAGTATGATCAAAGCAAATCTCCAACATCACTCTCATTATTGACTTCTTGAAGTCCCTCATCTTTTGACTATTTGATACTATTGACTGTTACATCCCCTCATTCAGTGAGAGGGAATGACCAGCAAAGAAGCAGAACCCTGTAATATGGAACGACTGTTTGATTGAGGCCTTCGTGGTCAGTTGATGAATGAGTATTTTCATGGGCTGACAACTGTTACTTCTCTCTAGAACCACTGAACTATGAATGTCCTGTATAGTAATTACACTTGTCAATACTTAGAGGTATTACACATGGATTCTTTTCTCAAAGCTTCTTTCTCCATTCGTTGCTCTTATCTCCCTTTTTTTCTTTTTTTTAATACCAGTGGGGAGACCTCCCACCTCCAACCACAGCCAAAGACCCCAGGGGGAACGTGCAGTGTGAGACCCAAACTTGTCTTAAAGAGTACACGTTCAATCAGTGCATATACCTGTGTTATATGGACAAAGAGAAAGAACTGTCCTTGGGACAGCACTTCTTAGCCTATTTCCTGGTTTCCTTGCACCAGTCCAAGGCCTTACTCATAATTAATCATTGAGTAATGCCTTAATCAATATGGCAGTGGGCTGGGGAGGCGGCTATATTACCAGGAGAGATGAGGCAAGTCCGCTGGCTTCTTTAACTTTTGCCCTTTGACCCATGAAGTCTCCTCTTCTTTTTAGATGTTGTTAGTACTAAGTGATTATGGCTTTACTAGGTTTTTTGTTTGTTTTGCTGTTTTTTTCTTTTTAGAGAGAGAGAGTGGGTAAGTGCAGGAAGTGGGGAGGGAGAGGGAGAGGTAGAATGTTAAGCAGGCTGCATGCCTAGTGATGAGCTCAAGTGGGGTGGGGGTCTCATGACCTTGAGATGATGACCTGAGCGGAAATCAAGAGTCAGGTGATGCATGCTTAACCAACTGAGCCACCCAGATGCCCCCACTAGATACGTTGGTGGTTACATTCCTTACTGGTTCAGCTTCAACAGGTCAAGTACTCAAAACTTTGTAGTTTACTACATATCAGCTGGCTAAAAGGAAGAAGAGTTAAGATTTTAAGAATATACATATTGTCTGAGTGCCTTCTTTTAATAAATAAGGAAGACAGAAGGCTACAGTGTTACTTTTCTTCTGAGAGCCAAAGTGTTGCCTAATCCGGGAATAGCTCCAATTCATGATGTTAAATGGTGAGCCTAGAATGTACTCTTTATTCATTTTGTTTATGTGATTGTAGTCGTCCTAACATATTTTTTTCTTCTGCTACTTAACTCCCCTATTACACAAGGAAGTTGGGGCTCATGCTGAGATTATACATTGCAGAGGAGAACATGATTGCATTTGTTTCTATATAATAGCTACCTATTTTAGGTACTTTGGAACTGAAATATAATCTACAGATCCTCTTGGCAGGCGCAGAGCATTTGATTTCTCAGATAAATGTCAGTTTGATGTTTATTCATGCTAGATTTCTCAAAATCGCAAACAGAAACTTTGTTACGAACCTATGATGAGATGTGTAATAAGCAATGTGTTCTGATGTAGAAGTTAGGAAACCAAGTTAATACTCTACTCATTTTAGGGCATTGGCCGGAATTAGATTGAATCACATGCTATTGATGATTTTGTAGGTAAAATATTGTTGGATATTGGCAATTTCATATGATTTAACCTAGTAAGATGAGAATTTCAACAACCTTAAGTCACTCTCTGCTCCTTCCTGTAAGGAGTTCTTCCTTTTCCTACTCTGATAGCTAGGCTGTTTGTTTCTTTTTTACTATGTTCTTTACCATCATATCATTTGGTGAGTCATATTCATCTTTGTTTTCATCTGTCTCTGACTCCCTTTCTGGGTTAGCATCTCTGTTCCTTTGATTAAAAATATTATGGAAAGTTGTATGGACTGGGATGGTCAGCCCTAGTACCTTCTTATTTAAATTAAAAAAAAAAAACAAACACAGCCCCCCCCCCCCTTTTTTTCTAAGACAGAAACTTTCATGACGAAAAAGGTTCTAAGGTCTTTTGGCTAAAATTGACAGACCATGAAATTGAGAGCCATTAGTCTGGTACCCAGTTTTCTAACACTCGACAAAGAATATAACTTGGTGGTTTGGGTTTCTCATTTGTGAAACAGTGACCGTTTCTCTTATCTACTTCAGAATACTGGTGTTAAGTATTAGTATATAAGACGAATGTGTTAAGCTTTTTAAACTTAAAAAAATACTTATTTAAAAAAATTTTAATTGAAGTATAATGAGTAAATAATGTTGTATTAGTTTTGGTTGTACCACATAATGATTCAATATTTGTATACATTGTAAAGTGGTCACCATGATAAGCCTAGCTAACATCCATCACTATACATAGTTACATTTTTTTTCTCCTGCTGAGAACTTTTAAGATCTATTCCTTAGCAACTTTCAAATAGGTAATACAGTATTATTAACTATAGTCATCATGTTGTCCATTACATCCCCAGGACTTAATTATTTTATAACTAGAACTTTGTAGCTCCTTTTTCCCCAAAGATTTTATTTATTTGACAGACGGAGATCACAAGTAGTCAGAGAGGCAGGCAGAGAGAGAGAGGGGGAAGCAGGTTCCCCACTGAGCAGAGAGCCCGATGTGGGGCTTGATCCCAGGACCCTGAGATCATGACCTGAGCCGAAGGCAGAAGGTTAACCCACTACGCCACCAGCTTTTGATATGGTTCACCTACTTTGCCCATACCCATCCCCCACCAATCTGTTCTCTGTACCTATGAACTTGGGGTGGGTTTTTTTCTTTTTTTAAAGATTCTGCATATAAATGAGATCATATGATACTTATCTTTCTCTTTCTGACTTATTCATAATGCTCTTGAGGTTCATCCATGTTGTTGCAAATGGCAAGATTTCATTCCTTTTTCTGGCTGGGTGGTATTCCATATATGTATTCTATATATATATATTTATTTATATCTATTATAGATATTCATTCATTCCATATATATATACTACAACACAACTTTATCTCTTCATCACTCAGTGAACACTTAGTTTTTCAGTGTCTTAGCTACCATACATAGTGCTGCAAGGAACATGGGGTGCAGATATCTTTTTGAGTTAGTGTTTTGTTTTCTTTAGATAAATACCCAAAAATAGAATTGTCGGATCACGTGGTAGTTCTGTTTTCAGTTTTTAGAGGAATCTCCATTCTGTTTTCCATAGTGCCTGCACAGTACTGCACAAAGTTTTCCTTTTCTCCACATCCTTGCCAGTACTTGTTATTTCCAGTTTTGGGTTTTTTGTTTGTTTGTTTGTTTTTTGTTTTTTGTTTTTTTTTTGATGATAGCCATTCTAACAGGTGTGAGGTGATATTTCATTATGCTTTTGATTTGCATTTTCCTGATGATTAGTGATGTTGAACACCTTTTCATGTACCTTTTGGCTAACTATATGTATTCTTTGTAAAAATGTCTGTTCAGATCTTCTGCTCATATATTTAATCAGATTTTTCCTTCCGAGTTATATGAGTGTCTTATATATTTTTGATATTAACCCCTTATTGGAATTATGATTTGCAAATATTTTCTTTTTCATTTTTTAAAGATTTTATTTACTTATTTGACAGAAGAGAGACACAGCGAGAGAGGGAACACAAGCAGGGTGAGTGGGAGAGGGAGAAGCAGGCTTCTCGCTGAGCAGGGAGTCTGAGGTAGGGCTCGATCCCAGGATGCTGGGATCATGACCTGAGCTGAAGACAACTGCTTAACTGACTGAGCTACCTAGGCGCCCCTGCAAATATTTTCTCCCATTCAGTAGGTTGCCCCTTTCATTTTGTTCATAAGGTTTCCTTTGTTGTGCCGAAGATTTTTAGTTTGATGTGGTCTTGGTCTTATGCTTGGTCTATGCTTATTTATTTTTGCTTTTGTTGCCTTTGTTTGTGGTGTCATATCCAAAAAATCATCATCAAGACCTGTGTTAAGGAGCTCAGGGCTTATGTTTCTCTGAGTTTTATGGTTTCAGGTCTTATGTTTAAATCTTTCATCCATTTTGAGTTCATTTCTGTGTATGGTGTAAGACAGTGGTCCAACTTCATTCTTTTGCCTCTGGCTGTCCAGTTTTCCTAGCACCATTTATTTGAAGGACTGTCCTTTCCCCTTTGTATATTTTTGGCTTCTTTGTTATAAATTAATTGACTGTATTTGTGTGAGTTTTTAAAAAAATATTTAAATTTAAATTCAACTAATTAACATATAATGTATTATTAGTTTCAGAGGTAGAGGTCAGTGAGTCATCGGTCTTATATGATACCCAATGCTTATACATCATGTGCCCTCAATGTCCATCCCCCCCACCCACCTCCCCTTCAGTAACCCTCAGTTTCCTATGATTAAGAGTTTCTTATAGTTTGTCTCCCTCTCTGATTTCATCTTGTTTTATTTTTTTCCTCTCTTCCCCTATGACTCTGTTTTGTTCCATAAATTCCACATATGAGTGAGATCATATAATTGTGTTAATCTGGTTGACTTATTTCACTTAGCATAATACCCTTTAGTTCCATCCACGTTGTTGCAAATGGCAAGATATCATTTTTTTTAAATTTTTTTTTACAAGTTTTGTTTTGTTTTTTTTTTAAAAGATTTTATTTATTTATTTGACAGAGAGAGAGATCACAAGTAGGCAGAGAGGCAGGCAGAGAGAGAGGAGGAAGCAGGCTCCCCGCGGAGCAGAGAGCCTGATGCGGGGCTCGATCCCAGGACCCTGAGATCATGACTTGAGCCGAAGGCAGCGGCTTAATCCACTGAGCCACCCAGGCGCCCCAAGATATCATTTTTTTTGATGGCTGAGTAATATTCCTGTGTGTTTGTGTGTGTGTGTGTGTGTGTTTATGTGTGTGTGTGTGTGTATACACTCATATCACTTCTTCTTTATCCATTCATCTGTCGATGGACACCTGGTTCTTTCCATAGGTTACTATTGTGGACATTGCTGCTATAAACATTCAGGTGCACATGCCCCTTCGGATCACTACGTTTGTATACTTGGGTTAAATACACAGTAGTGCGATTGCTGGGTTGTAGGGTAGCTCTATTTTCAACTTTTTGAGGAACCTCCATGCTGTTTTCCAGAGTGGCTGCACCAGCTTGCATTCCCACCAACAGTGTAGGAGGGTTCCCCTTTCTCCGCATCTTCGCCAACGTCTGTCATTTCCTGACTTGTTAATTTTAGCCATTCTGACTGGTGTGAGCTGGTATCTGATTGTGGTTTTGATTTGTATTTCCCTGATGCTGAGTGATGTTGAGCATTTTTTCATGTGTCTGTTGGCCATCTGGATGTCTTCTTTGGAAAAATGTCTATTTATGTCTTCTGCCATTTCTTGGATTGTTTGTTCTTTGGGTGTTGAATTTGATAAGTTATAGATTTTGGACACTAGTCCTTTATCTGATATGTCATTTGCAAATATCTTCTCCCATTTTGTCAGTTGTCTTTTGTTTTTTTTTTTTTTGTTGACTATTTCCTTTGCTGTGCCAAAGCTTTTTATCTTGATGAAATACCAGTAATTAACTTTTGCCTTTGTTTCCCTTGCCTTTGAAGACGTGTCTAGCAAGAAGTTGTCTAGCAAGAAGTTGTTGCGGCCAAGGTCACAGGGGTTGCTGCCTGCATATTTGTGGGTTTAATGCTGGGCTTTTTATTCTATTTCAATGATCTATGTGTCTATTTTATGCCAGTACTGCTTATTACTGTATATAACACCGTGTATTAACACTGTATATTAACTGTGCTGGAATTTGAAAAAAAAACTTATTTTAAAAAAAGCAGTATTTTTTCAAGGTATTGTGACTAATTGCAAAAGTGACAACTAAAGTCATCATCAACATGCGTTTGGTGCCCAGCATGTACACTGGGACCGTGCCCTACACATTTTTAGGTATTAAAAAAAAATAATAAAATATACTTTAATACTTGAACTTGATAAAGAGATATATATATACTGTTTAGATTTCTAAAACTTTGTGATATAGTTTGGAGTCAAGGGGTGTGATGCCTCCAGTTTTGTTCTTAAGATTGCTTTGGCTATTGAGGTCTTTTGTGGCTCCATAGAAATTTTAGAATTGTTTGTTAAGTTCTCCAAACTTTTAATAGTCAGCAGCCAGGGTAAAGAGAATAGTATTCTTGTGGGACAGATAAAGGTTTTACGTTACAGCTCTGCCTATTATTTAAGAAGATATTTGCAATCTAGAGCTGGTTCCTTTGTGATTCTTCTGAATGGATCAGCTCTTTTTCTTGTGGAGAATGGCTGGGAGATTAAGATGAGGAACTCTGGAATTTTGTTTTGTCTTTGTTTTCTAATGTAGACTATCAAACCTATTACTGCCTTCACTCAGAACATCTCCCTTCAGATTTTGGTATGGAAAGGTTGGTGTGCCTCGCTCTTAGCAATGCCTTGGAAGTCATAAATTATTTCTGTTGAAGTAATTTGCTTTTAGCAATCTCCCCGAACTAGGAGGCTGGAAGTGACTTGTTATTATGCTTTTTCCTTCGGTTCTCCCTTTCCTTCCATGAGAGAGGCCACGCAGTGTAGTGGTTAATAGTGTAGGCTCTGTGGTTAGGCTGCCTGTTTTAAAACTTGCTCTTATTCTTACAATGTGACTTGTAAAATATAAATAGTAATAGTACTGACTTGAGAAGGTTTGTTGAGAGAATTAAATTACTTAATACATCGGAAGTGTTTAGTGTTTGAAATAGTGCTAACACATAGCAAAATAGTAAAAGCTTGATAATGGTGATTATAATAACTTTTAGTATTTTTCTGTATAAATAGTAATTCTATGGGCAATATGTTCTGATTCTCTCATGGTCTGCTTATCTCTCTGGATTTCACTGATCTTATCAAAAATCCATTGATCTTTTAGGACAATGATGTTTATTTTTTAGGGAAACCTACTTAGCTACCTTCTCTATTTTGGTCTAGTTTTCAGAGTATTTTGCAAATATGTGTTTCACGGTTTGAAGTTTGGAGTTAAAGACAATTATTTTGTTCATTGCATGATGGGATTATTTCCCTTGGTTTTCATGTTCTGTTGTTTCAATGGAGTTTTTTAAGGGACGAGAGTAGAGAGCACATATCTTTACACTGTTCTCTTCCAATATTTCTAAGAAGCAATCACTTACATTGTTTTATAAAATATTTTTCATTTTTATAAATATTTTTTATTTTATATAGTTTTATAATTTATTTTATTTATATAATATTTTTATATATTTATGAAATATTTTTGTACTGTCAGTCTCTAAGTGACATACTTAATTTAGTTGCCACTTCTTGCTTTTTCTGTTTAAGGTATGATCTGTTAGCTTCCTACTAGTACCGTGGAGGATATAGCTGTCTTTCACAGTTACTCTCCCCCACACACACGTTTCCTGCACTCACTCACCCCCAATATATTTATATCGGTAATAAGAATTTTATTTTTATTTACATAATTATGAACTCTGGAGCATGATGTGATTATTTTTCCTTTTCTGCACACTTTTTTCCTCCCCACTGGAATTCATTGATTTATTTTTTTAAGTTGGCTAAGTTTTACTAATTCATTATAAATCTTCCAATGCCTTCAGGTTCATATCCTGGAAGAATTTCTTCCAAGAACCTGCTAACTTGATCCAGTGTTGACCTACAGCTCAAGGTCATCTTAGGATTTCCCTTTACCATCCTCTAGGAGATGCTCCTTACCTTTCTTTTGTGTTGGAACCCTTGCTTCCTGGATTCCATGTGTTTTGTGGCTTATTTTTTATTTTGGTACATTCTCAAGTAGCTTTTTGAAAGGGTAAACCAGAAAGAAAAAATTGAAAGTCTTGCATGTTTAGAAAGTGTCTTTCTTCTCCTATTACTGCATTGATAGTCTGGTTGAACATAGAGTTTTAGGTTAGAAATCAACAAATTTTTTGAATTTTTCTCCATTATCTTCCAGCTTCCAATATTGCCTTGATGATTGCCATTCTGAAGTGTGAGCCTTTCCATGAAACCTATGTATAAGCTTGTTGAATCTTCTGTCTCTATGATTTTGAAATTTCATGCATTGTGCCTTGATTTGGTTCATTTTCAATATGAAGATAAACTTCCATGTGGGGAAATTTTCCTAAATTTCTTCTCTGATTAGTTTCTCACAGTTTTCTTTGCTTTCAATTTCTGGAAGTCCTCTTTTTTCAGACGCTGAACTTTCTGGATGGGTTCTCTAATTTTATTGTATTCCCTCTCCGATTTTTAATGTTTTTGGCTTTTTTTGTTTTATTTCCTGGGAGATTTCCTCAACTTTATATTCTACCTCTTCTGTTGAGCTTTTCATTTCTTCTTATTTTTTCTTTACCAATGCTCCTCTTTGTTGGTTTCTGGTCTTTATTTTGGCTGTATCCTGATCTTGTTTCATGCACGCAGTATCTTCCCTTAGTTCTGATTTTATTACTTTTTTTTTTTTAACATTTTCTTTTCTCTGCAGCGTCTTTGTTTCCTCCAAGTGGCCCCCCGCCCCCGCAATTTGTTATTTGACCTTGAATTCATATTAGAATCTTTCCTTAGGAGTTTAATGATTCTTGGCTTTTTCTTATTCATGTATTGGGCTCTAAAAGTCCATTGGAAGCTTTGTGCTCTGGTTGGAACTTGCTGACTATGGACTTTCCTATAGGGTAATCTGGCTGGACCATTTCTGGACCATAAGAGCTCCCCTGTATCTGTAGGTCTTTAGTCTGGTCCTTATCTAGTATTGTGGAGTCAGATGGGAAAAGAGAGCTGAGTGATCTCAACATTGAGTATATATGCCTGTATGGGTTCACTTAAGCCCCCCTTTGCAGTATGGTACCCCTAGCCTCAACTGTTTGTAGTTTCTCTCAGTATAGAGACCTTCCGTATTATAAACCTCCTAGGTTTGGGGGAGGATTAGTCAATTGACTATATGGTATGGGAGAGGGCATGGAGGACCATCTTATACAGACCTGCAAACAATCCTTCTCTTCTAAGTCTTCTTCACCATCACTTACAGACATGCCAAGTTCTGCTGATTCTTGAGTTATTTGGAGGCTTTGTGGCACACATTGGGTTGTTTCTAGGCTTCCTCCTGGTGAACTACCACATGGTTACTTGCTTTTAGTTTCCCAATTTTGTTGATATCTCCTGTCCTGTCTTCTGTTTCCATGAGAGTTAATTCCTTAATGGTGACAACAGCAAAAACAAAGGACTGATTTAATGGGATTTCAGGAGGGAGCTAACGCAACCGTGTACATACAACACTCTATCTTCAGTTGGAAGTCTACATGAGGAGAATATTCCTTTGTTTTTACCTTTGTGTGCCTTAATAGTTTTGTTTGGCCAGGATTTCCCTTGAAGCAATGAATTATTAAAATAACAGTGAGCTTTTAATTATATGGTGGGGAACGGTGCAGAGATCCCTTCACTTGGAACCTGGAGACTTTTCTTCTAGTCTTGGCTTGGGTGACTTCGGGCGAGTTGCTAAGCTTTTCAAAACCCCAGCTTTTTAATTTGTAAAATGAGTCAAATAGATGATGTCTAACACTTATTTCAACTCAATTGGTATCTTTTTTTTGTGAGACTATTTAATATCACTTATAAATCAGATAAGGGGATTTTTTTTTTCAATGCATTTAACATCATGTATTTTCTCCTGCCCCTGGAGGTTGAGACTTTTGCTTCTAAAACTGCAGATGAGCCCCACCTCATTTCATCTTCCAAAAATCTGCCTTTTATTTGGAAACTATGGTATTACTCACTGGCCTGGGAACTATACATCTGCACGTGGCCTGTTTTCCAGGGCACAGCTTGCTTTTCACTTATAATCCATTCTGTAAGTTGTCACTTTTGCCCTGCATTGAAAATGTGTTGCACAAAGATGAAAAGATGATTTCTGAAGTGGCATTTACACGTCAACTGTTTTATCAGGAAAAAAAAAGAGGGGGTACTAAAATTTTAATTTAGAATAAGGAGGACCAACGGAGATGCAAAAGGAGCTAGAGATTTTCTTTGGAGCAAGAACTTTCCCCTGACTTCTTAACTTAGAATAACTGATGGCTTCCTCGGGTCCGTCATCCAGCTGCTTATTGAGAGGCTGCCCTAACTATCAAGAGTGCTGGAGTTGCCTTGAGGGCCCAATCTTTTCCTTAAAATAGCAGCTCTCCAGTCTACCTGCACATTAAATCATGATGCCCTGGACCCCACCCCAGACCGACTGAATAAAAACATCTGGGTGTGGGGCCTGGACATTTCAAAACATCTCCCACCTTGATTTTTTAAATTAATTAATTAATTAATGATTTTCTTATTTAAGAGGGAGAGGGTGCGCATGCATGAGCAGGGGACGGGCAGAGGGGAAGGGAGAGTTTTTTGTGTTTTTTTTTTTGTCCTACTTCAAGGAGTTGTAATACATTTGTATACATTCATGTAATCTCTACCCCAGTTGAGACATAGAAAATTCCCTCATATGCCCACCTGGTCCACCTCTACCTCACTCCCCATCCCTGCATAGGCAGCCATTTTTCTAATTTCTATAACCATAGATTAGTTTTTGCTTGTTTTTAGACTTTATATGAATGGAATCATACGGCATATACTCTTTTGTCCATATATATAGGTCTATTTTTGGACTCTAGTCTATTCCATTAATTAATCAATTAATTAATTAATTTCCTTCCAAATATTTATTTATTTTTAATTTAAATTCAGTTAGTTAACATATAATACATTGTTGGCTTCAGAGGTATAGTTCAATGATTCATCAGTCTTACATAGTACCCAGGGCTCATTTCATCATATGTCCATCATTCGGTTGCCCCATGCACCCTGCCCCCTGCCAGAAACCCTCAATTTGTTTCCTGTGATTAAGAGTCTCTTGTGGTTTGTCTCCCTCTCTGGTTTTGCTTTGTTTTATTTTTTTCCTCTCTTCCCCTATGATCCTCTGTTTTGCATCTTAAATTCCACATATGAGTGCAATCATATGCACTTGTCTTTCTTTGGTTGACTTACTTCACTTAGCATAATACCCTCTAGTTCCATCGATGTTGTTACAAATGGCAAGATTTCATCTTCTTTTTTAAAAGATTTTATTTATTTATTTGACGAGAGAGAGAGATCACAAGTAGGCATAGGTAAGGCAGAGAGAGAGAGAGAAGCAGGCTCCCTGCTGAGCAGAGAGCCCGATGTGGGACTCGATCCCAGGACACTGAGATCATGACCTGAGCTAAAGGCAGAGGCTAAACCCATTGAGCCACCCAGGCGCCCAAGATATCATCTTTTAGATGGCTGCATAGTATTCCATTGTGTGTGTGTGTGTATGTTTATATATACCACATCTTCTTTATCCATTCATCTATTGATGGACATCTAGGTTCTTTCCATAGTTTGGCTATTGTGGACATTGCTGCTATAAACATTGGGTGCAGGTGCCCCTTTGGATCACTGCATTTGTATCTTCGGGGTAAATAACCAGTAATGTGATTGCTGGGTTGTAGGGTAGCTCTATTTTCAACTTTTGGGGGAGCATCCATACTGTTTTCCAGAGTGGCTGCACCAGCTTGCATTCCCACCAACAGTGTAGGAGGGTTCCCCTTTCTCCACATCCTTGCCAACATCTGTCATTTCCTGATTTGTTAATTTTAGTTGTTCTGACTGGTGTGATGTGGTATCTCACCGTGGTTTTGATTTGTATTAGGAAAAGAGTCTTTTTTTTTTTTTTTTAAGGATTTTATTTATTTGAGAAAGAGAGAACTCGAGTAGAGGGAGAGGGAGAAGCAGGCTCCCCACTGAGCAGAGAGTTCAATGGAGGGCTCCACCCCAGGACCCTGAGATCATGACCTGAGCCAAAGTCAGCTGCTTAACCAGCTGAGCCATCCAAATGCCCCTAGGGAGAAAGAGTCTTTTTTTTTTTTTTTTTAAAACATTTTATTTATTTATTTGACAGACAGAGATCACAAGTAGGCAGTGAGGCAGGCAGAGAGAGAGGAGAAAGCAGGCTCCCTGCCGAGCAGAGAGCCCGATGCGGGGCTCAATCCCAAGACCCTGGGATCATGACCTGAGATGAAGGCAGAGGTTTTAACCCACTGAGCCACCCAGGCGCCCCGGGAGAAAGAGTCTTAAGCAGACTGCCTGCTGAGCGTGGAGCTGGTTGCAGAGCTTGATCTCATGACCCTGAGATCATGACCTGAGCCAAATCCTAGAGTGGGAAGGAAGTGCAACTGACTGCCACGCAGGTGGCCCTCCCTAGGTGATTTTAATGTGAACATACGGTTGAGATCTTTTTCCTTAGAAGCTTTAAAACTAGGTGAAAGTTAAAAACTGTACATTAATTGCTGTAGAACATGGAAGACTATGATGAGTGACGTAGAGATCATGGGTGCATGATTGGAAAGCATTTAATTAATTGGAGTCATCAGGAAAGACTTCATTAAGGAGGTAAGTTTTGAGCTAGTGGACTTTCATACCAACTATTCTGACTGGGTATGGACTACCTGAAGAGCACTGGAAGCAAAGATTGGATGACGGGTTATAGCCAGATTGTGATTGCCCAGTGTTATTATGGGAATTTTGACTTTTTCCTGCAGGTGGTAGGGAAGTTTTGAGGAGGCATTCAGGATTTCTGGTGAATGAAATGGTATGATACAAGGTGGTACCTTTGATGTTTGATTCAATGGGAATGAGGACTATGTTGTTTGAACCAAATGAGGCAAGAGCCTGCTGAAAGAAAAAGTAGTTGGAGAGCTGCTAGCATGGTCCAGATGATAAGGATTTAAACTAGGAAAAAGGCAGTGGAATTAAAAAAAAATAATGATAGTAAACATTTGTATAGGGTTTTCATAATAAGCAAGTTCTTTCCCACATCTCATTAAACCTCACAATAACCTTGGGGGTATTTATCTCCATATTTTGTAAATGAAGGAACTTACATACAGAGGTTAAGCTGTTGTGAAGTAATCTTACAGAAATGGGGGTCCTGACTGGAATGACAGATCAGTAATAGGGAGTTGCAGGGATTCTTCCAACTTTCAAGGTTGGGTGTGGAAATGGTAGAATTCCTAGTGGCTAACTCAGTGTCAAGGCTCTGGTTCTGCTCTCAGGTAACCACGTACGTTCTTCTTTTTTTTTTTTTTTAAGATTTTATTTACTTATTTGATAGATAGAGATCACAAGTAGGCAGAGAGGCAGGCAGAGAGAGAGAGGAAGAGGCAGGCTTTCTGCTGAGCAGAGAGCCCAACATGGGGCTCGATCCCAGGACCCCGGGATCATGACCTGAGCCAAAGGCAGAGGCTTTAACCCACTGAGCCACCTAGGTAGCCCAACAACTTACGTTTTTTACGTGACTTCCATTACCCCTATGATTTTGATGGGCAATGACTGTCATGTGCGATGAAGGGCAGGGGAAGAAAAGGCTGCTCTCCATTCAATTTCTATCAAGTAAGAATCTTCATGTATTTTCTGAGTAGTTTTGGGTTTTCAGATAGTTAAACTTTGTTGAATTTTAGAAGGCTTAGTTTAGGTGTGGGGAATCCAAATACAGGGCTGATGACTTTGTCCAGATGGGTTCTTCCCTGAGTCTGTTAGTTGTGACCAGGTGGATTTCCTTTTGTCTTGAGTTTGAGACAGGAACCCTAGGAAAGAGAACTATGAAGCATGATGTAGACATTGGAGAACATCCTCATGGCTGTGATAACTAGGATGTTTGATCAAAATTACATCTTTATCAGAGCTGGAGACTGACCCCTACCCACCACTGTGGTAATTCATTCTGTTCACAAGTCCTCCAGGTCCATGTGATCATCCATCTCGGGTGCTAGGGTCCCAAGGCAATTTAAATACCAGCCTCAATCAGCCATGGAGGTGATGAATGTACTTTTTCATCTGAGATATTTGTTTCTCTGCAACTAGATAGCAGAAGAATGTGCCAGAAACCTACGGGATGTTGGGGGAGGTACAAAGGAGTGACTCATCATCGTGGCAAATCTTGATTAGATTTCTTGTGAAATGCTGGGTTATGGAGGAACAGGATGAGCCTGGGGATGAAGAGAGGGTGAGCTTCTGTGCCCTGGGCAGTTTCAGTCCAGGTGCTAGACTAACATTTATTAGCTCCAGCTGTGATGCAGGTAATTTGGCATGAAAACATCTTTGGAAAATTAAGATGTCACATTTTATTGCAACTGTTTTTTTTCCCCTTCACTTTAGAATACTGGAATCTTCAATGGCAGGAGACAGAGTGATCAGAAGACCGAGATGAATTTTAACACTATTCTACAAGAGATTCTTATTAAAAGGTCACAACAGAAAAAGAAGACATCACCCTTAAACTATAAAGAGAGACTGTTTGTGCTAACAAAGTCCATGTTAACCTACTATGAAGGTCGACCAGAGGTAGGAGACAATAAAAATTTACTTTGCTGCTTTCAATATTGATAATATTTCATAATGTTTCCCCCCCTCTGCCCTCCTCTCCCAATCTTATGGAATAAATTTCAGGCAAATGAAGTTAAGGTAATAATTTGTTATCATTTGGATCTGAATGATAAAGCTTAGAATAGGGTGAGAAATTCTTTGCAAGTCTCTTGATTAGGGTGTAGTATATATGGGTGTGCATTTTGTATCAGCCTACTGAATTAATCTGTTCAAGAAAACAGATTTCCACATCGGTTTTCGGTCCTTGTGGAATTCATTAAGTATATTGTATACACAAGGCTCCTTCCCATAAATGACTGTATTATGTGTCAAAATCAACTTTAGCCCATATACGCTGTGTCTGTGTCCATTGTTTTATATGAATAGTTCTTCATCGTTACGTGGAAATACTTAAAGGGGGTTAGGGATTTGGTGGAGCCAGCACACTACTGAGGCTGACCGGAAGCAGAACTGTTCAGCGTTTCTTGTGGTAAGCAGCTACCACAGTGTGCCTTTTATGGGAGCAAGGAGAAGTAACCTCTAAAAAGCTCCTTGGTGAGCACAGGGCATAGTGAGGGCGTGTTGCTCGGCGGCCAGCTCCTGGCTTTTCAGTTGTTTTAGTCTCTGGTTTTCCCACTAGAGGAGGCCTGTGAGTGTAGGGTTGCCTCTGGCCAGCCTTGTTTTCTCCAGCTATCTTGAAAATGCAGCATCTCGTCCTGCAGGTCTAGCCATGCTCCTCCCTACTAGAAATATTCTTGGATTCCAGAGAATGACTGGAGAGTGCTGTCCCTTTTGCCCACATGCTGTTGTCTGGTTGGTTATGGTGGGATTTTTGGCGATCTTATTGTTCGGTTTTATTTAATTCTTTTTTTTTTTTTTTCCTACCTAGAGTGCCTTCCTGAGAAATTGATTTATTTTTTTCAGTTGTTTGTCTTGTTTTTGTTTTTGTTTTCTTACTCCCACTGGTTTCTCTGTGTTTTGGTTCTGCCAATTCAGAGAAAATGGCATCATTGATTCTTTCTGGTTGTCCTTAACTCTGTTAATTACTGTTGTCTGTTGTGGCTTGTTGTTGTGACTTGTGGAATTCTGCAGGCTGATGTAATTTAGGACTGAAGTTCTTTATCTTTCTTCCTAAATTGCTGAAATGCTGAAGACCCAAATTTGAAAAACCCTTTGAGTTGTAAAACTTGGCCTAAGATGAATCTGGTTTTGGTCTTAATTTATCCTAGTCACTGTGACTTTTTTTTTTTTTTTGGCATTTTTGTGGGCACAAATATCAATATGTTTATTTATGTGGGTTTCTCCTGGTCCCTGCTGGGAGTATGTGTATATATATATATATATACACATACACATACACATACATATATATATGTATATATATTATTGGCATATGTGCTATAGTTCAATTATTATTTTTTTAAAGATTTTATTTATTTATTTGACAGAGAGAGATCACAAGTAGACAGAGAGGCAGGCAGAGAGAGAGAGAGGGAAGCAGACTCCCTGCTGAGCAGAGAGCCCAATGCGGGACTCGATCCCAGGACCCTGAGATCATGACCTGAGCCGAAGGCAGTGGCTTAACCCACTGAGCCACCCAGGTGCCCCTAGTTCAGTTATTAAATCTGAAAAATACAGAGTTCCAAAAGGCTTTCAGATAAGACCAGAAATATGAACTAGTTTAAAATCTGAAATAGATTTTAAGGGAAAACAAGACATTTTAGTATTTGGTAATTATCTGTTATAAATTGAACTTAATGTAATAAGTCTAAGAAAAGAACAGATATAACCATGAAAGTGGTAAAACGTGGTAGTTTCTTAACAAAAAAAAGTCTCAGAAATCAATATTATCTGCTTAGAAATATGGACGGGTACAGTTGAAATATGTTGCAATTGTTAGGTCACTTTGAAGATGGTAAATATACAAAGTTTAAACTGCCTTAATTGTTTTAGATTAAGTGGAATAAAGAGAACAGTGGGACCCCTCTTTATTTTATTTTATTTTATTTTATTTATTTTTTTTTTTTTTAAATTTTTTTTTTCTTTTTTTACAGAGAGAGAGAGAGAGAGAGAGAGAGAGATTACAAGTAGGCAGAGCAGCAGCCAGAGAGGGGAGGAAGCAGACTCCCTGCCAAGCAGAGAGCCCGATACGGGGCTCGATCCCAGAGACCCTGAGATCATGACCTGAGCTGAAGGCAGAGGCTTAACCCACTGAGCCACCCAGGCGCCCCCCCTCTTTATTTTAGAACCTGGCCCACTGTCTTGCCTGGGAGCAGCTTTAGTCACTATAAGAACCAGAAAGGATGAATAGCCAACTTTTCTATCAACATGGACGGGACTGGAGGAGATTATGTTGAGTGAAATAAATCAAGCAGAGAAAGTCAATTATCATATGGCTTCACTTACTTGTGGAGCATAAGGAATAACACAGAGGACATTGGGAGATGAAGAGGAGAAGGGAGTTGGGGTAAATCAGAGTGGGAGACAAACCGTGAGAGACTGTGGACTCTGGGAAACAAACTAAGGGTTTTGGAGGGGGTTTGGGGTATCCAGCCTGGTGGTGGGTATTAAGGAGGGCATGTATTGCATGGAGCACTGGGTGTGGTGCATAAACAATGAATCTTGGAACACTGAAAAAAAAATGAAATAAAATAATGAAAAGGAAAAAAGAGCCACAACAAAACAAAACAAAAACAATAATAATAATAATAAAAAAGAACCACAAAGGACAGAAAAATACCCAGCTTCCGAAACTCAGCGACACTTAGCGTCAGGGTCCACCTCTCTTCTGGCTGCTGTTCAGCCCAATGAGCCTCATCCTGCTTCCACTCCTACTCCTGCCATGATCCCCCCTGGATTCTTTTTCTTAGGGACAGACGTTCACTAACATATTTAGGACTTTCAGCTTGAAATATGGTTGCAGATTTGTTTGCCTCTCACAGTTAAAAAGAAATTGTTGTCCATAGTAAAAAGTTAGGAATTTTAAAATAAGAATCTGAATTTTTGTAAAGGAGAAGTCTGACCATACTGGGCTGAGTTCCTGCCTGACAACTCTCCGCCTGGCTTCTAGGTAAGCCTGGTAGCACCCCATTGTTGTGTTTCTTCCCTGTTTCAGTTATTCTGGTTTCCATCTCCCCAGCCCTAGAAGCTGTGATCCAAAAAGAGCTGTGATGTGGGTAACTTTTAAGAATCAATAGGTATTTGAAATATAATATTAAAAAAAAATGTAAGACTAGAGGTGGATTAGAAAAACCATGGGACTCAGGGGTTGGGATAAATAGCCCTAGAGATATTTATTTTAGTTGTTCATCGTCCTGTTTTTAAAAGAAAAACCGTGGGTAGGCTACTCATTGATCTAGGCACTGTGATCCCTAGTTTCTTCATGGCAATTAAGTGCCATGAATGCCTTATTAAAACTTTCAGTTAATCATAATGTGACTCAGACATGCATCCTCCTCTGTTCTCTGAACCCCAGCTCTTCAACATGATGGCAACAAGCGTTTCTATCTATTAAATATAGTTTATTGTGCTTTTCAAAGTATGCTAAGGAATTCTGTTTTAGATGAGGAATTCACTCAAGCTGTTTCTTCCAAGTCTGATATTGGCAAAGATGTGTTTCAGTTTCTGCTGTGGGCCATTCTTTGGTTTGTTCTCCTTGCTCTTACTGCCCTCAATTAGCTATTATTTCCGCATATTCTAATGAACTGAGAAGAGCCCTTCCAGGAATTGATTTTGTTTGATCTCAGTCAGAATAACAAATAGGACCTGGTGAAGGTGGGGTTGGGGGTAGGGAGGTTAGGGGGATGAGAGGAGAGGGGTTCGTAAGTGCGTAAGTGATCTTGTTCTCTGGTCTGAGAACAATTGACACATGAGTTAGACACCCCCGCCCCCCAACCCGGGGCATGTGAGGGAAACCTCCATGTGGACCTGAGATGGAATTCCGGAAAGAGCAGGGCTGGAGCTTAATCAGGAAAAAGGTTTACTAAATAATGGTGAGAAAACAAGGAATGGAGAGATTTCTAGATGGTGAGATTTGGAATAAATAAATTCAAGTAGTGTGTAAATCTACAGTTACTATTTAGCTAAGAAATAAGAAACTATATATTATTTTATTTTATTTTTTGAAAAGATTTTATTTATTTATTTGACAGAGAGAGAGAGAGAGAGGGGGAGAGCGCACAAGCAGGGGGAGCAGGAGAGAGAGAAGCAGGCTGCTGGGATCCTGGGCCAGGACCCAGGGATCATGACCTGAGCCCAAGGCAGATGCTTAACTGACAGAGTCACCCAGGAGCTCCAGAAACTTTTTAAAATTGGGCTTTGGTACTACTAATTTGGTTCATTTGTTGTCTATAACACTGCTCCAGTATGGAAATAGTTTATAAAGTTGAGGAGTTGGGAGACTGGTTTTGTCAGGGATCCCCAAGACGTCCCCAGCATTGGTAATTCACTAGGAGAACTCACGGTACTTGGCATATGGTTGTCTTCATGGCTATGATTTGTGACTATGGAAGAAGTCCGAGCTAAATTAGCAAAGGGAAAAGGCACGTGGGGGCAAATCTATAGGAAACCAGGCACAAGCTTGCAAGAGCCTTTTCTCAGTGGCGTCTTCCAAGGGTGCAAGAAAAAATTCTTCTAGCATTCGATTGTGACAATTATGAAATGTTGTCTACCGGGGAAGTACATTAGAGACTCAACACCCAGGGGTTTTGTTGGAGCTGCTCACATAGGCACGCTCTCTCTATCATGTACCAAATTTCTCCAGAAGGAAACTAGGGGTTCAGCATAAACCATATTTTTTGTACAACCGCTTGGGCGCAATGAACTCTTTTTATCAGTGCTAGGCATAGTAGGAACCTCTCAAAGTCCAAGTTCCCAGATGCCAGTTAGGGGTCAACCTGGTAAGCAGGACTTTCTCAGGTAGCGATCTCTTAGGACCATTGTCTGTGCTTTAGGAGTAACGTGACACAAATTATTGAGTATCACATACAGGCCAGGCACTGGGCTAAGTACTTTACACACATTATTTCCTTTATGCTTCAAAACAAACATTAGTGCCCCCACTTAAAAAATGAATGATGCAAGGCTTAGAAAGTTTAAAAACTTGTACAAGGTTATACACTAGTGAATTGTGGGGCTATTCCTTTAAAGCTTATCCTTTTTTTTTTTTTTTAAGATTTAATTTATTTATTTGACAGACAGAGGGAGACCACAAGTAGGCAGAGAGGCAGGCAGAGAGGGGGAAGCAGACTCCCTGTTGAGCAGAGAGCCCGACATGGGACTCGATCCCATGATCCTGAGATCATGACCTGAGCCGAAGGCAGTGGCTTAACCCACTGAGCCACCCAGGCGCCCTGAAGCTTATCTTTGAAACAACCTTGATGCTCTGGGGAATATTAGGAAAAGTCATTAGATTTCTCTGTAACACAGATAAAGCTTTATTTTAAAGCTTTTGAGAATTTTTTAAAAAAGATTTTATTTATTTATTTTTTTGTTTAGAGTTAAGTGGGGGAAGGGGTGGAGGGAGAGGGAGAGAGAGAATATCAAGTTGACTCCTCACCGAGCACAGAGTCCGATGTGGGACTTAATCTTATGACCCTGACATGATGACCTGAGCTGAAATGAAGAGTCAGATGCTTAACTAACTGAACTATCCAGGCACCTTGAGAATATTTTTATTTACTACTTTCAGTTATGATTTTTTAAAAGATTTTGTTTATTTATTTGACAGAGAGAAAGACAGCTAGAGAGGGAACCACAAGCAGGGGTAGTGGGAAAGGGAGAACTAGGCCTCCTGCCAAGCAGGGAACCCGATGTGAGGCCCGATACCAGGACCTTGGAATCATGACCTGAACCAAACGCAGACACTTAACGACTGAGCCACTGAGGGGCCCGGTGCCCCTCAGTTATGAGATTTTCTTTGAGGTAGAGAAAATTAGCACTAGGCAGGGTTTTTTGTCCTGGCTCTGCCGCTATCTAATTGGGCTTTATAAAACAATATTCTTCCTCCCATATATCTCTCCACACTCTTTTTTTTTTTTTTTTTTAAGATTTTATTTATTTATTTGACAGACAAAGATCACAAGTAGGGAGAGTCAGGCAGAGAGAGGGAGGGAGGAAGCAGGCTCCCTGCTGAGCAGAGAGCCAGATGCAGGGCTGGATCCCAGTACTCTGGGATCATGACCTGAGCCGAAGGCAGAGGCTTTATTTTAGCCCACCGAGCCACCCATCTCTACACTCTTAACTCCTCCTTCCTCATTTCCGTTTCAACCCAGCACACATCCAGTCTTTTACCTAATGCCGTGACTTCTCCTTCCTTTAGTTACAACCTTATTGCGGTTCCCAACTCCATTCTCTTGATGGATTACTGCCCCCATTTGATTCTACTCTTGGACCTGAATATTTTATTTATGCAGCCGTCATGGGGATATTTCAAACTTGTAGCTTTCTATCTTCTTTAGGATCAAGTGAAAACTCCTTAGCTTGCAGTGCAAGGTACGTGATGCCATTTTTCCTTTTCTTCCCTCTTTCCTTCCTCCCCCTCCTGCTGTGTCTTTCATGTTGTGCATTTCTTAATGTTGTTCCATCTACTTGGAGCGATATGGTCTTCTTACAGCCTATGAGGATTCATCTGTCCATCCCACAATCTATTTTATTCATCAAAAATGTGTTGAGTGCCTAGCAAATATTCATCTTTTCTTTTTTTAAGATTTTATTGATTTATTTATATTTTATTTATTTATTTGACAGAGAGAGAGATGCAGTGAGAGAGGGAACATAAGCAGGGGGAGTGGGAGAAAGAAAAGAAGGCTTCCTGCTGAGCAGGGAGCCTGATGAGGGAGTCTCGGATCATGACCTGAGCCAAAGGCAGATGCTTAATGACTGAGCCACCCAGGTGTTCCAAGATTTTATTATTTTGTGCATGTGTGAGAGAGAGCACATGCACGAGCATGAGCAGGGGTGGGAGAGGGGCAGAGGGAGAAGCAGGCTCCCCACTGAGTGGGAGTCTGATGTGGGGCTCGATCCCAGGACCCCAGGATTATGACCTGAGCAGAAGACAGACGAGGCGCTTAACCCACTGAGCCACCCAGGCGCCCAGTACTCATCTTTTCTGACTCACCTCAGTGTCTGCCTTCTCTGAAGCTTTTCCTGTATCCCTCCCACCAAAAGTAGGATCCCTACCCCACCTCAGTGCTCTGTGCCCTGTACATGCTTTTGTTGTTGGCATCTTGATTACCTGCCTTTACTGACATATTTGTGCCCCCTTAGACTTTAAGCTCTTTGAAGGCAGGGCTCGTAGCTTTTCTGTCTTTGTGTTTCCAAAAGTCTGATGCAGAGCTGGGTACTCAGACCATGTTGGATCGAAGGAGGAATGGGCAAACCTCAACCTTTAGAAGCAGGCAGGAAAGGTTTATCTTAAACCTACATTGTGAATAACCAAGAAGGTTTTCACACTCTTCCTCTGTGGAAGAGCCAGGATCTGAGTCTCCTATAATGCCACAGGTGCTTCCCTTGTTTTATTCAAACATCCTTTGTAATGAGATGCTTGGAATTTTACTCTTTTACCCAGGTTAACTGTCAGGATGATGGAGGCCATCAGTTGTAAATATAATGACGTGTGTTTCTTTCTTTTTTTCTTTTTTAAGATTTTATTTATTTATTTGACACAGAGAGAGATCACAAGTAGGCAGAGAGGCAGGCAGAGAGGCGGGGGGAAGCAGGCTCCCCGCTGAGTGTAGGGCTCGATCCCAGGACCCTGAGATCATGACCTGAGCCGAAGGCAGAGGCTTAACCCACTGAGCCATCCAGGCAAACTGAAAACTCATTTTCTTATTGGCAGTTGAGTTTCCTTGTTTCTGAGGGTAGGTTATATCAGCTCCTTGTCTTGTGCCTCAGTTTCCTTTCCTGTGTCTCTTCTCTCACTTCTCATTCATATCTGTTTTCTTACCTACTGTCCTAGATCTGAGTTTCCTCATCATTAGTCACGTGAAAGGCCAAGAGGCAATCTGAAATCTTAGGATCGGATTCACTGCCCTTAATTTGGCAAATTAATCTATTTTCATATAATCATATTCACTGCTCTTTTTTTTTCTCTAGGAAGTAGAAACCTATTTAAGACAGAAGAGGGGCTAAAATCTGGTTCCTAAAATTTTCTGGCTAACTTTTTATTTTGCTGTTGTTTCAACTTACAGGAATTGTACAAGGGACTCTCAAGTAACTTTTACTCAGATTCACAAATTTCCTCTCATTGTTGCCCTATTTGCACCGTCATCCTTTTTGTCTCTGTCTCTCTCTTCACTTGCCTGATGTTTACTAAACCATATGAGAGAAGGATGTAGACATTGCCCCTTTTACCACTAAAAAAGTCTTTATGTATTGTCTAGGAACAAAGCCATTCTTTATAACCACAGTATGATGATCAAAGTCAGGACGGTTAACATTGATACACCACTGTTATCGAATCCAGAGTCTGTGGTCAAATTTCATTCATCATGCCACTGACGACTTCATAGTTATTTCTCAACTTCCTCCCCTTGCCAAGTCTGGGATCTAATTGTGGGTTATGCATTACATTTGGTTGGTCAAGACATAAAGTATTTTTTTCCTCTTTTCTTTTTTATTAACATATAATGTATTATTAGCCCCAGGGGTACAGGTCTGTGAATTGCCAGGTTTACACTTCACAGCACTCACCATAGCACATACCTTCCCCAATGTCCGTAACCCTACCACCCTCTCCCTACCCCTCTCCCCCTGACAATCCTCAGTTTGTTTTGTGAGATTAAGAGTCTCTTATGGTTTGTCTCCCTCCCTATCCCATCTTGTTTCATTTATTCCTTTCCTACCCCCTAAGACCCCACATTGCCTCTCAACTTCCTCATATCAGGGAGATCATATGATAATTAAGACATAAAGTTTTTAAATGTCCATGGTGTAAGGAGGAGGAACGTAGAGAAGAGATGCTGTTTTTTGTTGCACACTATAGAATGCCAACTATCTTATGAATACTCAGTGATTGGGTGTGAATGTCCACAAACATGAAATCAGATTTAAAAACTATTTATAGTCTATTCTCCTTCTCTCATTCTCATGGTCATGATCAGGAGCTGAAGAGCCTCCTTTTGCCAAAGAAATTATTTTAGCCTGGTCTGCTAGGATGAGTAAAAATCACTTATTCCTGGTTCCATAGCCTCCTCCCACCTTCTGTTTTAAGTTTTTATTCTTCTGTGTTAAAACAGTTGTTAGGCACCTAAAGCACATTTTGAAGAACAGTACAGTATCAGTAATTACTAGTAAATGAAGACCTTTAATCAAAGGTTTGGTCCTCGGGCTACTTAAAGTAAAAATGAGGGGCACCTGGGTGGCTCAGTAGGTTAAAGCCTCTGCCTTTGGCTCAGGTCGTGATCCCAGGGTCCTGGGATTGAGCCCCACATTGGGCTCTCTGCTTGGCAGGGAGCCTGCTTCCCCCTCTAACTCTCTGCCTGCCTCTCTGCCTACTTGTGATCTCTGTCAAATAAATAAATTAAAAAAAAAAAGTAGAAATGATAAAAAATAGTTTAAATCTTGTAAAACGCTCCTGGTTTGCAAGCTCTAAACTAACTGTGTTTTATTATTTATTATTTTTATTATTATTGATTATTTGTACTATGATGAGACAAAGAGTCCAAGGAACATCAGTATTTTTGGGTCCGAAATGGCATGACCTAGTTTATTTTATTTGTAAGACTTAGCTCTCAGCAGGGTGGTGCACTTGGTTAAGTGTTTGACTCTTAGTTTCTGCTCAGGCTATGTTCATGGGATTGAGCCCCACACTGCCTCAGTTCAGCATCTCTCTGTTCGTCTCCCCTCTATCCCTCCCTGGCCATGCTCACTCTCTCGCTTTAAAGTAAAGAAATGAATCTTAAAAAAAAGAAGACTTAGCACTCAGCGATTTTTAGTGATATCAAAAAGTCAAATTTCCCTCGAAGTTTTATTTAGCACTTTTTCCACTGAATATATTAAAAAACTGTGCCATAGGCACTGAAGGCAGTTAGGAAAAGACCAGTTCCAGAATGTTTGGAAATGGCATCACTTGAAATAAACATAGTGTTTCTCCTTACTTTTATTCCCCCCCACCCCCGTCTGTCTTGAAAGAAACTTCTCTTAACTGGAAATGTGTGAAACTTCTTGCAGTTTTTGAAAAAAAGAACTATGTTTGACATCATGATTTTTGGTAACATGTGAGTTTTATTTTTCTTTTGTTGCATCATGAACTGCTGGGTTGGGGATTCTTAGAAGTCTTTGAAGCTACTTCTGTAATTAGTAGTTTCTAGTAATTGTTGGAGAAGATAGTTATGATAGCACTTATCTTGAGGAACAGTTAAGAGACCAAATTATATGTGTGGAGGAAGATTGGGTGGCACAAGTGTAGATTCCATAGATTTTACGGGGGTGGTAGAGGTTGGAGAAGGGTTGGAGGCCTCCACTTGGCCAGGGATTGGAGTATGAGCAAGGTTGGGCAGGGAGTGCCCATTCCATGCAGTGGAAGCAGCATGTGCAAAGGCCCTGGGGGTATAAGGGAATTTGGTATGTTTGTGGAACTGTTCTGTTCTAGACTTATATAGATTTTTGTAACTGGCAATTGGCCATACAAGGGGATAATTAATTTGTTAATAATAAAGAAGAATGATATGATTTTATTTTATTTTATTTAGAATCATACAATTTTAGAGCTTGAAGGTATTATAAAGAATGACCCCTCCCCCCACCAAGTTTTTCACTTGTGGGAATTGAGGGTAAGGAGATGATCTGCTCAGATTCACCCAGTAAGCTGATGGCTAAAACTGGACCAAAACTCCGATCTGAATGTTCCTGAGTTAGTCTCTGATTATTCTGTCTCAGTTCTGGGAAAGATGTGTTTGGGTTGCCGGAGTAGGTGAGAGCACTTACATACCTGGTACAATATGGTTATTCACAGAATAGACACATCTAGTCACTGTTTGGGCACCTTTCCTTAAAAATACTGATCTCTTCTCTGCCTTTGCAGCTTTGCTCTTGTTGCACATAATAGTTTCCTTCCCTTTATCTCTAGTCCTCCCCTCCCCCCGCATATCAATTATAATTGTCTTGCTCTTTTAAAAATACTGTTAAATTTATTTGTATTTTTATTATTATAGTGTTTTTTCCCCTCACAAACTATGTAGTTATCTCTTTGAAGGCAAAGTTTGTTGCCTCGTAACTGAAATGTATCACACAATGCCTTCCACCCTTCCAGCTTCTCAAAAATCTTTCGTTGGCAATAATTACGATGGTGGTGTTGGTTAGTGTTTTAGGGAAGCAAAAAGATCTTTAGAGACATTGTGATAATTACTTCTTATTTTGTTTCTTTTTCTTTTCTTTCTTTCTTTTTTTTTTTTTTTTAAGGAGATGCATTATTCAAGTTTAGAAAAAAAAACCTGTGTCCTTATTTGCTATTTATTAGTGTTACCCTCTCCCCAAAACTAAAATGTGGACATTATTTGAAACAATTAGACCCTGAACTGTCGGAAGAAATCATACAGTAATATGAGAAAGTGAAACTGCACGTTGAGTTGTTTCTGGGTGGTTTAGGACATGCTAAGTCTCAGCCATTGGTTGATGCTGTTCAGGCGCACGTGGAGAATTATTTGCAAAAGGGCAATTAGAAACACCTGCATTATTCGGCAATTGATTTTATTAGGAGAACTTCTGCCATTATGGGCCTTTAGGTTTTGGTACTACACTGTACTTCCGAGGTAAAATATTAAAATTTGCTGGTTCCAACTTCAGATAATTAAAAACACTGTTATAGCCTGTATTACTAAAGATCATTTACCTTTTTAATTTTTAGTCATAGACAACTGTCTCTAATACTTGCATGACTCTGCATTACTAAACACCTAAAGTGAAAAATTGCACCAGATGTAGTTGTTTGCTAAATAAAATTCAATGAGTAAGTAAGAGACTTAAATGAAATCTCTAGTAATTTTTAATTGATTGTGAGAAGGGAATTCCCCCTGATTATCCTAGTTGTATGAGAAAACTTCTTCCCATCCTATCTTTATTCCACATAACCACATAGGTATAGCTGTTTCTTAATTTTACTTGCCAAGACAAAAGGTACATGGGTAGATATAATTCCCTGCTCATGAGATTATAACCTGAATTTGTCTCATTTTAGAGGAATATGTAAATCATATGTACAAGTATATTTATAAATTATATATAGAATTATATAAGTTATAGAATGTATAAATCATGAAGAATTATAGATTTGTTAAATATATTTAATATGTTATTTATATATTTCCTGGCAGAAGAGGGGCCATAAGTCCATACACTTTTATTTGTCATGTGAGCCTCACATCACCTGTTTTAGTTCATTCATTAATTGTACAACAAAGACCTCCTGAGTATGTATAGTAATGCTAGAGATGGAGGAATTAAAAGATGCCTGATTCTGGCTTTGTGAAGCTTACAGTCTCCTTAAGCTCTAGTTCTAGTTCTGTGGGTTCGTGATGACCGACTTTCTTACGGTGCATCTGCTCTGCTGTGGAGCGGGAGTTCTCATCCTCGTGCTCCGCTATTGTATGCCCTCCTCACCTATGACCCTTGAACTTTAGCTGCCCTGGGGTTTCCACGTGTCAGTGGGGTAGTTGCACATACAGGATTTCAGGGTTTCCTTCTGTTCTTCAATTTTACTTCATTTAGATTTCACAAAATTACCAGGGTTTTGCAGGCCTACTTGCAACGTTCTGTTCTCTGTAGCATTTCCAAAAGTGTATCTGTAGGTAACTAACATGTTTATCCGCCATTTATTTTACAAGTGAAGAAACGGGGGGACAAAGTCAGGCTGCCTTCTCTGCATTCACGTCCCGTTTGAGTAGGTGAACCAAGATGTCTTATCTTTCTGGCTGACGTGCTGCTATCTGTTAAACCACACCGTGCTACTGACCGCAAAGGGGGACTTCCTTAAACATAACTCCACTGACCACCTGTATGCATAGTTTCCTTCCTCCTTCCCTGCTTTGGCTTTATGTAGAAGACCTTGAAGAGGGAGTTCTTTTCACATTGTTGGTTTGTGTTTCTTTCTTCCTCACTGCCTGCCCTGGGAGGTGGTGGGAGCCCTATGCATGCAAGTAAATTCATTTTGTGGAAGAGAGACCTTGGAGAAGAAACTATTTCTGGAAGTGTTGGGAAGGGTTATACTTAGATAGTAAGTCTTAAGAACTTTTAAGTGGGTTTGGTTAAATAGTTCTTTTTAGAAATACTTGAAATCGTTCTTTCCAGAAAAAACTCACAAGAAACTTAATTCAGCGTGAACTTAAAATCCCAATAGGCCAGACCAGTGTCACAGCTGGAAAGGACCCCCTATAAATCTTCTATAATGTATTATTAAGTCTGTTTTTAAACATTTTTTACAAGAGTAAACAGATTTTTAGGTTCATTCAGCCCTGACTAGGATTGATTATAGTACATCATCAAAATAAATGGTAGAGATTTGAATTTTCTTAGGAAAAGAGGAGTAGCTTTATGTTAAAGATCCAGTAAGTAAAAATTCAGATTTTTTTAAAAAAACAGGGTCATTCCTTTATTTTCAGATGTCACATTTAATCACTTTCTAAGGATAGAGTCTGTGACTGAAATAGCTGCCAGGAAACAAAGCCAACATCCACTGGATGAAATAGTGTATTTCCTGAGGTTCTGGAATCATTAATCAGCAATTTTCTGTTCCCTCTTGATTATAGGAAACTGTAGTCATTTCTACAGCCCATTTCCAAATTAATAGAATTTCTGTGTGTTAGAGAGTGGGAGACTAAGGCTATGGACTCTGGAGCCAGATTACCTGCGTTCAAATCCTAAATTTGTTACCTTTCTAGCTGCATGACCTTGGACAAGTTACCTAACCTCTATGCCTCATTTTCCTCACTTCCTAACTGGGGAGAAGGAAGTACTGCCATCACAGGTGTTGATGAGGAGTGAATGGATCACCAAATGTGTGAGTGGTCAGGACAGCTCCTGGCATACAGTAAGTGCCATATAATTGCCAGCACTTGCTGTAATGGCTATACACACGAGCTATGTCACATGGTCACCCACTTTTATCTTTTTTTGTATGTGTCTCAGGGTGTTCGCTCCTGCATCCGGCTTTTCCCAGATCTAGACATTGTTGCGATAAGCATAGCATATCACATTGTTGTGGTACCCTAGGATCACAGGGGATCCGCTCTCCAAATCGATCTCTGTTGCCTGCACTCAGTTACATTTTGGGGTTGCGGTAAGTGGCGGAAATGCGTACCTCCGAGTAGGGCTGTTTCACATTCCAGGCATCGCGGAGCCCGTGTTGGTAGAACTCTCATCGGGGACCCTCTGCTGTGAATGTTTTCCTCTGGACGCTTGTCACCGGGGTACGTGGCAGTGTACTGGTTGTGGGAAATGTGCTGTTCCTTCTGTTCCTTCATTTTGGCGTCTTCCTCTAGGAAGAGAAAGAAAAGTAAGCATTAGAGACTTAATTCCAGGGCCCTTTCTCAGGTTCCTGGAAGGACCCTCGCAGTTTTGTATTCATAATTTTCACTTAGAAGAAAGAGAGCCTTCTTCTTATAGCGCAGAAGCTTCCAGCCATTTAAAACCTGGATCTGTTTCTACAGAGGACAGAGACTTGATTTGTTCTACTATCTGACAATATCCATAAATTCTGCCAGTGAGATACCCGCAGACATCTCTGCTGTACAATACCTAAGAAACAAGCGCGTTTCTAATTCACTTATGTTCTTAAAAGTCTTCCTTTCAAGAGCAAAGGGATGGGTGTCTACTTCTGTTGTTTATTTCTCTTTCATACTTTCCAAGTTGGTTTTAAAAGTACCATACTTTTCTGTTAAATGAATTCCCGAGTGTTTTATGGTTAGAGTCACTCCGGTGAATAGGTTTTCATAGTGCGTTTATTTTAATTAGGGACTGTTAATACGTAATCAAGCTCTTGATCTTTATGAATCTGTTGTGTAACTGACCAGTATATGGGCAATTTCTAAATACGACATAGTGGCCCAACTTTCTCTTGTCAGCTTTGCTACCAAGTGTTATTTTTCTATTAAATTTAATCCAAATCCTGAGAAGAAAGCAATTTTTAAAAAGTTAACAAAAATAAAAGGATTTTAAATTCAAAGCCGGAATATACAGAAGGGTGGGGTTAAATATTTCTTTGCTGAGCATGTTCTAAACTGTGTGTGCTGGAGGGAAGTGTGCTGGGGGTTGGTAGAAGAAAGTACATAACCAGTAACCACGAACTTTCTGAATCAACTGAAATAGAAAATTTTAAAGCAGAGAAATCTAGATTTGTAATTCATAATCACTACCAATTGGTGGAGTAATGAGGTTCAAACACAGGCCATTTGACTGGAAATTCCCTAGACCCCTCTACTTTAGTTTTCTAGCCAACCCCCCCCCCCCAAAAAAACCAAAAAGGGAAAACCCAACTTTTTACTTGAATCAATAAACTTAACAAAAATATTTTAAATTCCTATTTGTGGCAGATACTGTTCTAGGCTCTAAGGACACCAAAAAGTATAGAAAGCAAGTGTCCTGTCCTCACAGACTTACATTTTAGAGGAGAAAGACAGACAGCATACAGATAAGCCAATACATATCTCCCACCTGAAGAAAAGCAAAGCAGGATGGGAGGAGTGGGGCCTTGCATGCTTGTTTGTTTGTTTGTTTGGTTTATCTGCTTGTTTTTTGTTTTTTTTTTTTTTGTTTGTCTGCTTGTTTTTGTTTTCTTTGGTAGGTGATGTTGTAGGGGGGATGGCGATCTTAGGAAGAGTGAGGCAGGCCCTCTGGAAACCCTTGGGTGGGGGGGGGGGAGGAGCGAGGAATGCAAAGCCTCAAGAGGGACATGCGGTGCTTCCTTATCCAGGAAAGCAGAGGGGCTGAGGGGCTGAAATGGACATGGGTTGGGGGAAGGGTGAGGAGGGCGTGGTGGGGGAGGAGGCCAAAGACCTGGGCAAGATCACACAGGGATGGCTTTGTGGGCCACGGAAAAGACTTGGATTTTTTTTTTAATGAGAGAGGAAGATTTTAGAGGGTTATAAGGGGCCAGTGACAAAATCTGGCCCTTTCACATCAAGACACGGGGGCACAGTGGAACATGAAATGGCAGGGAGAAGGTTAAATGTCGAGTTTTGGCTCTGCTAGCCAGTTTGACCTCGGGAAGGTCGTTAATCCAGCCACTGCCCCCGTTTCTACCTTAAAATGAGGAAATTGGATTTATATGAATAATTCACCAGAATCTTTTTCATGACAACATATGATTCTCAGATCTGAAAATAGTTATGAAATGTCCACATATATTGTCAGTGGTTGTTGGCTATGGGGAAGAGGAGACCTTCCCCTCCCTACTTTCTGGTCAGACTTTGGAGCTTCCCTATTCTCAGCCCTGAGCCTAACCCCTGCCTCTGAGCAGCCATGGTTTGGCGTGTGGATAGTGGTGTTTCACTGTTTTTTTCCACCTGCATTTCTCTGATTACTATAGAGGATGAGCAAGTCTGCATATTATCAGGGTCCACTGGCATTTACTCTCTGTTGAAGTGTCCTTTTAGGTATTTTTTCTCCTTTTTTCAATTAGGTTTTCTACCCTTTCTTATTTATTTCTAAAAGCTATAACATATACATTCTGAATCAAACTCGTTGTCTGTATATGTTTTGCGAATACTTGTTTGTGCTTTGTGGTATGTCTTTAATTCTCCTAATGCTATTTTTTTTTTTTGGTAGTAAAATACAGATAAAATTTACCATTGTAACCATTTTAAACTGTACAGTTCAGTGATGGTAAGTGCGTTCATCATGTTGGGCTATAATCCCTACTCTCTAGTTCCAAAGTTTTTCATCACCCCAAACAGCAATCTTGAGAAAGTTCTGTGTGCACATTGAGAAGAATGTGTATTCTGGTGCTTTGGATGGAATGTTCTGTAAATATCTGTTAACACAAGATGCCTGGGTGGCTTAGTCAGTTAAGTGTCTGCCTTTTCAGCTCAGGTCATGATCCCAGGGTCCTGGGATCAAGTCCTCTGCCTGCTGCTCCCCCTGCTTGGGTGTGCTGTCTCTCTTTCTCTCTTTGACAGATTAAAAAAAAATTGTTAAGTCCATCTGGTCTAACGTGTCATTTAAGGCTGATATTTGCTTATTGATTTTCTATCTGGATGTTCTATCCATTGATGCAAGTGGGGGTATTAAAGACCCCTACTATTACTGTATTTCTATATATTTCTACTTTAAGTCTGTTAATATTTGCTTTGTATATTTAGATGCTCCTATGTTGGGTACATGAGTATTTATAAATGTTATAGCCTCTTATTGGAATGACCCCTTTATCATGACCTAATGCCCTTCTTTGATTCTTATTATAGTCTTTGTTTTAAAGTCTATTTTTTCTGAAGTATGTATGGCTATCCTAACATTCTTTTGGTCTTCAATTTGTAAATCTTTTTCTATCCCTTCGCTTTCAGTCTGTTTGTGTCTTTTTATTTTATTTTATTTATTCATTTGACAGAGAGGGAACATAGGCAGGGGGAGTGGGAGAAGGAGAAGCAGGCCCGCAGCCAAGCAGGGAATCCAATATGGGGTTTGATCCCAGGACCCTGGGATCATGACCAGAGCTGAAGGTGGAAGCCTAAGGACTGAGCCACCCAATCACCCCTGTGTCTTTACATCTAAAGTGAGTCAGTCTCTTGGCTCCAGTCACTGAGCCACTTCCAAGGACTCAGTGGCCTTCTCCTCAAGCCCACTTGCTTCCTGATGCTCCTCGCCATGCCTGTCATCTCCTGCCACCACCTTCCACAGGCTATTTCCACCCAGGAAAAGAAATCTTATCTTGTGTCTGCTATCTAGAACCTCCCCTCTTTTGACCCCTTTGATGATGCGAGTAAGGGTGATAATCTGCTTCCTACTGGCACTGAGGATTTTATCCATATAAGAATTCAACAGAGAAACAGCAGGAAGACCCTTACTACTATCCAAGGGATGGCTGATGATCATGATAAAAAGAAACTATGAAAGCATTCAAGAAGAAATCTGCTTGTAATGGTACTGTAATTGAACATCCAGAATATGGAGAAGTAATTTAGCTACAGGGTGACCAGTGTTAAGAACATATGCCAGTCCAGAGAGATTGAACTGGCTGAGGATGACCAGCTGAAGGTTCATGGTTTTAAGTGCTTTTGGCTCACTGAAGCTTAAATAAGGATTTCCTTGAAATGAGTAGAATTTCCCTTCTGTCTCTTGTCACAAATTTAAAAACCTCACAGCTTGTATAACATAACCATTTGGGATCTGCTTTTAACTTGGACTCATGCAATAAACTGAAAAGAGACAAGAAGAAAAAAAACCCAAATGTGAGTCTCTTATAAGCACCATATAGGAAGGTCTTGTTTTTTTAATCCATATAGTCACTGCGGCCTTTTGATTGGAGAATTTAGATCATCTACATTTAAAGTAATTCTTGATAGATACATACTTACTGCTATTTTGTTGTTTGCTGGCTGTTTTTGTAGTTCATTTTCTATTCTGTTTTTCTAATCTTGCTCCGTGTTATTTGATGACTTTCTTTAATGGTATACTTAAGTTCCTTTGTCTCTATCTTCTATGTATTTACTATGGGTTTTTGCAGGTGATTATCTTGAGCCTTATATATATAACAACCTATATGTTGTAAGTTGATAACAACTTATTTGATCACGTTCTAAAACTCTGCATTTTTACTCTCCACTCATGCTTTATGTTTTTGATGTCTCATTTTACTCCTTTAATCTTATGTATCCCTTACTAATAGTTGTAATCATAGTTATTTTTACTACTGTTATTTTTTAATCTTCATACTATTGATTAGTGGGTCAGTGATTATAGTAACTTTACTATATATTTACCTTTCCAGTGAGATTTATTCTTTCATGTTTTCTTGTTCCTAATCAGTACCCTTTCTTTTCAGCTCGAAGATGTTCCTGTAACATTTCTTGTAAGACCATGGGATGCCTGGGTGGCTTAGTCATTTAAGCAGCTAACTCTTGATTTCAGCTCAGGTCTTGATCTCAGGTCCTGGGATAAAGCCCCACTTTGGGCTGTGTACTGTATGAAGAATCTGCTTGAGATTCTCTCTCTCCCTCTTCTTCTGACCTTCCCCTTGCACTCTCTTTCTCTCTCAGATAAATAATTAGATCTTTTTTAAAAAACCCACATTCCTTCTAATCTGTTCCCTTATATGTAGAGTCTAAAAAATAAAACCAAAAACCCACAAGGACAAGAAAACCAAGCTTACGGATATAGAGAACAGATTGGTGGTTGCCCAAGGTAGGGGTTGGTGGTGGGAGAAATGGGGGAAGGTGATGAAACATTTAAAATAACATTTAAAATCATCACCAAGACTATATCAAGGATTAGCACCTATGTTTTCTTCTAAGATGAGGCCCACATTACCCTGATACCAAAACCAGACAAGAATATCACAAGAAAAGAAAATTACAGGGCAATATCCCTCATGAGCATAGATGTAAAAATCCTCAACAAAATACCAGTATGCTGAATTTAACAATATGTTAAAAGTATTATATGCTATGATCAAGCAGAATGTGTGCTAGGGATTCAAAGATGGCTCAACATCTGCAAATCATTCAGGATGATAGGCCACATTAACAAAATGATGAATAAAAATCCTATGATCATCTCAATAGATGGATAAAAGGTGTGTGGCAAAATTCAAATTCCATTTAAGATAAAAAGTCTCAAGGGGACACCTGGATGGCTCAGTTGGTTATGTGTGTGCCTTCAGCTCAAATCATGATCTCAGGATCCTGGGATTGAGCCCTGTGTTGGACTCCCTGCTCAGCGGGGAGTCTGCTTGTCCCTCTCCCACTGCCCCTCCCCACATTCAAGCTCGTGATCTCTCTCTCGAATGAATAAATAAATAAAATCTAAAAACAAAACAAAACAAAAAGCCCTCCCAACAAAGCAGATATAAGGGGCATAAATCTCAGCATAGTAAAGGCCATATATGACAAGCCCAACAGCTAACATTATACTCAGTAGTTAAAAGCTAAAATCTTTTCATCTAAGATCAGGAACAAGGCAACGATGTCCACTGTCACCAGTATTACTCAACATAGTATTGGAAGTCCTAGCAGAACAATTAGGTAAGAAGAAGAAATAAAAGACATGCAGATTGGGAAGGAAGGGGTAGTAAAACTATCACTATTGCAGATGACATGACATTATATACAATAACTCTAGAGTCCTTAAAAAAACTGTTACAACTAATAAATGAATACAATAAAACTGTAGGACACAAAATCAATACAAAAAAATCTGTTGCATTTCTACACACTAATAAAAAACTATCAGAGATAATCAAAACCACAATGAGATATCACCTCACACCAGTCAGAATGGCTAAAATTAACAAGTCAGGAAATGACAGATGCTGGAGAGGATGTGGAGAAAGGGGAACCCTCCTCCACTGTTGGTGGGAATGCAAGCTGGTGCAACCACTCTGGAAAACAGCATGGAGGTTCCTCAAAATGTTGAAAATAGAACTACCCTATAACCCAGCAATTGCACTACTGGGTATTTACCCTAAAGATACAAACATAGTGATCCGAAGGGGCACGTGTACCCGAATGTTTATAGCAGCAATGTCTACAATAGCCAGACTATGGAAAGAACCTAGATGTCCATCAACAGATGAATGGATCAAGAAGATGTGGTATATATACACAATGGAATACTATGCAGCCATCAAAAGAAATGAAATCTTGCCATTTGTGACGACGTGGATGGAACTAGAGCGTATCATGCTTAGTGAAATAAGTCAATCGGAGAAAGACAACTATCATATGATCTCCCTGATATGAGGACATGGAGAAACAACATGGGGGGGTAGGGGTATAGGAGAAGAATAAATGAAACAAGATGGGATTGGGAGGGAGACAAACCATAAATGACTCTTAATCTCACAAAACAAACTGGGGGTTGCTGGGGGGAGGTGGGATTGGGAGAGGGGGTGCGGGCTATGGACATTGGGGAGGGGAGGCGAACCATAAGAGACTATGGACTCTGAAAAACAACCTGAGGGTTTTGAAGGGTCAGGGGTGGGAGGTTGGGGGAACAGGTGGTGGGTGATGGGGAGGGCACGTTTTGCATGGAGCACTGGGTGTTGTGCAAAAAGAATGAATACTGTTACGCTGAAAAAAAAATAAATAAATAAAAAGGGAAAAAAAAAAAAACTATCAGAGACATTAAGAAAATAATCACATTTAAATTCCATTAAAAAGAGGGTGCCTTCAGGGAAATACAAATCAAAACCACAATGAGATACCACCCCACACCAGTCAGAATGGCTAAAATTAACAAGTCAGGAAATGATAGATGCTGGCGAGGATGCGGAGAAAGGGGAACCCTCCTACACCGTTGGTGAGAATTCAAGCTGGTGCAGCCACTCTGGAAAACAGCATGGAGGTTCCTCAAAAAGTTGAAAATAGAGCTACCTTACAACCCAGCAATTGCACTACTGGGTATTTACCCTAAAGCTACAAACGTAGTGATCCAAAGGGGCATGTGCACCCGAATGTTTATAGCAGCAATGTCCATAATAGCCAAACTATGGAAAGAACCTAGATATCCATGAACAGATGAATGGATAAAGAAGAGGTGGTATATATAATATAATGGAATACTATTCAGCCATCAAAAGAAATGAAATCTTGCCATTTGCAACAACGTGGATGGAACTAGAGGGTATTATGCTTAGCAAAATAAGTCAGTCGGAGAAAGACAACTATTATATGATCTCCCTGATACGAGGAAGTGGAGATGCAACGTGGGGGGTTTGGGGGGTAGGAAAAGAATAAATGAAACAAGATGGGATTGGGAGGGAGACAAACCATAAGAGACTCTTACTGTCACAAAACAAACTGAGGAGGGCCGGAAGGAGGAGTGGAGGGAGAGGGTGGTGGGGTTATGGACATTGGGGAGGGTATGTGCTATGGTGAGTGCTGTGAAGTATGTAAACCTGGCAATTCACAGATGTGTACCCTGGGGCTGATAATACATTATATGTTTATAAAAATAAAAAAAAGAGGGTGTCTGCGTGGCTTAGTTGAAGTGGCTGTCTTCAGCTCAGGTCATGATCCCAGGGTCCTGGGATCGAGTTTGATATCAGGCTCCCTGTTCAAGCTTGGGAGCCTGCTTTTCCCTCTGCCCGCTGCTCCCCCAGCTTATGCTCTCTCTGTCTCTGTCATATAAAAAAAAAATCTTTAAAAAAAAGATTTTATTTATTTATTTGACACAGAGAGAGAAACAGCAAGAGAGGAAACACAAGCAGGGGGAGTGGGAGAGGGAGAAGCAGGCTTCCCACCAAGCAGGGAGCCCGATATGGGGCTCGATCCCAGGATACTGGGATCATGACCTGAGCCAAAGGCAGATGCTTAATGACCGAGCTACCCAGGCATCCCTGTCATATAAATAAAGTCTTAAATGAAATAAATTACATCAAAAAGAATAAAATTCCTAGGAATCAGTTTCACCAAGGAAGGAAAAAAAAGACCTGTCAGCTGAAAACTACAAGACATTAATGAAAGAAACGGAAGATACAAATAAATAGAAAGATATTCCATGTTCATGAATTGGAGAAGTTAATATTGTTAAAATATCTGTACTGCCCAAAGTGACTTACATATTCAGTGCAAGTCCAATCAAAATTCAAGTGGCATTTTTCACAGAATTGGAACAATCCTAAACTTTGTATGGAAACACAAAGCCAAAGGGTATTGAGAAAGAAGAACAAACCTGGAAGAACCATACTCCCTGATTCCAAACTATATGACAAGGCAATAGTAGTCAAAACAGTATGGCACAGGCATAAAAACAGATGTAAAGATTCATAGACCAGAATAGGGGCCCCCCAAATAATCCTACACATGTATGGCCAATTCATTTATGAAAAGGAGCCAAGAACACACACTGAGGAAAGGACAGTCTCTTTAACAAATGGTGCTTGGAAAACCGGACAGCCACATGCAACAGAATGATTTAGGACCACTTCCTTACATCATACACAAAAATTAACTCAACATGAGTAAAAGATGAACACAAGACCTGAAATCATAAAAATCTTAGAAGAAAAAAAAAATCTTAGAAGAAAACATAGGTGCTAATCCTTGATATAGTCTTGGTGATGATTTTTTGGATATGAAATCATAGGTAAAGGCAAGAAAAACAAAATAAAAATAAACAAAGGAGACTGCATCAAGCTAAAAAAACTTCTGCACATCAAGGAAACCATTAACAAAATGAAAAGGCAACCTGCTGAATGGGAGAAAATATTTGCAAATCATATAAATGATAAGGGGTTAATATCCAAAATATATAAAGAATTCATACAAGTCAATAGCAAAAACAAACAAACCCGATCTGATTAAAAAATAGGCAGAAGATCTGAATGCATATTTTTCCAAAGTAGATATACAGATGGCCAACAAGTAAGATGCTCAACATCACTAACAATCAGGGAAATGCAAATCAAAATCACAATGAGAATCACTTCATACCTGTTAGAATGACTATTATCAACAACACAAGAAATAACAGGTTGGTGAGGAAGTGGAGAAATGGGAACTCTTGTGCTTTGTTGGTGGGAATGTGAATTGGTGGAGACACTATGGAAAACAATATGGGAATTCTTAAAAAAATTATAAATAGAACTACCATATGATCCAGCATTTATTGAGGGTATTATTGAAGATAAAAACCATTAACTCTGGCATATGCACCCCCATGTTCACTGCAGCATTGTTTACAAGAGCCTAGATAAGGAAACAACCTAAGTACTCATCAATGGACAGATGGTTGAAGAGGATGTGGTCTGTATATACAATGGAGTATTACTCAGCCATAAAAAGAATGAAATCTTGCCGTTGCAACAACACGGATGGACCTCAAGGACATTATGCTAAGTGAAATCAATCAAAGCAAGGCAAATACTGTATGAGTTCCCTTATATGTAGAGTCTAAAAAATAAAACCAAAAACCCACAAGGACAAGAAAACCAAGCTTACGGATATAGAGAACAGATTGGTGGTTGCCCAAGGTAGGGGTTGGTGGTGGGAGAAATGGGGGAAGGTGATGAAACATTTAAAATAGTTTAAAAATAAAGTGATCAGGAGCAAAAAAAATCACAACAAAACTTAGGATTCATAGTTTCTCCTATTTTACATAGAATTCATTAAAGCATCTTTTGAAAGTAAAAATGAGCTGCTTCCCATAAATTCTGTGAGATGATCCATTGGTTCCTAAATTGCAATAAAAATTGCATTTCCTTTATAGGGACACCTGCACATCACTAGAAATATTTTTTGTTTTGTTAGTTTTTATTTAGAAAGAGGTTTAGTTAGATTCTTTGCTAATTCTTTTAGCCCCTAAATTTAAATTACTAAGTTCTACATACAACATTCTGTACTTTTACCTCTAGCGTTTGAGAGTCTCTATGACAAATGCAAGAATCAGGAGTCAGTAAACTTAGGGTCCAGTGTTGGTTTGGTCTTCGGGGACCAGGGAGTCACGTTAATTATTCTGAAGCTCAATAATCTTGTGCCTGAAGGGCAGAGGCAGGGGGAGTACCATCTTCCTTACCTATTTCACACAGTTGTGAAAATCTTACTAGAAAATGGTAAAGATGCAATCATTTTGCATCTTTGAAAAAAGAGTTATCATTATTAATGCTCATTTGATTGTCATCAATCATTTTGAAAAGTCAGAAAATATTAGATCATATAAATTCAGATGGCACAAAATTACATAATTAACGCTTGAAAAACTGCATGGAACTTTGGTCATTCCTCAAGACAGAAGAAGAAAGAAAAAAAAAATCTGGAAGCCATCCAGAAGGTCACTAAAGTGAAGGGCTGCCAGTTTAAACAAATAGACTAAGCATTATAGAATCCGAAAGACTGATCATACAAGGAAGGCCACGAGAGGGAAACAATGGATTTAAAAAAAAAAAGGAAGAAAGGAAGGAAAGAAGGAAGGAAGGAAGAGGAGGGGAAGGGAGAAAGGAAGGAAAGAAAAAAAAAGGGAAAGAAAGATCATAGGAAGGAAAGAAGGCAGGAGAGGAAGAAAGAAAGAGAAAGGAAAAGAAATATTGGAGGGAGGGAGGGAGAGAGAGGGAGGGGGAGGGGGGAGGGGGGGAAGAAGTAAGGAAGAGGAGCGGAGGGGAGGAAGGAAGAAATAAAGAAAAAAAGGGAAAGAAAGATCATATGAAGGAAGGAAGGAAGGAGAGGAAGAAGGATAGAAAGGAAGGAAGAAAGAAAAAGAAAGGAGAAGGAAAAGAAATATTGGAGGGAGGGAGGGAGGGGAAAAGAGGGAGGGAGAGGGGGAAGGAGAAAGGAAGGTCAGTCATATGCATTAAGCAGTCAATCAGTAATCCCCCTCCTCCCCCCAACCTCTGGCAGCCACTAATCTGCCTCCTGTCTTTATGGATTTGCTGTTCTGGATATTTTATATAAACAGAATCATACAATATGCTACTTTTTGTGTGTCTGCTTTCTTTGACTTAACGTAATGTTTCAAGATTCACTTATATTGTAGCATGTATCAGCACCTCATTCCTTTTTACAGCTAAATATTCTATGACGTGGATATACCACATTTTGTTTACTCATTCATCCACGGATGGATATTCAGGTTGGTTTTAACCTTTTGGCTATTGTGAGTCGAGCTGCGCTGAACATTCATGTACGTGTTTTTGTGTGGACCTACGTTTTTCACGTCTCTTGCTAGGTCATTGGGTAACTATGTTTAACATTTTGAGGAACTGCTAGACTATTTTCCAAGGGGGCTGCAATATGTCATATTTCCCCTAGATGTGTATGAGGGTTTCAATTTCTCTACATCCTCGGTAAGGCACTTGTTATAATCTGTTTTGTGATTCTAGCCATCCTACTTAGTGTGAAGTGGTAGCTCATTGTGGTTTTGATTTGCATTTCCTTTATGGCTAATAGTGTTGAACATCTTTTCATGCAGCCTATTTCTTTCTAAAATGCATATATGCTTGCTGTCTTTGGTTAGGCAAAAAAAACCTGTCTGGCAGGTTTTATTTATTTGATTTTTTTATGAAGTATTCAGTGGTGTAGTAAATATCTAGCAATTGGTAGTCAAGGGAGAAGTCCTGATTTTCAGCATTTGCCAGTTTCTGCATGTAAATACTCCCACCGTGGCAGATTTCCAGCCGCCAACGTAACATTGAAAGTGGAGCCGGGAAGTGAGATGCACGGTAGGCTCCCATGAACTGGCATGAGCTGACTCTATTGCATCAGTGGAGCAAAGTAAGCTTCATTAGGGCTCCCTGGTGTTGTGCAGGGTGGGCACTGCACAAGTGTAGGGCTGCCATTCACATATCAGTTCAAAGGGGAAAGGATATAATGTCATTGAGTGTCTACCATGTATTTAATCTTCACCAGTCTTTTGAGGCAGATTTTCCTATCTTATTTTCAGAGAAATCTTCAGTTTAGAGAACATGTTGACTAACTCAGTGATTCCCAGCAAATAAGCATCAAAGTTGGGATTTAAATCAGGTCTGTCTTACTCTGAAACTTTTACCAGTTCATCAGCTGCTTTGGAGGGATAGAGGGGGTGTTTCCAAGACCACTCCCAGGCTCCATTAATTGCTGGGGATCTCATAGGACTCACCATATTGTTGTACTCTTTACCGCCATTTGTTACAGCAAAAGGATACAACATGAAATCAGCAAAGGGAAAAGGCACATGAGGTAAAGTCCAGAGGAGATAAGGCACAAGCTTGTAAGAGCCCCTTCTCAGTGGAGTCGTATAGGACATGCTTTAAACCTCCAGCAGTGATGGGGCACCTGGGTGGCTCAGTGGGTTAAGGCCTCTCCCTTCAGCTCAGTCATGATCTCAGGGTCCTGGCATGGAGCCCCGCTTCAGGCTCTCTGCTCAGCAGGGAGCCTGCTTCCCCTCTCTCTCTCTACCTGCCTCTCTGCCTACTTGTGATCTCTGTCTGTCAAATGAATAAAATCTTTTAAACACACACACACACACACACACACCCCTCCAGCAGTGAACTGTGACCTTATACGGAATATCCAGAAGCTTACTGGAGACTTACTCTTTGCCTAAGGTTTTTTATTGGGGACTGGCTAGTAATACAGGCACCCTCTGTCCAGCACATACCCAAATTCCAGTCTTGAGAAGGCAAAAGCATGTGCTCAGCATAAGCCATATTGTTTGTATCCACAGTTTAGGCACAGTGAGCTATTCTTACTGGTGCTGGAAATGGTGGGACCTTCCCGAGGTCCAAATCCCCAGATGTCAGCCAAGGGCCAACTGTAGAAACGCAAGGAGACCTTTCTAAGAATAGCAGTCTCAAGTCTGCTTTGTTAGCCCTTTTCAGCACACTAACTAAATGCAAAAATAGGAAAGAAAATTGAGAAAGTCCAAAGATGATGCCTGCTTGTATTTTATGACGTCTGCCTTCCCCTCCCAGCACCTGCATACAACGTGGTGTATGGTGGGTTTCTAATAATGGCTTCCCGAGTTGTGCATGCCCTCGTTTTGGTACACAGCTTCTGAGTGTGTGCGTGCATGTGTGCACACTGTCTGTGCAACAACACTCTGTGTTGGAAAGGTTCTCTTTGTTGACCCAAATCATGCTTAATTATGACCGATTAGCCCAGACATCTCACTGTCGCTTCATAACCAGACTGAATTCTCAGTAAGGTTCTCTCCTGAAAGGACTTCATTTGAAACACAGGTTTGCAATTTGTGTCTCCAGTGGAAATACCGTTTCTTTTGTTCCAATGCCCCAGACACACTGCTTCAGACTCACTTTTACACCAGTGAACTTTGACTAAAAGTAGAACAGTTTCCTACACCTGACCTCCTCTGTGTCTGGGTCCCATGTTGGGGGGCGGGTCACACTTTGCTCTGCTCTCACGGGTGGGGGGCTGACTGAATTGTCCGCACAGTATCCCGTTGTCACAAGCACGTTCAAGGGAACCTGGCCGTAGAGGAACAGGTCTGGGCAAGAACTGACCAGGATACCATGAGCTGACTAAAACCTGGGTTCCTTTTTTTCTGGGTTACCAAATAGGTCAGTTAAAGAAAAGAAAAACAGCTTACCTTCTCTTTGGCCAGTTCCTTCAGTTTTCAAGTGAAGTAGAACTTATTTTCCTGCCTATGGTTTTGCATAATTATTTTTTCCACTAACTACTTTAATGTAATGGCTGGAAATGTTCTTTTTTAGAGTTAAGCAAATTTTCTGCATAAGAAGTGTTGGTTCTGATGTTAGACAGCCAGTGTCCAAATCCCAGACTCTGGCATTCCACTAGTTTATATGACGCGAGACTAATAGGAACCTTAAATACTTTGCAACAGTTTTCTCATCTGTGAAATGGGGACAATAGTGGCTACTACCTCATAGGGTTGTTAGGAGACTCAGTTGAGATACGCATCTAAAACACGCACTAAAGAAATTTAAAGCAAAATCTGCTGTAGAGTGAGCCTTGAAGAAAAGTTATTAATGCTGCTGTTACCGTTATATCCTTGGTGTCTGTAAAAATCTGTTCTCTCTTTCTGACTGCTTATGCCGATCTGAGTAAATTAAATTCCTTACAGTCTACCCCACACTCCTTTAAAACTTTGATTAACATTGAAAATTTTAAGATAATTGTTTGAAAGATGTTCCAGGGTGGATGAAAGCCTGTTCACCTAAAAACCAGCCACTGATTGCTGGAATCGGTCCTCCTAGGATTGCACCTGACTCTGCCTTTGTGAGCTGACCAACCACTGACTGGGGCGAGGGTGGGTGGGCAGGGAGGAGACTACTTTTCCCCTTCTTCCCCTGGAATGGAGCCCCCTCTTGCCATCTTGCCAGGCCAGACTCTGAGAACATTCTTCTTTCCCTCTTCCTTTCTCCTCTTCCCTTTTCCTTCTTCCCGCCTGGCTGTGTCTCTTAGATCCTGCTGACTTGTTCTTACATCACCTATTGGAAGTGGTCCCCGTGCCCTTGTGATAGCCCTGAGTCCCCCCCCCCCCTTTTTTTAAAGATTTTATTTTTTTATTTGGCAGAGCAAGAGAGATAGGAGAGAGGGAATACAAGCAGGGGTAGGAGAGGGAGACGCGGACTCCCCACTGAGCAGGGAGCCCAATGTGGGGCTCGATCCCAGGACCCTGGGATCATGACCTGAGCTGAAGTCAGCTGCTTAACGACTGAGCCACCTGTGCACCTGGCCCTGAGCCCTTCTTGTTTATGCAATGGAGAGCTGGTGTTTATTTCCTAATGTGAACTTCCTTTCTGGCTGCTTGTCCTTGTCTCCTTCAGGAGTTGATGTTCCTCAAGGCTCTATTCTGCGGACTTTCTCTCCTTCTGTGCTTGCTCTAGGAGTCGTCATCTGTTCCAGGGGCCTTGGTTAGCCGCTGTGTGCTGATGACTTCTCCAGTCCATATTTCCCAGCCTGATGTCTCTTCTGTGGGCTGAGAGTTTTCTCAGGCATCTCAAAGTCAACATGTCCAAAAAGAATGCAAGATGTTCCCACCATTTCTAGTTCAGTAATTGTACCACAGTCTACCTAGATGCTTGTGTTGGAGACCTGGGAGTTGGTTTAAACTTACCCTTCTCCCTCACCCTCTCTCATGTCTGGGATCTTGACAGGTTTTGCCAGTTCTGCCTTCTAAATATATCTGTTTTGCCCTTCTTCCCATGTCTTTACCACAATGATCCAAGCTGCCATTGCCTCCTCTTGGGTGAATACAGTAGCCTCTCTATCAGTTAGGTTTGACTTAGGCTACATATCATACAGGACTCCTCAACAATAGTAGCTTATAGAAAATAGAAATTTTTTTCTCTTTTCGTGTTACGGCGTAAGGGGGACATGGGAAGATGGGAAGATGGGAAGCAGGCTATCCTGAAGGGGCATGGTGGTTCCAACCCAAGGATCTTGGATCCTGTCTGTCCCTTCTATCATCTTAGCTTATGTATTTTATTTTGGCTCAAGATGACTGCTGGAGTTCCAGCCATCTTGACTGCATTGCAGGCTGGAAGAAGGAAGAAGGACAGAAAAGCAAGAAAGGACTTCTCCCATCTGAGTTAGGTCCTTTTTACCAGCTTTCCCCAATGCCCTGCACGGGGCTTCCGCCTACGTCTCATTGACCACAGTCTAGCGGCATGGCCGTGCCTGGCAGCAAAGAGAGCTGAGAAAGTCTGTTAGTCTCAGTGTCAATGTATCGAACTAAAAGCTAGGGTTCTGTTACTGATGAGAAGTGGATACCGAGGGCAGATGTCGGGGGATCTCGCCACATCCTAACAGGCTCCTCTTTTCATGCGTGTCCTCTCCAGGCTGTTGTACACAAAGGCCATCGTGATCTTTAAAGACACAAATAGGATCATGTCCCTCCCCTGTTTAAAGCCCTTCAGGAGCTTCTCATTTCCCCAATTCAAATCTTAAAAGTCCTCAATATGGCCTGGGGTCCAGCAGCCTGTCCGCTTGTCTCCATGAAACTGTAGTTCCTTCCGTTCCTCAGTCCATCCTTCCAACTCCGCAGTGTCTCTGTTCCTTGAAGGCATCCCACTCCCTTCTGTCTTTACAGCATGTTCTTCTTCTGTGTCCTCTATCTGGAGTCCGTGCTCCCCTCCCTTGACTGGCTGGACATCTTCTTTCAGGTTTGCAACTTAAATGTCACTTCCTTAGTACAGTCTGTCTGGTCTTCCCTGTACAATATCATCTTTCACTTTTCCTTTGTACCAGCTGTCTCTAATAAGTTATTGGTGCAATGATTTTTTTTCAGTCTTTCTATCTCTAATCTGTAAACTTCACAAGGTCGGTGAAGGCATTGCTTAGCAACCTGTGGCAAGTAATAAATGGTTGTTGAGTGACTGAATGGGATTCAGGTTCAAGGATGTATATGACGGATTTATTTTGACTCATGATAAAGATACGTAAAGAAAGACACAAGGAGAGTATCTGCTAGGCAGATACTCAGAATTAGGCACAAGTAAGACATGGGGATTAGAGAAGTAAATCTGAAATCATCAGCTCTAGTCCATTTAGTGCTGTTTATCCTACAGGGAGGCAACTTCCTTCAGGGGCTGAACAGGGGCTGATCAGGGGGCTTTGAAGCCAGACAGATCTGCTCTGAATCCCAATCTGTCATTTACCAGCTGTGATATTGGGCAGTTGATAAAACTCTCATTTCCTTCTCTGGAAATGGAGAAATTACTTATCCTGCCAGGACATTTGTGTGTGAGTATCTGACATATGGGATTATTTCAAATTTTTCTGGCTGATGGGTTAAAAAAGCACCTTAAGAAGGACACTATTTCTATTTTAAAAACAGAGACAGTAGAGAATATTCTGTTACTTCCTGGTTATCCTGAATGACGTCCCTTTGACAGTGACAATGAAGACTGCTTTTTGGTCTTAGGAGGTGAAGGACTTTGGAGGCTCTTGTAAGCCTTTTTCTTTCTTAATTTACAAAATCTTCCACAATGCTTACCAGGTATCAGGTAAGGCCTTATGGGCTTCATAGTCATTAACTGCAATCCTCTTAACTTTGTAAGGAAGACACAGTTATCATTCCCATTTTATAGCTGAGGAAACTGAAGGACTGAGAGGCTGAACACCTTGTTCAAGGTTATACAGCCGCTAGTATGTGGCAGAGCCAAGAACCCAGCCTCACTGTCTGATTCTCTGAACCCTTCCACGGCATGGCTTCTGGGTAATTTCAAGAGACTTTCTGGCTCGCTAAATGTAGATTTACGTAGGGATCAGACCTGTATTAATCTGTATGTTCACCAGACCATGAGTTAATCTCTAAGCAAGCCTCACAAACTGGTAAAAGTGTGTTATTGTAATATTACTATTATCCTCTCTTTGGTGGAGAAACTTAGACCAAATTTTGCCCAGATGTGCTCCCCGCTGTTGTGTGTTAAGGCTGTGAGTTACCAGAGTTTAACTAGTTTCTAACGTGAAAAGGAAGTGCTAATATAGTCGCTTGCTGATTCAGTGTTGGTTTCATACTGTAAGACAGAACTAAAATAACAGTTTCAAAGAGTAAAAATAGTATAGTCACATGAAGCAGCAACCGTCCTTCTTAAAAACAGAATGGTAAAACCAATGAAGTAAAGGTTAGTCTCTTTTTCTGGTTGGAAAGAGTCGATATTGATAGATACTGATCTGTTCTATTGTGTCCTGTAATTTTAGGGTATTGGTATTTGTCAAGGCCCAAGAAAGACTCTCATTAATGTCATTTTTAGTTTACAAGTCAAATTTGACATTCTTCTCAGATATTTCTTGGAGTCTAGAAGGTAGGTCTGAGGGACTTTCTTGGAACAGGACTCTAGTGGCTTTTGCTTTTATTTTCCCTAAGGATTAATATGGTTTTGGAAAAAAAATATTAATGGCTAAATTCATGGAACATTTACTGTCTGTCAATTTTGTTCCAAGAGCTTAACATGATGTGACTTTTTACAATCTTTTTTTTTTTTTAAGATTTTATTTATTTATTTATTTGACAGAGAGAGAGATCACAAGTAGGGAGAGAGGCAGGCAGAGAGGCAGGTAGAGAGGAGGAAGCAGGCTCCCCGCGGAGCAGAGAGCCCGATGCAGGGCTCAATCCCAGGACCCTGAGATCATGACCTGAGCCGAAGGCAGCGGCTTAATCCACTGAGCCACCCAGGCGCCCCTGACTTTTTACAATCTTACAACCAACATATGAAGTTATTTGCCATCACTCATTCCCATTCTATTGCTAGAGAAATGGAAGCACAAAGAACTTAAGTAACTTGGTCAAGGAGACAGCATAGAAGTGGCAAAGCCAGACTTGGGCAGTCTGGCTGCAGAGTCTTTGCTCTGAAGCAGGAGGAGCTTTGTTACAGAATCCTGCTGGTTCCTAGCCTAAGGAGATAGGAGATTAAAAAAAAAATAAATAAAGTGGTTCATCCTTTTTTAAAAAAAAATTTGTGACAAAGCTAGCCATTTTTTCTTTCTCCAGACATTAATAGCACACCAAGTAACAGAGCCAGACTCAGCTTTCTGTCTTTAGCAGCAGGGACCCTTATGTGTTAAAATATAATCCCTTGAGTTTCTCCATGCCTGGGAGACTAATACCGTAACTCCTTAGCCCCACATAGAAAACCATTCATAATATGATCCGATTCAGCTTCTGGATTTCCTCTCCCACCTCTTCCGCCTGCCCCGAGCGCATCAGAACACACCACACGCCGACAGGCTTGCAGTCCTCAAACCTCCCATGCTCTTTTGCAACTACCAGCCTTGGCTTGTGACGCTCTTTGTAAAATCTTCTCTCCTTTCTTTGCTGGGAAAGCTCTTATTCATGACTCGAGGCTCTGATCAAAGAGGCATGCACCTCTTCGGGGCAACCTTCTGGAAGAATTAACCTCTTGTTCATTTAGGTCCCTCTGCATTTTGTTCAATGAAGACCTTTCCACATTGCCTTCTGAGTGTTCATTTCTTCCCAGTCACTCAGAAATTCCTGAGGCCCAGAGCAGATGCTGCATAAATGTTGTCCAGAAGAGTGAAAGGGGAAGGTGGTGTGAGGGAGACAATGGGAGGCGTGAGGCTATTTTAGTTCGTTCCTGACTTTATTTATTGTCTTGTCTATGCACCACATAAGGCTCTTTGATTTGGGGACATAAACAATTCCGTATGGCCCGCTTCCTTTTGTAACCAGGAATAAAAAATTTATAGATTGCGAAGTTCACAGTCCTGCAGCCATGAAACATGCAACAGGGAAAGAGCTATCAAGTTGGTGATCAAAATAGTGTACGAATTAGAAAAGCTGTTACTGTTCTAGATGAACTGTCCGATTTGTAAATTTGGCTAACTTAAATCTAATTCAAATTCCAACATTTTCCTGAGTTGTCAATACCGATTATTGGCTGGGTTCTGACTGTGCTGGGTGCTGATGGTGATCACACCAGGCGGGCCCTGTTCCCATTTTCATGCGTTGTTCCGTCTGTTATGGGCATCGGGTACCTCCCAAGAGCCCCACAAATCGTAACAGTGGTTATGAGTACATAGACGTTAGGAACAGTACAAACGGTTTGTATTTCAGAGTGTGAGGTATGTGAGTAGGACTAAAACATACTAAATAATACAAAATGTATTAACCCAAATGGTCAGAAATTACCACTATGTGATCCTTTTGAACTTAACAATTTCCTATGGTTTGATATATTATCTCAGTGAATTGCTGAGAAAAGCCATCTCTCTTGCTGAATCCACTTAAAAGCCTGTGCCTGGTAGTATGAAGTTTTCAGATGTGCTCACTAGAGGTACGACAGTAGCTCCTATGGGTTCCTCGAAAGCCTTCCAAGGCTGGTTGCTGTCTGGGTGGTGTGATGTACTTCCGCACTTCCAGAAGGGAGGTGAGGGAACGAGGAGAGAAAACCCAACAGATGTCCCCATTGCAGGTGCTGGTGGGCTTGCGGAGAGTGGACTGGCTATTTGGGCCACGGGGATCTTACAGCTGGCGTTGGGAGGCATCTCTTAGAATGTATTATGCAACATGGATTAACTTTTGCTAGAGTACCTGAGAGTTAATTGCATTAGCGATAGCAAACTAGGAGGGGATGAAGGGTTTAAGGATGGCCCCCAGCAATGAGAGCCAATGAAGAGCGTGGCAGGGCATCCTGGAAAATTGTGTCTTCGTTTGTTCTCAGCCAGTTGTTTGACCTCAGTGCCGCATTTACTCAGCTGCAAAATGCAGATGCTACACAACTGATCACTTCAGCAGGGTCCGCGGTTCTGTAATTAATTACGAAGTAATGTGAAATTGATGGGTGCAAGAAGCTGTGGAAATGGGACCTCTAAGAGCCATTATGTGAACATCTGGGATTGTTTTGCCTTCTGAAATCCAGTGTATACACTACCACAAGTGTAGCCAAAGCTTTATTGGTAGTAATTAAATAATGTGATCATCTCTACTTTTTAACGATTTAAAATGGATACTTCTTACGTTCTCACAAAACACTTTTTGTAAGTAGATCCTACAACCTTGATCAGGATTTTTAAAACTGTAGGGGCGCCTGGGTGACTTAGTCGGTTAAGCTTCTGACTCTTGATTTCAGCTCAGGTCTTGATCTCAGTGTCGTGAGTTCAAGCCCTGCATAGAGCACACTTAAAAAAAAAAAGGCTTTTTAGAAAATGTGATGGAAAGAAGTATTTTTTTGCCTTTTATTACAGAAAGTTTCAAGTGTAGTTAAGAGTAGATAGAGTAGCACAGTGACCCCCATGTCCCCAGCACTCGGCCACCTCGCCCCACCTCTGTCATCGTGTAGTAAATCCTACCCGCTCCCATTACCTCACAGAAGTTGTGCTGTTTCTTCTACAGATGCTTCAGTGCGCATCTCCAGAAGCTAGGGAGGACCCGCCTTACATAGAACCTTAATGCTCTCATCCCAAAACATAGCAACACAGCTTCCTTGATGTCATCAAACACCCAGTCAGTAGAAGAAATTTTTTTTTAAAATGTGTTTATTATGATTATGTTCTGTTAGCCACTGTCTAGTACATCATTAGTTTTTGAGGTAGTGTTCAGTGATTCATTATTTACGTGAAACACCCGGTGCTCCTCATGGCGCATGCCCTCCTCAATAACCATCCCCCGCTTACCCCCGCTCCCCTGCCCTCTCCCATCTGAAACCCCCGGATTGTTTCCCGGGTCCATTGTCTCTCATGGTTCGTCTCCCTCTCTCATTTCTCCGCCTTCAGATTTCCCTCCCTTCCCCTATGGTCTTCCGTGCTATTGCTCATGTTCCACATGTGAGTGCAACTCTACGTTAATTGTCTTTCTCTCCTTGACTTACTTCACTTAACATAATCCCCTCCAGTTCCAGCCATGTGGATACAAATGGTGGATATTCATCATTTCTGATGGCTGAGTAATATTCCATTGTATTTATGGACCACATCTTCTTCATCCATTCATCTGTTGAAGGACAACTCAGCTCCTTCCACGGTTTGGCTATTGTGGACAATGTTGCTATGAACATGGAGGTCTATGTGCCCCTTCTTTTCACTATATCTGTATCTTTGTGGTAAATACCTCATCGTGCAATTGCTGGGTCATAGGGTGGCTCTAGCCTTAACATCTTGAGGAACCTCCATACTGTTTTCCAGAAGACATTGTTTTAGAAGTAATTTTATCTATAGAAGGTTCCCAGTTGAGAGGTTGTATTATAAAACTTTTCTGTAAATTATTTGCAACACAGAGAATATTCCTATAGAAACCATAGTAAAGGAATGATGAGTCCCCAACAGGCCCACAGAAACCCATGGAACACATAATGATTCCACTCTATTTTTCTTTGAGTATCTTTCTGAGGGGAGAGTTGACGGACAATTCCTCTTCTCTTACTGGAGACCTCGCACTAAGTCTCACCCTTTTTCTTTCTTGCCATTGTTCTTGTGGTGATTCCTTCTCCACCCCCCGCCCCATCTTCCTTCCTGCCCTCACCCTCTCCTCACTCCCATCCCCATGCCCAGGCTTAGGTAGAAGCACAAGGAAGGCATTGTTCCCAATGTAGCTGATTGTCTTCGTTGGGGAGGGGGGAGGAGGAGACCCTCATAGAGAAGCTGCCATTATATGTCCCTTAATATTTGGAGGTATTTAGAAAACAGACTGCAGTGTGGTCCTCTGAACACTAGAGAGAACTAGAAAAATGTAGAGGGGTCCTGTAGAAGTTTATTTAAAGACTGAGCTAATGTTCTGCTTTTGTAGGACCCTATTCAGTTGTAAATAATTCACATTTCCAGGTCATAGTGCTATGATGCATCTCTGCCCTCCACTCATGTCAGATTAGGACAGAGGGGTTTTTCTTAGTGCAGGAATTGGTCAGAGATGAGCAGGGAGGAGATGAAGTTCCTGAGGGTCCTCTGTGAGCCTTCCAAATTGTCACCTGCCCAGACACACATTCCTATCTCTCAGACACAGGCTGGGATCCTGGTGTGAGCCTGCAGGGCAGTTGTCCGAGGGCTTTCCCGCCCCCGGGGCCATCGTTTCCCTGGTCATCATCACTCATCAGTCCATTGGGCTGTGATGGGGATGCTGGGGGTGGTCGGGGAAGGGAATTGTGCCCCTCTTGCCGCAATTACTGGTCCTGACCACATGCACAAAGCCACACAGTGTACCCTGTGTGTTTACCGGTCGCCACTGCCACCCACCACCTATCCCGGAAATTGTGCTTTCTATCCCGCCCTGTTAGCTGTCTGCTCTCACCCATCTGAAACTCACAACACTTCTCTCTCCTGAGTTCCTCTTAATAAGAGATCGGGTCTGTGTGATTCGAGGTATTTCCCCTTTCATAAAGATCGACAAAGTGTCACTAAAAAAGCCTGCACACATGCCGTGTCCCCTGGAGAGCCACCTACAGACACACACACACGCACACACGTACGCATGGCATTCGGATTCCTCGTAGTAAAGCATGGAGCCGCTTGTCGGTGTTAACCATACAGAGGCAGGAACTGAAACCTAGGTATGGGGCTTCCTTCTCTTTTGCTGCTTAAAAAAAACAGACAGCAGACAGCTTTGCAGTGACATATCCAATGATTGTCATCTGTGGTGGAGGAGGGATCCCTTGACAGGAATTAGGAGTGTCTCCGATGGTTGTGTAACATGACCTTTACTCCACTCGCTGGGTGTTCCCCGGTGCAGCAGAATGCTTGCTCGGAACAGGGGTGCCGAGGAAGCAGGGTGTCTTCGATCCCGGTGATCCCGGCATGCCTGCAGCTGCTGGAATGGCCTATTTCTGAGAGAGCCATGGCAAAGATAAAAGGAGCCCAATTCTTCTCTGAAACAGTAGAGTCAAGTGGTGGTTCTGAGCGAGTAAGGTGAAATGAAACCCAGGGAAGCCCTCCTCTCCGCTGAGCTGAAGCCCTCCCTGTGCACGGAGGTCCTCGTTCATTCCCTGACTTACTCTGCAGAGTCATCGAGCCCCTGCCCATGCCAGGCTGTCTGTCACATGCCAGCGTTGCTGGAGGTGCTGGAGGCACTATGTCTGTCCTCTCCGTGCTCCTACTTGGTGGCCTTCGTCTCTCTTGCCTCAAAGAAGGGAGTAATGAGAAAGGAAGAAAGAAGAGGGTAGGACTGGCCACTAACTTTGGGAGAAGGTGTAAAATTAATTTCTTTTCTCTACTCGAAGTTCATTTAATGGAAGAATTTAATTTTTTCTTTCATTTAATGGAAGAATTGGATGGATGGATGAGTTGTTTCTAAATGGGAATAAATGCGAAGGTAGAGCCTTCATTTAAATGAGAGCTGACTGCCTACTTCTGGCCCGTTATAAAGTGAAGTTGTTTTGCTTAATCTTCATGCCCATTTTTCTCTTTTGTTGTATTTGTTGGTTTTTCTTTTATCTACTTATTTATTTTTAAAAAGATTTTACTCATTTATTTGAGAGAGAGAGAGAGCATGAGCAGGGAGAAGGGGAGGGAGTGAAGCAGGCTCCCCACTGAGCAGGGAGCCTCATACAGGGCTCGATCCCAGGACCCTGAGATCACCAGCTGAGCTGAAGTCAGTCTTAACCAACTGAGCCCCCCAGGTGCCCCTAGTTTATCTTTTTTAATCTATGATTTAGAGCACTAAATTATTAGCAGAGAAGGTTGTAGTTTCCAAGTTTTCCCGGATTTCAAGCTTCCTGAGGGCAGGGGCCATATTTTCTTAGTATTATTGAGATATCAATATACAATAAACTGTATATATTTAAATTGTATTATTTGGTAAGTTTTGATATATGTACACATCTGTGAAACCATCACTATAGTGAAATAATGAACACACCCATCATCCCCCAAAGCGTCCTTGTGCCCCTTTGCCTTTGAAACCTCTCCCTTTATTCCCACTATCTGTGGGTATTACTGATCTGAGTTTTGATGCTATAGATTGGTTTGAATGTACTAGTATTCTAGAATAAACAGAGACATATGGCATGTACTCTTTTTAAAAAGGCTTCTTTCAGGGGCGCCTGAGTGGCTCAGTGGGTTAAGCCACTGCCTTCGGTTCAGGTCATGATCTCAGGGTCCTGGGATCGAGTCCCACATCGGGCTCTCTGCTCAGCAGGGAGCCTGCTTCCTCCTCTCTCTCTCTGCCTGCCTCTCTGCCTACGTGTGATCTCTGTCTGTCAAATAAATAAATAAATAAAATCTTTAAAAAAAAAAAGGCTTCTTTCACTCAGCTGATTATTTTAAAATACATCTATTTTGTTGTGTCGATATTATATTTTATATTATTACGGAACAGCATTCCACTGTATGGATATACCACGATTTGTGTATCCATTCACCTGTTCATGGACATTTGGATTATTTCCAGTTTTCAGCTATTAAACATAAGCTGCTATGAATATTCTTGTACACATCTTTATATATCGGAGGCCTTCATTTATCTTGGGTAAATATAATGGCTGGGTTTTTGTCAAATATTTTGTCAAATATTTATTTATTTGACAGCGAGAGAGAGAGAGATCACAAGTAGGCAGAGAGGCAGGCAGAGAGAGAGAGAGGGAAGCAGGCTCCCTGCCGAGCAGAGAGCCCGATGTGGGACTCGATCCCAGGACCCTGAGATTATGACCTGAGCCGAAGGCAGTGGCTTAACCCACTGAGCCACCCAGGCGCCCCTGGGTTTTTTTTTTTTTTTAAGTGCTTTTGATGATGTCACCCTATTGGGGACACTACATTTTTTTTTTAAAGATTTTATTTATTTATTTGAGATAGAGCAAGAGAGAAAGGGCTTGAGTCCTGGAATCAAGTCCCACATTGGGCTCCCTGCTCACGGAGACCGCTTCTCCCTCTCCCTCTGGCTGCTACTCCCCCTGCTGTGCTCTCTCTGTCTCTCTGTCTCTCTCTCTCTCTCTGTGTCAATTAAATAAATAAAATCTTTTTAAAAAAAGTAAACATATGACATGTCATATACTAGGTACTGGCCATGGGCTGTCCTCTCTGACAGATCTGCCACGTGAGAGCCCCTTCTGCCTTCGTGACCCAGTTCCAGATTTTCCAGTGTTTTGCCCTTGACATTTTTTGAGAGATAGAGTGGTATAATGGTTATTGGAAGGCATAAATGAATTAATTTACGTAAATTCATGGGACAGTACCTGGCACGTGGTGCTGTTTAAGTGTTAACCTATTATTGTGTCTATTATTCAAATAACCTATTTTTGTGTTTATTGTTCAATTATTCATGAGGAAGTCTCATCATTTTATACCTAAGCCATCAGATTCAGAGCCCAAATCCCAACACCGAGTTTCATGTAAGTTCTTACTTCCCAGTAAAACATATGCCCTATACACCTGTCTCAGGAGTGAATGTGCCCAAGTGAGAGGTCTGCCCCAGAATTCAAACATTGCTATAGAAACCCATTCTCTGTTTCTGCATTTTCTGTGTCTTATCAGTAGGGAATATTGAAACTTTGTGAGGTAGGAACAAATAGGTATTTGGGAATTCTGCAGGAATGCATATCTTTGAGGAAAGCGGTAGTTGAGAATTTATTTTTAGCGAGAGAGCATTTGAGAGTACGAGGGGGTGGAGGGGCAGAGGGAAAGAATCCTAAGCAGACTCCCTGCTGAGTGAGGAGCCTAATGCGGGGCTCGATTTCACCACCGTGAGATCATGACCTGAGCCAAAACCAATGGCTGGATGCTTAGCTGGGTGACTCAGGTGCCCTAAGTAGCTGAGAATTCTTTTTTTTTTTTTTTAAAGATTTTATTTATTTATTTGACAGACAGAGATCACAAGTGGGCAGAGAGGCAGACAGAGAGAGAGAGAGAGAGAGAGAGAGGAAGAAGCAGGCTGTCTGTGGAGCAGAGAGCCCAATGCAGTGCTTGATCCCAGGACCCTGGGATCATGACCTGAGCTGAAGGCAGAGGCTTTAACCCACTGAGCCACCCAGGCACCCCAGTAGCAGAGAATTCGTATGTGTCCCATTTATGGGGTTTTAGCTGATTATATCCCTGTGGACTGAATCTTGTCCTAAGTCAATAGCCCCAGTGTACTCTTTTTTTTTTCTTTTTTTATTTATTTTCAGCATAACACTATTCATTGTTTTTGCACCACACCCAGTGCTCCATGCAATACGTGCTCTTTCTATTACCCACCACCTGGTTCCCCAACCTCCCACCCCCCGCCCCTTCAAAACCCTCAGGTTGTTTTTCAGAGTCCATAGTCTCTCATGGTTCATCTCCCCCTCCAATTTCCCTCAACTCCCTTCTCCTCTCCATCTCCCCATGTCCTTCATGTTCTTTGTTATGCTCCACAAATAAGTGAAACCATGTGATAATTGACTCTCTCTGCTTGACTTATTTCACTCAGCATAATCTTTCCAGTCCCGTCCACGTTGCTAAAAAAGTTGGGTATTCATCCTTTCTGATGGAGGCATAATACTCCATCGTGTATATGTACCACATCTTCCTTATCCATTCGTCTGTTGAAGGGCATCTTGGTTCTTTCCACAGTTTGGCGACCGTGGCCATTGCTGCTATAAACATTGAACCCCAGTGTACTCTTAACTCAGGGAGTGGGAAGTATACCAGGCAGGCCAGGTGTTGGAGGAATACAGTAGTAAGTACAAAATAACAAAAATCAAGGAATGTTAGCATTGGAAACAAAGAGATAATTTAACTCAGTGTTGTCCATACTCTAGCCATTGTGCATTCCCACTGACATAATTTTGGCATATCTACAGGCCATCTGTATAGTATTGTTATATGTTTCCTGTGGATAATTTCATGTCTTTTTTTTCCATAAATACTCTTAATTTTGAAAGGAAACTGTATCCCTCAGTAAATGGAAAACCATTAATAAAAGGTAATCTTGAAACTAAATACAATAAAAACCTATGTTTGTCCAAGTTCCACGTAAAGCCACGACAGATACTGCCATAGCATACTTTGGGAAACACTGGTTTAATCTAACATGTTTCCTTTATGGATAAGGAATCTGAAGTATGAGTTAGCTGAGATGTGGGATCTTCTTCTTCTAGAAGGCATTTTGAAAGGTAGCTAACTGCTGTAACACGCATCTCCAAAACCCAATGCCTTAGCACAATAGAAAGTTTATTTCTTACTTGCATTACATGTAACTACCCTCCACTTTTGATTCAGGGATCTAAGCACCTTCTAAATTGGCTCTGTGGTCTTTTTTGTTTGTATTTAAGAAGAGCTTTATTGAGATACGATTCATCCACTTAAATTCTGTAATTCAGTGATTTTCAGTAGGTTCATGGAGTTGGCAACTATCACTACGATCGGCTTTAGAACCAATCTTTCAAAAAGAAATCCTTTTTCTTAAAAAAGATGTGTTTATTTATTATTTGAGAAAGACAGCGAGCGAACGAGAGAGAGTGAGAGCACAAGTGTGCTCAGGGTAAGGGGCAGAGGGAGAGGGAGAGAGAGAATCTCAAGCAGGCTCCCCGCTGTGCATGGAGCCAGATGCAGGGCTTGAGCCCAGGACCCTGAGATCATGACCTGAACCAAAACCAAGACTTGGATGCTTAACTGACTGAGCCACCCAGGTGCTTCCCCAAAAAAGAAATTTTGTACCTATCAGCATTCCATTGTCTGTTGGTCTCCTGAATCTTCCACTGGATTTTCTCATCCAGCTGATCACAAAGGAGGAGATGGACCATGGAAGATGGTATGCAAGGTTTTAGAGGACAGGAAGTGGTCTCACATCTCTCCCGCTACACTCCCTTGGCTAGAGTTCATTCCTGTGCCCTCACCTAAATGCATGACTATGAGAAAATACAGGGGAGCTGGGCACCCAGGAAGAAGAAAACGTGGCAACCTGAGCTCACTGGCATCATCTCCGTTCCAAGGGATTTGTAATCTTGGAATTTATTAAGTCTGGAATTCCATGAATTTGGAAGTCTGTTACATGAAACTTATGAAGGGTCCATATGTATTTATTTCTGCCTAACTCATTCTAATTTTTACTCATTTTAAAAATTAAACCAGGTAAATCCCTTTTAGACTTATTTTAAAACACATGCCTTACTAAGTTTTGCTTTCAACTGTGATAAACATATCTGGTAATAATTTTTAGAAGTGTTTTTGAGCCACAACAGGGATTTGGGGAGAGGATTGCCACAAGTGTAGAAAAGTCCTAAGAGGGAATGGCTACTCAAGAAAAAACTTTTTAAATACAGTGAAAAAGTATCTCCAGAAACCTTATGATTGTTTACATTAGCATTGTCTTACATTAAGATTATTCCGTGAGTTCAGAAATGAAATTTTCTGCCCTCAGATTCTTTATAATTTATAGCAGTTTTTCAACATCCTGTTTTTAAACTGGATATTATGTCAAAAACCATAATTGAACCATGTTTGTGTAACTGCTGGCTTTTTTTTTTTGTAATTTTATCTTTTTTTTTAGTGTTCCAAGATTCATTGTTTATGCACCACACCCAGTGTTCCATGCAATACATGCCCTTAATAATACCCACCACCAAGCTCACCCAACCTCCCCCCCACAAAACCCTGTTTGTTTCTGAGAGTCCGCAGTCTCTCATGGTTTGTCTCCTCCTCCGATTTCCCCTAACTCACTTCTCCTCTCCTTCTTCCAGTGTCCTCCATGTTATTCCTTATGCTCCACAAGTAAATGAAACCATATGATAATTGACTCTCTCTGCTTGACTTATTTCACTCAGCGTAATCTCTTCCAGTCCTGTCCACGTTGCTACAAAAGTTGGATATTCATCCTTTCTGATGGAGGCATAATACTCCATCGTGTATATATCGACCACATCTTCTTTATCCCTTCGTCCATTGAAGGGCATCTTGGTTCTTTCCACAGTTTGGTGACTGTGGCCATTGCTGCTATAAACATTGGGGTACAGATGGCCCTTCTTTTCACTACATCTGTATCTTGGGGTAAATACCCAGTAGTGCAATTGCAGGGTCATAGGGTAGCTCTATTTTTAATTTCTTAAGGAATCTCCACACTGTTTTCCAAAGTGGCTGCACCAACTTGCATTTCCACCAACAGTGTAAGAAGGTTCCCTTTCTCCACATCCTCTCCAACACATGCTGTTTCCTGTCTTGATAATTTTGGCCATTCTAACTGGTGTAAGGTAATATCTCAACGTGGTTTTGATTTGAATCTCCCTGATGGCTAATGATGATGAATATTTTTTCATGTGTCTGTTAGCCATTTGTATGTCTTCTTTGGAGAAGTGTCTGTTCCTGTCTTCTGCCCATTTTTTGACGTGATTATCTGTTTTGTGTGGGTTGAGTTTGAGGAGTTCTGTACAGATCTTGGATATCAGCCCTTTGTAGTGTCATTTGTGAATATCTTCTCCCATTCCGTGGGTTGCCTCTTTGTTTTGATGACTGTTTCCTTTGCTGTGCAGAAGCTTTTGATCTTGATGAAGTCCCAAAAGTTCTTTTTCGCTTTTTTTTTTTCCTTTGCCTTTGGGGAAGGAAACTTCTTGAAAGAAGTTGTTGTGGTCGATGTCAAAGAGGTTACTGCCTATGTTCTCCTCTAGGATTTTGATAGGTTTCTGCTTCCAGTTGAGGTCTTTTATCCATTTTGAGTTTATCTTTGTGTATGGTGTAAGAGAATGGTCAAGTTTCATTCTTCTACACATAGCTGTCCAATTTTCCCAGCACCATTTATTGAAGAGACTGTCTTTTTTTCCATTGGATATTTTTTCCTGCTTTGTCGAAGATTATTTGACCATGGAGTTGCAGGTCCATATCTGGGCTGTTCCACTCTGTTCCACTGGTCTGTGTGTCTGTTTTTGTGCCAGTGCCATGCTGTTTTGTTGATTACAGCTTTGTGGTAAAGCTTGAAATCAGGCGGTGTGATGCCCCAGTTTCGTTTTTCTTTTTTCAACATTTCCTTGGTGATTTGGGGTCTTTTCTGGTTCCATACAAATTTTAGGATTATTTGTTCCAGCACTTTGAAAACTGCCAGTGAAATTTTGATCAGGATGGCATTGAAAGTATAGATTGTTCTAGACAGTATAGACATTTTAACAATGTTTATTCTTCTGATCCATGAGCATGGAATGCCTTTCCATCTTTTTGTGTATTCTTCAATTTCTTTCATGAGTGTTCTGTAGTTCCTCAAGTACAGTTCCTTTACATCTTTGGTTAGGCTTATTCCCAGGTGTCTTATGGTTCTTGGTGCTGGCTTCTTTATGTAAAAGTTCTAAGTGGTTTTGTTGATGTTGTTGTTTTGAGTTTTGTTTTTTTTTTTCTTTTGTAGTGTAAAAGCACTATAGGAAATGTAAAGCACCTATGTCAAGGTTATTATAAGTTGTTGAAAAGGGAGGAAAAGGCGTTAGATGCCAAGTTTTTGTTTTTACTTTCTTTTGTTCATCACTAGAATTCATCCCTTGGTAAAGAGGGGGCATTTTACCCTACCACCATCAAGTTGGAAATGCCTTTGAAGTTTATGTATTCTACTTCTCCTGATGCCAGAGAGGTCTACGTCAAAACTATTCTCAATATCCACAAAAAAACCTGCCAAATCCATCCTGGGGATTTCCTTGTTTCTTGTGATTAATATGCCCTGTTGCTCTTAGGCCCATTCTTTGAACTGTGTCCTGAGTGGAAAGGGAAAGGAATGACCCTCATGAATAAAATAGACCTTTGGCTCATTGGAGATTTTTTGCAGACTGTGTCATTTTCTTTCCTTTTCTTTTTAAGAGTTGACTGGATCTCTTAGCTGTGTGGTATTGACCCATCTGAACTTTCTTTGTGGACAATTATTATTCTTCTCCTTAACCTTAGCAAATGGCTGCTTGTAAACTCTGTTAAGACCAAGACATTTTGAACTTGTGTATCTCCATTATGGTTCTTTGGTATTTGTGCCTCGCCAGTGGTAGGGAGAAGCAGAAATCCATCTTGATGAATATGGCTGAATGAAGGGCCTGTCCCAATGGAATGCAATGAATATTAACAGCAACTTTGATGTTCCCCATCTGCTGAGGACTGCAGGTTCTAGGAATTTTAAATTTTGTGTTCTTTTTTTTTTTTTTTAAGATTTTATTTATTTATTTGACAGACAGTGATCACAAGTAGGCAGAGAGGCAGGCAGAGAGAGAAGAAGGGAAGCAGGCTCTCCGCCTGAGCAAGGAGCCCGATGCGGGGCTTGATCCCATGACCCTGGGATCGTGACCTGAGCTGAAGGCAGAGGCCTTAACCCACTGAGCCACCCAGGTGCCCCTAAATTTTGTGTTCTTAATTTGATGGCAATATTATACACAACTCCCCCAGCAATATAACTGTGTGTGCACACATATGTATGATAAATACATGTGGGTGTATACACACACACACACACATACACACTTTGTCTCCATTTTTGGGGTACTTCCTTGTCACTGAATGACCATGTCAGCAGCCCATCTTTGGTTTTAATCGTTGTGGCCTATTGAGAAAGAACAGTGGCTGATGAAACACGAAGCGGTTCAGTAGTGCCAAATGGAGGCCTAATGCTTGGATGGTGCTGTGTGTTCAGTAAGCAGAGGCTCCCTGTAGCTGAAATGGAGGGAAAGGGTAGAAGTGGTGGTCACATGGCCCAGAGTAATGCAAGCTTGTAGATGTCAGAAGACCTGTCTTCAGGGCAGAGTTTCAACTCCAGCAAATGCCCACCCATCACATCCAAGTAATACAAAAAATCTTATTTTTTTGTATGGTTTTGTTTGTATTTAATTTGTGAACTGTCTTTGTCTTAGGGGTATTAAGAGCTATAAGCATAAGAAAGTTCCACTTATTTTATGTGTGTACTTAGTTAAGTGGCATCAGGTTACTCAAGTGTGTGTGACACATAAGAATTCTAGATTAGAATTAGACAAGAGTTCAAATCCTGGTTTATTGTGTGACTTTTGGCAGTTAATTATACCCTTTGTGTCTTGATTTCCTCATCTGTTTAATGGGATGATAACTGTTTTCATAAAATGCTGTGAAGATTCATTGAGTCATCCATGTGAAGAGGTTAACACAGTGCCTGATTCAGAGTGAGTGCTCTACAGTTGTTAGATTTTGACACGAGATAATTTTATTTTTTATAAGAAGAGTCCAGAAATATTCCAGCTTGGGAGACCTGGAGTCAGGTAAATGCCTTTGCGTTTTTGAGAGCTCTGGGTTCAATTGTGGCTTAGCCTCTTGACCAGTCTTGTAACTGGTCGTATGCTCAGTTTCTAACAACTTTCCAGGGTTATGGTGAAAGCTAAGTAGTAGTAAATGCTGTGTTTAGGGAATGACGTCATATGCCAGACGCTGTGCTTAAGCATCTGTGTGCATTATCTTTATTTCTGCTAAAAGCTTAGCAGAGTGAATAGTAGTGTGTATTCCTACAGAGAAGGGAACCGAGAGGGAGGGGATAGAACTTGCCCTAGGCCATACAGCTTCTAAGCAGCAAAGTCTGGACACAGCGTCTCCCTGTTTCCGCAGCTCCCGCCCCCTTCCTGAGATCCTATTGCAATGGGAGGATGACTCATCCAGCAAATTTCTTCCGTGGCATGCGGCTAGGAGGAGCCACATTAGGAATAAAAGCTGTGATGGGGAAAAGGGGAGGGGTCATTTGCAATACTGGAGGAAAATTATGGTAGGTCTTTCACTGTGCCTAGTGGGGACTCAGAGGCCTGGGGAATAGGGTGTAGAAGGAGGACACAGGGTATCCTGGAGATAAACAGCTGACTTCCCACATTGACCTGGGGCCACCCCTGAATGCTCGTATACATTTACAAAAAAATGTTATTTCATTAATTTAGGATTGATTTTGATATTCTTAAAACAGTGAGTTTTCTGGAAATTAAAGGAAAACAGGGTACCTTGAAAGACTTGCTGAGGGACAGGATTTCCTGCATTTATCTCCCAGTTCTGCCGTTTACTTGATACATAGTTTTAAGCAAGTTATAATTCATCTCTAGATCTAGTTTCCCCATTTCTGCTGGTTTAGAAATATGTAAAATGACTATTACATAACTCGTTTTCAAGCTTGGTTAAGTATATAGAGGGTATGCAAGAAAGGAGAAGTATATATCCTGTGTTACACACACACACACACACACACAATGTTGTGCGTCCTTCTTTGCAGACTGGCTCAGCACAGTGTTGAATGAATGTCTGCTAACTGCCAGATAGATTTTTCAGCTTGGATGATCCAAACAGGAGTAAGGCGATGTCTTGGCTTAATTGTGATTTTCAGTTTGGTGGGCATGGTGAAGGCTATAGAAATAAAAGGGAAACTTCACATGAAACATGTAACGACCTTGGATATTTCTTCCTGGGCCACAATAGTAACAATAGTGTATAGCATACTTCAGTAATCATGAAGTAATTTTCTTATTGAAGAAATGATCAACAGTCTGAATGGAGAAAACGCTGTATGTTCTTTGTCCCTTCTCTGCGTTAACTCTGGTTCACCAACGTGTGAAGACCAGGTGTTAAGGGGGCGGGCACATGGCTCTTTCAGTAACTCTTAGGGTTCCGTATGGCAAGTCTCCTCCCTGACCTTGCCTAACCTCCTAGCCTTCCCCGAGGTGTGGCTAGAATAAGATTCTACTACATATACACACAACATGTGTGTTGAGAAAAGCAGAGTTCTCTTTACTATAAAGAAAATGATCAGCACTGCTGAATACGAGCTTCATATTGTCAATTCCCTCCAGACATTTCCAGTGGGTTGTCCAATAGTCAACTCAAAAAACATTTCCCAACACTGTTTTTAAACCTGATTCTTCTGTGTTCCTTGAGGTGACTCATGGCGTTGGTGTCTACTGGTCACTCAGACTCAAAATCCTGAGGTTTCCTAACTCCTTCCTCTCGCTGAATCCCCACATCTAATTGATGCCAGAGTTGTGTGGACTTTCTCTTCTAATGTTCTGGTGTCCCCGCTTTCCTCACCTGATTTACTGCCATTGACCGGGTTTATGACCTCGTCAGCCCTCACCTGAAGACTGCAGCAGCTCCTGGCTAGCCTCTCCGTCTCTATCCATTCGTCACCTTGCCATTAACAATTACCATTTCAAAAGCAAACCCAGTACAGCACTCTTCCTTCCAAACTGCCAAGTCTGGCCTATAGGCATCTTCCTAACTCGGTCCCGAATAACCTTTTTGGTGTCATTTCCTACACTTCCCCCTGAACTGTTCTGAGCCACGATGGATTTTTTTTTCTGTTCCCTAAATGAGTGCTTTATTGCTTCTGCTGCCTGGAATTTTTTTTCTTCTACTTTCTCTACAGGAAAACTCCTACTTATCCTTTAGAAACCAAATCAAAGCAGTACTTTCTTCCTGAAACTTCCTCAACTCCTCCTGGTCCAATCTGCCTGCTCCATAACACACCATGAATTCACATGAGTTTGTCATTATCTGATTCCGAATCATGCTCCTCTTCTCCTTCCACTGAGTGTATTGCTGTGAACTCCTCTTAGGGAGACCCTCAATCTCCTTGCATAACTTTGACGTTGTGGCACACAGCTCTGTACTTGGTGTCTGGTCAGTGTTTGCTGGTAGGGTAGATAAAATCATGCACAGCAGCTTATAATTGAACCTTTGTCAGCAAACCCCAATATTGGCACAGTACATGAATAGATTGTTTGTCCCAGAACATGAATTTAGGGGGCTAAGTCAATCTAGAATATAGGCCATCCTAAATTTTCTGATATAGATTGACCTATTTTTATTTTTTTAAGATTTTATTTGACAGAAAGAGACACAGCGAGAAAGGAACACAAACAAGGGAAGTGGGAGAGGGAGAAGCAGACTTCCTGCTGAGCAGGGAGCCCGATGCGGGGCTTGATCCCAGGATCCCGGGATCATGACCCGAGCCAAAGGCAGATGCTTAATGACCGAGCCACTCGGTGCCCCTAGATTGACTTGGATTTAACAGCTACATTTAATAGCAAGGGCAGGTGGTGAGTGGAGCTGGGTATCTTGGAAACAGACCATATATAGCCTACTGCTCAAGGGCTAAGAGGGCTGGCAGGTGGTAAATGACCCCTGAGAGCAATGTTGGGAAAACTCCACGTCAACAGTGATTTTCTCCAGGGTTGGGAGATTAAGGGTCATTTGATTTTCCTTGTGCTGTTAGTATTTACTAAGGTTTTGACAGTGAACATGTGTGACTTGTTAATAAGAGGATGGTGCTCTGTCAATTTCTCCCACGCACTAGCTGGCACAGACCCCAGGAGCAGGGCAGGGACCCTGTCTAACCAGACCTCTTAGTGCTGTGCAGTACGTTCTTTCCTGGTTGGCCCTGCTCACCTTTCCATCCTGCCTCATGCACCCTGGGCTTCAGCCACACTGGTCTTTTTTTTTTTTTTTTTTTTACTTATTTATTTAATGTAGCCAACACTTACAGATATCATATTATAGGCCACACACAATTCCAAGCATTTGGCAAATACTAACTCATTTAATTCTCATAGCTGTTATTATTCCCGTCTTACATATGAGGCAACCTCGGTCATCCTGGATTATGTTTTTCTTCATATGTGCTGTTTACTCCCTCCCTGTCATGTGCCGTTCAGTCCCTCCCAGTCACATGCCGGAATTTCTCTTCCAGAATTGGTATTTAAGGTTCGGTTCCTCTGTGTCCATATGGCCATCTTTTTCCTTATATACAGTACTTACAACACTGTATCCTAAATACTGTCCATCTTGGGCAAGTTAATTAATTTTAGTTTCTTCCCTCTGTACCCTTTTGGTCGTGTTGACTTCACCGAGTTTGAGAGGCTTGAATGGCCCAGTAGTTGTGAGCTAAATGCTCAGGGAGTGAGCTTCCCTGATCTTGACCGCATGTTCCTTGACACAGGACAGGTGTTGTCTGTGGGACACTGAAGGGGAGGGAGAGTAGGAAAACCCAGGAGGACCCAGACTCAAGGCCATTCAGGGAGAAGAGAGTGGTGGCACTTTCAAATGTGTCATCAGGGTGTGAGCAGATGACAATTGAGGAAAGACTGGTGGGTGGGGGTCACTGGTGACGTTTTGAGATGGGCTTAGCAGGCGGTGGTGAGGAGGAAGTAGACAGCAAGTAGTTAAGGAGGAGTGGGTGGGAAGGAATGGAAGGCTGAGGATGTAAGCATCTTCTCTGCCAGGAAGGGAAGAGGAAAGCGAGGGCAATAGTAGGGCCAGAAGAAGGGTTCTTGGTCTGGATGGGAGAGGCCCGTATGTGTCTACAGGTAGAAGGAAGTTTCTCAGAAAAGCACGGCTGGGGAGAATGTTGTTCTGTCTACTCTGGCTGAAGTTCAGTCCATGCTCAGAATACCCGTTGCCCCCCAACTTGGGGACTTAGCTCCATTAGAGCTATTACTTGTTTTCAGCTGGGGTATACCAGGGTCCACTAGGCTTTGGGGTCAGTTGGGGTCCTTGTTGAATATTTAACCTGTCTGAGCTGCAGTTTCCTTAACTTCTCCAAGAGACAGGATGAAAGAGAAGAAAAAAAGAGATAAATCTTAGAATGCTTTTGATCTTCAGAGGGAAGAAGTTGAAGGATGTGCTCGTGGGATGGCTGCTCTCTTCGTAAAACAGTGAGGGAGCTTGCCTGCTGGGACAAAGGGAATGGGAAGGGTTTGTAGTTCTGATAAAAGACTGACGTTCTCCATGGAAGCCACCAGGTTCTCTCCATGAGTCACAGACAAAGGAGATGAGGAGAAGCATAGGGGAAGCATAGGGAAGAAAATTAGGATCATCGTTGACTTTCTGCAACCAGGTATGCAGGAATAGGGAAGGTGTGGATAGCACTGGGCACTGACAAAATCGTCAAAGGCGATATGGGATTTGTGCAGGGGTTGGGGGAGAGAGGGAAGAGAGAGAAAGAGGATACGATGGTGATATGACCTCCAGGATAGTCCAGTCAGCTGTCAGATGGGAGCTAGTGACCTGGGAGAGTGGGCAGGTCTGAAGTTCTTACGGTGACAGTGAAAATGCAGAGCAGGTTCTTGGGAGCAGGATGGGGGCCCCAAAGGTTGTGACCAGAGGACAATTTTAGATTATTCAATGAGGGAATTTTGAATGACTGATGATAGGGGGTGGCTGGGTCACCCCAAACATTACAGCATTCTTCATTTCTCTACTTTCCCTTCTAGTCTTTGTCATATGAATATCTACTGTCTTCTTCCCAAAGGTAACTTTCATCTTTATACAGTTTTTCATGTGGAATATATCAGTTAGCATTATTCAGTAAACACTTTTTATTTCTACGTTGTATTTGTGATGGTTTGTAATGGGTGTTTTCTATCAACTTACCTTTGCGCGTGCTACTTTGTATTCTTGTGGATTGTTCCCTTGGATGAATTCTCAAGTGTGAGATTACTATGCTTAAGGGTGGAGGGAGGTCTTGATATGTCCTTAGTTAATTGCTGCTGGCAGAACTGCAATGAGCAGAGAGAGCAATCGAGAGGTAGAGTAGAATATCCAACAATAGAATCTAAATGGAAGTTTTATGTGAATATCTCAAGTCTGCCTCACATCCTCCTGAGTAGAAAAAGTAACAGGCTAGAGTTTGTATCTGTGATCAAGTACCTGGAGGTTGTTTGTTTGTTTTTTTAAGATTTATTATTATTTTTATTTATTTGAGAGGAAGAGAGAGAGAGAGAGAGAGAGAGAGAGAGAGTGCAAAGGGGGAGGGGCAGAGGAAGAGGGAAAGCATCTCAAGCAGATTCCATGCTAAGCTTGGAGCCCCATGTGGGGCTTGATCTCACAATCCTGAGATCATGGCCTGAGCTGACACCGAGAGTAAGATGTGTAACAGACTGAGCCATTCAGGGGACCCTCAAGTGCCTGGAGTTTTACTTGCTTTGGTCTTTGATGCTCTTTTGTCAGGGGTTGGGAATGAGTGCTGTCATCAAGGTGTTGAAGAAATTGAAAAGATATATGTCTAAAAGGGGATGGGGGCAATAAAAGGGAGTCCATTTCTGTGTTCTAGAGTGTTTTGGGGACAAGGATAGGAAAATTTAGAAACAAATAGAAATTGTTATTTTCACATAATGCTATTTTTTATTACAATTCTCATGATGTTAGTATTTTGAACAGTTTTGACAATAAATGGAGACATGATTTAGGAAATTATTAAGAAAAGTAATATTTTGAATCAGTGATTTCATTAACAAATATTTCTTTTAACTACATTTTTTCTTGTTATGATTTTAATGGTTCTCCCTTTGTTTTTCTTTGAACAGAAAAAATACAGAAAGGGATTTATTGATGTTGCAAAAATCAAGTGTGTGGAAATAGTGAAGAATGATGAGGGTGTTATTCCCTGCCAAAATAAATATCCATTTCAGGTAAGCTGGCATGATTTTTTGCCACAGAATAATTCTGGGGTTTTAGTCATGCTTACTATTTGACATTACAGTTTCCTGCCGTTGCTTTCGTGGTTGATAAAAAAAAATTTTTTTTTCACTTTAGTGAGGTGCAATTGACACATAGGAATTGTGTATATTTAGGGGGTACCACGTGATGTTTTGGTATATGCATGCATTGTGAAATGATCACAGTTGAGCTGATTAACAGATCCATCACTTCATATAACTTTCTTTCTTTTTCCCCTTCTCATCTCTTTTCTTTCCCCCCTCTCTTCCTTCCTTCCTTTGAGCACTTAAGACCTACCCTCTTAGCAAATTTCAAGTATACAGTACTGTTAAGTGTAGTCACCAGGCTCTACATTAGATTTCCAGAACTCATTATGTTGCTTCACTGAAACTTTGTATCCTCTGACCAACATCCCCCCATTTACCCCTCTTCCCTGTCGCTGGCAATCACCACTCTCTCTACCCTCTGCTTCTATGAATTTGACTATTTTAGATTCCACAGGGAGTGAGATCATGCAGTATTTGTCTTTCTGTGTCAGAAGGGAGGTTTCTAGCCTTGTTTCTCTTTTTAGCCAATCAGGGTGTTTCTGCCTTGTGCCTGTGATCAAAGGTGAAAGGACAGACCACAGAATTCTTGGGTTAGTTTCCCAGGCAGAGTTTATTACTAATATTAAGAACACTAAAAGTACTAAGAATAAGACTTTAGTTGCTCACCAGGAATTACCTCTAAAGAGGCATTGTGGTTCACAATTTGGGCTCTGAAGTCAGGATCCTGGTTTTCTGGATCATCAGCCAGATGAAATGGGCAGGTTACTACCACAATGTTAGGGGGTATCATACACAGTGTGTTCTGTATGAATGGTGCCTTCTGGTGTTACACAGGAGTGGAAGGTCTGGGGATAAGCCTTAGTCTCCTCCTCTGTAATATGTAAATATGATGCCTTAGTAGTAGGATTAACTGAGTTAAATATCTGTAAAGCACAGATAGATACAGAGTTGGGATAGTGTTTAATAAAGTTAGCCTCTGTCATTATTTACGGTGGCGAAAGGAAGGTAGAGTGGTAACATTGACAGGGTAGTCCATTCATGTAAAATATGATTAGAAAAATGCTAGATTAGAATAACTCTTGCTACACCAAATTTACTTAAGAATCTTCAATCAGTTAGATTGTGAGAAATAACATTTAGTGAAGCATCTTGTTCTCTCTCTCTATTTTTTCTTCTATTAAAACACAGTCCCTTTGCCAAATGTGTATCCTACTTGATGTAGACATGAAGAAATAGATATGGTTTTGTAGGTTCTTTGGATCCAAAGTAATTGACTTTTATTCGATCATTTCAGAATCATTTATTGATGCCTGTGGTATCAAGGGCTCTGTGCTAGTCAGAAATGCTGTGTCTAAGTATTTCTCATCTATTCTGTCTTTTATTTTAGGTTGTTCATGATGCTAACACACTTTACATTTTTGCACCTAGTGCACAAAGCAGGGACCGATGGGTGAAGAAGTTAAAAGAAGGTAAAACTCATAATGAAATATTAACTATACATAATTTTAGGATATAGCATTGTTATCACTGGAAGAGAAATTCGGCTAATGTATCTTGCATTTAGAATCTTTTAATCTATAATAAGTGTTTTTCTGAGGACAGTCAGCTACTGGGATACATGATGAAGACAACTTTCTTTTTTTAACCTGATTCCTTCCAGTGGTATACACATAGTTTCTAAAGAATGCATGCTTTCAGGCACCTGGGTGGCTCAGTGGGTTAAAGCCTCTGCCTTTGGCTCAGGTCATGAGGGTCCTGGGATCGAGCCCCGCATCGGGCTCCTTGCTCAGCGGGGAGCCTGCTTCCTCCTCTCTCTCTGCCTGCCTCTCTGCGTACTTGAGATCTCTGTCTGTCAAATAAATAAATAGAATCTTTAAAAAAAAAAAAATGTATGCTTTCAAAAAAAAAAAGTCATTAATGACTAATACATTTAATGATGAGAAAGCCCTGGGCTTTTTTTTGATAACAGGATTTTATTTTCTAAGACATGGTCCATGTAGTCAATGTTTGGTGTGGATTGACAACTTGTGCGTAAAGTGTTTCCATGAGTGATTTGTACTGCTGGGTTCTCATCCCTCTCCTGCAGAACAGAATGGCGTGAGCTGACTTGTGTGCTTATCCATCATGGTACAGCAGAGGCCGCAACGCCGCTTCTGCTAACAAGGGTGCTTTATCAAAATAAGAAGGTGAAAGAGAACCATACAGATTTTCTGAATGTGGGGCTGTATGAGGTTATGAAAGTGTTTTTATAATAAACATAGCATCTGAGAAATAATGATCGACAGTGTTACCTACAAAACATTCCTGTCATCCATTTTATCTCACTAGTCATTTAATGTGTCTCTGAATTACAGAAATAAAGAACAACAATAATATCATGATTAAATATCATCCTAAATTTTGGGCAGACGGAAGTTATCAGTGTTGCCGACAAACTGAAAAATTAGCACCTGGATGCGAAAAATATAACCTTTTTGAGAGTAGTAAGTATTTACTTTATTTTATAATATTATGTGCAGGATATACGTTCTATTGGTATAGTGTGAAAGTGACTTGGTTTTGATTTTGATGTTGGTTAACTATGACTTTTACACCTTCTCCCACTGTGTGAATGTAGGGCGGGTGTATTTTGTGTGAATAATTATGTTTATTTAGCAGTGGGGCCACCTCATGGAATCAAAAGGTCTATTTTCAAGAGCTTTTATCACAGTATGGAAGCCTGCTCAAAATGACTCTATTAAAAGCAGGGCTTAATGTGGCACCATCAACAGCTTGTTTCCTTTCAGCTTTACCGAGGTAGAGTTGGCAATTAAAACTGTAAGGTATTTTCAAGTGTGCAGTGTGATGATTTGGTATATGTATGTGTTGTGAAAGGATTCTTCCCATGGAGTTAAGACATCCATGACCTCACATGTTAACCTTCTGGTGTGTATGTGTGAGAATATCTCAGTTCTACTCTCAGTACATTTCAGTAACGTGGTATCAACAACCGTCACCACGTCAGACATTAGACCCTCAGACCGTATTCATCTTATACGTGAAAATCTGTGCCCTCTACCAACAGCTCTATCTCCTCCTCCTGACCCCCATCTCCTGGCAACCACTTTCTTTTTACTCTCTGTTACTATGAGTTTGAATTTTCTTTTTGTTGTAAATTACGCATGTAACTGATCCCCTGTGGTATTTGTCTTTTTTTTTTTTTTCTGTCTGGCTTATTTCCCTTAATACAATGCTGTCCGGATTCATCCATGTTGTTGCGCATGGCAGGATTTCCTTCTTCTTTTGTTTTTTTTGGGGATGAAATAAAGTTATTTTTATTTGGAATTTTAAAAATATCATAAATATTTTGCATTTTCCCCCCTGAATTTATTATGATTTCCTTCTTTTTAAAGGTGGGATAATATTCCATTTTATTTATATATATTATATATATACATAATATAATGTATATTGTATATTATAAATATTATAGAGTACATTATATATACTCACTATGTGTTCTTTATCCATTCATCTGTTGGTGGACATTTAGGTTGTTTTCATACCCTGGCTACTGTAATACTTCTATGAATGCAGAAGTGCAGATAATGTCTTCAAAGTACTGCTTTCCTACCCTTTGTGTAAATACCCGGAAGTGGGATTGCTGAGTCATGTGGTAGTTCTAGTTCCAATTTTATTTTTATTTTAGAAAATATTTTATGTATTTATTTGACAGAGAGAGATCACAAGTAGGCAGAGAAGCTGGGGGAAGCAGACTCCCTGCCGAGCAGAGAGCCTGATGCCGGACTCGATCCCAGAGCAGAGAGCCTGATGCCGGGCTCGATCCCAGGACCCTGAGATCATGACCTGAGCTGAAGGCAGAGGCTTTAACCCACTGAGCCACCCAGGCATCCCTCTATCTTAATGCCTTGAGGAACCTCCATACTGTATTCCATAGTGGTTGCATTCCCAGCAACAGTGCACGAGGCTTCCCTTTTCTCCACACCCTCCCAGGATTTGTTACCTCTTGTGTTTTTGATAATGGTCATTTTGACAGGTATGACATGATATCTCATTGTGGTTTTGATGTGCATTTCTCTAATGATGAATGATATTGAGCCCCTCTTCATGTACCCGTTGGTCATCTGAATGTCTTTTCAGAAACATGTCTGTTCAAGTCCTTTGCAACATTTTTAATGGAGTTTTTTGAGTTTTTTGGCTGTTGAGTTCTATGAGTTCCTTATATATTTTGGATATTAACCCCTTATCAGTTATGTGATTTGCAAGTATTTTCTCCTCTTCTGTGGGCTGCCTTTTCATTTTGTTGATGGTTTGTTTGCCCACAAGAAGCTTTTTAGTTTGTTCTAGTCTCACTTGTTTACCGAGAACAAGACAGGGCCCCGATCCTTCTGGCATTTATAGTCTGTTCCGGAAGGCAGAAAACAAACCAGCTTGGAAAGCACTTTAAACTGTTCCCTGCAACAGTGTTACAAGCAACATGCACCAGAGTGAGAGTCCCAGTGGATTTCTCGTCCATGCGCTCCTTTCTACTTCCTGTTAAAACTCTCAGTCATTGGTAGATGGTATTTTGACTATTTTTGTTGTTGTCATTTTCAGGTATAAAAAAAGCACTACCTCCAGCACCAGAAACAAAGAAGGTAGGTGGTCTTTACTTTGTGGAAACATTTATAGTTTCTTTTAAAAAAATTTAATCAAAAAATTTTTTTGTGTGTGTTCCACAATTCATTGTTCATGCACCACACCCAGTACTCCATGCAATACGTGCCCTCCTTAATACCCACCACCAGGCTCACCCCCCACCCCTCTCCCCTCCAAAACGCTCAGTTTGTTTCTCAGAGTCCACAGTCTCTCATGGCTTGTCTCCCTCTTTGATTTCCCCCAACTCATTTCTCCTAAGTTTGTATTTATTCACATGATTCTGCCCCACTTTTCATAGCAGAAGAAGGTATGCTGAGTATTTTTTTGTATCAAATAATATTAATTTAATTATATCAGATTGTCACTGGGGCCCTCTCCTCATCTGGCATTTTGCTTCTATTTTGACCTCAAGAATTGTAGAAAAGGTGTGGAACTTTTAAGGAATATTAAAGAATATTTCAGTCTTAAGACCACAGTATCATGACAAAAAAGTGACTTAATGATTTAATGATAAATCATTATTGATTTATCAATTAATGACTCAGTGATTTAATGACATGCCTTTGAAGCGTGGGGTATGGTTGGAAACACATGTATTTGGGACCCACATAATACCTGATCCAATGTGAATCTGGTACGAGTGACTTTGGGTGGATTACTTAAACCATTGTTTCTTGTAAAATGGAAATTAGATACTCTATTTCAGGGGATCAGTATTAAGAATAAGTGAGAAAAAGTGTGTCAGGTACTAAGTGCATGCCTTGCACATGGAAAACACAAAGAAGTGCTCTGATGGACAGGAGACTTAATAGAAGACTCCCTCCCTAGTGTGCCTTTTCCCCTTGCAGGACACTAGAACGTGGGTCCACCTTTAGTCTTCTGGTTTCTACTCACGTATTATCCATAGCTGTCCCTGGAAGGGTAGCCCTGACAAGGAGCAAAGGCTTTCTGATGTTTAAAGAGGGTTTTTGCTCATGTCCTATATTCTGAAACTCATGAGATGTCCAGTAGCACCAATGTCATTGAAGTCACGGGAGGGTTCCCCAGATTTTCCTAGGTAGACTTGAGGTTTCTGCTTTATTCTCTGTTGCTGTGTGAGTCATTTAGTGTTTCACTTCACATCCAGTTTCAAACAGAATGACTACATTTTCATGTGTTGTCTCCCTTTCTCAGCGAAGGCCTCCTCCACCAATTCCCCCTGAAGAAGAAGACAACAGTGAAGAAATCGTTGTAGCCATGTATGATTTCCAAGCAACAGAGGCGCATGATCTCAGATTAGAGAGAGGCCAAGAATATATTATATTAGAAAAGAATGATGTTCATTGGTGGAAAGCAAGAGATAAATACGGGTGAGTGTTCCCTCTGTGTGGGTGGGAATTAAGTGCCGAGTGAGATGAGGACCATCTGTAATGATCATGTAATGAGACTAGCGCAGTCAACAGTAAGTCAAGTACCCATCATTACTTTGCAGCAACACAATGTGTTCTTTGTAATGACTAAATAAATGTAAATGGATCAACTACTTCTTTCCAGAAATTGGAATGTATTACATTGGTCTCTTTCTCATTCATTGTATGTTTAATTAGATTATTTTGATCTTGGGAGAAAGACATTTTAGGTTTTTTTCCCATGAGGTAAGTAATCTTACATTTTTCTAAGAGAGAAAGAGAGAAAATGTGTGTGTGTTTGTGTGTGCACACATACATGCATGAGTATATATGTATAAAATGTGTATAAAATAAATATCTGCATATAAATGCAAGAATTTTTAAAATGGGGCACCTGGGTGGCTCAGTTTCTTAAGCATCTGAGTCTTGGTTTTGGCTCAAGTCATGATCTCAGGGTTATGGGATCAAGCCCCACGTCAGGATCTACACTCAGTATGGAATCTGAGATTCTCTGCCTCCCTCTCCCTCTGTTCCCCCCACCTACCCCCACTTAAGTGCACATGCTTTTTCTCAAATAAATAAATAAAATCTAAAAAAAAAAAGAAATAAATTTTAAAATGAGCATGATTTATACAAGATAATTTTGGATTTAAAGGAAGAGTCCTTTCAATTTTATTATTCAATAAGTGATGAGTAAATACAGATAAATGTAGGGGATGAGTATCTTTCAGGCTTCATTAAAGAAACTATATCCTGTGTTTACCTCTGAAATATAATCCTGTTTATATTCTGAGTTCCTGTGGATAAAAAGAGGAGGACTTTTTGTCCTGGGCAGAACATACTCTCCCTCCAAATCTGCTTTCTCACCTCCTTGTCCCATCTCCCCATTCCAATTCTCTATTCCTCACTTCACTTCTGGACTGATTTACCACCAGTCCTCCCCATTATTGTTGTTGTTGTTGTTTTAGAGTATTTAAAAGTTAATTCAAATCACTCTCTCATTTTATCCCTGAGTCTAACTCTTAAAGATGTTTTTAAACAACTGCTATGTCATTATCATACTTAATAATAATTTTTTAAAAATACCATCTGTAGACTTTCCGCTAACATTTTCAGGACTGGAGGAAGATTATAAATGAAAGCCTACATATCATTTGTCTAAATATTTTGAAACCCTAAGTCAAGCTGACAAACTGGTAAATAAACTAACATTTATCCTCCAGCTTAACAAAACGTACCTTTAAAATGACAAGGAAGCAAGGTTTGAGTTAGAATCCCATGCCAGAATATGACAGTGCATGGAGGGCTGGCTCTCTGGGGTCCTCTCCTTCCCTACTCCCTTCTACCCCAGCTCCATCCCACATGACCCATGTGGATTTCCCAGCCATACATCCAAGCTCTGTCCATATCGTTTGCAGAAGCCAGTCCACAACTTGGCCACCTGTTGGATTTGGGCCAGAAGGAGTTACCCGTAACCAACATAATTTGCTTTTCAGAATATAAGGTGGAAAGGTCTGTGGCTTCAGCAAGGGACAGAATTTTGGGTTCCTAGTTACCCAGATGGTGATCTAGAAGAGGCTGGGGGAACACAGACTTTAGCATGCTCTTGAAAGTGTGAGGTCATGGCAAGGGCCCCTCTCATCAAGGTCTAAGGATGGTATTGATTACATAATTGCATCCCCCCCGATTAGCTCTAAGATGTATTTATGCAGTTTAATTAAGACAAAAATCAGGTCCACATACTGCATTTTGGCTTGGCCATAGGTCTCTTGTTCTACAATAGGCCCCCTCCTCCTCCTCCCCCTCCCCCTCCCCTTCCCCCTCCACCCCCTCCTCCTCCTCCCCCTTCTCCTCTTCCTCCTTTCATTTTTGATTTATTGATGAAACCAAGTCATTTACCCTATGAAATGAGCCATAATCTAGACTGAGCTAATTGCTTTCCCATGGTATCATTTAATATGTCTCCGTGCCCTGTATTTCCTATAAATTGTAGTTTAGAGGCTTGATCACGTTAGAAGCTGATATCTGGTTGACTCACTTCTAATGACGTTAAGATCACTCAGTGGTCCAGGTGATGATCAAGTTCTTCATAAGGGTTCCACCTAATGATTTTGGCACTCATTAGTGATTACTGCTTAGCTCCAAGATTTCATTAGGGATTATAAAATGGTGATTGTCTAACTGTGTCATTCTGTCTGCATTTATTAATCCTCTAGAGAAGAACTGCCCCATCAACCAGTTCATTTAGTTCGTGCATCAAAGGCAAGAGAAATGTTTGATTTTTTTCCTTTTACTGATTTTCAGCATGATGGGTTGATGACTGAGCTTCCTCTAGTGATAACAATAGTAACCAATAATTGTTTGAAGAGTTACTATGGATGCATATTGCAACCATTTTGGCCATTATTCTTTTTGATTGAATTGACCCATTGTAGGACAGTGGTAGCTGGTTTGGGTTGGGACCTCTTTAATCTTTCTTAGCTTCCTTGCTTTTCCTTTTTGGGTAAAATAAGACAGTTCAGATTCATGTGGTATTTTTCCTGGCCAAATCTTCCATGCACCATTTTTCCAAGGAGTCTGCCTCCTTTTAGTGAGATAGTGTTTGGACAACAATTAGAGTGCTAGGATTCTAGAGCTATGCATATGTATGTGTGTGCGGGTAAATTTAATTTGAATTTGAACTATTAGTAGGAACTCATGTATTAGTAGGAACTCATAATACATGAGTTCCTACTAATAGTTCAAATTCAAATTTAAGATTATAAGGATTTTACTCAATTTTTAAAATTTTGTGCATGTTACATCTTTTATCTTACACCGAAAATCTTGATTCCTGCCAAGATTCTACCTATTAAGATTGCTTCCTTTTTTATTTTTAAAAAAATTTTAAGTTTTATTGAAGTATGATTGACAAATAAAAATTACATATATTTAAGGTGTACACCATGATGTTCTGATGTATGTATGCATTCTGAAATGATTTTCAAATCAGATGAAGAGAGCCCCTCATTTGACATAGTTTCATTTGTGAGCCTTTGAGATTTTCTCCAGCCATTTTCAAGTCTGACGGCTTCTTCAGCTATAATGAGTGTAAGAGTCATTCTGGGTAAAACTGAAGTTTCTTTGGCCTCACATAGGCCTTCTCATTCAGTTCTCTTGGGGGAATGACCCAAGAATTCACCTTTTTTTTTAAAGATTTTATTTATTTATTTGACAGAGAGAGAGAGATCACAAGTAGGCAGAGAGGCAGGCAGAGAGAGAGGAGGAAGCAGGCTCCCTGCGGAGCAGAGAGCCCGATGCGGGGCTCGATCGCGGGAACCTGAGATCATGACCTGAGCCGAAGGCAGCGGCTGAATCCACTGAGCCACCCAGGCACCCCAAGAATTCACCTTTTTAACAAGTGTCCTAGATGATGCTGATGTAGAAGTGAGGGGCTACCTTCTGTGAAACAGTGTTTTACGAGGACTGTTGGAGAATTGGCAAGATGGGTACTTCTATCCGACACGTGAACTTTTTTGAAATAGTGATTTCTTTCAAACATCCCAAGAAATTATGAATTCAAGAGAAGCATCATGGAATATTAGGAAGGTCTCTGAACCTAGTCACAAGTTCAGATTTTAAGTTCTAGACCTGTTACTGGCTAGTTTTGGGACCTGGAGAAAGTCCCTTAATCTTTTTGTAGGCCTTGGTTTCCCCACCAGGAAGTGGGGACACAACATTGTACCTGCCTACCTCAGAATTTTAGGGAAGGTCAAATGAAGAAGTACTTTGTAAAGCATCAAATGCTATAGATACATTGAATTATTGGGGGTTGACTAGTTTTTCTTAAAGCTTTAGGAAATACAATGCTTTAATCTTTTCATAAAGGCAGTAATTTTTCTTAGTAAAATAATTTCAGTTTAACTAAAGTATTTTCCTTCTTTCCAGGAGTGAAGGATATATCCCAAGTAATTATGTAACGGGAAAGAAATCAAACAACTTAGACCAATATGAGTAAGTAAATGGTTCTTTTATCAATGTGGAGAACCAGAAAATATTTTCATTTTCCTAATTATGCAAGTCATTTTGGAGATTAATGGATATCTTTCATTAACTCAGTTGTCTAGAGCGGTAAAAATGTTGTGAGAATTAGTTTCTACAGTACGCATTACCTGAAGGTACGATGTATGAACGGAGTTATACAGGCAAACACAATTGAACTGATCTTAAAAACAAATCACAACTCAGCTGACTTCGAAATACACGTTATTGTTCATTGACTCAAGAAATCAGAATGTAATTTCTAAGAGTAGCCTTTAAAAAAACACGTTTATGGGGCTCCTGGATGGCTCAGTTGGTTAAGCATTCGCTTTTGGCTCATGTCATGATCCCAGGGTCCTGGGATTGAGTCCCACATCAGGCTCCTGCTCAATGAGGAGCCCGTTTCCCCCTCTCCTTCTGCCACTCTCCTTGCTTGTGCTCTTGCTCTCTGTCTCTCTGTCAAATAAGTAAATAAAATCTTTTTGAAAATACAAAAATAATAATAAAATTTTTTTAAAAAATGGTGTTTGTGGGGCACCTGGCTGAATTGGTCACTAGAATATTAGTGACCCTTGGTCTTGGCCTTGTAAATTTGGGCCCTGCGTTGGGTATAGAGATTACTTCAGAGCAAAATCTTAAAAAAAAGTTTATTTCTTTTTTATTATTTGCTGTAATAGCAATATATGATTGCTGTTTTAAAATTGTTTGAAAAATATGAAAAATGTTATTAACCACAATTACTCATAAATCAACTAGAGTTGACTTTTTAACATTAGCATTTCATTTCAATTTTTTGACTGTTTTAAGGCATAGAGTCATGCTGTGTGTGTGTTGTATCCTCTCTATTCTGCTTCACAGTATATTGTGTGACTTTTCCTCATGCCATTAGCTATTCTTCAAAAACATTTTCATAACTGCCCCATAGTTCATTCAGTCATAAATTCATCAAATACTTCCTGAGACCTTACTTAGCCTGTTTGAGGCACTGTGCTAGGCCTTAGCGGGCACAAGCAGGCACACGGCACGCAGAGGGGCAATAATTTATAAAGGCATTTCCTTACTTGTACAGCACTGTAGTGTTTAGCACCTTCGCTATAGAATGATGACGGGGATAACCTCTTTTTTTATATCTCTAAAAATTTATGGACTGGGCTAATGGCTAGTTATGACTCCTAATGCCTGCTGTCAGATTGCTTTCCAGAGAAGGCAATGGGCATCCTATTTTTATGCCCATTAGCAGAGTCTGGCCAGGTTTTAGCGAGAGGCTCATATATACTAAGGAGACTTTTGTGATCATTCTGGGGTGGTCATTCTGATACTTCATTCACTTATTTAAAAACACCACTGCCGTCATCAAGAAAAAGCTGTCTCCTCTGTCCGTATCGCTTTCTGTAATATGAGTATGCCTTAAAATGTAGAAAAAGAGATTAACAGCATATTCAGTGATGTGTTGTTTTGGAAACAGGTAAGGGTATAAAAATATGTAAAATAAATAGTGTTTTTGCTCTTAAGTAAATTTTAGGAAAATATAGCAAAATCCTTGGAATTAGGGAAGGTGCTAAACAGCAAAAACTTGGATCCAATTTTATAGTGATCTGAAACCTAACTGATGATTTGGGGAGGGCTGTGCTTGGAAGGCAGATAATCCTTCTCTAACTGTGAGAACTCCCCTGCCTCATGGGATTACAAATAAGGATATTATGAAGGCTATGATTCATTGCCATGAGTTTTTTGGATTTATCTTAGTTTGGAAATTTCCTCTCTTGTAAGGGACTCTCCTCCTTCTCTGTGTGGCTCAGTGAACTTGCTGTGTATGGTCTCTGGTGTGGGACTCCCCAGCCCACTGCCCAGGGTCAGGAATTCCTCATGGCATGGGCTGTGCCTCACTCAATGAGAAGGATGAAACCTCTTCTTGGTGTAGACCATCAAAGATCCCCCTCTCCACCCACTGTCTTTCTATGCCAAGATTTGTCCTGTTCTTTTGTTCTTTGCTATAGTCCATGCTGTAACACATCCCAAATGTCCTCAGGGTTAAAAAGCCTTTTGCCAGCTATTGGATCAAGAGTTCTCCTGCTGTTTGTTTGGGCCTGGGAGTCCCAGGCAACAGACTGTCCACAGCAGACTGTCCACAGGTTTGGATTCAGGGTTGCCAGGCCTCAGGCTCCCATGGCTATCAGAACCTACTTCTGACCTCCATACCCACATAACAGTTGGAGGTAGAGAGGGTCAGAGGTGCTGCTGCAGGAAAGAAAGTGGGATCGTGATGTTGGTCAGGACATGTTCTTGATGGAAAGATATGAAAGGGCCCTTAGTACAGGGCAAAGTCTAGGATAAGGCTTTTAAGTGGGTGGTTCAGGAGGAAAGGGTCAAATTAGAGAACCAGCCAAGATATATAGCTGGTTGGTTGGTTTCTGTTTTTCCTCCATTTATACTGGTTGCCTTCCCTTTGTGATATACTCAACACATCCTCCCCAAGCTTTCTTGGCCAGTGTCTGAACTTTCCAGAAAAGATACATGAGTATCCCCATGTCTCCTTTTCTTCTCTGTTCAGACACCGCTCTGAAGTCCCGTTCTTCTGGAGTGTGTTGACATGACTGAAAACCTCATTCCCGTTGGGTTTTGCTATCTAAGGCTAAGGACAGACTGACCAGTTACTTGCAAATCCCAGGCCATTCTTTTCAGATGTAGAGTGAGTCCCTCCATCAAGGGGAACTAACTCACCTCCCTCCCACAGAGACCTTTCTGGGACGGGCTAGGGGAGAAGTTCGGGGGCTGGCATCCGCCCCCGCGCTCCTGCTCACCACGTGGGCTCCTTCATGTCTGCCCGTGAGTAGCCTTCTTCCGGCCGGGATGAGCTCAGCAGACGTACCCCTGTCTTTCCCCTCTCGCTGGTGAGAATTACCACAAAAGAGACAGAGAAGCCACAACGGACCATTGGGAAATACCATGAATTGATTCATCTCTTTGTTCATCACTCCTTCCTCCGTCCCTTCCTTCAACATCCTCTTAGAGGTCCGAGTTTACATCCTAAGGAGGGAAAATTCCCTTTCCGGGAGTCTGCAAATGCTTATAAAAATGACTGCTTTGGGCAGGATTTCAAAAAGCCCGTCTGCCCTTTTATGCCAGGGATTCCTTTTCTTTCTTATTTCCTTTTTCGCTTCCCAGAAACCATGAATGTACTAGATGAGGAAAGAACTTCTTTCTCTCTCTGAATATCTTCAATTGAATTTCCTCTTGAGGCAGCCTTACTGATTCCTTACCTCTGAATGTGAAACTAAAACTTCCATTGCTTACGCTTGCTGTGAAGATACGGGGGTGGGTCTTTGTTGTTCATAAAGAGAATTGGTTTTCCTTAATCTTTCGGTCCTGCTGGTTTATAATATACCCCAAGAGCTCCAGTTGCCTTTCCTTAATTAATTTTCATGACTCTTTTTTTGGCATTCTGACAAATGTTTCCTGTTATCAGTGAAGAAGCTTAGTGACAGAATCCATTCTGTTCTCATTTACTGTATCTTTCCACTTCATTCAGAAATGGATTGATTACAAGTGCACTTCTGTTAAGCTTGGTCTCACTTCCTAAAGTGGAGTCTGCAGCAATGAGATTTTAATGCTCATAATTCTGATTAATCACCTCAGACTCCCAAGTAAAATAACAGTCGTTGTATTGAGATTGATGTTTGGCTGTTATGAGTGCATAGAACAATCTAGACCAAAAAAAAAAAAAAAAAAGATCTTATTATTGTATTTTGGTCATTGTCTTTTTCCCTTCCTCAGTCAGAGAAGGCCTTTATGTTTGCTTGTCTCAGCGTGTTTGCTGGGTCAAAAGTAGGTGTCAGTTCTTTTACAAAAGTCTGAACCAGTGGTAGGAAATTCAAATGTCCAGAGGGACCAGTCTGGTTTCATAACATTGGAAGCCTCAGGAAATATGACTGTGGTGGAGGGTTTTCTGTTCACTAAAGGGCATCTAAAACAAACAGACCAAAACAAACAACAGAAAGTTTAAAACAGAAGGCTAGAGAAAACAGTCTGAGTTCATGTTCTTTGGCGTACTTATAATCTTGTGAAAAGATTGGGCTGGGGGGCGCCTGGGTGGCTCGGTGGGTTGGCCGCTGCCTTCGGCTCGGGTCATGGTCTCGGGGTCCTGGGATCGAGTCCCGCATCGGGCTCTCTGCTCAGCGGCGAGCCTGCTTCCCTCTCTCTCTCTCTCTGCCTGCCTCTCTGTCTACTACTTGTGATCTCTCTCTGTCAGATAAATAAATAAAATCTTTAAAAAAAAAAAAAGATTGGGCTGGGGAAGCAGGGAGACGGCAGAGTATTTCTGGGGATGCGTGGGAGAGGGCAGTTTCCATCTTTCCTTGGGAAAGATTTCCCAAGGATTAAGAAGGGCACTGATCTGCGGGGGCTCGGGGTTGTTGTGCAGTGTGGTGGCAGAACCTGGTGGGATGGGGGAGGGGGGTAGGCGCTTCTACTTGACTCTGGGGGTATCCCTACAGTAGAGGCTCAGGTGACCTCCGGGGGTTGTCTAGAAGACCCAGGAAGCCTACTCTTCTATAGAGCTCTGTTTCTTTGACACCTGGCACATTTGTGAAATTCAATGGTGGAGCCTCCGGAATGACTTGAGATGAAACCTACAGCCTATTGGTGGGATGGGGGCTTGGGGTAGGATTTAATTTGAATTATATACAATAGTGAAAGTAGGGTGATGTTTTCCAATAAGTTAGAATTTGTGGAGTAAAATTTGTTCTTGCTCTTATTACAAAATTGGAAATGACTTTTATACTAAATAATGAAGAATAGCTTAAATAAATTATGACATATCCCTACCATGATGCACAGAACTAGATAGCTTTGTAAAGGTGTCCATCATCTACTGTGATAAAAAAAATTCTGGCTATGATAGAGCAGATAGAGTTTGATCCCCCCTTAATAAAAAAGTATGAATGCTGGCCTATGTGTGTATCATCATAAAAATCTGGGTGGAAAAATTCTGAAAGTATAAATATCCAAATGTTACTGGTGGTTGCCTATATTATTGACATTATGAGTAATGTCTTATTCCTGTTAATTTTATTTGTTACCGATGAGCAGTATTACCTTATTAATCCTAAAAAGAATAAAAAATAATTTAAAAAGCCGCGACTTTAAAGGGACTTCTTTTTCTGCCCAGGTGGTATTGCAGAAACACAAACAGAAGCAAAGCAGAGCAGCTCCTCAGAAGTGAGGTAAGGGTTTGTGCCTGTTTTGTGTTTGGTTGCAGCACAAATTAATTGTAACAGGTCTCCGAGGGGTGGTTTCACCTACCTGGTTCTAAAGCCTCAAAAATACTGTGATACAAGTGGTTCTTTTTTTTTTTTTTTTTAAGTGGTTCTTTTTAATCATATAAGATTGAGGATCCATACAGTCTTAGTTTCCTGGGGCCACCAAAACAAGCCACCACAAACTGAGTGGCTTCAGCAGCAGAGATGTATGGTCACATGGTTCTGGAGTTAGGTGCGAGTCTGAAGTCAGGATGCCTGCACAGTTGGCTCCTTCGGAGGGCTGTGAAGGAGGGATCTGTCCTAGGCATCCTGCCTTGTTTTCTCTCCACACACCATTGTCTCTGTGTCCGGATTTCCCTTTCATGTAAGGATTCCATCATTACATTAGGGCCCAGCCTACTGATCTCATTTCAACTCGATTCCCTCTGTAAGTCTCCAAGTAAGGTCACATTCTGAAGTACTGGGGTTTGGGACTCCAACGTATCTTTTTTGAGGGGGAAACAAACCCCCTACCTATCTAGCTACCTACCTAGCTGTAGGTAACAGCTACTGCATGGGTAACACTTTCTTTACTTTCCTTTCTCACCGATTTATTATTTGCTACCTTGATTTTAGTCCTTAAATGTGTTTATCAGTGGGTTAAGCCTCTTCGGCTCAGGTCATGATCTCAGTCAGGGTCCTGGGATCGAGCTCTGCGTGGGGTTCTCTGCTCAGCAGGGAGCCTGCTCCCTGCCTCCACCTGCCTCTCTGCCTGTTTGTGACCTCTGTCAAATTAAAAAAAAAAAAAAGTGTTTTTCCCTTTTGTTTGAAGTTACATATTAAAAACAATTTACATCAATATTACGTGGTATCTTTTATAAATGTAAGTTTTAATGACTAGTTGCCGTTAGAGATTAAAGTGTCAAATAATAATAAATAACGTGTGCTAAAATTCTTACACTTAAGAAAAATAAATGAAAGGATAAGATATAGTACAGAAGCAGCTTCAATGGTCTGAGGAAGGAGACCTGCATCTAGTGGCAGCTTTTCTAGTCTCTTTTGCGCATCTGCAAAATTAGGGGGTTGGATTAGACGATGACCCATAAAATTCTCTGCATTTGTGATCTAGTTATCCTACTTGGTGATAGTTCTCCATTTTTTTTTTTTAAGATTTTATTTATTTTTCAGAGAGAGAGAGTGCACAAGCAGGCAGAGTGGCAGACAGAGGCAGAGAGAGAAGCAGGCTCCCTGCCAAGCAAGGAGCCTGATGCGGGACTCGATCCCAGGACCCTGGGATCATGACCTGAGCCGAAGGCAGCGGCTTAACCAACTGAGCCACCCAGGCATCCCTAGTTCTCCATTTTTTTAAAAAAGATTTTATTTATTTATTTGACACAGATCACAAGTAGGCTGAGAGGCAGTCAGAGAGAGAGGAAGGGAAGCAGGCTCTCCGCTGAGCAGAGAGCCTGATGTGGGGCTCGATCCCAGGACCCTGGGATCATGACCCGAGCTGAAGGCAGAGGCTTTAACCCACTGAGCCACCCAGGTGCCCCAGTTCTCCATTTTTAAAACCCATGCTTTCTCATTTTCTCTCCTGTTCATTACCACCAGTCAAGGTGATGTCGGACACTGATTTCTGTAGTTTATGTTGAGAGCAAAAGCAGGTCACTGCTTGACTCAAATGCTGTGCTACCACACCTGCTCCCCCACATGGTCCTTCTAGGCCTCCCTGGTGACCCCACAATGAGAGGCAGCTGTAGGGGAGTCGGTATCTGGAAAGCTTAGGGTCCAAATTTTGGCTTTGCTCCTTACTAGCTCTGTGATCTAGGGCAAGTTTTCCATCCTCTTTGTGCCCCATTTCCCTACCTGTGAAGTAGAGCAGGGTTAAGGGAAGTACCTGTCTCATAGGACTGTTTTGAGGATTAAATAAATCTACATATCAGAACATACTAAAACAAAGTGAGCTCTCAATAAATATATGGTAGCTGTTATACTTTTTACTGATCGGTGAGCTATTAGGATCATTGCTTGTACCTAATTGTTTTTATCAGATTTATTTGTGGGGCTTCATTTAATTCATTGTTTTCATAATAAAATCTATCTTGTTTTTCCACTACTCAACACACTCTCATCTTAAAGCAATTTCAGACCTGGAGACTGATGGTGGGGTTATTGGTGGAGAGATATTAGAGATTCCCAGCTTCTGTTTCTTGCTGTTTGGCCTAAAACCAGATGAGGACTTATCTTTTAGTCATTCTGTGTTTCATCTTTTTGGTTTTCTCTGCTTGATTTACTTATGCTTCCGTCTCTCCTTTTGTGAACAATGATATTTAACATCAGTTTCCAGGGGAATTAAGGATTTTAAAAAAATGTTCTTATAAAGAACACGGAGATATTTACAGGAAAAATGCTATGTGGATATAAGATGATATTGAGTCAGGATTCAAAGCTTATAGCAAATATAAAAAATGTATGAAATGAAATCCAGTTATTAAGAAATACATTTTTCAGGAACTGTTTCCCCATATGTCCAGAACTGAAAGGAATTGCAAAATATTGTCTATTGGTTCTGAAGGGCCCTGAGCAATATCTTGCTGAAATATCTCATGCTGGTGTGTGTGAAGGTTTGTGATAGTGGGGAATTGTGAGAGTCCTTTCTTGAACTCATCTCAAAGCACAGTAATGTGATGGGGAAAGTCATGTAGGTACACCCTGTTGGTAAGCTGTGTTTCTCCAAAGCAGGTGTTTTCTAGGCAAAAGATAATCATGAAATTGTAAGATTAGTTTCTTGAATCGTCTCTATGGCATTGATACTTGTTACTGGATTGAAAATTTTTTCCTAACTTTGATTTTAGGATAAAGAAGGTGGTTTTATGGTAAGGGATTCCAGTCAACCAGGCATGTACACGGTCTCCCTTTATACAAAGTTTGGAGGGTAAGTTCTCCAGCAATCATTTCTCCTTGACAGTTTTTATATGAAGTTCCTATATAGCTTGCATGGATTCCTAATTTTCAAAAAATATGCTGCATTTCAGCATTAAACAAGAAGATCTAAACTTGATTTCTAAAGTCTGTCCTAGTTTTTATATTCATATTTCCTATACTTGGTAATTTTTCTTATGGTTTTCTATGTGTGTGTGTGTGTGTGTGTGTTTGTTGCGAATGTCTATAGAAACTTTAGCAACATTCAAGAAATAATTCCTGTGCCCCGAGCTGAGCACTAAGGATATCACAGTGAACAAAGTAAGCACAGACCCTGCCCTCCTATAGCTTAGTGGGGGATTCAGACAGGCAAAGAGGCAGTTATGGTAGTAGTGAGTAGGTTCTGTGCTCAGAGAGAACGTGTGTATGTGTGTGGGGGATGGTACACAGCCCAGAGATACCCCCAGTTCATCACAAATATAGTCTGGGACATCTAGCTAGACCTGATACATCATGAGGGCAGAAGTTGGAGGGAGAGGAAAGAGTGTTTCCGATTTAGGAAACCGCCTAGACCCAGAATTGAGTGAGGATATGACGAGTTCTAGGAACTGACAAAAGCGTCTTATAGCCGGAAGGGGAGGGGTGGAGTGAGGGAGGAAAGAGAACCCTAAGAGATAAAAGTAGAGGTCAGTTCACGTCAATGTTAAGGAGCTTGACTTTAAGAGCAGAGGGACTTCTCTTGAAAGGATCTTTAGCAAGAGATGACTTGAGAAGATTTGTGTTCTAAAAAGATATCTAAAATAGAATTTGCACATTTTTTATAAGTCAGCTTATTCACTTTTAGAAGCGTAAGTCTTCCAGACATCTGCAGGTTTGCATCAATAGCAGGAACAAAGAACAGTAGCCAACCAGGACCTATTTTAGGACTTTTCACTGTTGGCAAATGGAATTGGTTAATCTTCCCTTTCATAATCTCATGCAAGGGCCAAGTATGTTATCAGCAACCACTTTAAAAACTTCCACCTGTTAACGTGAAAGGCAAAGCCGAGAAGAACACGGGGAAAAATAAAGGTTGTGCAGAGACTAGAAGGGGGTATATGTAGAGACCTGTTGCTGCTGGTGGAAAACGTCTTAAGAATGAAGTTCCGTGATTCTGACTTGGCACTAACACATTGGATTTTTGTTTCAGCGAGGGCTCGTCAGGTTTCAGGCATTATCATATAAAGGAAACAACAACATCTCCCAAGAAGTATTATCTGGCGGAAAAACATGCGTTTGGTTCCATTCCTGAGATCATTGAATATCACAAGCACAATGCAGCAGGTAAGGGAACTGTTCAAACATTTTTCAAATATAGGGATGTTGTGATGGGTTCTTCCTTGGGCAGTTTCAGTTTATAGTTAATTGCAGAATGTGATTAATTTAAAATTATTGCATATTAAGGAAGTGAAACATACAAAGAAAAGTGGAAATCATGTTAAGTCTCGTTAAAAAACTGTCTTGATTGTAGGACATGAGATACTCTTGTATATGATAAATGTTCACATTTCTGGGGTTTATACCCTTGGTGCCGACAAAGACTCTTCCCTTGACCAAGCTTTAGTTGGGCTCTGGAACCATCTCCTACACCCATTTATGCACTTTCTTGTAAAATCCAGTTTTAGCAAGAACTCTGCTAAGCAGCTTAAGCAGAATTCCCACCTTGACATCTGATATCTGCTCACACTCAATATCTGATCAGGTTCCTTATTTTCCACCAGGTGATGTCTGGTCAGGTTGGCTTGTCTTCAGCAAGTTCCTGTTAGATTGGTGTATCCCAGAAGCCCCCACTCCCCAGCATTGCTTTTTAATTTAATTTAATTTATTTTTATTTTTATGTTTTTTAAATTTTTAAATTTTTCTATTAACATATAATGTATTATTAGCCCCAGGGGCTCCCCAGCATTTCTCTTAGTCATTTTCCATCCACTGACCCCGACATTACTCCTTGGCTGTCAATCCCCATTGGTTCATGCTATATTTGGAGTTGAGCCCAATCTCTCTCAAACTCTAAATTCCCATTGCAGTGGTCCCTGTACCAATCACAGTGGTCGTAAGTAAAATCTGCCTTACCGTCTTTTGAAGTGTCATTGAATAGTTTCCTTTCTTTAACTGTATGAAACTAAAACCCTAGATGAGCCTATGTCAGAGTTGTCATGGACGCTGCGAGACAAGCCCAAGGTTTAGGGCTGTGCTATTGGCTTCCAAAGACTGATCATGTCCTGGGGAGAGTTTTCCATCTTCCTGAATCTCTGCTACACTTCCTGTCAGAGTGGGAACAAACTGAACACCAAAAAACAGAAACCACATTCATGCCCATGCTCTCAGATAATGATAGAAACCATTATTAGGGTGTAATTTAAATATAAAAATCACCCATTGAAAGTGTACAATTCAGTGGTCATTAGTATATTTAGAGTGGTGCCAAGTATTACCGTAATCCAAGAACATTTTTATCATCCCCCAAAGAAATCTTGAATGCATCACCGGTCACCCGTTGGCCCCCTTTCATCAGTCCAGCCCCTGGCAACCAGTAATCTACTTGCTGTCTCTACAGATTTGCCTATTCTAGGCATTTGAAAATGGAATCATACAGTATGTGGTCTGTTGTGACTGGCATGTGTGACTTAACATAATGTTCCTGACATTTGTCCATGTTGTAGCCTGTATAAGTGCTCCATTCTTTTTTTTTGACAAATAATCGACTGTGTTAATTTTTTTTTTTTTTTTTATCCATTTCATCATCATTCATCAGTTGGTGGACATCTGGCTTGTTTCCACATTTTGGCTGTTAAGATAATGCCGCTATGAACATTTGTCTACAAGTTTTTACATGAAAGGATCTTTCGTTTCTCTGGGTGACTTTCCTGGGAGTAAATTTTCTGGGGTCTATGTTAACTCTATGTTTAACTTGTGAGGTGCCACTTTCATATCAATTATACCCCAAAGACCTTTTTCTTTTTTTTTTTTTTTAATATTTTATTTATTTGACAGAGAGAAATCACAACTAGGCAGAGAGGCAGGCAGAGAGAGAGGAGGAAGCAGGCTCCCTGCGGAGCAGAGAGCCCAATGTGGGGCTCGATCCCAGGACCCTGGGACCATGACCTGAGCCAAAGGCAGAGGCCTTAACCCACTGAGCCACCCAGGCGCCCCCAAAGACCTTTTTCTTATCTCTTATTCTGTTATTTTTTAGTATTCACATTTTCTTTCTTTCTTTCTTTCTTTCTTTCTTCTTGTGTGTGTGTGTTCTTGTATAAGTTTTATTCTTCACCATTATCTAAATTCACTCATTGAGCAGACACGTCTTGGGTACCTGTTACATGGCAGGAATTGTGTCTGGCTCTAGGGAAATTATGGTGGACTAGAGAGCTATCGATCCAGGTTCTCTCAGCTCTTACCGTCTGGTGGGGGAGATAGAGAAGTATATAACCATTTAAAGTTACTGTGAGATATGATGTAATTGAAGAAATAAGGAGTGCTGTGGGGGCTACGGGAGAGATATCTGCCTTCCTTCATATTTAGTGCTATAAGCAACTTACATTAAAGTGTCTAACCTACTTCTCTGATTTCCAGTTGTTAGTATTTCCAGTTGTTGGTATTTTATTTCATTTCCCCCCAAATTTTTATTTAATTCTAGTTAGTTAACATATGGCATAATATTGGTTTCAGGAGTAGAATTAAGTGGTTCATCACTTACATACAACACCCAGTGTTCATCCTAAGTGCTCTCCTTAATACCCATCACCCATGTAGCCCATCCCCCACCTCCCTCCATCAACCCTCAGTTTGTTCTCTATAGTGAAGAATCTCCCTTTTTTTTTTTTTTTTTAAGATTTTGTATATTTATCTGAGAGAGAGAGAGAGAGAGCATGGGGTAGGGGAGGAGCAGAGGGAGAGGAAGAAGCAGACTCCCCACTGGCAGGGGGCCTGATGCGGGGCTAGATCCCAGGACTCCAGGATTATAACCCTAGATGAAGGGAGATGCTCAACCAACTGAGCCCCCCAGGTGCCCCAAGAGTCTCTTATGGTTTGTTTCCCTCCCTCTTTTTTCCTCCCTCCCATATGTTCTTCTGTTTTGTTTCTTAAATTCCACAGATGAGTGAAATCATATGGTAGTTGTCTTTCTCTGACTTACTTTGCTTAGCATAATACTCTAGCTCCATCCACATTGCTGCGAATGGCAAGATTTCATTCTTTTTGCTGGCTGAGTAATATTTCATCGTTTATATACCACATCGTCTTTATCCATTCATCTGTTGAAGGGCATTTGGGATCTTTCCCTAGTTTGGCTAGTGTTGATAATGCTACTATAAACATTGGGGTTCACGAACCCCTTTGAATCAGTATTTTTGTATCCGTTGTGTAAATACCTACTAGTACAATGGCTAGATTATAAGGCAGAACTCTTTGAGGACCCACATACTGTTTTCCAGAGTGGCTGCACCAGTTTGCATTCCCGCCAACAGCGTAAGAGGGCGTTCCTTTCTCCGAATCCTCACCAACACCTGTTGTTTCCTGTGTTGTTAATTTTAGACTGGTGTTAAGTTCTGACTGGTGTGAGGTGGTATCTCATTGTGGTTTTGATTTGTATTTCCCTGATGCTGAGTGATGTTGAGCATTTTTTCATGTGTCTGTTGGCCATCTGGATGACTTCTTTGGAAAAATGTCTATTTATGTCTTCTGCCATTTCTTAACTGGATGAACAATTAAACTAATCATATTAACATTAAATTAACTGGATTAGTTGTTTTTTGGGTGTTGAGTTGGATAAGTTCTTTATAAATTTTGGGTACTAGCCTTTTATCTGATATGACATTTGCAAATATCTTCTCCCATTCTGGAGGTTACCTTTTAGTTTTGTTGATTGATTCCTTTGCTGTCCAGAAGATTTTTATCTTGGGCACCTGGATGGCTCAGTTGGTTAAGCATCTGTTTTGGCTCAGGCATGATCCCAGGGTCCTGGGATCTAGCCCTGTGTTGGTCTCTCCTCATCGAAGAGCTTACTTCTCCCTCTCCCTCTGCCTGTGGCTACCCCTACTTGTGCGTGCGCTCTCTCTCTCTCTGTCAAATAAATAAATAAAAATCTTCAAAAAAAAGAAGATTTTTATCTTGATGAGGTCCCGATAGTTCTTTTTTACTTTTCTTTGCCTTGCCTCCAGAGATGTCTAGTAAAAAGTTGCTATGGCTGAAGTCAAAGAGTTTGCTTGCTCCCTGTGTTCTCCTCTGGGATTTTGATGCTTTCCCATCTCATGTTTAGGTCTTTCATCCATTTTGAATTTATTTTTGTGTATAGTATAAGACAGTGGTCCAGTTTCATTCCTCTATGTTATTGTCCTGTTTTCTCAACACCACTTGTTGAAGAGACTTTTTTCCATTGGACATTCCTTCCTGCTTTGTTGAAGATAAAAGTTGGCCATAGAGTTGAGGGTCCATTTTGGAGTTTTCTATTCTGTTCCATTGATCTGTGTCTGTTTTTGTGCCAGTACCATGCTGTCTCGATGATGACAGCTTTGTACTAGAGCTTGAAGTCTGGAATCATGAGGTCTCCAGCTTTGCTTTTCTTTTTCAGCGCTGCTTTAGCTATTGGGGTCCTGCTGTTGATAGTTCAGAACCCCATATTTTTGTTAAGATTACTAGTACTGAGTTATTCAAGGTGAATCACTTTAATATTTAATAGATTACCATAATTCCCTTTCATAGTTCAGATCATATTGGAAAAGAACATGAAATAATAATTGATAATAGCTGTTAGAAACTTTTCAACATTTTACTTATATTTTGCCTTTTTAAAGATTGTATTTGTTTGAGAGAGAGAGAGAGAGAGAACGAGCAGTGGGGAAGGGCAGAGGGAGAGAGAGAGAGAAAAAGATTCCCTACCGAGCAGGGATCCTGATGTGGTGCTCAATCCCAGGACCGCAGGATCATGACATTAGCCAAAGGCAGACGCTTAACCAACTTAGCCATCAGGCACCCCACCTTTTAACATTTTAAAAAATGTTTGAGACTATGCTAGCTGAGTGCTTGGTAAACACTGCAGTATTGAAAAGGCAATGTTTGTTGAGTGAATAAAAACATATATATGTAAAAAAGTTTTTTATGTCCCATGAGAAATATGGAATTGTCAGTTCAAAGAACAGGATCATCTTCTTCCTGCCTGCTTTCCTTTCTTTTTATATTTTGTTAGCATAGAGCAGAGTTTTGTATGTACACACAGAGGATGAGCACTAAGTGGATGAATGAACGCCCTTTATACATGAGTGTCTAAGTTTAGCGCTTTCCCACGCTGAATGATTAAGAATGAGTTCAATTTTGGGGCGCCTGGGTGGCTCAGTGGGTTAAAACCTCTGCCTTTGGCTCAGGTCATGATCCTGGTGTCCTGGGATGGAGACCCACATAGGGCTCTTTGCTCAATGGGGAGCCTGCTTCCCTTCCCCTCTCTCTGCCTGCCTCTCTGCCCACTTGTGATCTCTGTCTATCAAATAAATTAAAAAAAAAAAATGAGTTCAATTTAAAAAAAAAAAAGAATAAGTTCAATTCCAATGCTTTCTCTAACTTGCAGGACTTGTCACAAGACTGCGGTACCCAGTCAGTACGAAGGGGAAGAATGCTCCAACCACTGCAGGCTTCAGCTATGGTAACTCATTTTGGTAGTTGCTCTGGCTAATTTCCCTTAGAAAAAAACATCCATTACCGCAAGACCAACTGAGATGTTTAGAATTCCACACAGTAGAACTGTTTTTATCATTGTATAGTATGGGTTTTTAGATGATTATACTTGTAGCTATGGAAACCCTAGATTTTCTGCTTTCATCCTTATGTATAATTCGGCAGAAAACTTTCTCTTAGTGAAAAATAAGCATTACTGTGTTATTACTACAATAAATCAAATCCTTTTCTGGCTCTCAGCAGCTTGATTGGTTACTGACAGGAAAGTAAGGAGGGAGGTAATAAAGAAGACATCCAACTTGACTGTCTTTGTCACTTCTAGCCAAAGCCTTTTAAACAGAAGATTAAATTCTTTCCAACCTGATAGAATTGAAGTGGGGGGGGGGGTGTAGGAATGACAACAAATCAGGGGGAAGAATAGTAAAGGAGAAAATATTCGATTTTGTTTTTTTCCGAGTAGCTTTAAGCTCTATTATTATTAGCCCATTATTCAGCATCTTCTTGCCTTCTCTTGTTCACTTTGGTTATATTCTGATGGCTTAGAAGGGAGGGAGTACGTCCTCCCCAGGGGCTGGAAAGTCACCTTTTGCAGTTTGGATGTAGGTGGCCAGTCTGTCCTATGTTTTACCGATAATCGTATTATCCTGTGACTTTGACATTGACCTTGGTTGTTGCTTCTCTGTTTCCCACTGATTGATGCGGCATCCTCCTTACTAAATGTTATCGCTTCCCCCCTCTGTCTCACAGAAAAATGGGAGATCAATCCCTCAGAGCTGACCTTTATGAGGGAACTGGGGAGCGGACTGTTTGGAGTGGTGAGGCTGGGCAAGTGGAGGGCTCAGTACAAAGTGGCGATCAAAGCCATTAGGGAAGGTGCCATGTGCGAGGAAGACTTTATAGAAGAAGCTAAAGTGATGATGTAAGTTACCCTGTACTTTCTGGTTCCTCTTTTTGCATGAAAAAGTAGCCTCCCACCAGCCCGTAGCCCCGCAGGCTTCTTTTCCTATGGTCACTATGTGTATGCATGACTTCTCCCCCCAGGAAGTTGACACACCCGAAGCTAGTGCAGCTGTACGGTGTATGCACCCAGCAGAAACCGATTTACATTGTTACCGAGTTCATGGAGAGGGGCTGTCTTCTGAATTTCCTCCGACAGAGACAAGGTCATTTTAGTCGAGATGTGCTGCTGAGCATGTGTCAAGATGTGTGTGAAGGCATGGACTACCTGGAGAGAAACAGCTTCATCCACAGAGATCTGGTAATCCCCACCGCCCGCATTCCCATTCACTGGCCGAATTCCTTTGTAACATTGGGGCAGCACATGAGCCATGAGGAATTAATATCCAGTTTCTGTTCTCAGCGGTGTTTCACCGTTATCTTTAAACTTGGTAAATTTAACTTGCCTCGTAATTGTAACAGAAAACTCTTGATCACATCTGATACATGTAATGCATAATTACATAGGCAATTGCATTAATAATACGTAACTACCTAGGTCGTTGTTTCTAAGCAACTGACTATATATTAACTATTTGATCTCCACAAGAACCTCATGTGAGAGCTAGTCACAACAGTCTTTCTGACCATTGTTGTCTGTTAGATAAGAAAATTAGCTTTAGGGAAGGGAAATGACTGACGGGTCAGGTAATAAATGGGGAAGTTAAGGGTTGACTCCTCCTTTCACTAAATCCTACACTCTTTTCCACCTCACTCGATGTAAGCAGAAGTTGTTAACAGAAATTCTTGGTTTATTTTCCCGATTTCTGAAGTCACTGGGAAACCATGGAGGCCCATATTAACACCTGAAAATACTAGAAAAAGGAATCTATTATTGGTTCTAAAATATTGTGATGGAGACACTTCTTAATTTTCCCTCTCCCCTACTCTGTCTCCCTGTCTTCTCCATTTTTTTTTTCTTTTCTCTTTTTTCTTCTCTGCCTGTTTTTCTCAAATATGTCTATTTTCAGCACGAAGACAGAACTGTCAGTTTCTGTTAAACATTGAAGATGATTCTTTCACCAAAAAGCTTGTGATTCTCTACCTAGGACTTTTTTCCATGTTTTAATTTTAACTTTCTTGTCATAAAGCATGAATGTATGTCTTCTGGAATAGCAGCAAAGCATTACAAAAAAAATCAAATAATCACCTTAAGCAAGCATTGCTTTTATAGGAATTTAACATATATCAACTCATGTAATCATTATAATAACCCTAAAAAGTAGGTACAGTTATTATTCTCACTTTACAGATGAGGAAACTGATATATATATATATATATATATATATATGTATATATATATATATATATTTGGATAAAATTTGGATAAAATTACTGACCAGTAGTCAAGTCTACTGTGGAGTCAGGATTTGAACCTGGGGAATTTGGCCCTAGAGTCCACACTATAACTACTATGTGCTGCGATCTTCAGACTTGGGGCGTAATAAAGAGCTGATGTGACTTGACTTTAGTTGTGTTTTAGTGTAGTTGTCTAATCTCTCTTGGGTTCTTTTTCTGCATCTATAAATTGTGGGTGGGTTATAATATTGGTTTACTCACAAGACTGTTCCCCCCCCCAGCTTTACTGAGCTGTAATTGAAAGTAAAGAACATCATGACTTGAGATATGTACACATTATGAAATGATTATCAAAGTCAAGTTAATTATATCCATACCTCACGTGCGGGGAGAATGCTTAAGGTGTGCTCCCTTAGTAAACTGCAAGGAAGCAAGGAAGTATTATTAATTATAGTTATCATGCTATCCTTTAGATCCTCAGAACATACTGAGTTCTACATTTTTTTTAAAGATCTCATATTCAGGGCACCTGGGTGGCTCAGTGGGTTAAAGCCTCTGCCTTCAGCTCAGGTCATGATATCAGGGTCCTGGGATCGAGCCCTGCATCGGGCTCTCTGCCTGCCTCTCTGCCTCCTTGTGATCTCTGTCTGTCAAATAAATAAAATCTTTAAAAAAATTTATAAAGATTTCACATACAAATGATATCGTAGAGTATTTGTCTTTCCGTCGGGCTTCTTTTGTTTAGCATAATGCCCTCCAGGTTCATCCATGTCACAATGACAAGATTTTTTTTTATGGCCGAATAATATGGCACCATATAGATATACGACATCATCTTTATGTGCTCATTGTTGATGGCCAGTTAATTATTTCCTAATTTGGCTATTGTTGGTAATGCTCCTGTGACTATGGGAGTTCAGACATCTCTTTGAGGTACTGATTTCATTTCTTTTTCTTTTTTCTTTTTTTTTTTTTAAAGATTTTATTTATTTATTTGACAGAGATCACAAGCAGGCAGAGAGGCAGGCAGAGAGAGGTGGGAAGCAGGCTCCCTACTAAGCAGAGAGCCTGATGCAGGACTCGATCCCAGGAGCCCAAGATCTATGACCTGAGTGGAAGGCAGCGGCTTAACCCACTGAGCCACCCAGACGCCCCCATTTCTTTTTCTATACACTTGGAAGTGGAATTGCTGGATCATATGGCAGTTCTACTTTTAATTTTTTGAGTAAACTCCAGCCTGTTTTCCATAATGACTGTAGCAATTTACATCCCACAAATAGTATACAATCGTTCCCCTTTCTCCACTTTTTCTCTCTTGACAACTTTTGTCCTCTCTTGTTTTTGGTAATAGTCATCCTGACAGGTGTAAGGTGACATCTCATTGTGGTTCTGATTTGCATTTACCTGATGATAATGATGTTGAACACCTTTCGTGGACCTGTTGGCCATTTGTGGGTTTTTTTTTTTTAATTGTATATTCAGGTTCTTTGCTCCTTTTAAAAATTGGATTATTTGCTTTTTTGGTATTGAGTTGTAAGAGTTCTTTATGTATTTTATATATTAGCTCTTTATCAGATGTGTGGTTTTACAAATCATTTTTCCTATTCTGTAGTTTCCCTTTTTATTTTGTTGATTGTTTCCTTTGCTATGCAAAGGTTTTTAGTCTGATGTAGACCAATTACCTATTTTTGGTTTTGTTGCTTGTGCTTTTGGTGTCATATCCAAAAATTCACCAGTGAAGCCATCTGGGCCCGGGCTTTTCCTTTACGAGACTGTTTTAAAGATTGCATTATGTGACTGGGGCAAAGGACTCTGTATGGTACATGTGATATAGATAACATTTATCATTGTTATTATGCTCAGTGATGGTGAAGAACATCTCTGTCATTTTGAAAGTTGTGAACTAAGCATCTTCCTCTTTTTTTGAACTTTGAAAACTGATGAAAATCGAATGCCTACATGAGTATGGCAGACTACATCTATCCACACAGACCATATCTTGGTGAAAGCAATTTTGATAATTTTATGCTTATGATAATTGACATTACCGTGGTAGGTTTGTGTCAACCCTGAAGGAAAGATTCTGACACTCCTATCTTTTGGGCAAAGAATGCTGTTGACCATGACGTGAAGTAATAATGAGGTATCCCTACAGGAAGATGGGGACAAATCGGGGAACTTTAGAAGAGGCTCTTAAAATGCATTCAGCAGGAATAATCTCATATAAGTGGAATTGCCACATACAGAGAATAAAATGCTCGAAATGTCAGGAACAAAAATGCATCTTAGCCCATAGGTTGTGGCATTAAAAATATTACCATATTTTCCTTCTGAGAAATACTATGTCTTTTTCCCAAATTGCTTTCTTGAATCTTGTGCTCTTGAATGGGCAAGAAAATATAGTTTAAATAATTCAGAATTATATTTGACCAATTCCATATGACATATCACAATTTACTGGAAACATTATAAAAGACAAGGTGAACTATGTTACACATGGCTGTTTTGTTCTGTTTGGTTTTTGTTTTTTGGCTGAGATTGGGATGAACAATCACTGAGCAAAGCTGTTGGGTGAAATGAAACATCGGTTACCTATCACTTTGATTATTGTGTGTTATTAAATTCACCTAATGAGAACCTGGATTAAGGACTTCGAGAGATGTTGTCATTATCGATAAGAAAATCTGACAGTTTAATAAGAGTAGAAATGGGAGGGGGAGAAAGTAGTTTGACCTTCTTAGTCTTCGTTTAGGTATGACAGTTGGCAAAGTTAGGTAATTGTGTCTTAATTGCACATAGGACTTTCTGACCTCTCTTTCTACTCATTTTTTCAAATATATGTTGAAGACATTTCCACAGGAATAAACCTAATTTATAAAAAGACATGTCCACCTTCTGTAAATGTTGACTGGGTTATATTAAATTTAATGTAAACAGAATTTATATTTTTCTACTTTATAAAACTTTGTAACTAATACACCATTGAAATGTTGTTTTCCAGGCTGCCAGAAATTGTCTAGTTAATGAGGCCGGAATTGTGAAAGTATCAGATTTTGGAATGGCCAGGTAAGGCTGAGTCTATGTAAATATTTTCTATAAATTTCAGGTTTAATTAATATGTACCTCTGAAGGTACAGAAAGCCTGACTTTTTTGTTTTTTGTAATTTGTGTCAACTTCTTTTCCTGAAGCTTATTAAAAACTGTTTTTAAACCACATCTTTTGTTCTGTTAGCAAAATATTTGTAGTATCCATCATTTTCATAGGAAGACTAATTGATTTTTCTGCTTCTTAGTGTGCTTTTGATGGAAGGCAGTAAAATAAATTAGATTATATTTTGAAACGCTTCCTTGCTGAATCGATCTGTTTTACTGTTATTGTGCGCTTTTCCCCAGGTGACAAATTGTTGGGAAATTATGACTGCTTTATGCTTTATTATGTGGCGTCAGATGATAGTCACATCAGCTTGTAGAATCAATAAGCATGGGGGTGAGGGGTGTCTGGGTGGCTCAGTAGTTAAGCATCTGCCTTCAGCTCAGGTCATGACCCCAGGGTCCTGGGATGGAGCCCCACATGGGGTCTCTGCTCAGCAGAAGCCTGCTTCTCCCTCTCCCACTCCCACTCGCCCTGCTTGTGTTCACTCTCTTGCTGTGTCTCTCTCTGTCAAATAAATAAATAAAATCTTAAAAATCTTAGAAAAAAAAAGAATCAGTAAGCATGGGAGTAATCTGCAGTGATGAAGTAGAAAGGAAATCTTGTTAGCGGTTCTGAAATAAATTCATTACAAAACAAAGTATACATCATGATGTTAGTTATTCTGTCCACTAGGTGGGAGTATATAGCCTGTTAAAGATTCTACTTTCATTTCTCCCTGGCTTGGGTTAGATTTCTAGAGTCTTTTGTTTTCACAGAAATGCGTTTAGGGGTAAAATTCTTAGAATACCCAGTCTGTTGTGTTTTTATTCTCTTAATTTTTGTAATTTTAGTAGAGTGTTAGACAAGACCTTTAAAAAGTATTGTTTGTCCTTTCCCTCCTCTGCGTCCGTTCACTCATCCATACGTCCATCCTTAAAAATATGAGGTGCCAGGGCGCCTGGGTGGCTCAGTGGGTTAAAGCCTCTGCCTTCGGCTCAGGTCATGATCCCGGGGTCCTGGGATCGAGCCCCGCATCAGGCTCTCTGCTCAGCAGGGAGCCTGCTTCCTCCTCTCTCTCTGCCTGCCTTTCTGCCTACTTGTGATCTCTACCTGTCAAATAAATAAATAAAATCTTAAAAAAAAAAAATATGAGGTATCTACTACGTACTAGGGTGTTAGGCTGAACAACAGCAGGAATAAGGCATATGAGCCCCCGCCGTACACAGCTCATATTCAGGAGGAGAGAGAGTAAGACCTGAGAGCATCTCAAAGAGGAAAACAAAGTGATGTGAACGAGCTGCAGTCAGCGCACCAAAGCCTCAGGTCCACATATGACCCAACACTTTTTTTGTTCAGCTGGTGAGCCAACAGTGGTTTTCTAATTTTTTTTTTAAAGATTTGATTTATTTTTGAAAGAGAGAGAGACAGGGCAACAGAGATAGCAAGAAAAAGCTGAAGGAGGGAGGAGAGGGAGAAGCAGGCTCCTCTCTAAGCAGGGAGCCCAAAACGGGGCTTGATCCCAGGACCCTAGAATCATGACCTGAGCCAAAGGCAGTCACTTGACCAATGGAGCCACCCATGTGCCCCTGGTTTTCCAATTTTTAAATGGTTGGCAAAAAGTATAAGAATTTTAGGACACATGAAAAATATCTGAAATGTGGGGCACCTGGGTGGCTCAGTCGTTAAGCATCTGCCTTTGGCTCAGGTCATGATCCTAGAGTCCCGGGAGTGAGTCCCACATCGGGCTCCCTGCTCAGCAGGGAGCTTGCTTCTCCCCCTCCTGATCTCCTCTCTCAGTGTCTCTTTCTTTCTGCCAAATAAATAAATAAAATCTTTTTTTAAAAATCTGCAATTCAAACGTCCATATCTGTAAATAAAGCGTTACTGGGACACAGCCTCACTCGTGATGTGTTGTCTGTGGCTACTTTCACACAATGAAGGCAGAGTCGGATGGTGACTGACAGACTGTATGGCCTGAAAAGTAGATCATCTTGTCCTTATTCATTATCTTGTCCTTTACAGACTAAATGTGCTCCCCACTAAGCTAGAGGTCATGTGGGGCTGGGGGGGGGGTGGGCTCTGAGTGATGGCGCAGATGGGGTGATGCTCGCTACGTCCAGGGCTCTGGAAGACATCTTGGAGACTGGGATATTTGGATAGAGACCAGAGAGCCTGAAGCAACCAACGAGGTGGAGATCTGAGGATAAAATATTCCAGGGGGAAGAAACAGCGGGTATGAAAACTTGAAATCTGGGACAAGCCCGGGTCACCTCAGCACCAGGTCACACAGGCTGGGTTTAGCTCATCGTGAGAGCTGGACCGCTGCCTATCGGGGCAGAACTTACCCCGGGCTCTTCCTGTGCTTTTTGTGAAGACGTTCCTCTGACAGGCAGTCCTCCTGTTTCCATGCTGGATTTTTACACGTCTGGCTTTCAGAAAATCTGTGCTTCTGCCTCAGCCGCTCTGGAACACTCACTAGACACTAAACTCGGACCCCCTGACGGACAGGCACGTTGATCCCACTCATGGTGGCTTGTTCCCATGCACCAGGGGAAGTTGGTGTGACTATATGACTGCGTTCTCACAGCTTTTAGAAATCAGCTTTATGTGTTCATATACTATGTAAGCACATTCCTCTCATAAATACGTATGGAGCACATTACAGAAAGGGCCGCAGTCTCCATCTCTACCTCCCCTATCCAGGGTCCTCCCCAGAGGTAGCCAAAGTTCTCAGGCAGTGTGTTTCCTTCCAGAAGGAAGTAAGTATGTGTGCATAGCAAAAATTACAGAGTATCGTTTTGAGTGTGTGTGTGTGTGTGTGTGTGCGCGCGCACGTGAGGGAGGGATGTCATGGTATACAAATCCATACTCCTCCATTTACATCTGTCATTTTGCAATTTGCTTTTTTCACTTGCTGCAGGTTTAAATTGTACCCCGTGGACTCGTGGGGGCTAAGAGCACGTGTGCCTCCAAACGCTCTGCACCACTTCCTTTAGAGCAGCTCTGCTTTAGATGTTTTACGTGTGGGGCCTTTGGGTTACATTTTGTTTAAAGAACAGAATTGCTTACCAAAAAAAAAAAAACAAAAACAAAACACCTTAGCCAACTCTTTTATTGTGTCCTGCCTCTATTGCCTCATAAAAAAGAAAAACACACAGAAAAACGGAAATGCAGGCACAAATGTTACCATATATCCCTCTCAAGCTGAGAGGAAGATGGAAATCACCAGGCGTGGCCACGGAGGCAAACATGTAGCTTCAACCGGATGCTCTGCTTGTTGGACTTCAGTCAACTGTGTCTTTGATTCTAAGAGGGGGGAAAAAGGGTAAAGAACATGTAGATCGTAACTCAGAGGCATAAACCTGTGGTGTGTCTTCCTTTAGGTATGTTCTGGACGATCAATATACAAGTTCTTCCGGTGCGAAATTTCCAGTGAAGTGGTGTCCACCTGAGGTGTTTAACTACAGTCGCTTTAGTAGCAAATCGGATGTCTGGTCATTTGGTAAGAACACGGTGCATTTTCCCCCAGCTCTAATCTGAACCAAAAGTGGATGCATCCTTTGGTGATCCTTTATCCTTTTCTAGGTGTTTTAATGTGGGAAATATTCACTGAAGGCAAAATGCCCTTCGAGAAAAACACCAACTACGAAGTGGTAACCATGGTTACGCGGGGCCACCGACTCTACAGGCCGAAGCTGGCATCCAAACATGTGTACGAGGTGATGCTGAGATGTTGGCAGGAGGTAAAAAAAAAAATGTTGTGCTTTCCTTCTGAATCTTGAAAACACTTAGGGATCTGGGCTTGGTGGATTAATCGTGTGTAGTCTCTACGGCCTAGGGAGTTAATGCGTGTGTTACACGATTTCAAACTCTAGGTAGAACACCAGCCCTCTCAAGTCAGTTCCAAATAATGGGAAGAAAAAGGTGAAGAAGCAGAAAATGATAATAATTAGGATCATAAATTCAGGCTGCCATTCCACTCCCAAGCAGAAATCCTGTCACGGTTGCCTGAGTCCGGGACGCGGGAAATGAGTCCGGAGAAGCAGCTCTTCTCTCACTGGACTCCTTGTAGTGTTGAATTATTACGCTTTCACCAGAGGGGGTTTCTTTCACCAAACCTCAACTTCCCCCCAGATCTCTTGACTCCCAGTCTTTGGAAGTTTTCCTTCCCGGTGTATTGAAATGTCACCTTGTAGAAAAGATGAGACACCAAAATGATTTTTGAAAGATAATAATATTAGCTCACGTGTATTGTGTGCGAGGCACTGTACTAAGTGCTTTAGATATACTTCTCAGAGCAACCTTTAGAGGTGCAGAGATTTTTACTATAACCACTTTGTGGATGAGGAGACCAGGGCTCCTGAAGTTGGCACTTGCCCAAGGCCACGTTGCTACAGAGAAACAGAGCCCATGCTCTTGGTCTCTTGCTGTAATGTCTCCAAAGGAACACTGATTGGGGGGGAGGGGGACTGGGCAGGAAGTGTTGCCGGGGGTAGGAGAGGACAGCGTGAGAAAGGCAAGGCAGTGGTAATGAATGTGGTGTGCATACAGGAGAGTAGAGATTGGTCTGATGGAGCAGAGAGCCCACGTGAGGGTTTTGTGGGAAATGAGATAGAGTAGCAAGAGGATGGGAGAGGGGAGGTGACAGAGGGCACTGCAAATTAGCAAGGCTTGATTTTGCAGGCAATAAAGAGCCCTGTTAGATTCTTGAATGGAGACACAAAAGGAATGTTATGGAAAGGTGTGTCCACCAACAGGACATGTAGGTGAGGGTCGAGCCATTTGGAGACACCTGAGTGTTCAAGTCCCAAAACAAGGAGTACCTTGCCCTTCTGTGCTATGTTATGTGAGTTTGAATGTGAGAAATTGTTTTGGGGTTGGATTCTGGAACCCACAGCTTCTCTTTGATTTTTAATTGTAGAAACCAGAGGGAAGGCCTTCCTTTGAAGATTTGCTGCGTACAATAGATGAACTAGTCGAGTATGAAGAAACTTCTGGAAGATGAGTGGTGTTTTGACTCTTGGCTTCCAGATTCCAAAGCATGAGGAAGAAATGGCACTTTGTGGCTAACTTCTAATTTATTTAGCACTTGGACATGTAGACAGTTTTACTTACAAAGTGGAAAAACCTAAAGCGTTTGCATCTAGACCAGTCCTAGCTCTGGGACTGAATCTTTTAGGTTATGGAAACGTTGCCTAAGAGATGGCGATTAAAAACACTCACTTTTTTCCATCCCGCAAATATTTGAGTGCCCACCACGTGCTAGATACGATGCCCAGACCCCAAGGTTTTCCCATTTTAGGGGTGTATGTGGGGTCATGGTGGCTGATACCCATGGAAGGTCAGGATATTTGGGAAGGGAAAGGGAATTAGAGCCTTTTTCCTGCAACCATTCTCTTTCCTTTGACTTCTACAGAAATCTGGGCCTGAGGCATTGTCTAGAATGTGGGTTCTGGATGAATCAGAAACCTATCTTGGATAAGTACCCCTCTTCTGTTTTGAAAACATCCGTTTTCAAGACTGCCAGTAGTATTACATTAAAAAATATTTGTATGCTGTATATATTGTAAATATATATAATATATAAAGGTATATATTTATAAGAAACATGTGTTGTCTTTTGTTTAAAAATTTTGATTCAGTAACGTACAAACTTAACCTTTTTAGGACTAGGGACTATGCCTATGCCAGTTTCTCCTCCCCTGGGGATCAAATAGTCCTTACTGAAGAGAAGAAAGTCTGGACCTTTCTACCATTAATGCCTCCTCCCCACATAGGCAGGCATGTTTGGGAGTGCCTGTCTAATTTAAACCCCCAACCAGGCCCGTGTTTGGGTGGAGTGACCCTGCCCATGGTATCCATCACTAATCGGAGTTAGGTAAAAATTGAACTGGGCAGGGCGCCTGGGCGGTTCCGTCAGTTATAAGCATCCACTTTTGGCTCAGGTCATAATCCCAGGGTGCTGGGATGGAGTCCCGCATCAGGCTCCCTGCCCAGCAGGGAGTCTACCTCTCCTTCTCTGTCTGCTTCTCCCCCCACTCATACTTTTCTATCTCTTGCTCTCAAATAAATTAAAGAAAAAGATTGAACTAGAGGCCATTAATGACTTTCTACATCTTCAGAATCTGCCCCAAGACACAGATGCTATGAGTGGGGGGGTGCTGGGCTCGGGGGCAGAATGGTGAGGTGACGTTCACGACAGAGCCTGCACCCATTGCAAGCAAGACCCAGGGGCAAGCGCAAATTCTGGCAGAGACCAGGACAAACGGAGAGAGCCTGGTGTGTGGAGCTGTCTCCCAGATGGTGTTCAGGAGATCTGGTTGGACTTGGGTTCCTGGATCCGTCAGATTGTCTGGAAGAGCCTCACGGTAGACCCTATGTTCAAGTTTATTTGAGTGGGTTTCTGACTGTTCTGACAATCTCTGACCAAGACACCAGCTGAGCTGGAAACTTCATTTCTCCTGAGCCCAGGAGAAACAGTCTCTGTTATCGATATGATAGGCCATGTATTGCCGCACACCTTTTTTTGTTTTCGGAGTTTTGTGTTTTTGGTATCATGGGGGTAGAAAGCTGAGGCACATACAACACAGGGCCTTTCTGTAGGGGTTCCAGCTGCTCCAGACCCTGCCGTGGTGTCCCCCGCGCTGCAGGTGCCGTGGGAACACAGAGCTGTCCAGCTGGCTGCCCTGAGCGCTGCCTCCCTAGGACCCTGGAGAACCATCTCTTTCCTTCTGGTCTGTCCATCCACAGAAAGCTATCTTCTATCCTTCCTTCTCCTCCTTATAACGGGAAAACAAACAAACAAACAAACCCACCTTGAGTCTCGTCACAGTCTGTTTGCCACCTTCCTCCTCATCTTCCTGTTTAACCGTGCCCCCATCTCACACACACACCACCTTTTAACCGAACTGTAGCTCATTCAAGGAGTTGGTCATACTCGTCATACTTGAGTGTGAGTGCTGTCGATTACATCTCTCTCCTTCACCTTGACTCCTCCCACACCCCCCTGTCCTGTCCCATACTTCCCTTTTCACCTGGAGCAGCTGTATTCAAAGTGCTGGGTGGTGCTGAAGCAAAGTGAGGACCAAGTATAGTCCTTGTACTCATCGTTGCGCCTACTTTGGATGTGGAGAACAAGACGGATGATCCCTGGCAACATTTGGGAACATCTCCTTCAAAAAAATCTTTACATTTTTCACCAAAACGTAGCAGAAGGCTTTGTACAAAAGCACAAGGAAGGCAAAAAGTGAAGTAAAAATAGAAGAATCCACCCAGAATGCTTAAAGAGATCTTAATCTATAAAGCAGGAAATAGGAAGGGCAATGTGCACATGCTATGTGCTCATTAGAATTGTTCCCTTCAGTTTTAATTTTTGGTTATTTTTTCCAAAGGGATGACGTGAAACTCCTAAGTACATTTTTTTATAAAAAAAATCTATGTTGCTTTTGTATTTCTCAGCCAGGGCTCCATCACCTTTGAGGTATATTATCGAGTTGGCTTTCCATCCCCACCAAAAAAAAATGAGATTTCATAATATGGTCCTTGAAGCGTCAGTCCTGAGTGGGAGGACAGAACATTCTAGACTTTATACTCCAATACCTAAAATCGAATTCTGCTTCTACCACTAACCGTGTCCCTCATCCTGTCTGCGCATCGATTTCCTTCTCTGTCCAGAGAGGGCAGTTTGAGTTAATGACTTTTGAGGTCTCTTGCATGAAAATTTTGTGACTTCTTGAAAATGGTGTTTGCTGGAGTCACCCACACAGTTTGGAATGAGGAACCAAGGGCAGCCGCCCTCAGAGATCTGGATGGAGATTACTGAGCTTGCTTATATAGGCCATTGGGTTGTCATTCACACACTTCTCTGAGGTTTTTAGAACAGGAAAATAGGTGGGGTTAACTCTGCTCGTGAGAAACACCTCGGGCGAGCTATGATTTCAGTTAAAAGATGTGTTTTTGTGACTGGAGCGTCGCTGAAGAACTGAAGGCTGTTTGGTGTGCTCCCTGCAGAGTCACAGCCATGATTCTTTCCACCTGTAAGTAAGATGGCTTCGTCCTTCCTCTCCAGGGCTGGTTCTGGGCATGTCACTTAAGTCTTGAATGCCAGGGGATGGCACGCTGCTTGTGAAACTTTGAGGAGAGTTTCCCCAGGTGTTGTGACGGGGTTTTGTGTGTTATTCAAACCACCATTGTAGTGATGTAATGTTGGTAAATGCTCAGCATGGAGAAGGCAAAGGGAGACAACACAGCGTCCTTAATTCTATGTGTGTGCATGGAAATGCAGTTTGAAAAGTGTTTGTAGGGCCAGATGGAATGTGAAGAGCTCCGAGCTGAAGGCTGGGAGACCCAAGTTTCAGCTTCTGGATTTGCTTGGTGGTTAACCTTTGGCCACGTCTTGTGTCGGGTCCTTATCTGTAAAACGGTACCCTGTCTCTGCCCACCGCCCAGCAAGAGAACATAAACACTAGCTAAAAATAACACTTCCTTCATGATCTTAATTTTGGAGTTGCTCTGGAACACTGTTAAGGTCCACGTACAGTTTTGAAAATGCTTATTAATTCAGCTCTATGAGGGCCTTATACACAAATATCATTAAAACACAAGGAAGGAAAATACTGTCTTTGAATTTAATTCTGGATGACTAGAAAACCCAGTTTTAGCAAAGACCAGTCATATCAGATTAAAGCCATCAAAGACCAGCTAACAAAGTTTTTTGCATTTCTGATTTTTCAGTGGCAAAAGGAAACACAGGTGGCAATTTGTTAATGTCAACTGCTTGAGCCACATCACTTCCCAGGACCCAACGCTTGAGGGTAGAATCTGTAAAAAATAAACCAGGCTATTCCAGTTGTGTTGACCTGAATATAACTTACAGTCTTGATCCCCTCATAGACAAAATAGGGCTGCCCGTTATCAGAAATACAGATTTAACCAGAGCCAAGCAGAAAGAGCTAAGAAGCAACTTTTTTGTCTCCCACCACTCCCTGATGGTAGAACAAAGATGAGCGGCGACTTAATAACCTTTTTATTAAAAGCTGTGTGAGCATCTGTACTTCATTTCTCCTGAGATTAGAACCAGAGAAAAGACTGTAAATTTTAACAGGAAATATTTGGTTATATATGAAATAAATAATGACGAGGGTTGAGACAGGATTAGTTTGCCCAAGCGATTAGATGAGAGACTCCCTCTTAGCAGGCTATTGTGAGGGTCCTTCTGGCTGGCCTGGAAGGGCATGGATTTGATGAGCATTCACCATCTCTTCCACCTTCGGGTAATTTGTTCCATGTAACTATCCCCTGTTTATTTCTGCTGTAACCCCCCCCTCCCATAGACATGGCTCTATCTGCTTCTGTGTAAAACACTTAAGTGTTTACCGTTGATAAAAGAAAACCAAGAGATGCTTCCAGGTGTATTCCTGCTCATCAAAAAGTGTCTGTATGTGTTTGCCAGGCCAGAGTCATTTGCCAAGTATGTTTGTTGTTTTAAGAGCTGTCAGAGAAGTCTCGCCTGATAGGCTGCTGTAGTGGGAGGCGATCATGGAGAAGGTGAGATATCGGTCGGACTGCGTGGTGGGGAGAGCCCGAGTGAGGTATTAGAGCACTGCTCCTGTGAAGTTTAATTTGTGAAACCTTGTTGGGTATGGTCAAGTTTCCTACCCACTAACTGTGGTCCTGAGGACAGACCCAGCCCAGTAGAGATATTTAAAGGACAAAGCCCAGGGAGAAGTAGGAGTTTGAGAAACTCACCTCTTTCTTCCCTTCAACCTCATTTTTACCTGATTTCTCTGCCTTTCTTTTCTTCCCAATTTATGGAGTAGAAGGGGGAAAAAATGATGTATGTGATTGATTCTGAAATGTTAGTGTGCCTGAAGCATGGATGGGATACTGACAAAAGTGGTCGATTTCCAGACTCCCCCTCCATAGTCTGATCTGGGGGTCAGGTGTGCACCCCTGATCACATGGCCTTTCTAGGGCCCCTATTTTTGAAGCCCCCTCTCATTCCTTGTCTTTGATTTCTACACCAACCCTACTAAGTTACTATTTCTGTCTTTACTATAATTATTAACATGAAGATAAAGAGGGCAGCTGCATAGTGACGGCTAAGATGGGCCCCAGTGGTATCCACCTCCCGGGGTTCACCCCCTCGTGCAGTCCCTCTCCTCGAGTCTGAATCGGACTTAGTAACTCACTTCTCATGAATAGAATTTGAGAAAAGCGGTAGAGTGTCTTCTCCGAGGTGAGGTTGTCTAAGGACGGTGGCTTCTGTCTTCGTGCTCCGGGGCTGTGTCTTGGATTACTGGCTTCCATGCCGTGAGCGTTCTCAGGTGGCCTGTGGAGGATCCCCGTCATGAGCAACGAAGGTTGGCCACCATGGCTTGCCGACAGCCATGAAAGCGAACGTGGAAGTGGATCGACTCAACTTGACTCCAGTTTCATGAGCTTCGTGAATTTCTCCACCTTTAACTCTGAGCACCCAGCTAAGCCATGCCTGGGCTCCCGACCCCACAGAAACGGTGAGATAATAATGATTTGTTTCCAACAACAGATGATGAATTCAACGGCCAAAGCGGGGAGAACCGCTGGACCAAAATCAAACATGGCCACTTCTACCATTATTTTGCCTCCCGTTGGAGTTGTTCCCCTTTATCAAAAATAGAGAATTTCCCTGTGTTACCATGAACACTAGCAGAATCTGTCTTTTGTTTTTAAATCACTTTGATCCCCCTGTCACTGCCTAAAGTCTGTCGTAATAATGATAACGGTAACGACTAGGGGATGACGACGTCTGTGAGTTTCCGTGTCTGCCAGCATGCTGAGATCCCCCACTGTTCCTCCACGAAGCCCCCTGGCCAGCATCATCTGTGCACTTCCTGCCCACTGAGGGTCAGTGGACTCAGCTTCCGGCACAAGCACCAACCCCGTCAGCAGTTCCTGTGGCTGAGCACTTCGTATCACGAGCTGGCTCCATGTCTTGGGTGTGATATTTGAGAACTTGTCACGAATTCTGAGGTCACAGACATCAGTCTTCTAGAAAATTCTGCTCTGAGACCTGGGGGCAGAGCGGAGTTGTCTGCAAGACACCCAGTCTGCCTCACATGAGCTCATTCCTGGGGAGAAATCAATCTTCTTACACAGAGCAAACAATGGCTTCAAGATGCAGGGATATTTGGTGCCTGGGGGGCGGGGGGTGCCCTGGCCAAGGCTGGGATCAGATGTGCCGTCTTCAGAGAGGCTCTGCCCTCCTTCACAGCATCCTTTACTCCCTGGACACCATCTCCACTGCTGCCCAGAACCCCACCCAGCTTCTGAGGCTTCTAGAGTCTCTTCACTCCTTCCCCACACCCACTGCCCCTTCAGGCCCCAGCCCGGCCAAGTGCCACCAAATGTATCAGTTGACTGTCCCAGGAGCTGGGAACTTGTGTTCTGTTAGTGACCATGGATCCCCTAGAAGGAGCTCTTCCTCTTACTTGAAGGTAAGACTCAAGATGATGTCAAAAACAGTTTGGGGTTTGACATAGGGTTAGCTTCTTTTGTCAATACAAGCGAAAAGACTAACCTCTCAGGTGACTATCGTTTCTTAGAAGCAGGTAGATTTTAAAATCAAAAGGAAACACACTGGAGTGTGCTTCTAGCATTCCTCTTAGAAGGAGCGTCTTTTTAATATCAAGAGGAAGAGTATACACAAGGCAAGGATAATTTAATAGCTCAAATACATAGAGGGCATACACTCAGAAAAAAGGATAGCTTTCTAAATTGAATAAACATTTCTATGAAGAACTCAGTGTCTTACTTCTTCCCTCCCTCCTTTCCTCCCGTCCTCCCTCCTGTCTGTCCTTCTGTCCTTCCCTTTCTTCTTCCTTCCCTTCTTCCCTTCCTTTTTTCCTTCCTTCCTCCCTCGCTCCTTCCTTCCTTCCTTCCCTCTTTCCTCCCTCGGCACCCCACTGGTGTGGATTCTTGGTTCAGTGAAACTTTTCTGAAACCTGACCAGAGGTAGAATCTCACGCTAAAGGAAAGCTAGCTGTGTGTCACCCTTCCCAGGTGACATTGGTTAAGTCAATTAAAATGTGTTTGATTGTAAAAGGCCCTTAAGAAATAGATCTCCTGGGGGGAATTTACAATCATCCTGAGGAAGTTTGGTCTTTCTGGGAATTTCTGGGAACAATGGCCCCTAGCTTACGGTGAACATCGAGACTCACGCATCACTCACTCAGAGCCCTTTCCCCAAAGCCACAGGCTTTCGTTTTCCTCCACGCCCTTCAGCTGCAAGCACTGCTGCCACCAGAATTCCTCACCTTAAAACCACAGCCTGGAACGTGTGGGTTGGGCGACTCAGCTAGCCCTCCCCTAGGTTCAAGACAGCTCTCGAAACCGAGCCAGTTCTTTAAGTTTTCAAATAAGAAGCAGCCGCCATCTGCCAGTGATGACCAAATTCAGAAGGAATAAATTTCACTTGAGGGTCTGATTCAGAATGAAACAGTGACGTCGGACGTGCCAGGGGATGAAGGTGAGGTTATGCTGATGTAAACCTCAGAACATTGAAACGGAGGGAAGGCCACCGACTTTGCTTCCCAGAGGGCTGGGGCCACAGCTTTGCATCGACAGGTGTTTGGGAGCCGGGGGAGGCGACCTTGGAGCTGTTCTGAGAAATGGTGCTTCTCTTTTTTTTTTTCTTTTAAAGATTTATTTATTTGACAGAGAGAGATCACGAGTAAGCAGAGAGGCAGGCAGAGAGAGAGGAGGAAGCAGGCTCCCCGCTGAGCAGAGAGCCCGGTGTGGGGCTCCATCCCAGGACCCTGAGATCACGACCTGAGCCCAAGGCAGAGGCTTAACCCGCTGAGCCACCCAGGCGCCCCCAGAAATGGTGCTTCTCACATTCGCTCCCTTCCAGTGCCCCCTGGTGGAAGGCTGTTCCCCGCAGCCCCGTTGTGGCCACCCACCCCCATCTGAAGGCGCCAGGAGCCTTGTGCCCCGGGAGACTAGGGGGAAGAAAGCATTCCCAGGAAAGAACAGGAACCCCAGCTCAAAGGGGAGGTTGGACTGCCTTACCCATGAGAGATGTGTCATTCCTAAAGGTCGCAGGGATTACACCAGGACGCGGTGCCCTTTTCCTGATTTGCCGGGACCTGGGATATAATTAAAGATACTTGCCAGGGGAATAAGAAGCAGGTGAAAAGATCAGTACAGGCATAAGCCTAGGAGAGGAAGCACCGGCTGGCTCCTTCCTGAGATAATCCTCAAGGCTTCCAGCGGGCAAATAGTCATTGCCCATCTCTGGGGCATTTTAGTCTCTCTGACAGGGGCCTTTGATATGCACAAGCTTCTGCCTAAATCAGGAATTTTCCAAAGGCACAAAAGAGTTTTCTCTCCCCAGGTCAATCTCTCTGCAAAGCATGGCTTCTATAATCCCAGGTTGCATATGGAAGTGACTCTCCATTTGTTCACTGACCTCGAAAACCTGGGTGAAGCTGTGAATCGAAAATGACCACAGATCTAATAATCACGGATATCTGCTTCGGAGGGAATCGAAATTTCAGTCTATGAATAAAGATGCCTCGTGGCTTGGGAAGTCATGCCAAATGAGGGAACACCAGGGAATTAATCAGCATTCACACACACACAGTTTTTTTTTTTTTTTTCATTTACTGAACAATTATTTCTTGGGTACCAACTTGCTGGGCAGAAGGGATGGAATGGTGAGCAAGGCAGAGGTTGGCCTTCACGCCCACAGCTGCTCCTGGTCTTCCGGGGAGAAGAAAACCTTCTCATACTTAAATCAGTGGCAGCATAGGTCTCTGCCTTTGCTACTGAATCAGGAAAAATAAGTATTTTTGAAAACACTGATTCCAAAATCGTAGACTGCAGAAGAGAGCAGAGGCCACCCTGGGGATATTTTGGGGTTTATAATCTACTCTGCGGGCTTGTAGTCCTACAGGTGAGTAGGGGAAGGCCTTTTCCTAGTGCCTAGATATCTTTCCCACCTGCTGAGTGATACTAGCAATTCCTTCTGGAAAGTTCTATGTATTTAAATTTAAAGTATTATGATAGGTAATTTAATGGGTCCTCTTGGCTGAGTCATGTTGCCCAGCTGTTTGATCAATGTAATTCTGCATGTTTCTGTGAAAGGGTTTGGGGGATGAGGATTTAAATCAAGATTTTAATCAGTGGTTTTGAGTAAAACAGGTTACTCTTCACAATGTCGGTGGGCTTTGTCCAATCAATTGAAGGCCTTAAGAGAACAGAGCCTGACCTCACCTGAACAAGAGGAATTCTGCCAGCAGCCTGCCTTTGGACTTGAACACAACTCTTCCCTGAGTCTCCATCCTGCCAGCGCACCCCATTAGATTTTGGACCTGCCAGTTCCCATAGTCTTGGGAACCAATTCCTTAAAAATCAATCTCGCTCTTCACCTCAATATAGGGGTCATGCTTATAAACATGAAAATGCCTTTCAAAGAAGGACTACAGTGTAACATGTTTCCTACTGTATCTGTTTATGATATCATTGGTACCTTACCAACAGTAACTTTCGGAGCCTCTCCTGAGACCTGTTGGGTGGTAGGGAGAGAGAGAGAGCCCTTGAGAGTCCTGAACGGAGGGAACATCTGCCTTTGAGTCAGGGGTGGAGAGTGGGCTCAGGACAAGGGAGTTGTCCTGGATCAGATTTAGCTTGCTTGGCCTTATTCCCTTGTTTTGTCTTCAGAGGGAGAATCACATCTACTTACATCTGTTTGCCTTAAACATAGCCTGTGAGTACCTAAGAAAAAATACCTGAGTGAGGTCTAGGGAACTGGCTGAGGGAACAGGTTGGGAATTAAATGAGTAATCTCTGTGTTTTGGGTACCTCAGCTCTGCTGTCTTAGTTAATCTTCTCATCCATAAGGATAGTCTTGTTCTGCTCCCAGACTCTGAGCTCAAGTCTCTGGTCTTGAATTCCGACGCAGCGGCTTTTTAATTCTGTGACAAATTACTGAACTTCTCTCTCTCTTAGCATTTTTACTCTGTAAAATGGGGTAATAACAGGACCAATTTCAATGTTTAGGGAGCAATTTAGTATAAAATGTAGTGAGATCTTAGTATAGCACCTGCTTACAGTAAGGCCTATGCTGGGGAACTGCCCTTCCTAGAAGGTAGGTTTCGTTCCTTTATTTTCCAGATAAGGTTGCTAAGTGATTGCTCCAGAATCACATTGTTGCCACAAGAAAATGGAGCCATAAAATTGACAAGTCAGGAAACGACAGATGCTGGCGAGGAGGCAGAGAAAGGGGAACCCTCCTACAATGCTGGTGGGAATGCAAGCTGGTGCAACCACTCTGGAAAACAGCATGGAGGTTCCTCAAAAAGTTGAAAATAGAACTACCCTATGACCCAGCAATCACACTACTGGGTATTAACCCTAAAGATACAAATGTAGTGATCCGAAGGGGCACGCACCTGAATGTTTATAGCAGCAATGCCCACAATAGCTAAACAATGGAGAGAGCCCAGGTGTCCATCAACAGATGACTGGATAAAGACGGTGTGGTGTATATATACAATGAAATACGATGCAGCCATCAAAAGAAATGAAAACTTGCCATT